>NC_065879.2:66483458-68983458 GCF_932274485.2 Patella vulgata | reverse complement strand
AAATATACCTGAACGCGGGGGAAAATGGTATATTTCGCCCATGTCCAATGGTCATAGTGTGATCCAAAATTCCCCAAAGTTAGTTCAAACTCTCTTGATGATTGTCCATATTGGTTACTGATACCAGCTGTTATATTGATTTCATATTCTTGATCCCATCCACTGGCAATATTTTCTAGAATGTTGACACCACAATAGTTGTTAACTGTAGCCGTCGCATCACAAGGTCCACTATCCGGTATTAATGTTGATACGACATATCTACAACCCAGCGCAATATTATAGCATCCTACTTCAGCATCCGCTTTTATTCTTATTACACCATGTTCTCCTTCCCTGACTCGAATTACTGGTGTCAATATCTAATAATAGATAGTGTGGTAAAATTATTCATGATACTATTGAAACATTAAAACATTGGTCACGGATCCTCTGAATAACAAAGAATACCAAATAATGTTAATCGTGGGATTCGTGAGCAAAATCGCTACATCCCTTTAATCATCGGAAGAACGATTTGTCAACCGTGGCCAACTTTGGATAGATCAGGAGAGAACAGCATTGGGTATTCGTGTTCAATTGGCAAGCGCTGCATGCTAAAGATTTGAATGCCTCGATTTCCTCCTAACCGCGATATACAGCGGCGAAGCCTTGAATATCTTTAGCATATTCGTACTGCTTCATTATATGATTGCGCACGGGTCGTCAAATGTTTCCTGGGCAGTAGGTAGTTCGTGTAACAGAACCACATACACCTCAAACAACAAACGTATCAGATTAAGTGGATGGATCCAAAGGCGTCCACATCGCCTTAGAGTTCAAGGCCATTAGGGATACAGGCTTGGCTTAAATGAAAACAAAAATGAAAACAAACATATTAAGGGAAACATTTCAAGAAAAAAAAGGGAATATTTCCCAAACGTTTTATCATATTGGTGTGAGTCATGATTGGCTATTTGCTACAAGAAATCTCAATGTCGGCACATTGAGGAAAAAACCTTTTATAAATAATTATTTTCGTGAAATTTTGTAAAAAAAAACCAAGTAAAACTAAATGACTTTATATAGTAGTCAAAATATGGAACAAAACATTATAAGCGTGCGGAAAAATGTAAGTGCATCGTACTCGAGAAAATTACATTGCCGTAGATGAGATTTAAGTCCTTCCCTTTCAATTTAGATATTGGAGCCGACGATTTGCCACCAAAATCTGACATGGACGTATGGTTATGACTCATGTGCATTACAGGATATACGGGACTTTTGAATCAGACGCCATTGTCTCTGAATCTGGGATTATTTAGACGGATCCACTCGCTCTTCAACTGGGCCTTGCGCCTTTGCCCCAAGACGTTTCATTTACAAATTACTTCTCAAATTCGGGGATTTATTTTCGCTTAAATTTCTGATATCATATTTACCTTAATGCCTATGAAACGTGAAGAACTGTTGGATCTAGTTGTTGTTAAACTATCTGAGGCTAGTACCTGACAGCGGATCTTCAATGATAAAAATAAATTTGAGACTAACATAATAATAGTAATTGTCACTTGAGACGGGAATATTTTTCCATCTGCTCCCATTCGAATTCCAAATGCCAGAGTTCTTTTACGTGCACTAGTGGACATCGATGCGTCGTTGCATTCGAATGAATAGACACACTTTATTTGTCATCCCGGGGTATGCGCACAGGTAAATAAAGCAATACCCCCCCCCCCCCGCTAATGGATTGGGATTTAATTGAGTCAGTAATTTACTCCCACAAAGTCATTGAGAGCCAGGAGCGTAGTCATTGATAGTCGGTTCACAAGGAATTGTAGGTTGTAGTTGACAAGGATAACGATATTTATAAAATCATCCAGTTTTATTTACAAATTAGATCTCAGATTTAGTGGTTCATGCAGTCTCACAGTGCGATGTAATAACTGCATAAACAAAGTATGTGGGTTATTATTATCACTACTCCCTCTAGACCTGTCTGTAAATATAACATTTGAGAAATCCTCTATGAACACAATACTTTTTTATAGCGCAGTTCGAATTATACTCTCTACACCACCCACTCCCCCGCAGATTCCGTGAACCGCCCAATTTGAGGGCAATTTCCGTGAACCGCTCAATTTGAGGGCAATTTATTTCCGTTTTCGAGCACAAACCTCAGAGAATGACACATATATTGTTTTAGTTAATGATTGATTCATTCTGAAAATTCTGGTGGCAAAGAAAAATTTCGGGCAAATAGCCTCAGCCCTGGACCCCGCCCCCGCACCCCCAATTGTGATTGACCCCTATGCCTATGATTAGAAAATACTTACATCGTAGCCCACTGTTCTATTCAGTTGATCGTCTGTTAAACTAAGGCTATGTCTGAAACTAGTCAGGTTCGTGCCACCACCAACTGCAGAGCTAGTATATACCAGGTAATTATTGACAAACCATGCAGCGCTATAAATCAAATCATCTCTTCGTCCCGTAAAGTCACAGTAAAATCTGTACATCTTCCTTCTACTTTCTTCCACGGTTTCTAACGTCACGTTCACAATCGGGTCCACTTGGTGAACGCCTAATATGAGTTTTAAAAATGGGACAAATTACGAATCCAACACACCGATCGAGATTTTAATGACCTTACAATATTTTAATGACCTTACAATATTTTTCACATCGTGTAGTCTTTTTGAAAATAATGTTTATTTCTGAATTTCGTGAAATATTATTGTTGTAGTTTAATAAGATGCTTTTTTTTATTTTCGTTTTTGCTGTTAGGTTCTAATAGCACATGCATCAGTATACGGACTAACAAACCTCCAAACTGGCTTTAATAGGACAAAATCCAGACAAGAAAAAAAATTATTAAATAATTCATTTATTTACTTACGTCGTCGACAAGTAACCGATGCGTCAGTACTATGTCCACAGCTATTCCTGATCCATCCATTATGATTACAATATTTCAAAGATGATTCTCTCCCAGTACATCTAACGTAATCGAGTAAAATGCTCCCAGTTCCTTGTCCAAAATAAGCACCGGTTCTGGCAATGGCACCTACCCTATAACATACACAATGACAATTCCTTAAGTGGAAGATCTCTTGATGGTCTCTTTGTACAGCCCAAAAGCAATGGATTATGTAAATGAATTCTTCAAATGCATGAACTGCCACTAAAAATGTAATTGTACGTAGAAGTTTAGAGAACAACGAGGAAAAGGGGAACTGTTTTTTTAGAAATATCTCAAGATCGATAGAACACGTAGATGCTACAAAAAATAAAATTATAACTTTACAGGTGACAATTATAATAACATTTGACAGCATATAAAATAACGTTGTCGCCAACGACACAACGACATATACGTCAACGTGTATATACCGAAGAGGGTATAGCATCTAGACTACGCTTCGCATAAATGACAACGGCTGTTAGTGAAATTGACAAGAGTAATAACATTTTATTATACTGTTTGATGAAATGGCCTAGAAAAATATACTTACGAAGAAAATCCAAGTTCTCTACAAACAACTGACGCATCATTGGAGCTCCAACTATTACTACAAACTGTTCCCCACCGATTATGATAATATACTTCAACCCTTCCTTCATGTGGTCCCGAACCTCCAACTAATCGTATTGCGTATGTAACTAAGAACAAAAACCATCTTAAATCATTATTGAAGCGATTAATGGCAAGCTGACCACATTCGGGTACAGACAACTGAGGTATCATTGGATCCCCAACTATTACCACAAACTGTTCCCCACCGATTATAATAATATACGCCAACCCTTCCTTCATCTCGTCCCAAACCTCCCTATAATCGTTACGAGTGTGTAACTGAAACCCAAACTAATATCAATATTTAAATTATCAGTGACAAACTGAGTCAATATCCAAATTCTCCACAAACAACTAACGCATCAGTGGAGCCCAACCTATTACCACAGACTGTTCCCCACTAATTATTATAATATACTAAGCAGCAATAGAAACGTCAGTTTGGTATGTTACTCTGAATAGACGCATTGCATAAAACTTGCCAAATGTTTTTATTGTATATTTGTGACCACATCTCCAACTTTACCTGAGCAATAAGGCTCCTTCCCAAACACAGAATTGAACCCAGGAAATGTTCTAAAAAACGCAACCTGACTTAGTGTGTTCTCCATGATTTTCATGTAACTCATGCAGCACGTGCTGTTCACCGAAAAAAGCCCTACAAAATGCACCCCCATACCTGGTTGAATCATTCACACTACAACGTCAGTAGCGTACCACGACGCACGACAGCTCAGAGAAACCAGGCGCCTGGAAGACTCGACAATGGCCACACTACGTTCCTGATTTTGAAATCGTACTGACGTTTATTTTGCTGTTTAGTATATACATGTACTTCAACTCTTCCTCCATGTGGTCCCAACTATGTAACTAAAATAAACCTCATCTAAAATCATTTTAAAGGCATTATTGACAATTGGGCACATATTATTTGTATCGCTAAATATTGTCAGTTACTTACATCCACAGGTAACTGATGCATCTTCTCTGTGTCCACAGTTATGCTCGGTCCATTCGCGGTGATTACAAGACTTTAAAGATGACTCACTTCCATTACAGTTAACGTCATCAAGAATGATACTCCCAGCGCCTTGTCCAAAATGTGCATATTGTCTTCCAATAGCACCTCTCCTATTAATACAATATGGCTAGCTTGTAATTCTATAGACATATGATCCTTATGTGTATGGCCTGCTGGGGAGTTGGATGGGCGAATGGTTAGCACGTGCGCGCTTTATCATAAGGTCTGCCATTGAGTCAACTGGCGTGGTTTCGATTCCCCTGTTGTATGTAACAAGAAGTAGGGTCGCCTATCCAACCTCGTCGGTTTTCTCCGGGTCCTCCGGTTTCCTCCCACTGCTAAAGACCCCTACGCGCATGCGAAAACTTGAAATAAAATTGAACATGTTAGTCTCGAAATGACAAAGTTTGTGTCGAGTGGACGTTAAACCTCATTTTTCTCTCCCTCTCTTGTATGGCCTGCGATGTTTATATTTTGAAAGCAAGTGCTTGTCATGTAACGTACGCCCACATATCCCAGTGGTGGAAATCAATAGGGCTAGCCCTGTTATGGCCCCAATGCTTCACATCAAAACCGTTCAACTGATAAAATATAGACCAACGGAGAATGATGAACATCGATGTGGTTAAGGTTCTCATAGCCTCAATGATTCACACTAAATCTGTACGTATCAGCAAAGCATCACGTTAACAGGGCATTGCTGACGGACGCTGCTTGAAATTGATCGTGTTCATCCACAGAGCAGGGACCATAACCCCGGAGGTTACTGTCCGAAACACGAAACCGTCTTAAGATATTTTGATCGTGTTATATTGATGCAGTAACGTACACTCATACTTACGAAGAAAATCCAAGCTCTCTACAGACCACTGACGCATCAGTGGAGTCCCAACCATCATCACAAACTGTTCCCCAACGATTATTATAAAGTACTTCAAGTCTTCCTTCATGTGGTCCTGAACCATTTACTAATCTTATTGAGTATGAAACTAAAAAAAATTAAAACCCCACTTTTAAATGTGGTTGTTGGGCGGAGCTGAACGTCCCATAAAAACTGTCATTCGGTTATATTAAGATAAATATGATACTGAATATGGCTTGTAGGGTACGCTTACTGTGCCGCCAATGGCAGGGTGGATGTCAAGCGTGGTACAAATGATAGATTAGCCCACTAAAAGGTAATATTTATAGTCCTATAAAAAAGAAGCCATAAGACCTATGTTGTTACAATGAGAAAAGTCATTACACATTTGAACATATTTACCTTCTAGTTTACTAAGTTGACTAACACACTTAACTGCCTCATCTCCATACTGATGACGAATATAATCCTTGACTGGCATTAAGTGATTGAGCATATTAAAAAAGACAACACTGGTTGTGTTTGTTTAATGTGATCAATCATTAAATGCCACTCAAGGATTATATTCGTCATCATTTGTACTTGATAACGATAAGAGAATACTTGTCGAAACGTCGTGCTATATGTGTATAAACCAGTGATTGTATTCCATATAAATTGTGTTGTGTTTTTAATGTGCTCAATTACTAAATGCCACCCAAGGATTAATTCAGTTTTAAAGGCAATTAAGCAGTCATGTGACCTT
Source organism: Patella vulgata (assembly GCF_932274485.2). Classification (NCBI taxonomy): domain Eukaryota; kingdom Metazoa; phylum Mollusca; class Gastropoda; family Patellidae; genus Patella; species Patella vulgata. The sequence goes on along the minus strand of NC_065879.2, from coordinate 68,977,274 downwards.
TATGATATTTAATGATCAAATCGTGGGCGCCCAACCAATCTTACTCGGCTTTATGCATTATATGCGGTCTGACAATCATATATTGTCATTATAAGGCACCCCACCAATCTTGTCATTATGGGCGCCCTTCGAGATAAGGCTCCCCACAAATCGCGCCATTTTGGGCGCTCCATCAATCAAGTTGAGGGGCGCCTCATATATAATTATAACGATATGATTGGCGAGACGCCCATAAAACGAAGTAACATTGGTTGGGCGCCCTGCTAATCTCGTCGTGGGCGATCAACCAATGTCACTCGCCTTTAGGTGGCGTTGGTCGTTGGCTTTGTATTGCTTCCAATGAAAAGGGCACCTTCGACGCAACTTTTCCAGCTGCCCCCTTGCACCCACCCCTCCCCCTTCCCCCCGGCTAGCTGCGGACCTGGTCCCAAGTTTCACCTCTACCAAATATATTTGCAGCCAATTCAATTATAAAAAGTACACAGTTAGCCTAAACTCAAGAATAGTATAATTACATTAGATACGTATAAAGAAAATATAACACCCAAATGTAATTGGTACTTACAGCTGCATGTTACTGATGCGTCTTCATTAGGATTACAGTTATGCTTGCCCCATCCATTGTGCTTACAAGCTTTTAAAGATGATTCTCGTCCATTACAGTCAACATAATCAAGTAAAATATTTCCATTTCCCCGTCCAAAATAAGCAGAAGGTCTAGCCACAGAACTTCCCCTACAACATTGATTTAAAATCTACATCGTTATACCATGTAGTTTGTTATTTATGCCAGTCACACTAGTCACGTAGGACTGTATGATAACCCTTGATACTTAGCAGAAGAAATATAAACGTTCGGTTTCCATATATATTTGATGATTAGGTCGCAAAAATTGCTTTTTTATGTCTAAATTTTAATGACAGTACAGATTGAAACATTGGGGTATAAAATATACTTACGGAAATCCAACTTCTCTACAAACGACCGAAGCATCTTTGTAGTCCCAACTATCATCACACACTGTTCCCCACGCGTTGTCGTAAAATACTTCAACTCTTCCTTCATGTGGACCAGAGCCTCCGACTAATCGTACTGAATATGCAACTTAAAATTAAAAATAAAAATTACCAGATCTGCAACATATGATGATGATATGTGGCCATTTTACTCGTATAAAGCATCAATGAATGTATTTATTGTTGGGGCGACCCGTGTTCGACTGAACTCAGTGGTTTGTCAGAACTCCTATGAAACAGTTGAAGATATCGTCAAAATGGTAAGAAACAAACTGTACAAAACTGCCAAGAAGTATGTGCGCCTCGTTTCAGCCCATAGTATGCCTTATAACAAAGGAAAGTAGTCAGAGGATTACGGATTCGCGTGATTGATGGAACGTGGTGCCCACAATACATGTTTTGCAATGTGAAGATGAGCAACCACATCCTAGCTCGAACAAAACTAAGGAACTTCTAAAAACTGCATGACGAACAGCGGTGCAAATATGCAACGCTGGGTGAATTAAAGATACATTATGAGAGATTAGATAAAGAGTTGGCAGTTCTCACTTTAATAGTTAAAAACTAGATAATGTAAACGCAATTTGATGACAATTTCATTCAAATTGATCCACTATGAACCGAGAATTAAGCATTTGAAATTTCCACCTAGCCTCGATCATCATTACTAAAGTCAGTACGATAAACAACATAGTCTCGATTATCCATTTAATCATTAAATCGTGATGGAAAGTTATGCAGTAAATCGGCTCATAATCCACTAAAGATCGCAGGCTAGAGATGCCATCCAGAGTTTATTATGGTCCGGATAGGTTAATTAATGTCTATTTAATAATTTAGATAACATTTCAGGCCTAGTATAAGACCGACAATTGGCAGATTTAGCTCTTGCATAATGTATGTTTAATATTTAAATTAAAAAATGTTTAAATTGAAGAGAGTACGATTGTATGCAAGGGCTAACTTGGCCGCTCATGGCATTTCACAGATTTGCGAAAAAAATGAAATAATAAGACTCAATTTGTAGTGTTTGTTCATATTTTTTACTGTGTACTGACTGTGTACAAAATACTTAATTAATATTGTAATCAATTTTGATGCAATGTTATTATTATTTCCTATCCTTCATGGTTAATAATTGGTCGGAGGGTTACATTGGGGTTCGGCTCATTTGAAAAGGTTATGAACCATTTGTCAACACTTAAAAACCATTCGAACATAAAGCGAGGCTTTATTAAAGGTTTAAAAGAACTAAACAGAACATTAGAAGGTAATGAATGGTTTTCTATTAACATTTAGATTTCGATTCACAATTAGGAATCGTCGGTTTAATTTCTGTTATACCAGTTATATAGGGTGATTATATTGGGCATGTGAAGTAATAAATTCGAGCACAGATAGTTATTATTATAGACACGTTATTCAGACATATCACTGGCACAGGTTCAGCAACTTAACTAAGTCGAGTCAAAAATAAATTTTTACCTCCTCCCCGGCTAGTAAGAGACACATCTTCAGACCGTGAACCTCCAACCATTATGACTACAATAATCAGTGCCTAACTAATTTACCCGATTTAAAATTAAATTGTACCTACCCTGGCAAGTAACAGACGCATCTTCATAATGTCCACAGTTATGTGTGTTCAATCCAGCATGATTACAATATCGTATAGCTGATTCTCTTCCATTACAGTTAACATCATCAAGTAAAATGTTCCCTGTTCCTTGCCCAAAATATGCATTTCCTCTAGCAATAGCACCTAACCTGTATATCGGTTTTCCAATAATTACAACAATATTAATTGAATGTGGATAAAATGCAAACGACTATTCGTCTAAATGAAAATTTACATTTACCAAAGGCAAGCGGGCAAAGACTGTCGAATAGCTTAACTGATGCCCACTAATTAAGTCATCAATTTATTTTCCCTTTATATAAGCCTTTATATTCTTACAATATTCAGTACCCAGTACCAGTAGTCGCGAAACGGACCAGTTATTTTATAGTAAACTGAATGTTCCCAGAGGTGCTTATCCCATCGTCTCGAACATCTTTGCGTGATCATAACCCTTTGCAGGTTTGTTTTCATTTTGATGGTTAATAAACATTAATTAAAGTAATTGTGTGATTATTTTTTTTTGCCATTGAAATAATAATACTAATAATATGTACATTTATATAGCTCTAGTACTTTATGTACTACGGCATGCTCATAGCGCATACAATTAAAGTAGTGTAATTAATCCTGAGATAATTTATTGATTTCTGGAAGATTATTCCACTATTTAGGCGCATTCACAGAGAACGATCAGTATCCAAATTATTTTAATTACCAATCTAACTGAAGATCAATCAGACCACGTTGTGGCCTAGAATTGTGCGCTGGTCTAATTTATACATATTAAGAAAAGTACTCATTTTGGGCGAACTATTATTAGTGTTTATTGGGATACTTTTTTTTAGCGGCACCAAAACAAAATATGTGACACTCTTGGTTCTCCTGAGTGACACGATCCAAACCGCTGTTCCGGCGTTTTAATTGCAATTACTACACAGTGAGTTCTTTTTACGATCCCAGCTCACTAAATCAACCACCACCCACACCATCACCACCAACACCCACACCCATTTTGTTATAAATGCAGCATACTCGTCTATACACAATGTGGGATAGTGGAGTAAGGGGAGGCCACGATAAGACGGGCCTGGCACCTAAACACAAATCCCACATAGATGACATCTACCAAACTAGCAGGATAGTGGAGTAAGGGAGAGTCACGGTCAGACGGACTCGGCATCTAAACACTATTCCGCATAGAAACAGATACCAAACCAATAGAGTGGGATAGTGGAGTAAGGAGAGGCCACGATAAGACGGGTCTGGCACCAATCACTAAACCCACAGCGATGAGATCTACCAATCCAGAAAAGGGAGAGAACAACTATCAAACAATATGTTTCTTATTAATTAAAGGGAAGAACTTTCCACTAAACCCAATCCATGGCCTAAGGCCGAAAATGGAAAGATTGCAAAATCATATTCTAAAAACAGGAAGCAGCTTCGGCTCTCCTATGTCTTGACTGCAATATCACTTCTGTGGAAGCAGACGTTAAAGCACCAAAATACTTCTACTATACACAATCAGTGCTCTTGGCATGTTGAAAGTTGATTGATGCAATGGTCGCACGGTGCTCTATGCTTTGTACACGCCGCACGTGCGACATAAACGAGCGTACGTACTGTAAGCTATCTTCTGTCATTGATTTCTCAATTTTCGGTGATGCCATGTACAAACTACAATTCTCCTTTAAAATAGTGCATTCGCTTGAAACTACAAAACGAAAGAAGTGTGACATCCCGACCAAACCGGTATGGGGTAATGGTTTGGAATAAATGCAATACTCGAGTATTGACCATTGCTGAGAATAACTTCAATGGAAAAGATACTTACGATGAAAATCCAAGCTGTCTACAAACAACCGATGCATCTAATGATCCCCAACTATCATCACAAACTGTTCCCCACTTTCTGTTGTAATACATTTCAACTCTTCCTTCATGTGGTCCTGAACCGTTTACCAATCTTATTGCGTATGTATCTGAAAGAGCCATATTATGGACCAATTAGTAAGTACAGCGCCTTCTCTAGAACCATATTGGTTTTTTTAAAACAAATTAATGCCCTGGTAAAGACATTGAATGTACATCGGTTGAAGGACAGTTAGCACTGACGGGTTAAGGGGGGGGAGGGGGCGAGGGAGACTTGGTTGAAACCGGTGTCCACAAAGATTGTAGTTGCTTTCACACTTGAGGGGTTTTCCCCATTTCACCAAGACCTCACCACGATCTATAGAATGATTGCTCGGAATAAACGAACAAACAGATCTTCGTTATGTGTGCAGGTGACTTTATCAAACGGATACTCATCTTGTTATGCCCCCGTCAGATCGGGGTGGCGTCCTTACTGCGCTGCAGCGACCGTACGGCGACCAGAAATGCACAAGGTCGTCGGCAAACGTGAACACAACGCGCGAAAATGTCCCGAAATATTACAAACTTGAAAAAAGTTTTCACATCTTTCCAGGGCAGATATCGACGATCATTTGCGACCATGGAGACCACAGAGCGACATCTGGCGTTTCCACCACATTTTTACCACGCCTATGGCGGTCTTGACGCGCTCTGGGACCATTTTCCGTCGCCGTATCAGAACGGAGGAAATGAATAGGAAAGCTGATAATGAAGATAATGTCTCAAGGGATAAGACGTCATCCTTACCAATAAGATACCTTGGCATTGTATTTCATATAATCAAATGAATTTAAATGGGTATACTTGCACCCGACCTTGATAACGTAATTCGTCCCTTAATTCGACACCGAAAGCATAAGAAAAGGACAAAAATTATCTGGATATCTGAACACCCGGCCTCCAGGTTAGTGAGTCGGCGTCTTACCCACTTAGGCACCGTGACCCAACTCTAAAGAGGAACGGTTAAATTACAAACACCTTTAAAAAAATCTTATTATCTGATGGGGGGGGGGGGCTTGGATGGCCGAATGGTTAGCACGTGCGTGCTGTATCATAAGGCCGATCATTGAGTCAACTGGCGTGGTTTTCGAATCCCCGGTTGTACGTGACAAGGAGTAGGGTTGCCTGTCCAACCTCGTAGGTTTTCTTCGGGTCCTCCGGTTTCCTCCCACTGCTAAAGACCCCTACGCGCAAGCGAATTATTGAAATAAAATTAAAAGCCATATGTTTGTCCCGAAATGACCTAGTTTGTGTTGAGTGGACGTTAAACCCCATCTCTCTCTCTCTCTCTCTCTCTCTCTCTCTCTCTCTCTCTCTTATTAATATTAAAACTTATTAATATTAAAACTTATTAATATTCATATGAAACTAGTTATTGCGAAAATCTTAGGAATCAACAAAAGGTTTACTTACTGTTACATATAACGAATGCATCTTCTGTGTGGAAACAGTTATGCACGTTCCATCCACGGTGATTGCAATACCTTATAGATGATTCTCTTCCATTACAGTTAAGATCATCTAGATGAATATTTCCTGTTCCCCGTGGGAAATCGGCAGCACCGTTAGCAATACGACCACCCCTACAATTAGACGTAGATAAGTTTACTTACATGAACACACGTCCCAATAGCACACTGTGTGAGTATGACCTTTGTAGACCACTTCGTACCGTATCATGTATTTTGCATTAGCACCATGGCACTTCAGCTAACACATTGTGAACCGCATTGTGTAGCCTATGAGTAGACATTTGCTTGATAACGATAAGAGGATACTTTATGAAACGTAGTGCTTTTAGAATAAAATCAGTGATTGATTTCCCATACAAATTGTGTTCTGTTCAACGTGTTCCACAATCGCTAAATATACTATTTAAAGATTTTAAACATGAATCATTGGATGGCTGAAATCAGGTTAATAGTTCTGTAATACATAAAAGGATCTAATGGGATTCACTTAATCTACACATATTGCATTCCACTTATACCAGTGTCTTCGAAATTGGACCTAAAAAGAGATATATAGCATTATGCAGGCTTATCTGATTTGACGATACTGCCGTTTATAAACTTTTGATTGTGGATCATCAAATTTGTAAGAAAGAAGGCTGTGAGTTGGTGTAAAAACTGACAATGCAAACTTACAAAGGATACCCAGCTTCTCTACAAAGAACTGTGGCATCGTTGTTGTCCCAGTAGTCGTCACAAACTGTTCCCCACTCGCCGTTATAAAATACTTCAACTCTCCCTTCATTTGGTCCAATACCACCTTCTATTCTAGAAACTACAATAGCAATCAACAAAAGATTTTGTAATCTAATATGGATTTCAAATACTTTTGCTTTGTAAAATCTGGAACGTATTTAATCTACCCGTAATTGGTTGATGTTGTTGCTTTAACCAATTTGGTACGTTGCAACATTTACAGCGTATCATTTATATGACATCCCCGGTAAACAATTTCCAATGTGTACAGCTATAATTTAATTAATTTGCATTATTTGCCATTACTTGCCTTGGGCGCAATGATAAATTCCAGTTATACTTTCACTTTGTTTCTGCTGGGGTTGTTTTCGGATCAGTAATTTAATGTTAAGATTTAATGTTGCGTTGCAATTACCTCTTAGCGAATATTACAAACGGCTCCGAATAGTAGTACTAACTAATCACTCAATCAAAAAATGGACGCGAGCGCTCTAAAAGCGTAAAGTAACCTATATAATTATTATGGTGAAACTTTGAGACACTGTAAATATGGTACTTATTTCTATTTTAACCTTCGATTTGTATACTTAAAACATATTTCAGTTTTGGAGACAAGGTGAACTGAAATTGTGTCCTTCTGTGGATGAGTTTCGATAGGATTACGTCTCATGACTATCCGAATTATCCCAGTAAATCTCTAAAATTTTGACAGCATTCATGCAAATTATGGACCCATGAACCGACGGAAATAAAAGGATAACAAACATATACTTTCACATATATACTTGGAATGTATTGTAAATGTAACTTACTGCTACAAATAACTGACGCATCTTCATAATGTCCACAGTTATGTCTATTCCATCCTGTATGATTACAATATCTTAAAGATGATTCTCTTCCACTACATTTAACATCATCAAGATGAATATTTCCAGTTCCTTGTCCAAAGTTAGCACTTCCTCTAGCAATGGCACCTCCCCTATAAGTAGTCAATATTATTATACATTAATTATTGCAAGTACATATAAATTGATGAATAGAAAATATTAGTTCAGCGGTTTAAGTAGAAAACAAACTAATAACTAGTACGGGAGATTTTATTTTTAAATTGCCGATTGTGCAAGCATTCTTAATTCCGGGAATCATGGACAAGTTTGTTTATAATCAAAAGATCCTATGTAGATTTTTTCTTCAATTTGAACTTTTGACAGAACTGGCGATTATTGTTGTCACAATTAATATATCACAATTCTGCCCAGAAGATATAGACCCCCGTCTAACGAAGAAACTCATGCGGACACAACAAAAGTTAAGGCTGTGCATCCGAAACTATACTTTAATAAAGAAAACGTAAAATATAAATTTCCAACTTCAGTTAAACGCGGGGAGGGGGGGGGGGGGACTATTATCGCTTGGTTTGAATATACAGGTCAGTTCCAATAAGGCTGTGTGTTTGAAACACATCTATAAATCCATGGCAGGTTCGGATCTCTAGTGCCAAGGCAAAATGTTTCTTTCGAAATTATGGCAATCAATATTTTTACATTCTGGTAAAAATAAAATATATACATATAATTTATCCCATAAAAGAATCAACTGTATTGTTATCTGTATTATATTAAATTTTCAAAGCTTAATAGTCAAGATGTATGCCTTTTAAACGTCAATATTCTTTTAGCACCTTCAAGTTTTGTTGGGTAATGAATGTGAATTTAAAAGATATTCAGATCATGACATGAATTAATAAGAATATGCTTAGAATTAATACGGAAATGAAACCATTTATAGGTTAAAAGTAGCAAATGAAACACGGCAACACTGCATTACAGTTCTAATTTTATATGTAACTGAGAACTTTCATAGCATATACAAGAAATATTTCTCGATGGCACATCTTCGGTGATATTTATATGTTGTTTTCTCAAATGTAAAATTTAATGTATAGATACATGCTTTGAAAATTGTGATGTACACCTAAAAGTATTTCTGGTTTCGAATCCCCGGTTGTACGTGACAAGGTGTAGGGTCGCCTGTCCAACCTCGTGGGTTTTCTCCGGGTCCTCCGGTTTACTCCCACTGCTAAAGACCCCTACGCGCAAGCGAATTATGTAAATAAAATTAAACCATATGTTAGTCCCGAAATGACCTAGTTTGTGTCGAGTGGACGTTAAACCCCATTTCTCTCTCTCTCTCTCTCTCTCTCTCTCTCTCTCTCTCTCTCTCACACACCTAAAAGTATTTCATTGGACACAAATTTATCGTAGTGATTCCAACGTTATAAAATACGTACGAGGGAAATCCAAGCTCTCTACAAACAACTGATGCATCTTTATTGTCCCAACTATCATCACAAACTGTTCCCCATCGTCGGTTATAATATACCTCCACTCTTCCTTCATATGGCCCTGAGCCTCCTACTAATCGTACATCTAGAACAAAATAAAGCAATAGATTGCTCGTAAAATGCGTTTTCGTGAAAAAAAAATCGGAGGTGCTTCACTTTCATTCTACATCACTAAAGCCAAAAACATAGCCATGAAAACGGGGAACAATATCCCTACCATTACTGCACATACAACTTATAGGCTACAAGGGTAAGAAATTGTCAAACGGAATTTTGTACTTCCTGTATCCGATCCAAATTGGCAACCAAAAAAGCTACGTTGTTACAACGGTTTGCCAAAGTAATGTTGAAATGTTGTGGTAAAGAACTTGATAGGACTATAACCGATGTTAAAGTTGTGACGAACAGGAAGGTTTGTCCCGACAGCGGCGTTAACACCTACCCGTATTTCGAGTTCCAACCGTCCATGATTGTTTTAACGTGCACGTAAATATGTAAACGGGACCCCGATATTTCGTCTCAACCTTAAGACTAGCCTATATTTCTAATTAGGCTTTCTAAACCAGATTAGCTAGTCAAAAGCACGGTTTGTGCCCATTGCAATATAAACAATTAAGCGACTTTCAATCAACTCTTTGGAATTTAACGATACAATCGTTATTTAAGAAAGCGATAATGGGATTAGCATCGTTATCATGGATGGGAAATGCTATGAGAGCAGCGCCCTTAATAGTCCCGGTCACCCAGAACCTCCTAGTCTTCAACGTACGGAGGATCTGGGACCATGGTCAATATTTGACGAAAAGTTCCATTGCCCATGCATTCAGGATGTTTGTCCAGCCAATATTCTATAGTGCCTGAACACATAGGTCAAAGTGAAAGTTGCCATACATGTTACATAGTTAAGACAAAGTCTTCATCAGATAGATTTTCGGGAAATGCATTAACAAAATCTATGTCATCCCGAATAACAGATTTTACATTTGGCACATACGCCTTAAGTAAGATGTCAAGTACGTCAAAATCGATATAACGTGTTGCTACTTACGGCTACAAGTAACAGATGCATCTTCACTGTGCCCACAGTTATGTATGTTCCATCCATCATGATTACAATATCGTATAGATGATTCGCTTCCAGCACAGTTAACATCATCAAGTAAAATATTTCCAGTTCCTCGTCCAAAATATGCACTTCCTCTAGCAATGGCGCCTGTCCTACAAAAACAGAAAAGTAAAACAGTTTATCATACAGATGTAGAATTAACTGGTGTGAAGCACTGGTTGGTTTGAGGATTGTTATCTAGTGATATAAATAACATCCCAGTCGCTGTATTATTGATAGAATGGGGAATTTATATAATTAGAAAATTTCTATATTTAATTATCTGTAATGATATAATATAAATTTTCAATATTTCATTATTTGTAATTTAGAAAAAATATTAAATAAAATAAGATATACAGATCTCACAATTTAGAAATTTTGGAATTTGACCCATGTATGCACAGCTATTACAATTCTAGGGTTACCGTAACTCTAACTTCTGCTACACTGTAAATTTTTGAGGTGTTGTCCAAAAATAAATAGTAAGCAGGGCCAGATTAAGCTGGCATTGGGTTCTTGTATCAACAGTAAAAAGCGGGCATATTCAGGCGCATATTTGCAAGATTTTGTGACCATTACACGCGTAAGATCATGACTCGAACTTTGAAAATTTTGACATGGTTGGATTGAGGGAAACTGCTGTGTCTAAATTTGAAAAGTTTGTATATCATATTTATGATGCCAAATGTAACAGTATGAATAAGACAAGATACAAACCTTTCTGCACAAAATCAGCTAGTGAAAAGGATCCCCAGGCCCCAACTGTCCATTACGCAGAATATGCATATCAAAACATGTTAATTATCAGGCTTTATCGTTGTGGCTTTGAATGTCTAGATTTAATTCCCTTCCCCAACAAAGCATGGATGGGTTGTTGAGGATGATACCATAAATGACTACATCTGAGGCCATTTCGGAAAGAAATATAATCTTTTAAATGTACGGGCTTTCTCCTGTATAGGCTCCGCATGAGCAGGGCGGGTGGGGCCCAATCCCCCACCCCCATCCCTTGGACAAGCACCTATTGTTGCAAGTCAAAACGTTCTGGTACGGTTTTGTGTAAATTGTTCGAATGAAAAACCGACAATCGCTGAATGATTTTTCATTCAGAAACTTACATTGACATTGATTTCATTAGTAATGATGTTACTTACACTGAAATAAATGCTTCTAAGCCTGTATTTTACTTAAATTTACATTTATTTATGTATCTTTTAATTACAGTGGAAGCACTTCATAAATTTTTCAATAATAATAAATAATAATAGTGGTATTGTTGGATACTGCATGTAAAAATGTATATAATTGCATTTTCTTATTTTTTAAAAGGTATTTCTTTCTTTAAATAAATGTATACATATTTGATCCCTCTTATAATATCTTTTATATGTTTGCTTTTTTTTAAATAGAGTATACTTTATGTATATAAAGAGGGGGGTGTAAAGTAACTCATTATTAATACCCAGTTGTATCGTTCAGATGATATTATTATTTTTGTCTTTTTATATCAACATTATATTATTTTTATAGTGCCGAATTTTTCAGTCATGCCAACAACGTTTTGATCCGTACATATTTTTTTGGGATATTTTAAAAAATACTTGTTTCCAGAAAATATCTCATTGTTGCAATTTCCCCTTTGGCAATGGCATTATGTCACAGCAGTAACTTGAATATTGATTGGTTTTGAATTTATGCCACACATCAGGGCTTAGTCATGTTCATAGTCTCAACACAGCAGTAACCTGATGTTACTGTCCCATAATCCCAGCATATTTTCAGATAAATGTAAACAAACTAACATGTTCCGTCTCGTAAATGTTATTCCCTGGTCTATTCATGACTGTTGACCCGTAACCCAATGACTGTTTGCTTTTATGGTTTCTGATTGGCTTAGAATTAGATTTGTTCACCCCATTATGGCTACATTTGACAAAAATAGTTCGAGGAGTGATTCGAGTACTTTCATGATTGTACAATAATCCGTAAAAGAAAATATTACGAAAATGACGGTTTATTAGGTTTTTTTTATGAAAAAAATAGCTTCCTATTTCCACCTGCAATTTGCTGTCACGACATAAAAGGATTTTCCAGGCTAAATGACAACCTAAAAGTAAATCGTCATCAAATTTTAATGGCAGTATGGATTGGAAAATATTAAAATGACCAACCAATATTGTACAGGGGTTCGATATTGATGTAAAAATTTATACTCACGAAGACCATCCAACCTCTCGACAAATCACTGACGCGTCTTTGTTGTCCCAATTATCATCACAAACAGTTCCCCACCGATTATTGTAATATATTTCAACTCTACCCTCGAATGGTCCAAAGCCGTTAACTAGACGTACACCTAAACAATAAAAAACAAGAGATGGACAAAGAACAAGCTAAACATGCGATTTTTCGCATAATCAGGGGTCATAATCCAAAATGTTACAGTCTGACGTGCGACAATATCAAGAGGAACCATGATCTATGGGATATAGACATATATTTTAAGTTTCATCAAAATCGGATAAAAATTGTGATTATAGAGGGTTCACAACCTTGGTATTAAATACGAAATGTAACGGTGATATATCTGAACTGAACGGTTTTTAAAATTAAAGGGATCACAAGCTAAAAACGTGATATTCAGGGTCTATAATCCAGGAACATGTTACAGTCGTCCGACATGCGACAATATGAAAGGGAACCTAGATCTTAGGGATATAAACATATTTTTTTAAAAATTTCATCACCATAAGATAAAAATTGTAACCTCTGGAGGGTCCACATCCTTGGTATTACATACTTGTACACTGCAATATTTGCGTTCCAGTTTCACAAGCTAAAAAACGTTATTTTTCGTACAATCGCGGGTCATAATCCAGGCGCCGGTTTCACGAAATTTTAACTAAGATAAAATCCTAATTTTAGTAATTTGATTGGATGATATTAGATTGATTTTAGTGCTTAGCCAATCAAAATTGAAGTATCTACTAAAATTTGTATTTTATCTTTAGTTAAAATTTTGAGAAACAGGGCCCAGGAAGTTACGGTCCCATACATGCCAATATCGAAAGGAACCGAGATCTTTGAGAGATAAACCTAAATTGTAAGTTTCGTCAAAATCGGATAAAAATTGTGACCTGTATGTCCACAACAAAACTGTGTACAGACGGACTCGGGAGACGTGTAAATGTGAGCCTATAAAAAGGTAAATCTGGAAATGAACTTTATTTAAGATAAAGCAATATATATATAGACTATATATTACCTAGACCCACGAGGGGTGAAACAAAATAATTTCCAGACGTTCTAATTGTCCTGTGTACATGACCCACAAGGCATCCTTAATAAACACCAGGTAGCATTAATTATTTTAAATGTTTCCACATGAAATAACCCAGGTTCAACGATTTACAGGCAAAGGGAATGCAGAAACTTTGCTTTCATGTGATAGAAAATCATACAGAAAAGCTTTGAATTTGGATGGAACGCACCGACATGACCACATTAAAGCACACATTTATACCGAAGTTCATTTTTCGCCGGGAAGCCAAAGTAAAAAAAGAAAAATGTTCGAAATTCATAATAATTGCTATCACTTACGGCTACAAGTAACAGACGCATCTTCATTATGTCCACAGTTATGAGTGCTCCATCCAGCATGGTTACAATATCGTATTGATAATTCGCTTCCAGTACAGTTAACATTATCTAGATGAATATTTCCAGTTCCTTGTCCAAAATGTGCACTACTCCTTGCAATAGCACTTAACCTAAAAATAAAGAAATTGATCATATTAGCTTCAACCCGTTTAATAGGCAAGGAAGTACTTAAAGATATTTCACGTAGTTTTTTTTTTAGTTTCGGGTAACAAAATATTAAAACCGGAATCAGGGATGGGTTAAGACCTATAGATTTTGGTGGCCCATATAGTATAGAATTCAAAATGTAAACAATAATAAACCATAAACAATCCGTCAAGAGTTTTTTTTTTTGAGGTTTTATACGCGTCATTATATATTAAGACAAAGATGGTAAAAGCAAGGAAAGACGAAAACAATGAAAAACTAATTAAAAGTTCTTAATTAAAGATACACTATGTAAGATTTAGATAAAGAGCTAGCCATGCTTGCTATAATAGTTCGAAAATAGATAATGTAAAATGAATAATTTGAAAATTTCATTCAAATTACTCTATTGCGAGCGAACATATTAGCCTTTGAAGGTTTGACAAGACGTGTGCACTAATTCCAACCACCATACTGGTTGTTGGAAATCAAAATATGGCTGAACTGTTCTAATCTGTTTAATATCGGAGAAATCCAATGCCATCGAGAGTTGATTATGGCCTTGATTAATGCCTAATTAATAATTTTAAAAACAATTCAGGCCTAAAGAAAGACCTGCAATGGGCAGATTTAGCTCTTGCATAATGTATGTTTAATATTTAAATTAAATAATGAATTCGCCATCTAAGAAAGCAGAAATTATGTGGTGCCCCCCTTCTCACGATACCCGAAGCACGTGCTTATTTTGCTTAATGGTTAATCCAGGACATAACTAGAATATTTCGAATCCGTTTGCCAGTGGTAGTGAGAGCCTTTAGATATAGCTATAATGGGAGGTAGACAGATTAAAATAGAAACTAGAATAAACTATGAGTGGAAAATATCCGAAACACTTGTAGCCAATCGGTGAAACATTGGTTCGACATAAGTAGGTATATTTAAATACTACCTTTTTAAATGCATCTGTCTAAAGGGGGGGGGGGGCTTTCCCCCTTAGTTACGGGACTGAAAAGGCCAAATGGCAAAATTTGTCTTTGTGATCGATATTGAAAGCTTCGTTAAAAATCAGGAATGTGCATCCTGATTTATTGGAACGAAATAAAAATTATTTTATCCACTCAATAAGACAAAAGATGCTGTTTAAGCCTATATGCTAAAGTAACTTACATTTTGTCTAAGCTAGCCCAGATTACCGAAAAATATTATAAAATCAGCAATATTTTTTATCATCGTTTTATTGCATGAGAGTATCGCACATAATTTATCAACTACCTGAAAAATTGCTTTATTACTTTGAAATAAAGAAGCGGTTGCCATGCAAGATACACCTACAATTTGCAAGCTAAAAAAAGATTTGTTTTGTATAATCAGGGGTCATAATCCAAATTGTTACGGTCCAACAAGCGACAATATCAAAAGGAACCAAGATATAAAATATATTTTAAATTTCATCAAAACTGTAAGCCGTAGAGTGTCCTCAAACAAATGTGAACGGACACATGGACAGACGGACGGACTGGGGCGACGACAATATACGTCCACATAAAAATGTGGGCGTATATAGATTGGTCAAATTGAGCCCTATTATAATCTATATTCTTGATACCTACTCATCCATCGAAACCTGGTGCTATTTCATTATTGGGTATTAACGTAATAGTAATTTCCCAACCTATTAAAGTGTTTCTTTATGGACCCTTTGTCTTAGGATTTATTAGATAATGCCGCATTTAGATAATAATAATCATACTTACGAGGGAAATCCAAGCTCTCTACAAACAACCAACGCGTCTTTATTGTCCCAATGATCATCACAAACTGTTCCCCATTGATTGTTATAAAGTATTTCAACCCTTCCTTCATGTGCACCAAAACCACCTACTAAACGTAGACGTCCTAGAAAAAAAAATGTTTAGTCAAATACAATTATAAAGTGGTCAACAAAAATAATGCATATTAATTTTACAGTTATATGCTATAATTTATTCAGTGCAAGGTTTGATAACCTTTCTAAACATTCAACAAAATCCAATAATAGAGGGCATAGCATGGGGAATTATTGTTGAATTTAGGCCAGTAAGTATAATACACACGTTGTCGTTAAAATCATTATAATGTAATACTGCTAAAACCATCTAAACTGCTTACAAAAGTGGTTGCAGACAATGTGATAAATAATTGCATTGCTCAATTTCGGAGAAAGTCGAAGTTAGATGGCCCAAATATCAATAACAATACTTTCTACATTAATTATTGGGAATGGACATACCAGGGTGACGCCAATAAATAATTAGCAAAAAAATCTTACTGCTACAAGTAACTGACGCATCTTCTCTATGTACACAGGCAAAGGCAGTATGATTACAATATTTTAAAGATAATTCACTTCCTCTACATCGAACATTACCAAGTAAAATACTCCCAGTTCCTTGTCCAAAATACGCATTTCCTCTAGCAATGGCACCTCCCCTAGAAATAGAGTAATTTAACATGCCCGAACTTATATTATATTAACCCGTAGGTCAAAGTGCAAGAACATAATTGACCGTTCGCCAAACTGGCACTTATTTCTAGTTTAATTTAGCAAGTTTCGGAATGGTTTAAAAGTCATTTATAGAAAATATAATATATGATTTGAGTTTCATGGGTAAAACATATCCCTTAAATAAATAATACAAACTAAGAAACTGACGCATTTGCTCCAAATGGAGTTTAATGTTTGTGTTTCCATCAACGGAATTATTTAACCTATACAAGTACTTTTGTGTAGAATATCCGTTTACTTAAACATTATATTTATAGGACATTTTGAAACATTTTAAGTGTCTTAGATAATGATTACGGCTAATCGGGCAATAGGGTGAGTAAAATATAATGTACTATTTAGATGTTAATTCACAATAATATACTTACGAGGGAAATCCAAGCTCTCTACAGACCACTGATGCATCAGTGGAGTCCCAACCATCATCACAAACTGTTCCCCACTGTCGATTATAAAATAGTTCAACCCTTCCTTCGTGTGGTCCTGAACCTCCCACTAATCTTACATTGGCTGTTAAAGCTAGAAACGACAACATGCCTATATATTTTTACTTTGTTCGATGTTTAATTGGAGCCTTGCCGTTTACTGAAATAAACCTTTCCACTTTGAGGGTGTATGTGGGTGACAGTAACACGGGAATGGAAGGTCGCGGAATGTTGGATATCATTAAGTTTCGTAATGCATCAGATAAAATATGAATGAATCCGTTAAGAAATGTGACATCTATGGCGTTTGGGGATGGGGGTGTAACTCCGGAACGGAAGCATGAGAAAATGCTGAATCTCGATAGTGCTCGACTGGTCACATGACCCCGTGCTCACACTAAATTAGAAAGGAGGCGTGGGGAGTGGGGTGGGGCATAACTTTCGCTTATGGTTCCAATACTCCACAGAAATTCGGTTAAATACTAGAGCCTCTATCGCTTTCAAAAGGATTTTCTGTAAGGTGCATAATTCGGAAACGATTTGACATCTCTTGGACCCAATGCTTCATAACAGATTTGAAAACAAAATCCATTAAAACCAAAAAAACTATATTGCATTGACTAGTCAAATGCTGACGAACGGACGGACGGGCGGACTGACATGGTAACGGCCTACCGTTCATGCTAGCCCCAATAGTTTTGTGACGGGGTTAATATAAGATGCAATCAATTGAACACTAACTTTATCTCAAGGACTCTGATTAGAATGTTACAATGTCAAATGAACAATCCCACATTAGTGTAATTTTGCTCGTCCGCTCACCAGAGGCGACAATTTTTGGCGAATCTTTTTCAAACCTTGGGATAATGATTCTTGTGAGAAGACGACACTTTGAATTGAATTTGAACGCAATCGCTATTCATTTTCGGAGTTATGGCCCTTTAATTAGCTTAATTTGCCTTCCCGCTCTCTAGAGGCCACAATTTTTCCTTTCGGATAAGCTTTAATTACTTCAATTGCTAACTATGGCTGTTCTGTTGGAGTATTTCAACGCTTTACGTGGCTATCTTTCAAATTATAAATGATTCTTTTCAAAATTATAAGGGGATCACGTGGCTAAGTGGGTAAGACGCTAACTCGCTAGCCTGGAGGTCGAGATTTTCCGGCGTGGTTCTCCTTTGTCAGTGATGCAGGACGGAGGGGCTGACAAGGAAAGCTGTCTAGTCGTTCGGATGGGACGAAAAACCGAGGTCCCGTGTACACATTGGCGTGCACGTAAAAGATCCCTTGGCAGTTGGAATTCGATATAAGAGTAGGCCGTAGTGCCGCTGTCCGGGCAAAATTTCCCTCATAGCACACTGTATGGCGTATGCCCGTCTTCATTAGCCCAGGTTAGGAGCAGAACAGTAGGACGCTAAACTCCATTTCATTTCATTTCAAAATTATAAATGATATTTTTTTCAAAATTATAAATGAATTTTTTCAAAAATTATAAATGAATTTTTTCAAAAATTATAAATGAATTTTTTCAAAAATTATAAATTAATTTTTTCAAAAATTATAAATTAATTTTTTCAAAAATTATAAATTAATTTTTTCAAAAATTATAAATTAATTTTTGAGAAATTATAAATTAATTTTTGAGAAATTATAAATTAATTTTTGAGAAACTAAATTTTAAAACTATTCTTTAGAATAAGAAAATCAAGTTTAACATAAAAAATAAAGATCATGATTATGTTTATACTAGTAATTGTCCTACTCGCCAAGCTTGTTCTAGGTTACGGAACAAATGATTTTATAAAGGTGACTTACCAGATCTTGCATTTCTACGACATAAATGCCCATGCCACTAATTCAGAAAATAAATAAGAAAAAAATAAATAAATAACCAAAGTACCTTGAGGTAAGCTTGCCACTAAGAAAAGCCAAAATCCCAGACTGTTCATGTTACTTGTTTCGGGAACTCGCACAGTCCCTCTGCGACAAATTATAAGTCGGCGTGGTTTATATACATACTCAATTGACAATTTTTTTTTTTAAAAATACCATCGGATTAAAGGTGTCTGATTGGCTCTGTGAAATACTGTAAATTCAAATGAATCATATGACACACAGGATGATTGTAATGTGTCAAGAGATTTCTTTATACATTTAGGTTACAAAGGAATTTCGCGGGGCTTTTCTGCTATTACTGGTTCAACAAACTCACGTAGGAGTGAAAAACTGCACAAATTGCAACCGACAAAAAATGTCGGTTATGATCATAACATGAATATATTAGAAAAGTGAATTGAATTTATTATTTTGAGCCAAGCTATTTTTTCTGATACATGAAGGACATACAGTAAAAACTCAAGGGGTTGGTATGTTAAAAGGGAGCAACTAAAGTTCATGATAATGAACTTGGATATAACATATCACAAGATGCAGAATAGACACAATTCGAAATAGCATGAAAGATTTATACTCTGATCGCATGCACACTTATACATATCATGCAAATTTACATAGGTGTGATAATTATACGCAAGTGTGGTAGTTATACGCAAGTGTGCAAAACGGGTCATGCGAACGGAATTGGACACGTGGGCAAGTTTTCACTAGATGTAAATTTACATCATGTTAGGAGGTAGTGCAAATGTATATTTATACATGCGCATATCAAACACCATGTGCAAATAGTAACAAGCGAGCGAATAATAATGTTACTCACTTACTTTATATAGATGTCCATAACAATGTCAGTTAAATCCTCACATACCTCATGTGTGTGCGAATAGGTGTGTGAGTGTGTGGGGCTTGGCCATACGATTTTGGTTTTATAATTACTTACCCTGAAAATAAACTAGAACAAAGGTATTTCAAATCTGGCCGCAGTTCATGCCATCCAGAATTAATCACATGACCAAATGATCAATCAATCGCGAGGGCCAGTTTTTCAACGAGCTGAGCGGGATTTCAATGTTCAAACACCGTGTAGACATCAATACATCATTGGTCGATCGAAGAAATACATCATACTATACTGCCAAGGGTGGACACTGCCCTCGGACCAACTAGTTTCCTTGCGAAATCAAAAACCGAATGAACATAAATGGAACAATGTTTCAAGGTACTAAGCTCCTTGATAATTATACACCATACTTAAAACTCACGCGAACTCATAGTAATTGTACGACTTGAAAGAGTGGTTAATAATCAATATGAGAATTTTAATAGATTTTCTCTAATGATATGCGGGTTTAACATTCTACTTTACTGCACGGACTGGACTAATAAAGACTTTGGGGGTAATATTGCCCGGGCAGTGGCAAGGGTTCCTTTACGTGTACACGGGGCCCCGGTTTCTCGTTCCACCAGAATGACTAAACGCATATTATTTAAAATAAAACCCCCCAAAAAAACAACTAGACATGCGGTAGGTAGGTACAGTGTGGTGTATTCGGAGGAAGGTTAATCAGCTTTGTAACGTAAATCAAAGTTTCCTTCTGTATGGGGTGATTTGGACAACCAAAATTGAACGCTAATAAATAAGGAATAGAACGAAAATCGTAATAAAAAACACTTGATAATTTACTTAGGCAATGTGCCTTGAAGTGTTTATACTTGAGGTGTTAGGAATAATACAGGACAATATTTTGGTAAATTACGATGTAAAATTGATAATATGTTTCCCCATTTATAATTACAATAGGTTTTTTTTCTGTATTTATTTTTAAAACCTGCCCCTGCGATATCATCTCGGGCAAAGCGAGAGAGAGAGAGAGGAATGGGGTTTAACGTCCACTCGACACAAACTAGGTCATTTCGGGACTAACATATGGTGTGATTTTATTTCAATAATTCGCTTGCGCGTAGGGGTCTTTAGCAGTGGGAGGAAACCGGAGACGTTGGCTTGCTAACCCATAGTGCCCGGGTTCGATCCTGGTGTTGACCAAGAAAGTTCACATCGGATTCTTTCCGACGCAGTCCCCCCTTGTCAGTGGTGCATGCCGCATGGGGGTGGAAAGGGACACCGTATCGGTTGGATGGGACGAAAACCGAGGTCCCATTTACACATTGGCGTGCACATAAAAGAACCCTTGAATTCGACATTCCCTCAATGGCACACTCGTTTCATTCATTTCTAGACATAAAGGAGTATTCCAGTTTTGAATATATGATTTTTGAAAGCGGTGATTTGGCTAATCTGGTAAAAATCACATTATTGGCCTATCAAATTGTGTGTATTGATATACGGGAGGGGGAGCGTCTTTAATGTGAAATGCGAGAGGATCTGGCGGGTTTATGGATTACGGTTGAAAATGCCCGTTTTGGAAATATTTCGCGTGGAGTGTTTTCATAGTCGTAATTTAAAAGCGGTAAAGATGATGCATGTGCAATGGGGTTGAATGGTCGATTCACAATGATGGCGCAAGGACTATTACAAATTTTCATAAGTTTGAGACAAACTATACGACTGTAATTGAAACAAGCCAACAGTGAGGCTGATGTCCCTCGCCGACATCCCAAAATAAATAGATGACACATACTAATTAATTGCACATTTATCTTTTTTAGAAGTATCGAGCAATCAAACTAATTATCTAATCTTGGTCTAAGCAAAAAATGTTCACGATCGAACTCAGTCATGGTTTTGAAGTAACTGGTAGTGAAACTATACACTAAGTTTTATCACTCTCCATCAAGTAGAATCAAAATTATATTGTCCAAAAGAATTGCTTAGCTCTGCTTAGTTTTAGCGGAAAATGTTAATCATCGAACTCAGTCAAGGCATTCGCACAATGAATATCTACATCAAGTTTTAACATTCTATCGCAATTAAAAGCAGAGTTGTTATGTTCTAAAGTCTTGGCCAATCAAATTGCTTACCGCGACTTTGCCTAGGTAGAAAATACTCATCTCCGAACTTATCTATGGTATTGATATAATGAATCTATACTCCGAGTTTCATCACTCGCACTCAATTAGAACCAACGTTATAGTGGAAAATGTGCAGGCACGAACACTGTCAAAATGAAATGGGGTTTAACGTCCTACTGTTCTGCTCTGAACTGGACTAATGAAGACGGGCATACACCATACAGTGTGCTATGAGGGAAATTTTTGCCCGGACAGCGGCACTACGGCCTACTCTTATATCGAATTCCAACGTGCATTCGTCCCATCCGAACGATTAGACAGCTGTCCTTGTCAGGCCCTCCGTCCTGCATCACTGACAAGGATGAACTTTCTCGGCCAATGCAGGGATCGAACACCCGACCTCCAGGCTAGCGAGCCAGCGTCTTACCCACTTAGCCAAGAACACTGTCAAGGCATTCATCTAATAAACACCTACACCACATTTGAACACTCTACCTTAATTAGAAGAAGAGTTATTGTGTTCCAAGTCTCGACCAATCAGATTGAAGTATCGACTAGGCTTAAACAGAAAATGCTCATCATCTAAGTTAGTCAGGGTATTGATGTAATGACACTATAAACGACGTTTCACCACTCTCACCCAATTGGAATCAAAGTAATCGAGCTCTAAAGGCTTTGCCAATCAAATTAGTTATCGCTCTGCATATACCCTGAGGCGAAATGCTCATTATCGAACCTAGTCAAGGTATTGATATAATGAAACTATAAAACAAGTTTCGTCACCCTCACTTAATTAGAACCAAAGTTATTGTGTTCCAAATCCTAAAGCAATCAAATTGCTTATCCCTGCTTAGCCTTAAATACTCATCTTCAATTCCTTCAAGGTATTGACCCAATAAACACCCATACCAAGTTTTTACATTCTAACTGAATTAGACGGAGAGTTATTGTGTACCAAAAAGTGTTACGAACAGACACGCAGACAGACAGACGGACGGAGGACCCATTTTAATAGACCTCTGGTTTCACCGAAAGGCGTTGGACAATAACCTTAACAAAAATTATAATAAATTCAAGACTGTGCTAAAACACATTAATTTTGTTAAAGATTTTCATAAAAATGACCTTGACTACAAAATTTCAACAACAGCATAACTTGATGACCGACAACTCTAGTTCATTCTTATAACAACCCATTGGTATTCACAAAAAAAAATCTTATAGGAGCTACATGTAAATCGCTATTTTTTGTCATCTAGAAATGGACAAAAATGGGCCACAACGCATATTATAATGTAACCAGATTTACATTCAATTATGTCTATTTTTACTGTAATTTCTAATCGATTATGTTCGGCAAAATACGCGAAGAGTCTGAATTGAATGGCAGTCTTTGGCGTCTGGTTATTCCAGTCTACACCGCTAGTATTCTCTTACATGTCATATGTTTAGCCTCGGTCATCGATTCGCTTCATACAACTGGAGCTCGATAACTTTCTGGTACACAATTCGTGCGTCGTGTACACTATCGATATAATGGTTTCACGCGCCATTTGTAATAAACAAAGGACGCGGAGGTAATTAAAAATGGCGGGTTCACAAACTACAAAATATTAATTTTAAAAAAAATCAACAACAAATACCAGCGGCTGCCAGGCAGGATACGCCCACATTTTGTAAATGTGGGCGTATAAAAACGTGTAGAATGGACTAAGCAGGTGCAAACGACTGTCGTTGAGTTTGGACTGTTCGCGTTTTTGGTGAGAACTTACAATAAAAGACCCCATAGTAACAACATTTTGGTACAATTCCTCGGTACTTCACAACTTAACAGTACTATTAATTGACATAAACAATCGCATTGGATACGCAACTTGAAGTCAATGCTACGATTGTTAACATTTCGAGTTAATTATAATGCACGATTCCACTCTAATTGTCTCGTACACGATTCCGCGCTTATATACTTATTCGCTGAAACGAAATATTAAATCTTTATAACGAAATATTAATTCCTTATAACGAAATATTAATTAGTTTAAACGAAATATTAATAGGTTTAAACGAACTATTAATAGGTTTAAACGAAATATTAAATCGTTATAACGAAATATTAAATCGTTATAAAGAAATATTAAATCGTTTAAGCGAGATATTAAATCGTTTAAACGAGATAATTAATTCGTTTAAACGAGATAATTAATTCGTTTTAGAAAAATTAATTATTGCTTTCTGGTTCATATCCTGAGTACCAAACCTCCAGGGACGCCAAACCATCAACTAATAATATATCAAAGGGCAAATTACCAACTTATCAAAAACAACGTAAATTCAACCCCGCGAGAACAGTGTTGTTTAGGAGCTGCCGCGTGCTGGTTTATCTATCCGCGTGCTGGTTTATAAAAACGTGTAGAATGGACTAAGCAGGTGCAAACGACTGTCGTTGAGTTTGGACTGTTCGCGTTTTTGGTGAGAACTTACAATAAAGTTGAGGGGGTTTTTTTTGTTTTTTTTTTAAACGGTGTAAAAAAACCATTTATATACGATCATATAACAATAATATGTGTTTTTAGACCAATAATTGTCGTCTATATCAAGGTTCCAAAGAATAGAACTATACGACCTTTAAAGGCTACCCTATATACGGGCTTAAATTCGCCACCCCCATCGTAACTCTGCTAAATCATATAAATATTTCCCTACCTTAGCTATGTTATATTAAAAAGTAACACGTGTGCTTCTGCTCGTTCATTTATTTGAAAAAAAAAGTGCTGATATTTGAAGTGTCATAAAATTAAAAACATAGGGCAAACGACTTCCTCTGGGGCCTAGATTTAAACCATGAATAAATTTCAGCATATGAATTATTAATCTTATATTCAAGTCGGTGTCCTTGACCTTACTATGGTATAATGGACACAGTCATAACGCAATTAAACAGAAGGGCAAAACGGTGTATTATAAAAAAAAAATATTTTAGCACCTGGTGGTTAGAAACGGCCATTTGGTATATTCTCCCTTAAAAAAGGCCCAATGTTCAGTTTGGTAATATGCGTATACGGTTCAGTAGCTATTGTTGGGGTATTAGTTAGGAGCTTACATTGAGACTGGTAGTGCATGTAAATAACAAGAAAAGCCTGTGAAAGTGTAAAGAAGTGCCAATAACTAACCAGTCAATGATAATAAGACACGGTAACCCAGTGAGCAAGGCAATTGATCACTAACCGGGAGGTCCCTGGGATTTTCCAGTCTGATGTACCATTGTCGTGGAACAAAACATGAAGGTTCATCCGTGTACACTTAAAAGAAACCCTGACAGATGGAAAGCAATGAAAAATTCCCCTCAAAGTCCCATTTCTTTTCATTTACTTGTTTGATGTCCAATAGACCGGAAGGAAAACAGGTAAAAAAAGTGATCACTCTATTCAGACTTCAAGGACTATCGTTTATGTATTCGATTTTTAAGAGAGATAATTTGCACAACAAATGCCCTCTTGTTAATATGCAGTTACATGTATTGAGATAGGTCACTGTAACGCTGCACACTGAGGACACACGTGTGGGAAGGAATTTAAGGGGAAAAAAATTAAAGTGTTTTTTTTCTTCTATATATTGCTAACTGAGAGGCGTGATTTGATTTGGTTGTCATATTTCTGTAAGTCGCTGTTAATCACATGTTGAGTATTCTTGAAATATCGGTTTCTGTTTACATGGTGGCTCAAACGACCCCATAGTAACAACATTTTGGTACAATTCCTCGGTACTTCACAACTTAACAGTACTATTAATTGACATAAACAATCGCATTGGATACGCAACTTGAAGTCAATGCTACGATTGTTAACATTTCGACTTAATTATAATGCACGATTCCACTCTAATTGTCTCGTACACGATTCCGCGCTTATAATATATCAACTAATAATATATTAAAGGGCAAATTTCCAACTTATCAAAAACAACGTAAATTCAAGACTAAAACAGGACACCCGAACCCCGCGAGAACAGTGTTGTTTAGGAGCTGCCGCGTGCTGGTTTATCTATCCGTGTTTGCTTTCCTATCGGTTCTTGCATAAGATTTACTGTTTAGCGTATCTTTGCTTTAGTGTGTTACGTTTAATTTGATCGGGAGATGTGTTCGTCGACGTCAACGTCAACCGACAACACTGCAAGAATTGGCCGTGGCACTGCAAGAGGAGTGGATCAGATTGTCCCAAATCTTAATTGGAGGGTTGATTAGGAGCATGCCAGGACGAAATATTAATTAGTTTAAACGAAATATTAATAGGTTTAAACGAACTATTAATAGGTTTAAACGAAATATTAAATCGTTATAACGAAATATTAAATCGTTATAAAGAAATATTAAATCGTTTAAGCGAGATATTAAATCGTTTAAACGAGATAATTAATTCGTTTAAACGAGATAATTAATTCGTTTTAGAAAAAATAATTATTGCTTTCTGGTTCATATCCTGAGTACCAAACCTCCAGGGACGCCAAACCATCAACTAATAATATATCAAAGGGCAAATTACCAACTTATCAAAAACAACGTAAATTCAACCCCGCGAGAACAGTGTTGTTTAGGAGCTACCGCGTGCTGGTTAATCTATCCGCGTGCTGGTTTATAAAAACGTGTAGAATGGACTAAGCAGGTGCAAACGACTGTCGTTGAGTTTGGACTGTTCGCGTTTTTGGTGAGAACTTACAATAAAGTTGAGGGGTTTTTTTTGGGGTTTTTTTTAAACGGTGTAAAAAAAACATTTATATACGATCATATAACAATAATATGTGTTTTTAGACCAATAATTGTCGTCTATATCAAGGTTCCAAAGAATAGAACTATACGACCTTTAAAGGCTACCCTATATACGGGCTTAAATTCGCCACCCCCATCGTAACTCTGCTAAATCATATAAATATTTCCCTACCTTAGCTATTTTATATTAACAAGCCAACAGTGAGGCTGATGTCCCCCGCCGAAATTGCAAAATAAATAGATGACACATATTAATTAATCGCACATTTATTTTTTTCACTAAGTTTCATCACTCTCTATCAGATAGAATCAAGATTATCTTGTCCCAAACCATCGACAAATGAAATCGATTAGCTCTGCTTAGCTTCAGCTCGAAATGTTAATTATTGAACTCAGTCAAGACATTCACCTAATGAACATCTACATATACATCAAGTTTAAACATTCACCTAATAGACACCTATGCCAAGTTTGAACATTCTACCTCAATTAGAAGGAGAGTTATTGTGTTCCAAAGTTTCTACCAATCAAATTGCTTATCACTCTGCTTACCCTCAGCAAAAAATGTTCATTATCGAACTTAGTTAAGGTATTCATATAATAAATCTATACACCAAGTTTCATCAATCTCACTTAATTAGAACTAAAGTTATCGTGTCCCAAAGCATCAACCAATCAAATTGCTTATCTCTGCTTACCCTAAGCAGAAAATGCTCATCTTCGAACTCCATCAAGGCATTGACCTAATCAACACATACACCAAGTTTGAACATTCTAGCTCAATTAGGAAGAGAGTTATCGTGCCCCAAAGTATCAACCAATCAAATTGCTTATCTCTGCTTACCCTAAGCGGAAAATGCTCATCTTCGAACTCCATCAAGGCATTGACCTAATAAACACATACACCAAGTTTGAACATTCTAGCTCAATTAAAAGTTATCGTGTCCCAAAGCATCAACCAATCAAATTGCTTATCTCTGCTTACCCTAAGCGGAAAATGCTCATCTTCGAACTCCATCAAGGCATTGACCTAATCAACACATACACCAAGTTTGAACATTCTAGCCCAATTAGGAAGAGAGTTATCGTGTCCCAAAGCATCAACCAATCAAATTGCTTATCTCTGCTTACCCTAAGCGGAAAATGCTCATCTTCGAACTCCATCAAGGCATTGACCTAATAAACACATACACCAAGTTTGAACATTCTAGCTCAATTAGGAAGAGAGTTATTGTGTCCCAAAAAGTGTGACGGACAGACAGACGGACGGACAGACAGACGGACAGACAGACAGACGGACGGACGGACGGACAGACAGACGGACGAACCCATTTTAATAGTCCCCTGCTTTCTTCGAAAGGCGGGGGACAAAAAGTAACACGTGTGCTTCTGCTCGTTCATTTATTTGAAAAAAAAAGTGCTGATATTTGAAGTGTCAACCGACAACACTGCAAGAATTGGCCGTGGCACTGCAAGAGGAGTGGATCAGATTGTCCCAAATCTTAATTGGAGGGTTGATTAGGAGCATGCCAGGACGAATTGCTGAATGTCTGGGGATTGGTGGAGCAATTACTCATTATTAAGAAAAAAATCAAAAGCTTCTTTTTTCACTTTGGACGATGTATCTCTTTGCGAGTGAAATGGGGCCGTCAGATAAGCCGCCCATATGAACTGTTTATGTTCATGTGTAGGCAATTGGCCTGTTATTAACATACACTGGTTAGCTCTAATAAAAACAGCAGTGCATTTCCGCAGTTTTGTATTGTTTTTGAATATCCCCTACTTTTTTTTTGAAGAGTATATATATATATATAAAAATAAAATACGAATTATAATTCAATATTGGTCTGTTTCAATCGATATTGATGTCGTTATATTGCCATGTAAATATGCGATCCTGATATCCAATATCCAATCAGTACATGAGTTGCGTGTGTGTAATGCACAAAGAAAAACATATTTTTCAAAACAATGCGGAATGTAAGTAGTAGCCTGAGTCAAAAACGACATACAAAAAAACCCGTGTAGTATGGATTAAAAATACATTATGTAAAATTTAGATAAGAGCTGACCATTCTTGCTTTAATAGCTCACAAATAGAAAATTTAATTCAAATTACTTCTTTCTGAGCCATGGGGGGTTGGATCACACGGTCTGTCATTGAGTCAACTGGTGGGGTTTTGATTCCCCGGTTGTACGTGACAAGGAGTAGGGTCGCCTGTCCAACCTCGTGGGTTTTCTCCGGGTCCCCCGGTTTCCTCCGACTGCTAAAGACGCCTACGCGCAAGCGAATTATTGAAATAAAATTTAAACATGTTAGTCCCGAAATGACCTAGTTTGTGTCGAGTGGACGATACCCCCCCTCTATCTCTATCTCTCTCTCTCTCTAACTGAGCCAGGTTATCATTGTTTGTAGTTTCGGCAAGATGTGTGCATTGTGGTAACCAGGGCATTGGTATATTCGAAACTTAGCCTCGCCTTTCTATTTTTAAATTAAATTTTTAAATGGCAAACCGTTATAATCTAGTTAAAATCTCGAGTATATCCGATGCCATCGATAGTTGATTATGGTCTTGTTTTGTTAATTTATGTTTAATTAATAGTTTATATAACATTTCAGGCCTAAAGAACATAATTGATTAGAAAATATGATATATTTAAATAAAATTCAATATAAAGCACTTTATATACATTAGCATACATTGATATACTAAACAGCAAAAAAATACCAAACAAACAAAAAAAAAAAACAAAAAAAAAACGTCAGTACGATTTCAAAATCAGAGAGGCACGTTAATCAAATAATTCTAGAAAACGACTTATTAAATAAATGGATCAAAGCAATTTTTTGTGAACAGTATGTTGACACAATAGTGATTAAGTCATCACAATTCCAAGACATTACGAGAAGGTTAAGAGTCTGTACACAGTCTATACATTAGAATCTGGTGTGTCCACCGCGAGTGTCAATAACAGCAGCGTTTGTGCATGGAGTGGACCAGACGATTGATGGACGCCATTGGCACCTGGAACCACACTCTTAGAAAAGCCTGGCACAATCCATCGGCTGTGTTTGGTCTCGGTACGACGTTATTAAGTCTCTCTGAATTTCATCCCAAAAATGTTCAATCGGGTTTAAGTCCGGACTAAGCCAGTGCATAACGTTGACATCGTTCTGCTGTAGAAAGTCCCGAGTAACTCTGGCGGTGTGGGCACGGGCGTTTTCATGCTGGAAAACGTTGTTTCGATAACATGCGAAATCTGGTATGGCGTGGGGTCTGAGAACTTGATCAATGTAGCGCACTGCTGTGATGCCTCCTCCTCTCCCTGGACCAAGATTTTGGAACACCACAGGACCCACTCTCTTGTTCAGACCGATTCCTCCTCTAACCATTATGCTTGGACCTCCCCATGAGTCTCGTTCCATAACACATTGGTCAGAATATCGCTGGCCACGTCGACGCCATATTCTGGTCCTGCCATCTGCAGTTGATACGCAATACCGACTCTCATTTGTGAACAGAACAGTTCTCCATTGTCTGTGTCGCCAGTTCTGGTGTTCTTAAGGCAAACTGTAGACGTTCACGCCGATGTCGAGGGGTGAGGATCGGTCCACGGTAAGATCTACGGCATGGAAGTTCTCTCTGGTGAGACGTCGGCGCACTGTATCGGTACTGATGGGTCTTCCGTGCGTTCCCACTGTCCGACGTGCTGTCTCAGATGCCTGTGTGAAGGAATTCTGCACGTGCTGTCGCGCAACATGGCGGTCTTGTCGCCTTGTGGTAACCCTTGGTCTACCAGTTCGGGGGCGATCATCCGTGGTGTTGGTTCCCCGAAAGCGTTGCTGAAGCCTGTAGATGGTCACGTGACGATATGGATACGTGATACGGATGGGAAAAATTCCACTTGCCAAAAGTCTCTATTGTCTTTTCCCCATTACTTCTGCGTGATTTTTCGTTTTCGGCGTGGTTTCCCCTTGTCAGTGGGGCAAGACAGATGGACTGACAAGGAAGTGTCTAGTCTTTCGGATTGTATAGAAACCGAAGTCCCGTGTACAAATTGGCATGCACGTAAAAGAACCCTTGACAGTTGGAATTCGAAATAAGTAATGACTTCCTAGGATTTCATGTATCCCAAAGTTCAATGAAAACGCTATAAAATCGTTTATGTTTTTTTTGAAAAATAAGTGATGATAAATAATGAAAAAAAGATATGACACTTTATAATTAAAACCCTGCAAAATCATTTTGAAACGACAGATTGATAATTCTTGTAATAATGATACGGTGGTGTGTTGTTAGGAGGGGGCGAAAGGTAGTTTTGATAAACTTTCTATCCCCCCGAACGTAGAAATATAGATAATAGTAGATTCTGATAAATGTTACAAAGATTCCGCTATTTCAGTTTTATTACGTAGACGTTTTAAACACAAACAAATATTGTTATCCACAATATTTTTTCTTATAGGTTTTAATTTTACATAATAAATGAATAAATAAAATAACTTTTTATCTGCTTCCCATAGAAGCCGGTAGGGCTAATCTGTTTGGTTGACTCTTAAAATCATCTTCCCAATAATCTAAAATCAATCAAAATATAGCATACAATGTTAATATAAAATCAAATGTATGAAAAGGTCCATGTCAAGCTTCAAGAAACAAACTGTCCAATTGGAAGACGAATATATTTTCGTATTATGATATTTACATTTACACTATCTTTGTTTAGCCGACGAAAACATATTTTTCCTTTGGTCATAATTGGTTTAGCCATTCCAAGTGGCTAAAATCAGTCTAGAAAGCCAACACGATATGGGCAAAGAAGTAGTTAGGTCTTTTGAGGAGTAGATAAGTCGAATAATGTACAGATCTGATTCTAATGAGAAGAAAACCGGCAAATTTAGCATTCTTTTACAAATGATTATTAAAACCGGTAGGTGTGAAATATCCACGTAGGCCACGGCGTCAATATCGCCCAATTTAAGAGAAGAAAGAAGGTATGGGTCTGGTTGGCTCGCCATATCTTCTAAAATACTTAATATTCGTATACATATCGGATGTATTATAACATAATTTCTTAATAATTCAACGGGAATGTTAAAGTACACAATATCCATATAGCCACGGCGTTCGAGGTGCGAATTATTGGTTAAGCAAAAATTATAAGATCCATATTATTTCCAATTCCATTGACCGGCTATGTGTTCAAATTATTCCCAAGGCGATGCTTTCCTATCGAAAGATTACATACATACCAAACCAATATTTGAAATAATTTTGATATATAGTTTGCGTTTATTTCTCGATATTCACGAGATACAGACGTATTTCTAAACAATAAACAACAAGCCAACAGTGAGGCTGATGTCCCCCGCCGAAAACCCGAAATAAATTGATGACACATATTAATTACTTGCACATTTATCTTTTTCAAAAGTATTAGTTAGATAGAATCAAAGTCAAAGAAATTGCTTAGCTTTAGCGGGAAATGTTAATCATTGAACTCTGTTAAGATATTCACCTAATGAACATCTAAATCCAGTTTAAACATTCTAACTCAATTAAAGCAGAGTT
The DNA here is from genome assembly GCF_932274485.2 of Patella vulgata. Lineage (NCBI taxonomy): Eukaryota > Metazoa > Mollusca > Gastropoda > Patellidae > Patella > Patella vulgata. Next base: position 68,945,103 of record NC_065879.2, on the reverse strand, counting down.
GTAATGTTCCAAAGTAAATAGCTTATCGCTCCTTAGTCTAAGCAGAAAATTATCATCAAACTTAGTCTAGTCAAGGTAATGATATAATGAATCTATACTCGAAGTTTCATCGCTCTCACGTAATTATAACCAGAGTTATTGTGCCCAGAAGCATCAACCAATCAAATTGCTTATCTCTGCTTACCGTAAGAAGACAATGTTCATCATCGAACTCCATCAAGGCATTCATTAGGTGAAGTTTGAACATTGTACCTCAATTAGGAGAGTTATTGTGTTCCAATGTCTTGACCAATCAAATTGCTTATCGCTCGCTTACCCTCAGCAGAAAATGTACATTATCGAACTTCGTCAAGATATTGATGTAATGAAACTATACACCAAGTTTGATCACTCTCACTTAATTAGAACTAAAGTTATCGTGTCCCAAAGCATCAAACAAAAAATTGCTTATCTCTGCTTACCCTAAGCAGAAAATTATCATCTTCGAACTCCATCAAGGCATTAACCTAATAAACAACTACTCCAAGGTTGGACATTCTAGCGTCATTATTAAGAGAGTTATTGTGTTCCAAAATGTGTGACGGACAGACATACGAACGGACGTACAGGCAGACGGACGGACGGACGGACGGACGGACGGACGAACCCATTTTAATAGGCCCATGCTTACTTCAAAAGCCGGTGGACAATAATATAACTTACGTTCTTTCCAGAAATCATAAAGCTCTCCTTCACCTTTCTCGGGATACGCCTCACTGGAAATGAATATAAATTCATTTATAAATATTCACAAAATTAGTCTTAAAATTGCGAGCTCGGTCAATAACTAATCAACAGCTGAAGCAAGGGCGATACCTACAGATGGCACCCGAACCACACACGTAGGTAATACGAAGATGTGAATTGTGTATAGTAGTTTATACCCGCAGGACACACAAGGGCCATACGGTGGCTCTGTAGAGTTGCTCAGGATAAAGAATCAGGAAGATGTTTTATCGGGCGTCACAGTCTCTCGAAATTGACACCAGATAGTCACCAGATAGTGTCCATCTGGTGTCATTTTCGGGACAGTGTGAAGCTTGCTTTAAGGAGTTGTCCCTGTTTAATTTCAGTGAATATTTTTTTTTACTATCATGTAACAGGTTTTTGGAAACCTTCAGCCTACGTTTCTGCAACTGTCATTGAATAAGTAGCTTGATAATCAGGTCTGTACATTAGTCAAATTTATCGAAATAACGACATTCATATGAACAGTGAAGATTGAAAACATCGAACACAAGAGATACACATACCAAATTACTGGTTTTCCCTTTTAGAATGGAAATTGGAAAACTACCACTTTATGAGATACCACCAATGAACACGCTCTTCTCTATTGCGCGACACACAACGGTAAGGTGGGTCCCGGATGAAATTGGGCCCAAGGCGAATTTGTGCACCGTGTGAATATAGGCCCTGGGCGAAGTCAGGCATCCTGTTAGTATTATATAAAATGTCATATTCAAAATAATCTGTAACTAGTCCAAATATTTAACTTCACGGCACATATATTTGGCTGAAACTTCACCTTGCGTTCTTGACATTTGTACGGAATGGGTATCCGAATGGTTAACGTGTGCGCGTTATATCAGATGTGCCATTGACGTTGTTTTTGATTCCCCGTTTGTATAGTCGAACCTCGAGGGTTTTTTCTTGCTCCCCCGGTTTCCTTTTACAGCCAAAGACACATAGGCGCATTCAAATTATTAAAATAAAACTGAACTATATGTTAGTAAAGAAATTACCTAGTTTGTGTCGACTGCACGTTAAATCCTACCCCCCCCCCCTTTTCACATTTGTATTCCAGCAATGTATTTGTCTCACATTTTGCGACGCTGATCAAAAGGGGATCGGAGAGAGAGATAAATGGGGTTTAACGTCCACTCGACACAAACTAGGTCATTTGGGGACTAACACATGGTTCAATTTTATTTCAATCATTCGCTTGCGCGTAGGGGTCTTTAGCAGTGGGAGGAAACCGGAGAACCCGGAGAAAACCCACGAGGTTGGACAGGCGACCCTACTCCTTGTCACGTACAACCGGGGAATCGAAACCCCGCCAGTTGACTCAATGACAGGCCGTATGATACAGCGCACGCGTACTAACCATTCGGCTATTCCCCCCCCCCTTGATCAAAAGGAATAAAACCTGTAAATGATTTGAAAGCAGCTAATCGTCACTTCCATTTTACAGACATCTAATTTTTCACGGCTAAATTCGAACTAAAATACGCTCAATTGGGTTATTTTAAGATAAATAATTTGTATATATGGTATTTACGAGTCAACTTTTACAATTGTACAGTTTGCCAGGGTGTCAAAACCAAACGATGATCAGTTATATTAAGATTAGTAATGTTCTCTTTTAAACTATACTTACTCCATAGGCGTACTGGGTTGTACTTTATTTCGTTGAGTAACCGGTGTCATAGCTCTGTAAAAAAATAGTAAGTAGTAGAAAACAACTGAACTGTAAGTAAAATCAAAGTACTGGACTATTTTTTAATGAGATACTAACACGTGATAATTCAATTGTTACATGTGCACTATAAAAGTAAAATTTGGCTTGGATTGGGTGGCCATCTATCGCTATTTTGAACTTTTTTTTTAAACCATCGGACTAACGAGCCAAATTGTACTGTCCGACGGCGTAAACAATTTATATTTTTAAATTATGTTTTAGAACTGTTGATGAGATTTCACTGTTAAGTTAACTTTCTACTCTGAAATCTTAATGTTTGAGATTTGCTATATACTTTAGTACAAATATGTCAATTGTTTGTTATGCAGTTGCCCAGTCTTACCTGTTCCTCTCTCAAACTTGCACGGTTACTAGTACAATTTGACACAATGGATTTCTGAAACTTTACAATCTTCCTACATTTTAACATAATGATTTATTACCAAGTAAAATAATATGTAAAATACCATTGTTTTCAGGGATAAACAGATTAAAAAGTCATGCACTCTGCTAACCAACTAAGATATTTTTAGCTAAACACATATTTATATACATCACCTCTCATATTCACAACAGCTTCGACAACATCTAGATCCATTTCCGCATCCGGAACTACAACCGGAACCACAGCCACCCATGCAGCAACATCTATACAGCAAATATGCCAGGAGACCTAACAAGAGTAAGCCAAGTAAAGATCCCAAGGCAATCCACAGATAGTTCAGATCAAAGTTTGAGTTAGATGCTGTGGTTGTTGCAGCCGTAACAACATTCCGGTACACAATCCGAGTTCCTGAGTTTCCATTGCTTTGTCCGACTACAGATGGTTGAGTTTTTGGTGCAGGGGTTGTCGTACATGGAGTAACTACCAGATTTACTGTGATGGAATTAGCACTCGTTAGCGGACCAGGTGTTTCTCCATGATCCTTCGCATAAACCTGTAACATATTAAAATTAAGTAAAATACAGTTGCCAAGTAGATGCTCATTTAAACGTATGTGACTTGATAATTAAATATAAATATATATTAACCTGTTTCGAAAGTGCTAACATTTGCACACATGATGTTAACATTACAGTTGAAATTATTTCGTTCATTACTGTATGTAGAAGATCTATACTTGATCGACTTCTGGGCCCGATTCCAAGAAAATTCTTAAGCACGTTCTTGTGCTTAGATTTAAGTAGACTTTACATTTAAGTAAACTTACCTTTTTTGTGTTCCCAGAAAACTCTTAAGAACGTTCTTGTGCTTAGATTTTAAGTAGACTTCATTGTAAGCACAAGAACGTTATTTTGCGTTCCAAGAAAAAACTTAAGCACAACTTCGTTCTTAAACATAGTCAATCTAAGCACAAGTCCCAAGCAAGGTATATGGCTTGCTTACCAACCTTAAGTCTGTTTCTGCTTCAAAAAGATGGCTGACCGTAGAGTTATTCGACGGCATTTCCGACACCTTTTGATACCAAAGAGACAATTACAAGACAGAGAAAATCCTTCTCCAGAAGAAATTTCAAATTAAGAATGCTATAGAAAATTTCGCTTCTAGGCCTACCCTGAAACCATTTTATTTATTTGCCAATTAGTAAACAATAGGCTACAAACACACAGGCTACTTTCAGATCAGGCGCCCTCACAATTATTCAGTTAGTTTGTATGTGTCTGCGTTTTTTTATCTTGTGGCACACTTTCTATGTGAATAGGGGACATGTCTAATGAAGCAGACAACAAATTTAAGACGTAATTCGCATACCAAAAGTGTTTTATGACATTAAAGAGCATCGTAGTCTCAGTTTATGGTAAGCTTTGCCAGTCACAATGTGCTTAGACTTATACGTGACTTGTGCTTTCGTAAGAATGGTCTTGAGAATTTTCTAGGGACGGTATTTTTATAAGTTTCTTACGTAAGAAAAAGTGAAGCATGACTTTGTGCTTATACTTTAAGAATTTTCTAGGAACCGGGCCCTGGAATTACGACTTGGTATTATGACTACTGTTTTTTACAGGCGATACTACGACTAACGAATTGCTTGCAATTTCTTCAATTTTTAATTAAAATGATTAAAACTTAACGTCATACCTGGAATTGTCACCCCCCTACTTTCTTCGTCGAGCCTTAACGCCTATCAGTTCGATAAAATACATTATTCTCTTGTAAATTTCACATATTTCCGATTACCACCAATCTACACAAAACTTGGTCTGATAAGTTCTCTTCTCAGGTGGCGACACCCTGAACCACCGTACTATATGACCGAGACTGGAAGTTTTATGGACCGAGTCTGCTTACTTTTGCGTATAGGCCTATGTCATGTAACCTGCATCCATATTTCCTTCATGCATGTGCCACTTCAATATCAATCTGATTAAAATACATATCTATATTTCGTTTCGTTTTTTTTATACTTTCGATGGCCTACACTGCATGAAGTTTTACTCGAAGGTCGTTTCAGGGGTCAGACGAGCGGATTTTGACACGATGACGTCAGACATTGATTAATCAATCAGCGTTGGCGTTCCTAGTGGTTTAACCCACAGTTCCGTGCATGACACGCCAAAAAGTTGCCGTAACAGACCGTTTCATCAACCAAAACGCCGGTGTAGTAAAGACAAGTAAAACGAAATTTTGAACTATAAAAAAAGAAACGAAATCTGTATTTTAATCAGATTGCTACAATAGGTTAAACCTATATTAATAAACCTATATTATAGTTTATATTAATATCCAAAAGTTACAGCCATCGGATTGGAGTCAATTTAATATTCAAGCCAGTGGAACGATCTAAAGTAGGGCGAAACGACTCCAAGCCAAACCCACACCCCTATTCCATTTGGTATGTTCCAAATAACTAGGAGGGTTGGATGGCCGAATGGTTAGCGCGTGTGCGCTGTATCATGGGGTCTGTCATTGAGTCAACTGGCGTGGTTTTGATTCCTCGGCTGTACGTGGCAAGGAGTAGGGTCTCCTGTCCAACTTCGCGGATTTTCTCCCAGTCCTCCGGTTTCCTCCCACTGCTAAAGACCTCATACGTACAAGTGAATTATTGAAATAAAATTGAACCATATGTTAGTCCGAAATGACCTAGTTTTGTTCGACTGGACGTCAAACCCCATTTGTCTCTCTCTCTCCCCCACATAACTTGGTTAAACATGGCAATCTTCAATACCGCTAAGCAAGCAAACCATGATTTTACAAGGGAGAAAAGTTTTATAGCTTGATCTTAAATTAATTACTACTCGATAGAAAACAAAAGGATGACAATTCCAGTTAGGTCGTTAGGTTTTAACCATTTTAATTAAAAATTTAAGAAGAAGTAGCAATTAATTTTCGAGTCGAAGTGTCGCTTGGAACAGACAGTAGTGATTTGGGTGTCATGAATTTCAATTTTTCCCGGATGTACGCAGTACCCTATCACTGCAGTTATCTAGAGAAAAAAGTTCTCCAAAGCTTACATTAACGGAATAAAATCCGGCACTTGGTGATGACGTCAGGTATATTTCACCATCTTTAGTAACTCGTAATGGACCACTACTTTGAGCTATGTATTCTGTCTTTCCGTTTGTATTTGTATCTTTATCTATGTCTGTAATGGCCGGTAGTTCCTTATCTACTTTACCAGGATCGCTACAAGTTAGCTTGTCGATAGTATAACCAGTTGAATCATCTACCACGGGTCTATTGTCGTTGATTTCAGCGACATTTAGTGTTAGACTAGCCTCGCTATAGTTCCCTGCTTTATCTGTAGCTCTGATCACCAGGTTCACAATACCATCATTTCTTGTACTATCCATATCGTAGTCCCCAATAGACGATATCTCTCCAGTCGAAGGAGAAATGGTAAACTTGTTACTTCCTGTCATTGTGTATACTGGATATTCTAGACGATCCTCGTCTTTAAATTGGGCAATGGGGTCATATGTTATCTATAAACAACAATATTAAATATGAGTTCATCGGAATCCCTTTTAATTCCCTGCAATGTCCAAAGACAAAGTCATACAACACCTACAAAAATGATCTCGACTGTTCCTGCTTCAACTGCCACGAATATTGATCTAGATTTCATTCTTTCACAAATACAGCAACTATATCCTAAATCGCTACTGTCAGTCAAACTTGAGGTTGACAGGCTATCTATAATATGTGTATTTATCTAGCTATATGAACTTCTGAAATACAGATTTGCGGCAGAGAAGGGGTATTGGTTGTCGTCAGCATAACACATAATATATTCTAAAGGTTGTGTGGGTCATGGCCAAGGTTTGTGAGACAACAAACTGGTTCTATACAATTGCCTCCTGGTTCATATAGTACGTTCATAGGATGGCGTCACACATCACCCTGGTGGTAATCAGTCTATTAGTATAAAAAACTAATGTTATGTTATTAACGGAAATAACGAAAGAGGAATATCAAATACAATATTTACCAATCCTTCCTCTACGTTACCGAGTGGTTCTGCCAATGTCAATGTTATAGGATCGTTTTCATCTGTAACATCTATCTTAATCCAGGCAGCTGGCCCATCACAGAATTCATCTGTAGGATATACTGTTATATTATACGCCTGTTGTTCTTCATAGTTCAGAGCTTTCTGTAGGGTCAATGCTAAAAGGGAATCAGAAACAGCACAATTTCTTAATTACCACACGGAGCAAGAGCTAAATGTTATTTCCATTCTAAATGTATATTTGATGGATGGAAATATCTACCCGAAAACATAAATGTGATGCTAAACTAATTATACTTATACTTAACGCTATAATAACTACATGTTTTAAATAATACAAAATTTGACTGTGTGTCGTTATGGATGACACATCAATTGTAAGAAAACGAGGCAGTGTGTGAGTGAACTAATATGAAGAGGGTTATCGTACAGTCTGTGCCAAAATAGCATGTGTTCATATATAAATGCATTCAATGTATGGGGGCTTTTAAGCGAGTATGCAATTCTGCTCCCTAATTAAATGTTTCCGCGACATTACAAATATATTTCTTTGAAGATGCATTATGTAAGATTTAGGTGAGGAGCTGACAGCTCTCGCTATAGTAGTTTAAACATAGATAATGAAATGAGAATGTGTTAGAAGAACCGTGCAGTCTCGATTGTCATTGCTTGATACCATTGTTACGATAATAAACAAAGTCTCGATTATCCATTTTTATTTAAATCATTAACTAGCAATCGTGTTTAAATCCGCTGAAAATCAAAAACCTAGAGCATTGATTATGGGCTTCACATGTAAATAAATGTCTAACTGATCATTTATATAACATTTCAGGCAGATTTGGGTCTTACATATTGTATCTTTAAGGTAAAGGAAGATAAGAGGAGCGCATAGATGACCTAATTAAGAACCCTATCTTAATGGTCCGGTACAACATTTTATAGAGTGTTACTGCTAGAACAAAATGGTTATATAGTGTTGCAGATAACAACCGCTTATTTGATAAACAAACGCTAGGTCTTTTTGGTCTAAACCAAATAAAATGAGGTATTGTATAGTTATCTCCCTTTGCTCTTCAGTCCATGTTATTTTGTGGAAAACTATTATTAAATCCCGGTCTTACCATCGTCTACCATTGTAAAATAAGCAGAATATTGCGGAGGCGAAACAACCAAAACGTATTTTAGCTCCGCCACCTTGCTGAGAGAATTCACTATAGTATGCAGCGTTTCTTTCTTATCAGCCAGAGCGTGTTCTCCGACCACAATCTCTGTATTCATGTTAGTTAATTCTGGAGGCGGATTTAAACCTGAAATATAACAAATCAAAAGTGCTGAGGATAGAAAGTACAATAATTATAATAGTTAGGTGCGTGTAGTCCTGAAATTAGGAGGGGTATCACTAGGGTCAGGTATCTTGCACCCGTGTGCGATACCCGCCACAAACTATGCGAACTTCCCTTCCCTTCGTTGAATACAGGAAATTTATATTTTGTTGTAAAAATATTCTCTCCTGCACCACATACGACTTACGTTACAGACTATAATCTACGTGTGGATAGGACGCGATTGTTGGTAACGGAGAAACAACTCATAATAATCATAATAAAAGTTTCGAACAAACTGACAGACATTTCGGTCTTTTGAACAGATTGTGTCTAAAGGATCAATGACCCAGAAACCAACATTACCGTATCGATTTTGTTTTACCTTCAAGGTTAAATGTTACCGCCATAGGTCCCACTGGGTCGTTAAATTTATCAGTAACCATAACTTCTACATCTACTGTTGGTGAAGATGTAGCAGCACATAATGTTGACAAGTCTTTAGTTAGAGAAACAACCCCCTCGCCAGTAGCAGGATCTGGAAGTTTCAACAAAGTATATAAAAGCAACTGTACAAATGTTAGCTATTTGAGAAGTACCATGACAGACATTATACAGAACATATTCTCTGTACATACATAGGGACCTCGACTGATGTCATGAATGTAGTGCGCCTATTTAAAGCAATTCTCTCTTTCGCTGCCTGGGATTGAAGGGTGTTTGAATTTACATTGTCTATATACATGGATTATGGAAATCACGTACAAAAATTACACCTGAGTCTATAGATTCGAATTTCACCGGGAAATAAAAATCAAGAGGGTCAACACACTGCAATATTTCATCTGATAATTGTGACATGAGGTTACAAAGATTAAGATCATCGTAATGTTCACAATAATGAAGTTTCTAACATAATTACCAGTATTAATACTAAAATAATCTAGATTCGTGGAAGTTGAGTTTAAAGTGTAAGTTAAGTTCTCTTTATCGTCTATATCTGTCGCTTTGATTTTATATTCAAAGTCGGTATAAGTAGCTGTCACATCGACTGTAACTGAAATACAATCAAAACAAGAAGATATTTAAACAGTAGCATTCTATAATCCACGATTCCAAAAGCAACTACTTGTAGAATATTTAAAATTTAACATTTTTTTTTTAACTGACCCAAACTAGGAAGAGTTTTATAGACTATTTCCGGTTAATGCTATTTCGGGGCTTTTAGAGCAGATTCGTTGAATCTTTGAATCGTTAATAACATCCCGGTGTGATTATTAGGCAGATTATGAATATGATGACATAATAATACCATCTAATACTTTTTGGGTACTAGTTGCACCGTGATACAAATATACGGGCTAGGAAATTTTTCTTTTTTGTTATGCAAGCAAGAGTAAATCGAGCTTGAACAAATGATATCGAAGGATTTAAACTCGCTAATTTCTAGTTCAGTAACCACTGCGATCGTCTGAATATATGCCAATCCCTTATCCATTAAAAATCTATACATTCGTGAGAATTGTAACAATTTAGTTATAAATTACAACAGGTAGCATGCACGACAAAGTATAACATACCTGTATCTGATGTTGTAGTAAATGTAGGAGGATAATTGGGTTGTAGACGAACTTCTAGATTAGCTGTGGTTGGTGCATCAACACCATCAGAACATTGTAGCTGTAATGTCATTATACCTAGAGATACCTCACTATATGATAGTCTACCTTCTTCAGGTATAAAATACACACAGTAACCTAAAGACGAGTATATGGATTAATAAACTTTCATTACTACACATCCACCGTATATACCACATTTTATCACAAGAACTATACATTATGGGTTGGGTGAAGGGGGGGGGGAGAGGTAATGCACTGTTAGTAAGACATGTGGTTCTTATTCTCGGCAGAAACATGTACCATATGCTTAAAATTAAAATACAATTTCATTTCGTTATCTAGCCTATTTCTTTATATAATTATAATATGAAACAATCTTTGTAAACCCTACAACACTCTTGCGATTTACTATAATTCACCACAATACGCAAACTCTGTATACCAATGCAGACAATTTGATCTTTAAAATAGGTTCTTGTGATCTGAACGCTGATTTCAAACAAATAAAGCCACGTGTTAATGCAGTACAACTAAACTAATTTTTTATTGACTATATCGTTTAATATTTCATGTGTGGGCTTATTTAACACTCCTTAGGCCTACTCATTTGGTTTCCATTGAAGGCACAGATGTGCTTTGCATACATGTTATCTATAGTTTATCCTTCAATTCTTACATAATGTGACGTCATTGGAGTTTCAGAATACTCTTGTGTCAGTGTTACCCATGGAGAGCTTACATTTAGGAACTGATTTACACAGTTTCATTTATATTTACCCTTTGTTGGATCGTCTTGCCAGGCAGCGAAACAAGAGTCACTACAATTTGATGCTGGGGATATATTAGTGATTTTAACTTCTGTGTCTCGTCCATCAGGGTCTGTACAATTTATACAGATTAACTCTGTTTGTACTCGTGTTGATTCTATCAGGTTTACATCCAAAGGTTGGCCAAATATCTCTGGACTTTTAGTTCCTTCTGTTGTAATTACAACCTTTAAAATAAAATTGAATTATATCCGGAAAAAAGGAGGTCGAATAACCGTTGAATTACATCCTTACACCCTCCGATATTTTATACAAGAGATGACAGTAGATATCAAATTCGAAATAGGATTATGTCCAGGTAACATCTCCCTCATAGCACAATGTATGGCGTATGCCTGTCTTCATTAATCAAGTCGGTGTAGAAACGTGGGACGTTAAGCCTCATTGCATTTCATTTATGTAAATATCGTCAATTGGCGTATGCAGAATTTCCGGAAGATGCACAGTTTTATGATATAGGAATTGTACTGGTTGATTTATTCAGTTACTGGGCTTGTCTAGTACAAAACAGTTTTTGTCGACCTAAACGAGGTGATTGACCAATCCTATACCCCACGAATCTAAATATGATAGTGATATCACCTATTAAAGATACATTAGTTAAGAGCTAAATATGCCTATTGCAAGTCTTTCTTAGGCTTCAAATCTTATATAAATTTTTAAGTAGACATTTTTTTACATAATAAGTCCAAAATCAAATCTGTAGACCCTCGGATGGCTTAGATACAGCTAACTTTTACGTTAATCACTGACGTCACTCCCGGAGACTGCCGATGAAAGGACTGACATTCGAGGGTAGCGTAGGCATTGAGTATGTTACTTGATGATCGAAATATGTGGGCGGAGTTATCGTCTGTCAATCAAACGATCGGCAATTCTCGGAGACGGTGCGTTGACAGTTGATGCCAATTTCTAGTCCAAACTTCCAACAGTGATAACTTCGTCCAGAATAAAGTAATTTGACTAAAATTTTCAATATTTTCTTTTTTTATCATCTATTTTTGAACTCTTTATTAAAATCTTAACTATGTATCTTTAAATGGATGACAATAGAGCAGGGATACTAACGGTGGTTGCCTCTGTTACACCGACTGACGTACTATCTGTATTGGGTACCGTGCTCCCCGTATTTGATACTGTACTGTCTGATGAAACAGCAGATATGGTTGAAGTACACAACTGCAATAATACAAAAGAGAATACTTAACAAGCTGGACACATAGTTTAGATATGTTGTTAGTAATTATAAGATGCAACGTCTTTTAGAAAATAATATTATGATCTGAAATCTTCTATAAATCCCTTGTATGATATTTAAAATGACAGAATTTGTCTAGTATTATGTCATACTTAATTGTAAAGTTCACCCCGGGGCAAGCTGTGTCATTGCATATTATTAGGCCTATAATGAATCATTGGAGAAAAAAATGACCTTTATTGAGGCTAAAAGGCCTAATCTTATACAGCATGTAGTTTTGTAAAATGCGTTCATTTATAATATTTTCAATGCTCGAATAACGATAATTCAGTGCTGCTGAATCTATATTCTAGTCATTCAATTTTTAGTATTAACATGAGTAATTGCTTGTGAATGTTATCATATATACACGATTGGGATGTCCTATGACAAACATGAATAAATATTTGTATTTTTGTGAAATATATCAATACTTGATTATATCAACTTACCCTACATCGTAGAACAATTAACCCCAGTCCTAGAGTAAAATGTACCATTTGACCAACTGTATTTTGGGACATCACCATTTTATTCGGGCATAGTAATTTGGCTAGATAATGCTTGTCAATGATGAACAACTTATTTTACTATGTAGTGAAACCAATTTTGGCAGCAAATTATTGACACTTTGGACTCAAGAGCAGGTTATGTGGTAAATAGCCCACCCCGCCACCCCCTATCAATTTAGCCACCTGAACTATACACTTCCCAAATTATCGGCTTGACTGAAATAATATTTCATAAGAGAATCTCTCAATTGAGAAAAGAAACATAATTAATTACTTACGACTAGAGGAGAATATGACAGGAACACAATCAGAAATACACGACAAAACATCATTTTCAACTTTTTTTCTGTTGGTGCTGCAATGCAGAAATGTTAAAGGAGCTAAATCGCTAATATTTGGAACCTAGAAATTGACCCAGATGGGTCGCAACGCCTATAATAATGTAATCTGATTGTATATGAACTGATTTACATTCAACTGTTTCCGTCTTGACTCTAATTTCACATCAGTTATGTCCAGCGAAATACGGCATGAGTCTCAACCGAATGCAAATTTCTAGTGTCTGGTTATTCCAGTCTATTGCGCATGCACTCCAGATAAGTTATGGCGTCACCGTTTGACATGAGTTGCGTGGAATATGTCTAGCCTCGTTCTTTCTGGTCACTTGTTACAAATGACACTGAAACGCACTATGGTACGCGATTCGAGTACCAATGGTAAAATGTAAAAATGTTTATTTTGTCTTAAATATTGGATATCAGAAGCCTACTTGTTCCCGGTAAGATCACAACATCAATGTTGATTTGAATTGACAAATAATTCGTGTTTTCAACGTGTAAGACTTTGGATGATATTGAGTTAGAGACTTAGCTACTTTAATTATAACACGATACAACTCACAAAAGGGGAGTCTGGATGTGGTGGGAATATACACACAATCTTATCAAAATTAGATTTAAATTTAAAAGTTTAAAAGTGTTAGTGTTTTTGCCGTAATGTTGCTTACAATACTCAAGTCGTTTGTAAACCATCTACAGTTTAAAAGAAAACTTTTTGCTGATGCTGTTAAATCATATTGATCAAGAACTATATTTATATCTGATTTTCAGAGAAATAAACATCATTCGTAGTAACTATGTTAAGACAGAATGAAATATCATTTGTGATAAATAAAATCTCCTGATTTTTGCTTTTAACGCTAGGAAAACTGTGATTTATCAACCATCTGATGGAGAAAGTACATATATTACTATGCAATAATGCACATATAAATTATTTAAAGTCGGGCTTAATCTACACACAATCAAGAAGAGTTACTCACCATAAAACATAGTTATCTACATGTTGTTCTCAAATCTAAGAAAAAAAGTTAAACCGGTTTTGCTTTCCAGTGATTAAGCCATCGCTAATTTCATGTTCTATAATCTACGTAAATAATAAAATATTTGATTGCTATTAAAGAAAGTGTCCCATGAGATTATACATTTTAGAGTGTGTATATATTAAACACGTGATGACGCGTTTAAAGAAACAAGCTGGAATAAAATTAAAATAATCGTATAGACCAAAGCACAGACAAAAGGTATTCATTTGTTTTGTTTGACGTTTTAAAATAAAGTTTCTTAAAAACTCACATCGTTATTATTTAAATACCGGAAGTAGTAGCAGAGCTGCTATTTTTTCTTGAATGCGCTTAAATAGATATAAATAGCAGTGCTTAGACTAAAATGGCTAGCAATGTGACCTATCATGTTGACGCACCTTTAAAAGGTGTAGTTAACCGCCGTGACAAAAAGGGGTAATTTTAGACGATTTCAATGTTCTTTGTGTGACATAGGGGTCTCTGTTGATAGGGGCGGTGTATAAAAGACGTGTGCTGTTTGAATAGAGAAATTTCTTAATGGCTCTATCTATACTTAGAGTATATTATAAGTAAACATCATTTACTGAAAATAAACACCAGCTCATTCATTTTTTGTCGTTTCTATTTGAACAGGTATACTTACATCAATTAAATGAATTAATCGTATTTAATTGACCTCAAGGCAATGAATCTTACACTAAAATGATCCGGGTTTGAATCCCGACATGGTCTGAGAAGAACCGTTCGGATAGTTCAAGCTGAATCCCACGTGTCAGCGATGGCGACTGCTCTACTGACATAAAAAGTGTGCCTAGTTGTTCGAAAAAGAAAGCTGCGCAGTTGGAATTTGGGGTACTGCATTTGACTTCGGATACATACAGATATTACTATGGCAATATATATATATTTTATATTCTTCATGCACTATTGGAATTTTACGATTTTTATCATCAGCTGGTGGTAACAAGTGGTGATGATGTGTCGTTCTCAAACCATGTAAAAACTGAATGGCACACCTAATCGCAACGTTCTGCAAGTGAAACCACGGTCGCATAACAAAACAGATATTCAAGTATAATGTAGTATCTTACCTGAAGAATGGGATATAAACATAGATAATAACACAACTACCCAATAGTTGCTAAAACCCTTAATAATCATTTTAATGGTCATATTCATGACATGTAAATCTAAGTTATAAGGTCTACACCCAAACCTATGATTTCGCATCTTCTTGGTATAGTTTTGATTCAAAGAGATTTATTGACTTGCTGCTATGAATGTTTTGGTAGGCGAGTCCTTTATAGTTTTAAACTTCGATGACAATGTTATTTCTTATTTAAAGTATTCATATATTTTTCTATATTTTTGTATATTCTCCACAGTTATTTTTGAGGCTTTTTATTGTTGTCATGAACTGAATAATTAAGTAAATAAAACAATTATAAGTGTTCTATTGTTGATATTATATATTGTCTATTATGGAAGCACGTTTTTATAAGTTTGCTAATGGTTCATATTAGTATTTGAGTCTTAAAATGAAAACACCAAAGATTGAACTCAACAGCAGGGTCGACAAGAAATCACAATCCTATATTTCAGAACAGCTGATCACAGTCAATCTGTTATTTCATAAATCATCGTGATCATTGAATCATTCGTTCATCAAATTCATAGGTTCTCATGTTTATCTTCATTCTGTGCGCTATCTGCCGTTAATGCCAGAGGTCTGAGAGGCACGTAGCCTCTATTGGTCCCTTGTCCAAGTTACGGTTAATATACAGGCAATGGACAATCAATATTCATTTAGGAGATATCGTCTTTGGTTGATTTTACGTAAAAAACTTCGAGGTGACATACCATTGGAAATCCATATCGATATTTCAACGCGAGGGTTGAAGTCCGCAGACAACTGTTTTCTACTTGCCAGAAAAGTAAGTTGCAGGACTAACCAAATAGGGTAGATGACTGCCTAGTCCTAATGTAAAAGCCCCCACCTGACATATTCGAATTAAGTTTATTAGCCTACCTTGTAAATACAGGTTTGATTGAAAACATTTATGCGTAATCTAATGTCTAACTGATTGATTTCAGATTTCGATTGATTCGTCACGATTGATTTCAATATCCGCCGTCATACTCTTATTACATTATCAAGGACTAAATTATTTGACAAATTTCACAGTTATGGTTTAATTACACAAAGGTTTGTATGAATTACGCCGTATAGAATTAAACCATTTTGATAACATTTTGGATTGTTTTAAATCATTTTTAAAATCTGTAAAACGAACATAAGACTAATTTCTTGGAGGTCTTAAAAATGTAGAAAAGGGTTTATATTATTCATTTATATTTGTCATTAAATGTTTTCTTAAAAATTTCGTTTTTATATATATAAAAAAATATGTGAAGGAATATCAGTTTTAAAACTGCTTGTTTAAATTATTTTATTTATTCTGTTGTTCGATTTTCTGTTGTGAAGATCGAGGAAGCGTGCAATACTGAAGGGGGTAACATATTTGATTAAACACCTATCTTTTAATTCAAGAATATTTCTCTCTTTGAAAAAAAAAATGCACATAACTATTACATTACGTCGGGATTCGTTTAATCTTTTGTTTCAGACAGACAGTTACAAGATCGACATTACGATGTCTATCTATGGGGTAGTTGTGTTATTATCTATGTTTATATCCCAGTCCCTTCAGGTAAGATACATTATACTTGAATATCTGCAGAACGTTGCAATTAGATGTGCCAGTCAGTTTTTACATGACTTTGAGAACAGCACATCATCACCACTTATTGTCACCAGATGATGATACAAATCGTGACATTCCAATAGTGCACATATATATATATATATATATATATATATATATATATATATATATATATATATATATAGTTATGGCAATACCACTTATTGTCACCAGATGATGATACAAATCGTGACATTCCAATAGTGCATATATAGTCTTATATTTACTCATGTCGTACTTGAAGAAATAATAATATATTGTCCAAACCTACCATTCAGTCCCAGTTTTTTTAAGAAATAAATAAGCAAATTGTACATTTAACAATGAACTGAAACTTTCCACGCCTTTGTAATGCGAATAGCTAATTGTTTTATATATCAATCTATACTTGGAAGCTAGACACGGGTTTTTATTGCGGTGTTTTTTGTCTTTGGTCTATTGCTACCAAATTCATGTATTATAAATGAAATGAAATGGGGTTTAACGTCCTACTGTTCTGCTCCTAAACTGGGCTAATGAAGACGGGCATACGCCATACAGTGTGCTATGTGGGAAATTTTGCCCTGGCAGCGGCGCTACGGCCTACTCTTATATCGAATTCCAACTACCAAGGGATCTTTTACGTGCACGCCAATATGTACACGGGACCTCGGTTTTTCGTCCCATCTGAACGACTAGACAGCTGTCCTTGTCAGGCCCCCGTCCTGCATCACTGACATGGGGAAACCACGCCGGAAAATCTAGATGAGAGAGAGAGAGAAATGGGGTTTAAAGTCCACTCGACACAAACTAGGTCATTTCGGGACTAACATATGGTTTAATTTTATTTCAATAATTCGCTTGCGCGTAGGGGTCTTTAGCAGTGGGAGGAAACCGGAGGACCCGGAGAAAACCCACGAGGTTGGACAGGCGAACCTACTCCTTGTCACGTACAACCGGGGATTCGAAACCACGCCAGTCGACTCAATGACAGACTTTATGATACAGCGCGCGCACGCTAAGCATTCAGCCATCCAACCCCCCAAATCTAGATGAACTTTCACGTCCAATGCAAGGATAGAACACCCGGCCTCCAGGTTAGCGAGCCAGCGTCTTACCCTCTTAGCCACGTGATCCCCTCATGTATTATAATTATATTTAGATATATAGTGCATCCATAATTGAACTTGTGATATGACTTCTGTAGAAGAAGGCGATAAATTTATTTTGTCATAACGTATTGGAACCAGGTAGGTGTAACTGGAAATTTGCCGACTATTCATTTGCAATTTTTTTTTAAAAAATATTTTTTCTAAACGTTTGATCTCTGTTCTCTAGCTGACCATGTTGAGTTGACCCACATTTACTTTGAAAAACCAAAGCATCCCAGTGAAGCCCTATTGCATGGATAAAATATGTATGTTTCAGTTGACGGTATCCTTTAAACCAACATCAGTCACCATTGCTGAGACGCCTACTGATAATAAGATAGCTCGTATAGAAACTGATACTTCAGACAATCTGATCTGTAATATCGCCTCTACCAGTCCTAGAGATGGACCGTTTCAAGTATGGACAGAAAATGATGGGGAATGTAAGCTTTACTTTATATTTTAATTATTACAATAATATAATCTCAATTATCTGGTTAAACCGGACGTCGTCGCAACATACACACACACTTTTCCAAGAATACTGTGCCTCAACAGATCTTAGATACACAAGCCTCCATTCAGATCCAATTAGTTCTGGAAAGAGTGTGATGCCCCACACGTATGACATACACTGGACCATAAAACAACTTTTAAAATGAAACAAAACTTTATTTTTGTCATATAGTATGGGGCCTCTTTTTGTGGCCCGTGGCGCAGCTGCACTTGCTTAATACAAGGACGGGGAGGGGTGGCCGAATGGTTAGCACTTGCGTGTTGTATCACAAGGTCTATCATAGAGTCAACTGGCATGGTTTCGATTCCCCGGTTATACGTGACAAGGAGTAGGATCGCCTATCCACCCCCGTGGGTGTTCTTCTGGTCCTCCGGGGTGGTCCCCCACTGCTAAAGACCCCACGTGCAAGTGAATTATTGAAATAAAATTGACCCATATGTTAGTCCCGAAATGACCTAGTTTGTGTCGAATGGACGTTTAACCTCATTTCTCCCCTCGCTCTCGTTCAATACAGGGCATCTTCCACCCTGAATCGATGTCAAGATTATCGATTCGTTTAGCTGTAAATAAAGACTTTGTCTTAGGTGTGGCCGATTACTTTTTCTAGAGAACGTGATATCTCTTCTTATTTGCGAAATTCACCTAATGAATTGTTCTCAACTTAATTTTAGACTAGTTTCTTTGGCGAAGTATCACTCAAAGTAGTTAGGTCATACATTTCAAGTATGCGAGATGGGCGCTTTGGTTGTGAGATGGAACCAGATTCACGACGTTGTGAACTCAGACTTGCATAGATGATATACCTATGATAGCTGTTCATTTAGGGCTTTATACCGTCATTTACACTTTAGTACTTTTATTTTTTCGTCAATTCTTTCAGCTTACCAGCTATATTATGTCGAGTCAAAAACGCCTAGTAAATTGTTAAATGCTACAATAACACCAGAATATGATCTAACTATAGAATGTTCTGACGATACAGTTACAACCGGAACAATAGAGGCTGATCTAGTTGTTACAGTGCAAGCTAATCAGCCACCCGAAGCAACAGGGGTACCAACAAGTAAGCATGCTTTCCGTATCTTAGTTTCCACTATTCTCCCTAATTAGTCCAGGAGCCCAGGGGGGTCAACCTACCTGAAATGTGTACCAATTTTCTCCTATATGGTATCAATGCATGTATATCTGGTATCATCAGAATGTAAAGCTGTCAGGTTTCTGGTGGTGAGTGTGGTATTCCACGCCCAAAATGCCATGCCCCCCACCCCCAACAAGGCTAGATTAGCTCAAAAGTGTACCACATGAAAATCGTACAGCAGTGTACCGTACCTCTTGAGGTGTTACAGACATTTCTAGTGCCAGACATTTGTAGTGGTGGAGTATCCCTGACAAGAGTTATCTAATTTCCAGACCATAGCTAGGCTAGATTAGCTGAAATCTGTACCACCTAAAACAACCTTGGAGTTGTTCAGTACCACGACAGGAATCATGAATGACCACTGCCAGACAGTTTGTGCACTGGGTTACCACTATAACCATTTAATCTAAATAAGAGATATCTTTTATTCAGATATACCTCAAACACATTTCATTTATTTTTCTAATACTTTACAAACAAAATGTTCTAGAATTTAATATGCAGAAGGAAAAAAGGTTAATATTGCGAGTTAATTACTCATACCGATGCCACCCGTTTCAGTGGTAATATCGGCCTAGGGAATATTCACAGCTGGTCAGGTTGGTCTGGATGAACTCAAATATTAGAGCTGGTTTCTAATAATTAAGCAGTCGAGAGCTGTGATACCCTTCTTGCATAAACGTTTGTCATTCCCAAATCTTTGGCGATAATGTGCTCAACTCTTCCAAAACACTGGCAATATGTCGAGTGGTCAATCATCGATCAACCATCACTGTGTCATGCACCCAGGTAAGGTTTTCTTCAATGGTTGTTGTTGATGACATTTCAGTACGCGGGTCATCGTCAAGGCGCTCTCTGTCCCGCTTAAATTCCGCAGACCATTTCTTTACTTTGGAAAAGGGAAGGGCACCATCCCTTGTTGAGACCATGTCGGCATGTGTGTTGAAGTTAGTCTTTTCAGTTACAGGAGACTTGATGACCAGATTTGTCCCTTTCTTGTGATTTCAATGTACCAAGACAATAATAATACTAAGGTCACAGTTCGTATGTCTATGATTCATTCAATAACTGTACTGGTTGGTGGCTAAAGTTTGTTTCAACCCAATTGATTTACCCTTTTCAGGGTTAGAAGTTTTCAGTCCGTAGACATGAGGAGGGGGCTGGGGGGATTCCAAATGCGGAACTCGGTTTTATATAAACCTTTACATAGTGGTATGTAGGCCGATTATACCCTTACTCAGACAATATCCCAATATCCCATATATTTTATGTGTAAATAAAAAAGCTTTCAAAAAGAATTTTACATAGTATGTGCTCACAAAGCCTGCAGCTATCAACCCCTAGACTACTTCTATTTATAGCTACAACAATATCTGTTTCCTCACCAAATTATCAGAACATCAACAGTGTTGTACATAGTTTATCAGTCACAGATCCAGAAAATGATTTACTATCTTATATCATGTACAGTGACCCGGACTTGGGCTATTTTACAATAGATGCTTGTAAGTATTGAATTTTTGGTTAATCAAACTGCTGCTTTTGATTACTGATCAGTTTTTGGAATAGTTTGATTAGAAACTGGGATTTGTTATTACATTATCAATATTGCATTTATGGCACATTATCTATAGAAGAACATTATTTTGATATGTCCACGGCTTTTGCACTAGTAAGCGCATGACAACCGCACTGCCCATAAAACACAGACACTCAGAACAGGAGATAATGTCGTGGTCAAGATACACCACACACATAACACACAGGCGTTGTAATAAATAATAAAAGTTCTATCAAATCAACTCAATGGATCTTTGAGCCAGCCGTGTCCGTCCGCTGCGCTGTTCAGTTAGGCGCCTGTACAATCTGATTAAAATACAGACCCTATTTCGTTTCGTCTTTATAGTTCAAAATTTCGTTCAACTTGTCTGTACTACACTAGGATCTGGAAGAGTTGTTATCATTGACGTGTTCTGAATAGTGTGAGGTATTAGCCAATGAAACGGTCTGTTACGGCGAATATTAGGCGTGTTTTGCACGGAACTGTGGGTAATCCACTAGTAACATCAATGCTGATTGGTTAATCAAATGTCTGACGTCATAAGGTCAAAAGCTGCTCGTATGACCTTTGACGTGACCTATCGCAGCAACCGATCAGATCTTCATGTAGTGTAGGCCATCGAAAGTATAAAAAAACGAAACGAGATATAGATCTGTATTTTAATCAGATTGGCGTCTGTAGTGACTCAGATTTCCCTTATACTGTAAGCAACACGGGGACAACTAACAAGCACAAATCCTGGTCACGGCACCAACAAGAACGTGTAGCACGATAGATCGAATATGGGGATTACATAAACTACGTGTATCCCCATATTGTAAAACGATCTTCAGCGTCAGCCTGATTGTATAGTTCGAGAATGAGCATTAGAATCTAGATAACATTCTGTTTACGATATTCTTTGGTGACACCACACAATTCATAATTCGAAAGACAATAATTGCGAAGTAGAAATCATAGTTGAAAAGCAAATTAATTACGAGATTAAAAAATATCTAGCATACCAGACTAGGTCATCAAAATCACATCAAAATTAGCCTGGGTGGCATCAATTAGTTATAGTTGACAATTAACCCAAATTAGTAAATAAATAGAGAATCTCCTACCAGTCCTTTTTGATATAAAAAAGACGAGTAGGAGATTTTATTTATCACCCAATCCCTTCTTACATGCACAAATAGATAAATATAATTCTTTGCTGTAGATTTCACTTTTACTGAACATTAAGGCGTAGTGATACATCATTTTTTGACAGCAATTCAAACATTGCAAAGTTCTTTATATTGACCCAGTGTTTCCATCAAGGTCAATTGAATAACAACAGTTCATTTTTAATTTTAAAAAGAAATGAACTGTTCTTTGAAAATAAAAAAAGTAGTTCCTTTTCAACTGACCATATCGAGATATCGCAGTAGATTATGAAATATATCACACAAGCGATATCTACTGTAGAATGTATTACTGGGTGATAAACCAATTTCTCCTCGGTGGACATTTAGTCGACCCAAGACGCGTATAACTAGCTTCAGCTTGATATCTGTTTTTCTTATTTTATTATTAATTTCAGATTCTGGTGAAATAAAGACAGCTATAGATTTAAACACCGCGACAGTAGAGGAAATTCCGCTGTATATTAACGTGAGCGATGGACATAATAGTATAGGACCCCTTAAAGTTACCATTAAACTAACAGGTGGGTAATATACTTTTAGAACACTCAAATTCACCATTAGCATGTTCTTATTTCTCTCGGTTTGGACATAATTTACGCCGAAGAGGGACGAAACTTAAGTATATGACCTGACATTATGATTTGTAATGAGTGATTATCCTACTAATTTTGTTTTTATCAAGTTTTGGAGATACGAAAATGAACTTATCAATATAATGGTCTACTTGCTAGTAAAGCGTTTTCTGAAAGCCAGCCGTGAAAGGCCAATTTTGGGTGAACCTTGCGGGACTTATTATTTTGCATATTTTGATACACGGTCAAGGGTGCCGGGATGGCATCACGCAATATTCAACCTGTTCTAAAGCAATTGATTTTAAGAAAAATATGATCAGAAAAAAATTTCATGTTGTAGTTTGGTTTATAATGGAAAGCTTTTTGTTTATGTAGATTTGAATGAGAGACCGGTATTTAGTAACCTACCAGCTAATATAACTATTAAAGAAGATGCTACAGCTGAACAAGTTATTACAATTTTAACATTCAATGATGATTCTGTTCCATTTGATGCCGAGCCACAATGTTCAGTTTGGCCCAATTCAGAAAAATATAAATTTACTTACGACACGAGATGTAAGTATTACATATTTATTGTTGGTGATAAAACTTTTGTCATAGAACCTGAACACTGCCACGGTATCATTTAATTGTATTAAATAGGGTACTATGGACCTGCAACCGAGTATATGACGCCATATACTCATAGCAAGTTCCATGCCGATCAATTTGAATTGGCGGAGCTTTCAGCTTTATCCAATGAGCACCCCCCCCCCTCCAGAAGACCAGTCCCTGGCCTAAAAGGGTGACATGTCTTTAAAAATCATCTAAAGAATAGAACACATATAGAGTAGTAAATATCTATATAAGGACATAGATATGATATTTCAAAATGGTTAGTCATTTATCTTGTAGTTTTGTTATAGTTCAGTAAAAGAAAACACGAAGGGAAGGGCGCTGTGAAGATCTTCTACAATCGATTTGGTATGATTTAAATATACAGGTGGAAAAGACCGTGCTGAAATTAGATTTTATTCAAATGCAGACGTTTTATTATTAATTTGAGTTGTTTAGTTCAATAAACATGCTTGGTGCTTTAGGTTTTGATTAAGGGGGTCTACGATGATGTTATCATTCTGAATTAATCACACGTTTTTTATGGGTAAAGGTCATGATGTCTGTTTAAAGGGCCAATCTCGATTATATTTTGGAGAATAAAACTGCTTAATTTTGTGTTAGAGGCCGCTAAAATATTCTACCTTAGAGCCTAGCAACTAATTTAACATACGGGATACGCTTTCAAATAACTTAAATCCGCCAGTCTTCATCTGGAAATGGAGCCCGGTGTATTATATGGTGTCTGGATAAACCCGGATTTTTATTTTATAGAATAACGTGTTGTTGAAATTTACCTTTCGTTATCAAGTACAGCACGTGAGTCATACACTCTGTAGATCTCTAAAGGAACGGCAATAGATTATCAGGTCACCCAACGAAAAATTGACCCGAAATATGAAACTGGTTACGTGTCCAGATGAGCAGTTTTGACGTTCACGTTTAAACGACTCAATATTTTGACCTGGAATTTTGAGACATGGTAAATACACCACTCATACCTACACGGTGTTTATTTATGAGACTCTGTTAAAATCGAGATGGCCCCTTTAATGTTCTCACTTTCAGCTAGAAAACTTGAACTGGCATCACAAGCAGTAACTGGTCAAGACGAACCCCTGGATTATGAGAGTACAAATTTCTATAATATAACATGTTATATATCTGATGGATATTTATATAACGAAGGAGATTACATCAATCTTTATGTACTTGATGTCAACGAGGAACCGGTCTTTAAAGAAACATCTTATTCCTGTGTATTATATGAATCAGACGTAAGTACTATTATTCCTCCTTTTTGAATGAATCTGACGTAAGTACCAATATCCTTGTGCTAAGTTTGACGGATTAAATATAACATATAATATAACACATTGTTTTAAAGGTTTGTATTTAAATTTATTTAACATTTAGAGGTTATAACGTAAAATCAATGGTTACATATTTATGACATTTCATATTGATTTATCTTTAAGATTTGGGATTTTTGTTTTGTGAAATCATATTTGTATAATGTCCTATTATCGACTGTATGTTTTATGTTTGTTAGAGCAGAGATTTGGACAGAGATAACATAGCCGATTGCTGATTCCGAGAGACAAATGGGGTTTAACGTCCACTCGACACAAACTAAGGCCATTTCAGGACTAACACATGGTTCAATTTTATTTCAATAATTCGCTTGCGCGTAGGGGTCTTTAGCTGTGGGAGGAAACCGGAGGACCCGGAGAAAACCCACCAGGTTGGACAGGCGACCCCTACTCCTTGTCACGTACAACCGGTTAATCGAAACCCCGCCAGTTGACTCAATGACAGACCGTATGATACAGCGCGCGCGTGCTAACCATTCGGCTATCCAACCCCCAAAAACTAAATAAGAAATACACTATTTAATTATTTAACTTCAAATACGACTGGCGGCTTCTTTGCGGTTTCTATATACATCAAATTGCAGAGACCCCTAATCTCTCAATACGACTGACTCTTTTGGCAAGTTTCCTAGGAAACATTTATCTGCTATATCGCCCTCTAATTTAGCTTATCTTTTTAGATTGGGGTGTCCCAGTGTGATCTTCCTATGACGGTAACAGATCCTGATGATGATAATGTCAACCTGGCTCTATTATCAGGAAACAACAGTGAACGATTCTCTCTAGTTAATAATGATAAGAAGTTAACATTTAACATTAACTATGATGTAGACGAAGATGCTATGCCCACAGAAGCTGTTTTAACAGTTGCTGCTGTTGATGAACATGGACTAACAGGTAAACACTGCTATTTCAAAAGCGAAAAGAATCTGTTCTTGTAAGTACATTGAATAGGTTTAATATCAAAATTAGTAAATATTACGTGATTGTAATTGTTTTCCTTTGTATTATGACTGGAATAATGTTAAGGAAGAGGCCTTCTCAAGAGTCCCACCTTAACTCGCCCCAGACCACAGATTTATTTCTTAAATGTTGTTTTCTTTTTTTTTCTGTTTAAATTGTATGTGTTCTCTGGGAATATCTAACGGTGGTATACTCCCGTATCATCTGTTTTGTAACTCTGTAGTTCTGCATTGTCTATATTTTTATAGGAACATCCAAAATAACAGTAACAATTCTTGATAAAAATGATAATACACCGGAATTCCAATCTTCTATCCGGTCATATGTGATCTCAGAAACTCAAGCACTGGGAACTCTGGGAACTGCATTCACAGCCACTGATAAAGACTCGGGCAGCAATGGCGATATAACTTACACAGTAAAAAGTGGATCTACTGCATCAAGCTATGTTCGTATGGTCGGTGACGGGAATTTTGAGTATTCTGGAAAATATCCCGAAAGGTATGTGTGTATTAAAGAGTTATAGTCAATTAAGTCGCGTATTTGTACTGTCGCTGCATGAGTCGAGTGTGGTTAATAAACTCATTAAAAAGCTGTTTGTATGGATTGGTCCTGCCGATTTGAAGTCACTATGATGAAAACTCTGGTCAATGCCAACAGCAGATTTTTGTGTCTGTCTGTTCTTTCACGTATATTTCATGTATTTCAGTTTAGGAGGCACAACACAGACGATTCTAGTCGAAGCCAAAGATAATGGAAATCCTAGGTTATCCTCAACTGGAACAGTTATTGTCACCTTTCAACCCTACAGCACAACCACCACCACCACTACAACCACAACTCTTCCCACAATTGTTAATTTTTCAGGCTCCTCTGGATCATCCTCGGGTTCATCATCTTCTAACACTGCCTCTCAGAGCAGCAGTTCTGATAACTCGGCATTTATTGGTCTTCTTGCTGGTTTGTTGTCTTTACTACTCCTAGGTCTCATAGGCGCTTTAGCCTATTTTCTGTGCTGTAAGGGAGGGTCCGGAAACTGTTTTGGTGGTAGTGGAACAAAGGTGTAAGTATAAGTTATCTTTTATTAATGTACAATACATAGAATAGGTCGTAGACGTTTTGGCCAAATAATTCGATGAGTTGCTATGCAAATTGTTTCTCCATCTATACCGAGTCTTTAATTTGTCTTCAAACATCGTATCCGACAAATAGACTCGGAATTGGATTGAGATCGAAAGATATCTCATAAAAAATATCTATGAAAAACCCTTATTGCTCCTATCAATTAATATTTCTATCAAAACAAACTTGATTAATGTCATGTAAATTTGCTAAATACTGTTAAACAATATAACTGTTTTGTGAAACAGCTTTGACACATAAACAGCAAGAAAATATATTACTTCAAATCAGTAGTTTATAACAAAAGTGTACATTCAATAGTTTTCATAACAGTCCATTTAGATAGTTTGTTGAATAACTTGGTTCTCGATTATCCAAGACTTTTAATTGTAACACGTTTTAAACTTGTGTGCATGCCATTATGGCTACGAATAAAACAATATATACCTGACAATCAGTTGATTTATATTCATTTCAGACAGACGACGGAGAGGGTTCACAGAGTCCAACCGGATGAATAGTAAGTAAAATTTGAGTAAACTTTAACGAGTATCTCCCTCAATAATTGGGCAAATTAAATTTTCATTTGATATTTTGCAGCTACCGAGATAGAAGATATGTAACTGAATATGAGAGAGATTATGACCCTAGAGATGTAGACTACGATGATAGACGAAGAGGAAGAGATGATTACTACAAACGTAAGTATCATGCGCCGCGTGAACCCATATATAGAACAGTAATGTGTTCACTTTGTACAGATTGATATTTTTACATATTGGCATTAAAAAAGAAATGGGTAATGTTAGAGGAAAAAAATCTGTGTTATATATTTGTATAGTTTCATAATATAGTATTAATATTCTATATTTACATCATATTATATCTTTATTATATATTTGTATATTTTCATCATATAATACCTGTATTCTATATGAGTATTATATATCTGTATTATGTATTAGTATCATGTATCTGTATTATTTATTTGAATCGTGTATCTATATCTGCATTATGTATTTTCATTATAATATCAGTATTCTATATTTTACCATGTATCTATATTATATACCTATATTATATTTTTCTATAATATGTGCATCATATATATTTATATTATATATTTGTACCATACATCTGTATTATATATTAGTATCATATTATGTATTTGTGTTCTATATTACAGTCGTTCGGATGCGTCGAAAAACCGAGGTCCCGTGTACACATTGGCGTGCACGTAAAAGATCCCCTGGCAGTTGGAATTCGATATAAGAGTAGGCCGTAGTGCCGCTGTCCGGGCAAAATTTCCCTCATAGCACACTGTATGGCGTATGCCCGTCTTCATTAGCCCAGGTTAGGAGTAGAACAGTAGGACGTTAAACTCCATTTCATTTCATTTCATTTCTATATTACAGGAGAATGGTATGAAGATGTACGAGAAGGCTCCCCATATTCAGCCAGTCAGGTCAAGCTGCTGAAACAGAGTGATCTACCCCGGGTGGTTTAAAATAATTTTCATATTGAACCCAATGTCCACACAGCAATTGAAATAAACCAGCACAGCAGATTCTATGTTGCCACAGATGTTAAAATGTATCAATAATAAATGAATTCATTAAAAATTTGTTTTAAATATCGATGACTTTTCAAAATAAATTCTTATTCTACACTGTTCTGGTTGTATATTGTCGCCTCGGTATAACGGCTATAATATGAGGGCTGGATAAGTGATAATGCAAAGAGGGTTAACGTACTAAGGCATTAAGTCAATGCCAGCCAAAAGGTATGGTACTTGAAAAACAGTTATCAGATCATATATTATTGGTGTCCCATCTGCTCTAGTTACAGACTGAAGTTACAGCTCTAGGTCATATTGGAATTTGAGCGAATCTTCCCACTTCATGTTTATTTTACCCAGATTTCGTTTCGTCATTGTTTTTGTGAATTCTAAAATAGGAAGACATGCATTTGTTTCCTGTTTTGTGGACCAATGGAAAATGATGGGACAAAATACCGAGGTCCACCCTTGTACATATTGATTGCCCGTCGTATAAAATATCAGTAACAATCAAAAGACGAGTACACGGACATATTGGTGTTGTGTCCACGAAATGTATTTTTCCTAGCTAATGCCTGCGTGACCATATTAAAACCCTTTTAACGGTATGTTAGACTACATTATTTCCCCTTCCCACACAACAGATGTTACCCTTGGCCAGTGGGAAAAGAGGATCATAAACCCTAAAGTTTCTTTACGACGGTCTCTGGTCTTTGTTCACTGCCCAAAATCATAAACACGCGCCTGCAAGTTTAGTTAATTTCAATCAAAAGAAAAGTAATCTCTACTTTCAAAACCACTACTTCATGATTTACGAATACACTCCTGTGTTCCCCGGTCGTTACTCAACGAGGATTGTCTGTTAAATTAGCTTCCTTTGATACACTGGCCCTGTAGTATGGTTACATATACACGAATACTATCCCCACTTCCTTGCTACTGCTCATACCACCATATCTCAACTCTCAACCACAGGCTTAGACTAAACTAAGGGAAGTGGTTCCTATTTGGAACAGGGGAAGGATGTGTGACAATCTGGAGAGGTGCCTGGGCTACAAAGAGATGGAGCAGAAGGACACGCCCCCCCCCCCCCACCTACTCTACCACCAACACACTTTCCGGTCCTCCCTCGTGTTACACACGTATGGGTAGAAATAGAAGATACTATGTCTTTTACAATATGAGGTAAACCTGGGCGCTCTTACGACTGGTGTAAATCGGACGGCAACCAGTCGCCGTCCAGTCGCCTCCAGTTTCTCGGAGTAGCACATGTTCTACTCCTACGACTTGAGCCAACATAAGCTTGACTTTATTAAAGCCCACGGTCATATCACTCAGCCAAACACATCCCACCTTCACCCGCTACTGACAGACTATGTTTAGTGCTCAGCTATTCGGTCCATTGGCTATATATTCCCAGTATATTTAAAACAGGCTCTACATTTATCAACTTGGTTGATCAACTTGGTTGAAATCGGCTAGATAGTGGTCGACGCTTTTAACATGGTTGTTTCTGTTATTTTAAAAGACAATATTGGTGTCAGTCATTATCACATAATTATGTGATAGAACTGGTTAAACACGTTCCATATATACTCTTAAAAAAAAGTAGGGAATATTCAGAAACAATACAAAACTGCGGAAATACACTGCTGTTTTTATTAGAGGTAACCAGTGTATGTTAATAACAGGCCAATTGCCTACACATGAACATAAACAGTTCACATGTGCGGCTTATCTGACGGCCCCATTTCACTTGCAAAGAGATACACTGTCACTAGTGAAAATAGACGTTTTTGATTTTTGTCTTAATAATGAGTAATTGTTCCACCAATCCTCAGACATTCAGCAATTCGTTGTGGCATGCTCCTAATCAACCGTCCAATCACGATTTAGGGCAATCTGACCCACTCCTTTTGCAGTGCCACGGCCAATTCTTGCAGTGTTGCCGGTTGGCGTTGGCGTCGACGAACACGTTTCCCGATCAAATTAAACGTAACACACTAAAGCAAAGATATGCTAAACAGTAAATATTATGCAAGAACCGATAGGAAAACAAACATGGATAGGATAAACCAGTAAGCTGCAGTTTTCATCAACCCTTCCTTGAAGTGTCAAATTTGACAATGAACCTCTCCCACGTGTATGGCGCTATTGCGTGTCGCACATGCAGCTCTTTATTCTAGTCAAAAAATTGTACTATTTTACAATATTCCAATTAATTGATGATACAAATTTCATCTTAACACACCTAATTTAAAAAAATTTGAAAAATTCAACTAAATGATTTGAAAAGCCTGACGTAAAGCTTTTTAAATGTGGCTTGGATTTAAAAATATTTTTGAACCCTCTGGACAAGTAAAATAGGATTTAATGGATAATTTACACAACAGGTAGGACACTAACACATCTAGTACTTAGAATAAGGCTATTTTTTATTTTCTGGAGCTGTCAAGCCAGCAAGAGTGTTTTTGTCCCTTTAACCAGTTCTATCACATATGTGATGACTGGCACCAATATTGTTCTTTAACTATCCCCTGCGCCATGCTCAGTGCACCATTCGTGACACTAAATATTCTAGTGAACACATTGAAGCAGTGTGTAGGCTACCACCAAACAGACATCACGCATTTCGCATCACATGTATACGAACAAATACAAATTGACTTAATCTTTAGGGAAGATATGATTTTGCACTAAACGTATGTTATAGATAATACTGATGTTATAGATAATACATTGATGTGTGCATAGCTGTCGATTTAATTTAGAATTCTTTGTATGACATCGTCTAATATGATATATCCAAACCCTTGCCTATTAAAGAAATTACTTAGCCAGTTCTTGTATTTAATAAGAACGTGACGTTGATAATGCATTGTTCTGTTATTTAAACTAAATAATCATAAATCCATCCGTAACTATTTACATATGCTTTAAACTATATTTAAATATTTTCAACAAACAACAATACTTTTTTACGGTTTCTGTGCACACCTTTTAGTTATTAATCCCTGTGCACTTTTCTAAAGAGACATTTTGCGTAAGGGCGTAAAGGAAATAACTCACACATGTTGCTGAACATCACCATCCTTCATGCTTAATGCATACCATTTTACCGCGTTCACTTTTACCTAAAGCGCATTTAAAAGGACATTTCTGTGAATATATAGTCCAAATAGATGGAGTAAATTCTGTAAAACAGAATTCTTAATGAACTGGTGGTCTGTTACTGAATTTGTGTACTAATTTAAATAACTCAATCTAAAGAATATTTGGAAGCATAATTTTTGATGGTTTTACGTGAACAAAAGGTCAAAATTAGTAACAAAACTTGATGAAATTGTACTAATCGTAAATCTGATCTGTTTCATCGCTAAGATAATATCACTAATCCAATCAATGACCTACTTTGAATGATCTATTTTGCGCGAGTGGTTATTAAAACGCTTATAATAGAATAAATATTGAGTTCCTCTGTGAGAAGTCTCTTTAAATGGATTAAGGTATTACTTATGATTTTCTTCTTGTTATTATGTAACAGTTGTTGAAATGGTTGGGGATAGGATCTTTCTCTCACAATGAATGAAGGATGCTGTTTGAAATTATTTATAATTTTATCATATTCTTTGATGATTTTTGGAGCGGTATGTATTTTATTTTAAGAATTGATAAATTGATCGATTTAAATAATTTTAATTATTTATTCTTTATATTAAACGTATGTACTATATAACCCACTCCTTTCCATTTTATAACATCCTCGGTATCCCCGGTGTACTCATTCCGTTCTACTCCACTATACCCTGGGATAATCCATAGGGTTTCCACGATTTCAAATTATCTACCCTCGCCTTGATTGTAGCTGTAGTCTACGAAACAATCAACAAACAGTTTACAAACCTGTCGTTTCGCCTTGTTTTTATAAGGGTAGATAACCATATTGTTGTCCATTTACTGAATGATTTATGTAAGTAATGTATATATTTTTAATTTATTTATATTTAATTACATTATCAAAATCTGTGGTATGTTTGGCTGATTACAAATATGTATAACATCTATATGTTTGACTTTTGTTATTATTATTACTATTCGTTCTTTGTCTGAAATGTTTCATTCTGTTATGTTTATTATTATTGAACTTATACTTCGATATTTGATTCTCAAGGGGCGCCTTCTCAACCACGTGGGTTTACTCCGGGTACTCCGGTTTCCTCCCACAGGAAAGACCTGTGCGCGTGCGCTCAGAAAATAAAAAAAAGACAACTTGTCTGCGATATCACCTTCGGTGGAAGCGGACGTTAAACACTAAGAACAACAACATTCACAATAACTTGTGGACGTTAAACTTCCTCGAATAACGAACGATTCTCAATACAACTCTTGAACCAACATAAAAGGACGGTCTTCATTAATATAATATACTGAGCGCCATGGAAAACGCATCACTTTTTTTTTCCAAATATTTTATTACTAGGTGGTTTTGTATGTATAATATTATGCAATACTATTCACGTGCAGCATTGTGTGTGAGCCCTTTAAAAGCATGTTTTCAACTTAAATTACAGTACATGAACTGTGAAACGTCAACCTGTCGTAATTTGTTGTTGGACGTGTGAAGGAATCGAGCTAGAGATGCCGAGACTTACTGAAAATCAACGGAATGAAGCCATGGGAATGTCCAGGGCTGGCATGTCTACACGTGCTATTGTCAGACACTTCAATTATCATCAGTCCACTATTGTAAGGTTGGTGGAACGTGTTCGAGTTACTGGATCAACACGTGCCCGTCAACGTCCTGGTCCACAACGCGTTACAACCCAGGCTCAAGACCGCTACATCCGGGGCACTCATGTGCGTGACAGATTCCGCCCAGCGACTCGGAAGACAAGGACCAGTAAGTGCCAACACCGTAAGACGTCGTCTAAGAGAAGTAGGACTCCGTGCACGACGACCTTATGTTGGAGCTATCCTCAGGGATCATCGCCGTCAGCGGCGTTTAATATGGGCTCAAGGACACCAGACATGGAGAAGAGTAGACTGGCAAAGTGTGCTCTTCAGTGATGAGAGTCGCTTTCATCTTTATCACGCTGATGGCCGTCAACGTCTGTGGAGACGTCTTGGGGAACGTCTTGCAGACTGCTGCGTCTTCGAAACGAATCGATGGGGTGGGGGAAGTGTAATGGTGTGGGGAGGCTTCACATTTCATCGCCGGACCGCCCTACACATTTGCAGGGGCCGCGTTAATGCTGTAGCCTACCGTGATGATGTCTTGCAACCAATTGTTGTTCCGATGTTTCGAGCGCACCCACAACTTCAGCACTTCCAACAGGATAATGCACGTATGCATACCGCCGGTTTTAGTATGGACTACCTGGCTGCTAACAACATCAATGTCTTGGACTGGACATGGCACCGATAGAACATGTCTGGGATGAGATTGGACGCCGTCTGTATCGGAGACCACAGATGCACACCATTGCTGCTTTAGAAGCTGTTCTTGTCCAAGAATGGAACAATTTGACCCACGCCTTATTTCAAACATTGATACATTTCATGCGACGTCGCTGCACAGCCTGCGTAAGAGCCCGTGGAGGACACACGCGCTACTGACATCTGTGTCGTACTTTTGGTTTTGACCCCTCTGACTTTGTACCGTTGATTACAGATTAAACATCCATAACTGTACAAATTTGTTGTTATTGATGTCTTCCCATTTGAATATTGTTCACAATAAGAAGCAAAATAAATAAGATATGTTTACAGAATCATTTTGTTATACGAAAAACTAAGTGATGCATTTTCCATGGTGCTCAGTATATTATATAATTTGTTATTAATAAATACGCATTTAGAATAATTTGGACATCTCTCATTTACGCTAACTCCTAACCTTGTCCGTTGAGAGTTACTTCCCTTTGCTAACTTCTTTTTCAGTTAACGATTTATGAGATAGGTCGATACAAATAGCACAACCATCAAGGGCGGATAACTTGAAAACGTGTCTCCCCCATAGATTAGTGGAGTAGAACGGAATGAAACCATTGGGGATGCCGAGGATGATTTTATAAATGCTTGATCTGATATTTCAAATGAAGATATTTAACTGAATGTGAAGAGTGTTCGATTTTAAACATAAAAGTGCTTGAAACATGTTTGATTTTATATGTAGATTAGGCGCCCAAAACTCGCACATTGTATCATTTTGTTTCTTACTGGGCGCTGATTGTATCAAAAACACAATTAATTTTATTGCTTAAAAATGTATTGAAAATAGAAACTTGTGTAATCAGTATAATATAGAAATACATGGACCACAAAACTTTACGTATAATATATTATATTAGATCAATGGGTTTTATAGTTTGAACACTTAATAACTCACATATTTTCAGAATTGTGATGATACCGTAGATGAATGAGATTCGATTTTAAGGATCGCGTGATGAACCATGTAGTTTTATATTAACGATTTTACTCATTAAAGATACACTATGTATGATTTATATAAAAAGCTGACAGTTCTTGCTATAATAGTTCAAAAATAGATAATGTAGAATTTCATTCAAATTACTTTATATTGATAATTTCATTCAAATTACTCTATTCTGAGCCAGATTATCACTGTAGTTTTCACAAGATGTGTACATTGATTGTTTATTATCACGGCACTAGTATATTCAAGACTTAGCCTAGCTTCCCAATTTTGAAATTTGATCATTAAATGGCCGAACCGTTCTAATCTAGTTAAAATCTCGAGCATCCGAGACTGTTTTTTAAATTTAAGTTGTTTAATATTATGTTAAAATAAACGTGTTCTATGATTTCAATCGTATGTTAATCAATGTGTTTTATTTAAAGAATTTTGATCCAATGGCAATCAATGTGTTTTTATTTAAGGATTTTAAACCAATGATAACGAATGTTTATGAGACAGAAACGGAAGACAGAACGATAGCAACAGTTATAACAGACGATTGTTCGTTAGATAGTACTAAAGGGCCATTTAAACTGGATGGTATGAATACATTTTTATTATATTGTTCGTTAGATAGTACTAAAGGGCCATTTAAACTGGATGGTATGAATACATTTTTATTATAAACATATATTATATATATATGAAAATCATTACAACCAGCATTCATAGTGATCTAATAACTTGAAGCATATAGGTTTATTTGTTTGGATTAGAACATTTGCGGGAATTGTAACACAGATTTTGGAATTGGCATCGGGTGTTTACGATAAATACGACGATATTAGTTATAATGCAATATGTACATACGTTCTACATGATATCACTACTTAAAAGCTGGAAATGTATATGTTTCTAATGCAGGAAGTGACGTAGTATTTAAATATGGAACTGGCTATCTTAAATTGAACTACAGTAAGACGCCGAGCTATGAGCTGTGTGTAACATGTGGTACCGATACGGCGAACTCTTCTTGCCTGGAAGTTGATGTTCATCCAAATAGTCCACCTGTATTCCAGGACTGGCCTATAAGTAAGTAACTTCTACTAAATAGGATGGGCAGATTTTTTTACCTTGCGGCTTTGGTAGTATAAAATGCATTATTTTATGACATACGGTTTAAACTAGCGTCCAGACGGTTACCAACTACTGAAACTAGTAGCTTCGATTTAGTTATTGCTAGAGACGTGTGTCACAAATGGAACCGGTATAATATATCTGATTTGTTGAAATTAGACTTACTAGTAGGTTATATCATTTGTTGTGTAAGATTAACCTATTATTTTTATTTATATGGTTATAGAAACTGTAACATTAACCTATTGTTTTTATTTATATGGTTGTAGAAATTGTAACATTAAAATATTGTTTTTATTTACATGGTAATAGAAACTGTAACATTAACCTATTGTTTTTATTTATATGGTTGTAGAAACTGTAACAGTAACCTATTGTTGTTTTATGTAATGCTTGTAAAGACCGTAACATTAAACATACTGTTTTTATTTATATTGTTATAGAAACTGTAACATTAGCCTACTGTTGTATATGGTTGTAGAGACTGTAACATTAACTGATTGTTTTATTTACATGATTGTAAAGACTGTAACATTAAACTGTTCTTTATCGTTATAAAAACTGTAACATTAACCTGTTCTTTATGTTAAACTCCATTTCATTTCATTTCATTTCATTTCATATTTATATGGTTTTAGAAATTGTAACATTAACCTAATGTTTTATGTACATGATTATATAGACTGTAACATTAACTTTTTGTTTTTATTTATGTGATTTTAGAGACTGTAACATTAGAAGCTGTTGATACTGGTGAAGATGAAATAGTCTACACTGTACAAGCTACTGATCCAGATTCTACAGATAATCTGGTATACGAACTAGTAGATATACCTACAGATTATAAGGATTATTTCACTTTGGATGAAAGTAAGTTTATCATGTATTTGTATTTAATTGCACTCATAAACTATGTATAATTTTGGCTTCAAAGTAGTGAAAGAGCGGCGTCCTGTGCGAGACAAGGGCATGTTTTCGGCTCTGGTCTATGGTCACCTAATACGAATTGCTACGGGGTTCATCGAATGGTGCCCTGGGTGATATCCTTTGATATAATCTGTTATCTGTGAATTTTGTATTCATGAACAAATAGGCGAAGGATCCCGTAACCCAAGCAAAACAGATGCTGTGTTGA
The DNA here is from genome assembly GCF_932274485.2 of Patella vulgata. Taxonomy (NCBI): domain Eukaryota; kingdom Metazoa; phylum Mollusca; class Gastropoda; family Patellidae; genus Patella; species Patella vulgata. The sequence goes on along the minus strand of NC_065879.2, from coordinate 68,908,105 downwards.
TACATGATTTTAATGTTATAGCTTTTCGGTCTTAGTCGAACTTCATACATTAATATATGACTGTGACAGTATTGTCACAGCAGTCAGTGTTAATTATTTCGTTTTCTTTTATATATATATATATATTGTCCTACTATGCTCTTTACTTTTAAAAATCCAATAAGAGACAATTGGTGACACTAACGTGTCATAGCAATCAAATCGATAATGTAGGACTATGGGGAAACTGATTGATTAGTGGATAGTTTGATTAGCAATTTAACCAAATTCATAACTTTATTTTGACCTGAATTAAAGAGATTTGGCTCTACTAAGGTTTACATTTCCATGTCCTCTGTTAATAATCATGTTCATTTTTGACACTTTTTCAGCGACTGGAGAAATTAAAACAGCAATAGATTTAAAGTATGCAACAGTGGACACCATTCCAATAAAAATTAACGTTAGTGATGGAAAGAATGAAGTTGGACCAATGACAGTTGTTGTTAGATTAACAGGTAAGGTGGGTGTGGGGGAGGGGGTGAGTCGGGTTCTAGGGTCATTAATGGTTGATGGTTGATTTGTCATTTTCATTTCCATTGTTTTTTTCCATTAAAGGAGCTAAGCCTAGCCTACCATCTCAATATTTTCCATAATATTGGAAATTAAAATCACGAATTAGAATTCAATATTGGTCTATTTCTATCAATATTGATATTGTTTTCTTGCCGTGAAAATATTTGATCATCGGCACACCACTCGTTGTCTTTATGATTTCGGGCTCCATTTGTAATGAACAAAGAAACACATATCCCACAAGACAATGCTGATGCACAAACGACAATTTAATAATTTAATAAACGTGTAGAATGAACTAAGCATTTTTGACTCTTCATAATATATCTCATTCAAATAATTGATTATTACAAATGCTTTTTTTTAAATTGAATATTAATCACCACAAGAAATTTAATATAAATCATTATATATGTGTGTGTGTGTTTAGACCCATTTTAAGCTTAAAAAATAAAGCCATACACCTTTATTTAATGATGAATTAGCTGGTTCGTAACACCATCATATCACACGATTATTTACTTCATGATATTTTTGTTATTGCAGATCTGAATCCAAGACCGGAGTTTACAAATCTTCCTGCCAATGTAACACTATCAGAAGACACCGTGGCTGACACCACCATAATCACACTTACCTTTAACGACGCTAATATAGTGGATAGAACAAATTTTGACCCTGTTTGTTCAGTCTACCCAAATTCTGAAAGTTACAAGTTCAACTATGACACTACAAGTAAGTGTTGAACAAGTTGATTTGTAAGTTGAATTTAAACATGCTGTAAAAATATAAGTCTCGCTGTCAATCCGATTTCTCATACTACACTAAATTGTAAAACAAAACACTCGGCATACACCATACCAATTCCCGTTCCTTATTTCTCGTCATCAACGATTTATTATACGCCATTGCTTTGATAGTTGCAGGACTGGCGGTTGTTTTTATAGAAAACTATACATTGTGATTAATTTAAGGACTATACATTTTATCAGCACCAGCCGCAGCATCGTTAGAGTCACCATCTTAAAGAATGTGTATGTGACTCCCTCAAACTATCAATCTGAATTGAACAAAAGAGTCTCTTGTTTTGTCATTGGCTACATTAATAATGATAAACTATGTTACATCACATAGTCTGTCCTTAAATACTATTGTATATTCACAGGTAGCAAACTAAAGTTGGTAGCAGTTCCTGATGGTGATACATTACTAGATTACGAATCCACCAATTTTTACAATATATCATGTGTAGTAAATGATGGATATTTAGATAGCGAGGGAGCGTATATCAACCTGTTTGTTGAAAACATCAATGAAGCACCAACGTTTAATAAAGATTTATATACATGTAATTTATATGAATCTGAGGTGAGATTTGATTTATAATACATGAGAGGGTTAATCTTTAAAGGCCTGCCTTGATCTTCTTTAAATCAGAAACACACTTGAATAAGACTTTGGTCATGTTTCTTCTCTGATCTAAATAATTAAAGACATTGGAAAAGAAGCGACTGCTTTAGCTTTTGTTCTATGGATTGCCATATCCACCAAAAGTAACACTCCACTACATATTATCGTATGCAATCTTCATTTGACCTTATTTAACGTGTATTCACAGGCGGGAGTTTCCAATTGTGATCTGCCAATAGTTATAACAGACGAGGAAGGTCAAAGTTATAACACCATTCTGTTACCTGGCAACAACAGCGAACGTTTCAGATTAGATCAAAATACCAATAAATTGACCTTTAACACGAATTATGACGTAGATGAGAATGCCATGCCGGATACAGTCGTGGTGACCGTTGCAGCTGTAGATAGTCTTGGAAAGACTGGTACATCCCAGATACAAATCAATGTCAGGGACGTGAACGACAATGATCCTGATTTTGGTTTATACTCACAACAATCAATTTCTGTTGGTGCTGATACAGGGCTAGGTATTAATGTTTTATTTTATGGGTCTTTGTTATTTCAATTAGCGGAATTAGTATTTAAAAAAAAACAAAGCGACCGACTCGTCTTGTTAGAATGAATTATTCTTAATGTATGCTCAATTCTTTCCATTACCTCATAGTTAGCTATATGTGGGTTGTTTATAAGTTAGCCCCGTGTTATTTATCATGTGATTTTCACTGATAGCATCACAGAGAAAGGTACGCTAATTGTCATTGGGGCAAAGGTGGTCGGGGTTGGTTTGGTGGCAGGGTGAACCACTCGGTAAATATGCATAAAGCAAATTGGGGTTAAACATCTTACTTTCTGCACCAACCGTCCTAATTAACATGGGCATACGCCATGCAGGGTGCAATGGAGGACATCTTACCCCGGCTGCCCCCCGCCCCCACTCCCACCCCCCATGAGACCAAGTAAGCGCCCACCTGAGACATAGCCTCCTCAGACCCAGTCACAAAAAATAAAAACTAAGTTACATATCTGAAATTATTTTGCGCCTACGGTCCTCAATTCCACTATGTCATCATTCTTCCACTCCACTGTCTTATATTCATGGTTACGGTGAATTGTCCAGTTATTAGTACCACAAGTGCGTGGGTCGTGGCTCGACAGACTGTAAAACTCTCACAAAACAGGAGGAATTGACAAATAGGCCTTGAGATTATGTCCCCCCTCTCCCAATTGTGCGACCGGGTCGTATGGCGAAAGATTGTACAAATGTTTTGTCAACTCTTACAAAACAGGCGAAATTGACAGGCTGATCTCGAGATTCTGACCCATTGAATCCCATTTCTGGCCTCCTCGTTCACAGCAATTTGCTTTAGGTTGCACTGACGTTAAGGTTCACAAAAATATAATAAAAATATTAAATACAATCATAATATAACATGAACATTATGTCAACTTGAATAAAACTATATAGGCAGTACGATCTCTGTTCTACCAGCCAGTATTTTGTTGTCATTCATTGTGGGGTGGGAAAGTTGACGGCACCCTAGATTCGGAACCATCCACCCCCCACCCCCACCTCCAACGCCCATTCTCTGATTCTAGATCCGGTACTGGTTTCAGGTATTCTTGGTTCAGTAACAGCAGATGATATTGATAGTGATAAAAATGGGGAAGTGACGTATACACTGAGTGGTGGATCAGTCTCGGCACTGGCCTACGTTAACGTGCTTAATACTGGAGAGGTAATAATAACTGATTATTTTTTATCATAAGCTATATACTACATGTATATGAAAAAAGTTCAGTATCATGGAAAAAAACCTAGTTACACCCTCATGCCTTGGAATCTCTGGCAGTCAGTCGAAGGCAAACTAAACAAAGGCTTCTCAATAGAGTGATTGTTAGTTGACGTGCAAGGAATAACATATCAAAATTTAAGATTTTTCAAACTCGATTCCTGCAGTTATTTCCCCAATTGTGTTATTTAACTTGAACCCGATAAACGAACAAAGTATCAATGGATTTGTGAAGAACTTGATACAGTTCCGAATGTTTCGACTGGATATTGCTGAGATGCTGCCCCATTAAAAAATTGACTTTTCAAGCCTGACTACACAATATTGTTCTAATTGGATTTGTTCTGTGCATGATGCGATTCATTGATTCATTAATTATATCTCTGATATGCATCTGCTTAAATTCCTTATGGCTAATATATGCCGCCGATACCGGGTTGGGTGCATAAATTCTTGTACGTCGCAGGTGACTTTTCTTGGGAATTATTGCCACAAGTATAAGTAGTGATGGGTTTGATGCACGATGCAGACATACTCTACTAGAATATATGATATCTATTAGTGATTTCACATACATAGAAAACTATTTTGCTATATATTTGTATTAATAATAATAATATCTTTATTCGAGTACTTTGTGGCCAAAAGCCAATGGTACAAAATGTATACAATATAAAATAAACAACATATAATTAATCAGTATAAATGGAGAAATTAAACAGCACACATTACAGAAAAAAATATACAATTTTATATTTACGTTGGTTATATTGATAGTAATTCTCTTATTTTCATACCTTTTTTGATATATTTTTATTGAAACCAGTGGTCACCTCTTGAAACCATTAGCTTCCGCTATTCTAAGATCATGCCCCATATATCATTGTTCTAGTTAGTTGTACCATAAATGGCTATTAATGTCGTAAACTAGGAAGGTATGCATACTTTTAGTAGAATAACTGAAACCTGTTCTCGAAACAAATGGTGTTCATCTTGGTGTGTGATTCTGGTGAAGCAAGATCCGCCTCTTTCTGCGTCTGATAACCAGGCCCAATCTCGTGTCCTGGTTATAAGTAATTTATGTTTTACACGATGATGTAAGGTTTGCTGTATTTAGATATAGAAATAAAATAAAACCAAGTACGAACAATCCAAACCATTAGACAAAATTCGAAGTCTTAAATAACGGTATAGGCAAAATAGTGTAATCAGCAAATGGACTGTTCATCGTGTACAAAATACACGACAAATAGTGGTAACAGGTGTCCGCGAAAGTAAGCTTACTCTGCCTTGGATTAGAATAATCCAAAAATTAAATTTCCTGACAAAACACTGATAAGACTGTGTAAAATGTCTAAAGGTATTGTTCGGGGCGTGGTTTGCTTCCTTTGACGGTATCATCGAGAACCAGGCTGACCTGAAGTGTTCCAGGGATTCTCTCACCCGCTGCTTTTATACAAGAAGTTAATTCGTCACCGTCTAGAATAACTGACATAACTTCTTATTTTGGTAGTGGACATATATATGTCAAAATAAGTTCTGGTTGTCTTAATGATTATTGGTTTGGATTATGAAAAAATAAACAATTCAGTATTATTCTATTTCTAGATCGTGTATACAAATGAATATGATTATAGTCTAGCTGGACAGACACATTATTTAGAGGTGTTAGCCAAAGATAACGGATCACCACAGAGAACGTCTACGGCAACGGTTGCCGTACAGTTTCAAACAACTACAGCCACGACCCCAGCACCGACAGAAAATCAGAACGTCCAGGTTATCAACAACAGTGGAAGTGTTAGTATTTATCTGCTAATATATTTAAGCTGATATAATAGTTATTGGATAATAGAAGGCTCTAGTATTGAGTTAGTATAAACTGCCAATATTTTGATCTAAAACCCCTCAAGGTTGTAGTCGGGGCAGAGAGAGAGAGAGAGAGAGAGAGAGAGATGGGGTTTAACGTCCACTCGACACAAACTAGGTCATTTCGGGACAAACATATGGTTAAATTTTATTTCAAGAATTCGCTAGCGCGTAGAGATCTTTAGCAGTGGGAGGAAACCGGGGGACCCGGAGAAAACCAACGACCCTACTCCTTGTCACGTACATCCGGGGAATCGAAACCCCGCCAGTTGACTCAATGACAGATCGTATGATACAGCTACGGCGCGCATGTGCTAACCATTCGGCCATCCACCCCCCACCCCCACACACACACACACACAAAAGGGGGTTATGAGCAAGAACAAATCAGAATTTTAACTAGGGGCAGACATAATCCGACTTAATGACAGGGGACGTCGGACAAGTAATTATTTGTATACTGATTGCTGTGTTAATTTCAGGTCAAGTAGCCATGTATTAGCCTATAACTGGGTCGGCCATACTAATAGACTACGAACTTAAAAGTCTTTAATTTAATTTTGCCAGATGGTCACCCAGCGACCGAACGAATGCAAGTTACATTTTCGACCCTTCGGAATAGTTGACGTGATTTCAATAGAAAATCTTCAGACGAATGCAAGTTACATTTTCGACCCTTGGGAATAGCTGACGAGATTTCAATTTAGGTATAATATGGTGGAAAGACGACGTAAATGATCGTAGAGGGCTCTGCGCTTGAGTTAAATGAATTTTGATAGAGGTTGTTGTATATATATATAAACCCAATACTAAATGTAGTTTTGGCTAATATGTCTATTGCAGATGTGGAACTTATATTGTCGGGTATGCTTCATCGTCGATTCATCAATTAAGCAAGATGGGTTGGGTGGTCTTTTATTTAGAGCGTGATTTACATCATAAGGTCTGGTATTGAGTCAAGTGACGTGGTTTCCATTCGCCGCTTGTATGTGATAAGGAGTGGGGGTCGCTCTCCAACTTCGTGGACTTTCTCCGGCTCTTCTAGTTTTCTAAAACCATATGTTAGTCCTGTAATGCCCTAGCTTGTGTCTCGTCTGAGTGCCCCCCCCCCCCCCCCTCCGCTCCCCCCCTTTTTCCCAACGAAGCAATGAAGCGGACGATTTACAATTGTTTTCCAGGTACCGACCAATGGAAGACAACCTTTTTTGTATTTGATCTATTTTTTTTTTACAGAGTGGGTCGTCGTCGTCATCATCTAATTCTGGAACTTCCTCATCTTCAAGTGCTCTCGACGATTCGACCAATGTTGCACTTTTGGCGACTTTGTTAAGTTTACTAGCATTGGCGGGCTTGGCAGCATTACTTTGTTGCTGTTGCCGAGGTGGATGTTTTTCAGGAGGCGGATGTTTTTCGGGAGGTGAAGGACACGGCCTCTGCGACTGTGAATGTTTCAAAAAGTAAGTTGCCATATTTCAGTCAATTCATACTTATACACGTTCTTTGCAAAATATTCTCACCGCCTCTCTACCACCAATCTCCCTTATTAAGACTTCAATGGTCAATGAAACTGGTTCACAGCATATTAAAAAGTTGTACCACAAAGCTAATGAATCATGTTGGATTAATCATACTGAATTTAATAGAGAGAGAGAGAGAGAGAGAGAGAGAGAGAGAGAAATGGGGTTTAACGTCCACTCGACACAAACTAGGTCATTTCGGAACTAACATATGGTTTAATTTTTTATTCACATAATTCGCATGCGCGTAGGGGTCTTTAGCAGTTGGAGGAAACCGGAGGACCCGGAGAAAACCCACGAGGTTGGACAGGCGACCCTACTCCTTGCCACGTACAATCGGGGATTCGAAACCACGCCAGTCGACTCAATGACAGACTTTATGATACAGCGCGCGCACGCTAACCATTCAGCCATCCAACCCCCCAAATCCAATAGAACTTTGAAACAAAAGAAGATACTACTAAAAATGTGTTCATCTGATTATCTTTGTGTCTCCGTGCAAAATATGGTACAATTTGATTATCTGATTATGGTAAATTATTTCAGGTTGAAATGAGTTAAACAAATAGACTAATTTACGATTGTGGATATTTTATATTTTTCACAGGAAAAAAGTGGAAGAAGAATATCACCGTAGAATACGGTAATTGTTTAATCTTCTTCTTCTTAATATTAGTATTAGTAGTAGTATTAGTAGCAGCATTGTTATTAGTGGTAAAATTATTATTAGTATTAGTAGTATTAATAGTAGTAGTATTATTGTAAGTGGTATTATTGGTATTGTTAATATTAGTGAGTGAGAGAGAGAGAAATGTGGTTTAACGTCCACTCGACACAAACTAGGTCATTTCGGGACTAACATATGGTTTAATTTTTTTATTTCAATAATTCGCTTGCGCGTAGGTGTCTTTAGCAGTGGGAGAGAGAGAGAGAGAAATGGGGTTTAACGTCCACTCGACACAAACTAGGTCATTTCGGGACTAACATATGGTTTAATTTTATTTACATAATTCGCTTGTGCGTAGGGGTCTTTAGCAGTGGGAGGAAACCGGAGGACCCGGAGAAAACCCACGAGGTTGGACAGGCGACCCTACTCCTTGCCACGTACAACCGGGGATTCGAAACCACGCCAGTCGACTCAATGACAGACTGTATGATACAGCACGCGCACGCTAACCATTCAGCCATCCAACCTCCCTTTAGCAGTAGGAGGAAACCGGAGGACCCGGAGAAAACCCACGATGTTGGACAGGCGACCCTACTCCTTGTCACGTCGACCGGGGAATCGAAACCCCGCCAGTTGACTCAATGACAGACCGTATGATACAGCGCGCGCGTGCTAACCATTCGGCCATCCAACCCCCCATGTTAATATTAATATTAGTAGTCGTATTAATATTTTTAGTAATAGTATTAGTAACTAATAGTAGTAGCTTTAGTAACTAATAGTAGTTGCGTTAGTAATATTATTATTAGTAGTATTGTTATTATATCTAGTAGCAGTAGTGGTATTGGTATTATATCAATGGGAGTAGTAGTCGTATCAGTATTAGTATTTTAGTAGTAGTAGTCGTATTATTGTTATAATTAGTAGTAATATTAGTAACTAATAGTAGTATTATCAGTAATATTATTATTATCTATTTGTTATTAGTAGTAATAGTGGTAGTTGTATGAGGCGGGGGAGGAGGAGCAGGAGAGGAAGCAAGAGTCACATCAACAACTAGCCGCGAGTCTTCCTCTACGGGTTTCTATTCGGAACTATCAGTCATTCAGGGTTTTTTGTTCATTTATTTTAGGTAGAGATAACAAATAAACATGTACCAATTTTAGTCAGCTAAGCACGAAGAAAATGTTTATATAAGACATTGCAAAGCCACAATCCATGCCTAAATTTTGGAATACTGTTCAAAATATTCTGGCAAGAAATGTTTAGTTAGGAGGCATTCACGTCTTTTGTTTAAACGGCACATGTACGTACGTCTGCTGTGTGACTAAACAAATTTCTTTTAAAGGTATTTTAAATTTATGGTAATCTGTATCTCCGTATTGTTTTTAGTCTGCAGCCAAGAAGAGTTGAACAACCTGAAGGTTTGTGTTAATTCTTAGACACTTAAGCATCATTTTATTCGTAGACATTTATTCAACTATCTGTTTACCCGTCGTTGTACAGGTTGTTGTTGTTCTTTAACGTCCGAAGGTGATATCGCAGACAAGTTCATTTTAATGATCTTAGCGCACGCGCAGGGGTCTTTGCTGTGGGAGGAAACCGGAGTACCCGGAGTAAACCCACGAGGTTGAGAAGGCGCCCCTATCTCCAAGCCACATACGCTCACACCTGGGATCGAAACCACAGCCGCAAGCCAGAGGTGACCGGCCAACTAGAGGTCGAAGCGTGACACTCTAGACCACTAGGCCATCCCAACCCCCCTGTTGTACAGGTATAGCCATGTCATCATATATACCTCAGCCTCAAGTTTATTGTCGCCACCTACCTCAGTCAGTAACGATAACTTGTCTCTTTTTCGCTTCACTTCCCGAATCTTCAAATATTTGTCACGGATCAACCGCAGTAAAGATCTCTATGTTAAAGTTTATCACATATGTAATACTAATGGATATTAATGGATATTAGAACTTGTCACATTCTTGTTTGCTTAACTCAGCTCATTTAACAATTGCCCCCCCCCCCCCCGCCCCACCCCCACCTCCCCCGCCAAAAACTCGCCTATTTACGGTGCATATATAATCAAACGAGGGAGTGGTTTACTATAAAATATGTTGGTAAGCATTCAAATTATTATGAAAAAATAACATAAGCACCCCAGGCCAAACAAGTCCCTGGACCCTTCAAATTGTTTGGTTCTGAAATAAACAGTTACACTGTTTACAGACATCCAAATCGCACAAAAATTCATTTTTTTAATCGATTCATTCTTAAATTCACTTGTCAATTCCGTTCTCTGTTTAACTAATCTCATTTACCTTTAAGCAATTGAACCTCCTCCAAAAACTGAAATAGTTGAAGAAGTCGAAGTAATTGAAAGGCCGCAGCAATATATATTGGAAGAAGTCCTTGAAGAACCCCGGATGATGACATCGAATTCATATGGTTATACGTCATCAACTGTACCTTATTATAATAATGCATATAATAATGGTTATTATTATTGATATAATTAAAGGGATTTGTATCAAAGATTTTCTTAACTATTTATCTTATATTGTATATTAATAAAATATTAACAAAACATCATTTTAAAAATAAAGTGATTTATCTTTTTAGGTTTTTAATATGTCTGTAGGTGACTCCTATCTTTGGCTATCGTTTTTCGTTGTCATTTGGCTTCTGGTACATATAATAGGTTAGGCGTATTTTATTGATATTCTTTTAAATATGTCTGTAGGTGACGCCTATCTTTGTCTGTCGTTTTTATTGCCATTTGGCTTCTGATACATATAATAGGTAAGGCTTGTTTTATTGATAATGTTTGTATGAAACGAATCCTTTCATGGATAAGGATAAATGTGGAATCCTTGACTTTTCAGCGTAAACAGTAAACGCACTCTCGGTGCCTAATTGTAAAGCGAACAAAAAAATCTAACGTTCTGGGCCCTTATTCACGAAAACTTAAACTAAGATACAATCGAAATTTTAAGAAATACTGCAATTCGATTGGCTGACCAGTAAAATCAATTTGCATATATCCAATTTGCATATTGGTCAGCCAATCGAATTGCAGTATTTCTTAAAATTTCGATTGTATCTTAGTTTAAGTTTTCGTGAATAAGGGCCCCGATTCGCAGGTAAACTATTAATGACTGATGATGCAAAGTTTTATTATTTCATTTTCCCGTGGTTTGTTGTTCTGTTCTCTTCGGTCTAATGTCACGAATATAGCTAATCACGATTGTTTTGGCGTTGGTATACTTAATTAACTTCTGTTCTCTTCGATCTAATGTCACAAATATAGCTAATCAAGAATGTTTTAGCTTTGATGTACTCAATTAACTTCTTTTCTCCTCGATCTAATGTCACAAATATAACTAATCACGATTGTCTTAGCTTTGATGTACTTAATTAACTAATATAATCGGCACCCTTATCTTATGTGTCTGGGGATTAAACAATTAAAGTTTTGGCCTTTTGTTATGTTATCAGATAAAGAGGGACCACGGTGGCTCAGTGGCCAAGGTGCTGACATACTTACCAGGGGATACAGGGATCGGTCCAGGTATTGACCTAGAAAGTCTCCCGAGATTTTCCAAAGTAGTTTCCCATTGCCAGTGGTACAGGGTGAGGCAAAGTGTCTAGTTGTTCAGATGAGACGAAAAACCGAGATCCCATGTACCCGTTGACGGTTAAGTAAAAGGACCCTTGATAGATGGGATTCCAAAAATGTCGAATGTCCGTTTTCATTTCTCCGGTTGGTGCACAAAGGGGAAATATTTGATAAAGGGGAAATATTGGAATATAGACAGCCCCCTTTCAACCATCCATTGAAACGATGTGTGCTATAGACTATTGCCATAGCCTCGTTATTTAAAGCGGTGATTGATTGTATATATGGGATACCTTTAACAGAATGATCTATGTGATATGTTTATCAACGATATGCCCATATTTTGAAATACAATATGCTCTGCAAAGAGAGATGTTATAGATATACCACACTATAGGGTGTGTGAGTATGGTTTATTCAATACGCTGTAGTGGGTTAAAATGCAATAGGGTTATTTCAAGTCATTTTCTGTTAAAACAAGCACATAGACAAGCCCCTGATATAGTAGAACGTGACAGGGATAATAAATCGGTTTATTTATTCTTATTAAATAATAAGACATCAATTAGTAACTATTTAAACAGGCTTTATGCTAAATTTGACGGTTCACAACATCTTTGTGCTCACCTTTTACTTACAAAAGTGTGTAAACTCATTGTTTAAAGAGACATTTTTCCGATTTGGAAAATATGAAATGTTTCAGAAATACAATATTGTATATCATATGCCGATTCAGATATTTAAATCATTCATTACAGATACATGAAACCAACTCGTTCACATATATCTTACAAGTGAAAGGCATGTTTCTTACTTTAATGTAAAGACTTTTCGTATTACACAATTAAGTACACCCACGTATTAAAAATATCTTGTACAAAAAAGATAACATAATTATTAGACTTATTTATTTAAATCACACAAAGATGATGGTGTAAATTTAGAACAAATTAATGCAATGGTCGTAAACCCTATATTTAATATGTCTGGGTTTTAAATCTCTTTTTGAAACTATGCTATGTCTCTTTAATCACCATAATCACCACCTTCGTTTCAGTCTGTGAGCGTTTAAAAGTACGTATATGTATAGAGGAGAACGTTTTCTGTCCAACAAAATGGACAGACAATATCATGTGAAATTGTTTTTTATTTTGATAAATACTTTATTTACTTTCGGACAGGTATGTATGTATGGATTATTGATTTTTTGATATGTTTAGAAAATCGGAAGAAATCTATTAAATTTAGATTTAAAAATGGTTGATCACATTTTGGCCGGGCGTATTTACAATTAAAATTGTCCATATTACCTAAACAGTTTAACCTTCAATAACATTTTGAAATGATACTCTGTATTTTTCATGAACATTTGACGAAGTACTCGTATTTTAAGGCTTAACTGACGATAAAAATTGATTTTATATTGATCACATTTTAACCAACTTATTTTATTTTAAAAGTTTTTGATCCAATGATATCGAATGTGTTTTAATTTATTGAATTTTGATCTAATGATATCGAGTGTGTTTCTATTGCACAGATTTTGATCCAGTGATAACAAATGTGTTTTTATTGAAGTAATTTTGATCCAATGATATCGAATGTCTTTCTATTTCACAGATTTTGATCCAGTAAAAACGAACGTGTTTTTATTTAAAGAATTTTGATAACAAATGTGTTTTTATTGAAGTAATTTTGATCCAATGATATCGAATGTCTTTCTATTTCACAGATTTTGATCCAGTAAAAACGAACGTGTTTTTATTTAAAGAATTTTGATCCAATGATATCGAATGTGTTTCTATTTCACAGATTTTGATCCACTGATAACGAATGTTTTTTTTTATGTTAAGGATTTTGATCCAGTCATAAGTATTTATATTTTTAGGGATTTTAATCCAATAATAACGAATGTGTTTTAATTTTAAGGATTTTGTTCCAATGATAGCGAATATACAGGAAACAGAAACAGCAGATAGGGCGATATCCACAGTTACATCAACATCAACAGGTTGTAAGTTGCAAAGGACTAAAGGACCATTTCAACTAGTCGGTACGTACATGAAAAGAGTGATGTAGAAGATCGTGTCATTCTTAAAGTCATTTTACAGGATATAAATATAATCATGCAAACTCTATTCGCTTGAACATCCTTTGCTCAGAATATCAATACATCAAAAGCTATCTATTTTGAATCAACTGGGGGGCGGGTGGGGGTGTCGAATGGTTAACGCGAGCGCGTTGTATTAGACTAGGTCTGTCATTGAGCCAAATGGCGTGGTTTCGATTTCCCGTTTGTACGTGACAAGAATTAGGGTCACCTGTCCAACCTCATGGGTTTTCTCTGTGTCCTCCGGTTTCCTTCCACTTTTAAAGACCCCTGCGCGCAAGTGAATTATTGAAATTAAGTTTAACCATATGTTAGTCCCGAAATGACCTAGTTTGTGTCGATTCGACGTTAAACCCCATTTCGCTCTCGCTCTCACAAATCAAATTAACAACTCAACTGTATCTATAATGTTATTTTTTCTCGATAACCCAGCCTTCCTGATTCTGAACAGCTAAGGCAAGGGTATCTTTAGCTTAAATTGGATTTGATCCCGTAGCGTTCGTGATTACTTACTGAATGCTAGTATTATGGTTTTGCGATACTGACTTATTGCAGGAACGAAAATTATATTTAAATATGGAGCTGGTTATGATAAATTAGACTACAGTACGACACCCAGCTATAGTGTCTGTGTTAAGTGTACTGGCAGCAAGCCGAATCCGACCTGCCTGGAAGTTGACGTTCACCCGAACCTCTCTCCAGTATTCCAAGATTGGCCAATTAGTAAGTAATCTTCTACCACAGACTTCAACTTTTAGAGTCAAATAATTTGTTATTTAGTAGTGTAGTGTAATGTGGTGTAGAGAGAGACTTACGACATTAAATTTACCAAGATTTGAGTCCAATAATAATATGGTTGCCAACTGTCGCTTATATTGGTTGCCAATTGTCGTTTCGATGTTTTCATTGGACGTGCCTGTCTTATATTTAAATATATCAACAGTACGGTGTGGTGTGACGGAGGCAGGTCATGGTTAACTTCTAAACCAAAGGGAGTTTTTTAGGGTTAGGGGCAGTAGACATGTCCTTTTTTATTACCTAATTTGTATAGAATAACATCTTGACGACAATACATTATCATAAAAACCTATTTCGCAAATTTAGGGGCAGTACTTTTTTTATTACCTAATTTGCATAGAATTACAGTACGGTGTGGTGTGACGGAGGCAGGTCATGGTTACACATTCTAAACCAAAGGGAGTTTTTTAGGGTTAGGGGCAGTAGACATGTCCTTTTTTATTACCTAATTTGTATAGAATAACATCTTGACGACAATACATTATCATAAAAACCTATTTCGCAAATTTACAATCTATAAAATTACTGATAGTTAAGTCCCGTAGACGGCTGAATAGCTGACACGAAAAGTTTATCTAGTTACTGGCCAAATCCGATCACACTGAACACGTTACCATAAAATACAAATGCCGTATTTTAGATTCCAAATGATTACTAAACTCATCTTATCTATATGGCTGTAGAGACTGTAACATTGTTATTATTTATATGTTTGCAAAGACTTATCTTCAATAGAAGGCTTGATCTCGCTGTTGTTTTAACGTCCGCTTCCACCGAAGGTGGTATCGCAGACAAAATGTCTTATTTTCATTTTTATTATCTTAGTGCACGCGTAGGGGTCTTTCCTGTGGGAGGAAACCGGAATACCCGGAGTAAACCCACGAAGTTGAGAAGGCGCCCCTATCCCCAACCCACACACGCTCACATCAGAAATTCAAACCACAACCGCAAGCCAGACGTGACCGGTCAGCTAGAGGTCGAAGCGCGACACTTTTGACCTCCTTGTCTCGCTTTATCTCCGTACAGCTTATCAAGCCCTGCACATTTTGGCACTAATTTCGATTCTCTACTGACCCAGCTGGGAAGCCTATCAGATTCCTCGATCATCGCGAATATCAAGTCTCGCGCGTTCCAGCTAAAGTGTCTACTTGTGATAATCGAGTTGCACAGTTCAAGGTCCGTTCAATGTCAAGGTTTCCCTGGAGGTCGAAATGCTAGATTTGAGTGTGTTTGTGTCACAAAATCTGATTGAACGCTATCGTTCACGTGTCTTCGTTAAAGGGCGATAACGTAGCTATAAATGCAGAGCAGTCTAGCAACGTCATGTAGACGTTGTAAAACTCGCGGTCGTTGCTTCAGGAACTATGAGACTTATTGTTTACATTATATGGTTGTAGAGACTGTAACATTAAAAGCTACAGATACTGGTACAGATGTATTGGTGTATGATGTACAAGCTACCGACCCAGATTCGACAGATAATCCTAATCTGGTATATTCATTAGTAGATATACCTACAGATTATAAGGATTATTTCACTTTGGATGAAAGTAAGTTTATCGTTTCTTAATTTATCGTTTAATTTTATTCCCTAGACAATTACATTTCACAAATTTATCTACTCTCTCACTTCTAACACCATGTTCTTAATTTACTTGGCCGAAAAGAACCATCAGGATTTCTAAAGACAGGGTGTCACATATCACATATAGCGCCTATGGAAAATGTATGTAGACGTTTTAATTGAAATGAAATGACATGAAATTGGGTTTAACGTCCCACTGTTCTGCTCTGGCTGGGCTAATGAAGACAGACATACGCCACACAGCGTGCTATGAGGGAAATTTTGACCGGACAGCGTTAATCGAATTCCAAATGGCAAGGGGTCGTTTACGTGCACGTCAATCTGTACACGGGACCTAGGTTCTTTTTTTGTCCCATTCCTTGCCATGCCCTCCACCCTGCACCACAAGGTGAAACCATGGCGAAAAACCCGATGAACTTTTTTCGGCCAATACTGGGATCGAATCTGGGATCGAAATGCTTGTATGCTTCTTTTCAGCGACTGGAGAAATTAAAACAGCCATAGATTTAAAATATGCAACAGTGGACACCATTCCGTTAAAAATAAATGTCACAGATGGAAAAAACGAAGTTGGACCAATGATAGTTGTGGTTAGATTAACAGGTTAGATTATGTGTATAACTCAGGTCAGGTGTACGGTCAGTCGTGGGTGATTTTGGCGACCGAGTGGTCTAACGGCCACGGGTATGCGTTAGGTCGTAAGGTCTCAGTTGGTGAAGCAGCGAAGTTTCAATCCGAGATTCGTACATGGCAAGAAGTGGTTGTCTCGTAGTTCTCTGGTTTTCTTCGAAGAGAATAATTGAAATAAAGAAGGCTCAAAATTGGGAACAAAGGCACCATAAGACACCATAATATAAAAACAAATTAGGGTTAAATATAGAAATATATTGTATTACTTTTCACGTTGGAATGGCATGTCCACTTATATCGACATTGGTTAAGACGAATTTCTCCCTTGGATGTTGCGCTACGACTAGTGCTTAGAAACAATTGCTTTTTTTTTTTTATCTAACCACCTTTTTTTTGTTATTCTAGATCTGAATCAACGACCAGTCATTACTAATCTTCCTACCAATTTAACGATATCAGAAGACGCCAAGGCCGGTGATACCATAATCTCACTTGAAACTAATAATTTGGTTCCTGTTTGTTCAGTGTTCCCGAATTCTGAAAGTTACAAGTTCAGCTTAGAAAGTAGGTGAAAAACACTTCCATACTCTGATCAAAAATAACAAATAGTAATCAAAGTTAAGGTCCACCGACCATAAAGAGCAATCAAATTAAAAGTCCATTGACCATGAATTACAATCAAATTAAAAGTCATTTTATCCTAAAGAGGAATCGAATTAAAAATCCATAAATACCAAATATGAGACCCATATTTTGTTAATATTGAGTTTTTCCCCTTTAATGATTGTCAATCCAATATAATATCTGTACCCATGATCTGTTTATATTTGTAAAGGTAACAAACTGAAGTTGGTAGCAGTTCCCGATGGTGATACATTACTAGATTACGAATCCACCAATTTTTATAATATTTCCTGTGTAGTAAATGATGGATATTTAGATAGCCAGGGAGCGTATATTAACCTGTTTGTAGAAAATATCAACGAAGCACCAACGTTTAATAAAGATTTATATACATGTAATTTATATGAATCTAATGTGAGTTTTTCAGTGTACCGTAATATTTATTATGGACCACGAGATTAGTTTACTAATTGCTTTTACAATTAAGATTACACTTTAGATTAAAGCAATATAATATGTTTGGGGATTACATCCTGCAACTTGTCTTTAAGCCCATTTCAGTTCAATGAGCACGCGTTCACCTGAAATCTTAACCATATTACCCGCGTGGCGTTCATTGTAAATCATTTAATTAAATTTTTCTGTTAAGAGATCAAAACACAACCTTGCTAAGAAAGGTTCTGGCATAATTCAAAGTAGCTGGGATGTACATCTATGTTCGACTTTAATTTTAAAATTGCAAATTTAAACGAATAATGCGTTTTATTTCCTTTTCCGTATACATTGTCGAGAGTAAATTATAAGAGGGTTAACGTTCTTAGAATTCATTGCCTTTCCCAGGCAATTCAGTAGCCATGGTAGTATACCACTATTTATACTTAATTATGGCACAAATACCATAGCAAACATTATCTGTCGTGTATTTTTATTCACAGGCGGGAGTTTCTAATTGCGATCTGCCAATAGCTATAACAGACGAGGAAGGTCAAAGTTATAACACCATTCTGTTACCAGGCAACAACAGCGAACGTTTCAGATTAGATCAAAATACCAACAAATTAACCTTTAACACAAATTATGACGTAGATCAGAATGCCATGCCTGCTACTGCAGTGGTAACCGTTGCAGCTGTAGATAGTCGTGGAAAGACCGGTACATCCCAGATACAAATCAATGTGCGGGACGTAAACGACAATGATCCTGATTTTGGTTTAAACTCGCAGCAATCCATTTCTGTTGGTGCCGATACAGGACTAGGTGCAGTAATAAAGTTTTGATTTCTATTTCCATTACCAGTGTCACAGATCTACCTCCTAAACTGTATTTTTTTATTTCTTGGAATGCGCTTGCAAATACTGCTCTGGATACTAACACATATCCATGTTTAGTCTGAAATGCTAACTCTTTCCCTACATTAACTGTATGCGGATATAGATATTGCTCTAGATGCTAGCACATATCCATGTTTAGTCCAAAATGCCGACTCAGTTCCATCCTTTGCTTGAGTTACATTAAACATACGCGCAGAAAATATTGAAACAAAAAACAGACACAATCATCAAAATAGATAGTCGCAAAATTTACTTAATTTCAACTGAATTAAATGCAAATATTTGTTTTAGGTATTCTTGGTTCAGTAACGGCAGATGATATTGATAGTGATAAAAATGGGGAAGTGACGTATACCCTGAGTGGTGGATCGGCCTCGGCACTGGCCTACGTTAACGTTCTCAACACGGGGGAGGTAGTATTTAAAATTCATGTTTGAAACATTAACAAATGAACCGGGTTCATCGTCATTGATTGTCAGTAAAATTAACTGAACAAGGTATTGATTAGGGGTACGGAATGAAATGTGAGCCGTGAAACTATTGGGATACAATTAAGATTTTTTGCTTCGGGCCTAAAGATGAACCCTGATGAAATGATGAATTTTATGACTGCAGATCGTGGATTTATCACCCCCAACTGTGATCTTTTGTTTCTATTTCGCTTCTGATGTTGTTACTATGTGCACTACGGTATAGTTGAGAAAGGTGTTATAGGTGTCCCGAACCGATCATCTAACCAAATACTTATTATTTTTGGACTAGGAACTGGTATCCATGCACAACTCATCTTCTGCATATTGCATATTGCTGTTCTTCTATGTGAAGGGAGGGAGTGTCTTCGGAAAAGGCCCAACGCTCCGACAATTCATGTACAATCGGCATGCGGCTTAACACGCTTGTTCCTTGGATACTTGCGCACTAATTGACGTATTTCGTTTGTTTTTTTTCTTTTTGTTTATTTTTTAATTTTTTTTTTATTTTTTTTTTGGGGGGGGGGGTCTCAATTCCAAGACAACTACGGTGACATCATACTGGTACAAAGTACATAACGAACTTGCTAACCAATCATATTGGTTAAATGAGACATTTAGAGAGAAGAGATAATTCCTAAAGAGGTAGTTACACGCATAATAATAAAGTATACACCAATAAAATATTCAATTCAAAACGAAGTAAAGTTCTAACGATTCGACTTTTCAGATCATGTATGCAAATAAATATGATTATAGTCTAGCTGGCCAAACACATTATTTAGAGGTTATAGCCAAAGATAAAGGATCACCACAGAGAACTTCTACGGCAACGGTTGCAGTACAGTTTCAAACAACTACAACCACGACTCCAGCTCCGACTAAAAACGTTCAGGTTATCAACAACAGTGGAACTGTAAGTATTCCTTCAACTTCCCGTTCAAGTACAAGTCAGTGTTATATTTTGATTACAGTGGTATCCCGTTTTGTTCCTGGCCGATAACGGTAGCTAGAATGCTGGAATTGGCCGCATGTTAATTTCGACGTATATTGTAATTACATCTTGCGAGAGTCAGAAAACTTGTATTGTGACAAGACGAGAATCCTTATTTCATTTTATAGGATGTTTCTGATACTACCAGAAAACATATATCATTATACGTGGACCCCTACCAGTTTTAGAGTTATGCCCGTTTTGTATGGAAGACCAAACAGTCCTTTATTCAGTGTTCTTAATTCTTAGTTCTTAATTCATAGTCCTTAATTCTTAATTGGTAAGTAAAACTGACCCTGCTTGTAATGCTTGTAATTTTAAAACTTTTAGGAACATTTATTATGATAAGACTAGGGTCTCCGTTTCAGTGTGGCAAATCAGATTTTAAAGAGTCGTATTAATCATTGTCTAGTGTCTGATACGTTTACTGATATATAAGTACTGGCCACAGACAGTTGATAATATTGATCGTTTGTATTAAACCTGTTTCTGAGTGGTTCGTCGTCAACGTTTTTATTTGATCTATTTGGGTTTCTTGCAGAGTGGTTCTTCATCATCCAGTTCTGGAACTTCTTCATCCTCATCTACAAGTCTTATTGACGATTCGACCAATGTCGCGCTTTTGGCGACCTTGTTAAGTTTATTAGGATTGGCCGGCTTGGCAGCAGCGCTCTGTTGTTGTTGCCGGGGTGGTTGCTTTTCGGGGGGAGAAGGAAAGGGCTTCTGTGACTGTGAATGTTTCAAAAAGTAAGTTTTTAAATTTATTTAATTGATGCACTCCGTCACGAAAGACTTGTACGCCAAGATTTAAGTGGTATAATATGTACCCGATTGAAACAGCGTTAATTAAGCTGTATGTTGTAAACGTTTATAACCCCTCTCGTTGCGACAGGATTCTACCCTATAACCAAACGAATTCTTGAAAATGTTAAAAAGGTCGAATAGGAACTTTACTGTGTCAACGATTCACACAACAATGTTAGATGGACCGACAATAGTACATACAAATCACGTGGAGTGCGTTAACTGTATGTTGTAAACGTTTATAAAGTGAAATTACTACCAGTTAATTCCTGATTAAATCGAATAGGAGTTAGACGTTGAAACCAATGCTTTCCTTTAATGACAAACGATTTACCCATAAAGTGCACTTCCTTATTTAAAACAATGCAGAAACATAACATTAGTACAACCGGAGATGGTTAAGAGCCTTTAATTTTCGCACCAACATTATGATTACTTTTTTTTTAAATTAAGATATTTTCTGATTTACAGGAAAAAGGTAGAGGAAGTTTATCACCGTAGAGTATAGTACGTATTATTATAATAAGATGGTTGATCAATCTATAATGACAAGTCTTAATTCGTTTTCGTTTTCGTGAAAAACCGTTCCCTCTCAGTTGTTACGAAAAATTTTGGAATGCATATTATCCGAAGTCAACGTTATGTCTTGCGGATGGAATGAATTGTATGTGACGTTCGGCATTTTGTTACAGCTAAAATAACATGGCAATGGGTCCTAAATACAGAATAGATCTGCGTAAGAAATACTGTATGCCTAATTCTACCAAATTTTAATTCAAACATACACTAAAGGGTTTCAAAATATTTTTTGAGAACAAATAATATGTGATTGTTATGCAGGTATTTTATATTGTCTTTTCTGTCTCCCCAACCATATATCAATAAGGAACAATAACAAAAACATAAGAAATATACCTATATTTGTATTTACAACATGTCCAAGTTGATTGCTATGTTCAGTCCCTTCACTGTGCAGAGAGCCATATTCAAGCAAATTATTTAAACGATATTTCATAAACCGGTAATGAGTATCTTTGTTCTGTTTTCAGTCGCCCAAGAAAAATCGTTGAAAAACCAAAGGGTATATATTGATTTTCATTTTTAATATTGTGATCTTAAAAAAATTAATTTATTCACTTGACATACTTGTAGAAATCGATTTTGCACATCATCCTTTACCCTGAGTTAAATCAGCGTTTAAGCTATGTTCAAAGTAATGTCTGCGTTCTGAAAAAGGGTTCAATTTAATCCGGTATATTCTGGAGGGAGTGGTTTACTACAGAAACTGCTGGTAGGCATCAAAACGATTTTGAAACAAAATATAAGCATTCTACCCCAAACAAAACCCCTAGACCCTTAAAATTGTTTGGTTCGGAAATAAATAGTTTACAAACATCCAAATCGCACAAGAATTCATTTTAGTTATCGATTCATTCTTAAATTCACTTGTCCGTTCTCTGTTTAACTAACCCCATTTATCTTTTAGCAATTGAACCTCCTCCAAAAACTGTAATAGTTGAAGAAGTCGAAGAAATTGAAAAGCCTCGTCAATATATCGTGGAAGAAGTCCTTGAAGATCCCCGGATGATGACGTCAAATTCGTATTCCCAATACGGTAATGGCTACGGTTCAGGTTATATGTCAACGGTACCATATTATAACAATGCATATAACAATGGCTATTATTATTAATATAAATAAAGGAATTTGTTTCAAGGATTATTTTATTTCTCTCCTTTGTTCATTTTGATAACCAGCGGCTGCCAGGCAGGATACGCCCACATTTTCGAGAGATGGATAGAGAACAAGCTAAAAAGAAAGTGATTTTTCCTACAATCAAGGGCCATAATTCAGGAAATTACAATTCGATATGCGTAAATATCGAAAGAAACCGAGATCTTTGTGTTATAAACTTACATTTCAAGTTTCAACAAAATCGGATCAAAATTGTGACCTCTAGAGTGTCCACAAGCTAAAAACGCGATTTTTCGTACAATCAGGGGCCATAATCCATGAAGTTGTGGTCCGATACATGTTAATATCGAAAGGAACTGAGATCTTAGGGAGATAAAGCTATATTTCAACTTTCGTTGAAATCGGATAAAAATTGTGACCTGTAGAGTGTCCACAAACAAATTGTGGACGGACGTCCGGACGGACGGACGGACAAACAGGAGCGATGACAATATACGTCCACATGAAAATGAATTATAGGCGTTAATGTAAGAAAATTACTTTAACACTGACACCTAAAAACACAATTATGATCCATTTTTATTTGTTTTTAGTTATCGCCATTTATTCTGTTCTCTTATCGTAAGAATTTTCTTGGTTGAACTTAATTACAACATTCCAACAACACATTAATTTAATCGTAGTTTTATATATCGAATATGTTCCGATACAGCTGAAGTACCAGTATTTATAGATTTTAAATATTTAAATAGATAAATAATGATAAATAAATGTAAGATTTTGATAAAGAGGTAGGAGTTCTTGCTTTGATAGTTCAAAAATAGATAATGAAAAATTATTGAAATTTGAGTCATTTGATTAATTTATTCTGAAGTTTGAAGTTTTGACAAGTACTAGTCCCTTGATAATAAACCAATTCTCATTGTTAGTCATTTTACGGAGTCGGCGTCCATTTTAACGCTACAAGATTATATGACAGTCCACTTCTAATCCAGTCAATATCTCAACCTGTGCCGGATTTATCTATAGTCTTGACAGGTTGCAGTCTAGGGCCTCAACATCTAGGCGTACTCCGGTCAAGATGAATTGTAGACAATTTCATGGGCCTTTCTTAATTAAATGCACTGTAGTCTTTAACCTCTGTAAACCTCCTCGGTTTTAATTAATTTTGTTTAAAACATTCTTCCATATTCCTATAGTCATGAAGGTGGGGGATTGGGTGGGGCCTCATAAGTGTATGGAAGCCTATAACTACGATTCAAAAAATTTCTACTTTTCGCCCCCTCAGGACGTAAAGAGACGCAGTCGCGACAAATTGTGAAATGATGGATCGGGTGTTGCCTCACAAGTATATGGAAGCCTATAACAGTTACTGCCATTCGCGACAAAATGTGAAATGGATTGGGTTGGGGCGGGGCCTCACAAGTGTATGGAAACCTGTAACTACCATTCGCGACATAATGTGAAATGGAATGTAGAGGCTACAGCAACTTCCGCGGTAAACCTCGAAAAGTGGACTGCCCGACAGCGAGCCAAAGTGATAGGTTGCTAATTTCTACTTTTCGATACAAAAATATGACTAAGTTCCGGCATAACGCTACACAAGCAAAAATGGAACTCGAAAAGAAGAAGTGACAAAATGAGGGTCGCTAATTTTCAATTTTCGAGTCGATTTGTCCTTTGTGTGCGTGGTGTCGCCTCACATTGTGTTGTAGCTTCTAATTTCTGACTTTCGCTTACTGAAAAGGCGAAAAGTAAAAGTTACGAATGGTATATAGGCTTCCATAGAAGTGGAATTGTCTCGGGTCTCTCATTTAATCCGACACTGCTATTACTTGTATCATTCTATGCATGTTACATTTACAAATCAATTATTTTTAAAATATATTCCTTTCGCGCCCAAGGTTTTACTTTTATAACAAATGATTAAGAGATAAGTGCAATTATATCAGGAAAATAATATATTGACATTTAAGATCAAGTTGTGAACATGATGAATGATATGGGATTTAGCTTCCTAATTTTCTGCAACAACCGGGATAATGAAGACTGACATATGACATACAGTGTGATATGAGGGACATCTGGCCTGGACATCTGGCCTGCTCTTTTTTCGAGTCCAAATTTTCAAGGGTTCTTTTACGCACAAGGCAATGTGTACACTGAAACTCAGGTTTTAGCACATCAGAAAAATTCGACGTTGTTCCTTGTCAGCACACCCTTAGTCCTGCACCGCTGACAAGGTGAAACCACCCCTGTTAATCCCGAGGAAGTTTCTCGGCCAACCCAGGGATCGAACGCTGTACGCTCAGAGCAACCGCAGCTGATCTGTATACACCATGTATCTAACAGATTTGAGGTTCTTTTTATTACCGGAAATATTATGGTTTTAGTAAACAGAGATACCTGTCATCTGACAATAGGTAATGGGCCTGTAATAGGGAGTAAGCCGTGTGAACAGTCGGATTCTTGATAAAGAAAAAACAACAAAACTTCTATTTTTTTTTCATACTATCCTATTTATGCATGTAGATGTACACTTGTCAACTTAGTTTCTAGAAAATCGCGAGAATCTAGAAAATTTAGGGAATCGGGGGTATCTAAAGAACCCACGACTACCACAGGTACAAGTTACAGTAACCACACCATTTGTGTTTGAATATGAGGCGCTAACACTTTGATTATTTGGACAGCAGAATAGTCGTCCATTAACGGTACTAGTAACAGAACTGTCTGAACAAGCATCTCCTTCCAGGCATTCGGCTGGAAATATAAGATAAATTAATAATATTATTAAGTTAATTTACTTGACTGCGAATGCAAAGACGACCATGATTTACATGTTCCGAAGACAATGAAATGGATATTGGTTATATTTTGGATCTAAAATCTGGTAATTTCTTTATGTCATCTTAGTCCTCTATTAGCCAATCCCATTTACTTAAAAAGATTCACGTCTGAATTTATAGCATGGCATTTGCCCTAAAGACACAATTGCGAAGAAGCTTTGCATGTTATGAAGATAGGTTTCAAACTTACGTGTTGCATTTGTCATTGTCATGACAACGGTGGCCACTCCTACAATCAACAACAACGACAAACTATTCATAATTAACAACTGATCAAACCACTGAAAGATAAGAATAAAAAATAATAGCTATAAGAAGCATTGTGGGAAATATTTCCTCACCAAGCGACCGTAGTTATCATAGTCAAAACGTTTTTTGTTTTTTTTTCATTATTAAGGATATTCGAATAATCATTTCGTTTGCCCAATAGATATCAACATACAACCAAAGGTGTTAGCCATCTGAAATCCTCAAATGGGATGTGGTATTAGAGTTCCTAAGAGTAATATTGCATTTAAGACGTCGAAGCCAACGCATATATGATACGATTCGGACCACATAAATAACCTGTCGACATCTTTGGCCAAGGAACTGGGGTACATCTTAAATCATTAATTGAAATTTTCTAGATTCAGGTCGGCCTGCTGTGGCAGTTTGTAGGTAATTTATTCCATTTAGTTCATGCAGGGAAGAATCGATACCAAAAGACTTTTAACTCCCATTATGTAACACAACAGCGATTTTTTCTGATTGGGTGAACATGGGACGTAAAATTTCAAGAGATCGTATAATGCAACAGCGTTTTTTTTCCTTACTGAGTGATCGTACATGGGATGATCTATTTTAAAAGATAGACAAGAGTTAATATTTTGAATCCGATCCAGGATTGAACAGGCAACCGGTGTAGTTTCCTCCGACCGCTAACGTCCCCTACGCGCAAACGAAATTTTGAAATATAAGTAAACCATATGTAAGTCCCGAAATAACCTATTTTATGTCGAGTGAACGTTAATCCGTTACAACTGAAGATCACACACTTTATAGAAAAAACACTTACCTTTGTCTGACAGTTAATAGTTTAAAGACAATATTTTAACAGATTTAGCCTGGTATTTATACAAAAAGAAATCCAGATCAATCCTATTTAACTAATAAATCATTGACGTCATTTTTATGTGTTAAGTATAATTATAATAAAACAAACACAATCTAGAAGGTCGTCACCTGTGGATTCACATCTTCAAAATGTTCAGGTAGACAATAAAATGAACAGCCCTCTATTATATAGTCAAACGTGATTATTTAACTTTACGGTGTTTGCTTTAAGCAAGACAGCTGGCTATCTGATACATATTTTCGATGTACTCTTAAGGGAGCTAACGGACGCAATATTGTTTGTATATGTCAGCATGATTTAACACCATTATAGCGAATTTGGAAAATGAGTTAAACTGGTACCAGAACGGTGGAGAGGAACTACTTTAGCACCAGTATAACAAACTGGTATTGAGTTTAACATGTATCAGAGAACGGTGGAGGAACAAATATATCTGAACTATGAAGCAAAGGCACATTGCGTAGACAGCCATTTATTATCAAACAATGATCTCCCAATCCCAGCGTAAACACTTAGATATGGGTTGTCCCAATTGCACTCCAAACCACCGGACCTGTGAATGGTCACAAAATCACTAAATGCATTGTCTCTTTTTGCCGACTCTAGCCCTGACCGAATAGGGGTAACATACCTATGTGGTGCAGACATGGAAACTGTTATCTTATGTTTTGTATGGTACAAAATGATGACCGTCCATATATACATTCGCTTTCGTATTAACAGTTGGAATTTGAATTGGTGTGGGCACAGATGCCCCTAACTTTTCATAGTGCTTTGTGTGATGGCGGGTGCGTCCTCATGGTCGAAGGGGCGAAGCCAATCGGACGCAGAAAAGCGCACAGGTGATTCGGGATGTGGAAGTCTTGCTTGTCGAGAACTATTTATTAGACTACCGTAAATGTTAGTTCCTACACCGTACGAGTAGGGCGACAGGAAATGAAAATCGAAAACATATATAAACACATGTAAACACCACTAGACATAAAATTATTCCAAAAACACACAATTGACAGTTCTAAATTAAACACGAAAAGACTATTTCCTTTACTTTGGGACAGCAGTGGGCAAGGAATAGAAAAATCCAGAAAATACTTAAAAACACATGTTTCAAAAACATACATTTGACAGTTTCTAATTCATTTTGAACATGAAATTACTACAAAATTAGGCATGGACGTGTTGGTTTGTCGGGGAACATATTGATCATTTGTTTATGTCAACTGAGGTGAGTGTGGTGTAGTTTCTCACTCCGGCTAAAATTTGATTTGATTTTCTTTATTTATTTATTCAATTTTAAATAATATACTCATTTGTTTTGTTAGGTTTTTGAGGATTTTTTTGGTTTTTTTTAATATTTTTTTGTAAAGGGTGTGGGCGCTCGATATACTGCGAAACACCGAACGGTATACATTTTTTGAATTTAGAAAGTGACATATTGTAAAGAAGTAATGGGTAACAAATTAGCGTCCGTCCGTCTACAACAACTATAATGCATTTCGGTATAAAAAGAAAACGTTACCGCGCGATCCGCAAATTCGCGCTCATATATAAGCTCGATCACAAGGGGTGTCTTTTTAAATTAAAATTTTCTTTGCTGGATGAGAAGTATAATATGATAACAGTAGGAGTCGTGTAATTTGTACATCATGGGCGAAATTGCGATTTGTAATCAAAGGTGTGCATGAAACACATCAATTTACTCTTTAGCTATGTGTATATATGACAGAAGCAATCTGTATTTGTAAACTTGTATTGTCCGTGTAGCACAATGAAATATTCTAACGAATAATAATACTTATTCTAGACGTATAAACATAATATGTATCCATTCAACCTATAAGTGAGTAGTCAGTGAAAGCTAAACGTCTGCCCTTTTATCCTCGGGTTTCGATCTGTTTACATGCGTGTACTAACTGGTAACCTTACATAAATATGTAATAAAGAAAGTTTCAAACTGAATGGTGTATTTACAATATGTGACATTTCTGAAGTATCTATATGGTTTACGTATTTCAAAATGGCGAACGGAAATTAGAAAATAGTATATTAATCAGGTTAAGTCTAAAAGATAGACATTCTATATGAAATGGAGGATTTATATGCGTCTCTCAAACATGAAAAACATCGTCTTGATGGTAAGTGTTATCTGATATTTAATAGAATTTTAATCATATCTTACTACGTCATTGGGCTGTCTATATACTTAAAATTGCATTGAAACAGTATACAAGTCTACAATCCAAGACTACATAGGTTGTTTACCATTCTATCCGCTGAAACAAATGATAAGCGACACCATAGGGACCCATGACAATTTAAACGTTTGATGCCTAAATTAAGCTGTAATGACCCTCTTGATATTGAATAGTGTTGAGAAAAAAGTGTTGAGAGAGAGAGAGAGAGAGAGAGAGAGAGAGAGAGAGAGAGATGGGTTTAACGTCCACTTGACACAAACTAGGTCATTTTGGGACTAACATGGTTTAATTCTATTTCAATAATTTGCTTGCGCGTAGGGGTCTTTAGCAGTGGGAGGAAACCGGAGGACCAGGAGAAAACCCACGAGGTTGGACAGGCGACGCTACTCCTTGTCACGTACAACCGGGGAATCGAAACCACGCCATTTGACTACTATTGATGCCCTTAACTGAGTTTTTAGAAGTCGATTAGAATAAGACTTGTTTGGAACGATAACAGCAACTATACATTTCATTTGCAGATTAGAAGGGATAATTTGAAGAATGAAAAATAGGCATGTTTTGTTGAATACGTTGTATATTCTTTCTTATCTTAATATATCGTTAGCTGTAAGTATTTCACTTGTAATTTAATTTAAATGGAAATTGTCAGATATTAAAGTTGACTATATTGCATGCAATATGCCATGGAGACAAGTTGTAATGGTGCGGTGTCGTGCACATGTGTGTTGGAGAAGGGTTCCGCGGTAGTGGACGTGAGGTTCTTAACCTAATTCACGTAACTAACCGTTTTATTTATTGTGACTTTTTTCTATTCTTAGTTTCGGCTTCTTTGTCTTATTGGGGACCATGTGGTTAAGTGGGTAAGACGGTGACTCGCTAGCATGGAGGTCGGGTGTTCGATCCCTGCATTGGCCGAGAAAGTTCATCCAGATTTTCCAGCGTGGTTTCCCCTTGTCAGGGATGCAGGACGGAGGGTCTGACAAGGACAATTGTCTAGTCGTTCGGATGACGAAAAACCGAGGTCCCGTGTACACATTGGCGTGCACGTAAAAGATCCCTTGGTAGTTGGAATTCGATATAAGAGTAGGCCGTAGTGCCGCTGTCCGGGCAAAATTTACCTCATAGCACACTGTATGGCGTATGCCCGTCTTCATTAGCCCAGTTTAGGAGCAGAACTGTAGGACGTTAAACCCCATTTCATTTCATTTCATTTCTTTATCTTATTTGTGCTCTTTTGCTTGTCCTGTTAAAATGTAGTTCTTAAAAAGGAGAACATGTTAATCTTTCACCAGGTGCCTGTTATAGACAATCGACCCATTGTGTTCAACCTGTTTGAGGGTACAGTGAAAAAAACAGAGCTGGGTTGTATAACATGTACCCCGACTACACCAGGTCAGCCATATGATATTAAAATACAGGACGTTTCGCCAGCAATTCCGTGTGGGCCGAGATGTTTCGGTTTGTGGAATAAAAATCCAGCTCCCACTTTAGGTAAGTTATTTATTGCCTGTTGCATTTTCAAGAGGAGTTAACTCCTATCACATGTTGCAGAAAACTAAAAAAGAAACGTGACTTCATCAGTCTTACACTTTTGTGGCGGTCAGCCACGCAAGAAAAGGTGATATTTATATAGTCAAAAAAGGAAGGTATGTATAATTTGCAGATGATGGAATGAACATTAAATGCCAATAAGGAAGATTAGACGGGGGTGGGGATGCTTTCTCCGCATCAGTGGGACCTATAATTTGTTTTACAAAGAAATGGTTACAATATGCAAATAAAGGATTACAGTAAGGGCGGGGGGGGGAGGGGGGGCGGGGGTACAGAAACAAACGTAAGGTTACAATAAGCAAAGGACTGGTTACAATAAACAAACGAATGGTTAAAATAAGCACAAGACTTGTTACAATAAGCACATATTAAGATCGTGAAGCTGGCCGGAACTTTACATTTCGTCGTAGCCTTTTTTTTTCACAAATTGTAAATATTACTGCTGAAAAGACGAACTGTGGACAAATAAATCTGCCATGCCTAATATTAAATCAACAATTGCCAATTGTGGGGTTTATTTGTCATTATTATAATGAAATAATAAATAATGTGCCATGTATTTGGTTTTATAGATTTCTGCATGTATTTTATACCACGTCAAGGAGCGCCACTTTCATATCAAACAACACAGAAATACACTATCACTATTGTATGTGGAGATGATACAGCAGATAAAGCAACAACGATAGTAGATATACATCTCATACCAAACCAGCCACCTAGGTTTCCTTCATCGTTTGGTAAGTTACAAACCGGGAATATGAATCACATTATTAATCCTATTATTATTTCCGTAAATCGATGCTGAGATATAATAAATTGTGTTTATTACTGTCTACAGTTGAACCAAAATTGAAAGTAAGATTACTGACAAACCAACCAATCTGATTAAAATAAAGCTCTATATTTCCCGTCGTTTTTTTTCATACTTTCTATGGCCTCCACTACATGAAGATCTGACAAGATGTAGTGACAGGTCATGTCAGGGGTCATACGGGTGACTTTTGACCCTATGATGTCAGACATTTGATTAACCAATCAGAGTTGATGTTTCAAGTGGGTATTTGGAAATACCACTTTTGCTTTGTTTTCGCTGCGAATGTCTACCGACAGTTCTGTCCATGATATGAATACGAAATAGGATCTGTGTTTTAATCAGATTGCAAACGAGTTTAAAGTAAACAGAAGCCGAATCGAAAGGAGTTTTCCTCTACCACAGATCAGCCCAATTTAAAACTTTATTTGACCTAAATCAAAGAGGTTTAATTCCTTTCATTTTTCAGATAGAGGTGACATATCTAATACCAAATCTCTTACGGCTGGTACCACGATATTGTTGGCCAACGCCCAGGATGCTGACGTAACAACAAATGATGACGTCTTATCATACTTTATGACGGCTACTCCTGATCAAGGATTATTTGAAATAGGGCAAAGTATGAACTTTTGATTTTACCAAAAAATGTGACCCGTGTCAGTTGTGGGGTTGATTAAACATTATTGTTGAGCAGAAGGACCCTTGACTCCCAACGAACATGCCATGGGTTGAATTCTCGACGAGAGCAGAGAGGAACCTTCGGGATTTTCACCAATTAGTTGGTGGGCGAACACGCCACGGTTCATGCACCCTCCCCGTTTTTACATTTCATACGCAACCATTGTTAGTCTCAAATTGGTCGAAATATGGTGTTGTCGGGACAGCTATTCCATTCCAGCAGACTTTGTTTTACAACAGCAGGTACCAGAAGCTGATTTGTTAACGGTATGGTCAAATTAGACAAGGTATCACACACCATGATGAAGAAGAACCGTTACCCTGGAATTTTATCCATTAAGCTGTTTGTATTGGCAGTGGTTTATAATTTAACCATTGGATCATGGCGACATCGGCCTGGACGAGATACGCTAATTGGTGCATAAACCAAAAATAGTAATTAGTCACGAAATGGCTAACCTGGATATAAATTAAATTGTTAAAATTCATTTTCAGGCGATGGTCAAATACGATTAAAGCAAGATACACGTCAAGTTTGTAGTATTACGTCACCAACGATATTAGACATAACAGTACGTGACAATGCTAATGTAGTAGACACCAAAAAAACGGAGTTACATTTTGCAGGTAGGACGAATTGAAAAACAAAATCAATACTGACACGTTGAGAAGGCGGTGAGAGGAGTGGGTCGTGGCCTTATAGTGTCCCTGAATATTTAGTCAATCTTTCAGTATTGTGGATTAAAAGGGCACTTGATTTTTATGGGGAGAACCAGGCACCCATCACCTCTAATTTATAGTTGGGAAGGAGTTACCGCTGCGGTATTCATTCGGAATTTCCAGTAAGTGCAAGCGTACAAATGCAATAAATAATTACAAATTAATAGTCAACAACAACGTTTAAAAAATCGATACGATTGATCTTTTAATCTTTCGAAATAAAACAATTAGTAAGAAAAAATTTGCCTTATCGACCTTATTAAAAAATTATGCAACACCTGTCAAAGTATCGCCATGTTGTATAAGATGTTATTTAGTTAGATATGACTAGCCAGCTAAACTGATTGCTTCTTTCTGGTCCATCTAGAGGAGATAATGACTTCGTACGCGTGTTTCTGATAGATTACATAGTTCTCACCGCGGTTAATTATTATGTGTTGAAAGTATAATTATGTATACGGGGTTCGACTATTCCCTTAAAGTTGACCATATGTTTTCAGGTGTAACCTGAAACGACATTTTCACCATTATATTTTCAGATGTACCAGAGCCACCCAGCATAACTAATATAAATAAAGTTATATTTGTATCTGAATCAACTCCAATATTGACAGCTATACAAACACTTACACCCAGTACAACAGTTTCATATAATTATGAAGCAGCACCCTCAAGATATAATAGTTATTTCACTATTAATGGTAAGAAAAACTTCTTATCCTGTTATATTGTTGCAATTGAGAAATTGGGTTAAACAGATATCTTGATATATTTAAACATGCATTATGCAAGAGCAAAAATCTGCTTATTACAAATCTTTCTTTAGGCCTGAAATGTTATCTAAATTATCAATTAGACATTAATTAACTTATCCAGACCATAATAAAATCTCGATGTTAAGGTTAGCATTCGATGTTGGCTGGATTAGATTCCTATATGCCGCTTAACGGCCATTGATAATTAAATCAAAACAGTGAATAATCGAGACTATGCTGTTTATATTAATGATTTTAGTAATGATGACCGAGACTATGCGAAAATTTCACCCGCTTCGTTCTCGGCTCATAGTGGATCAATTTGACTGAAATTTTCAGCAAATTACCTTTACACTATCTAGTTTTTAACTATTATAGCGAGAACTGCCATCTCTTTATCTTATCTCCCATAAAGTATCTTTAACAAATGGTGTTATTATTGTGCTATATTGTTGTGGGCAACGATTCAGTACGAACGCAACTTTCGAATAAGACCATAGGCTTTTCTGGGGGGGGGGGGTCTGAATATACTTGGACCCCCCCAAAAAATTTACATAGTAGGCCCAAACTCCTATTTATTTACAACAATTATTAGGATTAGTTAAGATTATATCTGTATAAAACCTGTACATATCCCAATATGGTTTACATTGCTAAAATTAAACACAGAGAGAATCATCCTGGAAACATGTTTGAAGTGAAAAGTAACTGTGTTCCATAAAATTGTGTCTAGTTAGCCTGTCAGTAATATTTTGTTAATTTTTTTCTGCCACTTATCAGAGTGAATCGCATGTAGGTACCCAAAAACATTATCGCCTAAACCAAATATTTATCGCCCGCTCAGCCAGCAACGTAACCATAATGCTTTTGCACGCGGTGTCTTGGTAGACAGCATGGCCACATGGTGTTTGTTTATATTTTTTAGGGGTTTTAAAAATGAGTTAGGGTTAGGGTTAGGGGTTAGGGTTGCGGACCCCCCCCACCCCAATATATATTTCACGGCTACGCCTCTGGCAATAACTGTTGCTCCATATTACTTTCCTAACCATTTTTCGGATGTTCGTTTCTTCATATTTCTTTCCTAATTATTTTTCCGATATTTTCATTACCTCTTCGGTATTAGCCCGGTTGGAGGACGTTGGTCGACGTCAGTAATCCGTAGATGAATATTGGTCCACTCCAGATTAGACTGTCAGTCAAAACATGTGATACAGAAAATTCCTTGAAATGTTTTAGAAGGCACAGATTATCCAGGTAGTTAGTTGTCTAATCAAGGTCTGTGTTACTGTTACGCTGTCGTCATCAGCTCCGCCTAGTGCGCTTTTCGTTTATGTTA
Source organism: Patella vulgata (assembly GCF_932274485.2). Lineage (NCBI taxonomy): Eukaryota > Metazoa > Mollusca > Gastropoda > Patellidae > Patella > Patella vulgata. The sequence continues at coordinate 68,873,616 of NC_065879.2, read as the reverse complement.
ATTAACAAACGAATAAACGGAACGCCATATGTGTTTACATTTCAGCAAATGTATTAGAATTATCTAAACAGTTAAACTATGAAGAAGAAACATTTATAAACCTAACGATATATACACAGGATGGTTTCTGTGTTGGTTCTAACTGGCTGGGCATCAGTGTTGACAATGTTAACGATCCCCCTACTCTTACCACGGCTACAACTATATTTGTTGAAAACGAGGGCATGGTAAGTTATACAATGTTGTTTACCTCCCTATTTCTGTGAACACGAGTTCACCAGAGGGAAATATCGGTAATTACCGCTGGAAGATATTTTTCCTAGGAGAGAATTCCAGTGCACATGTTTTGCCTAAAGTTCGGTCACGCGATACAGCAAAATAGTATTATAAGATGGCGTCCACGGGACTTACAAGTCCGCAAAAGCACATCCTTCTAAGGTAACGACCACAGCAGCAGCATAATACATAACGTGGATTCGTGAAATTTAAAATTGGTGATTGTTTGTTCATGTTTAAAAAGGTGAGATCTAGCCCCGAGTTCATAAAACATTCTCAGACTTAAGTTATGTATTTACTCAACTATCAATCACTGTTTATGAGAAATATCTTTGATCCAGAAACACAAAAGTCTTATAAAGGGCTATATTTTAGTTAAAATAAGGCCAACGATTTTGAGTAAATTCTAAACTTACATCGGAGAATGCTTTGTGAACTCAGGGCCATGTTTTCTAACAAGGGGAAAAAAGAAATGTGGTAGTTGGTAGTTTTCAACATGGGGGGGGGGGGTGAATGGCCGAATGGTTAGCACGTGCGCGCTGTATCATGAGGTCTGCCATTGAATCAGCTGGCGTGGTTTCGATTCCCCGGTTGTACGTGACAAGGAGTAGGGTCGCCTGCCCAACCTCTCTCTCCTCCCTCTCTCCCTCTCTCTCTCTCTCTCAGCATGACGTATATACATGGCCTAGATATCAGTTTGACTAAGAACAAATTTAAACTAAGCGGACCCTATCTCAACACTAAAAAGGGTTGACCTATTGACCTATTTTCCAAGGAAATATGAAATGAAATGGGGTTTAACGTCCTAATGTTCTGCTCCGACTGGGCTAACGAAGACGGGTCCAGGAATATAACAAACAGTATCCGATTATATTACCATTTTGAAAGAGCGTTACATTTTCCTCCTGTATGCGTGAATTGTCGATGGCTGAGTACAGTCATTTATTCTCAATGACCTAAGCACATAAAGGGCTCAATAGAAAATTATTTTAATAAATCGACGCTACTGTTTTGGCCCAATTCAAATGCAGATCGTAATTTTGCCCTTTAATATTTCAGGTGAACTTTGACCCAGGTTTTGTGGCTATAGATGAAGATAGAGGTGATAGATTGGTTTATTCCTTTCTTTCTGCCAGTAGTGTATTTGCAATCAACCCTAATACCGGTAGAATAAGATCACTGGGTAATCTAGATTTAGATATTCTGAATGTCCAGTCTCAGGACTATATCTTGGATGTGCAGGTAAACATCGTGTGCATTATTGTCACTATGAAGTGATAACGGCCATATATTTTTAGACATATTTTTATTCTATTGCAATTTTAAAATGCTTACATAATAAGCAAGGCCTATTCCAACGACCTCTGTTTGATATTAGTTAGCATATACAATTTTTATAACATTCCTATACTGTACAGAAGCAGGCTATTATATTAAGAAAAAATATTTTTGACATCTTCTCCTTAACCTCGTAATTTGTCTTGAGCGATAAACGCAAGTAACTGAATCTTGACCAATGTTTTACGTCCCTGTGGAAAGTGAACAACTCTCAGACAACTTTGCCCAGTCCTGTACAGTGAAGCTATGTGGTACGTGCAGATAATTAAAAAGCAGCAAATGCTGTAAACAACCAAACGAAGCTTAAGAGGAGGTTGTCAAAGTGCACTAGTCTGAGTTAACGACAGATAATTCCAAGTACTATGAATGATATTCGAGAAGCTCGTCTCCAACACCCACGTTGGTATATTCTTTGAGAACGTATCACGGAGCTAAATTAGGCAGATTGGAACTAAAATATAGGACTTTTAAGCTCCTTTATCAACAGATTTGTTCACTGGAACATATTTTTTTTATTTCTGTTATCCGATATACTGTAGTTATTTAATCATGTATTTTCTCTACCATACAGGTATCCGATGGAGTAGCATCAGCAGTATCTCAAATTAGAGTTACTATAAAAGATATCAATGATAATAGACCAGTTATAGTTGGAGCTTCAGGATATTCCTACCTTAGAATGGATTGTAACGACACAGAACTTTTGGGCACCATGGTGGCATTCGACAACGACAGGGGTTTGTATAATTTAATGGTTTCGGATGTATTTCCATGGAGACAGAGAATCTTTCTCACATCCAGCTGCCATTTAGCTAATCACGGTAGAGCATATGTCTGTAGTAGTCGAAATTAAACTTGGATAACAAAATATTCCCATAATTAAAATGACCAATGCCGTCAATATAGTTTTTCAGTACGTAGCCTACCTCGTGTAATTTCGTTCAATATCCTGATTGCAAAAGTGAGAGAGAGAGAAATGGGGTTTAACGTCCACTCGACACAAACTAGGTCATTTCGGGACTTACATATGGTTTAATTTTATTTCATTAATTCGCTTGAGCGTAGGGGTCTTTAGCAGTGGGAGGAAACCGGAGGACCCGGAGAAAACCCACGAGGTTGGACAGGCGACCCTACTCCTTGTCAATGCCACGTACAACCGGGGAATCAAAACCACGCCAGTTGACTCAATGACAGACGTTATGATACAGCGCGCACACGCTAACCATTTAGCCATCCAACCTCCCGATCGCAAAAGTACGGTACTGTATTACCAGAAGAATTCTACAGTGAGGTTTCTTGACTCAGTAATTGCCATTTCCAGGTATCAATGGTATGTTTGGGTTCACTGGAGGTAATAGTGGTCCACTAACAGTTACCAAGGATGGTAGAACATTTATGGTTGGCAACCCACCAACCGGTGGTTATTTTGTTCAAGTAAGTACATGGGTAGTGCTTGACTCAACGAGATTTTTAATCAGAATTGTTGTTAAGATGCTTTGGGTTTGGAACAACATACGTTCCCATAATGAAGTACCACGTTATAAAGCTCTATAGAACCAGCATATCCTTCGGCATCACGAATGGCCATCAGTGATAACAGCGCTACCCTAGTCATTTCTGATCCATGTGCTAGATTGCATTTCAGTCATAACATTTATGAAAGTCAGTGGTGAACACGATATAAAGCTTATAATTTTACCTTAAAGGTGTCAGCAGTTGACCATGGAACGGATCCTGGTCCATTAACAAGCACCACACAAGCAACCGTATCATTAGTGGTACTTCCGTGTCCAGTTCCAACGACAGAATTTACCACAGAGGTCACAACACCATTATTTACAGGAGAAACGTCTCCTATTCTTCCTATTCCTGACGGTCAGATGAGTTTTTTCTCCCGGCCAGAAAATATACCATGGTTAATAGCAGCCGGTATTCTTGGCTTGTTGCTTCTCCTCTTAGTTTTCTATGTTATCTACAGATTGTGTTGTGCCAGAGAATTACCGGCCTTCCCCAAAAAACCGTAAGTTGATATCTTTTAAAATATGTTTTATTTCTCAAATCCATACCTAGACTTGCTAGACCTCCCAGACCTCCCGTGTTAAAAGACAGGCTATGATTTTCGTAGTACATGTATACTTTATGGGCGAGACTTAAACACCATGCCTTCATTCTCCTATAATACTTCCTGTCTGAAACGAATCTATTACATAAAGGTTGTGGCAGTTCGCATTTTATACACCACGCCATCATTCTCCTATAATACTTCCGATCTGAGACCAATCTATTACATAAAGGTTGTGGCAGTTCGCATTTTATACACCACGCCATCATTCTCCTATAATACTTCCGATCTGAGACCAATCTATTACATAAAGGTTGTGGCAGTTCGCATTTTATACACCACGCCATCATTCTCCTATAATACTTCCGATCTGAGACCAATCTATTACATAAAGGTAGTGGCAGTTCGCAATTTATACAGGGTTACATAACAATTAGAGTTCGCAATTTATAAAGGGGCACAATTTCAGTTAGTGAGGCAACATCAAAAAGGATAGTAGTGTTTCGTAATATATTATACTAGTAATGGGTTGGTGAATTAGCCACAAGTTTCTTCATACAGTCAAAACCTTACTATCAAACACTAAATGAAATGAATGAAATGAAATGGGGTTTAACGTCCTATTGTTATATCCAACATCTTTTTGTACAGATCAGTGGTGAATTGAAACTATTTAATATTTTTCAGCGTTACTACACCGCCACCTGGACGAAATCAGTCAAAGGCCAAAGGAAAAAATGGACAAAAGCGAACATCGTCCACACAAAGAAATGGCGAATTAAAAGAGAAACAACAAAATAAAGGAAACAACGAAAAGTTAAACTCTGATCGTCCACGGCCCCCTAATCAGCAAGATCACCCATCTCGTGGTCGTGTGATTAACCATTTTCCTGATGCACCACCCCACGCACCCCCTGCTAATCCACCACCTCGCCCACCGGATGATACTCGAACTATGACTCCATATAAACTTGATAATGAACCAATTTTAAAGTAAGTTACATCCAAAAGTAAAATGGTTAATGCCATTTCAATTGATAAGTAATCTATTTTATTGTTACAAAACCCAAAATTTTAGATTATCTACATAAACACAAAATGTTGTTTTCTGTTTTCAGGGTACTTCTTTACAAAATGGATTTTTATGAGTCGGGGTGGGGGGGGGGAGTATTTTCTGCTAGTGTTTTTTTTTATAAAATAGAAAATGGTCGTATTCTGATTTCACATTTCGTACTAGTATATTTTTACAAAATGGACGATTATTAAATATTTTTCAGTGACTTATATAAACCTAGAACAGACAACAATAACCCTTATGAATTCTGGAGAGGTTGTAAGTATTTAAGCCTTTTATATAATACAGTTAATATTGTGAAGTTTATTTTTGTATTACTATTGCGATTTAGATCATACGGTCTTTAATTCAGTTCCAAAATAAGATGACTTTAACTTGAACCTTTGACACAATACGTTTATCAACAAGAGAAATGATTATATGATTTTATTTTTTAATGTTTCAGCAACTGATGATAATATTGTGTCCAGTCGACAAATTAAAGTCTCGCCTAAATACTAACGGCTATTTAAACAGAGAAAGCACTAGGGAAATATCGCCGAACAATTCAAGCTTTACTCACATTCGTTGACGTAACAATTAAGGGTTCTCGGTGCCATAGAGAAAAGACAACCTGAGACGAGTAGTATTGTATTCCCCATAAGAAGACCCTTTATAAAATGCTCACTTGCACTTGGACATGGTATTTCAGTCAAGATGATGTTTTGTTGGTTATAATTTATTATATTTGTAAATATTTCTCGTATTAAAAATATGAAAATTGCTTTCCATGTTTTTATATATTAATTAGACAAGTAATTAGAACAGTGATTCTCAACCAGTGTGCCGCGGCATACAGGTGTGCCGCGAGATCTTCCTAAGTGTGCCGCGAAATTTTGAACGGCACACTAAGAAAATGAGAAAAACAACGTAATCCCAATTGAGTATTCACTGGTGTCCACTGATAAGTTCGTAGCTGTGTTTTCTTCTTTTATATAGTTTGAGTCCTTCTATGTGTCTATGACTAGTCTCTGTCTACGGATGTATCCGTCTGACTTACCATGTTTTTATTAAGCAAAAAATTCAAATATTTTTCATATATATATATATATATGTGCCGCTATTTTTTCATGTGTTCCAAAGTGAACCGTTGGCAAAAAAAAGTTTGAGGACCACTGAATTAGAATATTATATGACGAGTGGGGATCTGATACATTCAGTTGGTTAAAATAAAATCTGGAATCGCTTGATCGCAATCTGATTAAAACACAGATCTATATTTCGTTTCGTTTTTTTTTGTTATAATTCCGATGGCCTCTACTACATGAAGATCTCACCAGTTGTAGTGGGAGGTCGCGTCATGTGTCATAATCGGCTTTTGACCGTATGACGTCAGACATTTGATTAACCAATCAGAGTTAATGTTTCTAGTAGGATGGCTAATCCCTCACATCAACCCGAATGCGGGTTATATACTATTCAAAAAAAGTAGGGGATATTTGATTTTCGGGGCATAATACTAAAATATGCAAATGACTACGAAAAAAGTCACTATAGAACCTAACAGAAGAAACATTTCCAGTTACATGTGACGCCCAAACGCACCAATAGCTACCGCATGGAATGCAGGTGATGCTTGGGATCATCATGGGGGTCCAACCCAAGATTTGCACGACTCTGACTTTGAATGTTACAGTCATTGTGGCATTGAATTCCAGGGTGGAAACATCAGTTTAATTGTTTTAGTGACCAGAAAACAAATTTTGATATGCGTCGGCTTACCCAAAATGAAAGGTTACGTGCCCTTGGCATGCTACAGATCGACACAACACAGGCGGTTGTGGCGCGGACGATGAATGTTTCTCAGTCTGTCATAAGCAGGCTATGGTCCAGATACCGTGATACACAATCTGTACAGGACAGATCACGTTCAGGTCGACCAAGGGCGACAACTCAAGCCCAGGATCGATTTATCCGTACCTTGGCCTTGAGATATCGTGTCATCACAGCAAATCAGATCAGCGCTCGTCTTCAAACAGACACTGGTGTGAGAGTGAGTGGCCAGACGATTCGGAATCGACTGCATAGGGGTCACCTTCGCGCCCGACGTCCTCGCGTGATCCCTTGTTTGAGAGATCATCACATTCAGGCAAGACGTCGTTGGTGTAGGGATCGTCAACACTGGGATAATCGACGCTGGAGCAATGTGATGTTTTCAGATGAGTCAAGGTTCACTGTTGATTTTTTGGACAGACGTAGGAGGGTGTGGCGTCGTCGAAACGAGCGCTTCCAAGACGTTAACGTCATCAGACATGATCGATTTGGGGGTGGTTCTGTTATGGTGTGGGGAGGCATCACTGTTGCTGGAAGAACGGCTTTACATGTTGTTGCAGGGCGTGTTACAGGCCAGTACTACCGGGACAACATCTTGGCAGTCCATGTTGTGCCGTTCGCACGACGTCATGGCCGCCGTTTCATCTTCCAGGATGACAACGCAAGATGTCACAGGGCCAGGATCGTTACAGGTTACCTCCAACAACAGAACATCACCACATTACCTTGGCCAGCACTGAGTCCCGACCTCTCCCCCATCGAGCATGTCTGGGACATGCTTGGACAGAGGTTACGTCAACGTCAACAACGTCCTGCCAATGTCCAAGAACTTGCTGCTGCGTTGCAACAGGAATGGGACAATCTGGACCAAAATGACCTTAGACGTCTCATTAGGAGTATGCCACGTCGGATCAATGCTTGTTTGGCAAACAGAGGAGGATTTACCCGTTACTGACTTGGTTGTGATGCTGTGGTAACTTTGCTGTTTGACCCCGGGTATCATTTTACCCTTATAATGGTCAGTCTGTGCCTTACTTAGTCTAACGATCATTTGGAATAAATCGATGAATGTGAACTTCATTTCATTTTGTCATTTGTTTCTTCGTCAGTTTCATTAGGTGACTTTAATAACACTTAAAAATCAAATATCCCCTACTTTTTTTGAATAGTATATAACAACTCTTCCAGATTATAGTGTAGTAAAGACAATTTAAACGAAATTATTTTGAACTATAAAAAACGAAACGAAATAGGATCTGTGTTTTAATCAGATTGGTTTGATCGTACGAAATACGAGAAACGCTATAAAGCTGGGGAACATTTCAGTGGTTGGCGATCTAGTTCTGCAAGTACACCGTTGTGTGTGTCTAACTCATCCTAGCTGCTCGCCTTCATTAACCAGGGCGTTAAACCCCATTCGTTTCATTTTAGTCTTAGAGTAATATGGCTTTCTTGTATATCCATGAATTATCTCCTTATTCCAGCCTGCTCCGATGTAAATGCCAAACATAGTGCAAGATCATATTAGTGTAGCACGTAAATGGTGTGATTATGAATGATTTTCTGAGCCGAGCTAATGTCGTTATAATTACATTATTTTACTTTTTCTCACAATTATATAATTATTGCATTGTTCAAATTGGTTACAACAATCAAATTTGAAAATATAGCCGATCAAACAGTTAAATCAATCCAAACTGAAAATTATTTTAAAACCAACTGATAACGAACAACAAATGCCTAATATTCATTATTAAAGGAAATAAACAAAAGTGACAAATCATATAATAAATATATTAATGTAAATACGTGTATAACCCAATAAACTGTAATGGCGACAACAATCTTTTAAAACACATAAGTAATAAATCTGACTTATTTCTATAGAAAACGAAACAGTCGACAATGTTTTGCTGTCTAGCTCAACGCCCTTGATTCGCAAACCCATTCAGAGCAAATCATTCACAACCGGGTGACTTGCGTTCTTTAATTGAAAACAAAACAGCCAATAAATAATACCCAGCAATTTAGACTCTCCTCTATGGGCATAATAACCTTTCACTGCACACAATATATTATAGTACACCAGTCAACACATAACAACATTTTAAATAATAGGAATGGTATGGGATTGGAAGTTTCGACCTCTGTCTTTTTGAGACTAAAATATGGTATTTATCATTCTGTGGCCTCCACCCACTCTTCTACAATTTCTATTTATCCTTTACAATCATACCAGTGAATATATGTATGGACCACGATGTTTCGTCTCGTCCGAACGACAAAGCACCCTACACTAGTTATACCCGTGCGACTTGACATATTCCGAATATTTTAAGACTAAGGCGTATTTACTCCCAATCTAGTTTTATGTGTGTTTAATGTGGAAGAGGAGTTCATATGGGAGGCCAAGAAGGAAATGAAATAGTGTTTAGCTTTCTATTGTTCTGCACCATGAAGACAGGCACACCACAAGCAGTGTGCTGTGAGGGATAGTTTGCCAGGATAGCCAGGGCCTCCGCTATGCAACAATTCTGAGTCCACTCCTGTCTTTTAAAGCGCGTAATCAAGGAAATAATTGGTTAATCTGTTTCTTTGACGGAAGATCTGCGATCGTTGGCCTGGTCATTGTTTTCCCCATAGTTTTTTCTATTAAGTAACCAGCTTATGACTAATTTTCCGGCATGAAGAAAAGGTTCGCATCCCTCATTTTATTCAACTTGGTTTACAAGTGACCGATTTTATTAAATACATCATTTAACATAAGACACTATGATAACATCCCCCATACACTAGAGTAATTTATGGAACCGTGGTGGATCAGTGAGTAAGACGTTTGCTCGCTAAGATCTTGCTTGCTTTGTTTACGGGTGCTTCTCTAACATAAGGTATGTTATCTATACAAGCCATGTGTTCTATTTTGGGTTTGGAGGTCTGTACTCTAGCCTTGTGGGTTATATTCTTAGCGCTAAAAATCGATGCGTGCATGTGAATTTTGAAAAAAGAAAAGATGTACATGCTGTTAGTCTCGAAATACCAAAGGGTCATTGGCAGTAAAATGTTGTCAAGTTATATTTTGGTTAGGATATATTATGTTAAATATTACAATATATGACAATTAACTTGTTTGATCAATAGATATATTCATTGATAAAAAAAAATACTTACACTTTATAAACATTGTATACATAATGACAATACCCATTCTTATATATATCCTTTATAAACATATGTATTATGACGACAGCAAAGATGTCTATAGTGACATCGCGCATTGTCAAGGGGGTATTTTTCGAAACACAATATATATGGAAAGAAATGCATTCAAAACTTAAAGGGGTACAATTTCCAGTGGGTCAAGATTCACTATTTTTGATGTATATTGTTCTCCATAAAACCAAAGTTTTATTCTACGTTGGCAAATGCGTATAATAGTTTAGACGTATTTTTTCGACATTGCATATAGAGGTCGCAACAATATATTGGTTCAATCAGAAATCATGTTCGTAAGAAGTATTTAAAGGGTCAGGTTTTGGCAGACAAACGTAATAAGAAGTTGGATTCTTTTACAAATATTTCGTTGGATTTAAGGTTTATCTTACAATTGTGGACGTTATTTGGAAATCGAATAGGAATGGTGGTGTTTAAAGGGGCCATTTTGGTCCTTTTTCTTTCTTTATTTGTTACTGAAATATTTTGTCAGGTGAGTTTCATATTTTCTACTTTCACATTTTCGATTTATTTCTTTAGTAGCTAGATTTAAAGCTAAAATTATGTTTTAAGTGGAATATATTTAAAAATGTATTTCATTAGAAGGTTAAGTACAATCCGTGGATGTTCCGTATACGTGTACCAATAATTTCACTTGAAAAATAGTTTATTTCAAAATAGTATTTATATATAAACCGTGACAGGAAGTATGCATAAGGGGTGTCGTTTTGCTGATAGAAGTCATTAAAGGCAAGTCAAGCCACATCGTTCATCTAATTAAAAAGTCCAAATATGTACTATTTTTATGTAAAGGATATTGCTATTATGTAAACTGGGCTGTCTTGTATAAATATGATACCACAATAAGTATTACTATATTTGTCTGAGAGAGAGAGAGAGAATAAATAGAAATCAGTGTCAACTTATAATGAAACTCTATATTTAACATTTATTCTAGCAAGTTGAGACTTTAATTTAATTGTATGTAACTTCAACATTAGAACAGATGGTCGAATATTTCTAGAAATACAATCTGTACACTGTAACAAAAATTTCCGTGAAAAAACGTAAAAAATTCCGGAAACAAAAATTACCAGGAAAATTTTATCCGTATTTGTTTTTCCTGTAATTTACAGAAATTCCTTCAATTAACATAAATTCCATTTTCAAATACAGAAAAAAATAATCCTGGTAAATTTTGTTTCCTGACCATGAAGGTGATAAAAATTTCAGTGAATTAACCATTGACTTTATACGCGTGCGTGAAATAGCTTTATTTAACGTCCGCTTCCACCGAAGTGATATCGCAAATAATTTTTTAAACGTAACCTCTTTTCGCTATTATAAGAATCGAGAGCAAGGTATCACAAACCGCTACTCGTCAGTGGTTGGAGGCTTTCAGATGTAAGTTTGCGGTATTATCAATTCGCAGGTATGCAGACTCTGCCATAGAGACAAACCGACTTACACTGGCCAACCGGTTGTACTATCCGGACTTTAGCGTGCTTGATTACCAGATATTACAACCTTAACACCCGCAGTATTAAAACATACTTTTACATATTTATGAAAATACTTACAATCTGATTACCGTATGATGAATAACAATACACTTTATAGATCTTATAAATAATGGAAATTAGATATACATGTCAATTAATATACCAAACGTTACAAAATATGATTCATCATATTATGGTTAATAAATTGAAATGAATACTATAACATGATGATTATTAGGAATGATTATATATGTATACGATTACTTATCGTTGCATCGTTTATCCCGTAAAACAACAGAATTAAGTCCATTACAGAACGGAATAAAACATTTTATCCCTAAATTTCACGGAACTTCCTTGTCATTCCACCGTTTATTCCGTAAAATAACAGAATTAAGTCCGTTATAGAAGGGAATAAAACATTTTATCCCTAAATTTCACGGAAATTTCCTGTTTAATACTGAATATTCCACAGAAATACATAAAACACGTAATTTGAAGAAATAATTCAGACAATTAACACAATTTCTCCAAAAAATCCATCGATTAACAGAAAAAAGGTGTTAAATTACGGAATTCGGCCACATAAAAAATGGATATGTTTTACAGTGAGTAGCCATTTAGTAAATAAAATAAATATATATGCAATATGTATGTTGTGGATTGTATATTCAGTTTATTATTTTGATGTTTATTCACTATTTCTTTTATATAATATCCATATTCAATCTTGTATTAAGAATAGAAGTCATGTAAACTATGAATGTTCCCCGATCAACTTGATTATAAGAGAAACGTAGATCTTTTGGCAAGCTTTGAACTTTGTTTAATAAAATGTTCCATATCCACTTCCTCTTTGATTCGAAGCTAAATTAAAATCTTCGATTTACTTCCATTTTAGTATGGTAAATAAAGCCAATAGTTGGATAAAACTGATTACTGTCCAGCATATAAGTGGAAAAACTAACTTCCGCTAAATCTTTCGAAACTAAAATTTGTATAGAGGTAACCACACCACTAATCAAAGCATGATATTGTATGAACATATTTCCGCACCCTTTGTAGGGTTTGCATCAAATTGATTTAGTTCCTGTATTATTTTGATGATTAAATTATTTATTGTTTACAGTTAAGTATAGATAATTTACCTGCTAGTGCTCCAGTAGCACAGTATGAAACGGCACAGAAATGTTTATTTAAACTAGAAGTAACAGATCATGTAAACAGTACAGGTTTTACATGTCAACTCAGTCCATTGGATTCTAACTTTAAAGTCTTTAAAGCACCAGATGATAGTAAGTTAATTACATGTCAACATCAATACCACTAACATGGGGTTTACATCTCTAAGTCTGCTGCCACCAAGGTTGATATTGCTGACATTTTGTGATTAATATATCTTGTTCTTGTTCACGTATTAGACACGACATTTTGGTGGAGGATTTTTTTTTCGAGACAACGTCGTTTCCACCTCTCGTATTCCTATTGTGAAGGGAGTTTGTTACATGCGTGCCTCTGTTTCATGCCACCCGAATGAGTAGCAATACTTCCCTTCCTCGCATCACAGACATAGTGATGACATGTGAAAATCGAGTCGGGATTTCTCGATGTTCGAATTCGAATTCAGGACATTCAGTTCAGTGTTCAGATAGCTATATACTATGACCCTAAGCCCACGCACGTGGATCGAAAAGAATAGTTGGCCAGCCAAATTTCTCCCCTCTGGAGTGCTGCTTCTATACCGTAGTCGAGAAGGGGGAGTGGCTTGTCACTGGAAAACCTACAATAAACCTACATTGTATATATGTCCATTAAAGGAGTGGTGTTGGGATTTCACACATCAAATATGAGTTGTTTTATAGTGGAACGACAATATAATATACTCTAATTTGGTTTTCTTTTTTTATTATAGAATACTGTGTTCATTTTATAACAGGGCCATTATCAGGTCCTAGTGTTGCTTTAACTGTAATGTGTGAAAACAGTATACCAGAAACTGTTAATGGAGCATTTACTGTTAATATTGTACCTAATGAACCCCCACAAGTAACCTCTCCAGGTGGGTAGATTCTGTTACTTCTCATGAAGGAGTATAGCTTTAATTAATCTTTTATCTGCTGATAACAAAAATAACATTTGAATCAACATACTACCCCGGCTCTTCTCAATGCTGATCTTGCTCTTTTAAACTATATGTATCTGTACTTATTGTCACTTGATATACAACACGTTAATAAATCTTTCATAAATAACACTTCTAGAAACTACGGGAGCCATGGTGGCTCAGTGAGTAAGACGCTGGCTCGCTAGTCTGGGGGTCACAGGTTCATTTCATTTAATTTCAGTTTTTCTAGAAAATACCCAGTGGTAGTAAGCCTCCAAAAACATCATACTACATGTTAAAACATTAACTCAAGCATTGTGGAAAGTAAAATACACAACACCATCTAAACCCCCAACCAAAAGTCACGACTATCATCAACTGTACGAGTGAATGAGTTTACAGAATATTCGACTGTCAGCGAGCTTATTTGTCGGCAAGGTTCTCTAATACAAATGTTGACTGACAGACTTCTTCGATCAAATGCAAAGTTAAACGAATTCGTAATTGCCAAGTGTCACACATTTTGTACTATTTACTACGGAAGTGTCACCAACCCCTCCCCCATCCCAGTACGATACTTCAACAAAACAGAGTTTACATCTGATTTTAATCAGATTGCTTTGTGAATTAGAACATTAATTAGAAGCTTGTGAAATTACTGAATGTCATTTATATATCGTGGTCTTCGCTTGGTCATGCACTGTTTCTTTTGATTCGTTTGAAATTATAATTCCTGTTTATTTTAGAGTCATTAACTGTGGATGCTCTGACTACAGCTATCAATACACCTTTAAAAACATTAACTGTAACAGACAAAGATGGCGATACGTTAAAATACACGTTGACATCACCTTCAAACTATTTTACTGTTGAAACAAGTAAGTCATAATTTCAAACAGAAACTATAGAATTGATGCCACGTATTCTGAATACGATATGCAGCACTACGCACATCGTATGTCCTATTAATACAGATATATTACATCATGCAGACGTATGGGAAACTTTGAATAAGATATAGCATTACACCATGAAGATGTGTAAGATTATGCGTATCCTTTGCCAGGTCTTGGCAATATCAAACAAACTATGAATATTTGCTGAGAACTGAAATGGGGTTTAACGTCCTACTGTTCTGCTGCTGAGAAATGACTGGCAATATAATTTTATGTTTACATTAACATATATGGGTTACAAAGGCATTCACGCTTTGGGGATCTTCTCCCGTTGTTGAAAAGGGCTTCGATTTGAAGTGATTTCACTATACATCGAGCATATTCAAATTAGCCTGTATGAAAAATTGAGACAAATCTGCCAAACCATATTTCTATGAGCCATGTCGTTTAGTTATAAATAACAAATATTTGTCATTATTTTAGCTGATGGTAGTATAAAAGCTATTAAAGACTTAAAACCAATCACATCTACCAGTGAAACCCTGACAGTAGAAGTCACAGATAGCAGAACTCCACCAGTCTCCATAGAAGTAGTTATTACAATTACAAGTTAGTCTTTATTTAAAATAAAATGATTGTCATCTGTCCTATACAAACTGTTGAAGCAATCTATTTGTCTGTATCCACATAAAAGATGGCGTTTAATGTACGTGTAATGTAGTCTGCGATGCAATCGCAATCTTCGCTAGCGCCAAGGTTTATGATTCGCTTCTATTCACCCTTGGCAGATCTCGAATACATTTTGAGGATTCGCGGGTCAAAATTTCATTGGTTACAGCTATCGGTAGTTGTATCCAATCAGAAGATGTTTTACACAGAGCACATGTTTATCGGCGAAATGTAAAGAAACATATTTCCACTTCCTGTTTTCGTGCCAACGAAAATATTTTTTCTCTCTTCAAAGCAGTTAAACTTTTCACCTGATTGACAGTTAGTGCTTCTAAATCAAATTTATCACATAATAATATCAATTTTTCTGTACTGGGCGCTGCCATTTTCAACTCTCCAACATACGTATAACAAAACGATTCTGATTGGCTAATGATGACGTATCGATATCACCAGGTGGCATTGCGCGCGAACATTAAACTGTATTCGAGATTTGCCAAGGGTGAAGAGAGGCGAATCTTAACACTTGGCTAGCAATAATGTTTAATCGTCGACTTATTGGTTTTGTAGTACAAAAACAGATGAAATGAAATGAAATGGGGTTTAACGTCCTACTGTTCTGCTCCAAACTGGGATAGTGAAGACGGGCATACGCTATACAGTGTGCTATGAGAGAATTTTGCCCGGACAGTGGCACTACGGCGTACTGTCACGGGATCGTTTACGTGCACGCCAATGTGTACACGGGACCTCGGTTTTTCGTCCCATCCAAACGACCTCCGCCCTACATCACTGACAAGGGGGGAACCACGCCGGAAAATCTGGATGAACTTTCTCGGCCAATGCAGGGATCAAACATCCGACCTCCAGGCTAGCCACCCGTACGTAACTAACGTACGAAAATTAAATGGTAGCTGGCTTTTTTTTTCGCACGTATACAGTGAATGGCCATTTTCCTCAGTAATCCCAGCCAGAATTTGGCTATTTTTTTAAAATTGCGTTAAAGTTTTAAATTTTGTTTAGAACTGAAATAAATTAACTTTTAGTCAATCCCCACGCTAAAAACATTAACAGAATTGATTGTGTATATCTGAAATAGACACGACCGAAGCACAAAATAGTGCCAATATGCCGACGTCAAATCTAGAGTTGTAGATGATGTTATTTTTGTGAAAAATCATTGGAAGAAGCGATAAGACATTCTGTACGGATTATACAGTCCTAAAGGCTGCAAGAAGGCTATTGTTTACATTGTAACATTGTGTCTTGTAATGTTGATAATGATCATAATGATGGTGTTTACATTTGTTTGTTGATGTGACCTCATGACCTGTGACGTTTAGATCACATCATATGGATATCATGGCTATTCACTGTGTCAGACTCACTTCTCTGCAGGTAGGGTGAGTCTGTCGTTCAGATTGGCTAGCCACCCTGACCCCCAGTACAATAACAACTGTTGTAGACGGTGCAATAGACTTGTTCAGAAGCAAAACAAATATTACCGGAACACGAGAGAGAAATGGGGTTTAGCGTACATTCGGCACAAACTAGGTTATTACACATAGTATGTCTTTATTGCAATAAATTCATTTACGCTCAGGGGTATTTAGCCTGGAGGGTAGACTTGCAGATTGGACAAGCACTCTGGAATATAAACCACGAAACCTGACTCAACCTCAAACTAAAGCGCGCCTGTTAGATCAATCGCCCACCATATCGATCTCATCAACAAAATGTTTATCCATTTGAAACTCAACCAAAAGCGGTCTGGAATATTGAATACTAAAATGATTTTACTTGCAGATTTAAATACAGAACCAACAATATCGAACATTCCACAAGCGGCAGTAACAGTCAAAGAGACAGCTGCTGTTGATACCGTACTGTACACATGTAACGGTGTTGATACGACTCCGACTGGTTCACCCTTGGCCTATACGGCTACTATCACTCCATCAGGCCAGCTAGCATTCGATGCGTCAGGTAAAGTTTATTTTAAGCCACTGTAATTTTAATATATTTATGGTAGCTTTTAAGCTGGGTTCATCCCTAGTAGTATACTGAGTAGACTGTGGATACCGAGGATGGTTGGTATAGTAGGATGTGAAATAAATATATCAGAAACATTAAATAATGGATGTTTAATCAGGAATGTTTTATTAGGGAAATTGAATCGTGAACGTTTTTATTAGGGAAATTAAATAATGAATGTTTTATTTGTTAAATAATGAACGCCTTTATTAGAAAAATTAAATGAACTTTTTATTGGGGGCATTAAATAATATACGTTTTTATTACAAACATTAAATGATGAACGTTTTTATTTTAGCGTGTGCATTATCAGGGACGTATATTGTCGTCGCCCCTGTCCGTCTTTCCACAATTTGTTTGTGGACACTCTACAGGTCACAATTTTTAACCGATTTTGACGAAACTTGAAATATAGGTCTATCTCCCAAAGATATCGTTCCGTTCGATAGTGCCATGTATCTGACCATAATTTCATGGATAATGACACCTGATTGTGCGAAAAATCGCGTTTTTAGCTTGTGGACATTCTAGAGGTCATAATTTTCATCCGATTTTGATGAACCTTACAATGCATATTTATAACCCAACGATCGTGTTTCCTTTCGATATTCGCGTATACCTGATCGTAACTTCCTGAATTATGGCCCCTTATTGAACAAAAATATCGTGTTTTAGCTGGTAGTCCCTCTAGAGGTCATAAGTTTTATCCGATTTCAAAAACAATTTGAATATATCACCGTTACACCCAAATGATGGTTGAATTCGAATTTCGTGAAATTGGACCAAAATTGCAGGACAAAATGGCCGCCCCTCGTACGCAAATAGTGTAAAAATGTCGTATATCAAGGTTGTGGACCCTGTAGAAGTCACAATCTTTATCCTTAAAATATATCTTTATATCCCAAATATCTCAGCACCTGTCGCTATTCGCGCATTTCAGACCATAACCTCTTGGATTATGGCCCCTGATTGTACAAAAAATCGCCTGTTTTAGCGTGTTCTATGTTCATCTGGTTATTGAAGCTTGTGCAATAAGGGTATCAGGGGTATTAAATGGTGACTGTTTTTATTACAGCTTGTACAATAAAGGTATCAGGGGTATTAAATGATGAAACACAGAAGACCTACTCAGCTGCGATAACTGTTAGTGATGGATATTTATCAAATTCATACACTGTTACAATAGAAGTAGAAAATGTGGTATGTAAAACTTATGTATATTTTAATCTTCATAAAAGTGTATTTCTATTTTGCTTCGTTTTATTTTCATTTCTTGTTTTATAATACAGCAGTAAATACTGTCGCTTTGGACAGCGGTTGAATTTACTTTCAAAATGTGGTCAAATTGATGTTCTTAGTAAATTTTGTATTACTGGTATGTAAAACTTATGTATATTTTAATCTTCATAAAAGTGTATTTCTATTTTGCTTCGTTTTATTTTCATTTCTTGTTTTATAATACAGCAGTAAATACTGTCGCTTTGGACAGCGGTTGAATTTACTTTCAAAATGTGGTCAAATTGATGTTCTTAGTAAATTTTGTATTACTGATAGAAAGTGAGCTTCCGTTGTTACTTTAAGTTGTTGCAATTCTTTTCAGCGGTCGAATTGACGGGTTAAGCTTAAAAGTAACCCATTCATGCATTATGAAAAATTTCTGTTCTCTGGAGCAGTTTATAAACAGATAGCTAGTATTTCCATAGACTAGAGGCCAATTCTTGAGAATTATTTTTGTCTTTTTCTTTAATAATATGTGTGTTAATTTAGTATTTCTGAAATGAAATGAAATGGGGTTTAACGTCCTACTGTTCTGCTCTGAACTAGGCTAATGAAGACGGGCATATGCCATACAGTGTGCTATGAGGGAAATTTTGGCCGGACAGCGGCGCTACGGCCTACTCTTATATCGACTTCCAACTGCCAAGGGTTCTTTTACGTGAACGGTACCTCGGGTTTTTGTACCACCCGAACGACTAGACAGCTGTCCTTGTCAGGCCCTCCGTCCTGCAATTTATTATTTCTAGTTACTATATGTAACGGTTGTATCATAGTTTTATGTGACGTTCATCAGGCATGAAAGGGTATTTCGAATGTTCAGCTCCAAAACATAAGAACAATACCTTGATAGTTTCAAAATGTTAAACAAATGGAACTACAACAATTTTAATATACGTACTGTTCGAATGAGTTATATCAATGCCATGTTGAATGGTAAATATGCCGCCCTGTCCAAATTATTTTGTTTTATAAACTTTAATCTCTTTTTTGAAAAACATATATACATATATTATGTCTCTGGGTGCAAGACCCATATTGCAATGCTGCCATTTAAATGACGAGAAAGGTGGCAGATAGGTTGTATTGTGTGGATATGATATATGAGTTTCTATTGTTAACATTGTTGTCAAACATGTCAGAAATTGTATAAGACCTTTTTCTTGAAATCCATTCTATAACATCATATTTTATTAATACACACAGACATAGATGACGTTGTTCACAAAAACAAAATTACAGAGCACAAATGATATTAAAATATAGGAGGCCGCGGTTTCGTATCGGCAAGATGTATATCTGACGACGGTTTATTTATGTGAAACTATGGATATTAAAGTCAGACGAGTATTTTTCTGTATAATTCTGTCTGTTGTCTTTGAACTTGGACAGGTAATGTATTTATTTAACATAAATGTCACAACACATCGAAATAGATTCATTTTAACTATTTGTCTTGTTAGATATGTATTATTTAGAATGGAGATAAACAACTGGCTGTTCTAAGATAAGATAATGGAAAGTGAATATATTGAAAATTTCCGTCAGATTACTTTATTCTGTGAATGTTTAAAGGGGAAGACCAACGATTTTCAATAAGGTTTCCATAAATAATAAATATATATTTAGAAATATATATATATTTAAGCCACGAACAGGTTGCCAGCTGGATCGGTCGAATAGGTCGCTAGCCGAATAGGTCGCCAATTTGTGTTCGGTTAATATCTGTCACGTGCCAGCTATCACGTGATGTAAACAATTAGCCATGTGGCTTAAATTGTGTCAAAGTGTCCAGTTAAGAAACTTAATTTACACAAAAGCGTTGTATATTATACCTTCAAAACACCGTAAGTTCTTGTTCTTAATAACCTAATAAAGATTACCTTTCATCAGATTTTCTGCCAAACGGCGAAACGATCACAAAATACAGCGCTAAACTTACTCCAAATTTGTATGTTTATTATAGTGACCAGTGAGCGTGTCGAACCAACTACGTCACTTCCGGTATTAATAAAAATTAATTTCTCGCTTACAAATTATTTTTTGCATATGTTATAGGAGGGATTATTTCTAAATATATATTTATTATTTATGGAAACCTTATTGAAAATCGTTGGTCTTCCCCTTTAAGTTTTTGCTTAACGGCGACTCTCGCCTCGGAAGTTTATAGTTAGTTACATGCGCAATGGCTACATTTTACTTCTTGTATATAAAATGGAGGAGCTTTTGGATGAGTTAGGACTTGTAGGCTAGCCTACTTTCTGCCACAGATGGAGCAAAATGTGGCAAACTCTTGCACAAAAGCATGTATGAGGTTTACCATGAAAAACTTGAAATACACAAGCTGGAAGTAGGGACAAGTAAACATGCAATTTTCGGCCCTACATTTCAACCTAACCGACCTCTCAAAATCATGAATATTCACCAAAACCTGGCAGAAAATGTATTTTCAAACCCATTTCTTCGATTCTACACCAAAAATCGCCATGCAAAAGGGGGGAAAGGGAGAGAAAGACTAAAAATAACTTTCGCCCTACATTACGGCGTAGAAATATTTGCTGATCTGTGTGCGTAAAATGTAGCCATTGCGCATGTAACTAACTATAAACTAGTACGCCTTTTTCGTCGTGCTGGCTTAACGGCGACTCTCGCGTTGTATCTAGAAACCCGCCGATCTAAATGGACGCTTTCAGCCACCATACAAGGGGGATCTAATCCTTTAATATTTACACTGTAAACTTGGCTATCCAAAAAAGTAACTTTTTATAAATGACAATATACGACACTAAAGTCGTCATTCTATATACATAATGTTTATTAGTTAAAATTGTTAATAATCAGACAGAAGTCATTAAGTAGGTGTTATGTCACTAAGGTCTTAAAACCTTGACTATTGAATGATATACACCATTATATAGCCATTCGATAATTCAAGATCGTGGTCATTTTCATGATGGTCGACCTTCAGGGAACGAAATATATTTTTTTGCAATAAAGTCACGATCAATTGCCCTATTTAATTAATCTGAACATGTATTTAACTTTAAGGGCACTAGAGGGCCATAACTCCATAACGGAAGTTCTGGTGCGCACAAAAAATTGGACTCCCCTAAGATCGTTTGATCCTTAACATATATGTTTAGTCGAAGTCGGACCAATAATTAAGGTGAGCTCTACAGGGTCCACAGACTGTGTACATAAATCCAAAGTAATTAGGCATAGACATAGCCTATGTTTTCAGATTCATCAAATTTGGACTTTCTGGCGTCCGGGCGGACGGACGGGTATGGGCGACAAAATAAAAAGTTACGTATATTTTTAACACCGTATCTATACAATAGATGTTCGAAGTCCTTGTATTGTTTCGTTTGGACGCCAATATATTATATGTATTGGGTTATATATAAATATTTAATAACATTTTTTGTCGTCAAGTAAGAGTAACCTGGCTACACTAGAGGATCATTTTATACAATATTCAAGTAATATACCTAATTCGTGGAGGGTTTGTAAACTGTTTTGTCCATGTCTGTCATGCATTCTTTTTATTCTAAATTTTTTATGACGCTGGTTAATCTTCTTTAAATTTGTTACACATTAATATATCGGTTGAAAAAGAATGTGTTAACTAATCGTTTATGGTCAAGAAAATGCCGTTCAGTCCGACAAGAAGGCTTGTGTTAAAGTTTCAAAGAAAATGGCAGGCTGGGACTTGCGACAACCGAGGGAGTAGGTGAGAATCCTAAAGTCGTGTGGGTTTTATTTAGCAGAGGTTAGAAAAAATATGTTGTCATTAACTTTACAACTATTTTTTATTGTAGCCAAGTACTATTGATATAACCAATTTACCAACCACAACATCAGTTAAAGAAAAACAAAACACCGATCTGTGTTTACTTCCCTTGGTTATATCTGAGTCAAGTGGAGAAGGATATGATTGTACTCTAGAACCAATTCATACACAGTTTGTGGTTACAAAAAGATCGGGAGATGCTGGTAAGAGTCTTTCGTTTAGAATTTACACTGTCTGTTAAACACGTTAACGTCAGTATATCACATCTTTCGTATTTTAACCCACTTCGTGCTGTGGCAGTGGCGTCAATCCGGCAGAAAATCAGAACTATAAATATATAATTTCAACCAAGCTGAAACGTGTATAGGGAAACATGCCTATATATATATGTAGTAGAATAGTTAATTAAAGCTGCTCTTTGGTAATATATAACTGAAATTAAAGATGGCAAAATAACACGACCTCTTGGAGGCAAAAGAAAACTATTTTATTGAGAAGTACCACCCGAAACTTAATTCTAAATAAGAGAATAATTAAATTAAATAAAATAAAGACCGTGGTGGGATTCAATATTTGTAGTCTGTAGGCTAAGAAATTACTACCCTTGCCTGTATAATAATGTAACTATGACATTGTGACGTCATAGACTATTGTTAATTGAATTATTGTTTAATAAATGCCTGAAGAGCCGCTATCGCGGTGAAAACGTTAGCATAAAATTGTAGTTTTATTTTGCCATCTTTAATTTCAATTATATATATATATATATATATATATATATATATATATCGTTGGTATAGAGCGGGATTAAACTAATGGTCAAGTACATACCCTTGTGGCAGCTAAATCAGATGTTTACTACCTGAGATTATCTAGACTATGTACAGCCCTTTCACATAATATTGTCGTTCTCTCGACAGACCATGTCAATAAGTGACATACTTAAGATATCAATCCACGTTGAAAATTCCGTCGAAGATCTGATTTCTGCTCAAATAGTTCAGTCTATAAGACGACAAGAACAAACACTGACCTAATGAGGAGAGTTTATAGTAGCAAACACTGGGATTCAGCCTTGTGTTAGTCGTATACCTCACCTTGTGCAAACACGTCGCACGAAAAACCTAGTAGGAAACAAGGGGTAATCTAGGACCCCGGTTCATAGAGCGGTTTTTTGTATACATAATGTTTTTTGAAATACTAGAGCTACATATTTGAAATCGCCATCAAAATTTGAAAATCAATTTTGTGATTTCCATATAGAATTCCTAGATATAGAAATAGCATACTAGAATGATCAACACAATATCATCGGTAAGAAATTGTTCAAATACAGGGCTTGTACCGGGCACAGATCAGATTAGTCCCAAAAACCAGCTAATTGTAATAATTCTTTGAAGCGGGGGGAGGGGGGTCAACGTAGATCCCTTGTTTCCGATAATGTAATAATTTTAGTTTCTTGTCAACTGGTGAATATTGCCACCGTCTCACTGCCGTTCTAATTGTAGTATTAAACCTTAGGTAGAGTAGCTGACAATGTTTAAAATCCTCGCCAGACAATTATGAGCCAGTTAGAAACACCCTTTGTATTTGCACAAGGGTTAAAAGCGTCGAAGTATTGTCACATCATTTTCAGATCATGTAAGCAATATTTTGTGTTGTTTTTCATTTTTTCAGAATTTTGTCTATATTTCAAGCGGACGGGTAGCCCACTGGTTGACACTCAATACTCCTTAACTGTAGCATGTAAAAATGATGAACAGATTAAAGATACCAGGACTGTGACCGTGGATGTTACCCAAAATAATCCTCCAACTGTTAGCTCCAAATGTAAGTACAGGATTCTGTGTAAGATATCTGTCGAAAGACGTTTGTTAAGTATGCAAGTTAAATGCAACGATGATGTAGACCAATTGAGCGCGGACAATTTCCTTTCTAATTAACAGATTTTGACAACAGCCTAGCAGATTTTAAAATCTGCCCATACAAGACAGGCTTAACGTTGTTTTTAAAAGCTAATTCCGATAGCTCCATCCGATATTGTCTCCGCTTCTTTGACGGCAACGAATTTTGTCCTGGGCCCTGTTTCACAAAAACTTAAGGTAAAATCACTAAAATATTCTCGATTATCAAGTAACATGCTCAATGGCTATGGTAGTCTCGCTTGGCAGGCCTTTCATCACCAGTTACTGGTAGTGACATCAGCGACTAACAGTAAACGTTAGCTTGGTCCCCCATTTATTGATTCACTTTTAAATGGACGACTGTTTAAATCCAAACTGTATCCAAGCCATCCGTGGGTCTACAGAGTTGATTTTAAGCTTGTCATGTAAATAAAGGTCTACTTAATAATTTCTATAACATCTGAAGCCTAAATAAAGACTTGCAATATGTAGATTTAGCTCTTGCATAATGTATGTTTAATTATTTGAAAATATAATTTATACTTGAATCATATGTTAATATAATAGTAACAAAGAGTTTTGTTTACTGTTTTTTTTTTTCGTTTTTTTTTTCTTTTTTGTTTTTTTTCCTTCGGATTTTAATTTGGTGTGGGGCGTCATCTAATTGCTTAAATTGCAGCTATATTTCACATGCAATAATAAAAAGAAATTGAACGAGAATTGTTTTTGTGAATGATGATATGTTAAAATTATGACCCGGGCCATTGGCAATATTATCATTATTCCAAATCTATCTATATGTCGCAGTAGATCTAACAAGCAATGTTTGTTAATGTCGTGATTTTAAGTTAGGAGAGGGTGACGGCTATCTTAAGTTAAAACTGATTTTAGTTGAAATTGTTCCTAAAATAGTTTTGTGAACCACCACTATTTTTAGTTAAGATAAAACTTTAACTTAAAATATTATTTTAGTGGGTTTTATCCAAAATGCTTAAAATCATTTTGTGAAACACATCTATCTTAATTAAGGATGAAATTTTATTTAAGATGATTTTAAGGAGATTTAAGTTTTTGCGAAACGGGGTCCAAAACAAAATAGTGTCTACACTGAATAGGACTTGACTATCAGACTGATTGGATATTTTTTCTATTCCGCCGTTAATTTTAACTTTTTGTTTGGCTGTAATTGTTTATGATAGTTCTGACTGATGCGCATGGATTCGAATGTTAAACGAATTCTGGATGGTTATCACTAAAAGTCATTGACTTGTGTAAATGGAACCTCAAACTACTATAGTAATGTACGCATTCTTGTAGACAGTGGAACTGTTGATGTGCCTACATCAACACCAGGATCAACAATATATACTTTACTGGCTACAGATCAAGACGGCGATGCTCTAACTTATAGTCTTGTAAATTCGGTAGCTGGTTTCAGCATAGATTCCAGTAAGTATTTGTTATATCCCTAACTTGGTTCAATGTATATTATTACAGTGACTATTTTTGTGTATTATTTATTTGGCTGGTTTTAGCAAATTTTCCTGGCAGGACAATTCTAGCTAATAGTGATTATTTCTTATGTCCCGGCCTTTGGACTTTTCGTTTTGATTGCCAGCTAGGATCGATTGTATCAAGTGATGGGACTACGCATGTT
Source organism: Patella vulgata (assembly GCF_932274485.2). Classification (NCBI taxonomy): domain Eukaryota; kingdom Metazoa; phylum Mollusca; class Gastropoda; family Patellidae; genus Patella; species Patella vulgata. The sequence goes on along the minus strand of NC_065879.2, from coordinate 68,848,009 downwards.
TGTGGAGATCAAATTATATTATAATGCGGTCGCCTTCCACCGTCGTGGTTTTTCTTTCGTCGATCTCGGGCGTCCCACTAAATACACTTACCTAGTTACCTCTTTTTTTTATTAAACACCAGAAATAAACTATAGATCGAAATGAAATAGAATATTTGTTCAGACTGTATACTAATTTTTATTGTAGATAATGGTAACATCATAACATCCAACGATCTGAGATTATCAGATGATGAAACAGTTGTCATGGATATCAAAGTCTCTGATGGTAGCCCTGCTGCTGACGTCACTACAGAATTAACCCTTACAATGACAAGTAAGCTGTAATACAAATCTAAAAACTTTCATTCCCGCATTTTTTTCTACCCGGTACGGTCACACAGTGTGATATTACACTGTGACACCACAGTCATACAGGAACTATGTAAGAATCCAAGGACACGAATCAAATAAAAGACATGACACCATCCTGGACTTCGATATTTTGACTTCACTATGGGCTTCAATTCAGTTCAGTATATATTACTTGACTTCACGTTGTGCACTTTTAATATAATGAATGAAAATCTGGAACATCGTATTATTCCAGGTATTTGTTTATATAAGTAATACGGGAATCTACAACAAATATGATATTATATCAGTTATTATCCACGGTCCTTGAACTCAGACCTAACTCCTTCAACGATGACTGTTCTCTCGGAAAGATATCGCCGTTATGAGGAATCGGGAGCCCGGTTAGTTCTTCTAAACACTGACCTTATATTAAGATGGCGAGGCCCTTTGTTACTTGATTAGTTACTTGCAAAGACGTTACTCTGGATTCATATACAATACGGAAACAGCGTACCTATTATCCTAAGAATTAGCTGATTGCTCTATAGTGACTAATGATCATGGTGGGTGCTAAAACTGTGGATTGCTAGACAGATAACGTGGCCAAACCAGTTATTATCATATAGTGTAGCATAACAAATGGTACTTGTTTTTAATGTTCCAGATTTTAACAATAAACCCGTAATTACCAACATGCAGACTGTGAGCGTCCCAGAGAATACGCCAAGTGGTAGTGAGATTTTTAAATGCATAACACAGGATACGACAGTTTATGACGAATTGAGTTATTCAGCTGTTTTTACACCGGCTACGGCTACAACTATCTTAGATTTTGACACCTCTAGTAAGTGCATCTTAAATTGAATTACGTGGTAATGATCATAAACGTAATTAAGTATTGTCTTGTATTTTTTTTATATATAATTAATCCAGTTATTGATGTTGCGTACACTATTCGTCATTATTGAATTTGTGCATTCGCTATGACCACATTGCTAGGATGACAGATTTATTAGTCTTTGGGTTGGCGCATATTTATTCATTTCTGACATATTGGATTTGGAGATGCAACAATGAAGTATCCGAGCTTAGTACAAACCTCGTTGAAGACTTTTTTTTTGACACATCGTTGAGTTTTAGGGTATACCATTGATAAATTATATTTCCATTGGTACAGTTTAGAGTTTGTCGGTCAACCATTGATTAATTTTGATGGACATATTATGCTTTTACTATGAATAAACCGTAGATTATCCCAACTTTATGGATACACCACTGAATATTTATGGGTAAACGTTTGATTTATTCTGTGTGTGTACGCCATCTAGTAATTCTGAGTTTCAGGATGCACCATTAATGAATTCTCGGTTTGTGGGTGCGCGATTTATGAATTCGTAATTTGTTGGCACACCAGTATATAATTGTGAGAGGTGGGTACACCATTATATGATTGTGAGATATGGGTACACCATTTACGAATTTTTAGTTTAATAAGTGAGTTTTGATTAATGTTTAGTTTGTGGATAAAACAATGATTAATGTTGTGTTCATTTCACCATCTCTGTATTATTCTTTCAGCTTGTGCTTTTACGATCAAAGATGGACAGCAATTCGATTTTGAGAAAATATCCAGCTACTCTATTAAAATAACTGTTAATGATGGGTTTAAATCGGACGAATTCACCATTCCTATCAGTATTATTGACGAAAACGATCCACCCAAATTTACAAAAAGAACTTATTCCAAAAACGTAGAGGAGGGCGATGTAAGTCTGCTTTGCATTTCTATTGTATTTACACGCTCATTTAATAGACGAAGAGAAAAAGACAAAAAGCCTAGTTGTCCCAGTTAAGGCTCTGAATTACAGAATGATTCTGAAATAAAAGTGGTTACTGATCAATCTTACAATACTTTCAATTTCATTCCAGATTGGATCTATTACGTTCGATCCTGCTTTTGAAGCGTCAGATCCAGAAAATGATCAACTTTCTTATGAAATTGTCAACTCGTCAAAGCCCGGTATGTTTTCAGTTCAGAACCAATTAACTGGAGAGATATCCAATAATGTTGCTATTGATTATGAAACACTAACTGCAGTTGATGATAATCCTATTAAATTGATTATACGAGTGAGGGATGCAACTAGTGGTGAAGATACAGCGACAGTACTGGTTAGAATAACTGACAAAAATGACGAGACACCGGAATTTGCTTCATCTTCGAATTCCTTTAATATTTCAACGTAAGTATTATTTAAATCGTTTATCACCATCAAACATAAAATCAAATATCAGGGGCGTATCTTCTATTTAGCGCAATAAAATATCGGCGATCAGTCTGGACAAATCCCAGAGATGCTATAAGTGGTAATTTATACAAAGCGCGAATGCTAACGCGGCAATCGCATTTAATTTATTAACTACTTTTTGAATGTTTTTTACTAGCCAATCTGAGTGCGAGGTCAAAAAGCATATATGGTCAAATTGACAATGCTCCAGTTTCATCTGCAAATTCAGAGCGTATCGTCACTTTCAGTATGAACAATGTGTCGCTCGAAAAATCGCCTTCTCAGTGTGGTCGCATTTATGTCTGCGTTTGCGCTCAGTATAAATGGATCTTTACAGAACACGGCGGTTGCATATTTGATTGTCGCTCTATAACCGGGTCTCGAATCACGGCCTCTTCGATTTGATCCTTGTTTTCCAGTCCATTCAAATGTAATTGGGTACCGGTGGGATTTCGAAAGGTAAAATGTATGTGTAACACACAAATTGAATATCTGTGTTAAAGTTGAGAAATATATTTTCTTTTAGGTCAACAGCAGCAGGTTCCAAACTATTAACTGTTAAAGCAATTGATAAAGACTCACCACCAAATGCTATGATTACATATAGTTTAAAATCGGAGTCACCCGATGCAGCTGATCACTTTGATGTTTTAACTAATGGCGATGTGTTGTTAAAGAAAGCTGTTACTGCTCCATACAACGGTAATTTCAGGGCAGAAATATTGGCTACGGATCTAGGTGGTTTGAGTAGTACAATTACCATCGAAGGCGTATGGGTAAGAAACTATTTCGAAATTTTAGTCAACAATAATTGCTCTTGTTTAAATCTTTTAAGTTATGTTAAATTTCAGAAAATCGACCAAAATACGTTATATCCGTGTAATTATTCATAGGTTGATTTTATTGATTTATTCAATTTTACGCAACTGTACACGGGACGTGGGCGACTAGAGGATGTTCCTTGGCGTCGTTGCACCACTGACTTAAAGGGAAACTAGACTGACAATTCCCCAGGATATATTCACGCTAACACCCTGGGACCTTCCAACAAGTGAACCAGTACCTTTAATCATTTTTGCGAGAAGATACACTGGAAATGTTACATTTCTTTCCTTTCGTTCACAGAATAAAGCTCCTAAGATACTAGGTCTACCGGCTACAGCTGCCACTTCCAAAGATCAGACGACATCAAAGGATGTTTTTACCTTCAAAACTGAAGATGTGGAAAATGATGAAGTAACTTGTACCATACCAAGTGTTGTTCCAACGACACCTACTTTAGACCAAACTAAACTTACCAATGCATTTTCTGTCAGTGGGTCAGCTACCCCAGGAGGTAAATATGAAAGAAAACTACTACGGTATAAATGTCATTCTTGCCTCACGTGGCTAATTTAAGAGATTTCATTGACGAAAAAAAGTTCTAAAGTAGCCTACCAAAACATATTCACTCATGGACGCCATTCAGTTACTTGTATCAGTGTTGAATACATTGTGTATTAAATACATTGTGTATTATACATTGCCTAATGGTAAAATGCAAAATCACGAGAGAGAGAGAGAGAGAGAGAGAGAGAGAGAGAGAGAGAGAGATCTACCACCAACCAACTCGACCCCCAAACCTACTAAATGCTTAGTGTAAAGTAAATCATACTCAGTTTGGACTGAAGTGAGGTGGTTCGGACCTTATCACAACAATATCCGAACCTTGTAGGCATCGAGACCTAGAAAAGTGGGTTATTCATTTGTAACACTAATACAGGGTAGTTATTTTTCTTACAGAATTCAATGTAAGATATCGAGGATCATCCTTCTATGAATTAGATGGCGAGCACTTCGAAATAAATTTAGAATGTGCAGATGGTAATGGAGGTTCAGATACAGGTATACTTGAACTAGAAGTCGCACCAAATAAACAACCCACAGCTAAATGTAGTCCAACAGGTAGATATTAATTTTTTCTGGTACTTCACAATTCGTATAATTTCATAGTAGTGGTGGGTGTGGCTATACTTACCTTTTCTACAACACCCGATAATACATCGCGATTGGGAGTTTTGATTATATTGATAAACTTTCATTTAGGAAGTCCATAGTTGTCCCTTATTTGATAATATATGTAATTGATTTCGACCGAGGATCCCCACACGCCCTTGTTATACAGTGCGAGAAAGAGCCAGTACTTTATGATTGACCGCTCAAATAACATATTGGGGTTCGGAAACACCATTTTTTCTTTGTTTTTCCTCTTGCAATGACGATGGGAGAAAGCATATAACAGCATGTACTATCACTGTGTTATGTTTAGTGAGCTCCATTGTTAAAAATATAAAAAATGTATAAAATGTATGTATAAAACTATGAAGAGGTGGGCTATATACTCATATTGGCACAATCGAAATAACGGAGATATGAACTCTAGCCTGTTTTTAATAGTACCTGCTACAGACGCGTACACATTGGTTTGAACAATGGGCATGCGTAATCAGAAAAGTCTTACTGGTATAGTCCAAATAACGACGAGGCACTGGTATCTCACCCTTTATTTTAACAATATTAAGGTAACATAGACTCCGACCCGTTTTTAATATTATCTGCTATAGACGGGCCAAGATTGATTTGAAAAATACACACGTGTAATCATTGATACCTTGCTATTCGATTGGTCAGAAGAGGCCTACCCTGTTAGCTATTTTAGTTTCCTTACATGCAATGCCATTTTTTCTTCATATCATTTCAGCTTCAATCACAATCAGTGCATTAAACAATGCAATTGATGCCGTGGTCTATGACCTAGTTATTAATGACCCAGAAAATGACCCACTACAAATTACGTTTAGTTCATACCCTGAGAATGGTTTCTATCGCTTTGATTCAGGTATGTTTTCCAATCACGTGGTTCGTAAATAATTTTGAAAATATGCAGTGTTTAAAGGAGCTATATCGCTAATATTTGGGACCTAGAAATTGGCCCAAATGGGTCGCAACGCCTATAATAATGTAATCTGATTGTATATAAACTGATTTACATTCAATCGTTTCCGTTTTGACTCTAATTTCAAATCGCTTATCTCAACCGAATGGTAATTTCTAGCGTCTGGTTATTACAGTCTATTGCGCATGCTCTCCAGATAAGATATGGCGTCACCGTTTGACATGAGTTGTGGAATATGTCTAGCCTCGTTTTTTCTGGTCACTTGTTACAAATGAGGGCTGAAACGCGCTATGGTACACGATTCGTGTACCAATGGTAAAATGATTATTTTGTCTTAAATATTGGATATCCAATCTTTTCCCGGTAAGATCACAACATCAATGTTGATTTGAATTGACAGATAATTCGTGTTTTCAAAGTATAAGACTTTGGATGATATTGAGTAAGAGACTTAGCTACTTTAAATCAAAAACAATTAAACTAGAAATGTCAGACTTCGAAAACTGGATTGTTCATAAGGTGGGATCATAACAAAGAAACAGTTTGTCTAAAATAATTTCAATTATCAGCATCGTTAGATCCTTCCATATATTTTGTTGATTTCATTATGATCACTCCAACCTATATTGTCTTTTTATTTCTAACAGTGTAAATCAAATGGACACTGGAAATTTATTGGAGGTGTGGGTGGGTGCGCATACACATGGGCAATAACTTTTTATGTTCTTTGTATTACTAGATACGGGTACTGTTAAGGTTAAGAAAGATTTAAGACTAGAATCGACAGATTCTTACCAGTGGAATTTGACAATCTTTGATGGTAACCACAAAGTACTAGATGGTTCCAAAACAGTATTTGTTCCAGTGCAGTGTTATATAGATGTTACAGTTTCAGGTATGTTATCAGATGGCATGTCTACCTAATTAAGAAATTAAATGAAACGGTGTTTAATGTCCGACGTAATACAGCCACCAGGTTAATAAAGACGAGCATACACAATGCAGTGTGTATGGGGAAAATTGTCCTAGACAGCGGTGTTACCACATACATCTTCATTAAATGCAAACTGTCAATGGCACACGAGTGGACTTCGGTTTTTGTCCCATCCGAAAGATTAGACGCTTTTTCTTGTCAGGTCATCAGTTCTGAACCACTGACATGTGGACCAGACTGGAAAATCTCGAGGAACTTTCTTCGCAAAGCCCGGGATCGATGCCGGGGCCTTCTATGGATGAATCAGAAACAGCCACATTATGTCTTTGACTCTGGTGATGGCATAATTTAAATATGTTTATGGCTTTTTACACTAAAGAACTAACATATTCAGAGCACCTGCTATTTAGAGTTATAAACGAGACTAGTTGGTTTATGAATATATCAGAGGACGATGTAATTGGAAAAGCTGCGCTTTCATTGGCTGTTAGTGTTTACCGTACACACATAATGATAATAACTCGCCAGATTATAAAATACGGAATAGAAAACGAAAGAAAGAAAGAAAAGGAAAAAGGAATTGAAAAACATGTGATTTTAATTCGTAAATAGAAGCCGAAGGTTCCAGATCTGTAATGTTGGTTCATGCGAGACACCAAATATTTTAACAAGTAGTGTTGTTTTAATTTGATTTAAAAACCCAAACAAAGGTGTGTAACTAGGGGTCTGGTGATAATGATTACGTGGGTAGCAATACTTTTGCTGTCATTTTGAGCTAGAAATCAAAAATAAAAAATCCTTCGTAGACAAAAAAATTAATACTAACTTCATTTTAAAGTTAATAAAATCCAATGATTTTTTTCTATTGTTGGGGGCTGAGGGTCTTTCTGGTAATTGGCATTTTTGGGCAATAATGTCTCGGCCGAACTCAACCCCGGAGACTGGCTCGTTATTCGCGAATGACGAATAAGAAGTCAGCACGTTATTCTGGATTCGGCAATGAAACTTGTACCTGACCATTATCTCGCTACTTCCGATTGTATGGTTAAGTGCACGTGGGGTGGCCGACTAACAAAGAGTTTGGCGTATCCTGAATAACGTGCTGGGTCGTCATTGGTGAATCCCGAATAACGTGCCAAATCCACATTGCCTAAAGGAACACACAAAGCAACACACATTGGTAGAAAAATAATTCATTAATTTAAGGTATTTGTATTATAATCGTTTAATCAACAGATCTGAATGTGGCGCCAACTTTTGCCAAAGCAAATAACACGATCGCATTACCAGAAGATACAGAACCAGGAACAGTTCTACATACATTTGATGTAACTGATGGTGAAAATACAACTATCAAATGTGATATCACTCCACAAACAGAGGTTCCGCTATTTGAATTAGATAAAAAGCGTATGTATAATTACTTCTTAAAGACCCCTATCTTTGACTCATAAATAAAAATAACGTTTGAGTTCCTTAATATAGTATGTACTTTTTAAGAACCAAACACACCCAAAACATTCCTGTTGTGTTGCCAAAAGTAATCTAAGGGTCGAACTCCAGACTACAGTGTATATCATTTACTAGTAAAAGTACAACTGTGTATTGTGTTGTTTTGGCTCGGTCTGCCGATCTGATAATTAGCCCTACCAGTGGTCGATTGGCTGACTGAAGCTTGCGGGGGGTGGGGGGCAACCAACCATGGTGAATATACCTTAAACATGCTATCATGTGTTTACACAACCCTTCAGAAAATGTTCTACCTTCGTTCCAGAATAGTACTCAACACTAGCATTGATTTATGTATAGAATTTGTCCTTCAATTTCATCTAGTCGTGAGGTTGGGGGACTTGATAGGTGAGGTAGTCTTAGTCATCTGTAGCAACCTACAGTCCTCTCTTCATCTAAATCCGGCACTATACCCAATACAGTTCTCTTTGTCATCAAATTTGTATTTATATACAGAAAGCTATATCCTTCTAAAGAACTACTTTAACTAGGTACCTTTGTCTGTTTCAGTGAAGACTATAACGTTAGCTCCGGGTAAATCGTTTGACTTTGAAGGACCATACAAGTTATATAGTTTTATATGTGTGGCAACTGATGGTTATTTATCTGCTACTGGTAGTTTAACTATAAGTATAACAGATACCAATGATAAACCTTATTTCGTTAAACCACTTTATACTGTTACTGTTGATGAAGGACAGGTGAGTTGAAAGTCTAGATCTTATTATTCGACAATTCAGAGACTGCTCAGAAATACCACTTCTCATTTGAAGAGCTCAAATAACTATGTTTGCATGATTACAACTAAGGATGAATCTGGGATGTAAAAGTTATGATATTTTTATATTTGAAAACCAAAACTATTCGTTTTTAAATATGGGCCTAAAACCAATTTTAAGACATATAAATTTTGTATTCTATTTTGAGTTCACTGTTAAGACTTTCTGATTGAACATAGCAATACCAGTTATCATTTTTTTTATTTGAAAATCAAATATATTTATTTCTAAATTCGGCTCCTGTGTTTGTCGAAAACAAATTTTACGAAATATATGTTATTTTGTATTCCATTTTGGGCATGTAAGGTTAGACCTCCGAATAAGAATTACACATATAGTAGGACAAAACAAAAAGAAATAACGAAGAAGACTGAATATTATTAATTAATCCGTGTATATCTGTCTTTCATTAGGTCGGGGCTGTTAAGGCAAAACCAGATTTCCAATACGAAGACGAAGAAAAAGCCACACAGACTTATACTTACTCGCTAAACTATACTGAAGAAGATGCTTCATTCTTTGATATCAACCCAACAACTGGAGAAATCACTAACATTAAAGAAATTGATGTGGATGCAGCTGCTGCGAAGACTATGCTCAGTTTTACTGTGAAGATCACCGACAGTCTAGGTGGCTTTGGGACAACTCAGTTGGACATAAACCTTCGCGACATCAATGATTTTACTCCGGAACTTGATCCGACAGTTTATGAGTATGAATTATATGAACTTCTGACGGTTGGACAAACGATACCAGTCAAAGGCGGTGCAGCGGTGACAGCTACTGACAAGGACAAAGAAGACATCAATAAAAATATTGTCTACAGTCTTGATTCCGCTAATGAATATTTTGACATGTCACCAACTGGTGAACTTAGGTTATTAAAATCCTTAAACGGCCACTACAACACACAGTTTAATTTGAAGGTGAAGGCCACAGATACGGGAATTAACCCAGGACCTCTATCTAGTACTGCTCCTATTATATTTACATGGGTAAGTCAAAATATCTTAAGGTTTTTTGTATCCACATTAAATTTTATGCCAATTGCTTCTAATTTTAGAAAATAAATATGTATGAATATAGCCTACATTTCGTTAGTTTAGGGTGATCGTATATCATTATCGTGCCTTTTGGAGATAGGGGAGCCGCGGTGGCCCAATGAGTAAAGACGTTGGTTCCGTAACCTGGAGGTCCAGTATTCTATTCTGGTGTTGGCCGAGAATGTTCTTAGGGATTTTCCGAACACTTGATTCCACTCATTGTCTTTGAACATTCTCTTAATAAACCGTTTCTGTTATATTTTTACATGATATTCTCTGTGTTATGTTTATAGAATCAACCACTAGAACTAGCAGGTCTAGATGATGTGGGAAAGTGGAAAGAAGATGACGTTGTTGCGGGGAAGGTACCGAACTCTGACATTACACTTACAGATGCTGATACAGCAGATAAAGCATTACTGGAATGTGTTACTGATAACGTAAACCCAAACACCGAGGCTTTTGAAGTCAGAAAAGAAGCAGATGGTGGGTATTTAGATCTAAGCAAATGATTCCCATATGGTAAATTAAATAGTATGACAGATTGTCTTGACTGGCAACCAATTCTTTGACGACAAACGACAGGGGTAGATAAATATATTTACGAATGTGCGCTTTTTGAACGGATATTGGCTGTTTAATCATTCCATGGGTACCATCAGCGTATAAACCAATTGTTGACATGAATGTATTCGGGTTTAGTCTCCTGCTTTTCACCCCAAGTAACCTTCTCAATGACTATGGTACCAGTTTCCGGTATTGACGTCAGTGACTAACATTAAACGTTAGCTTGGTCGGCCATTGCTTGATTTAATTTTAAATCCAAGCTGTATCCAAGCCATCCGAGGGTATACAGAGTTGATTTTGAGCTTGTCGTGTAAATATAGGTCTAATTATTTTATAACATCTAAAGCCTAAATAAAGACTTGCAATAGGCAGCTTTAGTTCTTGCATAATGCATGTCTAAGTCTTTTATTACACTGTTATTTTCCTATTCCATTTTGAATTTTATTTTCGTATTCAACTTCACATTTTATTTTCAACTGTATAGCAAGCTACGCTGTATATTACAATGGTAGACAGAAGTTAGATTATCGTTCTATATCAAAGTATACTGTAACTGTTAGATGTATAGACAGATATGGCGGTGGGTCCGTTGTTAAAACTTTTAATATTGATGTTGAGAAGAACAAGGATCCTAAACCTTCTTGTCTGCCTTCGGGTAAGTTATAAGGGAGTGTGAGAGAGAGAGAGAGCGAAATGGGGTTTAACGTCCACTCGACACAACTAGGTCATTTCGGGACTAACATATGGTTTTAATTTTATTTCAATAATTCCCTTGCGCATAGGGGTCTTTAGCAGTGGGGGGAAACCGGAGGACCCGGAGAAAACCCACGAGGTTGGACAGGCGACCCTACTCCTCGTCACGTACAACCGGGGATTCGAAACCACGCCAGTCGACTCAATGACAGACTTTATGATAAAGCGCGCGCACGCTAACCATTCAACCATCCAACCCCCCTATAAGGGAGTGTGAGGAAGAAAGATTTGGAAAATGTACTGTTTAAACGGTAATTACTAATTGAATACAATGAAATAAGGACAGGTATTGAATGGAAAGCAGTTACCGTGTTTTAATCTGAGCTACCTTTCTACAACGATATTTGTTGTTGTCAAACATAATACTATTTTCTTTGTCAGTATTATACACGCCCACATTTCCATGTGGACTTGGGAGGTCGTCACCCATGTCCACACGGACGTCCGGGTGTCTGAGCTCTTAAAGAGCAATTCGAGATATTATGCATATAAGACCATGAAATTGAAGTCTACAACATGCGTATTTCAGCAACTCTATCAGCTGACGCTAAAGCACTAACAAAAGCTGGTGAAGTGATAAATACAATCACTGTTGACGATGAAGATTCTAGCTCTCATACTTTCAATTTACTGAGTAACCCTCCAAATGGTGCCGCTCCGGCTTTTCGAGTTGGTAGATGTAAGTACTGCTAATATATATATATATAAAACAAAGTGAAGATAAATCATTTTTTTAGCCATTTTAACTTATGAAATGAGAAAAAATTACTTGTCTCGTCCACGACACCTGTCAATTTATAGTTAACTAGAGACTTGGAAATGAAATGGATTTTAATATCTTTCATTTCATGCACCATCCGGACTAATGAAGACGGTCATACGCCATATCGCACTCATAGTGTGCCATCTTGATAAATGGTAACCCCCTGGGTTCATCCATGGGAGAGACATGTATTCAAATTATCTGCCCTGGAGACTTTTAACGTCCTACATTTCATTCCCTAACCGGGATAATGAAGACGGACATACAGTAGTGTGTCATCTTGATAAATAGTTTAATTTAGCAGTCACCAAGTAACGTAGTTTGAGTAGAACTGGGAGATTTATATTCTATCCTACCAATAACATCGATACCAATTCAGATTTAGGAGTAGCTTCAAAACTGTTAAACCAATAGACTGGCGACCTTTGATTGATCTCGGGATCACTTTCGGTTCCAGAATCCAGCCCAATATGATGTTGAATTTATCCTGTACTCTTATTACTACTTCTTGTTTGGGGAGTTCATATGGCTAACAAGCTTTTATAATGAGGAGTATTTCAGACCCGAAGTTGAGACGAATTTTCATTTACGCAATTTTGTTTACCTTTCAGTTGATGGTAAAATAACAACGACTATGAATTTGGGATTTGTTGATCGTGAACCCGTCAGAGAACTGCTTGTACAAGTCGCAGATAATCATCAAAATTCAGTCACTTGTACTATAGTGGTTAATATACAGAGTAAGTTTATAGGTTGTTCACGTGCTGTTAAAGGCGCAAAATCGCTATTCTTTGACACAAATGAGTAGCAACGCATTTAATGATTATGTATTATGAATTACATTCAGTCGTTTCTGTTTTTACTGTAATTTCTATTCTGTTATGTTCGGTGAAATTGAATGACAGTCTTTGGCGTCTGGTTGTTCCGGTCTACATCAGTAATATTCTAATGTGGTGTATGTTTAACCTAGTTCATCGAGACGCGTCATTACAAATGGCGCTTGAAACCATTCTGGCACGCGATGTGTCTCCCAATTTTAAAATTTTCATTTGATCTTAAATATTGGATATCAGAAGCCCATCTTTTGGCGGTAAGATAACAACATCAATTTTATTTAAATTGGTCAATAAATCTTGTTTGCAATGTGGGTGATATTGAGCCAAAGACTTGCCTCCTTTAAATCAAATTACACACTTTACTATCTAATTATGTTTTTAAACACAAATTACAAACACCATAGCTGAACATTCAACAAATAAAATTGACGTAAAAATACAACATCACCACTCCCACTATGCTTGAATATTCACCAGTCGTCTATTCCTAATTTATTGTGAAGAGTCCAAAATAAAGTATATTATCTCATGCTTCATTGATACATGTATTACATATGGCGTTCATTGTATTACTTGTTTTAATTAGATTATAACATTCTAGGGTTTTATTCTCCACAGATATGAATGAACCACCAAAGTTCGTTAATATACCAACTACTAAAGATATTGAAGAGACCGCAAAAATTGGTGACGAAATCTTGAAAGTGACACTCACTGATGAAGTATGTGGTGATGATCTTGATCTCACGTGGACCGTACAACCCTCTGGCAACCGCGATTTCTTTACTGTAGAAATTCCGGATACTGGAAAAGGTATGTGGATGACTTTATCACGCACTTATGCTGCACGTAAACCCTCGTCAAGTGGGCTATAAACAGCCAATAAAAACTCTGTGTTTCCATAATGCCGTTGTCGACAAACCTATTTATAAACTCATTGAAGTCGGGTACATAACACAACTGAAGTTAGCCGTCAAAAGGACGTTCTGAATAATGTGTTAGATCTTATGTATTGTAAAAAATCAAAACGAAACAAAATAAAAATGTAATATTTATTAGATCAGATACATACTGTCATTAATAATTTGGTTATGTTCAAAATGTTTCTGTTTACAGAAGCTACTGTGAAAGTGGCTAAAGAATTGGACCACGAAACAGAACCAACACAATATCGGATTACATTCAGAGCTAGAGATGGTTGTTTAGCTGAAAATTCTCAAGTTTTAACAGTGAATGTAAAAGATGTCAATGAACCACCCACATTTAGTAAAGGAGATAAATATTTTGCTAATATTTCAGAGGTAGGCTAACTATAATGACAATTAGATCATAGTAATTCCGGTTATTAACATGTTCGTCGGTGTTCTCTTGTTTTCAAGCTCATGAATACGAAACACCATGCTATAAAATCACCAACTTTATCCATTTAAATTGTAATCGCTAAATTTATATATTTATAAAGCTGAAAAGGCCAGTAACACGGGGTAAATACGGAAACATTATAGTTTTATAATGAAACGACCGTTAGATATGTATAGATCTGTCAGCCCTGTTTAAACAGACATTTAAATGACAATCGAAATCAAACCTAATTTGGTGCGTGGTTTTAAAACAATAAGTGCAAAAGCAGTCATTTTGAAATGAGTCAGGCAGAATGTGCTTTCAACGTCTCTGTCATGCCGTACGTAGGGCTATACTATATACCGGAAAACACCGAAAAACAACCGGAAAACTACCAGAAAACACCGGAAAACTTAACCTCTCCCCCAAATTCTTAAACCTAATCCACCGCTGGTCCTCTGGAAAACAACGTGAAAACCTAACCATAACCCAAACTCTCCGCAAACAGAGGACCAGGCTCCTGGTTACCTATTTAGGGTGTTTTCCGGTATTTAGTGTGTTTTCCGGTATTTAGTGTTTTTCCGGTGTTTCCGGTATTCAGTATAACATGGTGTTTTCCGGTAGTTTTCCGGTTGTTTTTCGATGTTTTCCGGTGTTTTCGGGTTTATAGTATTGCGTCGTACGAATTGGTAGATAGAGATAGATAGAAATGGGTTTTAACGTCCACTCGACACAAACTAGGTCATTTCGGGACTAACATATGGTTTCTAATTTTATTTACATAATTCGCTTGCGCGTAGGGGTCTTTAGCAGTGGGAGGAAACCGGAGGACCCGGAGAAAACCCACGAGGTTGGACAGGCGACCCTACTCCTTGCCACGTACAACCGGGGATTCGAAACCACGCCAGTCGACTCAATGGCAGACTTTATGATACAGCGCGCGCACGCTAACCATTCAGCCATCCAACCATCCAACCCCCCCCCCCCCCCGTACGAATTGAACCATATTGCCTAAGCTTAGACCTATTTTTTTAAATAAGTATTAAAATGGAGTATTTGTGGTTACAGGTTGAAACCGGTATAATAGATTTGGACTGCCGAGGTATTGATCCGGATGAGGGGGAAGAACTTACTCTAGAATTAAAAGGACCACAGGCTAAATATTTCAAAGTTATTGATGCGGCCAAGTGTCAGATACAGTTAGTCGGTGAATATCCTTTAGATAAGCCCGACAACGTCGACGGAAAGAATATTGAACTGGAGATGATCCTGAAAGATAAGGCTGGATCAGGTACGCCTCCAGATGATCCTACGTCAACTGCAACCGCAACCGCTACCATAAATATTTGGGATTACAACGACAACACTCCTCTCTTTGATCAGGCTGCTTACACAGGTACTGATATCGTAGCGGGAGATCCCGTCGGAAAGGTTCTCGGAACGGTGGCTGCTACAGATAAAGATTTTGAGGAAAAGACCAATGGGAGAATTGAATATTATTTACGAAGCTGCACAAATGGTGGCGATCCTTATATAGGAGTACTGGGTGATGGAACCATTGAATTAAAACAAGATTTGGCAACGAGCGGGATCCCTTACGGCACTATCTTCAGCTGCAGCGTAGAAGCTAGAGACAAGGGAATTTATCCTGGGACTTTATCTTCAACAGCTCGTTTTGACGTTGTTTATCAAGGTATGTTTCACTCTAAATGTAGGGGAACCATGCAATGAATATGCTGTGGTTATTCATAGAGAATTATTCTTGTTAATCCAAAAATAAGCACAGAAAATGATATACAGCACTAAATAAAATTTTAGGCGTACTTTAAACAAAACGATTATTTGAAAAATAGAAAGCCATTGTGGTGTGATTATAGGTAAATTCTCGATTGTCACAGGGAAGGCTCGTCTGCTTAGGCAAGTCGTTGGTGGACTGAACGGCCTTTTCTATGCCATGATACGATTGGTTAACAAGAATTGAATTACCGCGTAAACTAAAAGGCTAGATTAACAGGAGTCTCAAATGTTTGTATTTTTAAAAAGATGTGTGAGTACCAACCGCGACTGTTTAAAGAGAAAGTAGAGAAACTCCACCTCCATTGGATTGGACTGGCCTGTATACTACATGCAAAACGTATTCCCCAGCAGTGTTAAGTGAAGATGCAGTGGGGATACAGGTGCTCCCGCCCCTTCAAATAACTGGATAAAAATTCACTTATTATTTGTTACTTATCTTGTTTCTATGGTACTTGTAAATTATTTGGCTTCTATGATAAGTGTATATTTAATATTTTTCTTGGTTGGGATGAAATCGAATGTAAAATTTGGCCCGATATGCCTAACAAATCTCCATTGTCATCCCGATCCCTCAAAATTTTTTTAAAATATCCTGTGTCCGCCACTGTGTAGAATTATCTGATGAAACACCTTGAGGAGTAAGTGAAATTTTTACTTCTCAGTCCTTTTAAAAGCTAATTCAAGGACTAGTCTATTTCTTTATTTTCAGTAGCATGTCCGGTCTTGAACACTGTAAAATATCATATCTGATTACATGTACTATACATCCAATCAATAATCTTGCTGTTGGAAACGGTAGCACGATTCTGTGCTGCCAATTTTATGACGTCTCGGACAGGTATTGTGATATTATCTTTATTTTCAGAACCACCTGAAGTTGTGAACACTATTATAGTCCCCGTTACTCAAGATCCTGGAACAGATACTGGAGCAGGCGCCGGAGCAGGAGCAGGCGCCGGAGCAGGAGCAGGCGCAAGTGCGAGTGCTTCGTCGAGTTCAGAAGATTTCCTGAATTCGCCAGCAGCTATAGCTGTACTAAGTGTACTTGGAGTAGCATTGTTTGCCCTTCTGTTGGCCCTTTTGTTGTTCCTGTGCTGTCGGTTCTGTTTGGGGAACTGTGGAGGCGGTGGATCAGGCACGTGCTGCAACAATGGAAGTGATATTGCCGGAGGAGATTACTACTCGTACGTATTAAATTAAAGTCATGTATAATATTAAAATATTGAAAACCGAATCTGGTTCATGGTTTACTTATGAGGTATCATAGTTTGTAACCCTGTGATGAATTCAACTCCAGGATTGTGTGGGAATTCTTCTGTTAGATCTAATGAGCCCAGCTCTAGAATGTGAAAATATATTAATAAAAAAAAAAGATATGCCTCAACCATTTACCAGTTATGCACCCCATCCCCCATGGACCAATGTGTGCTCCTAGCTGATCTATGCCAATATCCTGAACATACTCGAAATGGCGTCAACTCGAAAAGCTACAACGCCCACTCCATCCCCTTTACTCCGTACTGGAAAAGTCTGGCGCCGCAAATGAACATGTCACATGTTAGTCCCAGAATGTCCACGGTGTGTTGACTCGACATTAAAGTCTAAGCCTTCCCGTCTCACCCCGGGATTCCTCATTAGATTTAGAACTAATGCATTGAATGATATTTTGTATTTTTCAGATCACGACCAGGTAGTACCGTATCTACAAGTCATATTAAAGTTAACGAGGGTATGTTATGTCATGTAGTTAGTGTGTAAGGGTAGGAGACTGGACTAGGGTTGGAGGTGTACTCACTGAATACAAACTAGTTACTTTGCGACAATTTGCAGATGCGTTGTAATTTCTGTGACTTTTCAAAGACTTGCTCTCTTAATAGAAATTTAATTTCACGATCGAACCATTCTAGCAAAGCGGGAGAGCATTGGTGGTGGTGGTGGTGGGTGGGGAAGGGCGTTATTTCAACAATATAAACCTATGTATAATTTGATGATTATAATATTCATAATAATAAAAATAATAATTTTATTCTATTTTGCAGGTAGTGGAGGTTACAACAGTGTTCGACCCTCACCGGTCATGCATCCTTAAAACCACAGACAATATCAGCATTTATAATACAATAGTGTGTATTCAGAGACTAGCTGATTACCATAATATATACCATGGCGATTCTACGTTAAAGACATTACTCTCTACACAACTAAAGTATAGAATAGCACCATATTGTGAAAACTAACAATTTGTGATTAATACGATTACGACAAAATAATCCACGCAAAAAACAACAAAAAACTTCGCAAACCCGGTGTTTTGACTCAGTTCTATGTTTGGTTTGGTAACTTACATTTTGATACGCCCACGTATATTGTCGTTCCCCCTGTCCGTCTGCCGTTCACATTTTGTTTGTGGGTTCTCTATAGGTCACAATTTTTATCCGATTTTGAAGACACTTTAAATATAGGTTTATATTTCAAAGATCTTGGATCCTTTCGACATTAACATGTATCGGACTTCATGGATTACGGCCCCTGATAGTTCGAAAAATCACATTGTTATCCGTTGAAACTTAACATATACAATGTATGTTCGTTACCCAAATACCTCGGTTCTTTTCGATATTCGCGAATATCGGATCGTAACTTCGTTGATTATGGCCCCTGATTGTACGAAAAATCGCGTTCTCAGCTTATGGACCATCTAGAGGTCACAATTTTTATCCGATTTTATCCGACAAAATAGCCACGCTGGGGTTCCTTTCGATACTTGCGCGAATAGGACCGTATCTTCCTGTGGAAGGGGGAGTAGCTTATTCTCTGTCCAACTCTTGAAAAATGTGGACGGATCTTGCATTGCAACCGCTTGTTGGTTACAAATATTGACTCTAACCTTGAACTTAACCTTGACATTTTTTTTTTCAAATAAATAGCTAACATGTACAAACACAATACGAAATTAAATTTTTATAAAACAAAGAATATACTGGGGTTGTTAAAAATCACTGAATTACACAGCAACAGTGAAAATAATGGGATGAATCAATTTTAGTCTGTATAAAATGTAAAAATAGCTATTACAGTTTCTATCGCCATTTAAAATAAACATATTATTAACTCATAGGGAGGTCGGTAAATCTTTTATTGATCACCTTGTGATGATAATTTCTAATAAGTATTTTGTTTCTCATTGGATGAAGTATTTAGTGTTAAAATTGGATTAGTTCTTTAGCTTTTTAGTTTATTAATTTGAGGCGTCGAATGTGTGATACCAAAATTGACAAATTCTATCAAAATTTATTAATGATATTAAGTATTATATAATTATTTTATATTAATCGGATTGTGCTATTGAAATTTTTAATTTAGTTTATAAGTGTGTATAAAGAAATTGTAAATGTTTAAGATCTTTGTTTTCTAAAAAAAAATATTTTAAAGCTTTTGTATTGTTAATTATTATTATTCTTTCTTTAATAATATAAATTCTTCATTAATTTTCTGTGGTAGTTATTCCATGAATGCCAAATTTGTACAAAAATTATAATTATTACAACATTATTCTGTACATCTCAGAGACTAATTTTTTATAATTAATGTATGTGATGAGCTGTTCCATGATTGCCAAATTTTCGTATTCCTTTGTTAATAACTTATTTAGAAATAAAATTTGGTTACACTGATGCAAAAGGTGAACACATCGAATAAAAAGATTTTTGGGTATAATTTCAAATTAATGACAACCAGTTGTCCGTGTAAAGGAGTTACTTTCTCCAAAATTCCTTGGTATAAAATTTATAATATGACTATTTTGAGACTGCACGCTTTTAACTGTCAATTATAAGATTATATCGAAATGAAATGAAATGAAATGGGGTCTAACGTGGTACTGTACTAATGAAGACGGACACACGCCATACAGTGTGCTATGAGAGAAATTTTGCCTGGACAGCGGCACTACAGCCTACTCTTGTATCGAATTCCAACTGTCACGACACTAAAACAGACCGACCTACCATGGATCAGACCATTTTCTCGCGAACTCCGACCGTTGGGGTAGTGAACGTTGGGTGGCCGACTAGCAAGTAGACGACCGATTTTCAAGTGAGTGGGATGTTAAATTGGCTGGATAATGCTAGTGTTGAACAACTTCTTAAACTATGTAGTGAAACCAATCTTGGCAGCCAATTATGGATACAACTTTGGACTCCAGATCCAAGTGACACAACTTACCCCTCTTTCCCCTAGTCCTCCCCTGCATAAAGCCGATAAAAATTCGTTAAAAATCTATCAACAACATCTTCCCTGCAGAGCGCTAAAAGAATTGGAAGAGGTTAACCGACTAAAAAAGGGGCACATATATGATTGCTATATTTAAACATACATTATGCAAGAGCTAAATCTGTCCATTGCAGGTCTTTCTTCAGGCCTGAAATGTTATATAAACTATTAATAAGACATTTATTAACAAAACAAGCGATGCTAAGTCTCGAATATACCAGTGCCCTGGTTACCACTATACACACATCTTGTCAAAACTACAAACAGTGACAACTTGGCCCAGAATGAAGTAATTTGAATGAAATTTCCAATATTTTCATTTTACATTATCTATTTTTGAGCTATTAAAGCAAGGGTGGCCAGCTCTTTATCTAAATCTTACATAACGTATCTTTAATACTATGTATGGCATGTTTTATTATAAACTGTGCCAGTGGGTATTTTAAAAAAAAAAGTCATTTGTTTTTTTTTTAATAAACTGTGCCAGTGGGTATTTTAAAAAAAAAAAGTCATGTGGGGTTTTTTTTTAGAAAAAGGGAAAGAGATTTTCGATATGTTTCTTATATTCAAAATCAGCATATACTGAACATATACCATGTTTATTGATGTATTTTTTTTTATAAAAATAAATTACAAATACTAAAGCAGTGGACACATTAGCCGAATCGTTCGGCCGAATCAATCGGCGCCGAATTTTATTCGGCCGAATGGGTGGACACACTAGCCGAATGCTTCGACCGATTCAACCTGTCGATTGCATCACCTTTCACGTCACATGATTAAACATGGCGGCGTCTATGTCTTCAAACTATCACGTGACTTCTCGATATGAGTGGTGATTGGCTAATGAATTCTATATTCGGCCGAATGCTTCGGCGAAGCGGACACACCAGGCGAATATAATTCGGCCGAATATATCAAATTCGGCCGAATGACAGTGGACACACTAGGCGAATTTCGACGCCGAACGATTCGGCAGAATCATTCGGCTAGTGTGTCCACCGCTTTAAATGAATTAAATCATTTAAGACAGATATTTTTCACACCACTTTTCCCTAGATTTTAGAATATTTTATAATAACATTTGTTTTTTAAAATATTAATTTGTTCTGGCATCATTATAATGGTTAGGGTGGCATCTTAAAAACAGACTTAAAAATATATTAATGAGAAACATAAAAGACCTGAAAATTAATTTGTTCAAACCCCAGTGAAAATTTTCACATTAATCAAGATGTCTTGTTAACTTTGTATTTTTATGTCACATAGAAATAAATTTCCATGCTTATAGTTTGCTAACGTTTTATCCAATACGTGTCTACTCCGTTTTATTTTAACATTTCGTTTCGGCTTCATATTATATTGTCAACGATTTGTTTGACATTGTTTGAGTATGAATAGCTTGGACGTCCACAAATGAAGCGAACCTTTCCCTTCCTTGGCCCTGTTTAATCGTAAACGTCTTTGTGTGTAATTAAACGATTAAAATACTATTACTTTTACCACAATAGATATCATTTATAATTGACAATACATAGTTTAAAGGGAATTTCTAAATTTCACAGTGTATCCGTTGATAAAACGTACAAAATACCGATATTAACTTGTCTGAATATTTCGGTAATTCGAAAGTTAATCGCTAGATTTGTTTAAAGGGGTTACCTAAGGAATTCTGCTGTTGAATTGGTAATTGAGGATAGCGTAGAAATTGGGAACACTGAAAAGGTGCTAACACGGGGCTTCTTATACGTAATTGCACAGCGCTACTTTAATTCTCTTTTGTAAGCAACCATATCCTGTTTGACATATGTAATGCATTGATATTGTAAATTAATAGATAGCTAAGGTGCGTCAATTAATTGAATACTGGTATATCTTAACCCTTATTAAATATATATTTTGAATAATTTTTAGAAGACGTTAAAGTCACGGATCTGGATAGTTGGGACTACTATTTGTGTTAATTTAGTATTTCCAGTTACTAGATTGATTGTATCGTAGTTTCATGCGATGTTTATCGGGCACGAGAGATGAACTTCTCATATTAGGAAAACAGAACATTCTGACGAAGGTTTTTATGTGAAACTATGGATATTAAAATGAGAACAGTACTTTTCTGCATAAGTCTCTGTGTAATCTTTGAACATGGACAGGTAATGACAGTGTTTATTATTTAACATAAAGTTCATGACACATTGAAATAGATTCGTAAATATGTGTCTCATTAAACATAAAGATACGTTATATAAGATTAATATTGTCGATTATTAAGTACCATGCCAATGATAATATTCTCGAATTTTAATTTTAACGTTAAATAGTATATGGAACGGGCGATCTGATCCATTCAATCTCTACACAGGGGGTCATGTGAATAAATGTTTAAGCAATAATTTAAATTACATTAGAAGGCAGATAAATGACATGATTTAGCTCTTGAATAATGCATCTTTAAGTATACAATTTAGTTCATTAAAACAGACAAATACTTGGATTTCACTCTGGGAGCTTTCAAAGGTAACTGGTGTTCCCGTGACAAAGCAATATTTTGAATATTTAGGAATATTTGGAGTCCTGGTTCAGCATTTATTGGTAAAGCTTACCTATACTTTAATCCATTCAAACAATCCTAAAATATCTGTTGATTTTAATTATTGTATATTGGTGTATTTACTTAAAATTCTTTGATATGGATCAAAATTAAATTTTCGTTTTCATCAGAGTACACATGTTGAATTAATTATTGAAGCGGCATTTAGTAACTACTTGAGAAAGGGGGAATTAATTGTTAACGCGGCATTTAGTAATAATTCATCTGTTAGCAAAATTTTTAATTAGCATCTAGAATGTAAAATATACTATTCAAAAAAAGTAGGGGATATTTGATTTTTAAGTGTTATTAAAGTCACCTAATGAAACTGACGAAGAAACAAATGACAAAATGAAATGAAGTTCACATTCATCGATTTATTCCAAATGATCGTTAGACTAAGTAAGGCACAGACTGACCATTATAAGGGTAAAATGATACCCGGGGTCAAACAGCAAAGTTACCACAGCATCACAACCAAGTCAGTAACGGGTAAATCCTCCTCTGTTTGCCAAACAAGCATTGATCCGACGTGGCATACTCCTAATGAGACGTCTAAGGTCATTTTGGTCCAGATTGTCCCATTCCTGTTGCAACGCAGCAGCAAGTTCTTGGACATTGGCAGGACGTTGTTGACGTTGACGTAACCTCTGTCCAAGCATGTCCCAGACATGCTCGATGGGGGAGAGGTCGGGACTCAGTGCTGGCCAAGGTAATGTGATGATGTTCTGTTGTTGGAGGTAACCTGTAACGATCCTGGCCCTGTGACATCTTGCGTTGTCATCCTGGAAGATGAAACGGCGGCCATTACGTCGTGCGAACGGCACAACATGGACTGCCAAGATGTTGTCCCGGTAGTACTGGCCTGTAACACGCCCTGCAACAACATGTAAAGCCGTTCTTCCAGCAACAGCGATGCCTCCCCACACCATAACAGAACCACCCCCAAATCGATCATGTCTGATGACGTTAACGTCTTGGAAGCGCTCGTTTCGACGACGCCACACCCTCCTACGTCTGTCCAAAAAATCAACAGTGAACCTTGACTCATCTGAAAACATCACATTGCTCCAGTGTCGATTATCCCAGTGTTGACGATCCCTACACCAACGACGTCTTGCCTGAATGTGATGATCTCTCAAACAAGGGATCACGCGATATGTTTTATGTTTATATAATGAGATTTGTATTTAAGGTAGATAGGGTGTGATTGTTTACCTAGTCAAAGTGGGGTAATCCCCAAAATTGACTACTCAGAAGGATTCATATTGTCATTGGGCATCCTGAGAAACATTTTCACGCAGATTACGTTGATGTATTCGAAATGTGTTTCAAAATCAGTTTTTAAGCAATGTGAACAGCGCCCATGGTGGTGTCCCCAAAAGTATGACTTCCAGGGATATAACTCGATTTTTTGGAACCTCGAAATAGGAAAAATAATTCTAAAAGCACATATTAATGTAAAGTGATTTATATTCAATTTTTGAAACAAATATTGTAATTTCTAATCAATTAAGTTTGGACCGGAGGCTCAGCGCGGGGGGGGGGGGGGGGTGTCCATCAAATGGGCACAAAACCAGACCCAACTTTCCTAGAGTAAAATTTTGCGTAGAATACGATGCCGAGTGGTAATCGGTCCGCCGTTGGGGCGTTTTCGAGATATTCGGGGTCAAAGGTCAAATGAGTTCATTTGCACTGAAAGTGAATGCGCGGTCATTCTTGTATTATGAAAAGAAGGTGAAAATGATCGAAAGTAATCACACTTTCAATAAAAATGTAAACTTGCTAAATTCACCTTTAGTCTTAGTGACCCTGGAGGTCAAAAGGTGAAATTTACCGTTTTTGCACTAGGAAGATTTAAAGCAATAAAATGGCAACGTAAAATATAAAAATTAAAGCGAAACCAGTTCTAATTAATACTAGGAACATTTCAAATTTATCTTTAGGTGGTCTTAGCACAGAACTTTTACTTTGGAACGTGGAAAATGATCTTGCATAACAGAACCAACACATTTTGAAACCTGTTTCAAAAATACGTAAAAACTGTCAAATCGAAATCTCTCCGATTTATTTTCACAACGATTGTTATACATAATGATACTAGTTATCTGAAAAACAATTGAATAGTTTCAGTCTTGGACTCCAGCCTGCAGGCCGCGTGGATTTCCGAGAATCCCAGTCTAGGAAAACCGACGTTAATCTGTGACGGGAAAACACGAATCTGGCGACGAGATTAAAAGTTTGCAAACTTTTATGAATTTTTATGAATTTTGCCGGAACATGGACGCAGATAAAACCGACGAATGCATTGTACATAGTAGTTCACAGGATATATATGTCGTATTGGTAAATGTTAGCGGGGAAAATTTTGGCAGGCTTTGTGACGCGGCCTGCGGGCTGGAGTCCAGCCATGGAACTATTTAATTGTTTTTTTCAGACAACTAGTATCATTATGTATAGCATTCGTTGTAAAACTAATTCGGAGAGATTTTGAATTAACAGTTTTTACGTATTTTTGAAACAGGCTCCGAAGCGTTTTGCTTCTGTTATGCAAGGTCATTTTCGACGTTCCAAAGTAAAAGTTTGGTGCTAAGACCACCTAAAGATAATGTTCCTATTATTAATTAGAACAGGTTTCGCTTTAGTTTTTATATTTTACGCCGACATTTATTACTTTAAATCTTCCTAGTGCTAAAATGGAAAATGTGACCTTTTGACCTCCAGGGTCACAAAGAACAAAGGTGAATTTAGCAAGTTTACATTTTTATTGAAAGTGTGATTACTTTCGATCATTTTCAGCTTATTTTCATGATACAAGAATGACCGCACATTCACTTTCAGTGCAAATGAACCCATTTGATCTTTGACCCCGAATATCTCGAAAACGCCCCAACGGCGGACTGATTACCACTCGGCATTGTATTCTACGCAAAATTTTACTCTAGAAAAGTTGGGTCTGGTTTTGTGCCCATTTGATGGACCCCCCCCCCCCCCCGCGCTGAGCCTCCAGACTAATTCGGTGAAATACGTGAACAGTTTAAATTGAACGGCAATCGTTTTCGCTGCTTAGCCCATTCTACGGGTTCACACATCAACTAACTCAAGCCTCAAACCTATTGTACTTGAGATGTTAATTGTTAATTACGAGATAATCTCGTTCAAAAGTCACCAGAAATAATAAATAACCTTGTAACTTGTATTGCATATATAGATCTGGCATTTGTATAAAAAATAAGTTGATTTTTTTTTTGTGAGGCGTCCTAAAACAAAAGCGAAAGACATCCGCTTAATCTGTCCAGATAAGTAATGATAAGTTGTTTGATATTGTCCGATATCGTACAGCGGTTTCTGCATAAAAATAGAGAAATCGTTCAAATTTGGATACACTTATTAAAATTGACACACATACTGCTGGGGGGGGGGGGGCAGTCTTTTGAAAAGCCCATTAGCGATTCGAGACTGGTTAAGTCTCTTTCAGAAAACCGCCGGCATACATCCTGAAGGTCACGAGATTTAAAAATGACTAGCCCTTACCCTAGACATAACCCTAACCCAAGACCTAGACCTAAGACTTACCCTAACCCAAATCATCAGCAACAATCACGTGCCCTAACCCTGTTTACATCTCAAGACCTTGTGGAAATCTGCAAGTGGCCTTCTGAAATAGATTTGACCATTCGAGAATCCAAGATATTGGCCAATTTCAAGATGGTCAAAATATGGAACAAAATATCATATTTTGCGATAAAGTCACGGTAAATTGCATTATTTGATTGATCTTTGGCGTATATGTTAAATTTCGTCTAAATCGGACAGACGTTGAGGGCTCAAGAGGGTCCACAAACATTGTACAATTCAACAGCCGTAACTGTTGATCTGGCGTGTACAAAAATTGAACTCCCCTAAGATACTTTGATCCTTAACATATGTGTTAAGTTTAGTCGAAGTAGGACCAATAATTATGGGTGGTTCTAGAGGGTCCACAGCCTTGTACATTAGTCGCACTTTACGTAAAAGCCAAGGGCCGTATTCCAAGAAATTGCAGTCTGATAACAGACCAATATCGAATTCCTCAGTATCATTTGATCGTAAGTTTCGTCTGCATGCACTAATATTGTTGCCTCTGGAGGGTCCACAACCAACGTATATATTTCACTATTGTAGGGAAAATGTAGGGGGCCATAATCCGATGCTCAGCAAAATCGAACCTATCCGACACATGTGACTCGTACACATATTTTAAGATTCATCAAAATAGGACATCTAGGCTTCCGTACGACGGATATGGCCGACAACATAATTCGTCTATAAATGTGGGTCTATAAATTGTTTAAGTGTTTAAAATTATGTAAAAAATAATTTGCCGATTTAAAAATTCGGGTGGCTAACGGATTATTCTTAATGTTAGTGCTTGTATCCAGATTTGAAAATTGTTTGCACTCAGCTGCTCCACTATATTAGCCTGACGACCAAACGAAAACATACAACACATTTAGAAACAATTTACTAGAATTTAAATCAATTGATAATTTGGATAATGGGATTTAAATGGTGTTGAAGTACATCACCTAAATACACCGGGTCTATTGGATGAATTTAAGTCAGGTTCATTTAAATTTCTATTTATTTTTAAAACGCCTCGAAGTCTTTGTATTGTTTCGTTTGGACGTCAATATATGTATTGTGTAATATAGCTGTATATAAATATATAATAACATTTTTTGTCGTCAAGTAAGAGTAACATGGCTACACTAGAGGATCACTCTATACAAGATTCGAATAATAATCAAGTTTGTACCTCTATATAATGTACGTCAATGGATATGATTACAGAGCTATAATTAGTATAAAAAATAAACGACGTTTAATCGAATAAACCAAACTCGCGGGGGTGGGGGGAGGGGTAATGTCTTGTCCATGTTTAATAAACAATCACGTTAAATTTGTTACACATTGATTTTATGGTTGCTAAAATGCTAAAAAGTTTGTTAATTAATCATTATTTGTCATAAAGATAAAGCATGTGTTGAAGTTTTAACCAGGGCGTAAGAAAACCGGGAGGGGATGCGGGGGATGAGCGCTAGATGAGAATTTTAAAGTCGTCTGGGTTTTATTTAGCACAGGTTGTACATTATGTGGTCATTAAATTTACAGTCATTTTAATTGTAGCCAAGTACTATAGATATAACCAACTTACCAACCACAACAACAGTAAAAAAAACACAAAATACCGACAAGTGTTTACTTCCCCTGATTATATCTTCATCAACTGAAGAAGGATATGTGTGTACCCTCGAACCAATTCATACACAGTTTTTGGTTACCAAAAGATCGGGAGATGCTGGTAAGCGTCTTTCACCTACAATTTACACTGTTTGTTATACACAATAACGCCAATACATCATCTTTTCCTTGCTGGGACACTGGCGTCAAAACAGCAGAGCATCATCTGAAACGTGTACAGGGGAAATAGGCCTCCTTAATAGATATGCATTGTTGGTATAGAGCAGGAGGAAACAAAGGGCCAAGTACACACATTTGTAGTACACTATTATCTAGAGACATTTTCTCGGATTTGATTGGGATAAACTAGACTGTATACAGCCCTCACTGCTTCATTCCATAATAAGATCTGCTGTACCTTTTGTGTGGTAATGTGGTTTACCATAGGAAGTTAGATTCAACAGATGATGTCAGTAAGTGACATCTAAAAACAAAAAGCGACCAAATTAGTATAGCAGTATAGAGTAACTATTATTTGCATAGATTGGGATTCAGTCTTGTATTAATCTTAATCCTTGTGGCAACACCTCGCACAAAGAAAAAACCCTGTCCGAAAAAAAAGATAATTTAAGATCCCAACATATAGAGGTTTTTAAATGAATAATGATTTTTAAATACGATCAAACTAGAACTTCATATCAAGCTGGATAGCTAAACATTCAAATTAAAAAAAACATGTTTTAGATCAGTGATTCTCAACCAGTGTGCCGCGAAATTTTGAACGGCACACTAAGAAAATGCGAAAAACCACGTGATCCCAATTGAGTATTCACAGGTGTCTACTGATAAGTTCATAGCTGTGTATTTCTTTATTTAGTTTGAGTCATTCTTTGTGTCTATGACTAGTCTCTGTCCATGGTTGTATGCCGTCTGACTTACCATGTTTTTATTTTACGAAATTCAAATATTCTTTATATATATTATATTTAGCCGGTGTGCAGCTATTTTTTCATGTGTTCCGAGGTGTGCCGTTGGCAAAAAAGGGTTGGGAACCACTGTTTTAGATAAAAACAGATAACATATATATTATAATGTAATTTTGAAACCACCACAAAAGTCGGACAATCACATGTACCATTTTTTTTTGGGGGGGGGGGGGGCGAATCTTCTAGAAGAAACGTGATTTAAACGATATTTTTGAACCAGAATATAATTATAAAAATCGACCAATCACTTGTGTGATTTCCATGCCGAATCGTCTGTTGTTAGGGTTGGTAGAGTTCATAGATTTGTATACAACTCAGTACAATATCATCAGGGGGTTGGGTGACCGTTGGATCAGACGGTCTGCCATTGAGTCAAGTGGCGTGGTTTCGATTCCACCCTCTCTCTCTCTCTCTCTCTCTCTCTCTCATTAGACATCTTTAATTAGCCAAAAGTAAAAAAGTAAAAAAACTCTTAAGGGGTCCATGTAATAATTCTAACTAATGTCAAAAGTTGAATTTTTCCACTACCTCACGTCAGCTTTAATTGCCGTATTATAAAGATAGGGTCGTGAGATTACGAAATACCATTTGTATCCGCACAAGAGTTAAATGCGTCGAATTATCGTCCTGTCATTTTCTGATCATGTATATCCCATTCTAGCTAAGGACAATAACCCGTCTAATTGACAGATTGTTAGTATATCACAACAGCCCAGACGATTTACAAATCAGTTCATACAACAGGTCCGGTGGCCCCCGCCCCCTCCAATATCTTGGCAGAAAATTCTTCCGTCTAAAGGTTAAACATACATTATGCTAGAGCTAAATCTGTCTATTCAGGTCTTTCTTTAGGCCTGAAATGTTATCTAAATTATTAAATAGACATTAATTAACTTATCCAGACCATAATCAACTCTAGATGGCCTCGCTAGCCTGCGATCTTAAGTGGATTGTGAGCCGATTTACTGCATAACTTTCCTTCTCGATTAAACGATTAAATAGATAATCGAGACTATGCTGTTTATCGTACTGACTTTAGTAATGATGACCGAGGCTAGGCAGAAATTTCATTCGCTTAGTTTTCGGTTCATAGTGGATCAATTTGAATGAAATTTTCAGCAAATTGCCTTTAACTATTATAGTGAGAACTGCCAACTCGTTATCGAATCTCCCATAATGTATCTTTAACTTTTCTGTTAAAAAAATGACGTAAGTAATTGGAACAAGCCCGATTTTAACATAGAAGTGATTGGGAAAATCTTCCACACAGATTTCAACCTAGAATTTGACCATGTTTAATTATTATTTTTTCAAAATATTTTTATTTTTCCAGTATAATGATTATTATTTTTTCACTCATTGTGTATTTTATTTTAAGTACGAACGTACACTTTCAGAAGAAAAAAAACAAGTTGCAAGGGTCGCGGGGGTTTGGATGACCGAATGGTTAGCACGTGCGCGCTGTATCATAAGGTCTGTCATTGAGTCAACTGGCGTGGTTTCAATTCCCTTGTTGTACGTGGCAAGGAGTAGGTCGCCTGTCAAACCTCATGGGTTTTCTCCGGGTCCTCCGGTTTCCCCCTACTGCCAATTAAGAGCCCTTAAGCGCAAGCGAATTATTAAAATAAAATTTAACCATATGTTTGTCCTTAAATGACCTAGTTTGTGTCGAGTGGACGTTGGGGGTTGAACCCCATTTCTGTCTGCTCGCACTTTCGTTGTCTCTTTGATAGATTAAGTAATTAGAAAATAATTGGACGGAATAAAGTTTTTGTAACTACTCTCCTTGCGTCTCCTGTCCATCAAATAATTCACTGTTATCAGTTTTGGCCAGTTAAGAAAATGTGATACGCTTACGGAAACATTAAACTCATTGCTGAGTAATTTTATAAGCAAGAAATCGTCCAGAATGCATCAACGACGATCTAGACTCTCGGGATGTTAGTCCCACCGTCACCCCCACACAGTCAAGAATGCGACACCGACGATCTAGACTCCCGGGGGCTTCCGGGGCTTAGGCGCCCACGAACCATCGCCAAATGCAAATAAGTCCCACCCCCACCCTCACCCCAATCAAGAATTGCTTCCGCCGGCTTAACGTGGTTTTTAAAAGCTTGATATTTGATAGCTAAATACTGTGAATTCAGCGTTCGTGTAAATTTAGATGACTCAATCATAAATTATCTCGGCCTTGACGGCAGCGTATATTGTCCTGGACAAAATAGTGTCCATTGTTTTCATGGTAACTGACTCTTCTCGTATTACGCCTATTTAACCATTATTTTCCTTTTTTTTCTTCTTGTAATTGTTGAAGGGTCATGGTTGATACTATCTTATAGTAGTTCTGACTGCTGCACATGGATTTAAATGTTAAACAAATCTGGATTGTTATGACATAAGCTATTGACTTGTGTAAATGGAATCTCAAACTACTATAGTAATGTACGTATTCTTGTAGACAGTGGAATTGTTGATGTGTCTACAGCAACACCAGGATCTATAATATATACTTTAATGGCCACAGATCCAGACAACGATACTCTAACTTATAGTTTTGTAAATCCGGTACCTGGTTTCAGCATATATTCCAGTAAGTATTTAATGTATCCCTAGCGTGTTTAGATATATATATTACAGTGAATATTTTGTTATTCGTTCGGCTGATTTCAGTATATTTTCCAAAGAGTATTTTATTATTCAAATTATATATTCTAGTCAGTAGTAAATAGTTGTTATTTCCCTAATTATTTTCATTGCGGGGCCACGGTGGCGAAGTGGGTAAAACTCTGGCTCGCTAGCCTGGTGGTCGCGGGTTCGCTCCCAGTGTGTGCCGAGAAAGTTCATCGGGATTTCCGTTTGTCAGTGATGGATATTGGCGTGCACGTAAAAGATCCCTTGGCAGTTTAAATTCGATATAAGAGTTGGCCTTAGCGCCGCTGTCCGAGCAAAATTTCCCTCATAGCACACTGTTTGATGTATGCTCGTCTTCATTAACCCAGCCGGAGCCGATCAGTAGTACGTTAAACCCCATTTTCATTTCGCTTCCTTTCTATTTTCATTGCATTCTAATTAGTATTTATTTTGATTTTGATTGCCAGTTAGGGTTGATTGTCTCGAGTGGTTGACCAAAGTATCGAATGTAAGTCGAAAGTAGATACCATGCGTATATGTATAGTCGCCTTTCACCCTCGTGGGTTTTCTCTCAGATCTTTGTGTTCCACAAACAAACATAATTGCCTAGTTTTCTGTCTTTCCTTAAATATAAAATTACGAATATTATGTGTCGTTCGAATGAAACTGAATATTTGTTCAGAGTATGGCTCTATGTTTTTTATCCTCGAAATCGACAAAAATGGTCCTAAAAGCACATATTAACGTAATATGAATATATGTAAAGAGATTTATATTCGATATTTGAAAAAAATATTGTAATTTCTAATCAATTGTGTTCAGGGAAATACGTGAATAGTTCAAATTGAACGGCAGTCGATTACGCCTGTTTGATTAATTCTACACGTTTTTTTAATTTTTATTTTGTCGTTTGTGAATCAGCTTTTACTAATTACTTCCACGTTTTGTTGTAGGATAACCATAGCGTAGTACACGACTCGTGTACTGATTATAAAATGTTAATTGTGTCTTAAATATTGGATATTAGGATCCTATAGTTTCACGACAAGGTAAAAACATCATTATTGATTGAAATTAATCAATATTGATTTCTAATTCGTGTTTTTAATTTCGAATATTATGGAAAATATGGAGTTAAAGACTCGGCTGCTTTCAATATAAATCTAATGAAATAGAATATTTTGTTCAGAGTACAATGTATATACGTGTGTAGTAATTTTCATTTTAGATAATGGTAGCATCATAACATCTAACGATCTAAGATTATCAGATGAACAAACAGTTGTCATGGATATCAAGGTGTCTGATGGCAGCTCTGCTGCTGACGTCACTACAGAATTAACCCTTACAATGACACGTAAGCTGAAAACAAATCTGAAAAATTTCATTCCCGCTTTTTTTCTACTTCCTACGGTCAAACAGTGTGATATTATTCAACGACACAGCAGCTAGACGGGAATTATGTAAGACTATCCATGCTATGGCTCAGTTAAAAGATATGACACTTTACTTGACTTCACCTTGTGTATTTTTAATATCTCGAACACCGTATTTCATAAGAAATATGGGAAAATACAACAGCTATGAAATAATATTAGTTATTATCCATCAGCCTTGAATTCAAACCTAACTTCTTCAACGATGACGGGTCTCTCTCAGCGGGAAAGAATCGGGAGCCCATCCAAATCGTCTAAATACTGAACTTCATTCTCAGTGCTATTTTCTACCTATAGTAGTGTGACAATACTGTTAAACTATGTAATATTACTCTGCGACACAGCACCTAGATAGAAATTGTGTAAGACAATCAAAGACACGACTCAAATAAAAGATATAACACCATCCCGGACTTCGATATTTTGACTTCACTATGGACTTCAATAATCATATTATTCATTACTTGACTTCCCGTTGTGTACTGCTAATATGATGAATGAAGCTCTCCAATAACCGGGGTCCCGTGTACACATTGTCGTGCACGTAAGGATAGAATCCGATTTCAGAGTAGGCCGTTGTCCGGGCATAATTTCCCCCATAGCACATTGCATGGCGTATGCCATCTCCATTAGTCTAGTCGTAGCAGAACAGTAGGACGTTCAACCCCTTTTCATTTCATTTCTATTACTTGATTAGTCGTTTGCTAAGAAGTTACCCTGGATTCAAACACAATGTAGTAATACAGAAACTGCGTGGCTATCAAGGTAAGGAAATGGTAAGCGACTTCATGATGAATATTAGAACTTGGAAACGTGACTGGTCCAGTCATGGTAACAGTTTAGCATAATTATACGTGTTTTTGAATTTCTAGATTTTAACAATAAACCCGTAATTACCAACACGGATACTGTGAGCGTCCCAGAGAATACGCTAAGTGGTAGTGAGATTTTTAAATGTACAACGCAGGATACGACAGTTTATGATGAATTGAGTTATTCAGCTGTTTTTACACCGGCTACGGCTACAGCTATCTTAGATTTTGACACCGATAGTAAGTACATCTTAAAATAAAGTATGTGGTAATGTTCATAAACTTAAGTATTGTCTTGTATTTTTTTATATAATTATTCCAGATGTTAATCATTATTGAATTTGTGGCCAGATAGCGTTTTATTAGTCTTTGGGTTGGCGCATATGTTCTTATTTCTGATTTTGAATTGTTGATGCAACAATGATTTTTTTTCGAGTTTTGTGGCACATCTTTAAAGACTTCTGGCTCCTTGACACAACATTGAGTTTTTTGGTACATCACTGACTAATTATTACTTTGTGGTTACAGTCTTTGAGTTTGTGGGTGAACCATTAATTGTTTTTGAGTGTTTTTGGTAACACAATGGACACACTATGAGCTTACCTTGAGTAATCCGTTGATTAACCCAACTTTGTGGCTACACCACTGAATGTTTCTGAGTTTATGGGTACACGTTTGAATTATTCTTAATTTGTTCACCATCTAATAATTCTAAGTTTGAGGGTGCACCATTAGTGAATTCTCGATTTGTGGATCTGCGATTTATGAATTCGCAATGTGTGGGTACGCCAGTATATAATTGTGAGAGGTGGGTACGCCAGTATATAATTGTGGCAATTGGTACACCATTTATGAATTTTTAGTTTAATAAGTGGGTATGGATTAATGTTTAGTTTATGGGTATAACAGTCAATAATGTTATGTTCATTTCACCATCTCTGTATTATTTATTCAGATTGTGCTATTACGATCAAAGATGGACAGCAATTCGATTTTGAGACAGAATCCAGCTACTCTATTAAAATAACTGTTAATGATGGGTTTAAATCGAACGATTTCACCATTCCTATCAGTATTATTAATGAAAACGATCCACCCAAATTTACAAGAAGAACTTATCTCGAAAGTGCACAGGAGGGCGATGTAAGTCTTGTTTTGAATTTCTATGGTATTTACAAGATCTTTAATAGAATTGTTACACTTTAAAGGAGATAGATAACGATAACAGATTTTAGGAAAAAAGACTAGTTGTCCCAGTTCAGGCGCTGAATTACAGAATGATTCTAAAATAATAGTGGTTATTGATAAAGCTTCCTATACTTTCAATTTCATTCCAGATTGGATCTATTACGTTTGTTCCTGCTTTTCAAGCGTTCGATCCAGAAAATGATCCATTTTCTTATGAAATTGTCAACTCGTCAAAGCCCGGCGTGTTTTCAGTTCAGAACCAATTAACTGGAGAGATATCCAATAATGTTGCTATTGATTATGAAACACTAACAGTTGATGATAATCCTATTAGTTTGATTATACGAGTGAGGGATGCAACTAGTGGTGAAGATACAGCGACAGTACTGGTGAGAATAACTGACAAAAATGATGAGGCGCCGAAATTTGCTTCATCGACTAATTACTTTAACATTTCAACGTAAGTTTTTTTTATAAAACATGAATCAAATCTTTTTTATGAGTTGTTATCAGGGAAATATCCTCTATTTAACTCATTAAAATATCGGCGATTATTAAGTTGGATCTGTAAGTGTCGTTTCTGAGGGCGAATGCGAACGCGACGATCGCATTTGATTTATTAACTACATATTTAATGGAGTTGTTCATATTGAATTTTGATTCGCCTCCAGAGGTGAAAGGGTATTCATGACCAGATTGTCAATGCGCCTGTTTCATCTGGGAATTCCGAGTGTTTCGCGACTTTCAGTACGAACAATGATTGCTAGCAAAATCGCTGTGTTCATTGTAGTCACATTTGTGTTCGCAATCGCGTTAACATCACGGTTCGATCCTCAATTTAGTCGGAAGTCAAATCTCGGCATCCGTGAATTGATCCTCGTATTCTTGTCCAGATGGGATAGTGAAGGGTAATTAACGTATTGTAGCACCAAAATTGGAGATCTGTGTTATTTTTACTCGTCTCCATTAGCACATTGGGAGCAGAACAGTAGGACGTTAAACCGCATTTCATTTCATTTGTTTTCTATTAGATCAACATCAATGGGTTCCAAACTATTTACTGTTAAAGCAATTGATAAAGACTCACCACCAAATGCTATGATTACATATAGTTTAAAATCTGAGAAACCCGATGCTGCTGGACACTTTGATGTTTTAACTAATGGCGATGTGTTGTTAAAGAAAGCTGTTACTGTTCCATACAACGGTATTCTCGAGGCAGAAATACTTGCAACGGATCAAGGTGGTTTATCCAATACAACTACCATCAAAGGCGTATGGGTAAGAAACTATTTCGAAATAAAGTCAGCTATAAATGCTCTTTTTTAAATCTTTTAGATTAAATTCAGAAAGTCGATGAAAATATGTTGTAGAAACATATCTGTGTTAGTATTTATGGGTTGATTTATTGATTAGTTTATTTATGAATTTATTGAATCTATTGAATTTTACCCAACTGTACATTGATACCAAAGTAGCATAGTAGTACAATGTAATTGTGACGTAGCGCCAGAAACATCCGAAAATGTCTTTGAAACAATTCAAGAATCATATCTATTATGTCCAAGGATGGCACATAATCCTAACCCTAACCCAAAACATTAACCTTCAATGATGTGTATGAGTCTTCAGAGGAAATGAAATTAAATGAAACCGGGTTTAAAGTCCTGTATTGGGTTGCAACAACTGGGTATGGAGTTCCGCCAACATTTATTTCCATTTCCAGCTGCCAAGGATTCTTTTACGTGTAAACCAACATATAAAACCAACGTCTACACGGGACCGCGGCAACTATAGGCTGTTCATTGACGTTGTACCAAAATGACTATCCAGAGGAAACTAAACTGGAAAATTCCGAAGAACATTTTTTTTTCTAACACTGGACCCCCTGTTTAGTGAACCAGCGCCTTTAATCACTAAGCCAATGGGTCACCGACAGGATCGCCCTGTATGACGATCCATTGGAAATATTACATTTCTTTCTTCTCGTTCACAGAATAAAGGTCCTAAGATACTAGATAAATCATTTATTGCTGCCACATCTAAAGATCAGACGACATCAAAGGACATTTTTACCTTCAAAACTGAAGATGTGGAAAATGATGAAGTAACTTGTACCATACAGAGTGTTGTTCCAACAACACCTACTTCAGACCAAACAAGACTTACAGATGCGTTTTCTGTCAGTGGGTCATCTACTCCTGGAGGTAAATATTTAAGAAAACTAGTACGATGAAAGAAAAAGTTATCATGTGGGCTAGCAAAAAGTATTCACAGTTACTTGTGTTAATGGAGAATATGCAAATTACCAAAATGTTTGTGTATTACAAATTATCAAACACTTATTACATTTTGATGTCTAAACTGTTCTGTGTTCCGTGCAAGCTCTGCATTTGGACTTCTTACTAATGATATAATGTTGATCCTTCTAGTAATCTAGATCTGTAAACAAATCTAGTAACTCTACCAACACCAACAAACGACGATTCGACATGTAATCGATAAACGAGACTTGCAAAGTTTGAAGGTGCTTTCTAAAATACCGTATAATTCAAATCTTCACTGTTATTATCTAAATTAGTTTTCTTAATTTGATTGATTATTCTTCAACGTTATATGAATCTGTAGTTTGGTCGTAGCCTATTTAATTAAGATTGTGCGTACAAAAACCTCGGTATGATTGGGTCTTAGATTACCCCTTGCTTTCGTGCGACGTGCGTGCTGTACAAGGGTTAACTTGTTTCCCAGATGTTTCACCTTGAACCATACCGCTAGATTTTTATAGTGTAAAGTAAACTATACTCAGTCTGGACAACAACTGAGGTGGGGTGGTCCGATTTTCATAACATTTTGTCACAGCAATACCCGAAACGTGTAGGCATAGAGGCATACAACAGCGGGTTATCATTGCAATACTAATACAGGACAGATAACTCAAATGTATCTAGTTATTTTGCTTACAGAATTCAATGTAAGATATCGAGGATCATCCTTCTATGAATTAGATGGAGAGCATTTCGAAATAAATTTGGAATGTGCAGATGGTAATGGAGGTTCCGATACAAGAAAGCTAGAAGTTGAAGTTGCACCAAATAAACAACCCACAGCTGAATGTAGTCCAATAGGTAGATATTTATTGTCTGGTAATTTACAATTCATATAGTTTCATTGTTATATTACTTCGCGATTGGGGTGGGGGGTATTGATTAATTTGATAAACTTTGGAAGTCCATGATTGCCCCTATGTTGATAATGTATGTAATTGATATAATCAGCGGATCCCACACGCCCTTGTAATGCAGTGTTAGAACAGAGTCAGTACTTTATAATGTCCCATTTAGAAGAGGTTTTTGTTTTTAATATGGAAGCGTTTTAAACGATATGAAGATATTGGATTCGGAAGAACCTTTTTTTCCTTTCTTTTTTTTTTACCTTTTGCAAAGACGATGTGGGGGCAGTATTTAACCTTCTGTACTATCAGTGAGTTGTGTTTAGTGAGTTTCATTGTTAAATTGAATATATAAAAATGTATAAAATATAAGTATAAAAATGTATGGAGGTGCGGTAAATATGAGAAGGATTCCCTTATTGGTACAGTAGAAATAACGCCGAAGCAATACACTGGTCTCAAACCCGTTGTTTTAAGAATGTTAAAGTGACCCTGACTCCCAACTTACTTTGTGATATCTGCTACATCGATTTGAACAATGCGCATGCGTAATCATTAATACATTGCTATTTAATGTCATAATGTCAGGGCCGGTCGTAGAAAATGCAGAACCCAATTTGGGAGGCCCGAAGTTACGGGATATGAATACATTGAGGATATGAATAACTTTAACTAGGCCTATGTTAATTCATATTTAAGGCCATGTATGTTTTACTTCACAATTAGTAACTGATCAATACATGTAGCCCTATACACATTAGTCGTAGTCATTAATCTGCTGCCAGATTGTCTAGAAAAAGTTCGTAGCTGCGGGGCCCCTTTCTAGTGCGGGGCCTAGTTTGGAGAAATTGGTCAACAGTGCCAAAATCCGCCCCACGATAATGTCATTTGTTGTTCATATTATTTCAGATTCAACTGAAATCGATGCATTAAAACAAAATGCAATTGATACCGATGTATATAAACTAGGCATTAATGATCCAGAAAATGATCCACTACATATTACGTTTACTTCATACCCCGACTATGGTTTCTATCGCTTTGATTCAGGTAAGTATTCCAATCACGTGCTTCGTAAATAATTTTGAAAATATACAGTGTTTAATCAAAAACAATTAAACTAGAAATGTCACGCTTTGAAAACCACATTGTTCACCAAGTCCCCCACCCCACCCCCACCCCCCCTCCGCTCAGCTACATAGTGTGCTTTATCCTTTATCGTCAGATGGTGGGATGGGCATTCAAAGTGCGAGATAATGTTAGGCATATGTAATATCACAATAAATGCTTTGCATCAACGAAATTGGATCACAATGTCATAGTATTAATTCATAATAAAAATTGACGTCAAACATTTAAACGATAATACTAATTTAACGCAGTGATCCATGGTGAATACCGAGTAGGATTAGGTGGATTATCATCGCGGTAATCCATTAAATACCTGGACAGAGTTAACTCCGCGCGCGCAGATTAGTGAACGGAAATTAGACAAGCAATCTGTCCTCGAGGAGCAATCTGCGCTCAATATCTATAATAGATAAAATGGTCAACCAGTCAACTATACATCTCTAGCCTACTTCAATTTAAAAAAAAACAACCATTCATTGTAGCTTATGTCAAATAGTTGTCGCGTCGAGTCTTTTTTTATTTCCAGTTATCAGCATCCGTCGATATATTTTGGTAATTTCATTATGATCATTCCAACCTTTGTCTTCTCTTCGACAAAATTTCTACGACTCACAAAGAACTAATTGTTTTGTCATTTTTGCTTTTTTTTTAAAAGTGTAAATCAAATGAACACTGGAAATTTAATGGTGTGGGTGGGTATGGATACGCATTGGCAATAATGACGATGTTGTCTACATTTATGTTTTATTTGCTTTATTTTGCCAGCTACGGGTAATATTAAGGTTAAGAAAGATTTAAGACTAGAATCAACAGATTCTTACCAGTGGAATTTGACAATCATTGATGGTAACCACAAAGTAAAAGATGGTTCCAAAACAGTATTTGTTCCAGTGCAGTGTTATATAGATGTGACAGTCTCAGGTATGTCTTAGCCGAAACGAAATGTGTTTTAATGTTCTACTTTACTGCACCAACCAGATTTTCCTATCATATCGTTTATTTCCAAATGGTAAATTTTTAATGAAACAATTTTTCTCATTTTCCATATCTTATGTGCATATCAAAGAGGGCGTGCATATCAAATGTAAGTCCAAGGTACGGGTGATTCTTGCGCAGGAATCGAGGTGTATTTTTGCGCCACAATGTCACAGCCGCATTCAACCATAAATGACCATCACCAGGCTACTGTGGGTAACACTGCGACTCTTGAACTTCCATTGACACATGTAAAGCAACATACATTGGTAAAAATATAATTCATTAATTTAAGGTATTTTAATCGTTTACATAAACAGATTTGAATGTGGCACCAATTTTTGCCAAGGAAAATTTCGAAATCGCATTACCAGAAGATACAGAACCCGGAACCATTCTACATACATTTGATATAACTGATGTTGAAAATACAACTATCTCATGCGATACCACTCCACAAACAGAGGATATGCTATTTGAAATAGATGAAAAGGGTATGTAAAAATGCCCCTGAAAAACCCCTATCTTTCACTCATAAATACAAACAACGTCTGGGTTCATTAATATAATTTATACTTCTTAAGACCCAAACTCACCCAAAACATTCCTCTTGTGTTACCAAAAATAATCTGTAACAGCAGAACCCCAGACTAAAGTGTGTATAATTTACTAGTAAACGTACAACTTGGTATAGTGTTTTGACTAGGTCTGGCGATCTGATAATTGACCCTACCAGTGCTCGATTTGCAGTT
The DNA here is from genome assembly GCF_932274485.2 of Patella vulgata. NCBI lineage: Eukaryota > Metazoa > Mollusca > Gastropoda > Patellidae > Patella > Patella vulgata. The sequence continues at coordinate 68,806,963 of NC_065879.2, read as the reverse complement.
AATGCTTGCGGTCTCGGGATCTATAGGGAGCAACCAGTCAAGGTGTATATACTTCTTACACTGTTATATGCCGTCCTCAAACTGAACAATATAACAACCCTACCTGCAGCTAGCTACCATTTAGTGTTAGTTACGTAAGAGACCTTTCTTACAAAGGCTGTCGTGTGTTTAAACAACTCTTCGATACATTTTCTACCCTCCATTCCAGAATAATACTCAACACTAGCATTCATTTCGTCTCTCCATCTTCATCTAATCGTGCGGGTGTACAATGGACACAAGACCTAACTGTTATCTTTGTTGTCCAATCTGTCTTCCATATTACAGAAAGCTATATATTTCTAAAGAACTACTTTAACTTGTACCGTCCATATGTTGATTACACTATTTTGCCTATACCGTTTTTTAGGACTTCGAATTTTATCTAATGGTTTTGATAGTTCGTACTTGGTTTTACTTTATTTGTCAATTTCAGTGAAGACTATAACGTTAGCTCCGGGTAAATCGTTTGACTTTGAAGGACCATACAAGTTATATAGTTTTATATGTGTGGCAACAGATGGTTATTTATCTGCTACTGGTAGTTTAACCATAAGTATAACAGATACCAATGATAAACCTTATTTCGTTAAACCAATTTATACAGTGACCGTTGATGAAGGACAGGTGGGTTAAAAGTCAGAATCTAGTTATTCGACAATTCAGAGACTGCTCTGAAATACCACTTTTCATGTGAGAAGTTCGCATAACTATGTTTGGATGATTATGGCTATTATTGAACATGAGATGTAAAAGTTATGATTTTTTTTATATTTGGAAACCAAATAATTGTCCTCTGTGGGTCAAAAACCAATGGTTAGACATTAGTTTGTATTCCATTTTGGGCATGTAAGGATAGATAAGAAATACCCATACCAGTAGACCAAAATAAAAACAAATGAATATTATAATTAATCCATGTATATCTGTCTTTCATTAGGTCGGGGCTGTTAAAGCAAAACCAGATTTCCAATACGAAGACGACGAAAAAGCCACACAGAGTTACACTTACTCGCTAAACTATACCGAAGAAGATGCTTCATTCTTTGATATCAACCCAACAACTGGAGAAATCACTAACATTAAAGAACTTGATGTTGATGCAGATGCTGCGAAGACTGTGCTCAGTTTTACTGTGGAGATCACCGATAGTCTAGGTGGCGTTGGAACAACTCAGTTAGACATAAATCTCCGTGACATCAATGATTTTACTCCGGAACTTGATCCGAGAGTTTATGAGTATGAATTATATGAACTTCTGACGGTTGGACAAGCGATACCAGTCAAAGGCGGCGCAGCGGTGACAGCTACTGACAAGGACAAAGAAGACATCAATAAAAATATTGTCTACAGTCTTGATTCCGCTAATGAATATTTTGACATGTCACCAACTGGTGAACTTAGGTTATTAAAATCCTTAAATGGCCACTACAACACACAGTTTAATTTGAAGGTGAAGGCCACAGATACGGGAATTAACCCCGGACCTCTTTCCAGTACTGCTCTTATTATATTTACATGGGTAAGTCAAAACTACACATGTATTTTATCTCCAATCTTACAAGAGAGCCACGGTGGGTCAGTTAGTAAGACGCTGGCTCCCTAACCAGGATGCCTTGGGTTCTTTTCCAGCGTTGGCCGGATATTTTCCGCTGTGGTTCCCACTTGTCAGTGGTTCAGCACGGCTAAATGCTGTCAATTTTAGAAAATTATATGTATGAATATAGCCTATGTCTTAGTATTATCAAGTGAACGTATATCATTGTCATGCCTTTTGGACAGAAATATATTATTGTAATTATGTTGTGATGGATTGCATTATATTCATGACTTGAACGCAGAAGTTAATTGTTGTATGGTAGCTGGAAGAGCACCAGTGTCGTTAATATTGTGGAATAATTCAATTATCAATCCAGCCCTAGTGCCGGTTAGCCGTTCAAATGATGGATTCAACGCCAGCATTGTGGGTGATAAGAAGTAGAGTTGCTTGTCTACACTGATGGGTTTCGTCCGAGTTCTCCGGTTTCCTCCTAGTTAGTCCCGAAATATTCTAGTTAGCGTCTACTGTATGTTACACCCTATCTACGTGGTAGTCGAGAAATGATTTATTTACTCGGGGATCATTTTATTTCGCTCATTGTCTTTGAACATTGGGTGATCAAACCGTTTCTGTTATATTTTTGCATATTATTCTGTGTTATGTTTATAGAATCAACCACTAGAACTAGCAGGTCTAGATGATGTGGGAAAGTGGAAAGAAGATGACATTGTTGCGGGAAAGGTACCGAACTCTGACATTACACTTACAGATGATGATACAACAGATAAAGCATTACTGGAATGTGTTACTGAGAACATATACCCTAACACCGATGCTTTTGAAGTCCGAAAAGTTGCAGACGGTGGGTATTATATAAGATCTTTTGCAACTAGATATGTTAACACTGGACAGGCGACACGTACAAGCTGGGTATTTGATGATTAATCATTGGTCTTTGTCAAATTAAACAGTACGACGGCTGATCTCCACTGACAGACAGTTGTCAAATTTATTTACAAAGGTGCGCTTTTCGAACGGAAGTTATACTTTGTATGACAAATTCGGACTATCGGGGACAATTAATACTTGACGTGCACACACCTGAAGTTAAACTTTCTCGAGCAGATAAGAACAGCCGAAATCTTTTTTTAAATTATTATAACTGTTGTTATTGTTCTAAAAGTGTCCGTAGATTTATTATTCTACTTCACATTTTATTTTTGCATTCTAGTTCACATTTTATTTTCGTATTCTACAGACTTCACCACGTCTTCATTATCCCAGTCGGAGCAGAAGAACAATAGGACCTTAACCCCAATTTCATTTCATTTATATACTTCACATTTTATTTTCGTATTTTACTTCACATTTTATTTTCGTATTTTACTTTACATTTTTTTTATTCAACTCTATAGCAAGCTACGCTGTATATTACAATGGCAGACAGAAGTTAGATTATCGTTCTATATCAAAGTATACTGTAACTGTTAGATGTATAGACAAATATGGCGGTGGATCCGTTGTTAAAACTTATGATATTGATGTTGAGAAGAACAAGGATCCTACTTGTCCAGATTCAGATAAATGTAAGTTATTCAAATTTTTTTGTGTGGAGCTGGGGGAATGCTTAAAATGGAAAGCATTTACTTCTGTTCAGCGCTACCTTTCTGCAATGATTCTCATGTCGCTTTGTCAGTGGTGCAGGACAACGAATAGTCGTTCAGATTGCACGAAAAAAACGGTCTCATGCACAGATTGGTGTGCACGTAAAAGTTCTCTTGGCAGTTGGAATTCGATATAAGAGTAGGTTTAGGCCATGAAGCCGCTGTCTGGGCAAAATTCCCCTCATGGCACAGTGCATGGCGTATGCCCGTCTACATGCCAAGTTGGGGCATAACAGCTGGACATTAAGCCCCATTTCATTTGTATATTTCTTTATAGTGGTCACAATAATACATTTGTTTGTTTTGTTTTGATAATTGCGAACCACTGTATGAGCAATTTAAGTTATTAGAATGTAAGACCATTTATCTGAAATCTACAATAATATATAATACTATGTATTTGAACTGATTTAATGTTTTTTCCAGCAACCGTATCAGCTGACGCTAGTGCACTAACAAGAGCTGGGGAAGTCATACATACAATAGTTGTTGAAGATGAAGATAAAACGACTGTTAAGTTCAATTTAGTGAGTAGGCCTCCAAATGGTGCCACTCCGGCTTTTCGAGTTGGTAGATGTAAGTATTGCTAAATAAAAGTGAAGATAAATAATTTGTTTAGCCATGTAAACTCATGGAATAAGAAAGAGTAAGAATTACTTGTCTCGTCCACGACACCTGTCAATTTATAGCTAATTAGAGACTTGGAAATGAAATCGATTTTAATATCTTTAATTTCATGCACCATCCGGACTAATGAAGACGGTCATACGCCATATCGCACTCATGGTGTGCCATCTCGATAAATTGTTTATCTTAGCAGTCAGTCACCAAGTAGACCGATGTTTTGAGAAAGGGGCTTTCCCGTTAGATCCTTACTTTCGTGCACTCCGGACCAAGGAGAATTACACTTAATGGTGTACAATTACACCATCCTCGGTATCCCCAGTGATCTCATTCCGCTCCAAATTATCTGCCCTTGATATTTTTATCAACCAATAATAGGATACGCTTGATAGCATAGCGACTTGGTCACTGTCTCATTTGGCAGACATAAAAACATCTTTCCCTTCAAAATATGCTTTATGACATCTTTTTGTGTGCATGGCACTTCTTTTATATTAAATTTCTTGCAAACTTTCTCATAATCAATTGAACAAGATGTGAACGAAAACAGTGAGGCTAAGACTAGTTTGTAAATTATTTTTGATTGGTTCGTAGAATCAGGCTACGATCAAGGGAAGATAATGATAATTTTGATACGCGAATACCCCACTGAAGACTGAAGAGTGGAGAATAATGGAATAAGATCACTGGGGATTCGGAGGATGCAATTACACTTGAAATATTGTTTAATAAATTTTATTAACCAGGTGTGAAGACTCAAAATAAACTTTGATAAGTTACTGGTCACTTCTCCAAAATAGCAGGTGCCCATCCGTCATATTTTGGGGTTTGAACGGGTAGCTTGAGCCGGACTGCGTTAAGCATCCCATCCTATACTCCTCGCATTGTTTCGTTTGATTAGAGTTAATCCCACTACTCACTGCTGTAAAGAAAGCAATTATGATTGGTCAATAGTCTGATTAACAACCAATAGCTAACTGCGTAACAATACCAAACAGAGCTCCAAATTGGACCAAATGTGTTTACATAACATAACGTCATGACTCACGATTTTATCATGTCCAATTAACCAGAATATTGCAGAAAAACTAATTGTGTGACAAACGAGGCTATCAACACGTATATAACGTAAACAATATTGTTTGGAGACGAACAACACTTTCACCGTTTTTAATACCTTAAACACTGTCCAAAGTTTTAGGAAACGACCCTGATTAAAAGAAGGGCTGTCATGTTGCTGTGTTTGGGGATAGATTTGATTAAACGGGAAGAATAGACACACTCCCTCAAAAGCGCAAGTATCAGAAGCTAATCCAGCAATGGCCAGAGAGGGATTTCTCGGGGCATTGCTTCAGGAATATGCCCCATCCAAGTGTAGCATAGCCGATCGAACATGGAAGCGCAACCACAATGCTTAACAAATTTGACATTTTATTTTACCCCATCCCTGCTACGCCTACTTTGCTTTGGCCAATGATCTTCTGGGTATTTCACAGCCCTCAAATCTTGGATTCGTGTTATTGATAGACTAAATATGAGACTTTGTTACAAACTCAGGAACAAAACCTTATGAACACAAGTTTATTCTTATGTACGTTTTTATATAAATCAGGATACACGGTTTACAAACATAAGTCTCCTTAAAAAATAAAATGTCTTTCAGTCTCTCACTCTTACCCAGCTTGCTCTTCTCCTTTGAATTGAAATGCGTACCTAAAGATATCTATACGCTCATCTCTTTTTAAAGGATAATACCCCCTCAACCGGATATATGTCACTAAATAGCCTAATAATTACTGTACTTGATTAATTAACTGTTCGAAATGTACATGCCTAAATTTAGATAATTAGCAATGGCATCATCTGGTAAATTTACGCTTTATTTAATTAAAATGCAATTGCGATATCAGTTTGAAAATACTGAGAGGAAATGGTGTGTTTTTGATAAACCAAAAGGTAAATGACCAGTCGCTGTATTTTGTTAACCTATGGATATATGTTGATATATAAATCAAAATATCATCTCTTTCCCTAGTATTAATTGGGTTTTATAGTATGTCCTACCAATACCATCGATACCAGTTCACGTGGATGTAGCAATATGCGTTGCTGGTTAGATGTGGAATTTACAGTTTACTATCTCAGTAGTTAAGACGTTTGCCTACCAGAAACAAAAATGCAACAGTTCGTTTTAACATTTTATATCAAGCACTGGATACATAGGTTACAAGTATATATTACAATAAAGTCATTCTATACTCTCTCAACCCTACCATTTCACAGAACAGGTTTACTGGCTCTCCTGTGACTTAACGGGGTATTCTGAATCCAGGTGGTGTCTCTTCAACCTCAACGGTATCTCCTAACGAATCTACATATTATATGCCCTCTTAAGAGTCCAATGTGTATCTAAATCAGTCTTTTAACATTGACAGTTTCATTGAGACGGTTCTGTCAATTATTTAATTGGACAAATATTACGTAATTAAATTATGATGAATAGTTGCTAAACCTAATGACGTCGAGAACCAACCTTATATGGACAAGAGAAACTTTCCACCAGGAGTGACAGACGTGTTATTTTGTTATCAACCCAGAATTAAATGTTTATGAAATTATAACTCTTTTTTATATAAACCTATCATTCGTTCACTTTGAGTGCGTGATAAGACTTCTCTACAATTTGTCAACCAATAATTAGTTAAGACATAATGTGAGTAGCTACCAAACTGGTAACCATAGACTGGTGACCTTTGATTTCTAGTTACCTTCTACTTAGTGGATTTGGTTTCGGAAATCCAGTTCAGTCTATTACTCTATTTCGCTACAACACCTGATATTAATTCTTGTTTGAATATTTCCTATAGCTAACAAACTTTTACGAATTGGGGATGAGATTAATGCTTTCAATTAGCGAAAATTGCTTTACTTTTCAGTTGACGGCAAGATAACAACGACTATGAATTTGGGATTTGTTGATCGTGAACCCGCCAGAGAACTGCTTGTTCAAGTCACAGACAATCATCAAAATTCAGTCACTTGTACTATAGTGGTTAATATAGAGAGTAAGTTTATAGCTTACGTGTTGTTAAATCAAATTACACACATTACTATCTAATTATGTTTAATACAAATCACAAACACAAGTAAGTTTATGGTCTGGTTGTGTGTTGTTAAATCAAAGCACACATATTACTATCATATTATGTTTAATTGAAATCACAAACTTATATACCGGTATAGAGTAAGTTATAAACTGTTTACTTGTTGTTAATTAAGGTTTAACAGAGAAAATTGGCGTAAATAATACCATATCACCACGCCTACTATTTGTGAATATTCACTAATATCACTATTAATTTGTTCGGAAGAGCCCAAAATAAAGTATATCTATATATTTCATGCTCCAAAGGTCTCAATACAATAATACAAAATGAAATGACATGGTATTTTATGGCACGCCTTCTCTAACTGAGCTATACTGCACATTGGTAACGTCTATACAATAAGACAAATGGAATATTGTGTAGATGTCATATTAAAGGGATACTAGAGATTTGATTAATGATTTGACGATGACACATTCATTTGCGTGCATGTCGCTTCGGATATGTTGAAGCAGATCATTTCGAAAACCTGGCTTATCTTGAGATAATGATTTCTTCCCGATAAGTGTAGATCACCCCGTGTATATTGTTGTCTTCCCCGCCTTCCACTTTTTAAAACCATTGCATTACTTGCTTTTAATACTCTACAAGTATTTGTCGTCATTTTTCAAGCATAGATTAGATTATAACATATTAGTGTTTTGTTCTCCACAGATATGAATGAACCACCAAAGTTCGATAATTTACCAACTACTGAAGACGTTGAAGAGACCGCAAAAATTGATGACAAAATCTTGAAGGTGACACTCACGGATGACGAATGTGGCGATGTTCTTGACCTCACGTGGACCGTACAGCCTTCTGGAAACCGAGATTTCTTTACTGTAGAAATTTCTGATACTGGAAAAGGTATGTGGATGACTTTATCACGGACAATAATCCGACTTACGTTGCACTTAAACCCTTGGCATGGCTTGTGCAGTTTATGAGTGAATACTTTCATGTGTGCTATAAACAGCCAATGAAATCTCGGCGTTTCCAATAATGCCGCCGTCCAGAAATATATTTATAAACTCACAGAAGTCAGGTGCATAACACAACGAAATGAAATTGAAATGTAATATTAATTAGATTAGGCACTTTTTCTCATTACTAATTTGGTTGTACAGAAAATGTTTCTGTTTACAGAAGCTACTGTGAAAGTGGGTAAAGAATTGGATCACGAAACAGAACCAACGCAATATCGGATTACATTCAGAGCTACAGATGGCTGTTTAGCTGAAAATTCTCAAGTTTTAACTGTGAATGTAAAGGATGTCAATGAACCACCCACATTTAGTAAAGGAGATAAATATTTTGCTAATATTTCAGAGGTAGGCTAACTATAATGACAATTAGATCATAGTAATTCCGGTTATCAACATGTTTGTCGGTATTCTCTTGTTTTCAAGCTCAAGAATACGAAACATCATGCTGTATAACCACTAACTGTTTTCCATTTAAATTGTAATCGCTAAATGTCACTCAAGAATTATATATTTATAAAGCTTAGAAATTATATATTTATACAGCTAAAAAGGCCAGTAACACGGGGTAAAATAGAAGTAACATTATATTAATCAAAATGTGAAACGACCGTTATATATGTAACCCAAGACAAGAATAGATCGATATCATCCTTTAAGACTTTGTCAGCCCTGTTTAATTAGGCATTTAAATGGTAGTCGAAATCAATCCTAATTTGGTGCGTGGTTTTAAAACAATAAGTGCAAAATCAAGCGAATCAGGCCGACGAATTGAACCATAATTATGGCCTAAGCTAAGACGTATATATAGAAAAAGTATTAAAATGAAATATTTGTGATTACAGAAAGACACAGGAATAATAGATCTGGATTGCCGAGGTATTGATCCGGATCAGGGCGATGAACTTACTCTAGAGATAAAAGGACCACAGGCTAAATATTTCAAAGTTATTGATGCGGCCAAGTGCCAGATACAGTTAGTCGGCGATTATCCATTAGATAAGCCCGACAACGTCGACGGAAAGAATATTGAACTGGAGATGACCCTGAAAGATAAGGCTGGATCAGGTACGCCTCCAGATGATCCTACGTCAACCGCAACCGCAACCGCTACCATAAATATTTGGGATTACAACGACAATACTCCTCTCTTTGATCAGGCTGCTTACAAGGGTACTGATATCGTATCAGGCGATCCCGTCGGAAAGTTTCTTGGAAAGGTGGCTGCTACAGATAAAGATTTTGAGGAAAAGACCAATGGGAGAATTGAATATTATTTAGAAGGCTGCTCAAATGGTGGCGATCCTTATATAGGAGTGCTGGGGGATGGAACCATAAGATTAAAACAAGATTTGGCAACGAGCGGGATCCCTTACGGCACTATCTTCAGCTGCAGTATAAAAGCTATAGACAAGGGAATTTATCCTGGGACTTTATATTCAACAACTCTTTTTGATGTTGTTTATCAAGGTATGTTTCACTCTAAATGCATGGAACCATGCGATAATACCCTGTGGTCATTCATAGACAATTATTCTTGTTCATCCCAAAACCAGTGGTTGCCAGGCAAGATACGCCCACATTTTGCATGAGATGGATAGAGAACAAGCTAACAACAAAAGCGATTTTTCGTACAATCAGGGGCTATAATCCAGAAAGTGATGGTCTGAAATGCGCAAATATCGAAAGGGACTGAGATCTTTGGGATATAAAGAAATGTTTTAAGTTTCATCAAAATCGGATAAGAGCGGCCATTTTGGTGGAATAGTGATATATTTAAACGGTTTTTAAGATCGGATAAAAAAATTGTGTCCTGTAGAGAATCCACAAACTAAAAAGCACGATTTTTCGTACAATCAGAGGCTGCAATCCAGGAAGTTACGGACTGATATACGCAAATAGCGACAGGAACCAAGATCTTTGGGCCATAAACATATATTTTAAGTTTCATCAAAATCGGATACAAATTGTGACTGACTTCTAGAGCGTCCACATTCTTGGTATGACATACCTTTACACTATCTGCGTACAAGGAGTCGCCATTTTGTCAGGCAGTTTTGACCCGATTTTCACGAAATTGGAATTCAACCGTCTTTAGGATGTAACGGTGATAAATTTAAACGTTTTTTAACATTGGATATGAATTGTGACCTCTAGAGGGCTCACAAGCTAAAAACGTAATTTTTCGTACAATCAGGGGCCATAATCCAAGAAGTTACAGTCCGATATGCGTAAATATTAAAAGGAAACACGACCTTTGGATTATAAATATACATGTCAAGCTTCATTAAAATCGAATAAAATTGTGACTTCTAGAGTGTCCACAACCTTGGTATTACATACTTTTACACTATTTGCGTTAAAGGAGCGGCCATTTTGTCCAGCAGTTTCGGTCAGACTTTTACAAAATGCAACCTTCATTGGTGTGTAACGGTGATATTTTTAAACGGTTTTTAAAATTGAATACAAATTGTGACATCTAGCTGGTTCACAAGCTAAAAATGCGATTTTTCGAACAATCAGGGGACATAATCCAGGAAGTTACTTTGGAATATACGCGATTATCGAAAGGAACCAAGATCGTTGTGAATATTAACATAAATTTAAAGTTTCATCAAAATCGGATAAAAATTGTGGATGGACACACAGACGGGCGAATGGACAGGGGCGACGACAATAAAACGATACGTCCACATAACAATGTGGGCGTATAAAAATTGTGACTTCCAGAGGGTCCACAACCTTGCTATTACATACTTTTACGCTATTTGCGTGCAAAGGGCGGCCATTTTGTCCGGCAGTTCGGGTTAGATTTTTACCAAATTTGAACTCAACTTTCATTGATATGTGACGGTGATATATTGAAACGTTTTTTAAAATTGAATACAAATTGTGACTTTTAGCGGGTCCAGAAGCTAAAAATGCGCATTTTCGAACAATAAAGGTAATGAAGTTAAGTTCGGATATGCGCGATCATCAAAAGGAATCAATGTCTTAGTGATATAAACATAAATTAAAAGTTCATCAAAATCGAATCAAAATTGTGGCCTTTAGAGAGTCCACAACCTTGATATACCATACATGTATATTTACATTCTTACACGCTAATTCAAGGACTTGTCTAGCATCATTCTGTTTTTGCCAATTTTATGACGCCTGGGGCAGGTATTGTGATAATATTGTCTTTATTTTCAGAACCACCTGAAGTTGTGAACACTATTATAGTCCCCGTTACTCAAGATCCTGGAACAGGTACTGGAGCGGGCGCAGAAGCAGACGCCGGAGCAGGAGCAGACGCAAAGGCGAGTGTAGAAGCTTCATCGAGTTCAGAAGATTTCCTGAAGTCGCCAGCAGCTATAGCTATGCTAAGTTTACTTGGAGTAGCATTGTTGGCCCTTCTGTTGTTCCTGTGTTGTCGCTTCTGTTTAGGGAACTGTGGAGGCGGTGGATCGGGCATGTGCTGCAACAATGGAAGTGATATTGTCGGAGGCGATAACTACTCGTACGTATTGAATTAAAGTCATGTTCATGGTTTACTTATGAGGTATCATAGTTGTAACCCTGTGATTAATTCAACTCCAGTATTGTGTGGATATTCTTCTGTTACATCTAATGACTCCAGCTCTAGAAGTGAAAATAAATTAATAAAATAAAGATATGCGTCAAACCCCAATGGCCAATTTGTATTTCTCTCAAATCGATGCATAAAACCCGGGGAGAGAGAGAGAGAGAGAGAGAGAGAAATGGGGTTTAACGTCCACTCGACACAAACTAGGTCTTTCGGGACTAACATATGGTTCAATGTTATTTCAATAATTCGCTTGCGCTTAGGGGTCTTTAACAGTGGGAGGAAACCGAAGGACGCGAAGAAAACCCACGAGGTTGGACAGGCGATCCTACTCCTTGTCATTAATATCCCGGACATACTCGAAATGGCGTAAACTTGAAATGCTACTACCCCCACTCCACCCCCTTTACTCCGTGCTGCAACAATTAGGCGCCGCAAATTGATATGTCCCGCGTGGGGGGGGGGGGGGATCTGTATAAATTTTTTTGTAAATCAACACTTTTTATGAGAAAAGTTTCTCGGCCGTGTGCTTTATCCTTCATCGTCAGATGTGAGCAGGATGGGCACTCAAAGCACGAGATAATGATATAGACATTATGTGGTATCACAATTAAAGCTTTGCATCCATGAAATCGAATCACAATGTCATTGTATTAATTCATAATAAAAATTGACGTCAAACGAGGTATTGAGTTTCTCTGTTTAAAAAGCTCAATGTGTATGTATATACGCCAAAATGACGACAAAGACCATGCGGGAGGAGGGGGGGGGGGATACATTGTCTCAGGAACCTGGCAAACCCCTCCTGCAATAATTCCTGCATCCGCCCCTGAATGTCACATGTTAGTCCCAGAATATCCTCGGTGTGTTGACTCGACATTAAACTCTAATCCTTCCCATTTCACACCGGGATTCCTCATTAGATTTAGAACTAATGCATTGAATTATATTTTGTATTTTTCAGATCACGACCAGGTACTACCGTATCGACAAGTCATATTAAAGTAGCTAAGTCCGTAACTCAACATCATCCAAAATCTTCGACATTAAAAACACTAATCCTTTTGCAATTTAAATCAGCATTGGTGTTGTGATCTTATCTGGAAAAGATGGGCTTCTGATATCCAATATTTAAGACAAAATAAACATTTTACCATTGGTACACGAATCGTGTACCATAATGCGTTTCAGTGCCATTTGCAACAAGATGTTGAAAGAATGAGGCTAGACGTATTCTACAAGTCATGTCAAACGGTGATATCATGTTCTTATTTGAAGAGCATGCGCAATAAATAATATCGGTGTTGACTGGAATAACCAGACGCTAGAAACTGACTTGCGGTTGTGACTTCTGGCGTATTTCGCCGAACATAACTGATGACAATTCATAGTAAAACGGACACGATTGAATGTAAAACAGTTTATATAAATTCATATTACATTATTATATGTGTTGCGACCCATTTGTGCCAATTTCTAGGTCCAAAATATTAGCGATTTAGCTCCTTTAAAGTTAACGAGGGTATGTTATGTCATGTAGTTAGTGTGTAAAGGTGGGAGTGTGTAAGGGTGGGAGGTGTACTCACTGAATTCAAACTTGTTACTTCTTAATAGAAATTTAAATTTTACGATCAAACCCTTCTAGCAAAGCGGGAGGGGAGAACGGTGGTGTGTCTGGGGGGAGGTGTTCCAACAATATAGACCTATGTATATTCTGATGATAATAATATTCATAATAATACAAAAATACTTTTATTCTATTTTTCAGGTAGTGGAGGTCACAACAGTGTTCGACCCTCACCGGTCATGCATCCTTAAAACCAATTATAATACAATAGTGTGTATTCAGAGACTAGCTGATTACCATAATATATACCATGGCGATTCTACGTTAAAGATATTACTTTCTACACAATTACAATATAGATGAACGCCGTGTTGTACAAATAAGTTGTGATTAATAAGGTTACGACAAAATCGGCGCAAAAAAAACCAACAGAACAGAACAAAATTCGCAAACCCGGTGTTGTAGTTTGACTCAGTTCTCTGTTTGTTTCGGCACTTTACATTTTCTTCTTTTTTTTACAAATATTGAACTTAACCTAAACATTTTTGGCTACAAATATTGACCATAACTTTGATTATAAAAGGTTATAAAACAAAGAGTATATCTGGGTTGTTGAAAAGCACTGAATTGCACAGGAACAATAGAAAATAACTGGACGAATCAATTGTAGTCTGTATAAAAATAGGAACCATAGTGTTATGATAAAGAAAACTTAACAGATGTATATCTGCCAAACTGGAGACCCTTGCAATGAGTCGACTCTTAGAGATACAGAGTCAACTCAGGCTACCGGTTGAAACCAGATGGAGCCATTTTCTGGTTAATGTGAATACTCCCTGCAGGGGCGGATCCAGGCCCCCCCCCCCCGCTCAGCTACATAATTTTTTTTGTAAATCAAAACTTTTTATGAGAAATGTTTCTCGGCCGTGTGCTTTATCCTTTATCGTCAGATATGGGACAGGCAGGATGGGCACTCAAAGCACGAGATAATGATATAGACATTATGTGATATCACAATTAATGCTTTGCATCCATGAAATTGAATCACAATGTCATTGTATTAATTCATAATAAAAATTGACGTCAAACGAGGTTTTGAATTTCTCTGTTAAAAAGCTCAATGTGTATGTATATACGCCAAAATGACGATAGAGACCATGCGGGAGGGGGGGGGGGGTACATTGTCTCAGGAACCTGGCAAACCCCCACCTGCAAAAATTCCTGGATCCGCCCCTGCCCTGGATATATTATTTCATGTAAAAATAGCTGTTACAGTTTCAATCGCCATTTTAAACAGTATTATTTATTCAAAAGGAGGTGATAATATTTTCTAATAGGTATTTTGTTTCTCACTAGATTAAATATTTAGAATTAAAAATGGATTAATTATTTGCTTTTTTAGTTGATTAAATTTGCTTTTTTTAATACGAGACGTCGATTGTGTGATACCAAAAAGAAACAAATTCTATCAAAATCTGTTAATATTAAATATTATTTAATTATTTTTATATTAATCTGATTGTGCAATTATTATTTTTCTTAATTGATATATAAATTCTTCATTATTTTTCTGTGATCGATATTCCACGAATGCCAAATTTGTACAAAAATTATAACTATTACTATTCTGTACATCTCAGAGATTAATTTTTCATTATTAATGTATGTGATGAGCTGTTCCATGATTGCCAAATTTGTTCAGAATTTTCGTATTCCTCTTTTAGTAACTTATTTAGAAATAAAATTTGATTACACTGATGCAAAAGGTGAACACATCGAATTAAAAGATTTTTGGGTATTATTTCAAATTAAACCTACATTATGGAAGCGCTAAATCTGTCTATTGCAGGTCTTTCTTTAGGCCTGAAATGTTATCTAAATTATTAATTAGACATTAATTACCTTATTCAGACCATAATCAACTCTAGATGGCATTGCTAGCCTGCGATCTTTAGTGGATTGTGAGCCGATTTACTGCCTAACTTTCCTTCACGATTTAAGGAGTTAGTTTCTCCAGATTCTGTGGTATAAAATTTATAATACAGTATGTCTATTTTGGTACTCCACGCTTTTAACTGTCACATAAGATTATATCATTTGGATTTATATGAGAAACTTATCCTTACGGTGAAAACACCGATTGTCTTTTCGTGTGGTGTCTAAGGTTCGAGAATTCATCTGTACTTACACTCAATGATGAACTATTACTTAGTATTGAAAATTTAACAAATAGATGGAAGTACGAATTATACTGAATGAAATGGGGGTTTAACATACTACTTTTCTGCACCCAATCTGTTTCACAGAGAATTACGAGTCTAGTAATATCTCTGTCAAAGATGACTACCTTAACACGTGCCGCCACAGCACGCGGCGTCAATCATTGGCTGAATGGCGCGTGCATTGTTTACATAAGACATTACTGCTTCGGGCAGAATGCTGCCTTTTAGTCATTTTAATACCCATTTACACTAAATAGGAAATAATCTTTACCTACAAATACTTCAAACGGCTTTATTTTTCCAATACATAAAAAAAATGTTTTAGAATTTAATTTGTCGCAGGAAAAAAGTTAATATTTCTGGCTCATTAAGTCGCATTGATGTCATCCTTATCAGTGATTGTAGAGGCCTAGCGAAAATTCACTGCTGATCAGTGTGTTCTGCACCAAGCTGGCTAAAGGCCAGGGGCATTTGCACCATGCTATGAGGGACGTTTAGTCCGAACAGCAGCCTACTCTTATTTCTAATTTCAATTGTCACAGGTTCTTTCATCCCTTTCTTATTTTGAGCCTAATTAAATAAATGTGTTTTAAGTTGTTTTTTAAAATAATATAGAGATGTACAACATCGTAAACTAAATGGTAGATTATTCCATAAAACAGGTGCTTGAAAACTAAAATAGCGCTGACCAAATGAGACCAGTTGAACAGTTTTGGGTTAAACTAGCTCAAAAATCCCAATGAACTTTCTTGGCCAACACAAATCGCACAAGGGACTTCTCTGCCAACACCAGTTCGAACAACAGACAATTCCCATACCAATTACAGCCTTCAATATTGGTTGTGAGCAGTGTTACAGGGCAATTAATTCAATCTATTAAACTGATAAACTCATATAAAAACAGTACAGATTTTATTCATTATTGTTTATTTCAAACTTCTTTTTAAGATAAACTTGGATGTTTTTTTTATTTTATTTAATGCTCCATCTTTTCATCGCCTTTGTCATCCTTTTTATCATCTTCCTTTTTCATCCCTTCCTGCATGGCTTTTACAAACGCTTCCATATCTGATAAAACAAAATAAATTAGATTAAATTAGATATTTAACCCACAACCTATAACTAAATGTAAAACTCATTTGTCAGAAGTTCAAATGATTTATTTTAGTGAAGCTATATGCAAACCTGAAAACATTATTAATTTGCTGCAAAGTAAGTCAATCTTCTTTTGTGAAACACAATGATATGTGGTTTAACGTTCTAATTTCATGCACCAACAGGGCGTTAACGAAATGGGGTTTAACGTCCTACTCCTATACTGGGCTAATGAAGACGGGCATACGCCATACAGTGTGCTATGAGGGAAATTTTACCCCGGCAGCGGCACTGTCGCCTAATCTTATATCGAATTCCAACTGCCAAGGGATCTTTTACGTGCATTCTAATGTATACACGGGACCTCGGTTTTTCGTCTCATCCGAAGGACTAGACAGCTGTCCTTGTCAGTCCCTCCGTTCTGCACCACTGACAAGGAGAAACCACATCGGAAAATCAGAATGAACCTTCTCGGCCAATGCAGGGATCGAACACCCGACCTCCAGGCTAGTGAGCCAGCATCTTAACCACCTAGCCACCGTGGCTCCCGTTAACGAGGGAGAGAAATGGGGTTTAACGTCCATTCGACACAAACTAGGTCATTACGGGACTAACATATGGTTTTATTTTATTTCCATTATTCGCTTGCGCGTAGGCGTTTTTAGCAGTGGGAGGAAACCGGAGGACCCGGAGAAAACCCACGAGGTTGGACAGGTGACCCTACTCCTTGTCACGTACAACCGGGGATTCGAAACCATGCCAAGTGACTCAATGACAGGCCTTATGATACAGCCATCCACCCCCCCCCCCCTCCCGTAAGCGAGGACAGGATCTTTTTGTATAATGAACACTTTACACATACAGATGAGATGGTTTCATCATATAAGAACTATTAAGTAATGTATCTCTGTTATGCCATCAACAAGTTTAATTAGCTTATACACTGAGTAATTACCAATGTAATGTTTTGGTTTGCCAACACCTTTGTTGCCCTTATTGTTGTTTTGAAGAAAAAATTGACTTTTTAACTCCTGACGTCAACTGGTAGACTATTGCCATTCAAAAGACGACCACCATCAAGACCAGTGCATGACATTTATCTTGCACTTGCAAATCATTGGTTTTTTTTTTCATTTTTAGTGAAGTTGTTCACGGACTGTACAGCGCAATGTACGGCTGATTCACCTGATCTATTCACATGATTCGATATTTGTTGTTTATTTCTTGCAATGTCTATGTAGTTCGTTTTGTCCGCAGTTTTATTATATCAGTTTTGTATTGTGTGTAAGGCGGGTCTCTGGTTTAAACTTTATTTTATGTTACAAAACAAAAATGACAGGTACGTGTTATGAATCTTAAGTGATTTACCCACCCATCGCCAATGATATTCAGTACACCGTTGCAGTAGTATCTTTAACACAATTATATACTCTTCAAAAAAAGTAGGGGATATTGAAATGCTAATAGCTATGCAGGTTGCGATGTGATAAATAGCCATGGACATCTGACATGCTTTGAGAGTATGTTCACAGATGAAGAACTTGTCGCCCCAACAGAACCACTGAGCTGCACATGCGACACCCAATAGCTCCTTACACGTGGGAGGGGTTCATTGTCAAATGGTTTATCTATCCATGTTTGCTTACCTATCGGTTCTTGCATAAGATTTACTGTTTAGCGTATCTTTGCTTTTGTTTGTTACATTTAATTTGATCGGGAGACGTGTTAGTCGACGTCAATGGACAACACTGCAAGAATTGCCCGTGGCACTGCAAGAGGAGTGGGTCAGTTGATTAGGAGCATGCCACAATGAATTGCTGGATGTCTGAGGATTGGTGGAGCAATTACTCATTATTAAGACAAAAATCAAAAAAAAAAATTTGCACTTTTGATGGTGTATCTCTTTGCGAGTGAAATGGGGCCATCAGATAAGCTGCCCATATGAACTGCTTATGTTCACGTGTAGGCAATTGGCCTGTTATTAACATACACTGGTTACCTCTAATAAAAACAGCAGTGCATTTCCACAGTTTGTATTGTTTCTGAATATCCCCTACTTTTCTTGAAGAGTATATATATATGCAGTATATTAAATAAATCCTTTTTTAAAAAAGATAATTAAGAGTACTTTTACTTTGGTTAAACAGTTACAGTATTACAAACCTCCTTGTGCAGCTGCATTGGCTACATCCTCCCCTAATCCGAACTGTGTCATCAGAGGACCAAGATCACCTGATTGTAGAGCAGAACTAAAAGAACTCAATGCCTGTAATACAGAAAATAAATTTCACTATATATTATTTCATGCAAAGCTATATTTTATAAAAAGTATATATTTCCAAAAATTCTTTATTTTTCATAAAAGTACCATTGACCCATCCAGTTTCATATAATTTAAGAACTATTTTTTTAACAGAAGTTTGATGAATAGTTTCTCCAGGTCTTTAGTCATTTCAAGAGATAAAGTGAGGACAGTGAATAATGGTACAGTACCTGTTGAAACTGGGGGGATGATATAGTATTACGTAGTTCTCCCTCCGTTTTAGGTAGAGTTTCACCTTCAGGCAAATATGGCACCAGCTGTCTCTGTATATCAGGATTAGCCAATATTGGAATCATAGATTCAGGATTCAATGCTTGGGATAGATCAACTCCTGTGAATAAGATCCAATTTATAATGTAAATTACACTATGTGAAATATATCATCTACAAAAAGCAATAAGGAAAAGAAAAGAATTCACTTGTGTTATTCAAGAAAGTTTGATTTAAAAAAAAAGCTTCTCAAAAGCTCTGGTCTGTACAGTGTGTTTGAGAGAGAGAGAGAGAGAGAGAGAAAAATGGGGTTTAACGTCCACTCGACACAAACCAGGTCATTTTGGGACTAACATATGGTTCAATTTTATTTCCATATTTCGCTTGCGCGTAGGAGTCTTTAGCAGTGGGAGGAAACCAAAGGGCCCGGAAAAAACCCTCGAGGTTGGACAGGCGACCCTACCCCTTGTCACGTACAACCAGGGAATCGAAACTGCGCCAGTTGACTCAATGACAGGCTTTACGGTACAGCGCGCACGTTCTAACCATTCGGCCATCCATCCTCCCCCCTCCAGTGTGTTTGAAGTGACAGGTGTAATATCTTCACATTAAATTCATGTGGGGCTCTGAAATTCAAGACACTTCTCCCTCATGACCTGCTAAAACAATCCCAGTCAGCTGAATACTATTCTTATAAACTCTGATCTGAGACTACTTTACATTTCAGTGACAGGGGCAGTAATTCTGAGAAAATTCTAAATGCGGGCATATCAAAATTTATTAAACTTACTGTCCCTTTCTTCAGTTGGTGGCACTGAAATATACAGAAATAATATATTTACATGGAAATACAAAGCCAATTGGACAAAAAACATTCATAATTTACAATAAGATCTTTTATAAAAACTTAAACAATGTATAATTTCATTTTTCTGAATCATTAAAGGTACAGTGTTTTTCTGATACTTTAAAACATGTCCAACACAAAGTTCTAAATATCAAATACTAACTAATACCAGGCATGCATAACAGATTTAAAGGACAATATTGGTGCCAGTCATTATCACATATGTGATAGAACTGGTTAAACACGTTCCAAATATTATTTTATCACAGAGTTCCAAATATTATTTTATCACAGATATCATTGCTACGATAGATGCATAATTAATGTTTCAACAGTCCTTTCACTGTCTCACAGAACAACTTTTGGTCTTCGAAGGAATTATTAGTGAGCAGAAATTCGCCCATGTATCTGTTACCACCCGTCACTTCAGTCAGTTATATAGAGGGATAACTCGTGTTTTCCTTTTGGTTTCGTCACTTCCGATTGTTGAAACATTGATTACGCATCTATCGTAGCAATGATCTCTGTGATAAAATAATATTTGGAACGTGTTTAACCGGTTCTATCACATATGTAATAATGACTGTCACCAATATTGTCCTTTAAATTAAACCAACAAATGCGGCAAAAAACATGGTCATTCCTTCACTTAAATTAAGGGGACCACAGCAGATTCTTAGTATAAATTACATACCATTTATAGAAGAGAGAATATTCTGTAGATCACTAAGTTGTATCTGTTGTCGAGCACTACTATTATTATCAGCAGATGTTGTAGCTGGACTGGGTAAAGCAGCAGCTGTAGCAGGACGTGTTGTTGTGGGAGTAGTCTCCCCTGCTGTTGTACTGCTTCGCGAACTTGATAGTCGTACACCCCTATAAAATAGAGGAAAAGAATATCATGTTGATTTCCTGAAGACACTTTTATTTAATTTTGTTCAGTTCAGTATTTACAGATGAAAATGCATTTTTAGTAAGCTTATAGGATACATGAAGACATTATAAAAGTTAAATATTGCTCTTGACGTGACATGGTGTGAAAAATGGAGATTCACACCTATTTCTTCGTTGAATAGCTTATTTCTCCAGTAACAATGCTTCATAAAGTCCAACTAGGAAGTGGTACTAATATTGATGTATCTATGAAATATTCATTTAGTTTATTGTATTGCCCTTTCAAGGATCAAATTTATTGGATTTAACAGCTTCAAGACTTGAAACTGAACCTTTCTTCTTGTTTCAACCCTTAGTTACTGGTCACTATGGTCACCAGCTTCGTGTGCCCATTGCTATTATGGACTAATCTTAGAATAAAATAGAGAGAGAGAGAGAGAAATGGGATTTAACGTCCACTCGACACAAACTAGGTCATTTCGGGACTAACATATGGTTTAATTTTATTTACATAATTCGCTTGCGCGTAGGGGTCTTTAGCAGTGGGAGGAAACCGGAGGACCCAGAGAAAACCCACGAGGTTGGACAGGCGACCCTACTCCTTGCCACGTACAACCGGGGATTCGAAACCACGCCAGTCGACTCAATGACAGACTTTATGATACAGCGCGCGCACGCTAACCATTCAGCCATCCAACCCCCCAGAATAAAATAGGACCTGGTTGGAAAGTTGAAGTAATGTGGGATGACAATTCACTATTCGTTGATAAGGTCACCAGCTTATTGTACCCATTGCTATTCTTAGCTACCCTAATAATAAAATGCGGCCTGGTCAAGAGGTCCCATGGAAAATTTATAGCTTTCATATTTATTTGCTTCATCATATTAACTTTATCCAGTAAATGTGGAGAGCTGACAATATTGTGCCACGAGCATACGCATATTAAATGTGCACATTATAAATACATACTATTAAATCTATATTATTTATATTAATGTAGTTTGTTATGACACAGCGACCAGGCCCCATATAATAAAGATAGGTTGCCAGGCAACAAAACATACGCCCACAGCAGCTAAATCGTCTGAGCGGTCGTCAAGGGTTGTCGCATATTTATTCCTTTGTAGGTAATTGGGGGCCTTTACAAGACAGTTCCATACAGATCAGATTATAAATTTTGTCATTTGAGGGTTTACAAGGTTCTACAAACTGAAACAACGGTCTCAACTCTGGAAGTAATCTACAGAAATTGTTGAAATTTGACAGGCTTTTTTGTTTTACGAATTTAAATAATGCATATAAATTTTGGACCGACAGACGGACGGGGGCGACGGCAATATACTTCCACATTTCAATGTGGGCGTATAAAAATGTTACAGAGATTTAATAGAATGTTTTTATTAAAAGAAAATAGATTTAGACAAGAATTAAATAACATATTAATAAATTGGCCTTATCACCCATAGTGTAAGAACATAATTGTTCTTTGGTCTAATACTTACGGTTCCGAAGTAGTTGATTGAGAACTGCTAGGACGTCCCAACAGAGATGATAATCCTCCTGATCCCCCTCCTCCAAGACCTAATCCTCCCCCTGCAGAACAAAATAATATCTTTAAAATATATATTCTGAATAAGTAGCTTTATACAACATTAGAGAAACAGACTACATGTACAGTTAAAAATAGTTGTCTCCCTTTTAAGCACATTGGGGTAAGAGGGGGGGGGGCTATATCTATTCTCGCCAGTCTTGTAACTTTTGAGGGCTTGAAATTTATTCCTGTTTTCTAAATTCCATTAGTAATACCTATGTAATACCACCGAAAATAAAACTGTTCGAGTCTAGGGGCAATTTCTAGGAGTTGTTCAAACCACATATTACGTTAATGATATTCTAGAAATGAAAATAAACACCTAGAAGCTGCATCAATTGTTGTTGACTCATTCCACTTAAAACATTCTGTAATTCAGAATCACCTACAAATAAAAACAAATACATTGTAACAAACATACATGTAATCGGAAGTCTTATTTATTTATCCATATATTCTTACTATTTAAACTGTGACACGTCTTAAAATATTTGGAACATGTATGTTAAGTGTTTATTTTCATCTCTTTTAAAAGATATATTTCTTTGACAGTTGTTAACCATCATTTGCAAATCATGTCCAACCAACCAGAAAAAAATCATATATGTTACCAAAATTATTATATCTTTCAAGGTATAATACTTCAAGTGAAGCTTACTTGACAATCTAGGGCAACAATCTAGGGCAAGTTCAAACAGTGGTTAACTTATTTAAATTAGTGTGGGCTTATTAGGTGGAGGAACATTTAACTTACCCAATCCAGATAAATCAGATGGCAGACCTCCGCTACCACCAGCGCTTCTATTAGAACCTGGAGCAGGTGGATGATTCAAAAAATCGTTCACTTTACGACAATTATCTTCATCTTTTTCAGTCTTTGGTTCCTGAATAAAATATTTGAATCCATGTAAAACAACCCTTGGACATATAATCACATTCCAGTTTCACATATAGGTGCCAGAAAGTTATCAAATCAAAAATCTCCCTTGATCTGATAATTTGTGCCAGACATTGTTGGTGACAGGTGTCATATTATTAGACTTGATCCGTTCACCAGAACCAAATGCTCATATTCATTACAATCTCAAAGTCTTTTAAAGATGCAGTCATTTTCCATAGTTTTTTCTCTTGTGAATGAACAGGATCTATTTGTACGAGAGTCATATACTAGTACCAGAATACAATAGACATGTTTGTTGACGAAGCTTATTACATTTACTCACTTGTAACCAGTAGAAATATTTACGAGATGAATTCTTAAACTTCAGTAGATAAGCTCTTCCAGTTGTACATTGAGCTAAATGCTTAAATTCAATATCATCAGGAAAGATGATCAAATCCTAAAAATGGAAAGAAATTTATTACAAACTTATTTGATAACAAAAGTGGATATAATTTCAACTTGTCTTTGTTTGAGCCTAAGCTCAACTTAGTGAAAGCTTGTCTAAGTTATAGCTTATCAAACATGTATCCATGATAGGCCTAAAACTAAAACAAAAAGTTGAATGCCATTTTAACTGTTAAACCATTCTACACATTGGTACAATGTACTGTTCAATGGCAGCTTATAAATGTCTTCAGTGTCATCAGAATGTAGTGATAGACATTCTGATTATTTACTGTGCCTCATGCATTTACTTGTTTGCAAGTGCCCATCTTCATTACCCCAGTCAGAGCAGAACAGTACTCAGTAGGACATTACACCCCATTTCATTTCATTTGCTTGCAAGTGTTGACATTCACTGATGAATACACTAAAATTCAACCTGGATCAATTACAAATTTCCAGGTATGACCTCATTTATCTAATCTGGGGGACTAACAAAATTGAATCTGTTTATATGTAGTACATAAACATACATTATGCAAGAGCTAAATCTGCCAATTGCAGGTCTTTCTTTAGGCCTGAAATGTTATCTAAATTATTAATTAAACATTAATTAAGTTATCCAGACCATAGGCCCAAAATTCAATCGCTATCTTCTCGGTTCAGAGTGGATCAAATTGAATTTGGTAAAACTGAATACCTACAATCAAGGGGGGGGGGGGGGGGGTATCGATGATTATCAAAGAACCGTAAGTGCAACTAATAATGTTTTATCGTTTGGTTGAGCCTTTTACTAACCACGTGTTTCATGTTAATAAATATTTTCTTTTGTGTTTTGAATTGGCCTATTTCTAATAAATTATCCCGATACGAGTCCCAAACGTCGTATACCCGAGTCCCAAACGTCGTATACCCGAGTCCCAAACGTCGTATACCCGAGTCCCAAACGACGTATATACCCGAGTCCCAAACGACGTATACCAAAGTCCCAAACGTCGTATACCCGAGTCCCAAATGTCGTGGTCATATTTTTTTTGAGTCCCAAATGACGTGAGTCCCAAAATGACATGTAATCTCCCCCCGCCCCCTAAATCCACGCCCACGGTAACAGTCACAGTGTGTGTAACTTTTAGACAGATTGTTAAAATTTTAAAGAAGTAACAGAATTTAATTTTGAGAGTACAATAAGTGAGGAGAGAGAAAGAAAAATACGAATAAAGGGGGTTAACTCTGATTTATCTCGTCATGAAAAAGCAATTTCGAAAAAAACTCACATCTTCCAAAGTTCCAGTGGTGCGATCTTTCCAACAAAAGTGCATCAACGAATCGTCTGATTGATAAACATAAACCAAACCCTTCCTCTTATCTGCTGTCACCGTTTTATCCCTCAAAGTCATCTTTCCAGCCCGGAATTCCACCAGATTTTTACTCTGGCTTCGTCCACTTGCATTTCCAAACAGTGCTCCAGACGCCATTTTATGTGTATATTAGTCTCGCTTGTCCAACATAGATTATGAAAATGAAGTACGATGCCTGGATAACTGGTCTTCATCTAAATTCCGGAAGTAAAGATTTGACTGATCCATTGTAAATATTAGGGGTGTTTGGTGAGGCTGTCAAAAATATTTTTGATTCTAATGCTATTTATTCAACGCGAAAAATATGACGACCTTTCCAAAGAATTCTTTAGACCCTAACTCAGCATTTTGTTGTCTGAAAGCTACAGAAATAAAGCCCAACTTGTGTTTGTCTCAATCGATTGTTTCTGACTAATGGTTTTGTCCAAGAGGTCAAAGCGTCAGGATTTTTTTCGTCTTGCCGGTGGGTCGAAGTCCAATTATGTCGGATAATATTCAGTTTATCAAATCACAATCCAGTTATCAATCGATACTGAGATATCTGAATCCATCAAGCATGGTTACCTATTTACAAAACACGTTAAATTTTTGTAAAGAAAATCCAACTCTGCCATTTTTGGCTACTGCAAGTGTGGTTTATTTGACTTATTACCTGTTCAGTGTTGTGAAGGTAGATTCTTTTTATTAATTTATTATGCATTGTAACCGTTTTATACCAGAAAAATTGGCATGTATAGAAAGAAACGAGTTGATTATTAATTTTGAAGTGTCTAGTTATTCGGATGGTACAAAAAATTCAAGGTCCCATACATATTGCCATTCAATCATGTAAAAGAAAAACTGGCAATTGAAATTTGCTGCTGTCCAGGTAAAATTTACCTCTGTCAAATCATCACAATTGTTACCGAACTATTTTCTTTCACAATCAAAATTTCATTAAATTCAAAATTGTCAATTTGAAGAGTTCATGTTTTCTAATCAAATTACAACTTTTCCATAGAATGGCAGTATTAATAAATTAATAAAACATTTCAGGTGAAATGTGAATTTTCTGTAAAAAGCGCAATATTCAATGACCTTGGAGAATTTTTTCACAATATATAATTTGTGACCATTGTTTTCTGTTCGGGTTTGTGACATAAGGCTGCCTTAGGTTGAAATTTGGGGTATACAAGCAGCTTGAGCAGAAAGTAACATATAGGCCTGGTGGCATTGCACTACCATTTCTAGTTTCGCGGTTAAGTACATATACGTCAATCAGATTCTAACATGAAATGTGAAACCTACTTTCAAGATACAAAGTAGGAATTATATAAAATAGCAATGTCTTATTTGATAATTGTTTAGAAAAACAATATTTCTCATGTGTAGTCATGTTCCTTAATGAAGTGAACACTCATAAGGCACATAGTAGGACGTTAAACCCCATAGTCATCCAGACAGTTTCACCTTATTGATTTGAACCCAACTATTCCAGCATATAATATGTTGTCACTGTTTTGACTATTTATGTTAGTTGAAGAGGAAACAAAATTGATTTGGTGTAGGCTCCGCTGGATCAATACACAGTTTAATAGTAGACTGGAATGATCAAAACTAGCTTACATGGAAAGCATGTAAATTGCATTTCAGATAATGTACCATCATATTGCAAGGCTGACTTATCGTGACACTGATAGTTTCTTAGAGGGCAGCCAATAAAAATTATAGCCTACCAGCATTAGGGATTTGTAGCTTGGAGACTGTAAAATGTTAGAAATGTAAGCTACGTCGACTAGGTGTAAAATTTCAAATGTGGATAAGTAATTCTTACAATAAGAAATACAACAATTAATGTTTAGTTATGAATAGCAAATAAAGTGTATTTTATTAAATACTGACATGTCATAGAAAGTTTTATTCAAATTATTGAGTTGAGTCGCAATCTATAATGATACATGTACGTACTGTACATGTATGTACTTCATCCACATGGATAAAATATATTTATAGCTCTAGATGTATGACCAATCAGATTAAAATACAAATATAAATTTCTAATCGTTTCTTTACATTTTCGGTTACCTTCACTCCATGGAGATTTTACCGACTTGTGAGAGAGGTCTAGCCATACGCTTAGATCATATGTAAACTTTTTTGTTCTCAGTAAGTCAAGGGGACTGACTCTCAGAATTCCATGCACACCTCTTGCAAAGCTTGAATAAACAGACAATTTTATTGGCTAATCCCCTATAGCAGACAGAAAACAGTTTACTTAAAAACTCTTCAAACTTCAAGATCTTAACTGGGTAAAAAAAACAAATAAGACAAAATTTGAACTATCAAAAAGGAAATGAAATATTATCTGTGTTTTAAATTACTGATTTATTGCATTTATGCACACAATTTTGATAATTAGAAAAATCAAAATATGTGTCTATTTCGACTTAATATCTCTTTACTTAAACTTAAAGGGTTGAAGACAGACTTATGAACTTTATTTAATCCAGTTACTGAGTGTAAATCATTTGATCTTTTAATTGTCTAATCCATGATTTACCATGTGATTTGTTAGAGATAATCTTAATATATTGTTGTACAGGCCCCCCAAAAAGTGATTTTCTCACAATGAATGTTCATGAGCCCCTATATAGCAGTCACATACCCAAAACACATATTTATACACATCAATGTATTTCATTAAAGGGGCTAAATTGCTAATATTTGGGACCTAGAAATTGACACAAATGGGTCGCAACGTATATAATGATGTAATATGAATGTATTTAAACTGATTTACATTCAACCGTTTCTGTTTTTACTGTAATTTCTAAACAGTTATGTTTGGCGAAATACACCAGAAGTCTCAATCGAAAGGCAATTTCTAGCGTCTGGTTATTCCAGTCTACACCGATAATATTTATTGCACATGCTCTCCGGATAAGGTTACCGTTTGACATGACTTGTGGAATATGCCTAGCCTCGTTTTTCGAGTCCCTTATGACAAATAACACTGAAACGCATTATGGTACACGATTTGTGTACCAATCGTAAAATGTTTATTTGTCTTAAATATTGGATATCAGAAGTCCATCTTTGCCCGGTAAGATCATAGCATCAATGTTGATTTAGATTGACAAATTATTTGTGTTTTCAATGTCGAAGATTTTGGATGATATTGAGTTAGAGACATAGCTACTTTAAGGTGAACAGAAGTTTAGTCCTGAATTGTTTATGTTTTTATGACACAGTATACATCTGATACACCGCTAGTTGGTACTGTGGTGTTTTTACGCATCAATTTAACCCGTTTTCAATATTCAGATAATCAGATTTTGTATTAGATAAATTAGATAAACTCAACCAAACCGTCAGCCAATTAATTTGCTCAAAATGGAGCCTAGAAGTCAGCCCCCTATCATACATGTAGACATTGTTAAGTACAGATTTGTCTATTTTCTATGTCAGTGATACCTTTAATACATGTCCATCACAACTTTGAAAAATTGTCAGGAACAAACTCAGACCATCTGTGCTAACTTTAGGAGCAACAACTCCCTTAGAAAATACACTCTACAGTTACAGTATCTTATCATCACAACATGTAATCAGTTATATGATATCAACTGTTGGGATCAACAACTCAACAAGTCATTATCATTATCAAGTACACTTCAAATTGTGAATA
Source organism: Patella vulgata (assembly GCF_932274485.2). Taxonomy (NCBI): domain Eukaryota; kingdom Metazoa; phylum Mollusca; class Gastropoda; family Patellidae; genus Patella; species Patella vulgata. The sequence continues at coordinate 68,778,294 of NC_065879.2, read as the reverse complement.
TTATTTTAAAAGTACTTGTAAACTATTCAACGAATTATAAACATTTTCATACGCCCACATTGAAATGTGGTTAAAGTTATCTATAATCTGATTGACTTCAGTTTATACTGAATTTACAAAATCTTGTGGAGGCTCTTAAAAATTATAGTTATCAAATTTATAAACAATGTTGTTGTTTTTTTATTTTGTGGGATAAAGAAACTGATAATTAGTTTTAGAGTTATTTACCCTGAATCTGTTTTGAAAATCTTGTGGGACCCTCCCTAGTAAGTGGTAAAGTTGTTATTCGATTAATTTCAGACGAAGAGCTTTTTGATGATAACTCAAATTGGTTTTAAGTTATCATCTGCATGACTATGGGTATATTAAATGTTAGTATTAGGAACTGAATGCCAATCAAATTTTAATTATTTCTGATAGTTACTTTATGGGTTGTTACTCTTGACTAGTTTTTTTGTGTTCAGTACATATTAAACTTGCAGTGGCTACTAACCATTTCTTTATATTTCAGAAACCATTAATAGCTTGTAAAGACAAAAGATTATGGAATTTTTTAAACAAACACTGTCCAGTGGCTGCAGAGAAATATTGGCCAACATTCTGGTGTTTCGAATCCCGTGCTCAAACTATCCTTCGGGTTTTACTTCAGTCAAAACCGTCAGTGCAATATAAAAGGTAGGTAATGTTTCATCATTTTCCTAAACCAGAGACTGAATATTGATCAACAAGAACAAATTGTTGCCATTTTATTATAGCCAATAACATTTATCAAGATTGTGTACTTGTTAATTCTGCCCCCTGGTTTTAACCTGAAATGTATTATAATAATAGCATTACTTTTTTTTTACCACAAGAAATATGAACATGTGATAATCATGAAAATGTTTCTGTTTTTGAAATAAAAATGGATCACAGCAATATCTGAAAACCAGAATATGTTTTCTTTACATGCGACAACAACATCTAGTTTTAATATGATTTGGGTTCAGCTGATGGAATAAATTATGGTTTAAAAATTATTAATTGGTCTCATTTTCAGTGAATTTATTTATACCGTAGATGGAGGTCAAATTAAATTAGATTGGGCAGAAAATAATGAAAATAAAAGATACACGGAGGATATTCGACCCACCGTATTATTACTACCAGGTTTAACAGGTAGGTATTATATTCATCGTCATTTATAGTTGACATGTATAGACTTCTGTCGAATACCTTGATAGCAAATGAACGAAACTCACAGAGTATCACAATCACGGCATGCTTTTCTGATCAGGGACATTTAAAAATGAGGCTACTTTAATGTTCTCTTAATCGTGTTATATCTTAAAGCCTTCAAAAATATTTTTCACACCAGGGTACGTCAATTTCTGCTGGTGTAGTAAAAGGTATCAGATGTTTGTCATAATTTCCATTCCCCTTTTCAAAACATGTCATCGCCCGACGCCCACGTCATAGCTGACCTGTTCAAAGTATGGTATAATTGGTTTTGGTGAGATTATTTGGCTAGTCATAAATAAGAACCCTATCAAAATTTAGACTCAGGTATAACTGCAGAGTTATTACCCCTGTGACAGAAACATTGTAGACACTCTACAGGTTAGAGTTTTTGAGGTTTTTTTATGTCACAACAGACTGTGACGTTCTTGCCTCCCTTCATCATTCATTGGTACTAAAGCCAACTAATACTCCTTCTCACTTCCACAATCTTGAATCAGAGTTGAAAATTGACACTGAATTGGGAAATATTCTCTATTTGAGGACAGCTGATACTAAACTAGTCGATAAGAAAGTCATGCTTTTGTCCGGTTAGAAGCACTTAGTTCAAATAACCATCATATTTGTGAAAATGCCTAATTTTCATGATGAAACTTTAAACATGTATCTTATACAGGTAGCAGTAATGAATCATATATATTACACATGGTAACAGAGGCTCAGAATTTAGGTTATAGGTCAGTCTTTTTCATGTATATTTATACACCCAACCTGTCAATCCACAATTCTTTATTTTATTTAATTGTAAAAGAAATTTATTACTGTATTCTATCATTCAATTCATTTTGGACTTGTTAATGCACATCTTTCTGGTTTCATTAGACAACTGATGTCCTGCTTGTTAGTTGGGGTGGGGGGTGACTGAATGATTAACGCGTGCACATTGCATCATAAGGTATGTCATTTAGACAAGTGATGTGGTTTCGGTTCCCCGCTTGTACGTGACAAGGAGTAGGATCGCCTTTCCAACTTCGTGGGTTTTCTAAGGGTTCTCTGTTAAAGATCCCTATGCGCAAGTGAAGTACTGAAATAAAATTAAAACTTTATGTTAGTCCCAAAATGACCTAGTTTGTGTTGAGTGGAGTTAACCACATCTCTCTCTCTCTCTCTCTCTCATACACATGTAGATATTACACAAATTATCTCCCTTCTTTCCATAGTGTAAAATGGTAATATATTATGGCTATTTAAAGCTTACTATATTTGAAACATCATCAGACATAATACCACTGATTAATCACTGCAAATGATTAAACACTGATTAATGATTGCAAATTATTCTGTCTTTTGTAAGCATATTACCACTTTAACTGAGATTGGTGAATTGCATCCATGACAGGGAAACAATTTACAAAATAAATAGTGTACAATTTATCAAAGCATTCAGATATCAATATGTGAATTTTGACATTTTTTTTTTTTAGATGTGTTGTGTTTAATAATAGAGGTATTGGTGGTTCCAGATTGTTGGTAAGCTTTTGCTAATTAAATTATTGAAAACTATTATAGTAATATTATGAACTCATAAGGTTGATATTGAAATCCATTGGCCATATCTGGCTTTTATATACAGGCTCAGAATGCAAATTTCCTTTAGATGTTAATGGGATGACCAGAAGAATAAATGAAACAAAACTAACCTAGCGTCTCTTCGACTAGATCTCCCATAGAAAAGTTATCTGTAATTGTTTTACTTTATTATATTTCAGACACCAAGAACATATTGTGCTGCCAACACAGAGGATCTGACATTTGTAGTGGATCATATTAAATCTAAATATCCTAATGCACCCTTACTAGGAACTGGTGTTTCACTAGGAGGGTAGGTTATAGATATACACTAAACAACCACTAGAGTTGATTATACTAAACAATTCCTTAGAGTTGATTATACTAAACAACCTGTAGATGTGATTACACTAAATAAACAATTTTAAGATGTGATGACAAAGTCAGCCCTTGAAGAGATTTTACGAAAAGCCATACATAGGATTATACAAAACACTTACTGGACTACTGAAATAAGTTTATTTGTCTGTCTGTACACCATGTCTGTCCCTCATACTGTTTAAGACACAATAACTGTTTCTAATTACCGTAGTTGTTCATTAGTTGAATGCATTGACAGTGTTCAATGATAGGCATTTTCTGCCTCAACACTTTGATTTATGATGCATTTTGTAAACCATAACTTTTATTCCAATTGAGTTAGTGATAAAACTTGTTGTGTAGTTTAAGTACATAAATAGCTGGACTATTTGCTGCTCAGGTTAAGCAATTTTATTACTAGATGCTTTATAAAAAGATAACGAGCATATAATTAATGAATGTCATCTATGTATTTTGGGATTTAGGTAGGGGACATCAGCCTCACTGATGGCTTGTTTTCTTAATTAAATGTTAAATAATAAATTTGAGTACATTTTAGTGTGAATTAAGTTGTGAAAATTAGACGTTATGTAATAAATTTAAATGACATGTAAATTTTGTTTATTTTCAGAATGATATTATTTAATTATTTAGCTAAAACGGGTAAAAATTGTAAACTAGTTGCTGGTGTCTGTGTTTCCGTGGCGTGGAATGTTTTTGAGTCGGTGCTATCACTAGAACAACCACTCAATCTCTTTCTGTTTAACAGAACTCTGGCGCAGACACTCACTGAATTAGCTCGGAAAAACATTGACATGTTTGAACATCATTTTGATATGGAACATGTTTTAAAGGTAAGTTTTGTGAAAGAAGATAATTCATTCAAACTGGGAAATACCTGTGATTTCTGTGGTGCATTTTTATTGATAATTTCTATACCCATCCAGTATAATGTTAAGCAGATTGTGTTATACACCTCTGAATAGTATTAATCTCAAAATATCCTCTTGTATAGGTTATTGTTACGATATGTAATATTATCCCCAACAGCAGGATTTTTGTTTAGATTGGCCCCAACAGCAGGATTTTTTGCTCACATTAGTCCCAAATTACTCGTCTGATGGGCGATTATGCAATATTTCAACCAATGACAGTTAGGTTCTCTTAAAGTCTTAACATTAAATTTTATTCATATAAGTTTTCTATTTCCAGAGTTCTACTATACGTGAATTTGATGAAAGATTTACAGCTAAGATGTTTGGTTATCCATCGTGGGAGGCTTATTATGAAGAAGCTTGTATACATCAAAAAGTTCACGCTGTTGAAGTTCCTGTTTTATGTTTAAATGCTTCAGATGATCCTTTCTCTCCATCACATGGTAATATTTTTATTTTGTCACCCCGTAGACCTGTGGTATTCTTACAGTTATGGCACTATGGACTAGTGGCAAGAATGGCAAGAAATGTTCTCTATCAGTCTGTTTCATAAAGACAATGAAAACAAAAGTGAAGCAGCATTGTAAATCATTTCATAGGTTCCATATGAAAAAAGTAAATAATTAAGTACAAAAGAATTGTATGTTTTTCTGACACGGCAGCCCCCTCATGCTCGATGCATGATTAATTCTATCTGCATTTCTGAATTCTCTTAATCATTATTAATGTTTACCTTATCTTAAAGGTCCTTATACTTATAATGTAAACTCTGTGGAGATATTAATTTATTTTTTATTTAAATTCCACAGTTTAAAGTGATTCATAAGTATTAGAAACCAAAGGTTACCATTGCAATATTTTTTCAGAACAATAAACGGTCCAATTCCTGCCCCTTTTCAAACACAGTTTTCTTTCCTCCCTGATTCATTCTAATTTTTTTCAGCTATTCCAGTGAATGATGCCAATAACCATGACAACATTGCACTAGTTGTAACATCACATGGTGGCCATATTGGATTTTTAGAAGGCTTGTTTCCAAGACATACAAATTACATGTATCGATGGTTCACACAATTTGTAGATTCAGTGTTTCAGCATGGTGATAAAGAACTCCATGATTGTGACAGCAAAAATGTTGAAGAAATTCCTCAATGAAGATATTTTGTTGAAGTGAACTCTTAAATTACTGAAGAAAGTTAAAACTTAAGTAAAGCTTAAAGTTACAGTCGTCATTGAAGATTGGAGGTTAAATTAAATTGTTTAGTTAATGTAGAACAAATTTAAGAGTATAGTCCTCAATGAAGATTTGTGGTTAAAATGAATTTTTTAGTTATTGAAATTCCTTGATGAAGATATTTTGTTAAAGTAAACTGTTAAATTACTGAAGAAATTAAAGCTTAAAGATATAGACCTCATTGAAGATTGGAAGTTGAATTGAATTGTTAAGTTAATGAAGAACAAATTTTTATTACGAGTATACCTAAATGAAGATTTGGGGTTAAATTGAATTGTATAGTAGATTTAAGAAGAAAGATTTTTAACCCTGAAAATAAGGTAGAAAAGGTTACCCTTGTTGTGGAACTTTCCTATAGACATACAACAAGCAGTACCGATGAAACAATGGTTACCACCATTATCAGTTCGTTAATTATTACTACAATTACAATAGATTTTGTTGATTATGTTTTTATCCTTGATTCTGGCTTGTAGTACACTTTGACTGTAAACTAAAAACAAAAACAGTTTTTCTCAAGGAATCGGACCCATGCACTCTATGTACATGTATGTGTTAGGAATAGGTACAGTCATTGTGTGATTTCAATTTTCAATATCTCACATTAACAATAGGAGCCTAGTAAAATTGTAGCATTCTATATGTGAACTACAAAATACAATTCATAGCATTGTATGTGTGCAAATTACAAAATATGATTTATAGCATTCTATGTGTGTGGATTACAAGATATGAATCATGATATTCTTTGTGAATTACAAATGCAACTGTTGCATTCTGTGTGAATTACAAAAGGAGCAGTTTATATGTCTTAATTTAAAAGTAAAATTTGGAGAATTAAAAGGAAGTAAATATATATTAAAACGAGCTCAACTATGCAAATATTTTCAAAAACAGTATTTTATAGAGGTATATTATAAAATGAGAATTTGGTTAGCTTAGGATTTTTTAAGAATAGCTTTTGACAAAAGTGAGACTCTCACTTTAATTTTTAGATTATAGATATTTTAACATTAATTAACATGTCCTTTGACTTACGAGACGACCTGCAAGCCAGATGGTTCACAAATATTTGAAAATAAGACGTTTATTATGATTTAATTAAGAATATCTGGAGACTGAAAAGAAAAAATATATGAAGTATGGGCTTTCTTGAAAACATAGATAGCAGAATTATTATTATATTATGTACTTTGATATTACTAATAATAATTAATGATAATATTTGTCTTACATGTATTATAGTGCTGGATGTCTAAACAAGTGGCTCGACCTAAGACAAATAAATAAAGCTCCGTAAAGTTTATATAAACTAATAATGTTATAACTTACAGGAAAGATAGAATTACGGTACAGGCAAGTTTGAATTAATTAATTTTGAGGAAAAAAATTAATTTTGTAAGCTTATAATCACAATATGTAGCTGAACAATATTCATGACAAGTTTGCAGTGTTATATTAGTTTAAGAACTGTTTCTCATTTCTAGTGTTATTTAGAATGTCAGAGATTTTTATTATTGGTTTATTATAGAATGTTAGAGATTTTTATTATGATGATGATGATATTATATGGGTTTATATAGTTGTTGTTAAGGGCAGATCCAAGTGCTTTAGGTTTGGCCAGGGGATTTGATGCCTCCTTACAAATGACAATTACACTGTGGCAACTACAAAACTAAAATATTGATTTGTCATTTAGATGGGCATAGTCAAAAAATAACTTCACATCAGTTTGCTTGGGATAAAAATATGTACCTTTTTAAAGGGATAGCCCCACCTTACCCCAGGTGCAAAAATTATTGAATCTGCAATTAGTTGTCTTTGTATTGACATGTAAATTAGAATTTGTATGAATATTCCATTAGAATTTGAACATCATCAATTTTTAAATACATATATACAATTTAATGTAACTAACTTTTCAGGTTTAGTTTTTTATATTTTAAGATAATATACAAATGTTCTCCACATTTTCAGCACATCTTTCTTGTTGAGAAAATAAGCACTTTGTATCTCTCAAATCAAGAAACTTCATGCATTTGATTTGTTTTCATATTTCATGGTTTGCTGGTTGACTTAATATGTGTGTTTTGTGCAATATTTATTTAGCATCTGAATCACATTACGAAGTTAGAGAACATTAATTTATGTATAAATCATGTAGCATTATGTCCCTTTTTTGTGATATTTTTAGCATTTGAACCACAAGTTAGATAGGAATAACTTTCAAATCATGCACTTACATATTTTAGAACACACCTGACAATAATTTTGTCATTTCACTACGATTGTAAAGTATGGTACCTACAGTTAAAGCGATAAATGGGGATTGAGAAGGTTTAAAATTAAACAGATGCAAGTTGGTCACGGATTGTAATATATAGAATTATTTCTCTTATTCTTAATGTGATATTTAGCATTTGAATTGCACTACAAAGTCAGCAAGTACCAAATTTTAAATCGTGCAGAGTTACATCCCTTTTTATATTTGACATTTAGCATTTGAATCACAAAACAAAGATAGAGTGCATTAAACTTTTAATTGACTCGTGATATAAACATATAGTGGGCTTTCATTCTAGCATTTTACATAATAATATTTTCATTTTACATGTTTCTTCACCATTATCCTTCACTATTAATCTTTAACAAATTGTGTTCTTTCATTTTTTTTATTTTATTTTATTTATTTATGAACACTGACTAGTTAAAATATAAAGAATTTAAACAATTGTCTTGTATTTTTTATGTAAATAATAATTTGGTGTGGAATGAAATGAGCTGGTCAACTTGTCACAATATTGTGAATGTTGAAACACCTTTTAAAATTACCATTGCATCAAATAAAGTTTTTTCCGATAGTTTGGATAGAACCTACCGAAATGCCTTCAAATCTCAACATCTGTTTGTGGAGGTGGTGGAGTGGTCTTAACGTTTGCACTTTAGATTATAAGTTCTGTAATTGAGTCAAGTGGCACTGTTCCATTTCCCAAGCTTGTAGGTAACAAGGAGTAGGGTCACATTCCAAACCTTGTTAGTTTTCTCTGGGTTCCTCCAACTACTAATAACCCTGAATTATTGAAATAAGATTGAGCCATTTGTTAGTCCCAAAATGACCTAGTCTGTGACAAGTGGACATTTAACCCCATTTTTCTCTCCTTCTCTCGTGCGTCTTGTTCCTACAGTCATCTTTTTATTACATCATGCCCAAATTATATTAGCCATCACCTGGATATTAATGCGTCATGTGCCACTGACATGAGGTAACCATGTCGGAAAATCCTGATGAACTTTCTAGGCCAAATCAGGGATCTAACGCACGACCTCCAAGCTAGCAGGCCAGGGTCTTACCTCCCAGATAGATATCGATACAATGCTCAATTATAATTACATGAGTTGCCTGGTGGCCATTGTCTAGGGTTCTTTTCCCATGAAAATCGGTTCTGGTCATCTAAATAATCATATTGAACATCCTGCTGTTTCCAACTGGTGATTTAGCAATCATTTAGCAAACAATTTGTGCATTCTATGCATGGACAAAATGGTTATGTTGCAAGCTTGTCGTCTTAAGTGACAGCTAACATCAGATCCTGGGACTCTATTAAGATATCTGTATCACTTCTGTTTCTATTGACAACCAATCAGCATAATCTCAATTATGAGTAGGATCTACACCACCATTCAAGTCCCAATTCATTGTCCTATCTATTTTTATTTCAGAACATAACAAATCATAAATGATATATATTATTTATTAGACAGTTGACTAGAACTAGGCTTCTGAGTATACAAATCATGTTCTGCTTAGTTGTGGGTGACAGTTGTCATGCATGAGTCAGTGATTTCTCATTTTAACAGAACTCCTCACACCACTTGTCATTTATCTTTATTTATATCCAGGGTTAGCTGGATACTCATAATATCTCACAGTTGTGCCTTTTAGGTCACAAGTTGAATAATAGATTTAAATACATTAGCATTAGAAATAATTTAAACTAAAATTGATAATAAGTTCATATAAAATTGTCAAAAAAGTATTATCAAAAACTACAGGGTATAGTTATAAGTAGGCTTGCAACAAAAACAAGATTTAAACTATAATTAATAATAAATAAAGTTTGTTAAATAAAGGAGTATTATCAATTAATCTATAAATGCATATAGGCTATGTACTGGAAGATGTGCAACAAAAATAATACTGACAGGTACATAAAAATGTAATCTGATAACATAGAAAGTTAAATGGGGAGTATGAGCAAGAACTTATTCTTCAATTTTATTCTTGACACATTACTGTATATTGTGAAGAAAAATCACCAATTTCTAATACAGTGATATTTCCCACTTGTACACACTCATACAACATAACAACTAATTTAGGGTGTGTCATTTTACAGTTCCAGAAAATACATAATATTTATGGTGTGGTGTAGCACTAGGATTAGGATAAACAAAACAAGGCTGTTCTAATCACACTCCCCCTTTAAAATTAGTTTATTTTTATAAGATACAAAAATATGTTAAATTTAAATGAGCTTATTTTAAACTACAATATTGTGTCTAGTGTAAGGTTTCAACTGGTTACTCTATTACAACAAAATATTTTAATAATACAAAAAAGAATTAGTATAAACTAATTATTTAAAGTAAATCCATTACCCATATAAAAATAATTGAGATGAATAGATAATGTAATAAATTGGGTCGATTTGATGTGCTATTTTGATTAATGATGATGGATGCGCTTAAATTTTTGTTTTAAAGATCAAGCAGGCTCATTTACAAATTTGTAATTTTAATTCCATTCTTAGCTTGGAAGACAGATTGTCATCCCTCAAAAGAAATCAAAATATAACATGCAATAAAATGGACAATTTATTTTTGACCCAAATTAAAGAGATCCAATCATATTAAAAAGAGTACTTTTGATTGAAATTAGGATTAAATGCAGATATATAGACAGATAGATAGACTGTCACATTTCTTTGGAAGATACTAGAAAACAGTGACCTGCTCTTTATAAAAAAACAAAATGACTCAATCAAATCTCTTCCCAATACTTCCACACATTAAGAAAATTAACAAAAACATTATCAGAATCAGTTGAAAACTTTTTGCGAGATAAGCTATATGTATCTATAACAAAACTACACTTAATGTGTCTAGGGTCACTACCACTTTAATCTGCCTTGTGATGTAAATCTTTCTGAATCCATTCCCAAACAATTTTACTCATTTCTTGACTAGAGTTCAGTACAAATGCATGAGCGTAGTTTTTATCACAAAGACGAATATCTGCGTGGGGGAAATTCCTCTTCATTTCATAACAATATTCCTTAGGACACCAATGATCCTCTGCTCCGTAATAAAAACTTAACTTTGAAATATTGTTTCGGATTAGATCCTGATCCAAATCAGTAACCATGTCCATTTCATCACGTGCGAGATAAGTAATGTGATTTACACAAGCCGGATCAAACAAATTCATTGTCGCATTCAGCGCACATTCGGGGACTGTATTTCCTTTAAAAATCCTTAATATAATTCGATATTGCATCTGGGGACTGAGATAGGACACAGCCTTTACGAACCAAACACACACCCAGCGTAAATAATGCAGGAGGGGCGTAATGATTTGACCTCGAGGGGATAATGCCATTCGTTCGATTGTCGGAAACAATAAGAAACATCGTAAGACTTGATGTTTAGGGAGGTATTTCAACAATCGTAAAATCATGTAACATCCGATAGAGTGACCAATGAGAATAAGTTTTATATCTTCTGGTATACATTCTTGTATAAATGCAAGCTTATGTCTGATTTGCCCTAGTAAAGTACATTCTTCAGGTGGTTGTTTTACTGTAAACAAATTAAAATAAATTCATAGATGTAGTTCATACAAGGCAAAAATCAAAGCTAATAAGTGTGACAGGTGCATGTACTAGACAGGGTATTAAATTACTGTTCTGTGTTTCATTGAGATTATCTGTATTGTATTCATAAACTGTCTATTATTATTATGGTTATGTTTTTTAGTAATTGAAGGAGCATTATCATTCCCACCAAGAAACTACATATGATTAATTTGGAATAATAGCATAGATATACATATATATTTAGTATAAACCAAAGCAAATCAAAACATTAACTTTAAATAAATCGGCACTTTTATTTTTTTTTATCCTAATCAAATAGTAAGTGCAGAGGACAGCACGACACATAAACAATTACACAAGACACACCCCATGGCATAGACACAATGAATAACAAATGTATTATATCAGATCATGTGAATGGGTATTGGATGTGTCTGGTCATTCATTATACATGGACATAAACGGGCCCTGAACCCCTAAAGTAAACAACCACTTAGAAAAAATATTGCATTCTTGGATTTATCTTCTTGACATTGCACACTATACATGGAGTAAGTAAATGTTACCCACAGAAAAAGTCTTTCATGTACACCTAAAGGCAAGGTGTCAAATTCCACACCGAAACTTACCTAATTCAGTAAAACCGGTTCCATCATTACCAATAGAGACATGACCAGCGTAAGACATTCCCCATACAGGTATTTTATTGTTACTTCGGTGATACAGATGTCTCATAAATTCTTCATAATATTCTATAACTCCAGGATTACCTGAAATATTAAGAAAAAAGTTAGTCCATAATAATTAAATATATATGTACATTTATGAGATAGAAAGTGTAGTAGGACAGTACCACATACAACTAGAAACAAATACCAAGAAATATTGAATGACAATTTCACTTTCACTCTTAAACTACAAATTAATATGCCAATCTCTGTTTATCAAATTTTGTTACATTCTTAGAAATTAAGGCTGATTGAAATACCATTGTATAAATTATGCCTCCCAGAGAGAGAGTGAGAGATGCATATATATTATTATATTTGCAGTAATTACACTGCACACATGGGTTGAGGTGGGGATTGTAGGGGTAGGGGGAGGGGGGCTTTAGAAATGGGAGGACAGTAGACAAATCCATGATGATATAGCCTTCTCTGACACCATTATCCTTTTTCAAATAAAAGTATGGGTTTTAATCCATGACTTGACTAGAAAAAAGCCATGTACATAATTATTATGTACACATTACCTGGTATGACAAAGAAGAGGAATTTAGATTTAGATTTCAATTTTGGAATTTCTCCAAACTTTAAAACATGAGTAACACAACCAGTGACTGTGTGAAACTCAGACTTCATCTCATTCTCTTGTTCCATTTTCTACAAAACACAACATCAGATTTAGATAAAGAATGGAAATAAAATCATAACATTTTATCATTTTCTACAAAACACAACAAAAGCTTCTCGATAGCCCATATGGATGTCATCACTTTTGTTTACATTCTCCCTACTTTTTCCTGGTGTGTAAGTCTCGCAGTTTTCTGTCATTAGTCTCAAATGTTTTCACCCTATCAATTAGAAACAATTATGTTGCTACATGTACTTGGCACTACAGTTCTTCCATTCACAAGCCCCCACCTCATACATTTACCCTTCAACATTGCTTGATAGAAAGAAAACTACCAAATCTTAACTTCTAATAATGCTTTATTCCTTATCATATTTCAGATGCTGATATGTTATTTGTAATGATTTGGGTTAGTTATTCGGCTTTAAATTCTATTTCAGGTGAGACAGTATTACAATTGATGATTTCCCTTGTGTGAAATCCGATTAAAGAAGTGTTAAATTGAAGAAAAAACTAAATAAAAAAAACCCATCGATTTGAATAGATATTAATTAAAAAAAAAAAATTATTATTTAAACATACATGTACATTATGTAAGAGCTAAATCTGACTATTGCAGGTATTTCTTTTGGCCTGAAATGTTATTTAAATTATTAATTAGACATTAATTAACTTATGCAGACCATAGCCAACTCTCGATGCCATCGCTAGTCTGCGATATTTATCTAATCTCCCATAATATAATGCCCCTTTAAATTTAATTATAAACTGTATACTATATAAATTAATATAATATTAATTTTATAAATAATGATAAATAAAAAAACAATAAATTGAGTATGAGTGGTCTTCTAACCTTGGGATGAGTGGTCTCCTATCTTTGGGATGGGTTGTCTTCTATTGAGCCGAGTGGTCTTGGGATGAGTTAGTTGTCTTTGGGATGAGTTGTCATACATTCAAGGCAATGCATCACAACCCCGGGCAATATTTTCGAACTTATTTAGACAAAAAACAGCAGCTTTGCATATGATAATGTTTTGCGATTACTTATAATCGAGTAAATATACAAACCGTAATGAGACTGACCAACAATAAAACGCTTAGCTTGTCAATTTATCTGTTTATTTTTCACTACTATTAACAGTCCAAAAGTCATTTGTTTACATCGCTGACGACCTTGGCTTTGGTTTCCGTTTCCTGTGCGTCGCTTATATACAGAACAATTTAATAATAAATGTAATTTTCGGTTTAATTCGTTATGTCTGCTATATCTGAAAAATATTGGCAATGTCCTGAAACTGTTATTTTGTCGAAAGATACAAATGAAATTGAGATTTTTCTCATTTTAGACAGTGATCTTATATTTGATGCAGGAGGCCGAGCACCTGTAATGACTTCTTCACTAGAGAGTTTACAAATGGCTGAAATTATATAACTTTTTCATTTGGAACTTATTTATTATAAATTGTAGAAATATATAGAAAATTATTTGAAAATGAATGTGTTGGGATGGTCAAAGTTTTCTCTTAGAAGGCTAAATTTTGTTTGTTCAAATCTAAGTCAAAGAAGTTTGGTGAGCATGAATATTTTAACAAAATAACGTACCGTATATTAATAAATCAGTGCAAAAAGCCTATCGGCCTATAGTAATTAGTATGTTAAATGTATTATGTATGTAGTAAACTAGTATTAAACATACATTATGCAAGAGCTAAATCTACCTATTGCAGGCCTTTCTTTAGACCCTAAAAGTTATATAAGCTATTAATTAGACGTTTATTAAAATGAAAAGACCTATCAACTCTCAATGCCATCTTAATGTGTTTGATTTTCACTGGATTTGAATCCGATCTGCTGCTGAACACTCATTGATGATTAAATGCAAAAATGGATAATCAGGACTTGATTATTTGACTTGAAGAAACTTTAAGAAAATGCATTGCTGGATTGAACATGCATAAAACAATAGTATGCCTAATGATTTTATTTACCTATGTATGTATTGACAATTGTCCTTTATTTCAGCACACATTGAATCCAGTTTTACAAATTCAACCTCTGGAAGCCAGATTAAAACCTTCTAGTCAGTCATTGCTACAGTTTACTCCACTAGTCTGTTCTACATGTAGTACAAGGGTAAGATTGTTTAAGCAAATTGTCCGATCTTACACCAAATAGTGTTATTATCTCTACCACACATAAATCAAGACTCTCCACAATTTCTTCTACTTGGATTTGTCATTAAAGTTGGTTCCAGATAGTATTAAAGTTGGTTTTAAATCTCATTAACAGATTTTGTCTGATGTTTTAGTACAATTTTAGTTATGGAGTATTAAATTTTTGTTTCAACAGATTAAACTTGTTTACTTATTTTTAGTTTCATGTATGTCAACAGTAGAATACAAAATCAGTTTATATCTCAACACTGGCTTTATCTATACTTTATCTATAAAATTTTCAACAAAGACAGATTGTCATCCCATGAAACATTCAAAATTTAAAATCCAATGAAATGGACAAATTTATATTTGACCCAAAGCAAAGAGATCTAGTCTTTATTAATTTATTTTATAGTTTCTTCAGACCGCTTCAGCAGAAAACTCATCTATGTGGTCAAAGGTTAAAAATAAAATACTTGGCCCTGAGTTGACCATACCAAAAAGGGTAGGTAAAAGTGATACCATACTATAATACTAGAACTGCTCGCATCCGGTGAGGTATTATTATTTCGTTATAGAGAGAAATGTGATTTAACATCAGGGCCCTGTTTCACGAAATTTTAACTAAAGATAAAATCTAAATTTGAGTAGATACTTCAATTTTGATTGGCTAAGCTCTAAAATCAATCTAATATTATCCAATCAAATTACTAAAATTTGGATTTTATCTTAGTTAAAATTTCGTGAAACAGGCCCCAGATTAACACATTTTGGGACTGACATACACAGTGCACCCCAACTCCTTTTCACATAAAGCTTGTCATCGAAACCATCTAGCTCAATGACAGACCTTATATTCTAAAAGATATATATTAGACCACTCCTCCCCACATGGAAAAGGGCAATGATTGTAATCTACAATACAATGTATATACATTATATTACTAAAAAATTTTTATTTGATTATGTTGTTTTTTTCTTTTGTAGTCTTTGGCTTTAGCTGGATATAAAATGTATATATGTATAACAGATCAACTTGACCTAGAAGAATTTGTAAAAGGTAAACATGTTTAATGAATTAATATATATGTGGATATTATAAGAATGGCTATTTACTTTCATTAAATATCTGTATGTTCATGTTAGCACAAAATCTTATTTCACTCTACTTCTGACAGTAGCAATAGCATCAATGAGCTTTTGTCTCCAAAATTAGATTGATTTATGATACCTGTTCAGTCTTTCATTATTTGCCTATGTAACAGATAAATTTATGAATAAACGTTAAATATAGAACTTTTATTAATAACATTTTTGTCAATATTAATCAGACATTTACGTTGGTTTCTATTGATTTCACACCTCAATCTTTATATTGATAAGCTACCTTTTCAGCCCATTCTTGAAATGTTTCTGTACTTAGATCTGTGTAATTAACCAACTAAACAACAGTCTATACACTAAAATGATATAACCGAATTCTGTAGAAATACTTAATTTTAGAGCATTTATATTGACTGACAGATTATTTCTTTAGACTATTTATTAATTTCAATGTCAGTTTGTTAAATCTGGTAATCTTACCAAAGATCTAAATAATGGTTATGTTAAGTGTATTTAATAATAAATTGTTTATTTATTTACAGAAATAAATTTACCAGATACCTTTAATTCCTGGGTTATACTTCTAGATTTACATGTATGGTAAGTCTCTACTGCATAAGTTGTGGTATTCAAAATATTTTTGATGGTCAAGAATACTGTTGAAAGATTGTCCCTTATATAAAGTTGAATTGTTATTTTATGGTGAAATTGCTATTTTGGTTTATTGAAAGATATGTATGGTGAGATTGTTGCCTATTTTGTTATTAAAATTTTAGGATGTATATATTGGTATTGTTGTCTGCTGTTATTTTGGGATATGTATGGTGAGATTGTTGCCTGTGTTGTTATTTTAGAATATATATATTGATATTGTTGTCTGTGTTGTTATTTTAGGATATGTATGGTGAGATTATCCAACATGGGTGAAGAAGGTAAAATACTTCGTCAGAATTTGGTTCAAGCAATGTGGCAAGATATACAGAAAAGAGGAAAACAATTAGGGGTGAGAAATTTTGTTTGAGAAGCCCCAGAAAATAATGTTGACATTTTGTTTATTTGCCAATTAATGTGAATAAATGTAGTGCACTGAAAATTACACATCAAAGGAGATGGTCCAGCAATTTATATTTAATAACAATCGGTGAATTTCCTGGTTAGAATCAAAACACATTTAAAGCCCATATCTTCTTGTTATCTGCCAATTGTATTTGTAGGGAGCTACGGTGGCTAAGTGGGTAAGAAGCTAGCTCGCTAGCCTCGAGGTCGCTTGTTCGATCCCTGCATTGACCGCTTCCTATGCGTTTATGTACATTTCTTTATGTTAGTTTTCTGTTCGATTCCTGCATTGGCCGATAAGTTCATCAGGATATTCCATAGTGGTTTCCCCTTGCAGTGGTGCAGGACGGAGGGCCTGACAAGAACAGCTGCCTAGTTGTTCGGATGGGACGAAAAACCGAGGTCCCATGAATACATTGTCATGCACATAAAAGATCCCCTGGCAGCTGGAATTTGATATAAAAGTAGGCCATAGTGCTGTTGCCCGGGCAAAATTTCTCTCATAGCACACTGTATTGCGTGTATGTCCATCTTCATTAGTCAAGTCGGAGCAGTAGGACATTAAACCCCATTTCATTTCATTTTTTTGTTTTTGGAGGCAGACAATTTTTAATATAACAGTCTTTTCGATGAAGTGTAATTACCTCCCATCTATTCATTTTAGCCCATACAGTGTTGTTCTCAAAAAAAAAAGACATGTTTAAATATTTTGTGTTTTACAGAAAGAAGTACCAGGTGGAACACAAAGAAGAGCTTTACAACATTACAATGATATGTTACGTGCTTATTTATTTAATTTAGATGAGGTGAGCAAATTATCTTTATTATTAACTGAAATGAAATTGGGGTTGAACATCATACTTATCTGGGCCTAAACGACTAACAAAAACAAGCATCCCCCATGCAGTGTGCTATGAGAAAAATTTTCCCAGTACCACAGAGCCACACTTTACTTTTATATCGATTTCTAACTGTCACAGGATCTTTCATGTGCAACAATTTGAATATGCAGGACCTCCTCTATTCTTTGGGGGAGTTGGATGGCCGAATGGTTAACATGCGTGCGTTGTATCCCAGGCTGTACGTGACACAAGCGAATTTTGAAATGAAATTGAACCATAAATTAGTCCCAAAATGACCTAGTTTGTGTCAAGTGGACACCCCATTTCTCTTTCTATATTCTTTGGTCATCTGTGCAATAATTTTAACTGAAATGTACCTGTCTGTTTATAGCTTTTATGTGTATGTATTAGCTAACTTAGCATATCATACAAAGTGATCAAAATTTGACCTATAACGGCTAATCTTTTAAGTTTTAGTACATATAGTTAAGGCTCTTTCAGAGTTCAGACACTACTTCTATGGAATAACCTACCTTTTAATAAAAAACCTGCACTTTTATTCTCATTTTGTATCAAGAACTATATGTATATTACAGGGTTTACTGGGTGATGACAGAGTTTTAGCAGGATCAGTGTGGAGAACCGTGTTTGAGAAACAACAAGTTGATCCAGAAGTACTGGCACTAATGGTGCATTATATTAGAAAACAGGTAGGTTATAATTATCAATGATCATGAGATGACCTGTTTAATATCAAAATCTTTGGGCCTAGTGGGAGCTTCACATTTTACCTTTGGACATAATTCATAATAGATTATTATAAAAGTTGCTTTCTTGACCATGATTTTATGGTTTGGTTAGTACTGACAACATTGTTTATTGGAGATGCACTAGGGAACTTGAGAAACCCCTGTTAATTATTCCCAATAATTTATTCATTGGTTGTGGCCCTTGATCACTTTTTAGTGTTTAATAATTACTCTATAATACAAGAATCACAATGTAACAGCCTTGTCTGGTGAGATCATATGTTTCATTGCCTGGCAACCTAGCGGTTGATTTCAAATTCTTTTGTAATTTATGTATGTGTATCTTATTTTCTATTTACAGATTCACCATGTAGAAAAACAAGAAAGTAATTTAATCATGTCTCAAGGCTTGATAACATTTCTACCATTACACGGAGAAACAGAGAACAAAGATCTACGAACTAAACTCATTACAAAGTTATTTAATCAAAGAGTGATGTTATAGTAGTGATGAAAGTGATAGACATAAGTTTAACTTGTATTTTAACAGTAGAAGACAGAAAAAAGACAGAGGAGAAGTTCAAAACTTCATCCAACCTTATGACGATATTATGTTATAAAATGTTTTTGAATCAGTCCACCCAAGACAGTGGTTTAGAATGTTTTTGAATCGGCCCCCTCAAGACAGTGGTTTAGAAAGCTTGAGGCTCAATTATCAAGTGTTCTGCTGTTAGCATAGATTGTTTTGTCTTATTCCCCTGTGATGAAGATCTTGGATTTGAGTTGGTATCAGCTTACATCTATGTCAACAGATTAATTACCGAAACTACGTTGTAGCTTTTCTGGGGTTTTTTAAAGATGCATTATGTAAGGGCTAAGTATGCCTATTGCAGGGTTTTTTTTGGCCTCAAATGTTATTTAAATTATTAATTAGTCATTTATTAAAATGACAAGACCATAATCAACTCTCTAGACTATGGGAAGCTCTTTATCTGAATCTTACATAATATTTCTTTAATAACCATATGAATAATAAATTTAGCCCTTCTTTTTCTATTGTTGTAATAATGAAATCTTTTATTGGCCTGCATATTTTGTCCTAATCTTATGGACCAGGGGGCCAGTAAACATATTTTTTAAATCAAGAAAGCTGTTATGCATCAAAGGCCCGGTAAAAAAAATTCCTTATTTGAAGTATACAAAACTTGTTTCCAATTAGCAATTTAGACAGGTGGAATTAAAAAAAATAAGGTTAAATACCATTAGATACAAATGAGTCATCCTTGGTTGACAAGACCACAGAGCTGGGGGTGAAATCAATCGAAAGTAATGTAAATATTTGATGATTATAATAATATTTGGAGCAATATGAATTTAATGTGTATGGTCTGAATGTTTGTTTATATTTACCAGTAATGTTGATAACTATATCAATAGAGATAAAGTTGGGTGCTTGGTTTTTCATCCCATCCGAACGACTAGACAGCTGGCCTTGTCAGGTCCTCCGTTCTGCATCACTGACAAGGGGAAACCACGGCAACTGTATAAAATGGTTGGACAAACCAACTATTCTGGAACAATGATCAGAAAATTGGCACCCAACGAGTAGGGTGAAGCCAGCCAGATTCAGTCAATTTTAAGGAAACAGTCCAAGGTATAATTTCAACAAATAATTTATTAACAGGTGCTTGTTTGAAATATTTAATCTATTCGAAACTTAAAGCTTGAAGTGGGTATGCCGCTAGAGAAAGCAAAACGAAACCACTTGAATTGGCTTTTGTTGTGTTGTTACCCATATCTTCCAAAATATGTAATATTGGTATGCAACAGTATGATTATTTAGCAGGTGCACATATCATAATTTCTTGATGAGATTAATTTTATTGCATTCTGACTGCACACACTATCCAGGCGCAGATTTAAGGTAACACTCCCCCCGGCCCCATAATACCAAGTAAGAGCCCCCACCAGACAAAGAAAGCAGACCCAATCCCAAAAAATTAAAAGCTCAATATATTACATATGCGTCATCATTCTTCCACTCCTTTGTGATCTTATACTATCTCATCACTATCATATTCACAGCAACAGATTGTACAAATGTTCTGTCAACTCTCACAAAACAGGCAGATCTCGAGATTCTGACCCATTTGTGTTCCCCTCGTTCACAAGAATTTACTCCCAGCAATGACCTCAGTTGCCAGGAAATTGAATCAAAGTTTCAAAATTTTCTCAGGCGGAGATCCTGTATATACTTTACAATTCATACTATTGTCCTAATAGTACTGCTAAAAGTCTATAAAGGCGGGATCTTGCATAACGAGTGAGGTCCGTAACCACATGGTTGCATGTTCCAGAAGCACTATGAAGATCTTTGCCAATAAATGAAATCAAATGGGGTTTAGCGTTTATTTGACGTGATTTGACTTTATAGTTACAATGGGGACATTTAGTTTGGATTGATGTTAAATCTGTCGGTCCATCATTGGGATATAAACGTTTTAACGTAGTTTGGACTGTGATCTCGGAAAACGAGGCTGGTAGCTTAAATATAACCTCGGCAATAGAAATGAAATAAAATGAAATGGGTTTTAACGTCCTACTGTTCTGCTCCGAACTGGGCTAATGAAGACGGTCATACGCCGTACAGTGTGCTATGAGGGAAATATTGTCCGGACAGCGGCACTACGGCTTACTCTTATATCGAATTCAATCTGTCAAGGGGTCTTTTACGTGCACGCTAATGTTCACACGGGACCTCGGTTTTTCGTCCCATCCGCCCCGTGGTTTAAATACATTACTGTACCAAAGTTAGAAAGAATGTGTGTTATGTATATGTGAATCGGGAGTTATATTAAGTACGCATATCCTGTCTTGAGTACTACACGAGTAACTTTTACAGCGATCCCAGACCTGCTGAATAATTAATTAAGAAAGTACTAAAACTGCTCATTTTGAACGTGACGCTAGCTGCTTCGTTCGGTTTTATCAAATCGGATGAGTGTCATCGCATATGATATCAATTCGAGATTAATTACATGCTCATTTGAAATTAATAATTTACTCTTATATACCTCACCTTTACCTTCATAATGAAGTATGCATTTATCTATAAAGCTCGCCGTATATCCAATGAGTGTCACCATCGATTTACTTAATTTATGGTTTAATTAATAGATTAATGAGATGTTCATTTAATTGGTATTGAATATAAAATATAAATAAAATAGGGAAATATACACCTTCAATCTGTTCATTTGGTTGATAATTTTGTTTATATAAAGAATATAAGTGTCATATGGGTAAAAAGCGATGGTCATTTGAAGGATTATTAATTACATTTACAAAATAGTATATTCATCAATCAGTGTCATCTGTTTTATTGTTAAAAGTGGGTGTATCCCACACAGTCCGAAATGTCCTATTCTTTACCCTAACCTATTTTATTTGTATTTTGATGGCTAATGGAAAGATCGGTAAATAAGGTCCAGTTTAGATCTATTTTTTTTTAGAACTGTCTTATCTTCTGTTAAAAGTTACATTTGTATACCGTTACACCTAAATATAGTGAAAACAGAAAACTAAGGTTGCATCGAACAAGTAACTGAAAAAAAAATATAAAGGACTAGTGAAAAAGATAAAGAAGGAAATATATCCAGTTTGGGTCTATTTATTTTGGAACTGTCTTAATCTTCTGTTAAGAGTTACATTTGTATACCGTTACACCTAACTAGTGAAAACAGAAAACTAAGGTTACATCGAACTAGTAACTAAAAAAAATTATAAAGGACTACTGAAAAAGACAAAGAAGGAAATATATCGAATAAAATAGGTTGTATCGATTTTGTAAAAAAAAAAAGACAGCCCCCCCCCCCCTCTCCACCACACAGTAAAAAGTGACTTACACGAAACAACAAACGACAGAACGGTTATATCGAATCGGATAACTAAAACAACAAGACATAAATACGGTTACAAATAACTATTGAAAGCTTTAGAAAAATAATTCACTTCGATATTTTACGAAAAAATGTAACATAAATAATTAGATCAATTAAAATATCAATAGATAATCGCATTAATATCACAATAAGATTAGATCATTATCTTTAATACTTTTAATAATAAAACTACGTCCAACAATCCTATATTTTCACACATCTATATATTGGTTAAACTGTTATATAATAATATTGATAAATGTGTAGTTAAGTTCTATATAACACATTTTTTTTTTTTTTTTTTTTTGTGAAAATTTTATCTGCTTTACATTTTGTGGTGTGGATAGTTATTTCTACCTAAATATGTAACGTTCGTATAAAACGTTATGTAATTTTGTAGGTATAATGGCATATTGTCCCATAGTGGTTGTTTGTTTAACTAAAATATAATTTGCTTTTTTATTCTTTGAAAGTAAATAAATCTAGTGACTGAGGAATCATTCGGGACTGGATTAAAGCCTGCCCCAAAATAAGTTATAAAAAGATTTGTGTGTCCCATATAGCCAAATAAATCTATCTCTCTACTATACTGAGTTTATTGCGTGCGTATGATGGACAATGACCAGAATATATCCTCTTGTCACCGTTGATGCAAGGGCATCAGTGACATTTTCAGATAGGGGTCATATGCGGACTTCATCCGGTCCTGGAATAAATAAAACATGGCGAATCACTTCGTTGACTTATCTTACCCTGAACTCAAAGTTAAACTGTCTACGAAACTGTACTCAAATGTTCTAAATTGAGGAGATGAAGTGGTCCCAATATATTTTTGCGCCGTGTCCGCCATTAAAGACGTTTTGTAGTATGGCCGTCAAATTTATTTTAATCAAATTTAAACTTCATAATGTCACTGAAAATTAAAATACAAGACATAATTTAGACATTCTATCTGTAAAATTTTACATAATAATAGTCCTGAATGATCAAAATAAGATATACTTATCTTTAAATATAATGTTATAAATCCTTTAAAATGGCATAGTATTTAGTCCATATTATCCGTCTTTAGATGATTTAGTTAGATCTAAATGATTATGCAAGCAAGTAGTTAAAGGGTTAATTTAGGTTTATGGAATCACGCTGTTATCTCCTTTCAACAGAGCGCGTTTTAATTGTAAAGACGTATTATACATTATATAAATATGTCAGTGTAAATGGATATCTTGTTAACTCTTTGAACTTCGATATTATTGAATCTTACAGATTCGTTAAATCTCGTTATGTATTAAACTGTTTACCTGTGTGCATATTGTTCAGGTAGTGAAAGGGTTAATTTAGAAGTAATGCGTGCTGTTACCCCTTACTGACTGAACACGTATTTACTTCAGCAGAAGATTACAAACAAAACAGAAGACATCAATCTGAACTTCTGAACATAAAACCGTTGAAATCTAAGCACTTGTATAAGATTATTTTTATCTATTTGTTCTGATTTGTTTGGGTTTTTTTATTTATTTATTTTTTTTTTTTTTGTTTTTTTTTTTTTTGTTTAACTGATGATATAGACGGGATCCATGGACATCTATATAAATAAATTAAAATACATTGTAGGCCTATTAGTATCGGGTAATTATTTAAATCAATTATCAAATATCTTAGTGAAGTCGCCAATGGAGATAAGTGTCGTCTACTTGCATATTTAGAATAATTGTAATCAATAATTAGTATTAATAAACCGTGTGTAAATTTAATTCATTAATAATTGTTAGAATAAAACATTCATCAACAATCGATAATAAAACTTAATATTTTTGGTGCCAACACAGATAAATGTCAGTTAGTTCTAAATCTGATTTTGCTGTAGAAATTATTGCTTTCGATATCCGAATAAAACCTCATCAAAAATCGATAATCGATCATCATAGTCCAGGCGCCATCAGAGATAGATGTCGTCTGGTTTATATTAAACTCAGACGTGAATACTGGAAGAGATTTATTAATAATATTTATCTTCAAATCATCTTAATGTCAATAATATAATCGATGATCAATTGATTTACAATAAACCTATAATTATTGAACAAAAGTTAATCTAAAACAAAGTCAATATTTGATTTCGTCTGGGGCGATGTTTTAGAAATTGTTTCAGACATGATGGCGCCAATATAACACGGATTATCCTTCGCAGTGACGGGTAACGAGTTATCTCCCCATTTACAGCAGTTCTTTACCCATCAATAAAACGTTCGGCGAACCCGGTCCCATTTGATTTGTTTCTTATAAACTGAATTTGGCCTCTAGGGAAAGGGATTTCCGGGAGAGGGGGCGGGGGTCCTTGGCGAGTAATGATTTATAACTAAATGCCTTATACAATTACACTGGTATCATTAGATTAAATTAACTTTCACGAACCAGCCTTATTAGTAGAATTAAACATGGATTAACTAATCCATTTAGTTAATCTGAGATAGAATTAATCTACACGATACACACAGTTCCTGATTTAGACAGATTTATAAACAAATATATTATTAGAATCTGATAATCATTCGTGTTCTCCAATCACAATCCCGAGACGCAACGTTTGATCTAATATTTTAATGATAAGATTAGGGTATTTCCAGCTATATAAAGTATAGTCCTATTTCACCTGACCATAATATTATTAACTTACAGTATAGCAGCCAACAACCACCAGGAAAGTAACAAAGAAAATGGACATAGTTTTCAAACAAGGTAGGTAAATCAAAATGTCCTCGATTTTATTCAATTTGAAAAAAAGGGATAGAATTTCATTAACTTTAATTTACAAATTTTAAAGGCACGAAATAGTTTGATTTATTATTCATTTCAATTGCATATACCTGTACCCAATGTCTAATTTTATTGCAAAATCAGAAAAAAACTAATTCGGTAATGTATGTAGGACCTGAGATCTGGAATTTTCAGAAATATCCAGGACTCATGCAATCCCGTTTCTCAGTGATAAGTAATGATAAATAACAAGACTAATATAGT
The DNA here is from genome assembly GCF_932274485.2 of Patella vulgata. NCBI lineage: Eukaryota > Metazoa > Mollusca > Gastropoda > Patellidae > Patella > Patella vulgata. The sequence goes on along the minus strand of NC_065879.2, from coordinate 68,752,877 downwards.
TTGTTTGTTTTTTCAGAAAGGGTTAGCTTTAATGAAGGCGACGCTTGCCATTCAGCTTCAACCCAAAAGTCAGCACAAAGCTCGCCAGTTGCAACAGTTCCTGGGTCGTGGAGTAATGAATTCTTTCAAGGCAGTGGGGAGTTATCTCCCGTGTCTGAAAGGCCAACTATAGACAACTCTTCGCCAGAATTATATAGGCCGAGTTTTCGTTCTCCGCCAAGCTTACACTTCAACTACTGCGGACAACCGAAGTTTACGGCCAAAGGAATTGGACATTCAAACCCAGGTTTCACTCATTCAAATCATCTGGAATCTTATTCAACAATTTCACAACATAATAACTTTAATCGTGCACAGCAGCCATCACGTTGCAGTAACCAGGATAACGGATCAACGACGCCAGTTTTAACTACCGTAGATGTATCAATACCTTTTGAAATTTATATGCAAAGCCTTAAAGAATCTTTAGAATCCACACAAATAGAGAGGACATATGGACGAGATAATCACGCGACACCATCCAATGGTTACTCTAATAAAATCTACAATCCCAAACCCTGCAGGCCGGTTCCTTATTTTAGATATTGGGAAAGCAAGACAGTGGGCATTTCCACAATGGATACTGCTAAATATAGAAAAGATTTCTCAGTATTTCAAAATTCAAAAGATGAAACGCAAGACACGGAAAAGAGGTACAAATGTGACGTCTGCTTTAAAGGGTTTTCCAGAAGTAATACTTTAATAACACATAAGGTATGTAGTAAATTTCTTTAAATGGAACTTAATGTCACATAAGGTTGTCAGCAAATAAATCCGATAGGTTGTGCCTGCGTGCATCTGAAAATAAAGTATTGCACAAATGAAACATAAATATCAATTTTTAACCGACATGTGAAATGTTTGCCCTTATTAACTTCAACATTATCTTTATTAAACGTATAGTTATTATTTATGTATCATGTATTTTGTAGTAATGTATCTTAATATGTATTTAATTGTATTTTTCAGAGAATCCATACAGGAGAAAAACCCTTTAAATGTGAAATATGTGATCGAGCTTTTAGACAACCTGGTAACTTGACACGTCATCGTTTAACTCATACCTCAATCAAACCTTACGTATGTGGCACGTGCAACAAGGCATTTAACAGAGCCAGCAATCTGCAGACACACAAACGTATTCATAATAGACATCTTTGTAGTGAATATTAATAGTATCATAGACTGTAAAAACGGTATAACGGTAATTGCATGCCTTAATTCAAATATTTAAACGTTTATTCAAAAGGTAGATAACCCAGTAGTTAAACTGACATAATATCCCCTGTATTTATATTAATTTGTTATCTTTACTATTGTTGTTGTTAATATTTTATATTTGTTAATCATGTTGTTACGTTTTTTATTATTTTCTTTAAATAAAACTCCGAAACTTATTTTGATTTTACTTTCGTTGGTAAGAAATGTTAGGCCCGGCGGAGTGGGGGGGGGCTAGGGGGGCCCACCCCCAATAACTTGACCGCAAGTACTCTTTTCTCCAGGTTATTGCGGCCCCTGGACCCTTGCCTATAAGGACCCAGGATGGAAGCCCCCCCCCCCCCCAATCAAGAATTGCTTCCGCCGGCCCTGAATGTGGATGGGTTATGGGAGGGTAAGGAATAGGAGAGTCTGGCCATCATAGATTACAAAACTGACTTGATTTCTGTCCAACATAAAGATATGTTGCGTCAAGCATAACGAAGTATGCCTATTGCATGTCTTTCTTCAGATCTGAAATGTTATCTAAATTATTAATTATACATTTTAACTTATCTAGACCATAATCAAGTCTGCGATATTTAGCGGATTGGAATACATTTTTTTTGGAAAATAATTAAACGTATAAATGGATAATCTAGACTTTGTTTTTATCGTACCGACTTTATTAATGATGATCGAAGCTAGACTAAAATTCAAAAAAAATATCTCGGTTCCGAGTGGAGCAATTTGACTTATATTTTCAGCATATTCTATTTACGTTATCTATTTTTTAACTATTATAGCGAGAACTGTCAACTCTTTATCTAATCCCCCATAATGACCCTTTAATATAAAAATACAACAAACCCGTTTGCTGTCATGTCCAGACATATCAATTCAAAGACTGGCATTAATTTGTAGAGTTTTACTTTTATTTCCTATTTTAATTATTAGGGAATGGGTTACATGAATAATTTTCCCTTAAAGAAAGTTAGAATTAATTTTTTAAAAAATACAAAAAAATATCCCTTGAATTAAATATTTCATAATTGTTGATCACTAACGGTAAATACGATAAGGTAGCTAAACCGTTGTTATATTCAGATATAGTTTACGATAGTAGATAGCTGTGCACACTTCTATTTGTCCACAACTGTTCATCTATCTGATAAGGTGGTCGACTGGTTAGCATGGTATCCACATTAGATCTCTTTTGTTCTCGTTAAATTACTTGTATGGTAAACAGAACTGTGTAAGAAGAACCTGAATCGATTGAGAAGAACCTTGTAATTGTCAGGGCCGGCGGAAGCAATTTTCGAATAGGGGAGGGCGCTACCATCCTAGGACTTTAGGCGAGGTCCAGGGGCCGCCTAGTTCCCGGAAGCTCCTTGGGGTCTAGATCGTCTGAGCGATTTCAGGCTAATAAATTTACTCAGCAGTGACGTGGAATTATTTTCTAAATCCCTTACCATGCAAACACAGTCGATGTTTGTTTCCTGCGATACTGAACTTGGCAAATATAATAATGCATAATAATACCAAGGTTATGGACATAAGCCAAAGATCTTGATAACCCAAAGATCTTGGTTCCTTTCGATATTCACGCATATCGGATCGTAACTTCCTGAATTATATCCCTTGATTGTACGAAAAATCGCGTTTTTAGGCTGTGGTCCATCTAGAAGTCACAATTTTTATCCGATTAAAAAAAAACGTTTGAATATATCACCCTAATGGTGGTTGAGTTCGAATTTCGTGAAAATCGGACCAAAACTGCCATACAAAAATGGCCGCCATGAAATGAAATGAAATGGAGTTTAACGTCCTACTGTTCTGCTCCTAACCTGGGCTAATGAAGACGGGCATACGCCATACAGTGTGCTATGAGGGAAATTTTGCCCGGACAGCGGCACTACGGCCCCTCTAGAGGCCATAATTTTGATCCGATTTTGATGAAACTTAAAAATTATGTTTATATGACAATGATCTTGGTTCCTTTCCATAATCGCGCATATGCGAACGAATCTGCCTGGATTATGGCCACTGATTGTTCGAAAATCGCATTTTTACCTTGTAGGCCCGCTAGAAGTCACAATCTGTATTCAATTTAAAAAAAAAAACGTTTAAATATATCACTGTTACACATCAATGAAGGTTGAGTTTGAATTTCGCAAAAATCTGACCCAAACTGCCGGACAAAATGGCCGCTCCTTGTACGCAAATAGTGTAAAAGTATGTAATACCAAGGTTGTGGACACTCTAGAAGTCATAATTTTTATCTGATTTTGATGAAACTTAAAATATATCTTTATACCCCACAGATCTCAGTCCCTCTCGATATTTGCCCATTTCAGACCATAACATTCTGGATTACGGCCCCTGGTTGTACATAAAAGCGCTTTTGTTTTCAGTTTGTTCTCTATCCATCTCTTCCAAAATGTGCGCGTATCTTGCCTGGCAACCGCTGGTTTTATTACCTAATCTGTCATAGATACAACGCAAGTGAGATGGGGTTGAAATAAACATCGACTATTTCGTTAACTAATCGTGGCCCTCGCAACTGGGGAGTCTCTCAACCTAGGGATCAGTACAGTGCATTACTTGTTTTTCTTCTGAAAGTCTCTCTTCTATGTTGCAATTGTAAATTAAGTCAAGAAAAGTTTGAGTTTAATAGTTTTATCTAAAGAAACTAATAAAAATATAACATGGTTAACAAATATAAAAGATTTACAATCAATAACAATAGTAAAGATAAATTAATATAAATACAGGTAACAATAAATAAACCAGTTTATATGAAGGGCTATCTCCCTTAAAGCACCCGACAAGACTGCGATATCACCCAAGAATTTGAATTAAGACAACCCATCACCGTTATAACACTGTTGTAAACGGTTACGGTTCTTAACATCCATTTTGCAATACGGACCTCACCCACGAAACAGATCATTGGTGTATTTTATTGTAGTATTAATATTCACTTTAAAGATGTCTATTATGAATACGCATGTGTGTCTGCAGATTGCTGGCTCTATTAAACGCCTTGTTGCACGTGCCACATACGTAAGGTTTGATTGAGGTATGAGTTAAACGATGACGTGTCAAGTTACCAGGTTGTCTAAAAGCTCGATCACATATTTCACATTTAAAGGGTTTTTCTCCTGTATGGATTCTCTGAAAAATACAAATAAATACACATTATACATAAAATACATTATAGACTATGGGAAGAATACGATATAAAGCACATACACTGTGCCAATTTAATAACGATAAGGTGTCATTTCTGCTATAGTTTATATTCAGATCCAAACTCTGGCAAAACCCTTGGGTTTGTTTGCTCCCAACCATGATTTTGCATGAGGAACAAGATCCTGTCCAGCCCCCCCTCCCCCCAAAACAATATTTATATGTGTGTGGGGGAGGGGAGGGGTGGGGTGGCAGTCCCTCCAAGTGCCACCGGGTAATATTGGGCTGTGGGGAACATGGTATTGGTAGCATATCTGACCCACGGTATATGTTTGACACGAAATTTTAACTAAAGATAAAATCCAGATTTTAGTAGATACTTCAATTTTGATTGGATAAGCACTAAAATCAATCTAATATTATCCAATCAAATTACTAAAATTTGGATTTTATCTTAGTTAAAATTTCGCGAAACAGGCCCCTAGTTGAGTACTATGATTATGATTATAATGTTGAAAATCGCATTTAAACCGCGTGATCTTTTGCCATTTGCGAGGGGCGCAAAAACTCAATTAGCCTTTGCTGCCAACCTGGTGTGACGTTAAGTTCCATAAAAAGACATTTACTACATAGGCCTACCTTGTGTGTAATTAACGTATTACTTCTGGAAAACCCTTTACAACAGACGTCACATTTGTACCTCTTTTCCGTGTCTTGCGTTTCAGTTTTTGAATTATGAAATAATGGGAAATCTTTGCTACACTTAGCAGCATCCACTGGGGAAATACCCACTGTCTTGCTTTCCCAATATCTAAAATAAGGAACGGGTCTGCAGGGTTTGGGATTGTAGATTTTATTAGAGTAACCGTTCGATGATGTCACGTGATTATCTCGTCCACATGTCTTCTCTATTTGTGTGGATTTTAAAGATTCTTTAAGGCTTTGCATATAAATTTCAAAAGGTATTGATACATCTACGGTAGTTAAAACTGGCGTCGTTGATCCGTTATCCTGGTTACTGCAACGTGATGGCTGTTGTGCACGATTAAAGTTATTATGTTGTGAAATTGTTGAATAAGATTCCATATGATTTGAATGAGTGAAGCCTAAGTTTGACATTCCAATTTCTTGGGATGTAAACTTCGGTTGTCCGAAATAGTTGAGTTGTAAGCTTGGTGGAGAACAAAATCTTGGCCTATATAATTCTGGCGAAGAGTTGTATATAGTTGGCCTTTCATACACGGGAGATAACTCCCCACTGCCTTGAAATAATTCATTACTCCACGATCCAGGAACTGTTACAACTGGCGAGCTTTGTGCCGACTTTTGGATTGAAGCTGAATGGCAAGCGTCAGCCCTCCTTTTTCCAGGAATTGATACTACTGGTGACCTTTGTGGTGCGTTGTCGATTGAAGCGTTGTAGTCATCATGGCTGATTATTTCTAAAACAAAACAAAACAAAACATTAAACAACAAGTTTGACAACCTTAACTTATCTTTCGTAATTTAAAATTTGTAAATTCCAGCTACAAAAACCTACTCAATTTTTAAGATAGAATAAAATCGAGTATATTTTGATTTACCCACCTTGTTTAAAAACTATGTCCATTTTCTTTGTTACTTTCCTGGTGGTTGTTCTCTGCTGTACTATAAGTTAATAATATTATGGTCAGGTGAAATGGGACTATACTTTATATAGCTGGAAATACCCTAATCTTATCATTGAAATATTAGATCAAACGTTGCGTCTCGGGATTGTGATTGGAGGACACGAATGATTATCAGATTCTAATGATGTATTTGTTTATAAATCTGTTTAAATCAGGAACTGTGGATTAATCATATCGCAGATTACCTAAATGGATTAGCTTATCTAGTTCTGATTCTACTAATAAGGCACGTTAATTCAGTCTATATGATAGGCCTACCAATGTAATTTTATCAGGTATTTAGTTTAAAATCATTACTCGCCAAGGACCCCCTCCCTTTCACAAGAAGCTAAATAAAATTGATAAGAACAAACCAAATGGGTCTGGATTCGCCGAACGTTTTATTGGCGGGTAAAGAACTGCTGTAAATGGAGAGATAACTCGTTACCCGTCTCTGCGAAGGATAATCCGTGTTATATTGGCGCCATCATGTCTGAAACAATTTCTAAAACATCGCCCCAGACGAAATCAAATATTGACTTTATTTTAGATTAACTTTTGTTCAATAATTATAGGTTTATTGTAAATCAATTGATCATCGATTATATTATTGACATTAAGATGATTTGAAGATAAATATTATTAATAAATCTCATACAGTATTCACGTCTGAGTTTTATATAAACCAGATGACATCTATCTCTGATGGCGCCTGGACTATGATATTCGATTATCGATTTTTGATGAAGCGATTGTTCGGATATTAAAAGCAATAGTTTCTGCAATATAATTTGTATAAGTTAGCGATTTAGAACCAGATGACATTTATCTCTGATGGCGCCACAAATGTTATGTTCGATTATCGATTGCTGATAAAATCATTATTCTGACAATTATTGGTGAATTAATTTTAAATACAGTTTATTAATTGTTGATAACAATTTTAAATACCACTGTAGACGACATTTATCCTTGTTGGCGACTCCACTAAGATATGCGATGATCGACTGTAGATATTATTTATTACTGGTACAAAATAGATCATTAGTATGAATAATCTAATTGATTGTAGCCATTTATTCGATTGTTATTTATATATTATCAAAAGTAAACCTTAAATTTATAAGTATGTCGATATATTGATAACATATTCTACGGAATAACTGAGTGCCGATATATTGATAACATATTCTATTGAATAACTGAATGCCGATATATTGAGAACATATTCTATGGAATGTCGATATAAAAATATTCGAGAATAACTGAATGTCGATATATTGATAACATATTCTGGAATAACTTAATGTCGATATATTGATAAAATATTCGAAAATAACTGATTGTCGATATATTGATAAAATGTTCCAAAATAACTGAATGTCGATATATTGATAACATAACTGAATGTCGATATATTTATAAAATTCTAGAACAACGTAATTTCGATATAATGATAAAATATACAAGAATAACTTAATTTCGATATAATGATGAAATATTCTAGAATAACTGATAACTGAATGTCGATATTGTGATACGATTCTAGAATAACTTAATCATTAATAATAATAATTAGGTTAATTTAGTAATTCTTATATCAACAAATCACGAATAGCAGTTAATATGCTCATTTGGTTTACATTATTTACTTATATCGGATGAGTGTCATCCTTAATATACTAAATTAGATGTTCATTTTAAATTCTTTTGTTTTTCAAATTGATAAACTGCTCAGTTATGCAAATTTGATTTTATATCGGATGAACGTCATGTCTGATTTGCTTTTTAAAAGGTTAATTCGTCGAATTTTAATGGTTTTATTCTGAGGATACACGCACTTCCATCTTGTATTATTTTTTTTTTTATTTACTTTTTTAAAAAATTTTTTTTTTTTTTTTTTTTTTTTTGGGGGGGGGGGGGCTTTTCTTTTCAACAAATGGAGTTCTTTGTAATTTCGCCTTTCATGCGATTTCAGGGGAAATAATACTTCTATGTAACATTCATTAATAACAAAGAAATTGTGAATTCGTCGATCTTAAGCAAGATCAATTACCCGATCCACCATGGTTTTTAATTTCGTGTTGATCCCCCAGCGGGTGTTTAACTAATGACATTGTAATATTTCTGTGAATTCACCGACCAAATAGAAAGGTGGACATTTTGAACATAATTATACTGTGGCTAAAACTACACAATATGGTATATGTACTATAACAAAACTATGCTGTTTTCTCTTTCTACTGGTAGTGATATTAAAGATGTGCTAATACTGGTAACAAATATTATTGTTCGAAAATGAGACAGTTTTGGGAACTAAAGCCTTTTTCTTTCAGAAATATGAGGATACGTCTTGTTACGAGTTATACGAAAGTAAAATACAGTAACTGTTTACTAATTTTTTTTGTCGGAAATTCAAATTGAAAAATTACAATGAAATAAAATAAAGAAAAACTGTTGTTTTTTTTATGAGAAATGCGAGAAATAAATGTCAGTTTATTTATTTTATTTTATGGTATCACCACTGATTTTAAAACTAATCTATGTCTTCAGGGAAGTCATCAATGTATTCGGGAATATAGGGTCATTTCATTATTCTCACCGTTTGTTCAATTTGCTGGGATAATATCCAGTTAGAAGATAATTCAAATTCAAGTATTGTAGTTCTCACAAATCTTTTTTGTAATATTTGCAACAAATAATGATATGATACCCATATAAATTACCGTATTAAACAGGTGTGGTATCAGATTATAAACCCGAGTAACTCACTATTTGACATAAATATTTTCTTTGATATAAACCGGTATTTATTCTGCATTGTAATAAATTGTAGTATTATTTTAGAATAATTCATTAAATCATCTTATAAATTAAAGTCTTTAGCTAATTGTACAATACATCGTTAAAGGGGTTTGAGTAATTCGAGTTTTAAAGGGATCACATGCTGTTACCCCCTCACTGGTACAACACGTGTTCATTTTATCAGAGTAATTATTTTAGAAATAACAAAAAACAAAAATATCTATAGACATACTGCAATAGTAGTTCAGGTTAACTCTTTTTACTGTTTCTGTTTGTTTGTTATACTAAACATTTTTAATCAGAATAATGGTTAATGTAAAGGGATTGAGAGTACAGATATATAAAGAGGTTTGCTAGAGTAGTCAAGGTTATTGAAAGTGTAAATACTTTAAGGAATGAGTTATTGTTTATTTTTGAAAGCGCCCCACCTCAATATACACTCCCCATCCCACACCTCGCTATCTAAATAATAAACAGAACACAATCTAGAATTGTATGCCCCGTGCATTTAGCGATGATATCTTAACATGCCAGACCAAAATATAATCAACAGTACTTTTATTTTGAAAAGAAAAACCAAAAAAAACATTATGTATCAAACAATATCGACCAAAACTAGGTTATAGCCATTTCAAACTTGATTTTACATCACCTTCTGTATATGTCTTAGATAAATAAAGTAATAATAAGTTTGCTATCTGTTGATGCATGCCAGCCCATTTGGGCGTGCTTATTTATAGATTTCAGAAACCGAAGTAAGTAAATAAAGTTCACTTTAAACCATCTCGAATTAGAAAATGTCATTAATATAGTCGCCAAACGGGATGAGTGTTGCCTGTGTTGATATAAAAAATAACCCGGTTAATATGATAACCGATGCAATATATTATAGTTTTTAAAATAATTGGCATTAATATCAGAATATCCAACTTAATATAATAATTACCGATTCCTAATTGATTCATCAAAAAATCGATAATCGATTATCATAGTCCAGGCGTCATCAGAGATAAATGTCGTCTAGTATATTATAAATTCAGACGTGAATACTGGAAGAGATTTATTAATAATATTTATCTTGAAATCATCTTAATGTCAATAATATAATCGATGATCAATTGATTTACAATAAACCTATAATTATTGAACAAAAGTTAATCTAAAATAAAGTCAATATTTGGTTTCGTCTGGGGTGGGGATTTAGAGTGGGAGGCAGACGCAATGGCGCCATCATAATACAAACTTTTCCCGTTGTGTGTGTGTGTGTCGTAGAATGTAATTATCTCCCCTTTGTAATAATTATCTCCCCTTTGATGTAAAATACTTGTGAAGAACATTTTCTCATAAAGTAGTAAAGGTAGAATGTTATGTTTTCATTTTTTTATTAGAATAATATCACAAGTCAGACACCCCGAGCCCTATTGTTTTATCATTCTTTTATACATAAGATTTTTTTATATCTGATTCCAGAACGAAAATAATAAATATATAAACTTTTATGTTCGTTTGGTTATATTTCTGTAGTAAATAACAGGGTGAAATTAGGATTGGATGCATTTTTTTTTAAAGCTAACTCCAAATTCAGTATAGAATCTAAATAAGTCTAACACGATGAACTGTAGCGAGAGAGAGAGAGAGAGAGAGAGAGAGGGAGGGGGAAATGGGGTTTAACGTCCACTCGACACAAACTAGGTCATTTCGGGACTAACATACGGTTTAATTTTATTTCAATAATTCGCTTGCGCGTAGGGGTCTTTAGCAGTGGGAGGAAACCGGAGGACCCGGAGAAAACCCACGAGGTTGGACAGGCGACCCTACTCCTTGTCACGTACGACCGGGGATTCGAAACCACGCCAGTTGACTCAATGACAGGCCTTATGATACAGCACGCACGTGCTAACCATTCGACCATCCAACCCCCCCATGCACTGTAGCAGTAAGTATGATTAAATAATATACTGAAGGTAAATATCCTTGAGAAAAACAAAATTCTGAATGCCTTAAACCCATCTTACGTCCCCGCCCCCGCCCCCTTCACCCACACACACACACACTCCCCCATCCTTACAATAAAACAAAATAATTTCAACCAAGAAAAAAACCTCTAAATTTTAAATTGTTTCTAAATTTGTCAAAGCATATTAAGTTATGGGCTATCTTTAATTTCAAAAAAGCGTATGGATTCTAAATAATGTTAACTAGAGTATAGTTTCTGGAAATAAGAATAGTAGAATTATGTAAATTAATCTTTATGAAATAATGTATATCTGTATCTTCTAAATCCGTATATAAATTACATCAGAAATTATGGTAATCTAATAAAGCATGATAATCTTCTACAACATGATAATCTAATAAAATATGATATAATCGCTACCTGTAAGATATCATTAATTACTAAGTTTATCATATTACGTTCATTAGATTTATTTTTATTCTTTCTTTCATTTAAAACTAGTATCTATTTTTACATTGATTATAATTAACATGTTATTAACTAAGTTAATTTTCAGATTAAAACTCGTCTTCTTCATAATTATTTATGTTGTTTCATTGTGAAATATTTTGACTGTCGAATTTACCGTAGCCTATTCGGTTCTTAAACTATTGATGAAAAAAATAACATTTTCTTCATTTGAATTTTTAAAAAAATAAAGGTTGAACCGTGTTCTTTAGATAGTAATTGAGACGATTAGATAATACGTAAGATAGGTGCTCGGTTCATAGATAGAAACAAGTTATCCTTCTGAAGAAGATTAACATTCTATAACTTCTAAGATAGAAAAAGATGGCGCCATGAAATCAAAAGAAAGTACTGTGAAATTTAACTGGACATAACTTCGGTTAGGGATTGGCCTATTTTCATATTTTTTGACTCCGTTTTAGTGCGTAGGAAATAACAGTCTGTATTTACCTATATTTTATAGTCTAGAATATAGTGCCTTTTTAAAACTATTTTTTTTGCTTTTGATGGTCAAATGTAATTGATTTGTTTAAGAAATATAAATTAATACAGGCGTAGAGAATCCCATTTACTACATTCTACTGAAATCTTAAAAAAATAAAAACCATCAACCATTGAGCATTCGGGTAAAAACGCCTGCTGCATGTAGCCCACAAAAATCTATTCACGAAAGTATAACGAAAATTACCGTCAATTCATTTAGCCATCTGCCCATAACAAGCTGTAATAACAATTAAATAACACCCATTGTATACCTGACTATTGATATTAGAAATGTAGTAAAAATATAACACCTACAGTGATCGATAGTGTTTGTATAAAGTAATAGATATCTCAGCCTTACGATCATTCCACGATTTAGAGTACATCATAAAATTAAAAGTCAGGAGCGAGAGATCGGTCAGAATTTGTTTTCAAAATCACAACTTTGGTCTTTATGATGTAAAAGAATAATTTTTTTTTACAACAATGAGATTAAAAAATACAAGTTATTCTGGGGTTTTTTTAGGGGTTTTTTTTGGAGGGGGAGGGGGGTTGTTTTGATTAGTCCTTATTTTTAAAATTTATTATATATATGGCACATGTTGCTTTGAAGTGACGAACGTCTTTATTCATTTATAATCTAAATCAATCCATATGTTTTACAATCATACAACTGCTCATTTTAAACATAATATAAACTTATTTTAATATATCGGATGAGTGTCAAAATTAAATTAATTCGTTTAATAATAAAATGGTTAAACTTTTACCATTTTTTTTTCTCAATCATATAATTGCTCATTTTAATACACAAACCTCTTTTAGATATATAAACATATTTTAATATATCGGATGAGTGTCAAAATTAATTAATTCATTCATTTAATAAAAAAAAAATGATCAAATTTATAAACTTGTAAAAGTACAATTTATCTAACTAATCGCACAAGTGTCAACTGCTATCTTAATTGCTCATGTTGTCAGTAACTGCTTTTACTTCTGACCAGCCTGAACATACGCATATCAAATGAATAATCAAGTGTTTTGAAACGGGTTTATCAATTTTATAAAGTTATTATTAACCTTCATTTTTATATAGAAATTTGGTTAAATTTATAAAGTAGGTTTAGCATCTTCAACCGTGGTCCTTCAAATGATATCACATGTTTAAATTTAGAGAGTAATCAGGGAAATAACAGTTTACATTTTATTAGCAATTCTAACAATATTACATACTGATTTCATATAAAATAAGAACACCATATTATCAAAAACAATACAATCAAGATTTTAGGCATCAATAAGATACTAAAAAAATTCTACCACTGATAAAAACAAATGTAATGATATTAATAGTTATTTACAATATAATATCATTTTTTTTTCAATAAAAATATATATACACAACCATTCAAGATAAATTAAAAGAGACAAAGATACAAAAGCAAAATAATAATATACAAATTCCCGATTATAAAGATGGGAAAGTCGAATTAATATCCTACTATACATGTATTGATACAGCGTCTAAAATGTATGACCTTGGGTATGTTTATTGCTATACGACGCTTTCAACTTTCATGACAATTTTGGCATTTTTGATTATTGATTTTTCTTGTGAGAGATTGAAAGACATTTTATTTGAGACGTTAAAAAGAATCAGAGAGTTAATGCCTGGTGTATATACAGTTTAATTTGTAAACCACTGATAAATAATTTAAAAGTTTTATGACTGTCAGATAATTTTATTAGTGTCAAGGTAATAATTTATGTGATAACGTATGTCTATGTAACGGCTGATGTTCGAGGATCTCTATTAACGATAATATAGGGTTCAATTCTTTACAATTCACCAGATAACCACTTGTGCTATAAAATTATAAAAATTCGATAGTATAGACAGTTACAGTATATTTCACTCAGAATTATCAGGAATTTTTTTTTATTTTTTAGTATATTCTAAATCAATCGCAAGTAAATCAATGTAGAATAGAATAGTACTTACTTTTATATTCGGTTATACTTTTAAAGGGGGAGGGGGTGGGTGGCCAAATGGTTAACGCGTGCACGTTGGATCAAAAGTTCTGTCATTGAGTCAAGTGGTGTGGTTTCTATCCCCGCTTGTATGTGACAAGGAGCAGGGTCGCCTGTCCAAACTCGTGGGTTTCCTATCACTACTAAAGACCCCTACGCGCAGGCGAATTATTGAAATAAAATTGAACCATATGTTAGTCCCGAAATTACCTAGTTTGTGTCGATTGAACGTTGAACCCCATTTCTCTATTTTAAAGGGTGGTTTAGAGTTTACAGGTTTTTTTTTCATTTCTATGGCTCTTTGTAAAATTGGGAGGATTTGTGCCATGACAGAGTACGTTATGTCAAATTTGAATATTTTTCCTGTTTTTCCGATATAAAAGTTTTGAATTCAATGGAAATATAAAGATTCATACAGATTCTAATTTAGTACTTATTGTTTAAATTTTTGTGCAAATAGGTAGAGCCGTGTTAAGTGAAATATAAATGGAGCTCTAGTCAGTGTGATATAACATTACAGGGTAACGGTAAAGAGTACATGTATCTGTACATCTATCTATATTAGATTAGACTTTATTACTAAACATTATACAGATGATCGATATGGAGAGAGAGAGAGAGAGAGAGAGATAGAGAGGGGGGGATTATACAAAGTAGATTATAGTGAAGTGTTATTCGGGATTATTATTATTAATGGGTTTATGTACATAAATATTCATTAATCTAATTGAGTTTGTGTTTTAAGAAAAGCAACGCTGTTCGCCCCTTGCTGGCTGTGAACGTTATCTTTAGAAGAAAGGCCTATATCTATATCTAGGCGCATACTTAACTATACGATTCCTCTACCAGATTATACACGAACTCAGTAAAAAGAAATATAACTTCCACAAGAGAAGACGACGCGTATTTGTTATAATAATAAATAAATATGCAGCCCCGTTTTGGCAGTATATCGTTGCGATTACAAATTCATGCAAAACTATAAATACCTGAGTATATCATAATCAATTATTATTTTAATTAATTCATCGAAATTAAAATTTTACCCGTCAAAAGAGATAAGTGTCGTCTGGATAAAAGTATATACATAATTATCATTCATAACTGATCATCATTATCGCAACAATTACCTCATAAAAAATCGATAATCGAATATCTTATTTTAGGCGCCATCACAGATAAATGTCGTCTGGTTATAAATATTAAAAACAGGTGTGAATACCGGAAGCGATTATTATAAAGAAATTATTGCTTTTGATATCCCAATAATCACCCCATCAACATTCGATAATCGAACATCATAGTCCAGGCGCCATCAGAGATAGATGTCGTCTGGTTTATATTAAACTCAGACGTGAATACTGGAAGAGATTTATTAATAATATTTATCTTCAAATCATCTTAATGTCAATAATATAATCGATGATCAATTGATTTACAATAAACCTATAATTATTGAACAAAAGTTAATCTAAAATAAAGTCAATATTTGATTTCGTCTGGGGTGATGTTTAGAAACAGTTTCAGACATGATGGCGCCAATATAACACGGATTATCCGTCGCCGAGACAAGTCATGAGTTACCTCCCCATTTACACTGATTATTTCCCCTGGAAATTTCAATTTTGAAAAGCGGCATACAAGCGTATACTTCCAGATGTTAGCCTGGTTTATTTTTGCTGTATAAATCTGAATTAAACGCGAAATGCGTCCAGGTGCTCTAGAGAAAAGAGAAATGAATAGCAAATATTAATAAATGATTATGGCGTAATTAGGTCTCAATACTTTAATCCATTCATTTCTAACACGCTAAGAAGCATAATTATATTCCCAGTACGTAACTAAATGGAGAGGGTAGATTAATGTTAGTCTAATAATCTGGTCAGTCCTAGTGAGGTATCCGTTATTAATTACTATCTTATCTTGTTAATATTATATCAGTGGATTTTCAGCCTTTAATAACGTGTTTGTTGTTTGCGTCGGATATTCAAATTTTACTTTGATTTTAAATAATTAGTGTAGTTTCTAAGATTTTATTACAAACTAAATGATGATCTGGTTAATTTGGGGTCATTTTCACCGGTTTAATTTTAAGTCGTTTCAAATTTTCATAATTTAATAGATGTATCCAATGGATTCGTTATCGTTCATTATTGAGTTATCGATCAATTAGATAGTTTTTAGATATATCTATCCGATTTAACTGTGAATAAATAATCTTCACATAAAAATAAACTGAGGGTTTTTTTTATTATGACAAATATTTGATATTTTTTTTTATTATTCACAATTCAAAACCAATAAAATACTAGCTTAGTTTTAATACGTCCTCTGTATTAGAGAAAAACGAATAGCCAGTATTAAATCTAATCTAGCTATATCGTGATATGTACAATAAATGAACAGAATTGTTAATTAGATACAATTTTAAAGATGTCACTGACTGTCAACTTCGATAAACAAAATTATAAAGATCCTACATAAATTCTTAAACCCAAAAAATAATGAAAATGTTACATGTACGTGTATATACAATGTAAGTCTTACGACTGACATTGATTAATAAACTGTCGATTTCCTAAAACCAAGAAAAAACATCCAACACCTATCCCGTGAAATCAAACAAATCAACAAATTACTGAAACTTATTGGTGTTAAACAAGCTCCATTAAAAAATAAAACAACCCATTTATTGTAATAACACTAGAATTGGTATGTAAACCATTGATTAAGTTCAGCGATAAAAGGTATTTTGAACACAATCAAATTCAACGCAATCAAATCCGTCTTATGCATACCAAATTTAGGATTTAAAAAATGCTTCTACGTTTTAATATTACTGATGTTTAACCTGTGTAAATAGGTTAAATGACACAATATAATTATAAATGAAGCAAATTTATAATATAATAAGCTTTTGGTTCTTATATTATTGGCATGGTATATTTGATAGTTTATGAGTTTATAAATAAATATTGTTTAAACAAAATAGAAAGAGAGAAATGGGGTTTAACGTCCACTCGACACAAACTGGGTCATTTCGGGATTAATATATGTTTTAATTTTTTTTTTAATTTCAATAATTCGCTTGCGCGTAGGGGTCTTTAGCAGTGAGAGGAAACCGGAGGACCCGGAGAAATCACACGAGGTCGTTTAAACAAAAAAATGCAGTTGTACATTATAAATAATCATATTGTAATGTATTAGTTACTTGATAGAGAAGGGTTTATATATAAATAATATGTTCCAACTGTTACAAAGTTTTTTGAATAGGGGCTTCGTTACACCCCAAATACAATACTGATTAAAACAAAAATGAAAGCATACTATTTACATGTTAACATAGCAGGACTTTTTGTAAAACGTAAAAACATCATTAAATTGACTTGATTGACACTGATTGACTTTCTGTATGTGTCATATCAATTTATTTTATTGCCACAGTTTCGTATTTTCATTTTTTTTTAAAAACAACATGGATAACTAAATCACGTTTTATGATATTAACTTTGTCAATTTAAAATTCATACCTATTTTACCGCAAACAAGGGCTGTTCTTAAGTGAAATAATTTAATTTTCAAATTATAGACGTGTATACCATTAATGCGTAATTTGGTCAAATTTCAACTTCTGAAGAACTATTCAAACCCTAGCATGGATGAAATTTTAAAAAAAGACATTGAATTTGTGTTAATAAATAATATTGGTATTTTGATATGTAATGTGTCACCCTTCACCAGGTTAACAAAATCAGACTTTGCAGCATTATGTTCTTTTATTTCATTTTACACAATTCGCAAGAAGGAATAAAAGTAATTATTTGAACTGACATCAATTAATTTAGTTTATAAAAAGTGGAAATCTGTCATCACTCTTCTAATAAAGGGTGCCCCCCCACCCATCTCCCAATTAGATATATTAATCTCCGTCTTTATTAACGTTTCACCCTCACCCCTACACTCTCTTGTATCAAGGAACTGAAATAATATTTATGTTCAAATAATTACATGTGTCTGTAATCTCGTTTATTCATTGAACAAGCCCTATGTAGTCCAGTTTTCCTTTCGAAATACCTTCGTTGAAGTCGCTCGAACCATATTTTTTCTAATGTTAAAATTATGTTGCACATTAAACAAGAAGTTTGTAAGTAATTGTACTTTTGGCATGGATAAGATATAAGGTTTAAGTCCGGTGAATAGATAACCAAAAATAAAAATGAAAATTATAACCAAAAATAAAAATGAAATTTATATCTAACGATTAGAGAAGGGTTTGCATGTAATCAATTGAAATTAAACTGTTAAAAAGGCACAAAACCTCTCTTCTCGGTCTTCCTTCAAAAATTACAAAATGTGCTAAGACAAGTTTTTTTTAATACAGAATAAAAAGAGTAAAGGAAAAGCAGAAATACATGTATGGTAATACAATTTTCAAATTACCACCCAATCCACCTCAATCTTAAATAAAAATTAATCAGCATGTTTATTAGCAACTTGTTATTCTTTTAGTTCTATTTTCAAATATGGACTGGGAACCAAATTTCAACTGGATTAAAATCAGATGTAAATTACGTGTCGTTTTATTATTGATATCATTGTAAGCCATCGACAAGGTACAGCAAAATTCAGAGAAATAAACGAAACGAATTTATAGTCTAATTTTAAACAGTCTTAACAAGTCTTATATATAAATTAAAATTCAATAGATATACTACATATATACGGAATCGTTCAACGTATTACTGTAAAAGCAGAAAGAGGTACAACTTGTTTTATTTTCCCTTTTCTTTAAAATATTCAGCTAGTTTTTCTACAGCTTCAACACATACACTGGGAAACATATTCTCTGCATAAGTAGCTACCAACAGCAACCTTACTGTCCTCACTAATATTAACCCTTTTTCGTTACATTTAGCATAAATGGAATTTTTGTCTGCTCTCACACATTTATACTGTCTGTCATCAAAAAAGATCCCCTCTTCGCGCGTTTGTGGCGGGTTTTTAAATGCATCTATTAACATTTGAACTTGATCGGGATATATATGGAAACCCGTGGAACTGGCGCTGACTAACATATCTTTGCGTTTGATGATAGCACACTGTTGCACATGATCTGTAGATATCAATGCATCGTTTAAAAGATTCTGAAACTGATTCATTTTTAGGGAGTGTATAGTACAGTAGACGAGTTGTTGTCTTTCGTGCACCAACTTTTATCGAGTCCTTGTCTTTTGTACACAATTTTTAATAGTGTTATCGTCTTTCGTATACGAACTTTTATGTTGTTATTGTCGTACGAACACCAAATTTTATTGTATTATTGGTAATTTTAGTATCGTCGAATCTTATGTCTTCCTGTTTTACTTTCCACAAATGCAGAAGGTTTCAAAATAATTAATTACATTAATTCAAAGGCTTCTTAAAACAGCAATATCTCTCTTTTACTTCCTAATTATTCAGAAGTGTTTCGGGGTAATTGATTGAATTTGCATTGATCAATATAGTTCTACCGATATTTGGTAATTTTCAGCATGATCAAAGGAAATTGTAAAAATCAGCACTAACAACTGCACACAACACAAACAAACCTTTCAAAACAGTTTGATAATATTGATGGAAGTAGTTAGAACATAAACTCCTAATGACATCAGGTAGTAATTCTTGATGGCAATTTGTTTATATATCACTAATAACAAACCCATTATACTATACGAAACAAAGGCTGTAACACACAAATCTATTATTGTACGAAACAATGGCTACACACGTTGTCAGGCAAACAAGTTTCCAACTCCGGGCACAAAACCATTTAATAAGTTACATAACGTACTAGCTAAATGGCACGTGCGACTGATCTCATTAACAAGACAATCTGCTCCCAGATTAAACATCATTTACGGCTATTCAAATCTCGTCAAGGTCACGTGATCGACAAATATAAACAATTAATGCCCAATAATCAACCAATCAAAACTCCCAAAGGAGAAACAACTTTTGGCAAGGTTCCGATGGAATTCAACCCACGTGAGATGTGAAATCCTTTTTAGATTAACGTAAATATCCGTATATTATTATCGATAATCCCGATCTGTTGACCAATCAGAAAGGAGGTTGTAGCAAATCCATGGGATATGTCGGTCTATCCACGGAATTGTCTTGATATCTTGCCTTTCATTGGAGGATAATTCAGAGGCATTTGTTTCGAGGGAAATAAAAGTGAAGATCGCTACCTCCATGATCAGTACACCTTTCATCGCCTCTTCCCAGAACTGACCTTCACAATCATAAATCAGCGAGATGGAATTTCTCTATCATTCACAAGGTAAGAACCGGCACACATAATGATAAATGTTGTGAAAGTTGCAGAAGTTCCTGGCATCGAATTTATTTCAAATCGTTATATCTTGAGATCTCAAAAATATCTCTGAACTGACGAATTGTTCACCACATGATACTTATTCATTGACTATCTCAATGATTTGAATTAATATCCAGAAGACAACGATTGGATTATGACCTCAATAATGAGCTAGGAATGGTATTACACAAAATATATAAACGTAATTCATTTCGTTATTTCTTAAATTAAAATAAAAAATAAAATCGTGATAAGAAACTACAGTACAAAAGAAAGATTATCATTTAAATTATGAAAGTGTCACATGTAATAGCTATTTCATTTTTATTTTAATTCTGAATATTATAACCCTTTATTTAATTATTTTATCAATAGTTTAAATTAACAATTCATTTCATGTTTTTATTTATTTTTTTGTATTTTTGTTTCAGAATCTCCTATCAAAGACAAATCAGACAAAATATATCAATCAGTGACACCGACAGATTTTGAGCGAGATGATGATCAGAGTTCATCTTTCTCTCCATCAGAAACCTGGAACAACATCAGCTATCCCCGTCACAGCACTCCAAAGGGGTCACCAGTAAACGAGAGACCAACATCTTATTCTCTTGGACAATCGTTGCTGTTTTCTTACAAACCAGACATCCTGTCACCACCAACACTGAAAACAAGCACCAGTGCTGATTCATTAACCAAAGTTGATTTAAGCATCCCTTTTGAGACATATCTACAGAACCTAGGTGATTCTCTAAGGAAATCTTACAAGGGTAAAATGCTGAACACAACACCGTCCCCTGAAGCTAAAAGAATTGGATTCCAGCCCTTAAAATCTTACTACACAAATCCAATGACACGTTACTCATCTCCTTATTTCCGCTGTTGGGAAAGCAAAACAGCATCGCCTTATCCAGGGGCTTTTGGAGAATCTCTGAGTCACCCAGCTTTCAGACAAACCGACGGATTAACATCTTCTAAATCATTCGCTCAAGACAAGAATCAAGTCGGCAAGAAATATAAATGTGACGTCTGCGACAAGACATTTTCCAGAAGCAACACATTAGTCACTCATAAGGTAAATATTTCTAAAATTATAACAAATATTATCAATTAAAAGACATTAAACCAACGTTGTATTGTAATGCCACTGGATGATGCTTTAATTTTTTTAAATCTCAGATTAATAATTAAAATGAATAAGTGATTTAATTAATAATGTATTTCTGGTCAGACTTTTCTATACATTCAAACACGGGAATTTCCGTTTTATAACCTCGTTTTTCAATCGATATGAATTAGAATAGCAAGTCTCAATCATTATTTATTTGTAATGTATATTGTAATGTATCTTAAATGTGTATTTATTTGTATTTTTCAGAGAATCCATACAGGAGAAAAACCCTTTAAATGTGAAATATGTGATCGAGCTTTTAGACAACCTGGTAATTTGACACGTCATCGTTTAACTCATACCTCAATCAAACCTTACGTATGTGGCACGTGCAACAAGGCATTTAACAGAGCCAGCAATTTGCAGACACATTTGCGTATCCACAACAAAGGAGCAGAATATGCCATGCCCTTTCCACACATGTGAAAACGATGCATAAATGGAAAAAAGGCTAGATTCTCACAAACAATATTTATTACTGAATTTAATGTGAAATTTCCAATTTAGTTACGTTATAGTGATTGGAGATATGAACATAAGTGAATAGTAAAAGAGACCAAAATGTACAGTCTGTTTCACAGAGTTATTACGAAAGTCTTAGCGAATATTTACTGCTGATAAGTGTGAAAAATGTATTGTGGAAGTTGTGTCAAATAACCGCTTGGTTTATTGACATGATTATGAAAAGACGTTGTTATTCTTTGTTGGAATAACACGATCGCAGTTGTCCAAATAAGATGCACCATTCTTACCCCTTTTATTTCAACTGTCCTTCTTTTTTCGCCCCCCCCCCCCCCGTCACCTTTATGTATAATTTGTTTTCTACGTGTATCCCCCCCTTTTCTGTAATCTCTCATTCTTTTACCTTTCCTCTATTTACCGTATTTCTTGTTTGACCCCGATCTATTATATTTAGTTAGCAACAGTCTGATTGCATAAAAGTCTATGATGACAGATTGTATATATGTGTATTTATAACTGTGATATTTGTAAACACGAGGAATTTATCTCTAATAGTGCAATATTATTTATTTACTGTTTTATTTATTGTTAAATCTGAATAAAAGTTAAAACAAAATATTATTATCATTCTTCAATTCATTTTGAGAAAGGGCTTGAATTTAACGCAATGGCATACATAGCTCAGCGAGGGATTAATAAGAGAATATTTTTATTTAGTTTGGTGCAATGTTAAGAACTTTGTCCAGGCAGGGGTATTAGCGTACACATTATTTTTACGTGTACAGAGAGAATTAAAGATACATTATGGGAGCTTCGATTAACGAGTTGGCAGTTCTCACTATAATAGTTAAAAACTAGATAATGTAAAGGCAATTTGCTGAAAATTTCATTCAAATTGATCCACTATGAACCGAGAACAAAGCGATTGAATTTCCGCCTAGCCTTGATCATCATTACTAAAGTCAGAACGATAAACAGCATAGTCTCGATTATCCATTTAATCGTTAAATCGTGAAGGAAAGTTATACAATAAATCGGCTCACAATCCTCTAAAGATCGCAGGCTAGCGATGCCATCTAGAGTTGATTATGGTCTGCATAGGTTAATTAATGTCTAATTAATAATTTAGATAACATTTCAGGCCTAAAGAAAGACCTGCAATAGACAGATTTAGCTAATGCATAATGTATGTTTAACCCACAAATTAAATGGCCTATTCTTACCTCCATCGTTATAGCTAGACGAAATAGATTTACATGTTACACGTATCTAACAAAATTTAACACACGTTACTTCCGCCCAGTTTATGGTGCAATGAGTTGTCGGTGTCAAAGAATAAAATCGCCTTTATATTCGACGTACAATTCCGTTGTACTTTACTCGATATTTGTTCAAACAGAACGATAGAAATATGATGGCAATATATTATGCCCATTAATAATTAATTTTGTATGGATCCAATGTTAGTGTAAAATTTAATTTGGAAAAGAAAACCAGTTTAGTTGTATTAATTCTGGTTACCATTTTCGATCACGTGGTCGCTTCAGTTATTGTTTTGTGACAAGAATTAGTTTGGCCTACTAACATCGTATATTTTAATGAGTCCTGTACACGAGGCAGTTTATGAAATAAATAATATGCTAGTCACCAAGATATTTAATTGGGCAGCCAATTAATGGTAAAAAGCTACGACTGGAGACCCTATTTCCGCTATTCCGTCTTCATAAACCCAGTCGGTGCAGAGAGGTATTACGTTAAACCCCATTTCATTTATTTTTGTTATCAATGTGATGGCTCCTGTTTACACTAAGAGTCGTATTCTTAACAGTACAGTGGGTGGAACTCTGCTGGCGCGTATTGACAAAGCAATCATACATATATATTGGGATTTTCCCTTCTATTTTGTTTTGACATTTTTTCTTTGCCTTATTAATTCTTTTAGCCGCGGATGCATACCCCCACCCCCAAATTTACACTCCTGAGGATAATCAATATTTTCAAGAAAAATAAAGTATTTATAAAAAAAAACAAAAAAAAAATAAAACCAAAACAAAACAAAACAGGAGTGTTAAATAACTACTGTGTATAGTAACGTTATTTATAACTATATTATGTAAACATGAAAAGCAGAAAGGCAAAGTAAGGTAGGTAAATATTTACCTGTATGTATACTGTGTTATGAATAATATTTTAATCCAATAATTCCAGGAATATATTAAGGCATGCGTAAAGCAGGATTGGGCCTATTCACATGTATACACTGCTATAAATACTCTTACACATATCATATTGAACAACCTTTATTGAGAGAGAGAGAGAGAGAGAGGGGGGGGGGTATGAAGCTCAATTTGGCGCAAGGATACGACACCTCTTTATTTCAATAATTCGTTTGCAGAGGTGTCTATGAAAGAGAAAAATATTTGAATTTAAAGAATTCGCTTGTGTGCAGAGGCCTTATGCAGTGCGCAATCTCCTGTGTTTTCTCATGGTCCCTCGCCCCCAACCCCTCCCCCACCGCTAAAGACATCTATGCGCAAGCGAATTATTGAAATAAGACTGAAGCATATTGTTTTTATGTTAGTCCTGAATGACCTAGTATGTGTCGAGTGGACGTTAAACCCCATTTCTCCAAGATTCCTTGTGCAGTGAGCGTAAACACACGAGGCGTATACAAGTGCGTATTATTAATAATATACGTTTTTTCAAACAGCTTAGTTAGGTAAGAAGTTGTGCAAAGCATGAAAAGCCTAATAAAATAAGAAGATACACGGCATCTCAATAAGTTGGATAATACACTTGTTCACCTTGATTTATTATTAAATTAACGGATTAGGGGGGTTATCTGTACAGGTAAATAAGATTATATTACACCTGGGGATTACAGACATGTCCAGGTTTGAATATTACTAACCCGGGTCACGATGTTTATACGTGAAACTCAAGTCTATATCGCTGAAGGTAAATTTTATGTTATGGAAACCCACTCCCACATGCCAATATTTGTGACATATTGTTGAGATTTGTTTACAGTATTGAGAAACAATTAATAAACAATTATGAAAGATGACATTCAAAAGTTTATATATGAATAATATCGTTTTTATAGTCTAAAAGTCTATAGACAACGAACAGTTCAATAGATGGCTAGGTTTATAGATACTTTGATTTTCAAATAGATAATATAAGTTTCAAAAAAATATTGGTATATTGATATTCAGAGTTTATAGATAACCTGAATGTCAAAAGTTTTATAGATAATTCGATTATCAAAGTTTTATAGATATATAGATTTTCAAAGTTTTATAGATAATTTAAATTTTAACATGACTTGCAGAGTTAACAGATTATTCGAGATTACAGTTAATGCGATTTTAAAAGGTGATAAAACATGTGATTGTCAAGATCTATAAACAATATATATATATAATTTAATATTCAAAATTTATAGATCATAAATTTTCAACGTTAATAGATAATTCATTCAACTTTCAAAGTTTGCAGATAATTTTACGTTCAAAGTTAATAGATTATTTAATTATCAAAAATTTAGTTTATTAATAAATTTAACATATAATTTATTTTAATTTTCAAAGTTTATTGATAAATCATTTCGTAAAGTTTATAGCTAAATCAATTCATAAGTTTATAGATGATTTAATTTTCAACATTTATATATCTGTCTGTACAGTCGAAATAAATGTAGACCAAGCTAAGAAATACAATTTCAGATCTAATGCAGAGAGGGGGTGAAAAATCGAGGTTCTCGCTATATAATGGCCTTCGGCGTAAATGATTCTTTAAGCAATTCACTTCCTTTGCTGTACAAGAAAATAATTTATGTTACATTTATGATAATGTATTTTATATTTATATGTTGACCTTTGCCAACGGGACTTAGAACCCGTACTATTAATTATTATTATTTCACCCTTCCAAGGAGACTAACTAAAGTCACACTGTATACATACATTGCTTATTGGCGCATAAACAACACAAAATATTCTCGTAATCGTATTTGATACCTCGATGGATTATTTCGTGAACAATACTATAATACACAAAAACACTTGAATACTTCCAAACTGGATACGTTCAAGTACACCCTGCGTCATCAGCATAGAAAGTGGTCCCACGTATTAAATTTCTTACGGAGAAATAACATTAGTTCGCGTACCCAAGCTCATTGGATTCAGTAGGTTGAATTCTTATAGAAACTACCTACAAACCGAGGTCTCCGAGGAAATGGTCAGCACTTCATATTTCAAAGAGGCAAACGTATTCTAAGGGTCAATGGCAGCCATCTTGAACAATTTTGGTGAAAATTGTTGTTGTACTGATCAAATTTATCACAAATTGATAGTCAAATATATCACAATCAGTGATCGAGATCACCTATGTGACAATTCAGCATGACATAATATCAATAATCAGAAAATGCCTCATCAGGGCCATCTGAATTTACACATACTGAACATATATATATATAAACCATCAAAAGCATTAGGTGAACTGTATTATCAAGGCATAGGCTTAAAACTGGAGTTTGGGTACCGGACTATCAATTGTTTGAGTGACTTGATAATTCCGACAAAAACTACTCTATAGTTATCTCGGCACTTACACGGCGTGGAATTTTGGACTCCTGGTCAAACTCACATGGAAACGAAAAGTTTGTATTTTGCACAGGATTTGGATAATGGTTGGCAATAGTCTTTCACCCAGAATTAACCAGGTTTATTCAAAGAAAATATCTGGACGCCTAACTCTACATGGCGAGTAGCCAAATTCGTGCAGCGACCAATTTCAAATTCCGGACACTACTTTTCAGCGACAGTCCATAGGGTAGGAAATGACAATATTTTTTCGCGCCTTCAAAACGACTGCGTATTGAGGACAGTAAGTTACTAATTGTGAAAGAAGAGTTCAACTTTTGACTAGAAAAATTGACTTAAGCGGATCAATCGGATATCGGTTGCATAATATGTATTTCTGTCCACGATTTTCGTAATAGGATTCGAATTACTCCGCTGCGCACTGATGAAGTTTTACACGATCGATCTCATTGCTGGGGCCACCCCTACGCATGATACTTTAAAATTTGATTGTATTTGTTGAAATGGAATGAAATGAAATAAAATAGAGTTTATAGTTTAACGTCCTGCTGTTTTGCTCCGACTGGGCTAATAAAGACAGGCATACGCCATACAGTGTGCTATGAGGGAATTTTGCTCGGGCAGCGGCACTATGGCCTACTCTTATATAAAATTCCAACTGCCAATGGATCTTTTACGTGCATGACAATGTATACACGGGACCTCCATCCTGCAATCTGATTAAAACACAGATCTTTTTTCGTTTCGTTTTTTTTATAGTTCAAGATTTTGTTTTATTTTTTTCTTTCCTAGACTATGAACTGAAAGAGTTGTTACATAACCCGCGTTCTGGATGATGTGATGGATTAGCCAATGCATCGGTTTTTGGCGTGAGGTGCACGGAACTGTGGGTAACCCAAGAGAAACATTAACGCTGATTGGTTGATGAAATGCCTGGCGTCACAGGGTCAAAAGTCAATCGTATGACCTCTGACGCGACCTTACACTACAACCAATCAGATCTTCGTGTAGTAGAGGTCATCAAAAGTACAAAAAAAAAGGGAGCGAAATACAGATCTGTATTTTAATATGATTGTCCATTCTGCACCACCGACATGGGGAAACCACGTCTGAAAACCCCGATGAACTTTCTCGGCCAATGAAGGGATCGAACACGCGAACTCCAGGCTAGCGAGTCAGTGCCTTATCCACTTAGCCCCCATGGCTCCCTATATTTGTTGAAGTGAACATCAAAGTTTGTTCTAGTTATCTTAGTTATAGGCCAGCAGTTGGGCCAGATTTTTATGACTTTTTGTTCCACCCATCGGTCTTGTGGCTAAAACTATTTTTAAAAAGTCAATAAAGTATCCAAGGTGCCGAAAGGAGCTCATACGTGCGAAAAAAACCTGCAAAACAGATATCAAAACACGCCAACAATGAGGCTGATGTCCCCCGCCGAAATCCCAAAATAAATAGATGACACATATTAACTAATCGCACATTTATTTTTTTCAAAAGTATCAAGCAATCAAACTGATTCTCAACTTTACACTAAGTTTCATCACTCTCTATCAGATAGTTGGGGAAAAATTATTTTCTTAATTTAGCGTTTTTTTTCGTCGCGGATTCAGCGATTGCTGTGAACTTTGAAAGTAAACAAAACGTCGTAAAGTTACCCAACATACAGAAACTGGATTCGTTTATTTAATATTGTGAGTACGTACACGTCAGCCACAATGTTCGTAAGTAGGACATACTATAAATTTTCGAAACCGATTAACTCAGCATTATCGAGGCTTTCCTGGCAACGGCGATGACCGTGACCAGAATAATAAAAGAAGCACGACACCAAGTGGAAAGACCGTGGCATCACAGGAATACCATTCGCCATATTCCGCCAGATACGCGTCAGATGTGCAGAACAGTATATTACAATATGTTAAGACAATATCGTCAACTAGCATTATGGCAAGACTGGCATCGTTTTAGCAAACGGTATACTATTTGAGAAATAGCGGGTAAAGGTAAAGTTACACTAAACGATGTCATTGAATATAACTATGACGACACTTTTGACTAGGAAAGCCTGACAGCGCTGTGCCATCGCAATTCACCACCTCACTAAAAACTAGTATATTGACAATAGACAACACTTATAGCACGCCATTTCTTCTGGAACTGTTCCTTAAGGCATGGTGAAGCCAATATTAAATGTTGAGGCATTTATAAAGGCTTGTACGGTTGACACTGTGCCAGATTATCTGCATGTTTCTTTATCGTGTTTTTTCGTCGATTTAATCCTACACAATTATATTTTATCATTTGTTTATGTATGTTTTGTTTTACCTCTGATTAGCAACTGCAGACTAAGGAAGGGAAAAAAAAGTCACTGCGAAAAATGAAAGTAATAAACCTCTCAAAGATATTATACTAATCATATTTAATACCCCAGTGCATAAATCCAAAACGATGTAGCAATATGTATTTCAAATGATAGTCAAATCAAACCTCTCAAATAAAACTAAGCACCGTGGCAAATTGAGCCCCAATTACGTTTAATGATACGTATTTGTGTTTATAAATGTTTTGGTATCGTATGAATTAGCAACTAGGGAATTAGTTTCAAGATGCCTCCCCGCATACAAACTGTGTGATTTGATGCTAAATTTGGTCTAAAATATATTCAACTAATTTATATGTAAACAATTTGATTTAAATTCCTCTCAAAATATTATAATCCGATAAAAACTACCCTATGTAGCGAGAATCTATTTGTACCAGCACTGTTTATCACGTGACTTAATTGGGGGTGGGGGATTCATTTTAGTTTGAATTTGTCGTTAGTCGCTGTCCGGTTACAATAAATATCGAAGCCTATGTAAATCTAGAATTATTATCTGCGAACTTCCTTTTCTGTCGTGTAATCACAGAGTCTTCTGGACGTTTAATTCTCACAATGTTTCCACAACCTTTAACCATTAGATCAACACATAAAGGCATTCCTTGTGTCACATTAGCATACAGACTGCATTTTAGGGATGCCCTCACATTGGCTATTTCTCATAGAATCCAGCATTTTCTGAAAAAAAATGGGGTTTAACGGCCTACTGTTCTGCTCCGAACTCGGCTAATGAAGACGGGCATACGCCATACAGTGTGCTATGAGGGAAATTTTGCCCGAACAGCGGGCTTATATCGAATTCCAACTGTCAAAGGATCTTTTACGTGCACGCCAATGTGTACATGGGGCCTCGGTTTTTCGTCCCATACGAAAGACTAGGCAGCTGCCCCTGTCAGGTCTTACGTCCTGCATTACTAACAAGGGGGGGCCACGCCGGAAAATCTGGATGAACTTTCTAAGCCAATGCAGGGATTGAACATCCGAGCATTTTACTAGTAAAAGATTGGAAGTCTCTACTTTCCATATATACCAAAATTGTCATAGTCTTATCGAAAATATAGCAATATAATATAGTATATAATTACGTGTATGTGTAAACATTATTAAAAAAATTACTAGGAGGACTGACTTTCTCATTTATGATTTTTATATATTTACATGGTTTATATACAGCTTTTCCTAAGAAAAAGGTAAATATTTCTTTTTTTCAGAACTAAATATGCATTACATACCATTACATAATGGAAATCGCCACTTTTGCCACCCGAGTCACATAAATACATATGGCATCTTTAAACGGTTATAAATAACATTGTTTGGCGGATTAACAGCATGTTCCTGAAGCAACGACCTCGAGTTTTACAACATCTAGCGATGTACGTAGTTAAGGTGAGATCAAGCCTTCTATTGAAGATGGATTAACAGGAACTCAACACTCGGTTTTGACTTCCACCGACATATGAAATGGGAGATAACTCGTGATATTCACGGAAGCAGACCACCATTAATTTCCCCATTGACTTCATTGTTAAAGTAGCTAAGTCTCTAACTCAATATCATCCAAAGTCTTACACGTTGAAAACACGAATTATTTGTCAATTCAAATCAACATTGATGTTGTGAACTTACCGGGAAAAGGTAGGTTTCTGATATCCAATATTTAAGACAAAATAAACATTTTACCATTGGTACACGAATCGTGGACCACAGTGCGTTTCAGCATCACTTGTAACAAGTGACCAAAAAGAACGAGGCTAGACATATTCAACAACTTATGTCAAACGATGACGCCATATTATCTTATCCGGAGAGCATGTGCAATAAACTGGAATAACCAGACGCTAGAAATTTCCATTCGGTTAAGACTCATGCAGTATTTCGCTGGACATAACTGATTTGAAATGGAAACAATTAAATGTAAATCAGTTTACTAGTATATACAATCAGATTACATTATTATATTCGTTGCGACCCATTTGGGTCAATTTCTAGGTCCCAAATATTAGCGATTTAGCTTCTTTAATTCTGGCCTCTTTACCCACCTCCAACTTTTCCGAAAATTTTCGTTGGGCTGAATGCTTTTCACTACAGACAGAAGAACAAATGGTCATGTCTTTGCACTAAAATTTGTTTGAGGTTGACCACCAAAATTTTGGGATACACAAACTTGAAGAAGCATACTAAAAACATGTAACTAGTTGCCGTCCATATCACTGTACCCATCCTGATAACTCTGTTATCCTTCCGCCTCAAAATCATGAATATTTACCAAAACCTAGCAGAAACTGTTAATTCAAACCGTCTTCGTCCATTCTAGGCCAAAACATCAACAAATAGACGAACTACAATTTGTGGTCTATCTCCTATATGGTTTTATAAGTTCATAGATTACTGCAGAAATGGTGATCCTTTAAAGTTATGTAGTTTTGTATACCGGGTTGCAGCTCAGGTCCATGGGTCTTTTGTTCTAGAATTAAATATTCTTTCTTAATTTTGTCAAAATGTGAGTTCTGCGAAAAGATTTAAAAAGTTTCAAACAAGTCTCATCAAAAATATTCAAAATATTGGAATATTTTTCAAAAATTGACTTTCTTTTACCTTTTTCTACAAAATGACCCATTTTTTTACACTTTGAATGTCTCAAAATGCCAATATTTCCCTATTTCTTGGAAAGTCTCAGATGAAAGAGAATTATATCTAGAAACCTTAGTCAGTATACAAGAAGACAAGCTGCAGATTGGTTGCATTGAAGGTAACTGTAAGGAACTATATGTATAATGAAACTTGTAAGCCCACCCTCTAAAAATGTCGCTGTGGTAACAAATCCAACTTGAGTCCACGTAAGTAATACTGTTGATAAAATATAGCTAATAGCCATGTTCTTCTGTCTATGGCTTATATACATACATATAAACACAGTTACTTGTAACAAGTATGAATCATTTATTAAAATATGGATTGATAAATGTAAAACAAATGCTGCATTTGGATGATAACCAGCAAATCTAATAAAAGGGCCACAAAACACTATTTTGTTTGGATTTTTTTTTAAAATAAGGGAATATTTCAGTTTTAAAAAACACTTTAACAATCAGAGGTCATAGAGGTATCCTTGAAATAACATAATGTAAATATTTTGTGGAAGCAAGTTGTTTTAATTTTTACATCAATTTGCTGACATCGTTATATTGGAACAATTCCCTCTCTAAATCCCCACCCCAATCGAAATTAAATATTGACTTTATTTTAGATTAACTTTTGTTCAATAAGTATAAATGACCGTGTTCGATTATTTGATTTTGATTAGGCAATTGTTGGATTTTGAATATAATCTTAAGAATGACTTTTTTTTTTAGTTTTAATTCAGAGATTAGATTTGAAATTTGAATCCAGACATCACCCATCCCGTAAATGGATTTGACAATATTTTTCGATTATTGGTTTACTGTAGTGGCGTATATTGAAAAGTTATCAAGACAAAAGGGACACTCATCGTTTTGGCCACATAGATCACCACACCTGTTCATCGACTATATTTTATGCTAGCCTACCGACAATTCAAAAAACTAATCTGTGAATTATACAATTGAATGTCGGGCAGTAGGTGTTACAGTTTGACTCTGTTAATTGACTACCGTGTTGTATAAAAAATGTTGTAGGCGTATAACACAACCATTTACTATTGCAGACTTCAGTAAATCTTTATTTTATACGCGTACTGCATTTTTATACGATACAGTAAACCATTTAACAATTTATATACTTCAATAATGGGTCCATGCGAAGTGTTAATGTAAATTTTACAAAAGAACCATACGGCATTATCCCGGGCAGTTGCTGCAATAGAACACCGATCGCTGCATGTTTGGTCCAGACGTATATAGTCCCAAATTAGTCCCAGTTTGAAATTCGTGGCCAAATGGGACAAATGGGACAAATCCAAAATGGCCGATTTGACCCAGTTTGGTATCAAAATATACCTGTTCGAAGTAGCTGTATCCATTTCCAAACAAATTTGGGTGATTAGGTTTACCGCGGAGTCAATATTGAAGCGTTTATGTCAATTTGATCAGTACTTTATCAGTTTAAATCGTTTTGTAGTACTTATATTATACGAATGAACAATTTCAAAACAGGCCTGGTTCTCACAATCATTTACGTTCGGGTTTCCGTCAAGAATTGCTAAGATATTGTGGAAATGGTAGGGGAGATTATCGGTACAGATTCATTCTTCCTTGTACAATGGGTAGAGGTAGAAGAAGTGTTCTGTATTTCCATGTAGTAGCCACACTTACATGAAGGGTTTTCGGAGACATGCATTATAAATTTATGATAATTTAGTGCGCTTTTATCATGTTTAAGTTGTGGACGACATTTACTGGGCGACTGCCAAAGTAGAAATATTAGGGGACTGTTTTTTATCATGTTTGGAAAGATGCTGTTTAAATGTTTTAAGTGAAGAGGAATCTTTAACATTGGCAGGTAGTTAATTACAATCGTGAACTGTTAGTTTTCAAAGGACGATTTATAGGTTTCTGTGTAACAATGGACATATGTTAGAGAGTTGGTCTCGCGCAGAAAATATGGATTAATGTCAGATATTTTAGGTGGGACAAGAAGACATCAGTTTTTGTTGGGGTTTTTTTTTGGGGGGGGGGGGCAGTTTGTTTACTAGTTTGTAAAATATTGTTTCTACATGGGGATTAAAGAAACTCGAGTTTGCCTCAGATCTAATACAACGGCATTCATTAGTACCAACTAAATTTCATTTGGACTCTCTGGCCTACCTCACAGTTCAGTAAGTTCATCGAGGAAGAAGCGTAGCAAGCACGTTGGACGGAGAACAAGCTAAAACGTATCGAAAGGAATCCAGATCTTTGGGATATAAACATATATTTTATGTTTCATTGAAATCCGTCCTGCACCACTGACAAGGGGAAACCACGTTGGAAAATCCCGATGAGCTTTCTCGACCAATGCAGGAATCGAACAGAAAACTAACATAAAGAAATGTACATATACGTATAAGAAGACGTATTTAGGTAATCAAAACGTATGCTGGTATTTTAAGTAATCTGTTACCTTAAAAAAAAAATCCGACTTCTTTCATGATCATACCAATTAACATACAGTGAACAAAAATACTGAGTTGTTTATGTGGCGTGCCATAATTAATAGCCTATTTGATATTACATTATGTTTCTTTAACGCAAACCGCTTTAATCATCATCGCCAGTCAGCGTATTGAAGAAATTGGTCAATAGTGGTTTATTTGTAAGACAACCAATGTTGTTAATACAACTTGTGTTGTTTTAACACGCCGATTTCATCAACGCCACAGCTGGTTAATGCAATCTACATTCCTAAAGGTTATAATATATCGTTTAAAACATAAGCCGCTTACTCTATTCAATGAGGTCACCAAACATTTGGTTTTTGATAAAAGGTCAATGTGCTACTAGAAATCCAACATTCGAACTATTAAGGATGGCGTCGTTTGAGGTGAACTGTGACGAGACAAGCACTACGTTTAAACTGACCATAAAAGGACCAATAGAGATAGGAAAAACATATAGGTGTGAATTTAAGGCAGTTGACCAGAATGAATTTGTTGCCGTGCAGCAGAATCAAACTCTTCGATCAAGGAAAAGAAAAACGCATAAAGACGATTTTACCACGAAAATAGAAGACGAAAACGTTGTTGATAGTGAAATTGTCCCGAGAACAAACATCATCTGGATAGATAATATGTTGGAAGATGTCTCAAAGGAAACGGGCGCAAAAAAGGGTGATTTACCAAAAAAGATTATCCGAATCGACAATGAATTAATTGGATACCACAAGAAAAACGATGCACCGAAGATCAACCAAATTGTAAAAGAAGGAAATGCTATAGAAGATGCTCAAAAGAAGAAACTGATCAAGATCGACAGTAATTTGATCGGGTTTAATAACAAAGAGAATACAGTGGTGAATGGAAATGGCTTTATGGAATACACTGCTCCACTTTAGTATACAATCTGAGATAGGATATATATCTGTATAATTCTGATTATAAAACGGCCCTTTTCAGGGCCACCAAATATTCCAGAAAGGAAGCTTTCATATTCTAAGTACATATATATTACTAAAGGTTACAGTCACATTCAGGGCAGGTTGCAGAAAATGCGGGGCCCAATTTGGGAGACCCGAAGTTACATTGCAGCAGCGGGATATGAAAAAAATAGTAACACCTGGTAGTTCTGCTGCCAGATTGCTTGAATTTGGTCCACATGTGCCAAAAACCGGCCCTGGTCACAAGAAGCTTATCGAGTTTTAAAAACTCTGCCATCTGCTCGGACACCGTTTGACATTGTAAGCCTCAATGAGACTTTTCAAAACTGGGCGGGAATGTCCATTGAACTCTGGAAATCCAAATCGGGGTATAATTATAAACGCGATGCATGTCAATGTTCTGAACCGCAGCTATCTTTACATTATCGTTTGGACTATTTGAGTTTTTGTAAGCCATACACGAAATGGTTCACGTTGTAATTTTTAAAAAAATGTCGGAGATTTTCCATTTGGACCTGATGAGGAATTCTATCCAAATTTATCGCAAATCAAGTAGTTATTTTGTGAACGCACTATTGGTAAATTTTCGACAGAATATTTAAAAAATTGTTCATTTGATGGTAAGGAAGAACTCTGTTGAATTTCACAATTTTTGGTCTAAATTATATTTCTAAAGAGTTATCTTTCCGTTCGCCAATATACTTGGAAGAATTCAGAGTGGATATATTTTATTAAATTGCTATGTGTGAATTGTTAATAATGATTTCAGATGTAGGAAAGCACTTCATCTGTTTTCTAATAAATTTTAAAAAATAACACACAACGGAATAATTCACTTAGTTGTCATAATGTTTTACAGATTTCCTGAAAAGAACGCACAGATAACCTTTATTTTTCATCTTAACCAAGTTTCGAAAAATAAACTTATTTTAAACTTATTTTGGACCCCCAAATCTTTAAGTAGTCAGGTCAAAATACAGTTCAACCCCACAAAAATTGCAACAAAAGGTTTCTCAACTGATTCTCGCAGGGTTTAGTATACTTTATAACATACTAAAAGTTTACCACAGTAGGACCCCCGGAAAAGTGGGATATTTTTCAAGATGGCGTCAAAGATGGCCACCGAAACGTCTTAATGATCATAACTATGGAACTATCAACTTAAATTTGATGATCTTGGTGTCTTTTCCTAGGTTTTTGGGGGTAAAGAACACATTTAGATCATTAAAAATGATGTTGGCCTTCTATGTCAAATGGTCGCCAACACCTCCAAATGACCGCAAGTCCATAATTATCGACTCAAATTTGATGATCTTGATGTCTATCCCCAGGTTTTGGTGGACAAGGAGAGAACTTTGGATATCACTGAGCTGTTGAATCATTTTTAAATTGAATTCATGACCTTCAGTTGTCCACTATCATAGAATAAGTTTTAGAGCGTTCAGTTTTGAGTGTCATCAACCTCCTCAGTATCGACCTCTTGAGTGATGTTTGAATTGTCACAGATTTGCTGATCTTGCTTCTTCAGTACTCCAGAACAGACAATGAGATCATCTACTTCCGTTAAAACAACCAGTCAAAAGAACATAAAGTGTATAACATTAATCTGTTGAAAGAAACATTAGGAGACGATGCGTGCAACGAGTTGCTCTTTGAACATGTCTACTCAGACTGTGATTCAACTTCAAGGATTTTAGGCATCGGAAAAAAGGTCCGCCTACCGGAAATTAGTGAAATCTGATCCTGCCATGAAGTCCTGTGCTAGTGCATTCACCCTACAAAACAAATACCAAGAGGACATATCAGATCTTAGCAAAGACCTGATGGTTGATCTATTTGGTGGCAAATCGAATGATACGCTATCATCACTGTGCCAAATCATTTTCACCAAGAAAGTGGCAACTGCTGAAGCATCTGTCATTCCTAAGCGGCTTCCCCCAACATCACCTGCAACAAGATTTCATAGCCAACGTGTGTACGTTCAAATTATGGTATAGACGGGGATGGCAAATGAAAGTGACCTAACTGAATAAGGATGGAAACAGGGAAATGATCAGTTAATTTCAATTATGACCCAAAACAATGCTCTGCCCGGCGAACTCTTGAAAATTATCCATTGCAACTGTTCGGGGGAGGGGGGGGGTGCAAGTTCTCTCGATGCAGCTGCTATGGAATCCCCTACACTGCTGTATGTGGCCCCTGTCAACCTGAAAATTGCGACAATTCAAACAACACTCAATAGGTCGATACTGAGGTCGAAGATGGCACTCAAAACTGAACGCTCTAAAACTTATTCTATGGACAGAGGTGTTTGTGCATTAGGTGATAGTGGACGGCTGAAGGTCATGAATTCAATTTCGTAATGATTGAACAGATCAGTGACATCCAAAGTTGTATTAATATGTTCCTTGCCCCCAAGGGGATCACGTGGCTAAGTGGGTAAGGCGCTGGCTCGCTAGCCTGGAGGTCGGGTGTTCGATCCCTGCATTGGCCGAGAAAGTCCATCTCGACTTTCCGGCGTGGTTTCCCCTTGTCAGTGATGCAGAACGGAGGGCCTGACAAGGACAGCTGCCTAGTCGTTCGGATGGTACGAAAAACCGAGGTCCCATGTACACATTGGCGTGCACGTAAAAGATCCCTTGGCAGTTGGAATTCGATATAAGAGTAGGCCGTAGCGCCGCTGCCCGGGCAAAATTTCCCTCATAGCACACTGTATGGCGTATGCCCGTCTTCAATTAGCCCAGGTTAGGTGCAGATGAGTAGGACGTTAAACCCCATTTCATTTCATTTCATTTCCTTGCCCCCAAAAACCTGGGAATAGGTATCAAGATCATCAAATTTGGGCCAATAGTTATGGACTTGCGGTCATTTGGAGGTGTTGGCGGCCATTTTTGACATAGATGGCCAACATCATTTTTAATGATCTTAATGAGTTTGCACCCCCCCACCCCCCGAAAAAAAAATAAAACGTAGGAATAGACCCCAAGATCATCAAATTTGAGTTGATAGATACATAATTATGAACATTAAGACGTTTCGGTGACCATCTTTGACGTCATCTTGAAGAAAAACTCTGGTAAACTTTGAGTATGTTATAAAGTACACTAAACCCTGCCAGAATCAGTTGCCCCCCCCCCCTCCTTAATGTAAGGACCCTGGCTTTTGGCCAGAACAGTAATAGGTGTAATCTGGCCATACCTGGAAGGGAAACATGATTATGATCAAAAGGGTGGCAAGGGATGACTTGCTACTCAAGCACTAACCAGTTTGCAACCCTTGAAAAACCTATGGTGATGGTTGATTGCCTCTATGCACATTTCCTAATGGTACTTGATCCCAAAGGTGCTCGATTGACACTATGGTGGAGGAAATTTATGGTCATATCATCTGTGTAACATTGTGTATTACTGTTGATAGTAATGTATCCTGCGTTGGAAATAAAATCAAGTCCACGGTAAATCTGGACATAAGAAACATCACATGTAGTTAACTATTGTTTTTAGAGTATTTATATCATTTTGTTTAAATATCTTTACAACAATTTCACATTCAAAGTAAAATCTACAAATTCATGATTGGTTTGACTGAGACATATATTTTATACCATGCATAATTATTTTTAAAAAAAACAAAAAAAACCATACAGATCCTTGTCGAATAGTTTTAATAATTATATTGAGGATTTAAAATGTATAAATTACACACTGATCCATGGCTATAAATTACACTAGTTTTAATGTGTATCAACATAACAATCACTATGCTGACCCATGGTCAAATTTTACTTGATTTAATGATGTATCAATTACATTTACAGATCCATGAC
Source organism: Patella vulgata (assembly GCF_932274485.2). Lineage (NCBI taxonomy): Eukaryota > Metazoa > Mollusca > Gastropoda > Patellidae > Patella > Patella vulgata. Next base: position 68,714,150 of record NC_065879.2, on the reverse strand, counting down.
TACAAATTAAGGCTGGTTTTAATAACTGGATATCCATGGCTACACATTTCACTGGTTTTAGTACGATACATACAGATCAATGTGCAAAATCATAATGGTTTTAATGTATCAATTACATTAACAAATCCTTGACTACAAATAACACTGGTTTTAATAATTGGATATATATCCATGGTTACAAATTTCACTGGTTTTAATAAGATACATACAGATCTAAAGAGATTGAAATTTTCAGGTTTTTCATTAAATACAATTTAATAAGTTATTCAACACTTCAGACCCATAACAAGCATAAACATATGTCTACTACATGTACTTTAAACTCATAAAACGAATATAACACAATCACATTCATTCATTTTATTTTACTGTTGGGCTATTTACCTTAAAGCGATAATTTCATATTTTCTAAGAAAGTCAAAACATAATTATTTCTATGTCTTTTGCTCAATAGGTTGTCAACTCACTATTATACGATCATAGGTATTATTTTCCCACTTAAAAAACCTTTAACCCCGGAAATAATAACACAATTACCTCCCTTGTTTTTCTATCTCTCTCTCCCCCCCCCCCCATGGAATAGCTATCTTCATACGTTTGAATTTAAAGTTGAAAATGATATTTTTGCCAATTTCTCAACTGGCAATAGTGAATTATAGGATTAATAGGATTATTCTTTAACAAGGTAGGACTGTTTATAGATACCATTAATTTAAGGCTTTATTTTAATAAATTTTAAAAATATGAAATTACAACTTTAACATCTTTGAAAAGAAAATCAGTTTTCCCCTATAACTAAAACCAGTGACTAATACCATTCAAATTTGTTGTTTTTTTGTAACTTTAAAAAACCTAAATCCTTTACAAAGAATGAAGGAACTTATGAGTTTTACATCCAACAGGGTTATTTGACAGGCTTTTCACATGATCTAAAAACTGTTAGTGCTGCTGTTTATTTTAATTTAAAAGGCACAAAATATGTAAAGTCACTATTTTACTGAATGTTGAGCACTCTACAAAGTGGAAAGTCCGGGGGAAATTGCTCCGTCAAAACCGGAATCAAATTCCTGGTTAATGAGCTGGTGCCATACTCCTTGAGCCACTGTGGCTCATTAAAAGAGGTGGTTGAAAATGTAATTATTGGGTAAGGATGGCAGTATAACATGACTATCAACAAACAGCTCCACGACTGAGTATTCTTTAATCTGGGCTTACATACCGGTATATGGTTTTAACATTATTCATACTAATTTAATTAATCTCTAAACTTTGTACATTTTGTTTAAAAATTGTAATCCCAGACAGACTAGGCATCATCTATTCTGCTCTATCCTTTATTTTTATCTTTGTTTTTATTTTCTTTTGCCTGTTTTAAATAAAACAAGATGAATTTTTTTCTATGAAACTAAAAATCAGAATGGATACTAGTCTCTATTTTTAATTCAATATATATATATATATACACCCTTAGATCTACCACATTCTTAAATCGTTAATTCGTTAATAAATAAATCTAAATCCAAAAATGTTTTGGGTTTATAAAAAGACAGAATATGACTAGATACAAAAAGCACAATCAACTATCATTACGTACATTAGACATTACAAGTAACAACATGGTCACTTCATTTATAAGTAACTTAAAATAAAATAAAAATTCATAAGCACCCAAATTTGATGCACAAAACTTCCTTTGAAGGGACAACAAACTGAAAAAAAAAACTCTACAGGCAGTGTATGTTCAACTTACAGATCTGATATGGTATAGTTGGTATGGTGTAATCACACCAAAATGTTTGTTCAAATCAATCAACTATAACTGAGGTTATTGCCGTTTGAAATTTACATCACTGCATGCAGTTTCTCACTGGTATGCGTTTGAGGTAAATAAAGTAATAATATATCTGTCTTATCAGTTCATATCTATTTACATAGGTTTTCTTAATTAGATAAGATAGGTGTGTCTAATTACAGTAAAATAACAGATTTTATATAAGAACTTTTTATGCTTGCATGTGCTTATTAAAACCATTAATAAAACCATTGCAGTAAAAGAGAATATATTTTGTATTTTATAAAACATTTTTAGTTAATCTGGTGTGTTGTCCCTTAACTGAAAATAATCTACTAAAAGAAGTTAATGAACAACAAGTTTGTGAATTTGTAAAGATAGTACAACTGACATCATGCATTAGTAGAGCCTTTTTTGCATGTTTTGCGTCAGTTCAATATTCTATGAAGCGATGTTTATTTTACAAATAAATACCAACCAATATATTATTCTATATCAAAAACATCAATGACATATATATATATATATACATAATCTCTATTCAAATTCTAAAGATATCTACTTCTATTAATACTACTTTATATCATGGTGTATAACACAGGGATCGTACATAAACAAAGTTTACTAACTTAATAGTTTTACATATATGGTATTGTTACAACATTCAAATCTGAATATATATCATAATAGTGAGATTAGTTTTCATTTAATTCTTGATTTTAAAAAATAAAAACGAGTGTTTAACAAAAACAATATATATTTGGCTTTCTTATATAATTCAAGTGTAATTAACTTTAAATATCTGAATTAAAGATGCATTATGTAAGATTTAGATACAGAGCAGGCCATTCTTGCTGTAATAGTTTTAAAATGAACATTTGAAGTTAGAAAAATTACCTTCAATAGTCAGAAATAGCTCTTAAATAATGCATCTTTAAGATTTCTCAGTCAGATATTTTGAATGCCAGCCAAACATTAGTTATGGTTTTATACTTATAATATTGTTATGGTATATACAATAACTGACTGGATTTCACAACAACAATCTTAAAGCAAAGTAAATGGAAGATTTCTACATGATTTATAACTTTATACATGACAAATTTATGTATGAATATTCTAGATGGGGGATATCTCTCTACAACCCACCATAAAATATTAAACAACATTAATTCTAGATGGTGGCACCATTCTAGATGGGTGATACCTTTCTACATGATGCCTTTATAGATTGAATGATATTTTAGGCAAATGACACACAGTACCATTCTAGATGGGTGATACCTTTGAGGTAAATGATATTTCAGATACACGATACGATTCTGGTTTGTATAGTTTCTGATAGGTGATACCATATTCTAGATGGATGATACTATATTCTAGATAGATGACACCATATTCTAGATGGATGATCCCATTCTTGATGTATTACTTCATTCTAAATACATGGTCCATGGGTGATATCATTCAAAATAATAACAAATGATATACAAGATGAATGATACCATTCTATTTAACTCTATACTACTTGATGACGACATTATTCATGAGCCATTTTATTATAGATAGATGAATGACATCAGTGAAGACCATTCTTGTTGAAAAATAAAATTTGATGGATGTTACAGGAATAAAATACAATATGGGAGATTCTGAGACATTTTAACTTATGTGTATTAATAAATGTAGGTGTTCTATTTTTTTTTTTTTTTTGATTTAAATAATGGTGATAAGTGATGCCATTCTAGATAAGTGATACACACACCAATGGGTGATTTCTAAAATTTTAAGCATTCAATTAACTAAATGGGTGCTATTATGTGGGTGATACCAATGGAGGATAATGAATTTTTCTTAAACTACATGAATAAGTAAATGAATAATCCTAACTTAATACTATTCTATATGGATGATACCATTACATATGGGTAATACTATTCTAATTATTCATATCATTCAAGATGTGTGTTCAGATCTGATCATTCCAAGATCTTAAACAAATAGTAATATATTATATTCTAAATGTAGTACACAATTTAATATCAATTATATAATAATAATGGCCGATACTGTACTTGATATCAATTATATAATAATAAATGACTGATACTGGCCTTGATATCAATTATATAATAATAAATGACTGATACTGTCCTTGATTTTAATTATGTAATAATAAATGACTGAATCGGTCTTTTATGTCAATTATGTAATAACAAATGACTGATACTATCCTTGATATCAATTATATAATGATAAATGACTGAACCAGTCCTTAATATCAATTATGTAATAACAAATGACTGATACTGTCCTAGATATCAATTATTTAATAAAAAATGACTCACAGTGTACTAGATATCAATACCGTAATAACAAATGACAGATATTGTCTTACCACTGTCTACTGTTTTGCACCGATTTGGCTAATGAAGATGGGCTGCCCTACTAACTTAAGGCTATAATTTGAAATATCAAAAAATACTGCATACATATATATAATTGAAGATTTTATACACAAATGGAATTTAATGGAATGGTAAAACTTCTCTTATTATTTTTTATAAATTTATTGTTAGAGGGTAATATAACTATGGCAGGTTTGGTTGCATGAGTTAATTCAGATTTTTTCAACCAAATTCAAACTACCAGTATATATGCCAAGTTTTCCTGGTTAGTTGAATGACAATATTTATAACTGTATCTACCCCTATACAGTATTCTTGTTGTTTATGCAAATTAATATCATCTCTAGAATGTGGGTCAATTTTTAAGATAGTGATTTAGCACCATCTGGTGTCATTCTGATGATTTAACATAAGCATACATTAAAAAGGAAGTGACATAAGAACTAAGATGTAAACTGGTTGACTTCCTACATGCATTTAGTTTTGAAAATAAATGTAGAATAACATAATTTCATTAGCTAGTGAAAAATAGGTTCAGGTGTTTTAGAAACTGTGCATATCCTGCTTCATGCACAACATTTGTCACTACTTATAGCTAACTGGTCCTTAACATTCCAGATAAGGGATAAGTATTTATTTTATTTGAATGCCATTAGACTTGAGGTAATAGGATCACATTTCTGTGAGACTATTTGGGATATACTATTCCATTTGGAAAAGCCCATTCCAGTTGGAGGATCCAATTCCATTATGGTAATACCATATATAACCGTGTCATTCATATATTAAATATAATTTAAATAATTAAAACTAACAAATGCATAAATATTTGAAGTGACTCTTTCTGATTTATGTAAAAAAACAAAACCCAATCAAATATCGATTTTATCACATAATATGTTTACAGATCTAATTCTTAAATAAAAACTTTGTGCCATTCATTAAGCCAACATTCAGACACATTTGAGATATTTTTCATCTTACATCTGTTGTAATGGTTATATGAAATGATGGTGTCACAAATCTATTCAGAATACCATATCATTATGATAAAATCAATAAATTTGAAAGAGTACCTTTAAACAATGTAAAGCCTTTTGGTTGGGTATTTTTTTTAGTTTTGATCTGATGATGTGTACATTTTAAAAAACAAAAAAAAACAAAATCAAATAAATAAAAACAATAAGATCAACAAGTACATCATGGGGTCGGTCCGCCATTCGATGTGCCGTGACTATTTTCACGATGCCGTACAACAGTTCCGTTTGTTGAATTCTTCATATGGCCCGTTAATTCTTTCCGTTTTAATGTTGATTTCCCTGATTTGCGTGATTTACCATTACTAAGGTTAACGTTTTTCTGATCTTTAACAATTGATTCATCCTCATCTTCACTCATCTAAGAAAAATGGAAAAAAATCAATGAAGGAATTAAAATGAAATTCGGAACTAACAGAAGCTTATGAGAGATTATAGGAGTTTAGAGAAGATTCAAGACTGATTCAAACTGGCAAGACCTGATTGAAATATTGGTTGAATTAAACATAATTTGGATCTTTCAAACAATAATATTAATTTGTTGAACAAAATTGTCATTTGATTGACAGAAATTAGATTCATTCTTCTTCAGTACTCAATTCTGAATATCCACGAATATGCAACACGCAATGAAATGCATACATCTTCTATGAAAATCTTAGTTGAATGTCTGAGATACAATTTGATCAAAGCCTGTGGGAATCACTTCTTAAATGTCTCAGCTGTGATTTATTAAAAAAAAAAAGATTCAGTCTGATTGGGTCCTGCTTGTTGTGATGCATGCCTACTTTTTGCTATATCTTTCTCTTTATCATTATATCATGAGTTATTATTCAACTGGAGGAATATAACAAAACAATAGCGCTCCAGAACTGCCAAGGTCTTCACTCTCATCTGTTGGATGTAAATGAATATTGTATGCAGGACTAGTAATACAGGTGTGTCAAGTCAATGGAATAAGAAACTAAGGTCTTGGTAATGCATGTAAAAATATTTTCGATGGATCAGTTCCTAAGAAGTGCAGTTTGTTACATTGAGGATTGACTGAGTTCTCCTTCCTGGCTTCAAATGTAATAAACAGAACAATCATAAGTGGTGCTCGATTGTCACAGTTGTCACAGTTCTCTCAGTCCCGACAACGGAGGTGGTGTAAATAGAATCGTGACATAATTAAACCTAATGAACATGTTTCAACTGACATGGTTGGTTGAGATATGCGTTCTAGCCCAAAATCCCATTTTCACCCAATTGTCACTACTTTGGGGTTTGACAGAATTAAATTCCGGAACGTTCAATCGCGCATCCCCATAGTGTACCGATTTAAATACTGATTTTATATTAAATTTTGTTTTTTTTTACAGTAACTGGTATTATTAAAGTGTTTGAAGTAGTATAAATATCAGTATCAATGATTAACAACATGTAGTAATGGAATACCTGTTTATGATTAGCCTACCTTCCATTTCTCCAAATATCTTCCATATCTAGCACTAGCAAATATACAGATAAAACTACCAATCATCTGTAAAATAACAACAAAATTATACATCAGTTATTTTGATTGCGACCATATATAGGCGGCATGACAGAAGACCAATAAAAATTTTCATGAATTAAAATTAATCACAGGGTAGACAGACGTTTCAGTGATAGAGGTTAGGTAAATAGGTGGTAACAACTGGTGCTAAGAGGAGCTAATTGGTTAGAGCTAGGGCTAAAAACCTTTATGGTTGAGGATTCATAGATTCAATCACAAGGGTTCACATATTGTTTTTACTTAAAGAAGCCAAGTCGCTAACTCAATATCATCCACAGTCTTTGACATTGCAAACATAAATTATTGGTCAATTTTTAATCATAAATTATTGGTCAATTTAAATCAACATTGATGTTGTCATCTTACTGTGAAAAGATGGGCTACTGATATCCAATATTTAAGACAAAATGAACATTTTAAAATTGGCATAAAAATCGTGTGCCAGAATGCTTTTGAGTGCCATTTGTAACGAAGCGACTCGATGAATGAGGCTAAACATACCCCACAGGAGAATACTATTGGTGTAGTCTGGGATAACCAGACGCCAAAGACAGCCATTTATTTGGACACTTCGCATATTTCATCGAACATAACTGATTAGAAATTACAGTTTATATCCATTCATATTATATTATTATATGCATTGTGACCTATTTCTGTCCATTTCTAGGTGCCAAAGAATAGAGATTTATCACCTTTAAGATAGTAATTTAGAAGAATAAAACAAAATGAAATTAAACTTAACGTCCTACTGAGTGCAGTTATTGTCGATTGCAGAACAGTGTAATCACCATTGTCATTTCGATAATAAACAAAGTCTTGATTTTTCATGTTTAAATTAAATCATTAATAGCCAATCGTATTTAAATATGTTGAAAATCTAGAGCATCCTATGGCATTGAAAGTGGATTAGGGTCTTGACAATTTAATAAATATCTAATTAATAAATCATATAACATTTAAGGCCTAAAGAAAGACCTGGCAGATTTAGCTCTATTTGGAGCACTATCAACTTCCTTCAGGGCTAAATAAGGTCTCCCTTCAACTTTATGTAATTTTTTAATTATGTAGTGATGGAATTTGAAATACAAATGCCAATATAATGGAACATACAGCTATGTCTTACATATATTATATTTTATATGACCTAACAATGGACATTTTTCCTTTACCTATTTAAAGGGAGATCATCAATAGACACATACCTGTGTTACAATCCAGTATATAACATATGTGTATTCTGTCTGTTTAAATAATTCTAAACCAAATTTTATACAAACACATGTCTCTGTTAGAGTTATTGCACTGAAAAAGAGTATTATATCAAACACGTGTAACAAGAGTACATTAAATAACTCAATAACGTTTAATCTTTATTCAAATTGTTTCTTAAATGTTTTAAAATTAATGATACTGCAACATATAAATTGTATCCAAGTTACTTTCATAATTCATATCATCATATAATTACATTCAACTATCAATTTGAATTACATTTTTTTTAATGGTACTAAAAAAAAAAGAATCATCTTTCCTAAAAATAAGTTTTCCAATTTTAGTCAATGTCAACATCCATGAAAATAGAGCTATCAAAGAATAAAGAAAGAATTAGACAAAAAACTCACAGAAATTGTAGAAAGATTAAGTTATAACATTTATACTTACCAAAATATCCAACATTGTGTCCCCACCCTCTTACACTGAGTATCTGTTACATACACATAATACTGTCTGCAATAATAATAACAAATATTTCTTCAAGCCTCAATGCATCATTTTTCTTACTTCAATATATCGTAAAGAGTGTTCATCAGATAGTAATAGTAATAAAGACGATAAAATTAAACAAAAGACCTTTTAGGGGCTATAACTATGTTAAAATATTTTATTCCACAAAAAGATAGACTAAAGATTTAAAAAATATAACCCTTCATCAAGGTACTCAATAATGCAGAAAACAACTCGTTTAACCAGATCACAAAAGTTCCTACTATATTTTGTAGTGAGCTAATCATAAATGTTTTATAGTGCACAATTTGTAATCCTTTGAACACAAGTGGTCAAATTCCCACAATACGACTGACATTTGTTTACATGAAGACATGGGTACAATTGTCACCATAATGAGGAATCTTGCAGACCAACCAATATTACAACGTTGTAGTGCCCACAATATGAGCACCGGTTACCTGTATTGTGTCTTTAATTCCAATGTTAAATTTTTTTCTAATCACACCCAAATAATAATAATTGGCCGGATATATAAGAACAAATTGTCTAATAAAATAGTTGACTAAAGAATGTAAACACCTATTGTAATGGATGCTAACCTGATAGATGGTGCTGATATAAGACAGATTAATACAAGACGAATTGCGTTTAACATGTGAGGAGGAGGAACCATAAAAACATGCTTCAGAAAAAATGTATTCAGTTCCACCAGCTGAAATAAACAGTAACATTTACAGGTATACAGAACTTAATGAGGATAAGAGTAACCTCCCCTTTTTAATATCTAAACTCTGATTCTATTTCATATCACTTTCTCCAAATATCATGTACTGCCATGATTGAGATTTTTGAGTAATAGTTATAAACTTGTTATAATTGTTCAGTTGGTAATTTAATAAGGATAAATTCTATGAAGATTGAGTCAGTGCCATTGAATTGAAACCCTTTTAAATAGAGTTATTGCTTCTTCAACTGACATCACAAGATACTTATTTCAAAAAGCTTCTAGAGAGCATATATTATTCAATGCAGATGCGACTAATGTTCAATTCTGTTTGAGAATGTAGAAAGATTAAAGTATTGAGATATTAAGTTTAGTAATATCCTAGTTAATGTACATTAATATGATAGAGACTATTCACACACGATTTTGCAAGCTAGAATAGAACATTTAGTCTATTATTAGTTGTTTATGATGTCAGTAGTTTGGGAATAAGTAATTAAAAGCCATCTTGGACAAAACAGAATCTGATGAACTCCAAATGTATGAGGAATTTAACATGTACTGTTAATAAATCCTTGAAATGTTCAGACAAATTTACCTACTGACTACGGTGAATCAATCGACAGAGACTACTGACCTGGAAAAATACTATTAACATCCAGACAGCTATAATTCTCATCTTGGTAGAGTTTGGATCAAGCCATCGTACATGGGTCCAACTGAAAGAATATAACACACAATACATGTAATCATTTATTAGAATAAAAATCCAAGACTGTGATGAATTGATGCCTTACTGAAAGAAGAATCCCTGTACAGTGCAGGCAAGATTGGATCTCAGTGATATGGTTGGGGACTCAAAGTAAAATAATAAAGTAATAGCAGCTGATAAAAGGTAAGCTCCCAAAATGCATCCTGAATTCAAACTACCCTACTTCAACTATGCAGTGTAAGTAGAACAGTTGATAAAGGGCAAGCACCAGGACTCGCCCCGGATTCAAACTACTTTACTTCTACTATCAGTCTTGTCATGTTCGTTGCTTGGGAAATATTACCTTTAAGTTATTATTTATGAGAATAGATGCATTTCCAATATCTTGTATCTTGGACATGCAAAATATACATTTTATGATTTTTATGTTCTTTTGCCATGATTACTTAATTCCTTGCTTAATGGATAGAAATAATTCCAATAAATATAACAGTCTCCTTACCTGACTGGTGTGAATTGTAATACAGCTCTACGTAATTTACCAGTAGCAGAATGAATGTCTCTAAAATAAAAAAGAAATAAAGTCATACATCAAATGTAATTCTACGTAAACATTGAAACAGAGTAGCTATTTAGAATAATCATAAATGATAAATGATACATAACTCAAATTTCGGACAGAAAGTAAATAGTATAAAAGTATGTAATACCAAGGTTGTGGACCCATCAGATCACAATTTTTATCCGATTTTGATGAAACGTAAAATATACATGTATGTTTATATCCAAAAGATCTCTCATCTCAGTTCCTTTGGATATTCACACATATTAGAACATAAGTTCCTGGATTATGGCCCCTGATTGTACGAAAAATCACATTTTTAGCTTGAGGGATCTCCCAATTTTAAAAACCATTTAAATATATCACTGTTGCACCATAATGAAGGTTGAATTCAAATTTCGGCAAAATCGAAACGAAAATGCCCGACAAAATGGACGCTCCCTGTACGCAAATTGTGTAAATGTACTTAAAATACGAAGGTTGTGGATCCTCTAGAGATCAAAATTTTTGTCCAATTTTGATGAAACTTAAAACATGTCTTCATATCCCAAAGATCTCAGTCCCTTGCTATATTCACACACTTCAGACAATAACGTCCTGGATTATGGCCCCTGATTGTAAAAAAAATAGGGTTTATTTTTTAGCTTGTTCTCTATCCATCTCTGCGGATCACGGTGGCTAAGTGAGTAAGATGCTGGCTCGCTAACCTGGAGGTCGGGTGTTCGATCCCTGCATTGGCCGAGAAAGTTCACCCAGATTTTCCGCCCCCTTGTCAGTGATGCAGGACGGAGGGCCTGACAAGGACAGCTGTCTAGTCATTCGGATGTAAAAGATCCCTTGACAATTGGAATTGGATATAAGAGTAGGCTGTAGTGCCGCTGTCTGGGCAAAATTTCCCTCATAGCACATTGCATGGCGTATGCCCGTCTTCATTAGTGTTCAACCAGTGTTATGCGGATAAGAAAGTCCCACTAGTAGCACTGGTGGTATTAATGGTTGCAGTCATCTTCTTCTATGTTCATATACTCACATAACATTGACTGAGCACTGTCAAATAGAAGATGAAAGAGAGGAGCCAGCTAGGGGTTATAAAATGCCTGGATCTGGATATATTAGTATAGAAATTTATTACAGGGAGTATTGATTTATGGTTAATATTATATTTTGAAAATTTTTTCATCTCATTTTATGAGAAATAGTGAAATTTTATATTTTCTATATTTTTTTATTTTATGATAATTTTATGAGAAATGACGAAATTTGATGAAAATACAATGATTTTATATTGTATTGTCCCTGCCATTTAATGTTTACATTTGGTTTCTATTGATTTCACACCAACATCTTTATCTCTCTAAGGTAATACAATATTAAAAATTCAGCAATCCTTTTGTACAAGCCAGTTCATTTTCATGATGGTTTTGATGTACTTAATTACTTAACGATGCAGAAAAGTAACAACACAATAATCTTTACATTCAGGTATGTGATACCTTTAAAGTCATTACCAGTTGAAACATAAAAAGGAAAGGAATTTCTAGTTTAAATATAGATGATGCTTAGAACAACCACCTAGTTACCGGGTACATTAAAAAAAATCTGAAAGAATAGAAATAGTCTGCCCTACTTATCACTTAGTTCATTTTTTGTTCAGAATCAATACCATGGAGGTTATCTATTGTAGCATGAAAATGTGGAGAAAGTAATTAAAATACAGTTCCATAAAGTTATTACCAGGTAGAATTCTTCACATTTTACTAATCAATATTAAATATTATTAAAGTTGCTCAATCTCTTTGAGTTAGGTCATCAACAACTACAATGTCAATTTACTTAATTTTTATATCTTGATTTGTTTTGTGGCATGACAATCTGTCTATGTCTATTTTATATAGAGGACCACCTAATTTTCTGTGCTAACCATAAACATTATTCATAACACGATATGCTACATAACATAAAATGTATTTCTAGTCAAAGTCCATTAAAGGGAATGGAAGCTTATTGATCTTATTTCCTGAAGTGGAGGACGACTTTCGGTGACCTAATTCTGGACTTGGTTAACCATAACTAAAAATGTCTGACGTGCAAAATTTTGAAATAGCATCCCTGGTCTATAGATATAACCATTTTGGTATTCCATTACTTTTGATGCAAATAAGCCAAATTAAACTGAAATTGGCCATAAATCGACTTTCATTTCATATTTCGTAAACAAGACTTTATAATATAGAGATTGAAACATCACTTCTAAAAATAATACATCATCAAATCATACTCAATTCCTTATTTCGACCTATTTTAAAGAGATTTAATTCATTTTAGCTGGATTAAAACCGTTATGATCTGTTATTAATTCAGTGTACATAATAAAAACACTATTATTGTATTTAGACGAAAATGAAATACAAACATGAATAATTTTGTTCTGGATTTTGAGCTGATCACAACAGCAATTACAAACCGGGTCTATTTTAGATGAGATTACGAAACAACAAAGAATAGAAATTATATCTAATGATCTTGTTTTTCTCCCCTGGGTAACATCAGTATCTAATTGTCAATTAAATATGAATGAGTTGATCATCTATAGACAGTTTAATTGTGTTACATATACAGAGCTTGTGAAAACCACAATACTCACGAAACATTAAAGAAAATGTCAATGTGATTTCTACATTTTAACATTTTTTACAGCTCGTATAATCTTTCAGACAAATCATATTTGTTCATTTCAAGCACTAGAAACTAAAATACAAAATGTGTTAGTGATGTCATCCTTACTATTAGATCTTTCAAATGTCATCCTGAATATGGAAAATTTTCATGTTTTTAGTAAATCTGTCAAATTTGTTGATCAAGATTAAACATACATTATGCAGGTCTTTCTTTAGGATTGAAATGTTATCTAAATTATTAATTAGACATTAATTAACTTATCCAGACCATATCAACTCTCTATGGCATCACTAGTCTGCGATGTTTATTGGATTAGGTTCCAATTTGCTGTCCGACTTCCATTCATAATTAAATCATGAAATGGATAATCGAGACTATGTTTTTTATCCTACCGACTTTAGTAATGATGATAGAGGCTAGGCCGAAAATTCAATCGCTAAAATTACGGTTCATAGTGGATCAATTTGACTGAAATTTTCAGCTAGTGAGAACTGCCAGCTCTTCATCTAATCTCCCATAATGTATCTTTAAAGACTCTATGTGTCATTTTAATTCTAAAGAAATGAAATGGGGTTTATCGTCCTACTGTTCTGCTTAATCCTATAGAATTTCTTGTAGTAAACAACAATATTGTGAAAGAAGAAACTCTAATGGGATATCAGGGTTTCAATTCAGTTCAGTATTTACAAAGTTATGACAAATTGAAAATTCAATCAATCTTTGGTGCTGCCTATTAGTCCATGTGCCAGACCTGGGATTTTGGAACATCATTACCAATTTGATGAATAAATTCAACCATGATTTTCAGTTAGCCTGGTGGCTGAAGTGTTGAAATTTGGTTGATGGACTTCCGGGTTACTTTGCTAAATTGCATTTTGGCGGCCATCTTTAAAGATGGCCACCGTTATTTCATTGAAATTGAGCGCATCGGGGAAACCTTCATAACTCCTGTAAACTTAGTGAACTTTTAGCTAGTGTGTCACAATCGAAACGATATTTGGGGACGGGTTGTTTCCATGTCAAAATTTGTCCCTAAAGACAATTTTGAGATTATGTCACTTTTGTGACGTCATTTTCGGTTGGGGTTCTGTCCGATGTCCAAAATGACCGCAAGGGAGCTAAAGATGATCCGAACAATTATAGGCCAATCTCAATTCTCCCCACAATTTCAAAGATATTCGAAAGGCACTTGAGCACTCAAATTTAAACTTATTTGGAAACCTTCAATGTTCTTTATGCTTACCAATCTGGATTTAGATCAAATCATTCATGTGCTACTGCACCGATCCGAATGACAGATAATTGGCTTGATGCTATCGATAATGGTGCGATGAGTGGTATAGTGTATCTTGATTTTAGCAAAGCATTTGATCTCATTGATCATAAGCTTATTATTGAAAAACTACATCTTTATCGATTTGATAATAATTCACAAATTTTGATTGAATCATATCTTGACTCACGGAAGCAAAAAGTATGTTTAGGATCAATTACCTCCTCAATTACTACAGTCAAATGCGGGGTTCCACAAGGGTCGATCCTGGGTCCTCTCCTATTCCTTATTTTTATAAATGATCTCCCACTCAATATTGAATCAAGTCAGATAGATTTGTTTGCTGATGACAGTACCCTGCATTGTTCACACAAAGATATTTAATCCATCGCCAATAATCTCCAAAATTATCTCTATTTGGTTGCTAAATGATGTGAAAACAATGGGATGGTAATCAATCCTTCGAAAACAAAATCAATGCCGATTTCATCAAAACACAAAAGAAATCAGAAAAACCTAACTTTATCACTCCATGGTGAGAAAATTGAGACGGTTACTACCGCAAAATTACTTGGAATTCAAATTGACCAAGACCTTAATTGGGAAGCACAGATAGCAGATATGTCTAAAAAAACTTACATCAAAAATATTTCTCCTAAATAAGATAAAAGATCATTTACCTTACGAGACAGGAATTTTGTTTTATAACAGTTACATACTACCAATATTTGATTATTGCTCTATTATTTGGGGAAATGCTACCAAAAGTAGATTAGACATTCTTTTAAAATTACAAAAGAGGGCAGCAAGAACTATTCTTGATGCACCGATTGAAACTCCGTCCACCTCTTTATTTACTAAACTCGGTTGGCTTACCCTTACACAGAGGATTCTTTACAATAAAATTGTCTTAGCATTCAAAATTATTACATTTAATACTCCACTTTATCTAAATTTCTATTTTATTGAAAAATCTCTTGTTTCCAAAACGGATATCTTGCTCCGTTCACAGACCAGTAAATCTCTTTTTCTTCAAAATTGCAAAACGGAATCCATGAAAACGTACTTTTCATTATTCTGCATGTCTTTTATGGAACAATCTGCCTTTTGATATAAAGATGTGTAAAAATGTTGAAAATTTTAAGATTAAACTGAAAAGTCATTTATTTTGCACACTGAAGGAACCATAATATTCAACTGACGACATACTTATTATTTTTAACTTGCAACTGCATTCTATTTTATTTTGTGTGTAATTATAGTGTTCTTCCTATTTTCTACTTGTATAATGTATATGTTTTGAAGTTTGGGAGTGACTTATCAAACTCCCCACTTTAAAATGCTATTGCATTTCTAATGATTTTAAATTTATCCTGATATTACATGTATATATGTCTTTGTAGCTTAGGAGGGACCTATGGAAGATTAGTTTTTTTGCAAACTAAATACGTTGCCTCAATAAATAAAGTTTTTATTATTATTATTATTATTATTATAGTATCATGCAAGGTAGGGCTTGTGATATATCATGTATAGGGTTTTCGTAGCCACTGAATTCAAAATTGAATTATTTATTGGAATTTTCGATGAAACGGAAAGGTTTGTTCCGCACAGGTATTAGCTTAGAAGGGACAAATACAATTTGTAGAACCAGATATTTGATGTTAGTGAACCCATTTTTTCTAGGACACCTGTTTCACACAAAATCTTATTTTCTATCCAGACGAACCTTCAGTATAATAATCTATATGCATACAAAGTTTATGAAAATACACATTCAAGCAGCATTTAATATGGTCTACCACCTGTAGGACACTCCCTTCAACTTAAAAATAAATTGTTTATTGGAATTTTTGATTAAACGTAAACTTTCTGTAAAATGTAAAATACTCGACTAATATACCAGTTGTAACATGTTTAACATCATATCTTTCCACGCGAATTAACAATAAATTGTTCATTCGATAAAACGGAAACATTTTTTATACTTGTAAAATAAATACCTATTGTAGAACCAGATATTTGATGTTAGTGAACCCATTTTTTCTAGGACACCTGTTTCAAACAAAATCTTATTTTCTATCCAGACGAACCTTCAGTATAATAATCTATATGCATACAAAGTTTATGAAAATACACATTCAAGCAGCATTTAATATGGTCTACCACCTGTAGGACACTCCCTTCAACTTAAAAATAAATTGTTTATTGGAATTTTCAATTAAACGTAAACTTTCTGTAAAATGTAAAATACTCGACTAATATACCAGTTGTAACATGTTTAACATCATATCTTTCCACGCGAATTAACAATAAATTGTTCATTCGATAAAACGGAAACATTTTTTATACTTGTAAAATAAATACCTATTGTGTATATGATACGTTGAAGTCTACCATGTAATACGGAAATTTGCAACACGTTTATAAGCACCATATCTTTCTACATGAACTAACAATAAATTGTCCATTGGATAAAAAGGAGACATTTTTTTTATATATATAACTGTAAAATAATATATGAATTATCGTTTTAACATCATATCTTTTGCCTCCCTTTTCAGGGATGGACACTCAAAAGGAGTATGGTAGTTTCGGGGGTCCCTAAACTAGTCAATGTTCTCGCGTAGTTATGAATTTATGTCGTTTTTGATGAATTATTAAGATATATGCATAAGCTAAAAACACCAGGATATACTCTAGAAAGTACCATTTAAATTACAGTCAGTTTTTTCAAAAGAAATTTCGAGCCTGGTTGTAGAGAACCCCGTCGTTCACCTCACGGAGCAAAGATAAGCCTGTCCTATCCTAGGTATCATATGTGTAATTTTATGTCAACTTCACAATTGTCAGTATAAATACAACATTTACTTGACAATTATCACAATTTTCATCTGGCCTTAAAACATTTTAATTGGATTTGTGTTCCTGGTGTTATAAGCTTTCCAAATATGTATAGTTTGTTTAATAGGGAGGACCTTGTAGCGGAACTGTGTTTCTAAGCAAGCTAAAAATTTTGGTTGCAGGCCTACTAGACTATACGACAAAAGTTGCCGGGCATAGAGGCGTTAATGTAAAAACGGACCACATTACCATTTCTGAACGAATAAGAGATCTTATTTTTATACGGCTTAAAATGGTGCAAAGGCATAGTAGATGAAATTAAAATGACTCACTATTTTGGTGAAATGTCTTGTGATCTGTGAGATACAAAATAATCAATTCCATATTATGCCCCATTGTATTGTTTATGGGGTGTGTGTGGGGGGGGGGGGGGTCGCATAGGATGTGTCATTTTTAGCAGTATCATTAACATCATTTTCTTCAGCATTATTTTTGAGTTTTTATTCATGTTCAGTGACTCTGAAAACCTTATAAAAGAGACATTATAAGCTATATAAAACAGTCATTCATGTTATGGAAATTCTGACCGCCATTTTGAATTTTCCCCATCTTGGATTTTTAAAACTCTTTGTTTAGATTAAACAAACATTGTGCAAGAGCTAAATCTGCCTATTGCAGGTCTTTCTTTAGGCCTGAAATGTTTTCTAAATTATTATTTAGACATTAATTAACTGACCCAGGCCATAATCAACGCTCGATGGCATCGGATTTCTCCGATATTAAATAAATTAGAACGTATCAGTCATATTTTGATTTAATCTAAAAATGGAGGAGCGAGACTTAGCTTCGAGCAACCAGTACAGTGGTTGAAATTATTGCACGTGTCTTGTCAAACCTTCAAAGGCTAATATCTTCGCTCGCAATAGAGTAATTTGAATGAAATTGTCAAATTATTCATTTTACATTATCTATTTTCGAACTATTGTAGCAAGAATGGCTAGCTCTTTATCTAAATCTTACGTAATGAATCTTTAATTGTAAGCTCATTGGATAGTACATGTCATATCAAACAATGAAATGACTATTATCTGACATATTGGTCATTTTAGGAAATTTTGTCGCCATTTTGAATTTCCGCCATCTTGGATCTGGGACACTCATGTTTGAGATTATTTTTTATGATCAATGTTTCTGATATCTATTCAATCACTTAAGTTGACCAAACAGATAATTTGGCTTATATGGGTCTGAACACGATTTGTTAGTAAACATACGAACAGACATGAAAAAAAAAATCGAAAATATTGCTTTTTTCAGATTAATCTTTTATTTTAAAACTGATAGTATTGATTAAACAACATATATCATATACCAGCAGATGCAGAATTATATTATGAACATTTTGAGATATATAACATATCCATATAGGTGAAACTGTTGGGGAGGTATGAAGGCTTCCCCGACTCGCACTATTTCAAATAAGAAAAAAAACGGCGGCCTTTTTTTTTAAAGATGGCCGCCAAACTGACATTTGGCAAAGTGACCCAGAAGTCCATCAACCAATTTTGGACACTTTAGACCTAAGGCTAACTGAAAATCATAGTTAAACCAATTCATCAAATTGGTAATGAATATCTGCCTGTCACATGGACTATATGTAACAAGATGCTGTCATCTTTATTTGCCGTGAATCAAATTGATGGGTCTGTTTCAAACCCGAATGAATCCAAGCCAGATGATTATCTAGCGTTGGTATTTTGATTTGTTGTTTTTAATTAAATGTTAAATAATCAGTCTTGGCAATACTATATACCGGAAAACACCGGAAAACAACTGGAAAACACCATTTTGTACTGAATACTGGAAAGCACCAGAAAAACACTAAATGCCGGAAAACACACTAAATACCGGAAAATACCCTAAATAGGTAACCCGAAGACTGGCACCCTAAATAGGTAACCGGGAGCCTGGTCCTCTGTGTGCCTCAGTTAAGGTTAGGGTTAGTTTCCGGTTTATAGTATAGCCCTTTTCCGGGTTACCTATTTAGGGTGGTTTCCGGTATTTAGTGTGTTTTCCGGTATTTAGTGTTTTTCCAGTGTTTTCTGGTATTCAGTATAAAATGGTGTTTTCCGGTAGTTTTCCGGTATATAGTATAGCCCATCAGTCTGAGTAGTGTGAATTAGGCCATGAGAAATTTGATATTTCATATGCAAATCATCCAAACATTACTTTATACTGTCATTAAATGATAGACAGATTGTATTAAAAATTGATTTTAGTAGCTGTCATAGTTATCTATTATTAGAATGTAGAAATAGATGGGTCATCTCCTTTAATTACAATAACACAACTACGTTAATACAGATCTTTTTTTATTTTTTATAACATTAGATTTATTTATATTTATATCTTAGGGATGCAACCATTTATACACACCATACAAATTAGTCCCAAACTCTGGTTATGATCATTTGAATTTGCTGGTACTATCATAAGCTAGCTTAGAAATCAAATCAGTCATAGATTAGGGTTTTTTTAACCATAACTCCTCTAGTACCTGTCATTTCGTCCAGATTCGTCTTTTAATTTTTATGGAAAACCCGGTCTGTAGAAACTTTAAAAAATTATGAACCATTGCGGATGTTCTAACATAAAAGTTTTTATGGACCCGTAGATTCATGGTCCCTATAAATACTTTATGGATCATCCCTTTAAACATCAGAAGAACACATCAATAAATGCTGTATTCTCCAGAGATAAAATCTCATGTCTAATTGGGATTCTATATGTTAAGGCTTATAACATGTCAATATCAAGGAAAACTACACAATTGTAAGATTATTATCAGGAGAGAAAAATGGGGTTTAATGTCCACTTGACAATAACGTCATTTTGGGACTAAAATGGTATAATCTTAATTCAATAATTTGCCTTTGTGCAAGAGTTGTATAGAAGTTGAATAAAACTACTCAAAGAGCAAACCCAAACAGGTTAGACAAGCAAGATAGAGAGAATTGTGCTTCATCATGGTTTTGGGACAATTTCTATTTCAATAATTTGCTTCCATGTACAGGTCTGAGAGGGACAAGGAGAAAAGCCATGTACAAACTGGGATTAAAACTATGAATTGATGTGCATAGATAAGAGGCCTTATGATCTACGGTGCACATATAAAGACCTACCCAACCAGAGTAACCTCAATGCTCACCAGATTCTACAAAGAGAGCCAGGACAATAACTAAAGAAGTAATTAATATTATATGGAATAGGTGAAATTTAATAGGCCTGTGTTTGATTCAGTAATTTGAACAATGCATATTAATTTCAAACAGATAGGATGACAATTGTTGAAATCCATTGTTATTCTTCCATCTCAATAACTTGAATAATGCATATAAATTTGGTCTCTTTGTTAACAATGAAAAATAATTTTTTAAAAAAGCAGGTTAAAATCTATGACAATATGAATATCTAACAATAATGACATGTTAATTCAGATAGATAAATTGTTTCATGTACCATAAATATATGTATATTGGAATAATTCACTTTTGAGTTTTTCTGGTCTATACCTCATTCTCACATGCTAAACATTTTTTAATCCAGTTGTTATTAGAGCTTAAATTTAAATCAATGATTTTTTCAATAACAACTTTTAAAATGGATGGCAGTTATTACAATTTAATTACATTGATTATCTTTTTTATAACAATTTCAGTTGATGATCTTTTTTTATAACAATTTAAATGTTAATATTACAATAAAAGTGATGATCTCTGGTTTTACAATTTATATTGATGACTGGCATTACAATTTAAATTGAAGATCTTTACAAATTAAAAATATAATTTCCTTACTTAATACTCTCCCAATGATAATTCCTCATCTCCAGACGGCGACACAGAACCATGCCACACCAGATCCCTAATCCGTTACATAGCAACACATCTAATATCCATGAATCCCACCAACATTCAGCAAAATTTGGCAACAAATGAGCATATGCTGCCTGAAAATAACAGAACAAGTATTATTTCAGATTTATAGCAACTGTATAAAAAAAATTTCAAATATATAATTTCCGTTATCTGTTTATTTTTGCATATCAATTGAGTTCATTGAATTAATAATAGTAAACATTTTATAGGAAATAAATAAAATGAAATTTTATCTTAACCAAAAACTATGGTACCTAAAATCAAATATATCAATTATTAGTGTGATCACTAGAAATTGATCAAATGGAAAATTAGCATGCATTGAGGTATGAAACCTCATTATAAGTGAGATTTCAGTGACTGGATGTCAGTGAACACTCTTGTAGAAGTCTGTAATGTTTTACCTATTGTCAGTGTATGTGATGTCATTTGTCTCTCAACACAAACAGAGCAACTAAACGAAACAAGTCTAGTAAAATTTAACATTCATGGTTTATCTTTAAACTCACCTCCGTTAACTCCCACATAATACTAATTGTCCATAATATCCCATAATGCCGTATTAATATAGCTTTCAACGTCCAGCCCAAAAAATGTGACACAGCGAAAACATCTAAACCTGAGTAAAGTCTGCCCCATGTTATCTGGGAACAATTTACAGCATATTCCTGAAATTAGAAATGAGAAAATAAACATATGTATCAATTCCTTTTAAAACACCTCTTTGGCTTAACCAGCCCTAAATAAATCAGTAAACCTGATTTCCTGCAGGTTACTCACAACAAATACATGTAGATTTTCAGAGAATGTCTCCTTTAAAGCAGTAATCCGCTTAATTGACCTTCAATCATACAAACTTATACATATGCATATTAATTTAGAAGCAGTAATAAGCTTAATTGACCTTCAATCATGCCAACTTATAAATATGCAAATTAATTTAGAAACTTGTGTAGTTTATGTTTCGTAACATAAAACAATAGATTTAGTTTATTTTTCAATGATGTCATTAAATGTAAGCAAATACTATTTTTGATGCAAACCAGCTGCAGATTTCAAATGCTTATTGAGAAGATGTGGAAGGCTTTCAGATAAACTGTAAATGGTCATACTATATATTTTCTAAATTCTATACAAAGATTGGACATGATTAGAGTTATATAGATTAAAAAAGATTATGCTATTTTAAGTCTTACATGTATATATATAAATATACATGTATCTATACATTGTAACAGATTGTATGATGATGAGATTGATATTAATATATATTCTAAATTTACAACACAGTTCAACATATGGTACAAAATATTTCAATTCCATTAACATTAATTTCGTTCTGGCCCACTTAACAGCACAACTACCACAATAACTATCTCTGCTTCACCTTTCACTACTGACTTCATTCAAACAATGTCTTAAAAGTTAAAATCCTACCTTGGTATCAGGACCAGAGTCTCGTAGATCATGGAACAACCAGATCATCATTTGTCGTACAGCCTGACGACTTTGAAACAATATAAATAATAACATCATAAAATATAAAACACTCACACCTGAAATAAAAAATAAAATAAGAATCCATGAGGCTTGTCTGTTACCCAACCCAGCGCTCATTTTAGTTACTCTAGGACTAACACAACTATTTCAGTAAATAGGAGAAGCAATGACTTCTGTTCAGGATTGGATTGATGAAGTGTCCGACAAAGGATTGAGTCAGTCAATCAAGGCAGATTATCTTGTTAATCAAGGTAGGTGTATAGACAGTATAATACGATAAATACGTTGACCACTTAATTAACTAATGAATCCAGCCTATTATCAACGACACTATATAAATTTTGGAATTTGGAATATCTTTCACCTTATCTTGATGTCCGATTGAGCATATTCCTGGTCGGACAATTTAGGACGTTCGGAAAATAGCGTCAGACATGTCCAGAATATACGGACGAAATCCCATCACTGTGCATAAAGGTCTTTAACAGAGAGAGGAAAACAAAGGACAAAAACGAAAATCCACAAGGCTAAGCTGGCGACGCAAATATATGAACAAGTCTGGGCTAAAAAAGACATGCCACATGACTCAATAATAGACCCTATGATCTAAAGTTATATTGATTGTTTTACGCCACCACTGTTACACTACACGTAAAAAGAAATGTGACTGACAGACAAACAAGGTGAATGCAGTATATGATTACATCAAAATGAAGACGTACAAAAATAAGGACAAAAAAGTGTGGTTTTTTTAAGACAACAATTTAGACAATTAGAACAAAAACAGTAAGCTAGATACTAACAAATCCTCACTGTTTACTGATAGAAATTAAAAAAAAAGATGGTGGCATCAAATCAGAAAAAAAAAAGATGGTGGCATCAAATCAGAAAAAAAAAAGATGGTGGCATCAAATCAGAAAAATAAAAGATAACGTTTTGACCAGTACACTTTTTGGTAACAATTGGGTTTTTTGTTGTCGTTTCTTATGGACTACCAGGCCTTTTAATTTTTCCCTTAAACTGTCCAATTTTGAACAAAAAGTGGGTTTTATCTAAACACTAGTTTAATACACAGAATCATTGTAAATAAAAATCTTACTAAGTAAATCAAAAGGTCATCAAATTCAATTAATTTGAATTTTCTTTGTTAAATATTAATTGATATGATAGAAGCGATGTTCAATATATAACCAACTTTTAAAAGAATCAATGGACTGCAGAATATCAGCGTTTCCCAAGTAACACTGGAGTAATGCATGCCCCAAGAGAGCAAGTCAGGGTCAGTCATAGCTCTTATTTAATTTACTGGGAGCTTGTAACTGTAAGACAATTCTATAAATATAATTTGATTTTCCGTGGGTATTGCTTCACACACTTTCCGATAAAACAGATGCCCCAATTATAATCAAGGGAACATATCGTTAAGCTGGAAGGGGGATCTAGAGCCACTTTCCCAAGAATTAAACTTGTATATCATTCATTAATTTGTATCATGTCTAACTCAAGTGTACGGCTACTCTAGCTGCTGCTATTCATTCAGGCGAGTTCAGATGAGGACAAAAAGTGATAACTCTTGTTTTACGACAAGGTCTGGATATCCATATTTGCTTTCCTGAGATGTATTTACTTTCCTTCCCTGGGGCTACTCCCATTTAACTGACTGAATCCTTCCCATCAATATGGTATTTCTATTAACTTTTATTAAAGGATGACTCTTTATGTTTATTCTAGCATTCATTAGTCAACACTGTTTGAACATCAGCTGGATTGATAGAAGATTTTCAGCAAGAAAAAATATTGACATGGTTGAAATCTATTGCTTCAAGGGTTTATCCTTTTGTACTGATAATAATTGGTAATATTGAAAATCTTTTATCTTGTAGTCTCTATCACAAAATGGGGTGGGGGCATTGTAGTCTCTATTATAAGGACTGTAATGTACATGGTTATGCTTTGGATGAATATAGTTACATTTGTAGTCTTTTAAACATGCATTATGCAAGAGCTGAATCTGCCTATTGCAGGTCTTTCTTTAGGCCTAAAATGTTATCTTAACTATTAATTAGACATTAATTAACCTATCCAGACCATAATCATTTCTAGATGGCATCGCTAGCCTGCGATCTTTTGTGGATTATGAGCCGATTTACTGCATAACTTTCCTTCACGATTTAACGATTAAATGGATAATCGAGACTATGCTGTTTATCGTACTGACTTTAGTAATGATGATCAAGGCAAGCCGGAAATTTCAAACGCTTAGTTCTCGGTTCATAGTGGATCAATTTGAATGAAATTTTCAGCAAATTGACTTTACATTATCTAGCTTTAACTATTATAGTGAGAACTGCCAACTCATTATAGAATCTCCCATAATGTATCTTTAAGTAATCTTGATTTCTAATTTTACTATTGAAATCTTCTAAGTCATTATTTGATTGCCATTTGAATATTCGATTCAACTAAAATGATAATATAATATTTGGACAGTTCTAGCAGATAAATAGCACTTCAATCTTATATTCTTATAGTTGTAATTATTTTGAATAACAAATACCAAAAAATCAATTCAAATAGCCATGAGAAATTTTTTGAATTTGAGAACTAATGGATAACAATGACTGAATTTATTTAAGCTACTGTATTAATTATTCAAGGATTTATCATGCCCTTTATTCAGTGGTTCTATCATTCCACCATTGTGTAGCCTCATTACTAAATATGGCCACGTATGACTTGCATTATACGGTGGAGTTCATGGAACCTACCGAGGAATCTTGGGTACCGTATGTCCCATAAACAAATTCTGGGTTAATGTCTGACAGATTCCTGTTTGTTTTTGTTAAATTGAACCACACTATAATTTTTACCATATATACTGGCAGTCAGTTTTGTACATTAGATCAACTCAATTTAACACTTCATTTTCAAAAGTTTTGGCTCCTTATGATTTTATCTGAGTCTGTGTACAAAATAAGTTATCTACTCACCAAATACCATTCTCCATATTGCAGGATGTGGCCTTGTAAAAGGACCTGAAAAATAAATAAAATATATAACATACACAAGTATGTTGAGGATCATACATCAGTGTGTATCCTTTACTGGTCTTAAAAGATGTGGTATAAGCTGAGGACCTTAAAGGAGCTAAATCGCTAATATTTTGGACCTAGAAATTGGCACAAATGGGTCGCAACACATATAATAATGTAATATGAATTTATATAAACTGTTTTACATTCAATTGTGTCCGTTTTACCGTGAATCTTCATCAGTTATGTTCGGCGAAATACGCCAATTCTCAACCGCAAGTCAGTTTCTAGCGTCTGGTTATTCCAGTCAACACCGATATTATTTATTGCGCATGCTCTCCAAATAAGAATATGATATCACCGTTTGACATGTCTTGTGGAATATGTCTAGCCTCATTCTTTGAGCACCTTGTTACAAATGGCGCGGAAATGCATTATGGTACACGATTCGTGTTCCAATGGTAAAATGTTTATTTTGTCTTAAATATTGGATATCAGAGGCTTATCTTTTCCAGGTAAGATCACAACACCAACGCTGATTTAAATTGCAATACAAATCGTGTTTTCAATGTTGAAGATTTTAGATGATATTGAGTTACGGACCTAGCTACTTTATCTTGGGTGTACTATAATCTGAGGAGTGAGGATAAACTATAATCTGAGGAGTGAGGATAAACTATAATCTGAGGAGTGAAGATAAACTATAAGTCTTGCTATATGATGTTATGTAATCTGAGGATCCTAAAATCAGCATTATAGCTCTTATAGTGTATAAATTAAAGGATCTCACTATTATAAAGGGGGCAGGGGTAATACTGTAATCTGGGGAAACCAACATCAGTGTTAAGTGAAGTTGTACTTTATTGCTAATAGAAATTTCTGTATCTATACTTGGATTGCATAAATACTATTACCTTATTACACGCTAAAAGTGTTGAACTTAGGGGAGTCAAAAGGGGCTAAACAAATTTTTCCAAAATATTTCTAATGCCTTGGAATATGTCATTAGGTAACAAAGTCGGTCCAAACTTAAGATTCCTGATCCTGATATTTCAAAATCAATTTTATTATCATTTTACTGCAATTGACTTTATAAGAATGTAATGTATTTGTCTTTATAGCTAATATGTATATTTGACTTAATTGGATTGTCATATACTTGATTCAATAGCACAGTAAGATACCTATTTAATAGGATTGTAATATTGATATAATAGGATTAACTTTAGGGCTGAAATGTTTTTAACTTTTTTAATATTAATATAGATGTACATGGAGTGGGGTAATGTATAGACTTTATAGAAATGAAATGAAATGGGAGTTTAGCACACGGCTTATTTGACTTTGTACGACTGTAAGTACTTGAGTGATAAAATGTCAAGCAAATATAAAATAAATCTTTTCAAGTGTGTCTGATTAACATTTATTGAACTTCTTCACGAGAATAGGCTATGAAGAAGTTTCTGTTACTCGGAAGATTATAATAATCTTCTATTTAATAAAACAATTGTCTACAAATATGTTCTCTATAAATAAGTTCAATAACTTTTTTGACAAATGTTTCTCCCCAGGTTCTGTGTTGAGTGGACATTAAACCACATTGACGTGTTGTGAATCCTGCTCCACCGTGTCAATATAAAGATGACCTCTCTGTGACATGAGTAAGATGATACAAGTTTAATGAATAATGATATCAATGCTACTTGAGTAAACGCCCTTCATGTTATATTATTGATTGGTGGCAACATGTTTGGCCCTTGTAACATGAACAATACTATTCTATAATAATACATCCTTGCTACACACATTAGGCTCTCATAAATTATTAACTGCTTTACACCTAAATAAACCTTAGTTTATGTCTGATGAACAGTTTTAGGTACCGGTGTAATGTATAAAGTTACAGACAGCAAGAAGTTGTGTTAAAAATACTCTCAACTAGATCATTTTGGAACTAACATATAGTTGACCTGTATCTTTATTTCATTAATTCACTTGCAAGCACAGATCTTTAGTAGAAATGGGAGTCAACTGGAGTACTTCGGTAGGGGAAGGGGGGGGGGAAACGGACAAGGGCAGACGACCCTAATCCCTGTCATTTACATATACTGGTAAGCCTGAGATCCAAGCTACATGAACTGCACAGACAACAACTTGAAGCCTTATGATCTACAGTATACATGTTAGACTACCCTGCCCATTAAAGGTCAACATGGCAGTGTTATCATTTCTAATGTGAGATACAGTGCTCATGCGATATATCGCAATTCACCTTCTCACAATTTGTGTATTGAATCGTGAGACACTGAATCGATGTATCGCTATTGTTTGTTCTGTCCCTTTAGTAAGTAACATGTCCATGTCACACATTATCCATAGGTACACTAACACCCTTAAATTGTTGTGGTCCTTATTTTGATTCACATCAATATCATGATATAAAACAGTTTTATTTCTTCAATATCGGCAGGGCTAAATATATCAGTTATTCATTTCTTAGTAAATATTGACCTGACTATGAATCGTGATACAAATCGTATCGTAGCACCAGAATTGCAATACGTATCGTATCGTGGCTGCAGTGGCAATACCCAGCACTAATATGAGACCACTCGGCTACCCAACAGTCCCCACAGATATACACTGTCAATAGTAAAGATTCTCAAGTGGCAGAAATAGGATGTGAATACTGTGATGATATACTTTTAATTGTGATATATCGGCTATCAAAGGTCATGGTTTAAAATGACAGCTTCGACATTACAGTATATAAATTGGTCACATGAACACTATTTTAATAGGCGACTTTCAACGAGCAATGCTGAATTCCAATACTGCACTTAGCCAAAAAATTAAAAAAATTTGACCCATAGTTCACAGTTCCAGGACTTAATGAAGTACTTTCCTTATGCCTAGGAAAATAATTCAAGCACGTTTGAAATAAAAATCTTAAAATCTCTTATATAGTATTGAGCATATAAAAGGTTTCAGTGATAGTAACCTGACAAAAAATTGTTGCACAATCTGAATTTCAATAAGTTTTATTTTGGGTGATGTACTATGTGTATTTGTACATCGACATCTAATCATCAAAGCCTGTTCTCTAGAGACAGAGAGAGAAAAATGGGGTTTAACGTCCACTCAACACAAACTAGGTCATTTCGGGACTAACACATGGTTCAATTTTATTTCAATAATTCGCTTGCGCATAGGGGTCTTTAGCAGTGGGAGGAAACCGGAGGACCTGGAGAAAACCCACAAGGTTGGACAGGCGACCCTACTCCTTATCGCGTACAACCGGGGAATCGAAACTCTGCCAGTTGACTCAATGACAGACCCTATGATACAGCGCGCGCGTGCTAACCCCCCACCTGTTCTGTAAGCAATAGCGGACATGTATTGATTTAGAGGGATTTTAGTTCATTATTGAAACTACAAACCCAAGAAACAGCGATTCTGATGAGTTTACATGTCTCATACAAACAAAAATATGATAGAACACGATTAAGAAATAAAGTAAGTCAATGATACTGATAGCCTGACAAAAATTCAGAAAATGTAATGTAATGGAAACAGAAATGATGTGCAGCAGGATAATTAAAGAAGCTAAATCGCTAATATTTGGGACCTAGAAATTGACACAAATGGGTCTCAAATGTATATAATAATGTAATATGATTGTATATAAACTGATTTACATTCAATCGTCTCTGTTTTCAATGTAATTTCTAATCAGTCATGACAATCTCTAGCGTCTGGTTATTCAAGTCTACATCAATAGTACTTAATGCACACGCTCTCCAGATAAGAATATGGCGTCACCATTAGTCATGACTTGTGGAATATGTCTAGCCTGGTTCTTCGAGTCCCGTGTTACAAATGGCGCTGAAACACATTATGCAACACGATTCATCTACCAATGGTAAAATGTTTATTTTGTCTTAAATATTGGATATCAGAAGCCCATCTTTTCCCGGTAAGATCACAAGAGCAATGTTGATTTAAATTGACAAATAATTTGTGTTTTCAATGTCGAAGACTTTGGATGATATTGAGTTAGGGACTTAGCTACTTTAAACAAAAATAATATTTTTTTACTCACCGTTAGGAAAAGCTAAAACACTGATAATAAGAAAGAAAAAGACAACTGAACACAATCCTGCTTGAATATTGTCATTGTGAGAATTATCATTCCTGAAAAATAAAAATTGAATAAGACATGAATGGAGATCATAATTTGGTTATTATATTTATTGTTAATTTCACAGATGCTTGGGTTGTACATGGGACTTTCCGGAAGGTAGACAACCCACAAAGATTTCAAAAAGATTGGATGGTAATTGCAGTCACAAAGACTGCAAACTAGTGCAAACAAAACAAACTTTATAAGAAAATTTATTAAACAGGGCTATAATTCTGGAAGTGATAAGTCACAAACCATTTCATTTCGTCTTTGAGTAACAAAGACAAACCAACAATGATCACATCATGTTAGATACAGTGGCCTAAATAATGCTATAAATTAGCCCAATCTGTGCAAAACAGGGCCCTTATTCACAAAAACTTAAACTAAGATAAAATCGAAATTTTAAGAAATACTGCAACTTCATTGGATATATGCAAATTGATTTTACTGGTCAGCCAATCGAATAGCAGTATTTCTTAAAATTTTGATTTTATCTTAGTTTAAGTTTTCGTGAATAAGGGCCCAGTATTTTAATAATGCTTTAAAGGTAATGCTGGTTACCTATGACACATATATATCATGTACAGGGTTTTTCTACTAACACATCATATTATTATCACAGTTGCAGTCAATTACAGTTCTGTTGACAATTTTGGGTACAGTAACTTTGACACGGTGTCAATGTTACCACATTCAGGTTCATCTTTAAGTCAGGCTGAAAGTGTATATTTCTTCAATATGAGTCTTAATTCATAAGTGTTATTAAATCATATCCGACATTGATCTTCGAAGGAATTATTAGTGAGCAGAAATTCGCCCTTATATCCGTTATCACTCGTCACATCAGTCAGTTATATAGAGAGATGACTCGTGTTTTCCTTTGGCGTTTGTCACTTCTGATTCAGGAAACCTGCATTACTCAGCTATCGTAGCAATGATCTCTGTGTTAAAATTATATTTGGAATGTGTTTAACCAGCTATATCACATATGTGATAATGACTGGCACCAATATTGTCCTTTAAGACACAATGAACATTTTATAATCATTATACAAGTTGTGTATTCTATGGTTCGGACGCCATTTGTAATGGACAAAGAAAAATATAACCTACATAATGGTTGATTCACAAACGACAAAGTAATAATAAAAAAAAAACATGTAGAATGGAATAACCTGGCTCAAATGACTGTCGTTCAATTTGGACTGTTCGGGTATTTCACTGTACATAACTGATTAAAAATTACAATAATTTTTAAAATTTGAATATAAATCATTGTACATGTATACATTCATATTACATTAATACATGTATATACTTTTAGACCCATTTTCATCTATGTTAATGTTCCAAAGAATAGAGTCACACTCCCTTTAATGTTATCATTGTCGCACAAAGTACTGTCTGATTCATCGTAAATTTTAAACGTATTTCTTCGATTATGAACAAACTACTTAACTTTGGTTATTATAAACTTACCTGTGTGTTTGTAATGAACTCCCGTTCGATAAAATCCATTGCACAACTAATTATCACAACGATGAGAACAAGTTCTCTCTTGAAAAATTTGAAAATTTACTTGTAATTTCGACAGAGTCGATGTCAACAATGTCTTCGTGACGTATTGGTCGAATCCAATATACCTGTTGCGGGGGTTGGTTAACATTGAAAGATAGTTTGACAGCGCGATCATTTTGATCGTATATGGGTTTGGGCGACGAAAAATATCAATTGAAGGCAATTACATAGGAGATTTATATGGAAACCATTGATCGCCAGTCTATCAAATTTTCTTCACAATTAAAATATCACTGATTGCACGGATACTCGTAAAAATAAAGTCATGAATAAACTATAAATATCCTATCTTCTTTATGTTATAAATAATTTAACAAGGATCATGAAGCTTACCTCCGAATTCTCTGAGTGTATTTTTAATTTTATACGCATTCTTTCGATCGAATAATAACCGCTTCAGTAACATCTTTAAGCGTGTTGCGGCAGCCCTCAGCGTGTCTATTGCCGTATTGGGTGCCCGGGTGGGTATATAATGCTACTAAGCCCGTATGACCCCGTAAGAAGCGGAACATTAATTCTCGATTCGACAGTTTTGACCGAAGTGTGATAAAGCCCGTAAAACGAATGTATAGTTGTGTTTGTGTGGCATGCGTGTTCAAAAGTAAATAATCCCATCCGAGTCGCTAATCAAATAATTAGAACAAAATATTTCAAAAAGTAAAGCTATAAAATTTGCAGAGATTTTACTAGAATGTAAAAGACGGTAACTAAATACAGGAATGCGGGTAGTTATGTGTGCGAACGCTCAAACTCAATGCCAATTGTCGTAGGTATCCAGACCACTCGGACCAAAGACTACTCGGACTAAGACCAGTCGGACCAAAACAAGACCAGTCGGACCAATTAAATTATATTATAAGGCTAGACAATATGCTATTTATTTATTATTAAATCACAATACAAAGAAGCAAATAATTCTTATACGGAATTCTTATATTTAGAGTTGTTTGGTTCAATTTTGTGTACGTAAATAAATCAACGATTAGTTTTAAAATTAATTAATAATGGTGCCAAAAAAAAATATCAATCTAATTTTTCTTTACTCTTGCAATGAGACTCGGTATGTCCAGACTTTTGACAGTTTCTACATATACGGGTATACTGTTCTTGTCTGATAGCCTAATTTTACTTTTTCCACATTCGCGGTATCCCCAGTGGTTTCATTCCATTCTACCCCACTAACCCCTGGGTTACTATATATGGGGGGGGGGGGGGGGTGGAGACACGTTTTCAAGTTATCCGCCCTTGATGCGTTAATATAAACAGCACATAATAATACGAAGACCGGACGTTTATATGCCCCTTTTTAAACGTGACTACAAGTGTGGTTCTCGATATTTTGCGATTTGGAATACAATTATCAATTTATTCAAACAACACGTTATTATTAGTTCGAGTAGTCATATTAAAACACACACAATTATCAATTTATTCAAATAACACTTTATTATTGGTTCGAGAAGTCATATTAAAATAAACACAATTATCAATTTATTAAAATAACACTTTATTATTGGTTCGAGTAATTATATTAAAACAAACGTAATTATCAATTTATTAAAACAACATTTTATTATTGGTCCGAGTCGTCTTTCTGTTGGGTCCGAATAGTCTTTTTGTATGGTCCGAGTAGTCTATTTGTTTGGGCTGAGTGGTCTATCACTTGGTCCGAAAGGTCTTGAACCGAGTGATCTTTGGTCCGAGTGGTCATGGATTCTTGTCGTAATTGTACTTGCATTTCCTATGCTGTCACCCCTAATACGAAATGATATCTTCTGCAGAGTGACGTAACCATCTTCCATATTGGTATTTTTCTCTGGGAAAAGTTTGTGATATTTCAATTTTTCAAGAGAGAACTTGTTTTCATCGTTGTGATAATTAGTTGTGCAATGGATTTTATCGAACGGGAGTTCATTACAAACACACAGGTAAGTTTATAATAACCAACGTTAAGTAGTTTGTTCATAATCGAAGAAATCCGTTTAAAATTTACGATGAATCAGACAGTAGTAGCTTTTTTTCATAATCATGCGTTATAGACATATAGTTAATCGGAAGAAAAATTGTTATGAAATCTGGTGATATGATGTCATCGTCTAACCGATTCATTCGATGAAATATATAAAAAAAAATTCAGATTCACAGAGACGAAACAAGAAGAGAATAGAATAAAGAGAATAAAAATCTCGGAGAAATGACCTTTAAATTTTTCGGAAAATGTTTCACATCTTACCTTGTAAATGCAGTATATACGAGACCTAAAATTGAAATGGCCAAAAGAGTTATTGTATGCGGTTTGTAAAAAAAATCCAAAGAAATGGCATCTACACTTCGTTCGTTTATAACACGAAAATATTCCAGTTCTTCAGCAATCACGTTGTCTTTTTTACGAGTAGCCATGTTCACGACCTTCTATACCTCTAACGCAGAAAAATCAACTAAGGGACGGTACCGTTATATAATTAATGCGAAGCCGAGAACAGCACGTCTCTTTTTACCGTTAAATTGTCAATACCGTTATGAATTCTTGATCTTCCAGTGTGAAAAGACGTCGTCTGCTATATCTTTAGAATTTAATTAGCCGGGCATCTGTCGACCCCGGATTATTTATAGCTGATAATTAAAACCACGTTAATTAGTTCGATTTTCTGTTTGGTTGTGTTACTGGAATAACGAAGCTATTCATTTAGATGTTGACTGAGTTTGTGTTATGATTATCAAAGGAGATGGTGCGGATTCCGCTAGACTTTAGCGCACTTGTATTGTAATTAAAAATGCCGCGCCCATGCCTAGCCATGTGCAATACCCCAACTCCATTTCATATGATATAACTAATCGACCACCAATTTTAATTCAAAGTTAATGGTGACTGTGCAGGTTTTTGTTATAACATTTGTCATAAATTGTCAAAGTTTATGTCTGATGCAATTTGTCGGAATATTATATCGTCCACTAAAGCGTCATAAGAAGATAACTATAGCCTAGCCGTTTTACTAAGCTTTAGTAAAAAATGTAGTCTACTATTTCAGTATACAGATTGTTGTTATTGTCATGTAATTAAGAACAACATGGTATAGCCTATATTATCTATAAACAACCTTCGTGAAGAATGTACAGGCTTGTACTAAAAAGATTGAATTATTATTACCGGTACTTTTGTTTAAGACTTAAAGATATGGCGTTTGTGAAATCAACGTAAACTTTAACTAACTTGGAACTGGTCGATTTGAATAAATTTTGGATCAAAATGTTTATTAATAAAAGTAGTTTTGATCGTGTACATCTTTAGCCGTTATTCTGGAATGTTGGAGCTTTGAATTTAACAAAGGTGTTCTTCCGACAGTAATTTAAATGATTAAAACAAAATACGATGGATGCTGCCTTGGCCTCGATGTCAGACATCGACAGGCGATTACAGAGAGAGGGAGAGGGAGAGAGAGAGAGAGAGAGAGAGAGAGAAATGGGGTTTAACGTCCACTCGACATAAACTAGATCATTTCGGGACTAACATTTAGTACAATTATATTTCAATAATTAGCTTGCGCGTATGGGTCTTTAGCAGTTGGAGAAAAACCAGCGAGGTTGAACAGACAACCCTGTATACTCCTTGTCACGACCGGGGAATCGAAATCACGCCGATTCACTCAATGACAGACCTTATGATACAACGTACACGCGCTAACCACCCACCAACGATTATAAGAAATTAAAGATGGTGGTATGATTTTAATAGAAAATAATGTGCTCTTTAGCTGGCTTTAATTTCCGTTAAGATGGACAATTCTTGTTGTTTATTGTATTGGACGATAAAATTTGTCTTATATCATAGACTGTAGCCTACCGAGAGTGTAGAAATCGGATCTTCGGTGGAATTTTCTACATTGACATCACAAATGTACATTTATTAACGTGGCTTGATTCAGACCAGTGAAAAACAGGCCATCTCCTTAGCATCGAAAGCTCGTCTTTTGTCAGTTTAATACAAAAATCAAAAAACGGCACACTTTCGATGAAGTATGAACGAGAAATCCCACCATTGAGCAAAATGCAGTCTTTACCATGGAACGATACACTGGGGACGTATAATACAGGCATATATTTTTCAACTTTGTAATTCTATATAGGCTAGGTTTAGCGTGAATAAATTGATACAACATGACAGCACAACCTTCATAAATAATGTTAAGCTCAATAAACAGTAAACAAATACTTTAAAGTGACTTCTCGAAGACTCCAACCTCACAGAATCAATTTATCTTTACGCCAATATCGAATGCTTTACATCGTTGACTTAAATCTAAGAAATTACCCCCAAACCCACATCTGAAAACATCAATAACCGGCGGTTAAAATATACATTGTCTCATTACTTTATATTTTGCTTTGATTTACCATCCTAGCAAAATGATTTTACTTTTTCATTCATTATTTATCATCAAAGGAAAATGTTTTTATTTTGTATTAATTTAGAATCAGAGGAAAATGTCTTTATCTTAGCATTCATGTATCATCTGAGCTAAATATTTTAAAATAATAGTTTAGGCCCAGGTAGGAATGGTTACAACTTTAATAGTAAGTGCAGGAGGACCGCAAAACGCAAAACAAAAACGACAAAACAAAGATCTCATGTAGCTTTGGATACAGGTCAGAATATTCATACGAGACCCCCTTGATAACAGACGGTCTGTAAATTTTAATTTCAATCGCTGCATAAAAACGCAATAAAAAGGAAAATGATGCGATTTTAGTTGGGTGGGGGTATAATGGGACGAAGGAGCTTGTACCGTGAATGTTTTTCAATAAACAAATGTGCAGATTGTTTCAATTCATGAAAACAAAGGTTTATCAAAAGAAAAATAGATCTATAACAAGAGACGCGCCCTTAATCACTAGTCTATTTCTTTGATATCACCATATAAATGCGCAAAACAGACGCAAATGATAGATATGTGACAGCTTGTTAATGTTGGTATATTTATTATCTAATAAATGTATGTTTGTATTGCATTGTTACTATTCGGACCGTATAGCCCCAGGGGGCCCCTTATGGGTTCGAGTTACGCCACGTAATGGTAACATTTAGTAGTATCCCCAAAGGGCGCCTTATGGGGTTATATATTATTAATGTCAATGTTACCTGTATAAGGGGAGGGTGTGCCTCATCATTACTGATTAATGTATTCACCTTTTGCCTATTGTAAATAATCTATATGTTGTCCAAAGGGGGTCGTTAGATTATTGACACGACAATATGGATATAATCATAGTTCGAAGAAAGACAAACCATCGTTGTGCTATACATGTCATATACATTTCATAAGATTATATAATAAATCAGTGGCGGATCCCTAGCTGTCGTGGGGACCACACGTCTTGTTAAATCTACAGGTATAGTGTATACGAAATAGCTAAATAAATAAAACAAACCAGAAATATTATTTGTAAATATACAAATATACGAATCTAAATATGTTCTATAAATTTTTTACTTCAAAATTTTAATGGAAATTTATAACCAACTGTAGGCCTACAAATTGATGTAAAGATCTGTGCGCAATATAAGAACTCACTATTCCACTATAAATAATTGTTTTATTACCATTCATTTCATCTCATTATATATATATATACTTCTATATCTCCGTATTGTATTTTTGTGTCAACTTATTCTCATAAGACGGAGTAAGAAATGTTGTATTATGTACTTGAAAACCCTTTTTTGTAGTTTTACTGATTTTTTTTTAAAAATCTATTGTCAAGGTAATCTATTATTCTACGTCTGTATAAACCCGTACGGGTACTGTTTAATTATGTATGTACATTACAACATCTGAAGATGATCCATTAAAGCGACATTAGATAAGATTAGATACAGGGTTGACAATTCTCCCTATAATAGTTAAAAAATAGATAATGAAAAGAGATTATGCTTAAAATTTTCGTCAAATTATTTCACTCTGGGTCTAGATATTAGCGATTCAATTTTAGGCTAACTTCGGTAGTCAGTAATAATTTGGATACCATTTCAGGACTAAAGCAAGACCAATAGGCAGATTTAGCGGTCTAATGATTTAATGTTTATTAGAATGAAGATGTAAAAGTGGTTGATTTTTTAACTGATTAAACAAAAAATACGCCCTGTTAAAAATCAACCACTTCTATTTCTTCATTCTGATAAACATCAATAATTTCTGGGGGCAGATTAATATAAAATTTGTATTGAATCTGAATCCATAACTATTTTGGTACAGAAGTGTCAGACCCAGGTTTGATTATGTACAATGATTATCTTATTTGACTGATTTCCATTGATTTTTACAGACCATGTAATCATTATATCAATGATAATGATATTGTAATCATTGTATCAATGATATTGAATAATATTAAAGGAGATGGTCCACTTATTTCTATATTATAACAATAAATTAACAATAAAATCAACTTTTCAAAAATACTCTGGACGCCGCCATCTACATGTATTTATGATTTTGCTCGTGACAGAATCAGTGCTAGCAATTGTTTATTGGAAAGAGTAGAAACACAACAAGCATTTTTGCCGAAATCCGTGTGCATTAGTTCATCTTTATAACAATGTACACGATCTAACAATAATGCTGTATCTGTACCTTACGACGGAAAACCGGATACAAGGTGTATGCCTTTTCAAGCCATAAATTAATTAGACAATTAAAAAATAAGGTGGCAAAGAAGATGATATTACAAATTCAATTATAACCTGTGTAGAATTCAACACAAAGAATCAGAAAAGACCATTTATTGGTTCCAATTGGTTCGGTGATCATATACATATACAATACACACCCGGTTTTTCTAAATTTCTTAACTGTAAAAGTGAGTTGAAATTCACCGAGGTTTTCAGCACATCCCACTCATGGGGCTTGTTTCACCAAATTTTAACTAAGATAAAATCCAAATTTTAGTAATTTGATTGGATAATATTAGATTGATTTTAGTGCTTAGCCAATCAAAATTGAAGTATTTACTAAAATTTGGATTTTATCTTTAGTTAAAACTTCGTGAAATAGGACCCTGACCCTTACTGTATACTTATTTCTGTCGATTAATATTCAGTAAGTTAAGAGATTTCATTAGGTTGCCAAACTGATATCCCATGGCCCACGCTATCTATTTTGTTTATCCCCCCCCCCTCCACCTTAAACAGGGGCGTGTTCAGGAATTTATGCAGAGGAGGGTTTGGGTGAAGACAATTAACCTCAAGTTGGGCGTGGGATCTGGGGGATTACCCAAGAATTTGATAAAATTAAAAGCTGAGACAACATTCCTGCTCATTAAAGGAGCTAAATCGCTAATATTTGGGATCTAGAAATAAACACAAATGGGTCGCTACACATATAATAATGTAATATGAATGTATATAAACTGATTTACATTCAATCATTTCTGTTTTTACTCTAATTTTTAATCAGTTATGTTCGGTGAAATACTCCATAAGTCTCAATCGAATGGTAATCTCTAGCGTTATTTCAGTCTACACCGATAGTATTTATTGCGCATGCTCTCCAGATAAGAATATGGCGTTAGCGTTTGACACGACTTGTGGAATATGTCTAGCCTTATTCTTCGAGTCCCCTGTTACAAATGGCGCTGAGACACATTATGGCACACGATTCGTGTACCAATGGTAAAATGTTTATTTTGTCTGGAATATTGGATTCAGAAGCCCATCATTTCCGGGTAAGATCACAATATCAATGCTGATTTAAATTGACAAATAATTCGAAGACTTTGGATGATATTGAGTTAAGAGACTTCGCTACTTTAATGCCAGGTCAGACCGTGGTGGCGTCGCTACGGCGACAGAAAATGGTCGCAGAGTGCGTCAAAATCGTCTTAAGCGTGATGGAAACGCCAGATATCGTACTGAGGCCTCCATGGTCGCCAATTATCGTCGATTTGACCTGGAAAGCTGTGCGAGCGCGTTTTTTTTCAAGTTTGTATATATTTTTTTATTGTTATTATTTTTTTTGCGGGGGGGGGGGGGGCATTTTCTCGCGTTGTGTTCACGATCGCCGTAGCCTACGATGCAGGATGGTTGGGGGGGGGGGGAGAAAAAAGTATGCTCTGCACAGGTTCTTTGAAATGTCCGAGCTCTGTAACAGCGATAACAAAACTGCCTTAACCTATTTCATATGGGTAAGCCCAACCGGAGCTAATAATACCGATCTCAGTTCGCAGACCTTCAAAAAATCCGAAGACCTGCATCTGTTTACTTGTAAGTTCTAGTTCCACGCCCCTTCTTTTGAAAACACCGATTCCACCCCTGTTCCTGTTGACCCTAATATAAGCTGAATTATGTTGAATAAATTCAAATTACACCCATATAACACCCATATAAGCATTTCTATAGTAGACTATAATGTAATTTAATGTTGATAGTTAAGACACCTGCTTACCCCTATCTAACGAGGTGAAAACTCCCTCAAAGAAGAGCA
Organism: Patella vulgata; assembly: GCF_932274485.2. Classification (NCBI taxonomy): domain Eukaryota; kingdom Metazoa; phylum Mollusca; class Gastropoda; family Patellidae; genus Patella; species Patella vulgata. Next base: position 68,674,140 of record NC_065879.2, on the reverse strand, counting down.
ATAACGTTTCTTAAACAAAATTTTATTAATAACAATATATTTCTCTTTTAATAACATAAAATAGATGGGTCGAAATATATCACAGTTTCATGCATGTCATTGTAAATAAATAGGTAAAAATCAATATGTTGTTGAAAAGCATGAAAGTAAATGAGAAAAAACAAAATATAAAACATATTAATCTATAAATGAACTCAACTGTGTCTTCACCACATGGATAATAAAACACAATTTCGCTCATACCCAAAAACTACAAATTAGACAATCTGTATTTATCAGAACTTATATTGAAATTTTCGTTACCATCCAATATACAAATATTTTCCACAAATATTTCACCCGTATAAAAATATATGAGAAACCCCATTAGAGAAAATCATAAAGACACTAAAATCACAAGAGGTATCATTGTTGAGAGAAAAAACATTGGCATGAATTTTTAATCCCATGGATGGGAAGTAATATTAATACAAAACCTTGTATTTATTAAATAAATGTTGTCTGGCTGTATAGTGTAAGAGAATAAATTGAATAAATGTGGTAAATTTCGGTATTGTTTCATAAAATTGACTTGTATTTAGAAAACATGTGAAGGCTACAGGTCAGGTATTGTCTTCAGGGCAATGACAGGACTTTGAACAAGTCGTATTTTGAGCTGTCTTCTCCCTGTGGACGGAATTATGGTAATGTAAAACAATAGAAAGGTTTTGTACAAGTCTTATTTTGAGCAATATTATATACTCAATGATTTTGTGCCTATTTGACTATATTCATCAACATTTGGAAAAGCTAAGTAACATCATTATAAAGCTGAATGGGTTGTTTCAATTCAGAAACAATTAAAATACTAGTTTGAACATTCTCATGTGTATTGCTTTTAGTATTTATTTTCTATCACAACATATAACTAAATATGAAATATAAATACAGCAGATACACCATATTGTCTAAAGCACTTCCCTACTTGTTTATCAATATTAAATTACAATTTCGTTTCATTTATTAATTCCCTACCAAAATGAAGCCAAATATACCAATACAATCTGAATAGTCAACATAAGTTCATGTGATAAAATAAAACAATTACAATGAAATATTGTTAGATCGTTCATGTAGTACAACATAATAAAAAAAAATAAAAACAAAAAGTACCATCTTACTATGGACCAGGAACTGCACATGTTGGATGAAATTAAAAAAAAAATCTAATTCACCAAATCGATGCAGAATTGTTCAAAGAAGTAGTATGCCAAGAAGAACAAGAACAAGATGAGTTCCTGGTCCAAAGGCTATTGATTGTTATAACTTATATACTATGGTTATTGGTGTTTATAATGCCCATAATTAGATTAAAGGAGATAGTCCATCTCTGTTTCTATATCCACAAAACAAAAGATAGATAATGTTGAAATTGACTATAGGTTCAACTTTTAAAAACATTCTAGGTAATGCTGTTCAGGTACCAGTACTACCCAAATTAAAGTATCTGTTCATGATGTCAGCAATGCCACAAGTCTTCCAATATGGTGTCCCCATGTTTCAAAAATGATGATGTGTTTAGCAAATCAGTCACATTAGTTTATTTTGTATAACATAATTGATAGTCATGTTTCTGCCCTTTCCAATGGCCAATAATTGCTAGTTTTGATTCAGCCAGTGACATCATGAACGCAATGTTTAATTTATTGATTGAACATGCCGAGAAAGTTTTTGAAAGTTGATTCTAGTAGCTGTCATCATTCAGGTGAACCATCTCCTATATATTAATAAATAATTAATGCAGGACTGACCAACAAAACAAAGACAAAACAAACAATAGTGGAATAAAGAACACACCAGATAAATATATCCAGAGAAGACATACAATTAAAATATTGGAAAAAAATTCCCCACAAAAATAAAAAAAAACATCTTAATGTACAAAATATAGTATATCAGTATACAAAGTTATTTGAGCCAATTGATAAATATTAAAATGTGTTACCTACACCGTTTACCCTGATAAACACTGAGTATATCTTTATGAAATCCTTTCCTTCTGTTTGTCTCTCATGACCTCTAGGTTGAGTCCAAGGTATTGTATCAAATTTGGATTAAATCCAAAGTATGTAACTGATACTTTTAGATTTGCAGAGTAAACAGTTCAGCTGCACTGGAACCCAATAATTTTAGTGGTCCTCCAATAAATATATCTTGTTTTTAGTATATTTTATTCAGATAGATTTCTGATCCATAAATTAAGGTTAAATTAAACATCATAATTATGAATACTTAATTTTTGTTTTGATATGGTTGTTTGTTTGTTATATGAATCATATAATATGTTATATATACATAGATTTCTGATCCATGAAGTACCTACATTTAAGGGCCCTTAAAATCTTCTACCATAGGGCCGAGCAACTGAACAAATTAAACCCGTCAGTCTTCATCTGGAAATGGAGACTGTTGTCCCAGGCTGTATTATACGGTGTCTGGATAAAACCAGACTTTTTTCGTTATCAAGTATAGAGCGTAGGTGATGTAGTGTAATGGTGGGTGATGGCAATAGACTATCAGGTCACCCCAAAAAAAAAATGACCAGAAATCTGAAAAGGGGTTACATGTCCAGTACACATACTTTTATTTCTGAGACTCTATTGTTAAAAACGGGATGGTCCCTTTAAATTAAACATCATGTTTGTTTGTTGGCCTGCTATATGAATAACTTCATAAGTAGGGTGCCCCACCATAAATAAATATCTTCAAATATCTTGACAATTACACCACAATATTTATATATATACCAAGCCTTAAATCAGTTTTGCACATTTATAGTCACTAAATAAACGGTCATGTTGTACTTAATAAGCTATGACCATTTAACCATCAGTAAATAATAGATTTTAACTAAATTAGAACGGTTTGCCATTTAAAAATATAATTTAAAAATGGGAAAGCGAGGCTAAGTCTCGAATATACCAGTGACCTGGTTACCACTATGCACACATCTTGTCAAAACTACAAACAGTGATAACTTGGCTCAGAATGAAGTAATTTGATTGAAATTTTCAATATTTTCATTTTACATTACATGTATTTATTTTTGAGCTATTATGGCAAGAATGGTCAGCACTTTATCTAAATCTTACATAATGTATCTTCTTAAATGGTATGATTAACTTTGTATTTGGTGTAGTATTTAATGATAAAATTGTCATGTAATGATTATTGCAGTGGTTAGCGCTGGTTTGCTTGTTGAATGTTGCTTCGGTTTATAATACTGCTGGTAATTGAATCATTTTTCGAGTAATAATCCTTTCAGAGATTCAATTTCCACACCATTATAGTTTGCAATGCATTCAATCCATCAAGTGACGATCAGCGGGTTTAATTATGTCAAATTTTTTGGCACAACACGAAATAACACGCGGTTGCCATGTGCAAGATATGCCCACATTTTGCAAGAGATGGACAGAAAACAAGTTAAAAAAAGCAATTTTCTTGTACAATCAGGGGACACAATCCAGGAAGTTATGGTCCGATATGTGTGAATATCAAAAGGAATCGAAATCTCTGGGAAATAAACATACATTTTAAGTTTTATCAAAATTGGACAAAAATTGTTTTCTCTAGCGAGTCCACAACCTTCATATTACATACTTTTACACTATTTGCATTCAATCGTATAAAATGTGTGACCTACAGTGGGACCAAATCGTTATTTTTCCGTACAATCAGGGGCCATAATCCAGGAACTTATGGCCCGATATGCGTAAATATGGAAAGGAACCAGGATCTTTGGGACATAAATACATGGACATGTTTTAAGCTTCATCAAAATAGGATCAAAATTGTGACCTCTATAGAGGATTCACAACCTTGATATTACATATTTTAACACTATTTGCGTACATAGAGCGGCCAATTTGTCTGGTAGTTTCGGTCTGATTTTCGTGAAATTCGAACTAGATCATCATTATGGTGTAACAGTGATATATTTGAACAGTTTTTTAAATTGGATGTAAATTGTGTCCTCTAGGTGGACCACAGGCCAAAAATTTGACTTTTCGTACAATCAGGGGCCCTAATCCAGAAAGTTGCGGTCTGATATGTGGGAATATCAAAATGAACTGAGATCTTCGGGTTCTAATCATACATTTCAAGTTTCATTTAAAAATTTTAACCTCTAGAGAGTACACAAGCTAAAAACGTGATCTTTGTGTTATAAATATACATTTCAAGTTTCATTTAAAAACTGTAACCTCTAGAGTGTACACAAGCTTAAAGCGTGATTTTTCGTACAATCAGGCATAATAAGCCATGAAGTTTCGATCCGATCCAATACATGTCAATATCATTTGGAGATAAACCAATATTTCGGATAAGAATTGTGACCTGTTGAGTGTCCACAAACAAATTGTGGAGGGATGTCCGGATGGGCAGGGGTGACGATAATATGCGTCCACATATAAATGTGGGTGTATAAACAGGAATTAGAACTTAAATTCCTGAGAAAAATGATAATGCAATAACAGTTTTTGATTGGCTCATATTGTAAAATCTTGAATGGCTTCAGTAAAATCAACCAATTGATTGAGTTGTTGTATCCCAAGTTTTATTTCAAGAGTTCGATAAAAACATTCTGGTGCCTGAAACATAAGGAGAAAATATTTGATTCGAATGCCAGGCCAATACCATTATATTATGCCTATCAACCACAATTATTTTATCCATTATGGGATTTAGATTTAACATTTTCTCAGGTTCATCAACTAAAATCATTATTTTCAAGCCTGTTCAGAATACCAGAAAGATGCAGACACAAGGTATTTAAATTAGCTGGATTTACTGAGGCTAAAGAAGACATTCATATAGTGGAAAGACTGGTAAGAGTGAGACTTAAAAACACAACATCCATTTATATGTTTATCATATGTGTTATATTTCTACCTACAAATGACAGTCAACTAAATTACTGATAATATATATATATACTGTGACCCTTTCTGGTAAAATAAGTCGGAATGGGAAAGTCTAATAATGAGCTACAGACAAAGTGAAAATATTGATTTTGATTGAAATTGAGATTTTCACAAAAATGAGACTATAAATATACTATCTATTGACCCAAAAGATCAAAAGAGCAATAAAACATTTTAAAACACATTTATTTGGACATTTTTTAAGCGACCGTGTTCTTAAATCTGTCTTTTTTCTTAAAATTCTCAGCGAAATTAGTTACATTTCAACGCACGCAGCGGGATGACTTGTCAATTTCCTTACGTAATACTTGGCATCGTTGTGAACGGGTGAATCTCTAGTTTATAAATATGGCCAAAGTATTACCGCTAATCTCATTTTCAACGTATAGAAACAAGTTTTAAAACCCATACAATACGTAAACACACTCAGCCCAGACAGCCGGCGCAGTGGTATCATGGTTGCGATAAGAATATGAAACTAGTGATAAAAGTTTGATTTTAGCCTTAATGTTTTGGGGTACATCCAATTCTTTCTGATAAGTAGCAGGGAAAAAATCTTAAAATTCTAATTGTATATAGATTGTCGTTGAGTGTCAACCAAAAACCATGTGTAGGAATATTAAAAATTAATCAACAAGCTGAAAATCTGGATTGTGTCATTGAGTAATACTAACAAATTGTCGTGGATTAATGATTAGTTGATTGATAATTGCCAATGATATATAAAGCCTTCCCCAAGTCATTACTTACTCCAAATAATTAATCAAAGCGGTGATTATTTGATATATCATTTCGTCTTAAAAAAAATTATATTTTGATAGTTGGATTCCGTTTGCTGTGACTTCATTTGACATGTAAAATATACAAGCATAACTAATGCTAGATTCCCACTATCACAATACGTGGTACAATTGAAATCATGCTTTTAATCGTGGAGTAATCATGGTGATCCTATCAGGTCTTATCATATATTGAGGCCAGTTGTAGCAGTAGGAATCATGTTAACTGCACCAAAGCGTAACTGCACGTAGCATGTCTTGGAGTAAATAGGGATAATCCTATGATCCCTATCGTAACGCATCGCTCGACAGTAGGAATCTAGCATAATTGAATATCATTGTTTCAAATTCTATTATCACCATGAGTCGGAAACGAGTCGAATAGCGATGATTCTCAAATGAGAAAATAATCCTTACTAGTCTTACAAATCAAATTGAAGCTTTTATCATTCTATCAGGGATTCAGATTCTGATACCATGGTACTTGAAAATAACAGTAGACCTATTGTATACGCAAAAACTTATTTTAATTCACTCGTGTGACGAAAACAGAACGCATGTGTGGCAGCTTCTTTGATAATCAAGAAACTTAACTTGATTACCCAATCAACAATCTTAATCTCTCGAGCTATAAGGTGCTTATTAATTGTTGAGTTTAACAGAAATTATTCCCATAAAGGTTATATATACAAAACCTAGATTACTAATGTATGGACTATTCTCTTTTGTTCTAATTTATAACATCGAAAAAAATATCATAAAACAAAAAAAAATAAAAATATTATGGCATGGTTGCTATGTGATTTTGTTTTGGAACATACCAACACATTTAACTAGCTTTATCTCTAAGCTACCTTTTCTGACTTGGTCAACTTCGAACGGATATAGCCCAGTCAATTTTTGCCTGATTCATGAGGTGAAGAATATGAAAATAACAATAACTCAATTTTCAAAATTTTCTCATTCCAACTCAATTTGCCAGCACGGGCCATAAGATCAATATTGTTATGTATTTCATATAAATGGTTTTTATATTTTTAAATGTTACTAATCAATAAATGGAGATATAAGGTTATTCTGACAAATATGATGCTAAATCATAAGGCAACACAAATAAAATAAGTTGTTTCTCGGACACCGCCCGCACGCAAAATTGGTTGCGCGTGCGGCCTATTTATTAGTCTTGATGAAAAATAAAAAATATGTTACGCCCGCCCGAACATCGATAAGCAAGTCATAAAAAGAATATGCCCCATACGTGAATATCCATTCAAATGTATTAAACTGATTTAGATGCATACGCTCATTTACGTGTCTTTTTTATTGATATCGAAAGAACCTCCAATTTTGTATCACGTGATTTTAATTACCTCCCCTTGTGAACTAGAATTTGATTCGTGTTAAACACCGAAAGTCATTGACAACAATGCAATGTATTTCAATCATTCGATCTTAATCGGCTCATTATTGCCGGCTTCAGTCGGTCCATGTTTGAAAAAATCCTACTTATAAAACAATGAATCGTAGAACAGGTTAATTATCATAACTTGTGGCTACGAATACGATACGATGATAGTCACCATACCTTAGTCAGAATCTGGGTCATTAACACATTTAACGGTAGTTTTGATAATCCAGAAAATAATAATTGTATTACACATTTGATGGTTTTACTGACCAGTTGTTAGTTAAATTTAAATAGTCATTCGATATAAACCCCAGATAGAACACTGAATATCCTGAGAAACACACCGAATATCCTGAGAAACAGTCATTTCCCGAATCCCGATGACACGTGACATGCATTGGTTGGAATTAGGTCAATCATTATAAACCAGCGATACTAGATTTAGATCTAAGTGTCGTTTACCGTGATGATTATTTTTGATACACATGCTGACAGAGGCTTACTCTTTAAATAGTCGTACGGAATTTTAAACCAATTTTAATTATGGTTGTCACTTAAGCTACATTACGTGAATTAAATATGGAAAATTATTTTCCTTTCAGTCAGTGTTCAGTGTTTGAGTAGACTTGATTTTTGAGTTTATGTTCTAAGTATGTATAATATATAACTGAAAGCAAAACCGTAGACGAGTATAATGACTTTCTCATTAAAAAAAAAAAAAAAAAATACAAGGCCGCCCTCCCGCCCCAACAATTTTCAACAATAGCCAAATTTTATTTTGCACCATCCTCTAGCCAGAAATGAGGTAAAAAAAAAAATAACCCGCCCTCCCCCCCCCATAGTTTCAGCTGTCAGTTGCCCGAGAAACAAAACATTTATTTTGTGTAGCCTAAAAAAGGTGGAACAGGTTATTGTGACATATATACTGTGAATCAGTATAAGACTATTTAGGGAAGTATAAATATAGTAAAGACATAGAAAATATACTAACCTCACCCTTCAAGTTTTGCAAGAAAACTATTTCTTTTCCACTTAATTTACACAATTTTTGATTTCTGTAATAAAAAATAAACAACTTGTCATTAATTTCATCAATCAGGTAACTGAACATATACATAAATGGTCAAGCTTTACAAGTCAAAATGTAAACAGGGAGGTAACTCTGTATATTCTAATCCTTAAAATGGCCAAATAAACTGCAATGTTTAACATTCACCAGCTATTAAAGTCAATAAGTGAATGGGACAATATCTTTGTTGGAAATTGAAAAATTCAGAATTTTGGAACAGCTGATCTAATGAATTATCTTATGTGAACAAAGTCTGTCACAACATATATATGCACATGAATATACTACAAATTTCCACAAAGAGTAATAAAGTGCATAAGACCAAAGATAGCTGGATCCGGCAAATTTAAGTCGACTGGTTCAGGAAGTACAGTAAGACGTACCACTTGGAGAAAGACAGGTAGCAAGCTCAGGTTTAATTATCACAGAGGACCAGCCATTTAAATTAAAATGTTATTAAATACCCTTGTAAATTATATTTTTGAAGCCATTTTGCCACATCTTTAGGTGTCCATTTCATAATCCTGTCAGTATCTTCTCGGTTAGTATTTTTCGAGTTACTGGATTTTACCAATACAGCTGACTAAATTTTAAAAAAAAGAAACTGCTATAAAATGCAAAGTGAAAACAGTCTCGCAAAAAAGGGAGGCATGCCAAAAATGCAAATCATGAATAAAGACACATTTACTCAGAGTTAATCAACCAACCTGTTTCTGTATGACTGGAGAATCAACTTCATCAGCTGTTGCAGTCTTCAGATTTGGTTTGGGTTCTTCTTCTACAACTGCTATGGGATCATACACCTGTTTAACAGCTTTCATTAAACCATCTATACGGGTTTCAAATGAATATTTTCCACTAAAATCATAAAATAGTTTTGCGCCGAGAATAAATCCAAGCCATCCATCTGGTCGATAACCTCTCTCCATAATAAGAGGGATAATTGGACGTCGTAACTGGAAAGCATATTCTGCTTCTAAAAAATTCAATGAATTTGAATACATGATATGATATCTGTCTTGTTAATGTAGTGCCAGTGGTACTAAAAATGTTATAATACTTATATACTGATACACAATAAAAATGCACAACTTTTATAAATGGATAATTGTAAATCTGTCAATTCTGAGAATCATGTTTTCACGGTAGCCTAACAGCACCATAGATAATACTCTCAAACACAAAAAAAATTAATTTGACAGAATGGGGATGTTTAATATCACACAACTTTATGATGCAGATATTGGATATAAAATGTGTCTTTAAAAAAGCTAGGGTCAGTGTCATTATAATGACTACATTTCATTCTGGGAGGGGTGATGCCAAAATTTAAATTTTAGCTGCATTGCATCTTGCCAGTTCTGCCAGTCTCCCAGTCCAAACAGTCATGCGTTTTCATTGCCTCTCAGAGAATGTTCAGACATATATCCTGTAGTGTATATAATAATCTAGATTACCCAGACACTGTAGACTAGCTGGTCTTAAATTATATAGCCATGTGGGAAATTAACAAAGAAATGGCTGTTACTATGTGGTGTTAATTTTAGCATTTCAATTGTGGGGGAATTGATGGCGTCTTTACAAATATAATATATCGGACTGGTTGAAAGAGACAAAGTCTGTTATAATACTAACACAATATCTCAATTGACATATTGTTCTTGTAAAATTAACATCACTTTTTCTATTGTGTCTTGAACAAATGAAATGAAATGGGATTTAACATCCTTTTGTTCTGCATGCGCCATACAGTGTGCTATGAGGGAAATTTTGCAATAACAGTTGAACTACAGCCTTCTCTGATATTGAATTTCAAATGCCAATGTGTACACAGGACCTTGGTTTTTCGTCCCATTCGAACGACTATATGTTGCCCCTTGCCAGTTCCTGCACCACTGAAACTACACCAGAAAATCCTGATGAACTTTTTTGCCCAACATCAGGATTGAACACGAGACCTCCAGCTTAGAGAGTCAACGTCTTACTCACTGATCCACCAGGGATCATCGGCTTTAACAAATAAAATACCACATTTACCTGCTCGACAGTTTGGACTATCTTTATATTTTTGTGACATACAGATGACCACAGCTTCAGCACCTTCTATAGCAGATGCCATGGCTTGTAAAGTTGATCCTTCCATATTGTCAATATCCATCCATACCTGTAATATAAACAAACATTATAATAACATTCTGAAAATTGAACACAAAAGAGATAAGCTTTTAATTTAGGTAAGGATAAGATATTGAATTGTGATCATCTACCAATGTTATTTCCATTGGTGATGGAGCAATCTTTAAATTTAAGAGAGAGAGAGAGAGAGACAGAAATGGGGTTTAACACCCACTCAACACAATCTAGGTTATTTCGGGACTAAAACATGGTTCAATTTTATTTCAATAATTCGCTTGCGCGTAGGGGTCTTTTAGCAGTGGGAGGAAACCGGAGAACCCGGAGAAAACCCTAGAGGTTGGACAGGCGACCCTACTCCTTGTCACATACAACCAGGGATTTGAAACCACTTTAAATTTAAGTCTTCTTGTTTACTAGTTTTAGTTTAAATTTTGGCATACCGGTACTCCGTTGACAGTGGAACACAAAATCAGTTACATCTCAGCACTGGCTTTATCTTGTAATGAAGACAGATTGTCATACCACAACACAAATTTAGAGGTCTATCCAATTTAAAACTACATTTTTAAAATCATAATTAGATCATCTGTTTTTATAAACAACTTGATAAGGCAGGAAAAATAAAAGATGGCAACATGAATTCAGTAAACAGAATGGGAATTATTTGGATTGATTGATACGAGTAATTTTTGTTTTAATAGGCTTTTTTTAAAGGCCAGCTCTCACTAAATACTGTAAGACAAATAGGACAAAATATCAAAAACGGCTTAATTCTGTATTCAAAGACTTTGAAATATGATAAAAACACTTATCTCACAAAATAGTGGAAATATTTAGCTCTGAAGCTGGATTATATATGACTACATTAATTTTCATTAAAAAGAGAGAAAGAGAAATGGGGTTTAACATCCACTCGACATAAACTTGGTCATTTCGGAATTCACATACAGTTCAATCTTATTTCAATAATTTGCTTGTGTGTAGGGGTCTGTGCATGTACTAGTGGGAAAAAACCGGAAGACCTGAAGAAAACCATCTAGGTTGGAAAGGCAGCTCTACTTATTGTCACGTACAAGCAGGGAGTTGAAACCATGTCACTTGACTTAATGACAGACCTTATGATTTAATGGTGCTCACTTTAAACTATTCGGCCACCCAACCCCACTTTCATTAAAAAAGCAAATTGATAACTACTGATACAAAGCATGCAAACCCTCATGGCAACCAAAAACAGAAAATTTTGACATTTCTGCAGAATATAAAATAAGTAAAAAAAAAAACCAGATCTTTATCAATGATAAAGTAATGCATAAAGTCAATATATTTGTTTATCTCACTTAGAGAGGAAGCCACAGTGGCTCAGTGAGTAAACCTAGTGTTTGCTGAGAAGTTCATCTGGATTATTTAGCATGGTTCAACATTGTCAGTGTTAAGGACAATATATATTCATTTGGATGGGATGAAAAATCGAGGTAACGTATCCACATTAGCTTGCACATAAAAGAACCCTTGACAACTGGAATTCGGTAGAAGAGTAAGCCATAGCTCTGCTACCCAAGCAAAATTTCCCCTCATAGGATACACCATGCAGTGTTCAACTTTGTAACATTATCCAACATACCTGATGACTGTTTTCACGGAGACTGCTGCTGACTTGTTTTAAAACAGCTTGATGATCCCATTGGTAGCTTATCATCACATGACCACGTACTTTCTCCTCCTTCGCTTTATTATATTTTTTATTAGTTTCTTCTTTCTTCTTCTCAACTGTTTTAACTAATTAAATTAGATTCCTTTTTATTTTTTGTTATTATTTTTCTAATTTCCTACACTATATGAATATAAGATCTAACATATATCTAGAACAGCTGTCAGATTCCTGACATTCATTTATTCTTGGCGCTTAATGTCATGCAGCATCCAGCAAGGGTGATATCGTATACATGTGTTTCCTAGGAAACTTGCAAGAAGAGATCAGAGGTTTGTCTAGCTTAGGTTGGAGATAGAGGAGTGATTAAGGCATTTTACTGTCTAATTTCCTTGATTAAAATGCAATCTTTCCTTTTGAGATACAGTGTCCAATTAATGGTGTTGATCCAGACCATTCATAAAATCCTTCCAAAGACATTGTTCCTGAGTACAGATAAAATAAAGAAGTGCCCTAAACTGGACTGTCGAGGTGATGGCCTGCAGGTGCAGTCTGGCGACATTGTCACCAAAGCTAAGATCTAGAGGGGGCTGATTAATTTTAAGGTTTTGGCTGGCATAAAGAATGGCCTATCTAGCTTACAATAAAGCGCTTCGATACAGTAATATTTTCACGAGGCTAGGGATTATCATGCCATGAGCCTTAGCTACAAGAAACAGCTCCTTCCAAAGCCAGCTGACATCCCTTTCTGTAGGTATGTCCGACTAGCATTACCCATCTGAGAGGTCGCTTACTGATCCCACCTAGAGTAGAACGCTCGATCTGTTTATTCTAAAGGGATCAAATCAGTATACTGCAAACTTCATAAATTGATCAGTGGATGTTTTCATGGCACGATCAGAACGTCTGTGTTTTCATTGGCGGTTTACAGTACACAGAAAGCATGACACATTGATAGTAAAATTGAGTACAGTAAAATATACAAAACAGAGTAAAATGAATTGAAAAACATCTGATCTTATAAGTTATATTCCAGATGTATATCTTTATCAAAATACAAAATTGATCACTTATTTTATCAATATTTATCATAAACTATATATATTTAAATACTATTTGAATAAAGACTTTTCGTACAGTAAAATCAGTAAAGTGACCATTTAACTTTCTCCTCCAAATGTTCTAGTCGACTAAATGCTTCACTACAATAACAAACTTACTTAAAGTATTTATCGGGTGGTTATTTCCAATAAAAGTATGGTAATTTTGGTAGAAAAATACTGGATTCCCCGAAAAACACTCATGAAGCGTATACAGAACAAAAATGTAAGGGTTCCCCTAATCAACAGGCCGACGATTAGGAATTTCTGCATGCGTGATGTCAAAGGTCACACGCGAACATTGAGCGCTTGATGTACAAGTTGATAAACTTTATGAAGAGTTAGACATACAACACTTTCTGAGATAAAAATGACGCGTGTAGTGGATAATTCTGAGAATTTAATTAGGATTCGATATTTGTAATAAATAGTAAGCGATTAAAGACAACATCGTCTTATGTATGCAATGAATTCTCCTCTGACTTCCAAGAGAGGTAAGTCACATGACGTAAACATGACCTGGTTTGATCGAATTTTTATAGCAGGGCATTCCTTCGCAATTACAATATTTGAGAAGAATTTGAAGCAAAGTTATGTCAAATTAATTAGTTTGAATATGTTTTTAGTCCATATATACCATTAAATCACCCAGTTTGTACGCGGGAACCCATCTTTACTTAAAAATTACAAAAAAATTCATACATACCCAAATGTTTGAACTGATCTTCATTACGCAGTGTTTTCTGTAAAGTCCAAAATATACCCTGACTCATTTTTTTCATTTTACCAGTCGATGTTTTCCCTATTCTCTCAATTGTTTCAATTAGATTGGGCTCAGACACCATTTTCTGTTTGTTCACATCATCGAAAGCTAAAACCCACAATGACTCCATGGCCTCTGTAATAAAGTCACATAATGTTTAGTGTAACAAGTAAAGCCTAGGTCAGGAAATCGAACCTGTGACCTTCAGTGTGAAAGATAAACAAATGAAATGAAATGAAATGGGGTTTAATGTCCTACTGTTCTGCTCCGATGGGACTAATGAAGCCGGCCATACGCCTTACGTGCACAGTGTGCTAGGAGGAAAATTTTGCCCGGTCAACGGCACTGCAGCCTACTCTTATATCGTATACCAATTGCCAAGAGTATTTTATAACTATACTTTTTAAAGTGAGAAAGGAATTCCAGGGGGCGCGATCGTCTGTCAAATGTGAAGCACTGTATTTTTGAAGGAGCGATTTGCAGCTGTTGTAATTTTAGAAGAATTTTTTATGGATCCTCTATTTTTTGGAAAACATGAAGCACTGGATGTATGAAAAATTTTGTACGGACAGGCTCAGGAATTCCTACATCATCTGTAAGAAATGAAAGTAAATTGGGTTTAACTTCCTACTTTTCAGCTCTGCCTGGGCTAATGAAGATGGGTCACCTTTTCAAATGAAGATATGTCTTTCTCCATTGGCTTGTTAACTGGCATTAATTAGAAATTGATAAAATCTACCTTCACGTTCAACCTTGACCTCGGAGACAATCAGTGTTAAAAGCAAGGGCAGACAACCCAATTCTACCAATAGTTTCTTGTTTCCATCATTTCTAGCCAATCGACCAACAGCTGAAGATAAAATACAAAAATAAGTGATAACTAGAATAAAAGAGAGGACTGAAACTAGTATCATTCTGATTAGAACAAAATGCAATAGATGCAATGGTATGCCAAGGTTAAAACCTCAACATGGAACGTGCAAATGACTTAATTCAATGGGATAAAGCTTTGGATGCCATCACAAGATTGGTCGATGGATTCCAACAGACAGGCTCCACTAAAGAACAGCCAAGGGCTGGACGGCAATGTGTGACAATGGCTAAACAAGACCAGCACCTTATCCGGCCATATTTGCAGGATTGCACGCTGCCAGCTTTGAGAACTGCTGCTGTCATGAGGGGTCCAGAACTATGTTCTGTATAAGCTATATGTGTTGGATCAATTCTGACTTAATGCTGTTACTGACTGTTGAATTTTACCCATTGTTCCTACTGTAAAGTGTTTAAAATATCCATCCTACTGTCATACCAAAAATCACAACTGAGCTGCATTATGACTCTGTAGTGCTTCCAGTCAAATCCAAATCAGTGGTGTATGCTCATTGTGTCTCGGTATATGGAGTGCCAGCCAAAATGGCAGAGAGAGAGAGAGAGAGAGAGAGAGAGAGAGAGAGAGAAATGGGGTTTAACGTCCAATTGACACAAACTAGGTCATTTCGGGACTAACATATGGTTTAATTTTTTTATTTCAATAATTCGCTTGCGCGTAGGGGTCTTTAGCAGTGGCAGGAAACCGGAGGACCTGGAGAGATGACCCTACTCCTTGTCACATACAACCGGGGAATTGAAACCCCGCCAGTTGACTCAATGACAGACCATATGATACAGCGTGCGCGTGCTAACCATTCGGCCATCCACCCCCCCCCCCCCCCAAAATGGCAGACACCAAAGGAATTTTGCCTGACATTTTTAGTAGCAAGTGTCATTTTTCCAGGCTTACACTTTTGTCATTTTGTTCGAACAATATAAAACTATCTACGTACTTCTGCCAAGTTCTGCAGCTGACCACCCGGCATCCCGTCTGTTCGCTCGTTTACTGGCGTTACTTAACTTCTTCAACATGAACTTGATACTGCCTTCATTCGAGTTCAACATGTCACACTCATCTTCATTAACCAGATCAGCCAATGTCGCCACGGCAGATAACTTGTGCAATTCAGTACTAGAGTCCAAATATGGCTCACAAGCTTTCACGTAGCCATGTGACCTCATAATTGGAACATTCTCAGATAATATGGCCATGTTATGAGCTACTCCTATCATTCTTTTAACATAAGACTCTTCCTCTTTCTGGAAAATATATTCATAAAATTAAAAATATTTTTAAAAGTATTGAAAAGCTGAAATGAAATAATATGGGGTTTAAAGTTCTGCTTTTCTGCTCTGGCTGGGCTAATGAAGAGAGGCATATTATACAGTGTGTTATGATGGAAATTTTACCAGGAGAGCCGCGTTTAGGCCTACTCTTATATTAAATCCCAAGCGTTCTTTTTCATGAAATACCAATGTGTACACGGAACCTCTGCTTTTTTGCCCCATCCAAACGACTAGACAGCTGTCCATTTCCAGGTCCTCTGTCCTGCACAACTGGCAAGGGGAAACCAAGCTGGAAAATCCAAAGGTAATTTCTAAGCCAACTCCAGGAGCGAAGTCGAGACCTCCTGGCTAGTGAGCCAAAGTCCACCACCAGCAAAGTTGTTTGTGCTAGTTCTAAAATCCTAGGAACTTTTTCCCTCAAAAGCTAAACAGAAACTAATTTTCGATCGGAATGTTCTGAAATTCGATATGGTTCCTCTTCAGGCCCGAATGAGCATGCCCAGTACTCACACTGGCTTTCAATAATTTTCTGCCAAAATGGATGATAATTTTTATATAAAAAAATGTTTATATTTTTTTCTGCCAACTGGAATATTTTATCTGCCAAACATGTGTGATAAAAAAGACAACATGTAACAATTTTATATCCCAGTAAGGCCTATTATAAAACAATTATCGATATCAGATTTTATTTTTGGTGACTTTACTCTTTAGTCTATTTGCACACCGTACTGCACAATATATTTTCAGTATTCAAATCTCATCCAAGAATTCAACCATCAAAATATTCAATTCTCTTCGAAAAGAATTGTCGGCCATTTTGATTACATGTATTACCATTTTTGTTCAAAACGAAACGAAACATCAGATAAACACCACTTGGATCAATCATTAGGAGTAAATAATGACTTGAGATAGGCGATATATATATTTATATGATTAGTTGATTGATATTGCCAATTGGCAATCGTATCATGCCAAATGGCAATTATCAATCAACTAATCATTAATCCAAGACAACTGATTATTAATAGTATTACTCATTGACGCAATCCGGATTATCAGTCAGTTGATTAATCTATAGTTTGCCGCCACTTGATTGACACTCACATGATTAATCCAGGATAAGATTTTTTCCACCAGTTCTCAAAAAGAATCGCCAGTAACGCAGGGCAAATAGTTTGCCGCTACTTGATTGACACTCACATGATTAATCCAGGATAAATATGATAGAATTTTAAGATTTTTTCCACCAGTTCTCAAAAAGAATCGCCAGTAACGCAGGGCAATATCGCCAAATTTATCCCCAAAATCAAATTTATTGAAAGTTACAACTTTGGCAATCGACAGCATGAGCCGGAGCATGCCAACAGGTTTTCTTTTTTAATTCCATGAGTGCTTTGACATGAAAGATAGCTACGGAAAATGCATTCAAATCATTTCTCAATGACTCACAATATTTGGAGCTGAAATTTTCAGACAAGAGAAATAGGCTTCTTATTTCACAAAATAAAACCAAAGATTACTCACAATCAAAGTCCCATCCTTATGTTTTGGAAATAATTCCAATAATTTGTCTGCTATCATTTTTACAAATTCTTCATGCTGACAAAAAGCTCTTCGCATCACATCGGCACAGTCTGT
Source organism: Patella vulgata (assembly GCF_932274485.2). NCBI lineage: Eukaryota > Metazoa > Mollusca > Gastropoda > Patellidae > Patella > Patella vulgata. The sequence goes on along the minus strand of NC_065879.2, from coordinate 68,656,472 downwards.
GTAATTCATTGTACAAATGAACAATGTTTCGAGTAAATTATGAACTTCCTTTATAACCTGTCCATCATCATTTAAATATGTCTTTTTTTTAAGTGCCTCAACAGATATTTCACACACCAGGGGCACAAATCGACCATCAGCAATTAACAATTTGCTGACTTCTAATCGATAACTCTGTACAAACTCGGACTGTGCACCAAACATGGCTGAATAAGTTTTACGATGAAACATCATTTCTTCGGAAATCTCTTGCGTCGATCTGGATTTATAAGTTGATAAGCTTAACGTTGATTTGGCAAGGAATTCTCGGATTCGTTTTAAAGCCAATTCTTGTGCTTGTTGCATCTGTTCCTGTGTTGGTTCTGCCTTCGTTGGACTTAGTTTTAAAACTGTCACACGTTTAGGGGCTGAAGCAACAGTGTTAGTTGGCGGAGCAGGATCTGCAGCACTAGAATTAGACATACCAGTGTTAGAGTTTGCAGTATGAGTGGTCATGTTGGAATTAGCAGTACCAGTACTAACATTGGAATTAGCAGTACCACTGGAATCTTTAGTACTATTTGTATTAGAATTTACTGTACCATCCACTGTGGTGGAATTGGCAGTACTACTGATACTTGTTTTAGTATTTGCTGAGTCTTTGATTGTGTTATTGTTTGTAGAATTGACAGAATTTTCAGTGGGTGCTGTTGTGACTTTTATAATTTTGGTTACGTTTTTGCCACTTTTGTTTAATTCATTATCCTCTTTTTCGATTGTGGAACTGAATTTTGATTTTGCGACCACATCAGATTTCCGTCTGGTTGCTTGAATCTCTGTTTGTGAGGCACCAGCACCCATTATATAGGTAGTTATGTTCTGTTTAAAGATAGGCTACTATCCCTGGTTAAAGGTCCATTTAAACACCTGAAAATAATAAAAATAGAATATGATCAGAGGATATGTCCTATGCAGTACTTTGGGACTCTTTAAGGTCCAACACCGACCCTGACCATAACTGATTGACCTACAGTGATTATGCATAGTTTAATTTGGTAGATTATAATAGAAAGGAATGCATAGCATGGTTTATCTAAATTGCTCAATATTTCTATCGAATGTTTATATTGCTAGAGTGTTACTGTCAGTGATGCAGGACGGAGGGCCTGACAAGGACAGCTGTATAGTCTTTTGGATGGGACGAAAAACCAAGGTCCTGTGTAGGCCTACACATTGGCGTGCACGTAAAAGATCCCTTGACAGTTGGAATCTCGATATAAGAGTAGGTCGTAGCGCCGCTGTACGGGCATAATTTCCCTCATAGCACAGTGTACGGCGTATGCCTGTCTTCATTAGCCCCGGAGCAAAACAGTAGAACATTAAACCCCATTTCATTTCATTTCCCCAAATAATTGTGGCCTATACATTATCTAGTACACGTAACTGGATGAAAAAGACTGACGCAATATTATGTAAAGAATTTCTCATTTTCTGTTAAAAAACACATTTTATAAAGTTTATTACTGATCAGTATATATGTTTTATGTAGAATATATCAATCAAACCTACCCATATTTGTTAGTCATTGTAACCCTGTTATTGATTAAATCCAAACATGGATGTTTCGTTGCTATTACCAAAAGTAAACAAACAGTAGATTCTAGTCTCGAATACACTAGTCACTCGTAACATAGTGACAGAATTTGGCACACTGATCAGCAGTGAATATTCGCTATGCCACACAATCACTGATAAGGATGACATCAATGCGACTTATTGAACTCAAATATTAACTTTTTTCCACCGAAAAATTAAATTGTAAAACATTTTTTTGATGTATTAGAAAAATAAATAAAGACGTTTGACGTATTTGTAGGTAAAAATTATTTCCTATTTAGTGTAAATGGGTATTAAAATGACTAAAAGGCAGCATTCTGCCCGAAGCAGTAACGTCTTATGTAAACAATGCACGCGACATTCAGCCAATGATTGACGTCGCGTGCTGTGACAGCACGTGTTAAAGACAGTCATCTTTTACAGAGATATTAGAAGACTCGTAATTCTCTGTGAAACAGATTGAGAATTTGGCACTTGATATCAATTTAAATCCGCACATCTCTCGCGGTTGTTGCTTCACGAACACGAAGGTGCTCTGAGCTTCAGGAACATGAAAATGGCAAATTTACTCCACTCAGTTTTATTCAGACATTTTAGTTTGAACCTCTACCACAATATAGAAACGGACAAAACGGATGCTTTTCTAAAGTTGCAAATGATCGGCCTACAATTATGATTATATTATAGTTATGATCCGAATTATATTAAATGACTTTAGAAGGAGACGTGTAAACCTTTGCAGAATGAATTGTACTGCGCGAATAAATATACTGTTGACCGTATATAACACTACATGAAATTGCAAGAAAATCTTAATATAAAATTTCAGTACCAAGCTTAATAAAAAAGAAACACTAATCTTAATACCAAAAGACTAATGCATACAATTTATTATTAGCATAATACGAAATATTAACTTACCTAAAATTAATAGAGTTCCAAATAAAATATACAAGCTGGTGAAGGTACGGAAACTTACTAGAGACTAACAGAGTAAGTATACTCGTCATAATTCAAATAGGTATATAAACCAAACCTTACTATCAGTTCACAAGTTAACTTCGAACTAAATTAAACATTTTAATGGGACTATAGATGAATTTACAAACACGCCCCTTTCAATATAAAACTGAAGGAAATAGGGGTTAACGTCTTACTTAACGACTGGGCTGATGAAGACGGGTATATTTTGAATTACAACTGACTAGGCTTCTTTAAGGTGCACGTCAGCCTGTACGACTACACACAGTTCCTTTACAGGCCCTCGATTCTGCACTACTGACAAGTGGAAATCACACCGGAAAAAAACCTGAGGATCTTTCTCGGCCAAAACCCGAAATGAATGAACCCGAAACCTCTCATGGTTAGCGAGCCAGCACTCTCCCACCACATTTCAATAAGATGATAATAATAATAAACTTTTTAAAGTACAGTTTAATACGTTATAAAAAATCAATAATATATATACACAGTTAGAATAAACAAACATTATCGGAGCACAGTCCAAATATGACGAAGGGGAATAATTACTACGCATTCTATAATAATTTAAACATATATTAAAGACAACATTTCATTCTCTCTATCCGAATGCGTTTTCTTCGGTTGTGCTTTTTACCGGATGAAATGTGCGACTTTAAACAAATTTAATTCATAATGTTCAACACAATATTAATGTTTTCACATTTTTGATTTCGCTGGCACTCAAATTGGACAGCAGAGGCAACCGGGAACACAGATTCGAAAAATTATAACATTCGGAGCTTTTGCCCTTGGTCACTTTTAAAATCGTTTAGACTCTCTATTGGCTTATTTTATTATCCGGTGATTTTCAATTTGGGGATCACGTGGCTAAGTGGGTAAGACGTTGACTCGCTAGCCTGGAGGTCGGGTGTTCGATCCCTGCATTGGCCGAGAAAGTTCATCCAGATTTTCCGGCGTGGTTTCCCCTTGTCAGTGATGCAGGACGTAGGTCCTGACAATGACAGCTGTCTAGTCGTTCGGATGGGACGAAAAACCGAGGTCCAGTGTACATATTGGCGTGCACGTAAAAGCTCCCTTGGCAGTTGGAATTCGATATAAGAGTAAGCCGTAGCGCCGTTGCCCGGGCAAAATTTCCCTCATAGCACACTGTATGGCGTATGCCCGTCTTCATTATCCCAGTGAGCAGAACAGTAGGACGTTAAACCCCATTTCATTTCATTTTGATTTTCAATTTATACATTTTCATTTTATTCATTTGTGTTTATAGGCTTACAATTTGGACAGCTGAGGCAATCGAGAACACAGATTCTAAAAACTGTTACATTTGAGGCTATTGCCCTTGGTAGGTTTAAAACCGTTTAGACTTGTGTTTAGTGGCTTGTGTTATTATCTGATTGATTTGACATTTGTACGTTAATATGCATTTGAGTATTTTATTTATTTGTGATTATAGGCTTGGTAAATCTTGTTATCGCGGTGTAATTGATAGTAGTAATTGATATCAATGGTGCTTTATTTGTTTATGTCCCAATTACAAAATATCGTTAAACAAATCGAACTGGGGTGCCTTTATAAAACCCAGATAGTTGAGGCGATGTACCTTGGCATATATAGAACTATTGCCTATAAGTCGGTTTTATGTATTGTTATTAAACAGAATTATGTTTTCTGCATTTTAGTTTAAATCAAACTTTGACCAATACCATATTCTTTGCCGACGATGAAGACATTGGGTGTTTTCGCCAATATTTAATTTTATGTAAACTTCACAATTGTTAGTATAAATATAGCATTTATGAATATCACAAACTGCAATGTAACCATGGACACTCCTCGCAGTGTTTCGTTTGGGTAGACCTAGAGACTTCTCGGGCCATTGGTCTGAAATAATGTAACAAATTGCCCTGTCTTAGCGACTTTGTCGTGTTTTTTTTCTATGAATAATCGCATGGAAGGGCCCCTTTATGACTCGCAACGCTCGACAGACTTAATCGTTGGCACCCACTTTTGAAAAATCATGTATTCGCCCCCGCCATGGCCTGGGCTTGTGGTGTGGGCTTTACGGCGGCGAATAATACAGGACCACGTGTAACGATCATATTGACAATAATATCGATATGGTATTTATTATAATCCTTCTATTATATCCACTGACAATTATGCGCTATTCATACAGCTACTTAACCCCTTAATCCCGTCGGTAGATCGAACACACGTGACTATTGATCCTGATTAACAGGCCACTCAACAATGGTTAATCTACTGCAGTTCGTATCACAGTCACCCGATTGCAGGTCTTCGAAGTATTTTGTAAGCACCGCCGACCGGGATACGATTCGAGCATTCACTTCTGAAATCGTGCGTTGCCTGCTCCACTTGTTTGGTTCATAGCTCACCCGAATTAATAATAGTAAACCGCATTGACTAGGATAGGATTTACAATTCGCCCTTAAAGAAGCTATGTTTGTAACTTGATGAACGTGATCCCTTGACAACGGAGTGATAAGATAGCAGGCGACGAAAGGTTTTGAACGGACGACTTGATATTACTGGTATCATATTACCAACGACACTTGAAATCTGTGCCGGTGAGCAGACGGCAACATTGAAACTGTACAGTCACTGTCGGATATATATTTTATTTGCAACGTAAATTATAAAAGGATCGTGGACCCAAAAACAAAATAAGACCGTCATATTTACTCCGGGCTACTTGTAACAATTGCTGGATATTTTATAATACCGACCTTTCCAGGAATTACTTGGGGATTTATTTGAAGTCAACCAAGATGTCTGGACCATCAAGTTATATGCTTGGCAACACAAAAAGGTAACATTAATAGATTATATTTAATAAAAGTTAACCAGCGAAAACGAAAGACAATCCAATGGGCAGCTTCAATAGTTCGAACAGATGGGTATGAGAATAGAAATTCTCTCGTAAATTTGAATTTGACAAATTGAAAACTAGCCCTAAACGTATCGGATGTCCCAGGGGATACAGCAGGGATTGTGAAGCGTTATTGTTTCAGGCTGATATTTTTCTCCCACCCCCCGCTATAACATAATATTGTCATTTCTTTTAATTTTAACAATTAACGATACATCATGGGAGATTAGATAAAGAGTCGGCAGTTCTCACTATAATAGTTAACAACTAGATAATGTAAAGGAAATTTGCTGAAAATTTCATTTAAATTGATCCACTCTGAACCGAGGTTATAGCGATTGAATTTTCGGCCTAGCCTCGATCATCATTACTAAAGTTGGTACGATAAAGAAACATAGTCTCGATTCCATTTCATGATTAAATTATGAATGGAAGTCGAACAGGAAATCGGAACCTAATCCAATAAACATCGCAGGCTAGCGATGACATCGAGGGTTGATTATAATCTGGATAAGTTAATTAATGTCTAATTAATAATTTAGATAACATTTGAAGCCCAAAGAAAGACCTGCAATAAGCAGATTTAGCTCTTGCATAATGTATGTTTAATGAGTAAAATTTGGTTCGAATCGATCCTATTTGAAAGGGGCTAAGCTAAAATAAATAGTTGTGTTAAACTGAGTTATTTTTAAGGGGATAAAATATAATATACAATGTTTACTCGTTTTAATTTATTTTTAATCTCCATGTTCATTGATTGAAACAAGTTATTCTTTAGAAGCTGACAATGACTTCTTAAAATTTTAAGAAAAAAAAGTACTAGGCATTTTAGACAGCCATAACTTTCTTTAGGAATGTTCGATATGGAATATTGTGCCTTTAAATGGAACGACAGTTTTAATTCTTTTTTATCCAAATGAAAATGGTCTTTACTTATTACTTATAAAGTAATTGTTGTGAACTGCATTGTATCCATCGATCAGATGATTGTATAGATTGACCTATAACAGACATTATATTTAGCTATAAGTTACAATAACAGAACATAAAAGGCATTTATTCGCACAACAATTATACCATGGACGCTTATTGAACTAGAACGATAGACACAGTAATAACATATGTCATAGATATATTCGATCTATTGATAAATCGACACATACGACAACAAGCCCCACCCACTGTAGAAAAAGATCAAACAGATTCAACAAGCCCCACGCACTTATAACAAGCAATTACCCCCCCCCCCCCGCCGGACGCACACACACCCACACACACACACACACACACCCACACATATATATATATATACATATATATATATATAAAGCAATAGAAGTAACCCCAAAACAAAAACTATATCTAGAGAAAAAGCAGGTGGCATATAGAAATCGTTTAAATATATTATCCGGAACGACGCTTTGTGGAACGTAAATACATGCCGATTTAAATTAAAGTGTTTCTAGACAAACAGGCTCGAGTCGTCTCTTCAGTGGATTTCGCTATTCGGCCTTGAGGGAAAATATTTAGACATGTTTTACCCCTTTCCTACACCACTTCATTGATTCCAACCAAACGTTGTAAAAATGATCCAATCTTTTTTGAATTTCGACTGCCAAGTGTTTTTATACGTGTACGCCAACGTGAACGGGATCTCATGTTTTCGTCCTATCTGGACGACTAGATATTGTTCCTTGCCAGGCTCTTAGTCCACAACAACTGGCTAACAACTGGCTAGAGAAACCAAACTGAAAACTTCTGAGGAAATTTTTAGATCAACTCGGGATTTTCTGGTGGTGTGGTGTGTTTTGTTCTTTAACGCCTGCTTAGCAGACACGACCTAGAAGAGCCGACGCTTCTTCCTGAATATTCAAAAAATGATTTTGCAATATTTCCATTTGCGGCCTCTGACCATGGATTGGTTTAGTGGAAAGATTTTCCTTTATTAATAAAAAAAAACAGCGTTTGGTAATGGATCACTATAGATACAGCATTTATGCAGACAACTATGCGACTCTTTTTTCGAATTGGTAGATATCGTCTTTGTAGAATAGTTTTTAGGTGCCAGACCCGTCTTATCGTAAACTCGCCTTACTCCACTATCCTATTATTCGGGTTTGGTAGATGTCTTTTTAGTAGACTAGTATAGATGTTGGGCCCGTCTGACCGTGACCCCCTCTTACTCCACTATCCTGCTGTTTTGGGTTGGTAGATGTCTCCTTTGTAGAATAGTGTTTAGATGCCGGACCCGCCTAACCGTGACCCGCTATTACCTCATTTTTCTACTAAATTCAACCGTGGTCATAAACTTGTTGACCACTTCGAAGATCCGCAGTTTTAGGTCAGGTACGTTTCAGAAAGAGTATAGGTTCTTGGCGTTGAGAGGTATGTTGTTCTCCTTTCATCCACACTAATTCCCGTATACCGGACAGTCTACCAGTCAGCACCGTAAAGACTGAGCCTCGAGTAACGTACTACTTGTTATTAAGAATGCGCATGGTGTCGTATATTTAGGATAATTTACCCGTTTCGGCACCCGTTTCGGCTTACGTGGAAGTAAAGTTCTTCTAATAACGTTACATGTTTTCCTTGCAACTTCACCTGTCCGGTATTTAGTACGACTACCTGTAACGGGCTTAGTGTTCTAATTCGGCATTTGAATCATGTCGTATTCTACAAGAATTATGAGTTTCCAAATTGAAAATCGCGCTCCTATAACGTTCTAAGTCATATTTTGTCAGATGCTCGTAATTACCATACATACGATAAGATTCGAAGGCAGAATTAAACTTTATAGTTTATAACCATCCATTGAACACGTGGCCATAAAAGAATAAGGTATTGTGTTGACGGAGCGTTAAACCCCACCCCTTTCTGTTCCGTTTCCTCTAAGTGTAAACTGACCGAAGCCTTTCAAACATACACGCACAGGATTAAAATTGCATTAGCTCCAGTAAATATACCAAATGAAATAAAAGTCTGATATAACACGAAATTAAACAGGGATTATAAACTAGAGCCGGTATAGATTACAATAATCTCTTTTATCATTTAAGCTGAAACACTATACATACATTAGTCCAACCCGACTCACATACAACATCGATAGTATAGTAACATCGATCCTAAAGGGAAATCAAATTCAATGTCCTTCAATACTAAAAGACAAAACTGATTAATTATAAAGTCTAGGTTTTACTTTCGTTTTGGGAAATCACAGATCAAAAATATCAATCGATTGCTTAGAAATGGAGGTAGACATTTTTTTCCTAATCGTCTGTCAGAGCCATCAAACGTGTGTCCATCGCTGAACTGCGGAACACCTATAAGGGTTCCGATTGTTTGGCTCCGTTGGCTACTCAGTGGTCACCTTTAGACAGTTCATCACCTTCTGATTAAAGACGCCCACAATCTGCGCTCTAGTCCAACGGATGCCTTGGATATTGGGTGTATTGGATAATACTGCCATATCTGCGTTGAACGTTTATTTGACCGACCAAGCCAAAGTTTTCCGGAGACTGTCGATATACGACCAGACAATAGAGTTCTACACTGCTTTCTATTCATATATTAAACATTATTTTCAGGATTAAAAGTAATACAGATTTTATACAAATTTAAATACAATATTCAGCTGTCTGAAACCCGACAAAAATGACCATTGATAACATTGCTCAGAGTAATGTAATTTGACTGTAATTTCCATATTCATTATCTGCATGCATCTTTGAACTATTACATAGCAAGAACGGCCATTCCCTTCTTTAAATCTCGCAAAATGGCCAATTAAATAGGATTGAGATGTAGTACACCATAAGAAATCAAAATGCAATGTTTACACTTCCATGAACAGCTTGAATCACCCCTCTTCATTTGGGAACACAAATATTATGCTGACATTATTCCCAAATCGTATTTCTTTTACTGGATCCGCCCAGTGATATATTTACTACCGGTAATCACGAGACTCGACCTGGGTTTTATACAAATTTAATGATAAATCAATAAACAGCTCGTTACCATTGAAAATATTTCATGGTTTGTGTTGTACTTGACTGCGTGTTGGGTTCAGACATATTAAACAGCAAAAGAAACGCCAAAATATTTCCAGAGAGAGAGAGAGAGAGGGAGAGAGAGAGAGAGATGGAGATTAACGTCCACTCGACATAAACTAGGTCATTTCGGGACTAACACATGGTTCAATTTTATTTCAATAATTCACTTGCGCGCAGGGGTCTTTAGCAGTGGGAGGACCCGGTAAAAACACACGAGGTTGGACAGGCGACTCCAGTCCATGTCACGTACAACCGGGGAATCGAAACCACGCCAGTTGACTCAATGACAGAACTTATAATACACGTGCTAACAATTCGGCCAGCCCCCCCCCCCTTTCCAGATGGGGTTTAAAATTTCATAAATATCTAAAAAGCTTGTTTTTATATTTACACGTGGTTATTTTTTTGTTTTCTGTCTTTGCATTCGAAGTGGTAGAGTTTCCGCTAACTCTTCCTTGAATTGCAACTGTCAGACTATTTTTGGGTGTACTCCCTTAAGCAATGCGAAGTGACATCATATATCTCCTGTCAGCAGATTTCAAAGTGTTATATATCGAAAATATTACCGCTAATGTGCTCTTTTGGCGATGACAGCCGATGTCAAAAAATTACCACATGCAAATATTACCACATGCAATACAATTTACGTTTGTTTAGCTGTTCGGTTCTTTGTTACTGCGTCGCTAGGATCAGTAATTGCGTTTATACTTGCATACATACAGCCTTAATTAAGAGGACAATCTGTATCTTGATAGAACAGACTATTCTCTGATAAGAAATGTTATTTCAGGACATAGCTTTAATGAGTTCTTACATTATTATATAGTGGATATTAACTGTAAGATGGCTGGTCGTGTTCGAGGGTTTGTATAATATAATATAATGTTTAATATTTATAGGTATGCTTATCCTTTCCAGAAAACCTGATATCACTTCACATATAGACCGTTTACTATATTATATTGTTGTACCTTTGTATAGTATCAGATTGGTTTAATATTTATAGCTTGACCGTGAACCGAATTTCGGAAAATAACTTTCTGGAATTGACGGTAATAGTCCAGCGTCTAGGTTTGACTCACTTCCAGGTTCTTTTGCATGCACATCGAGTAAAAAACATCCCTAGTACGTATCTATTTGGTCCGGTGATTTTACATGGAACCGATCAATGTAACAACCGGTAAATGATAATTGTTTTTTTTTTATGAAACGAAATGAAATGGTGTTACTGTTTAAAGTCTTACTGCCCTGCTTCGACTGGGATAATGGAGACGGGCATACGGCATACCATGTACTATGAGGGAAATGTTGCTTGGACAGCGGCACTATCGGTTACTTAATAATATTGTATTTCGAATTAAATGTACCAAGGGTTCTTTTACATGCACGTAAAGGATCCGCTGGCATTTGGAATTCTAAGAACATTAAGCAAATTCATACGCCCTCATCTTCGCAATAATCTTCTTTCTAGCATTGTACGCGTATTCTCAGAAATAAACTCGTTTTCCGTTATAGTTGCCAATAAATGTTAGAAACAGTTCCACACCATTTTTGACATTCCAAAACAAAAATTGTCAGGCATTTATTTGTCTGAAAGGAAAGAATCCGAGCCAAAAAAGAAGAAGAAAATTTTATAGGTCCCGGCCCCTAAATATTAAGGTATAAGACATTATAGTCACTTTTCTGGATAACCGGCTTTGCGGTCAGCTAGGTACGTTCAGGATTAGTTTTTTCCGGGTAACTTGGAGATAGATGGATTATGAACAGACTGTTAGTCTGAGATTAGAAAATAACATTCTTCAATAATATTACATCATTACTAAATATGTTTAGCCTGGCAAACTCTGCAAAATAATAGCCCACATTCAACAATCTCTCTCAAATCTCGGCAAATCAGATATTAGTTTTCCATGATCTACGAAGATCGTCAAAGCCTTAGCCTTTTGAAATAATACACCGATATAATATAACATATTTGTATAGTTTTATGACACATATATTAAAGTACCTACACCTCTAGCTCAATATTATCCATATAATATTAGAAATTAAAAACACGAATTATAATTCAAGTTTGGTCCATTTCAATCAATATTGATGTTGTTATCTCACCGTGAAAATATGGAATTCTAATATCCAATATTTAAAGGGGCATTATGTAAGATTTAAATAAAGAGCTGGCCGTAGATAATGCAAAATGAATATATTGAAAATTTCATTCAAATTACTTTATTTTGAGCGAGGTTATCAATGGTTTTAGTTTTGACAAGATATGTGCATTGCTCGTAACTACCGTACTGGCCATTCGAGTCTTAGCCCAGCTTCTCCATTTTTAAATTAAATCTTTAAATGGCCGAACCCTTCTAATCTATAATTAAGGCCCAAAGGAAGATCCGAAATTGGCAGATTTAGCTCTTATATACTGCCTGTTTAGGAAATCGTGAACATTTTAAAATCATTGTAACACGATGTCGTGTACTCTATAGTTTCCAGCACCATTTGTAACGAACAAAGAGAAAAACATATCCCACAAGACAATGCAGAAGTAATAAAATATGGTTGATTCACAAACGACAAAATAGTAATTTTTAAAAAGAACGTGGAAACGACCTCGTTTAATTTTGACTGTTCACGTGTTTCACCGTACATAATTGATTATAGAAATTTCAATAAAAAGTTTAGAAATTGAATGTAAATCAGTTTATATACACATATATTGCATTTATATGTATAAGACCGATCTTCGACAACCCGACATCACGACATTTTAACCCGATAATACGACTTTTTTAACGACATTACGACATTTTTAATGTCGTTGTGTCGGGTGAAAATGTCGTGTCGGGTTAAAATGTCGTGATATCGTGATGTCGGTTTGACGTGGTGTCGGGTTTAAATATTGTGATGTCGGGTTGTCGCCTTCTGAAGGGCAACACCACGACATGATACCTATCAGCCAACATACAATTCCGTTATTTTCAATTTAGAAAAAAAAATCTATTTTCTATATTCGACAATAAGTGGTGTTTTTATATACAGTTGTGAAAAACAAATAATAAATATTTTGGTAGATACTAAAGAATGTTATCTTTACGTGACAACAAGGACTACAAATCGATATATTGTACTGGATAAAGTAGTCTATGTTATGAATTATTTACCTAACAATAAATTATTGAGAGGAAATTGAGGTAATATTGAGGTAATTTGACTACCGAATGTGCACAGATAACAGACAGGACAGAATCGTCAAACATAATTTAATCAAACTACCGTTATTCTGTTAGAAAGATAGTGGATATAACAAATTGTACTAAATATAGACTGTTGTATATAAAGTGTGGTTTATTGAGTTCAACCGTGGTATATTTGCTGTGATATTTAAAATATTAAACATGCAGAGACAAGTTTCAAGCGTGTTATTTTCTTACTCAAATAACAAAAGGTAAAATTTAAACAGATTTCATTTCCTCCTTTTTGCATTGAATGTCACATAATTTTTTAATCCGTTTAGCAAAAAGGTGTGCGATTATAGACGGGTTGGTGCACAGGAAAGAACACGCATCAATCTATTTGTTGTTAAGTGAATGGTGAAGTCAAGGGTGTGAACTTTAAACTTTTCTCCGATCTTTCTAGAAGACGTTATATGTCTACACCGACTTCGAACTGCTTGATTCTACACGCAGAACATTAATTATCGCTTTTAGTAGACGGTGGTACACAGCTTGGTCAAAGCCCAGCTTAACCGGAGCGGGGCCCTGGGCCTGACTAGAATAGTGGGGCCCCAAACGCGACGAAATGATTATTTCCTATCCTTTTGAATGGTACACGTGCGTAACACACCATTAAACGGTCTGTAATACAAGAATAATTCTATAATATCTGATAACACACGAAATATATTCAGTTCCGAATGGCATATAATGCGCAGAAATGGCATATAACTTCACAAAGAAGGTTGAGGGATAGCTCAGTCTCCGCCCTCGCACTGCTAGATCGATTACCGTGAAACTTTCATTTGGAATTTGAATTTTTTTCTCTTTTTGCCATAAACCGCGGGGCTCTGGGCCTGGGTCCCACTGACCGAAAGCTGGGCTTTGAGTTTGGCGCCAAGTCCAATCCCAGGGCCAGTCTGTGAGATTAAATTTTTTATGATCGTTACGTCAAAATGTTCTATTATTATGTCGTCATAATTAGTACTTATTATTTTAAAAACGTATATTTAATGTAACCAATGCCTGATTATATTGTAAGAAAACGTTTATTTGATTTTCCTCGCAGTGCCAACCATGATAGCTGCTTACCGAAAACTAAAGGTGGACCTTCAGCTGCTGCAGGAACAAACAGAAAATATACCGAGGGTGATCACAGAAAATGTGATGCTATTACACAAAATAAAATATGGGCAGAAAATGTAGAAAGTGAAAAACGATGTCTGAAAAATTGGTAAGCTTTAAATTGTTTTTCGTTCCAGCCAGATGTCGGGCTATTTCATTGATAGATTACTATTACTTTCAGTTATTCCAGATAAAATTCATTTTATCCAACAGTATTGTTCCGAAGACTCAAGTTTGGTCACCGTCCGTGTTTCGCTTTAATATTAAATTTTTAAAATGAAATGAAATGGGTTTTAACGTCCTTATACGTTTCTGCTCCAACCAGGCTATTGAAGACGGGAATACGTCATGCAGTGTGCTACGGCCTAAGACTCATATTGAATTCCAACTATCAAGGTCAGGGGTTCCTTTACGTGCATGCCAACGTGTACAAGGGTACTTGTTTTTTCGCCCATCCGAACGTATAAACATTGTTCCTTGCTAGACACACCTCTACCCCGCACCATTGATACGGGGAAACCATGATCTATCTAACTAGTGCAGAATTAGTGAGTATTGCGACTGGTTGACGGAATGTATGGTAGTGGACTTTGATTCCACCTGTAGTTGGCCAACTTTTCCCTACCATTAGTATTATATTTTCTGATAGAGAATCGGTTGTAACACTTTGGCCCTTGAGACAATTTTGTGTCTTTATAAAATTGTCTCTTCAATATAAAGTCAAATCTCACCAGAAAGTAAACACAAGAAGAAGTCCTATAGTACTACACAGTTTTTGACAAGTTATTTTACCTAAATCAGAGAATCGATGCCAGACCAGTTATTTGATAATGTCGCTTAAGAACATGGACGTGATAGACTTCCTTCCGACATTATAATTTGTCACTGTTATTCTTTAAAGGGATTTAATATTTTACTTCCTATTCCTTATAATAATAAAATTTGTTCCGATCGCTGGTACGAAATGTATTTATAAGTACGCTTGCGTTTGTTTGAAATTGAATTTTCTACAAAACGTACATGTATAGTCATCATAATAACGTTGTTCTTTTGGGCTTTTTTAGGAAAAGTGATTGGGGATTTTTAACAGAATATGATCCTCACGTAAGTCAATATATATGTAATTAATGAATTTGAGATTGTTTATGTCCCAATTCCTGGAAACAAGGACAGGTATAATGATTTGACGAGTCAGGAACAGGGGTTATTTCGTTTCCGGGAGCAAAGTCACAACACTTGACGAAATGACAGAGACTAAATCTCCACACGGTACTAACCAAGTTATTTCGGAACTAACATGATATAACACTTTCTTTTCAATAATTTGCTAACGTGCAGAGATGTGAGGAAACGCACGAGATTAAGCAGGCAACCGTACTCGTATAGCAATGAAATGAAACGAAATGAAATTAACCTCCTTTATGCCCCTACTAGGCTGAGCTAATAAGGGAAATTTGCCTGAACAATGGCACTACGATCTACTCTTATTTCGAATTCCATCTGCCCATGGTTCTTTTACGAGCACGTCAATGTATACACGGGACCTCGGTTTTTTGTCCCATCCGAACGACTATAAAATATTCCTTGTAGGGCCCTTCGCCCTGCATCATTGACAAGGGGAAGACTCGCATTGCAGACCTTATGGTCTATAGCTCGGAGCTTATAAGCCCACTTCTGATAGAACTTGTACAGGTTATGCTGTCAATTCGTATTACCCGAACGATATACCATAACAATAAAATCTGTGTATTTCACCCTTTATAAATTTATAACAGGGAAATCTTAAACCCAAAGAAGAGATGCCGGACAGAGTAGCTCTGTACTCCGAAAATGTACCAAATACCAACTCGGCAAACTACGGCAACAGGCTTAACACAGAAGTAGGACAAACGATGCAAGCCATGGAGTTTAAATTCTACAGCGAAAGAAGACGCCGAAAGATGGGGGACGATCTCATTTGTTATTAATTTATAAATTTAGAGTTTGATAGTATTATAGTTTATACTTCTACAAATCAAGAGTACTCACAATCATCTCTGCCATATTCGATTTGAATTTCAATAGGAGTGATGAATTTAATCATATCATATTAATTACCAATTAATTCATCAATTTTCATTTAATAAAT
Organism: Patella vulgata; assembly: GCF_932274485.2. Taxonomy (NCBI): domain Eukaryota; kingdom Metazoa; phylum Mollusca; class Gastropoda; family Patellidae; genus Patella; species Patella vulgata. Next base: position 68,640,482 of record NC_065879.2, on the reverse strand, counting down.
TCATTGAAAGATATATTTGTATTTCATAAATTTCATATTTCATTGTTATATATACTTAGAGTTAACGATTAATTTGATACTATTATAGTCGAAATCTAAACCCTTTTAACTACATGACTGTATTTACATTGTGTACGGTATTCATTGTGTAATACAATAAGTTCAATACTGAATTACACTAACGAAAATCGAAAATCAAAGCAACGATGCATGTTATTTCATGAAATGTAATTAGCGTTAATTTTTATTACCAATGTTTAGGCGAAATCTAAACTCTTTTAAAGGGACAATAACACTCTTGCTGGCTTGAAAGCTCCAGAAAATAAATAATATCTCTATCTAAGTACTAGATGTTTAAGTGCCCTACCTGCTGTGTAAATTATCCATTACATCCTATTTTACTTGTCCAGAGGGTTCGAAAATATTTTTAAATCGAAGTTTCATTTGAAAAGGTTTACGTTAGACGTTTCAAACCATTATGTTGAATTTTTCAAAATTTTTAAATAAAGTGTTTTAAGATGAAATTTGTATCATCAATTAATTGAAATATTCTAAAATAGTACAATTTGTTGACCAGAATAAAGATTGGGACATATTATTCAGTTACAACAAGAGTGGTATTGAGCCTTTAACAATTTACATTTTGCCACAATATAAATTATTTACAATGTATTCGGTTTGTATAGGTGAATTTTTAATTACATTTTAAGAGGATTATAGGGTTATGAAAATTAACATGTTTAAAATTTTATTTCTGTAACGAAAAACGAAGCAATAGTGCATGTTACTAAATAGATTATACAATTTGTTCATTATTTCAAATAATCCTCTATCATTTTTTGAATAACAGTTTGAATAACAATTTAATTTGAATGGTTAAAAAGTCCACGAAATTGAAACTGTGACAAATCTTATATAGCTACAGGGTAGAGAAACTTTATTATTTACAGATTTATATATTTTATTGTCATATTATTATATATCGTAATCAAATTACTATTGCTAGAGTGCATGGATTTAATCTATCTCATCGTCGTCATATTGGGTATACATAACTGTCTATTACAGACTAAAATTTAAATCTTTTTACGACAATGGTAAAATGATTATCTCAAATGGTACACTGTAACAAAAATTTCCGTGAAAAAACGTAAAAAATTCCGGAAACAAAAATTACCAGGAAAATTTTATCCGTATTTGTTTTTCCTGTAATTTACAGAAATTCCCTCAATTAACATAAATTCCATTTTCAAATACAGAAAAAAAAAATCCTGACCATGCGTGCGTGAATTAGCTTTATTTAACGTCCGCTTCCACCGAAGTGATATCGCAGATGAGCTTTAAACGTAACCGATAATCTTTAAACGTAACCTCTTTTCGCTAACATATATAAGAATCGAGAGCAAGGTATCACAAACCGCTACTCGTCAGTGGTTGGAGGCTTTCAGATGTAAGTTTTCGGTATTATCAATTCGCAGGTATGTTGACTCTGCCATAGAGACAAACCGACTTACACTGGCCAACCGGTTGCACTATCCGGATTTAAGCGTGCATGATTACCAGATTTTACAACCTTAACACACGTAGCATTAAAACATATTTTTACATATCTATGAAAATACTTACAATCTGATTTCCGTATGATGAATAACAATACACTTTATAGATCTTATAAATAATGGAAATTAGATATACACGTCAATTAATATACCAAACGTTACAAAATATGATTCTTCATATTATGGTTAATAAATTGAAATGAATACTATAACATGATGATTATTAGGAATGATTATATATGTATACTATTACTTATCGTTGCACCGTTTATCCCGTAAAATAACAGAATTAAGTCCATTATAGAAGGGAATAAAACATTTTATCCCTAAATTTCACGGAACTTCCTTGTCATTCCACCGTTTATTCCGTAAAATAACAGAATTAAGTCCATTATAGAAGGGAATAAAACATTTTATCCCTAAATTTCACGGAAATTTCCTGTCTAATACTGAATAATCCACAGAAATACATAAAATACGTAATTTGAAGAAATAATTCACACTATTAACACAAGTTCGCCAAAAAAATCCATCGATTAACAGAAAAAAGGTGTTAAATTACGGAATTCGGCCACATAAAAAATGGATATTTTTTACAGTGTATAGTGATTATCTCAAATATTATAATGATTGATCAAATTCCATAGTGATTGTTTCAAATTCTACTGTGATTACCTCAAATGCATAATGATGATAGTCATAACTGCTTTAATGTTACAAAGCGTCACATGATTTTAGAGAAAACCAGAGTTAGTGTAATTTGTATAGTTTCTATCAAAAGCATATAGAGTTCTATGCGCCATAATTATATGTATTGAATTTCTACTGTCTCAATTCGTATATTTTTCTCGTTAAAAAATGTACAAACCTCTATTTACGAGTTCATGTTCGAATAAACACATTGTCTGAGTTTAATATATAATTTGCCAGGACCGACAGCTGACCCCGACCTCATGGTTTTGCGAGATTTCAAAGTTCGTGATATGGATGTTCAACTGTACTGAATCGCTAAGACGAGTCTTGAACTGACGAATAATCGGACTTGAACACGCGACAAAATTTATTCTGACTTAGATTGTAACCGTATTAGCCAAATTTTGAATATCATTTTCAATTAATAAGCGTTAAAAAGAAATCGTTTTTTCGGTCAAATTCCACCCCGATTATAGAATTTTCTTGATATTAAATGCCAAAACTTTTTCGAGCTTTAGATATAAAAAAACCCCAATTGTTTGGGATTATTTCAACATTAAAATAGCGAGAAAACTGTTTATTTATTTTTATTCGTTTGATATTAAACCTACGTGATTATTATTATATCAATAATATTGTATTTATTTACACCTATTTCTTTCAGATATTGTCTAACATTAAGTTATACACCCGGTATTACTGTAAAATGTCTCAAATATCTTATATCATTGACCGAAATGGCATGATTGTCTCAAATGTTACCTTAATTGTTTCAAATGAATGTTTCAAATGGTATAATTATTATTTCAAATGCAAATGCTTTAATGACTAAAATACTATATTGATTGCCTTATTTATTATAGCATCTGCTAAATGACTATCTTTAATAATCAAATACCATGATGATTGTTTGAAGTTTTGAATTTTTCTTATGTCATGCTATATTAGACTTATATGTTTACAAATGTATGTCTCAAATGTTATGTTGATTGTCTAAAAATACTAACATACATAATTATGTGTCTCAATTACTATAATGATTATTTCATGTGATAAAATGATTATCTCAAATGATAAAATGATTATCTCAAATGGTATAATGATTATCTCAAATATTGTAATGATTGTTTCAAATTCCATAGTCATTGTTTCAAATTCTATAGTCATTGTTTTAAATGTATAATAATGATAGCCACAACTGCTTTAATGTACCAAAGGCTATATCTGAGAAAAAAATTGTCCGGATAAAATATTTTAGTTAGTTTAAACCTGTTTTTTTGCACCGACAAAACAATGTACAATACATTGGGGATAAGGACAAAAGAGATGACTTAACTTATGGAATTTTGGGTGATGTTACCGATGAAAGGTAGCAAATTAGGCTGAATTCAAAAATTTTAACAATCTGCCAACCGCCGCAGACATGTAACGTTTTAACTTTCGACTAACGGGTGCAAACTTTTCAAGGAATTCAACAAAATGGAGCTAGTTTCCTGCACAAGCTGGACAATGAAAGAGTTTAACGGAATGTTACTGAAAATGGCTTACTCTAAATAGGCCGAACTTGGATGTTCCATAATACGAAGAATCAAAATTTAGTTTGACCCTGATATTATTCAAAATTGATTACATTTATTTTTCGTGATTAGAGTGACAATTCCTCTTTAATTAGACTATCTTCCGATTCAACATCTATTTTAACAATATCTGTCTTAACTGTTTGATGAATTCTTTTTTATTTCAGTCTGAATCCCCTCCGCCTATTATATAAATCTACAAGTATACTTGTGATATTTTAAAACTTATTATATTTAGTCTTTTCCCACCTTTTATGCATAGTTGCTTGAGATTTTGACATCTTCAGTTGATTAAACTGTATTATTGCCCTAAGTGTTAATATCGAATCCCAAAATCTGACCCAGAAATCTATTTTGGTCCACAAACCCAGTAATGCCCCATTTTATACATGCTTTAGCTGTGATTTTGTACAGAAAATAAAGTCGTTTATATTAATTTTCTGATTTTGTTCCTTTTTATAGCGCGCCAGTGCCGTGGAAGCGCGTATACTTGCCGAACGATGGTGTCCGACTTTTGAGTCTTATAAAGAAAACAGTGTGAAATGAAAACAACATTGACGCAAAGGTGTTTAAGATGTAAATCAAGGCAAACATGTTACGAATTGTCTATTTAAAGTTTTAAATACCAAAGTGTTAAAAATTTTTTAGTTGAAACTAATTAAAATACAGATCAAGCTCCGTTCCTTTAGACTTTCGATTTCTTCCACTCAACATAGATGAGAGGTCACGTCGGGGGGGGGGGGGTCATACGTTGACTTTAACAGAATGACATAAAATATATTTTATTTTGCTTTACTCAATAGGTGACCCCAGAAGGCCGTGCATATCCTTAAATTCTGTGCATTAATCTACTAAAGTCAATCGGATGATAACTTCAGCATCTAGAACGTCACAAAATTTTTCTAACTGATCAAGGGCCATAACTCTGTCAGTAATTATCCGAAATCGCTAAAAATTAATAGGCTTCTTCGTCTCATGACCTTAAAAACTGTGCATAAACCTAAAGTCAATCGGATATTAACTTTAGCCTCTAGAGCGTCCACAAGCAATTGTGGACGCCGGACCGCCGGACGGACGGACGGGGGGCGACGACAATATACGACCACATTTCAATGTGGGCGTATTAAAACCCCAATCAAACCCCTAAAGGATAAGTTGCCAGTCAACGACAAATACGTCCACAGCAGCTAAATCATCCGAAGGGGCGACAAGGGTTGTTGCTTATTCTTTTGTAGGTAATGGGGGCATTTACAAGTTCATTTCATACAGATCAGATTATAATTTTCGTCGTTTGTGGGTTCAAAAAGTTGTACAAACTGACACGAAGTCCTTAACCCTGGAAGTTAATAGGCTTCTTCGTTTCACTAATTTGTGTACATGTATATAAATTTCATACAAATCGGGTGATAACTTTTGTCGTTGGGGCATTCACAAGGTTCAACAAAGTGAAACAAGGGCCACAACTCCAGTCGTAATTAACGGGAATTCAATAGACTTCTTCGTTTCACTAATTTAAATGATGCACATACATTTCATACAGATCTGCTGATAACTTTTGTCGTTAGGTCCAACAAAGTGAAACAAGTGCCATAACTTCAAAATAAATTAACGGGAATTATTGAAATTAAATAAGCTTCTTTGTCTTACTAATGTACATAAAATACATCAATATCATAATAATCAGATGATAAATGTAGTCTGTAGAGTGTTCACAAAAAATTATGGACGATTGACGGACCGACGGCAATATACGACCACGATTCCATGTGGGCGTATGAAAACAAAGTGAAATAGATTTTGTGTTTTAACCAGATTAGACAATTTGACTTTTTGATCTACAATCAAAGCCCGGGAGGGGGGGGGCGCCAGTTTATGTCAGTATGTCAGACTCAGGTGAATATTCATGATTTGGAAGCGGGGCAATAGCAAACTTAATGTCAATGGGAAAGTCATTGGTGGTCTGCATCCTGTAGAGAAAGTGCAGATTGTGTTATTCAGATCCTACAAGAAGTTATCTAACCTTGATCTCATTGATTGGAGGAAATGCAGAATGGAAATCAAATTTAATGTTCTACTTTTCTGCACCAACTGGGCCATGACGTGTGATATATGGGAAATTTTGCCCCGACAGCGGCTTTTTAACCTACCCTTTATAGAATTACAACTGTCAAGAGGTCCCTTCTGAATTTTCTCGACCAACACTGGGATTGATCATTGAACCCTAGACCTCCTGGTTAAAAATGCATTATGTAAGAGCTAAATCTTAAGACATTTATGAACATGACAATCCTATAATCAAGTGTCTACACCATCGGATGGCTGAGATATTAAATGGTTTAGATCAACCGTGCAATATAACTGGTTAACGTTTAACTGGACAGTCAAGACAATATTTATTGACAATCTACACTGTCTAGGCTAAATCTGGTCAAAACTCTAACCATTCATAACTTTGCCCAGACTTCAGTAATTTGATTGAAATTTTCAATATTCATTTTCATCAACTTTTTGATTAAAAATTATACTAGAAAAAAAAACGACCAGTTCTTTATCCAAATACATGTATTACATAAATGTTATGCATCTTTAATGAGCCAGCGCCTTATTTAAACATACATTATGCAAGAGCTAAATCTGCCTATTGTGCAGGTCTTTCTTTAGGCTTGAAATGTTATCTAAATTATTAATTAGACATTAATTAACTTATCCAGATCATAATCAACTCTCAATGCCATCGCCAGCCTGCGATATTTAGCGGATTGGAATCCATTTTTTGAAAATAATTAAACTTTAGTAATGATGATCGAGGCTAGCCTAAAATTCAAAAGCTAATATCTTGGTTCAGAGTAGGGCAATTTTCAGCACATTCTATTTACGTTATCTATATTTTTTAATTATTATAGTGAGAACTGTCAACTCTTTACCTAATCTCCCATAATTCCTCTTTTATGAGTCACTGTGGCTCTAATGGATAAAGTATGAACAGTATGTAATTTGTTTTGTTTCTTTTTATTGTTAGAAACTAGTAAACTGGATATATACAATGATGATATAATGACAACAAACATGATATATACTCTTATACGTATCTTCTAAAGAATCGTATTTAAACTATTATAACAATTTTTATGATAAATGCTTACACCCAGATAATGAACTAATACAAAAAGATATTATTCCAGTTGTGTGTATTCAGTTGGTCATTCATATTAAAACCTAAAGATCATCCTAGGACTGTGAGGACAGTATTATAAGACAAAAGAGAGCAAATCATATATCTTTCAAAAGGTTTTAGAGGTTTTAATAGCAAGACTTATCAGAATTCAACCAATAACAATCTGTACCATTTGCTTAAAGATAAAGAAATTTTGTTTAAATTTTCTTAAATGGTACAACAACAAGAATTCATAGAATTAAAACAAAGTTACCATCCCACTGACCGCTCAAATCATTTCTTATTTTTTAGAAATATAACAATAAAGCAATGGTACATGTATATTTAATGCATGGTTAAATGATTAGGGAGTATGATTTATATGTGATGATTTTTAACCTAAAGTTGAGCTATATATAATATTTTATTTACAAGTACGGTCTCCACTTACAGAACCTCAAACAAATTGTATTGTTCTTATTAATTAAATGCAATATCAATGACAATGTGCATGAGGTGATTTTTAGGGAAAAGAATTAAATGTATGTGGTATCCTACTTTTCAGAAAACTGAACATTCCCCTTTTATGTTAGGGTTTAAGCCTACATGTAATTGAAGTCACCAATTTATAATGTGCATGAGTTTCCATTAGGAATAGAGTTTCCTCCCTTTTACAGGAAACTGAAATGATTAAAAATTCTAATGATGTGGCCAAGTTCAAGTGATGTACAATGTAAGTAAAGATGTAATTCTAAACTTTAACTCCATACATGTACCTCATTTTGGATTTTCTAGGGCTAATGCATCAGAATTAACTTATTCAATTCTTGAAACCTGAATACACCATAAGTACACTGTTGCTAGTAGTACTACAATTCCCCAATGCTGTATACATGTATGTTTGTGACAACTGTCTAAACAAACCCAAGCAAATATATTCTTCTTCTTTGATTGGCATTTAGTAATTGAACATATTAACACAAGGTACAATTTTATGGACACACAATTACTGAGTTTAATACTAAGAGACTTTAGATGATACAGAGAAAAATAGGGTTCAAAGTCCACTCGACACAAACTAGGTCATTTCGGGACTAACATGGTTTAGTTTTATTTCAATAATTAGCTTGCTCGTAGGGGTCTTTAGCAGGGGGAGGAAACCGGAGGACCTCAGGGAAAAAAACATGAAGTTGGACAGGCGACCCTTCTATTTGTCACGTACAACCGGGGAATCTGAACCTTGCCATTTGATTCAATGACAGCTATTATGACACAGCGCACATGTGCTAACCATTCTGCCATCCACACCCGTAAGTTTCGACGAAGATACTCTCATCTTTATCAAACAAATGATACAGGTTATGTGATTAGACCGAGAGTATCCTCGTCGAAATGTCGCTTAGTATTAAACTCAGTAATTGTGTATCCATAAAATTGTACAGTGTACCTTGTGTTAAATATATTCTTATTTAAACCAAAGTCTATCATGCACCAAACCCTTTTAAAATCTATTCTAAACAATTAGTTTACAAAACTCTTTCACACAATCATTTTGAACAATACAAACTGAAATATACAATCCATCAACCATAATGTATGGTCATCAAAAATTGACATGCATAATTAGAAGAAACCAAAAGGAGAAAAGAGCCTAAAAAAAACCCAACCAGTTTCAGTTCTGTAAATATTTCATAAGCTTAATTAATATCTTTGCATTATTCATAAATATATAAACAAACTCAATGCTGTATGGGTACATGTACATGTATGATGTACATAAAGAAAAAAAATCAACAGCTAATAATGTAATAAAATGAATGATATCTCATCAACACTTTACTTAAGTCATTTTGAGACTAACAAGGAACCTTTTTATAGGAAGATGACAAATCAACAAACACAGTACACTCTTAAAATTAAAATTGTTTTTTTTTTCTTGTGGATAAATTTTCAATAAGTTATTTTAACAGAATTTCCATCTATTTCCACATACATTACAAAATACAAAAGTTGTCATCGGTTCATCAGAACTTCTTGTTTGAAGTTGAGTATAAGTTGTGTTATATTGGCCGCACTTTCCACACTTAAATAGATCGGACACTGTGCCTTCATTTTTAGCCATTTGATGGTCGTCAATACTTTCTTTCGTTAACTTTTGACGAAGCTTCCTCATCTCTTCATTCGCCATTTCCTCAGCTGGCATGTTTGCCATTCTCTGTGGGGAGATAACTCCAATAAGAACATGAGCCCTCAATTGAGGATTTTTACTGTCTTTGAGATTAGCTACACGACTTCGAACACGGTTTTTATATTTGGGATTTGTTGAGGTAAATTCCATGAAGATATAATCTTCAATGGCTGAGGCTATTTCTGATGGATTGCCACTGTTCTCTGGTGGATTATCACATTTTAGAGCTGTTGTTAAAAGTTCTCGACATTTTAGACGAATGGCATCAGTTGTATCTGAAGCGGTTTTAGGCTTACTTTCTTCTTTTTCATTCTGTACGTCAGTGCTGTCGTTTGAAGTCTCGTCAATCTTCATTTTTGATGACGATGAACTTCCACTTTTATTGGACTGGGTAGTCTCCCCTGGTAGAAGTTTCTTCCATGATTTAATAAGTGTTTTAGCCAATGAAATAACCTCCTCACTCTTACTGGCTTTACGTAAATTATTAACGGTCATACCTATTCTAGTCTTTTGAAGTACATCCAGGGACATTGGTAGGTCCTAAAAAAAAAAACAAAGAAACATCATAGAGTTAACTTAAGTTGGTCATATAATCCAGCCAGGGGAGTTCCAGAGTGCATTAAATGTTATTCCCAAGACCTACATGTACACTCTTTGAGGCCTTTACTGTTACTACGCTGAAGGGGTAATGTTGCAATGCTGAAGGGTATTGACAGCGAACGACAGAATGTCAATAGGAGACTTATTTTTAGCATCTGTAAAAGACCTCAAAATATGGTTGTAGTGGTTGCACTGTAAGGAATACTTCAATATGGTGACCAACGTACACCAACTCAAATATTTGAAGAAGCCAGTACCTGGATTAATTTAAAGTAACCAGAGTTTGACCAATCTAGCTCTTTGCCTATGATTACACATTACCATCTTTTGGCACTGGAGTGAGTACCGGTAATATATATTGTATCTCCTAAATATTTTGTTGTCAATATATTGAACACAGTTACCAAATTGTATTCACAAACTAACCAAAAGTCTTGGTGCTACTTATAGAAGAAAAATAATTTTACATTTCACAATTACAATTTCTGGAATAACTTGTAAATACTGTATCTCAAATAAATTAGGTTAGAAACATTATTTTTGTGCTAAAAGTTTTGTATTTTATTCCTTTTTATTCCTAACATACTGGTCTTGTACTAAAGTATTTTTAACAAGCATTCATTAAACTCCTTAAAAACCATTAACACATTTTCTTGAGTCATTTAATTCAATGTTAAAATGTCTAGCTACATCAACATGTCTTGACAGATTTGTCGCAAAATTTGCACACACAAAATGAACAACTCCAAATTACTTAACTTAGGCTAGGACTTTACTACACAGAGCAGCCTACACTAGCCACTAGGCCTAATGAAACCATGCCAAATGGAAAATTTCTCTTTGACTTTGTATCAACCAGTGAAGTTAGAAGAGCCCTAAATAGAGTTAATATCATGATAATGTGTGCATTGAGTTTTTGAATGAATGAAAGCCGCGACAGGTGAAATGAAATTAGGCCCACACTCACACTGGCTGAGCTTATTATTTTTTTTATATTTTGTGTAGTCTACCTGCAATGTTTTGAGTAGGTCCAGAACAGAAGTGTGATCTGTTGTTTGGTTTGAAATCATTTTATCCAATTTTTTTCCAACACCGAGAACTTCTTCTTCACAACCCATCTTTAATTGAGTGCTCAATTTCTTTTGTTTTTGTAAAATCAAGAAAATATTGGGCGCCTTATCTATAAACCCAACTTTTAGCTAGCCGGAAGTATTCCTAACCCACCGGCAACGCGCATGCGCCTTATTTCGATATTTGCTACTTACCTCCCCTGAAAATAACACGCGCTTTGTTGAAGTGTAAACAAAATTAAAAGTAGCCGAAATGTCGCTTGTCAAAACATTAAAGGCTCACCAACTAATGTGGTCAAGTTTGAATAACTACAGCAGATTATGTAACCAAATTCTATATTACCCAACCTATACATTGTAATTTAACTATGAAGCGAATTAGCCAAGCAAAATATTGGCGTGGGTGGTCTAGATGTTCTGTTTGGTAGCACGTCATTTCGGTCCCGCGTCATTTCGGACTCAACACAAACGTCGTTTCGGACTCAGTTTGACGACCTTAGGTAATGTATTCACGAGATCTTGTCCTTCCATCGCAGAGAGTACTCTTGCACAATATTATAAACGAGCAATGCCCAAACTACCTCGCTGAAACACTGTTATATAATTACACCCCTTACTCTAACATTAATAAACGACTGATATGTACTAAGACCACGGAGGTGTATATATTGACACCTCTATGACTAAGACCAAATCTTAGTGTAGTCAAAAATAGTATTAAAATCTGTGGATCACGCCTATGGAATACATTACCATGTTTTCTTAAACATTTGAAATCCGCCAACGCCTTTCGCGCCCAACTAATTAAATATCCAAATGGAAATTAATTACCGTCTTTCCCCGATTTGATTAACCTTAATTATATTCATACAATCTATATATACATTGCTGCATGTATTAATTACGAATTTGTCACAGTCAATCTTCTTTAACGCCATATTGAACCTTTTATGTGCCCACAACTTAATGTACATCTGTAAATACATGTTCAACTTGTTTCGTTTTGTTTTGTTTTTTTTTCCTGTGGATGTTTCTTCTTTTTTTTGTTTATATATTATATATGTTAAATACATTATTGGTTTTCGTTTCAGCTTGATGAAGACTTTATTAACCGGAACGCCCCTGGTTTCTACCAGAAACGTGTTAAAGTTGGAGACAGGCGATACCACATCTTCGTCACAGAGCAACAGTTGCATCTTCTATCCAAAGCAAAAACTTGGTGTATGGACGCCACCTTCCGGGTTATAAACAAACCCCTTTCTCAACTGTTCTCAATACCCGCTTTTATAAAAGCAGGCGACACAACAAAACAAGTACCACTTGTTTTTTGTGTGATCTCGGGGAAGAGCATGATCTATAAATGAATAAATGAACATAATTGGAATAAATTAACATTCTAAAGCTAGAGTATATAGTAAATAATCGGATAAATGAACGTTTGTGCCCATGGTATTTACTTCACAGGTTCTCCGTGCAGTTGATAAGATGCTCCCAGGCGATATTAACTTAGAAGCATTCGTGGTAGATTTTGAGGCGGGACTGTGGCAGGCTTTAAAGGAGCTAAATCGCTAATATTTTGACCTAGAAATTGGCACAAATGGGTCGCAACACATATAATAATGTAATATGAATTTATATGAACTGTTTTACATTCAATCGTGTCCGTTTTACTGTGAATTGTCATCAGTTATGTTCGGCGAAATACGCCAGAAGTCTCAACCGCAAGTCCGTTTCTAGTGTCTGGTTATTCCAGTCAACACCGATATTATTTATTGCGCATGCTCTCCAAATAAGAATATGATATCACCGTTTGACATGACTTGTGGAATATGTCTAGCCTCATTCTTTGAGCACCTTGTTACAATTGGCGCTGAAACGCATTATGGTACACGATTCGTGTACCAATGGTAAAATGTTTATTTTGTCTTAAATATTGGATATCAGAAGCCCATCTTTTCCAGGTAAGATCACAACACCAATGCTGATTTAAATTGCAAAAAAAATCGTGTTTTCAATGTCGAAGATTTTGGATGATATTGAGTTACGGACTTAGCTACTTTAAGACGCCATTTCAACGGATCAGGATACAGGGGTGTGTTTTCCATTGGACACAAGCCGTTTTCAGAAAAAGTCAGGAAAAGGGATTCCAGGTACGGTATACAATCTTCTTATAATAAATCTGCAACAATACAGAACATTTAGACAACAATAGAAAACTTAAACAACAATAAGTACAGCGACATTTCAATGTTCGCCCATATAGATTTTATGCCAATATTCGTCTATTTATATTTCTAATATTATATTATTTCAGACGGTTTATAATGAAAAGGGTGATGTATTCAATTATCTCCGGAAACTAATGGTTCTCCCCTTCCTGTCAGAAGAACATATAGTGGGCATGTTTACGCATCTACGAGAAAGGTGCACTGTTAAAATTATATGTTTATTTACAGTTATAAATATAGTAAAAATACAGTGCAGGATTTGTCAAACATGGTTTGTTAAATTACATTTAAAACGATGTCGATGCATATGAATACAAGGCTTATGTAAAATTACATCAAATTTAATGTAGTAATACAACCATATGTTAGTTTACATTATATGAGCTGTATATTAACAGAAATGCCGTTTGAAGTATTATTTTTACAGAAAATTGTAAATTTACTGTCAAATAGTGGTCACATCGTTTATTCCCCCTTTGACCACATATCGAATTTTGTGCAAAATATTGACTGTTCTGTCAGTCACTTTAGTCCATTTTAGAGAAATAAGTTATTCAAAATCTAAATGCACCGAACTGGCTAATAAAGACATACATATGCCATACATTGAGTTGTGTGGGCCATTTTGCTTGGACGGTGTCATGCCACCTACTCTTCCAGTGTAAGGAGCAGAACGGTAGCACATTAAACCCCATTTCATTTAATTGCTTTATTGTCCGCGATATCACTTCGGTGGAAGCGGGCTTAAAATACAACTAACTTACACAATTTCTTTGCATTATCGAATGTTGTGTTACGTGCTCGTCTGAAAGTTCCGTCTGAAAGTTCCGCAAAACTTTCTGTGCTCGCCAGGATAGAACCTAGGACTAATCAGCCAAGCGGGGACAAACACATTCCTTTTAGTTACATAATATATAATTCTACAATAGTTATGAGGTATTAATACATAAACTCTGTCAAAATACACAACATTCTTTTGTATTAAATGTTATTGTACAAATTTATGTAAATTAACATCATGATAATTTTACATGTACTCCATTTACAGATATGTAATTTTACCTTGGATGTATAACAGCTAGAGGTAAAGATACATTACAGACTGTGAAATAACATGCAATGTTAAAATACAGTTATAACGATGGCAATATTTCTGCCAGTTAAAAAAGGGTAAAAATACATAATAATGTGTGTCCGGAACAGTTAAAACCAATCTTTGAGTACGTAGAGGAAACATGGATCACCTCACGCCTGTTCCCTAAAGAAGATTGGTGTGTATTTATGCAGCCCGTGCGTACGAACAACGACGTTTAGGGCTGGCACAACAGACTAAATTCTCGAGTCAACGGCAGAGGTCCGGTGCCGTTTTATTTACTCATTTGTGATTTCTTTTCCGAGACAACAACGATACCCATTGACATTACCATGATGTCGGAGGATTCGCTGAGACGGCACCAGCGAAGCCGGTATCGGCATATACATATAGAGGGCCTACTTTTTAAATTGTGGGACGAGTATAATCACCGAGAAATTAGCATGAGTCGACTATTGAAGAAAATCAGCAGTTTGTACGGCCCACCTGCCCTATAAAGAAAAGTGATAAAATAAATGTATGTTTCATAAAATAACTGTATGTTTCAGAAATAACTGTATGTTTCAGAAATAACTGTATGTTTCATAAAAAAAATGTATGTTTTATAAAATAAATGAATACCCGACTGAAGCTATTATTTCATCAAATAAATATGCCCGTTGTTATAAATCGCTGTTGTCGCTGTATGCTATGTTAATGTATGAATTTAAATGTATGTTTTATACAATAAATGAATACTCGACTGAGGCTATTATTTCGTCAAATGAATATGCCCGTTGTTACAAATCGCTGTTATCGTTTTATGCTATGTTAATTTCTCTAAATACTATAGTTTATGAAGTAAATTGACGTCAGTGTTCTATAATTCTATGTTCTATACTTGAGTCCGAAACGTCACCTAACCGTGTCCGAAACGTCACCTACCCGTGTCCGAAACGTCACCTACCCGAGCCCGAAATGTCGAGGATATATTTTTTGGAGTCCGAAATGATGCGGGACCAAAATGACATGTTAAATCTTCTGTTCGGTTGGTCCGAGTGGTCTTTTGGTTGGTCCGACTGGCCTTTGTCCGAGTGGTCTTTGGTCCAAGTTGTCTGGTAACCTATCACGAACCCGGTACAGTCTGTTCACAGAACTTAATCAAAGCAAAAAGATAACTATATTTTACAACTTTCTCTTCAACAATATTAAATTAGATTAGTTTTATGCATTCTATATACATAACTTCAATTAACTACATGTATTGTTTTCCCTAGATTGTCATAGTTTAGACTGCTGAATCATCAACAGAATTCAAATTAATCTACATTGACAAATATAAGCTTGTCAATTAAGAAGATATCATGGACCAACTGTTGTACCTTTTCTCAATAGAAAGATTATTGTAGATAATCTATACAAAAAAAAAAAAAAAAAAAAAAAAAAATCCTACAGAAAACTTTAAGAACCCAATTCCCAGATTATAGATTACCACAGTAATCCCTCCTGTGCATAATCGAGAAACTCTATCCTACTTAAAACGAGCTGTTACAAAATCTTGATATAAACCGTTTAGTTTGGGAGGTATTTCTGAGTTTGCAACGCACGGGTATTTTGATATAACCAGGGCCAGTGAGAGGGGGAGGGGGCGGGGGCGCAGCTTAGACACTTGTCCAGGGGCCCGCAGTCCAGAGGGACCCGAGGGTATGTCAAGTAATGTTTTTCAAAATAATGTTGGTATAAATTAATGTTACCTGATCGTAGGTAAAGTAATTGAAAGCCGATACATAGTGGCGTTGGTAGGATAAGAATAGTAGAATAGGATTCTGTCAGTCCACTTTGTTTTTGGAATAATTGGTGAATTAAAAACTATAAGCCACCGGCCCGGGCCTTCGCGCCGTGGGACCTTGGCACGTCCTCGCTCCGTTTGAGGCTCTCGTCACCGTCAGAGTATCCAGTCCTAGCCTGCTGTAGAACGCTACGATAATGGTGAGCGCGTTCTGCCGCCAGTGTATTTGGTATGCATATGCATATCCAGTTACACCAGATGTACGCCAAAATGACGCTAGAGACCATGTATCTGTAAAAAAAAAAAATTCCGGGCCGTGGTCATGGGGGAAAGACACCCGCCCCGCCGCGTCGCGCCGAATTATTTGTCGGCGGCCCTGGATATAACCATATACATGTGCATCCAGTGCCCCTGTTTTATCCAGATCCATTATTAACGACAAAGATAATAAAATGCAGAAACGATGAATGTGCCTAATTACGATGTTTGGAGACCGTAAGCACTGCAAAGATTATGGTACCCCCATATGATATATTCAATTCAAAATAAAAACGGTAATAAACGATAATAATTTTTATCTTATGAAATGAAAACAAAATTTTTATGCATGCTGAGATTAAAATAGCCTTTTTAATAAATTAATACTATTATTAATACGGCTGTTGTAAATGTATATATATATTATTTTTTTTTGGGGGGGGGGGGGTCATTATTTTGGGGCACCAAATATGTTGTGTCCCCTTCCCGTGATGCCCTAAACGCATACTTATTTTCCCCTTTTTTTCTTTCTCGATCGGTCCTGGGTTTTTTTTTTAAAGAAGTTATCTCCCCTGACTTAAGCCACGCATCGAGCATTCATTGAAACCACCGCCTTTAGTTTTTAGTCCTGTATACCAAACAACACAATCTAGTCATTTTATGTCACATAAATTGTAACGTTTTATTTAGTAAGGCTGCCATTTTAGTAATTCACATGCGCACAAGGGTTACTAACAATCGAAGGAAACCGGAGAACCCCGAGAAATGGGAGCGGGGGTAAATGAACCAAATCTCTCGTGTCGGACTGGCTTTATTTACCTGCTCTTGATTGATTATACTTGCCGCCTCCTGATTGTTAATACTTATCGTTTATTTACTGTTTTCTTGATATTTACCCTGTCCTGATGTACCTAACTTGTGACCTTGGGTTTACCTGGGGCCCATTGATGTTACTATCGTGCCATGGTGATACTTATCATGTCCCGATGATACGTATGGCCTATTGTGTCCTGATGATACTTACCGTTCACGATGATACCTATCGTGTCCTGGTCTCATGGTAATATGTATTGTGCCATTATGATATTTATCATGCCCTGATGATACTTATCGTGTCATGATACTTATCGTGTCATGATGATACTTATCGTGTCATGGTGATACTTATCGTGTTTTGATGACACGTATCGTGTCTTGATATTTATCGTGTCCTAATGATACTTATTATGTTTCAATAATACTTATTATGTCTTGATGATACTTGTTTTACTTACAGTCTCCTTGAAAATTATTCATTATTGAAAAGCTGAGAAAGTGACTGTTACAATGATGTAGCTTTATGTAACGCGAGGAAACACTTTAGTGACGGAATACAGCAGCGACTATTTCAGACATATTCAAGGAGATGCCTTAAATTTAAGATGGATTTTCGACCTGAAATTGTCCATTGAATATCTCCATCATTTTAAGGCTGTATCTTAAAGTTATAACACCTTAAATTCCAGTTTTCACCCATAACTTAATACAATAAGTTATTTTTTTCTTTTACTTACTCCGATCAGTAACAATTCAATCGAATCTGCTACCGCCCCCCCCCCCCCCCACAAAAAAAATTAAAAATAAATAAAGTAAATAAATAAAAATAATAATAATAAAAAAAAGGTACTGTAGTAGTGTATATATTAGTAAAGAATTCACATCCTTATTTAATGTAATTTAATTAGAAAAGGAGATGAACTTACATTTCAAATACGGCGAAATAACATATTCAAGATAAATGGTAAATCGACAGTGGGCCACGTTGGTTGATAGGAGCTTGACAATTTCAAAATGTTATTGACTTATTGACGAGACACCTGTCCTTTGTTGTAAGTAATGAATGGCGATGCGCAATACTCTAAAACAATACACGGGTGTTAACTGGGCCCTGGGGACAATATAATTACTCAATGTGACACTGTCTTGTCGTATTGAGTTAGTCAAGATTGTTTTTTAACCGATTTGGGCAAGCCCCTAGTTCCTCCAGGTTGGACACGCAAACTACACGTTATAGTACACCAAGTAAAGAAAATAACAGTTACATATGTACATCGATGGTGTTTAACATACCTATGTTTACGGTAAGTCAACAAATACACGCGTTCTTTACTACAACGCCATTTTTCTTTAGCTACAACACAGTATACACATCCAATAACAAACCCACTTAAACGCGTTGGATTAATACATGGGCTTGGGAAGGTGAGGAGGCCCGGAGGGCTGTAGCGGGCCCCCAGAGAGTAGTGAAAAGTTATTTCCTTTGTGATTGCGGACCGAAAGAACAAGTAAATAATCTATTCAAAATAGGGTTCAATTAATATACTGTATTTAATTTGCAGTAATAGATTCCCTGGATAACCGTAGACTGGGGGTCTCGCCTATATAATCTTAATCATGTTTTGCAGTTAAATAATATGTATTTTTAGCTTTTACCTCAGAAGGTTGTGTACTCAAAGGGTTGGGCATTTTCTTGTAAAATCTATTTTATAAGCGCTTTGGTCCACTCTATTTAAATTAACTATAAATTTCTAATTGTAGCAACCCGTCACCCCATGAATTCTGAAACCCCTCTCACAATTGCGCCGACATTCTACACCAAACGAGCTAATAAGCACCACAGACGCTTGTAAAATCTTTTTCAAAAATAACACTATTTGTTAAAGGACAATATTGGTGCCAGTCATTATCACGTATTATGTGATAGAACTGGTTGAACACGTTCCAAATATAATTTTAACACAGAGACCATTGCTACGATAGATGTGTAATGCAGGTTTCAACAATCGTAAATGACCAACGCAAAAGGAACACACGAGTTATCCCTCTATATAACAGTGACTGAAGTGACGAGTGATAACAGATACACGGGTGAATTTCTGCTCATTAATAATTCCTTCGAAGACCAAAAGTTGTTGTGTGAGACTGTGAGAGGATATATGGTTCTAATGAAGGTTTTAAAGGAAACACGGGGTCCTGCAATATAAGCAATGTACCGGTTTCCAGATTTTCGTGTTGTTTTGTAAAAACCAGTGTAAATGGCAAGAAAACGTGTAGGTTTAGGGCAAAGGCTTGCCCCAGGAAAATTTAAAACTGAATTGTCCTTTGTATATTCTCGTGTTGCGTGTGGGTCGGTATTAGGTTTTAAATAAATGGTTTAAAATTAAACAGTGCACCTTACAATATAGCGGTTAGCAATTAGAATATGCAATTGTTTAAACTGTTTCTGGATTTTTCGTGTTGTGTTGTTAAAAATGTAAACAGGAGATAATAAGTTCAAAGTATGTGTTAAAAGCGGGAAAACATACCATGGTAAAATGGGCAATTTAAAGTGGGATTCGAAAGTGCGGTTAGCTGTCGAATAAATTTTGAATTCTCGGAATGCCATGCGTAGTGTATATTATATGTAAAACCATACTTAATGACAACGAAAACGTCAGGAACTTATTAATGTCATATGTTATGTGTGTTGAAAGTAGGGAATATAATAACTTACGGTTGTGTTATATTGACTATTAGAGTCATGAGTAGGGAACAATTTGGTCTTGGGATAGATATTGATCACATTTATTTCAAGAGGCTGTTTTGTTTGATTTTAGAGAAGAAATAAATTCAGAAATCAAAAACATTTAAGATGTTTACTTGGTGTATCTATATCGTATTTAGAAGGGAGGGTATCTGTCAATTAATGTTGATTTATGGAGCAGGTCCAAAGAGACGATAGTGCTCTTTAGCTTCTATACATTGAAAGGTACACCTTTGCATACTCAATGTTAACTGTGTGTTTATAGCGCAGGTAGAATGTCTTAACGCAAAACAGGTACAGGGGAATTCCAGTACCAAGTCTGCTTAGAGTAGACGATTTGCTAATGACTTATTAATGAGGTAGAACTGTTCACAGATAATAATAGTGGGTAAAGAAGGTTAGTAATGTAACAGGTTCAAAGTTATTAATTACCGTCGGTGATAAGTACTAATTAATACTGCTAATTTTTATTAATGGGACAGAGTAAGCTCTATTGTCAATAATTTATTCAGTTAAAGTAAATAGAATTAAGGATTAATACAGGTGGGGTGCTAATAAAGTAAATATAATTTTAATTTTAAATAAACTTAAGTGTAAGAATATGATTAAAATAAATGTTATAAATTAAGGGTAAAGAAACTGAATTTATATTGGTCTGATTAAGCAAGTACACGGATCAATTACGGGAAGTAATGTACCTTATCTTAACGCACGCCCAACCAGACAGAGGAATTCCGGCATATAAGCAGATATGGTTCTCAAGAGGAAATGAAAGAAGTGTTAACGTATCACCAAAATTTACAGAACAACAATTCTGAACAGGATTTGAAATTATGTAGTGAACTTATTGACATTGAAACAGTGTTTATTTTATTGTGCTGGAACGTATAACCGAGTATTTATATTGACAGTGAAACAGTGAACTATTATTATTGTAGCATGTTTATTAGTGTAATGATATTTTAGAATTAGGATTTGAAATTGTAAAGGACATATTCAGAGCTTTAAAGTATTGATATTGTATTGTATTTAATGCATATTAATTAAGCAATGCTTATTTAACGCATTGCAAAGGGGCGAGTTATAACACTATAGGGTTATTTTAGGTCTATGAAAAGTGTTCTGTTTAATATAGAAATCTTTACCTACATGATGTGGGACGAAAACTAGGGTAATGAAGTAGCTTGCATTATCCTACTACTGACTTAGAGTCTAGACTTGGACTAACTCACCCCCAGTTATGTCAGTACCCATTTCTGGAAAGTAGGGTACTATAGTCCAGTCCTCTCGTGCACAGATTAGTACGATTAACTAGAATAATGTTGACGTTAAACGGTGCCGATATGAAACACGTACCCAAAAATGGTAATTGTCCCGCCCTAAAAGCTAATGCATTATACTTCTATATATTATAGAGCGGGTTGGATTATCTTCAGACAATCATTCGGAGCTCAAGGGGAAAATACCTATAGCCTCCTCGGCTTAGAGGCTAGGGCGAACACATCATCCTAGCGCGAACGTTATGTAGAACTATCAAGAAGTATGTGGCTCTTGCCACGTTTAAGCCGTTAGGTCTGAGCTAGAAAGGATATTAAACTCAGACCGTGGAGATTTTAATAACTCGAAAAGTAACTATCATAGATATTGTAGTTTCGTGTATGTAACCTTTGTAGTTTGCTGTATTCGTTAGATAAACTTAGTAACAACATCAACGGTGTTCCAGAGTCAATTGATTGATGATTGAGATAATTCATCCAACAACGTGAAGTCCAAGCAAGCAGGTCCTAGACGATCATCTGTCCCCATAGTTTCACATCTAATTCCTTTTTGGTCGCCGAGACACAGGATAGTGTCACATCTAATTCCTTTTTGGTACCGCGACACAGGATAGTGTCACATATCGAGCGTTCTAAAAAATGATGAAAACAGAACTGTTAAAATCTAAACCATCATGGCTTCCGTTGTAAATGTTACCAAAGAGGACTTTTTTTCTAAATTTTGGGTAGATTATTATTCATTTATGTTAGAATAATAAGTGTTTTGAGGGTTTAATATAGAATTTGTTACCTAAATATATTTTTTTGTGGGGCAAACTATTTTCTATGGAGTACCAATACTATTTGCAACACATATTTTCTAATCAATCATTCAACTGGCCGGACATTTCCACATTCAATACTGAAATATTAGTGTACAATCTAACATAGATTAAACACTGTGTTGAGTGAATATATACTGAATAAAATTTATTACTATTTACAAAATATTTTACTGTAACACATCTCCAATGTTTAATGTAACACTATCATAGCTAACAATATTGTTATCTTCACAAATTATTGAGTTTAAATTCATAATCAAGAAATTTAGCAAGTAATGCAGTTTATTTTGATACGTTAAAGTAGCTAAGTCTCAAATCAACATTGGTCTTGTGATCTTACAGGGAGAAGACGGGCTTCTGATACCCAATATTCAAGACAAAAGAAACATTTTACCATTTGTGTCAATTTCTAGGTCCCAAATATTAGCGATTTAGCTCCTATAATTGAGCTATAGATTTACATTTTCTTTGCCATAAACGTATATCATACTTAAAGGAACAATAACACTCTTGCTGGCTTGACAGCTCCAGAAAATAAATAATAGCCTTATTCTAAGTATTAGATGTTCAAGTGTCCTACCTGTTGTGTAAATTATCCATTACATCCTATTTTACTTGTCCAGAGGGTTCAAAAATATTTTTAAATCCAGGTCACATTTGAAAAGGTTTACGTTAGGCCTTTCAAATCATTTAGTTGAATTTTTCCAATTTTTTAAATTAGGTGTGTTAAGATGAAATTTGTATCATCAATTAATTGGAATATTGTAAAATAGTACAATTTGTTGACCAGAATAAAGATTGGGACATATTATTCAGTTACAACCAGAGTGGTATTGAGCCTTTAACCTAATTAGCTAAAAATCCCTGTCGATATGCGGAGTTTAAAGCGCGGAGTATAAAGCATGTCCATTCCATATTTGATATAGCTGTTAGTCTATGACGTAAATCAATTTTGTCTGCGATATCATTTCGGTGGAAGCGGACGTTAAATAAAGCTATTTCACACACGTACAGTAGTTTTAGACACGCATTTGATACTTTAGAGATCATACATCATTGGGTTCTGTAGAGTACCGGTTGATTTTCATGATGTAGTGGTTAGACTTTTACAGGAGTTGAGAGAAAGAGATGTTAATTTTAAATATTGTAATGTAGACTATTGTGTAACTGTTGTGACATAAAAACGTATAGCAAAAAAGCTATCGTTGTTCCTGTTACATATTTAATTTCGGTATCGTGAGAAAACACAACGGTGAAGTCCTTAAGAGAGAGATACAACAATAGCCAGTCCAGAGTCAAACTAACCCCTAGACGGTCAGGCCAAAACACAGATATGTGGCAGTGGTACATTAATTGTCAGTGTACCTTTATGCTTCCAGGCACAAAGTTTCGAAGGGTGAATTAAGAAGTCCTAAAAATGTTAACAATATAAAATTGCCCAACACAAAACCAGATTCAAGGCAATTTTGATGCTGTATTTCCTATTTTCCATATAGACCCTAAATATTTAATCCAGATGATGTTTGGGATGGTACTCAATACAAAAAGACTAAAAGGATTCTTTGTGATTTCCCATGTTGTGCAGTTTACCCTGTAGCTGCGCAATGCTGAATGGTATGTTTGCTTCATATTTATCAAAGTTACACATTCCAAAGTCATTATTCTTTTTCCTTACACCCGTTTTCTATTGTTGAGTATCATCCCAAGCACATTTAGATTCCAAATTTCAGACACTAAAGCTATTGTGAATGTCTTTTAGAGGACACCCCCCCCCCCCTCCGCCCCATTTCAAGTGTTGTCACAATTTTTGTCACTTTACCTTGCCCTTAAATAGTATGCCCGAAGTCTAAAACGTGTTTAGCCATAAAGGGGTAATCAAATTTAGGGGCAAATAACTCATCTGAAACGATAAATACTAAAGCTCCGAAACCAAAGATCTAGCTACCATGCCGATCTCTTTATTTTCTCCAATATTTACTCCGTTCAGCTAACAAATGTTTACTTGTCATACCCACTGATTCACCACATTCATAACGTTAAATTAAATAATCTTTAGTTATTAAATCGCTGTTTATGGACCTTAGCCTCGTTAATTTCAGATTCAACACCATATTCTTACACTTAAAAACTACCTGAGACGCACTCATAGTCTTTGTCACGTAGGTCAACAAGCCTGGGACCGAAACCACACAATCGTGACTCATTCATGATCTTAGGATGTAAAGTGCAGGTGTTAGACCATTTACTTCCCCCCACAGTAGCTGGAAAGTTACCTAGTGGTAAATGTAATACGCATGTGTATAACTGAATGCCCCCACGCCCTCTTTTGTTTAAAACACGAAGTAGGCACGTTAATATTAGGAAGACATGTAAATAAACTCGTGTCTATTGTGTTCGTTTTACTATGAGAGCTACGAAACACCCATAGCAAATTTAAAAGGACAATAAATCAGAAACGTCATTGGCAAACGGCGAGGATTCAGAATGATACCATTCTGGAGCAAGTTGATAAACTCTATTAAATTATTCAATTAAATTTACAGCAAAATGTAAGCCTTATTTTCAGAAATTGATATTATTTTAAATGTTTATCGCTCATAATGAAAGATTTGTTTGAATATCTCCATGCTGGAACACAAACTTATCAGTTTATCCAAAGTTTGTACCACAATATTCAAAATTATTCAAGGGGCAAATGTTACCCTACTTTCTTTTATCAATTAAAACTTGAATCCCAATTGTTAAATCACAAGAAACTACTTTCTCTATCCTCGGCAATATTAAAACCCTAATCAAAGCAAAACATGAAGAAGATTCCACCTAATCGAACGAATTCGAATATTTATTTGCCTGATCAACACATGAATAATTAAATTTCTTAATAGATATATACCGACATATTATGTGCAAAACTCCAATGAAATTAAAATGAGCAAATGTTTCTCATCCGATTATAAGAGCATATAAAGCAATCTAGCGTTAGTTGTTAAAAACGTTTTGGTAAATGTCACCTATTTGTTTGCTTTTAGATTAAAGATACATTATGGGAGATTAGAAAAAGAGCTGACAGTTCTCACTATAACAGTTAAAACTAGATATTGTAAAGGGTATTTGTTGAACATTTCAGTCAAATTGATCCACTCTGAACCGAGATTTTAGCGATTGAATTTTCGGCCTATCCTCGATTACTAAAGTTGGTACGATAAAAAACATAGTCTCGATTCTCCATTTCATGAATGTAAGTTGAGCAGCAAATCGGATCCTACTCCAGTAAATTTTGCACTCAAGTGATGACATCGAGAGTTGATTATTATCCGGATAAGTTAATTAATGTCTAATTAATAATTTAGATAACATTTCAGACCTAAAAGAAAGACCTGCAATAGGCAGATTTAGCTCTTGCATAATGTATGTTTAATCAACTCCTTCTATTCACTGATTTCTACATATTCATTTCTCTACAGGTTTATTCCATTCTGTCATGTTTAAGGGAGTTTCGTTCTATTATTTGCACGCCCGTCGTAACGAGATTCATCTTGGGTTGGAAGAGCTAGGGAGCGGGGTTGGGGACAGTGTTTAAACAAATGAACACCTCGTTTCGGACGGCTCTGTTTTGGAACCTTAAAATAGAAGAAAATTAGTCGCAAAGCACATATTTATGTAATATAAATGTACATGTATATAAATTAACCAGATATCAAAATTCATAACATTATTATTGTGATTTCCATTTTCTTCTTTATTTAGTGACATTTGTTGACTTTTTATATAAAATCGAAGAAAAGAGTTGGAATTTACAATTTCTGTCAGGTTTTGTGAACATGGCGATGTTATTCAATTTTAGTATTATTACTTAGCCCTTTTGGTAATATAAATGCTAAATGTGTAACATTTTGATTTTCGGAGATTAGCATATTAATGAAGATAAGGCAGGTCTTCAAAGTTAATTAGTTGACTTCCCAGGACACAGAGTTGACCTATTTTCGAAATTATTAAGTTCGCGATAACGATATACGAAGTTTAACTGACAGCAAGTATGTTTTTAAACATTATTCGTATACCCAGCATACTGATAAATGTTTGATAATAGGGTTTTACATTTCGTCACTTAACTACTTTCGTCATTTGGAGATTAGCATATTTTTTTTTATACAATGCCACGGAGAAGAATTTTGCCCGGACAGCGGTGTTTCCGCCTACTCTTCATCGAATTGAAACTGACGAGAGTTATCTTACGTGCACGTCCAATTTTTTTTTCTCTCCACCCGGGCGACTAAGCAATATTTTACCGGTCCGTCACGTAGGCACTACAACAAACAAGTAGCCCCTCACCCCCACTTTCCATATCGGGAAGCCCCCACAACGCTCGAACCCTTGGCATTCTATCCGAGAGTCCACTGCCCGTCATATTTGATTAAGCGACATAGAAAACAATCATAGTTTGTATCCGGTTGATTTTCATGATGTAGTGGTTAGACTTTTACAGGAGTTGAGAGAAAGAGATGTTAATTTTAAATATTGTAATGTAGACTATTGTGTAACTGTTGTGACATAAAAACGTATAGCAAAAAAGCTATCGTTGTTCCTGTTACATATTTAATTTCGGTATCGTGAGAAAACACAACGGTGAAGTCCTTAAGAGAGAGATACAACAATAGCCAGTCCAGAGTCAAACTAACCCCTAGACGGTCAGGCCAAAACACAGATATGTGGCAGTGGTACATTAATTGTCAGTGTACCTTTATGCTTCCAGGCACAAAGTTTCGAAGGGTGAATTAAGAAGTCCTAAAAATGTTAACAATATAAAATTGCCCAACACAAAACCAGATTCAAGGCAATTTTGATGCTGTATTTCCTATTTTCCATATAGACCCTAAATATTTAATCCAGATGATGTTTGGGATGGTACTCAATACAAAAAGACTAAAAGGATTCTTTGTGATTTCCCATGTTGTGCAGTTTACCCTGTAGCTGCGCAATGCTGAATGGTATGTTTGCTTCATATTTATCAAAGTTACACATTCCAAAGTCATTATTCTTTTTCCTTACACCCGTTTTCTATTGTTGAGTATCATCCCAAGCACATTTAGATTCCAAATTTCAGACACTAAAGCTATTGTGAATGTCTTTTAGAGGACACCCCCCCCCCCCTCCGCCCCATTTCAAGTGTTGTCACAATTTTTGTCACTTTACCTTGCCCTTAAATAGTATGCCCGAAGTCTAAAACGTGTTTAGCCATAAAGGGGTAATCAAATTTAGGGGCAAATAACTCATCTGAAACGATAAATACTAAAGCTCCGAAACCAAAGATCTAGCTACCATGCCGATCTCTTTATTTTCTCCAATATTTACTCCGTTCAGCTAACAAATGTTTACTTGTCATACCCACTGATTCACCACATTCATAACGTTAAATTAAATAATCTTTAGTTATTAAATCGCTGTTTATGGACCTTAGCCTCGTTAATTTCAGATTCAACACCATATTCTTACACTTAAAAACTACCTGAGACGCACTCATAGTCTTTGTCACGTAGGTCAACAAGCCTGGGACCGAAACCACACAATCGTGACTCATTCATGATCTTAGGATGTAAAGTGCAGGTGTTAGACCATTTACTTCCCCCCACAGTAGCTGGAAAGTTACCTAGTGGTAAATGTAATACGCATGTGTATAACTGAATGCCCCCACGCCCTCTTTTGTTTAAAACACGAAGTAGGCACGTTAATATTAGGAAGACATGTAAATAAACTCGTGTCTATTGTGTTCGTTTTACTATGAGAGCTACGAAACACCCATAGCAAATTTAAAAGGACAATAAATCAGAAACGTCATTGGCAAACGGCGAGGATTCAGAATGATACCATTCTGGAGCAAGTTGATAAACTCTATTAAATTATTCAATTAAATTTACAGCAAAATGTAAGCCTTATTTTCAGAAATTGATATTATTTTAAATGTTTATCGCTCATAATGAAAGA
Source organism: Patella vulgata (assembly GCF_932274485.2). Taxonomy (NCBI): domain Eukaryota; kingdom Metazoa; phylum Mollusca; class Gastropoda; family Patellidae; genus Patella; species Patella vulgata. Next base: position 68,612,649 of record NC_065879.2, on the reverse strand, counting down.
TTTGTTTGAATATCTCCATGCTGGAACACAAACTTATCAGTTTATCCAAAGTTTGTACCACAATATTCAAAATTATTCAAGGGGCAAATGTTACCCTACTTTCTTTTATCAATTAAAACTTGAATCCCAATTGTTAAATCACAAGAAACTACTTTCTCTATCCTCGGCAATATTAAAACCCTAATCAAAGCAAAACATGAAGAAGATTCCACCTAATCGAACGAATTCGAATATTTATTTGCCTGATCAACACATGAATAATTAAATTTCTTAATAGATATATACCGACATATTATGTGCAAAACTCCAATGAAATTAAAATGAGCAAATGTTTCTCATCCGATTATAAGAGCATATAAAGCAATCTAGCGTTAGTTGTTAAAAACGTTTTGGTAAATGTCACCTATTTGTTTGCTTTTAGATTAAAGATACATTATGGGAGATTAGAAAAAGAGCTGACAGTTCTCACTATAACAGTTAAAACTAGATATTGTAAAGGGTATTTGTTGAACATTTCAGTCAAATTGATCCACTCTGAACCGAGATTTTAGCGATTGAATTTTCGGCCTATCCTCGATTACTAAAGTTGGTACGATAAAAAACATAGTCTCGATTCTCCATTTCATGAATGTAAGTTGAGCAGCAAATCGGATCCTACTCCAGTAAATTTTGCACTCAAGTGATGACATCGAGAGTTGATTATTATCCGGATAAGTTAATTAATGTCTAATTAATAATTTAGATAACATTTCAGACCTAAAAGAAAGACCTGCAATAGGCAGATTTAGCTCTTGCATAATGTATGTTTAATCAACTCCTTCTATTCACTGATTTCTACATATTCATTTCTCTACAGGTTTATTCCATTCTGTCATGTTTAAGGGAGTTTCGTTCTATTATTTGCACGCCCGTCGTAACGAGATTCATCTTGGGTTGGAAGAGCTAGGGAGCGGGGTTGGGGACAGTGTTTAAACAAATGAACACCTCGTTTCGGACGGCTCTGTTTTGGAACCTTAAAATAGAAGAAAATTAGTCGCAAAGCACATATTTATGTAATATAAATGTACATGTATATAAATTAACCAGATATCAAAATTCATAACATTATTATTGTGATTTCCATTTTCTTCTTTATTTAGTGACATTTGTTGACTTTTTATATAAAATCGAAGAAAAGAGTTGGAATTTACAATTTCTGTCAGGTTTTGTGAACATGGCGATGTTATTCAATTTTAGTATTATTACTTAGCCCTTTTGGTAATATAAATGCTAAATGTGTAACATTTTGATTTTCGGAGATTAGCATATTAATGAAGATAAGGCAGGTCTTCAAAGTTAATTAGTTGACTTCCCAGGACACAGAGTTGACCTATTTTCGAAATTATTAAGTTCGCGATAACGATATACGAAGTTTAACTGACAGCAAGTATGTTTTTAAACATTATTCGTATACCCAGCATACTGATAAATGTTTGATAATAGGGTTTTACATTTCGTCACTTAACTACTTTCGTCATTTGGAGATTAGCATATTTTTTTTTATACAATGCCACGGAGAAGAATTTTGCCCGGACAGCGGTGTTTCCGCCTACTCTTCATCGAATTGAAACTGACGAGAGTTATCTTACGTGCACGTCCAATTTTTTTTTCTCTCCACCCGGGCGACTAAGCAATATTTTACCGGTCCGTCACGTAGGCACTACAACAAACAAGTAGCCCCTCACCCCCACTTTCCATATCGGGAAGCCCCCACAACGCTCGAACCCTTGGCATTCTATCCGAGAGTCCACTGCCCGTCATATTTGATTAAGCGACATAGAAAACAATCATAGTTTGTATTAGGTGTGCTAATTATAAGTCGACCTGTCGAATGTTGGGGGGGGGGTTTTATCTTTTGTACAACATTTATCATATTTCAAATGACGCCAAAAAAGTAGATCGTGACTTTTATTAATCAAATTACGTTTAGTAATAAGGTGACAAAGGTTTAAAGGAGAGGTTAGTTGAAGAAAAACATTTTATAGGTACATGTGAATTTTTAACACTTTTATCAAAGATAGTAATCGTTTAGTGGGGGAGCCACAGTGGGTAAGACGCTGGCTCGCTAGCCTGGAGGTAACAGGTTCGCTCCCAGTGTTGGCCGAGATAGTTCATCGAGATTTTCCTGTGTGGTTTTCCCATTGTCAGTGGTGCAAAACGGTGGGCCTGACACGGGCAGCTGTCTAGTCTTTTGGATGGTATGAAGTGCACGCAAAAGATACCTTGGCAGTAGGCCGTAGCACACTATATGGCGTATGCCCGTCTTCATTAGCCCAGTCGGAGCACAACAGTAGGACGTTACACCCCATTTCATTTAAGTCGTTTATTGACCGGAAAGTTACTGTGCGCTATTCGCATTTTTCGGAAATATTAAATTTCTAACGGCTTAATCCGCGCTAATACATCAATGACTTCAATCGGATTTTCAAAATTTCGTGAAACATAGAGATGTCTGTGGTTTTGTTATCATTTCTCCTTTTTATACGCCCACATTTTCATGTGGACGTAAAATATTATTGTCGTCGCCCCTGTCCGTCTGGATGTTCGGACGTCCGTCCGTCCACAATTTGTTTGCGGACACTCTACAGGTAACAATTTTTATCCGATTTTGACGAAACCTGACATATAGGTCTATCTCCCAAAGATCTCGGTTCTTTTCGATATTGGCATGTATCGGACCATAACTTCGTGGATTATGGCCCATGATTGTACGAAAAATCACGTTTTTAGCTTGTGGACACCCTAGAGGTCACAATTGTGATCCGAGTTTGATGAAACTTGCAATGTACGTTTATAACCCAAATATCCTTTCGATATTCGCGCATATCGGATCAGAATTTCCTGAATTATGGCCCCTGATTGTACGAAAAATTGCGTTTATCTTGTGGTCCCTCTAGAGGTCACATTTTTTATCCGATTTAAAAAAAACTGTTAAGTATATCACCGTTACACCCTAATAATGATTGAGGGCGAATTTCGTTAAAATCTGACCAAAACTGCCGGTCAAAATGACCGCCTCTTGTACGCAAATGGTGTAAAATATGATATATCGAGGTTATGGACCCTCTAGAGGTCACAATTTTCATCCGATTTTAATGAAACTTGGAATGCATGTTTATATCCCAAAGATTATGGCTCCTTCTATATTCGAGCATATCGGTTGGTAACTTCCTGAATTATGGCCCCTGATTGTACGAAAAATCACCCCTTTTTAGCTTGTGGTCCCTCTGGAGGTCACAATTATTATCCGATTTAAAAAAAAACAACGTTTGTTTATATCACCGTTACGCCGTAATGAAGGTTGAGTTTGAATTTCATGAAAATCGGACCAAAACTGCCGATACAATTTTAATGGCCGTCGCTTGTACGCGAATCGTGTAAAAATATGGTATATCAAGGTTGTGGACCCTGTAGAGGTCACAATTTTAATCCGATTTTGATGAAACTTGAAATGCATGTTTATAACCCTAAGATCTTGGTTCCTTTCGATAGAGGAAATAGTTTTTATCCGATTTGGATGAAACTTTAAATATATGTTTTTATCATAAAGATCTTAGTTCCTTTGGATAATCACACATATCCGAACGTAATTTCCTGGATTATGGCCCCTGATTGGTCGAAAAATCGCATTTTTCGCTTGTGGATTTTCTAGAGGTCACAATATTTTTCCGATTTTAAAAACCGTTTAGATATATCACCATTCCACCATAATGATGGTTGAATTAGAATTTCGTGAAAATCCAAATGATACTGCCCGACAAAATGGCTGCTCTTTGTACGCAAATTGTGTATAAGTATGTAATACAAAGATTATGGACCCTCTAGAGGTCACAGTTTTTATCCAATTTTGATGAAACTTAAAACATATCTTTATATTTCAAAAATCTCAGTCTCTTTTGATATTTGCGCATTTAAGACCATATATTTCTGGAATATGGCCCCTGATTGTACAAAAAATCCTTTTTGTTTTTAGCTTGTTCTCTATCCATCTCTTGCAAAATGTGGGCGTATCCCACCTGGCAGCCTCTGGTTAAATTTATAGATGGATTACGTAAGAGCTAAATTTAAATGGATTCAAACACATCGTCATTTAATAGTTTAATTTAAAAATGGTGAAAAATGATAGTCTCGATTGTCAAGTACCGTTGCTACGATAATAAACAATCTGTGCTACATGTTGTCAAAACTTTAAACACTAATAACTTCGCTCAGAATAAAGTAATTTGAATGACATTTTCAATATAAATATTCAATTTATTTTTAAAGTATTATAGCAAGAATGGCCAACTATTTATCCAAATTTTACATTATGCATCTAGGTTAGAAAACATATTGGCCTCAATGGACAGAAATTGGCCACCGTTCTGGCGATTTATAGAAATTAGAGATGGCAACGTCAAATTATAAGAAAATAATGTGAACTTTATATGGTCTGGGAGTCCATGTTTGCCTTTTACTGTTGCACATTGTACGTTCCCATAAGGTTATCACAACATTATCACGCATTAACTAGTCACTAAACTAAAACGAGTGAGGTGGCTCAAATTACAAACATCTTAAAGATTTATGCTGAAATACAAGTGTTTATTTTAAAGTAAAAACTCTGTTCATGTATCTATATATGTGACTGTACAGCCTAATAAAACCACCGTTTCGCTCTGCGCTCTTTTACTGACTATACGTAGCCTACCACTTCTGATTTGAATCAGAAAAGTGAATAAAGTTCATTACAATTAAATAAAATAGTACATGATGTGATAGAAACAAGACGTGGCGTTTCCTTTAACCTATATTTATAAAAAAAATTGTGATTTTGAATTGTTAATCCTTTGTTTTGAAAGTTGGCATAATAATATTGATTCAATAAGACCGTGGGCCCAGAAGAATATCGGATTTTTTTTATGAACATATTATATAGGACCAAGGAAAAATCCAGTGTTGGTCTCAAAATGACCAGCGTGATGAGTTGTTCAGACATCAATCTCTATTCCTATCCAAAATGTCTACATGTATATAAATATGTAAACTGTAGTTACATCCGCTTTAAATTTGTAATGTCAAATCTTTGAATTAAATGCATGTCAATATGCAAGGAAACTATTAGTGTAGATAACAACACACCTACATCGTTGGAGGGTCGAACAAAGACAGAGGTAAGCTTTGGTTATTTTTGTTGTTTGTTCATAACGTCTATGTGTCCAAAAGTATAATATGTACTCACTTCAGGAATGCCATATTTCAATGACACACCCATACGTGGGACGGTAAAAATAAACGGTAATGTTGAAGTACAATCCATGTTGAGAAGATAATTTTTCTTATTAATACTTTTTGTACATGCCGTCTATGTGTCTGAGATCGTAATACGTTATACGTTCTTACTTTAGGATTGTCATATTTTAGGACAGCCTCGGTGACTCGATGGGTAAGACGCTAGCTCGCTAATCGGGAGATCCCTGTATGTCCCAATGACTAAATGTCAAAACATATGGAACTGAGGTGCCTTTATAAAACCAAGATAGCTGAAGGGATGTACCTATGCATATAGGACTATTACCTTAGTCGGTTTATATATTGTTAGTAAACAGAATGTTTATCTTTTAATCAGGTACATCGAGATTAACAGGCTGATCATATCACATTAGAGTCAAACAAGCGCAGTAGGGATTATCATATTTCTCAAAGTATATATGTGTTATTATTTTTAATTCATGCTGTTAAAACAACATAATTCTGCCATACACAGGGAGCTGCGGTGACCGAGTAGCCTAACCTTAACTCGCTAGCTCGGAGATCCCGTGTTCGATCCAAGTGTTGGCCGAGAAAGTTCATCGGAACTGCACGGCGTGGTTCCCACTTGGCACTGGTGCAGGACAGAGGGCTTGGCGGGGGAAAACGTATAGTCGTTCGGATTGTGGACAAAAAACCCGGGGCCCCATGCACACTTTGGCGTGCACGTAAAAAACCCCTTGGCAGTTGGAATTCGATATAAGAGTGGGCCGTAACGCCGCTGTCCGGGCAAAATGCCTATCTTCATTATGTCAGTCGGGTCAGAACCCAGATTTCATTTCATTTGTTATATTTAACTGACCCCCCCCCCCCCACACACACACACACCCGCTTGTGGTTACAAGGAGAATGGTCGCCTGTCTAACCTCATGGATTGTCTCCGAGTCCTGCGGTTTCCTCCCACTGCTAAATACCCCTATGCGCAAGCGAATTATTGAACGACACCCACCTTCAATTGGTAAAAATGGTTCTAAAAGCACATATTAATGTAATATGAATGTATGTAAAGTGATTTATATTCAATTTTTGAGAAAAAAAAAATACTGTTATTTCAAATCAAGTATGTTCGTTGAAGATTATTATTTGTCGGTTGTGAATAAGCCTTTACTAATTACTTCCACATTGTCTTGTAGAATATGCTTTTATTTGTCCATTTCAAAATGGCACCCAAAAACATAGAGTAACGACTCGTATACTGATTATAAAAATTAACGTTAATTTGTCTTGAATATTGGATATTAGGATCCTATATATAGGTTCACGACAAGATAACAACATCATTATTGATTGCAATTGATCAATATTGAATTCTAATTCGTGTTTTTACTTTCGAATATTATTACGGAAAATATTGAGTTAGAGATTTAGCTCCTTTAACGGTAATTAATGCCAGCGTGTCAACAATGTTTCGTGGACTGCACCCTACAAAGTTGAGAATATAATTTAGTTGACTAAGTTGGTTACACATGAAGTCTAGGTGACATAGTACGTTATTTGTGGAATACGATATGTATTTGCTATTCACGACATACCTACATTATAAAGAAAATATAATGTTGTAAGGGGAGAAATTTGAGCTATCTTTTGTAGATTGAGTAATACATTGCAAATGATAGTGGTTTACCTGCGAAATGAAGTTCGTGTTATTTTTTATATAAAAAATAAACATTTATATTTTTTAAATGGACAAAATTTGTAATTATTCTAATTCATCATTAAGTTAGAGATACAGTTAAAGAATAAAAATTGGAATAACTTAAGCGAAACAAAAAGGTTTTGGAAAACAAACATTGTGCCATTATGTCCATTATTAATATTGTTACATTTTGACCAGTGACATTGATTCCCTGTGTCATTTTGTCCGGTGACATTAATTCACTGTGTCACTTTACCTTTGGGCATCAGGAGACATTTTATCCTTTGGCATTAATTCTACGGTCGTTTTCTGTTAAATATGCTTAACTACAATTACTGTTACCACGTCACATACAATGCAGTAGGAAAATGTTTAATAATTATCATTGAAGTGTTCTTGAATGTTTACCTTCTTGTCGTTTGTCCACCTAAAACCGGTAATTTTTCTGTCTATTATTTTACACGACATGAGAAACACACCGTATGAACGAAGACGGGCAATAGTTGAAGTTTTACCGGAACAGCGGCGTTTGGACGTCTCTAAATACAATTCCAACTGCCAAGGGTTCTCTCATAAGTGCACGCAAAAGTGTACACAGCGAGAGTCCAGTATCCTTCCACTCGACAACCACGGTCCCTTTGCAAAAGTAATGTAATTAATTAAAGCTAACATGATTGTTCCGAACAATTATTCAACACTGTATCGGTACGTAAAGAAAGAATGTCGCCTCCTAGCAACATATGTTGTAGATACCGACATTGCTACTAGATAAAACCTAAAGAATAGAGAATTTACTATAAACTAAATATTAGAATATTCTAACTATGTCGTACATCATTCCGGACATTTATGGTGTGTGACAGTAACTAAAGCTATAAATTATTTCTGGATGGCGAAATTTGTTTTCGAGACTACGTTATCTGTGTAAATATTATTTTGTGGGATTTAATTATCGCCTAGGTAATTAAATATGCATGTAAAACACTTATTCTTGACCTGTTAGAATACGAACTCGAGTAAGATCTAAACAAGACCTGACGAAGTCGTAAGGATCCGGTAAGTGAAATCTTTGTGTACTACGTGACGACAAAGTTTTAAAGCATGGCCATGGGTAGAAATTAATATAAAAGATGGCGGAACTTGTAGTCACTAACTAATGTCTGCGAAACCGGAAATGCGACGTTGTCTTGTAAAATGAATACACAAGAACTAAAATAGAAGTCAGAAAATAATAAGACCATTAATTCGACCATTTTTATAGCATGACCATTTTCTAACTAGACCTTACTATACGGTGGTCTGGTGTCATTCGTTATGATTAATAAAAAACATGAGAAACCTTTTCTCCGCGATGAGAACCTTTTTCTCAGCGGGTTACACCATCGCGAAGAAAAGGCTTTTCATGGTTTTTTTTTTTTTTTGTTTGTTTGTTTTTGGTGGGTTTTTTTTTTCTTTGTTTTTTTATTTTTTATTTTTTGTTTTTACCATAGTTTTTATTGAGGTAAATTACTAGAAGAGGGTAGAAGTTAACGAATGACACCAATGGGCCACCGCATACTCCTCTGATAAATACATCAATTAATTTTTCACTTTAAGCAACTTAATCCATGTTGAACACACTGTGTGTATTGAACTTTCTTAGCTATCTGAGTAAGAACAAATAACTGAAAGATGGTTACCAAATCTGGTGTATCCATATGTCTGGAATATTCTGAAAGTCCCTTCGTTCTTTATCATTTTGTCTGTTGCTGAAATATTTTTTTCTATGGTCCTTTTTTATGAAACCAGATGGTTTGATTTTGCTTTTAACCTCTGTACTTCAGCTTCATTAACATTTCATTCTTCTTTATCACATTTTTAGCACAAATTTGTTTCCAATACATGTAATTTAAAAGATCAGTTATTTGAGTTTTGTTCGTGTATCGTGTATAATTATGCGTAGCGGAAATATGTTACATTTACATTAATATTCAATCAGTCAACTGTATAATATAATTGATGTAGTCATTAATACACCAGTCAGGTAAATTAAGTCAATAATGACATTTATAGTTATTAGAGAATTTACATATGAATCTTCCCGGTGTGCGTTTAATCTGGGTTTTAAATTTCTCTCATGGCGTAAGTAACACAACCTTTCCATGCAACTGCATATTAAACATTTTTGACACATACTATCAGTACACCTGTACATGTATTGAAATTGGGGAATTTGCAGGTCTGGCTATTGTATAATCTTTTAAAAGAAAATGTCACAGTTATTAACAATTGCTGTGGTGTACTTGGTCTTTAAGTTCCACAAAAATATGAATATATACTCTTCAAAAAAAGTAGGGGAAATTCAGAAACAATACAAAACTGCGGAAATGCACTGCTGTTTTTATTAGAGGTAACCAGTGTATGTTAATAACAGGCAAATTGCCTACACATGAACATAAACAGTTCATATGGGTGGCTTATCTGGCGGTCACATTTCACTCGCAAAGAGATACACTGTCAAAAGTGAAAATGGACGTTTTTGATTTTTGTCTTAATAATGAGTAATTGCTCCACCAATCCTCAGACATTTAGCAATTCATCCTCGCATGCTACCAATCAATCGTCCAATCAGGATTTGGGGCAATCTGACCCACTCCTCTTGCAGTGCCACAGCCGATTCTTGCAGTATTGTCGGTTGACGTTGACGAACACGTCTCCCGATCAAATTAAACGGCTTATCTGACGACCCTATATCACCCACAAAGAGATACACTGTCAAAAGTAAAAATGGACGTTTTTGATTTTTGTCTTAATAATAATGAGTAATTGCTCCACCAATCCACAGACATTCAGCAATTCGTCGTGGCATGCACCTAATCAACCGTCCAATCACGATTTGGGGCAATCTGACCCACTCCTCTTGCAGTGCCACGGCCAATTCTTGCAGTGTTGTCGGTTGACGTTGACGTCGGCGAACGCGTCTCCCGATCAAATTAAACGTAACACACTAAAGCAAAGATACGCTAAATAGTAAATCTTATGCAAGGACCGATAGGAAAGCAAACATGGATAGGATAAACTAGCACACAGCAGTTTTCATCAACCCTTCTTTGAAGTGTCAAATTTGACAATGAACCCCTCCCACGTGTATGGCGCTATTGCGTGTCGCATGTGCAGCTCAGTGGTTATGTTGGGGCGATAAGTTCTTTATCTGTGAACATACTCTCAAAGCATGTCAAGTGTCCATAACTATTTATCATATCACAACCTGCATAGGTATTTGGAATTTCAATATCCCCTACTTTTTTTGAAGAGTATATATATGAAACAAAAATTATAATCAAATAGATCTAAAGTAATACTGTAAAAAAAAAACCAAGTAGGTAGTTTAGTACAAGTGTGTGAGGGATAAACACTTTTCTTTTTACACAATTCAGACTTCGTTTCAATCTAAAGGGTATTATTTAATCTAAAATTGTAGTTGTTAATTTCGGTCTAAAATAAATATTGTATGTACTTGTATATTATTGTAAATATTTATTCTCCCTTACCTAATCAAACAAAATGCTCACACATTTATTGAAATTAAGGAGCGATAGGGTGTCCTCCAATATTCTAACTGCCTTTCACTATTTACGAGCGCAGCTTACTTGAGGTAAACCGGGTGTTTATTGTAAGGGGACTGCAGCACATCTGAGTGGCTAACGGTCCTTGGTGAATCCTAACCAAAGTTACATTAGTTTATATTAATTTAAAGTTACAATTTCATATTTTCTAAGATTGTCAAAACATAATTATTTCTATGTCTTTTGCTCAATAGGTTGTCAACTCACTATTATACGATCATAGGTGTCATTCTCACACTTAAAACTCATTTACACCGGAAATAATAACACAATTACTTCCCAGTTACCTCCATTGTTTTCTATTCTCCACCATGGAGTAGCGATCTTTCAAACGTTTGAATTTGAAGAGGAAAATGATATTTTTGCCAATTTCTCAACTGGCAATAGTAAATTATAGGATTAATAGAATTATTCTTTAACAAGTTAGGTGTGTTTATTGATACCATCTATTTTAAGGCTTTATTTAAATAAGTTTTTAAAATATAACGTAAAAATATGAAATTGCAACTTTAATGGTTCATTAAATATAATAATCATCATCTAAATACAAACTTTTAGGCCATATTAAAACTTATAAGATTTTGTGGGACTGTCTATTGTCGTATTATCTCTTTAAGTAAACTTTAAAATTTAAAAAAAGCACGGGTCTTGTGACATATGTACTCGCGGTCAAGAAGATAATACGTTTTTCAAACAATGGAATTCAAAATTGTTTCAATAAGGGTGTAGTAGTACCTCAATAATACAACATTTATTTGGACGACGGTTTGTCCCCGTTGAGATATGAACACTAACAGATTAAATATTAAAGGGATAGTGTAAGGTATATCTGTATTTAACAATGCAATTTGCCCTTAGGGCAAAAGTTGATATTGTAAGTTGTCTATCAATCATTATTTAGATTGAAGCCTTTTCTTGAAAGCGAGATGAGTTCAGCCGTTTTTGTATATAGACCCGAGTAACCAGGCAGTATTTAGTCTCAAACTTGGTTAGTGGAATTGGTGTCAAGTTTACACTAATTAATGTTTGAAAGTGGTAAATGTTGAGGACAAGGGTACATGTTTTGATATATTGTCGAGCATGAAACCCGTAGTGAAATAATAATGCCAAGGTCACCACATTAGGTTACAGAGAGAGATGGGTTTAACGTCCACTCGACACAAACTAGGTCATTTCGGGACTAACATATGGTTTAATTTTATTTCAATAATTCGCTTGCGCGCAGGGGTCTTTAGCAGTGGGGGGAACCGGAGGACCCGGAGAAAACCCACGAGGTTGGACAGGCGACCCTACTCCTTGTCACGTACAACCGGGGATTCGAAACCAGGCCAACTGACTCAATGACAGGCCTTTTGATACAGCGCGCACGTGCTAACCATTCGGCCATCACACCCCCACCACATTAGGCAACGTTCCCATTGCGGCGTGATAAAAGTTATTTAGAAGATTTTGAAAAATGTTAGCTAGATTTTATTTGTTTATCGTCACTTTAACACCATATATTACCCTACATCTATCTATAACCCCTGTGACCCATTAAGGCTATTTGATAGACTACTAGTTTATGTTTCGAAGGATTATTCAAATTGTCTCCAACCTTTGATAAGATGTCAGTATGAATAGCATGGACGATAATAACTTGTTTACATATGTATGTAGCTATGCAACCAACGAAGTACGTTAATATATTTTATATGAAAGTAAATTTCACATTGCCAGATATTGGATTTATTTATTGTGTATATGAAGAGGAATGTAGTACCTGTTTTATTACTGGCCACACAGACTGAGGTAAGATCACAGCTTATCAATGTCATCCAGATCTCTGCATCTATAGCCAATCAGTTCAAATCCGTCTTAGGATGTGGTACGCACGATGAGCACAGTTTTTTTTTGTTTTTTTTTTTTGCATTTAGCGCTTTATAAATGGATAAGATGAGATCATCCGTACAGATAATCTCAAGTTAACCTCTTGTGTAGACAACATACTGGTCGTAATATTTCAGTTGAGGCAAACTCGTTTTCCTAAAGGACTAAAGGAGTTGTCCCAAATATATTTTGTTGAGCAAAACAAATTCATACTGTGTAATAGAAACTATAAAAATACTATATCATGGTCACCTGAAATCAAACTTTCGGCTTTCCAATTTCACGTCATAAAACCGGTCATTAAAATGGAATGGATAAGAGAAGAAGGTTTTTACTGCTGTCCATTATACATTTTCTGTCTTATTATTAGGCTCATATCATCATCAAATGTCTATACTTATTAACAACATGGCTGATGTGTTTGTTTTAGCTACGAGTCTGAAGCAAACTCATTTGGTTTATTAATGCTAGTAACATCTTAAAATCTGACTAATTAAACATACCCAGTCCAATGTAGCAACACAACTTTCGTATAACTGCAAATATTATCGGCTAAATTTTATTTTAGTTTATAACTATTATGAGACCTTAAAGGACAGTATTTGTGTCAGTCATTATCACATATGTGATGAAACTGAATAAACACATTCCAAGTATAATTTTAACACAGCGATCATTGCTACAATAGATGCGTAATGAAGCTTTCTAAAAACAGAAGTGACGAAAGTAAAAGGAAAACTCGGGCTATCCTTCTGTATAACTAACTGAAGTGACGAGTGATAACAGATACACGGACGAATTTCTGCTCACTAATAATTCCTTCGAAGAACAAAAGTTGTCATATGAGACTGGGAGGATATCTGACAATTCAAAAAAATAATTCACTGTCACTTCCGTTTCTTGAAAGCTTCCTTACGCATCAATCGTAGCAATGATCTCTGTGTTAAAATTATATTTGGAACGTGTTTAACCAGTCCATCACATGTCATAATGACTGAGACCAATATTGTCCTTTAACACGTAAAAATAAAAGTGAGATTTCAATGGGAACCCGGGGGGGGGGGGGGGGCTCCAATGGTAGCCTAAAACAAACACATCTGATTTATCGCAACGTTTTTAACGACATTTATGTAGCTAACTTGCTATGCGTATCTATATACCTGGTCAATACCGCGACAACTGACCTACAACAATTTCTTTCACATGTTGAGCGAATACTTGATGAAATATCGACGTTATGTTATTTATGTATCTAAATAGTTACGGTTGCTATACTTATATATAATCAATACAATGTGATCCATTAAGGATTCACCCCAGATAACATTTTAATGAATAAAACTAATCAATTCTATATATTATGCCTCTAAGAGACGTTTATCCTTGTCCTGTTCAACTGCGATACATTTTGTGATTGATTTTTGCAAAAATGCAGCCAGTGTTCACGTATATGTGGTGAAAAGTATACAATCTGACACAGGTCAAACATTCAGATTGAATGACAAACTTAAACGCGGTGCCGTGATTTCGATTCCATGTTTGCCTTTACAGGAGTACTGTTATCTGCATAGCCTTTGGGTTTTCTCCAGGTTCTGTGATTTCACTGTTAAATACCCCTTCACAAAAGCCAAGTATTAAAATAAAGATAAAGATTAAGATAGTAGCATAATGCCCTAGTTTGAGGACCCAGATTCTCTCTTTATATTCAGGTATCTTTTTTTAGACATAATACGATCTAGTATACTGAGAAATGAAGACTTAAAACATACGTAAAAACAGATGAAATAAACTTCTAATTCATATCCTTTAATTGGATTCTCCCTTGAAATGGATGCTGGGGACGTCACCCCTCTATACCCCCCGCCCCCATCACTCCTCTATACACCCCCCCCCCCATTTTATTTCAAATTTGGATTAAAGCAAATCCAATCTGATTAAAATACAGATCTATGTGTTGTTTCGTTTTTTTATACTTTCGATAGCCTACACTACATGAAGATCTGACCGGTTGTAGCGATAGGTCGCGTCAGAATTCTTACGAGCGGCTTTTGACCCTATGTAATATAATAACAATTTATTTTTATATAATATAATAATTTTTTTATAAATATAATAATATAATAATAATATATAATAATTTATTTATAATGCGCCTATTGCCAATATAAAATACTGCTCAATGGCGCAGTTAACATTTTGTGGACATCACACATAGAAATATAAAATAAAACTAAATGGATGATAAAAGAAATTAAAATGGCATACGATAACAATCATAATATGGTAGTAAAGATTATAATAAAATATGACATGTAATAAACAAATTAAAATGGTTAAAAGTAATAAAGAATAAAATAGAACAGCGCCTAAAACAGTACACAATGAACTCGGATACCTGCATTAAAAGTAGTCAACAAAAAGGTGTGTTTTTAAATTGCGTTTAAAACTTTCAATGGTATCAGTTTAATATTGAGAGGTAAGGTATTCCACAGAAAAGTAGAAGCGTAGAAAAAGAGCGTTTACCATGAGATGTGAAAGGATAAAAAGGTGTAAGCAGGTTGCTATTTTGAGATCGGAGTGTACGGGATGGGGTATATAGGGAGATAAGAGATTTAAGGTAATCTGAATAATTATCTGAATGTAATGTAGAGTAAGTATGGCGTCAGACATTTGATTACCCAATCCACATTGATGTTACTAGTGGATTACCCACAGTTCCTGCAAAATACGCGTAAAGCTCGCCGTAACAGACCGTTTCATTGGCTAATAGCTCACATCATTCAGAACACGATAATGATAACAACTGTTCCAGATCCTAGTGTAGTAAAGACAAGTAAAACGAAATTTTGAACTATAAAAACAAAACGAAATAGGGTCTGTGTTTTAATCAGATTGAAGCAAATGGGTCATGATCGGACGATCAAAACTCTATGCCGAAAACATCCTGAACGCGGTAATGGCTATAGTTTTTAACGGATTTATTTCAGACTTGGTATGAAACATCGGGTCATGAGGGGACAAACCCTATTCAGCTTATCGTTCTGGCGCAAGACCCCCTTTCTGAAAACCTTGTGAACGCCTGTCTGTTTATTAACACTGAATTATAAAATCTTGTGGATTTGCTTTCCATATTATATAACACAAGTAATGTGTATATGCAACATATCAGTAAAAGCAACCGGCGGCAGATATAATTTGATATGACATTATGGACTATAATGGATATACTATGATGACAAAAGAAATGTGCAAAGTCTAAGTCTTAAAAGTTATAATGGGAAAGGTGGGGGCGGATATAGAAACGTTCTGAAGTGTTGACATATATTCATATACAACGACTAAAAATGAAATGAAATGAAATGAGGTTTAACGTCCTACTGTTCTACTCAGACTGGGCTAATGTATGCTATGTGGTCTATGAATGAAATTCTGCGTGGCCTATTCATTCTTATTTCGGATTCCAACTGTCAAGGATTCTTTTAAGTGTACGCGGGACCTCGGTTTTTCGTCCCATACGAACACGTTGTCCCTTGTCAGGCCCTCCGTCCGCCGGAAAATCCCGATGAGCTTTCTCGGCCAACGCAAGGAGCGAACACGGGACTTCCAGGTTAGGCAGCCAACGTCCTACCCACTAATCCACCGCGGCTCCCTACAACGACCAACCACCTGAAAAGGTAGATTTGATAGTGTTAATGTGTCTATCGATCGTTTTCAAGTGAAATAAATCACTTTCAGAGTTACACGGATTATATGCCGTGCATTTAGAAACCAAGCTTGGATAAGGATATTTGCTTTTGACAGATAGGTAAGTTTATTGTTTCCGAAATACCTGATACCTCTTTTTACTAGGTTTATCTTTAACTGGTGGGTTTCCCCTTGTCATTTATGAAGGACGGGTAGGACGAAAACCCAAAGCCCCGTGTACTCGTTGAAAGTTGGAATCTAATTACGTGTAGGTGGAAACGCCTCTTTGTTTGGGCCAAAATTTCCCTCATAGCACACAGCTATTAAACTCTTTGGTTCATATAAATATGACGTTAAACCCTTGATAAAGGTCAAATCAGGTACAAAAGTTCATTAGCGAAGGGCAAGGTACATAGTGACACCATCTTGTTACAAACTAGTCTCGACAGCAACAAGGTTGTTCATATTATTTTCCAACGCAGATTAATGGATACAAAAGTCCAAAATAAAATCTTCGCAATACAATTTTTCACTATCCGTGCCCCTTTAAATCGTACACCCGCGTGTTACCGTTCAAACGAAAATTCCAATTTCATGACCTTGCCCAATCGCGGTTACACTATAGATAAAACAATGTTATTATCTCTAGACCGATATTCCGAACTATGTAGTACGGTACGTAGTCGAGTCTTAGACTTTCGATTTGCCTTTCTGTTTTTGAGTAGTGTGCAATTTCCACGTCCTTGGTACCATGTGCCTGAGATCTTCCATTTGTTTTCATGCGGAACAATCTGATTAAAATACAGATCTATATTTCGTTTCGTTTGATGTTTTTATACTTTCGATGACCTCTACTGCATGAAGATCTGACTAGTTGTAAGTGGCGGCCGCGTAAGAGGTCATACGACTGGATTTTGGCCGTATGACATTAGACATTTGATTAACCAATCAGCGTTGTCGTTTGTAGTGGGTTACCCGCAGTTTCATGCAACTCACGCTAAAATCTGGCCGTAACAGACCGTTTCATTGGTTAATCCATGACATCTATAGGAATGCGGGTTATATGACAACTCTTCCAAATCTTAGTGTAGGAAAGACAAATCTTAGTGTAGTAAAGACAAATCTTAATGTAGTAAAGACAAATAATTCTGAACTATAAAACACGGAACGAACTAGGATCTGTGTTTTAATCAGATTGCATGCTTGATAATTTTATCTACTGACCCTTCATATCTTTAGACAAGTGATACGGATACTCGTTAAAATAAGAACGTTTACTGGGACATTATATCGATATATGTAAGGTTTTTATTTACATCCCAATCAGATCAGAGATTTTGCCAAATTGCGATAAGCATAAAAGATTTCACCTTTTATAAACATGTTTCTTTCTTTGACAGGCGTACACCAATTCGCAAAGCATTGATTTTAGATAGACATATTCAATTTAAACAAATAGATTAGTTTATATCAGAATTGTATCATTTATGTGATTTGATAATAACAACAAATAAATCCTGCAGAAAGGTAAAAAAAGATGCAGTATTAACCTTTTGACTTATACTATCACAATTATCGATAAACCAGGAGGCAAATCGTAATATTATAGACCACTGACCTTCATTTGCAAGAACTGTCACATCTTTTAATATCAACATTATTCATATCGAGCGTTCTAAAAATTGATATAAAATGAACTGTCATAATCTAAACCATCATGGCTTCCGTTGTCAAGTGTTGTTAAATGTTACAAAAACTCTTGTTTCTAAATTTTCGGAAGATGATTATTAATTTATGTAAAATTAATAAGTATTATTGGGTGTTTGGTTTATTAGTTGGCTTAATATACGTCTTGTGAGGCAGATTATGTTTGTGATGGTACTCCCAATAATAAGTTTCAAAGTAGGCCCTTAAAAATAATAGTTCGATTATATTGACTTGGAGCGCTAAACAATGAATGTTTTCGAAATTCTGTACTTTGTGATTTCCAATGTTGTGTTGTTGACACTGTAGCTGTGCACTGTTGAATGTGAATGATACATTTTCTTCGCATTTTCATACATTAATAGCATCTCAAGGACATTTAGATACTAAAAAAACATATGCATATGCTGTTGTTAATGACTTTCGCACCCACGCGTTTCAGGTGCTGTGACAATTTATGTAACTTTACCTTTCCCTCAAGTCATCGGGTCTATGCAAGCCATAAAAATTGTTTTCATTAATCGCCCTTTAATCATATTACATGTAGTTGTTGAATATGCATATTAATTTAAAGATTCTAAAAATCATTGATCGTATATACAATCTGATTAAAACACAGATCCTATTTCGTTTCGTTTTTTATAGTTCAAAATTTCGTTTTACTTGTCTTTACTACACTAGGATCTGGAAGAGTTGTTATATTACCGGGGTTTTGGTTGAAGTGAGGGATTAGCCAATGAAACGGTCTGTTACGGCGACCTCTTGGCGTGGCATGCACGGAATTGTAGGTTAATCAATGTCTGACGTCATTGGGTCTAAAGCCGCTCGTACGACTCCTGACACGACCTTCTAGTACAACGAAATATAGATCTGTATTTTAATCAGATTGCTCGTATATACTGAAAGTGGCGATACACACTGTAATTCGCAGATAAAACCGTCGTATTGACGATTTGAAATAGTATACCTTTTGAAATAGTTTTAAAACAGATTATTCCGTCTCTCGGCATCTTGGAAAAACCCTGATTATTTCGTCTTTCTGTGAGTTGAAATAGTCTAGAAAAAGATTATTTCGTTTTTCTTCGGATTCAAATAGTCTACAGCGCGTACAAATTGTGACATAAAGATTAGCCCGTCTTTGGTTGTCAGTACGTCAAATATTGTAAATATTACATAACTCGTGTCATATGATGTGGATACAATATCTATATTTATATGCATTAAAGCCAACACAATTTGTGTATCAAATATTTTCGACTTGCAAGTGCCCGTTACAAAATCCTCTGTTTGAATAGATCAAAATTATCATATGGCCCGGATGTAGTTCAATGATCATTTGTAATGTGATAGGCACAATCCGTGCAGCGCCGGGTCATCCGTTAGTAATCCATATTCTATTTCTAATTATGTATCCTTACAAATATATTAAATATCTGTGCACGTGAACAATTTAATTGATCTACACAAATGCTTATAATCCCGCCACTCGACATTCAAATAGTACACTTTCCTGTAATCAGATTATCACCACAGTTAAAGGGTATATTAAAGTACAACATCAAATTATGGAATATTGTGAAAGATAATCCGTTGTCTTAATTCATATAATTTAACCGTGAGTATATATTTATTTCCATTTAAATATATTTTGTGTACCTTTTAGACTGTGTATTTTGATTATAATTGTTTGAAGAATTTAGCAAGCTATTGTTCTAAACACAGACGAGAACTGTCTTTTTCGTGAACACAATTTTCTCATCTGATTAAATAAAACGGTAAATGTAGACCCAACTTCAAATTACTCATGAAAGCGGCATAATGTAAGATTTAGATAAAGAGCTAGTCGTTCTCGCTATAATATTTCAAAAATAGATAATGCAAATAAAATATATTGAAAATTCTATTCAAATTATTTTATTTTAAACGAAGTTATCAATGGTTGTAGTTTTGACAAGAGGTGTGCATTGATCGTAACCACCGTACTGGTCATTTGAGTCTCCATTTATAAATTAAATCATTAAATGACCGAACCATTCTAGAGTTGATTATGGTCTTTTCATGTTAATAAATGTCGAGTTAATACTGTATATAACATTTAAAGCTGAACTCCGATTACAAAACTACAGAAATAATTAATACAAAATGGTAACGCCCTAAACAGTCGCCAGGCTTGTTTTCAGTTTGTAGAACTAACATGATCACGCCCACATCCAGCATACTCGAATTTATGATGCAGAAAATTATTTGGTGTTTCTACGCTGTTGTGCAAAACATTTCACAAAATAAGAAAAAAAATGGTTGACGTTGGTTGATTTTTTTATTTTTCGGGGTAAGGCAGCTTTTCTCTTACTTTTAGAGCAAAAGTACATCGTGGTGGACTTATTTCGTCTAATTAGTAAAATAATATGTAAATGATCAGATATAAAAATTGAGTAGCAATAATATTTTGACTAAGCTGTTAGTGAAAAAACGTCAATCAGTCAGGAGGTAATTGGTAGTTGAATAGCTAGCCGAATATGGACACTGTGATTGACAAGGCATGTTGTGTGACCTGCCTCTCGTTTTGTACGCCGTAAGCAATCGGCATGGTTGTTCTACAAATAGAAAACAAGTATGGCGACTGTTTATGGCGTTAACTTTTTTTTTATTTAATTATTTCTATAGTTTTGTAATTGGAATTCAGCTTTAAGGCCCAAACAAAGACTTGCAAAAGACAGATTTAGCTCTAACATAATGCCTGTTTAAATAGTTTCGGAATCACTGCTTAATACATATGGATTACACATATGTACATATAGTATTATTTCCATTAGCCCCCCCCCCCCCCGTCCCCCGACTCTACTCTGCTTAAACATGTATAATCTTCACCAAAGAGCCTCCTCATGCTTCTACAAGTTAAAGCCAAAACGTAGGCTCATGTCAGCTGCCTCCGTCCCTCCTGTCACATGTGAATTATGTCATTTTTTCTCGAATTGGCCTATAATATTTTCAGACAAAAATGGAGAAATGAAACGGTCTTCCATATTATGCTCGACGACATACCTCTATTTCCCTGACAAGGACAGCTGTATAGTCGTTCGAATGGGACGGAAAATGAGGTCCCGTGTACACATTGGCGTGTACGTAAAAGATCCCTTGACAGTTGGAATTCGATAAAAGAGCAGGCTGTATAGCGACGCTGTCCGGCCAAAATCTCCTTCGTAGCACACTCTATGGTGTATGCCCGTCTTCATTAGCCCAGTCGGAGCAGAACAGGGGGACGTTATACTTCATTTTTTTCATTTCATTGAATACGTGTTCAATAATATATCAATTAATAAATATCAAATTCCTTTTACATGTAAATATCGATTACGACTTCAAAACAAATTAATTAATAATTCATCGAGTCAGTGATACATTCCAATTAATCATAAATATAATCGGTTCAATTGATATAAATAATAGATTTGAAGAGCAGGACATTTCTCTTGATAACGTTACTGAATTATACCAACAAAAAATACATCCGTGTTTACTTTTACTTGGCAACAAAAAATAGGATCGATCATAAAAATAATACCGCAATTTTAATGTTGGAATTTGTCTGCAGAAAACTCACGCCAAGACTGAGTTATAGGCACTGGGAAATGAGAAAAACAACTACAGGGTCGACTATTTGGGATAGAAAATTAGGGTCGGTGGGGTAACCGTAAACACGGGTATTTTTTTAGGGGTGGGGGTGCTTTATAATGAAAGGCCCAACATGCCAGTATAAAGAGCCAATAAAGAGCTTCTGACCATACAAAATTCAAAGTATTTATTTGTAATTGAAACAAAAAAATTGGTCAAGTGTAGTGCTATATTACAGCTTTGTGTACGCAAACACTTCTGCATCCGGGGGTTGGATGGCTGAATGGTTAGCGCGTGCGCGTTGTATCATAAGGTTTGTCATTGAGTCAACTGGTGTGGTTTCGATTCCCCGGTTGTACTTGACAAGGGATAGGTTCGCCTGTCCAACATCGTGTGTTTTCTCCGGGTCCTCCCACTGCTAAAGACCCTTACGCGTAAGCGAATTATTGAAATAAAATTGAACCATATGTTAGTCCCGAAATGACCTGGTTTGTGTCGAGTGGATGTTAAGAACACCTCCTCTCTCTCTCTCTCTCTATCTCTCTCGCGTGCGCGCGCGCGCTTTTGCATCCCTTCATATAAGGCAAAATTGGTAATGTGTAAACCGGGTTATGACACGTGATTGTGGGTTATGGTAAGGGTTAGGGCTAGGTCTAGGTCTAGGATTAGGGTTAGCACTAGCCCTGTTTACATCTCGTGACCTTGAGGAAATCCGCAGGTGACCCAATAGCTATTAGACCTCACGGCAGTGGGTCAGAACCTTACTCACTGAGCGCTATTTTTATAAGTGTATAATATATAACGTTGCTTCATCTGGGGCACCTTTATTCACTCAGACCCGCTGTTTAGATAAATGAATATAGTTAATTGTGTAATTTATATTGATAGGGAATTGCCAAATGGAGCCTTGTTTGAAGAAGATGGTTAAAGATATATGTAGGTTGTCAAGTGAGTGTCTGTTAAATAATGTATTCCTTCTTTTAAAAAGAAACAATGCGAAATGGTTATTAATATGCATCATTCGACCATGATTGAGAATTTCAGCGAATGTCTGCCTTCTTCCAATTGAGGGCAGTTTGTTACAAAAAACGACCAAATAATTGCTGAAATAACATAGATGTACATAAAAAGCTAATAATAATATAACTGACGGATGTAAAAGTTTGTTTCGGGAATTTGTATTTTAGGGTATGTTAATTTGTAATTTTGTATATTTTTTTGTATTACAGCGCGAAGACTGTGTGTAGGTTTTTCGACGTCTGTCCTCGTTTTAATACTTCTTCTACAAATATTCATACGTCAAGACTTCAAAAACAGTTTCAACCCCGGACAGCATGAGTTATCTCCTCTTCAAGGGAGGACAAACACAGTAGTGCAGCTATCGTCCTTACTCCATAAAAATAGAACTACGCAGATAGGCAACTTTCTACAGTCATTACCTAAAGCTGAAGCGAAACCAACCACAAAAGGCAACCTGGGAATTAACGATCTTCAGCACAGTAAAAATGAAAAAGTCCAAATGAAATACAATTTAAATCATTCAAATATTATATGTCCGACATTTCACGGAGGTTTAGGTAATAACTTGTTCCAGTATGCTGCAGCTTACGGACTGGCTAGAAGATTAAATGCAGACGTGGTTCTAACTCCAAATACGAATATATATCAATTTTTTCAGCCAGTTGCGAGAATTTCAACGGACCCCAATGTTTGTTCTAAAGTGAAAATAATAACAGAAAGGCATGCAGCAGCTTTTGATGAAAGTTTCTTTAACCTATCACCCGGAAGTGATTATAAATTTATACATTATTTACAATCGTGGAAATACTTCAAACATGTAGAAGCTGAACTTCGTCATCAATTTATATTCCGTGGTGACGTCATCGCTAGAGCTAGATCTCAGATCGCAAACAAATTAGAACGTTTTAACGTTTCTTCAAAAATGAAACCTAATGTTTTAGTTAATATTCACGTGCGTCGCGGTAATTATTTAATTGATCCTTTTGCTACGTTTGGATATAAAGTAGCGAATATGACGTATATTAACAAAGCCAAGAAATATTTTACGGACAAATATGAAAATGTTACTTTCTTTGTCTTTTCGAACGATATGAAGTGGTGTAAAGAGAACATTAAAGGACTGGATATTGTATATATAGAAAATAATTCACGGGAAATAGACTTGGCTATTATGTCTTTATTAAATCATACAATAATAACAGTTGGGACATTTGGGTATTGGGCGGCGTGGCTCTGTAATGGAGAAACTGTTTATTTTGCTGATCTTGCGAAACCAGGAAGTGAATTCGCTCAAGAATTCTCGGCGGATAAAAAAGATTACTTCTATCCGGGTTGGATAGGAATGTGAACATTTCTCTGTGGTCCAAATATGAAATAAAAGAAAATAGATCGCTCAATACTTGATCCAAAGTTAAACCCCAACATTGATTAAGCCCCGGAATTAAAGTCAGTTTGGAGTTTAGGACCATACACAATTAAAAGTAATTTAAAAGCCTTCAAGTTAGTTCTAACTTAATTTGTGACCAATATATTGTCGAGGAGATATTATTCAAGCTGTGCATTTGCTTGCAGGCAATTTTATATAAGTGATTGTTTTATACCATATAGAAGTTCTGTGATATTAAAGGATTAGTGTTGTTAATTTGGTTGTTGGTTAAAAGGCGAGCGTTCTGTTTCTTGAAAGTCCTTGTATTTTCTCATAAAAACTTTACACTATTTTTTATTCAGATTATTATTACTCTTAGTTTTTGTCAACTTTCTTTTTCTCAGGAACCACACTATCGCACTAAGAAAGTGGGTAGCAGAACTTTAAAGGCTAAATCTATTTCAAAATGTATCGACTATGCGTTATACCTGAAATCGCCGAATCTTTGCGGATATTGATGTAATTTGAAAAGAAACTGTTCTTTTGTGTAACATTTTACATATAGTATAGTTGAATTTTTTATTTTTTTTATTTTTTTATATCAAAAAAGACTTGTTCGAGATTCTCTATTTGTTACTTCGCTGATTCTATTCTAGTAAACAATTTCAGCAATTACTTCCCCGAAAAACTCACAAGCATTCTCAACACTCTTTATGCAAATATGAAGTGTACACTTCATGAATACTTCAATAATATTACTCTGACAGCGGTGTTTCCAAACTACGTTTCATCTAATTTCAACTGCCAAAGGTACCTTTGCATGTACAGCGACGCCAAGTTGGGTGGATGTCTGTTTTCTGCCCCAACGGTTAAGCAACACTTTATTCATTTGCAACACAGGCGCTGTTCCTGTTAAATGGTAACCAGGCTTGAACAATCCCGAAGATCTTATCTGCCCACGCCGGTATTCGAAACCTAGACATTCTAGTCTTAGAGCAGGGCCACGGAACATTTGTAGACTGAAGGAAGGAAACAGATTTCGTAAAGGGATATGGTTGAAGGAAACAAATTTCATAAAGGTGTACGATTGCACATGGTTGGAGGAGGAACACATTTCAGAAAAGGTATTGGCAAATCATCAGAGGTGGGAACATGTCGCTGGACTTCGTGCCCGAGTCCAAAGTTGCTGTCTTTAGTACCGAGTCGTTATCAATAATTTAATGTGTAGCCCAGCATATATGATTATAGAAAATTCGGCATGATTGCTTTTACAAGCAAAAGGTAACAATAGGTAAAAAAAAAAGGTAAAAAAAAATATTATTATCGATACCCTTTAATGAAACTAGTGTTAAATTACGGAGCGTAATATGCTAAAGACATAGCCCTCAAATATCAACAATATCAAGTCATCCAATTTTTTGAATCCATCCATTTGATTTATTAGTCATGGCCACTATACAGTGATATCTTCAGAATAAACGAATTAATCACATGGCTTGCTGTCAGTGATCGTAATTCTCGAATACTGTTTAAGTGAACAAGTAGAAGAAAGGGTCTCCTCCTAACACCGCCAGTTATAGCAACAGGGGCTTCACCCTACGCATTTTTCCGAATTGTATACCTTTATAACTGCGACGAAAAGCGAATACAGCATTAAAAATCCCTCGAAGAAAGTGTTTCATAAAGACAATGAGAAAATAGCGAAAAGTCAATTCCCGGTTGTTATAAAATACGTTCAGTATGAAAACAGGGCAACAACGACGATTTGTGTTTTTTTCTTGAGCAACCGTGCCAAACTGAGAAAACTTACCTCTTCTCAATACCCCCCCCCCCCATCACCCTCACCCTCACCCCTTGTTTCTCTAGATGTCGGTTTGGACCCTTGGACCCATATACTTCTACCTGGTAACTAATTTCTCTTACAAACAATGGCTACTATTGATTATTGTTTTTTTTTAAATTAGATTCGGTTATACCCAGCTAACGAACTCGATCGACGCCGATAACCTTTCGTTAGACATTTACATTTCATTTCAATGAAAAACACTGTTGCTTAGCTTAATCGATAATATTTGCAGTTTAGGAAAGGTTGTGTTGCCACTTTAGGCCGGGTAATCGTGTCTTAAATATAAACCAGATCTATGTCAAAGCTTGTTGTTATGTATCATAATTATTTGAAAACAATCAATGTAAAATTATCCCCAATAAATATTTTAATAATATTTTAATGAATAAAGCTGGTCAGTCCTATCATGTCTCGGAGTAACGTCTATGCTCCCACTGATCTAATAAAGACGGGTATCATACAATGTGCTATGAGGGCAATTTCCAATTCCAATTGCCAAAGATTCTTTTACCTTCACGCCAATGTGTACACGAGACTTCGGTTGTTTGTCCTATCCGATCGACTATACGTTGTCCCTTGCCAAGCCCTTTGCACTGTATACCACTGACAGTGAGCGGGGGGGGGGGGCTACGCCGGAAAATGCCTATGCCGATGAACTTTCTTGGTCAACACCGGGTTCGATCACATGATATCCATGTCAGCGAGTTAATATTTCAATCACTGAGCCACCGCGGCTCCCGACTTAGTTTTACCCCTGGTTGTTTGGTTTATTGTCTAGAGGTGAGCATTTCATTATTTAAAAGGTAAACACTATTGCTGGCTTGCGGCTCCATTAATGACAATTGAAGATGGAATAAAAATCAATGACATACATTCACAAGTAACGACCCAGGCCTTGAACGGATAGAATTGATCATGTCGTGTGCAGTTCCATCGATCGTTATCAGGTGAACAAGAGAATTCCCTTTTAGATGTACAGGTATAACATGCCATGCGATTAGAAACCAATCTGGAATAAGGATATTTTTTTTAGTCAGACAGGTAAGTTTATTACTTCCGAAATTCCCGACACCCTTTGTTACTAGCCTTATGGAAAACAGCTACTGATTTATTAATTATAGTCTCATCTGTGACACTCGTCTATAGACAGACAGGTGAATGGTTTTCGCGTATCCGAGGCAGTGGCGTGGTTGTCTGTCATCACTGATTAAATTGTATCTAACCATTTCAATTTAATACATGAATGATCATGAAACTATGATATAAGTAAACTGTTTTGTGGAATATTGATTTTATGCAGTATATTATAACACATTTTGAGGTGTTGCAATATGATTTCGGGTCTTTAATACACCGACATACATCGGGAGAGGTCCGCGATTGTCTATATTTTATTGCAATTAATTAACAAAGGGATTAGGACAATTTTTAGAAACTATGAACCTTCTCCCAATGAATATGAAAATATAATATAATGTTGATGGCAAAACAAACATTTGACATTGGCTAGATACCGCTATATACACTATATAGACGTATCTATAATTATTTGTCATCTATTTATTGTTTTGATATATAGGGTTCTAATCCTGACGCGGGATGTCTTCTGGAGTTTTCAAGCCCAACCCTCTGCTGTCGTAGGTGGCAAGGAAAACGCTGCTTAGTATTTTCATGGGACGAAATGCCAAGCTGCACCCCTATAAAAAAATATGCGTAGACCGCGTAGACTCAGCACCTCCTCGCTTTGCACGGTGTTGGCCGAAAAAGTTCATCGAGATTTTCCTGCGTGGTTTCCCTTTGTAAAAGGTGCAGAAATAGAGGTCCTGAAAAAGACAGCTGTCTAGTCGTTCGGATGTGACGTAAAATCGAGGTCCCGTGTACACATTGGCGTGCACTTCAAAGATCCCTTGACAGTTGGAATTCGATATAAGAGTAGGCCGTAGCGCTGCTGTTCGGGCAAAATTTCCCTCGTAGCACACTGTATGGCGTATGCCCGTCTTCATTAGCCCAGCCGGAGCAGAACAGTAGGACGTTAAACCCGATATCATTTCATTTCCTTGCTTTGCACGCGTTACCATAGAAATTAAAGTGACCGTATCTTATTCTCAATAATATACCAGTTAAACTTTATTGACGTGTCGTTTTATTGAGAATTGCCTCGTTATTTTCAGGATGCTCCGTATCTTCAGTCTGTTAAATTATTATATACTCTTCAAAAAAAGTAGGGGATATTGAAATGCAAATACCTATGCCGGTTGTGATATGATAAATAGTCATGGACACTTGACATGCTTTGAGAGTATGTTCACAGATGAAGAACTTATCGCCCCAACAGAACTACTGAGCTGCATGTGCGAAACGCAATAGCGCCATACACGTGTGTGTGTGTGTGTGGGGGGGGGGGGTCGTTGTCAAATTTGACACTTCAAGGAAGGGTTGATGAAAACTGCCGCTTGCTGGTTTATCCTATCCATGTTTGCTTTCCTATCGGTTCTTGCATAAGAGTTACTGTTTAGCGTATCTTTGCTTTAGTGTGTTACGTTTAATTTGATCGGGAGACGTGTTCGTCGACGTCAACGTCAACCGACAACACTGCAAGAATTGGCCGTGGCACTGTAAGAGGAGTGGGTCAGATTGCCCCAAATCGTGATTGGACGGTTGATTAGGAGCATGCCACGACGAATTGCTGAATGTCTGAGGATTATTAAGACGAAATTAAAAAACGTCCATTTTCACTTTTGACAGTGTATCTCTTTGCGAGTGAAATGGGGCCGTCAGATAAGCCGCCCATATGAACTGTTTAAGTTCATGTGTAGGCAATTGGCCTGTTATTAACATACACTGGTTACCTCTAATAAAAACAGCAGTGCATTTCCGCAGTTTTGTATTGTTTCTGATTATCCCCTACTATTTGTGAAAAGTATATATTTCGTCTTTAGTATATGGTCCTAATATAGGACAAAGACCCAATTTACATAATAACTGACATGTTTTATCAATCTGTCGAGTTCTTACTTCTTTAATGTGATCAATGAAAATACAATTGTTCTAATCGATCGATGGTTTATTATTTATAACACTGTGGCAATTATTGTTCTGATGATTTCAAAGCTTGATTATTGGAAAAATAGTTGTAAAAGCTTTGAGATTGTGGTTGTATGTTTTCTACGTGGTAGCAAGCAACGACAAGAAGAAAAAAAATATTCAAATTGGTGAGAAAGTTATATTTGAATGGCATTTACTTAGTACGTGTTACATGTGTAGGATAAAGCACGAGACTGAGGTTATGCTGGGGTAAGAAAGACCCGAGAGAAAGAAAAACCGAGGCCGGCAGGCCGAGGGTTTTCTGTCGAGGGTTTTTTCTGAAGTCTTTCTTCCCCAGCATAACCGAAGTCGAGGACGCAAGATGAGATTATCCCAGAATTCCCACAAGAAAAACCTTATATCATGTTTTCTTATGGGAAAAAAACCTACCCTGGAAGAATAACCCGTTACAGGTTTAAATAAAAACTTTCAGAAGAATAACCCCAAATCTCCCTGTATATATCCAAGTTGCCTTTACATTATGTAGTTTTTAACTATTATAGTGAGCACTGCCAACTCGTTATCTAATCTCCCATAATGTATCTTTAATTTGGGTTTTCATTGTTAAAATATTTCTTGAATTGCCCAAATATCGGTTAACATGATAACCAGTTACTGTTTTATAAATAATTGGTTTTATATCACATTAAAAGGGGGAAACCCTGGCGGAAACCTCTTATCAGAGAAGAAATAATAGCACTTGGCTCAATTTTAACATAATCTTATACGTTAATATTTAATTTTAACAATAACTTTTCTAAAATACTCTTGGATTCACAAAAGTTTGTCACTTTAAAATATGCTTTTCTTAGTTTAACATATCAAGACACATTAGATTAGCTAAAAATTATCATAGCAACGATTTTTTAAAATTTTCATCATATTCCAAAGTGAAAAACGAACGCAACCCTCTTTTTATTATTGGAGGCCTGAAAAAATAATAACACCTGATTATAATATTCAATTTACAAGTCTAAACTACAATGATTATGATATTATTTTTCATCAACAAATTTCCAATATCAGACCAGCGTTCCGGAGTCAGTTCAAGACACGTTTAGACATGCTCTGTGTCACTGTCACCGAAGAAGGTTCTCGTCGGTGGATTGAACTTTATTCCTATCTGTTTAATGCATTTTATTGTTTTCCGAAATTCTACTCGGATTATCTCCCTTATTATTGTTAATATTTTGACATCCACTGGTATACTATGACCATCAAAAAACGCAATTCAGGAGACAATCACTGTCAACACGGTAGCATTATTTCTATTGCATCTTTCTTGTAAATCACTGTTTTCTTTTTCATTTTGGTATTTGTTAATGGCTTGCAACGTCTGTAGTTTGTCCGCCGGTTTGTCCTATTGGTATTGTTTGCATGTAGTGCGGTCCTCCTGTGCTTACTATTAAAATGAACAGCCTCAAATTAATATTGTGTGCACCTGTAGCTGACAATCGAACATGCTGTTTCGTAATAATATAACCGTGCTGGTTATAGTAGTTCCATTTAAATCTAGAATATTTCAGATAATACTTTAATTTTAAAAATGAAAGTCATCAAATTGAATTCTGTATACATGTAAACTCTAAGGACAATAATTATTATATTTCTTCAAAACATTGTGTGTGTGTGCTATTGAAAGGTGACTATTGCCAAGGGTGAAACGTTACGTAATTCTAATGACATGTTAATGTATTATAATCCCTTATTGTTTATAAAACTTTTATTGATAGAAAGTAACTAACAATATGGCCTGTCTGTTGAACATGCCAATCGTATGATTAATATTAATTTATTGTTTTATTTCTTATATCGTACATTATTACATCAATGCTTATTTGTGTCAACACTTGATCTAGCCAAGTGATATGAAGTATTTCCATAAAAATATGTGATTGTACTTGATACGTTAGTCATTTAGGCTACGCCAATAATTCGGCCGCAAGTACCCATTTCTCCAGGTTATTGCGCGCAAGTAACCATTCAGTTAGATACAGTGACGTAACTGGACGAGGCCTGATTTTGACATAGAAGTGAGACTTCTAGACGAGGAACGTAGACTTTCGGAAGAAAAAAAAACACTGCTATGCTCTATACTGATCTCTGGGTTAAGAGCCTCCCCCCTCCACTCAACCCTACGCCCCCCCCCCTCCACACCACCCCACATCCCCCAGTTGCGACGGTCGCGATTAGTTAACTTTACTGAGCAGTCGCATATTTCATTTCATCTCATTTCCGTTGTATCTATGACAGATTGGCTAATTGAAACACTACGGGATATGCTCTGCAATGGAAGGTTTATTGGGTACCAAAGTGAAAATCATCCAAGAACTTTTGATCCTCAACACATAGTCTAATTTTTATCTCATGAATCCGAGAAAAATTGTCGCCTCTAGGAGGTCCACAAACTTCTTTCATATGTCACATTTTGCGTAAAAAGTATTTGGCATAACTTTAGAACGGAGGGTCCGATGCGCATCAAACTTGAAATCACCCAACACTCGTTTTAAGTTTCATGGAAATCGGATAAAAATTGTTACAACATGGTCGGGATAGTTCGAGGATGGCTGAAAAGGCTCATACGTGTGTAGATTTGTCTGAAAAATATAAAATTGCCGATTGCCAATGTGTTATTTACACCATGTACCGTATTTCAGGGTGCATGGTAACACCCGGAATTTAGAGAATGGGGGTTAGGGTATAGATATTAACAACTTTGATTTTTATTCGAGTGACAGATTAAGATCTTCTTATTCGAATATATATATATATATATATATATATATATAGGCCCACTTCAAAAAACTTTGAAATGATCCATGTCACCAGTTAACCCGGATGGAGTCAGTGTTGTAAGAAAATGTTTTAAAAGCATTTCTTCATCCCCTTCGTCAAAAATATAGTTTTCGAAATGAGTAAACAGCAGAAAATATAGCAGGCGAAACAACTGACATGGGCGCCGCCATTAATTTGAATAGCCAATGGTCCGGGCCATTTGTGTTCAGGTGCTGGTTTAGACTGTAGTCGCGACCACAGTTTACATCCGAAGGTCGCCCTGGGTATTATAAGCTTTTACACTATTTGCGTAATGGGGGTGGGGGGGTGGCGGCCATTTAAACTTTGAATTTGTACTCCGCCGTTATGGTGTAACTGTGATATATTTGAACGGTTTTTACAATCAATAAAAATTGTGACCTCTAGATGGTCCACAAGCTAAAAATGTGAGTTTTCGTACAATCAGGGGCCATAATCCTAGAGTCCTAGGACGGTAGCCCCACCCCCTCCGCCGGCCCTGCTATTACTATCCTTATACTGTAGTAATTAAATATTATCAAAAAGAAATAGGCCAATTCAAAAGAGGCAGAGGCATATTTCTGGGATCGGATTGACTTCAGTCTTCAGGTATCCCAAAATGTAGGGCATATTTGAAAATTTGAAAATCTACGGTTTAAAAAATTTAAACTAATATAATGTAATAAATAATTCTCAAAAATAAATACTTCATTCTTCGTAAGCAAATCGAAGTCGGTTTTGGTGGGTCTAAATCGCCCTATGATTCCCAAGAATCACTATTCCCATTACTACTTCACGTATCAGAGCGAAACTCGTATTTAATATAATCGGACATTAAATAGGCTACATCTTGACATTTCTTCAATAAGTCGGTGAAGATCGGAAATTGAGCAAAGAGAATTTGTTCATTTTCCACAGCAAACATGAACGGGATAATGCTGCGAGCGAGGAAAATATGAGCGCCGCAAAGTAGGCTCATTTTATACAATTAGCAATAGAATTATGGTTCTTTTTTTTCCCAGGCTCCTCAAAATTCCATTTTCTATGCATTTATTTTATTATATTTTCACAGAAGCGTTCTATTTAATGAAAAAAGATGCATTTTTGAAACAATTTCGGTAGTTTTGACCTATATATTTTGTGCTGTCTTTAGAAATTGAGATGTGGGACTGGCTAAAATGGGACATTAACTAACTATGCTCAAATAGTTAAAGAAACGGAGAATCGAAACCACACCACTTCATTCAATGGCATAACTTATTATTTATGCGTTAAATGGGAAATTTCGACCTCGTTAGTTTTAATAACAACAGATCTACATAACATACCATGTTACAATCTGATTACAACACATATCCTATTTCGTTTCGTTTTTTATAGTTCAAAATTTCGTTTTACTACACTAGAATCTGCTAGAGTTGTTATATTACCCGCGTTCTGGTTGAAGTGAGGGATTAGCCAATGAAACGGTCTGTTACGACGAGTTATTGGCGTGCGTTGCACGGAACTGTTGGTAAACCACTAGAAATGTCAACGCTGATTGATTAATCAAGTCTAACGTCATAGGGTCAAAAGCCGCTGGTACGACCCCTGACGCGACCATCCAGTAAAACTGGTCAGATCTTCATGTAGTGTAGGCCATCGAAAGTATAAAAAACGAAACGAAATATAGATCTGTATTTTAATCCGATTGCCTCATGTTCATGAATTGTTGATAAAATGATTATATCCACAACTCGTGATCGGCTGTACAAAATCGCTGACGAATTTTAATCGGTGTCGTCAGGCGAAAAAATACGCTCGTCTGCACGTAGGATTACAATTAGAATTTCCCAACATGGGGATTTTCTGATTTTGTCGTTGGTCTAATTGCGGAAAAGGTGGTTCACAAATATATTCTCAGCATGTCGAAAAAAGTGACGAAAAGGTGGATTTTAGAAGTCGAACGGGAACGAAAACTAGAACTCCTGTAACTTTTTTCGCCCAGGCCGATTTCGGTGAATTTGATCCCTGAAGTTGTACTCAAATAGACCTTTCATAAAAAGCAAGAATCATTTGTTTCGGATCCTGCGATCAGGCGAATAAATACGCTCGTCCGCCCATAGCATAAGACACAAATACACACAATGTTGTGAACACACTAGTAGGAAGTCATTAATGTGTCTGAGTCTGTTCTAGTCCAAACAAGCTAATAAAGACGAACATCGTAATAAAGGAAATTTTGCCTTGACCTTCTGTTCAAAGATGCATCATGTAAGAACCAAAGCCACCTATTACAGGTCTTTCTTTTGGCCTAATATGTTATTATTATTAATTAGACATTTATTAACATGACAAGCCCATAATCAAGTCTCTAGAACGTCGGTTGGTCGCGATTTTCAATTCATTCAAACACGTTCGCCATTTTTGATTATCTATTTTTGCATTTTTATAGCAAGAACGACCAGCTCTTTATCTAAATCTTACACAATCCTTATCACTAACGTTTTTACATAAATAACTATAGTTAGTTGTATATTTTTATTGATAGGCATTCCCAACTGGTAGCTTGAATAGGTGGAGATGATTAAAATCTGTAGATTGTCTGGTAAGTAAATACGGTTTTCCTTGGTTGACAAAAAAAAAACGTGAAAATGTTAAAGATATGCGTCTTTATGATGAAGAATGTCACCTAAGGTTTGCTTTCTGCTCCTTAAACATACATTATGCAAGGGCTAAATATGCCAATTGCAGGTCTTTTTTTAGTCCTGAAATGTTATCTAAATTATTAATTAGACATTATTTAACTTATCCAGACCATAATCAACTCCCGATGTCATCGTTAGCCTGCGATATCTACTGGATTATAATCAGCTGCTCAACGCCTGTTCTTGATTAAATCAGAAAACGGATAATCGAGACTATGTTTGTTATCGAAAAATTCTCGGTTCAGAGTGGATCAATTTGAATGACATTTTCAGCAAATTCCCATTACATTATTTTTAGCTTTTAACTATTATAGTGAGAACTGCCAGCTCTTGATCTAATCTCCCATAATGTATCTTTAACACCATATAAATTATATTTTTAAAAAGTACCTTGCCTTAAGATAGCCTGTATTATTCATAAAATAAACACTTCTTTCTTCCCGGTAACAATATTATAATCTATGTAACAGGTTTAATGTAATGCGTGTTTGAGACGGGAACAGGTATTTTAACCCTTTTTGTGTATTTATTTATTTATTTATTACAGTTCGGAGATTTTGTGTAATTCTGTCGGTGTCTGCTGTCCTTGTAATACTTCTTCTACAAATATTCAACCGGCAAAACAGTTTCAACCCCAGACAGAAAGCGTTATCTCTTCCTCAAGAGAAGACAAACACAGTAGTGCAGCAGTTCCCACTCCTTACAGACATAACTAAACAAGTCAACGATTTTCTACATTACTCGCCTGCAGTTAAAACGAAATCAATCGCAAAAGGCAACCTAGAAAATAAAACAACGAATTTAAATCATACAAATGTTGTATGTCCGAAATTTACCGGAGGTTTAGGTAATAACCTGTTCCAGTATGCTGCAGCTTACGGACTGGCTAGAAGATTAAATGCAGATGTGGTTCTTACTCCAAATACGAATATATATCAATTATTTCAGCCAGTTGCGAGAATTTCAACGGATCCCAATGTTTGTTCTAAAGTGAAAATAATAAAAGAAAAGCAGGCGTTAGCATTTGATGAAAGTTTCTTTAATCTATCACCCGGGCGTGATTATAAATTTATACATTATTTACAATCGTGGAAATATTTCAAACATGTAGAAGCTGAACTTCGTCATCAATTTATATTCCGTGGTGACGTCATCGCTAGAGCTAGATCTCAGATTGCAAACAAATTAGAACGTTTTAACGTTTCTTCAAAAATGAAACCTAATGTTTTAGTTAATATTCACGTGCGTCGCGGTAATTATTTAATTGATCCTTTTGCTACGTTTGGATATAAAGTAGCGAATATGACGTATATTAACAAAGCCAAGAAATATTTTATGGACAAATACGAAAATGTTATTTTCTTTGTCTTTTCGAACGATATGAAATGGTGTAAAGAGAACATTAAAGGACTGGATATTGTATATATAGAAAATAATTCACGGGAAATAGACTTGGCTATTATGTCTTTATTAAACCATACTATAATAACAGTTGGGACATTTGGGTATTGGGCGGCGTGGCTCTGTAATGGAGAAACACTCTATTTTGCTGATATTGCAAAAATCGGTAGTCAATTTGCTAAACAATTCTCAGCGGATAAAAAAGATTACTTCTATCCGGGTTGGATAGGAATGTGAATTTATTGTTTATGGGCCAAATAGAAAAATGTAAAAGTCCCAGAATTCAAGTTTAGTATGGAGTTTAAATACACAATTAAAAGTGAGTTATAAAGGCATTTTGCTTTAAGTCTTATTCAAGTCAGTTCAAACTTAATCTGTGGCCATTATATTGTCGAAGAGATGCTATTAAACTGTGGAAAGGCTTTGTGTCGTGCTTTGGTGTGCTGGGGGCTTTAGAGGTCGAGTTGATGCCTTTTCAACAAGACCTGCTGCCGATTCACCAAGACCTGACGACGACCATCGCTAAGTTTTCAGAGGACAGTAGCATTTTCTTCACAGATCAACTTGTAAAGGCCAGGCCCCTATACAATAATACACATGTATGTTTTAATACTGCATTTTGGCGTAATTTTAATTACCCCGCATGTCTAATTTTTTGTTTGATAATCGAGTTTTGGGGCCGAAAAGGATAAATTCAGGTTTATCCCCATTTAGCGATTTAAATTCATCCCCGTTTTAATTTGTCCCCATCTGATTAAAACACAGATCCTATTTCGTTTTGTTTTTTTATAGTTCAAACTTTCGTTTTACTTGTCTTTGCTACACCAGGATCTGGAAGAGTTATTTTATAACCCGCGTTCTGGATGATGTGAGGGATTAGCGAGTTTTTGGCGTGAGGTGCACTGAGCTGTGGGTAACCCACTAGAAACATCAACGCTGTATAGTAGAGGCCATCCAAAGTATAGAAAAAAAAAACGAAACGAAATATAAATATATGTATTTTAATCAGATTGAATTTTTCGGATACTTCTTTATATATGTATATAAAATTATTGGCTGGCCTGTTAAAATATTTGGCGAATATTATATTTTTTGATTTTTTAAGAATTATTTCTTAGAAAGTGTTATTTGTAATACATATTTATTTGTAAACTGTTTATAATAAAACGAATACTACATCATATATTATGATTTTCAAAGGGTCCACAGCTCCGATACTGGGAGTTTTTTTCTGATTATTCTGCAGCCCATTTAGAGTAATCAATATTATATAAATTTAACGGATAATTCTGGATATCTATTAAGAGGTTTTACAGGTATGGGACGTGACTAATGGATAAAATTCACCAGTTTTTTTTTTTAAAGCTGCACCCAAAACGGGCGTGCGGTGTTCAACAAAATGATTTGTATGGAGTAACAGCGCCCTGAGTGGCTGCAGTGTTTATGTGCTCTGATATTTTTATAATATTTCACAAGTTCCAGATGAATTCATTGCATGAATTTGTGCCAAGTTGTGTGTGACTATCTTGTGCATCATTTTGTGCAGATTTTGTGTTCAAACTATTTTGGATTATGCAGATATCAATAGTTTTATTGCATACTATACTGTGTATTAGTGAATTTCTACTCACTACTGACCTCCATTTTACTTCAGAACAGTCAATAAAGCTAACTCATTGTGGGCAGATCTCTACTCACCAATTGTTTAAACAGGTTATAGTCACTGAACCTTTGATCACCATGATAACTTACAGCAGAGAAGAGTTATTTCTTATCAAAGCTGACATACATGAACAAAAACCATTAAACACACAACTGTTGGAAAATATCCCTGAACTAAGAAGGTCTCAAACTAAATCAAAAAGAAGAGGTTGCCGAGCGGGACGAAATAAGAGGCGTCGAATACGTGTTATTTCAACTCGAAGGAACCTACCGGAAAATAGACAAATTAAAGGAACTAATTACTCTAATCTAATCCAAGTCTTTCTAAACATAAGTCATCCTCTTTGCGAATTGCTTTGTGGAATGCGCAATCTTCACGTAACAAGACACTTGATGTATATGATACCTTACTTGAGGATGATCTTGACATCCTCTTTATCACAGAATCGTGGCTAAAGGTAAACGGTGATGAATCGATTATCACAGAAATGACCCCTCCAGGTTATACACTAATTAGTATGCCACGAATAACGTCAACCGGGGGTGGACTTGCTGTGCTACATAAACTTTCTCTTAAACTTCAGCTCATGAAACCAAATTCAGAATCGTATCAATCGTTTGAAATATCAAGTCTATTGTTACGAATGATTTGTATCTATCGTCCCCCTCCTTCAAAAGCAAATGCAATTCGTAGTACAATGTTCTATCCGGAATTGGAAACACTTTTATCAAAGCGTTTTCAGAAAAACTTATTGATTATGGGTGATTTTAATTTACATTTTGATGAACCAGAAAAGCCTGAGATCAAACGATTTACAAGATTATTTCAGACTCACGACCTGCTCCAACATGTGCATATAAAAACGGTCACATCCTAGATAGCGTATTAATAAGAAGTGACATCAAATTGATAAATAATTTAACAGTTCTCGACCGGCAAATGTCCGATCATTTCTTCATCAACTTTTCTATTGATGCTCTTCCTCCGCCACAACTAAAACAAAAATAAAATGCCGTAAATTGAAACAGATAGATCACAGTTCGTTTGATTTAGATCTTAAAAATTCCCGTCTCATTAGCGATTCACCTGACGACCTTGATCTTCTTTGTGAACTCTATAATGATACACTATCCGAACTTTTAGATAAACATGCCCCAAGCACTACTAAGACTATCTCTTGTAAAATGAATTCACACTGGTATAACGGGGATGTACACCAAGCCAAAAACAAGAGACGCATTGCTGAACGACAGTGGCGGCACTCTAAATTAGAAATACATCGACAAATTTTTAACCATGCTAAATCCCATACCACATCAGTTATTCGTAAAGCTAAATCAGAATATTGTATTTCAAAAATAGCAGATAACTCAAATTCACCCAAATTTTTGTTTGATTTTGTTTTTTCTCTTATGGGAAACAAACAAACATCCTGCCAGAACACGACGATGATGAAACATTGGCCAATACTTTCAACTCTTTCTTTGTCGAGAAAATTGAAAATACTAGACAAGTTCTTGACACCTAAATATCGGCTATGAATAATCAAGTCATAGACAATTCTTCAACTGAGTTTGGTGGTGAGGAATTGGTTGCCTTTGATGCGTTCACCGAAAAAGAGATCAAGGAATTAATCTCGGGAAGCAAACCAACAACATCTGTGTTGGACCCTGTGCCCACCAAAATTCTGCTATTACATTTAGAAACACTACTACCTGTTATTAAACGGATAATAAATCTAAGCATGGAATCTGGCACATTTCCTAGAATCTGGAAGGAAGCAGTTGTGAAGCCCCTT
This sequence comes from Patella vulgata, assembly GCF_932274485.2. Classification (NCBI taxonomy): domain Eukaryota; kingdom Metazoa; phylum Mollusca; class Gastropoda; family Patellidae; genus Patella; species Patella vulgata. Next base: position 68,573,553 of record NC_065879.2, on the reverse strand, counting down.
ATTAAAAAGGCCAATCTTGATGCCAACCAATTCTGCAATTATCGACCCGTTTCAAATCTTTCCTTTTTGTCGAAAGTGTTGGAAAAGGCAGTAAAAGCCCGTCTGTCATCACACCTCTCAAGGCACTCATTACTGGATAGATTCCAGTCCGCTTATAGGCCTGGTCATAGCCCCGAAACTGCACTTTTACGTGTCTGTAACGAACTTCAGATATCTGCCGACAATGGTGAGGTCAGTCTACTCATCCCACTCGATTTATCGGCTGCGTTCGATACAATCGATCATTGCCAACTAATACAGTCTCTATCACATGACTTTGGCATTAGAGGTATTGTATCATCATGGTTTACATCTTATCTGACTGATCGTGTGCAATCTGTTCATGTTAATGGTGTTTCCTCTGATAAATCAGCTCTACATCAAGGTGTACCACAAGGATCGGTTCTTGGCCCCGTGCTATTCACTCTGTACACCAGAGAACTAGGTAAAATCCTCTCTGATAACGATCTCTCTCACCACTTCTACGCTGATGATACGCAGCTCCTTCATCAATTTGAACCCAGTAACTCCGCCATAGCCGTAACTTATATTGAAAACTGTGCAGACATTGTCAAAACATGGATGACTACTCATCTGCTAAAATTCAACGCCTCAAAAACTGAAGCCATGCTAGTTGGAACTAAGAGTAGAATTGCGAATGTTCATCATTCATCCATCCGTATTGGAGAATCACAGATAGATTTCTTAAACAAAGTGAAAAATCTCGGGGTCCACCTGGATTCAAATTTATCAATGGAACAACATATCACCAACATTAATCGCATTTGTCACTTTCACCTCCGTAACATAGGATCCATAAGAAATCTGATCTCAAGAGATGCTGCTCACCACATTGTGCGATCCCTTGTGCTCTCAAGATTAGATTATTGCAACAGTCTGTTGGGTAATTTGCCCAAAGAACAAATTAATAGACTGCAGCGTACCATGAATACGGCAGCGAGAATTGTGAGAAAGTGTGCACATATAAAGCCAGTTCTTAGGGAACTTCACTGGCTTCCAGTGGAGGCCCGTGTGAAATTTAAAATCCTCTCACTCACATATCAGTGTTTTCACCAAACCGCACCAAGTTATCTATCGGAACTTGTCTCAAAATATCGTCCTACGATCGGCTAACCAAAACTTAGTTTGTGTTCCAAAAGTCAAATTAAGCTTATTTGGACAGCGGTCTTTCCAGTATAACTCAGCAACATTTTGGAATAAACTACCATCAGAAGTTAAAGATGCACAAACTTTATTGCAATTCAAGAGTTTATTAAAAACACACCTGTTTAAAGAATACTATGAGACATAAAACTGTTATAGCACATAAACAAACATGTCATCAGAATTTTTGTAGCGCTATGAGCATATACTTAGTGTATGGAGTTTAGCGCGTTAAAAGTGCACTATTTATTATTATTATTATTATTATTATTGAAATTTTGAGTTTCTACAAAAAGTGTTTTACTTATTATGGCATTTTACATACGGTTTCCATATTATGAACAATCGGTTTCTTGGTGATTTTTTTTTTGATTTTTTCGAGATAAGAGATGGCACTATATAGTTTCACCTTGCAAAGTACGATGTGAATCAGATAGTAGTTCAATAAGCAAAACTGTCATATCTTTTTTCAAAACAACGATTGTTTATTTCTATTATCCGACTACATGTACATTTAAGCATATGATCCTACCTGATACGGGTACAAACCATCTCTTTTAAATCGAAGCGATAATAGCTAAAGGGGGGGGGGGGGACATTTTAAATTTGGCGTCTTCATTTCAACGTATACGAGTCACAGTAAATACAATAAATGTTACACAAATCGGTTGATCATAACTCATTAAATTAACTTTGACACAAGTTTTATTAGTACTACTACCGAACACTGATACTTTAAAGGACAATGTTGTGGTTAGCTACTATTACATTATGTGATAGACCTGGTTAAACACATTCCAAATATAATGTTAACACATAGATCTTTGCTACGGTTGGTCCGTAACAAAGAGTGGGAGAATTAGGCAGTGACGCTAAAAGGGAAAACACAAGTTACCTTTAATATTTAGATAAAATTGTTATGAGATCGTGTGAGGATATCTGTTTTAAACGAAATATTCATAAAAGAAAGGTCTTACTTCTGTCGATATACATCTACGAAGTGAAACAATATTTTAATCTTTCTTCTCAGCAACGATCCAACGCTTGAAATATGTCACTTGAAAAGGTAGATAGTTTTGATTACACGATACAATACAACATTGAATTAGTCTCTAACTCTTTGTTTCTGTCGTTATCTCGAAGACTGATGATGTCTATTTCTAATTTATCAGCGATTTTTTCTATACTTTTTAAATCAGAACTGACGGGTTACATTTGACTGATTTTATGCATGTGCATAAGAATACGACGATTTCCTTCAGGTACACGTTTCGATCTCATTTTGACCAATTTCATGTCTTGGGCAAGCCGTTTTATTTCTTATCTAAGTTTGGTCAGTGGTGGAAATGCTAGACAAGAGCTTCACGAATTTTATGAGCAGCATCAACTTCTACTTAGCGTGTATTAACAGCTTGATATTAATCATTCTCAGTGCTTCATCAGCCACTCTTCCTGCACTTATTGAATCGCTTATTATGAATTTCACATATGTTGTGAACTGCGCAACACGCTACAACAACAAGATGTATATTTTCCAGTTGGAAATCTCTCTTCCTTTTAGTCTTCCAAGTGTGTTTTCGATTGTCACACGTGCACGACTGTCTGAAATTAAAGCGGTTTTGTGCAACAGTCAAGTGTCCCCTATGTGCGAAAGGTTTCATAACCCAAGGATGAAGCGGGTATGCAGGGTCCCCGATTATCATCAGAGGTACGTCATGTCCAGCAATCATCATCCTCGGTTGATCTGGCAATAATTGCCCCGTAACACCTATCTGATAAATGCCAGATAAATGTCATGTACTCTCCCAACATATCCAAAGAATGCATCTATGAACCGAAGATTCCAATGGCACACACCTTGCAACATGAAAGTGTCTCCGATCCGCAGGATCTTCCATTGGCGCTTTTATTGGGACATGCATTCCATCAATCGCACCAACACACTAGATATCCCCACCGCTCATTGTACTCATTTACTATAGCGTTCAATCGAGCACGTGTAGAAAATTTGGTGTACATAATGCAAAAGAAAATCGCAAATTGCCTGTCATGTTCCAAGAACAATTGTACAAACAGTTTACTGTCCAAGTTCAATTTCTGTCCCAGGGTCATGTACTCTATTACCGGTGCCAACTTCCAAAGTGTTACTTACAGCCAATGACTCGTGGTGAGGCACCGGCCTCAAGAGTCTTGTGTCTTGAATTTCAATAGCTGATCTCAAAAGATTGCAAATCAACTCGAACGCAACCCTTGACATCCGGCGCTTCTTTCGACAATCGCTTTCGCCCCAAAGTTGGCCATGATAAATTTTGTAACAATAATTCCAAAGACGATATTTCATCCAAAACCGACGAGGATTACGGCCAGGACCAATATTCTGCAAATAAAGAAAATTTAATATTACAAACACAAATCATAGCCCTTCCTCACTGAAACAAATACTGCGGTAACATAACCAGTAAAAGATAGGTTGCTAGGCAACGAAACATACGCTCACAGCAGCTAAGTCAACAAGGGTTGCCGCATATTTTTGTTTTTGTCAGTAATAAAAACATTTACAACACACTAATTCTAATTACCAGTTCTGTCCTATCCTAACATTTAATAACAAGGGCCATAACTCTGCGGCGGACGGGGGCGTCGACAATATACGTATAAAAATCCAAATACTAAGATATGGTGTGTTCAGATCAGGGCTGATATACTACGGTTACATAACCAGTTAAAAATCCAAATACAAAGACCGTAAGGGGCAGGGTAGTCAGCTCCTGCAGACGTTTTGAATCTAGTAGATTATAGTCTTTAGCATGTACTGTATGCAGTTGGATGCAGATGAATTTGACAACAAAATTTATTGTTTTGCATTATGAATGTTTTGTGCTGAAAGGATTTTAACTATGAAATGCATCTTCGCTATAGTACAGACTAGAGAGTGAAGTGCATGTACAATGTACATATAACTTGTTGATGCATAGCAAACACGACCTGGAGAGTAATCATCCTCCGTCGCCTTTGATTCTGGTGCAGACGAAAGTGTGCCCGACGCTAAATGGCAAGATGCCGAAGATGCAAGATCCGGTTTCGAAGATGTAGCCTTGCTCACCTCAAGAAATTAAACACTAGCAACAGAAGATCACGAATACGAATGACGGGCGCATCCATCTTGGATATGAATGACCTTCACTTCTGCTAGTGTGGCGCGTTTCAATTTGAATTCAAGCTGAATAAGCTGTAATGTGACGCACCGCTTTTAATCCGAGACAAACCAATCCGAATTCCGGAGGCCGGTCTCCAGAATTCGCATAGAATGCGTATGCAGTGTGAACGCAGCTTAACTCGCCTAAAATCGATTCTATTTTAGCCAATAAAATAAACGATTAGGCCATACCAATTATATTTTCTGTTCTTTGGTGTCTTGATAAATAAATAGCCAAACAAATCTTGTGAACGATGTTTTGTTTAAAATATCGAAATATAAATATGGAACTAAAAGCCTAACCAAGTTACTTTTTTTTTAAATAAATCTTTTTCGAGAATTTTACAAGCGTTATGGTTTTAATACAGTTTACGTTTTGTACGTTGCTTTAAATTGTTTATTCACTAATCCTTCAGTGTTGTGGTTATTTTACAAAGTCTTCGAGAAATTTAAGGATTAAAAATATGCAAAAAAAGTTTGAAATATTTCACTTGTAATAATATTATCAACTAACCTGACGTCTGATACAAAGCAGGAACGATACCAGTTTTTAGATAATGGCTTTTAGCTATGACGTCATCTCATTATGTCGTCACAATGGAAATAGTCATCGTTATCCAGTTAATATTTTTGTTCAGTTATACAAAATAGACTAGTAGGTTATTAAATGATGTTATAATGCAGATCATAGAATTTGAATACAAGGGTCGAAAATATACTGTATTATACATTTATTTCCTATTTTATTCTTTTTAAAAAAATTTTAGCCCATGAATTGTCGGACTGGTCCTTGGTGCTGTCTGTGCTGAATTACAGGAAAAGTGAAATCTTCAAGCAATTTCAGAAGAAATAGAAAATTATAATACGGCTAAATAATGTTTTTTTAAAAAAGAAGAATAACATAGGGAATAAATTTATAATGTAGTATTATTTTTGATCCTAAATACAATAGTCCCAAATATTCAACAACAAAAATTGGATAATGCCAAAGCGCTTGTATAATCGGTGCTAAAACGCAGCTATTAAGGATGTATAAAACATAAATGCCGCGCAGTCTAACATTTGCGAAAGATTGGGCGACGGCGTTAACGTTCCCGGTAGAATATACGAGTAATACGATAAATAATGATTGTAATAATATCAAAATGACATTAATATAATTTTGAAGATATTTCAAACTAAACACCATAGGCGTACTACAGTCCGATTTTCCTTGGGGGCGTGTGGTGGGGGTGGGGCTGTATCATTTTTGATCGAAAAACACGACGGCAACGCCTGAAAAATGAACCTACATAATTTTGTAACAATATCACCGCATGTGTAAAATCTCAAAAAATAACAGAAGTTGCGCCTAGCGGAGCACCGGCACTTGAAGAAATTAAAATAAAACTTCTTATACTGCAGTAGTAAGAACTTTAATTTTAATTCCTTAATTCAAGTGCCTATGTAGCGGCCCGAATTTTCTGGAACTGCAGTTTGAGAACACTCTGAATCAAAATCAGAATTGTGTGATTTTCTGAAACTCTGAACTACGCTAGGGAATTGTATCAGTCCCGAATTTCGGACACTTGTTTAAAATTTAGGTCAGCCATCTAAGTTAAACTATATTGGACCACGTTTGAAGTTGTTGTATTCACGGGCTGAAATGGTTGGAAAACGCATTTGCGTTCGTTAATTTTTAAAAATTTTTCCCATACGGTCGCGTCTCCGTGAACTGTAAACGATTGCATAGTTAAATGGAATTCAGGTCAGCCACTTAAAGTGGCATTAGGTAAGATTAGATAAAGAGCTGACAGTTCTCGCTATAGTACAGTGGACTCGTTCAAATGTGCCGCATTACAGAGCATGACAGAATACTCAATACCGAAAGTATTATTGTACCTTCAAATACCGGAAGTCTAATCTTCGGTTCTATGTATTTGGGTCTAGCCTTGATTTTCATTACTACGGTTGTCTTGATTATCCACTTTTACGGTAACCGCATCGACCACAAAAAGTATTTATATCTACTTATTATATTATATCGGAGCCACCCGAAGGCATCGAGGGTTAATTATGTCTAATTAAAAATGTAGCTCTGACATAATACCTGTTTAAGTTAGGCGTTTATGCGGCCGTCAAGTTTCCAAATTGTCTCGGGGAGGCGTATATAAGGTAAAATCCGCGTTCGCTTACTGGCGCGGCTGTCTGTGAACAGGTTATAATTTTAATACAATTAACGTTTTGCATTTGTCTTTCAATTTTTGTTTCACTAATCCTTCAGTGTTGTGAACAATTTGGATCAAAAATATTTTTTTAAAAAAAGTATAGAATAAATAACTTGTAATATTAGAAACTCACCTGACAGTTGAAATAACATTTTGTCTGATAAAAAGCGGCAAAAATACCAGTTATTAGTAAGATAAATAATGAACATAGCTGATTTCCAGAATAATGGCTTTTAGCTACGACGTCATCGTTATCCAGTTATATTAATTATTATTTATTCTAGTTGAATGAAATGATAGCCAGTTTTTTAAATAACTACCCGATATGCTTGCGGAAAGAATTTCTGTTTGTTTTGAATACGGGGTGATTTTATTATATGATTTCCTTGATTTTTTTTTTTTGTTTTTTTTTTTGTTTTTTTTTTTTTTTTACAATGATGTCTCATGAAAACCTATTCTAACAACCCATGGTTCAATGCAAGGAAAGTCCGAAGAAAAGCTGGGAGGACCCTGGGGGCGCACCAATCTGTAGGTCCATAAATAAATATATAATTATGAAGTCAAGCGGGTTGTCAACCTTATAAAAATAGTAAAAATATCATTTTATAATATTAACCTCGACGACTGTGGAACTGATCAGAAAAAATTTTAATACAGTAAATAATCTACTCAACAGAGAAAAATCAAGACTACTTCCAGAACATTGTTCAAAAAAGAACTCGCAGAAAAATTCGTCCACTATTTTGATGATAAAATTGCTAAAATCAGACCCGAAATAATGTCAAAGCAAAACACAATAGCCGAAAATTTCGAAGACGAGGCTGTCCCATCAACCTCAAATCTCTTCCTTTTCATTGGTCAGTGAATCAAATCCGAAATCAATCATTACGTCTGGAACGTTCAAATGATGTGAACTCGCCCCGCTTCTGAAGCAGCATTTTGAACTGTTCCTCCCAATTATGTGTAAAATAATCAACAAATCTTTTCAAATCGACTTATTTCTATCTGATCTTAGCAAAGTAATCATTAGATCTCTTAATTTGAAGAAACCACACGTAGACCAAGACAACCTAAAGAATTACCGCCAAGTCAGTTTTCTTAGTTATATATCAAAGCTTTACTTCAACTAATGATCATACAGCAATCACCTGGACAACCCCCTTCAATCAAGATAAGCAGTGATATCTCCAGTGTCTTAGACAAGCGGCAATATATCCAATTAGTCCTACTTGATCTCTCTGCCACTTTGGACACCCTGGACATTCCTGATCTCCTAAAAACATATGTACTTCAACATGTACAGTACTCGGCTGCAAGACTCTTAACAAAAAAAGCGGATCATCTTCAAAATCTTACTCCTTACATAAAGAAATGAATGACAAAATGTCAATACATAAAGGAAATCCCAAACGCCATGAATCCATCAGAGGACTACTTGTCACACCACCATTACAACTTGAACTCGACAAAAGATCTTTTGCGTTTAAAGCGTCATATCTTTGGAATGTATTACCAATTAAATGCCAAACTACATAAAAGAAATGCTCAAACGTTATAAATCCACCAGAGGACTATACGCTCTTCATCAAAAGAAATTCTTGTCACACCACCAATATGAACTCAGCAAAAGATATTTTACGTTTGCAGCACCATATCTCTGGAATCAATTACCAATTAAAATTTGGTTGTACGATTTACACAATATCCACCATTTTTTCAACTCATATAATAATAACTTATTAATATTTGATAATATACTTTTCTTTGTGTCAAATTGGCATTTTTAATCTAACATCATAACATTTTGTCATTCAAACTGCCAATTCCAAGCAAGCGATTTCGTGCAATACACGAGTTATGTCCCTTGGTTACAACTTCCATACTAACTTGCTTTAAAATATTTCTTTAAAAATACACCTACATTTTTGTCAGTTTTATTGGGGGTTTGTTTTCATTATGAATTATCATTTGATATTTAATGTTTTTCTCATAAATTTTGTACTGGTTAGCTAATATGTAGTCACATGCAGTCGCTGATTAGATGTGCAAAGCCCATAAGCTAAAAACTCCCCACACCCACAGCGCATACTCTCTTCTGCTATATATTTCAATAGTCTTGTGATCGTCTAGTATTTATAACTCTCTTCTTTGGATTCCTCTTCACGTTGTGTATTTTCTTCTTACTATCTTTGTCTTACCAAGAATAACAATGCATCGGTTCGCTTCTACATTTTATATCAAGCTGGATACATATGGATACAATGCATAATTTACAATACAATACTTCAAATTAACTTGTCTTTCTCTCCTACCCCTAACTCGGCGATGAGTTTACTGGCGGCTACATCATTTGAGTGCGTTAGATATGACTTCTATACAATGTGTGAATCTAATAATTAAAGACACAATATGGTCACAAAGACCATAGTACTACAGGCTTTCGTTCCCATATTTCATTCGGGACCAAGGTGGCTACGTGTGTAAGACGCTGGCTCGCTAGCTTGGGCGTCGCGGGTTCGCTCACGGTGTTAGACGGGAAAGTTCATGGGGTTTTTCCTGCGTGGAGGACGGAGGGCGTGACAAGGACAGCTGTCTAGTCGTTCAGATAAGACGAAAAACCGAGATCCCGTGTACACTATGGCCTGCACGTAAAATATCCCTTGGCAGTTGGAATTCGATATAAAAGTAGGCCGTAGCGTCGCTGTCTAGGCAAAATTTCCCTTATAGAACACTGTATGGCGTATGCCCAGCCGGAGCAGAGCAGTAGGCGTTAAACCTCATTTCGTTTCATTTCATTTCCACATTTGTATTAACTATATCTGTAAAAATATCAAGGAATGTTAATCCTTTGTTTAACTATTTTATATGTCTGTATCAGAGAGCACTAGGTCACTCATGCACACTAGATTTTACGAATTTAAGTTTAGAACAGAACTTTAAAATACAACATTATACAATCTGGATATAATAGAATTGTCGTGTTATATAAAGGACATTATTGGCCGTTTTACTACACCTGTCTAAGGATTTATATTGCTGGTTCATCTGTTTATATATACAAACAATAAAAATTATATAAAACAATTAACTATAATATTCTAAATGACTTATAAACTGGGTTATTTATTTAGCTGTACATTCAATAGTATATGCACCATTCACAGACGCCATCAAATCAAAATACAACGCATATACCTTCTTTGTGTCCAAAATAAATTACTGTATTGAAGAAAAAATACCAAACGGCAAATGAATTCTCCTTGTACATGCGCATTTCAGCACCATAATTATAAACTATATCCGTTTAGAAAAAGCGACACGCGACGCAAAGGACGACGTCGTGTTAAAATGTCGACGTCGCCTTTGTTTCTCTATATCTTAACATTGAAAAAGGCGACGCATTACGCGAATGTTTCGCAAGTAGCTAAGTCTCTAACTCAATATGACCCAAAGTCTTTAATATTGTGAGAGAGAGAGAGAGAAATGGGGTTTAATGTCCACTCGACACAAACTAGGTCATTTTGGGACTAACACATGGTTTAATTTTATTTCAATAATTCGCTTGCGCGTAGGAGTCTTTAGCAGTGGGAGGAAACCGGAGGACCCGGAGAAAACCCACGAGGTTGGACAGGCGACCCTACTCCTTGCCACGTACAACCGGGGATTCGAAACCACGCCAGTTGACTCAATGACAGACTTTATGGTACAGCGCGCACGTGCTAACCATTCAGCCACCCAACCCCCCTCTTTAATATTGAAAACACGAATTATTTGATGTTGTGATCTTACCGGGAAAATATGAGCTTCTGATATCCAATATTTAAAACAAGATAAACATATTTTACCATTGGTGATGAATATCACTACTTATTCAATTGTACTTATTTTATTAAAAAACGCGAAAAATATATATCCAGATTTTATTATACAAGACCTAATACTTTTAAATATAATAAACTTTTTAATTCAAGCAAACAATCAATAATTATAAAATTATGTATGTTTTTAAAGATAATACTTAACAAATTTATGTCCATTGACTAAGAAATTAAAAGCCTCCATCTTGTAAATATGTAAATAACCTATCACTCATATGTCATGTATTTGATCTGAGTTGCGAATAAAGTTCTGTTCTGTTCTGGTACACGAATCGTGTACCATAATGCGTTCCAACGGCATTTGTAATAAGAGACTCGAAGAACAAGTCTAGACATATTCCACAAGTCATGACACATAGTGACGTAATATTCTTATCAGGGGAACATGCGCAATAAATACTATCGGTGTAGACAGGAATAACCAGACTCTAGGGATTGCCATTCAACTGAGACTTCTAGCGTATTTCGCCGAACATAACTGATTAGAAATTACAGTAAAAACAGAAACGATTGAATGTAAATCAGTTTATATACATGTACATTCATAATACATTATTAATATTATAATAATATGCGTTGCGACCAATTTGAGTCAATTTCTAGGTCCCAAACATTAGCGATTTAGTTCCTCTAAGTGTATATTACATAATAATATAATGAATAACTGTTTTGATCTCTCCATCGACCTGATGAAGGCGTTGTTCGTTGTATGTGTATTTATTTGAAAGACTACCGGAATTCATTTCAAATGTATGATAACGTATGTTACATTGCCTAATGTAATGAATAACTATTTCGATCTTTCCACAGATTCCATAAAATACACGCCCACACACAAGATCAAGTATCAGAAGTCAATCCAGCAATGGCCAGAGAGGGATTTCTCGGGACATTGCTTAGGAATATAACCACCACGCCACACGTATTATAGTCTAATGAGTAATGTGGTCCGCAGTGACTCTATAATGTAACACTTTTAGACTTGGCGCTATATGAATCTCTGTGAGATAGAAGATCTGATAGGCCAAAAGGTCGCTGAGTGACATATTATTAATGCAAAATATAGCCTAAGTTAGTAAGATCTTGCGGGCGAATAAAGGGACTTAACGAAAAGAACCCCAAGCCGTTTTGGAACAACGTAAAGTCAAAAAACCAAGATACAACCATTCTGTAAAGGCACAGGTACGGCTGATCCGTGCCACCTACAGTTCTCTGGAAACCATAAACCAACTTTACCAGATCTGAAAATCACCGACACTGGAGTTACTAAATTACTTTTGAATTTAAAGACTGCCAAAGCTATGGGACCAGATCGTATCCCAAATATCGTCCTGAAAACATGTGCATATGAACTCTCACCAGCTTTAACTGAAATAATCCAAAAATCAGTAAACACCTGAACATTACCATCCGATTGGAGAAATGCAAACATTAGCCCAGTATTTAAAAAAGGTGACCGCCACCAAGCCGAGAACTTTAGGCCAGTGAGTCTCACTGCACTGTTCTATGCAAATCATTGGAACACATAATATGTAAACACTTACTAAAACATTTTGAAAATCACCAAATATTCACAAACAGGAACCACGGCTTCAGATCAGGATACTCCACTGAAACCCAACTGATAGTCACAATGAACGACCTACTCGAAAGCTATGATCAGAAATTGCAAGTCGATGTGGCGATCCTAGAGTTCTCAAAAGCCTTTGATACTGTACCACATGACAAACTCCTTCATAAACTAGAAAATTATGGCGTGAGAGGAAATATACTGAACTGGTTAACATCTTTCTTGAAAGATAGACATATGAATGTCGCCATTGAGGGTGAACATTTTGACAGTGTTAAGGTTGAATCTGGTGTCCCCCAAGGGGCGGTTTTATGTCCACTGATGTTCCTTTGCCACATAAATGATCTTCCGGACGCAGTTAAATCCACCGTTCGTTTGTTCGCAGACGACTGTCTTCTCTGCAAGACGATTCGCCCGTGCGATGATCACCTTGCACTACAAAGGGACCTCCAAGAACTGGAAAAATGGGCTGAACTCTGGGGCATGAAATTCAACGCCAAAAAGTGTTATATCCTCAGCGTCCAACAAAAGTCAAGTTTTTTCTATGAACTAGATTATACCATATTACAACAAGTTGACGCAGACCCATACTTGGGTCTGCATATTTCGGGAAACCTTACGTGGGAAACTTATGTAAGTAACATCTGCAAAAAGGCTAATTCTACGCTTGGTTTCCTGAAACGTAATTTAAAACATTGTCCTCAAGACTGCAGGAAGTTGTCATGTATCTCGTTAGTTCGCTCTACTCTTGAATACGGAGCTGTTATCTGGTACCCTTATTTAGTAAAGGCATGGACCCTATAAGGTCCATGGTAAAGGACATTAACTCTCTGGAAAAAGTACAGCGACACGCAGCTAGATTTATAATGAACGATGGTTGCGTCCAAGATATGCTACAGGAACTCAACCTTGACACGCTGCAAAACCGAAGACGTCACTCAAGGTTAGTGTTCCTCTTCAAGATTATTCGGGGTATGGTGCCGGCAATTGACAATTCAACATATTTGACACCCATTACAAATAAGAGACGCATCAAACCAACAAAAAAAATTTAGTGACAATCTAACTACCAATATCGTCGAAAAATTCAGTGTGAATCACCCAAACTGTTTTAAAGTAAAAGACTACAACACAAAACAATTTAAAAACTCTTTTGTCATCAAGGCAGTGCAGGACTGGAACATCCTAGAAGAGAGTGTGGCATGTGCACAGTCAGTGGAGAGTTTCAAAGCAGCTCTCCAGGGCCGCAACTAAGCAGACGACACTCACTCCCGACGCGTTAAAAGTGGTTCCTGCGTCGTATATAGCCAGATACAGATTACAGATCTTCAAAGTGAATTCCAGTGTTTGTAACTGAATTCAGGTTTTTATAAGCTAGTTCCGGTGTTTCCCGTGATTAGTCCCTACCGCCTTATAATATTAATATAAGGTCCATGCCAACATAGACGGGCTAATCCATAGTTGTTTACTATAAGTTTCCCGCAATTCAATTCAAGTAGACAAAACAATGGAACATGTGATTTGCAAATGAGGGAGGTCATTGTAATATCGGCATATCATTGGTCAACTTTGTCAGCTTCCGTTTCCTCACATGCGCAGCCATATTGCTAGAACTTAGAGAATATTTATCATTTTTCTACGGAAAACTGCTTTTAAAAAAAACCGTTTAGCATTACTGTTTGTTGTCGTTAATGTCCGTTCGTGCATGCCCAAGCATGGCGTCTTTTCTATTTTAAGAATTTACGTTATTTTAATGTACCGGAAACGTATTGGTTGTATGTAAACAAAAATAAAACTGTAAAGTTCTAAAAATGTCAGCGAACCACGTGGATTCTAGTCAAGAAATACAAGCCGGCCAGTTGTCGCCGAGTAAAAAACGTAAACATAAGTACATAGGTAAGGTCAACGTAAATTGGCGTCTGCATATGGAAGGGACATTTTAAGAGAAAACTAAAGCTTGACCTCGTCATATTGTCATTGGCTGTCAAATAAATAAACATAACTTAAAAACTGAATTAAAACTTTACTCTGTAGTCAGCCTAAATAATAAGTATTATTAAACTGACATTTCTTACCAGACCTATTTTTACCCTTCACTAGGATGAGTTGCTAAAAATGTTGTTTTTTCGGAAGTGTTTGTTTTTAGCCACGATTGGAGGACTTTCTTCATTTCCATTTCAAACTGGTTTTATCATTCAACCCTTGTGGTTTTTTGAAACTAGATTTTCAACACTTAGACTAGACATGCAGTGGCTTACTGAGTAAGGCCTGTGTTTTCCATGTAACGGTACGCGTTTTTACCAGTGAAAATTAAAGTCGGTCAAGACAAATGTTAGGAATCATTCCATTTAACCGCCGAAAATGAACACATATGCCCATGATATGGTAAAGAGGGTTAAGGTGCTTAGGTCACTAACCATTTCATTTCAAAAGTTTCAAATAAATTTTAAGTACAATTGGTTAAGATCAGCATTTAGGTAAAAAAAAAAAAAGAATGAATAAGATCATTCTTCAATGGAAGGGCTAGTTTGAGACTCCATTTCATATACCGTAACCATGTCACAACATCAAGTGTTATTACCCAAAATTTTTATGCTGCATTGAAGTTGAATTACACTAATTCTATTGTATGGACATACAACAGTTTCTGGAATAAAAATCTTACCCCAAGCTGGTGGGGGGGGGGGGGGGATGGCCGAATGGTTAGCTTGTGCGGGTTGCATCACAAGATCTGTCATTAATCAACTGGCGTGATTCCCTGGTTGTATGTGACAAGGAATAGAGTCGCCTATGACCTGTCCAACCTTGTGGGTTTCTCTGTGTCCTCCAGTTTCCTCCCACTGCTAAAGACCCCTATGCGCACGCGAATTATTGAAATAAAATTGAACCATACTTTAGTCTCGAAATGATCCAGTTTGTCTCGAGTGGACATTAAACCCCATTTTGCTCTCCCTCACCAAGCTGGAGGGACCACATCAAACATGCAAATGTTAAGGATACAAATCTAGCTCCATGATGCCTCAGTTCCAAATCTTTGTCTTATAGAATCTGGTACAGATGATGCTGATACAAATTTATCTCAAGACGATGAAATAACATTTAAGTCTGCTAAAACTAATCATAATGAAACATGCTGGACAGAAGCTGATAAAGGTAGGGTAGTCATCTTTAATATGGTTTAACCCATTCATCTTTCATACCGTATTAAAAAGGGAGCCATGCTAAGTGGGTAAGACGCTGGCTTGCTAGTCTGGAGGTTGGGTGTTCGATCCCTGCATTGGCTGAGAAAGTTCATCGGGATTTTCCGACACGGTTTTCCCCTAGTGCAGGACAGAGGGCCTTCCCTTGGCAGTTTAAATTCGATATAAGAGTAGGCCATAGTGCCACTTCCCGGGCAAAATTTCCCTCATAGCACATTGTATGGGGTATGCCCGTCTTCATTAGCCCAATCGGAAATTTTAGAATTTGTAACATGTACACTATGAAAGTGGTAGGTTTCATCATCTGGATTTTACACATCTCAGCGTGCTGTTATAGAAAATTTGGAGGGTGGATGGCCGAATGGTTAGCACAGGTGCGCTGTGTCATAAGGTCTGTCATTGTCCATTGAGTCAACAGGCGTGGTTTCGATTCCCTGGTTGTACGTGTACGTGGCAAGGAATAAGGTCGCCTGTCCAACCTCGTGGGTTTTCTCCTTGTCCTCCGGTTTCCTCCCACTGCTAAAGACTTCTACGCGCAAGCGAATTGTTGAAATAAAATTGAACCATGTGTCCCAAAATGACCTAGTTTGTGTCGAGTGGACGTTAAACCCCATTTCTCTCTCTGTAGTTGGGCCGAGTTTGTTTGCACTGTTTTTAGCAATCTTTTGATAAATGTTTTCATAACTAATTTGTGCAATAAAATTGGAACTAACGTAGATTTCAAAACCTATAGAAACTTTATTACAGAAATCCATGTATGGTTGAAATCAGATATTCGTCATTTGATGGATAATTTAGAAGCGGCCATTATAGAAGCAGATGGAGAAACTAGATCTTGTATAGGACTAGAGCAAAAAATAAACTGGGATTCTGTGAAATTTGGTCGGTATTCAGCCGAAGATTGTCTATTTATGTGGAAAAAAATACAGAAGAAGGTAAATTTAATGATATGTTACTTCAAAAATAATAAGGTCATCTGTTCAACCACACAAATTTTTTTATTTGAAAGTATACTTCAAATACTAACATTTTGTCCGATACAGGAAATATCATTTCTTCCAGGCCTTTACTGGTGAGAAAAAAATTAACAAGTCAATTAAATTTCAGCAATTTCATGTAATAACCCTAAAAGTTATGGTCCTTTATCCATAGATTCATGCCATTCCTTCTTGTGCCATTCTTTATTTCATTCCTTCTTCTGTTTATCTGATTTAGGTGAGGAAAACAAGAACAATGTGTGAAGTGATGAATGAAGCTAAACAACTGGTATCAGATAATGTTGAATCGTTTGTAAGTAGTACAAAAAGCTTTCATAAAGAATTTGGGGCTATGGTGGCTATCTGGGTAAGAAGCTGGCTCACTAGCCTGGAGGTCGGGTGTTCGATACCTGCATTGGCCGAGAAAGTTCGTCCAGATTTTCCGGCATGGTTCCCCCTTGTCAGTGATGCCTGCCAAGGACAGCTGTCTAGTCGTTTGGATGGGACAAAAAAAAAAACGAGGTCCCACGTACACATGGGCGTGCACACAAAAGATCCCTTAGCAGTTTGAAGTCGATATAAGAGTAGGCTGTAGCCTATGCCGGTCTTCATTAGCCCAGTTCGGAGTAGAGCAGTAGGACGTTAAACCCCATTTCATTTTATTTCATAAAGAATTGACTGGCATGTATGAAAAAGATAGCACAATTAGTATTATTACTTTAGTTGTCTTAAAGATACATAATGTAAGATTTAGACATTCTTACTTTAATAGTTCAAAAATAGATAATGCAAAATCTATATTTTGAAAATTTCATTCAAATTACTGTATTGCAAGTGAAGATATTAACCTTTGAAGGTTTGACAAGATGCGTGCATTAAAGGTCATCAGGAAAGCTTCATAAATTATTTAGATAATGCAAGTAATTATGTCAACATATCCTTTCGATAAGTATAACATGAACCTGAATGTCAATATTACCTGCAACAGGTAAATTTCAATGTTAGTAATTTACGCCATTCTCTGTAGGTAATCATAACTTTCCGTCAATAAACAATCTGTGACGTCTTTTTAGTCCTTCTGCTCATAGAAATATAGACTAGAATATGAGCAGAAGGACTAAAATGACGTCACAGATTGTTTATTTAAAGAAAGTTACAACTACTCACGGAGAACGGCAAAAATTACTGACATTGAAATTATAATGGATCAATTTGATTAATTTTTGGTGATCAGATTCATATTGAAATGGTTTTACAGATTAACATAATCATGATCTTTTAATTCAATGATGACACATAGAGTTATATGAATTTGAAAATACGTAAAGTAAGACACTGCTAGGCTTGGAGTTGGGTGGTTTATACTATAGTGCTCCTACGACTAGTCAGATAGCCGTAAACGGTTAGAACTGGACGGTTAAACGGTTCGAATTCAACGGTACGGTTATTTGGAGATGTCCCCCATTAAACAGAGTTGTGTCTGAATATATTCCTCTCTATAACAAAACTTGCCCGTTGATGTTTGAAAATCTTAGAATGTAACAGTCGTCCTACGATGTCGACTGCTTAAAAATAATACTATTAATAGCACTCGTCGTGGTCATACGGCAAAGACAACGGACCTTGTTCTGACTTTAGCTATTGTTAATCCAATCTAAATACTTCTCGGCATTTCTAACTATATTCTAACTTGTTTATTAATTACTTCAAAACGTAACCACCTTTCAAAATATAATCATAAAGGCTAGAAAATGACATTATACTAGATTCGTTACGACATTCAACACGTTTCATATCACATAATTTCTCGCAAGAATTCTACTTTGGTTTTTAGTTAAATTAACCAATCATAAAAATTCTACTTGCAAGCGAGGAATTATTTCTTTATTATCCAATCAATAGACGCCTTCCAATTTACTTTATTCTATTCTTAGTAACATTGTGTAATTATAATATTATCGCCATCTGTCACGTATGAAGGGAAACAGAGTATTGTTTTGTATATTATCGTTCTATTGAATTAAAAAATGTTTCAAATGAACCAAGTTAACCAGGTAAATAAATAACTACGGCCTAAGATAGTTTAAATTTTCATTAAAGAATTGTACATTCCTGAAAATATTCCTGAATTATTTGCATGGTAATGCCATTTAGGCGAGTATAGCGTGCGCACAAGTAATGACTCACACCTCCTGACAAGCTCTGTTTTATGTTTAAAATTGATACCATACTGTTAACGGTTACTAACTGGTTAATAGCTACGGCTATTCAAATAACAAAAAGTCTTAACCGTAGGAGCACTAGTTCTCTTGATTAAGTTGCTATAAGAAAGAAGGTATAATCGTAATAACTAAAGAATTCTGCTTTTGCCTGTTGTGTTTCATAGTTTTTGAAGGGATATTTGTGACTAAGTCTTCTTGTTTACTCTTCAGTTAAAGTTTCAAAAAGCCCTGACAGCAGAGGAACTTTATGTTGATAAAAAGTTGGATGAATATTTAGAAAATCATTCAGATGTGGAGCGGGACGATGCTGTGGAGGTTTTAAAATCTAAATATAGTAATTTATCTGATAGACGAAAGGTAATTTCAGTATATTTCATTATTATATTCAATACATGCTCGTTTCTCACAAAGGAAAATGATTACAGCTTAAAATATTGTGTGGTGGCGTTTGACAACAAGACCATTTTTACTTCTGTGTTTACAGAAAAATAATTTGGAATATCTGTTGGCAAAACTGGAGGTATTATATATACATGTAAGTACGGTAATCAGCAAGCTTGTATATTTGCATATCAAAATTGCAGTTAAAAATACTGATTACTTGAATCAGGGTTTCGTTATACAGATGACACTCATTATAATTCAGCCCGTCAAATTTAATAAAACATTATCTCATGAAATTGTAAAAAAAAAGTCTGTTTTTATACGCCCGTGTGGAAATGTGGTTATATATTGTCATCAGTCTGTCCGTCCGTCTGTCGTCCATAATTTCTTGTGAACACTCTAGAGACTACATTTATCATCTCTCTCTCTCTCTCTCTAAATTAGTGAAACGAAGAACCCTTTTGATCACTTATAGAGTTATAGCCCTTGTTTCGCGTATTTGTACCCTGTGAAAGCTCTAACAACCAAAGTTATCATCTGATCTGTATGATCTGTATGATATTTATATGCATTAGTTAGATTATTGAAATGAAGAATCCTATTGAATTTCAGCAATTTCCGTTTATTAGGTCTAGAGTTATACTTATGGCTCTTGTTTTAACAACAAAAGTTATCATCCAATCTGTATGATATTTATATGTATCCTTTAAATTAGTTATATGAAGAAGTCTATTGAATTTCAGCAATTTCCATTAATTACGTCTAGAGTTAAAATTATGGCCCTTGTTTCACTTTCTTGAACCTTGTGAACGTTCGAATGATCTGTATGAAATTTACATGCATCATTTAAATTAGTGAAACGTAGAAGCCTATTGAATTTCAGTTATAATCTAACTGCTCGGACGATATAGCTGCTGTGGGCGTATGTTTTGTTGCCTGGCAACCCATCTTTAATCTGTTTTTTTTTTTTCAGGAGAAATATGAAACTAAAGCAAAGGAGATGCTGAAAGTGGTTAAATCACAGAAGTAAGTAAACTTTAGAAAGCACAGAAAAGGGCCATATAAATGTGGGTTGTATTTGAAGCCAGTGTTTACTGTAGGCCTATATACACTTTTATTCAAATTCTTTGATAATTATATAATAACAGGTTAGCAAGCCAGTGCCTTTCTCACGGACTCACCACAGCTCCCTGTTTCAATTTATATAATTATTGGGGATCACGTGGCTAAGTGGGTAAGACGATAGCTCGCTATCCTGGAGGTCGTGTGTTCGATCCCTGCATTGGCCGAGAAAGTTCATCCATATTTTCCGGCGTGGTTCTCCCTTGTCAGTGATGCAGGACGGAGGGGCTGACAAGGAAAGCTGTTCTAGTCGTTCGGATGGGACGAAAAACGTAGGTCCCGTGTACACATTGGCGTGCACGTAAAAGATCCCTTGGCAGTTGGAATTCGATATAAGAGTAGGCCGTAGTGCCGCTGTCCGGGCAAAATTTCCCTCATAGCACACTGTATGGCGTATGCCCGTCTTCATTAGCCCAGTTTAGGAGCACAACAGTAGGACGTTAAACCCCATTTCATTTCATTTCATTTATATAATTATCAATGGATTTGAATGAAATTGGTGTTAACGGCTCAATACCACTCTTGTTGTAACTGAATAATTGGTCCCAATCTTTATTCTGGTCAACAAATTGCACTATTTTACAATATTCCAATTAATTGATGATACAAATTTCATCTTAACACACCTAATTTAAAAAATTGGAAAAATTCAACTAAATTATTTGAAAAGCCTGACGTAAAGCTTTTCAAATGTGACTTGGATTTAAAAATATTTTTGAACCCTTTGGACAAGTAAAATAGGATTTAATGGATAATTTACACAACAGGTAGGACACTAACACATCTAGTACTTAGAATAAGGCTATTTTTTATTTTCTGGAGCTGTCAAGCCAGCAAGAGTGTTATTGTCCCTTTAAGTATATATATAATAAACACTGAGTGACTGCACCACTTTTATATGGTCATTTTATGTTGTGGTTAAGTTATAAATAAATATTTCCCTTGCTCCTCTCAATGCATGTATTTGAATCATTACATCCTCAGTTCCATTGTGGTCGAATATCTGTAAATTTGTATTTTATAGTTATGTGTGCTATGTCAGGTGGGAGAATTCTACTAAGAGTAAGACTGCTCGTATCAATTTCTTTGAATCACATGCTCTAGCTAAATAGGGCTAGTCAAATAGTACAATTAAGTGAAATAGGGCTCGTTTAATAGGACAATTAAGCCCTATAGTGCTAATAATAGGATAATTAAGCACACTAGGACGAATAATAGGATAATTAAGCATGCTAGTTCTAGGGCTGTGTCGATACAGTTCATTTTCGATACAATACGTATTGACGATACGACAACCCGATACGAGATAGGTATCGCGATATCATATCATGAATTATGCCCAAAATAATCTCAAACTACATTCTGTTTCAATATGTTTGAGATGGGTAAGCATCAGGGTTCTTAATCCATTTTGAAACAAACCGGCCAGAATTGGGTCAATTGAGGTCCCGTAAGATATGGGTTAATTATAAGCTCCATTCCCTTTAATATAACTAGACTTCATTTGTTGTGGAGAATGTCGTATTTTAATGTATGTGATTACCACAAAAATAACGACAGGTACACCTTTTGAAAATTTTCCATATTTAATTCACGTACCATCTTGAAGTTTGTGTAATATTCCAGAATAAATTAATTACTGTCTTCGTTTATTCGATGAAACGTTCGCTTTTCATAAGTCGATGATCTAAAATATTAGCATTTTTCAACTATTGCCAGTATCAGAAAATGCCGTACGTACACAAAATAAGCTGATACGGCACCATGGCATTTCTTCATAACACTCCGGTAACTAGCCACGTAACTTGGCAAAAGTTTTTATTCATTCGTCAATTGATAGACACACGTACGGCACAATTGTACCGTGACAACCATACTTGAAATTGCTTTAAAATAAAACTTCCGAACGATTATGATATAGCCTTCAATAAAAACAATATTTTTTAAATTAAGCCTTTGCCAGAATGTGTAAAAAATCAAGTGCTATTTAGAACTGGTTTATTGACCTAATTCGAAGCGATATGTCACTTGTCATTGGAATTCTATCAGGAAAATATATTATTAAATGACTGTTTCTCGGTGTATTCTGTGTTCTATCAGGGGATTATATTCAATGAAGATTTAAATTTACCTAACAACTGGTCAGTGAAATTCACTGACCAGTTGTTAGGTAAATTCACTGACCAGTTGTTAGGTAAATTTAAATCTTCATTGAATATAATCCCCTGATCCGCGCTCCGTATGAATTCCTGGTACAGGTAGATATTAAAATAATAACTGGATCATAGTAGATATTAAAATAATAACTGGATCATACATTGATGGATTTAATATCTACCTGTACCAGGAATTCATACGGAGCGCGGATGACGCTCGATTGGCAAACCATGCCGAGATCGTCTTCTTTCGCCACGTGGGTTTCGTGGTCTTTCTTAAAGGAGGAATTTTCTCAGCGATACAGCTATATTACGTATCGATATAAATATTGCTGGAACGTATCGATACATATCGGTGTATCGATATATCGACACAGCCCTAGCTAGTTCTAGTGTATATTAAACCAACTAGGGCTAGTATATACATAATAGGACAATTACCGGTAAGTCAACTAGGGCTAGTATATGTAATATGACAAGCCCACTAAGGCAAACATATGAAAAATAACAATTAGCTAACTAGGGCTAGTATAATAGGACTACATTGGCAATTCATCTACTTTGCATTGATTTATTATTGGACTGTTTTATTTTCTAGAGGAAAAGATCCCTGCCCAAAAGCTCCCTTACCTGTCAATTTTTTTATTGAATCTAAACTAGAATCAACAATGAAAAGACATCCAGAGGTATGTACAGCTTTGGTTGAGTGACTGGTTAATTGAGACTGGTCAGTACTATGCAGCAAATAGAAGCAGGCCAGTTGTTAATATTACATTGTCAAAAATGTTTGACTCTTAGATAAATAAAGTAATACAAATTCTGCTATCTTTTTCATACAGACCAGTCCATTCTTTACTTGCGGTATATTCACCTTTCTAGTGTCGCAGGAACTCTCTATTGGAACAAACATTCCTTGCTTCAAATCTCTGATATGAATTCTTGGAATATGTTAGCCTACCTTAGTTACATATTCGATAATATTTAGGCTGACCTTAAAAATATCTTTGTTTCACCAAACCCGACCCACAATCGAGGAGAAGGGTCGGTAGGTCGGGTTTTTTTCAGATTTTTTTTTTAAGAGCTAATTTGACAGCTTGATAATTTTCCGGGTGCAAACATTCGTCTTCTTTTATTGGCAAACAAATCAATGACATCGGCATCGGGATTTTTCTTGATGCACGACTCGCACACAAATTGCGACAAACTCACGTTTGAAACTCCCTCAACACGTTTTTAACGATCGTGCGGGTTGTGCCTTTATTTTTCTCGAAAACGGATATTGAAAATATCGTCGTCATGTTTAAAACGACGCCCCACAGACATAGAGGCAGAATCATTTCGTGGGAATGGACGTGCTTTCGTCTGCAACCATTTTGTTGAGAAGCGACACCTATGACGCTTTCGTCTTGATCAACCAGTTTCAAAAATGAATCAAACCATAGCCATAATAAAGGGAAATAACTCTCGTGATATATTTCAGGTTGACACACAAAATAAAATAAAAAGATCGCGGAAAAGTGCAATAAAATAATTTAAGTCGGGGGTGGTTTTAGTTAGTCGGTCGCGTTAGGCGAAACAAAGATATTTTTAAGGTCAGCCTTATCCCTTTTTAATGCACAAATTATTTTATTTTATCAAAAAATCACATGTCAGAAAGAAAAAAAAACAAAAAAAACTTGCTGAATTTTTCAGGGGATGTACCTCTACAAAAGATAGGGGGTACTAAAAAATTTGGTTTTAGCAACATGACAACAATAGAAAATAGATACCAAATGATTGTAACAAAACTTTGTGCCTATGTGTTTGTATTGGTTGAGTACGATGTATCCCAGTCACTATTCTAGATACTTTTTGCTACATTTTTTTTGATGTTGACTATTCATCGGCGAAAATAACAACAGTCATTTTCCACCCAAACATATTCTTGGGACTCCACGTTTGATAAGATTACATAGATGTCTATTATGTAAGATTCCCATTTAATATAGTGATCAGTGATTGATCATAATTATATCAAGCTTTTTCGAAAAAAAAAAAGTGAAGTCTTTCACAGTGTAATGCTTAAAATTTAAATTACAATTTATTTTATTTTCAAAAAAAGATCAGGAGTGGCCGAGTTAAATTTAGTATGAAAACTTTGTCTATCATTGCTATGCTTTTAATGCATTATGCTGCTAGTGCTGGACATGGGAATTCAATTTATATTTCGGTCTGATATTAAAAATAATTAAGTCATGTGAAAAATATGACATGAATATTACAATTGAAGAACTCCTAAAATTTGTGAATCACCCTCCTTAACGTTTTTTGGGGGGAGCTTTTTTTAAAGGAGTGATTTTGTATTTGATCAATTTCAGGAGAGCTTAATTTTGCTCTTTTAACATTTTTAAACCTTTAGTGGCATGGCTAGAGAGAAAGTTTCCATAAGACTTCTATTCAATAGTAGTATAAAATAAAAACTGGTTGTTTACATGGATAACCCATAAACTACAATATTGTAAAAGTTGAACCTCTAATTGGAATATCAGTTCAAGAATGGTTCATTTCCATTCAGTATTTACATGTACAATGATATGATGAACTGAAATTCCATCAATCTATACTGCTCTCTATGTAAATGATGTACCACCATCTTTGATTCGTGAAACCGAATTGCTGGACCAATTTTTAATCCAATTGTTGATATTTTAATCTTTTCTTAATAAAATGTTAAATTATTACCATGGATTAGGCACTGGGAGATTTGATATTTTTATGTAATATCACACACAATTAATTTTAACTGTTAAAATTATTTTACAATATTTTTGTTTAGTGACCATCAAACCAGAATTTTAATCTACTTTTAGCTTAGTGAACATCAAGCAAGACTTCACTGTAGATCAAAGTTCCGTGATTTAAAAGATTCTAAGAAAATTAAATATATCAATAAATCTATTGATGCATTTCCTGAATTTCAGGTGAGTCTATTTTAGAAGGGCATTACGATTTAGATGAATTTTGTTTTAATTTATTGGTCAATGAGAATGAGCTTTGTACAATCAACTTCACTAAACATCCCTGGAAATACAAAATTTTCTGACCTTATTTAATAATGTTGTCATATATGTTGGAAATAAATTTATGACGTTAAACGAATATGATGACTGGGAGATCAGCTATTCAGGAATAAATGATTAGTATATAAACTACACATTAGTTTATATAATGGGATGCTCACCTTCAAATAAAATTTTAGATAGTGATCTCTGCTTATTCTGTTATTGCAAAGTCTAATATATAGGTAACTTACTTCTCTGTTTTGTTGCCATTTCTTAGACTTGTCACATTGTTGAAATTTGGAAGCAGGGCGTGGGTTTAACACGTAGTATATTGTTTAATTTCTTTATTAATATGTAGGTTTATATTTATGTGTGTCTCAAATTCAACATTTCTTTACATCATTTACAGAAAGAATTAAGGGCATATTTTGAATCACACCCAGATGTAACAGTTAAACCATTAACATCTTTCTTATCTAAACCAGAAATAACCACCAAATTAAAATACGATGGTTTTCCAGCTAAACCACCACAGTAAGTATACCTTAATTCCCACAAGGGCTGCACCATTTTAAAATACTTTGAGGGGTGAATTAGTTTCATGTTTGATATCTTTTGTCGATTACTTTTGAAAGATAATTTTTTAATCCATTCAAACTGAAATTAATTGACAAATATGTTAGTCACCAAATTTGGCTATATTTCTTTAATTTGACCTTCCAGTTCTCACATTATGATTTGCTGTAGAATGGAGGTCTGTCATTTTGTGTAAGCCGTGAATTTAATCCTATCATTGCCCAAATTTGTGCCAGGATCTAAAAGTATCATCATACATAATACGCAATGCAGGACTCAATAGACATAATTAGTAAAAAACAAAAGTTCAGGTATTTTCATGAAATAAAATAGTTAGCATGATCAATTAGTTCAATAACCATTGCAGTTTCACTTGTTTCACGTTGCCACCATATTGATTACTAGGTTAAACTATTACAACAATAACCTTCTAAATAGTCATTTTAAGGCATGTGTGGTGATATGACCTACTTGTGTTAGCCCTTAAAGAGTCCAAGTAGCTGTTTTCCTGTGCCCACAATCCAAGTACACAGTTCTCATGACAACAAATGTTTAACTGACATCACACGGTGGAATATTAGAGATAAAGCAAGACAGTAATGTCGTGTCCGCAATCCTGTTGCATCCTTCACTTGTTTACGTCCAGATGTCAGGCAGCCATTTTCCCAAGAACTCAATAGTAACAACAGTGAAACCCTCAAGAACACGGTGGTTTAATGAGACTACAAATTCATTCTTGCTCTCTTCAATCCAGATCACTGTGAATGGAACTTTCAGGATGACACCAAGATTAAATTATAATTGTATATTCGTTTGTTTTTGCCTTTTCAGGACAGGCTATTCTTTATTTAGCATAGAAAAATTACGCAATGAAACTTTTATGCATGATTATGATTCAAAGACCAGGTTTAGAGCAATCTCGGATATCTGGAAGGGGTTGAATGCAGAGGAGAAGAAACGCTACGAAGTTCAGTCTACCGAGGTACAATAGCCAATCCCATGATATCACTTGTCTCATAAAAAATAATTTTTGAATTTATACCGTTGCTTTGTTATTATGCTTTGCTATTATATGAAGGGACATTAAGAAATAACTGTCCATAATTTTTTTATGACAAAGTTGCTCAATTCTAACATTGTTTACAAGTTGAGATCTGCAAATTGAATTGATTGGAAAATTTATCAATTTTAAACTACAGCCATGTGAATGTGTGCTTGGCATAGGTCAACAAATGAGTATTATTATTATTAGCCTGTATTTGTGTTTAATATAAATAGTAGAAATTTACATTGGCTTTCTGACAGTGGACATTATATAATATATAACATAATAACACATTGGTGCTGAGTAGTAGAATACCCATTGTTAAATTTAATTACTTGGTTCTGTTTCCATATAATTAATCATACCTTTGATCATGTTATAAGTTGAATTCTACTTTTATTATACGTCCACATTTAAAAGTGGTTATTTAATGTCATCATCCCTATCTCTGTCAATACCCCAGAATTTCCTCTTTGAAAATCTTTTATGTGCTCAAATGGCTAAAATTAACTTTGAATTTATGCACATTGTTTATATTCATGAAACAAAGTCTTGATTTTCAAAAAAAACCTAATAATTACTTGTTCTTGACCATTATTAATAGCAGCTAAAGTTTTCTGATTTATAGACAGTGTATAATTATGTTCCTGAGATGAAGAATCATTGCCAATTTTTGAGCTTGCTGTCCCAGCAAAATCTTGTGGACACACTGTTGCCTGAAGTTTTCCAAATGCCATAACCTTGGTGGACTGCTCGGCCGACTTAATTGCTATTATTTATTTATGGTTTTTTTTATGTTACAGATGAAAGAAGAATATAGAAAAAGTATGAAGGAGAAGCTATTATCAATATCAGAAGAAGAAAAAGATTTATTAAGTCAAACAATACATTTACCTACATTAGATAGTCTAAATGATGATCCCTCCAAAAAATCCAAGGTAGGTCTTTCACTGACATTGGGCCTACTTGTTGAGAAGTAATGGAAAACTGATGTCCACCTGCATATTGGAATTTAGAATTCTAAAGAGAGTAGTAAGAAACACTAATCTCACGCAAAATTTTCCTTTAAAGGAGCTAAATCTCTATTTTGAATGTATATAAACTGATTCACATTAAGTCACTTCTGTTTTTACTGGAATTTCTAACCAGTTATGTTTGGCGAAATATGTGATGAGTCCAAATTGAATGGCAGTCTTTGTCGTCAGGTTATTCCAGTCTACACTAGTAGTATTCTCTTGTGGGATATGTTTAGCCTCGTTCATCGAGTCGCTTCATTACAAATGGCATTTTCATTTTGTCTTAGATATTGGGATATCAGAAGCTAATCTTTGTATGGTAAGATAACATCAGTGTTGATTTAAATTGACCAATAAGTCATGTTTGCAATGCCGAAGGCTGTGGATGCTCCTGAGTTAGCGTCTTATCTCCTTTAAATGTAATGATGAAAAAAATAACATATTTTAAATTTTGATTCCATTTCTTTGGACTTACTTTCCTGGCTGTTCCATTGGAAAATACCTTAAGGAATGATGAGAATGACTGTAATTACAAAATGTTACTGGATGTGATCTTGAAATAGTGAATTGTTAGTTATGGTGGTCTTGAAAAACTAATTGATTAGTAAAAGGGGTCTTGAAAAAGCATTTTGTTAGTTAAGACGATCTTGTACAGAGTGAATTATGTTTGTAGACTTTTGGGTTAATGAAGGGAAGTCTATAAATTCAAACATGGTTGGTGAACAACCAGGTAGTCATAACCTTTTCTCTGTAGACTGTAAGATCTCTGTCATGTATACCAGTCATCAGTTTGATCATGCATTTCTACATCACACGGAGAGGTCCAGCTGTATTAACACATAGAAATTAATCATTGATAAGGCCTATTTGATTCTTAACATTGATATATATTTTTTTTTTTAGAAGAAAACAAAGACAACGTTAATTACTGCCTTTATGTAAGTTGATATTTTTTAGACTTGTAGGGTCAGTTCGATGAAATCCTTCCAATGCTGTCTTGCAATCAAGCATCTACAGTTCTTCGAGAATGAGGTTCCATAGGTACATGTTTGCTTTGAAAATTAAAGGTCCCAAGAGAGCTAACATTTATATTGTTTGTCCCAAAAAAGCTTGTGAATATGATATAGATTAGATATATTAAAGGATCATGTATCCTTATTAAATTTTGTCAACATCTAAGTTTTCCTTTCTGATCAGTTGCTGTTGAGACGTATCTTCTGTGTGGACATATTTCCATGTTTTGGGTGACTATTTTTTTGAATACTTTGATATGTCAGGGGACTTACAATATCAAATACATGTTTTATTTTTATGCCCCTAACATCAATATGTTTATTTCAAAGATATAAAATAATTTCTGTTCGAGACAAGAAAAAACAATTTCTGATAATTAATCCATCTTATTGTTGTCTCTACCAGGAAACCTAAGAAAAACGAGAATGGAACAGATAAAAATAATGATAATATTTTACCTAAAATCTTTCCTGGTGAACCACAAAATCCTAAACGGTAATGTACACACGGCTTGATTTTTATGTAGACCCACATAGTTGTTTAATGCTCTGTCAGTCTAACAGAGTGGTGATTGTGTTTAATCTCATTAATTATAAACTTCACTCAAAATGAGAAATAAACATACGAAAAGGAAATATTTCCCAAACATTTTATAATACTATTGTAATAGTATAGGAAACCAGGAATATTTTTTTTATTGCCCTACAGTTGGAACAATTTATGTGTGCAGGAACAATTATTTTTAAAATGTTTTTCTTTTTCTTTTTCTTCAGTAATGCATATGCATTATTTGTAGAAGCCGAGATGCCCAAGATAAAAAATGTCAAAAGTGTGGATAAGTTTAAAATGATAGGTAAGTTTTCATGACAGTGCTAGTTCTAATCTTTACAATTAATAGAGGGACATCTAGTAAACTAGATATATAACTACATGGTGTTGTGTTCTTCTCTTATTCTAGGGGGGGTGGGGGGGGCCGAATGGTTAGCTGTATCATAAGGTCTATCATTGAGTCACCTGTCAAACCTCATGGGTTTTCTCCGGGTCCTCCAGTTTCCTCCCACTGCTAAAGACCCCTACACGCAAGCGAATTATTGAAATAAAATTGAACCATATGTTAGTCCCGAAATGACCTGGTTTGTGTCCAGTGAACGTTAAACCCCATTTCTCTCTCTCTCTCTACCCTTATTCTAGCTGGATATACATGTACCTGAATAAAATTCTATTAGTCCCGTCTACCAAGTAGCATGAAAATTCAGTAGAAAAACCATCTGTTGAAGAGTTGACCTCCCAAGGTTATGTTCTGTGTGCCAAGAACACAATAATCATCAATCACAAGACTTGATTTTACTTTTCACAATTTGGGGATTACATCAAACTTAGCACTGACTACTAAATACTTGTTCTATTTTCAATGAGGTCTGAGAAGAACCTTGAGATACTTATTTGTCAGGATTCAAAAATACTATATAGTCATAGACTTGTGAACACATTCACTTTCCAAATAAATGAAACCATTACTGTTATCTTATAAATATAAAACCCCACTTGGAGCTGAAACTACTTTCTTTACATGTATAGATGTATGTTTATGTAATATACAGCTATATTTTATAAATTGACAGGTCAAAGATGGCGTGATTTATCAGATAATGAAAAACAGAAATATAGATTAAAAGCCAGTGAATTAGATGAAGAATATAAAAAAAAATTAGAAGAATTTAAACAGGTAGGGTTTTAAGTTTTGAATCTTGTTAACACAATACAGGACAAAATTTGTTATGATATATTCATAAAAGTTGGACAAATGGCATTACTTATTCTATGTTATAACCAAGTTTTCACTTGGATTTGAAAACTGACACAGAATCACATTGTCAGATATTTTCTGGAAGTTTATCCCACTCAATTGATGCACTGTATCAAAAAGTTTTGGATCCAAATGATTTCATACAGATATAGAAGCTTTATGTTGATTAGATTATTGTATAGAGTGATAGTTGGGATGATCATTCATCATAAAAGTCAAAATTTTATTAGTTTGTATAAAGTTTGCAGTACTACACGGAAGCTGAAGTGGCTCAGTGAATTAACAGTTTGATTCCAGTGTTGGTTGAAAAAGTACCCCAGAATTTCCCCCCTTGTCAGTGGGTAGAGGATGGGGGCTCTGGCAAAGACAATGTCTAGACAATCTAGGTCCATGTACACCTAGACAGATGAAATTCAAAATAAAGAGTAGACCATAGCACCTCTGTCCCAGCAAAAATTCCCTCACTCATCTCTGTATGGCTTATGTCTGTCTTTATTAGCCCAGTTGATACAGATAAGTAGGACATTAAAGATAGATTATGGGAGATTAGATAAAGAGCTGGCAGTTCTCACCATGATAGTTAAAAACTATAAAGGGAATTTGCTGAAGATTTCAGTCAAATTGATCCACTCTGACCTGAGAATTTTAGCGATTGAATTTTTCGACCTAGCCTCGATCATCATTACTGAAGTCGGTATGATAAAAAACATAGTCTCGATTATCCATTTCATGATTAAATCATGAATATAAGTTGAGCAGCAAATCGATTCCTTATCACAGGCTAGCAATGACATCGAGAGTTGATTATGGTCTGGATAAGTTAATTAATGTCTAATTTATAATTTAGATAACATTTCAGGCATAAAGACAGACCTGAAATAGGCAGATTTAGCTCTTGCATAATATATGTTTAAATACCCATTTCACTTTATTGCAGTACTACGCAAGTTTGGGAATTTAAAGGAGCTAAATTGCTAATATTTGGGACCCAGAAATTGACACAAATGGGTCGCAACGCATATAATAATGTAATATGAATGTATATAAACTGATTTACATTCAATCGTTTCTGCTTTTACTGTAATTTCTAATCAGTTATGTTCCGCAAAATGCGCCAAAGTCTAAATTAAATGACAATCTTTAGCGTCTGGTTATTCCAGTCTACACTGACAATATTTATTGCGCATGCTCTCCAGATAAGAATATAGCGTCACCATTTGACATGACTTGTGGAATATGTCTAGCCTTGTTTTTTGAGTCCCTTGATCCAAATGGAGCTGAAACGCATTATGGTATACAATTCGTGTACCAATGGTAAAATGTTTATTTTGTCTTGAATATTGGATATCAGAAACCCATCTTTTCCCTGTAAGATCACAAGACCAATGTTGATTTGACTTGACAAATAATTTGTGTTTTCAATATCGAAGATTTTTTATGATATTGAGTTAGAGACTTAGCTACTTTAACATAGGGGAAAAAAGCACCCATAAGTATTTTATTTATTATGATTTCTTTTCCATTAATTTTTAGTCTTTGGATAAAAAGTCTCTTCAAAGATACAAGATGGTTTTAGAATCAAGAAAGAAAAAAAAGAAACAATCAAGTAGTAAGTCAAATCCTGTGGTAACAGAAGTATTTGAAAAAAAAGAAACGGATGAATCAGAAGAAGAGGAGGAAGAAGAAGAAGAAGAGGAGGAGGAGGAGGAGGAGGAGGAGGAGGAAGAAGAAGAAGAGGTCAGCAGTGATTGATATATCTGATCACATACGCATGTATATCAAAACATTGTTTACACATTTAAATAGACATTTTCTTCAAAAAATATGTAAAGGTTGTCATGAGTTCTTTACACATTTGTAACATTTAATAATATTCAAATCTATCCAGATGAAGATTTCATAGTCAGGAATTATTGTTATTAATCTATATTTGTATGAGATGATGAAAACTTTTAAATAGACCTGATTTTCAAATAATGATTTTGTATAGTCCTTTTGACTAGCAGGATAATCAAAGTATTTAAAGGCTATGATTGATAGGATCTGTATCCTGTTGATATATGACAGTCAACAGTCATTTTCACTTCAAAGATGAATACTTTGACTTGCATTCTGATAACGTGTACTTTAAGACAATATTTTAATTTTTCTATTCATAATGTATGTTTTTGTTTTGAGATACAATGTGAACTTCTGTTTATTGCAAAAAATGGATTAAATTTCGAGACAAATTAATTTTTTATTTACAATAGATTTGCTATGTTGTGATTTTACAAATAGCAAAACCAGACATACCATTTGAACAAATATCATTTCATTTCTGCCTGTAAAATAAGATTCATTTTAACCACCAGTATTTTTCTTTTTAAAATCGTGTTTCCATTTTAATTCATGTTTCATAAAATATTTTATTCTTAGCTGTGAATTCAGTTTTAATTTTGTTATTGAATTGAATTGATTTTATATTTAATTTTAAAAAGTAAAAATTGCTGGTCTCAAAATGAGTTTTTGTGAGATTTTTGTTGTTATATGTGAATTATGCTTTCGGATTTCCGATTAATTTGTCGAATCTGTGGTTAAAATGTATTTGGCCTAGAAACTGTTAATTGAGAATGTTCGATAAACATGCATAATATTTTTTCCTGCTTTAGTAGGAAATCCTAGGTTTTTTATACACCCACATAGAAAATTGATTGTATATTGTCGTCATTATTGTCAGACTGTGTAATTGACATGCACAATTTCTAGTGGACGCTCTGTTTTATTTATGAGAGGGTAGAATCCTATGATTTTTGATGATTTGTGATAATTACTGCTAGCATTACAGCCCTTGGTCACTTAGAAAAGATTATCATCTAATTGATTTAAAATGTATTCACAGTATTCAGTAGTCTATTTCTTTCAACTATTTCTGATAGCTCGAACAGTTAAATTTCTCATCTTATTATCGTTACATGTTTTGTTTGTGTTGGTGCTAGGAACAACTGGAAGCCTGTCAAAATTAATTATTCCTGATAATATTTGATCAGTTTTTAATATCTTGCTCCCATAACCTACAAAAGAATAAAAATGCGACAGTCTTCATGGATGTATGTTTTATTGTCTGGCAACCTATTTTTATCTGAAATATAGTCCATGCTCTTGGTCAATGTTTCATTTATGTAAACCAGGAAATTAATGCCAGCAAAGATCAGTCACATTAATAACATGGAATTTTTGTTTGAAAGTATTTATTTCTGGTTGAATAATTGTACTTCTAAGACTGCCTTCCAATCTGATTAAAATTCAAAAATTTGACTGAATGACAATTGCAAGTTTAGTTTTGTCTCTACTGCTCTAAAGATAATCTTTAAGTTATATTTAGTAACCGGATAAAGTAGTAAACAAAAACACATAGTTTTGGAAAACATCTACCATACTACAATATTGAGGCAACTATCAATATACTAATAACTGTTTTTCATAAGTACTGGTATGTGTTTTTGTTTTTTGCTCTAAAGATGTCGCCCATTATTAGGTGCCTACCACCTTGGTTAGCAGCCCTGCATACAGCACAAATTGGCATTAACTCAATCCTTTGCACAGAAAGCATTTCATTTCTGCATCGTTTTTCTTCTGGCATTAGTTCTGAACTTTTAGAGATATACAAAGAGAGAAATGGGGTGTAACAGCCACTCGACACAAACTAGGTCATTTTGGGACTAATTTCATTTCAATAATTTGCTTGCGTGTAGGGGTCTTTAGTCGTGGGAGGAAACTGAAGTACCCGGAGAAAACCCACGAGGTTGGACTGGTGACCCTACTCCTTGTCGGGTACAACTGGAAAATCTGAACTTTTAGTGGCACCAGTGACAAATTTAATGTAAATGATTTTTACTGTTTAAAATATTAAATTAAATTCTTGTCATATGTATTAACTCATATTACTGATCACTCTGAAGGGCTGTACATACTACAATGTTTTATTCACAAATATTTGAACCAAAATATTTTAAAGATTTAAACTGAAGCTGCAAGTTAAAATCCTAGTACAAAATTTAATTCTTAGCCAATCAAAATTTTATTTATTGGACTAACAAGGTATATCATTAAGGATTCCTGGGCGACCTTCGGTTGCACGGATTTTCGTTCTATAGTTCAACCTGTGGTCGTGACCAGCCATACCATACGATAGAGGATGGTTGGGATAGTTCAGACTGTAGTCGCAACGATAGTCTACATCCGAAGGTCGCCCAGGAAAATCCCACTAAGTTGGACATTCGATCCTACTGATTGTCACATACAAGCCTGGGAACAATACCAGGACGCTTGGCTCAATGTCAGTCCTTATGATCTAAAGTTTATTTAGCAATTGGGGGGTTGGATGGCTGAATGGTTGGCGTGCGCGCGCTGTATCATAAAGTCTGTCATTGAGTCGACTGGCGTGGTTTCGAATCCCCGGTTGTACGTGGCAAGGAGTAGGGTCGCCTGTCCAACCTCGTGGGTTTTCTCCGGGTCCTCCGGTTTCCTCCCACTGCTAAAGACCCCTACGCGCAAGCGAATTATGTCAATAAAATTGAACCATATGTTAGTCCCGAAATGACCTAGTTTGTGTCGAGTGGACGTTAAACCCCATTTCTCTCTCTCTCTTCTCTTATTTAGCAATTCTTGTTAGTGTAGTTGGTGATTTAGCAAAGATTTAAAGCAGTGTGTAGAGTCCTTAAGACTATGTTTTTTGTTATTTATCACTTCTATATTTAAGTCTATTTTAAGATTACTAGTTTAAAGATTGGGTGAAGGGCAGTATTAATTATTTAATAAATTAAATTAAATATTTAAATTCAAGTTTTTAACAGTTTTTTTGCTGAATTAAGTTATTAGATCAAATAATTACTGTATTTGTTGATATTAGATCAAATAATTACTGTATTTGTTGATGTTTGTGTATTGGTCTCCGGGTCTGAAATACATAGCCAAGTTGCCGATTTCATACACCATAAATGTAAAGTTTTAATTTACATACATATATCATTCTATTTACAAAACTAAAAAACAATTGATTGTCATTTGAGGAATTTTGAATCCTTTGCAAAATACAATATTGTGAAAGTTTTAATTTCTGAAAGGATTATCAGTTAATTTGTGCTGACAATGTAAACAGGCCAACATCACCTATAATCTTTGGGTAAAATCATTTGATGGGCCTCTACTGCTTAGATTCCTGCTTGGTATACATTGTCTGTGTATAAAATGTAAAATATTAATAAAATATATCAAAATCAAAATTTGTTGAAGGATAGATTAGCAATCTGTGGGGAGTGACAAGAACTCCACTCCTATACACATGCTAGCTAAGCTGGAAAATTATTGTCACAAGATTCTGCAGGGCAAAAAAAGTCTCATTATCAAACTTAGATGAGTTATTGTGTACCAAAAATTTTGACAAGATTTCTATTGTCTCCTGCTTTCTTCCTTAAACCACAATGAACAAAACCCACCAGGTTTTAAATATTATATGAAGACCTCAGACCTGTATGTCATTAACAGTGGGTATAACTGCTTGAAATGTGATCGAAAAATTCTGAATTTCAGTACAAACACAGGTGAAGACAATATACTAATGTGACTATAAATTAACAGTATGTTACTCTCTAGTCTCAAAAGAGTATGTACAGTACTGGTATGTTAAATCTAATTGTAATTGAGATAGAATGTTCAAACTTCATACAAGTTCTAATTAAGTGAGAGTGATGAAACTTGGTGTATAGTTTCATCACATCAATACCTTGACTATGTTCAATAATGAGCAATTTGATTGGTCGAGACTTTGGAACACCATAACTTGTCTTCTAATTGAGGTACAATGTTCAAACTTGGCGTAGGCATTCATTAGGTGAAGCAATTTGATTGGTTGATGGTTTGGGACACAATAATTTTATTTCTAATCAAGTGAGAGTGACTACATGTAAGTTCGATAATAATCAATTTGAATGGTCAAGACTTTGGAACATAACTCTGTTTTTAATTGAGGTAGAATGTTTAAACTTGATGTACATGTTCATAAGGTGACTGAATTCAATGATTAGCATTTCCCACTAAAGGAAGGCAGAGCTAAGCAGTTTCATTGGTCGATGCTTTGGGACAAGATTATTTTGATTCTAACCAATGGAGAGTTATTGAATGCATAGTTTCACTACCAGGTACTTCAAAACCATGACTGAGTTTGATGTAAACATTTTCTGCTTAGATTAAGTATGGATAATCAGCTGATTGCTCAATATGTTTGAAAAAGACAAATGTGCAATTAATAAATATGTGTCATCTATTTATTTTGGGATTTGACAGGGGACATCAGCCTCACTGTTGGCTGTTTTTATTGCCCTAGCTCAGTTTGTAGTATCTTGTCAACACAATGACAACAAAAGTTATCATGCAATCAACTTGAATTTAAAATACAATGTTCTAGCTATATAAGTTATCACCTGTTCTACCTAAAATTGACATGCATTGTTCATATTCGTGAGTGAATAAGCATATCAAATTACAATATTTTCTTTTAGAGTTACAGCAATTGGTCACATAAAACCATATCCATTTTTAAGTTCTTCTCTTATTGTGGGATGGCTAAGTTGGTAAGATGCTGGCTCGCTAACCTGGAGGTCGGGTGCTCCATCCCTGCTTTTCCCCCGAGAAAGTTCATCCCATTTTCCCGCATGGTTCCCCCTTGTCAGTGATGCAGGACGGAGGGCCTGACAAGGAGAGAGAGAGAAATGGGGTTTAACATCCACTCGATACAAACTAGGTCATTTTGGGACTAACATGGTTTAATTTTATTTCAATAATTCGCTTGCGCGTAGGGGTCTTTAGCAGTGGGAGGACCCGGAGAAAACCCACGAGGTTGGACAGGCGACCCTACTCCTTGTCACGTACAACCAGGGTTTCGAAACCACGCCAGTTGACTCAATGACAGGCTTTATGATACAGTGCGCCGTGCTAACCATTCAGCCATCAACCCCCCCCCCCCCGACAAGGACAGCTGTCTAGTTCGGAGCAGAACAGTAGGGCGTTAAACCCCATTTCGTTCTATTTCATCTCTTATTATGGGAGCCATGGTGGCTCAGCGAGTAAAGGCACTTGCTCACTAACATGGAGGTCTGTGGTTTGATTCCAGTATTGGCCAAGGAACTTCACGGGATGCAGACGGAGGTCCTAGCCAGGAGAGCATTTGATAGTTCAGATGGGACAAAAAAAATGAGGTCCCATGTACACTTAGGCTTGCACAGAAAAGAAGCCTTCAGAGTGGGAATTCAAAATAAGAGCAGGCACTGTATGGCGTACGCCTGTCTTCATTAGCTCAGTAGGCATTATTAAAACCCATTCCTTTTCATTTCTCCTATTGCGTTGAGCAAACATGTTAGCTAATGACAATAAATGAAAGTGAAAGTAATATTATTTTTTAATATTTTATTTAACGTGGAAGGTGATGGAACTAGATTTTGTTGAAAGCAGCAATATCCACACTTTGAACCTAAAATGATAAAACAAAAACAGTTGATTAAATTATGCTCGTAAATATACAATGTTGTATTTGATCATGTTTTGTAAAAAGATTAAGATACACAAAATGTGAAGTTGTAACATATATATCTGAAACGCCTGACCTTTAACACCAGATAATTTGATCGCCAGTATGAATGATGGAAGTCTTATTTTTCTGCACCATTCTTCATACAGTGTGATATGGGAGAAATTTTGCTTCCAAATGTCATGGGATCTCCAAATGCTATACAAGAAAACTCAGGTTTTTTTGACAATCCTGCCTGGAAAATCCTGAGGAGCTGTGTCAGCACTGGAATTGAACCCTGGAACTTCTAGTCAATGAGCAAGAGCACTACTCAATAAGCCCCCAAGTCTTCTATAGTGTTTTGTGGAAACAAAAGACTGAATACAGCAGAAACTGTACATATGTGGGCTCACAAAAATAACTTACAAAATCTTCAAATTCCTGTATTTTATCTGTTAACTCTTCTATACTGACTTTATCATCCTCTACCACACACATAATCTGTAGTTTCATTATACCATAACCTACAGGTGCTAGTTTAGCTACAAAAAAAAATAATAAACAGTTATGTTAGATTAGATATTGACTTAATGATAAATGCATTACTCCTCACAGATTTATATTTGCTTATTAATTTATAGAGTCTAGTAAACAGTGTTGATTCTAATATTATACAGATTGTACACTACCCTATTGCCTTTCGAAATTTCATAAAAAATAATGGTTTTAATTATATGAATGACCAAACTTTTATTAACGAGCTAAATTGGGTAATGCAATTCATCAAAAATTTGTCAGTTATGTAATCTAAACATAGGATAATTTAATTGATCATTTCCTCATGTTAACAATCAACTCCTGATTAACATAGTATTGGTCTGATGATCAGTCTTGAAAAATTGGTTTTGGTTTCATAGTAGCATTTTTAACCCTTTAAATTTTTATGAAAAAGACTTCAAAGTAAATGCTAAATAAATTATTTCCCCTATCCCAATGAAATTATCAAACTCTAAACACAGTACATACCTGCTCCCCATCTTAATCCAGGCATCTCTATTGTTCGAACTTTTTCTTCCACAATTTTCATATCTGTTTCATCATCCCATGGTTTAACATCCAGTACAACATTAGATTTAGCAATTAGAACTGGTTCTGTAGAGAGAGGAAAAGATTAAAACATAATTAATGAGGTATATCTCGATCAGTTCCTCAACTCAAATCAAGAAAGTAATGAGTTAAATGCGGCACATAAATTTCATTACACATCCGTTCCGTAGACAGTGTCAGATTTATCTCTAAACTTGGCAGACTGGAGCCTAGGGCCTCAAAATCTAGGGGGCCTCCAATCAATGTGTTTAATTTTTTTGACAGTCATTGACCTCTCTTACTCCAGACACAGTAGTTTTTAACAAAACAGTACACTTTGAGGGTCATGAGTTTGGTTTCTGTTATTGCTTTATTTTCTCAATTATTTAGTCTTTAGGAAAGACAAAGAGGAATCCAGGACATTAAACTTACTGTCTGATTTTTTGGCTTTGTAAGCTGCAATTCGTTGTGCTTTTAGTTCCTCAGCTGCCTTATCCTAAAAATGTAAACAAATAATTTTATTTCAGTCATACAAGGGTCCCTTTTCCTAAAATATTTCGAAGAACACAGCCCGTTTTTTGGCTGCGCACTCACAAAATGGATTCAAATAGGGTTTAATGTCTCGTCCACCCGATGTGAAGTATGAAAATTTTGTCTGGACTGTGGCGTTTCCACCTACTCTTCCTTTTATCAACAGTTTTTCATTCCATTTGAACGAATAGTCATACTTTCTTTTTCTGGCACAATGAGTAAAGGCTGAGCTACCGCGGCTCTCTTGTCCAATGGAAAGACAAACTTCTTATTAGTTTAAAGACTGAGGATGAGTAGGAAATTAGTTTATATTCCAAAAATCTCAATTAGAATTATGAATTAAAATCATCAATTTCTAAAAAACAGGAATGTGACAAAACATTTATTTTGATTTTCAGTTTCATCTCTTGCTTTCGTTTTTCATTCCATCCCAGGAAACAATTTACTTGTTATCCCCTTGTATGCAGGAATGGGAATCCAAGATTTGAATATGAGTTATTTTAGTACTGCAGTCCCCTGAAAAGGGTATAAAAAGCCAGATAAAATGTTCTAACCCAGCCAACAATATATAAATATATATAAATACCTCATCTTCATCATCATCAAATAATTCAAAATCATCATCATCGTCGTCATCATCAGCTTGGGCTGCAGCTTGTTTAGAAGGAGCAGATTTACCTGGGGCTGAACCAGACCCTCCCTCTAACACACAGATTCTTTTCTCTAACTGAATTGTCAGTTTCCGTAAATCATCAGTTGCTGAATTAACAATTTAATTATTTAACCAGAGTACATTAATTAGATCACTTATATAATAAGGAAGGAAATTACAGGGTTCCCGCGGTTTCGTCAAACATTTTTTCAAGGATAAATATACGTTAAATTCAAGGATTTTCAAGACATTTTTTAGCCTAAAGTTACAATTTTTCATCTTAAAAATAACCAAAACATTACAATTATCGTTATAAAACTTCTAATCTAAAAAGGATTTTCATATCAACTTACTATTATTACCAATTTGAAACAAAATTAAGGATCTCAACTGAAATTCAAGGATATTTTCCTATTTCCGCGAAATTCAAGGATATTCAAGACCTTGAAAATGAAATTTTAAATTTAAGGATATTCAAGGATTTTCAAGAACCGCGGGAACCCTGAATTATGTTTTACACATACTCAACACTAGTGCCGATATCAGAGAAATTTTAATGCATGGACGCAACAAAAGCAAACCTTGATACTTGCATGAATGCATTGTTAAATCTGCTTGTCATCGAAATTAAATTACTTGGATTGTTATATTACAAAAACAAAGTATATAACATTCAGAGTCTTAATGCTGTGTCGCAGCAACATAGCTCAATTGAAGATAAATTATTGGGACAAAATGTTGACTTGTGTTTGGATTAAACCTTTTATCATAATAATTCAATTATCAAGCTATTTTCAAATGACACCCACAGATTGGATTTTACATGAATTTTTTTTTTATTTTATTATCTTGCAATCAATTCACAGCAAGTAGACTATTATACCTTCAGCTAATAATTGCTAAAAGCACTAAAACAAAGTCTTTTGCTAACCTTTTCTTAATTCTTTGTTTTCTCTTTCTAAAGCTTCAATTCTACCAGTATCCATCGTACTGCCTCCCTGTAATAACAATAAAACACAAAATCATCATACAATTTGTATAAAACATACAATCATTTAAATTGTTTTCTTCCAAACAAAACTGTCAATGCCACATTTTATCTGTCAATACTGTGCACAATGTTATTATTGGAGAATTCAGACTCGGGCTCACACATTCAGTTTGTCTGCCAAGCCATATTTTTTTCTGTTATAATTTTTCACTGAAGTCTATTTAACATTTATCCTAGCATGTTGGGCTTAAAAAAATATGTATTAACATTTTTAAATTG
Organism: Patella vulgata; assembly: GCF_932274485.2. Classification (NCBI taxonomy): domain Eukaryota; kingdom Metazoa; phylum Mollusca; class Gastropoda; family Patellidae; genus Patella; species Patella vulgata. The sequence continues at coordinate 68,531,857 of NC_065879.2, read as the reverse complement.
CAAACAAATAAACAAAACCAGACAGCTGCAATAAATCATGAATTAACATCTAAACTACATACAAACATTCATTTACAGACAATTCTATTACATCAATTACAGATACAGTTCCTCAACAGACAAAATCCAAATACATAACCACTGCCAGGAAACTGAGTACTAACATTTAATGGTTTTTTATTACTAATAAGTATTCAAAATAAAGGCTGATTTTACTGTTCAAATAATCAAAGACTTTACTGGAATGCTATTTGAATATTCTAACTAATTTGGAGAAAAAATATTTTTGGTTCTATTTAGGTACATTTTCAGATTTCTGGAATGTATAAATTTTTTAAACCAATATAATATATTCAATAAATATTTGTTTGTTTATTATGAGATATTAGTTGATTACATTAAATTAATATTAGTGAACATTTTCTGAGCAACATTATTAACCAATACCAAAAATTCATGTTCAATAGCCTTAAAAAAACCTCCTGTCTTCATTACCCCCGTAGAAGCAGAACAGTAGGACATTAAACCCCCATTTCATTTTCATTTCCCTGAAAAACTATTTGAATATTGCATACATTAAACATACATTATGCAAGAGCTAAATCTGCCTATTCAGGTTTATCTTTAGGCCTGAAATTTTTTTCTAAATTATTAATTAGACATTAATTAAAGATACATTATGGGAGATAAGATAAAGAGATGGCAGTTCTCGCTATAATAGTTAAAAACTAGATAGTGTAAAGGTAATTTTCTGAAAATTTCAGTCAAATTGATCCACTATGAGCCGAGAAACAAGCGGGTGAAATTTTTGCATAATCTCGTTCATCATTACTAGAATTATTAATATAAACAGCATAGTCTTGATTATCCACTCTTATTGATTTAATTATCAATAGCCGTTAGCGGATTATAGGAATCTAATCCAGCCAACATCGAAGGCTAGCCTTGACATCGAGAGTTTATTATGGTCTGGATAAGTTAATTATTGTTTAATTGATAATTTAGATAACATTTCAGGCCTAAAGAAAGACTTGTAATAAGCAGATTTTGCTCTTGCATAATGCATGTTTAACTGATCCAGGCCATAATCAACTCTGATGGTATCGGATTAATCCGATATTAAATAGATTAGAATGGTTCAGAAATATTTTGATTTAATCCAAAGAGATTTTGCCAGGCAACGAAACATACGCCCACAGCAGCTAAATCGTCCGGGCAGTCAACAAGTATTGTCGCATATTTTTACTTTTTTCGGTAATGAAACATTTATAATACACTAAAATCTGATTAAGAGTAACAACTCATGAAGTAATTATCAGAAAACCAATAGAATTTGTTTGGTTTTTATAAAGTTCTGCCCCATGCTAACGTTTAGTATACGAAACTTTTAATATCATGGATTTAGCTGTTCAAGTCATAAAAATTTATTGAAAATCGATATACTTGTTCGTCTCAAGATCTTAAAGTCTGTGTATCAATCTGAAGTCAATCGGATGATAACTTTAGCCTCTAGAGCATCACAAGATTTTTTAAAGTGATCAAGGGCCATAACTTTGGCAGTAACTATTGGAAATCGTTGAAAATCAATAGGATTTTTCGTCTCATGACCTCAAACACTGTGCCATAACTCTGGCAGTAATTATCGAAAATCGCTGAAAATGAATAGACTTTTTTGTCTTATGACCTTAAACACTGTGTATAAATTTAACGTCAATCGGATATTAACTTTAGCCTGTAGAGCGTCCACAAGATTTTTCAAAGTGATCAAGGGCCATAACTCTGGCAGTAATTATCGTAAATCGCTGAAAATCATTAGGATTCTTCGTCTCATGACCTTAAACACTGTGTATAAATTTAAAGTCAATCGGATATTAACTTTAGCCTCCACAAGATTTTTTGAAGTGATCAAGGGCCATAACTCTGGCAGTAATTATCGTAAATCGCTGAAAATCATTAGGATTCTTCGTCTCATGACCTTAAACACTGTGTATAAATTTAAAGTCAATCGGATATTAACTTTAGCCTCCACAAGATTTTTTGAAGTGATCAAGGGCCATAACTCTGGCAGTAATTATCAGAAATCGCTGAAAATCAATAGGCTTCTTCGTCTCATGTTCTTAAACACTGTATATAAATTTAAAGTCAATCGGATATTAACGGATGGGGGCGTCGACAATATACCACCACATTTCAATGTGGGCGTATAAAAATGGAAGAGCAAGACTTGGCTTCAAACAACCAGTACGGTAGTTTAAATGATTGTACACATTTTGTCAAACCTTTAAAGGCTAATATCTTCGCTCACAATAGAGTAATTTGAATGAAATATCAAATTATTCATTTTACATTATCTATTTTCGAATTATTATAGCAAGAATGGTTAGCTCTTTATCTAAATCTTACATAATGTATCTTTAATTCATAACTTTCGCAATTAATTTTGGCCATTAGAAATATACTCACATGACAAAAATCAGTTTTGTGGGTCTTATTATGAAAAAGGAGCAGGATCACATTTTCTATTAACTTATTCAAAACTGTTGATTTGGGATAGCGATCAATGTTGAAGAAACAGTCCAAGCTATATTTTAGTAAATAAAACTGGTGAAAAACAGCCCAAACCTTTAGCCTTATCCTGAGAAACTATATGTGAAATTTTGGACTTCTCCTTTAACCCAGTCTATTTCTAAATCATAAATCATGATAAGTAACATAATGTCTATGTAACTTTTTTTTCAAAAATATATCATTCACTTAAAGAGACATTAAGAACTTCGGAGGACATTGTCAACTAGGGGAAAAACCCTAACTTGACGCAATCGGACTGGCATGTTTCGAATAAGATGATATGCCAGATTTGAGAAAAATCTGCCACATCATCGTTAAGATATATTCAATCTAGTTGGGAAGTGACAACAAGCTACATAATGTACAACAGGCAAAGATCGTTTAAACATCACATCTCTAACATGGAAATGACATCAAGTGCTATACAACAAGCTACACACAATGTACAACAGACAAGATCATCTTTTTAACATCACAACTACATGTACTTTGGACATGACATCTGATGCTAGTGATAACGAGCTAAACAATGTACAACTGGCAAAGATAAGCCCATCTTTTATACATCCCATCTACAAACAGGGAAGTGATATTAGGTGCTACAGACAACTAGCTACACAATGTACAATAAAGATCATCTTTTAAACATCACAACTAATTATTTGAAAGTGACATAACCACAATCTATAACAAACAGAACAATATCATACATGATTCTTTACAATGTTGTTATTCCTCCATGACTATCACCGGTAGCAAAAAGAAAAAAAAATAGTAAAAATGTATAATTTATGTTTTGATCAACTGAACCTTTGATAATTTTTGGAGATAATTTATCCAGGACAGTGACTATACTGCTTACACTTATTCAATTAAAACGGTCATGGGATCTTTTATGAGCTCTTCCACTTGTGTGGACACCCACCCATCCTCATCGGCTGAGTGTTACCCTAACAGAATTATGTTGTGGAAACATTTCATATTTATATCATGACTTTCTTTAAGAATACCACAACGGCAAACTATTCAAAAGTAGTTAAAACAAACACTTTTGTTGTCAATTGTGACGACATCGTAACGCCAGGCAATCTATTTCCAAACTCTTCATGCAGTTTTCTATTTATCTTGGAAGAAACAAAGCAATACCTATAACCCATGAGAAAAAAATAGAATTAACCACAAAACCACTACACTAATGACTGAAAGTTAGCTACAGTATAAATAAATTGGGAGGGGAGAACATTCTTAAAAAATATGTAACGAACCACGTCCAGTGAAAATATCTAGAAACAATCATTTCAATATATGAGGCTGTACTTTGATTAAGAAGTTCTTTTATGAAAATGGAATGTTTCCATGATTTATGGTTTTATTAACAAAGGATTTAAATTTTGTGCAGAAAGTAAAAAGTGCTCAAAGAAATCAATCCAATAAAAGTTTTAGAATTTCATGATTTTCAGAATCGAAAGGCATATTTGATTAGAAATTCATAATCAAAAGTTTCAAATTTAAATTAACAAGAGATAAAGGATGAAGCTAAATTTAGATCATTTTAAAAATAGGTACAAAAAAAATACAAAAAGTTCAGACATTCCGTAGTTTAAGCTTATATTTTTATTTTAATTTATTGGAACTCATAAAACATCAATAACTGAATCAAATCCAAATAAAACAGGACTGAAATCTGATAATAAAAAAAAAATGGCAGGAAAATTAGTAGCACGGAAATAAGTTGAAATTAAAATATGAAAGCAACAAGCAGCAGGTTAAAGAAACTAAATTTTAAAATCTGGCCAAAATAAAAATTTCATTTTTTAATTTTCTTTCTCTGCATTACTTACGGTATTTTTTAAAACATTTTGTATTTGTTGCCTGGCTTGTGCTATTTCATTGACTAAAGAACTGGACCCAGTACTCCCCTACAAATACACAAAATACATGTACAGACAAATTTGGGACGTCACATTGCAAAAACTTGAATCCTTAAAGATGGCGGAATTGATGTAGGAAAATATTTAAGACATATATGTATTGGGATAAAATTGTGTAACCTGAAAACTATATCTAAATACAGATCAACATACATTAAAGTCTTCAGAAGGATTTTAATTAATCTAATGAGGATTTATTGGCATGTTCCAAGTACCACTGGCCTAGTACATACATGGTCATGATTGTCCTATTTAATTCATGGCAGTCATTTTTTACAGTTCTTTGCTTATTTGTAAATAAACTTCAATTGTCCCTTAAAAACACAAGATGACAAATGAAATATAAAGTAATTTTACATCAGAACAATTAAAACAAACTTTACATAAAATAAAATAACCTGCAAGTTTGGAGAGCTACCCGCCGTTCCGGCTAAAACCGATTGGTAAAACGATTCCGCGTCTTCATATTTTCTCTGTTGCATCCAAACGGAATCTTGTGTTAATGGATGACCAGTCATATTCTTAAAAATAGATGATGAAAATTAAGTTATTTACGTCGTATTAATTTCAATTAACGATTATTACCCAGTGCACAGACCCGAACCCTGAGCAACAAACTAAAACGTAATTATTTTTGTTATAGTTTGGAATGCTGACACTAAAAGAATTCTGTACAAAATTTCCAACTGATAAATAATTTAAATTTTGGTTAGAAATATAATTTATAATAATCAGTTAGGCAGTCAGGTATAGGACCAGAACTAGTTCCTAAAAAACTGGTTCAGACACAGGTGGTTAATGTATTTTGTAATATGTATGTATCTCTATACAAAGAAGTAACATGATTTCCATACATTTTAATGATGAAAATTCAGAACCAGTTCGAATCATGAATGGAAGACAACCAACTAGGAAGAAGATAAAAATAAATGTCTGGTAAAATCAAATCTAAAGTAACGTTCGGTTCTCTATTTTGTGGAGGTCAGGATCCAGATCCTGTTCAGTATCCACTTCCCATCACTGACATCAGATATCAAGTCTACTTTCTAAGGAATCCTTTCTAACAGGTATTAAATCAAAAATTATCTGTAGCTGCCTATGGTATATTTTACTTCATACAAATACAGTGTGGATTTGGCCCAGTGTCGAATGTGTCGAGTACCTGGTTGATATCTAATATGGCTTGTTATGTCCATTACACTAAAATGTTCCTTCACATTGTACAAGCATTCACAGTGACTGACGCGCGACCGTATGGCAGTAAATGATGGCAGTAAAAAGGTTTCCAGTAAGATTTACAGGGAACTGAAAAAATTTCGACATGGAATCAATAGGCCGGTTCCTGAACGTACAGGGCATGTGTAACGAGAGCTTACACGAGAGCTTACGTTCTGAGCTGAAATAGTCATTATCCTGGTTGAATTTCAAACCATTTCAATTCAAGCCAAATCGACTTCCATGTAGGCCTAAATGTGGCTTATATTAGTCATTCACAGATTCAGTGTCCAGATATTGCCAGACACCGATCCTGAACAATGTCGTAAAAGCTCGAGTTAAAGGGGCTAAATCGCTAATAGTTGGGACCTAGAAATTGACACAAATGGGTCACAATGCATATAATAATGTAATATGAATGTATATAAACTGATTTACATTCCATCGTTTCTGTCTTTACAGTAATTTCTAATCAGTTATGTTCGGCGAAATACGCCAGAAGTCTCTATCGAATGCCAATATCTAGCGTCGGGTTATTCCAGTCTACACCGACAGTATTTATTGCGCATGCACTTCAGATACGAATATGACCTCACCATTTGACAGGACTAGTGGAAAATGCCTACTGTGTGAACCATCCTAAATTTTAAACAGATTTCTTTGATTATGAACAAACTACTTAACTTTGGTTATTTTAAACTTACCTGTGTGTTTGTAATGAACTCCCGTTCGATAAAATCCATTGCACAACTAATTATCACAACGATGAGAACAAGTTCTCTCTTGAAAAATTTGAAAATTTACTTGTAATTTCGACAGAGTCGATGTCAACAATGTCTTCGTGACGTATTGGTCGAATCCAATATACCTGTTGCGGGGGTTGGTTAACATTGAAAGATAGTTTGACAGCGCGATCATTTTGATCGTATATGGGTTTTGGCGACGAAAAATATCAATTGAAGGCAATTACATAGGAGATTTATATGGAAACCATTGATCGCCAGTCTATCAAATTTTCTTCACAATTAAAATATCACTGATTGCACGGATACTCGTAAAAATAAAGTCATGTATAAACTATAAATATCCTATCTTCTTTATGTTGTCTTTGAAAGGCATTTAGTGAAAGTGATATATAATAACAGACAGCTTTATGGATGACATTCACTAGGTTTATTAACTGCAACGTTTCAATGAGGTTACTCTCACCGTTATCAAGCAATGATACCACTAGTTTATTAACTGCAACGTTTCAATGAGGTTACTCTCACCGTTATCATTGCTTGATAACGGTGAGAGTAACCTCATTGAAACGTTGCAGTTAATAAACCTAGTGAATGTCATCCATAAAGCTGTCTGTTATTATACTTCTTTATGTTATAAATAATTTAACAAGGATCATGAAGCTTACCTCCGAATTCTCTGAGTGTATTTTTAATTTTATACGCATTCTTTTTCGATCGAATAATAACCGCTTCAGTAACATATATAATGGTATATAATGCTACTAAGCCCGTATGACCCCGTAAGAAGCGGAACATTAATTCTCGATTCGACAGTTTCGACCGAAGTGTGATAAAGCCCGTAAAACGAATGTATAGTTGTGTTTGTGCGGCATGCGTGTTCAAAAGTAAATAATCCCATCCGAGTCGCTAATCAAATAATTAGAACAAAATATTTCAAAAAGTAAAGCTATAAAATTTGCAGAGATTTTACTAGAATGTAAAAGACGGTAACTAAACACAGGAATGTGTGCGAACGCTCAAACTCAATGCCAATTGTCGTAGGTATCCAGACCACTCGGACTAAAGACTACTCGGACTAAGACCAGTCGGACCAAAACAAGACCAGTCGGACCAATTAAATTATATTATAAGGCTAGACAATATGCTATTTATTTATTATTAAATCACAATACAAAGAAGCAAATAATTCTTATACGGAATTCTTATATTTAGAGTTGTTTAGTTCAATTTTGTGTACGGAAAATAAATCAACGATTAGTTTTAAAATTAATTAATAATGGTGCCAAAAAAAATATCAATCTAATTTTTCTTATTTACTCTTGCAATGAGACTCGGTATGTCCAGACTTTTGACAGTTTCTACATATACGGGTATACTGTTCTTGTCTGATAGCCTAATTTTACTTTTTCCACATTCGCGGTATCCCCAGTGGTTTCATTCCGTTCTACCCCACTAACCCCTGGGTTACTATATATGGGGGGGGGGGGGGGGGAGACACGTTTTCAAGTTATCCGCCCTTGATGCGTTAATATAAACAGCACATAATAATACGAAGACCGGACGTTTATATGTCCCTTTTTAAACGTGACTACAAGTGTGGTTCTCGATATTTTGCGATTTGGAATACAATTATCAATTTATTCAAACAACACGTTATTATTAGTTCGAGTAGTCATATTAAAACACACACAATTAGCAATTTATTCAAATAACACTTTATTATTGGTTCGAGTAGTCATATTAAAATAAACACAATTATCAATTTATTAAAATAACACTTTATTATTGGTTCGAGTATTCATATTAAAGGCTCAATACCACTCTTGTTGTAACTGAATAATATGTCCCAATCTTTATTCTGGTCAACAAATTGTACTATTTTAGAATATTTCAATTAATTGATGATACAAATTTCATCTTAACACACCTTATTTAAAAATTTTGAAATATTCAACATAATGGTTTGAAACGTCTAACATAAACCTTTTCAAATGAAACTTCGATTTAAAAATATTTTCGAACCCTCTGGACAAGTAAAATAGGATGTAATGGATAATTTACACAACAGGTAGGACACTTAAACATCTAGTACTTAGATAGAGATATTATTTACTTTCTGGAGCTCTCAAGCCAGCAAGAGTGTTATTGTCCCTTTAAAACAAACGCAATTATCAATTTATTAAAACAACACTTTATTATTGGTCCGAGTCGTCTTTCTGTTGGGTCCGAATAGTCTTTTTGTATGGTCCGGGTAGTCTATTTGTTTGGGCTGAGTGGTCTATCAGTTGGTCCGACTGGTCTTGAACCGAGTGGTCTTTGGTTAGAGTAGTCATGGATTCTTGTCGTAATTGTACTTGAATTTCCTATGCTGTCACCCCTAATACGAAATGATATCTTCCGCAGAGTGACGTAACCATCTTCCATATTGGTATTTTTCTCTGGGAAAAGTTTGTGTTATTTCAATTTTTCAAGAGAGAACTTGTTCTCATCGTTGTGATAATTAGTTGTGCAATGGATTTTATCGAACGGGAGTTTCCTTACAAACACACAGGTAAGTTTATAATAACCAAAGTTAAGTAGTTTGTTCATAATCGAAGAAATCCGTTTAAAATTTACCAAGACTCAGACAGTAGCCTATTGTTTTCGAGTCCCTTATTACAAATGACACTGAAACGCATTATGCTACACGATTCGTGTACCGTTTGTGAAATGTTTATTTTGTCTTAAATATTATTGGATATCAAAAGCCCATAGTCCCAACTGTCGTTTATATTGAGTCCCAAATGTCGTTTGTGTTGAGTCCCAATTGACGCCAATCAAGCCCCAAACGTGGTCAACTGAGTCCCAAATGTCGTTTATGTTGAGTCCCAAATGACGTGAGTCTCAAATGACGTGATACCATCTTTTCCCGGTAAGATCACAACATCAATGTTGATTTAAAATGACAAATAATTTGTGTTTTCAATGTCGAAGATTTTGTATGATATTGAGTTAGAGACTTAGCTACTTTAATCTTAAAATCAAGCAAAATATTTAGAAATTTTTGGTTCTGTATTATTACGGCTTAGATAGTACGTAACGTTGACCCGGCTACTTTTTACTTCCTCACGATTTCACAAGATTTCTACTACTAACCCTAACCCTAGAGTAGCCGGATCAACGTACTGCGAGATTATTTCTAAATAGAGTAGAAATAGTTTTCAAGGGTATGATTATTTATTAACTGCTAATTTTTGCAATGACTTACGCTGTGTAAGTTTTCAACCAGCTTTACACTTCCACGAGTTTAGTAAAAGGAAGTGGGTAACTGTAGAATGGTAGATGCGCAGAAATTAGAATTATATACAAAATAATTTTTTAAAAATGATATTACCTATGAGCAGAAGATACAGCGAAATGGTTTTGTCATTAAATAAATAGAATTCAAATTCTAAATATTTCTTAAATACATGCACCCTTTATATCTAATCACGCAACAGCAAATGATTAAGAAAATCAAAAATGGCTGACAAAGAACGAGTTCCAAATACTCTCCCGCTTTCTCGTGTAAAAACAATTATGAAAAGTTCTCCAGACGTGTCAAGTATCAGCCAAGAAGCTCTTCATACTACAGGCAAAGCAACTGTATGTTGGTTTATTTGTTTTATTAATGAATTTGTTCATTCTGAGGACTTTGTCTCTTATTTAATAAATAAACTTTATGATAAAGTCCCTACAGGGGAAGCAACTCGTTCGTTATTGAAAGATTTTTAAAGATCTGGACTGGAAAGTGTCATTTGATGTGTAGTGTGTTGACCGACAGGACAAACCATTTACTTGTTAATATGTAACAGGCATTGCCTGAGTAGAGCGAAGCTGATTATTGTCAAATAAAACCTTCATCATTAATTTTCTCAAGTGATACAAAAAATGTTAAATAATTTAGTTTTTCAAAATTGATTTTTATTTAGATCTAAATTTTATACATTAATTTTGTTTTTAAAAAAAGAACAAAAAATTGTGAGAATTATTTTCATTGATGTAAAAAATATGTGACGTCATTGATTAGATGCGTCATAGAAATCTTCGATGAGGCGCATAATCTCGCTTGGGCGAGATTTGGTGTGTAGAATTATTTTTGTAAGTTACGTCATAGATATGGTTACGTGATCTCGTTTGGTCGAGATTTGGTAAGTTGACATGCGCATTGCCTATTTTGCCCAGTGTATCCGGTTCCGATCTGAAATTTTTTTTAATCAACAGTCTGTGGGTGACATTTTCAATTACGCTCCTGTGTTACCGGAAAAGAGCTTCGCTCAAGCACCGCGCTTAGAGCTTCGCTCTATATTACCTACATTTTACTTTGAATTCTTTTTCAGCAAATTAGGCCTATCAAATTCATCCAAGGAATTGCAGTGATTATTGATTTGTTATTTTGAAGTTTATATAAATGATTGATATATCAGTTGGGTTATAAACCATCCATAACGGCCAAAATAATTGGTTACAACGGCTAAAGAAATTGGTCATAACGGCTAAAGAAATTGGTCGTAACGGCTGCTCGGATTAGGTTCTCAGGATTTTCTCTGAATGGATTGGAGATGTCCATTTCTTTTACTTTTAGTTGATTAATGTTTATCTCATATATTACCTAATCAGATCAGAGGGTGTGAAGTATCAGTCAGTTGATTAATTAGTACTGACCTCTTTTCTTTGAATTACAATTACACTTTACAGCATGTAATTTTCCGGGTTGGCTAATTTTTCCATTGACAAATTCTTCAGGACACATGATTTGTATAACTTTAGCATCACATCGATATCACCACTATACTATGTGGTCATAAGGCTATAAACCATAATGACCGAAATTAACTTTATTACTGATTCTTTTCTTTTTTGCCAAAGGGAATATTTTCTCACCACATCTAACACAAATTTATAATAATTCAACACTATTTTCAAGTACATGTATAATTTTGCGATTAAAAAAAACACTTTTAACATTTGAACTGATGCACTATTAGGGACTCGAACATGCACAGACTGCATTTGTTTTAATCGCAAAATTCTACTTGAAAATAGTGTTGAATTATTACAAATTTGTGATTCCTTTTAGCGAAATAAAAAAAGAATCACAGTGAAAAAAAAAGGTGAGGATCCAAAAATAGTCTTAGAACAGAGGTGGGGACGATCAGTATTTCCATATTGCAGCTTAATACTAATAGGGACAGATAGGAATGGTGAGAGGACAGCATCCGATCAGAGACCGTTCCTAAAGGAACTACAGTGTATGGTCAAAACAGCCATTTTGGCCCTTGTTACCAAAAATTTTGGCTATTATGTTTTATGTTTATATGGGCGTTATGTCCATAACCTGTACAAGACAACAAACTGTGTTATATTCTATAGTATCGGTATTGGGTAAATACTAAATACAGTGAATAAGATATTATATGAATAAAAAAATGAATAATGGTGAGACATTGAGATTGAGCATTTACCAAACTGTACAATTTGGGTAAATGTTCTGTGAATGAATACATTGTTACATTTATACAAGAACTAGGCAATGGGTTATTAGAAATAGATGATACTACTAGTACTAGTGGAAAACTAATCATACCCTCTCTGTCTTGTCTTGGGTTATCATTGTCACTGTTTATCATCTTTCACCGAAATATGGTTGTGTAGCAGGGCAGTTCTTTCCTTTTTGAAAACTGGCAATGGCATCTGTTGATCAGGGTTATCTATAACCAACCCACATGCAAATCTCTACAAGTTGGATTTGTGGATTTATCACAATAATTTAATGTTGTTGTTTTGTTTTTTTCTTCAGGAGTTATTTATACAAGCATTAGCTAAAGTTTCTCTAGAAAAAAGTAAAAGTGATCAGACTGAATTGTCTTATAACGATTTGGCAGAAATTGTCAACTCAGAGGAAACTTTACAGTTTTTACAAGGTTTTTTGAAACTTTCTTTTTTGTCATGTTAGTTAGTGATTTTATGATCAATTTTGTAATGGAAACCCTGACAACTTTGATCTATGTCCATAAGCAAGCAGTGGTAGTTGTGGACTATGAACAGTAGTAAATGACAGATGTATCTTCTTGCTGTCTTATAAACGAAGGACTCACAACAAGAGCATCTGTTTCTGTCTTACAATTGCATTTGGATCTGAATTTCTGAACCAATTCAGTTATAGTGATCCATTTGTTTAATTGTTTTTCATACATTTTCAGATTTCTAGATACATTTAACTGAACAAATTTTAACTTTCTTTAAAAAAATATTGTTTCTAGATATTCTTAGGTACACTGATGACGAATAAGCTTTAAAAAGTGTTTCTTTGCTTTGGTTCTTTCATCTTAGGTGTTTGTTTTGGATCGTGTTAGGTTTTTGTTTTATACATACCCATACTATTCTGTGATGCTTTCAGACATAATTCCAAGAAAAATTAAAATGTCAGAGTATTATGATTTGATAAAAGAAGAAGAGGAAGAAGATGAAGAAAAAGAAGAGGATGGATCCTGATAAATGATGTGTTAGATTTTATTTCTTTCAAGAATTTACTATAGATAATACACAATGGGGATCATACCATTACTGGTTATTTGCTTCTATTAATGGTTAGTTTGTTAGTAGTGGTGATTTCCATATATGTCACTACCTGATTAGTAAATACCATTTGATACACTGCTGTCAACTTGTTGTAGAAAAAGAGATTCTTTACTCTAACCGGCCTATTAACAAACATGGAAGAAATGTAAAGGGAAACAACTCATGTATCAATTGTTTCAATGGCATGTAGAAACACTCCGGACACAATTTGAACAAAACAATTACGTATACGGTACTGTTCATTATTTACACAGTTTCAAGTCAAGTACATGTAATACAATTACTGTTTATATTACTGACAAAATTTCAAGCCAAGTAATACAATTACTGTTTATTACAGACACAATTTAAAGTAATATATTTACAGTACTGTTTATTACTGACACAATTGCAAGTAATACAATTACTGTTTATTACTGTGAAACTTTTGACTAGGTTTCTCAATCTCAAGGAAATTATGTCATTATTAAACAGTGACTGTACATGTGTGTAACATTTACCCTGTGTATATTAAATCATATTTCATAAAGTGACTCTTTCAAAAATCAGTTGATTCTTTGAGTTTATACTAGGGTGATAAAAGTTGTGTTTGTATATAATTCATGTGTAAATATTCATAATTCAAATTAAGATAGAATAAATCATCCCAAATCAAACAACTTGGTCATTCATTGTCAAATCAACTACAGGTAGAACCTTGCCAGGGAACAGATTTTTATCAAATTATAAATCATTCTAAAAAATGTGTCCATGAACTTTGATCTCCGTGGATATCCCCCACCCTCACCTCCCCACCGGTGTTCAATAGAACCCATCTTACTCTTCAGCGTAGAAATTCATAAAAATATTCTCTTTACACAGGCCTTTGACACAATATTATATTTGCCGATTATCAATTTGCAAAATAAAAATTTACTAAAATTGATTTTCTTAAATTCTAGTAAATTCATATAGTATATTATTATCTTACATTCCGAAGCTTACTCCATCATTACATAATATTCGTCATTTTTTTTTGGGGGGGGGGACAACTTGCATTCTCAAGTATATTCATTGTGAAGTTACTCTTCATATTACATGTGCACAGTGAGGGGATGGGGGCCCATGAACAATTGTTATTCTTCCCAATGAACTCAAAGTCACGGACATTAATCTATGTTGTCAATTTCATACAGTATATCTGGAGTACCATTAGTTTAATTGTGTAATAGTACCGCTATGTGGACTTTACAAGAGCGGCGCACCAACATAACCATGACAAATTCACTATTGTTTGTTTCCAAAATAGCAAACATTCGTCATAGAGCATGACACCCAGTGGCACGCTTTCCATTGGGATATTTAGAAATTTGCTTTTTGGCTCCAAAGTGATGGTCCATGAAAAACAAAAGAAAAATGTTGCATAGATTCTGAAAAGATTTAAAAGAGGTTTCTTTGATGGTTTGTTGACTGAAAGTTATCAGGATTTTCCACCGTGGTTGCCCCTTGTCAGTCGTGCAGGACAGAGGGTTTGGCAAGAGAAAATGTATAATCCTTCAGATGGGACAAAAAACATGTCCTGTGTACCTCTTGGCATGCACGCAAAAGAACCCTTGACAGTTAGAATTTGATATACTGGTAAGAGTAGGCCATAGTGTCGCTGTCCTGACAAAATTTCACTCATCATAGCATGCTGTATGGCATATGTCCGTCTTCATTAGCCCAGTAGGAGCAGAACTGTATAGGCTGTTAAACCTCATTTCATTTAAATTCCATTTCGTTGATGGTATATAAATTATTTTGGTACATAATAGATATCCTTAATTTCTTGTTTGATAATAGTGGTGGGTTTTTATTTTTGCATTTTTAAGGAAATTTTATATATTGATTTGGCTGAAGTGGGACATTTAGACGCCATTTCAGTAGGCCTTTTCAAGTTTTCCTGGCAGAAACATTAGACTTGGTTTATCACTGATGATACCCAACAACCCACTTCCTAAAGCCTAGCTTACAACTCACTGTACGTGTTTTGACACGCACAGGTCATAGGGTTTGACGCACTTGTTTACTAAAAATTCCCCCTGTAGACTGTCCATAGAAGCTCATGGGGCGAGTTGTGAGCTAGGCTTCTGGATTCCAGAAAGGATATACAGTAATCATGCAATTGTGTAAACTTTTTTAAAAGAAAGTACAAATGTGTTCAGTATTAAAGTGTTGGTCTAGTTTTATGCCTTTTCCACAACAAAAAAAACAACCCACAATCTGTTATAAATTAATATTTTATTTACAATAAATGAATGAAATATATTTACAAAGATGATATAAAAATATTGACACCAAGTGGTATGTCATTTTTAAAGAGATCGATTTCTTGAACATAACAGTGTACAAGAATACTACAGTAGAAAATAACATACATGTATCTCTAAATTAATCTATAAATTATAATGAAACTATGAAATAAATATCATTGCAATAAATATTACATTAAATAAATATCATTGCAATAAACAAATATAACATTAAATGAATAGTATTGCAATAAATACATTATACTGTAAAACAAGAAATTAATGAGAACAAGAAATTAATGCTTTAAAGGAGAAGTTTCAGGTATATTTTAGTAAATAACACTTGTTAATGTGCTTCTTGCAAACTTTTATCCTAGCCTTTGGCATCCATCTTGAGCTATGTGATACTTTTTTGAAGAAATACAAACTTTCAGTAGAGTGGATAGTATGGTTGCATTTATTGAGCCACTCAAACATTTGAAGAAAGAAAGTCTAAAAATTACTAACATAACCCGTTAAGCAAATCTAGCTATCATTTCAGAACAGCTCAATATTTTGATATGAAATTTTCTGTTATTTAAAATAGGTTGTATCGGCCTGTGTAATATGGGACTTCCCCTTTTAAACATGGACCATCACAGATTTCATTAATTTCTTGTCTTAAAGAATACATAGATCAACCTTTTAATCAGGTCTGACTGTTTTGAAGAAACTAAAATTGATGTATATATGTATGTAGTCTTTTGTGTGCTTTAATGAAACTGGCAACAAGAGGACTCTTTACTCCAACCAGGAAACTAATCACATGTACTACAAATAATACTGTATATGCATATCGTTTAAATATCACAGCTAATTTAACAACTTGCAGTTAATTTCTGAATTAATTGGAAACAAAAAGAACATTCACCCAATTGTCATATAATCAATCTAATTAAACATAAATACTGTTTTGTTTGCTATGGACCACATTCTTTTTTATGGTATAAGAGATTAGCCAATGAAATGGCGTGTTTAGTCTGGCTTTCAAGGTGTTTTGGACATTAGTATATTTCATATGTTAAACTAACATTGCAGGAAAAATGTTGGACATATAATATTTAAGAAAATCTGTCACGTGGTTACAAATCACAGTGTGGTTCAAATAGTAGTTTCGACATGACACATCTGATATAAATTGCCAATGATAAATCATGAAAAGGTACCGTTTCAAGATAAGCCATAAATTAATTGTGAATTTCTATCTTTGGTACATGATTAGAAAGATGTTAAATACAGTTGCATCCTGCGTGTTTAAATTAAATTGAGTGCAAAATTTAGGACAAACCAGTCAAGGCATTAACTTTCAAATCTATGAGATATGCCAATAGTTAGTGGTGTTGAGGAGTTTGAGGAAACCCAGAGTAAAATGCTCTTAAGTTTGTCAGTGCTGATATAGAGATTGGGTCATGTCATGATATCAATGATGCAGAATATATATATCTCCATAAAATATAATCAGGATGACTGAGTCACAAAATTCACAAGATGTTAGTACCACAGTAATTAATGCCATGAATTTCATTAAAGAGTCCAAAAGAATAACATCCCATTTCAGAGTTTAACAGACATTGTTGCTTTGACATGAAGCTTCCCTTGGTTATAACTCATTCTCTAGTTCAGCCAGGAATCTCTGTTCATCCATATCATATGAGGGGAGACGGCTCATCCTGGAATTAAGATAATTTTATATAAAAGTATGATAATAGTTGTCTCCCTTGAGTATAGCCTGCCGTGGCATTTACATCAATATAAGGTCCCTCTTCCCTCACTGGGGGGTTGGATGGCCGAATGGTTAGCACGTGCGTGCTGTTTCATAAGGCCTGTCATTGAGTCAACTGGCGTGGTTTCGAATCCCCGGTTGTACGTGACAAGGAGTAGGGCCGCCTGTCCAACCTCATGGATTTTCTCTGGGTCCTCCGGTTTCCTCCCACTGCTAAAGACCCCTACGCGCAAGTGAATTATTGAAATAAAATTGAACCATATGTTAGTCCCGAAATGACCTAGTTTGTGTCCCTCATTTCCTAGTAATTTATGACCACTGTTGCCAATGTATGTCATATTACTCATATATATGAGTTTCAAGCTATCTTGGTTAACTTTAAGAAACTTTTAACTATGGTTATGAACCAATTGTTGTCGAACTTGGTTATAGCCTGATGACAACAATAGCTATTATAGCTGTATCTTGGTTGTTGCTAAGGCTACCATTATAGGAATATATGGGGAAAGCTACCACATGATTTAACTGTAATTTATCGACTGTACAAATACAGTTTGAGAACTGCATTAAAAAAAATATATAATCTTACTTTCTGTTGATAGTTTCTTTTTGTAAATCTTTTTGTAAATCTTTCTGATAAATACCATAACTCTCATCTTGTGATTTTAGGTAACGTGGTGTCTCGAACTCTGTAATGTTTTTTTTAAAAAAAACAAAACATTTTATCAATGAATCAAAACATTTACATAAATGGCACAATAGTTGGGGGATAAAATAATACTATATTATGCCCGCAGCAATATACTGGAAAGCGTTATTCTATATCACCTTGCCTTTGTGATCGCTGTTAAAAACTATTGTACGTCAACAAAAAAATAATAGAGACTGACAATCATACAAGAGCTCAGAGCCCCCCAATAATTTGGCCGCAAGTACTCTTTTATCCAGGTTATTGCACGAAAGTAACTAATCA
Source organism: Patella vulgata (assembly GCF_932274485.2). Taxonomy (NCBI): domain Eukaryota; kingdom Metazoa; phylum Mollusca; class Gastropoda; family Patellidae; genus Patella; species Patella vulgata. The sequence continues at coordinate 68,513,792 of NC_065879.2, read as the reverse complement.
GTTAGATACGGTGACGTAACTGGGCGAGGCCTGATTTTAACATAGAAGTGAGACTTCTAGAAGTAGAACCCTGCCATATATGCACTAAACTGATCTCTGGGTTAAGAGCCCCTAAGTTGCCAGGTTCGCGATTAGTCGATCTTAAATATTTCATTTCATCTCATTTCCGTTGTATCGATGACAGTTTGTGTAATTAAAACACGACGGGATAGAGTTTTTCTCACATTCTATATCACGGGCTATGGCTCTAGAATGGAAGGTCTGATGCGTACCAAAGGGAAAATCATCCAAGAACTTTTAATCTTTAACACATTGTTTAATTTTCATCTCATGAATCAGACAAAAATTGTCGCCGCGGGAAGGTTCACAAACTTCATTCATATTTCACATTTTGCGTGAAACTCCAGACCGGATGCGCACCAAACTATATAAACTAGTGATACTTAACACATGTTTTAAGTTTCATCGAAATCAGAATTATAGAGAGTCCACAACCTTTGTATTACATACTTTTTTCACTAAACTAGTATCACTATATAAACTAGTGATACTTAACACATGTTTTAAGTTTCATCGAAATCAGAATTCTAGAGAGTCCACAACCTTTGTATTACATACTTTTTTCACTATTAGCGGAAAGCGTAGCGGCCATTCGACGGGAAGTTTCGGTCCAATTTTCAACCATAATTAGGGCCCACAAGTTAAAAATGTGATTTTTCATAAAATCAGGGTCCATAATCCAAGAAGTTACGGTCCGATGTGTGTCAATATTGAAAGGAATCAAGATCTTTAGGTTATAAACATACACTGTATAAGTTTCATCAAAATTGGATAAAAACTGTGACCACTTCTGCATCACAGGAAAGCACCACTGACAGCAGTGCTTTCATGGTAAGGGATTTAAAACAAATTTAAAAGTTCACTTCATTGATGAGAAATTTTACTAGACAGAAATCGCTTAGAAAGCGTCTCCGACGATCTAGATCCCAGGGAGCTTCCAGGGCCTTGGGGACCCCCGGTTCCTCGCCTAAAGTCCTAGGCTGAAAGCTATAGCATAATGTTGCTTTCATATGTCGTTATGTTCCACTAATTCTTTGACCCGCTCCAGTTTATTTTCAGTCACGATCGATAAAGCGATAACAATAACAACATAGTATGGAAAATAAACGACATTTCATCGAACTATCCCGCCCCCTCGTTTATTGTTGAGTGGTCAAAGTATGATCACAGCCTCACAGGGCATAAATCCAAGCAGATTGGAATGTCCGGATGCAGAAAGAAATCAAATGCGTTATTTTAACCCACATTTCTGTACCAACTGCTACTGAAATGTATGCAAAGGCACAAAAATATTTGAGGGCTATGTGAATTCTTAAAACGAGAAGTGGCATCAGGTGCTCTAGATAAGTCAGACCGAGGACCCGCTCGCTCCCGAATATTTATAGAAAAATCTAGACATGTTACTGAAAACGCCATAGAGTTCATCTTCGATGTGCATCGAGGCAAGTAAAAGCAAGGAGGTCCCGAGTTTCGACCCCAGTGTTGTCCGAGAAAGTCCCCCTTGACTTTCCAATGTGGTTTTCCCCTTTCAGTGGTACAGGACGAATGGCCATGCAAAGAACAATGTCTAGTAGTTTGGATTGGACAAAAAACAGGATCCCGCGTTTGGCATGCACGTAAAAGAACCCTTGACAGTTGTAATCCATTTGCTGTATGGGCAAAATTTGCAGCATTATATAGCCCACTGTATGGCGTATATGCCCCCCTTCATTAGCTTGATTGGTGCCCAAAGGTAGGACGTTAAACCCCATTTCATGCATGTTACAGTCGTTCGATTCTTTAGAACATGCATGTTTATTCGAGTGAATATTGTTATAAAGTAATTGATAGTTTGCTAGTTTTCCCCAAGGACCAGATATTTCTATCGCTTAGCAATCACTGGAAACTATAATCGCTTCACAAGTGCAGTAATTGTATTATGTAATAAATCATTCACCTTGCGCTGTACTTGACACAGGATCAGCATGCTAGAAAATAAATTATAATACATTTTATTTCATCTATAACCGTTAAATCCAGGTCAATAAATTGTTGTCTATAATTTTTAATTCTCTTGTTTAAAAAGTACTGAAAGCTTTGAGAAAACACGATCAGCACTCCAAATTTTTCGTCAAGGTCACGAGATGTAAACATGGTTAGGGCACATGATTGTGGGAAAGTGTTAGGACTAGGTCTTGGACTAGGGTCAGCCCTGTTTACATCACGAGACCTTGATGGAATCTGCAGGTGGCCTTATTATTTAGACCTAACCAGAACACACCTGAGAATAAATTGGCTTAATTATTAATATATTGTTTTAAATTCTCAAGCCAAACATCACTAACATAAAAATCGATTGAAACAGTTTATTGTTGTCGACTAATTATCATCATGTCACACCTGAAGTCAATTATTGGACATAAAAGGGGATGTTAAATCACGTTCTATTACAATTATATCCAAATAAAATTTCCGAGAGTCAAATGAAATTGAAGCCAGTCAAAATGAGACAAAAACAGATATATGTAAAGTGATTATGATGCCAACGTTTGGTCATATTTCATTTAATCTAACGTAAGCATATTATAGTGAGAAAGAGAGATGGTTTAACGTCCACTCGACACAAACTAGGTCATTTCGGGACTAACATATTGTTCAATTTTATTTCAATAATACGCTTGAGCGTAGGGGTCTTTAGCAGTGGGAGGAAACTGGGGGACTAGGTGAATACCCACGAGGTTGGACAGGCGACCCTACCCCCAATTGTCAGGTACAACCGTGGAATCGAAACCACACCAGTTGACTCAATGACAGACCTTATGATACAACGCGCACGCGCTAATCATTCGGATGCCCCCCCCCACGATGGCACAGTGAGTTTGGCGTTGGTTCATCAACCTGCGTTCACATATCATAATGATGTCAAGATATATCGTCACAGACAAACTATAACTCCATTACAGAATTTGTATAAATCGCCTAATTCTGTAAATGAATCATAATTACATTGCTCCAGTTTTAAAAGCTTGTGAGAGTTTTATTTTTAAATACTGTTTGACTCCCGCATATTTTTTTTTGGGGGGTGGGGGGGGGAATATTTGTGAAAACAAATTTACTAAAAAAATAACAGCACTACCTTAATACAGGATACTTGCACAACATAAACGTATTATTCTATTATATTCTTTAAGTGGCATTTAGTAAGTGACATTATAGTTCATTTAACATAAACGTAGATAGAAGAAACAGTAAAGGGATATAGCCGTTAAAAATAAAAGTGAAAAATCGACGAACATTGGAAAATGAAACAGATATAGAAAACAACAATTAAATCTCAAGTCCTGATATATTTTATACTTACAGGGTCCGGTGGTTTCTATTATCATTAAATATAAACAATACAATATTTAAACAATTTCCATGGCGTTTTTATTATAGATAAACGGAAATAGTCCACCTATTTCTGCATTCTAACAATAGGTATAGATAACGATGGCAGATACTCGAATCAACCACTTCGTTCAAACGACATATTATTGAATTAAAGATTCATGCTTTCATGATGCCACAGGTATTAGGAACATGATTAACGGTTAATTTCGAATGAGAAAATAAACAATTTTTACTAATTTGCTTGAAAAATTTTGCCATGGATTGGTGACGTCCTTAACAAATAAGGGTAGGTGCTTAACTAAAGGCACTTTTCTAAATGTTGAACCGGGTCGTTCAGCGGTTTAAATTAAATGTAATTTCAAGTTGCATGCAACCTGGAAACGAGACAATTATTGAAAACAAAAGTAGAATAAGTAAACAAACCTTGTGCTGATTGGCTTGTCTAAATTTAGAAGCATCAAAACCATGATTATTATTACTCATCTCTTCTTCATCCTGAAATTATAAATATATACACCTACATAATAAGTGTTCCAAAAATATGCAGCGATAAAAATGAAATGGAATTTACGTCCTACTTTTCTGCACCAAACGGGCTAATGGAGTGTGTTGCAGTAGAGTACATAGAGGGAGTGCAGGGGGAGTCCATGACATCAATTACTGTTAAAATTGATGTACAAGGTGTCTTGTTTAATGTTTTATTTCATTTGTTTTAATATCCCCAGTTCCATGCCAGGCTGGGAAATTTTTAAGGAACTTTTTCCGGATCTCTGGGTTAATGAGCGAGCTCCATAGCCATCTCACTGAGCCATCGTGGATCCCGGTGATCATCATTTTGTTCAGTAATGAAATAACACTATCCAAAACCATGTATTAAATGTATACCCTTTTACTGAAATATTTAATCGTGTTTTAATATTTCTTAAAAGGATAATCAACTGTAACCCATATGTCTTGTGTAGCAGCTCTTTTATATTTTTTGTTGAATAATTCAATCTGTCAGTTCATCTATTGATTTTCCCGTATAATTTCTCATTTGTAGCGGTAAGGTATGTTTTGTATCGTATTGTGATTAACAATATCTCGGGACACGATTGTCATGCATGCATTCCCCAAAACCTACCATGTCAAAACTCATCCATGGAGTTATGTTTATAGATTAAATAATACTGATTAAGTCGCTATTACAAAACCATATAGAATCCCATATTCTTGAAGCAATAGCCCGAGAAATCCCTCTCTGGCCATTGCTGGATTGGCTTCTGATACTTGAGCTTTTGAGGGAGTGTGTCTATTCTTCCCGTTCAATCAAATCTATCCCAAGTACAGCAACATGACATCCCTTCGTTTAATCTGGGGTGTTCTCTAAAACTTTGGACAGTGATTTAAGGTATTAAAAACGGTGAAAGTATTGTTTACATTGTATCCATGTTGATAGCCTCGTTTGTCACGCAATTAGTTTTTCTGCAATATTCTGTTATGCACTGGTTAATTGGGCATGATAAAATCGTGAGTCATGACCTAACGTTATGTAAACATAATTATTTGGTCCAATTTGGAGCTCTGTTTAAAACGTAATGATATTGTTACGCAGTTAGCTATTGGTCGTTATTCGGATTATTAAACAGTCATAATTTGGAACAGAAATTTGCTTCCTTTACAGCGGTGTTAAATGATAGAACCCTAGAATATATGACTGCTGTGTCGGACGCAAGATATTTTGTTAATTGGTGTTGGAGTAGACATGGGGTAATCATAATTAGGAGTGCCATTGTCAATGATGATTTGTGGCGCATATCATGCATGACACGAATATAACACTCAATTTCATCAGTTACAACCTCACTATATATAGAGAATCTCCTACTCGTTTTTTTTTATATCAAAAAATATCAACACAAGTTGATAAAGTAAAAAAACGAGGCTCTGCCGAGTTTTTTTACTTTATCGACGAGTGTTGATATTTTTCGATATCAAAAAAGACGAGTAGGAGATTTTATTTTTCACACAATCCTTTCTTATACATGCACAAACAAATAAATATAATTCTTTGCTATAGATTTCTCTTTTACTGAACCTGATTACATTACGGCGTAGTGATACATCATTTTTTGACAGCAATACAACCATTGCAAAGTCCTTTATATTGACACAGTATTTCCATGAAAGTCAATTAAATAAAAAAAAGTTCCTTTTTAATAAGAAGTTATTTTTAATAAAAAATGAACTGTTCTTTGAGCGATATTTCCTAAGGAGATATCGCAGTAGATTATGAAATTTATCACACAAGCGATATCTACTGTAGAATGTATTATTGGGTGATAAATAAGATTATACTGAAAGTTATTAATAAGTGATTTAGGGGGGAGGGGCGAGCCCATATATCCAGCATTTGGTTCCGCCACTCTAGGACTATTATGTCTGATATGAAAGACACGCACAATAAAAAGAAATATAGACACACCCGTAATTAAATAACGATACTAACAAATCATCATTGTAAGAAAATGGCCACATTTCAAAATAACTCTAAGAATGGGACTACAGATAAAACGTTAAAGAAAATAGTATTTACAATTGTGTAAATTTATGAATGAAACAAACATTAAATGGGTGATCATAAAATATTACTATTTATAGCCTTGACTTCTTAAAGATAAGGGACACTAGTTGACTTGACATGAGATTCACTAACATTTGAATATACGTATTAAACAAGTTAGAAGAAATTATATGGGGTTTAGCGTTTCCGCTGATTTTTCAATGAACTCCAGCTATCAATTGAGGGTTCTTTTACGTGTATGATAACGTGTTCGCGGTGCCTCGGTGTTTCCGTGTCCATCCGAAAGACTAGACACTGTTCCTTGCCACACCTTCCGCCCTGCACCACTGACAAGGGCAAACTACGCAGGAAAATCCCCAAAACTTTGTGAAATGAAATGAAATGTGGTTTAACGCCCTACTGTTCTGCTCCGAACTGGGCTAATGAAGACGGGCTATAAAACTTTGTGAGCCACCAAGTTGCCATGTTGAAATCTGATATACATTGCCGTCGGAGCAGTATGTCGTCTGCGCTTCATTGTGAAGGCTTTACAGGTTAAAGTTAATATAACTTTTTTGTGCATTTGTGAGATGAAGGGACCCACTATATCTAACGGATTTTGATAATTTGTGTCACAAGTTATAGCCCTTGATGACTGACGCGCTGTGTTTGTCGGGTTTATGGCCGCAGATGACTAATGATTTCCCCATTGACTTTAATGTTAATTCTCGTCTCTTAGACCAGCTCTAACTTTTCGCCAAATTTTCGTTGGGTAGAACGCTTTCTACCACAGATGGAGCAATATGTGGCAACCTCTTGCCCAAAAGCACGTATGAGGTTCACCATGGAAAACTTGAGATACACAAGCTGGAAGTAGAGACAATTAACCATGCAATTTTTGACCCTACATTTCAACCTAACCAACCTCTCAACTCTTGTAGTCCTTCCGTCTCAAAATCATGAATATTCACCAAAACCTGGCAGAAAATATATTTTCAAACTCTTTTCTTCGATTCTACACCAAAGAGTTAACAAAAATCGTCATGCAAAAGGGGGGAAAAGGAAAAGGGAGAGAAAGACTAAAAATAACTTTCGCCCTACATTCGCGGGTGACGGCGTAGAAATAATTGGTGAGCTGTGTCCTCATGAATGAACAATGTAAGGTGTGCAATATAGATATAATAAAATAGACTGTCCTACATAACTACTATATTCTCGTTTCACATACAAGCTATATTTAGTTATTCTTAATTAGAAATTAAAAGTCGTTAATATGATATCCTTCCGTAGGTCAAGTTATTATACAACTATTTATTCCTTTTTACCGTTTTATTATATCACCCGATCAGGAGAGATTAACATAAGCCATTAATATTTATTGTTATTTAATGGGATTGGTGATCGCGATATTTTGTGGGATTAAATTGGTCTAAAGGCACACCTTAAAATTTAATGAACGACGAATAAACATTGTTTACAGGTGGTGCGGTTGCAGTAATAAACAAGAAGTTGCCATGTAAGATACGCCCACATTTTGCAAGAGATTGACAGAGTATAAGCTGAAAAAAGGCGAAATTTCGTACAACCAGGGGCCATAATCCAGGATGTTACAGTCCGACATGCATCAATATCGAACGGGGTCGAGATTCTAGGATATAAACATAAAATCGGATAAAAATTGTGTCCACAGCCTAGGTAGTATGTATATAGGTTGCATGGTTATTATACTATTTGGGGGGGGGGGGGGGTGGATGGCTGAATGGTTAGCGTGCGCGCGCTGTATCATAAAGTCTGTCATTGAGTCGACTGGCGTGGTTTCGAATCCCCGGTTGTACGTGACAAGGTGTAGGGTCGCCTGTCCAACCTCGTGGGTTTTCTCCGGGTTCTCCGGTTTCCTTCCACTGCTAAAGACCCCTATGCGCAAGCGAATTATTGAAATAAAATTAAACCATATGTTAGTCCCGAAATGACCTAGTTTGTGTCGAGTGGACGTTAAACCCCATTTCTCTCTCTCTCTATTATACTATTTGCGTAGAGGAGCTGCCATTTTGTCAGACAGTTTCCATCCAATTTTCACGAAATTCGAACTCAACCGTACATGTAAATATGATGTAACGGGGAAGTTTTTTGAAATCGTATCAAAAATTTAAAATAGTGATCTCTAACGGGTTCACAAGCTAAAAACGCGACCAGGGGCCATAATCCAGGAAGTTACCACCCGATATGCGCTAATATCAAAAAAAAAACGAGATCTTTGGGATATAAATATATATTTTAAATTTCATCAAAATGGGATGAAAATCGTAATCTCTAGAGTGTCCACAGCCTTAGTATTACATACGTTTACACTATTTAAGTACTGGGAGTGGCCCTTTTGTCGTTCATTTTCGGACGAAATGCGAACTCAACCATGATTATGGTGTAACGGTGATATATTTGAACGCGTTTTTAAAATCGATTAAAAATTGTGACCTCTATAGAGGGTCCACGTGCTCAATACACGTTTTTGCGTACAATCAGGGGTCATAATCCAGGAAGTTACGGTCCGATATTCGCGAATATCGAAAGGAACCGATCTATGTGGGATATAAACTACTTTTTCAAGTTTTGACAAAATCGGATAAAAATTGTGACCTGCAGAATGACCACAAACAAAATATGAACCGTTGTCCGGACGGAAATGAAATCAAATGGTGTTTAACGTCCTACTGTTCTGCTTCTAAACTGTGCTAATGAAGACGGGCAGCGGCGCTACGGCCTACTCTTATATCGAATTCCAACTGCCAAGGGATCTTTTATGTGCACGCCAATGTGTACACGGAACCTCGGTTTTTCGTTCCATTCGAACGACTAGACAGCTGTCCTTGTCAGGCCCTCCGCCCTGCATCACTGACAAGGGGAAACCACGCCGGAAAATCTGGATGAACTTTCTCGGCCAATGCAGGGATCGAAAACCCGGCCTCCAGGCTAGCGAGCCAGCGTCTTACCCACTAGCGATTGTGATCCCTTGTCCGGATGGACAGGTGGTCAATATCCGTACACATGAAAATGTGGGTGTATATAAAAAAGAAAGGACTTTTCGGGAACATACATTATACTATACTTCCGTGTGTAATTATACTGAAAGGGGCATATACTCGTATAATGTACATATATATTTATGAGCGTGATCTATTAAGAATGGACAGTAAATAGCGACCTAGCTATAAAATATTCTAATAATAACTTCAATGGGATTAACAACATTAATCTGCTGTTCAATTGTTGATAACCTGTTTACTGTAAACCTGGGAGATAAGTATATACCTCACTGATGTAAATAATATTCAATGTACGACAATCCCCTAGAACCAAACGACGAAAACACGTCAATATCCACTTTATGAAACTGAAAGGGAGTTTAACTCCCTACTGTTCTGTTCTTTCCGGAAAATGGGCATACGCCAAACACATGCAGTGGACAAAGCCCACTCTTATTTCGAATACCACCTGTCAAAGAATGTGTGCCTGGCCATTATGATATGACACACTGGTAGTTGGAAACACCACTGTTCGTATTCAATATTCAAATAACATGTAATATACATGTACAAACAAAAAACGTTAGATAAGCAATTAAAAGAGATATAACAATACAAAGTTGGTAAATAGGTATCTGCAAATAGTCACAGCAATTAGTGCTCGATTTAAATAGACTTGGTATCGATTTATATTCCGTTATCACGTTCGTTGTCACTAATTGTATGAAATATTATACCTATAATAAGCCCAGGTGAATTTAATCATCAAAAATACACTATACATATAGATGCATTGGTTGCTAAAATGCCTATGGGGTTTAATCTTCTAGTTTTCTGCACCAACCGAGTTGGTTAATGATGACGTGTATACACCTTACAGTGTGCAACAGGGGAAATTTTGCGAAGACAGCAATTGAATTCCAACTGTTAAAGGTTCACACCTCGTGTAAGACTTTTGCTAGAATTTGTTCTCTTGAAATTAATGATGGCATTCTATATTGTATTAATTAATGTCTTTGGCAAGTTGTGGGATTCAAACATAATAATATTGTCTAATATGTACTTAAATCAAATGAGCGAATGAGCGACAGATTGTTATGTAAAAAAAAGAGTCATAATGTGGTAAACATTCAATTCTAGGTTGATAACATATATCTTGTGGGAAGTTTCTCCTGTAAGTTTTCACTTTCAATATAAGGGTGGGTTTCGACGTCATTAGGCTAATTGACTAATCTCTTTAATTATTTAAATCATATTTGACCAATTGGATAATTGAACGTCAAAACCCAAAGCTACAAAGCTATCATATTTGTGAGAATTCGTCAGACAGCAGCTTGATTCTAAAAGGGAAAAGATGTAGCGAGTCTGGCTGGCTGAGGTTTGAGAAAATGACTTTATTCTATTATGCATTGTACCATATGTAAGCAGCTTGATATATTACATGTAAAAACGAACTGTTGCATTTTTATTCCTGGAAAGACAAACGTCTTAACTGAGATAGACAAGAAGAAGTAAATACACAACGTGAAGGGGAAGCAAAGACGACAGGTGAAAATACAAAGACGATCAAGGGCTGTTCTTAAATATCTACCAGAGAAGAGGGAGTATGCGTCACACGTTGTGTGGGGACTGGGGAGTTGTCTCTGCATATTTTCCACATATAACCAGCGACTGTATAGCACTGCATGGTGCTACACTCGGTCTATCGTTCCATCCGAACGACTGGACGCTCTTCCTTGCCAAGTCCTGCACTACTGACAAGGAGAAACCACACTAGACCACACTAAACCCCACTATACCAACACCATGTCGAACCGTGGCAATATCGAGTCGGTTAATGATAAATATACGTATATAATAGGTCTATTTTTTTTAATTTTTAAAAATCTACCATGCCGAGATATAAACGATTTAGTAGTTTTCGAGACATTTGAAATTAGTCAATACAGATCAGTGCATGGAATAGAAAATTTGTCGTCTAAGCTTATTTCTTATATTATTCAAAATAAATTACATTTATTAGCTTGGTGATAGTGATAATTCATCTGTAAAGGGTCTAAAAGCACATGTAACATGAATGTATATAAAGAGATTCATAATTGTTTTGTTTTGGGGTTTTTTTTGGTTTTTTTAGTTACTTCTAATCATATTATGTTCGGTGAAATACGCGAACATTCAAATTTGAACAACAGTCGATTAAACCTGCTTAGTCCATTCTACAAGTTTTTTGGTTATTATTTTGTCGTTTGTGAATTAGCCATTCACTAATTAATGCCGCATTGTCGTCTAGGATATGTTTTGATCTGGTCATTACATAGTCCCCGAAACAATAGAATACACGAATCGTGTACTGATCATAAAATGTACATTGTCGCTTAAATATTGGATATTAGGATCCCATTTTTTTCACGGCAAGATAAGATAACATCAACATTGATTGAAATAGACCAAGATTGAATTCTAATTCGTGTTTCTAATTTCGAATAGTATGGAAAATATTGAGTTAGATGTTTAGTTCCTTTAAATCTGCTCTTGAAAACTAAATCATTAAATGCATCCTCTCAATCTGTGCCATTTGATATTCATAACGGGCAAAACAAAAAGGGTTTTATGCCATGAAACTGAAACAATAAATGACTTACCCCATCGCTATCCCAATCATTAGGGTTTCTGTAAATTGTTTTTTGTCGTATTAACATTTCTCGGTCAACGGTATAATTTTCACGTGTATGTTTCTGTGCGTACGTCTCCGGATAAATGTTCTGTTGTGCGCGTGCTGAACGACCGTGCGATGTACGTGGTCTAGCAGAACCTTCATCATTATTTGACGTCACAGCAGCTGCAGACGACGTCACAGTCTCTTTAATAAACGCGTCTAAATCCTTTTCTAAATCCGAATCGGAGTCCCAGTGATTATTTTTAGAAACCTTTGCTTTTTTCGGGGTGTTTTCTCCATTTATTACTGAATTATTTTTCACCGGGGTATCCTTTTTAGCACTTTCTTTATGTTTTGGTGAATTATTTGTATTGGTGTCCTTGTTTGGTCCTTTCGCCGGCGATTTAGGGTCAGGATTTTTCGTTGTAGTTTTTCCTTTACTTGACCCAGACCCCATACTGGTGATTGTCACTTAAAGAAATCTAATCGAATCACAATCGGTCTTGTGTACTACTCACACCAAAATACCACAGCATAAATGATTGAAATGAATAATTAGTGCCTTTGATAAATAAGCCTATCGGGATTGGTCATACTGTAGCTCACGTTGTGAACTTCTATAACTACCTACACTGTATACTTTTGTTTACCTGACTACGTCATTAAACGTTAACTCTACAGAAACATGCGCAAGCAAGGGTCCACTTTATACGAAGGGGTGTTTTTTTTTTGTTTTTCTTCAGTATTTAGAAACTTTCTAATTCTTAAACAAAATGGTGATAAAATACTAGAAATTTAGGTCATATTTTTTGTAGTTTATTGAAAATTACTTTCATATTGAAAGCATCTGAAATATCGTAACGAGAACTAATATCTATTACCCCTAATGGTGGGCGAGTCTACTATTATCGACCGAAATCAATAATAACTAGATTAATAAAAGTGTTATAACCAAACAAAACGAATGAATGAAGAGTATATTACCCAGGCTGGTCGACAGTAAAGCGACATCTCACCGAAAACAAATTTAAATGCCTGCAATATCTATTCTACAAATAATGTTTTGACTGGAATAAAACAAAATAAGTATATGGGGCGGTCATATTTATAAAAGTTAAATCAGTGACCTAGCTTCCCTCCTTGGTAATAATGGTTAGAAGACTCATTCTTCGATATGGGACAATATTGCTTATTTATGAAATCGTTTTCGCAACTCTATGTTTGAGTACATTTCAACAACCTGAATTGACTTATTTTAAGATCGTTTATTTTATGACTAAGAAGAAAACTGAGTACAGGAATTGGCCTGCATCAGTGAATGTCGATTGGCCAGGTAAAATGTGAAATTAATAAGAGAGTGATAACAATTAAGGGTGTATTATACAACCTTCGACAAAACCCGGTGATTATCTCATTACACACAAACATGGGTGTAATTATGGTGTATAGATCTAATGTATAATTACTATTAATTACTTTATATAATTCCCGGCGCTAATTCAAAAAATACTCCATTCGATTTATAATACCATACGACAGCACATTTTGCATGGGTCTTTTTAAGAGGAGCGAGGTAAAGTGGGATCGGATGAGAACAGAAGTTAAAATGGCAAAGTGAAAGTGTATAATGCCCCAGTCGAATAAGGAATTATTTTCAGAATAAATATTTTAGCTGTCATTTTATCAAATTTTATAAATATCGCCCCATATACTTATTTTATTTAGATTAAGTCGAGAAATGTGTTGACTTTTTATTTTTACAAAGGGTGGGTGGGGCCATTGATACCAGAGTTACAGTCCGAGATACGGCGTAAATACCGTTAATCCAGAGACAAAAAAAAATACTAGTCTTATTCCAAAAACCATATCAATGTCTTTTTTCATTTTGATTGAGGCCTGTAATTACTACCGATGAGGGACAGTGCAGTTGACGCTTAAGTATATGCCTATTGGTGTCATTCGTTAATTTATACCCTTCCTAGTAATATACCTCATATGAGAAAGATTCACTTGGCGATACAATGAACGAGTCTTTCGCAGTGAAAACTATGGTAAATAAAAAATAAACACAAAAAAAACCTTTACTCCTCACGAATAGGCCACCGTACTTGCGACTGGCCCCAGGATCCATTCACTTAAATTGATAAACTCTTCAAAATAAGTAGGGGATATTGAAATGTAAATACCTATGCAGGTTGCGATATGATAAATAGTCATGGACATTTGACATGCTTTGAGAGTATGCTCACAGATGAAGAACGTATCGCCCCAACAGAACCACTGAGCTGCACATACGACACGCAATAGCGCCATATGGGAGGGGTTCATTGTCAAATTTGACACTTCAAGGAAAGGTTGATGAAAACTGCCGCGTGCTGGTTTATCTATCCATGTTTGCTTTCCTATCGGTTCTTGCATAAGATTTACTGTTTAGCGTATCTTTGCTTTAGTGTGTTACGTTTAATTTGATCGGGAGACGTGTTCGTCGACGTCAACGTCAACCGACAACACTGCAAGAATTGACCGTGGTATTGCGAGAGGAGTGGGTCAGATTGCCCCAAATCGTGACTGGACGGTTAATTATGTGCATGCCACGACGAATTGCTGAATGTCTGAGGATTGGTGGAGCAATTACTCATTATTAAGACAAAAATCAAAAACGTCCATTTTCACTTTTGACGGAGTATCTCTTTGCGAGTGAAATGGGGCCGTCAGATAAGCCGCCCATATGAACTGTTTATGTTCATGTGTAGGCAATTGGCCTGTTATTAACATACACTGGTTACCTCTAATAAAAACAGCAGTGCATTTCCGCAGTTTTGTATTGTTTCTAAATATCCCCTACTTTTTTTTTTCTTTTTTTTTGAAGAGTATATGTTGTTTATTTCTTGCAATGTCTGTGTAGTTTTTCTTGGGTTTTTGGTCTAGAATAGAAGAAAGAAGAATGGGATTTGAATTAACATTTCTTGCCAGATTTTGTTAAATACAGTGTATTCACGATTTAGGGACGAAAAGATAACAGAGTTGAGGGGCTGGTTACGGTGATATGTTCGGCGGATAGTAGCATGTTGTTTTAGTATCCTACTTCAAGTTTGTGTATCTCAAAATTTCATTGGTCAACCTCATACACAATCTGGATTATAGACATGACCATTTGTTGTGCTGTCTATAGTTGAAAGTGTTCAGCCAACGAAAATTTTGGGAAACGTTGGGAGACCAGAATTAACATTGAAGTCAATGCCATATTAATGGTGGTCTGCATCCACTTACTATTAAAGAGTTATCTACCCATTATTTAACGCCAGGTGGCTAAAACACGTGGCCTTCCTTTCACCACGACATTTTGATTTGGTGAGATGTGTTTTTGTGTTTCTATCAAACAATAATGAGTTTTCAAGTAGTTTACAAAGCTATAAACCCAATATTCATATCAGAAATTAGTAAAAGAGTAACCCACCTATCGAATTTCCCCAATGCTTCGGATTTGGAAAACAATTTTGGTCACAAAAAATGATTAAAATATTTGATATCGAAGAAATCCCCCAATTCAAAATCAAAAGTAAAGTTGTGTAGACAAAACACACGTGTTCGCGTGACTGCTAGCTAACGTAACACCGGTCCCACGTAACACAAACAGTATTTACACGCTGCAATAATGAAACCAGAACAGAAGTGAAGTACATTTTATGTTAATAATGATTTAAATACACGGACAGTTGATGACCGTGTAATAAAAAGAAACATCTTCAAAGCCCAACCAAGTCCCTAGTATTAGGGGTTTCAGGTCAAAGTTTCAAATGACAGAAAAAAATTTTTTTAAAATATTTTGTGAAAATGTACATAAAATGCTACCCCAATTTTTTTATTTCATCAAAATATTCTAATTAGATCCAAAGTTATGGAATTTTAAAATCCGAGATAGACGTCAATAATATAATCAAAATGGTCTATACCAGTCAATGCGTGGCATGGCACCAAAATAAGTGCTTTTCAGTTAGTGTTGAAACTACTATTCGGATATTTGTTAACGGATACAAAATAAGGGTTATCCGAATCAGTTTACTATTCGTTACAATATATTCTGACATTCCGTATGCTCTATTATACTCTATATTTAGTCAATTTTACGTCTGATCACTTTGAAATTTTCCCCAGTACAATTGATCACGTACGCAGCTGCATGAGCATAAATGTCAACATTATGCGTATTTTTTAGTGATAGTAACTAATAAAATTATTAATGCAGTGCAACGAAAACAGTAGTCTAAATAAAAAAAATATTCATTCATTCCCTGCGCTAGTTTACGGCATACGAGTTTAGACCGTGTTTTGACTTCCCACAATGAAATTTATTCATAACGACATAGGTCACGTATATTCCCACTCACTGATTGGTTCAATAGTAGTAGATTATCAGAATGAGGCAAACGACCTTGCCGGAATAAATGGCACATGGTTTTATTTTACTTTTGATTGAGCAAAATGATAAGTGGGAGGGTGCGGATAACAGGAGTAGTTATACTATACAAATTCCTTCACCTCATTGATTTTTTGGGATGTCAGACCGATGTCATAGGTAGTCTTAATAATTACGGCTAAAGGTAGGCACGTTTTTTTCTTCGCGGCTCAAACAATTTGCAAATCGAAAGTACGATTTCATACTCGGCATACAGACACTCATAAACATTGAAACAAGTAAGAAATTATGAGTACCGGTATATGAACTTTTGATGTAATTGTGTTCAAGAAATTCACGTCTCCGAATTATCCGAATAGTATTCGGATAGCCAACAAAAGTATTCGGATCACAAATCTCGATCCAATTTTCAACACTATTTTCAGTCATATTTGAGTGACGTCATAAGCGGTATTTTCCCTTCAGAATCGCTAGTACCAATTTTAAAACTGAAATCCGCACGTTATTGTCGTCTAAAATTTATTAAAATCGTAATAATTTGAATGATAATATGTCAAATATTTATAATCTGGATGATACCTCATCAGAATAATTTGAATATGTCAAATATTTATAATCTGGATGATACCTCAAGAAATTTTTTTTATATTTAGTCGAAATTTGGCAATTTTCAGTCATCAAAACAGATAAATCCCATTTTCTACGGGTCTACTTGTCCGATCACGTGGTATCAACAACCATAATAACCACAAAAATGTTATCTATCGTTTGATTGGTTCTATATCAAAATCCCCCCGGTAACTAAGCTGCGGATTCACCAATAAAGTGAGTCGTAGCAATGGAAAATCTATGGCCGCGTGACGTCAGAGCGGTATTTTCTATCGAGCGTCTCCTGTAAACAAACGGTAATTTCGCTTACATTTCGATAATTTTTTAGCCTGAAGCTTTGCAGATATTGAGATTGATATTAAACTATGCAATACAATTGCTAGTAATGCATTTACATAAAATAGTAATTCAGAATCGTAGATTGAAGTGGGCTATATTTCAGCCGCTGGCTTTCCGATTTCACACTAAAGTCACGTGACCTGAAACCCCTACCAATATGCCGAATTGTACTATAATAGGCTATAGCTATGTGCCAAAAACTATCTAATGAGCCCTATTTTGCAACAATTGGTTGTGCCACTTCTAAAGTCGTTAATCAGCCCTAATAAAAGAGTAAGGCAGTAAATACATACGTAACACAATAAGATTAGGAAGTCACATGACCTAAATTCATAAAATAAGCATGAAACAGGCCTCATCATACTATAATCTTGTGATATTTATACATTATTATATTAAGAATGAAAATTGGATGTATCGGGCCATTTTCGTATTTTGAGATTTTTCAATGACAATGACAAAGTTCTTGATTTGTCATAGGCTTGGTAAATATGACCAGAATTGAAAATTGCAAAATGGAGGCTGTGGAGGGAAGTTTCTAGGGCTGGGTATCGATAGTGATTTTTACTATCGATAATCGGCAAGGAAATGTCGGTCGATAATCGATAGTATCGAAAACAAACTTATTTTCACGGTCGTCATCAAGACTGGATACAGTGTAAGTTCAAAGTTCAAAACCATACGAAGTTGCTAAAGATCGTTTGCTCCTGTCTAAGGAGATTTATTTGGAAAACATTAATAAAACTTGTTATATCACGTATATATACGTAAATTGATGTTGTTTATTATTAAAATAATGCAGCCGTGGTTCCGAATGAAGAAATGTCGTAAATAATTATGGTACGGGACCAAAATGAACTTGTTCCGATTCAAAACATTGCGTACGTGCGCGCGAAAATATCAATATGGCAGACGAATTCTGAAGCTTGCAAAGGGAAATAACTCTAACTTTATTTACACATCTGGGTATCTCCGATTTAGCGATGTTCAACAATAATTTATTCAAAACTAAAGTAACGTTTCAATGAGAGTGAATTTCAGAAAACGGCTGTTCAATAAGCAGTCACAATTTTGTTATGTGTTACATTGATACTTGATAGTAATTAAAGTGAGCGGTGTATTATGATTAATTAACTGAAAGAAAACATTGACATTTCAGACGCAAGAAAAATAGACGAAGAGCGATAATCGATAGGAACCCATCGCTATCGATAGTGCTTTTCTGGGCCGTCCAATCGATACTATCGATTTATATCGATATTTTACCCAGCCTTAGAAGTTTCTAACTGCATCATCAGGCAGAACAGCGAGGATTTCAAATGCGTGAACCAATCACAAAACTCAGATTTTTGACACGCCTAGCAGAAGCAAGGTCAAGAAACACCGGATCAGCGAACAAATGGACAAAAAATGGACACATACACCTGTATAATATTCATATACAATATAATATTCATATACAACATGATACAACAAACTTCCATTCCAACTAGGGGTTTCAGGTCTATATTTTGAATGACAGATCTTATTTTTTTTTTTTTTTATCTATTTTATGACAAAATACTGATACTCAGAATCCAATTAAAAACATTTATTTCAAAGTATTCGAATTAGTTGGGGTTTCATGTCTTGTGACTTCGTAAGAAATCGGAGAGCCCATCAACTGAAATTTAGACGCATTTCAAACTATGTGTTTGAATTACTGTTTGATTTATATGTATTACTATTGATTGTATTGTTATAATTTAATATTGACCTCAATATCTGCAAAGAATCTGACTCAAAATTTATTAAAATACAGGCACAATTGCTGTTTTTGTATTGGAGGCTCAGTAACTGGAGGGATAATTTAAAATATTGACCTGAAACCTCTACACAGACCCTCGTCTGGATTGCTCATATCCTATGGCCTAGCAAAAATATCTTTTGGCTTAATAACAGAAAAGCCTTAAAGGATGTCTTGCATGGGAATAACATGGAATGCACCTAGTAAGCCTTACTGGGATTCTGCCATTGATGATCATCACTAAATAAAAGGTTATGTTCTATTTAATAAGTTATAATCAGGTTAAAAGTGAACTTAAAATAACTTCAAATGTCTGATCAAATTATTGTAATTTGTATGTTATTATTGTAGATTTTATCTTTAAACTGCCTACGGCTGTCCCTGATTCACCAAGATGGTCAAGGAAGATAAAACAACCTGGAAATCAAAATACTTCTTGAAAATTGTTGTAAGTATTTGACATACCTTGTAATTTTACACTCTATGAACATGAAAATACTTTCGTTAAGTACAACTCCTGTTTACTACAGTATGTTTCAACAAGGATCGGGGGTTCGCGGTGGCTAAGTGGTTAAGACGGTGGCTTTCTATCCTGGATGTCAGGTGATCGTTCCCTGCATTGGCTGAGAAAGTTCATCTAGATTTTCCGGCATGGTTCCCCCTTGTCAGTGATGCAGGACAGCTGTCTAGTCATTCGGATGGGCAAAAAGCCATGGTCCTGTGTACACATTGGCGTGTACATAAAAGATCCCTTGACGTTGGAATTCGATATAAGATTAGGTCGTAGTGCTGCTGTCCAGGCAAAATTTCCCCCATAGCACACTGTATGGTGTATGCTCTTCTACATAGCCCAGTTCAGAGCAGGACAGTAGGACGTTAAACTTCATTTCAACTAGGGTCAGTAATAAACAGTAATTGTTAGATGAGAAACCTTATCGATCGAATTTACCACACTAAAATGTCAGGATTTCTTTTCCAAAATGATTATTTATTATATTTCTGCCCCACTCAACTAGAATTAAACATATGAATCTACCTGACATGGGTACAGCATCACTATTATCTTGTTCATAATTAATGGTTTACTGTTCATTTTTATATGCCCGTACATACATGTAGTATGGGCATAAAATGCAGTTGCCCTGTTCGTTCACACTTGCTTGTCTGCTCTCTAAGAGGCAACAATTTTTGACAAATGTTTATCAAACCTAACGATAATGTTTCTTATGAGTAGGTGACCACAATCGCTATTTTTGTTGCTAAGGCTATGGTTCTAGCCCGGTTTGTTAGGGAAAATAATTATATAGGCTTCATATGTTACCAAAATAGAATACAAACCCACAAAATTAAACAATTTTAAGTTAATGAGTTCACACGTCTTTAGTTAAATGTTTTGTAATATTACTTATTTCAGCAATTATTCGATGAGTATCCCAAGTGCTTCATCGTAAATGCCGATAATGTTGGTTCCAAACAGATGCAGTCTATTCGTATGAATTTACGAGGAAAAGCTGGTAAGTTAAATTTCACATGGCACAACACCATTTTTCTGATGTTAGCAACTGAACTGTAAAATCAGGTTAACGTTTTAACAACAATCCACACTTTTATCAAATACATCACAAAAGTGAATGGCAATGAAATTTGTGTGTCTTGTTCAATACCGGAAAGCTGTGAGTATTGAACTCGATTCTAGATTAGAAAAAATAAAATTCAAGTCCCCAGATGTAACAACATGTGGACAGATTTTTACCCACTTTAAACAAAGAGGTCACTCATTTTCCATTTGATCTTGTAAATAAAGCCACTCCTTTGGAATTTCAGCATTTATTTTATCGTTTGAGTTGTTGAAATTTTGAATACTAAAACAATATTATTATAGTGTACTAAATAATTATTGCGTCAATATCATTTCTGTGATTATTTATAGTTGTATTGATGGGAAAGAATACTATGATGAGAAAGGCTATAAGAGGTCATCTTGAAAACAACTCGCATCTAGAAAGGTATGGTGAAAGAAATGATACCATTTTCTGAAGTCACTATGAAATCTTTGTGAATTAAAGTCCCATTTGAGAAGTAATACATTTTTCTTGAGTTGGTTGCTCGGTGAATGACAAAGTTCCTCTACTCTTTATCAACTTCTGTCCGGGGTTTTTGTTCTTGCCAGTTGTACACGACAAGGAGTAGGGTCGCCTGTCAAACCTCGTGGGTTTTCTCCGGGTCCTCCGGTTTCCTCCCACTGCTAAAGACCCCTATGCGCAAGCGAATTATTGAAATAAAATTAAACCCTATGTTAGTCCCAAAATGACCTAGTTTGTGTCAAGTGGACGTTGTAGTCATTTCTCTCTCTCTTTGTTCTTGCCAGCTCCAAAAGATCTGTTCCTTTTGATATTGGCAGGTATCGGACTGTAACTTATCTGATTTAAAAAAAAAACTATTTAAATTTCCTGAAAATCAGTCCGAAACTCCCAGATAAAATGGCAGCTCCCTGTACACAAATTGTGTTAAAGTATGTAATCTCGAGTTTGTGGACCCTCTAGAGGTCAACAATTGTTATTGATTTTTATGAAACTTAAAAAACATGTTTATATCACAAAGATCTCGGGTTCCTGTCGATAATCACACACATAGGACCATAATTTCTGGATTATGGCCCATGATTGTACCAAAAAAAACCGCAATTTTAGCTTCTGGACCCTCTAGAGGTCAGTTTTTGTCTGATTATAAACATTGTTTAAATATACCATCGTTAAACCATGATTATGGTTGAGTTCAAATTTCGTAAAAAGATTGGACCAAAACTGCCCAACAAAATGGCCGCTCCTTGAATGCAAATAATGTAAAAGTATGTAATTACAATGTTGTGGACCCTCTTAGAGGTCATAATTTTTATCCTGTTTTGATATGCTTATGTCCCAAAGCTCTTGGTTCTTTTCGATATTCGTGCATATCAGACCATATCTCCCTGGATTGTGACCCCAGATTGTATGAAAAATCAATTTGTATCGGATGTTAAAAAATGTTTAAATATATTGAAGTTTACACCATAATGAAAGTTAAGTTCGAATTTTGAGAAAATCCAAATGAAACTACCCAACAAAATGGCTGCTTCTTGTATGCAAATAGTGTAAAAGTATGTAATACCAAGGTTGTGGACCCTCTAGAAGTCAAAATTTTTATCCGATTTTTATGAAACTTAAAAATATGTCATGTCCCAGAGATCTCATTTACTTTCGATATTTGCACATTTCAGACCATAACTTACTGGTTATGGCCACTGATTGTACGAAAAATAGTTTAGTGTATTTTTAGCTTGTCCTCTATCCATCTCTTGCAAAATGTGGGCATATTTTGCATGGCAACCACTGGTTTTTATCCATATGCACATAACGGCAAGGAGAAATCAGGCTAAAAAATCAAAAGGATCTATCACGGTCCACATCAGGATTAATCAATTCGAAGGATCATGAACGAGCAAGTATTGGCACATGTTCCTGAAGCAACGACCGTGATCTAGACTGGTCTGCAATTCCCATACTTATAGCTACGTTATCTCCTTTTAACTCAGACATGTGAACGTTGGCATCCAATGACACACACTCAAATCAAACATGGCGACTTACACAGAAACTTTGACATTGAACGAACCTTAAACTTTGCAACTCGATTATCACAGACATTTTAGCTGGAAAGCACTAGACTTTGGTATTTTTGATGATCGATAATCTGATAGGCTTCCCAACTGGGTCAGTAGCCAATCGAAATTAGTGCCTATGTATGGGGAGGGTATTACATGAAGGGCTTGATAAGATGTACAGAGTTGAAGTGAGATCAGACCTTCTATTGAAGATGGCATTGGCATTACCAGACAAGTGTCCAAAAGTGGTTGATTTCCTTTGATATTGATCTTATGTAGGTATATTAACACATACTGTTTACTCATTCGAATATGCTTTCGAATACATCACCTAATTATGCTTGAGGGCAACCTAATACAAATAAATTTTTATTTTTAGAATCTTACCTAAAATTAGAGGTAATATAGGATTTGTTTTTACCAAGGAAGATTTGGTTGAGGTTCGAGATATCTTGATGGCTAGCAAGGTATGTTTATTTCTTTTGCACCATTCACATACCTGATGTCTTAACTACTCCCCCTCTTGGATAAAATTCTCATCGTACAAATTCATAGGAGGATTGAGTTAGTCTTCAGAAGAAAAACTTTCATATGTCATATGTTAGAATATTCCAAGGATACAGATACAAGATTTACAAAGCATGAATTTCTAAGCCTGTTCGTTTTGACCAGGTTCTTCCAGTGCAAGAGACCTGCACACAATTTAGATAAAGGAATGAAATTACTATACCATCAAAATTGCTTGTTAATCTTTTTGACCTGGCGAGTATGGCTGTGTTCGTTGGGAATATTTTGGTCAGTGATACCGGATAGGCATGGCCAACAAAAGTGTCTATAGTCATATGGATTGTACCAAAAACAAATATTTCTTTTTTTTACCATTGGCAGCATGTTAAAGATTGTCTGACAGTGGGAAATCAAAAAACAAAAGAGCAGGCCACAATGCCACTATCCAGGAACAATTTCCTGCCATTCTGTATGTCGTATGCTGTTTAACCTAATTTCATGATCTTTCATTTACATGTTCTCCTTTTGTTAAATTTGCTGTTTTATAATTAATAAAATATGTCTATGTATAGGTAAAAGCTCCTGCCAAAGCCAATGCTCTCGCTCCCTTAGATGTCAAGGTCCCAGCTCAGCAGACCGGTCTCGGTCCAGAAAAGACCTCTTTCTTTCAAGCTCTACAGATCCCTACTAAAATTACTAAGGGAACAATTGAAATCTTGGTAAGTTATAAATATTGAAACTAGTCTTCACTTTTACGAAATGGTGCAGGAGCCATAAGAAAACTGCCAATTTCAAAAATGAGAAAAAACAGCTCCTGTAGAAAAACTCTTTATTATAGAAGAGTAATTATACATTTTCTTGAACTAATGGGAGCCAGATTTTTTCAGTTTGATCACTCTTGTCAGCGTGCACAATTTGCACCAAACCAGTTTTTGCGTCCTTGTCCTCCAGTATTCCAATTTCAAAATGTTACATACTTGATAGTTTTGTGTCCATCTCGAGGCATAGCAATAACGACACAAGCAATACATAAAAAGTAGTTTAAACATGCATTATGCGAGAGCTAAATCTACCTATTGCAGGTCTTTCTTTAGGCCTTAAATGTTATCTAATTTATTATCAAAAGCACAATCAACTCTCGATGTCATCGTTAGTCTGCGATATTTAGTAGATTTGAATACGTTTTCTAATGGATGATTTAACGTAAAATTGGAAAAGGGAGACTTTGTTTATTATCGTACCAATGGTAGTAATGTCAATCAATGCTAGCCTAAAATTAAATTGCTAATATTTCGGCTCAGAGTGAAGCAATTTGAAATTTTCATCTTATTCTGTTTCCATTATCTATTTTTAACTATTATAGCGTGAACTGTTAGCTCTTTATCTAATCTTACCTAACGCCCCTTTTAACATTGTAATGTTATTGTATATGTTTCATGGTCTAACAAGCCATCTTTTCTCTAATTTTAGAATGAAGTAAACTTGATTAAAGAGGGAGATCGTGTCGGAGCCTCTGAAGCTACTTTACTAAACATGTTAAACATTTCACCCTTTACTTATGGGTTGGTCATCGAAAACAGTAAGTTGATATTATAAACTACTCAACTAGACATTGTAAACATACACTGTTATCCCTTTAAAACTAAGCAGTGGAAAACTGAACCTTACTTTATTGTATTCTTACATGCCTACACCATAATAATATTTAAACTCCAGTTTGGGGGTCACGGTGGCTAAGTGGATAAGACGCCGGCTCGCTAGCCTGGAGGTCGGGTGTTTGATCCCTGCATTGGCTGAGAAAGTTCATCCAGATTTTCCAGCATGGCTCCCCCTTGTCAGTGATGCAGGACGAAGGGCCTGACAAAGACAGCTGTCTAGTCGTTCTGATGGGATGCAAAACCGAGGTCCCGTGTACACTTTGGAGTGCCCATAAAAGATCCCTTGACAGTTGGAATTCAATATGAATAGGTTGTAGTGCCGCTGTCCAAGTAAAATTTCCCTCATAGCATACTGTATGGCTTATGCTCATCTTCATTAGCCCAGTTCAGAGCAGAACAGTAGGATGTTAAACCCATTTCATTTGAAACTCCAATTTACTGATAAATACAACTATTTCACCAGTGAATTCCATATAATATTTACAAATCAAGGAATTACTATCAAACTACCCGAAATCCTGAATTTTTTTTTTGTATATTTACAGTTTATGATTCTGGAACTATCTTCAGTCCTAGAATTTTAGATATTACTGATGATTACTTGAAGGGCATCTTCATGGATGTAAGTATCATTATTGCTTGTCTTAAATCAAGTGTTAAAAAAAAAAAAAACAATGACAGTTAGTTTCATTATATATGTAAATAGTTGGCTTATTAAAAGTTTAACATGGAAAACGTTTGATTTGATAAAGGCAAGTAAATAAAAGTGAAGCAACATGATGAATTGATCCCCATCTGTTGTAAAATAGGCTCCATATGAATACAGGGGCGAAATAAATATGTAATTGGAGCTATTTCAATCGTTAAGTAACCAATCATCCCAGTTGGTGTAGTAAAGTGTTAAAACACATTCCATTTATATCTACTTTCAGGGTGTAAGAAATATTGCTGCTATTTCACTGGTTGTTGGTTATCCAACAGTAGCATCTGCACCTCACTCTATTGCAAATGGTTTCAAAAACATAT
Source organism: Patella vulgata (assembly GCF_932274485.2). Taxonomy (NCBI): domain Eukaryota; kingdom Metazoa; phylum Mollusca; class Gastropoda; family Patellidae; genus Patella; species Patella vulgata. Next base: position 68,488,160 of record NC_065879.2, on the reverse strand, counting down.
TGGCTCTTGCTTGTGTTACTGACATCACCTTCAAGGAGGCAGAGAGGGTAAGTTTGAGAATATGTGACCACTTTTGTCTTAATAATGACATGATTGAATTATCTGGCAAATGCTATTATACGCCTGCTTATATAATATATCGAATCCGCCTTTGCTCAGTGGATAAGGCACTAGTTCGATCCGGATGTTGGTCGAGAAATTTCCACAGGCTTTTCCAACATGGTTTCCCCTTGCAGGTCATAAAACCTGGCAATGAATTGTGTGGTCATTCGGATTGCATGAAAACCCCAAGGTCCAGTTGAAAGTAAGAGTAAGGCCGCGGTTAATTAATTGTCTGTTTCTCATGACCCGCCCGCATGTCTGTTTTCATCCGTAATAATCACGCACTTCTTTAATTATTCGGTCAAATTTAGTATTTATTAGTAAGGAGAAAATTCGTTGAAAATATTTGTGAAGTTACATTTTTTTGGCCACGCTATGAACAATCTATTTATTTTATTCATAAATATGTAACTAAATATGAAGTATATATTATTATACTGTGCTATTATACGCGTCTGCGGTGTATAATTAACTCGGCAAAAATACGAAGTCTGTCCGTAAACAGGAAGTTCTACTATGAAGCCAGCGCGATTACCCAGACACACTTTAGTCAGTGATTTTGACAAGAGTCGTCTTGGAAGAAATTTTAATACATGGTTTCATATATTGTCTAATAAATTCCATAAACTCGGCTTGTAAACTTTTTCCATTACGGATTTATGTTAATTTCTGATTTATCGCTGAGACGTATTTAAAAAGGTATGACAGTAATACAATGTAGATCCATAGAACTAGAATACTATGGCGTTTGTAGCGCCATCTATTTTCATAACACTATATTAACCAGTCACGTTTTTCCTTTGATTTATCCTTACTGGATAATCGTAGCTGTAAAGCAGGCAAGCAGACGGAATAAATTGATAAATTTCGTCTGCTCAGCACAACAAAATGGTTGTTTGCACGTGTAGTTGTCCTGACGAAAAATTTACTTGTACTGTTGAAACCAACAGCAAAGATTTTTCAAGAGAATGATTCAGTTACAACCGTATGTGCCTCATTCGTAGAGAAATGCGAGACACTCGCACATATCGATAGTGAAAATGAAAGTAGAAACATGTTACGGGCGACATTAAATTAGACTTAGTACCGACTCAAGATTCGTTTGAATTTGATGAAGTTTTGGTCAGAAATGGAAACGACTGGATCACTATTGACCAGAGATCTTTTGATATAATAACTCTAAAGTTGTTGGAAACTTTAAAATACCGTATTAATATTAATTGTGTTCAAAAATTAAAATAATATCAACTCAGAAATTAATATTAATGTGTTTGAGGTAAAAATGCCTAAATTCAAAGAACTTTCTTAGGAGGAGTTGCTAAAGACTTTATCTTTAATCAAATAAATTTTTATATTTTAGAAATAGATCGCATACTCATAAGAAATCTGATGAATTATACTAGGCCCTAGTCCTGAGTCCCTAATAATAGCCAGTGTACATGTAGATGTTCCCAGACTGAGAGTTACTTTAAAAGACCTCTTCCTGTGTACTTACTCCTCAATGAACTGAAGAGCTTATTATAAACCACAGCATGCCCATAGCTATAAGAGTTCATGTTGCTTCAATTTTTTCGACAAGTTTTGGATTCCAACTCAATAATTAATAATTACCTCATGTAGCATGTTGTTTTCAAAAACTCAGGTCATGAGAAACATGCAATTAATTAACATCGGCCTAATCTGTATCATCGCGGTCCATGCAATATTTCCCCCATAGCACACAAGGCACATGTCCATCTACATTAGCCTAGTCGGTGAAAAAAGTAGACCTTCAACCCCATTTCATTTATAGGATGTATATTAGCACAAAAAAACAATTAATAATGTTTAATGAATAAATCAATGTTTTTATTTGTAGACCAAAGAATATTTGGCAGATCCATCTAAGTTTGCTGCAGCTGCTGCGCCAGCTGCTGCTGCTGCAGGTGCCCCTGCCAAGAAGGAAGAAGCCAAGAAAGAAGAATCTGAGGAATCTGATGACGACATGGGCTTTGGTCTCTTTGACTAATTCCTCGCCAATCAACCAACATTGGACAAGGCATTTAAATTCTACAATGCCGAATTGCTGAATTCAGTTCATATGGCTTGTGGAATTGACAAATAAAAAAGACTTGTCAAGAAATACTTGTTGTTTTTATGTGCCCACAGTTCATGTTCCAGTATGTCACCCCTTTCCATCAATTGTATGGGTTATTGTCCCTGACCCTGAAACTTGTTCGCGTATGTTTGTTGCTGGACAATCCTGTTTATCCAAATATTGCGACACAGGTTGTTAAGTGGCAGCTCCTATAGTTGCAGCTAAAGTTTCTTCAAAAATTCCACATTAACCAAAATGTGTTTTGTTCATGAATCAGATTTCCAAGCAATGAGGCAATTTGCATCAAAAATTCTAAGATAACATTAAAATGTGTTCATAATAATAATATACTGTCTGCCTACTACACAATACAATTGAGTTTAATGGTTCTATTCTGGTGTTGGACGTGAAAGATTACCAGGAGACTTGGCCTAGCAAGGACTGCATCTAGTTATTCAGATGGGATGGAAAACGAGGGCCTGTGTGCACGTAAAAGGAGACTTGACAATTGGAATTTTCAAAGTAAAGAGTAGGCCATAGCGCTGCCATCAGGCTAAAATTTTCCCCCCAAAGCATGCTGTATGCACGACGTCTTCATTAGCATTGAAAAGTAAGACCTTGAACCCAATTTCATTTCCGTATTGGGGGGATATCCGTAATGAAATGGGGGTTTACACTGCTTAGTTGGAATGTATTTTTTTTCTGCACAGAAATGTCCCTTGACGGAATCTTAACAGTTTTCCACAATCGTGAGTTTTAGTGAATATTTAAAATTGGCCCTAAATTATTGAGTTAATCTATTTGGGTTATTTCAAACGTACAACATGAAATGAACTGGATTCAAAATACATGTACTAGAAAGTGCTAACTTTTAGATTGAACAGGTGGAAACGCCGCAGTTGAGTTGACCCTTCATAACATACTTGCCTTGAAAAGATAACGTTATTTTCAATAACCGTTCTATGAATGTAGCCAGTCATACTATACAGGCCTAAAAGTTCTACTTTACTCTCCAGATCCATTTTTATATACCTGGTAAGATATTAGCCGTATGAAGGAAGTCTATGGAAATTATTATAATGGAATTTTATGTACACTTTACTTACAGTTACAGACTAAAAATGTGATTGTTTTTAAAACGGATTGCTTAAAGTTGAAAGGTTGTTATACGGGGCCGCAAGGCGGTGTCTGCCATATTGTGATTTGTAATTCATGTGGCGGAGACAGTCGTAACTTAAAAGAAAATATGTCAGAATTAACTATTATTATCACTTAAAATGTGTAAATAGAATATGAAAATACACAAGGGAATGTATGGACTTATATTTTTGTCTGATCACGTGACCGTCAATTCATTTTATGTATAGTTCGCTTTGAACTGATATCCCCTAGCCGTCTCTAATAACATCTTTCCCAATTCAACGGAATTATCATTGAGCTAAAAATCGAATGAGTATCTGTTATCTCTCTCTACTTAAATAGTATGGTTAACTCGTGTTTTCCTTCTTTTTTTTGCGTCACTTCCTGATTCTTCAAATCTTTGTTTCAATCAAACAACCATAGCAAAGAACTGTGTTAGAATTATATATGGAATGTGTTTAACCAAATCTACACACATTATGTAATATTGGCTGACACCATCACTGTCCTTTAAAAGAAGCTGTAAAATTAGGAAGTGGCTATACAATGTAATTAACACGTCATTATTTTTCTGCGAATTTGTGGCTCTGATTTTCTACACTCAATAAGATCGAACTGTTAAAGATAAAAGAATTTAAATAGATTAAAAACCTAAAGATCTGTTAATTAGATCGACATATGGCCCATTTTCGACGGATTTCTGTTAAGCTTTGAATACGTGCATGTCTTTGCCCCAGCAAATTTAAAATTCCCTGCCGTTACTCTTATTTTGTTGAATTTTTATTTAGACTACTGACCCCCTTTCCAGAAAGCAAAGTTAGTACTTAATGTGCACGTAAATCAAACGTTTCTATACCGTGCGTGTTTCGTTCGATTTACATGCTGGTAAGTATTGCAGATGCTTTGTGAAACTGGAGGGGGTGGGGAGGAGCTAAGCGCATCAAACTCTACACCGTCTCTTGAAAGAAGCCCCAGGTAGGAGAGAGGAAAATAAGGTTTAACGTCCCTCGTCACAAACTAAGTCATTTCGGGACTAACGTATGGTTCAATTTCATTTCAATAATTCGCTAGCGCGTAGGGATCTTTAGCAGTGGGTGGACCCGGAGAAAACCCACGAGGCGTACCTACTCCTTGTCACTTACAACTGGGAAATCGAAACCGCGCCAGTTGTCTCAATGAAGACTTTTTGATACATCCCACTTGGGGATCGATCTAAATGCATAAAATAAAATCGGGGAAAGTTTATCTTTCCTTTAAATCTCTATTCAGTATTTTGTTACAATCATATTGAATAGAAGGGTTAGTGTTCCGTTATTATTACAATACGATTGACACCATAACTGCAAGCTATGGTATAAAGGCTATGTGAGGACCATTCATTATATTCATGATATATGTGTTCTATAATCACGACGGAATTCACCTTTACCACGGTATATATTGCCGATATACGTGATTTATTACTGTGTAGTATTCAATACAAGATTATGCTCATGTCAATGACGCCTTGTAAGTGACTTAATATCTATTTGTCGCGTCCTTAGTAACCAACATGAGTTTAAGCGATACATAGTTACAGTATAATTTTACAACAGATTTCTAAAAAAAAATCTGATTTTTCGCTACCTATTCAAATCTCTTCCTCATTGTAAATTGATAAAGAAAGGACCTTATTTAATTGCCTATCATCAACCAAAAAAACGCCAAAAAGTAAGAGAGTAATCTATTTATAGTTATTTATTGTTGTAAGAGCTGTATTCACAAGTCGCCCAAACTCAAGACAAGTATCTTATCAACAGCGTTATTAATATACTAAAGATTTTGTTACCTGTATCGAGTAAGAAGTGGGGAATATTGAGTATGGTATATTTAATTAATTAGTTAATACCGGTAAGTATATTAGAGATTGTTTAATACTGTGGTATATCTATTGTTGCATATCGTATCTTTATTAAAATTTAATACTAATATATATATATATATTAAATAACCCGGGGCGTGAAATATAGACTAGTAAATATATTTAATGCTTGATATTATACTATATTTACTGTGGCATATTAATACAGAAACACATTATTAATAACCAATGCTGTGAAATGTAGACTAGATACATGTTTTAATATTGTGCTATATTTTTAATATTATACTATATTTACTGCGTCATGATTCTGTTTTAAAATACAGAAACATTACATTTGATAACTAATGCTGTGACATAGCCTAGGTGGTGTATTTACTAATAATGTATTATTTAATACAGCGGCGATATGGCCTACTCTTGTTTCCAATTTCATCTGTCAAGTGATTTTTTTTACATGCCCACCAACGTGTAAACGGTTTTTATCCTATCCAAACGACTAGACACTGGCAAGGAGAAAACATGCCGGAAAATCCCGAGGAATTTCTCGACCAACACCGTGATTCCCATTAATAAGAAGTCAGATGAAACATTTCTTCGATATTTCAGAGGGGGGGCCACCGTGACTCCCATTGTTCTTACCCTTCCCCCAGGGCACAACATTGTTTATCAACAAGATTACATTGATGTATGTATTAGTGAGTAAGGGGTTCTGAGATTAATGAAGTCAATCTAACACAACACAAAAAACAAGAAATTTGAATCTACAACTATCAGTTAATAATCACTTTCCCGCCATTTTCTCCTGTGTAGTCAACACCAACTCTTTGCACCACATATTTTTTGAGTGTGAAATAACCTTATTTTAAGGCCCTCCTCCAGAATGAAGTGACAACCACAAATTTAAATTTAAAGGGCGTGTGGTTCTATTTTTTGGAACCTTAAAATGACCCCGTTGGCCAGGGGGTGGGGGCAAATTCTTTCCAAATTTAAAAATGTGTTTAAAACTTGTCGAAAATAATGATTGATCGGGTAACATAATATTTTAAATTTTCCCCAATGTTCTGAGAAGTATGCCGGACTGCCCGCGTAGGCATACCGTACCTACCTCCTTCAGGGGCCTCAGGCAGAGGCGTAGCCGTGAAATATATATTGGGGGTCTGCAAATGAAATTATATAAAATGTTGACAATCTGTGACGCCGGAGGCACGAGGCTGTGCAGCAGCTAATGTAGCGCGATAGGGAGAGTGTGGGAGGGTCACCCTCCCACTGGGGGGGGGGGGGCACCACCATAAAATTTTTTTAAAAGTTTCAGTCTTCTGTAAACACTGTTTTGGCATATTTTACGGGGTTAAACTAAAACATCACACCAATACAATGTTTATCATGTTTAAGTCAGGGGGTGCCGTATTCATATTTTTTTCTTGACCTTTACATATTGAATGTTACTCTTGAGTTATGAACAACACGACAAAGGGGGTTTAGTAGGGGAATTTTTATGAGGAGGATCCAAGTATATTCAGCCCCCCCCCCCGAAAAATAATTGGGGGATCGGACCCCCCCCCACCCCCATGGGTGACGCCCATGAGCACTGCTTAAAATAAATGAAAATTGGTCTAAAAGCACATATTTATGTAATATGAATACGGACGTTAAACTCCATTCCATTTATTGGCTAATGTCTGCGATGAAACAGGTTACATTTTATTGCTGACAGTTGTAAATTATTGATCTGTTCTTAGTACAAACAGACGACATGTTGGTTTTCAGACAGACGACATGATGAGGTAAGTCAGTCTGATTTGAGTTGAGGTTCTGTAGTCCCTATAGATCTGTTGAAGATAATTCTGTAAATACAAGTTTGCGAGACTGAGGGTATGTAGAGCAAAATATCCCCGTTTTTGAGATTTCGTGATTCCTCACGTGCTGATTATGGGAACCGACGCATGCGATTGGTAATTTGTGTTTTGTGATTTTCATATTCGATGTGTGGAAAATTTATTCATTCCTTATTGCACCGGTACATTTTTTGCTAATCTCGGTAAGAGCCTGAGTGGCGAAGAAAATTAGGCCTGTGCAGAGTACGAGCAGGAACCAGGAGCGTGGTGACCGCCGATACATGATCCCATGGAGACACAAAAACCCAATAAATGTGTATTCGTTGCGGAGTCGGGGTGGGTGGGGGCCCTATCCATAATATGTATTCCATTTGAGATGGGGTGTAAAAACTCAAAATCCATCAGCACAGAGCATCACTGTAAGCTTTTCACTGTTAAAACAAAAAGCAATGTTTTTGTGGAAAAGTAAAATGTTGGCTCCAACTGAAAAACAACACTGCAACCCTCACAAAAGAGCCACCCTCCTCCATTCTGTGGGCACACAACTGCAAGTGAATTACTCAAATACAAATTGCCGAGTTCTTCTCTTTAGCAGACGTTGGTTCACGAACGTTGGTTCCATCCATGTGTTCGTCGACAAAGTTCCTCTTGATTTCCAGGCCTGACTCTCTGTTATCACTGCATGTAGTGCAAGAGGGAGGGCTTAGCAAGGGACATGGTCTGTTTGGATGGGGCGAAAAAAAGGGGTTTGGTGTGCACGTTAAAGAACCATTGGTAGTTGGAATTCGACGAACAGTATTCGGAAATGCTGTTGTCCAGACAACACTTACCTCATATCCCATTTGATTAGTCTAGTTGGTGGAGAAACATACGACTTTAAAACCCTTTTCATTTCTCTCTCTCGCAAACACCCTATCGTGTTATCGCTGTAACGTGACGATAACATTCGATTAATGTTGAATAATTTAACGAATGTATAAAGATTAGATCACGTTAGCTGTTTTACACATTCATCTAAATGGAAATTCAATATTTATTAACGAACCCTAAATCAATAATTATTGCCGCATTGATATTTAGTTTGGTTTTATAAACTGGTGATAGAGGATAGAAACCGTGTGTTGTTTGTTGATTTTGATGGGTTTTTTTTATATTTTATACCCTTTGTATGCATTTTTTAAGCATTCGATTCACACAGTGTACAGTAAACATAGCTGGCAAATCGTTCTAATTTCAAGAAATGAAATGAAATGAAATCAGGTCCAACGTGGGGATAAATGAAAACAGGTCTACGCCATGGTGTGTGCTATTATAGGCGCATTGTTTACCCTTGCAGTTGCGCTACGACTTACTCTTAGATTTCTTAACGATCAATGAATCTTTAACGTGCTGCCAATGGTATACACGGCATCTGTGTTTTTCGTCCCATCCGAATTGACGACTGTCATTATATATTTTTTCGAAGTCTATTTAAAGTTACAATTTCATATTTTTAAGTTATATTTTTAAAATAATTAAAATAAAGCCTTAAAATAGGTGGTATCTATAAACAGTCCTACCTTGTTAAAGAATAATCCTATTAATCCTGTAATTCACTGTTGTCAGTTGAGAAATTGGCAAAAATATCATTTTCTTCTTCAAATTCAAACGTTTGAAGATAGCTACTCCATGGTGGAGAATAGAAAACAAGGGAGGCAATTGGGAGGTAATTGTGTTATTATTTTCGGTGTAAATGAGTTTTAAGTGTGAGAATGACACCTATGATCGTATAATAGTGAGTTAACAACCTATTGAGCAAAAGACATAGAAATAATTATGTTTTGACTTTCTTAGAAAATATGAAATTGTAACTTTTAGATCGTTGTTAAGCAAGGATAGTGTTTATTAAGATTTTACATGCCTCACTATTTTATTACGCAACAGATAAGCCTTCTCGAGTGTTTTTTTTTTATATATCTCCTCAGATATAAAAAAATGTGGCGTAATTCTAATTCAAAATAGAAAGTAATCTTTAAGTTATCTTCAAATTGTAGTAAAGTTTCCCTATAACGTTGTAACGCGCATAAAAACGTAATTATTAGTTATAACGCTTTATAATCTAGATCTGTCTTAATTATTTTTGAGCTACACTTTTTCGGGCGGTTTTTCGGTTTATTACAGTAAAGTTTTCTTTTAACGTTTTTGTATGTAATGCTTCCCATCTTATGCCTGTAAATATATTGGTTATACAACTTTACAATTTAAAGGAGCTAAATTGCTAATATTTGAAACCTAGAAATTGACACAAATGGGTCGCAGCGCATATAATGATGCAATATGAATGTATATATAAACTGATTTACATTCAATCGTTTCCGTTTTTACTCTAATTTCAAATCAGTTATCTTCGGCGAAATACGCGTGAAGTTTCAATTGAATAGCAATCTCTAGCGTCTGGTACATTCCAGTCTACATCGATAGTATTTATTGCGCATGCTCTTCAGATGAGAATATGGCGTCACAGTTTGACATAACTAGTGGAATATGTCTAGATTCGTTCTTCGAGTCCCTTGTTACAAATGGCGCTGGAACGCATGCATGGTACAATATTCGTGTACCAAAGGTAACATTTTATTTTGTCTTAAATATTAGATATCAGAAGCCCATCTTTTCCCGATAAGATCATAACATCAATGTTGATTTAAATTGATAATTAATTCGTGTTTTGAATGTCGAAGACTTTGGATGATATTGAGTTAGAGACTTAGCTACTTTAAGGCATCGTTATTTCCGAACAACAAAGTAATGTTTTTTTCTGTTCTATAACGTTATTGGTTATAACTACATCAGGAAGCTGAATGTTCTATTCTGAAAAGGGTGTGTACATTCAATTTCAAATAAATTTCTCTGTCCTGCAATTGATTGAAATATTCCATCACTTTATCTAATAAAATGCATTTTGTTGATTAGCATTTTAAATTGATCTATTATGTCCATGTCATATTTCACCCCCCCCCCCCCCCACACGCACTGAAAACTAAATAAATGTTTATCCTACCACTGGGATGTATTCGAATCAATACTTTGTAGCCTTAGTTATAGTTAATAAAGCGCTTCTCTTTGTTCCATCTCTTTCTTTCTCGCTTTTAAAAAAAAAAGAAAAAAAAAGTTTGCTGTGTTTGTTTTTTAAAAATTAATTTTATTCCTGATAATTCTATGGAGAATATCTCAAGGCAAATATTGCTGTAGCCATGCACTATTCATATTTAGACATAATTATGTGTAAAGTCCACTTTTCTCACCAATTACCTACTTAACGTATCATACTTCGGCATGTCAATAAATTGACAATAATTAATTTAGTATAGCCGTTGGTTATATTGATACAAGTTTCGTATCGATCTTATAACATGACGTGTTCATGTTATGTAAAAGTCTCATAAGGCAAGGAAAAAAAATAGCCGTGTTTACTATACGGGTTACTTGGGCCCAAAAATAGAGTTGGAAAATCTTTGTATTATCTATTTACTAGCATTTGTAACTTAATTACTGAATAAGGTTTCTGAAAATTACACCGAAATTTCAATGTTATAGCCTATTAAATTGAAATTTCGGTATAATTTTCAGGAACCTTATTCAGTAATTAACTTATAGGGTCTGAGAAATGGGAAAAAAAGCTACGGCAGTTGATTTCGACTACAAAAAGGGGGTAGGGGCTAATTGATTTACTGGTCGTTATCTAAACCGACATCTGTTTTTTAAAACAAGACACAGTGTGGACGTATTGAAGGGGCGTCACGACAAAATAATATTATCTTAATCTCAGTAAGATGTTTATAATGTATCTATAGCCTCAGTTTGAAGTTTAGAATGTATCTAAAGCTCAGTAAGTAAGATGTTTAGAATGTATCTAAAGCCCGGTAAGTAAGATGTTAAGAAGGTTTCTCAGAATGTATCCAAATCTAAGTAGGGTGTATAGAATATTTCTATATAAATCGCAGTAAGATGTTTAGAATATACCTAAAGTCCAGTAAAATGTTTATTATGTATCTAAAGCCCAATAGGATGTTTATAGTGTATCTAAATCTCACTAAGATTTATGTAATGTATCTAAATCTCACTAAGATATTTATAATGCATCTAAAGCCCAGTAAGTAAGATGTTTAGAATATATGCAAAGCCCAGTAAGTAAGATGTTTAGAATGTACATGTATCTAAAACTCATTAAGATCTTTAGAATGTTTAGAATGTATCTATATAAATCTCAGTAAGATGTTTATAATAAGCTCAATAAGATGTTTAGAATATATCTTAAGCTCAATAAGGGGTTTATAATGTACCTAAAGCTCAGTAAAATGTTAAGAATAATATAAAGCTCAATAAGATGTTTAGAATATTATAAAGCTCAATAAAGAATATATCTAAATCTCAATAAGATATTTATAATATATCTAGAGCTCCGTTGCCTGTCCGTATTCTTCTTTTTAAATAATCCAATGGCGATTTAGCAGTAGGATGACTTAAACCAAGGAATGTCTGTTTAATTGCTTTGTGGAGGCATTAAGGATTAAAGTTATCAATGATAATACATAATGAACGAACTATTATTATAAGATCTAATACCATTATATCATAAACTTAAAAATATTGATTTTTTTTCTTTTTCAGATCGACTACATGGTGTCGTATTGATCGCGACACATAGGCGATATCAATCAAGTCAGTAGGGTATTGTGTCTTATTTACTGCGACAATAGGGTGTCGAAAAGAAGAAGTCATTTATTCCATTTTCGTTAAATAAGGTAGCCATAGGGTAGGAATTGGACTGAAGTAATATTTGCATTACCCGATCATATTATTCAAGAAATCCAGGATATGTGCCGAAGGATGGCTGGCAGCAAAAGTTAAATTGAAAGACCAGAATTGGCAAGAAGAACAGTCCTACCCTTTGAAGAGTTTTCAATATGGCGTCTTCGTTTCTTGGTCCCGAATCACCTAAGCCGTATGCCGTTATCTCTGAAAGTTACGAACCCTGGTTTAATATTCCGAGATTTACCAAAAATGACGATTTGAGTTTTGGTGAAGTTTACGAAGAAAAGATGCGAGAATATCTGTACAAATATTTGGATATTGGAACCACGGATAAAATTTGTTACGTCGGAGAATTCCGGGACAGTATTGTTGACATTCTTCAAGACAAGTTCTGTCTTTTGACACCAATCACCAAGGTGTTTCCCGCGCATTTCCACTACGCACACACCGACCACAATAGAATATTACCCATCAGAATTAAGAATGTTGGAACAGAGGAATATTTCCGACGAATGGCGGAACTCCCTGATAACGAACGCAACGTTTTTGACAAAATCATCTTAAAGGATACTGCTCATTTCTTGGAGAATCCCCGAGAAGTCTATAAAAACATTTTAAAATGTCTGAGTGAAAAGGGATTATTGTTAATCATTGATAGGCCTACTCCTCTTAATACGTTGCCTATCTCAGAATTGGCGCGAAAAAGATTTGAGGATTACGAAGCGCCGTATATGAGAATTCTCAAAGACTTACAAGACAGCCATCTCCATGCTGAATGGGAGATAGAAACTATCCCCATAGTGATACAGAAACGTAAATGGTACACATTACTGAAGGAAAAGTATCCGCCAAGATTTCGCGCGCTTTCTCACGTGGAGGTCATGTCAAGTGTGCGTGAGTTAACGGAAGGAGTAATGAAGTACCACGAACCTATTGTCCAGTTCTCAGACCGTCTTCTCTTCATTACTGCCTGTGCGCCTCAAAATCCCTTAGTGTACCCAAATCTTCAGCGTTATAGTCGCAATGAGTACGTTCCGTTTCCAGGCTTACAGAGAACTTATGAGCTAGAAGTTACTCCTGAGTTAGAGAGTATGGTTACACCCAGGAAAAAGAAAGAGGGTGAACCGTTTAAGTTTTTGTGGTGATTGGAGAGCAGTCACCAACAATCCATCGTGTGTATTTACCTTTAACCCAGCTTTATCGTCAAACTCATTGTATCCCTGGCATTATTCAAGGGATTGGACACTATCCTTAGCATTATTTTATATAGAAGTAAAGTGATTCAAACTTAAATTAATAGATAACAATGTTGTTCATTCATTTTTCAAGCACGGTGATATTTTTTTTGAAATTACGAAGCTTTAATTATTCACGATGTGCATGTATGGGCGTTATAATATAGGGTCCATGGTGTATCCGTTGAACGGCGGCGCATATAGCACTTAGACCTGCCATACTATCTCGCTAACCAGAATTATGGGAGTGGTTTCAGAATCTGCCGAATAACTTTTCTGAACCCTAAATCATTTTCGATTTTCATAAAAATTGATAATCAAGACTTTGATTGTGTATGTCTTAAATATCTTAAACTGTATATTTAACCTTTATTCTGACATGTAGAGATTCTAGTTTATTAATATATTATTCTGGTGCTTTAAAGTGATAATAAATTCTGTTGGGATATGGCGGATCCGACAGATAACAATAAAAATGAATAAAGAGGAACTCTCTCCTTTAAGTGGGAGATATAGTGGACTTGCTTTATGTAGATATATTATTAGCATATTTATTCCATTATTCATATTGTTAAACCTTCTAGAATTTTTAGTTTGTTGCTAATGTTATTATATTATGCAATTATTATAATTAGACGCAAATAAAACGGTTTTAGCTTTAACGTTACAGTTTTTTTTACAAACGATTTAGTGATGCAAAATATACCCAGGATCCTGAAAGGCGCTGAGTATTATATTTGGACATTTCGGACAATGTTTTCTTTGGCCACGTCTTAATCCACGCAAAGATGTACTCAATTTGATTATAATTAAGAAAACAACATTAAAATATCAACGGTAGATAATCTGTTGACTTGGATTCAATCGGATCAAAAGATTTTAGCGAAGATTTTAGTTGCACATGGCTTGTTTTGGCCCATTCTGCACACAGCGATCTATCTACTTCATACTTCGAGAATAAATCTCTGTCCTGAATGGCCGTCATTGTTTTGTAATGTGTTTCTACGATGTTCACACTTGGCATACACACAAAGACTAAATAAACCTTTTAAATTCCATTAAATGGAAGCAGAATAAATAATTCTCAAAATTATCGAAGTATACTTAGTGTTTTCGACTAAAATCGTCGATTTGGGACTTAAAATGTCGGCCAACTAGGTTAGTGTCTGTTCTCAAGCGGAGCTAACTGTAGACAGACAGCCTAATGAATGTATAATGAACAGAGTTGAACCATTTGGACTGATATTCCTTTTAGAGATTTAACTTTCATAATATTGTAGTTTGTACGGGATTAAAAATCACTTAAATAACAATAACTGGACGACCACAAGACACAATAAACAAACAAAAATTGCTCCCCCCCCCCATCGCCAACCTCACGAAACTAAAGTTTCTTGGGGGGGGGGGGGGGCATCTTACATATTTTAGGCAGAAATTATGATTGAGATCTTACATCGGCTCCAATCCCATTCATAATACTGAGCAAAAAAAATATGAAACATTTGTCATGAAAAGGGGGTTGGATGGCCGATGGTTAGCACGTGCGCGCTGTATCATACGGTCTGTCATTTAGTCAACTGGCGGGACATGTTCCTGAAGCAACGGCTGCGAGTTTCACAACATCTCAAGCCTTCTATTGATGATACTGGCGGGGTTTCGATTCCCCGGTTTTAGTGACAAGGAGTAGCGTCGCCTGTCCAATCTCATGGGTTTTCCCCGGGTCCTCCGGTTTCCTCCCACTGCTAAAGGCCCCCTACGCGCAAGCGGATTATTGAAATGAAATTGAAATGACCTAGTCTGTGTCGAGTGTACGTTAAACCCCATTTCTCTCTCTCTCTCTCTTCGTCATGAATAATGCAATCAGGATAGGCAGAAATGTGCATCTAAAGAAAAAAAAACGCCCAATACCCAAATTTTAATGTGTAGCAGACATCAGTATTTTTCTGTGAACTGTTGAGAGGGATCACATGCGTAGAAGACATTATACAGGGTTTTGCCCGACTTTATCAATATATTGACAGAATGAATTATGCACTTTTGCAGGAAAACAGCAGATCTTTTAATCTAAATGTTATTTTTGTCATGAGTTCCCTGCCCTTACCTTTGTATGACTGAAATGGAGTTTACTTATCTGCAACCAGGCTAATGATGATTGACCTACAGCCAGATAGTATATAATGAGCGAAATTTTTCCCAGACAGTGGCGTTTCCGCGCCTCTTCACTGAATTCTAACTGTTAATGGATCGTGGGTTTTCGTTCCACGCGTGACCCGCCATTAAACACAATACAATTCCATTCATTTCATTTTTCCATCTGAATGACTAGATACAGGGCTGGATTAAGGCGGGCTGACTGGGTGGGCACCAATATTTAAGGGTTCCCAAATGTTTTCTAAAAACAACTGCACCATATACATAACTATAACGGTGTTGTATATGTTTGTGCCAAATAAATCTACCTATCCACCACACTGACATACAAGTGGCATTTGTGTTAGCGTGACTGTTTAATATAACCACAACACGTCTCTCTTTTACCTTGATGCGAAGGCAAATTTTGCACAAGGGAGACATTCCTCACAACACCGGCCATGGTGAATTGACGAAATCTCGCGTTGATAAACGAGATGATGGTTTATTTTTAGCGACACTGACACGCATCGCGTGCTAGGGTTAGGGTTGGGTTTGGTCCAAAAATACGGGTTTGGTCCAAAAATTCTGACGTCATGTGCAATTCAAAGTGATTGACCCCGTGAGGAATGTCTCCGCGGCGACCAAGCTTGCGAAGGCCAGAGTGACATTTTCATGCAGCAACCCCATTTAAGCTTAATCCGACCCTGACTGGACCCTGTTCCAATCGCCAAAGGGCCAACCAGGCTGAAAACTCCCGAAGACCCTTCCCTTGACTCAACCACCCTGGTTCCCTTTAATGATCAAAAACATCGTTAACAATCTGTATAAAGAGGATGTTATAAATAGTGTTTCGTCTGTTCCCAGCATCTGGACGTTAAACAGTTTCTCTAATCTTTTTAACAAAAGATCGGATCAACTACCTCACATCACAGGTCTATAGGCTATTTATAGTACCTTACGTAATGGCAACGCCCAGCGAGGTCGTGGTAGACAATAATGATACACTGTTAAAATGTAAGCACGACTTGAACATCGATCTAAATGTAAAGTCGATGAATTCAAACGTATTTATATTTAAACCAATTACAAAGTAACGCGCAATTCAAATATGGTGTATGGCAATTTGATTGTATTTCTTGCTTTTATATATAGAAACATGCAGAATGCTACAAAGATTGGTTATCCTTCACAATATCGAGGTATGTGAACTACAGCTGCTACTGGAACTGCGTTTCTGACCACCATCTTTGTGAATTGTCTTCTCTTGATGTGCACTGTTGACCGTTTATATAAAAATAACAGTATGTTAATCTCGTCCCGAGACGAAACATTAATTCTGCCCCCTGTGTAGTAAATGCAGACCTTGTGGAAATCTGAAAAAAATACTTGTTACTGGAACGTTTTGTCTATGGAGCAACCTAAATTAGATACCACACTGACGGCGATGTTCATAGTTTGAGATGAGTTACCCTTTAGGCAATGATTGACAATAAAAATGGCGACATGAAATCAATAGAAATTAATATGAACTGTATTTGGCAATAGCTTACATCATTAATATGAACTGTATTTGGCAATAGCTTACATCATTGAACGATTTTAATAATTGAGTCGATATGGTTGTTGTCAAGACAGCTTTTTATTGTGTATCATCTGTAATATTTGCCTGAAAGATTTAAATCGTTGCCGCATGCATACAAACAAATACAGGCCATGTTGATTTGAACATTTTAGTTTTTACCATGTCTGATCATGATACAGACCATTACGTCATGTACACATCGCCTGTGGTTTTATAGTGTTATAGTATGGAGGATGCAACACATTAAAAGCCATATGGAGGAGAATCAATGAGAATTTATCATAGAAATGAAGATTTATGTTGATGATTATATTATACAAAGCAAGAAAGGTGTCGTGAAATTATATAATGACCCCCCTTTCGTACCAATAATAACCAACGCCACATTGTTCAACTGTAAATGACGCACTGTTCAGAACAAAGCGTTGTTTCACAATAGACAAATCATTTATATAATTTAAATATTAATAAATTAGTTTTGTTGGTTGTTTATATGGAAGATTATGTAATGAACCCCTCATTTGGAACCAATAATAAAAATTCTATGCTTAACGTCACATAACATTAATTCACAATTCAGTTCAATGGAGACGCCATTAAAATTAATAAATTTATACTATACATGTACAGTAGAACACGAAAAATATTACAAAAAAATACACACACCACATTTATTAATGGGCAAGGGTGGTCTAAAATTATCTAATAAACACTCATTTTGTATAAATAGCCAAAGATATATTTCTAAAGCCACCCACATTGCAAATAAGAATCACCGCTTGAAATGATTGGAAGGTCTTCGTTTATTACCCACCCAATCAGATACATCAAAAAAAAATCGTAAGTTAAAAGTTTAATATACAGTTTCAGAACCTAAAAATTCAAAAAACATTTAACATCAGTTATGATCATCTAAAGTATATCTATATTTTTCAGACCATCATCTTATAATGTCTTATGTTAAGGTAATAATACTGCTATATCAATGGCATTAAATTACCTAATAACAGAACCATTACGTTGAAATAGTACCTATTTGAATGAACAGTGATTTAATTGTTGTACCTTTAAATGTGTTTATTTTTTTTAAAGAAATCAATAGGTCAAGCCTGATAATCATAAAATCTGACATTTTCACTATTATTATAAAAAAAAATCAATAGAAAGGTAAACAATAATTGTTACCCTTTCAAGAACATTTTGAATATAAATGGCTTTCAATTAACATTTTACCTTTACAGGTGAAAAAATATAAACATAAATTACATTAAAGGCTAGCGGTGTTCAGTTTCAATCACTTTGATCCCCATGAACTATTGGGGAGAATGGGTAGGCTGACGCTATCTATAGTAATAGTATTCTTGATGAATGGGGCTAGCAGGTGCTTTCGTGTATGGGAATGCATGTCTGACAAGCAAGCGTTGATTGGTTGATAGTACACACGGGCATGCATTCAAGGTCATTTCATTGGTTGGTTTGTAATTCACGCTCTAGTTGCGGTGGGAACAATTCAAGTCTGAACTTTTAAAATGTGTAGGAATTTATCTCTCCCAATCGGGGCAGATGGTCGCCATTCTAATTAGGGGTCAACGTTTCAAGGGGTCAGGTGCATCGAAATTCAGTCCCTAATTTTCCAGATGACTTTCTTTAATTCCCTAAATACCTGACCCTAGATCAGAACATATGCTCCTTATTAACAGGACAAGATTTAAGATGTCCGTATGTCGTGAACTTTTAAAAAATTAAATAGAGTTATAAACCTGAATATTATTTCCCTGAAAGAATTCGCAGACATTTAACCACATCAGTTACTTTTCTTTACCAATATTTGATTCAGGGAATAATTTAAATATGCAAAAGACGGAAAACTTTGCATAAAAGCATACACTGTTCATATTTTTATTATATAGGCTGTTAGCTAATAGTTCTTTACGATTTCCGTTGCTCAAAATATTCAACTTATAGACATCAGACAAAAGGAAACTGTATACCGTATATTCCGATTTTTCAGAATGAATGAAATAGGATTTAACGTCCGACTTTCCTGTACCTACCGGGATAACGAAGACGGACATACGCCTTATACAGTTTTCTATGAACGATATTTTGACCGGACAGCAACTATCAATGTTTCTTTTACCCGCACGGCACCGGGTACACGGGGCCTCGGTTTTCGCCGAATCCGAACGGGCTACTGTCCTTGTCAGGGCTGAACTAGCTCAGAGCAACGAGGGGGGCGGGAAGTGTTCTTAGGGGTGCTGTAATCTATTGTTTTTACGGTCGACAATTTTTTCACGGGGAGGGGGGGGGGGCCTGGTCCTTGTCAGGCCTTCCATCCTGCTTCACTGACAAGGGGAACCACGCCGTAAAATCCGCAGCCAACATCGGGATAAAACTTGGAACCTCCACGTCATAGCGAGCCAGTACCTTACTATAACAGACAAGAGCCCCTGTTGATGTATTTGCAAATATTTAAAGGAGCTAAATCGCTAACCTAGAAATAGACACAAATGGATATAATAATGTAATATGAATGTATTTACATTAAATCGTTTCTGATTTTACTACTATTTCTAATCAGTTTCGTTCGGCGAAACACGCCAGAAGTTTCAATCGAATGGCAATCTCTAGCGTCTTGTTATTCCAGTCTACACCGATAATATATTTATTGCTCATGCTTTCCAGATAAGTATATGACTTGTGGAATATGTCTAGCCTCGTTCTTCGAGTCCCTTATTACAAATGACGCTGAAACGCATTATGGTACACGATTCGTGTGGTAAAATGTTTATTTTGTTTAAAATATTGGATACCAGAAGTCCATCTTTTCCCGGTAAGATCACAATATCAATGTTGTTTTAAATTGACAAATAATTCGTGTTTTCAATGTCGAAGACTTTGGGTGATATTGAGTTAGAGACTTGGCTACTTAAAAATGGGTAAACTTCATTGATTTATTTCAAAAATAAAATTGTTGATTTTATTTGATTTTATATATGTTGATTTAATCCGAAACATGAATTTAAATGGTATAGGCTAATGGAAATGAGACACCAGGTCATCCCAATTCAAGCATTTATTTTGGCCTCAATCAAAGACGCTCAGTTCCTTTAAACATACATTATGCATGAGCTAAATCTTCCTAGGCCTGAAATGTTATCTAAATTAGCCTGCGATGTTTATTGGATTAGATTCTGATTTGCTCTTCGACTTCCAATCATGATTTAATCATGAAATGGATAATCGAGACTATGTTTTTATCGTACCGACTTTAGTAATGATGATCGAGACTAGGCCGAAAATTCAATCGCTAAAATCTCGGTTCAGAGTGGATCAATTTGACTGAAATTTTCTGCAAATTCCCTTTACATTATCTAGTTTTTAACTATTATAGCTCTTTATTTAATCTCCCATAATGTATTTTTAAGATCTATATGAGGCCGAATGTAAATAAAAGAAAAACGGATATATTGAAAAAAGATTGATGACTTTTTACGGTAAATAAAACATTTCCTTCTTGACTGAATTAAACATTCTTTAATGGCAGGGATATATTAATAATGAACACGTGTCTCCATTTCACATTGCTTTATAAAGGCCGCGAACTCAAAGCACGCGCATCATTTTCCCGCCAAATTTATTCCATAACAAGAGAGTGGTAAATAATATATAAACAGACGACAGCTGGCGCGTGCAAAACTAAACCATTTTAACTGTCGCGTGCGTGTGTAAAAAGAGTCTGTTTGTTCCCCTTATGTTCGCAAATATAAAGAAAATTTGACACACAGAAATCCTTTTGAAGAGAAAACGGTTAATTTACTGTTAAAAATGAGATGCATGCTTCTCAATTAAAAGAAAACTTTCTTTATGTGAAGAACATATGGCTCGTTTTACATCTTTTTTAGGAGAAAACGGCCTTTTAAAACTTTCCATTATAAACTTTATGAAATAGTGAATAAAGAAGTTCATTATACATGTACATGCAAGTCGTCCCCAATATAAGTGTTTTAGGGGTTCTAAGATGCGTTAGTATTATTCGTATTTAATACTATATATATTTACTGTTTTTCATATATTATTTTTATTTTTTAAAAATGTATCTTTCGTTTCTATAAAATGTATCTTTCGTCACTATAAAATGTGGACTATTAATAATATTGTAGACTTGACTAGTTTCGAAACTTTAAGCTAAAGATAACCTACGCCGTTTCTAAACTGTAATGAAGAATGAAGAGTTTGTGCAATCTTCTAAACTAGTAAAAAAAAAATATGTTTAAATCTCCAAGCTGACATGATGAAATGAAATGGGGTTTAACGTCCTACTGTTCTGCTCCTATGCTGAGCTAATGAAGACGGGCATATGTCATACAGTGCGCTATGAGGAAAATTTTGCCCGGGCAGCGACACTATCGCCTACTCTTATATCGAATTCCAACTGCCAAGGGATATTTTACGTGCATTCTAATGAATTCACGGGACCTCGGTTTTTCGTAAGATACGAATTACTAGTCAGCTGTTTTTGTCAGGCCCTCCGTCCTGCATCACTGACAAGGGGGAACCACGCCGGAAAATCTCGATGAACTTTCACGGCCAATGCAGGGATCGAACACCCGACCTCCAGGCTAGCGAGCCAGCGTCTTACCCACTTAGCCACGTGATCCCCTGACATGATGAATATGTCTACACATCAAAACTAAAATAATGAAGTCGGCCAAGGAAATGAAATGAAATGAAATGGGGTTTAACGTCCTACTGTTCTGTTCCGTCTGGTCTAATGAAATGATGAACTTTTCTGAACTGAAATGCTGAGCTTTTCTGAACTGATATATGCTGAGCTTTTCTGAACTGAAATGTTTGGCTTTTCTGAACTGAAATGTTGGGCTTTTCTGAACTGAAATGCTGAGCTTTTCTGAACTGAAATGCTGAGCTTTTCTGAACTGAAATGTTGAGTTTTCTAAACTGAAATGCTGAGTTTTTGTAAATTGAAGATTGTGAGTTTTTTTAAAACTTCTATATAGCGTGCTTTTCTAAAACTCAATGGCTTGAAAAAATATTTCTAATTGGTGAATTACCGTACCTGAAATTATGAATTTTTCTAAAATGAAAAGATATAAAAATCCTATACCTGAAAGAAAAATACTGTACTTTGTAATGTGTCTGTCCTACCCCGAACACAAATAATGCGTTTTTCTTACGCCAATACAACAACTAAAGAATTTCGCAAAAATTAAAATACGAACTGATGAAATTCTCTTTACTGAATTGTCGCTTACGAAATTTAACAGACAGCATCTCAACTGTATACAATGTCTATATTAATTTTGTCACGGTAAGCTGGCGAATCGTTATATAGTGTGGTTTTAGGGGGCTGATATACTTTTTTCTTTTTATAAAAGTTTATTACATAATTTTTTCATATCTGTATGGATTAATTAATTTTGGCTACGTTTCGAAGAGTATTCTCTCACTGCAGTAATTGTTCTTGTATAAATGCTCTATAGTGTATTGCTCTATCCAGTAATTAAATGTTTTTAACATTTAGCATTTTCATTTCATGAGCATGTCTTACCCGGGATCCACGGTGGCTCACTCAGTGGGTATAGGGTGTTGGCTCACTAGCCTGGAGGTCTCGAGTTCGATCCCTGTGTTGGCCACGAAAGTTCATCGGAATTTTCCGGCGTGGTTCCCCCTTGTCAGTGATGTAGGACGGGGGTTCTGGCAAGGAACAACGTATAGTCGTTTGAATGGGGCGAAAAACCGAGGTCCACTGTACATATTGGTGTGCAAATAAAAGAACCCTTGACAGTTGGAATTCAATAGTAGGCCATAGCGCCGGTGTCCAGGCAAAATTTCACTCATAGCACAACTGAATGGTGTTTGCCCGTCTTCATTAGCCCAGTAGGAACAGAACAGTGGGATATTAAACCCATTTTCATTTCACTGCATTCCTGACTCATTACCTGCTAATGGCTATAAAGCAAATACTTTTCTTGCGCTATTTAATTTACATGCGTTCAATAAAAATAACAATAGCATTTCATCATTTTAAAATAATGAAACATAAAGGGACTTAACGCCTTACGCTTCTGCGCCGACTTGGCGAATTAAAATAACGGCTCGGTTATATTATTATTTTTAAAAAAAATCAGATGGCCAGTCTGGGTAATAGGGCAGGTGGTTTTACGACGAGTTACGGAATTAACCGAAAGGCTCCGACAGGTGGTTTTACTCACATAGCGTCAGTTAATAACGGCACGCGATGTTCGTCTATCATGGTACTACAAAAGAACTGATATTATTCTAATAAACAATAGGCTTAAAGAACATCTGGATTAAGAACAGCATCACGCTGTATAATACGGGTCATGAATTCAAATTAACGTCCGTTACATTTTTTTTTCAAATTAAAAGATCAATAATGATTTACTAAAATTTTCAATTTTAGAAATTTAATCCCGATAAATATTAATTTGAAAATGTGACAAATATGTTTGTTGAACTTCTAACCAAAAAGATGTCATATAAATTAATAAATTAATAAACAACAAAACAAAATGACAAGATACAGAGTTTATGACCATCAAAACTGCTGTTTGTCCAAATATTATTAAAATCGCTCATTAGTTTTAACTTAATCATGAGAAGACTACACTCAACTCTCGAAGTCATCTTACGTGTCAGATTTTCATTGGATTTGAATCCGAGCTGATGATTAACCGCAAAAATGAATAATCGAGACTTTGTTAATTATCGTGATAGCTGTAACAATTGCATGCCAATCGAGTTTATTTAATGACAATCGAGGTTACAGTGATTTTAAAAAAAGGTTTCTCGGCTTAGAGTGAAGCAATTTGACCGAAATTTTCAGCATATTTCCTTCACATTATCTAGTTTTTAATTATTAAAGTTATGGACATATATGGCTAACTCTGGTTTCTATTGACTTTGGACATATAAGGTGAATGATCTGAGTTGATGAGCTTTTAATAAATTGATTGAAATATGGAAAATAATTTAGAATGTAAATTCGAGTCATTTCATTATTTTTCTTGTGCATCTTAAAATAGTGTACATTTTAAATTTCTAAAAACAATAGACAAAAAGCATTTGACACGAAAAACATATGTGGCATTGTAAAACAACGTTGATGCAACTTCTGGCGACTCAAACTATTACTTTGTTTAGTACTATTACCTTTTTTATTATTATTTTTAACAGGGGTCACGATGGCCAAGTGGGTAAGACGCTGGTTCGCTAGCCTGGAGGACGGGTGTTCGATCCCTGCATTGGCCGAGAAAGTTCATCCAGATTTTCCGGCGTGGTTTCCCCTTGTCAGTGATGCAGGACGGAGGACCTGACAAGGACAGATGTCTAGTCGTTCGGAAGGGACGAAAAATCGAGATCCCGTGTACACATTGGCGTGCACGTAAAAGATCCCTTGGCTGTTGGAATTCAATATAAGAGTAGGCCGCTGCCCGGGGAAAATTTCCGTCATAGCACACTGTATGGCGTATGTCCGTCTTCATTAGCCCAATTTAGGAGCAGAACAGTAGGACGCTAAACTCCATTTCATTTCATTTCATTTATTTTTAACAGTTCACTGACTGTTGTCGCAACTTTGCTTTATAATGTTTGATGATTTTTGTATTTCGTTACACCCAAGGATCTATTATGTACAGTTATTGTATTTTCAACTCATCGACAGACCCATAGTAATCATGGATCAACAACTGGTACGGTTCTAATAATTTAATTTTAGAATAAACGTCGGCTTTAAATTTAATTAATAACCGATTAAAATGGCTTAGGCTTAATCCCAGGAGAAATATAACGTTGTAATTTCTAATCAAGAGGCTTCTGTTTGCAATGAAATCAAATTGAAATATTAATTATATCTTATCCGGACTTCCCTAAATAATTAGTGTTGTAGATTAATTTGTATCAAACACCCAAACTAAATAAATACGATTTAATGTGACGTAAATCATGTGATACCCTTATTTAGACTAGCACCATTAAACATTACGTCACGCGCTATCAACTCGTCATCGATTACGTCATTTGTTTTAGGTTCAAAGTTTCTACTGGGGACGTTTTTGATTGTCTCGATCGCCTATTTATACTTTTTGAAAGACACAATTTCCCGGATTAAAATCCAAATATAGGTACTCAGACGAAAAAACCAAAAAAAAAAACCCCAAAACAATTTTAATCTTAATTTGAGTTCATGGTCACCCATTTTTCTTCTGTTTTCCGCCGGCCATATTTGTTCTTTAAATCGTCAGTCAACTTATGAACGAATCTTATTACTAGGCCTATTTATAAAACACTTTTTAACCCTACTTTCTTGATAAATATAAATGTTTATTCTCCTTGTAGGATATGTCTTAGGCTACTTAAAACCAGAGTTTCCGACATTACGGACACTTTGGTTTTACAAAAGCCATGTAAAAAAAGAAAATAAATAAAAATAAAATTTTACACCTTTCATTAGGCCCCTATTGGCAAAACGAAACAGAAATCTTGGCAGGTGAATTGATCTTAACCTAATCCGGGGCGTTTCCTAGATTTAGATAGAAATGTCGGTCATTAATGCTTGGAGCGTCAGGTGATGGGCCTTCAAGAAGATTGACAATTGATGGATAAAGACGGACATCCCTTGATCTTGTTTTGCACGCAGGGTCAAGTTGGGGGTCACCGTACGACCGTAGGCCTAACTATTTTGTTTCTCCAAATATAGGATGTATATTTCAACCATCCATGACGAAAATACAACCCCAAGGCTTTAAAACTTTAAAATCTAGACCAGTTTAAACAAATCGACGTCATTGATACTGTAATTATCTAACCTTGATACACAAACAATGATTACGTCAATAAAATGAAGTTTTATACACCAAATGATGACGTAATGTAACACGGCATCCTATAGTGCGGTAGATCAGGGGATCTATTAAAGATCTGCATCTACCTATTAAAACTCACAAGAGAATTACCCCCATCCGGTGATAGGGCCTACCCGTTAAATTGAGCAAATCAGGAAAACACGACATGGCTTATTTTATCCTGTGAACCAATTTGGTTTCGGTTTTTTTTCTGATTTTTTTACACCACATTAATAGAACGCAACATAAAATAAAATAAAGGGTCATTTGAATTAGAATTCCTTTGGCGGTGATTATTTATCTGGGATGCGACCTAGGTTGTACAAGGTGGTGTGTCGTAGAAAAGGGAATATATATATGGTCTGACATGGAACAGCGTCTTGTCGTTCAGATGGGACGAGAACCGATCGAGATCCCGTGTACAAGTTGACGTGTACGACGGTGTACGTAAAGGGCACTCACACATACCAGTTTTCATCTCCCGGTTGGTGCAGAAGAAAATAGGACGTTAAACCCCATTTTATTCATTCATTCATTTTGTTAGCAGTGGTGGACGGTGGTTTTCCCGATTTCTCAGCAAGTCTTTATCATCATTCCAGCAAACAATGTCATCACCATAGTTTACTCTCACTAGCCAGTAGCCACTAGGTTACTCTACTACTCGGGATAATCTTTAGAGCAGTGTACTTCTTGGGGGTTGGATTGTAGGGTGGAATTCGTACATTGGTCGGGGTCACGGGTCACATAATTGGGGTCAATGGGCTAGACTAAACAAATACAGCCTTTATGACCTAAAATATTATATAACAGAGAACCCTATATAAGGATACGTGTGTTTTTACTTTGTTAAGTGTAACCGAAGAAATATTATTTTACCCCTATTGTCTATGGTCGATTCTGGCCGTGAGCGATCAGTTTGAACGTCTTTGTATGTTGAAGCGTTTTGAAACTAATGGTTCATCTACGTCAGTATTAGTGAGGCTGAGAGGGGTGGGGTGGGGCGTATTTCACTTCTTTGTTTTTCGGGTTGTTTTCTTAAGTGTATTCGTTACAATCAAAGGTTAAGACTATAACACAATCATAAATAATTGTATAGTCACATCACTTAAATATAACTTAAGTTGTCACCATGCATTTACCATGTACATGCATGAATTTCTATTGATTTCAACCCTTATTCACGAAAACTTAAACTAAGATACAATCGAAATTTTAAGAAATACTACAATTCGATTGGCTGACCAGTAAAATCAATTTGCATATATCCAATTTGCATATTGGTCAGCCAATCGAATTGCAGTATTTCTTAAAATTTCGATTGTATCTTAGTTTAAGTTTTCGTGAATAAGGGCCCTGAGATTTAACGTTCTGATATATGCCCCAACGGGATTAATAAAGATGGGCATTATACGTTATGCAGTGTGCTATGGGACAGCGGCGCAATGGCATGTACTCCTATTCCGAATTCCAACTTGCCAAGGCCAGGGTTCTTTTAATACATGTCAAAGTCCTTCTTTTCAGGGATAGTCAGGACGGTCATCCATCCAGGGTGATATGAGGGAAATGTTGTTCGGACAGCAGCGTTCATGTATGCGGCATATCTGTAAAGTATGTTCCTTGCAATCATATAACACCTGACGTCACTTCTTATATTTAGTTAAGGAATAACAAATTTGTACGTGTTGTATATTTTGTAATCGACATTTTATGTCACGTGATCAACAAATAATTCAACATGCCTCCAGCTATTTTTATTTACAATACAGACTGAGACATCTAACCACGTGACTTTTTGACCTTTCCATCTGCTTTCCTTGCGTTGCGTGAAAATCTGAACTACAACTATTCATGTTCATCCAGTCATTTTTACATATTTTGTTTTTATTAAACGGTCACGGTATTTCTCTATTTAGGCCTGTTCGACTTTTGAAGCCAAATAATAGCACATATATTGAAAGGATCGAAAAGATCATTTTTAATTCCCGTAAGAAATCGAAAAAAAATATGTAATAAACCGAGAATAATTTTCAAAATATTGAAATTGGCCCAGATGCAGAATCTCCCACCCATACTTACAGAAACAGAGAGAGAGAGAGAAATGGGGTTTAACGACCACTCGACACAAACTAGGTCATTTGGGGACTAACAAACGGTTTAATTTTATTTCAATAATTCGCTTGCGCGTAGGGGTCTTTAGCTGTGGGACTGAGAGGAAACCGGAGGACCCTGAGAAACCCACGAGGGTGGACAGGCGATTATACTTCTTGTCACGCCAGTTGACTTAATGACAGACCTAATGATACAACGCGCACGCGCTAACCATCTGGCCTCCCAATCCCCACTTACATAAAGATACAACAATTTATATTTAGATGACACTACTATTCCAACTAAAAATGTTATAATCTCCGCTGAATGATAAATATATTAAGATTCTGTTCTTAAATCATATTTGGCTTAAATTTTATTTGAGTACAGTACAAAGGTCGTGATTGCATCTTCCTTGTTTTAGAAGAAGTAGGTTTGTCTGTATAGTCAACCTTCCGTTTTATTTTGGCTGTATTGTCAATCTTCCGTTTTCAAAATGTATTTTTAGGAACAAATTATTGTATCTACAAATGTATATAGTTTAGTTGAAAGCATTATCATGCCCCCGTAATTGACTCACTATACTCCAATATGAAGTTTGTTCCGAGGGCACAATCATATGTCTTTGTTTTTGAAAGACTATTATTTTAGATTTTATATTACAAATTCAGAACAAATTAATTAAAGACACAATAATCCACAAAGTATGTACTATTTTCATTTTATTGTTATAGTCATGCATTTATCTCAATGAGTAAAACGTTGACTCGCTAACCTGGGATCCCGTGTTTGATCCTTTCATTGGCCGAGAAAGTTCATCCGTATTTTCCGACGTTGGTCCTCCTTGTCAGTGGTGCAGGTCCGAGGGCCTGGCAAGGGACAGTGTACACATTGGCGTAGACATAAAAGATCCCCTGGCAGTTGGAATTCGATTTAAGAGTAGGCGGTAGCGCCGCTGTCTGGGCAAAATTTCCCTCATGAGACACTGTATGGTGTATGCCCATCTTCATTGGTAACCGTCTTCATTAGCGTATATGCCAGTCGGAGCAGAACAGTAGGGCGTTATACTCCATTTCATTTCATATATAGCCATGCATATACATGTAATAATATTATATAGAAACATTTCCGGATAATTATTATCACTTTATTTGTCTAAAAAGATGGCGGTGAAATCAATAGTTTTTGTTTTATAATATTTTTTAAACAAAAATTAAAAGCACTTTTGATTGTGTTTTGGTCTTGAGTCCTTTGCATGTTGATGAAATATTAGGCCTATATGTTGGTACTTTATTGTGGTGGGCAATCATTTCGTTTCTACCACATAATGCTGCAGACAAATCGAAACACAACCCTGTAATGCACCCCAATGTGGAAGCGGGCGTTAAATTGTTATTGTTAGACAACCGGCTTCACAGTTTTTTTTGGTAACTAAAACATTGACAGTGCGTTGGATATCGAATAGTTATTCCGAACAGTTGGAAAACGAAGAAATTTTATCTCATAAACACTTTTGTGTTGTTCAAACTTAACAAAAGGGGCAATTTGATTATTCAACCATGCCATTTAATGAAACAAAGAAAAAACATTTTATAGTCATCAATGTTTCATCTTGTGATCTGGGGGCTATTTTTACAGGAGCTGTGAAAAACACGTCGGTGCTTACACAAAAGGTGTGCAAGCTCTTGTCGCTTACGGATTAAAATGTCCGCAAGTGTAAAACTCGTTAAATAGAAGTGATTGAATTTATTGTTCACGCGAATTAACTCCAAAAATATCCTCGAAAACAAAAGATTTCCTTTAAAAGCATTTCGCCGTGTATCGGTATTTTGAATGAATGAATTGGCCCGGCTTGAGCATTGGTAATTAATGCCCACAAAAGAACGACTTTTAATTTGCTAATTAGCATGTATCTGATGAACTTATTATTGGAGGTAATATAGATGAAAGAGTTCTTAACGAAAATAGTATTGTTTCATTATCCTTTTATCCAAAATCTATTAAAAGAAACCCGTTATAAACAAACAATTTTTATTAATTCATGGTCGGGGCACGTTTCCCGTGATGTCACATCGCGGGAAATACGATTTCGCGCCATAAGATTGCCTGCTTTGTTAATGTTTTTGCACCCATCAAGAGGCTGAAGGCAGGAGACTATTGGTCATACGTGTCATCTAAATCCAGCCCATCCTATATCAAATCAGTCATTAATCAGCTTCGTTTCGGTGCCCATCTGTACATAAAGGATTTATTTATTTAATTATTGAACTATTTTTCATCGTCGTTTTGGATTTTGTGGAGATATTTGTTTATTTTTGAACTGATGCACTTGCGGATGTTGACCTAAAAAGTTCGGGAAAGTTTAGCTGTTTTCCAAACTTCAGAGAACTATGCCTAGAAAGCAAGCGATCGTTGCACGGAAATGTTTTCCAACTTATGTGAAACAGGAGCTGGATGAGACTCTAATTGCACCACAAGTTTTGACAGATTCTGTATTTTGTAATCAACAGACAGTGAATGTGAAAATCGAACCGACAGAAATTATCCCAAGTGTATGGGGAACAACTCAGTGTAGTTTGGGTTTGACACCTCAAGGTTCAACACAATCGCCGATTGACTGCAAGCCGATATTAGGCAGACCACAGGTATTTAGTGCATTCAGAATTCTGGGAGTGCATTTTAAAGAAAATGCATTTTCTTTTGGAGGACTTGGATGACGATCATCTGTTTTTGTGTCTCCGCCCAGTCAAACATCAAAGCGAATAAATTGTCGATTTCCTAGCATTAAGATTATGAAATCAAAAGAATGCTAATTTTTTTAATTAAAAAATATAAACGTTGATTCAGCTTGCTTCTCTAAAATTATTGTACGGGTTTAATTTTTATTGCCCACGGAAAAATTCCGCGAAACTGCACGACCGGTGCATATTGATACGTACAACTTCCTCTCTCGTTACTATTTATAGCCCGGACCTTTAATTTTTTTAAATTCATTACACATGTGCTATGTCATCAAAAATGAAATTGATTTTTTAATATCTGCTCATTTTTAATTTAAATCCATCCTTGGATTATTATTATTATTTTTTTGATAAGGTATGGACGAATAAAAATAAAATTAGGTCAAGGGACCCATTTATTGGCAACGAACCCCGTACAGCCCCCAGCCTACAGGTCACTCTTATGAGCACATGTGTCAGGTTAACTTCTTTGTTAGGTGGATTATATATTTTGCCTGAAAGACTGAAATATATAGTAATTAAAAGAAAAACAGCTTAAGATAACTGAACTAAAAAAGATAAATAAAAATGTAACATTGTATTGTAAGAAATATATTAAAGGTTCTGTCATAAATAAATTTCTTGGGTTTTTTGGGGTTGTTTTTTTATCATCCCTCAAGTCAAAATAAGATAAAAACACATTTTTAAAGTTATGACATCTTTTTGGCCAGACTTTAAGTTTTCAACACCAAAAATTTATTCGAGCAGAATCATCAATTTCAGGCCAAGAGGAAATTAGAATTGGAGCCTGACTCAATACAGCAAGAAGGTTTCAAGACACCCAAGTCATGTAAAAGAAGGGGACGTTATTCCAGTGATTCGTCAAGTCCGAGAAATAGTCGAGTTCCATGTAGTAGTTTGGACCAGTTATGGAAAAGTAAGTTTGTTGGCAGATTAATGAAATCTACCATGTCCACCACAGATTTCAAAACACAATTGTTTATATTCAAATATAAGTAAGTCATCAACAGGCGACAAAGAAGGTGGGTGTATAGTCATTTGAATGGGACAAAAATTGAGGTCTACTGCTGTCGACACATACTGGCTTGAACGTAAAACACCAATGGTTAGTTTGCATTGCACACAACCTTAGATCAGATAAATACTTTCGTAAGAAATCACCCAAACACCATGGCACATTGGTAGATCAGTTATCGTTGCCATCAAAGTCTATAGTGCCTCCCTGCCTTTTGAGTAAATAAGGTGTCCAATTACCAAAAAACAGTTTCAAGTGGTCTTTATCTGGCTAGAAAGGACCAGTTAAAGGTTTTACTCTTCTATTCAACAACAGATGCATTTTTGGATTAATTTAAGTTATTCTAGTTCTACTGGAATGTTATAGATGTCTTCACCATACACAAATACTTTAAGTGACCATTGGCAGCACATTCATTTAAAGACCCTAGGACAGTTGGAAATCAAAAGGAATTTTTACATTTATTCTGGAATTGATGAACTGACATACATGTACCGTACTTATAATAATTAGTTTAACATGAAACATGCATCTATTAAAATTTCATTGTTTATTAATGTATTATTTCAGGTTGTTCGAGGTCTCCATTAGAAAAAACTCGATATGATACTTCACTGGGTCTGTTGACAAAGAAATTTGTTGGTTTATTACGCAGTGCTACTGATGGTGTGGTGGATTTAAATAAAGCTGCTGAACTCCTAGAAGTCCAGAAACGTAGAATTTATGACATAACCAATGTGCTAGAAGGAATCAGTTTGATTCAGAAAAAATCTAAAAATAACATTCAATGGAAGTAAGTGGAAATACTTGTTTTAAGTTAAAAAGTACAACCATGCCTAACCTTGTGGGTTTCATCTGGGTCCCCCAGTTTCTTCCAACTGCTAAAGACCCTACGCTCAAGCAAATTATTGAAATAACACACAATGTTGCTGTGCCATTTCCATTCTCAGTTGTGTATGCCCAAAAAACTTCACCCTGAAAAAACTAAATTTTCCAGTTTGAACATTCATTGATTTGAAAGATATTCAACTGTCGAGATTCTACCATCCATTGGAAAACATCCAGACTACCAAAAATATATCTTTGAAGATATATCATGTGACACATTTGAACAATTGACAAACTTTAAGACAGCTGCCATTATATTACATCTGAAAGACCATGAATGAAAGTATATGTAGTAACATTTGATTGATGCACATGCATCACTCTTGGAGGCATTTGAGTATAAATTAAAATGTTAATACATTTGAATTTCAGGGGAGCAACTAATTCTATAGCAGCTAATACCTCTTTAACAACTGTGATATCTACTGATGCTGTAGACTTACATTCAGGTAATAATATCAACAGAACTGTCTTCAGCTTCTTAAAGGCCTAATGTGCTATTTGCATTTTCGCTAAAATATCAAATTTCTCACAGCTTAATACATGCTCAATATGTACTGAGATTATTTAACATTTAATTAAAGATACATTATGGGAGATTAGATAAAGACCTGGCTGTTCTCACTATAATAGTTAAAAACTAGATAATGTAAAGGGAATTTGCTGAAAATTTCAGTCAAATTGATCTACACTGAACCAAGAATTTAGCGATTAAATTTTCGGTCATTCCTCGATCATCATTACTAAAGTCGGTATGATAAAAAACATAGCCTTGATTATACATTTCATGAATGAAAGTTGAGCAGCAAATCTGATTGCAAACCATTAAATATCGCAGGCTAGCATTGACATCGAGAGTTGATTATGGTCTGAATAATTTATAATTAATAATTTAGAAAACATTTCAGGCCTAAAGAAAGACCTGCATTAGGCAGATTTAGCACTTGCGTAATATTATTATTATTATTATTATTGTTCGATTTATATAGCGCTTCATTACACGTGAAGTGTTTCTAAGCGCATATCACAAACATATACCTCAAACACACAGAAACAATCAAAATCAGGAGAACATTATTAAACACAGCTGCCTGTTAGGCGCTATTATTCAAAGGTTTATATCAACAAATCAACCGGCTAATCTCTATATTGAACTCAGTTGAGGTATTACCTGATGAACACCTACACCAAGTAGAGTTCAAAAATAAAAACGAAGTTTAAAAGAATCAACTTCATTAACAAAAATTAAACAATCAAAAACTAAACAGATAAATCAAATTCAAACGAAACAAATAAAACAAAGAATATGAAAAGAGCAGTTCATTACCATTCTACATTAACAAAATTAAGGAAATCAACTTGTGAAAATTTTTTCAAAAAAATAAGAGCAAAGTAACACTAATGTTAATACTTTTTTAACGACCCTACTGAATGAATGTTGGGCTTAACAAAACGATCATGAAATGGCCCAATATAGTAATGATGAATAACATTATAGTATACATGGCAATACAATGATGAATAACATTATACATGGCAATACACAATAACAATAAACTGGGCATAGAATACATGGTAATACAAAATAACAATAAAATGGGCAATGGTATACATGGTAATACAAAATAACAAAATGGACAAATAAGCAGCATTAAAATATAAACCAATATGCAACGACATACGCTAGGAGCATACATAACAGTATATACATGTGATAAGTATATACCAAGATGCCCTGGAAACGAATTATTAAATGTAACAAATCTTGATTTGGGTGATACATTAAACTAAATTGCTTGACATAAGTAATACTCCTGTTAACAATGCATGCGCTATTGAGCCAATGATTGACGCCGTGTGATGTGACGTCACGTGTCGAAACAGTCATCTGTTACAGAGATATTAGAAGATCTCCGTGGAACAAATTGTTATGTGTTCTGTTAAGTTTGCTTTGCAGCGTTTATCTTAATTACACCATAAAATATGTGAAATTGAACTAATTTACTTTTATTGCAGACAGACATAACTAAATATATATTTAAGAAAACAAAATACCAACGCTAGATAACATCCTGTCTTGGATTCAATAATTAATAATTTAGAAACATTTCAGGCCTAAAGAAAGACCTGCATTAGGCAGATTTAGCACTTGCATAATATATATTTAAGAAAACAAAATACCGACGCTAGATAACATCCTGTCTTGGCTTCAATAGGATTTAAACTAGGCCTATCAGGTTTCTCCGCTACCAATAAAAGATTGCGGTGCCTTGTTATGCTCAAGCAGCATAGATCGATCAATATACAATTGTCATAACTTTGTAAATACTGAACAAAATTGACAAATCAAATCGGAATGCCGGTAATATAAAAACTCTTCCAGATCCTAGTGTAGTGAAGACAAGTAAAATGAAATTTTGAACTATGAAAATCGAAACAAAATAGAATCTGTGTTTTAATCATATTGTATTGGCCAACAACTATCAAGGAAAATAAACTGAGCATGATTTAAGGTGACCCAAAGTTAGAAGTGCACAAATAGAAAATTATTTCCTACCTGATTTTCTACATGTCAAATATTATTACGTCACATGTACATGTAGCAATGAATTGTGTACTCGATGAAGAGTTCACTTCTCTCAAGTTGATGTGAAATGTACAAACTTCAAAAAAGAAAATATACTTGAACACCATAGCTGAAACCTGTTCACGGTGTGTTTGATAATATTGCATGTCTGGACTAACAAAATGGACAGAGATCAATTCTTTGTCTGTTAACACATTGATGTTAAATTTACCTTATATTTTAGTCACAAAAGAATTTTTTTGACAAAATGCTGATAAATATTTCTATATTTTAGATATAGCTGATCTGGATGCAAAAGAGAATCGGCTAGATGAAGCCATTAAGAATTGTACAAGACAATTAAAACTCTTGACGGAAGATCGTGATAATGCGAAACAGGCATATGTAACGTATCAAGATATAAGAAGTTTAAAATCTCTTGATGAACGAACTGTTATTGCTATTAAAGCGCCACCTGAAACTAGACTTGAAGTACCTGATCCCTCTAAGGTTAGTATCGACAAAATCATTTTTCGTGAGATCTTTTAAACTTGAATTGATCATGATATGTATTTTTAGGCTGATTGGAGAACCATTGTTTTGGGCAGAGCTTACCTTATTGTGTTTAGCTTGACGAGTAGGAATTTCCTATCTCCTAAACCTGACAGTAAAAGGCTTGCCCAATATTATCTTATCAGAATGACCTACTTGCTCTGAACTGATTATATTTGATCTGCACCTGGAAATGAACAGATTACAAAATGAATGCATCCAGTTCCTGTTTCAAAACATTTTTGTTCTATTTTCCGATTTCAAAAATTGTTGTTTGTTCCTGTTTCAAAAATTGCTGTTTAAACAAATCGCAGAGCTTAAGAATTATCATAGGGAACTGTTGCTAATGCCAAGATAGTGGTGTTCAACAATTTCTAACAAGGACATCTTATTTCAGATTTGGTTAAAAAGTCAGAAAGGACCTATTGATGTTTTCTTGTGTCCGGAAGATATGCCAGAAACTGATGTGTCATCGAGTGAGAAGAACAGTGATTTTGCTCCTAGTACCGACCCTAGTTGTACGTCTCGGACTCTAGAAGAATCTTTCTCAGAAGATTCTGTTTCTTCTGATGGCTATAAAGGTAAAAAAATATATCTGGCAACTACCCCCTCAGAATTATGAGTTAATTATTGAAATATCTCCCTTATCCTTGGTACAGTACAGAGGACCTGGCAAGGAACAACGTATGGTTGTTCAGATGGGACGAAAACCACAAGGCCCTGTGTACACATTGGCTTGCATGTACAAGAACGGTTGAAATTGGGTAAAAGAGTAGGCAATAGTTTCGCTGTTCAGGCAAAATTTCCTCTTGGTAGTACACTGTATGATGGTGCAGAACTTAAAAACCCATTTCAATTATTATTCAAATAGAGTTAGTCCCAAAATAATCAAGTTTAAGAATTGTAAAAATTGTGTTTTTCAGCATCTCGAGGTATTAAGAATGCTTTATTAGAAGATGAAGACATTTCACCAGAGAATAACTTCAATCTCTTACAACAGACGGAAGATCAAATCATAGACACGCCCTTCGTTCAGTTGGAACCACCAATAGATCTAGAAGATTATATCTTCGGACTCGATGGCGAGGGAATATCTGACTTATTTGATGTATACGATATTCCAACTAATATTTAAGCGAATGCATGTTCTGTAGAGTGTGGGTGTTTGACCATTTGTTATTTATATATATATATATCTATATTATATATACGCGTTATTCTTGTAAATTATAGCCGGGTCACTTCTGGTTTCATTTTGCTTTACGTAATTTTAATTGGATACTTTAAGGTACCATCATATTATTTGGATGATTCTCCTCCAGATGAAGCGAGTTGGGTGGCCGAATGGTTTAGCGCGTACACTTTCGATCATAAGGTCCTCTGGATTCCTCTATCGGATAAAGACCCCTATGTGAAGTTGAATTATTAAATAAATTTGAACCATATGTTAGTCCCATATTGTTGAGTGGAGTGGACTTAAACACTATGTCTCTCTCGCTCTCCTCCAGACAATTTCAAGTTTCTTGATTAGGATAAAGTCTGCGTCCCACCCAACTCTATGGCTATATTTTTTTTTTAAACCTGATATGTACATCTTAAAAGATTTTTTAACTAATTCCATTCATTGCGTATTGCAAATTAAACCGGCACGCGATTCTGAACTACAATATTTTTTTTTTTATTATAATATACAAGGCATCTTTTGTTGATGTTTTCCTGTAAATCATGGTAACATATTCTACCCATGGATAAAGTCCTGGGTGAACATGTCCACGAGTCTCATTTTAGACCTTCATTCATTGGACAACATTGCGACGTTCAAAGTATGAAGGGTCTTGAAATAAAATTAGAATTACTCGATCGTGCATTTATTGAAAGATAACTGGTTGAAAAATAAGCTGGTTTCAAAATCAAATAGTGCTAAAAATATTAAAGGATCACCTTGTATATAGTGTCATCTGTGGTCCCTCTCATGTTATTGAGGAAATTGCCTTGTTAGTCTTTATGTTCCTTATTGCTAATAATTTTTACAGGATTTGATATATTTATTATGAGAAATACACATCGTCATCAATGTTTAATATCAATTATAACAATAACTGAAGTCACTGGCAAGGCTTGCCAAGAGACGCTAATGATAAGTCCGCTTTCACACTGAAAAACAGCTTGCTATCGCTCTTTTGCAATCTGCCTTGAATAGACAATATTTCTTTATCTGTTGTATATTTTCTGAATTATATTTAATTTAAGAGACTTTGTAAAGCGAAACCTAAAAATTAAATTTGATTTCATAGCATGAATGAATATGTAAATATTATTTATCTCATGGGTAAGAATTGATATTCAGTAATTGATTCTAGAAATCCTGTTATACCTACTGCTAAAAATTTATATATGTATGCAAATAAATGGAATATTTAGAAGGTTGAAAGAAAATAGAATTGAGTTTTTAAATTACAATGTTGATTTATATTTTACTTGAATACATGTAATTTATAATTTTGGAACACTAAAGATCTGAAATTTACGATTTGTGTAGATAATTTTGAAAGTATCAAACTAGACTTATTTACATTTGATATAAATCCAAAATAGCTATTGTTAAAATTCAGATGAAACTTTGTTTATTTATGTAATAGAAACTTAAAATAATTCTCATGGATTTTGTTAATATTTGATAGCCAGAATTATAACTGCATGAAATTAATTGGTATCTCTGGTGTTCTAATCCAGTGTCACTTGTTCAGTAAATGATAATGGTAGAGATTTCTTTCATCCAGTTCAGATATATGTTGAAGTAGCTTAGATATTTTGATTCTACAATATCAGATTTTAAAAACTAGAGTTATAGGGTTGCAGAAGTTCATAAACATGTAATGTATATATACTCAAATAGTAAGTCCAAAAGGACTACACTAGAAAGAACAGACATTAACAATAATTAGTCATAAAATGTGTTCATTAAAACCAAAGTCAAAAATGCCTCAAATTAAAATTATTTTCTTATAATAAAAAATCATATTTATACTCAGATGATAATTTTAATAGATTAATTATTTTGAAGAGAATTTATTTATACAATACTAACAAAAGTGCCTTGTGAGAAAATGTCTCATTATTTAGTATTAGAAAATTACATTGATTATGTAGCTTACATATTGTTAATTATCTGATAGGATTGTTAAATGTAATACCGACTTGTCCACTGCCATGATTTAGATACTGTTAATTGCAATACTCATTCACTTCCATGATTTAGAAACTGTTAATTGCAATACACTCATTCACTTCCATGATTTAGAAACTGTTAATTGCCATACACTCCCATGGTTTATATACTGTTAATTGCAATACACTCTTTCACTCCAATGGTTTAGATAATGTTAATTGCAATAGACTTGTTCACTTTATGGTTTAGATACTGTTATTTGCAACACACTCTTTCACTGCCCTGATTTAGAAACTTGATAATTGCGATACAGACTCATTCAGTCCTGATTTAAAAACTATTTATTGTGATACAGACTCATTCCCTGCCATGATTTAGAAACTGTTTATTAATTGCAATATAGACTTGTTCACTGTCATGATTTAGAAACTATAATATTTATAATACAATAATTAATTGCAATATAAACTTATTCACTATCATGATTTGAAACTGTTAATTGCAATAGAGACTTGTTCACTGCCATCATTTATTAACTGTTAATTGCTATACAGACTCGTTCACTGCCATGATTTAGAAACTCTTAATTAACTGCAATATAGACTTGTTCACTGCCATGATTTAGAAACTGTTAATTGCAATACAGACTCGTTCACTGCCATGATTTAGAAACTGTTAATTGCAATACAGA
Organism: Patella vulgata; assembly: GCF_932274485.2. Lineage (NCBI taxonomy): Eukaryota > Metazoa > Mollusca > Gastropoda > Patellidae > Patella > Patella vulgata. The sequence continues at coordinate 68,448,806 of NC_065879.2, read as the reverse complement.
CTCGTTCACTGCCATGATTTTTAGAAACTGTTGATTGCAATATTGACGTGTTCACTGCCATGATTTAGAAACTGTTAATTAATTGTGATATAGACTTGTTCAATGCCATGATTTAGAAACTATAATATTTATAATACAGACTTGTTCACTTATTCTGCCACATAATTCTCAAAAAGTTAAATAGATGACTATTGTCCCTTAGAAACTGTATTGAATCAAAATGTATAATTATCTATTAGAAAGCCATCTATATTTTTTTTACACAGTCCTTAATCTTGCTACATGTATTATATTTTTTAATGCCTGAAAAATTTACTCCCCTTAAATTTTGTGTGAATAATGAAATATTTTCATTTGTGTACCTAATAAAATTAACATAATGTTAAAATATTGTAAATGTAATAATATATTATGTAGAGTAATACACATATATTCCAATTACATCAAGTTTCATCCAAACCTAATACGACTTCATTTAACTTCAAATTTCTATGTGAGATTTCATCTTTTGGAGCATTGTCAACAAAAGGCATATTCTGGTTCTCGATAATCTGTTGGTTGCGTACCTGAGAACCAGAATATTTCTCTCACAGCCATAGTTATTGCCTCAAAAAATCTTGATGAGACCATATTTTTGTTCATCAAAGATTTCATGTTTATCATAAGAATGCATTTATTTTTGTATGTTTTCTTTTATTATTAAAACTTTTTTCAAACATCTAAAAGGGGGCCAAATATCATTTTGTTGATAACTGTCATTGTGAATACCATACTGCCTAATCATTATTTGTTATTTTATTTTTTTCCATTTTGATAGAATAGTTATTTTATTATTGAATTAAATATTGAAAATAATTAAATTTATGTAATTTTGAAGATTAACATGTGAATATTATTGTTAGTTACATCGTATACCACATCTATTTAGTTTTTTCACATTTATTCCTTACTCACAAGTCAGAAAGTGGAGTTTTAGAAAAATCAAATTCCCTACAGTTGTCAACGCTCACTTGATACTGTAGCCAATATTGTGACACGGTCAAGTAGACCCGTTATCAAAATCATTCATTAGATGCTTCCAGTGATTATTGATGGTCATGAACACTACATGGTCCTTGTCTGACGGAAAGTTGCCAAAACCTTGTATGTAGGACTGCATTTTATCAACCAATATTTCATAATTATTTAAATGGCAACAGACTATTGGCCATTCTGATCGAAACAAATTATGGTTATTTTGATTTTGAGAGAAGATTCCCTTTACTTGATTTTGAATTGATCTGTCGTAGAATGGTTATAAACATACTTTAAACAATGTTTTTCATATTAATATTTCAATTAAACACTGCCATAAATTTGCTGAATAGTATATTACCAATATGCTAGATTTAAGATTTCTCGCTGAATGATGGAAAACCTTAAGATAAATTCCCCAACCCTTGCCCAATACCTTTCCTTAGTCTACTTTTCAGTTAGATCATAAATATTTGCAAATCCGATTTAGAAATTATCTGTTTTGTTACAGACACTGCATCAGACTAATATACAGTCTATTGAAATTGTTATATATCTAAATATATATATATATATATATTCTATTTGAATTTAATGTTCATTTTGTTTTTGTCTCTGAATAAACCTTGATAAATGTTATTAATAATTACACTACTGAAAATCCAATAAAAAGAACAAGACCTCAAATTATGTATCTTAACTTTATTTGATATTTATGTAAACATGGTTTTTGGTCACAACTTGCATTTGTGATATTTACCAATTCGGAATAACTGACTTTGGCATAACTGGCTTTTTCAAAACCTGACTTCTGCAATAATAATTACAGATTGTGTTTGTGAACACCAAGAGCAATGCCAAAAACTTGAACACCGCCCCCCCTTCCCTCGGGATTGCTGGAATCCTCCATAAAATTTGTTAGAAAAATGTTGATGGTCATAATCCATTGTTATCCCCAGCCAGTCATTAATATTTCTATTCACAGAACAATGTGGATTGTTTAACAGAAAGGGTTAATATTTCATAGTACTATGTATTATGAACCCTTAATAATTAAATATATGCTCTGCAATAATAATTGAAGGCAGCTTTTCTAAAATAAAAAAAAAATGGCATTTTCATAATTACAATGTATGTAAATATTAACTGACATTCACAGAATATTTAAAACTTTTGTTCAGTTAAAGTAGAATTCTTAGTTTGAAGACCAGATAAAAATTGGTGGTCACAACAGCGCATGTTACTAAACTTATCTGGTTTCCATTCATAACTTTTTTATCTGGGCTAAAGAGATAACATCAATAGTTTAACAGCCTTTTCTTTAAACAAAAAAAAATGTAGATTTGTTAAATTATTTTGTATGATTTAAAGGAGCTAAACCTCTTTGATTTAGGTCAAAATAAAGTTCTGACCTAATTATAGTAATAACTCATGTTAATCTATACAAGATTGCCATGGTGTTGAAAATCACTCGTTTTATAATTTGCTTTGATGGATGGAGGTTGGAAAAATCATAAAATACGATTTTGACTTATATTCCACATCACATAACAATTTATCCCCAGTAAAATATGATTGGGTTGACCTGGTGTGTTATTTCAAATAGGGATGAAGCAATCTAAATAGTATATCTGATAAAACTCTTCTTTGAAATATTAAGCAAAAGCCAGTTACTTTCATAAGTTTTGTTTCACTTTTTGCTGAATGTACATGTAGACAAAAATCCACTGGTTAAGAATTTAATTAAATTGACACTTGTATTTGTTTACCCAAATCAAAGAGGTCCAGGCAATTTAAATATAAAATACAAAAATAGATGCTTTGTAAATAAAGAGTGTGTCCATTATTTTAATTTGAATATTTATGTGGTAGGTTAGATTAAAAGCATGTAATTTATTTATACTTTAATTATTTTTTTTCTGAAAACCTTTCATATTTAAAAATATATATTCCATATTTAGCTGTATGGAAGAAAATGAAATAAGTACAAGACCATTTAAAATATTGTGTGTATTGAGAAGCAATATTGTTATTTATTAGAGCAACACCATTTAATCTTTGCCTGGAGATAAAGCATACTATATTCACTGTAAAAACATTGATTCTCACAAACCTAGACATCAATTGCAGTGTTTGAAAACTTTTAAATTAGTATACTACCAAATTTATAGAGCAACAACAACAATGGGTATTATTTAAAGCTCCAATAGAAAAATCCATAAACATTCCCTTATTTCAAATTGAAATAATGTCTCATTTTTATTCATAAGATTTGAAATTCAAAATGTAATTGGGAAAAAACTCCACGATTTGTGCCTGCAAAATTCAGAATTTTGATCATATACATACAATAACTCTTGACTTAACAGTCCCTATTGAATCAGTTTTTGGACAATTATGTGTGTATAGAATGTATTGTTGATATATTAATGAACCAGCTTTGTTTTTGTGTACATTATATTGTAATATTCATTAATATTTTTGAAAAGAAATTATGAAATATTTTTCATTTTGTCAGAAATATCATCAGAATTAAATAATAAAACATACTTCAACGTAAATATTAATTATGATAGTTTCAAAAGTTATAAAAGTCATCAATATTTCAGTGTAACTCTGGGTATGTAAAATAAGAGATTAAATTGTGCAGGGTAGGCTGATATCCGCATTATTTTATTACTAAAATTTACCTGTGTTTTATACAAACTGTTAACTGTTACTAGTTTTTCATTATGAATATTGTTGACATCAGAAAGGGTTATTTATATTTGAAATGAATATTGTTGACATCAAAAAGGGTTATTTATATACTATTCAAAAAAAGTAGGGGATATTTGATTTTTAAGTGTTATTAAAGTCACCTAATGAAACTGACGAAGAAACAAATGACAAAATGAAATGAAGTTCACATTCATCGATTTATTCCAAATAATCGTTAGACTAAGTAAGGCACAGACTGACCATTATAAGGGTAAAATGATACCCGGGGTCAAACAGCAAAGTTACCACAGCATCACAACCAAGTCAGTAACGGGTAAATCCTCCTGTTTGCCAAACAAGCATTGGTCCGACGTGGCATACTCCTAATGAGACGTCTAAGGTCATTTTGGTCCAGATTGTCCCATTCCTGTTGCAACGCAGCAGCAAGTTCTTGGACATTGGCAGGACGTTGTTGACGTTGACGTAACCTGTCCAAGCATGTCCCAGACATGCTCGATGGGGGAGAGGTCGGGACTCAGTGCTGGCCAAGGTAATGTGGTGATGTTCTGTTGTTGGAGGTAACCTGTAACGATCCTGGCCCAGTGACATCTTGCGTTGTCATCCTGGAAGATGAAACGGCGGCCATGACGTCGTGCAAACGGCACAACATGGACTGCCAAGATGTTGTCCCGGTAGTACTGGCCTGTAACACGCCCTGCAACAACATGTAAAGCCGTTCTTCCAGCAACAGTGATGCCTCCCCACACCATAACAGAACCACCCCCAAATCGATCATGTCTGATGACGTTAACGTCTTGGAAGCGCTCGTTTCGACGACGCCACACCCTCCTACGTCTGTCCAAAAAATCAACAGTGAACCTTGACTCATCTGAAAACATCACATTGCTCCAGCGTCGATTATCCCAGTGTTGACGATCCCTACACCAACGACGTCTTGCCTGAATGTGATGATCTCTCAAAGAAGGGATCACGCGAGGACGTCGGGCGCGAAGGTGACCCCTATGCAGTCAATTCCGAATCGTCTGGCCACTCACTCTCACACCAGTGTCTGTTTGAAGACGAGCGCTGATCTGATTTGCTGTGATGACACGATTTCTCAAGGCCAAGGTACGAATAAATCGATCCTGGGCTTGAGGTGTCGCCCTTGGTCGACCTGAGCGTGGTCTGTCCTGTACAGATTGTGTATCACGGTATCTGGACCATAGCCTGCTTATGACAGACTGAGAAACATTCATCGTCCGCGCCACAACCGCCTGTGTTGTGCCGATCTGTAGCATGCCAAGGGCACGTAACCTTCATTTTGGGTAAGCCGACGCATATCAAAATTTGTTTTCTGGTCACTAAAACAATTAAACTGATGTTTCCACCCTGGAATTCAATGCCACAATGACTGTAACATTCAACGTCAGAGTCGTGCAAATCTTGGGTTGGACCCCCATGATGATCACAAGCATCACCTGCATTCCATGCGGTAGCTATTGGTGCGTTTGGGCGTCACATGTAACTGGAAATGTTTCTTCTGTTAGGTTCTATAGTGACTTTTTTCGTAGTCATTTGCATATTTTAGTATTATGCCCCCAAAATCAAATATCCCCTACTTTTTTTGAATAGTATATTTGAAATGAATATTTTGTTAAAAGAATCAATTACATCATACCACCTGTTTTTGTGGTAATATTTGTACTTATTAATACAACAAATAAAATTCTCAAATAGAATATAGTTTAAAAGTTGTTATATGGGGATTGAACTAGAAAAGGATGCATGAATATTCCACTCCATTTAGTCTACAAATTTTTCAAGTGCCACCACTTTTGTGCTAGGAAGTCCATGAATACAATTTAAACAAACAGTTCCTGGTCCAAAAATGTCGATTTTCATTAAAATACACTTGTCAGTCATTTATAAGCTACATAAGGAGTAGGGTTGACTGTCTAAAGTCTAACCTCAAGAATTTTCTTCAGTTTGACACTAGTTTAAATAAACTGCTAAAGATCCATACATGCAGGGGTGGGGCGAATGGTCTCAGACATGCCCTTTAGATCATAAGGTCTGTCATTGAGTCATTTTGCATGTTCAACCTCGTGTTTTATTTTTATACGCCCACATTTTCATGTGGACGTATATTGTCTCGTCGCCCCTGTCCGTCCGGATGTCCATCCGTCCACAATTTGTTTGTGGACACTCTACAGGTCACAATTCTTATCCGATTTTGCCGAAACTTGAAATATAGGTTTATCTCCAAAAGATCTCTGTTGCTTTCGATATTGGCATGTATCGGATCGAAACTTCATGGATTATGGCCACTGTTTGTCCGAAAAATCACGTTTTTAGCTTGTGGACACAATTTTAATCCAATTTTGATGAAACTTGAAATGTAAGTTTATAACCAAAAGAACTTGGTTCCTTTCGATATTCGCGCATATCGGACCGTAACTTCCTGAATTATGGCCCCTGATTGTACGAAAAATCACGTTTTTAGCTTGTGGACCCTATAGAGGTCATAATTTTGATCCGATTTGAAAAACCGTATTATTATATCACCGTTACACCCTAAGGACGGCCCAGTTCGAATTTCGTGAAAATCAGCTCAAAACTGACAGACAAATGTGTGCCCTTCGTTCTCAAATAGCGTAAAAATATGGTATATCAAGGTTGTGGACCCTATAGAGGTCACAATTTTTATCCGATTTTGTTGAAACTTGAAATGTAAGTTTACAACCCAAAGATCTCGACTCCTTTAGATATTCGTGCATATCGGACCGTAACGTCCTGAATTATGGCCCCTGATTGTACGAAAAATCGCGTTTTAAATCTGATTTAAAAACAATGTGTGAATAATCGCGGATACCCGAACTTAACTTCCTGGATTATGGCCCCTGATTGTTCAAAAAATGGCATTTTTAGCTTGCGGATTCTCTAGAGATCACAATTTTTTTTTCGATTTTAAAAACCGTTTAAATATTTCACCATTCCACCATAATGAAGGTTGAATTTGAATTTCGGGAAAATCGAAATGAAACTGCCCAACAAAATGGCCGCTCTCTTTGTACGCAAATTGTGTAAAACTATGCAATACGAAGGTTGTCGACCCTCTAGAGGTCACAATTTTTATCCGATTCTGAGGAAACTTAAAACATATCTTTGTATCCCAAAGATCTCGGTCCCTTTTGATATTTGCGCATTTCAGACCATAACTTTCTGGATTATTGCCCCTGATTGTACAAAAAATCACGTTTGTTTTAAGCTTGTTCTCTATCCATCTCTTGCAAAATGTGGGCGTATCCTGCCTGGCAGTCGCTGGTTAGGTTTCTGCTGAAGACCCCTACACACAACTGAATAATGAAAATAAAATTGACTTAGCTTGTGTCTGTGGACAAAACCCCATCTTTTTCTATTTCTCTCTGAAATTAGCTTGTGTCGGCAGACATTAAAACCCATCTTTTTCTATTTCTCTCCGAAATAAGAAAGATACTATAGCAGTCCCAAAATAAATTATTTTGTATATCAACAAATAATAAAGAATGTAGCTAACTGTAGATGCACCCATGTTAACGCCTAATATACTCTTAAAAAAAAGTAGGGGATATTAAAATGCAAATACCTATGATAAAGTGTCATGGACACTTGACATGCTTTTTAGAGTATGTTCACAGATGAAGAACTTATCGCCCCAACAGAACCACTGAGCTGTGCATGCGACACGCAATAGCACCATACACAGTGGGAAGGGTTCATTGTCAAATTTGACACTTCAAGGAAGGGTTGATGAAAACTGCCACATGCTGGTTTATTCTATCCATATTTGCTTTCCTATCGGTTCTTGCATAGGATTTACTGTTTAGCGTATCTTTGCTTTAGTGTGTTATGTTTAATTTGCAATGAGACGTCTTCAACATGATGAACGTCTACATACCATTGGCATGCTTCAAATGGGTTCTACACAGCGAGCAGTAGCCAATTGCAACATGCTTAATGTGTCACAGTCTGTGATCAGCAGACTGTGGAACCGGTACCAACAAACACACAATGTTGATGATAGACCTCATTCAGGTCGTCCTAGAGCCACTACACGAGCCCAGGATCCATACATTCGTACACAGGTCCTGCGAAATTGAGGACAAACGGTCAATCAGCTTTCTGTAAACTTGTACCAGAAATTTGAGTTACACCCCAAACGATTAGAAATCGGCTACATGCAGCCCATTTACATGTGCGACTACCGCATGTTGTGTCTTCATTAACTTGCCAGCAGATGGCAAACAGGCATCAATAGTGTATAAATTGGGGTAATCGTCGATGGGTGCGTGTAATGTTCTCAGATGAGTCCAGAATCCAGATTTACTCTGGATTTCACCAATAGGCATGCTCGTGTTTGGAGGCGTGTAAATGAGCGTCATGCTAACGTTAATGTCAGACAGCATCAGATTCGGGCGTGGGTCTGTTATGGTGTGGGGAGGAATCACCATGAGTTGCACATTGTTCAAGGAAGGGTCACTGGTGTGTACTACCGTGACCACATCCTGGCACCGATAGTTCTGCCCTTTGCTCAACGTGTAGGTCGACATTTCATCTTTAAGAATAAGATGATAATGCAGTGCCCATCGCGCTCGTGTTGTGAATGACTACCTCCAGCGTCACCATATTGTCCATATGCCTTGGACAGCCATGAGTTCTGACCTTTCCCCTATAGAGTATGTCTGGGACATGATCGGGAGACGTGTTCGTCGACGTCAACGTCAACTGACAACACTGCAAGAATTGGCCGTGGCACTGCAAGAGGAGTGGGTCAGACTGCCCCAAATCATGATTGGACGGTTGATTAGGAACATGCCACGACGAATTGCTGAATGTCTGAGGATTGGTTGAGCAATTACTCATTATTAAGACAAAAATCAAAAACGTTCATTTTCACTTTTGACAGTGTTTCTCTTTGCGATTGAAATGGGTCTGTCAGATAAGACGCCAATATGAACTGTTTATGTTCATGTGTAGGCAATTGGCCTGTTATTAACATACACTGGTTACCTCTAATAAAAACAGCAGTGCATTTCCGCAGTTTTGTATTGTTTCTAAATATCCCCTACTTTATTTGAAGAGTGTATATCTCCTTTAAATCAAATTTTATTAAAGACACATGTAACTGATTACATTTTTTAGTCATAGATTAAATATAAATTCTTATACATAAAAAAAAGTATACATCTGCGAAAATTTTTAATATTATTTTGAACCATAGCAAAAAAAAAGAACATAGAAGATAATTATTATTTTTAACAAAATACTGGTAGTAATTTGTTACCTATAAATTTGTATATATGTATATTTCATTGATTTCGATTTTAAAGCCCCAACATTCCAGAATAAAGGTTCAACATGCCAGAATAAAGATTAAATATAGCGTTTAAGACAATATACTAAAATATTTTCCTTATAAAAACAATGTTATTGTGCCTTGAAATAAATGGATTTTAAGATTAATCCAACATTTAACTCAAGATGAAAGTGTACAAAATAAAGAAAATTAAAAAGGTCGAAAATCAGAAAATAAGAAGACAAAACAATAACATTTATATAGCCAACAGAAATATACTGTAAAAGTAGAAATTAACACTATCAAACAATTAATGCTTTAAATTGACCTATTGAGGCCTTTATTTATACAAGCATCTCTGGTCTGTAACTAAGGAAATTATGAAGTATGTTACCCCTTAAGTCACTGGTAATGTTAAAGATGATCCTCCTCAAACCAATAAATTAATCAACAGAGATTAACTACATAGTATAAAAATTTATTCTGACCACCTTAAGCTTAAATAATTTCACGATACTTAAATAAATTACTTGATTTCCAGTATTTCATTCATTAATGCATATAGATTCATATTATGCCATATTTAACATATTATACCAAATTGTATGATTGAGTTTGTAACGGATAAGGATCTTAATACTGTTTAATTTACCAGTCAAGACTGACCGGCAATAAAATTGACTGGCTGACAAATTCACCTGTTAATTTCCATACCAGAATATAGAGTATTTTTGAAAAATTATACATTACATGTAATAAAACATGATAAATACTAGGGTCTACTTAGTTTGTAGAGCTTGGTGACGAAAAAAGCAAAAATTCCAGTTGGCAAAATATCAAAGTGATAGCCATTGGTAGATAATTATGTAAATTAAAGAAGCCCTGCCCCTTTTTGTATAATGATTAGAATGTGAATATAATAAATCCTATTTAAAATTGTTTAATAATACTAGTAATCAATTAACAAAATAAACTTGTCACAGTAAGCCATTAAAAAAACAGTTATTGTTTCAAAATGACCTTTTGACTCTGCTGTGCTGATATATTTTGCTAAAATCGAATTTCAAAGAAGAATTCATTATGAACTCTTAAGCTAGCATCCATATAGTTTTTTAGTGTTGAAGACAACATGACTCCTTTATCAATAAACGTAAATACTCTTTGGGGAACATGACAAAATAATCCCATCATCAAGTCTGGCTAAACTTCACTCTACACAACAATTTTAGTTACATCAGCAGATCATTTCAATTTCAAATCGTGACTTACTTTATTTGTTTTACTTGTAGCACGGCATGTGACCAAATTGTATTCTTTTTCGACATTATTTCAAACTTTACATGTACATGTACTTATAAGTGTTTTTAATTATTGAATATATCCAGCTGTCTCTCTTCATTTCTACTGTACAGCCATTTGTTCTAAAGTGGAAGCTTTGCCTGATGAGAGCAGTCTCAAACACTAAACAACTATAACTATGGAAACTAGGCTATAATAAAACATTATTTATAGAAACTAATAAATTCTACATATATCATTTATTTTTTTTATAAAAAGTATTTTACAGTAGAAAACTATCTCCCCTGTTTAAATAAGATGGAATCTAAACTTTATTGAAGACAGCCATGGTCATGAAGTCTTCATAATTTAGTTGAATTCTTCCCTGCATCTGTGGATCCCGTTGTTTAAACGCATCCGTTAATCCTTTCAGCATGACACATGACTGGATAAATGTGTCTAGTGTTAAGGCTTGTCGACCTTGTACATCAAACTTGTAGGTCACCATTTGAGCAAATTGTGGTGATAAATTATAACCCATACTGCTATATGCTGAAACAGTTCAAGATAATAAAATAATCATTTACATAGGCCAAAGAGTAAGTCGTCTCGGGGATAAGATTTTCTTCTGAAATCTCGTAAAATTGAATGATGTGATGATCAAAGAAGTCACGTAGATTAAACAGATTTACCCTGTTCCCTTGAACCAGAGCAGATTATAGAATCTATAGATGGGCCACTGACATTCGAGACAGAGAAGGTAAATAAATAGAATGAAATCATATGCAGTCAAGATGATCATCTGGAAATATCAAGTTGATCATCTGGAAATATCATATTATGTAATCAAGTTGATCAACTTGAAATATCATTTGTCTTCAAGTTGATCCTTTCAAAATATCACAGGTAGTCAAAGTGATCATCTCAAAATATCATATGAATTCAAGTTGATCATCTCGAAATATCAATTGTACCGGTAGTCAAATTGACAATCTGATTAAAATACAGATCTATATTTTGTTTTGTTTTTTATACTTTTGATGGCTTACACTACATGAAGATCTGACCAGTTGTTTTGGGAGGTCGCCTCAGAAGTCATACTTGCGGCTTTTGACCCTATGACATCAGATATTTGATTAACCAATCAGCATTGACGTTTCTAGTGGATTACCCAGTTCCTGGGCACCTCATGCCAAAAGCTTGTCGTAACAGATTGTTTGATTGGCTAATCCCTCACATCGTCCAGAACACGTCAATGATAACAACTCTTCCAGATCCTAGTCTAGTAAAGACAAGTTAAACCAAATTTTGAACTATAAAAAAACGAAACGAAATCTGATCTGTGTTTTAATATGTTTGTCAAATTGATTGCCTCACAATAGCACATGTAATGTAGACAATATCGCAAACAACCAATTCAGCTGACATTACATGCTCAAATTCTATTTAAGATGTGAGAGACTATTACTACAGCCACAAGGTGGTCATCTATCACAACATATCCAATTATCTTACATTTCGAAAAGCCACACCCCCATTTTTTTTCATACAGAAGTGTGTTAAGAATTTCACTCCTGTGTCAAGAATGGTTCTGGCACTGACAGGGTACATTGGTGTCGGTTAAGGTACATAAGCACATACGTTCCTTAACCATAATATTATCCATGTGAACTATAGGTAGCTAAATTTATCTTTTCATCAAATGTGTTGTAAATGGTTCTAGCACTGAAAGTGTACACGGGACTGGTAATGTAATCTCTATTGGGGGGGGGGGGGATGCATTGTAAATATGGTTATTGTATCTACATACCATTTCTAAGTTCATTAAAGTCGATAAAACCAGATCGGTTCTGATCAAATCTTTCGAATACACCCTTCCACTCCTGTATATATCTATATAAGGACTGGAATTCATACATATCAATAGTTCCACTCATATCTTTATCAAACATACCTACAATATAACACAATGTAATTATAAACAGAGCAGGATAACTTCATAACAAAATACAGATCAAACAAATAATACATAAAAAAGCGTATGGACTGTACAATTTGACCGTGATTCCCAGACAAGATTTAAAATAAAAAGGCCCCTTTGATCTTTTTTTTTTTATGGGATAACAAGTCAGCCTCGTTGCAAAATACATTTCGTTAAAATATATCTCAAAATTATATAATTCATAAATTTAAAGAGAACTGAAACATAATGGTTTACTGATCAGACAGTGGTGTGATTAAAATAGACAACTATACATAAAGGGGGATAACTCCATATAAGTTAAGAAAAGTTTACATGCAGTGATAGGGTTCAAGATATAGTAAATTAATTTATTAATTTGTTATTCAATGATCTCCAATATTAATGAATGCAAATCCCTAATGATTGGTCAATTCCAAATGGTGTTTTGAATTTCAGTCCAATAAAACCATCTAAAAATGTCACAGACACTATAGATCCATATAGACACATATTGAGGCCATACAAAAATAAAAAAAAAATATTCTGGTTCTCATACTCCCCAGTCACTTAAAAAGGGGCGCATGACTTGTTACAGGAGAGAGAGAGAGAAATGGGGTTTAACGTCCACTCGACACAAACTAGGTCATTTCAGGACTAACATATGGTTTAATTTTATTTCAATAATTTGCTTGCGCGTAGGGGTCTTTAGCAGTAGGAGGAAACTGGAGGACCCGGAGAAAACCCACGAGGCTGGACAAGCGACCCTACTCCTTGTCACGTACAACCAGGGATTCGAAACCACGCCAGTTGACTCAATGACAGGTCTTATAATACAGCACGCACTTGCTAACCATTCTGCCATCCAACCCCCTCTTGTTACAGGAAGCAAAAATTTGAAGTGTATGCAACCTTGATTAATGGTACTGACAATCATGGATGACACTAGATAATCATAAACAAAGTTAAATAAATGTCCTGCCTTGAAATATGATGTGATAATTAATTTAGCCCAGTAGTGATCCTTTGACATAAAAACAGAAAAATAGAAACTTCCCTCAGATTTTTTGGAAGGATTGTCTGAGAACCAGAATATTTTTTATTGTATGATCTAATCAAGGTATAATTTCTTTTAGATGGTTTCAACTATGAATTCTATAATGCTGAAAAAAGGCAAACTGATAATAATGTATTCCCTGTTTCTGTTGCCTTTTTTTCTTTGTCTCTCCCAAATGACTATTGTCAGCCACGTACCATTGGCAACCACCAACCGCTACAGCCTCCCTAAATCAAAAAGAAGACATCCATACATTTGTTTTATTTATATTTGGTTTGTAAACCCTAAAAAAGACCCACCAGATTTCAAAGTATTGGTACAATTTTCTCGATACTAACCAACCATAAGGCGACAGGTTTCTGCATTAAATTTTGTCCAGTTATTATTCGTGAGTGCCTGTTGTAATTCTGTAGCTGTTATTTTTCCTGATCTATCTGTATCTACAGCTTGAAACCATCCCACAATCTGTGGATCCATTTGAGGTTGTCCATATCCTAAAAAATAACATATAGCATAAGCTCATGCTAGCCTAAAGCTAAAGGATGGTTCACTCCAATGTATGAAATGGAGCACTGTGCAATAGAACAGTGAAGCATTTGTCAAGAAATTGGGGAATGTAAATAAGATCCCCATTCTTTTTTTCAAATCATCCAGGGCTTGGCACTTTATAAAGGACATTATATACAACCCATTGATTGACCATTATATAACGTCGCTACAGGTAATTCATACGAGTATGTTTGTCTTCTGTTCAGGTTGCGTGGCTTCTCTAGCAATATGTATCTAATCTTTTAAAAGCATTTAGTTACTGGATAGAGCAATAAACTATAACATATAATTATGGAAAAACAGCCACTTATTTATTTGGGCGATCTATCTAATTATCTTTTTTTTTATTTATGACTTGGGTGTGCAGTTTTCCAATGAGTGAGCTATTTTGCAGAACCTCACAAGAGTGACAGGATTGAATTATCTAGATTCTAAAAATAAATACCTGGTTGCTGGAATCCTCCTGCTGGAGGATAACCGCCTGGTGCTTGTCCAGGATAACCGCTTGGTTGTTGTCCAGGGTAACCACCTGGTGCTTGACCTGGATACCCACCTGGTGCCTAAAAATACATTAAACGCTGTCCATTGTCCAAAATGAATATTTCATAACATCTCTTCCATCACAAGAAATACAATTTCATCAGATTCTGATTGATTAAATAGTAACATGTCCATCTGCTTGTCTTAACCAATAATAATAGCTATATAATCATAGGCTTTTCATTTACCTTTGCAAATTGTCTTTTCTGATTCAAATCAAGTGTGTGGTTTCTTTAAATTGAATTATAAAGCAAAATAACACTAAATTGTCTCAAATAATGTCTATTAACTAAGTCAAATATATTGCGTTCGATTACTTGCTTCAGGCTTACTCGACCAGGATCCTTGAGTATGTGTGGACATGCGCAGTGGGAACGGGTAATCAAACGGCGCAGTACTTTTTTAGGTATCAAAATGGAAGATAAATGCTGCCAAACAATCATGCTCAGTGTTCTGATAAATTTTGATGAGCTATTAAATCCGGGGAACCAAAATAAAGCTACAAAAAAAAACAATGTCCCGTGTATACATTGGCATGCATGTAAAAGATCCCTTGGCAGTCATGGAGGCTCGAGTAAGCGTGGCGCTAGTAATCGAACGCACCCTTAGTTATTTGTTGGATAAGAGCACCGCGCCCACAACACATTAAGATTTTGACACTTTTCAAAAGCATCCACCTGATTAAATTTGGTCTTGGCATTAGGCCATTTGATAAAAAACAAATGGATATTATTGTTTTAAGAGAAGGAGCAATATTAACCGCATAATACAGAAGGATGGATTCCTATGGCAGCTATTGGTCTTAATAGTAATAACCCAATATCAATACACTGTCCATCAAACCGAGTACTGTTATCATTTCTATAGTCATCAATGCATGTACTTGACGGATTGATAATTTACACATAGATCTCTGAAGCCATAATAAAGTTACAGTGTTATAATATCCGAAGTACTTGTACTCTTGTACAAAAAATTCAATTGAATGACAGTAGTCATTTGTTATGTGTTTCAGAAAGACTAATTAGCTAACCCGTCTGCATGCACAGAATATCTGCCTAATTATAAATGGCAAATTATTTATAGATAAACTTCGATGCCAATATAATATGAAACTGGGGAACAACGTCACATACACAAGGAAAGAATTCACATTTGTCGAATTGTCTACTTTCAATTTCCATTTCTGAGGCGGGGCAAATTTGAGTCTCGAGTTTTTACTACATTCACTGCCATAATATTTGAAATAAAAGTAAAGAATTATGCATCAACATTTAAACAATAAATATAATATAAACAATTTAAACGTAGGGTTACAATTAGAATATTGCAGGTAAAATTAATTAATTTCCTTCACCTGTCCATAATTGAACGCCATCTTGTAAGAATTATTTCAAATTTCGCAATGGCGGTTTGACGCACGGAACGAAATTGTGAAATCGTGTAGGTCCTTCAAATGTTTGTGCTTCGCCCACTTCCTAATTTGAGGTCGACTTAATTCAACGACACAATAAGTTAGACGTGACTTGGCTTTGTATCAGAATACTCTTCTAATCTATGTTGACTGCTGAGTCCGTTTAATGTGTAATGTCGATTTTACTTATTTTTGACTCATATTAGTCATATTGAAAAAACAAAAACAAAACAACAAAGATATTATATAGCTCCGATCATCACAGTTCTATACTTTTGGTCAGGTCACAATTATATGGAATACAATTACCGGTAATGAGCGACATTTCGACTAGGCTTCTCTAGACTTTATTACGTCAGGAGCTAAATCGCTAACATTTGGGACCTAGAAATTCACAAAAGTGGGTCGCAACGCATATAATACTGTCATATGAATGTATATAAACTGATTTACATTTAATGGTTTCCGTTTTTACTCCAATTTCAAATCAGTTATGTTCGGCAAAATAAGTCAGCAATCTCAATCGAGTGCAAATTTCTAGCGTCTAGTTATTCTAGTCTACATAACTCCATTTGATTTGGTGCAATGTGTCTAGCCTCGTCCCTCGAGTCTCTCAATACAACTGGGGCTGAAGCGCATTATGGTACACGATTCGTGTACCAATGTTAAAAAAAATATTTTATCTTAAATATCGGATATCAGAAGCTCATCTTTTCCCGGTAAGTTTACCTCATCAATGTTGATTTAAATTGACCAATAATTCGTGTTTTCAATGTCGAAGATTTTGGAGGATTTTGAGTTACGGACTTAGGTCCTTTAAGTTTCCTTCAAGCCAATTCGAAGGATGTTTCTGGTTAGTCAGCACTAAGTTCCATTGACGTAGGAGCCACGATGGGGAGGAGGGGGGGGGGGTGCAGTGGAGGGCCAGCCCTAACGTTCGCGCTATCTGCCTTTCGGGCAGACAGGTAAAGTGTAAACAAAAATTACTGACTCCGCCGTCAGTAACCCGAAATTTTTTCGGGCTTTTTAGGTTAACTGTTCCACCATCATTCATCGAACCCATCTAGATGGGACCAAGTATAATATTGTCTCGATATATTGTGTTATATTCATATCTTAGCTTGATAAAGACCTAGAGAAACCTAATCGAAACGTTGCTTATTAATAAGCACTAATTCCACTGAATTGTTACCTGTCTATTTCAGCTCAACTAAATGCCATTGAAACAATTTATACTTTTGGGTGTTTTTATTTATTTCTTTTTTTAAAAATGATAATTGGCGGTGAAAACTCTTACAAACCTTTATATTATTCCTGTGCAACTATTATCTGAAGCCCACGGTGAAAGGCATTCAGCTACCAAGACAGAATATTTGCGATGTAACTGAACGATGAAAACAAATACATCAACTCAAATACGTCGCTATTCCTGGCAGTTTAAGAGCGTCACGGTGGCTTAGTGAGCCCTTGTGTTGGCCGGGATTTTCCGGCGTGGATTCCCCTTATCAGTGGTGTTGGTCGACAGAGGGCCTAGTAAAGACCGCTGTCTAGTCGATCGGATGGGACGAAAAACCGAGGTCCCACATTGGTGTGCCGTTGCGCCGCTGTTTGGGCAAAATTTCTGTCATAGCACAGCGTATGCTGCATGCCCGTTTTCATTAGCCCATGCAGCCAGAGCAAAAAAGTGGGTGGACACGTAGTGACGGGTGTCTTGTACGAAGCAGGTTCTGCTGGTACTTTCTAGAATACTTGATAACACTTCTCGTATTTAGGATGATCACGTAGCTAATTTTCACTGTTCTAAAATATTACACTGCAACCAAAACTCAAAGCACAATAAGCCAAGAATAATTATTCTTCATTCATTTGTGACCCCACATTTTAAATGACTTACAGCCTTTATTTGGCTATGGAAATCGATATACGTCTTGATAAAAGTAATGAAACCTCGATCAACAAGTTAGACCGGATTAAACAACAACAAATTGATCGTGTCTGCAGATACAAGACTATAATAGAAACAGCATAAAAAGCAATACGAAATTTGAATAACACAATGTAAGTATTATATAGGCTACATTTAAGGGTTTTATTTATTTCATAAACACACCTGCAGAAATATTATTAGTTATTATTGAACTGAGGCTAAAATTACTTATTAACATGACATCTTATCGGATATGTTTAAAGAAGGTTTAATGTATAGGGAGAGGCCTTCGTTGGTTGGTACAATTTGTTTTACACTTTCACGATGTCGTAAGCAATGAAGATAGCGTCAAATATTAACTCTTTAGACTGCTACAAAAATAAGCAATCCATAACAATATGTACTGTGTTTAGAGCTATTTTTAGCTACGCGTAATCACCGATAAAAGGCGAGATGCCTTCAGAAATATATATGAATTATATTGAGCTTATACGTATCAATTTTCACTTAATTCATATTACCCGATGTTTAGTGTCGATAGTGAAAGGAAATTTGTTACACTTTTTTTTCTTCTCTTCTTTGAAAATTGAAATGGGATTTAATGTCCTACTGCTATGACTGAACTAATGCAGACAGGCATACACCATACGATGTGCTATAATGAGGGGAATTTTGCACGGACAGCAGTACCACGGCTTACTTTTATTTCGAATTTCAACTGCAAAGGTTTTTTACGTGCACGCCAATGTGTAAACGGGATCTCGATTTCCCGCCCCATCCGAACAAGTAGCCTACGTTGTCCGTTGCCAGGGCATCCATTCTGCATCATGGAAAGAGGGAACTACGCCGGAAAATTCTCTTCTTTTAAGTAAAACTTGAAATACGATACATGCAACAGGTTGTTCAAAATCCCTTATGTTCTTTAATCAATTTACACCTGCTTTCAGACTCAATAACGTTTCTTTGTACTGTTTTATGCCCTATACCTATTTAATTTAGGTCAAATTAAAATTTTGAATTGGATGTGTGATGAAACGCTATTTTTAGTGTTTCAGGCATTAATGCAAATCTAGACTCAGTCTTATATATTCATAATATGGTCCAAAAGATTATAAAGCTTGGCAGAGAACTAAGCAACTATTTTGTATTATCAATAGCGGACATGTTCAATAATGCGTGTTGATTCATTTCGTCTGCCGTCTTTACGAATGATTTAATAGAATGACCTGCTATGTATACTATAAAGTCACATGACCCCACCCTTACATGTCAGAAGTTTCCTGCTTGTTTGATTTATGTCATCCGTGTTATGACTCATTCGTGACACTTTATAGAGTTTACAAAACTATTTAAAAACAAATGATCACTTGAATTCGTTCGGTTGGGACGGAAAAGAATAAAATGAGGTTCCATACATACATTTACTGCGCACGCAAAAGATCTGGAGAAATAGTTTCGCAAGTTTGAGTTTTTGCATAAGTTCAGTTACAAACTTCGAACACCTCCAATGTATCTAGCTGTATTGTCTATTTTGGTCAAATCTAAAAACCCTTTTTTATCATTAGCCAGAGACAGCCTATTCCCTGAAAAGCATTGTTTATTGTTTTGAACTTCCTTTATGTCACACCAAATTTGATACTATGCTGTATTCTCTCATTCTTACCCATCGGCGGCGTTATTGAGTTTCTCTTGAAAAGAGAATTTAAGATCTGGGTGTCAATCTAAAGACAAGTAAAGACTATTTAACAGATTTTCCCAAGGATCAATGTTGTGTATTTGTTCTTTAAAAATTTGTCAACTTTGTTGAAACAATGACGCGACAATAATATTTACTTCTATAGCTATAGTAAAAAGTGAACTTAAACTGAATAAAAATAAACCCTTGAAATGCTAATGTTGTTCTAGGAGATATAGGGTTTTGAAAACGGTTTAAAGTCTCTTTAACATAACATTTCAATCATTCTGAGACGATGGCATGGTAACTTATATTTTTTAGCTTAAAGGAGGCAAGTCTGTAACTCAATATCATCCAGTCTTCGATATTGCAAACACGACTTTTTGGTTTTGGTCAATTTAAATCAACTTTAATTTTGTTATCTTACTGTGAAAAGATGGGCTTCTGATATTCAGTAATCAAGACAAAATGAATTTTTTAAAATTGTCACACGAATAGCGTGTAATGAAGCGAGGCGACAAACGAGGCTAAACATATTCCATGCACAGGAAAATACTACCGGTGTAGAGTGGAATAACCAGACACCAAAGGCTGCCATTCAATTTGGACTCTTCGCGTATTTCGCGGAACCATAACTGATTAGAAATTACAGTAAAAACAGAGGAAATTGATATCATGGTCAAAACAACCATAGTTATTGAAAATCGAAACCCTTGCCTATTGACACTCTTAAAGGCTTTATGGACAATGTAGGCCTAATAGTCAAATTGCAGCAAATGAAATTATTGCTATAGCGACTCCGCCGAAGACAACAAAGCGGAATACTGTTAACTATTCACTCTTCTCCATTTTAAAACAACTAGCCTTGAATAAATAAATAGAATAAAAGTAAACAACTGCCACTATTCATTTCTCTTCGCATGTATGGAAACAAAGAAATACTCGCGGACCTTCTTTAAATACGCGCTTTTATATCAAAGCAGTTTGTTTAAGACAAAGTCACATATTTCAAGATTTAAATGCCGCTTGTTGAATTTTGCATCCTTTAGTTTTGTTCTTTGCGGAAACAATTTCTAGTGAAATCAAATAATTACCCGTGTTCCCGAAATCTTTGCTAAATTCCACTATTGTTCGTTTCCCAGGGTGATAATATACAATTTTGGTAAATTTCTTAAAAGCCAGACACAGGTGCATGGTCGCTTTAAGCCTCTGAACGTCCAAATATATTTTCATTGTCAGCTGGAATTCAAATTAAGAATCGGGATTGAAACGCCAACAAAAACACACAAAATCATAATATTGTGACCCCTGAACATTTAGAGAAATTTTCTTGACCATTGACCTTTACGAAAACGCTTTAATCATCGTCTTTGTTAATTGACATCTTTCTTCTAAATTCGGTCGATTCCTGATTCCCCATGTGTTGGCGTTCGCCTCGATTGGTATATAATGCTTTCTTACCTACTTGAGGCAGTTGCCTTCCAGATACTTTAGATACTAGATGGTCGACCCCTAACCCTAACCCTGGAATTTCATTGGTAGAGGTGAGGAAGGACAGGGAATTTATTACAACCAACGATCTTTCACTTATTTTTGGTGTACTCATTATTGTTTTTGTGCTTCCTTGGCGACATTCCCTACATATATTGCAAGATAACATTGCGACATTGTTATGTTTCCATACAAATGTACTGATCACATGCATATACTTCCTTTGGGGCGTTACTGTGTCATTGGGAATCTTGTTTTCCTTGATGAGGTATGGATATTATATATATTTAATATTTGTACACTGGAAAGCGGACGTTAAATACAGTTATTTCACACACACTGGGAAGAATGTTTCTTACAAGAGACGGTAGTTTTATGTTGGGCGTATTCAAGAATAGAGTTTAATGTAGTTGTATGATAGTATTATAATATGTTTAAAGGAACATTCGGTGAAAATATCATTTGGATTTTCGATAATTACTAACATTTATTTTCTTGGTGAGTGCGATAGTATCCCTTTAACTGACTACCAGAATGTGTTTATTGTATTCAGCACAGAGTTTGTACCTGTTAGCCTATTGACTAATATAAAACATATAGACGAATGATACACACACATAATAAAACATATGAATGTTAGGCGGCCATACGGTCTAGTCTATTGATTAATCTAAAACGTACACGTATAAAATAGAATGAAATGAAATGGGGTTTAACGTCCTATTCATCTGCGCTGACTGGGCTAATGAAGACGGGTATACGCCATTATAGTATGCCATGATTGAAATTTTGCCCCGGACAGCGGCAAGGGATCTTTTATGTGTAAAGGAGACTTTGTTTTTTTGTCCCATCTGAAAGACCATACAGTGCCCCTTGCCAGGCCATCTGTATTGCTCCACTGACCAAAGGGGGGGGGGGGCTCACGCCGGAAAAAACGATGAACTTTATTTCGACCAATACAGTTATCGAACACGGGGCATCCAGGTTAGCGAGCCAACATCTTACTCACTGAGCCACCGTTGTTCCACGTACACTTATAATATAATGGCTTAGTCTGAAAAATATAGAATAGAACGGGGTTAAACACACTACTTCCGTTATTTTGAAACAAACGGTTATGCATTTATATCTATGGTTAAGTGTGCAATGCATGGTTGGTACAATTTGTTTTACACTTTCACGATGTCTTACTCACTGAGCCACCGTTGTTCCACGTACGCTTATAATATAGTGGCTTAGTCTGTAAAATATAGAATAGAACGGGGTTTAACACACTACTTCCGTCATTTTGAAACAAACGCTTATGTATTTATTTTTTATGGTTAAGTGTGCTATGTATGGCAGTTGAATTGGCGGCAACTGCTTTTTTCCGCCTACTCTTCTTCGATTTCCAACTCTATACAGGCTTTTGTTTTGAGGTGCACTTCAATGTGAACTTGCTTATGATATAAACAGAGCATCAATATCACGATATCCTGCTAGTCTATACTAATATTTGTGACTGTCGTTTGTCTGTCTGTCTGTTTGTCTGTCTGTTCGGGGTTGGCGGCTACACTAAGTCTGCCCCGAGTCTGAAATTTAGGGTATAGGGGTAGCTCGGACCGGGGAGTAACATAGGCCAGGTGGCGTTAGTCTACCACGTCCGGTTTCGGGGTTATGACCTCCGAGCGAAGCCGAGCATTCTGCTAGTAATAAATACTGGGTTTATGCTAATAACAGTAAGACATGTAGGCCTATTTATACGTTATTGGAAAATAAACAAATCACTACGTCGTATTTGGGCCTGACAAGGACAGCTGTCTAGTCGTTCGGATGGGACGAAAAACCGAGGTCCCGTGTACACATTGGCGTGCACGTAAAAGATCCCTTGGCAGTTGGAATTCGATATAAGAGTAGGCCGTATCGCCGCTGCCCGGGCAAAATTTTCCTCATAGCACACTGTATGGCGTATGACCGTCTTCATTAGCCCAGTTTAGGAGTAAAACTGTAGGACGTTAAACCCCATTTCATTTACGTCGCATTTGTATTGTACGTTAGTTGATTGATTAATGATCGATAATTGTTATGCTATTTATTTTGATATCCTTATAAAAGTCAGTAATTATATAAATAGCCCTTCGTGTAAATATGTCACGTTGACTTGTCTTATATATAGAGGAAAGAGGATAAAAGGCTTTCCACGTCAGTACATATATCACAGGGAAAAATAATAATGGGTTACTTCGCCATGTCAAGAAAGTAGGAAGTTAAACCCCATTTCATTTGTCAATACAGGTCTAAGCGACAATTGTCAGTTTTGGGCCATTTCTGAAGCAATGGTTACACGCATTGCCAGCTCATTAACCATTGCTACACCAGACAACAATTACGGATGAACGCGTTTATTTGTGTACCAAATTCGTTTGACGACTAATGAAACGCCTATGAAATATTCTGATTGTCAGATACTTTTTCTCATCTCATGCTTTTGAATAGCCTGCAAACGAACTCGGTACAACAATGAAATAAAAATGCACACCAGAATTTTGGTTCCCACGGTACTGATATCATAGTTTGTTTGATGGAATCAGTGTACAATTGCATTCAGAGTTTTAACAGTTGAATCTTCACAGTGTATACGGTGTTTATATCTCACAACAAGACTAAACCCGTCTGTTTAAACAGCCTGTATTCCACACTTTTGCTGGGGAACAAAACAGAACAGTCATGGTATATCTAATCGAAGTGTGGTATAATATTATCTACACTGTGGGATATGTGTATATCTACCAGTAAATGACTCTGTATATGACCAGACAAACTGTACATCCGTTTCACGTGCTATAACGGTAAATATTAGTCGTATTGGTGTCAGAAGTGGTATAAGTGTAGACATGACCGGTCTGTATGTAACCAACGGGTCTATAGTATATTATATATCTATAATATATGGTCAGCTATGATATATAGGAATATTGTATATAAATATAGATCATAATCAAAAGGTAAGCTGTTTAATATACGGTTATCTATGTAATGAGAAACTATCTGAAATTCGTGTGCCGTTATGACTTCTTTCAAATAAACACTGACTACCTTATAGCGGTTAGGAAATGGATAATACATTATGTCATAGACTTAAATAGGTATCAGTCTGCACGATTTGAAATGAGAATTTGTTTTCTTTTCTTTTTTTATTAAAAAACAATGCAGCATTTAGTATTGTGACTTTGATGTTGAGACTGTTAGTTGGAACCATTTGGAGAATATATAAGATGTATCTAATTGATGTAATCTTCAACAATGATTGAAAATTATTGAATGTAAGCTAATTTGTTTTAAGATATGGTCTATTATAGTTTTTGAATAATTTGAGGTTTGTCTGATTTTTGCTTCAGTTCATCACATAGAGGTGGATTCTGCGTATTATCGGCTTCGCTTAAGTAAGATTTAGTTAAAGAGCTGACAATTCTCGCTATAATAGTTAAAAATAGATAATGAAAAGGGAATATTTTGACAATTTCAGTCAAATTACTTTATTCTGAGTTATCGCCGTTGGAAGAACACTGTAGTCTCGATTGTCATTATAGTACCTCTGTTACAATAATAAATAAAGTTTCGATTGCCCATTTAAATCATTAACCGTAAATCATATTTAAATCTGTTGAAAATCAAAATCATCCGAAGTTCTGCTCTAGAGTGTTGATTATGGGTTTGGCATGTAAATAAATGTCTAATGAATGGTTTTTATTTTATGATCATTAGTGGAATACCGCGTTTTATCAGTGAAATAAAAGTGTTATTCCACTGGCTAGTTGTTTTTACCTAAAATGATTGTAAAATCATAAAATAAATAGAACATTTGTCGTTTTGTCGTGAATAACATATTTTATTTCATCTCTAAGCAAGAAAACGTTTATATTTTCACTCATGCTACGCATTCGTGAAAATATAAGTTTTCTTGCTTCTCGATGAAATAAAATATGTTATTCACTCTAAAACGACAAATATCCTCTATATATTTGAGGTCAAACGAAAGATCTGCAATATGCAGATTTAGCTCTTGAATAATGCATCTTTAATGAAAATGGTGGATTTTTTTGGATGACATGTCGTTCTTTAGTTGTGTTATATTTCATGTGAAAAAACGGTTTTGGGTGCATTTTTAGTTAATTATACCGAATGAAAATAACTTTCCAGTCTTCTATAGATTTTTCGTCATAAAGCCTACTGACAAGATTAATACATTTTTAGTTTGTGTTGAATATTTATTATGATTAAAAGAACCATTTCAGGTAATATTAATTATAGGTAGCGTAAACCGTCGTGCGTGATGCAGGGTATGCCCATTCTTCAACACCTGATACAGTCTTCATAATAGTGGCGCTGTGTTGTTTTTTAAATTAAATTTTCTGTATAAAGATATTGTATTTATCCACGAAAAAATGTCGTTTTGTTAAACGGTTACGACAGAATATGATATGTCACAGAAAACTGAGATGTTGTTTATTTTGAACAATTCATGCTTTCATCTATATAAATGTATAGATATGTATAGATATAATACATACAATGTATACCCACGTATTAGTAAACTTATTAAATATTAATGATATTTACTTCCTGTTGCTATATAAGTTATACGCTCTAGTTAATATCTGATAAATTTATACTATCTAATAATCATTATGTCGTACATATAAATGTTATCCGTAACTGTCAATTAATTAAACCCCCTAAAGGTCCACAGACAAATTTAATGAAATGAGGTTTAACGTCTAACTGTTCTGCAACCAACCGGGGCTAAAGAAGACATACATCCCAGGATCTTTAACTTGGAGTCAATGGTATACACGAGACCCCGGATTTTCATCCCACCCGAACAAACAGACGCTGGTCATGTCAAGTGTGTTACTGGCAAGGCTTTATAAATACGATTTGTCTGTAATTATATGCATAGTTGTAATAAATCTATCAAGCCATAGCTGAGATATAGACATTTTACAACGCCTTTAATCCTCATCTTAAGATTAGTTAATATTTTGATGTAATCATAATAAAGTTGATTTCCGTGACTATCACGTTTATACCTGATTGATAAAAACATACACTATATTAAAACTATATTAAAAGTTGTGTCATAAAAAACACATCTAGCCATCATCTATCATCGTTAAAATCAAATAACCATATTCTTATCTAAATTAAATAACCACGTGTCTTAAACTATTCAAAGCGGATGTTAAATAGTTTCGATTGAGATAAGATAGTCTAAGCATAGGAAGGCGCTAAAATCGCAGATAATTATTTTTTGTATTTGTTTAGTACATAAACATTATGATACATTTCATGGTTAGCGCGTGTGCGTGAAATCACAAGGTCTGTCATTGAGTCAAGTGGCGGGGTGTCGATTCCCCACTTGTACGTGACAAGGAGTAGGGTTGCCTGTCCAGCCTCGTGGGTTTTCTCCGGGTCCTCCGGTTTCATCCGACTGCTAAAGACCCCTGCGCGCAAGCATTTTATTGAAATAAAATTGAACCATGTGTTAGTCACAAGGTCTGTCATTGAGTCAAGTGGCGGGGTGTCGATTCCCCACTTGTACGTGACAAGGAGTATATAGGGTTGCCTGTCCAGCCTCGTGGGTTTTCTGCGGGTCCTCCGGTTTCATCCGACTGCTAAAGACCCCTGCGCGCAAGCGTTTTATTGAAATAAAATTGAACCATGTGTTAGTCCTGAAATGACTTAGTTTGTGTCTGGTGGACGTTAAACCCCATTTCTCTCGCTCTCTCTTTTGATAGCAGACTTTATTTCAAATGTTCAAGGGGCTTTGCCGAATTTCGTGATTCTGAGATATTTGGTATTGATGTTAGACTACAAGTAGAAAGGGAATGTCCATGATTTGGAAATCTCCTTAATATGTAAATTTGGTTTCAAAATATTAATTTAGTTGTAAGTACATCCACTCCCCGCATCCTTTATCTTGAAAATGCCCATGTGCCCTGACATTTACTTGATAAGGACCATATAATTCTTGGTTATAATAAATCATAATATATTATTCGTGGCTATAGTATTGAACAGTTTCCATCTA
This sequence comes from Patella vulgata, assembly GCF_932274485.2. Taxonomy (NCBI): domain Eukaryota; kingdom Metazoa; phylum Mollusca; class Gastropoda; family Patellidae; genus Patella; species Patella vulgata. The sequence goes on along the minus strand of NC_065879.2, from coordinate 68,421,796 downwards.
ATGTCTGTATATTATATGAAAGTTGATATATGTTCTCACCTCTACTTATCATCATGATATTTACCTGCAGACATGTTGTTTATAGTAATTGGTTTCAGGTAGTCTACCTAGAAGTAATGTAGAATGAATGGTGTGACGAAATGGTTTTTGAGACTTAAGTAACGATACAGTTGGGTGTGGGGTGTTGGGGTATAATTAAATCAGTTATTGAGACTGTCCCATAATAACAGCTTTTTGACGGGTCAAATTTAACACCACCCCAAGTTCAAACACTCCAATTTCAAAATATACCTCTTCTATGACAATGTAGTGTATCTAGTCGGTCGGATTGTACGAGAAACTGAGGTACACACTGGCGGCACATAAAAGAACCTCCGACATTTTAAAATCAAGGAAGAGTATGGTTGAAACGCCGCTGTCCGAGGAAAATTCTCCTCCCACACACACGTAAACATGGAATAGATGTTACGAAGACGTTAAGCCCCATTCTAAACAATTACTATACAACCCCGTTATACAACTGTTTTACTATAATGTTTGAAGTAGGTGTCGTACACGAGGTAGGTAATGTATACTTTATGGGGAACACTCGATACCTTGTCTGAGACAGGTATGTTGTCTATATAAGTACAGAAGGATATAGTTCTGTGATGTATGTATGTAAGTATACCTGTGTTCTACATGTTGTTTAAGGTAATTAGTATCAGGTATTTTACCTGCTAGTACAGTAATATGATCTACCTGTGAATGTAGGTATATTTGCCGGTATGTAAGATGCATTATGATATATGGTATTCTTCTTACTGGCGCGTGAGAAATATCTTGATTTAATACAAACCATGTAAAAGGGTGGAGCGGAGTGTGTGTAAGTATGTGTATGGGTGTGTGAGGGGGGGGGGGGGCACCTGTAAAATGTTGCAATACACGTGGCAATTCGCTTCTTTATTCGGTAAAATAAATTTATATCTAAGGTTCAAAATTGGAAAATTAGTTTCTTAATAACCACATTATTTGAGGCAGAGGGTAGTCACGGTGGCACAATGAGAATGGCTCTGGCTCATCTCAGGTGGTCCGGGGTTCGATCTTGTCATTGATACCGGACGGGGAGGGTCTGCCAAGGAAAACTGCCTAGCCGTTCGGAAATAAAGAAAACCCCATGACAATTTTGCCCGGGCAGCGGCGTTTCCACCTAGTCTTCGTCGACGCCGAATTCCAGCTGCCAAGGGTTCTTGATCGTCCCATCCAAACAATCGAACCCTAGACCGTCTGTTTAGTGAGCCAGTCCCGTCCTAACTGAACAACAGCAGTACCTATGGTGATAATAAAGACGGGCGGTCATTGTAATTCCTATTTATTACGTGAAATGGAAACAGAACAACACATGTTTTCAGAACAAAAATGATTTAATTAAAAGAAAGACCGATTTTCAGATAATAATAGGCAAGAAATCTAATGTAAAAATTGAATACTACTTAACCAAGAAACCATATGTAAAGGTAATTATATTATTTACACCTGTCGAAATATATGCTTGCTTCAAGTGAAGGTGAGTGATCTTCAATGCCATTTCCAAGGTCAGATATAAACCAATAAAACATAATCCAGTATTATTGTAACCTTGTATAATTGGTCTGTATAGTTAGATGATTGACTGCGTTTCACATTTTCAGTAGACGGATGGAGTCAGGGGCGAAGATAGGCAAATGGGCCGATTTTTTGGCTGGGTGGGCCGTTTTGGGGTTTTTTTATTTTTGTTTTTTTGCTTTTTTGCTTAGTGGGCCGTTTTTTCCGTGCAGATGGTCCGGTTTGCTGGAGTCTCTTATACATTCAATCAAACCAAAAGTTCGTATTGCCTAGTACATATCAGTAGAAAGTAAACATCTTACATTACATGTAAATGATGATAATGATCACTGTCTGTCTTTTTGTACTTTATTTTGGAAATACGAATTTAGAGATTATGCAGGCGAATTTTTCTTTGTTGTTGTGTCGAATTTCGCTTCAAGAGGGAGCGGCTTTTTATTGATATGGTAGGCCGATTTGAATTTCTAATGCTGGGTGCGGGGTCCCTGCTGATGGTACATAGTCTATAGATAAGTGATCTGTAATGAAATCGGATGAATTATTTCAGACAGATGATACCCCTTTAATTTAAAAATCGCAGAATTCGGACAAAATTGATTGTCATTCAAGACAAATTGTTTAATATGGATACGTGTAATGAGCATATTAATTTAGTTTCGTGTAACAAATCATTGTCATTCGATTTATTATTAACATGGCCCGAGTGCTTGACCTTGGAAGAAATTTAAAAGCGCGTTTGAACTTGGTAGGTCCGTATAAAAAGAATAAAAAATATCTATTTTTCAAGAAGACTATGCTACGTGTGTTCTTGGATTCCATGCAAAATATTATTTTTATACCCAATGCATCGCGAAGTAAAAACGTTTAGAATTTCATAGGAGTTGTACATGTACGTAGTGAACAAAACTTGGATCTAAATATGCCAGTTCTTATATTTTCGATAATAAGCTGAGTCTGCGGTTTGGTGAAATTAATTAGTCACTTTTAAGACTTTATAAAAGCACCGACATTTAGGTTGTTTTGTTGTGACCTTCTGTCAAACTCTCTTTTACCAACTCCAAGCAATTTGATCATTATTAGTACACATATTGAACTTATTGATGTTGTACTTCTTATTTATCTACACATTTACTATTTTATTTATTATTATTTGTGTATTGTATTTCATACCATTTATGCCTTCCATTTTAATATGCCTTAGGCCATTTTGCTTGCTAATCAAGGAGGTAACCCTGGTACCAAACTAAACCGTGGCACCGGAAGTTAGTTTAATGATGAGAAGAAAGACGCCATGTGTAAAAGTAATCATGATTGTAAACTGGTTATATCTGTTGTACCTGGTTAAACCTAAGATGATTTGATGGCTAGGTTTTATGTTATTTTGATAGCCGGCTGGTCCAGAGATCCCAATTAGTGTAAACAGTGCAATACACTATAAAACTCTATCTGGAATCGTTTTACTGCTGATCGTCGTTGTAGGTAATCATCCCAAGCATATAATGGAAAAATGATAAATGGAACAAACCCCAATAACAGTCTTATATGGAAATATTCAAATAATATAAAATCCGATCTAGTGGACAATTTAGCCCGGACGAAATTAATTAAGGCGGTCCTGTTTTAACTGATTAAGTGTCGCCCAAGACATCAAAAGCGAACTATGCCGTTTTCGGACTGAAATTCCGAAGATTCTATTGATGGTATACATAACAGGGAATTTCGAAAAAATTAACTACATGTACTATAAAATATTGATACCGTCATTGCATAACTTTAGCTCATTGCTTTCAAATTGTGTCCATGTTTGACCCTCACACTTCGCAAACTGTACCAGAAAACCTCATTGTTGAGTACATTGAATGCACTGGTAGAGATAAAACTTGTAGTTGTAAGAACATTTTGGTCAAGGATGAGAAAGTCATCTCCTTTATTGTTGAACATACTGCTTGATACATGATGTGATAAAAGAACAGAAGAGTCTTGACGTAAAAGAACAACATATCTTTGATGTGTGCGATAAATCCAGGTGCTAGTTTGCTTACATTGGTTGTGTTAATTTATGAATGATACTGACTTTGTATGGTACAATTGGTCGTGCTGATCTGACATATTATAAACCTCAAACGTGATAATCAGCTTTCGTGTTGATGGTGAATTGTATCTTTCGAGTTGATGGTAAACTGTATCTTTCGAATTGATGGTAAAAAATTTTAAATGCCGCATTCTTGTAAGTTCTGGGGGAAATCACGATGGCTCTTGAGTATGTCGCTTGAGAACTAACCAGGACGTACCGGGTTCGACCGCATTGTTGGCCGAGGGACTTCCCCTGGATTTTCCAGCATGGTCTGCCCTTGTCATTGGAAAGAAAGAGTGTGGACTCGTTCGGAATGGTATGATAACCGAGGTTCCGTGTACAAATTGCACATTGAAACTCGATTTCCACCATAAATCACAACGCGTATGCCCGTCTTGCAGAAAAGTAGAACGTTAAACTCCAATTCATTTTATATTTAAGTGCTGGGGCAAAGTACACTTCTTGAAAACTTTTAGTCCGGTGAAACTCGAAATAAGAGTAGACCGTAACACTGCAAGATTTCCACCATAAATCACTACGCGTATGCCCGTCTTGCAGAAAACTAGGGCGTTAAACTCAAAATCATTTTGTATTTAATTGTTGGGGAAAAGTACACTTCTTGAATGTAGGCTGAGAAAACTCTTAGTCCGGTTGTACTTGTCAACAGTGATGTCGAAGGAAATTGTGCTAGTCTGTTCAGATAATTTTTTTTTTACACATTCGGTGTTGCACATAACAAAAAATGCGCTTATCAGTTCAAATTCCACGATCGGTAGCCTGGGGTAAGGTGCGTAGCCATAGCAAGGACAATAATTACGATAACGTTAGTCTTAAAATGACCAAAGTATTATGTTGAGACACACCAAACCCCATTTCATTTCCTTTAAGTGTTATTTTTCTAGACACGTCACGCCCTTCATACTGTAATATATTCACTTTGACATTATCATGGTAATTCTAATAGTCTCTACTTCACTTTACGTCTTGATAGATGATATGGTATTTTATAATCAAACATTCCTGGCAATGTCTGCACATCATTCCATTTGGCATGAAAAAATAAACCATCAGTCTGCTAGGAACTTGGAACTATGGGGCTTTCATGAATAAAAATGAAAGGATAAAAAACTGGCCATGTCTTTGAAAACGAATCACCGAGTTAGAGGTATGCGACTATAATTAACGTTTCGTGTTAAAATTAAGTCTTTATTTCGCTTCAACATCCGCCCGTTTTCATTAGTCCAGTAGGTGCAGAAAAGCGGGATCTTAAACCCAATTTCATTTCGATTTCTACGGTTAAACCCATATCTAACATATATTTGATCTCGACCATTCTAGTGTATAATGTCTTCACTATATATAACGAATTTTAGCCAGGACAAAATAGCAACCATTGCGTGTGCGGTAAATGGATTTCTGGCTGTTCAAGTATGCGATAACTGAATATTTAAAATACAAACTGAAAGGTCATCTTTGCTCTAAACCACTCGTAAGACATAATATTTATATTTTAGAATCTCTGTACGACTTTTGGCACTGTATACAAATTTTGTCCATCCTCAACCGCTCCCCTATTCGTTGTTGTTGAAGTGGAGATATCATACACACGGATTATTGAGATTAACGTATACAGCGGTTGATCAGTATAGACGACTTTGGCGTCATTGAAATAGCTGCGTTTCCATTCGCTGTTTACATTACACAACTAAGAACACGATACTTTGATCAAATATGCCGGCTGTTGAGTAAAATTGTGTCCTGTAAAGTATAAAATACGGAATACAAAACTAAAGAAACAAATTGAAAAACATCTGATTTTAATCAAACTGGTTGCTAAGACTAGTCTTTCACACAGAACTATTTAATTGTATGTACTAAAATATTTCGGGTGCTTCTCCTTTAACTGTTACATTTACAAAGACCATTAACGTATTAGTTCTTTCTTATACTATAAACATATGTGTTGATTGTTTGTCATTATATATAAGTAACTTATATAAAACATATTACCTGTATTGTACAAACATGCTTTACACCTGTATGTGATAAACTAACATTTTACACAGGTCAAACCTTCATTCTTAACAGACTAGATAGTATTCTAGGTCGTGACAGTGATATTTCGCATGCAGCTGGTGGATAATACATGGTCTTCCCTTTACTGCATTGATGGGACTAGAATACCCCCCACCCGGTCGCGCTATTTATTCCAGGGATACGCAAAACACGGACAGAAAGGGGTTTGTCATACAGTTACAATAACTTAAATATTGCTCGAACGTATAATGGTCTTCCATGTTTTTCCACCATGACAGGTGTATATCCAAACAGCTACCCCCACCCACAGTGTCAAACTCTATCCCCTTCGTCGTTTTCTATTCTTCTGTGGGCTTTACGTCCACTTCCAACTAGGGTGATATCGCCAACACTGTTTGAGTATAAATCTGTAACGTTTTTAATATGCTGTTCCTGTCAGTACAATCGGATTATCAGTGATTAATTTTCAATTAGATAAAGATCATCGGATTAAATTCAGTTAATCACCTATTCTAGTGGGTATATTAAGACAGAGCCAATCCGTACCACTAATTGAGTAGTCTATACACTGAGGTGGGGTGGATTATAACTGGACATGCTAACATTTAATTAGTTGATACGCTATTAGTATCCAGGGGCAATCAGTCATGTATGCTGGTATCAATCTGCTGTTTAGCCTTCAGAGACAATCAGTTATTACATTAGTGCCAATCTGTATAGATAATATAATCTATATAGCAAGCTGTGTTGATGGTAAAAACTAACGTTATAATGTAAGCTTTAGATGTAATATAAATACCTTACACACCCTAGTATATCTCATTTAACATTAATGTCAAAATAACATCAGACGAGAGGTATGTAAGCTAATTTATATCTTTAGTAAATACAATGTGGTGATAAATGAAATGGGGTTTAACGTCCTGTACATTTCTGCACCCAAATTGTGCATTGTGTTGTGGAAAAAATTTGCTGAACCACCTGGTAAGTAAGCCATGGGCATATTCACTGTAGCATCTCGGTGCCCACGATGGGTTGATAATGTTTCATTCGAATGATAAAACGCTGGGTCCACAAAGTGTTTGATGAAATTTGATGATAACTCCCAACATAATAATACTATTAAACATAATGTCCTATATTCATCTTTTCTCTAGTCGAGATTTTTCTTTTTTTTCAAACTTTTATGTCATTTTTCGTATATAAAGTATACATGCTGACACTAACGTGCCACAATAAAGGGTTAAATATAGACTTCAAGACAAAGGATAGTCAAAAGTACTTATTTGACAAATATAATGGTTGAAAAATTATTGAAATCGTATGGCCATTTCAAGCTTACGCTGGTTTCTATTGATGTCACATCGCCATCTTCATGTATCTCAGACAAAAACAGTGATAATTTTACTTATATAGTTTCACAGCACATCAGTATAATTTTAGGATTTAAACTTAAGTTTATGAAAGTCAAAATGATGTCATCGTGTCATTGCATTGAAGTGTATAAAAGAAAAAAATGATGTTAGGAAGTCAAAATGACGCTTTAAAATGGCATTTTATTTTCGACTTAAACTGACCATTAACACGACACGAATCGAATGCAGGTAGTGTGTGTGTGTGGGGGGGGGGATAAGGTAGTATTGGGTTGGTGTTGAATAGTATTAGCCGTATTGGATGAATCGTCCTGCCCATAAAGGTCATTTCAGCCATAGCATAGTGGCCTATGAAGGTTGGTCGACAGCCAAACGTCTGTACGATAAAAATAACAAAACTTGAATAATATACAATATATATTATATTACCCTAACATCTGGCGAGTAAATAATAAGATCTTAGATAAATTCTTACATGATAGTACTGAAATAATAACTTGTGCAGGATATCTGAACGGAGAGGGGTACAAAATTATCTAAATGTACGTTTAAGTTGCGTTAATTGGAAGCTAAATATTGAAACATTTATAATTTTATACTGCTCATATTGGTATATTAAGTCAGTTAATGGGCGTGTCCTGTAAATGCATACTTGCCCCAATGGTCACACCCCTATTAACGCCACTTTATTAACATGATATTTTCTTGAAATACAATCGCTGTGGGCGTGGGCTGGAAAGAACATTTACCTGGGATTTCCGAGAAACATCTCCCGCATCGTCAGGTATCTTTTTGTTTCATTCACGACAAAGTCATTCATTATCTCTGATGCATTTGAGCCCGTCTGCAAGAAGTTATGAATGGCGTCTATGGCATGTGCAACACTACATGTTTTTCATTTTGAAACTTATGTCAATGACAATTTTTATTTGTTGGTATTGGGTGTGAATAGTAAGCGATATTTTAATGATGCAACAGATTAGGTGACCTATTCTGTCCGAGAAAATAGGCGTAAACATATGTGTGTATAGATCAGATGTTGAATACCACACTTGAATACCCCGACCTCGGCTGTTTGCCTGTCAATTGTTTGTTGTATTCCTGTATAGGTTGAATAACGTGCGATTTAGATGATAATGTCTGTCAACGCTTGTATGTGAACAGAATAGGTTCGCCTGCCTAACTTCGTTAGTTTTCTCCGGGTTCTCTTGTTTCCCACCCTAAAGACCGCTAAGAGAGCAAATTATTGAAATAAAGATATAGGTTTCAATCCCCTGTCCCCAGCCCCGGCTTTCTCTAAGGTTCCTTCTACATGTATACTATTGTACAGTTGTACTGCATATAGAAGTTTGTTTTTTTCTTACTTTTTGTCATCTTCGTATATTTATTTGTTATAATTTATTTTGTTTTCTACTTTCAGTGACGTTTGAACTGATATCATGGGTAACTGGTTTTCAACATTGTCCTCATACATACCATATTTCCCTGGCAAGCAGGAGCAGGTGACCTTGACTCAACATACTGAACTTGAACCGGATGTTGAGAGAATTGCACCCCCGACTGAAATAGAAGTTGCTACGTCATGTGAGCGAACGTTGTATCAAGCTGATGCGTGTGTCAAAGTCGAAGGTCATAAGAAATATATACCGTATTATAAATTTACATCTGAGGATGTCCCCAGTGAATATCAGAATGATCGTTTATTTAAGTATATTATCAATGTTGAAAACGAGTTGTCCGAATTGCAGTTAAAGTAACGGAGCTAGACATTTGGTACGGAACCGGGGTCGTTACCAAGTACAGGGGTCAACAGGTCATTGCTGTCCCACGTTCGTTGCTTCCTTCCGAAACCATGGCAACACAGACTGATATTGACTTTTTCTATGAAACATCAGATTATAAAGGCGTGTTCAAAAGTAAAGGAACAGGTCTCATAGATTTTCCTAATAACCAGGAGTTGACCCTTATGACATTTGACCCAGCACCCGAGGTCATTTGTAAGTCGTATATCCCTGACATCGACAGGTTCAAGGTGGAGGTAACGGTGACTGACGAGGATGATAACTTACGGTCAGGAGAGGCGGAAGTTTTCACAGAAGAAGGGGAGTATTACGTCATGACTAATCCAGAATTAATAGATACGGACTTCCAGGCAGAAAATTGTCAGATTAAGTTCTGTATAGATGGCTCACTCCCACCGAGCGCAGGAACCGGTGTTTTCTACATGGACGAGACAGACACTATCATATCATTTGACCCGGTTCCTGAGGTCATTAAAAGAGAACTTACCAAACGTGATGCATTGTGGCATAATGGTGGTGATGTTCCCGTACGTCCCTTTATTATATCACATCCGCATGGAACGCAGAAATCTATTTCCATAGGAACGGCATTTTCGGAGATTCAAAAAGAAATGGTGGCAAGAAGTGATTTAAAGGATATTATAACACCCGGATACGTCAGTGATATGGAGGATAGTGAATATATTAAGAAAAATATATTAGTTCACACAGCTAGCACATGTCCTGGGTCGTGCGGTGGACTTGTTATAGCTGTGGGAGACGATTCAAAAATAAGGGGCGGTTACTCTCAAGCCTTTATTCATTTACAAGGACATGAGTCAGAATTGTTGAAACTACAGACTGGATCTGAAAATATCAATGTATCCACGCTGATAGGCTGGATTTAAATTGAAAGTAATGTTAGTTTTAATGTTAATATCTTTTAATGACTACTTATTTGCTAAAGCCATGTGTATTTAGACTTAGAGTGGAGGGGGCGTTGAGACATGAAATCAATGCTACAAAAAAATAAATTGTGAATCATCTGTAGCTGCACCCATTTTAATACAAAATTAGGTTTATGCTGTAATGAATCTGGCGAAAGAGACTGGTAGACTGGAGTAAATTCAGTAGTGATTTGAACTTAAAGTCAGATGTTATTTACGTTTCGTTTTGTTTTGTGTGTTAAATTCCGGAACTAAAATAAACGCAACCAAATTGCAATTGAAAGGGAAATAAACTTTTGTGAACTTGAAAATCAACACAGACCCCTTAATAACGATTTTATTTTTTACTTTTAATATTATACTATAACTTATAAGAATATATTTATACGTCTCAATCTAAATTTGTGTTGTTTTTATTGTCTTTTTCCCACTGTTTTGGTATGGGTGGTTCCGTGAGACAGGGTTATATTAATAACTTCACTAATTATTACCTAGATTGTGGAATTTATTATGTGCAACGTCTTCTTTGGTCTATTCATCGACCCTTTGAATCATGGGGGCCGCGGTGGCCCAATGGGTAGGCGATGGCTCACTATCCAGAACGTCCAGGGTTCGATCCGGTGTTGGCCTAGAAAGTTCACTCAGTATTTTCCAGCGCGGTTTCGCCTTGTCAGTAGAGCAGGGTTGGGGCTGGCAAGGACAGCGACTATAGTCGTTCGTATGGGACGAAACTGACGTCCCGTGTATACTCTGGAGTGCACGTAAAAGAACCCTTGACAGTGGCAATTTGAAATAAGATTAGTCCGTGGCGCATCTGTCTCGACAAAATTTACCTCAACATACGTGTAGGCCCTATATACGCTGGAGTCATAGGCGTACGAGCCAGGGGGGCAGCTGCCCCCCTAACTTTCGGCCAAGCTGACTTTTCGGGCAGACGGGTAAAGTGAAAAAAAAAAATTATTTCATCAACTTGGCAAAATGAAGTGCCCGAAATCTAATAAAACACTAATTAATTTTACGGGCTGGAATAGCAGTAAAACGCGTTTGCGGCCGTCAAATATTCCAACATTTTTCTTGGGGGGTCCTTACAAGATCAGCTCCGCTTTTTCGCCTCTCGAAGAAAACGGCGCCGCTGTCTGTAAACCTGAAATGTTTTCGGGCATTTCTAGTTTTGCTTCCCTGTCACCGAGCCCTAATAAAACACTAATTTTACTTATCTTTTAATTGAATACCACGAATTTGTACTGAGTTGACTATGGATTAAAACATTTTGTCTGGAGCCACTCTACTCTGTGCGATATTTTTCAGGCATCGATTATTATTTGTGAATGCAGGTGAACAGTCTGATTGAATGGTTGGAATTTAAAATGTGATTTAAGTTACAAAACCATTGGATACTGTTGGAGTTTTTTACACGGGCTAGAATAGCAGAAAACGCATATGCGGTGGTTCAATTTTCAAAATTTTCTCCGGGGGGGGGGGGGGGGGGAGGCCTCCATACTCCGCGACGGTTGATTGGTTGTTTGGAATTCGGGTCAGTCAGGTGGGCTATATTGGACCAAATTGAAGTTGCTGTATTCACAGGCTGGAATAGCAGGAAAACGCGTTGGACTGTAAACGATTGATCTTTTGATTGGAATTCGAGTCAGCCATCTTAATTATGCTATAATAGACCACTTTGTTCAAGGACTGAAATAGCAGGAAAACGTGTTTGCAGCCGTCAAATATTCCAAAATTTTCTTTGGGGGGGGGGGGGGGGTCCATGCAAGGTAAGCTCTGTTTCTTCGCCTCTCGAGGAAGACCGACGCCGCTGTCTGTAAACCCGAAATTTTTTCGGGCATTTCGGGTTCTGCCCCCCTAACTCTCGTCGAGCCCGTGAGCCCTGGCTGGAGTGCACGTAAAAGAACCCTTGACGGTTGGAATTTGAAAAAAAAGAGTAGTCCGTTGCACGACTGTCCCCTAGCACACTGTAATATCGCGTATGGCATTCTTTTTTAGCCCAGTCGGTGCATAAAAGCAGGGAGGTTTATTTCTCATTAATTTCATTTCCATTATCTAATTTCTTTGCAAAACTTTTGTAGACCAAATTTAATAACCCACGTCTATATACTCCCATACTGCTGACATGAAAACTTGACCGTTTAACGCAATACACGCCTTTCACAAAAAAGTTGAGCTAGAAAGTTCATCGAGAATTTCCAACGTGGTTTCCAATATTGTCAGTGGTCAGGACGGGAGGGGCGTGGCAAGTAGTTCTTCAGCTGGTACGAAAAACCGAGATCTTGCGCACATTTAGAAGTGCACGAAAACGAATCTTTGATGGCAGGTCGGTAAACATTCATAACACACCGTAGGTACAGGCTAGTCTTCATCAGCCCGACTGGTGCTGAAACGTGTTCGGGGTCTAGCGCATACAAGCCTGGTGGTCAAGCAAGATTTTGTTACAGAATAACGTTTTGTTATCTGAAAACTTTAATAGGATATAAATCCGAGCAAGTTCGTATGAAGCCAGTTTGGGGCGGAGAGAGAAATGGGGTTTAACGGCCACTCGAAACAAACTAGGTCATTTCGGGACTAATATATGGTTCAATTTTATTTGAATAATTCGCTTGTGCGTAGGACCCGGAGAAAACCCACGAGGTTGGTCAGGCGACCCTACTCCTTGTCACGTACAACCGGGGAATGGAAACCACATCAGTTGACTCAATGACAGACCTTAGGATACAGCGCACACGTGCTAACCATTCGGCCATACAACCCCCGAGCAGGTTTAGAGTCATGTTCCTGAAGCAACGATCGCGAGTTTTACAATAAAATGTACGTAGTTAAGGCGAGATTAAGCCTTCTATTGAAGATGGTTTAGAGTAGCTTGTGTTATGATATAGGCCTACATGTAGACAAATGCTCTGACCGTTCCTGTCCGTCCTTATTATATTTATAAGCAATAGGACCACTCTACACCCACCTCTGTTCTACGGTTACCGGTATTTTGCATACCTTGCCTTCTATCTTTCCCCGTAATTCTTCTTTGTTCGTCAAAAAGAATCATTCTTCACCACATATGACACAAATCTATAATAATACAAGACCAATTTCAAGTAACATAAATAAACGTTTGAATATAGCCCGCGATTACGAGATTGGGCTTGCGTCTTTTGTTTAAATGTTTATAAGACGTCGGACGGATACAATAGGCCTACTATATGACTTCGTCCGTTCAGAGGCCGTTATCACAATTATCAGATAAACTATAATTACCCTAATTAACCGTTTTATTTTTACCTAATTAATCAAAATAGTCTTTCGATTTGTCGATGCAGTTTTCAGTAGCCTACAAAGCCCCTTTATTTAAATACTTCTAACACAAAGCCGTTGACATAGCTACACAGACACTCCAAGCAATAAACAACAAACGTATGCTGGCGTGGGTAAAGGAATCCTTGGTAGTTGGAATTCGGACGCAACGACAGTGGGATTTTTTTAGACGGGTGTCTTCTTAATTACTACTCTTAGTGTTTCAGAAATAAGTATAATTTGAAAAAGGATGTCCCGTGTACACGCTGTCGTGTGTAACAGAACCCTTGGTGGTTCGAATTTAACGAAGCGTAGGCGGAAACTTCGTTGTCCGGGTAAATTTCCACTTAGAAGTCATACCATACGTTAAAAGGACATTTCATTTTAATTCTAAAGCGTCTTCAGACACGGGTAATGGGAGGCAACTCTTTTTTTCAGGAGCAAGAAAAATGATAAATTTGATTGGTTAAAAATCCACTCCAACATGGCTGACTTAAGAAAATGAGTGCGTGCTAAGAATTCATAGAAAATTGAGATATTTCTTTATTTATTTGAAGAAAATGCCTTTTGCAGGACGTTTTACTAATACTAGAAGAGACGAACGCAGGTAATAAGACCATGCATAAAGGTTCTGATGGATTTGCACATGTTTATGTGACATTTATAATATTTCTTTTGTCGAGACGGGACCTCAGTCTCCTCAGAGCTCAAATGTAAAACTACTACTAGGCCCAAGGCACTTGTGAGTAGGTCTAGTAGTTAGCCTAGTAGTAGAAGATAGAGATTCTATTCAAGGTTACATACAATTTTTGCTAATTTTCCGGGAATTGAAATAATCGAGGTATTCTGTCATTTTTTGATCTGCAGTTAATGACATCTAAATTCTCAGTACAAGATAAGTATTTATCTTTAGAAATTAGACTTGCCCCTTAATTTTGCAATCTTATTATCTTCTGCTACTGAACATTCATTTAAATTAAAGTTAAAGTGAACTGAAATGGGCTTTATAGTTTAACATCCTACACATACTCATATTTAAATTCCATCAGTCAACTGGCGTGGTCGCCTGTCCAACCTCGTGAGTTTTCTCCGGGTCCTCCGGTTTCCACCCACTGCTAAAAGACCCTTACGCGCAAGCGAATTATTGAAATAAAATTAAACCATATGTTAGTCCCGAAATGACCTAGTTTGTGTCGAGTGGACGTTAAACCCCATTTCTCTCTCTCTCTTGTCGGCTCCTCTGTCCTGCACCACTAACAAGGAGAAACCAAACCTGAAAATATAAGGATCTTTCTCTGCCAACATCAGAAGCGAACCTGGATAAGGAGCCAGCACCTTTACATGTGTATGCAAAGAACTTAAATTGGATGAAAATGGGAAAAAAAATGTAATATAATTATAAGTGTATATGTTGGGCGCAATCTTCACCCCTTGCGCAGATTGCAATCAGCTGGCCAAGAGTCCACTTTGTCCGCACAGATTAGACCCTGCACGCGCACATGGGCAGATTGTAATATGCAATTATAAAGCTGGTGTGCAGATTGTCAACGTTGCGCTGATTACTCCTCAATGGTTCTGAGGATCAAAGAAGGATGTTAGATACACTGTATAGGATCTGTCCTCTATTGACTTTTTACTGTAATGATTTTTCAAATAATTTTCAATATCACTGCATAATTAGTGTATATATGTGCTAAGAATAAGAGTTGGTAGATAATATTCGTTATACGTCAACTGATCACGTGACTGATCAATGTTAGCTTAGTATAGTTGAAATAAATACCTTAATAAACAATTGACCGTTTTTCAAATATTTTATCAAGTGCATTGTACGTGTTTCCGAATTCTGGTTGCGTGGACAATGGACATAAATCCTTAGATACGTTTATGTGTATGGTGTGGGCCCAATTTTTTCAAAGGGCTGTGACGCAGCAAAAAATTGGTCTGTTCCCATAAAAAAATATTATTTTATGCAACCCAACATACCCTTTGAAGATTTTGATGAAATCGATGGTTAATCGGGCAGTGGCATTCTAGGAATAAAAAATAAAATCTTCTTCCTTTAAGATAATCAACTACATTGTATGTGATCATACTTTTCTTTTCGCGTCACATTGCTCTTACCAGTAAACTGATGGTCGCAAAATTTGTTAAACCAATAAAACTAACGCAGTGAATATTGAGTAGGATTAGGCGGATTATCAGTGTATGAAATAGCTTTATTTAATGTCTGTTTCCACCTAAATATATGTACAGAACAGATGAAACATTTAATGACAGGGTAGATTATCAGTGCAGTAATCCATTATATATACCCTGCACAGATTAGTCAATGAAAATTAGACAGATTCGGGCATGCACGGGGATAACATACATAAACTGATTTACATTCATTTTTTAGGACTTTTAAAGTTATTAGAATTTTTAATTAGATTTGTTTGTCGAAAGATATAGTACAAACAATCCAAATTAATTTTTTGGAGAAAAATAATCATGAGTAATTGTTATGTGTATGTAAATGACACAGTGTAGCAATATACCCTTTAAAATACCATTATCCTGATAAAATAATTTTCAGAACCGTTGGGGACATTTATTATCTTCTGTGCATCATCAACACTCTGGGATATAACAAGGGCAATATACATGTTTACTTCCTGTGCAGTAAAGATAGATCTTTACGGCTTACCTCATTGTTTTCTGAACACTTGGTATTAGATTTGATATTTATAGAACCCCATGAGAAAAAAAAAGTATATCAAATAAAAGTGGGTTAGCTGCCCTAACACCCAAACTACAACCAGACTTTACCACGTGAAAAAAGCAAATAGAGCTGAATATTGGAATACACAATTTATTGGTGTATTGTAATTTGTAACCTGTGAACTATGCTACATATATATACAGTATGTAGTACTTTTACTGGTTTCTGACAAATGACAATCAATACAAATGTATATAAGCATTTAGCCTACAACTTAATCTGTTTTTCAACTCTCTTTTACTTAGATCACCAGTCAGGAGGTTTTCAAGATCACCTGTAAGACGATTCTCAAGGTCACCCATTAGAAGAAAATCAAGATCACCCGTTCGTCGCAAATCAAGATCACCAGTTAGGCATAAATCACGTTCTCCAGTCAGAAGAAGTTCTCCAGCTCGAAGAAGTTCTCCAGCTCGAAGAAATTCCCCTGTCAGACGGAGCTCCCCTCTCAGACGTAATGCAACAGTTGGCAGGAATACTGCACTAGGACGACATTCTTCACCACGAAGAAATTCTCGTTCCCCTGTTAGGAAGTATGATAGAAAAGATAGGAAGTCGAGGTAATTCATATTTATTGAGTAGAATTTGGTGGAATGATTGATAAATGAAAGCCTCGAATGGTCAGCCAGCTCTGCCGGTCTAGCACTGTGGGGCAATGTTGGAAATCATTCGTCCCAGGGTCCAGAGGTCCCAAAATCTTTTTAACTGGAACTACATGTAGCAGAGTATTCCACAACTTCATTCAGAGTGATATCTCTATCATGCGGTGACCTTACATAGCTTATATGGCTGCTAAACATGTACATGTACACGCATTACTGACTTTGGATTTTATTTTCTTGTGTTGATATATTTCCATCCTACAGTCACATTTCAGCTACATTAATATATTTTACCAGCATTTCCTGTCAATCAGTGGTGCGATTTTATTGTGTCCCGGTATATTGTACATTGATAATAAATATAGATTATGATTCTTTTTTTGTTCAGATCTCCACCCAGAAAGAAAGTAGAAACTTTGAGTTATACAAGTGATAAAAAAAATGATTCATCTATTCCTAGGTAAAATTAGGTATTATTTCTTAACCCTTAACCAGTCGACGTCAAGTGGTCAGGCTAAATAAAGGCTGACGTGAAATATTTTGTATGCCTATTTCAATCGACTACTGCCGAATAATTATAAGTGATAGACTCTTGACACCAATAAAAAAGTTGCTGAGGATCATTTGACTTATAATCTGTAAATCATTCTAAATCCTTTTCATCAGAAATATGGTGTTGAGAATCAATGTGTCATCGATATAATCCGATTCGGAATAATTCATAAGTATTTCAACCACTTTGAGCGTCTTTAACATTCCCGACACCGTTAAATTACTTTTTTCGTCAAAAAATGTTGAACAAAGACATGTTCTTCTCAATGCCCTTGACAAGACAAGTTCCTGTCTGACACGCATGCGTGGCCATATCAATTAAATACGAAACAAAATACTCAAAGCGGCTTATAAAAAAGGTTCTTGCTGTGGTCGACTTTAGTCGACCGTGACCACTTAGCTGTATAACGTTGTGGTGACTATAGTCGACAATGACCGGTTAAGGGTTAAACTCCGATATTAGGCATTATTATTCAAAACTGTTGACATATAAAACTAGGTATTGTTATTCAAAACTGTTGACATATAAAACTAGGTATTATTATTCAAATCTGTTAGTAAATAAAATTAGGTATTATTATTCAAATCTGTTATTACATATTATTATTAAAATGTGTAATTAGGTAAAATTAGATATTACAATGTATTATTGAAATGTGTAATTAGGTATTAATATTGAAATCTGTTATTAGGTCAAATTAGTTATTGTTATTGAAATCATTATTGAAATATGTTATCAGGTGAAATTAGGTATTGAAATCTGTTATTAGGTCAAATTAGTTATTATTATTCAAATCATTGAAATGTGTTATTAATATTAGATAAAATTAGGTATCATTATTAAAATATATTATTAGGTCAAATTAGTTATTATGAAATCTGTTCATATTATTGAAATCTGTTCATATTATTGAAATCTGTTCATATTATTGAAATCTGTTACTAGAAGGTAAAATAAGGTATTATTATTATTATTGAAATATATTATTAGGTAAAATTAGATATTATTAGATAAGATTAGTATTATTATCTCCTGGCTTGGATTCAACAGGATTAAAAAGAGGCCTATCAAAAGATTTTAGCAAAGATTGTATGTGGCACTAACTGTTTTGACCATACTCAGCTCACATCTTGAGCATAGAAAGCCGAATGTTGACAAATTTAATTTGAATATATCTTTGTAAATACTGTACAGAATTGAACCATTTTTGGACTGATATTCTTATTATATGGACTTTGATCTGTATTTCAGGAAAAGGGAAGACAGAAATGGAAGTAAATCATCTTCAACAAGATTTGAGGATTCTCACGTCAAACGTGCCCCATCTTTTTCTCGTTCACCTGTCAGAAAAATGTCTCCTGAGTATTCATCAAGTCGTGCGATTTCGGACAGACTTGGCTCATCACCTGTACAGTCAGGTCCAAAGATAATTCGTGACACGACTGGAATCAGTCGATTTGAACCATTAATAATTAGGAAAAGAACTTTGGATGAACGATTTAGGACTATAGATGACGGTGCGTTTAAAATAGAAGAAAACATCACAATAGGAATTCAACGAAACCCATACGCACCAGCATCAGCATCAGTGACTGTGCGAAAAGTTTTTGATCCCCTTCTGTTCTCAATGATACATAACAGGGATACAGGAAGACGCCCTGTGTTTGATCGACCCGAATTAAAGTATTTCCGATTTGACGACATGCCACATGATGATACAGTGGAATTTGAGAAGAGAATTATTAAGGTGGCACCACCAGCTACTCTTCCTTCAACACCCAGGTAACTTCTTCTTAGCAATTTTTTCAAATTTATGTGCGTGAAAGTGTTGAGAACATATATCTTTGGGTGAAAAGCTAAGTGATCCTGACAAGCAGAATACAAGCTGCCATATTGTTGTAACTACATGTACGTGACGTGACTACATATATTTATTCTATTACTACATCCAGGCTCTGTGATACAAATTAACTTAATGACATGTTAAAAAGATAAGTATTGTATCTAGACCAAATGAAATAAACCTCTTTAGTTTAGTTGAAAATAAATGTTTGAGTTATAGAGAGATAGAAAGACAGAAAAACTAGGTCTTTTCACAACAATTATTTTCAGTTATAACACGACCAGTAATTTATGATGTCACATATATAAATTGATAAATTGTTCTATTTTATGTTTCAGTAGTTCACGTTATAGTCATATTCACATCTCTAAAAGATCTCCGTCGCCTAAACGACCTACAGAAGTTAAGTAAGTATCTCACATTTGCCATGACAATTTTTGTCTACTAATTCCTGTATTGCTTTTTAGAAAAATAAAGCATTGCATCCAATTAATAGATTTCAGCAAAAATTAGAGGTGGGACGTGGTAGACTTGTTTTGACTATATTCCATTTTTATGCCCGCATAGAATGCTAAATGAAATGTTGACATTTTTTCAATTATTGTAGTTTGCTGGGTATTAAAAATGCCTTGAATAGTAATCAGTTACATTAAAACATTAAAATTTGCGTTTGGTTTAGTTGATCTCTTTGCATTTCAGATTAGAGATGCGACCAGACCCAAAGTATGAGAGATTCTATCAAGACTCATTACATGAACAAGATCCAAGTTTTCGTGACAAGGTCAAACAAGCCAAGATCATTACGAACCCAAATGATTTACGCCATAATCTGTCAAAAAGGCAGGAAGAAGATGCCAGGTATGTAGAAACTTTTTTTTTATACCCCCACATTTTCATGTGGACGTATTATGCTGTCGCCCCTGTCCGTCCGGATGCCTGTCCATCCGTCCACAATTTGTTTGTGGACACTCTACAGGTCACAATTTTTATCTGATTTTGACGAAACTTGAAGTATAGGTTTATCTCCCAAAGATCTTGGTTCCTTTGATATTGGCATGTATCGGACCATAACTTCATGGATTATGGCCCCTTATTGTATGAAAAATCATGTTTTTAGCTTGATGTAACTTGAAATATTTGTTAATAACCCAAAGATCTTTGTTTCTTTCGATATTTGCGCATATCAGACTATCTTCCTGGATTGTGGCCCCTGATTGTATGAAAAATCGTGTTTTTTATCTTATGGATTCTCTTGACATCAAAATTTTATCCAGTTTTAATAAACGTTTAAATATATCACCATTCCACCATAATTTTCGGGAAAATCGAAACGAAACTGGCCGACAAAATGGCCACTCTTTGTACGCAAATTGTGTAAAAGTATGTAATGCAAAGGTTGTGGACCCTCTTAGGTCACAATTTTTATCTGATTATGATGAAACTAAAAATATATCTTTATATCTCAAAGATCTCAGTCCCTTTCGATATTTGCACATTTCAGACCATAACTTTCTGGATTATGGCCCCTGATTGTATGAAAAATCACTTTTGTTTTTAGCTTGCTCTCTATCCATCCCTTGCAAAATGTGGCCATATCTTGCCTGGCAACCACTGGTTTTAGTTAGTTAGCATGATTTTTTTTTTTGTAATTGGTCATATGTCAAGTGCTGAACAACTTAGTAGTTTTGAGAGTAGAGTCAATATTATTTTTGACTTGCATTTATTAAAGGGGTTGTGTTTACAATAGAATTTATATATTATGTATAGGTTGAAATTAGAAGCTAGACGACGCGATACTGAACGTGACCCCGTTCGTGGCCGTGATAGAAGTCGTGAGAGAAATCGGAGTAGAAGTCGTAGCCGTGGTCGACGAAGATCTAGAGATAACAGACAAGGTATATATTTTTAAAAGACCTAGAGATATTAATTTTTTCTGTACCAGCAGTCAGTTTTCTGATTACCATTTCAACATCTTCTCATAAAGCACTAAAAACATATCAACAAAAATTGGTAGAATATTTCCCATTATAACATGGCTATTTGTAATATATTTTAATATAAACAAAATAAATATATATAAAAATATTGTGGTTGACACTGAGGTCAGATCAAGATTCAGAACTAGATATTTAATTCCATAAACAGTTGGGTCAACAAAACGATTTCTGGTGACAATGTTAGCACCAACTGAATAATACTTGTTTGTAATATGCCTGTTGTGTTGGGATACATCTTTATTCTACTCCTATCATATCTGTACTCTACTGATTTTCTGTCAATTTGGAAGGCTTCATGTTATCAATCAAGCATCCCCAAAGTGACCATAATAATAATATATATATTTATCCACACCACTGATTATCCTGAAAGTGCAACACAATTACTGTCCCAGTCTCAGGCACACAGGTAATGTCGAATTACCTACTTTTACCATAGATCTTAGAAATAGCCCCAACTAAAACTCCCCAAATAGTCTTAACAGTTTTTTGTTCCCCGCCTTTCAAAGAAAGCAGGGGACTATTAAAATGGGTCTGTTAGAAGGTGAGCATTTTCTGCTTAGGGTAAGTAGAAATAAGTAATTTGATTGGCTGATACTTTGGGCCACAATAACTTTGGTGGTTCTAATTAAGTGAGAGTGATGAAACTTGGTGTATAGTTTCATCACATAATACCATGACTCAGTTCGATAATGAGCATTTCCGGCTCTGTGTTAGTAGAGTCATAAGGAATTTTATTGGTCGAGACTTTGGAGCTTGACAACTCTGATTCTAATTGAGTGATAGTGGTGAAACTAAGTGTATAGTTTCATTACATCAATACCCTAGGCAAAGTAGAGACCTCAGTCTGATTGGTGGAGGCCTTTGAACACTATAATTCTCCTAATTGAGTTAGGATGTTCAAACTGGGTGTAGGTGTCTATTAGGTGAATGCCTTGACAGAGTTCGATCATGCTCATTTTCCACCAAGGCTAAGCGGAGATAAGCAATTTGATTGGTTGAGACTTTGGAACACAATAACTTTGGTTCTAATTGGGTGAGGGTGATGAAACTCTGCGTATAGATTCATTACATCATTACCTTGACTATGTTCGATGATGAGAATTTTCTGCTTAAGCTAAGTAGCAGTAAGCAATTTGATTGGTCAAGATTTTAGAACATAACTACTCTGCTTTTAATTGAGGTAGAATGTTTAAACTTGATGTAGATGTTTATTAGGTGAATATCTTAACTGTGTTCAATGATTAGCTTTTCTGCTAAAGCTAAGCAGAGCTAAGCAATTTCATTATTCGATGCATTGAGACAAGATAAATTTGATTCTAACTGATGGAGAGTGATGAAATTTAGTGTATACTTTTATAATCAGTTTGATTTCTAAAGATGAATGTGCAATTATTTAATATGTGCACAGGAGTCTGACCTTCTGTCCGTATATCAGTATGCATACACCATGCCCAATTGGACAATACACTGTATATGATAAAAAAAAGGACAGAGATGCAATGCCTGTTGAAGCCTCGATTTGACCTGCTCTCGCTTCGGCTCATTTTTTTTCAACAATTCGTAATGTCAGGTAATTTAACCTGTACGATTCACTCAGATTTTTTTTTCCTTCAATCTAGTCGTTTTGATTTGCACAAATACTCCCATAAAACTGTATCATAGCGACATGTTTCCAATATATACATTATTTTCATCCGTTTACATTTGATCAACGCATCTATGCCATATGGCAAGGTTTGGGAGCATTTGTGAGGAACTTTTCAACACAAGAGTTTCACAAGATATTGGATTTCTGAAAAAAAATGCATTCCACAAGATTTTCGACTTAAAATAATTCTGATAAGAGTGTTTTTAGGACTGGTGTTTTTCACCACAAGAGTTCCACAAGACATTGAACTTAGAAAAAAAATCATTTTTTGTTTCTTCTCAGACGTCCCTATGTGCCTGTGTGGTACCACATTCCACAAATTTTCATAGAGTGTCTGGGTCTGTGGTGTTTTTTACCACAAGATTTCCACAAGAAATTGAATGTTTTCCAAAACATTCCACAAGATTTTCGACTTACAATGTAGAATAATTCTGATAGAGTGACTCGGTTCTGTGGTGAAAAAAAAAATATCCACAAGATATTGGACTAAGAAAAAAAATCTTTTTTTCCAAAACTTTCTTCTCAGACCTTCCTATGTACCTGTGTGGTACCACATTCAACAAAATTTTCAACTTAGAATAATTTTCATTATGTGTTTTGGGTCTGTTGTGTTTTTCACCACAAGAGTTCCACAAGATATTTGACTCCCTATATACCGGTACCTGTGTGGCACGGCACCACATTCCACAAGATTTCCAACTTAAAATAATTTTTGTGCAGTGTTTTGGGTCTGTGGTGTTTTTTACCACAAAAATTTCTTTTAGTAAGGCAAGGTGATGTTGTACATGTATTTATTGTGTATTTTTTTATTTTGGGTTGTTTTATTTTAGTAGAGACAAGAGATCGTAACAATAGTGTTACTGATAGTAAAGATCTACCAGACTTCTCACGACGTCCAGGTAGGTGACACTTAATCTACACATACATTTATCCTTATTTTACTCTAACAAATTCATCTTCACAGTCATCTTCACATAATCCATCTTTAAACCAGTATATGATAGATTTACATTACAATATTACAATTAATAACTTTATAAAACAAGAAATCCATTCATACTTTATCCCAGATTATATTCTTTATGAGATAATATGCACAACAAAATATTATTGTGTGAAGAGAAAATCTAGAGGTGTATATAAAGAGAGCTAATGTGACATGCAATTCCCAGTCCTTCACGTTTAAGGTGCGCTTTAGCTCCTTTTCCTTTTGGTGCACCTCGACTTTCCTTCGAGGGAGTCATTAAAGATTTCTGCAAATCAGCTAAATCGTTCGCCTAAATATTGAGATTGATAAACAATTTTCAGTTGTTTTTTTTTTGTTTTTTTTTTTAAACTGCATACTTTTGAGCTATCTGTTTCCATGATGATAATTCTGATTTTACCATATTTACCAAACATATTCACCAAATATTAAACAATACTTAAGCATAAATACAAATTGTCTCCTTAAATCAAGAAAATGTAGAATTACTCGTGTAATATAATTAAGAATAAATTTTAATGGGAGTTTTTTTCTCATGTTTGAAATTGGCACAAGCTTTTTATGGCTCCCACACAATTTTATAAACGTGAAGGACTGAATTCCTGCCTAAATTGGGATAATTACACAGTGATAAAGCTTTGGTCAGTATAAGGATTTATAAATATTAGTTTTTGTACTTTACTTGGGAAGACCAATAGAATAACTGTCAAAATTTAGAATTTGTTATTGGAAAATGTGGTATGGGCCGCGCATTAAATATCTTTTACTCAGAATGACTAAAATGGATATACCAGTACATCATTTTGAATTTTAACTCTTTATATACAGATGTGATTTCTTGCTTTACCCCATATAGACATTACCGATTGTATGCATTGCTGTTAATAAATTTTATTTTTCAATATTTATTAATGATTTTTGGTTAAATGAGTCACATTGGTAAAAGAATGGAAATACAACTATACATGTATTCAAAGACCTTTAAAGTTGCATATAGACGCAGCATGGTCAAGATTTCAAGCTTTGATGTTGGGATACATGTAACATGCATTTTCAGAAAAAGTTTGAATTATTATAACATATAAGTGAAAATAGATGAACTCCTAGTAGGTTTTGAAGTTGAATTTATTTGTAGACGTTTCGGACTAAAGGTGTTCTTCCTCAGTAATGAGTTAAATGAAGCGAAGCCTGCGGTATTTATACTAGTAGATTATGACGTAATTGGCCAATTCAAAACCTACTAGGAGTTCATCTATATTCACTGGTTTGAGGGGCTACCAACCGACTTATTTCAACGCTTTCCTGAACCCCTTGTGCATTGCTGAGATCCCAGTTTGGATGTCCTCCAGTTACTAGCCTCCAGCTACATCGGACATATTGTACGAGAGTTGTTGTCGTCTTCCTCCGCATATAAGTGAAAACTGTGTAGGAACTAAAAAGCTGCAAATTTCGTGAATTTCTGATATTGTTTTGTGTTATAAAGTCCTTTAAGAAATGCATCTCATGTAGCCACATCTAATCAGAAGTAAGATAATGATACAACTCTTTTGATTTTGATAAAAAAAAAGATAATGATTTCTTTTTCTGATGACAGTCTGTTATCTTGCACAGTTTTACATATTTAGATAAACATAACTATATAACTGATTTTTTGTTGGACTGTAGTCAAAATTAACATTAGCCCAACACTATCAACCGGATTCAATACATATTTTATTCTAAATCAAAGAGTTTTATTATAGGCTGTGTACATACTTATTCTATAGACCAACCTGATCTCACTAAATACACCACTACTCTGAGTACATGGAATCATATTGTTCTCTTCAAGAGATATTTTCATAGATATTATTAAAGCTCTAACTAACATTTCAGACTAATGGGCAACTATAGACTTGTGTTATAGTGTTATAAAAAGTTGATCAATCTTTACAAATTAGTGCCTATCATCATCATAAACAACTTAAATTATTCATAGAGATAAATAGATATGATCCCATGTACCCACAGTAGTCAAGCATCTAAAATGAGGTATGATTGATTGGTTACTACAGAACATAGCAAACTATGATGGAATTTACTCTTGAACAAACATTAAAACAAAGGGTAGCATGCAAAACAAAAGATTTTTTTATTATCATTTATAATGATATTTTTGATGTATAATGGTACATGTAGTTAATGATAATGGAAAATATTTTATATTTAATTATTTGTCTATTGCAAATATTACTTATGTTCTTATACATGTATATATTTATACACATTTGCAAGTTTATTGTACAACATGTAATTATTGTTTATGTAAAATTAATTTGGAATTTGTGAACAACCCAGAGCTTTGATTAATTTCATAAACTTGTTGATAAGTAGTCAAAAGATTCATTGTTTGTCATAGAGATTAATGCATGATCAAACAATTTCATGTTTTACTGTATTTTTGAAAGCTGAAGGCATAATACATGTTCTGTGCATATTTAGAAATAAATTGAATTGATCTCCTAAGCACACAAGAAAATATGACCTACTGCTTTGAAATTTTGAAGTTTACTTATTTTATAGTATTGTGGTTTAATTTTAAGCATTTTTAAGATCTGAGGGTTTAGATTTCCAAATTCTTAAAAAAAATTGTGATTGTAAATTGAAGATTTTAGCGAATAAATAAGGAACAAAAAGACATTAACTGTATAAAAAAAGATAAACTTTAACGATAAAGAGATAGCAAGAAGTATTAACAATTTACCCCCAAAATGTAGAAAAATTGGATGTTACACCCCATTTTTTGAAAAAGTCTTCTGGAAAAAATCGTGATAAAATTAACTTTATATGCAAAATCAATGCAAGCTTGATAGTCAATTAACCCCATAAAAAGTCTACAAATAAGAAGTTTACATTGTTTGAAAGAAGTTTGCAAATCTTGGAAGAAATCAACAGATTATGGAAGAAATTTACAGAATCTGGAAGAGCTCTTTAAAATTTTATAGATATCTACAGAATTTATGTACAAAATCTTAAGCAAATCTGCAAAAAGAATGCCTATCCAGAATGGAATTTACAAGAATGCTGATCCCATAAGATGTCTACTAAAAGGATACTGATCCTGAAGGAAATCTACAAGGATACTGATCCTGAAGGAAATCTACAAGGATACTGATCTCGAGGTACATGTAAATCTACAAGAATACTGATCCTAAATAAAATCCACAAGAAGAATACTGATCCTGAAGGAAATCTACAAGAAGAGAAGAATGCTGACCCCAAAGGAAATCTACAGGAAGAATACTGATCCTGAAAGGAAATCTACAAGAAGACTACTAATCCTCAAGGAAATATACATGGATACTGATCCCAAAGGGAATCTGCAAGAATACTGACCTTGAAGAAAATCTACAAGAATACTGAAAGTGAAGGAAATCTACAAGAAGAGAAGAATACTGATTCTGAAGGAAATCTACAAGAAGATTACTGATCCTTAACAGAATTGATAAGAAGAGAAGAATACTGATCCTGAACCAAATCTACTAGAAGACTACTAATCCTCAAGGAAATTTACAAGGATACTGATCCCAAAGGGAATCTGCAAGAATACTGATCTTGAAGAAAATCTACAGGAAGAATACTGACCCTGATAGAAATCTACAAGAAGAGAAGAATACCCGGTACTGATTCTGAAGGAAATCTACAAGAAGATTACTGATCCTTAAGAGAATTGATAAGAAGAGAAGAAAACTGATCCTGAAGGAAATCTACTAGAAGGTACGAATACTGACCCTAAAGGAAATTTACAAGAAGAATACTGATCCCGAAGGAAATCTACAAGGAGAGAAAAATATTGATCCCAAAGGAAATATACAAGGAGAGAAGAGGAAATCTACAAGAATACTGATCCCAAAGAAATCTACATGAAGAATCCTGATCCTGAAGGAAATCTACAAGAAGAGAAAAATACTGCACCTCAAGGAAATCTGCAAGAATACTGATCCCGAAGGAAATTTACAAGGATACTGATCCCAAAGGGAATCTACAAGAAGAATACTGAACCTCAAGGAAATCTACAAGAAGACTACTGATCCCCAAGGAAATCAACAAGAGGAGAATGCTGATCCTCAAGGAAATCTACAAGAAGACTACTGATCCTGAATGAAATCTACAAGAAGACTACTAATCCTCAAGGAAATTTACAAGGATACTGATCCCAATGGAAATCTACAAGGATACTGATCTCAATGGAAATCTACAAGAATACTGATTCTAAAGGAAATCCACAAGAAGAATACTGATCCTCAAGGAAATGACAAGAGAAGAATGCTGATCCTGAAGGAAATCTACAGAAGAATACTGATCCTGAAAGAAATCAACAAGAAGACTACGGATCCCAAAGGAGATCTGCGAGAAGTCTACTAATCCTGAAGAAAATCTGCAAGAATACTGTTATTAAAGGAGCATACATATTGAAGACATGTACTGATTCTGTAAGAAGGTAACAGATCATGGATGAAGTTCAAATATTCTGGAAGAGCAGATTTTGGAAGAAGTTCATAGATAATTGTACAGGTCCAGAGACTTGGAAGAAGCGACACTTAATATGAAATATGTTTATGGTACCATTTCTAGAAGGCACTTAAGAGAATTAGAGAAGTTTTAACAAAGCAAACAAGCAGGGAATGAAAAAATCCACAAGTCTACAGTTTAATTGCTGTCAGAGGTATCAACAAATTCTGAAAGGAAACTACACATTTTTGAAAACATTAAAAGGACCGTGGAAGCAGTTGAACAATGATGAAAAAATTTGGAAATCTGCAAACAATTTACAGTTTATTGATATAGCCTTTCTGGTACATTGATGAATTGAATTTATGAGAACGCTGATCAATTTTTGAAATCTACCAGTACTGGAAGATGTTTTGTTACATATGAAGAACTCTTTTTCTAAACATGAATAGTGATTTAAATCTTACCTTTTTGAAAAGATTTTTTTTCTGTTTATTATGTTCTGTTATTTAAGAGCATAAATGTAATATTGATTCAAAATAATTTATTCATTTAACCTGCCCACAAATTATCCTCCTCAGCACTGCACACATAGAAAAAGTAATCATTTGTTGGTTATAAAATATTTTGGAAAAGAGCTCTTCATATTTTGTTTCAGTTCTAACTAGAGACTTAAGAGAAGAAATTGTATGACAGTGTACACTAAAGCTCTAATATTAAGTCTTCCATCATAGAGGTTCTGAATGTCAACTGACAGTAGAATATGTTCATATTTCATGTAAAAAATCTATTGAAGACATCTGTCCTCACAGATTTTGCTGGATGTCTATACCGGCAAGCTCTGGAAGATTCTACAGATAATAGTTACTAAGAAATAGCCACAGATAAAAAGACTACAAGATGTCTACAGATTGTGTAACAGATTCTGAATGATTATGAATTATCTGGAGAACTAATTTACAGATACATGTACAGAGAAGTATTCTTAAGTTTAAAGAGTTCCTGCAAGAAATTAAGCTTTTAAAAGAAATCGAGCTAGAGATTCTGGAGAACTGATTTACAGATACTGATGAAGCCTATGATTTAAAAAGAATTCAGAGGTTCTAGAAAACATCAGAAGAACTGGAACTTTTTAAAAAAAAAGATTTTTATGAAGATTCTAAGGTGGAGGATTTAACAGGTTCAAATGATTTCCGCGTGTGAGGATTCCATACTGCCTAGAAGAAGTTAATGTTAACAATAGCTCTACAGATTTTTGTAAAGATGGTTATCCAGGAGATTTAAAAAGATTCTAAGAAAGGGGTATTGCAAGTCGGGAAGATTGTGTAGATGATCAAAATGGTCTACAAATTAAAGAAATTTGTATTCTGTTTGTTGTATAATAATTTCTTTGCAATTGTTTATTTAATTATTATTCATCTATGTATAAGCTTTTACTTACATTACTACAAGAGTTACTTGTGTAATTATTCAAATTTTTAAATTTTCTTAGATTTAACTGATTGGTGACACTTATTAGTTTGAAAACTATTTGGATATATCTGAAATTGTCTGTTTGGTTTATTTCTGTGATTAAAGATTTTTTTGTGTTATTTTTATTTTTTTGTGTTATTTTTATTTTTTTGTGTTATTTTTAATATCATCTTAACTTTTAGTGCATTATACTCTATGTGACATACATGTAGCATGTCCTTATATTGTTCAATAGAGAAGACCTATTGTGACCACATGAAGATTAATTTTCAGTACAGAAGAAGACTAAATGGTGAAAATATGACTTGCTCAATGGTATTTTTCAATTTTTACAATCTGTTGAATATGAATTTCTTCATTTAAATATTTTTTTTCCAGATAAGAATAAGTACGAGCTGTGGCAGGACATCGCATCATATATACCGAAAGGCATCAGCTATTATCAGGTAATAATGAAAGATAAAACCCCCTTTTCAGATCCCAAGAAACAAAGAGGCAGTTTTTTCCCTTCATACATTTTAATACTTGTTTACAGTTGCTGTAAGAGAACAACTGTATACTATTAAACAGTACTGAAAAGCTGTTCAACAAAATCAGATGGGATAAAGAGTACATGGCATCTTTGATAGATATGAAATAAATAGCAGTGAATCCTAATTTTGCCAACAACAAAACAATGAATATTCAATCTGTCAGACAGGAAAACTAACCACTAGGCAACATCCCCTTCATGTGGTATCATGATTTCAGGAAGCAGTACCGCATACCCTGTCTCATGCACAATTGTGGTTGCAGATCAGAATGATGAAAATAATCACCATAGAGAACCACAGAATTAAAGGTAACCAGTGATTTTCTAGAAGCAATAAGCAAATCTTGACCAGAAGTCTTACTTACATCAACATGCTATTTATTAGAAAGAAGATAAATGTGATAAAACATCGCGTTAATTTTGCATTGAACAGATGATTGCTTCGATTGACATGATGTCTCTCAATGTCAAAAAACTGAAAAGTACCAGGTCTGAAATGTATGTTGCAAAAGGAAATGTTTTATGTAATAGACCTGTTCGATCTTTTCTCTGACAGCTAAATTTCGACAAGGCCAGGAACTGATCAGGACACCAAGAGCATTTTGTACAATGAAGGATTGTAAACACAGACAGTTATAAGGATAATATGGGAAAATAACAATGCCATATGTCACAGTTTTGGAGTTTTTTTTCTATCAAGGTTTGTAAACATAAGCTGCTAAAGGAAATAGATGTCCAGATAGAGACAACATAACAAAAATCAAAGTTGTAGAAATCCTTACATTACATCAAGCTGCAGAAAAATATATGATCATCACAAAGGATTGTAGACGTTTACAGTAATATTATTTATTTTTATCGAATTTATAGCATATTCTTCAGAGACATTTCCAGGCAACAAACACTAACAGCAAAGAATTGTAGACAATAAACAGCTTCATGAAATAGATTTTATGGACAAATTTATAGATATATTCACAAATATCAGGGTAGAGAAATTCTGTGGTCCCGAATTGTAAAAGTATCAATTCCATATGAAACAAATATTTGGACTGAAATTGTAAGCAGAGATTGCACTACGACAAAGGTAAAATTAATAAATTTATGATAGAAAAATCCCCAACTTAAAATTAAAAGTGACTACTAGTTTGTTATATTTCGGTTTAAAGGAGAATTCTACCACAAAAAGTTGTTTTAATATAGAAAATAACATTAATATTAGAATAATTTTAGCCCTGTAAAATTTTAAAAGTCATTCTGAATAATTTTTACAAAGGAAAAATATACCAAAAAACCTGAATTGGCATTTATGCATATGTGCAGCCTCGTTTTGATTTTTGCCGTGGGTGATGTCAAAGACGACGGGCGTTATGAATTTTCCTATAGAAGGTTATTGCAACTGAGCACTGCATCCTGTTATTTTGACTAACTGGAAGCATAAACATGGTCAATTGCTTTGCTTGGGGATGTACTAATAGCACCAACAATAAATCAGGAAGCACATGCCATTTTTTAAAAAATTTCCAAAGGTCTGGACACAGCGATGTCAACGAGGCGAGAAGGGCTGGTCTCCATCAATTTGATCAAAACATGCTTCTCTTTATTCGGAGCAATCCTGCTCAATTGAAGGAACTGGGATATGAAAACCCAAGAGCGAAACTCGAGCCAGATGCCATGCCCACATTGTTCGTGAAGTGTTGACAGATCAGCTGCGACTCGAGGGGCTAACAGGAAGCGACGTGCATCCAAGGTAAGTACTCGGCCCTGGCCTCAGTACTAAAGTCTACTGACCAGTGAAATGTTGATAATATTATTATGTCGATTAAGATATAGCAGTAATGTTATCTTTCTTTGTTAAAACTGTGAAACCGATATGCTTTCAAAATCTAGCAATAGAAATGACTGATGTAACCATAGCAATGAAATGTAAACACCACAGCTAGGTAGCCTAAATACTAATGTAAATTAATATTCCCATTTCGAAGCATCAGTAGTAGATGTAGGCCTTTGTCAATGATTTTGCAGTCGATTATAGATAGTCATAGATATAGGAATAGGATGTCCATCGATTTAACTAGGTAAATGAGTGTGATAGAAATTTTTTCAGCAATAGGCCTATTATACATGACCCTCGTTTTTCAGTTGTTGCTCAAAAAAAGTAGGCTAGAGCATATAATACCATACTACATTATGGCTAGGGTAAGGTAAGGTATATTTTCGCCGATGAACATCTATAAATGAAGTGAAAATTTATCAAGAATCAAAGAATTGTGCTAAGACAAGGTACTCTGACCTAATCTGAACATAGCCTGCAGCGATTGTTCTCTCTTTCTACCAATGCTATATTGAAATATACATTAACTGCTACACATATGTCGTAGGGCTGGCAATCGATGCCGATTTCAAATATCGATATTGGCAACCATTTCGGCAATATCGATATATCGGAAAATTTGAAGTTGAAAGAAATAACTGTTTGTATGCTAATAATACATTTAAATGTGTTATTGATCAATTAAAAAAAACCTATGATCCTCAAACTATGTTTTCTTAATGTTTGTTTCGTTCACAACTTATCGGATGGGGTTATTAACAAAATAGTATTCGCAGCTTCGCGCTCGCCAACAATCACTGTTGACAATTTTTGGGGGACGCTTATAACAATAAATAAATTTCTATTAAAATCAAGTTATTTCCCCTGAACAATTAATTAATTATTCATTGTCATTGTTGTAAACGACCGCAAAAATTACCGGCGCGGTGATTTACCGTACTTACTACTTAGTGTGTATTTTTTTAGTTTTAACTTTTTTAGAATATGACCTTGATTATTTGACGCAAAATATTCTGTTAATTTCATTTTATTGAAGCTGCTTTATTCTTGACACAAGTATTGATATCAAGAACTGAATATCAATATCGATATTTTCCTGTAGTCGCCGACGATTATCGCTCTATCGATATTTTTGCCAGCCCTAATATGTCGCCTTTTACATCATGTCCCATGATTTAGTTTAATGTTATATGTTACTAAAACTCTATTTTTTTTTATAAAAGAAATAATTTTGAAATGCGCTACACAATGAACTAAGTAAATGATAAAATTATACTTTACTATAGCATTCTCCGTTAAGTCCAGAATGCATGATAGTTGTGTTACTGATAGCTTACATTAGATACAAATACGAATGATGCACCAAAAGGATCTACAGAATGTTTTGTATTCAGATGAATGACTTGATCGGTTTCCAAGTAGACCAATGCAAAAGGCATTGTCCAACCAAAAGAAGAAATAAACCTAGACATTGGCTGTTTTTTGATCCTTGTTCAGAAGCAGAACTATTTCTGAATTTAGAAGTGTTATTTAGAAGAAATAAATATGTCAAAAAGAAGAGAAACAAATATTATGTCAAATAGTAGAGAAAAAATTTGTCAAATAGAAGAAATAAATATGTCAAATAAAGCAGAACTATTTCTGAATTTAGAAGTGTTATTTAGAAGAAAGAAAAATGTCAAATAGAAGAAAAATATTATGTCAAATAGAAGAAATAAATATGTCAAATAGAAGAAAAAAATGTCAAAGAAGCTGTTTTACTTCCTCGTATCCTGTATTATATCCGTCAAAAAGGAACAACTCTTTTTTTGTAAATCTAAAAAAAGCCCTGACTTGAATTGTATGTGGAAATCAACAGGTGATATGCTTGTGAAATTTATTCAACAAAAAAAAAAAGTATTCGTTTTGAACATGTCCATAGCAATGAGAGTTTAAGAAAATCTTCACTAATTTTATGAATGGATACAACTGGTTATTCAGTAAATTGATAAACTTGGATTGATATCATAAACATCAGAATAAACAATTACCGGTAATCAGATGAGAAGCATTCAAGAATTGTTACCAGATTAGCAAGATGACATTATTATATATACTTGGGTCATTAGATACTTGTCCTCCCAAATTTACCTACATTTTACGTTGATGTATTTCAGAACTTAGGGTGTGTGCTAAATCTTAGAGGGAATTTAAAGGATAGTTCTGATAAAAGATGTAAAATATACCTTGTCATTTACCAGGATAGACTGACAATCATCAATCAATTTATTTGCAAATTCCAAACAACAGCATTAGTAAGCTTTATGAACTGAACTGTCAATTGAAATGTTTCTTTTGAAGGACATATTAGACCATGGTTAATTACAGTGACAATATCTTTGAGTAATGCAATTCACAACTGTTATCCAGGTTCAGAATTTACCCTGAATGCAAATGAATTTCTTGTTGTTCACTTATGCATGACCTCGATAAATTGGAGTATTAAAAACAGCAAAAACATTTGCATAATATAAGTGCTATAAAATGTATGTATAATCTTTTTAGAATGATGCTCAGGTCATTTTTCTGTGTAAAACTTATATATGAATCTTAAATTTCTACTTAGTGAATGACCAAATGCATAAATAGATTAGTTTTGACTCTCAACATTTTCTCCTAAAGGCGTTTAGATGTAATTTTCCTAATTTGGATTTTATGTAAGGTTATTGAATTTTTAAAAATACTTGTTTGTTTAAACATGATAATTGGTCTGTTACTAACTTGATTACATTGAATTATTTTTTGTCTTTTAGTCTTCAGGTAAAGCAATAATTATCCGGTCCATCAAGGGTTACGTTTCTAATGTATCAGAGAATTCTGTTGGATTTAAGAAGAAAATAGAACATTTTAGCTTTAATTTCTACACAGAGAATGAATTCATCAAAGGAATCTGCTTTAATCCGAACTTCTGGAACACCCTGAAAACTGTTGATGGCTCTACATGCCTTGGTGTCATGCTCAATAAAGTCAAACTACGACCTCCAAAAGATTGGAAGAGTTGGAATTTAGTCATTGACAGATTTACTCGTCTGGAAGCCATGCTGATGCCCTTTGACCTTAAGTTAGAAACCAGAAATCTAGGATCCACGGCAAACACTAAAGATGCAGTGACTCATGATTATGACACACAGGAAGATAATAAAAGTAATGACAGTGATGTACACCACAACATTCAGAAGGTAAACCAAAGATTGGTTAAAAACAGAAAATTTTAAATTAACATTTCAGAATCAGTGTACTTGTCTGGTACTATCGCCGATTGCTTAAAGCAAGACATTGTCATGTTGACATTTTGTTTTGATGAGATGAAGTCAGTGATAATTTTTTTTTCTTTTAAAAATTCAGACAAGTCCAGAAAAGAATGTGATTTGAAGATCAAAATCAGAATTTTTTTGGATTTTTTATATGATGAGATTAAGTCTCTTGAAAGCTTTGACAGAGTAAAGAGACGCCAAAATTTTCATTAGGGGGCTAAAGTGTTTTGTGGAGATTTGTACAGATTAAAAATTATTTTTAATGATGGAGTTGGGTTTGAAAGAACAATTGGTTGTTATCTTGAGGAGAAGTATAACTATTTTATACAAAGCTAACCGGTAACTTTTTTGTAGGCTAGTCCAGAAATTTGACATAAATAAGTGAAAACAACATGCTGATTGCAGTTAAGTCTAATACCTCAATAGCAGTGACATATTTAAATGGGAACCTTTGGACAATACAGTTGTCTCCAGAATTTGTTAGTCTTATGTATCAGTAATGCTATCTTGTATACCCTCAAACCTCAAACACCTTAAATAAAAACTACTGGTAAGCTGTTTGAATATTGAATTACACAAAATGCCGAGGACTTTGATTACTTTCACACAGTGCTGTTAAGATAGGTGAAAGAAGCTAATTACCAATTTTCAGTTAGGAGATTTTGATCAAGTGTAACTTAGATTTAATTTTTGATTTGATGGGTTTGGTGCTTTAGAGTCTATAGAGCTTGCCATAGATTTAATTGATTCCTATTTATATTTATGTTCAAAGATAATGATTTTTATTTTCTGTCTAATTTTAAGTTGATTTGTTATTATGAATGGATACAGGGATCATTTTTATACGCCCATATTTTCATGTGGACGTATATTGTCGTCGCCCCTGTCCATCACAATTCTTATCCGATTTTGACGAAACTTGAAGTATAGGTTTATCTCCAAAAGATCTCGGTTGCTTTTGATATTGGCATGTATCGGATCAAAACTTCATGGGTTATGCCCCTGATTGTATGAAAAATCATGTTTTTAGCTTGTGGACCCTATAGAGGTCACAATTTTTAACCGATTTTTAAGAAAATTGAAATGCATGTTTATAACCCAAAGATCTTGGTTCCTTTCAATATTTGCGCATATCGGATTGTAACTTCCTGAATTATGGCCCCTGATTGTACGAAAAATCAGCTATTTTAGCTTGTGGTCCCTCTGGAGGTCACAATTATTTTCCGATTTTCAAAACCGTTTGATTATATCACCATTACACCGTAATGAAGGCTGAGTACGAATTTCAGGAAAATCAGACCAAAACTGCCAGACAAATTGCTGCCGCTTGTACGTGAATAATGTAAAAATATGGTATATCAAGATTTTGAACCCTGTAGAGGTCACAATTTTAATCCGATTTGGATGAAACTTTAAATATGTTTTTATCATAAAGATCTTGGTTCCTTTTGATAATCCCACATATCCAAACCTAACTTCCTGGATTATGGCCCCAGTTTGGTCGAAAAATCGCATTTTAGCTTGTGTATTCTCTAGAGGTCACAATTTTTTTTCAGATTTTAAAAACGGTTTAGATATATCACCATTCTACCATAATGAAGGTTGAATTGGAATTTCTGGAAAATCAAAATGAAACTGCCCGACAACATGGCTTTTCTTGTACGCAAATTGTGTATAAGTATGTAAAACAAAGGTTATGGACCCTCGAGAGGTCACAATTTTTATCCATTTTTTATCGAACTTAAAGCATATCTTTATATTCCAAAGATCTCAGTCCCTTTTGATATTTGCGCATTTCAGACCATAACTTTCTGGATTTATGACCCCAGATTGTACAAAAAATCGTTTTTGTTTTTAGCTTGTTCTCTATCCATCTCTTGCAAAATGTGGACATATCCTGCCTGGCAGCCGCTGGTTGGGTTTCCCCACCACATTGCTTATTAGATGTTCATTATTTCTTAGTGGGACTTAGTGTTGGTGAATGATAAAACCCACCTCTCTCTCTCTCTCTCTCTCTCTCTCTCTCTCTCTCTCTCTTCTCGAAGAAAATGATCCGAGTTAAATTTCATAAAATTGTTTTATTGTTTTGTTTCTTTGGTTGTTTTGATTTTTTTATTAATAAAGTCACACAGTTGAAATTTTTATTTTTGGGTTATGTTTCAAAGTTTAAAGTTCACATATTTCTCATTGGGAATGATGTCAACACATTTTGCTGTTTAGATAATGGAGATCCACCAATGGGGTAATCCATAACCTTGTTTTCTTTCCTTCTATTGCACTACTAAAAAAAAAGCCTTGCAAATAAAACAGTGCTGTATGTTAGTCCCAAAATAACCTAGCTCTGTTCAGCTTGGTAATGGTACACTGAACCCAGTTTATTTCTCTCTGCTCATTAGTAGATGTTAAATTTCATTTCATTTCGTCTAAATCATGTGTCAGTATATTTGTCTTTTTGGCCATGATAACTGTATTCAGCCTACAACAGAAAAAAACCCCACATACTCTTATGAATTCATACCTGTTAATTGTTTTGGAAGACTACATTTTATAATTTTGTTTGAATGAAAAAATTAATTATATCTGCAGTGTACTCTTCTAAATTGCTTAGGAGCCATGGTGGCTCAGTGGGTAAGACGTTGGCTTGCTAACCTAGAGGTCCTGTGTTTGATCCCTGTGTTATCTGAGAAAGTATATCAGGATATTCTGGGATGATTTCTCCTGGGTGGTTTCTCCTTGTTGGTGGTTCAATACCAATGGACTGGCAAGCGTCAACGTATAGGTCCTTGTACACTTTGGCATACATGTTAAAGATCCCTTGACGGTTGAAATTTGATATAAAAGAAGGCTGTAGCGCTGCTTTCCAGGCAAAATTTCCCTCATAAACTCATAGCACACTGTATGGCGTATGCCCGTCTTCATTAGCCCAGTCGGAGCAGAACCGTAAGAAGTCAAACCTCATTTCATTTCTAAATTGCATGATTTTTAAAAAAAAAAAAAAAAATGGGTTTATTAGACAAAGAACAGATTGAAAATTGAAGTTCAATTTAAATCATTATGCAATAACTTTTAATGAAAATTGTAAGTTTATGGATAGGAATTCAAAGTTTTATCTGTTGCTTGGCAAATGTATCAAGAAGAAATCAGAAGATATTTTGGTCTTGAATCCAGATGAGAAAAATCATAAAATGATAAACTAGACATTAGATGTCAATTGCTTGAGGTACATGAATTATTGTGTCAAGACATTTTTGATGACTGTGGAAAGACTAAAGATATAAATACCCCCCCGTGGAAGATGTTGAAGAATCATGTTCTCAGTGACACACAACTTTTGTGTGCCAAGACGTCGTAGAAGTAGATGCTGTGATGTACATGTAGAGATGACTGATTTAATGCGAGACATAATTATGCTGGCAATGAAGTTGGAGTAAACTTCTTGAAAATGAAAGTCCCATTCATGAATCTATTGTGTCATCTATTAGGTGTCTGTCAAGTTTAGATACAATAATTTGGATGGAGGGATATACACATTGAAAAGTTTCTGAATCAATTTTTGAATTGCTTTGTAAATTTTGTTATACACAAATGAAACAAAACTAACTGATATGTAAATTAGTTTTATCCGTAACTTCCTGAATTATGGCTCCTGATTGTACGAAAAATCATGTTTTTAGCTTGTGGACCCTATAGAGGTCATGATTTTTATCCGATTTAAAAAAACGTTTGAATATATCACCGTTACACCCTAAGGATGGTATATCAATGTTGTGGGGCCCTCTAGTGGTTACAATTTTGTTCTGATTTTGATGAAACTTGAAAAGTAAGTTTATAACCCAAAGATCTTGGTTCCTTTCGATAATCGCGCATATCGGATAGTAACTTCCTGAATTATGGCCCCTGATTGTACGAAAAATCACGTTTTTAGCTTGAGGTCCCTCTAGATGTCACAATTATTATCCGATTTCAAAAAATGTTCAAATATATCACTGTTACACCGTAATTTTGGTTGAGTTTGAATTTCGTGAAAATTGGACCAAAACTGCGGGACAAAATGGCCGCCACTCGTACACAATTAGTGTAAACATCTGGTATATCAAAGTTGTAGACCCTCTAGAGGTCACAATTTTGATTTGATTTTGATGAAACTTGAAATGCATGTTTATAACCCAAAGATCTTGGTTCCTTTAGATATTCGGGCATATCGGATAGTAACTTCCTGAATATTGGCCCCTGATTGTAGAGAAATCATAATTTTAGCTTGTACCTCTAGAGGTCACAATTATTATCCGATTTAAAAGAAACGTTCGAATATATCACTGTTACACCGTAATGTTCATTGAGTTCAAATTTTGTGAAAATTGGGCCAAAACTTTTGGACAAAGACCATAACTATCTGGATTATTGCCCCTGATTGTACAAAAAATCCTGAGTTTTTTTTAGCTTGTTCTCTATCCATCTCTTGCAAAATGTGGGCCTAGCAGCCGCTGGTTACAAACTTTGTTGCTAAACACTCGTAAATAAGAAAACATTGAGTGGTATTGAACCTAAACCCTTTACCTCTTACTAACACACAATCACAGTTGCTCTCTCCATTTGACTTTTGCAGGTGCTCTATTCCAGATAGTTATATATATACCAGTACCCATTTCAGATTTTTGGTTAATTTCTTTGTAGACACCAACGGCAAAATTTTAAAAAATCATTTTTATTTGTGATTCTCTCAAATAAATGTTGCTTCATTTATCTGAAAGAAATCGCAAGTGATAAAAATATTTATTTTGAAAAATGAAATTAATGGAATGTACTTACATCGTTATGGGAACAGGCAAATTAGACAATTATGGGCTATACTCAATACATACTTGACCTTTCCGATATTCAAAAATATATAATGCAGCAAACCCCTATTTCAAATTCATCGAAATTTTCACACCATTTCATTCCCCAAACAAAGTTTACCTGGTAGAATAAAATTTTAGCACAGTCACAGTTAACAAAACAGAAAAGCAATTGTTAAGTATTAAAAAAAATATAATAAAACAGGTTAAATGACTTTGTAATGTATAGTTTTCAAAATCTGTTACCCATAATGTTAGTGTTTCGGAGAATGTCTAATACCATGAAAGTGTATTGGTTTTTTATGTCATCTAGTTCTGAGTGGCACTAAAGATTTATGGAAAATATTTTATTTATATTTATTTATTAAATTTTCCTTCTTAGCACGATACCAGGGCCGGTGATATAAAACTAGGTGCTGAACGAAGAACCAGGAAAGATTTAGAAGTAGCTAGAGCTAACTTCCGAGCTCAGTTAGTGGGAGCTGATCCCAGAGACTCCAAACCACCAGCAAAGGTCTCACCCCAGGACAAAAATATAAGAAATAATCAGGGTCGAGGCGGTGGAGGCGCAGTTCGAGGCCGTAATATAATGGATAACAAATATGGTATGTTTTATGATGATTTGAAATATTTTTGATTGCTTTCTCAAAGACTCCATACAATTTCAATTCATTTGATTTTGCACCAAATTCAAACAACACTTTAGTTACTGGATGATGACCATTTCATAGGATTGGCATAATATTTAAGCAGTGGTGATGTCCCTAGTCTACTTGTCAGATCTAAGTATATGATGATGAAGAGCAGGTCATTGAAAGTCTTAAAAAACTAAATTTAGATCTGTTTTGATTGGATTGCAATTAGATTATATTGTTCTGTCAACAGTTCGTTAGACATTATAGCTCATCCCTACACACACTAAATAGAAAGTATTGCAAATTGGCGGACTCGGAAGACAAGATTTTATTTAATTTATTGCCTAACTTTAACAGTTGCTAGATTAATGAACCAAGAAAGATTTACTCAAATATTCCATGGTTGATAGTTGACATGAGGGCTACTATTTTATTCCAACCCATTATTAGGGTTTAGTTTGACAAGACAGCCCTGAATTGATACAAATAATTTAATTGGTCACCTCATGAAATTTGAATGCTGACATCAAAAGAAATGTGTCCGATTTCAATGTAGTGCAACATCAGAAATAAACAAAACATATCTTATACCGAAGTCTGGGTAATATTTAATTTTTCTGTATGTATATTATGTTCCCAGTCAAATATTTGTTATTATTTTAATAGTACATTGTGATTTTGTGTTATTCAGGTCGAGGAGGGATAAATAGTGGTCCATGGAAATCAAACTTATTCAATAAAAATGCGAACAGTTAGTAATATTTAAAGAATTTTTATGCACCCACATTTTCATGTGGACATATTATGCTGTCGCCCCTATCCGATAGTCCGTCCACAATTTGTTTGTGGACACTCTACAGGTCACAATTTTTATCAGATTTTGACAAAACTTTAAATACAGGTCTATCTCTCAAAGATCTCGGATGTTTTCAATATTGGCATGTATTGGACCATAACTTCATGGATTATGGCCCCTGATTGTACAAAAAATTACGTTTAGGTCTGTGATTGTACAAAAATAACATAACGTTTTAGCTTGTGGACACTCTAGAGGTCACAATTTTCATCTAATTTTGATGAAACTTGATATGCATATTTATAACCCAAATATCTTGGTTCCTTTCAATATTCGCGCATATCGGATTGTAACTTCCTGAATTATGACCCCTGATTATACGAAAAATCGTGTTTTTAGCTTGTGGTCACTCTAGAAGTCACAATTATTATTATCCGATTTAAAAAAACGTTCGAATATATCACCGTTACACTATATTGTTGGTTGAGTTTGAATTTTGTGAAAATCGGACCAAAACTGCTGGACAAAATGGCAGGCCCTTGTAATATGCAAATAGTGTAAAAAATATGGTATATCAAGGTTGTGGACCCTCTAGAGGTCACAATTTTCATCCGATTTCGATGGAACTTGTAATACATGTTTATAACTCAAAGATCTTGATTCCTTTTCGATATTCATTCATATTGGATCGTAACTTCCTGTCCTGAATTATCTCCCTTGATTGTACGAAAAATCGTGTTTTTGGCTTGTGGTCACTCTAGAGGTCACAGTTTTTATTCAATTTAAAAAAACATTTGGATATATCACCTTTACACCATAATGAATGTTGACTTCGAATTTCATTAAAATCGGACCAAATCTGCCAGACAAATTGTGTAAATATATGGTATATCAGGGTTGTGGACACTTTAGAGGCCACAATATTGTGATCTGATTTTGATGAAACTTTATATTTATGTTTATATCACAAAGATCTTGATTCCTTTCCATAATTGCGCATATCTGAACATAACTGGATTATGGCCCCTGATTGTTCGAAAAATGGCATTTTTACCTTGTGGACCCACTAGAGGTCACAATTTGTATTCAATTTTAAAAACGTTTAAATATATCACTGTTACACATCAATAAGGGTTGAGTCTGAATTTCTGACCCAAACTGCCAGACAAAATGGCAACTCCTTGTAAGTTGTACGCAAATAGTGTAAAAGTATGTAATATACCAAGGTTGTGGACTCTCTAGTACTAGTAGTCACAATTTTGAATTTCAGCAATTTCCATTAATCTCTTCTTGAGTTATGACCCTTGTTTACTTTGTTGAACCTTCAGACCGCTCGAAGGACGAAAGTTATCATCCAGTCTGTATGAAATCTATATGCATTATATAAAATCGTGAAACAATAAAGCATATTGAATTTCAACAATTTCTGTCATTTATTTCTAGAGTTATGGCCCTTGTTTTACTTTCTTAAACCTTGTTCAAATGACAAAAGTTATCATCTGATCTGTATGAAATTTATGTTCATATTTCCAGAGTTAAGGCCCTTGTTTCAATTTGTAGAACCTTGTGAACCTTCAAATGAGAAAAATTATAATCTGTAATCATCTTGTAATTTCATTTCATCATGACTAAGTTCCTTAAACATTATGATAAACAATGTGATCGCTCTATGTTTTATAAAAAGATATACATGTATGTGCAAGTAATTAATGAGTGTCA
Source organism: Patella vulgata (assembly GCF_932274485.2). Lineage (NCBI taxonomy): Eukaryota > Metazoa > Mollusca > Gastropoda > Patellidae > Patella > Patella vulgata. Next base: position 68,378,703 of record NC_065879.2, on the reverse strand, counting down.
TCTATTTATTTTGAGACTGAGACATGGGGCATCAAGTTGACATTGGCTTGTTGCCTTTGATCAATTTGGAAAACCTTTTTGATGATCCAAAAGCTAAACCTAACTTATTTAATTATCGATTTGAAATCATTATATTCAACAGATTTAATGAAGCATATTGATTTTAACCAATTTTCAATAATTTAAGAAATATAATGCTCTTGTTTATTTCTAAAGTTCTTGTGTGTTTTGGCCTAAAGCGTCTGTTTTAATAACTAAATTCTACATAAAGTGTGGATAAATCAATATTAAAAATTGTTGTGTTTTTGTTTTATTTCCAGAAAATCGTAATTTGGCTGATCGTGGTAAATGGAAACACGATCTGTTTGAACAACAGGTTAAAACAGAAAAAGCAGATTGAGTGGATAAAGTAATGGAACTTGAACATTTTAAATAGTAAACCAGAGGTTCTCATTGGATAATTGTTTAAATATAATTCAAATGGCGTTTTTATTTGGATATTGAAGAGACATTTAAAATATATGCATGATGGATAAAAGTGGTTAAATTTTATGGATGAAGGCAAATAGTGGAGGTTTTAGTGTAGTGAAATTGATAATCTAAAAACTTCTTCGGAAAAAAATGTGGTATAAGCTAGTGGATATACAATGTATAAGCTTATCAAATTAGATTTTTGAGGAATTTATAATCAAATATTCTGATTTAGTATGTTGTATTTAAAACATACAGATGGTAAATTCATTACAAATTGCACTGAGCTTTGTATCATAAGACAGATAATATTTTAATAATGATGTTTCTTTCATAGGACTTGATTACTTTGCATGAAACTAGTTCAGTTTGGGTGATGTGTATTGTATGCATGTCATTTTAATTAAAACAGGTGTGACTTTCTTTCCATTAATGTCAAAAGACCTGTTTAAGAAAAGCATTTCTAGTCCTGTGATGACAATAAAACCAATCAAATGTCTGGGTAATCAAAGCCTTTCAAAAATATTGCTGGTATTTTCTGTATATCAAAGATTTGATTGGTGGGTAGATCTGGAGTCAGCCAATCACAAGCTCAGCATTTCTAAACACATCTAGTAAATATCTTTTGACTAAACATCTTTGGAGTAAACAGCCAAACAAAATAATGGAATTAAATGTTGGTATGTTTTTAATTTGACTGCATGTATGTTCAATTGCAGTTTTATCATGGAAAGTTACATTTTGAAATTGATCTTTTAAAAAAGATTTAAGTGTTCATTCATTGTATTGTTGTGTTATTGATGAAGTGTCTTTGAAAATTAATATGAAATTGTATAGTATAATGTTGGAAGTTTGACGAAGTTATGAATGTGAAGTCTATAAATTATTTTCTTAACCTTGATGTTTCAAATTTTTTTTTTAGCAAATAATTTTTCCAAAATTTAATTCCTATCTTTTTGTATTGGGAAGAGCAGGGGTGTCTAGCAGTCTAAGACGCAGGGTTTATATCATAAGTCTGTTATTGATTCAAGTGGAGTAGTTTTAATCCCAAGCTTGTATGCGACAAGGACTAGGGTCACCTGCCCAATCTTGTGAGTTTTTTTCTCTGGATCCTCTTAGTTTCCTGCTGCTAAAGTGCATACAAATTATTGAAATAAGATTGTACCTTTAAATTGGATTGTACATGTATATTTTAATAGCAATTTATTAAACTATTTGATTTTTCTGCCATTCAAATTGACTGACAGGTAAATTTCTCAGCAAGACATTTTTTACTCATTGCCTAGTAAAAGATGACTGAAATGAGGCTAAGGATGGGATCCACTATATGCTTCAGTGTTTGTTTGATACTTGGTTATAGGTGGCAACATATTCCAAAGTACTATAAATTTGAGACAAATAAAGTAAAGTGGTCAAATCAAAAAACAAAAAAAATCATATAAAGCAAAAAAGAAAGATTCATAAAAATTTTAAAGGTTAAGTGGTTAAGTGAACCTCTTGGATCCACCCAGAACAATCTGATTAAAACGCAGATCCTATTACTGTTGTGAAGTTTTAACCAATGTAATGAAATGATCTGTTTAGTAGGACTTTGCACAGAATTCTAGCAGTCATCTACTGAGCAGTTGAGAACAGATCAAAATTTAAATATACATACATGTAATCTATGGTCAGTTCACCTCTGTGTTTTCACCTATATAGCAGTGAGAAGATGTATATAGAATGGAGGCAGTTGAAGTGTAAAGAAACAACATTTAGATTTGTATTTTAATCAGATTGGACCCAAATCAAAGACTGGGGTACCATTTTAATCATATATTTATAACTCTTACTGTGAGTATGTTTTATGAGAATTAGGATTTGTTGAATTGAAAATATTGCATGTACATGCAGTGTGTGCTTTAATTTCGATGCAATCACTTTATTATGTAAAATACATGTATATATGATTATCATCTTATCTTTGTTCGCCTGAAATAAATATTAAACATATAAAATTTGTTTTTATACGACAACATTTTCATGTGGATGTATATTGCTGTCCCCCACGTCCGTCCATCCACAATTTGTTTGTGGACACTCTACAGGTCCCAATTTTTATCCGATTTTGACAAAACTTGAAATATAGGTTTATCCCCAAAAGATCTTGGTTCCTTTCTATATTGGCATGTATCGGATTGAAACTTCATAGATTATGGCCCCTGATTGTACGAAATTCCTGTTTTTAGCTTGTGGACACAACAGATCACAATTTATATCTGATTTAAATGAAACTTGAAACATATGTTTATAACCCAAAGATCTCTGTTCCTTTCGATATTCGCTCATATCGTACCGTAAGATCCTGAATTATGGCCCCTGATTGTACGAAAAATCGCTTTTTAACTTATGGAACCTTGATCTCTGCCAAGCACTTGTTTTCTGCATCATCTCAGACAGTTTCACATGCTTGGTATTGTCAACATCACCCATCCCCAGTTGCTATGGTAAATACCCCCCCCCCCCCCAATTTGGGTCGACCCTCCCCCCCCCCCCCCCTTTCGTAATAATTTAAAAAATAAAAAAAAATATACTATTCAAAAAAAGTAGGGGATATTTGATTTTTAAGTGTTATTAAAGTCACCTAATGAAACTGACGAAGAAACAAATGACAAAATGAAATGAAGTTCACATTCATCGATTTATTCCAAATGATCGTTAGACTAAGTAAGGCACAGACTGACCATTATAAGGGTAAAATGATACCCGGGGTCAAACAGCAAAGTTACCACAGCATCACAACCAAGTCAGTAACGGGTAAATCCTCCTCTGTTTGCCAAACAAGCATTGATCCGACGTGGCATACTCCTAATGAGACGTCTAAGGTCATTTTGGTCCAGATTGTCCCATTCCTGTTGCAACGCAGCAGCAAGTTCTTGGACATTGGCAGGATGTTGTTGACGTTGACGTAACCTCTGTCCAAGCATGTCCCAGACATGCTCGATGGGGGAGAGGTCGGGACTCAGTGCTGGCCAAGGTGATGTGGTGATGTTCTGTTGTTGGAGGTAACCTGTAACGATCCTGGCCCTGTGACATCTTGCGTTGTCATCCTGGAAGATGAAACGGCGGCCATGACGTCGTGCAAACGGCACAAGATGTTGTCCCGGTAGTACTGGCCTGTAACACGCCCTGCAACAACATGTAAAGCCGTTCTTCCAGCAACAGTGATGCCTCCCCACACCATAACAGAACCACCCCCAAATCGATCATGTCTGATGACGTTAACGTCTGGGAAGCGCTCGTTTCGACGACGCCACACCCTCCTACGTCTGTCTAAAAAATCAACAGTGAACCTTGACTCATCTGAAAACATCACATTGCTCCAGCGTCGATTATCCCAGTGTTGACGATCCCTACACCAACGACGTCTTGCCTGAATGTGATGATCTCTCAAACAAGGGATCACGCGAGGACGTCGGGCGCGAAGGTGACCCCTATGCAGTCGATTCCGAATCGTCTGGCCACTCACTCTCACACCAGTGTCTGTTTGAAGACGAGCGCTGATCTGATTTGCTGTGATGACACGATTTCTCAAGGCCAAGGTACGGATAAATCGATCCTGGGCTTGAGTTGTCGCCCTTGGTCGACCTGAGCGTGGTCTGTCCTGTACAGATTGTGTATCACGGTATCTGGACCATAGCCTGCTTATGACAGACTGAGAAACATTCATCGTCCGCGCGGTTGTGCCGATCTGTAGCATGCCAAGGGCACGTAACCTTTCATTTTGGGTAAGCCGACGCATATCAAAATTTGTTTTCTGGTCACTAAAACAATTAAACTGATGTTTCCACCCTGGAATTCAATGCCACAATGACTGTAACATTCAAAGTCAGAGTCGTGCAAATCTTGGGTTGGACCCCCATGATGATCCCAAGCATCACCTGCATTCCATGCGGTAGCTATTGGTGCGTTTGGGCGTCACATGTAACTGGAAATGTTTCTTCTGTTAGGTTCTATAGTGACTTTTTTCGTAGTCATTTGCATATTTTAGTATTATGCCCCCAAAATCAAATATCCCCTACTTTTTTTTAATAGTATATATTGTGATAAGTTTTGATAATCAATACCTTCTACGATGATTAATTCCCACTCAGTCATAGGCTTACATGTTGTAGAGTCTGAGTGAGATTTCTTACCGCGGCAAGAATATTCATTCACTTTGATTCACCCACTCTGTTCGTTTGACACCCCCCTCTCTGTTCGGATAAGCTTGTGATTTTTCGAAAGACAGTATGTGGTCAATTCTGCTAATCTTGACGACCAGTGTCTGAAATACTGCCAGGCTGCATTTCCGGCAGCCTATTTCTCAAAAATATCGTGGCGAAAATATTCATTGACTTTGATTCACTCACTCCGTTCGATCATTTGACACTTTTCTCTCTGGTCGGATGAACTTGTGATTTTGCGATAGGCGGTATCTGGTAAGCTCTGTTGTCAGACTGCATTTCCAGCAGTCAATTTTCAAAATTTTCTGGTGCAGGTCCCCCATACCCTCCGTAAGGGCTCGCTACAGGGGCGGATCCGGGAATTTTTGCAGGGGGGGGGGTCATGTTCCTGAGACAATGTATCTCCCCCCCCCCCCGCATGGTCTCTATCGTCATTTTGGAGTATATACATACACATTAAGCTTTTAAAACAGAGAAATCCAACACCTCGTTTGACGTCAATTTTTATTATGAATTAATACAATGACACTGTGATTCAATTTCATGGATGCAAAGCATTAATTGTGATATCACATAATATCTATATCATTATCTCGTGCTTTGACTGTCCCAAATCTGACGATAAAGGATAAAGCACACGGCCGAGAAACCTTTCTCATAAAGTGTTGATTTACCAAAAAATTTATGTAGCTGAGCGGGGGGTGGGGGGGGGGGGTCGACCCCCAACCCCCCCTCTGGATCCGCCCCTGCGTTACTTTGTCTCTCATGTGGGGCCTTCGTCGAGGTTCGTTTGAGACTTTCCGCTCTGGTCGGATAAACTAGTGGTCCGGCGACAAGTGGTATCTGGTTAGATCTATTTATCTCGACAATCAGTGTCTGAAATGCTGCCTCACAGGGGTAAACCCCATTTCTCTCTCTCTTGCCTCACAGGGGTGGGGTGGGGGATACCCCTAGTTGAAGCTCGCGCCTTTCCGACCTTAACCTTGAACTTCACCCAGCTTTGCCCATCCCACCTGAGGATGTCACCAAACACTTGAAAGATTGATTGTTTTAATGTATATTTAATGAAGAGAACAAATTTTAAACAAATTCCCATTAACAGGGTTACCTAACACTTGTAGACGACGTGGCGTTGGCTGCAGATGATGTTAAATATTACGAAATGTTCAGGTAATCATCACTCTATAAATACTGAACGGAATTTAATAATTTCGGGCTAATACCTTTTAGAGATTTAACTTAAGAATATTATAGTGTGCAAGGGATTCAGAATCTATGAAATGACGTTCGATAGCTTTAATTAACAGGGCCATGCTGATTTTAACAGAGTTTCAGAAATTAAAGTCCGAGTACGTATAAAATTTAAGCTACAAAATATAGAGGATTTACCTTATCACAAAATATGGGCTCAAAATATTGAGTCGTATGGACGTGAACGCCAAAAACCGCTTATCCGGACACGTAACCCTTTTAAGATTTCGGGTCAAATTTTTCGTTGGGTAACCCGATAATCTATTGCTGTTCCTTTAGAGATCTATACAGTGTATGGCCAACGTGCTATACTTGATGACGAAGGGTATATTTCACCTACACGTTATTTTTATAAAATAAAAGCCGGGGTTAATCTAGACACCGTATAATACAGTTCGGGACACCGGTCTACATTACCAGATAAAGACTGACGGGTTTAAGTTGTCGGAAAACGTATCACGTATATTAAGTTAGTTGCTCGGCCCTATGATAGAGGATTTTAAGGGCTTTTCACACATAATTAAGCAGTTTTATCCTCCAAAATATAATCGAGATTGGCTCCTTAAAGATGCATTATGTAAGATTTAGATATCGAGCTAGCAATTCTTGCTATAATAGTTCGAAAATAGATAATGTAAAATGAATAATTTGAAAATTTCATTTCAATTGCGATCGAAGATATTAGCTTTTGAATGTTTGACAAGAAGAGTTAAATTAACTTCAACCACCGTACTGGTTGTTTGAAGCTAAGTCTCGCTCCTCCATGTTTAGCTTAAATCAAAATATGGCTGATATCCGATGCCATCGAGAGTTGATTATGGCCTGGATAAGTTAATTAATGTATAATTAATAATTTAGAAAACATTTCAATCCTAAAGAAAGACCTGCAATAGGCAGATTTAGCTCTTGCATAATGTATGTTTAAGTAAATGGGGATAAGCGTGCATATTGAACAAAACACATTGTGGTTCTATATTTAGATATCACTGTTTATTTGTCTTTATCATCCTCACAAATATCTGTTAATTCAATGCCGCTGAAAAATATAAACCAGAAATAAACAACAATTTTGGGCGTAGAAATAAAATTTAAGCAGCCGAGGCCTGTCTAATTTAAGTAGTTGACACTTGCATTAATCTACCCTTCTCATTTGTGACTGGTCGGTAAATTGTTACGATGCCCATTTGTCCAGCGTTACTCAATTAAATTCGAGAAATTGAGTTAAAGGAGGTAAACCTCTAAATCAATATTTTCCATAAAAGCACGAATTACAATTCAATATTGGTGGTGTTATCTTGCCGTGAAAATATAGGATCCTAATATCCAATATATAAGACAAAATGAACATTGTTAAATCAGTACACGAGTCGTGTAGGGCCTAAAGTTCACCTATCTTACCGAACATACTTGATTATAAATTACAATAATTGTTTTAAAAATTAAATTGAATATAAATCGCGTTATATACATATACATTCATATTACATTAATATGTGGTTTTAGACCCATTTTTGTCTTTTTAAGGTTCCATACAAGAGCCATACGTCCTTTAATCATGGTGTTCTGGACAGTTTTTCGTCTGTAGTATAGTCAGTGGCAGCGCCAGCCGCCGGTGGCTGGAGGTGCAAAGTCTAAGGTTAAGGGGGCAAAGGCACGAGCGTCAACTAGTCGGAGATGGGGGGGGGGGGGCTCCCCAGAAATGTTTGAAAAACAGGCTGTCGGGGAAATGCAGTTTGGCAGTATTTCAGGCACTAACCGTTGAGATAAACTGTCAATAGGATGGACTTGCAAAAATCGACGAAGCCCACTCAATAGCACCAAATTAGGGAGTCCTTACGGGGGTATGAGGGACCTCCCCCAGAAAATTTTGAAAAATAGACTGCCGGAAATGCTTTCTGGCAGTATTCAGCCAGACACCGATTGTCGAGATAAATAGAGCTTGCCAGATACCGTCCGTCGCCTCATCACTGGTTTACAGGCCACAAATTTTAATGGATTGTCTTGGAACTTAATCTATGTATTGCTTATAGCCTAAGGACGACAACTATTGATTTTGGTGCATGCCCCGACTCCCAAGGGCAGAGCCACGCCCAATTTTTGTGTTTTTCTTCTACAGGCTGGAATTCTGAATAGGTCATCTTGGAACTTGGCATATTCCTTATACCGTAAGGTGGCAACAATTTATTTTGGTGCATGTTCCGATCCCCCGAGGTGTCGTACTGCACCCACGTTTTTGTTAACTTTTGTCTGTAAAAACTCTACAGGTTGCAATTTTTAACAGATTTTGTTCAAATTCAGCATATCAGTCATTTCAATAACAGACTTGTACCTATTTACATTGTTCCATATCCAATCCCCAGGGGCAGAGTCACGCCCAATATTTGTGTTTATCGTCTACAGACTGTAATTCTGGATGGATCATCTTAGAACTTTGCACATTTATTCCGTATATCGCAAAGACAGCAACTATTTATTTTGGTGCATGCCCCGCCCCCCTGGGCCGGTGTCACACCCACTTTTTTTGTTAATATTTAGTCTGTAAATTTGGTAAAACAAACCCCAACGCCTAGCCTTCTTTGCCTCTTGTCATATTTCATGCTCTTCATTTTAAAAAGTAGCTTATCAATCAAAGCAGGAATGTGGACGTATATTGCAGCGGTAGTGATGCTCTTGTTTATACTTTCGATGGCCTCTACTGCATGAAGATTTGACCAGTTGTAGTGGGAGGTCGCGTTATGGGTCATACAAGCGGCTTTTGACCCTATGACACCAGACATCTGATTAACCAACCAGCGTTGATGTTTCTTGTAGGATACCCACAATCCCGTGTATAGCAACTCTTCCAGATCCTTATGTAGTAAAGACAAGTAAAACGAAATTTTGAACTATAGGATTTGTGTTTTAATCAGATTGAATAATTCGTGGACAAGAAGTTGTTTTGTTTTAAAATAAAATAGCATCGATGATTGCATAATCATGGTCTTAAACTTTACATGTTCGGCGTTTTAAAAAGTCAGTATATTACCATTAATTTTTTTCTACGGTTGTTGTTGAATTTTGATAGCAACAAACAGAATCTTTTTCTTTCAAACAAATATGCGACGGCCCTTGACTCCACCCAGCCCCATCACAATCAGCAGGTAACATACACACACCAACTATATCTGTATCATTATTAGCTCCACAAACTGAAAATAATATAGATAAATAGAAAAAATAGGCACAGAAAGCAAAAGACAGATACATGGTAAATAATGATAGGCGGGTAGTAAAATAGAGTAGTAAAATAAAGATAAATGGTAAAGTAGGAGTATGCCGTGTGGGGGTGGGTAGCAAACATATAAATGGGAGTCGTAAAAAAGAGAAGATAGTAGACGTATGTAGTAAAAAAGAGATAATAGGTAAACAAAGGCAGTAGAGATAAATAGAAATAAATAGTAGAGGCATGTAGTAAATAAAGATACATACTACAATAAGGAATGGTAAAACAGAAATAAATAGTAGAATAGAGATAAATAGTAAAATAACGGTAGTAAAATAGAGATAATTAGTAGAGGTAGTAAAATAGAGATAATTAGTAGAGGTAGTAAAATAGAGATGAACAGTGAAATAGAGGTAGTAAAATAAAGATAAATAGTAAAGTAGAGGAATGTCGCAAAATAGAGATAGATATTAAAGTAGAGTTAGTAAAATAAACAAATAAATAAACCGTCCCTTCAATTGTTATGTTGAATGAAATTCTAATATTCTGAAGCAATTGATATAAACAGTATATAGCCTATAGAAACATATTATTCATATGTTTATATAAGGTATAGGCCTACCACCTGACAACATAAACAACATCGCAATAAAACACTGTTGTAAGATTTCAATAATACTGAATCGCAAATAAAGCTGATTAATCAAAAAATAAACTAGGACAAATATTGATTAAAATTAAATGACAGTTAAAATACACATTTTACTTTTTTCTATAATGTGCTAAAGAGGCAGTATCAACAAAAAAATAAATCTAATGAAATGAAATGGGGTTTAACGTCCTACTGTTCTGCTCCTAAACTGGGCTAATGAAGACGGGTATACCCCATACAGTGTGCTATGAGGGAAATTTTGCCCGGGCAGCGGCGCTACGGCCTACTCTTATATCGTATTCCAACTGCCAAGGGGTCTTTTACGTGCACGTCAATGTGCACACGGGACCTCGGTTTTTCGTCCCATCCGAACGACTAGCATCTATGCTTGTCAGGCCCTCCGTCCTACATCACTGACAAGAGGAAACCACGCCGGAAAATCTGGATGAACTTTCTCGGCCAATGCAGGGATCGAACACCCGACCTCCAGGCTAGCGAGCCAGCGTCTTACCCACTTAGCCACCGTGATCCCCAAATAAATCTAATAAATTAACAATATTCCACATAATATTCAGAATAATCCTAATCTAAATTCAAAGCACAGAACGCATTTTATACTTTCTCGATGTCATCTGATACTTGAGATTTTAACTTGATTAGAACGGTTCTGCAATTTAATGATTTAATTTAAAAATGGGAAAGCGCGACTAAGCTTCGCCAGTACCGTGGTTACGACAATACACAACCAATACATACATCTTGTCAAAACTACAAACAGTGATAACATCCTTCAGAATAAAGTAATTTGTATAAAATTTTCAATATATTCATTTTGCAATATCTATTTTTGAACTATTAAAGCAAGAAGGGCCAGCTCTTTATCTAAATCTTACATAACGTATCTTTAATGCATTTGAGGCCAAAGGAAAGACCTACAATAGGTAGATTTAGCTCTTAATGTATCTTTTATTAACTAGTATAATTATATAGTATACTCTAATTACGAAAGCAGACTTTCAACATAAATATTGCCTGGGTAAATTACAACGTAAATCCAAGAGCTGGGGATTAAGCCCACTTACAACGAAAAATCGCTTTAAATGGTGCCAAAAATATGCAAGTGACATTTTTCGACTAGCTGTTATTTCGACATTGTCAGCTCACAACGTCAGGTTTTGTCTTCATAGCAAAGTACAGCGTTTAAGCACACATGTATTATCTGGCAATGCCTCTTTAAATATAATCAATAGATTCATAGAAGATAATATACCTACTGCAAAATGATATGTATTGTGATAAAGTATAAACATTATTTCATTTATTACACTGAATTATATCACGTGGCGCTTTATTTATACTGTTATATTATAGCCATTTTAATTATTAAACCCGTTCGTAGTATGTTCTCTATTTAAAAGGCCAATACCGATAATATTTTGGAGAATAAAACTGGTTAATTTTGTGTTAAAATCACATAAAATCCTCTACCTTAGGGCCGAACAACTCACTTAATATATTTGATACGTTTTCAAACAACTTAAACCCGTCAGTCTTAATCTAGAAATGGAGACCTGTGTCCCAAGCTGTATTATGCGGTGTCTGGATAAAACCAACCTTTTATTTAAAATAATGTGTAGGTGAAATTTACCTTTCGTTATCAAGTACAGCACATGGGTCATTCACTGTATAAACCTCTAAAGAAACGGGAATCGATTATCAGGTCACCCAACGAAAGAACTGACCCAAAATCTTAAAAGGGTTACGTGTCCGGATAAGCAGTTTTGACGTTCACGTCCAAATGACTCAATATTTTGAGCTGAAATTTTGAGACAGGGTAAATGCACCATTTCTTTATATTTTGGCGCTTAACTTTCATGCGTACTCGGACTTTTAATTTTGAGACTCTGTTCGATTCGGGATAGTCCCTTTAAATACTCCATTTTTATGAGCCTATGTCTCGGTTTGACTAGCTAACTGACTTAGTTGCTTCTTGGTTCACTGTTTTCATATAAAACGTATTTTATAACATCCGAGAATTATACATGTACTCTGCTCGATAACTTTTTAACAGCCCAACTGTTTATTGAAGATGCATTATGTAAGATTTAGATCAAGAGCTGACCGTTCTCGATATAGTAGTTCCGAAATGGATAATGCAAAATGAATATATTGAAAATTTCATTCAAATTATTTTATTCTGGGCCAAGTTATCACTGTTTGATGTTTTGACAAGATGCGGCATAGATTGTTTATTGTCGTTATAACCGTAATTGCTAATCAATTCACCATGTTTTAATTAAATCATTAAATGGTGATCGTGTTTCGATCCGTTTAAATCTCCACCATCCGACGTTCTAGTGAATTGATTATAGGCTTGATTAGCGAATAAATGTTTAAATAATAATTTATGTTACATTTGAAGTCAAAATAAAGACCCCAGATACCCCTATACCCCAAATTTCAGACTCGGGACAGACCTAGTGTAGCCGCCAACCCCGAACAGACAGACAAACAGACAGACAGATAAACGACAGTCACAAATATTAGTATAGATATTATTATTAGGTCTGGTAAGTACTCTATTGTATATCATGGATGTTTAATATTTTACTTGTAACAATGCCAAGGCTATGGTCGCTGTTGCTTTGTAATTTAAACAAAAAAAGGTACCGAATCAAATCGGGAGCTGCGTCAAACCGCCACACCGGTGGCATTCAAATCTCTTATCAAATATTATTATAAATATTATTATATAACTATGTTAACCTGTATATGGTTGGTGACCGCCTCTCCCTAGCGGTGTCCACCATTATCGTAACCGTTAGACACTTTTGGCTACTCGTTTATAAAGGGTACAACAGGCCAAATAGTTCAAATATATTTTAACAGTCAACGCAAAGACTTGTTATTATGTAATTAAGCAAATCTGGCTAAATATACAAACCTCCCATAATGAATAATGAAATTATTACTACTTTTACACCTACACCACATAACGAAAACACCAATTTATTTGTTTAAAAGGTACTCACGTATTCCGTTCGGTTCTGTTTTGTCTGAGTTGGTCGTATATAGAGAAATTATTAGAACAGCTAAAAAACCCACTATCATTCTATTATACACACACGTTGGGTCTCCACGAATAAAGTCAATTAATAATGAATAATGTATGGAAGCGAATAGATTAAACGACCCATAATCTCGGATGGTTTAACCGTAACAAAGAAAATTAGCACAGCTGTGGATCAAGTGAGAACACCGGGGCGTTAATTTTTCCTGCGATATAACTATTGGAAGAAGGCGATAAACATCACCCAATCAGCCACGCCCAATAAGTTTATGAATTATAACGCTGCATTACACGAAAAGTTCATTAGCTCTAAAGATCTTCGCTGGTCGATGAAACAATTATAATTTGCGATTTGTCGTGGTTTGACTATATCGAGGTGTTTAATTAGAATGTATGCTGACCCATCGCTGAAATATAGGTATCTTAAGATTCTTTATGTGCCCTTTTCAACAAACTCCTGTCAATTCAACCTACACCCCTCGCTCTTCTCCAAGCCAATGTGTCCACTCTCCTCGTACACTAATTCATATGTACAATACTAGCTAGTGAATGTCAACTACTGGTAAATTATCGATTTCAATAGAAATGCCAAATTACCACCCACAGTTGACGCATGTAGATAATGCAAAGTAATGGCTTATTAATCGGTGGGACATTTCGATTTTTAATGTCATAAATAGATGTTCTATTTATAAATTTGTTTTTAAAAATTGTCTAAATTAATTATAGTCTGTTCTGGTTCGATGTACTCGGAGGATCAAGAATTTTAAACCTAAAGCACTGACGGTTACTGAATGAACATTTGGTTTAAACAATATCCTCTGTTTATTCATAATTATTAGAAAATAACCATACAGGCACACAGTCTAAGGATAATTATGACAACAAGCAAATGGCTTATGAACACCGCTTCCTGATGTGGAAATTCTAGGTAAAAGTGAGAGTGCATTAATCGACAGTAGGTTGAACATTAATACCTAGTCGAACTAAAACATGAATAAAGAGACAAACCGAATAGTACTTAAAAAAGCCTAATCATTCCAGACTGCTAATAGGGCCATCGCGGCCAAGTGGGTGTGAATGGGGATTTTCCGGTGTGGTTTCCGCTCGTGAGTGGTGCCGGGCGAAGTACCTGGCAAGGGGCAGTGTCTAGTTGTTCGAATCGGGCGAAAAAACGAGATCACATATTATACTCTTTGAGGAGCAGACATTAATGTACCAAAACAGCTTGAATTAGATGGTGAGAAGCCAGAAACGCAGTTGTCCTGGCAAGGTTCCCCACATTGCACATAGCATTGATATGACCGTGTACATTATCCCAGTTCGTTCATTTCATTTCCAGGAACAGGATATTTTATTGTTTATAATAAACTTCAGACAATTTTATCAAATCCCTGACCCCACGGTCAAGGATATACTTAAAGGTCTATGGTTGACATAGAAGGAATGATTTTAAAAACAATTGAGAGATCTAGTAGCTGTGGCTACCTTTTAAACCAGTTTGTTGACTGTGTACCTTTACAGAATGTGAAATGGTGATCGTCGAGTGTTGTCTCCGGGTTTCCGGTTCCCTGGTTCCTTCCACTGCTAAAAGAAAATATTGGGAACTCGGTGAGTTTGACACTTGCTCACTAACCAGGAGGTAGCTGGTTAGATCCAGGTTGACCAAGCAAGTTCCTCGGGATTTTCCTGACTGGTTTTGCCATCTAAGTAGTGCTGAGGAAAATGTCTGCCAATGAAGAACATCAAGTCGTTCGGATAGAACTACCAACCAAGAGCCCGTGTATTATAAATTTGACAGCATTTTAAAAAATGCCAAGACAGTTGGAAATTGAAATGAGAGAAATCGGGAGCGCCGTTGTCAAAGCAAAACATTTCTCATAACACACAAAATAAATTCTTCATTAACCTGGTTGGTGCAGAAAATAAGAGGTTAAACCTCATTTCATTTTAATTTCGTAAGTATTTTAATGATGAATAACCGGTAAACTATAACACATACTCATGGAAGAACATTTGATTTATTTTAGAGAAGTTTCGAATAGTAATCTCTTATCGTATTGTCTCTTGCTAGGCCCCTCACCATGCACCACTGACAAGGGTGAAAAGCGTCGAAAATCCAGATGAACGTTCTCGGTCCACACCGAGATCGAACATGGGACCCCTGGATTAGCGAGTAAACGTCTTACTCACTGAGTCACCGTGGCTCCCCAAACTTATGTTGAACAATAATTTATGATTATTTTGTTTATGCTTCCAATTGATTCAAAGTGAAGTTACACAATTTATAAGTATTGTATTGATGCTACCATTTGAAACAAATTCAATATGCTCGTCGATTTATAATATATATTACTATCAATATGGAACTGATATTATTAACAATATTTCTCGCTCGGTTACGTTTTTTTTTTATTAGTATATATTTCAATTATGATCCTAATCTCTGTTATACCTAAACGCGTTCAAATACCGTAACCATGATTCATAACCAATATAAGTTTAAATTAGTCTCATATTATAAATTATATCATTTATATATCATCCTACATTTATACCATACCCCATTTTACCAGACACGCCCAATAAGTTACTTAATGAGATAAAGTCACAAGTTAGATCGTTCACTAATAGTTTAAAACTAATAAAATATGTACCATTTGAATACTGTTAACACATAAAATGAAACGGAGTTTAAGACAGGCATATTCCATGTATAGTGTGCTGTGAGGGACATTTTGCCAGTTCCGCTTACTCTTCATCTAATTCCGCCCGTGGTTCTTTTACGTGCACACTGGCGAGCACACGGATGGATGTATTCTTTTATTTGCAACATGGTAAAGCACCCCTGAATACGTATGTAAAAGGAGGCTATATAAGGCGAGATCAAGCCTTCTATTGAAGATGGAGGACCCGGAGAAAACCCACGAGGTTGGACAAGCGACCATACTCCATGTCATTTATAACCGGGGAATCGAAACCCTGCCAGTTGACCCAATGACAAACCTTATGATACAGCGTGCAAGCATTCGATCAGCCCCCTCCTCCTCCGAGACAAGTAGAGAGGTCAATAGAAATCAATGTAATAACCATAACTTTAGATATAATTAATTGATTGGAATAATGGGGTTTTTTTTGGGTTTTTTTTGTAAAAGAGATGTATTTTTGATTGTATGTGGTCTGGGAAGAATATACTCTGGCTTGGAGTAAAAACTACAGATTACCATATCTATTAAACTCACCTTTTCCTTAAAGGACAATATTGGTGTCAGTCATTATCACATTATGTGATAGAACTGGTTAAACACGTTACAAATATAATTTTAACACAGAGATCATTGCTACGATCGATGCGTAATGCAGGATTCAACAATCGGAAGTGACGAATGCAAAAGGAAAACACGAGTTATCCCTCTATATAACTGACTGAAGTGACGAGTGATAACAGATACATGGGCGAATTTTTGCTCACTAATAATTCCTTCGAAGATCAAAAGTTGTTGTGTAATGACATTCAATTACTCTTTTGAATTGTCAGATATCCTCTTACAGTCTTATATAACAACTTTTGGCCTTCGAAGGAATTTTTAGTGAGCAGAAATTTGCCCATGTATCTGTTATCGCTCGTCACTTCAGTCAGTTATATAGAGGGATAGCGCTATAAACCTCAGAATGCCTCGTTCGGCATTTTTGTCCAAACGTGTCAAAAACGTGTTAAAATTTTTGCCACAATTTTGCAACGTTCTAACGTGGTAAAAACAAAATGCCACGTTATTCTGAAGTTCCAAAACGTATTTTGTTTTAAAATTGCCATGTTTTTGGAACGAGTATTTTGTCCAGAACCAGGCTGTTCACAAGGTTGGATACCTTTTTTTCAAAAGGAGTGGGGGTGGGATTCAGCCATACCAAATAATATGCTGTTCCTGTTTTTATATAGTAAACGACGGGTTTAAGATGAAAACGTATCACGTATATTGAGTTAGTTGCTCGGCCCAATGGTAGAAGATTTTAATAGCTTTTAACACAAAATTAAGCAGATTTATTCTCCAAAATATA
Organism: Patella vulgata; assembly: GCF_932274485.2. NCBI lineage: Eukaryota > Metazoa > Mollusca > Gastropoda > Patellidae > Patella > Patella vulgata. The sequence goes on along the minus strand of NC_065879.2, from coordinate 68,361,796 downwards.
GTCCAGATCGACCCTTTAAATAAGAATCCAGACGTAGGCCGGTCACCTAAAGGATAAACATGTTATTATCATTTTTAATAAAGTTGTTCACATCGCCCCGCTTTTAATGTCATATAAACATAAATTGTGCCTATTTCATGTTTCGATGGAATTTAATTGGCCGTTTAGATACTGCTTTTGCAATTTTTATACATACAACTGAGTGCCAATTACATACAATTTCATGAGATATATTAAATATAATATCGTTTATTATATAAAAAAAAGGAACAGCATATTTGTAATTAATAATGTTCAAAGGCCTAAAATACAATTATTGAGTTCGCTCCGCTTTGAACTTGGCTGTTCTTCATTTCTCACACCTCTTTGTTGGAAATACTGTGTGAAAACTGCAACAAAAAACTTGACTGCTTTACATTTCTCACATCTCTTTGTTGGAAATATTGTGTGAACATATGAAACTGCAACAGAGAATGTAACAAACTCTTTTTATGCAACATATGTCATTTCTAATCGACTTTGCTTTGTGTTATTTTCTCTACATAATCGCTTCAAAGTGTCACCAAATAATATTATGCTGTCCTCGATACGCTCGACGAGACTTTGGTTTGGCTGAACCCCACCCCCAAACCGTTTGAAAAATCATGTATCCAACCTTGAGAACAGCCTCGTTCTGGACAAAATACCTCGTGCCAAAAACATGGCAATTTAAAAAAAAAATACATTTTGGAACTCCGGACAAACGTGGCATTTTGTTTTTACCAGGTTACAACGTGGCAAAAATTTTAACACGTTTTTGCCACGTTTGGACAAAAATGCCAAACGAGGCATTCTGAGGTTTATAGTGTAACTCGTGTTTTCCTTTTGCGTTCGCCACTTCGTATTGTTAAAACGTTAATTATACATCTATCGTAGCAATGATCTCTGTGATAAAATTGTATTTGGAACGTGTTTAACCAGTTTTATCACATATGTGATAATGACTGACACCAATATTGTCCTTTAAATGCATTATTTGAAAACTAAATTTCTTAATTGTGAAAAAATGAAGCGCCAACATTAAAGGATGACGTCACATCATTAATGCCCATAAATGAACATTTTCTTTAAATCGGTATAAAACAAAACAGAAGTCTGTAAGTCTCCAACAAATCTTTACATTTGATTCATATCATATGCGTTGGTACATATTTATGAGTCACGAAAATAAATTAAAACGCGTTTCTTGCAAGATGCATTATGTAAGATTTGGATAAAGAGCTAACAGTTCTGTCTATAATAATTTAAAAATAGATAATGGAACGGGTATATATTGAAAATATCAGCCAAATTACAGTATTCTGGGCAAAATTTTGAATGTTGGAACGATTTTCATTGCTACCATTGTTACGATAATAAACTCAGTCCCGATTATCAACTTTTAAATTAAATTATTAAATCGCGACCGTATTTCAAAAATCGCGAGCATCCGATGGTTTAGAGAGTTAATCATTTGAACAGCTGGCTAATTAATAATTTATATAAGTTTGAGGCTAAAAGAAAGACCTGCAATAGACAGAGTTAGATAATGCACCTTTAACAACCAGTATAAACCGAAAGTAGAAACTGGCTTGTACAGGAATCTTTCGTAATTACATCCATCTCTGCATCAGTTATTGTTTCTGTCTTTCCCTCATTCTTCGTCTCATTTCCCGCCTTCTTTCTGCTCTTTGTTATATTCTTGCTAGAAATGACTGGCAGTTCTGTAAAAGATTACACATAGAAAGAAATGCATTTAAACACAGCGTCATCTTCCCTATATTACTCATAGGTAACAGACCACCATAGATTTTCCTAATTACTGTAATATTTTTTCTATCATGCACGAGTTTAGGAATGGAAATCTTAGATACATAAAATGCAAGTAGTATACTAGTAAACATGTAATTAACTGCCCTATATGTTAACCTTACCAACATCTTAACTCTGTAATATTTCCGCCTCAAAATCAAGAATTTCCATCAATGTAAAGTGTAAATTTAAACTCCTGTCTCCGATTTTAGATAGTTTACATAAATCGTCATGCAAAGGGGTGGGTTGTGTGTGTGTGTGCGGGGGGGGGGGGGATTATACATATTTTCTCATTGGGAATCATTAGTTTCATTGTATTTTAATGCAAATCTCCAGTTACTTGATTTGGCGTGGAATAACCACATGCTATAATCAGTGGGTATCCTTCGCCGCAACTATAAAATCATAGATAATATACTATTGATTTCTGGTTGATAAAGAGCGCAGAAATTAAGTAATTATTTAAATGACTTCGAAATATCACCTGTAGTCGTCATATCATTGGTGCGTGTGCCCTTGTTCACTTGTGGGATGAGCCCATCAGTATCACCGGCCACAGAAATAGTGGTGGGCTTTAATACATCATTTAGTACACCTTCAGAATCATTATCGAAAGATGAAATTGGCCGTGTTGTATGGACGTATTTCTTGTTGTATTTTGGTGTGTCATCTCCAGGGATCAGAGTAACCTCGGACGATTCATCAGTTTTACTTCTATGGACATGAGTTACACGATTTTTATTGTTCCTCCAAGGAGAAGGCAACTTTTCTCTTGCTGAAGGATCAGTTGATTTAACAGTAGCGTCCAAAGCATTCCCCGGTTCGTCTTCTCGGGACTGACGGGTATTTCTAGATCGGTTAACCAGATTTGTAGGAGATCCTGGATTCCGGTTCAATGAAGATGGGTAGTTTTCATTGTCTGTTCGAGAATAACCCTTGGATGGAATTTCGTGATTTGATTCATCATCTACCTCAAACGGTTGCGCCAGATTGTTGGCTTTTTCTGTTCCCAGTTCTGACGCTTCCTCATCTTGACTGCTATCTGCAACACAAATATATTGCCAATGCTTTTTAAATACAAATGTGAGCATAGCTAATTCTGAGAAGTAATAAGAAGATGGGGAATAATAAATATACCCGAGCTAGATCCCACCCATTTCTTATTGCAAATTTAAACAAACTTCAAGTGGTTCTTCAATTCTTTTATATACCGTATCATAGACAACTATGGCATGTGCGAGGCTTTATTTGTGGTAACGCCTGCACCGTGACACAAGTAAATGTAGCCACACCACGCTAAGCCGTTACATGGTTTTCGGGAAAAGGGATGAGGTTCGTCTTATCGTGACCCCAATGCTTTACGCGAGATTTGAAACAAATCCATTAAAGTCTATAGCCTCGTGGTCACATGGGTTTGGAAGGTGTGTGTGTGTGTGTGGGGGGGGGGGGGGGGGGTGCATAACAATACAGTTTGTCCCCTCAGGCCACCAATGCTTTAATTTTAAAGAGTTATTACCTTCTTCACTTTTTGAACTGCCACTCATTAGCAAATAAACCAAATAATGCACAAAACTGTTTTTTTCGTTGATGTGATTCTTCATCTGTTGTTTGTCTGTTGAACAGGAAGATATTGTTTAAACCCGTCGTGATTATAACGTCTTACTTTTCTGCACCATCCGGGCTAATAAATACGGGCATACGCCACGCAGTGTGCTTCAAGGGAAATTTTGCACTAGCGCCGGCGCTACGGCTTATTCTACCCAGCAACATACGAATAATATGAAAAGCCAGTGTTTAATAATTTTGATAACCATAAATAGTTATGGGTAATGAAAAGAGCTTAAGCAAAATGAGGGAATATCTTGGTTACTACCCTTAAAGTGACAGTCTATATCTTACAGATATGCGCCTTTGTATTGCCTACAATATTGAATATTTTAGTACAAAGACGGTTACAGAGACTGTCACTTTAAGTTAGCAGAGATACAATATAAAATACAAATAAAACAACATTGAATATAAGAGTAGTATATTTTATTATAAAATTACAAAAATGCATCAAAACGTTTACAAAAAATAAAATGGAATGGTAGGTTAAAGTGACAGTCTCTGTATATAAGTCTTAAAACCCAAGTTATATTAGAGGTATTTTGGTGGGTTTCGGTTATTGTCTGCGATATCACCCAAGGTGGAAGCGAACGTTAAGCCTCAAGGAACGAGTGTGTTTCGGGTAAAGTATGATTAGTTGATACAAACAGACACGATTGTGATAAAATCTAAATCTAGATTACAATTTAGTTTGAATATTAAACTAGGCGACATTTTAATGAGATTGAATCCTGCACTACTGCCCTTATTATAAAAATGTTATACTATCAAATAAGTGTTTAAATGGTTATATAGATTTATTACTAAATGTTTAAAGGAGACGTCCCAGCTCATATAAATTCATGTCTGGTGTCTTTATATTATGTTATATTTAATAAAAGGAAAATAAACGACCAGTCTACATGTGGGGTTTTCGATAATATTTATCACTCTCCACATGGATACCCATGTTTATAAACTGTTTATAAACTTGTGGAGGTTTGTGAAATGTAATTTATAACCCTTTATCAGGACACAAAATTTACATTCGTAGGGAAATTTCTTATTTCAAAGCCCTTTTCAGACATGAGAAATGGTATATCATTTTGGCGATGCTTCTGCATCTTAAAGGCACTTATATCACGGTATAACATATAAAAAAACGGGGACATCTCCTTTAATATACGCATAACTAAATGTTTAATTTAAAAAATGATGTTGCTTAAAAAATCTTAAAATCGCTTTAAATGTTGGAGATTCAGATTACTAAACAGCTTATTTTCATAAAAGTTTTTAGATTTGGTTTTCTTACGTTCTTGGTGTTGGTTTATTTTCGTACGAAGATGATGGAAGAATCGCTGTCGCCAGGAACCATGGCCGTTACCATTGGAATCTTCTTCCGACGTTCCCCCAGATGAATTTCCATCTTCTGTAATAAAAATAAGTTTTCAAACTGAGGACATGCCCAATTCAAGAAAAATAAAATAAAAGTGTTTTAAGCAAGATTCCAAAGGGTCAGCTATCCCTGACATGAACGCGCCCTCTCTGATATACCAGAGGTATCTTTTCTTGTCTGTGATACCCCCATCCCCCTTGTTGGCAGCGGACGTTAACTCCCAGTCAGAAGCAGCAGCTGACATGAAAAATACTCCTCTCCAGCAGAGTTGTCTTCACTTGCAGTTCACACTAATGCTGGATAGCCTGACTTGCATGAGAAATGAAATGAAATGAAATGGGGTTTAACGTCCTACTGTTCTGCCCCTAACCTGGGCTAATGAAGACGGGCATACGCCATACAGTGGGCTATGAGGGAAATTTTGTCCGGGCAGCGGCGATACGGCCTACTCTTATATCGAATTCCAACTGCCAAGGGATCTTTTACGTGCATTCCAATGTATACATTGGACCTCGGTTTTTCGTCTCACCCGAAGGACTAGACAACTGTCCTTGTCAGGTCCTCTGTTCTGCACCACTGACAAGGGGAAACCACGTCGGAAAATCCAGATGAACTTTCTCGGCCAATGCAGGGATCGAACACCCGACCTCCAGGCTAGCGAGCCATCGTCTTAGCCACCTAGCCACAATGGCTCCGACTTGCATGAGAGAACCGTTGTCACATTAAGGGAAAAATTTTGAAAAAATGAAATAGGTTTAACGTCCCACTAATCTGCGTCGACTGGGCTCATGAAAACGGGGAAATCAATGACAGTCGTGTCCCCTTTGAGCCTTTACGGTATAGTTGTTGCCATGTGAGAATTCCCGTTCCGGTCCGATCATTTCTCTTACCATCTGATTCACCACCTGGCTTATCAAAACGATAACCATGATTGCTACCACGTGATATCTTCTTCCTTAAAATGTGTCTTGTCGTCAGGTAACGGTTGATGAATGGCGGCCATATTGGTTGCATATTAGAGTTGGTGATTGGTTTATTCAGAATTGATGACATCGTAGTCGTCATATCCATATTTGTTTCGCTGTTATGCAGTGTATTATGTGAGGAAGTAATAACGTCAGGTTTTGAGATATAATGAATTTCGTTCGATTTGTCGGTTGTGGATAACGGTCCACTATCGTCACCAGTGCCATGATTTTTAATATATCTTCTTGGTGGGTCTGTTACTGCAATAGAATATTTCAAATATAAGATTACACGCCAGAATGTTCACACATACCCCAAAAGTCAAAAATATGTACTCTGTTAATTTATAAAATTAAGCACACCCAGTTAAAAAATACCTTCACGAGGAAAAGAATGACTTCGACGAAAGACTTGGGGTCGTAACTTTTCACCTTACCATTTCCGATTTCAAGAATGATGCTGAATGCTGAACGATTTATGAGAAAAAACAATGAAATGCTCAATATGTTGGAGGAATAATCTTGAGAAAGGCATGGATTATCTATAAAATCGGGCCTACCTGTGGGCGAAGGTTGTTCAACGCCCGGTTTTTCATTCTGTGTAATGAAACTCATAGTAGTTCCCGACAGTTCTTGAGGTGAATCCCGAGATGCGTCAGGGGGAATACCAGGAGGGTTGTTATGGCGGTTCTTTCGAGTTACACCAGATGAGGGTGTGATGTTTCTTGTAATTACCGGAACATTTTCTTTGGTAATATAGTTTTGGGTATCAGTTTCTGGATTAGGAAGAACGGACGAATCGGGGTTTTTAGATTTAAAAGTCACACCACCAATATCATAAAGAGTTGTCACTGGATTTATTTTGGATGTCACGGTTTTAGTAGCAGGTGTTGTTAGCGGTGGCACGGAGTTTTGCGCAATTCCTAAATTTGGATTAATCAGTGTCGCAACCTGATTTGCAGATGTGGGAGTAGTTTGTAAGGTTCTGGTTGCTAAGGTTGTAGTATTGGGCATGGCAGTGGTTGTCATGGTAGTAGTGGTAGCGATAGTAGTTGTGGTTGTTCTAGCTGGTCGTGTAGGAAACGGCACATCAGAACAAGTTTCACAACATTCGGAAGTCCTCGTTGTTTCGTTGAAATCATTACAGGCCTCTTTAATACAGTTGCTTTGACGATCTCCAAACTCACAACCTAAAATGAAACAGTTTATAACTGTTGTCAGGTACTCTATTAATACCTTAAATCAATTTTCACCAAATTAAGTCAAAATGTAATTTATTCAAGCTTCTTACATTTTACAATTATGAGTTAATTGTTTGGAATCCATTGGGTGAGTTTAGAACAGAACGTCAGTGCTAACGTTAGTGTTTGTGTAAGTAAAAGAGTTAACCACAGCCTCTTAATCCTATGTCCAGGTTAGGAAAACGATTACACTTTTCAAAATATATTCAATTTTAAAATCGAAATTCATGGGACATTTTCAATAATCGAGGATGCTAGTACAATAAGGTGAACACGTGCCATTTAACACAATCTGCCAAGAATAGTATTTTTGCATAATTTTAGACCAGAACCCTAAAATTGACATACAAATGCGTTAAATATGAACAAATTGTAAAGAGAATTTGCTAAAAATGAATTTATTTGAAAAAATTAAATGATCTTATTTAAAAACAATATATGGCACTCGTCCACGTTATTGTATTCAATTAGTTTTTATCTATTTACCTTTAAGTACATTATTAGTGGATAATTATATGATTCGTGTGAGACAAACAGTTAAAACTTATGTTTTTACTTAATTATTTACCTCAAATCTCAACACTAACTCATTGTTTTGACCTCAACCCAATTTGCAACACTCTCTTCGCTCTTAATCACTGAAGTGTCACTCTAGTGTTTCCCTAATCTCAGCTCAGGAAAAAGCGGAAGCCATATGTGAATTCGTTTCCGGCAAGACTCAGTTTGCAACCTTGTTATTTTATCCACAATTATTTCCCTTTTTGGATTAACACTAGCGTTATATTACGTCATAAATATTTACTCAAACCCTACTTTTGCTCTCAGCCATTGCCTTTTTATTTACAATCAGTATGTTTTGTTTAATTTGTATACTGTACTCCGTTCGCGTCTGACATATTAACTTAGAAGCCGGATCATGTTCAATCACACTGTCTGTAATGATGAATTATACGGAAGTGTATGTGAATGTTTCTTCTGGGTTATAAACATTTGAAACATGGTCTGGGGAATCTGAATATTATATCTGTATGGTCTAATAGACTGGATAACCTGCTCTAATACGCCAGACCCGCTCCTACGTCACTCCTTTTCTGACTTGCATGAAGTCAGAATAGCGCAGTAACGTAGGAACCAGCCTGACGTCATTTAGAGCAGGTTATCCAGTCTATATGGTCTAATTGTCTAGCCAGTGTGCTTCATACTGTAAGGACTGTACGTGAAAGGAACTAAGCCCACCCGTCTTCGTTCGCGGAATTTCTCTGGGTCTATAACTGAAACAATGACAACCGGTTATCATAACACATTACATACAAATATCATGACCTATAACTCAAACAATGGCACATTAATGTACCTTGATGTTTACACTTGATAACTTTAAGAGTATTTTATGCAAATTACATGTTATGACCCATCAAAACAATAATCTGTGGTTGACATCTGTCAATGTACTATTAATTCAATTGTTCTAGTGTTAAAGTTATGTCGTAGAAGTTCAGTGGTTTGTAAAAACATAATAACTTAATGATCTAAATAATAATAATTTACTACCGTAATCTACCTTATTACCAGGGCGTAATTAGTGAACTCTCATTAAAATTCTAAATACATGAAAAACTCTTAAAATTTGTAAATGAATCAAGTCTGGGGTAAACAATACGGGCATATAAGAAAGCTAAACTTATAAAGAATCATTTGCGAGTCTCCTGTATATAATTGTAATCATTGGAACGTGTACGTTTAATTCAACGGTTGATAAATTATTTAAGAGAAATCTTATCTTTTATGCTGGAAAAAAACCCCACATTTTGGTCTAGTTTCTAGGCCGGTGATCTTAGTTACGAATGTCCATTACAAATTTCTTTATACTTGTCTAGATCCATTTCTATGCCGACTGGGCTAATGGAGACGGACCTACGACAGACAGCGCGCTATGCAGTAAATTTTCGAATTACAACTGTGAAGGTTTCTTTTCCGTGCACTGCAATGTATACAAAGGACTTCGGTTTTTCGTCCCACCCGAATGACAAGATACTATTCCTTGCCAGGCCCTCCGTCCTGCAACACTGACAAGGGGAAACCACGTCGAAAAATTTCGAGGAATGTTCTGGATAGCTAGCCAGCGTCTGACTGAATGAGCCACTGAGAAATTAGATACCACCCATTATAATTCAATAATTTCCAACAATGGTGGTGGGTTGGAGCGATGCGGAGGAATTAAAAGCAAATATTCATTCATTCATTTTACCTACCTGCTACCGTTGTATGTTTGTAGAAACAGGAATCACAACAATTTAAACGGAATCGTTCATCATAGCATTCCCATGGTGCACTAGAAACAAGATGGCGACAGGTCTGGTTATCTCGAACCACTACTGGAATGTCTCCAAACGGACAGTCATCTTTAAAAGAACAAAACAGTTGAAACATACAAATTGCAGAATCTTAATTACTGGTGTTATTAACCGTTTCTTTCTATGTTCAGTCTCTAAAGCAGCATAGGCTATTGTTCATTCACCAAGGGTATTATTGGAGGTTGACTAACTACTTTTTTTGTCGTACAATTTCGATTCTTTACCATCACAGCAAATCTTAGATATTGCATGTAGGAGATTGAGAGTGAGTGACTTGTGTTTTTGTGTTTATTGATAAAACTGAATGTCGAATCTGTATATATGTTTAAATTGAGTTTTATTAAGATAAACTTGTTATAAATACCTGCTAGTCTATTGACAGACATTTCTTCTACACACGTCCCATTAATACACCACTGCAACATATTATAATAACATATTATAAACATAATTATATGCATACTTACTATATAATATATTGCATTAATACATCACTGTAATAGATTATAAATATAATTGTATTGATCCTTACTATATAATATATTACATTAATACACCACTGTAATAGATTATAAATATAATTGTATTGATCCTTACTATATAATATATTACATTAATACACCACTGTAACAGATTATAAATATAATTGTATTGATCCTTACTATATAAAATATTACATTAATACACCACTTTAATATATTATAAATATATTTATATTGATCCTTTATGCAAAATAACTGAGGCTCCATTGATGCCTATTTTTATGCATACTAATATTAGAGATAATATTTTCTATGTGGAGTGGGGGTGATGGACGTTTTTAACACAGTAGTGACTAGTTTGTGCTTATTTCACTAGTCGGCGCAGTATTGCCACCCAATCATTTTATAATTTGAATTAGCAAATACAAGCACAAAAAACACGTATTCGTAATGGACAGATTTTACGGGTGGCAAGGGAATTATGCATAGTCGTTCGGAAGGGACGGCAAACCCGAGATCCATAAGTATACATGTAAAATAATTAAAGACAGCTGGAATTCGTTGGAGAATAGGCGAAAACGCCGCCGTTCGGACAAAATTCCTCTGTCTCTAATTACGCACGTAACCATATAACCATAATGAACATAATATGTGTCCCACAAAACGACTGAGGTACCGTGCTGACGAGACATATACAGGGTGAAATATAGAGGGGTTTGTTAATTCAAACATCGTGGTCATTTTTAATTTATTTTTCAGTCAAAACGACATAGTTTCGAGTAGAGACGTACCTTAGTTTTAGCACACGGTGTACCATCAGCTGGTAATATTTTAGAACACATACCAATATCTGTGTTATAACATAACATACCCTGGCTACAGGTACTACTAAAATCACCACGATGTTTCTCCTGCAAATAGTTTTTTTCAAATCAAGGTTAAAGAATAAAGATGATAGAACGCACGTAATAATAAGTATGGCAATCATTATGGTGTTAAACTGCAAACGATACCACAATCGGAATAATGTTAAAATGTAATGATAACACAATAAGAAAACGTTAAAATGATACCACAATCAGAATAAATAGACATGATACCACAATCAGAATAACTGGACATGATATCACAATCAGAATAAATAGACACGCTACCACAATCACAATAAATGGACATGGTACCACACTCAGAATAAATGGGCATGATGCAACAATCACAATAAATGGACATGATGCCACAACTAGAATAAATGGACATGCTACAACTATCAGAATAACTTTAAAATATACGATATCATGATAGCACAATTAACTTCAGTATGAAGCATACATACGACATTACCCAATCAGATTAGGCCGCCATTGTATCGCCATTTTAACCGACAATCTAAAAATTCGATAAATTGAGACATTTGTAGATTTCTAATCAAGTGTACGCCCCTCACAAGCAATACTGCAATGTCTGTTAAAAGGCTTTGGTTATTGTTACATTTGACTGGATGTCTAAACAACCTCAAACACATTATCGTGCTGTCGTCACAGACCCAGAACGGGATTTTCTTAAAATGAACTCAAGAGTTTAATGTAGTGACCATCCGAATAACAATACCATCTGGTTTTGATTAGATCTTACCCTACGACATACCACCATGGCTTACCTTACAGACATAAGACATATCGCCATGACAAAATACATTCCCCCATGACTTAGCATACAGACAAAAGACATAATTATCACAATGACTTACCTTACAAAGAACATATTCCCATAACTAGGCATACATAAGACATATAATTATGACTTACCCTACAGACACAAGACATATGACCATGACTTACCCTACATACATAAGACCTGTCACCCTGACTGTTTTGACATTGTATATCTGATGTATATATCTCTCCAGGTTGATTGATCAGAAACCCAGATATCTCCTTTATATCTTGTAGAGCATCACGAGTCTTTAAGCAATACGATCCGTGTCTAAAATATAAAAACAAAACACCGCACATCATATTTTGGGTGATATCAGTCTCAGTCGATCAAATAGTTATGATAGTTATTCTTGGCGCGGGGATCACGTGGCTAAGTGGGTAAGACGCTGGCTCATTAGCCTGGGGGCCGGGTGTTCGATCCCTGCATTGGCCGAGAAAGTTCATCCAGATTTTCGGGCGTGGTTCCCCCTTGTCAGTGATGCAGGACGGAGGGCCTGACAAGGACAGCTGTCTGGGACGAAAAACCGAGGTCTCGTGTGCACATTGGCGTGCATGTAAAAGATCCCTTGGCAGTTGGAATTCTATATAAGAGTAGGCCGTAGCGCCGCTGCCCGGGCAAAATTTCCCTCATAGCACACTGTATGGCGTATGACCGTCTTCATTAGCTAGTTTAGGGACAGAACAGTGGGACGTTAAACCTCATTTCATCATCTTCATATTCTTGGCGCTCTGGTGGAATCGTTATTTCTCTGGGTTATCTGTGTGATAGCTAGTGGTAGATTAGAAATGGTTCCATTACTAATGTCTTCCATCTTACTCCAGCGACAGTAATGGATCGACCTACGGAGTTCCTTTGAGCAAGCCCAAATGCTACCCGAAATTTCTCTCCTATTTAATTTAAAATGCCTGCCCAGCCAGAAATAGTATGCGCACTTTGTCTCACATGATCACACATATATGGCATCCATAGTAAAAAAGCGTATTAACACTGCCTTATAAGGGAAGCGATGTTTGGCGATATTTTACTTGGGTGGTGTCATGGCGGCTTGTACATTATAAGAAATATCACTTCGAAAAACTGTTCGGTAACTATTTTCGTGGTCCAGTCTTCACTAATTGTGGTTGAATTACTTATTTCAATACAAACTGTAATGATATGTGTTGACAATTGTGCGTTTGAACCTATTTGTACTTGCGCAAGGTCTCTCAGACTATATCAAATGTAGCGCTAAACACAGCGCGATAAATTGTAGCTAGTGTTAGACAATTGGAATGGCAAGGTTTTTAGAGCTAGGTCCTATAATTTATGTGTTTAAATGGCCCTATAAGCTAATCGTAAATACCAGGCATATAAACATCTCTAGAATTAAAATCCATCAAACAACTAAAGATCTTCGTTGACTTCACCCCCTGAATCATACGCCTTGTTGGATTGAACAAAATATTCTGTGTCAAATACGATACAAAAGCCTTAGCAACCAATCATTACTGCGTAACAAATCAAACGGTATTATCCAGAGCCAAAAATATGCTTAAAAGTAGGATTGATCGAATTTTATGGGAATACCGAAGTATAACTCATATAAGAGTCTTACAATTGAAACAAAGCGTCAAATAAAAGTCGAATATTTCGTTTCACTGAACCGGACTTGTTTTACGTGGATAACCTGTTACCTTTTCAAAGAGAAAATAAAATCTTTGAAATACTGTATACTACATTTGGAGAACCTGTAGGGATTGGCGGCTTTACTTTTACTAGGGAATTTAAACCGTGACGTCATTATATACAGCTGGAATGACAGACATGTGTTTTCATCCATATCATGACGGGCACCTAGACTGAAATATGAAAACAAAACATATGGTCAATTTAAACGCCAGAGAACAAATCCATGGTTTGAACCCTTTTGGGGCTTAAAATATATTTCTTCTGGATTCAGAAAGAAAAAACAGTATAAATGTTTCTAAGGTCTAGCCGATGTTTCGAAATCTCCCCCCCCCCCTCCCGCCCCTCTCCTACATTCTGCAGGGCTAACATAGTACCATATAGTACCATACCAAATCCTTTAAATTAGTCCGAGGAATAAAATTCAATGTGTAAAGCAGTGGCATATGGAGGGGGTGGGGTGGGGGTTTTGTCCACCCTCCTTCAGGCGACCATACGAACCATGTTTATTTCATAGATTGTGATGGATACAGCTCAATTGGTCATATTTGTATTTTGACACCACACGCGATTTCTATAATTAAAATGAATGTTAAAATTATTACCTGTGCCCTAGCTCGTGAGCAGCAATAGAAATAACTCTAAACTCAAAATATTCTTCAACAATCGAGAAAAAATATTCACTGTTACATATAGACCTCAAATACGCCAACCCTAGAGAGAAGAAACCTAGTACAGTAAATTAATGTCTTTATTGTCATCATTGGGGTCTAATTAAATATATACTCTTAAAAAAGTAGGGGATATTCAGAAACAATACAAAACTGCGGAAATGTTTTTATTAGAGGTAACCAGTGTATGTTAATAACAGGCCAATTGCCTACACATGAACATAAACAGTTCATATGGGCGGCTTATCTGACGGCCCCATTTCACTCGCAAAGAGATACACCGTCAAAAGTGAAAATGGACGTTTTTGACTTTTGTCTTAATAATGAGTAATTGCTCCACCAATCCTCAGACATTCAGCAATTCGTCGTGGCATGCTCCTAGTCAACCGTCCAATCACGATTTCGGGCAATCTGAGCCACCCCTGTTGCAGTGCCACGACCGATTCTTGGCGCTATTGCGTGTCGTACATGCAGCTCAGTGGTTCTGTTGGGGCGATAAGTTCTTCATCTGTGAACATACTCTCAAAGCATGTCAAGTGTTCATGACTATTTATCATATCACAACCTGCATAGGTATTTGCATTTCAATATCCCCTACTTTTTTTGAAGAGTATATGTAACATGATGCTACATTAAATTTAGTTTTGTGAATGTATAATTCGTTTCTAAGCGATGTATTCACTGCTTCATTACATTTTGCAGGGTTTTGGTGAACAAAAAAAAAAAAATAAAAATAAAAAATAAAAACCAAAAAAAACTTCAATCTAATTGAAATTAGATTACAATTTCGTTTCGTATTTTTTTTATACACTTGTTGTATAGCATAAATTTCAAAATGGCTACTTTTAGACACAGTTGAAAGATTTGATAACATAACATGCTTTGTGAACTCATTGTGCCGCCCAGCAGTCCGTGGTATTATTCATATTTTAACATTAAAATGACAATCAATAAAACTAAATATTTAAAGATGCATTAAGAGCTAAATGTTATTATAAATCTTACTTAGACATTTATTTACATGTCAAGCTCATAAATTACTCTTTAGACCATCAGGTGGTCGCGATTTTGAATTAATAGCCATATAATAGTGAGAGTTGACAATGAAGACTATATTGTGAAAACTTCAAAGACTGAAAACCTCGAACAGAATAAGGTAAATTTTCAATATAGTCATTATTCATTATCTACTTTTAAACTATTATAGGCAGTCCTTTCTCTAAATCTTACATAATACATCTTTAACAAACTAACCCAAGAATTTTTTAAAACTGCTGATAAAATTAAAGTATTAAATACCTGCGTTTGATGTTGACCCGCCATACGTTAAATTAAACCTGTAATCGAAATAGAAGCTTGAAAGAAAACCGTCGGAACTCTCGTTGTTTCGCCTGAGCTGCTTTTCTTAAGTTGCAATCGATTTTAAAGAACTATAGCTCCCCCCATTTCCTTATTTTTTTTACATAAGCTAGCTGTATAATATTTATAATCAATTTTAAAATTTATTTCCGAGTTTAAACAGTTTAGTATTGCTCAAGAAAAATGTTGTTTCATACTAAGGTACCCAAACATTAGGCAAGGGAACTTTTTCCTTGTGTTACATAAGGATGAAGATAAAGACTGATATATATTAATCATACACACAAATGACCATTACCACATTGATCAGCAGTAGATATTTGCTAGGCCGCTACAATCCCTAAGAGGGATTTCATCGGTGCGGCTTAATGAGCTCGCAATATTAACGTTTTACCTTCTGCAAATTAAATTCTAGAACATTTTTTTTTTTGAAGTAGTAAAAAAATAAAAAAAGGAGTTTGAAGTATATCTGGGTAAAAATATTTCCTATTTAGTGTAAATGAGTATATAACATGCTTAAAAGGCGCCATTCTGCCCGGACCAGTACACGTTGCATAAACATTGCACGAGCTATCGAGCCAATGATTGACGCCGCGTGATGTGACGTCAATCCTAGAAGGAATTTGAACTTCTATAAAGGTCAAGTCATCTTATGCAGAGGTAGAAGTTGTAGCGATCCCTAAGACGGAAAAAGTTCTTAAGCAAACGGTGTCTTACCGGCCGGCAAGTCTCACTTCGACGCTTTGAACGATAGGTTAATACACTACGTAGAGAATAACCAGCTGCTAGACAAGAACCAGAGCGGTTTACGTCGGGGTCGCTCCAATTTCGATCAAATTGCCAGACTTTAGCATGACATGACAACAACCGCAACGAGAGGCGAGTCTTACTCGTATGTTGTCTTAGTTGATCTGTCAAAAGCTTTCGACCTTGTCTGGACAGAAAGACTGTAAAACAAACTGTCCTTGGTGGGCGTACATGGTAACGTGTGTAACTGGATAAAGAGTTTTGTCTCGGACAAATAAGGGTTACAATTGGCAAATACCTCAGCAAAGAGACCGGATTGGAAAACGAAACTTCTCAGGGATCAGCTATAAGCGCCACTCTGTTCCATATCATGGTGAACGTAATAAAAGAATATCTTGGCAAAGATATTTCTCTTGCTACGTTTGCGGACGATAGTACCCTTTATTCGCAGGTTTAGAAATCTATGCATGGAGCCCTGAATGGGATTCACCACTATGGCAAATGATTCGGGCTTCCAGATCTCGGCTCCAAAACCTGTGGGCATGTTAGTGTGCTAAGACCCCGAGGTTACCCGGAAGTCTCTGCAGCTCAATGGTCAGAATATAGAATTCAAAGACGAAACCAAGTTCCTTGTTGTAAACTTTGATAGAAAAGTTACATGTAGTAACACACACTCAACGCATATTGAACTACGGGTCATGAATGGGGAGCGAACCGGGTTGCCCTCATGATGATTTACCGTTCTCTAATACACCCTGTACTGGATTATGGCTGCATGGCTTTCTTAAATGCAAGACCCATTACACTTCGAAAATTAGACACCATACAAAGCAATTTGTATTGATACAGGGTGCGGGATGTGGGTCAAGCGTGAGGCGTTGCTACAAGAAGTAAGTGAACCCCCTCTGTCACTACGAAGGAAACCACTTACTCTGGGGCATTGTGTCAAACGTAGCCGATTGAGGGAAAGCTGCCTTTCGCGAAATCTCGAGGTTTACCAGAGTCGGGGACAACAATAAGAAGGCCAAAGGCAATCATACCATGTTGTCCTATCGATTCTCTACGTAGTCTGGAATCAATAAGGAACCAGAGATCGGTGCCCGTCCCAAACTATTGACCCAAATTTACCTAGCCTACGAAGACTCCCTGGCAAAGGGCAACAGAGTAGTATTGACATGGGCCCCATCGCACGTAAATCTAGGGGGAACGGTGAGGCGGACAGGCTCGCCCCGAAAGTGTCAAAACTGGAGGAACCCAGCGGGAAAATCGGTCGGGTAATCACAAAGCTGAAGGTGAAAGAAACGCTCAGACATCGTACCTTTAAATCTATAAGGTGTAGTTGCAGCACGGATGTAACCCCAGCACATATTCTAGTAGACTGTGATCGCCTCACAGCCGAAAGGAGACCCCAGCCATTAACACGGCTCTCAGTGTTCCTAGATATTACGATGTGATCCCGGAGGAACAAGAAGAGTGTTCTACTCCGTGAAGACTTGAGGTTTACCCCAAGACCCAACGGACGGGATCCATAAGTGATCATCCAGAGGACTCCTGTTAGTCGGACGTCCCTAGGTTAAGGGATGTCGGGTCTCCTGTGGGGTCGTTTTTGTCTTTTCGTAAGGCTAATGGCACGACAACGCCTAGTCCGGTGAATGTTTGCTTACATCCGCTGGTTCTAGGTCGGAAAGGCGCCGGGCCCTCGGGCTCGACTGACAGTCTGACCTAAATACCTACCTTATATAACATCGTAGCATTAATGATAAAGCGGGTCAGATTGAGCACGCTCGCTACTTCCAATACCCGGAGCTTTCTCCTGTGGATGAATTTCACCTTGGACGAATCCCTGCAAAGACATTGTGTCTTTACCCAAAAGCTGGAATAAGCCTATTTTGTGGCCTCTTCTGGCAAGTTTCTTAGGAAAAACTTGTATGCGATATCACCCTAGGTGGAAGTGGCCGTAAAACCCAAAGACCGAAAGAACGTACAGAGGTATTGCGATAACAATACCTCTGTGAAACAGATTGAATCATTACCATACTATGATTTTGTAACGGAATCAATATTGTGGTATTTGTCAATGGTGAAAAAACCCCATTAATTTTGGATGTCAGTGTTCGTGATCAACAAATAGGCTTCATAACATAAATAACAAAGTTGAATAAAAAAAAAAACAAAACATGCATAGCCCTACCCAGTAAATAACATAACATGATCACTAGGAGGAAGTGACGTCATGTTACTTAGCACCCACTGTCTAAATGTCTCGAGAGCATCAGATGATTCCACCAAATCTCCAGGAAGTAAACTGCTTGGCGATAAATACGAGTCATTGTCGTCCTTCAAAACAACATTCCAAAACAAAACATAAAACAGTCTATAATGCCTTGTGGGATTAGTGACTAATCATAACTCGTCATGGTCGTCCTTCAAAAAAAACCCATCCCAAACAAAATATGAAACAGTTTGATGCCTTGTGCGGTTAGAGACTAATGATAACTCGATATACTAGGGGTGTGACGGCGGGGTGGGGGTGGTCGAATAGGAGTGTAAGGTGAGCGCTTTAAATCATAGGGTTCGTGATCGATTCAAGTTTCATGTGCGCTTTAGATCATAAGCCCCCCCCCCCACACACACACACACACCCAAACTTAGTTGTGTGGACAAGAAATTACTGAAATAAAAAAAGACCATGTTGGTTAAGAAATGTACCAGTTTGTGCTGAGTTCATATCCGCTCTCTCTGGTCTGATTTTGTTGGTCTGGTATTTAAAATTGTTTAATGGTTTTGATCGGTTTGAATCTGGCAAACCAACGAAAACAACATGGAGGAAATTGATATTTTTTTGTTCAAAACTTACATCAAATATCAGAATACCAGCGAAAGTCACGTCTATCTGTAAATCTGGTTCTTGTATAGAAGCATAGCGTACATCAATCTGATTATAATAAATATATAAATAAAAACAAATATACGATTACTGCAATCACTGAACAAGGCCATTTAAACATAAACGTGAGCAAATCTCTTTAGAAGAGTTTGGTCCAGTATGTCTCCAAAGTCAAATACAAATTTCACGCGGAATTAAATGTTTTTATTTTTCAATTTCCTGTGAAATTGACTAATACATTAGTCGTACACATTAAAAAAAACGTTGACGTTTTTGTACCCAAATTCCTCCTCTCAAACTGCAATATTACTGATCTAAGTAAGTCAATCTAGGCTAGCACAGATAAGTTTACCTATTGTTTATCTCTGGGAAAACTCGTCGGCCATTTCGAATGTCACGTGATGTATCCTTCCGTCGATCACTTCACAAAGATCCAAGATGGCGGCTCAAACTCGCGTTTCAGTGTTAGATCTATTTGATAAGGCCAACTTCTTCAAGTTTGGTCAAAGGTCACGAAATGTAAACAGGGCTAGCGCTAATCCCAACTAAGTTGGCCTTAAGAAATAGATCTAGCCTTTCTTCAGAAATTTCGCGTATTTAACCGAATCACTCTCATTGCGCGCTAAAAGAAATAGTTCAGGAGCCAGTGGGGCGGAGCTTAGGAACCAATTTAAGACTGATCAATGGCCGGCGAGTTTTCCAAGAGATAAAGGACGGGTAAACTGATCTATGGGAGCCGAGATTTCAGTTTTCGATAAACAGGAAGAGGAAAGAGAACGTGAGTGGCGACTAAACCCCGTATGGTGCTATAACACCCACCACGGAGTAAAATTGAGCCCGTCGTAAGCTCCATTACTTCATCCCTTACGTCATATCATTCCCATTTCAGTTAAACTTGAGTAGCTATTAAAAGAAGACACATACCCCATTGAGAACAAACGCATAGTATTGTTTAATAGTCTCGATTGTCTTGTCCCTTCTCTTGACAGGATTGGATTCTTTTATACCATTATACCATCTAGATAGAGTTATAAAAACAATATTAAAGTAATATACACCAAGAACAATATTAAAGTAATATACATTTTTTTTGTGAGGATACTGACGTTAAAATCAAGATGTCAATCTCCAGAGTTAATTTATATATGGTTACAGACCAAATAACATAGAATTCAAAAGTCCATCACGGATAACATGAAGTAGGTTTCAATTTACAAATAAATCAAATTATGAAACATAATACTATACAAAACCACCTAAGTCACACGTCAAATTCTTTATATCCTTGTTTTGACCTTCAAACGAGGTTGTCTGTGAACGTAGAGCCGTAAATGCATAATTAGTGACGAGGTCAGCAATTGACGTTTGGTAAATAGCATGACCATCAGCAACTTACGTTTGGTAGATAGCATAACCATCAGCAACTTACGTTTGATAATTAATAGCAAGACCTATAACAATCAGCAACTTTGATAGCATGATAGCATGATAGCATAGTTTGATAGCATGACCATCAGCAACTTACGTTTGGTAGATAGCATAACCATCAGCAAGTTACGTTTGATAATTAATAGCAAGACCTATAACAATCAGCAACTTACGTTTGATTAATAGCATGGTCATCAGTAACTTACGTTTGGTAGATAGCCTGATATATAACCATGATTAACTTAAGTTTGGTTGATAGCATGATATATAACCATCAATAACTTTCGTTTGTCAGATAGCATGATATATAACCATCATTAACTTACGTTTGAAAAACAGCAAGATATATAGCCATCATTAACTTACGTTTGGTAGATAGCATGATCTATGACCATCAATAACTCGACAGTATATATATTATCTACAACCAATTGACGTTTATAACGGTTTATAGTATTCTCCAGTGGGACATCGTATTCACCTGAAAAGATAGATAGCAAACGTAATACAATTTAGATGAAAGTTTAAATGCGGTTACTTGTGCATCTAGATCTGTATTTCATTAAGTGGGTAATAAAAGCTTATCATACAGATTATAAAATGATTAGTTGATCCACGTTTCAATTTCAATTTAAGTTGACAACGTTACACGGATATAACGTCAAAATTAGGCCCCAAAGAAACATTACAGACAAACTTTACTGTATGTAGATTGTATCCATTTTCATCTAATGAGATGCTACATGCATAAGCTTAATTTTACTCACACCTGCCATGGACGTTACAGTAAAACTTACCAAATTTAATTATATCATCTTTCAAATTAAGATGCTCATTCAGGATACTAATGGTATGATTAAAGGTCATAGAAAAGCTTGGTTGAGTTTCTTTATTTGGTTCGATTGGTTCTATACTGTACTGGTTATCTTCAAGGTAATATGTTCCCATCTACAAAAAAGGGACATAATCAACAAAGGGAGACAATAATACAATTTCTAAAATTTGGTTTTATTCTTTGTTTAATACTATAGGCCTATTGGTGGTCCTCTAGATACTAATATATTCATATCTATAAAGGACAGTTAATCTATGAACAGGCGAGATAATTATCACCTGTTTCTATAGCCCCGTTCATTAAGGCTGCTGTCTAATTTCCAAAAACAGATTGAGTCAGCGGTTGGACTGTTGTGACTACTTCCGTGGTCAAAGGAGGAGGTAATCTGTTATGGCGAGATTCGTTCTACTTTTTTGAAAAATGCATTGGTTAGTTGAATAGGAAAAAGAAGAAAGGGGTCATTTTTAGTCACAAGTTGTGTCCTTAATTGTGTCGTTCAACCTACATTCAATTAAATTCCAAGTTCTTGTTAATGTTGTTTTACGTGCTCTTCAATGTGTACAATCAATGTTCTCGATTGTCCGTCCCATCTGACTGACTAGACAACAGTTTTCCTATCAAGCCAACAGACGCCACCGATGACAAGAAATTCGTCTTCCAAACTTTGTATTTTGACTATTGGTTAGGATCGACTTTATTTATGTTTATCAAACTGTTTTAGATGGTACAGTTATTTATCATTATTGCTTTAAACACCCCTTCTAATCTTTCAGTTGAATACAACATCTTGTAATTATTTGGGTGGGGGTGGGGTCGATGAAACTGGACATAACCGGACATTGTCTACTGTGAGAGTCCGATATAACTCGAGGGAAGGAGTTGGAGTGTACGCTCACACTATAGATCAAAAGATCGGTCATTGATTTCGTTGGCGTGGTTTCGATTCCAAGATTGATATAGATGTGACAAGGATTATGATCGCCTGCCCAACCACGTGGGTTTCCTCTGGGATTTTTACGTTTTCCTTCCACTACTATAGACCCCTACTTATGACCTAGTTTGTGTTGAGTGGCCGTTAAACCCCTAAGCGGACGCTTTCTTTCTGTTTTATTTGGAGGCTATAATCATTTCATACGTCATCAATATTCAAGATAGCAGAAGAATACTAAGATTATTTTTTGGTATTCTTGTGTGTCTCGGTGGCCTAGACGTTTTACGCATGGATGGTGAAATGATTATCCGATGAAAGTTTACGGAATTAAAATTGATCGGGACCTTAAGTGAGCAATGGGGCAGTACGAACTATCGTAAAGATCGGAGGTTGAAAATAGCCATAGCTTACCAGTTCATACATATCTGTCATCTGTTCCTGTCTTCTGACCATAATAGACGCTCCCTTGGTTACATCCTGGTAAAAAGCTACATCTTTTGTCTTGAATGAAGAAAATACAACGAATGAATAACAACATGTTAAAGTTACGAGTATTATATGTACACGAGTAAACCCGTACAATGCGGGTACTATCGGAAATGCAGATTCCAGTTCAAATAGATTAAAGATACATTATGGGAGATATTTATAGAGAGTTGGTCATTTTTGCTATAACAGTTCAAAAGTAGATGATGAAAGAAGAATATATTGAAAAATTCAGTCAAATTACTTTATTCTGAACATAGTTATCATCGTTGTAATATTTGCCTAGAAATGGTAGCGAAATGTGTCTTCACCGTCGCCGAACGTTTGATTGACAGGCGTTAACTCCACCTACATATCTCGATTATCAAGTAAAGTTTTCAATGGCATACGGAAACGCTTTACAGCGGCCTCGCTAAGTACACTCTATCATTTAGCCTCGATCTAACTGACGTATTTTCATCAGGTTACCCCTTATCTGATTTAATCAATTAGTGAAATCCTATTTAAATCCGAGCTGTAGCCGAGCCATCCGTGGGTCTACAGAGTTGATTTTGGTCTTGTTGTTTAAATAAAGATCTAATTTATAATTTCTATAACATCTAAATCCTAAATTAAGACTTGCAATAATCAGATTTAGCTCTTGCATAATGCATGTTTAATGTATATGTGTATATGTATATAAACGTGGTGTATATGATGTACTTATAAGTAACAGAGCCAAATAAAGGAACTTTTAAGTGCGATTTATAAACAATGTTATTGTAAATATGTATGTATTGGATATTAACCTATCCGAGGTTGATCTCATAGAGAGCACACGGGAGAAGGGTTATATCCGACATATACAACGTCATAGTTTTAATCATCCTTAAACTAAATGGATTCTGCTATTTGAAGTCAACAATGATTGGATAATGACTCGATAATTTCCGCATATTACCGAACTTAATCACGTGAATATACGTGCAGGTTTCTTTCAAAATAAATGGACTCGCGTGATTAAACGTGCGGGTTTCTTTCACAATACCTTCTCGCCATTTTGGAGTCTCGATAGGTTCATTTGAATTAAACGCAAAAATGAAATGGATAGTAACACATTACCAGACGAAGAATTAATCCCTTTTAGCCAACAGATTGAAGGCGAAATAGATGTGAATTTCAATTCCGACGAGGATCTACTAGTTGCTAGTCAAAAAGCTGAAGAAACTTTTGATCAGACGAGGGCAATGTGTTCCAATTTTTCTGACTGAACCTGAAAGGTTTTCAATATGTTAAGAGTAGGATTTAACGGACTGTCTCAATTGGGCTGTCCACCAAAATACTAAACGAAGGGACTGTTGGGCCATAAATACTTTCAAGTCTTGGAGTGTGTATGGAAATAAATCTACATGTGGACGAAGAGAAAATTCTGAAAGATATTTTAGACATGGATAATTGAATTGTTGAGGGTAAGTTTCCTTCAGATATTTTTATAAGCCTATAGTTCTTTTGTACATATCGTATTATCGTGGGCAGGTTGAATTTTGCTTGATATTTTTAATAAACTTGTGTAACATATAATTACTGTGTGGATATCTTTCAGGTGTCAAGTGTATACACAAGAACAAAAGTGATTTGTTACATGAAAGAGGGTCGATTTCCAGCAATGCAACTGATGCAAATAAATACGAAATTAAGAGTCCGATCTAAATATACCGATAAGTACATCTGTTTCGGTGCTGAATGCAACTAACTGCACCATAAACGTTTGTAACTGTTAAGAGAATAAAAAAAGTAATTTCTGTGTTCTTTATAATATTTCATCAACGTCATCAGAGGTTGATATGAAGAGGTTAATATGAACCGAATATATCAACCTATAATGACGTCATGACAGATTGATATAATATATAACTTGTATTCACATCAAAGTAAAAACTACCACCAGTTGTACATGTATATAAAGTTTTAGAACCCCCCTTTAACAAACAAACAAACAAACCTTATGATTGGTTGAACCTAGAGGGACTGCTTCACCCTGTCTGTGTAGGAATACAGGAGTATTGATACCAACATTAGTATTCTTCTCCAGGTTAAGCAAAACCTGATCACCACCGTACTGAAACTCAAATGAAAGAGTTCCAGGTAGAGCTGGTGATCGCTTGGTTCTATCAGTGGCCGTATCTGATGTAGATACTAGTTCTACGGTCACCTCGCCTGAAATAATATTAAATGTTAAAATCATCCACATTTTATATCATAACTATCGAAATGTGTGTGAACATTCCCGGACAGTCGATTCTGAATTCTATCTGCCAAGGACTATTTTACGTGCATGTCAACATGAACACGGGACCTTGGTCTTTAGTCACACCCTGTACGAATAGACGCTGTCCTTGCAAGGGGCAACACTGACAAGGGGACACCACGCTGGAAAAATCACGGGGAAACTTTCTCGGCCTACATCGGAATCGAACCCCGAACCTCCTGGCTAGTAAGCCAGCACTTTTCTTACTGAGACACCACGGCCCCCACCCCATATACGTAATCGTAACAAAGATAATTTGATTACAAAAAGGTGTGTTAATACTGTGATGTATTGCGTGGACTGAGACTAACAAGGGGTCCCGGGTTGCATCTCATTGTCAGTAGTGTAAGACGCAGAACATGGCAAGTGTCTAGTCGTATGGGTAGAACGATAAATCGATGTCTCGTGTGTACCAATGGATTCAGGCTAAAGCCTCCCCCCCCCCTCTTCAGTTGGAAAATCGAAATAAGATTGGGTCGTGACGCATTACCTCATAGCACAATGCATGGATTATGCCTGTCTTCACTAGGCAAGTGCAGAAATGTAAAGCGTTTAATTCTATTTCGCTTTATTTGTCAGGACATATTACTTCAGCGTGGACTCAAATGAGATAATACCTAATCAGATTTACTAATTGTGTTTTTCCAACCTCTTAATCAAAAATATGATCTACATATAATAAAAAGAAAGAAATTTTTAAAATATTTACCCAATTTTTGTGAATTCAAATTACGGAATAAATTCACTCCGCTAACAGAAGAAAACTCCATATACAGCGCTAACAAAACGATCCACTTCATTTTGCAATTCATTTTATATCTGTATTCGCTACTTACAAACACAGAATATGCGCTGTTAAGATGGTCTTTGACAATTTCTAAGCCTAGATCTTAAATAATTCTCAAGGTATTAGTATAAAATATCCGATAATCCACAAACATATCCCGTAGAGCGCCTTCAATTAATTCAGCATCAATTAATGACTCACAATATTGTTTTCTCTGATAAAACAGAAAAGCCGGTTCGAGTGTATTTTAAACTACTTTCTGACACAGTATAAATATACAAGTAGATTCTTCAACAAAACAAAGTTTAAACTTATATATAAACGACATTCGTTTGCGAAATAAGATTTTAAAAATTTGACAAATAATTTTAGTATGCACCGAACACATGGTTAAAGACACATTGTGACTAAGGATAGGGACTGGTCATTAGGATGATAAAATCTCTGGCTAAGCGAAACTTGAACTAAAATCAAATACGCAAAATGTGAATGTGCAGAATTTGAAGAGACATCACACTTTTAAAATATACACAACTGTGTTATATTAAATTAAGCAGTTTATCTCTTTTTGGATATTTTTGACAGATAATTAATAAAAAAACAAATTTGATGTTTCATGTAAAAGTGAAGTTTATTAAGACACACAATATTTGTTTTTAGTAGGCCCATTACTATGTGAAATGTCCCATTAAGTTAGCATCAAAATGGAAGAATGTATCTTTCCTGCGTACATGTATGTCTATGCTTGTTATCTTGTAGCCACCGCCAATTTTTGTGAAACTTGAAACCGGAACAAGTTATTGGTATTCTTAGCATGCAGTTCAAATTGCAGTCGTCCATTGTTAAACTACAATAGCGGGGCATTTGCTGTACGGTGTTTATTCTTTTCCCAGTCATGTTCCTCGTCAATCACCTTGTCAAAAACACAACTGATAGTATCGACTTCCCGTTCGTTTTCAGTATTGTAATCTGAGCAAACAGACACAGGCATCGGGTATAGCGTCCACCCCTTACTAAGCAGGTCATTTCGATTCCGCTAACTCTTTGTCGATTTCCAACTGCAATGTCTTCTTTACTTGGTTTCATCAGATCGACTAGGCATACTTTAGTTTAACAAGGACACCCGTGAAAAGTGATGGTCGTACTGATTGGCGGTCCCGTAGCCAGCTCATAAAATTTGGTGGGGCTACGGAATTTTTTGGAGGATGTGGCCGGCTAAGAACGCTCCAAAGAAATCATTATTGTTGGCGAAATATTTTTTTTTTTGGGGGGGGGGGGAACTAATTCGATTTATTTTTTTTTGGGGGGGGGGGGCTAAGCCCCCCGTGGCTACGGGCCTGCTGATTGGTGCGTGTATTTTAATGACATTTACCATTTCATGTGCACAACATTTACAACGGTTGAACCAAGCAGCGACACAGGGGATAGCAATATGCATTCACATTAAAGATGCATTATGTGAGATTTAAAGAGCTGACAGTTTTTCGCTATAATAGTTAACAAGCAGTTTAGTGGAATTAGGAAGTTGAGGCCCGATCTGCGCGAATATCGACAGGAACCGAGATCTTTTAGTTACAAACATACATGTTACTTTTCATCAAAATCGGATTAAAATTGAAGGGGCGGATCCGGGAATTTTGCAGGAGGGGGTTTGCCAGGTTCTTGAGAAAATGTATCCCCCCCACCCTCGGCTTGAAATTTTTTGAGAAATACATGGTCTCTATCGTCATTTTGGCGTATATACATACACATTGAGCTTTTTAAACAGAGAAATCCAACATCCTGTTTGACGTCAATTTTTATTATGAATTAATACGATGACATTGTGATTCAATTTTATTAATGCAAAGCTAGTTACGGCCCTGATTTCTCTATTAGGCCTAATGCATATAACATTCGAAAAATAAGTTAATTTTATAATATTATGACTTATTAAACAGACCCAGCCCATTCTAGTGAAACAACTTTCGTTTATCTGCAAATATTGTCAGTAAAGTTAATCGAGCGGCGTTTTATTATAATTGATATGGACATTTCTAATTACGGGGCGTATTTTGACACGCCATGACGTAAATATGTCTTCATAACATAAAATTTAAAATGCCCGGCAAGGCCAGTTAATATTGCACCGATTTGTAAGAGATGGTTTGTATCCATTTCGGGTAGGAATATATGCTTGATTATTAGTGTAGTTGGATGTGGCAACAATGTAATAAATAACAATAATCAATCGTAGTATTGAAGAAAAAAAGACAGTTTTGCATATTGATCTGCATTTTACTTTGCCAGGTAAAACTATATAGTACCATCTCTTATCTTGAGGGAGGATGTTTCTTATCTACAGCGATATCTACTTGGCTTTTAACCCCTCTCCCAATATGCCGATACACCTATTTTTTATAACACTAATTTAGTTTATTTATTATAAAGATCATTAAGATCATAAATAGACTATTTATCAGAAATTTGTTTAAGATCATTAATAGTCCAAATGTTTTTCAGAAAGTTGTTAAAGATCATTTAGTTCAACTATTTATCATTAAGTTCTGTAGAAGATCATTAACAGTCCAAATGTTTATCAGGAAGTTTATTAAGATCGTTATTGGCCCCCTTATCTATCACACATTTTTATTAAGATCATTATTGGTTGTTCTGTTTAAAAATATAGTTTTAAAACCGTCCATGGGCCCACCATTTATCATTATGTGTATCCACGAATATAAAGTTTATTAACCTTATCATTAATCTATTTATCATAAAGTTTATTAAGATCATCCATCACCCCTCTATTTATCATACCATTTATTAAGACCACTTATCATTAATCTATTTATCATATTGATTATTAACACCACCTATCATCCCCCTACTTATCATAAAGTTTATTACCGCCACCCATCATCAATCTATCATAAGCCCTAAAGTTTATTAACACCACCCATCACCCCTCTATTTATCATAAAGTTTATTAACACCATCCATCATCCCCCTATTTATCATTAAGTTTATTAAGATCTTCCATGGTTTGTGGTACTTCCTTGCCCATCGTTTCTGGTAAATATAAAATGGTAATTGACACAATTAAACACGATGACCCAAATATAGCTCCGGGTGCCCATGGCACACTTGCAGCCTGAAAAATAAGGACCTTAAAACTTTTAACAACATATCCATTTTTCAGAAAATATTAAATTTTCCACGACTGAATCTACACTACTATGTAATTAAGATTGATTATTTAACATTTAATTACGAAATCAAAATCAGAATACCAATGGGAGTTAATTTGTCGGCTTGGATTTAATCGGATTAAATTGGGGCCCGTCAAAAGAACCAAACTTGAAGATGGCGACGAATTATTTGAAAGGATTAAAGCAAATATGACACATTAACATTGTGCATTATATATATTTATATTTTCAGCCCCGTGCATGGTGTATTGAGTTCTTACATAGTTGTTCTAATTTTATTATCTTAAAACAGGAGGGCACTAGAGGCGTAAACGGATAACATAGCGTTACAACAATATTTTCGCCCTACTTATACTGTGCTGTTGTGTGTGTGTGAAAAGGGTGAGATGTTAATATTAACCACTATCGTCAAGGGTTCTATCGTGTACACCTTATTAACCTTTTCATAATAAAGTAACTCACCAAATAATTAGAAAAGGGTGCTAACATTCCACCGATTCTGGCAGCAGTAGAAGCCGTTCCAATTGTTATATTCCTAGAGAGAAAAATTATTAGTGGGCTTTAAAGCGGAAATTGCAAATTTTCAAGTTATATTTTTAAAATGTATTAAAATAAAGCCTTAAAATAGATGGTATCCATAAACAGTCCTACCTTGTTAAAGAATAATCCTATTAATCCTATAATTCGCTATTGCCAGCTGAGAAATTGGCAAAAATATCATTTTTAACTTCAAATTCCAACGTTGGAAAATGGCTGCCCCATGTTGTCAATAGCAAAACAGGGGAGGTAATTGTGTTGTTATTTCCTGTGTTTTAGATTTTTAAGGGTAGGAAATAATGCCCATGATCGTATAATAGTGATTTGATAACTATTGAGCAAAAGACATAGAAATAATTATGTTTTGACTTTCTTAGAAAATTTGAAATTCTCGCTTTAACAAAGAATGGCAAAATGTCACATGCACAAATGCCAATTGCTTGTTAATTATAGAGAGCATATTGGTAAATATGGAATTGAAGTATTACTGGTAAATATTTAATTTTATCGTACCTCACATTGGTGGGGAAGATTTCCGGTGTGTAGACGAATACAACATTAAAAGAACCGGTAATACCCAGTTTACCAATCAACGAAAATATGGTGGCCGATATTGAAACAGCTTCGTTATCGTCTAAAACAGGGGGAAAATAGTTAAAGAGGTTATTAATTTATAGTATATTAAAAATATCACTCTATTAATCACGTTATATCGTACTTAGAGGAATGGACATAACAAATCACCATGCATTTCTTAGCTATATAAAAAAGAGTGAAATTAAAGTAAGTTAATTTATTTCTTCATCGTCTAATTACAACTTTGAGTACAGTTATTGTAAATACGGGAAAAGTAACTGTTGAACTCTTAATACCAAACATCACACTCTTTATTAGCGTCCAAGAAACCGCAAGGTGAAGAGAAATATAGCCGTGCAGGAGTATTGCTCTAACACATCTTTCAGCGAATCACGGCATTTTAATAGACCATATGTATACGTCGACTTACCGTACATTCTAAGTATTGTAGCAACTATTAGACCAAATGCAGCAACCCCATGAAAGAATATTGCCATTTTTTTTCTCCCAAATCTGTAAAATAATATCAAATATTGACTTGGAGATACGACGGCCTAGTAGCTGGTTAACTACCACAATCTGCCTGGGTTCACAAATATAATACTTGAATGGCAATTAGCGATTGAGCACATTTAGGAGATAAACACGTTCCTGTTTCATATTTAGAGGGGGTTTACTGTCCATTTAACCATGCTTGATTCATTAGAACACGCGACGCGACAGCTTCAAGTTGTTCTAATGGATAATTCAAGCATGTTGGCGTTTATTTTTCAAAATATTCTCAATAGATTAAGACCGTCCTTGTTTTCCTGCGAATTTCAAATGCTTGAGTCTCGAGTTGCTAGTAAATGAATTATGAAAGAAAATGTTATTTGGATATTAACAAAAAATTTTTAACGTTTGAAATTTTTTTAAAAGAGCAGGTAATTATTCTTATTGCGGTATTTATAGGTGAGTGTCATCGGTAATTGAAATAATTCCGGCCCGCTATCCGGGACTAAAAGAGGGGTAACTCTTGGCAACAAAGATGACTTCTCTTCGGGATAGTCTATGTGACAGAACTGGGATTTTGGAACATCATTACCAATTTGATGAATAAATTCAACCACGATTTTCAGTTAGCCTGGTGGCTGAAGTGTTGAAATTTGGTTGATGGACTTCCGGGTTACTTTGCTAAATTGCATTTTGGCGACCATCTTTAAAACTGGCCGCCGTTATTTCATTGAAATTGAGCGCATCGGGGAAACCTTCATAACTCCTGAAAAGATGGACCTATGGATATGGAATGTGTCTCACAATGTTCACAAGAAACTGCTACTTCTGGTGCTATATGATACTTGTTGTTGAATGAATCATATATTTTCCAAATCAACAGATTATTCTGGAAAAAGCAACCTTTTGGCATTTTTTCCCCAGGTTTTCATGATTTATTTTATAAGTTTACTACTAAATCATGTTCAGAGTAATTTTAGCCAAATTATGTGTGTGGTCTTCTTAAGTTATTCAATTAGCATAAATAAATACGCCCAGTGGTCCTCCCTATACAGTCTTAAGTAGACTGTCAAATTAAAATGTTGAACGTAGGCGAGGCAGGGCTCAAACTTAGTGAACTTTTAGCTAGTGTGTCACAATCGAAACGATATTTGGGGATGGGTTGTTTCCGTGTCAAAGTTTGTCCCTAAAGACAATTTTGAGATTATGTCACTTCTGTCACGCCATTTTCGGTTTGGGTTCTGTCTGATTTCCAAAATGGCCGCCATAATTTAACGAAAAACGAATTTCTAGTTAGGATGGGTGAGTATCATGCAAAGTAAGACTTGTGATATATCATATATAGGGTTTTCGTAGCCACTGAATTTAAAATTGAATTATTTATTGGAATTTTCGATGAAACGGAAAGGTTTGTTCAGCACAGGTATTAGCTTATGAGGGACAAATACAATTTGTAGAACCAGATATTTGATGTTAGTGAACCCATTTTTTCCAGGACACCTGTTTCACACAAAATCTTATGATCTATCCAGACGAACCTTCAGTATAATAATCTATCTGCATACAAAGTTTATGAAAATACACATTCAAGCAGCATTTAATATGGTCTACCACCTGTAGGCACTCCCTTCAACTTAAAAATAAATTGTTTATTGGAATTTTCGATTAAACGTAAACTTTCTTGTACCTGTAAATACTCGACTAATATACCAGTTGTTAATTTGTAACATGTTTAACATCATATCTTTCCACGCGAATTAACAATAAATTGTTCAATCGATAAAACGGAAACATTTTGTATGTAATACGGAAATTTGCAACACGTTTATAAGCACCATATATTTCTACATGAACTAACAATAAATTGTTCATTGGATAAAAAGGAAACATTTTTTTTATATAACTGTAAAATAATATACGAATTATCGTTTTAACATCATATCTTTTGCCTCCCTTTTCAGGGATGGACACTCAAAAGGAGTATAGTAGTTTCGGGGGTCCCTAAACTAGTCAATGTTCTTGCGTAGTCATGAAATTTATGTCGTTTTTGATGAATTATTAAGATATATGCATAAGCTAAAATCACCAGGATATACTCTAGAAAGTACCATTTAAATTACAGTCAGTTTTTTCAAAAGAAATTTCGAGCCTGGTTGTAGAGAACCCTGTCGTTCATCTCACGGAGCAAAGGTAAGCCTGTCCTATCCTAGGTATATGTGTAATTTTATGTCAACTTCACAATTGTCAGTATAAATATAAC
This sequence comes from Patella vulgata, assembly GCF_932274485.2. NCBI lineage: Eukaryota > Metazoa > Mollusca > Gastropoda > Patellidae > Patella > Patella vulgata. The sequence goes on along the minus strand of NC_065879.2, from coordinate 68,329,086 downwards.
ATTTACTCGACAATTATCACAATTTTCATCTGGTCTTAAAACATTTTAATTGGATTTGTGTTCCTGTTGTTAAAAGCTTTCCAAATATGTATAGTTTGTTTAATAGGGAGGACCTTGTAGCGGAACTGTGTTTCTAAGCAAGCTAAAAATTTTGGCTGCAGGCCTACTAGACTATACGACAAAAGTTGCCGGGCATAGAGGCGTTAATGTAAAAACGGACCACATTACCATTTCTGAATGAATAAGAGATCTTAAATTCTTAACAACTGGATATATCATAAATAATTCTCAATACGGCTAAAAATGGTGCAAAGGCATAGTAGATGAAATTAAAATGCCTCACTATTTTGGTTAAATGTCTTGTGATCTGTGAGATCCAGAATAATCAATCCCATATGCCCCATTGTGTTGTTTATGGTGGGTGTGTGTGTGTGTGTGTGGGGGGGGGGGGGTCGCATAGGATGTGTCATTTTTAGCAGTATCTTTAACATCATTTTCAGATATTATAAGCTATATAAATCAGTCATTCATGTTATGGAAATTCTGGCCGCCGTTTTGAATTTTCCCCATCTTGAATTTTTAAAACCTTTTGTTTAGATTAAACAAACATTATGCAAGAGCTAAATCTGCCTATTGCAGTTCTTTCTTTAGGCCTGAAATGTTTTCTAAATTATTATTTAGACATTAATTAACTGATCCAGGCCATAATCAACTCTCGATGGCATCAGATTTCTCCGATATTAAATTGATTAGAACGGTTCAGCCATATTTTGATTTAATCTAATAATGGAGGAGCGAGACTTAGCTTCGAACAACCAGTTCAGCCATATTTTGATTTAAGCTAAAAATGGAGGAGCGAGACTTAGCTTCGAACAACCAGTACGGTGGTTGAAATTATTGCACGTGTCTTGTCAAACCTTCAAAGGCTAATATATTCGCTCGCAATAGAGTAATTTGAATGAAATTGTCAAATTATTCATTTTACATTATCTATTTACAAACTATTGTAGCAAGAATGGTTAGCTCTTTATCTAAATCTTACGTAATGTATCTTTAATTGTAAGCTCATTGGATAGTACATGTCATATCATACAATGAAATGACTATTATCTGACATATTGGCCATTTTAGGAAATTTTGTCGCCATTTTGAATTTTCGCCATCTTGGATTTGGGACGCTCATATTTGAGATTATTTTTTATGATCAATGTTTCTGATATCTATTCAATCACTTTAGTTGACCAAACAGATAATTTGGTTTATATGGGTCTGAACACGATTTGTTAGTAAACTTACGAACAGACATGAAAAAAAATCGAAAATGTTGCTTTTTTCAGATAAATCTTTTATTTTAAAACTGATAGTATTGATTAAACAACATGTATCATATACCAGTAGATGCAGAATTATATTATGAACATTTTGAGACATATTACATATCCATATAGGTGAAACTGTTGAGGAGTTATGAAGACTTCCTCGACTCGCACTATTTCAAATAAGAAAAAAAAAACGGCGGCCATTTTTAAAGATGGCCGCCAAACTGACATTTGGCAAAGTGACCCGGAAGTCCATCAACCAATTTTGGACACTTTAGACCTAAGGCTAACTGAAAATCATAGTTAAACCAATTCATCAAATTGGTAATGAATATCTGCCTGTCACATGGACTAGGAGTTTCATTGCGGTATTTAGAGACGAGTGTCATCGATAATTGGCCACAGATCACTAAAGAGCTCTTGGACCGACTCTAACTTTTTCCCAAATTTTCGTTGGGTAGAACATTTTCTGCCACCAATGGAGGAACATGTGGCAAACTCTTTCCCAAAAGCATGTATGAGGTTCACCATGAAAAACTTGAGATACACACGCTGGAAGTAGAGACAAGTAAACAGGCAATTTTCGGCCCTACATTGCAAACTAACCAACCTCTCAACCCTTGTATCCTTCCGCCTCAACATCATGAATATTCACCAAAACCTGACAGAAAATGTATTTTCAAACCCTTTTCTTCCATTCTACACCAAAAAGTCAACAAAAACCGCAACGCAAAGGAGGGGGGGGGAGAGAAAAGCTAAGGTGACGGCGAAGACATAGTTGGTGATCTATGTCCAAAAGGGGAGTAACTCTTGGCATCAAAGATGACTTCGCTTCGGGAGTTTCATGTAAGTTTTCAACTTTTATTATTTTATTTGCAGACTGTTATCAGAATGTTGTAGCTAGTTCTTGTTCACACAATTGCAGTTCGTACTTAATACTCAAAAATAACCCTATAACACTATGACAGTGATGCCTAACTTAAGATTGTAGTGGTTGCTATGTATACTGTTCTGACATGTCAACAAAATGTCAATTTTGGCATAACGATTAGGCCTATATTTCAGCTGCTATTTTCGACTCCCTCATTGTATTTTTAAACGATTTCTTGTGACTAATGACTTATTATTAGGCAGATCATGTTAGTCAGACTTTGATCAACGCGTGATTTAAAAAAAAATCTACTTGATAAAGTAAAAATTGGTGAGCGAAACTATCCTACCAAACAAAGAAAACAAATTTCTCCATACTGTCACTGCCTAGTTACGAATATAATTGGATACCCGAAAACGGTTTTAATTAATTTATGACTGATTTTCTACTGTTTTATGTTTTTCAGAAATATGTTTTCATAAAAGATGATGTTTTAAAATGGTGTGATAGTCATGTGTGCAGAATTTCTTGAAGATATTTGCCAATAAAGATTTGAGTTGGGGAAGATCATTGAGCACCAAAATGAAAAAAAAGTACACTGTAATATTTATACGCAATAATTCGCCTTAATAATTTAACTTGGGTTTATTGTCCATTCGACCACACTTTTCGACCAATCAGAATCGAGGAAATTTCTAATTTGTGCTACAATAAAAAAAACCCACAACACACATATTTATACTTGAAAAGGATAAGGGAATACATGTCGAAACGTCGTGCTATATGTGTATAAATCATTTTTTGTTTTCCATATAAATTGTCTTGTGTTTTCTGTTTAGGTTCACAAAGGTCTGAAAGAACATTCGCTATTTGTAAGAGCCTAACTAAGAATTATTCTGTATTATCCCCCCAATCGACGGCAAAGAACAGCCACTAGTCACACCATACCTGTCAATAGTAAACCAGTATATAAATGAAGACGGAACTTCAACCAGGGCATTTAGGAAGAAATTCAGATAGACGTTACCAGCTAGGCTTGAAGAGATGAGGAAAATACCATAATATGTCAGACTGTTTGTAAACCTGTAATGAAACATCGGCATGGACAATGTATAAAACTTATTACATTGATTAGCAGCCAATAACAAACGGAAACTACCGATAAGCAACTTATAACGGATGGAAACTATTGGCTAGCAACTTCGGACAAATGGAAACATTGACTAGCAACTTAGGCCAAATGGAAACAAAAACACCTATCTTGCCTAAATTTAAACAGTTAAGCTCAAACAGACACGGATATTAATTGCTGGTGTTATTTAGTGGCCCAAAAACCTATCCATTTGCAACTGATTTGAGTTTTAGAAACCTTGATACATTATAGTCGAGATCCGACACTGACAGTGGTCACAATTATCCAGGTCACACACTTTATAATTTGGTTTTAAAATTAGCAACTTGTTAATGAGGCCAATTATACCACAATCTTGTTTGTGGGTTTTATGCCATCTTGGAGACAGGTGGCTTAGTAAGAAACTTACTCGCTAACCTCGTGTTCGATCTTGGAGTTGGCTGCTATATTTCTTCTGATTTTTCCATCATGGTTTCTACACGTCAGTTGTCTATGAAGAATTTCCCAGCAAGCACTGGCAAGGGACCGCGCCTAGTCGTTTATAAGCATGCGGTTCATCCTGTCCTTAGGTTTTATGCCCGTCTTTATTGCAGTAGAACAGTCAGCTTGCCAACTCGGGGTTCTTCGCTCATTTCCGCGACCCCTCCTACATTACCTCAGTATTTTTTGCGGCAATTGCCCGCAGAAATATAGTACAATCATTTTGAGTATGGTAGAATGACGAAATGGCCATTTGAAATGTTCGTGTGAAAGGCATGCTCATGCATCATATTATGGCGATGCATGATTACCGCGGTTGGCTAGCCATTATCAAGGTCATTAGTAGCCTTGGCCAAAACGCCTTAATATCGCCGTGGATCATTATGATCGCCTTGACTATTATGATTTCTTGTTGTCAGTTAATTATGTAATATGAAATGTAACGTAAAAGAAGCTCCTGAAACACGAAATGACACTTATAGACTAACACCTACGAATACAAAAATGAAAATAAAATTACCAAGCGAACCATATTAAAATCAACGTTATTGCCGCACGTCTATTTTTAAATATATCTAATAGCGTGTATTTTTCTATATGAACGGCTTGGGTCTCCAATCCAGCATCTAACACTTCCATCTGTTTCTCCTCTTCTTCGCCAGTATCTAATGTTGCAGCTAGTAGTTTATCGGTTGGTTTATCAGTATCAACAGGTAACAACTCATTCTGGTAGATCAACTAAAAACAAGAGTTGTCAAACAATGAAACATTCGCCCACTAACAGCTTTGTCGGTACATGGTATGGGTAAAGAACATTCTCAGTCTCGGATACCCACGCTTAATCGAACGTGTATAACATGCACAGTTACCATAGCAATACCTTGAAATGTCCAGACTTTCAGATTACATTGTCCGATCTAAAAGTAGGAAGTATTCGTCGCCAAGGAAGTCATACTTTTTCTGCTCTGCTTCTGTAAAATGTCAACCATAGGGTCTCATCCGAGTATGAAAAGGTTCTGTTGACAATAAAACCCCCAAACAAATACCTTCAATATTTCGTTAATATTAACACCGTTCATTCTGGCGGCTTTCTTAACCACTGTAACTGTTTCTTCTAACCTGTTGTTAGCCACCAACCACCTTATGGATTCATCTGTCACCCTTAAATTGGGGAGATAATTCATCAATACCGCGTCATTATTATAGCCCCCCCCCCCTTCCTCTTTTCGAAGAAAGGAGGGCACTACTAAAACGAGTCCCTCCGTCCTTTTGTCTGTCTGTTCGGCACACCCTTTGGGACACAATAATTGTTCAAATTGAGATACAATGTTTAAACTTAGTGTATATGTTTATTAAGTGAATGGCTTGATGGAGATCGAAGATGAGCATTTTCTGATTAGACTAAGCAGAGATAGGCACACTATAACTTTGGTTCTAATTAAGTGAGAGTGATGAAACGTGGCCTATAGTTGAATTACACCAATACCCTGACTAAGTTCGATAATGAACATTTTCTGCGATAAGTAATTTGATTGGTCGAGACTTTGGAGTGGTGAAACTTCGTGTATAGTTTCGTTACACCAATACCTTGACTAACTTCAATGATGAGCATTTTCTGCTTAGGCAACGTGGAGTCTTTAAGCTGATTGGTTGAGACTTTGGAACAACTTATCTCTCCTTCTAATTGAGGTAGAATGTTCAAATGCAGTGTAGGTGTTTTTTAAGCGAATGCGCTGACAGGGTACAATCATGCACATTTTCCACTTTAAGAGATAGGCAATTTGATTGGTTAAGACACGATAACTTGGGTGAGAGTGATGAAACTCCGAGGATAGTTTCATTATATCAATACCTTGACTACGTTCGATGATGAGAATTTTCTGCTTAGGCTAAGTAGCGATAAGCAATTTGGTTGGAATATAACTCTGCCTTTTCATTCAGTCAGTTTAAACTTTGTGTAGATGTTTTTTAGGTAAACGAGTTCAATGATCAGCATTTTCGCTAAAGCTCAGAAGGAATTTCATTGGTCGGTGCTTTTTGACAAGATAACTTCACTCTGAGCCTATTAAACGGCGAATTAATTACAGTCTAACCTCGATTGTCGTTGCTATCGTTGTTACGATAATAAACAAAGTCTCGTTTATCCATTTTACAGTAACCGCATCAACGGCAAAACGTATTTAAATCTACTTAATATCGAAGCCATCCAATAGCATCAAGAGTTGATTATGGTCTTGGTATCTTAATGAATGTCTAATTAATAATTTATATAACATATAAGGCTTAAAGAAATACCTGCAATAGGCAGATTTAGCTCGTGCATAATGCCCGTTTAAGTAGTTAATTTATGCGGGGCGAAAACACTTTTAGTATGGCGCAGATAGTTGTCTTAGTCGATGAAGATATTCCATCAATAGTGAATAAAACGGAAGCAACTCACCAGTACTGTATAAGAGAATATAAAGAAACGCTGGCTAAAGTTCGGTAGACGATTCTCCAGCTGTACATACGAGTTAAAAAAGCAATAGGTGCTATTAACATACAAGCAAAACCCCACATTAACGAACCATAGAATCCACAATATTTTCTCTTTTCTTTAGGAAATAACTCAATGGCATAGGTAAATGCACATAAAAAAGATCCCTGCAAATGACAAAGTGGTATCAGGCATCCTAGAATTGTAATCATACCCTGCTTTGTGCCCAACGTCCGTCAGTATTTATAGATAGCTTTAGGGCCAAAGGTCGCAACCCGGTTTAAGGATCCAGTGGTTAAAATACAAAAACAGTTGGATGTAATACGAAATAATCGATAACAATTATACCAATTACAATTTCACGAACTAATTACAATTATATGTGATACTGGTTACTCTGTCGTATCCTTGTCTACGAAGTGTTTAAACATGCTACAAGTAAAACTGGTAGTTTACACGCGAAACTGTGAATCACTGACTGTTAAAAACGGATATCTTGAGGCAATGTATATCTAAACTAAAGACCAGTTGGGGTGGGGTGGTAATCAGCTTACTATTTACACCATATGGTTTATCAGTGAGTCAAGTGGCGTTGTTTCCACACCAAGCTTGACGTCACATGGAATAGGGTCTTCCAACTGATAAAGTCTACTGAAATAAATATGTATTCTCTGTTAGTCCTGATATATCCTTGGCTTGTGTTGCGTCTCTATCAGTGTAAATCCCAGGTAGCGGGGAAGACGCTGATTTGGTGTGGATTGTCTAAACGCTGAAGTTGGGATCGCCGACCCTTGTAAACATATGCATGCCCACAACTTATATCCTTATCAATAGGATCAGACTTTTAAAATCCAACATAATTATAACCTACCTGTTGAACTATTCCACTGAGAAATCTCATCACCATAAACACAGTATAGTTGGGAGCAAAGGAAGCACAAATACCTATAGCAAGACATGCCAGATGGCTTAAAACAGATACAGGTTTCCTACCATATTTATCAGATGCTAGTGTCAGGGTTGACGCTCCGATTGCCATTCCAACATTTAGCATTGTCTGCGATAAATCGGCGAGAGCTGCTTGATCACACACGAGATCAAACTGAAAAAGAGGATTATCTGCTTTTCGTGTATACAGTTCATACAATGACCTATGGGAAATGCTTCCCCAATCCATCAATTATAAAACGTACGAAAATCTCTGTATAACCTTGGATACTGCATACACCTGCTGTTTTGTTAAGACCAATAATAGTTGAAGTCGAATGGGAACCGACTTTATCACCCAATAACACATTCTACAGTAGATATCGCTTGTGTGATAAATTTCATAAACTACTGGTCAATTAAAAAGGGACTACTTTTTTTTATTAAAAAGGAACTACTATTTTTTATCAAAAAGGAACTACCTTTTTTTTTTATCAAAAACGAACTACTTTTTGGATCCAGTGTTCGCTTTATAGCGACTTTGACTTTAAAGGAAACACCGAGTCACTATATAGGACTTTGCAAAGGGTGACTTGCTGGCAAAATATGATGTATCACTACGCCGTAATGTAATCAGGTTCACTAAAACTAAATCTATAACAAAAATAATATTTATTTATTTGTACGTGTAATAAAGGGATGAGTGATAAATAAAATCTCATACTCGTCATTTTTAGAGCAACAATTTTTAACACTCGTCAGTAAAGAGAAGAAAAACAAACTCGTTTTTTTTTTTAACTTTATCGATTTGTGTTGATATTTTTTGATATCAAAAAGACCTGTAGGAGATTCTCTATTTGTCCGTAGCGACCATGGCTTTGGTCGATATGAGCTATCAACCTGGCGACCAGTCGATCACTTATTAATCGCATACCCTACACTTGAATCATAAAATGGTAAGGTATGCAGGCACTGATTAGCTAGAACATTTTGTATGGATCGGTTTTCATCCTATTCACATCCCAAGGCCTGTTTGTTTGCAATAAAATTTGTACGTACTTCAACCCCACTGTTCAATCTGATAAATATTCACTACCGAAAGTTTTATATTTTTAAAGATTTTTAAATATAAAAATAAATTCATTCTTACGTCAGAGACAATGGAAAAATCCGTGGGATATTCATACTGGTAGCCATAGATACAGGAACTAACGGTAGTTTGATTCTGACTCAAAATAGAACATTTGCCAAATACGTCATCACTTCGGTTGACGGGTAGATCAGGTGGCGGCGCACATTTATGTGGATTGGCTTGACCTGTTGATAGCGTAATCATATTTAATAAACGAGACAGAATACACTTACACTTTCCCGATAACTTGAGAATAACTGAATCTCCAACACAACGCAAGAACTGGTCAAGGATATGAGCGTACGACGTATAGGAACGTAATTTCAGTTGATTTCGAGACTATATAAAGACGTAATCCGTCGTTAATTTCCATTTTTAATCCTGCTTCTCTACATTTCCACAGCTTCTTAAATGCCCCCAGAAAAATTGGGAAAGCAGCCTTTTCAAAACAGAAATTCGAGAGTATTTAGAGTATATTATAGTATGGTAAAGTTTAAATGGATGTTCACATGCAAAAACATTTTGACTACTAGCCATATCTGAGAAGCTATAAACCATACGCATTATGCAACACGTGTATATTCAGTTATGTCTGAGGAACCATAAACCGCACACATCATGTGATAGTTATTCAGTCTGTTAATTACTGATTGACCAGTGTCCAGAGCTTGATGATGGCCATTGTCCTTTTATACCACAAGTAACCCAAAACAGAACCAATATGACTTCACAAATGACTAAATGTTAAATCCCGTAATGTCCATAGAGATAACATAATTCTAATTGACTCGGTGCTGAATTGCCCGTTAACGTAAAGCCACGTTAAAGCTTAGTATTTTTGATTTAAATGGAATTAATTTATTTCAAACATTTACGTACATTTCTAATTACATGAATGAGCTGTAACAGCTTTGATATTTTAGGACACTAATTATTATCAACTTACCTATGAAGATTATATTTAATGAAAAAAAAGCCTCGGTAACAGTATTTAAGGTGGTCAGGAAGTACATCAATATTTGATATTTGCCGCGACTTCCCAGGGCATCCAGTATCTCATCCACGTCGACATGGCGCATATCCTTCATGACGTCAGATAACACAGCTTCGCCTTTTGTCGGATAATTTGTTTTGTGGGAATATGCTTCCGCTGACTCCCCTTTAAATACCTAAAAAAGGATGTGTATGTACTAAAGTTAAAACTGAAATGTACTACCACGAATGATGAAAAAACAATTCAATGCCCAGAAAGAGTAACAAACATATTCTTCCTCACACTTTGCTCTGACTGATCATAATTTTTCTGAACATGCCTGTGACCTTTGCGCTTGAAACCCCTCCTTATCTACAAAATAAATATTTAGCCTATTATATTTCTGGTTTAATGGTTCGAGATCGAGACAATACGTACGACCGAGTGTTGCTTCGATATATAACGCATATGTCTTACTTGAGACCATTAAACAACTTAAAGTACAGACACTATCCCGGACATGTACTTCAATGAAATCGTCACGCGAGTCCAATATTTAATCTAGTATACACGTAAATAATGTACGATTGGTAAGTTGTCAGTACTAGAAATAATAATACCCCAACATCTGTATTTTAAACGCACATATAACACAGGGTTTCATAATACTCATTTTAAGATACAGATAGCAAGAACTATAATAGTAAAATCTACGAGGGAATACCGAGAAGAGCTGAGGAAGAGTAGGGTATGAGGACAAGTTGAAAAGGTCTAGACCTAAAAAGGAAAGATCAGTTAGGTAAAAACAAACTTTTGCCACCAACAATGAATGAATGAATGATAGACATAAGTTGTAGTATTATTATTGTCTTCGTACCAGAACATTTTGTAAACCTACCCATTGAAATCACCAGAAATAGACAACACTGGCTATAGGACAGCCATAATATAGGACAGTACCTGCAACTGAAAGGACTAACCTCAACACAGATACATGTCGACATGGTTTCCACTTTAGGGGATGATGCCCCTTTCTTTTCCACAGTAAAAGAAGTCGTCTGTCTCACGAGAGGTTTGATCACATTATTGTCAACGAGTTAGGAGTGACAATCTGCCCCGTTTTGAAGCAGATCCTGGATCCTGATAATTGTTTGGCCAGATTTGTAACCATGCATGAAACTGGTTTCCAAAAATGGAAAAGGGACTAATCGGTCGTCATTTTCCTAAAAATGGTGACGTCATGTTAGCTGTGAACGGCTCTTTTAAAATGGCTGGATAAAATTTCTTCCTTACCAGCATCCATCGTTGGCAAAACTGTGTACACCTCAAAGGACTATGTAGAAAAGTAAATGGAAACCAGTCGACTTAGTACAGGTCTATCACACATAGGCGTAGTACTTTTTTAGCCAGCCCCCCACCCCAAAAAAACATTAGTTTGGGGGAACTTTTTAGTCCTAAATTTGCCTCTTTTGATGAACTGTTAAACAAACCAGTCTCTGGATACAGGATGTACTCCAGAAGGACCATTTACAGTAAGTTTTCCCAAAAAGTTATAAAGTGAGGCCCCTCATTGAGCCGAGGCCATGGGAGTCTGTCCCCCATTCCATCCCCGATGGAATATATTACACCATGTGCCTATAGTAAATGTTTAAGATGGCGATTGCTTCACAGCTTGAGGTAAAGATTTTCACAGCACACATACAGGTTGCCATGATCTATAGTTTAAATTTTACTTAACAGAATTAAATGTTTTAAGGTTTGCTCTTTTACAGAAATAATGTACCCTATAATCAGGACTTTGGTCTTTTGATACTTTATATGGGATCACCTCAACGACCCAAAGGTCTTACGTCGTCAGGGAACCTGCCCGTCGTCCGTTCGTTGATGTTAACCAAATATTCAGATAGTGAAAGGACGTATATGTGCTTATCTAGGTTAAGAAATGACCAATTAAATATCAATTTGATTATAAATAAACATACACACGTTGTTGATTTAAATTTGTTTAACGAGGATGTTATTAACCTTGCCGGAAATTTGGAACGTTTATGCACGTTTCATTGCATTTTTAAATATACACTCTACATCAGCGTACATTGTTGTGTGAATACTTTAGGACACCTTTTTGTGTGAATGCCACTACTTTCTAATTAAATTTCTTGCAAAGTTTCTCATAATTGTTTTTGATTGGTTCGCTATAGAAACAAAATACGTGGCGTATGAAATCATCAAGGGCAGATAATATGAATTCGTTGAAACAACCATGAATTAACCCAAGTGTTAGTGGAGTAGAAGGGAATGATACTGCATAGGATACCGAGGATGACCGTCACATAGTTCCTATGTATTTTCATCTTCATCTAGTCGGGGGGTCGTGGGATTGGGAGAGTCCCCATAAGTGGAATAGCCTAGGACCTCCCTTCCTCTAAACCTGGCACAGCATGATCATGGTATTTAACTGTTGTTATAATTGGTTGAATAAATAATTTTTCGGCGTTCTGTGGAAACTTTCGAGTGAAGAACACTCTATTAAGATATATGCTTGTATATGAGATCAACTAGAATAAGCCGCTGTTGAAAGATATAGACTAGTCAAATTTTCGCTTTCTCTGAATGATTTTGGTGTGTTCAATACGAATATCGATGTTATCAAAGCCTGATTGTCAGTTATTGACTTTCTAATTTGCATAAAAACAAAATGGCTAGTCATTGCAGTTAAATTGCCATATATATAATAAACTATTGACGTAAGGTCCCATGAATCCAAAACTGACATTTTTATACCCATGTAATTATGGCGTCCTATCCAGGTTAAATTGCAGTTTAACGATGAGGATTATTGACAATTTTTGTCCTTGGGGAATCCTTCTGTGGATTGGTTTATCTATTGTGTTCACTGACACTATCAGCGCACACAACACATTCTTGGATTAGAACAAGAGGTTCTGGGTATTGTAGATGGATTTGAAGTGTGGTCACCTGGAACAGCCAACATTGTATGTTGCTTTGAATAAATATGTATGAAGGGGCGGGCTTTGGATCCTTTTCATGTCACAATTCTATGGAATACAATTACTACTTATTTGATGATATATTTGGACTAATAACATATTCAAACCAATTAATCTATTTTCAAATCCCTCTCACAACTTTGTATTTGCGGGGAGATACCTCAAACTATAAATAAACTGTCACCTAACTTCATTGAGGGCGGGTCCATTTTTCAGAATGTATTTGTCATTACTTATTGTTCATTTACCATACATATTGAGGCTTAAGTAAATTCTTGAATTAGCTTCTGCCAACTTGCTTTTCTGCCTCTTTATTGCAGATTCTGTTATACGTTTACGCCTCTCAATTTTCCTCAAACCGCCTGACCATTCGATCACGAAATAACAACCGATCCCTAAGTCAAGCTGGCAGATAATACAACGGGTTTCCAGTTAGTAATACCCTGACATTTTTGCCCAGTGCTTGCCCCATAGCATAGTGGTAAATAAAAAATAACTCCTTTATTCATTTGTAACAATTACTTATATTAGAAAATAACAATCAGATACATAAAAACAACCCCTTTATTCATGCTTAAGATTTTTTTATTCACCCGTATTATTTATTTCAAATTTAATGTTCTAGAGTCTCCTTTTTCCGAAAAGACTGTGAACAAGATAGAGGCTAAAGTCCTTAACGGGTTTTTGTTCAAATTTGATGTGAAAATAAAATGAATTGGGGTTTATGTCCTATATATCTGCAATGGTTGGGCTAATGAAGACGGGTGTTTGCCATACATGGTGCCATGAGAAACATTTTGCCCAGAAAACAGCGTATTTTCCTACTCTTATTTAGAATTCCAACTGTTTATTAAAATCACCCATAGTCACCACTGTCTTTAATTAGTCATAAAGTTCATTAACGTCATCCATGGTTAGAGGTAATTCCTTGCCCATCGTTTCTGGTAAATATAAAATGGTAATTGTCACGATTAAACAGCATGTTCCAAATATAGCCCCGGGTGCCCATGGTACACTTTCAGCCTGAAAAATAAAAACAAAATGTACCGTGATTTGACAATATGTTTTTAAATGATTACCAAAACATATCTATTGATCTATTGAATGTATAATAAATGTTTTGAGAAACAATATGAGTTGTCAACTCTGTATACTATAATGGTTTATTTTTAGTTCATGCAAGAGCCTGGGCTATTCTTAGCGCCATCCTTGACGGCTACACTAGGGCTGTCCTGGGGATAGAATTTGGTGTATAGGCTAAAGGGCGTTGGGCTACCGCGCCCGGTTTTGCAGTTATACTACTATCAAATGACATTAAAATTAGTCTTAATGAATTTGTAAACGATAATGTGAATCATAAAATTGATTTGTCATGGACATGTATTACACATTAATTGTATCCAGGTAATAACAGTTAAAAACAAATCATCTTACCAAAAGATTAGAAAATGGTGCTAACATTCCACCGATCCTGGCAACAGTAGAGGCTGTTCCAAATGATATATTTCTGGAGAGAAAAACAGGCAGTAGTTAATAGTGGCCTTTCTTGCAAGTTTTGAAAGCAAGTTGGGATATCTTGGCAATGGTTATTAAGAAGACTTACCTCCGCCTTATGAATACATATTCCTGAAGCAATGGCCAAAGAAATCCCTCTCTAGTCATTGCTGTATTGAGACTGAAAACTTGAGTTTTTGAGGAAGCGTGTCCATTCTCATCGTCCAATCAAATGGTCCTGACTACAGTAAAATAAAGGCAGATTTCATGAAATAACGGGGTGACCTCTAAAATCCCAGTGTTTGTTAGTGCTGATTTCAATGAAAAAATTTCCTTGGCTACCCTTGGATTCATCGGGAGCAAACATCGATACTCGCATAGGTAAATTTGGCCGTCGCTGAAACTCGCTATTCAAACGAAAATTCTTTGACTCAAATCTCCGATACAAATTTTATAAACGTTTCTATTTGTACCAATTATTACTGCCTACCTTTAAGTATTCGATAATATTTATCCATTTTTGTGAAGAAAATCCACGAATTATTTATGTTATCAAAAAACACATTATGTCGTATTTCTATCCAGTTTGTTGAAACACAATACGTAATACACCTAGGGCAGACGAGCGTATTTGTTCGCCCGATTACGCCGATTTTTAAAATCGCTCGAAAAAATCGCCCGTGTGCTCGTTCACGGCGACGACGATTCTGCTCGCCGAACCATTCGCCCGTATCTAGCATGTTAGATATTTTCGGTCGAATATTTACGCCGGCGATCGATTCGTCGGCATAACCCCTCGTCCGCCCGTGTCCAGCTTATATTGTCAAGCGAACCATTTTCATAAGCCAATCGGAGACATCATTGATATCACATGATCTGAAATGGCTTCCTTCACTGCCCAAGCGTGGAGTCTGACGAAAGAAGGATTGGTGATTCTTTGGTAGAAAGGCCTTGCCTGTTAGACATCACGATTCCAGAGTTTTAGAAGCAAATAAAAAACCGCTATCACAGCAAGTTTACATTTCAGGCGATTCGTCATTTTGTACAAGTCACGTGATCGACCTAATTTACTCGCAGAGTGGTGTACGCTTTGAGAAGATCGCTATGTGTGCCCGCTCGTGATCGATCGTAGAAAATCACTTAGCTTAACATGACAGTCCTTCTCTTTGATCAGTTGTGTAGTCCAAGAGATGATAAAGAGATACCACCTGCGCGGCGATTACTCAATGTTTACATTGTAGCTATTTTGGATAGCCTCGTTTATCACACAATTCGTTTCTCTGCAATATTCTATTAAGCACTAGTTAATTGACCGTAATACATTTCGTGCGTAATGTAGCAGCGTTATCACCAGACACTTTACGGTAACATATTTTGAGCTCTGGTTAACCCCGATTGACTTTTTTACGTAGTAATCTACTGGTTGTTGATCGGACTGTTAACCAGTCATAATTTGGGACAGAATTTTGCGCTGAGTATGGCAGTGTTTGAGTGGAAGTATATCAATCACCTGATGTGGCAAATGTTTTTTTTAATTTGATGCAAAGGTTGGGCCATGTAGCGGATTTGTCATGAGGTAATGTTATTTTATGGCAGAGAGACCATGTAATCGGCCCCTCATCGCCACTCTCATCCTCGTACGGTCAACAATTTTGTTTGGATCCAACTATCATTTCTGATTTCTTGCTATTGCTTGCATTATTTTCCTCACCTGACATTCGTGGGGAAGACTTCTGGTGTGTAGACAAATATAACATTAAAAGACCCGGAAATACCCAATTTACCAATCAACGAAAATATGGTGGCCGATATTGAAATAGCCTCGTTATTATCTAAAACAGAGACAGAAGATCTCAAAACGATAATACATTTAAAGAAGTATTATCACTTACAATAATTTTAGACATAATAATTATATTACATTTAAAATAACCATAGACTATTTAAATACCAAGATTACACTCTTGTGTCTAAGACTATAATGTGTATAACCCATAATGTATAACATTTATATTTCTGAGGCGGAATTGTATCAAATCCTCGATTTATCAATTAAGTCAGGATAATTCATATAGAAAAATGACCACCTACCAAACACTGGTGTCTCTTGAAATTCCGGTAAATTTTTCTGGTGGGGTCGCCATCTTGGATTTTTTATTAATGAAAACTTGGAAGATATGTTTATATGTCGCGGGTGGCTAATTCAACTGTGACGGTAGTACAGTTATTAGAAATATAACCAGGAAAAATAACTTCCATCCTCGAAAATCAAGCGTTACACCCTCAAATAACAGAAGGGTTCAATAAAAAGTCATAAGGAACAATAACGCTTGTATCACTGTCGACAAATCATTTACATTTTAATAGACCACGTGTGTATATCATCTTCCTGTATGCATCTACTTACCACCGTACATTCTAAGTATTGTAGCACCTATTAGACCAAATGCAGCGACTCCATGAAAGGAAATTGCCGTCTTTTTTCTCCCAAATCTGTAAAATATTATTTATATAGTTGGAGGCGTGGTTGCAGGCTGGCTTGTAAAGAGCCAGGATGTTCATGGTTCAAGTAGGTCCAAAAAACGTTCGGGATTTTTCTTTCAGTTCGGTACCCAATTGTTAGAGCCTACTAGAGAATGTTTCCCCAATCATTCGTTTGCTGCAAAAAAAACTGAATTTAAAGTCATTAGGTGACTCGTGTTTGATGTAATTTATTTATGAATAATTCCACCAATGGTATGATTCAGCATATTTACTTAAGTCTTTAGATAAAATACAAAAATCGATCAAATTATTACAGAAGCCATCCCATACCTGTCAATAGTGAACCAGTATATAAATGCAGTGGGAAGTTCTACCAGGGCATTTAGGAAGAAATTCAGATATATATTACCAGCCAGGCTTGAAGATGTGAGGAAAATACCATAATATGTCAGACTGTTTGTAAACCTGTAATGAAATATCAGCATTCACAAATGTATAACACTCATTATATCCACGAATCAAGAAGGCATATCAACTTGCAACCAGTATAACTGAGGAAAATAAATGGTATGGCCTTGGGTTCCCTCAAGAGTCACTATAACCAAGTATTATGTCGGTTTAAAAGTTTCTAACCATAAGCTGGGAACTGTTGGTTAGCTGCATCTGACAGATGAACACTATTGGTTAGCAGCTTATGAGAAATAGAAACCAGTGTTTAGCAACTTATAACAAATAGAAACTGTTGGTTAGCAATTTGTTACAACTGGAAATAATTGGTTTCAGTTTCACATAGAACTGACAAAGCCACTAGAATTTGAGAAAACATTCAACAGGGTTAAAATCTTATCTTTCCCAAGTCAAAACCTTAAAATAAACCTAGTCCAAATCAACCACCACTTTAATTAGGGAAAATAAGCATAATAGCTGCTGAATACATGTTGTGTTCTATCACTTTACAATTGTTAAAAAGACTTGACTAGAGGCCATAAAACTATAGGCAAGATCTGAACAGTGGTCTGGATTTCGACATTTACTTTTTGTGAAAGATACATCTATTTGAAAAACTATACACCGATATCGTGGTCATTAGCTTTATTTGTTTTCCTCTTGTTCGTGCGCCAATACCATCTTGCCAACTTGACATTCCTAGTGTTTATGGAGAATTATACGCGGCAATTACCTACATATACTATTCCAAAAAAGTAGGGGATATTTGATTTTGGGGGCATAATACTAAAATATGCAAATGACTACGAAAAAAGTCACTATAGAACCTAACAGAAGAAACATTTCCAGTTACATGTGACGCCCAAACGCACCAATAGCTACCGCATGGAATGCAGGTGATGCTTGGGATCATCATGGGGGTCCAACCCAAGATTTGCACGACTCTGACTTTGAATGTTACAGTCATTGTGGCATTGAATTCCAGGGTGGAAACATCAGTTTAATTGTTTTAGTGACCAGAAAACAAATTTTGATATGCGTCGGCTTACCCAAAATGAAAGGTTACGTGCCCTTGGCATGCTACAGATCGGCACAACACAGGCGGTTGTGGCGCGGACGATGAATGTTTCTCAGTCTGTCATAAGCAGGCTATGGTCCAGATACCGTGATACACAATCTGTACAGGACAGACCACGCTCAGGTCGACCAAGGGCGACAACTCAAGCCCAGGATCGATTTATCCGTACCTTGGCCTTGAGAAATCGTGTCATCACAGCAAATCAGATCAGCGCTCGTCTTCAAACAGACACTGGTGTGAGAGTGAGTGGCCAGACGATTCGGAATCGACTGCATAGGGGTCCCTTGTTTGAGAGATCATCACATTCAGGCAAGACGTCGTTGGTGTAGGGATCGTCAACACTGGGATAATCGACGCTGGAGCAATGTGATGTTTTCAGATGAGTCAAGGTTCACTGTTGATTTTTTGGACAGACGTAGGAGGGTGTGGCGTCGTCGAAACGAGCGCTTCCAAGACGTTAACGTCATCAGACATGATCGATTTGGGGGTGGTTCTGTTATGGTGTGGGGAGGCATCACTGTTGCTGGAAGAACGGCTTTACATGTTGTTGCAGGGCGTGTTACAGGCCAGTACTACCGGGACAACATCTTGGCAGTCCATGTTGTGCCGTTCGCACGAAGTCATGGCCGCCGTTTCATCTTCCATGATGACAACGCAAGATGTCACAGGGCCAGGATCGTTACAGGTTACCTCCAACAACAGAACATCACCACATTACCTTGGCCAGCACTGAGTCCCGACCTCTCCCCCATCGAGCATGTCTGGGACATGCTTGGACAGAGGTTACGTCAACGTCAACAACGTCCTGCCAATGTCCAAGAACTTGCTGCTGCGTTGCAACAGGAATGGGACAATCTGGACCAAAATGACCTTAGACGTCTCATTAGGAGTATGCCACGTCGGATCAATGCTTGTTTGGCAAACAGAGGAGGATTTACCCGTTACTGACTTGTGATGCTGTGGTAACTTTGCTGTTTGACCCCGGGTATCATTTTACCCTTATAATGGTCAGTCTGTGCCTTACTTAGTCTAACGATCATTTGGAATAAATCGAAGAATGTGAACTTCATTTTATTTTGTCATTTGTTTCTTCGTCAGTTTCATTAGGTGACTTTAATAACACTTAAAAATCAAATATCCCCTACTTTTTTTGAATAGTATATATAGATAAAATGCAACTATTTACATTTTTTTAGTATGGCGGCATGATGAAGATGTATAGTTCTAAGATGACGATGCTGGCTGGCAGTATTGCCATTAGTAAGGCTATTACACGCCTTAATATCGCTGGTTTTTGCTATGATTGTGACTTTTTGTTGACACAGTCAGTAAATAATGTTATACCATGTCTTATAATAATCAACTAAGCTCCCCTTTTATATTTTATATTTGAATAACACATAATACTAAGAATACATAAATTATCAGTTGAAAATAAACTTACCACGCGAACCATATTATAATCAAGGTTATTGTCAGACGTTTATTTTTAAATATATCTAATAGTGTGTATTTTTCTACATGAACGGCTTGGGTCCCCAATGCAGCGTCTAACGTTTTCTCCTGTCCCTTCCCGTCTTCACCAGAATCTAATGTTTTAGCCAGTAGTTTATCGGTTGGTTTATCAGAATCAACAGGTAACAACTCGTTCTGGTAGATTAACTAAAAACAAGAGTTGCCAGGCAGTGAAACATACGCCCAATAGCCGCTTTGTCTGTACATGGAATACAGGTTAGAGTATTCTATCGTTTTTAAACTACATTCTCAGCACCAACCATCTCATGGTCAGTTAACATACTAATATAGAACATGTCCGGTATTTTTACTTTCAAATTACACGAGACGATCAAGACAAATAATTAATGCAACAATCCAGTCAGAAAGTTGCCAGTCTTTGCTGTTGATTGGATCTAAGCGGGAGTGAACATCCTTAATTAATTTTACAATACTGATGCCGACGTTTGTTTTTTTTTATAAACAATATTTTTGTTCTGGTTGTCTGAATAGGATTGGGGAACAGGCTTAGCCTATGTAAAACCAATCTCTCTATGCCGATGGTTGCTAATGTACTTTAGGACTGAGAAAGGCGGCTGTGGTGTATTGCGTCTTAAAAACGTGTGGAAAGGGCCCATAACTCTAAGACTATGTTTGATGCGGAAGAAAATACATTAACAAAATTTGGGCCGACAGTGATGATGATACATTATCCAACTACGGGCTTAGGCGGCAGAAACCAAATTGACCCCTTTCCCTAATAAAGAATTTCACAAACTCCGATTAGAGCAAAGTGCACGTTCAAATTCTATCAGAACATTCGGTCAGAACAGCAACTTTTCGTCACTTAGAATAGCCTCATAGAATCCGCACGCTAAGTTATTGTAAATTTTAAAGAGTATAATTCATAAATTTATTTCTACGTAAATCTACCTTCAGTGGTTCTTTAACATTAACACCGTTAATTCTCGCGGCTCTCTTAACCACCTTGACCGTTTCTTCCAATCTGTTGTTGGCCACCAGCCATCTTATAGATTCGTCTGTTATCCTTGAAAATTGGGGAGATTATTTCTAAATACACCATCATTATTATTGTATTAGTAGTCATTGATATTGACACCGGAGACAACTAATTGAAGTCAGTGGTTTGAAATGTGAGTCGGAGTGATCAGACATTATAGCAGATATGAATGGGGGAATAATCTCCTATTATTACCGGAAGTAGAAAGAAATCAAGACAGTCCACGCCCTTCAATATTTGTATCGGATTTTTGTGGCATGTCGGGACTTTGTGGTTATAAAGATTAGGATCGCCATCAAAAATATGCTATAGGCCAATAAATGTCACATGAAATAACATTGAAATCGACGGGGTGAGGATTTGTAGTCTTAATCCATAAAGAGGGAGACAATTCACCAATAGTGTATATATAAAAAAACAAAAAACTTACCAATATTGTATTAGAGAATATAGAGAAAAGCTGACTAAAACTAGGGAGACGGTTCTCCAGGTGTACATACGAGTAAAATAAGCAATAGGTGCTATGCACATAACATATATACTCCAAGTCACCTGACCATAGAATCCAATATATCGTCGCTTCTCTTTAGGAAATAATTCAATGGCGTAGGTTACTGCAGTTAATACACTTCCCTGTAAATAATAAACCATAAAAATGGAAAGTGATATAAAGCACACACCACTCATCAGTATTCATAGCGACGATTTGGTCTGAATATGGTAGAAGATAAACCCAGGGCCAAAGGTCACAACCAGATTGACCATTCCAGTGGTTTAAATCCAATGATACGCCAGCCAACAGTACTTTGTGAATGCTGGTTACCAAAATTATAGAGTAACACTTTTACAAACTGATTACAATTATTGAATAAGCATAATAATTTACCTGTTGGAATATTCCATCCAAAAATCTCATCGCCATGAACACAGCATAGTTTGGAGCAAACGAAGCACCAATACCTGTAGCAAGACATCCCAGATGACTCAATACACATACAGGTTTCCTACCATATTTATCAGATGCTAACGTCAGGGTTGACGCTCCAACTGCCATACCAAGATTTAGCAGAGTCTGAGATAAATCTCTGAGAGCTGCTTGACCACATACTAAATCAAACTGGAAAAAAGGGAATTATCAGCTATTATAGAATTATCCACATAAATGGTTCTATAATAAAGAATTTTGGGGAGTGGGGAAAAGCTGCCTGGAAAGCGTAACAAACTCTTCATTAATAATTCTTCATAACATTTGTAATTACCGGGACATTGCAATGGTATAAGGTATTTGTTTGCCTGCCTACCTGCAACTACATGTCTGTGGGTTTAGTCGTTGGAGTAGGACGAAACTCGAGGTTCCGTGTACAGATTGGCACTCAAAATTCGTTGTGTGTTGTAATTCGAGAAAATTCTTCCTATCGCATTGTACACGTACTCAAAAAAATTAAAATTTCGGTATTTTAGTCTGCAGTCGTTAGATATGCTTTAAAATGTCGCCTAAACACCAAAATAGATGTCCTTGCTAGATACAAGTAATACACATTTTCAGGATCAAGGTTAACAGATTCGTGTTGATCTCCGACACAGAAGTTAACGATGTAGGTCATTTATCAAGCCCTCGTCTTCAGTGACCCAGTCGGATCGGAACAGTATGGTCTTTTACACTGATGCAATCATTATTGTCTTATGACAACCATTAGTTGCAGTTAAAAAAAGGGACAATTTGGACTGCATCGAGCAAGATAAGGTATCAATATGGCATCCAATCGAAGATTAGATAGTTTTATATGATTGCATAGAATACCTGGATTAACTTTGCATGCACCCCGCCCATTTACACTCTTATAAAATGTCACTTGGGAATGTTTTTTTATATATATATAATCCATTTCAAATATAATAATAAATTCATTCTTACGTCAGAGACAAAGGAAAAATCCGGGGGATATTCATACTGGTAACCATAGATACAGGAAGAGGCGTTAGTTTGATTCTGACTTAAAATAGAACATTTATCAAATATCTTATCTGTTTGGTTGGCGGGTAGATCAGGTGGGGCTGCACATTTCTGTGGATTGGTTTGACCTGTTGATATAGGAATCAGATTTAAAAAGCGTGCAATGCGCTTACACTTCATAGACCAGCGGCTGCTAGGCAGGATACGCCCACATTTGGCAAGAAATGGATAGAGAACAAGCTAAAACCAAACGTGATTTTTTTGTACAATCAGGGGCAATAATCCAAAAGTTATGGTCTGAAATGCACAAATATCAAAAGGGACTTAGATCTTTGGGATATAAAGATATGTTTTAAGTTTCATCAGAATATGATAAAAATTGTGACCTCTAGAGGGTTCACAACCTTCGTATTGCATACTTTTACACAATTTGCGTACAAAGAGCGGCCATTTTGTCGGGCAGTTTCATTTCGATTTTCCCGAAATTCTAATACAACCTTCATTATGGGGGAATGGTGAACTATTTAAATTGTTTTTAAAATCGGAAAAAAAATTGTGACCTCTAGAGAATCCGCAAGCTAAAAATGCGGTTTTTCGAACAATCAAGAGCCATAATCCAGGAAGTTACGTTCGGATATACGCGATTATCAAAAGGAACCAAGATCTTAGTGTGTAATGGTGATATATTCACATGTTTTTTTTTAAATCTGATAAAAATTGTGACCTCTACATGGACGGCAAGCTAAAACGTGATTTTTTGTACATATCGAAAGGAACCGAGATCTTTGGATTATAAACTTACATTTCAAGTTTCATCAAAATCAGAAGAAAATTGTGACCTCTAGAGGGTCCACAACCTTGATATACCATATTTTTACGCTATTTGAGAACGAGGGACGGGCAATTTTGTCTGTCAGATTTGGGCCGATTTTCACGAAATTTGAACTCAACCACCATTAGGGTGTAACGGTGATATACTAAAACGGTTTTTTAAATCGGATAAAAATTATGACCTCTATAGGGTCCACAAGCTAAAAACGCTTTTTTCGTACAATCAGGGGCCATAATTCAGGAAGTTACTGTCCAATATGCACGAATATCGAAAGGAACCGAGATCTTTGGGTTATAAACTTACATTTCCAGTTTAAACAAAATCGGATAAAAATAGTGACCTCTATAGGGTCCACAAGCTAAAAACGTGATTTTTCGTACAATCAGGGGCCATAATCCATGAAGTTACGTTCCGATACATGCCAATATCGAAAGGAACTGAAATTGTGACCTGTAGAGTGTCCAAAAACAATTGTGGACGGACGGACAGGGGCGACGACAATATACGTCCACATGAAAATGTGGGCGTATAAAAACTTTGCTATGGAACTTGGCTGTATTTGTGTGAATTAAGCCAACGACCGCGAAAATATGGCCATCATCAGCGATTGGGAAAGCCTTAGAACGTAACTGTAGCAAACGAAACCTATAAAGTATTTTGTTAAAACACAAAATCTAGGGGCATTACAGGTAGGTCTTATAAAATAAATATGGTAACATCTAATATTGTTCACTTTATCTGTTTTGTTAGTTATCTAGTTGAGCTACATGTAAGAAAGACAAATCGTGCAGATTTCGAATAAAATTAATTTCAACTCTGACGCTTATTCCAGGTTTCACAAGTGGGGTCTAAAACATTAAAATTCTAGGACATTATGTATTATCATCTTACCTATAAAGACTATACTAAGTTCATGAAAAGCGTCGGTAATAAACGTTAATGTGGATAAGAAGTACATCCACATTTGGTATTTCCCTCGACTTCCCAGGGCCACCAGTATTTCATCCACATCTATATCACGCATATCCTTCATGACGCCCAATTACACAGCTTCGCCTTCTCTCGGATATTTGTTTAATGCTCGCCGATTCATAAGTGCCGAAACGATGAGTGTCTAATGAAGTCAGAACAGGAATGGATGTCGAACTCCCATAAATGAATAAAACAATTCAAAGACTCTACAAGCAGACAAGCCGTCTTGTAATGGACGTTTTATTTCTACGATTCGGACGTTCGCCTGGTATTGGCAAACAAAAAAATAATAATACAAAAAAAACCCACTAAAATGTCTCTATTCTCGCTCACACTTCGCTCTGACTGCTCATAAATTGTCTTAACCTTTGTGATCTTTTAAGTTTGAAGTTTCTCCTAATCTACAACATATGCATTTAGCCTAATTATAATACTTTATATTTAGTAACCTTAAATAATCATAACCTCAATTAATCAATCAGCACAATTCTTACATAATCATATATAATATGTAATGCTAGGTTCCCTCTGTTCCAAGCGCGGCGAATGGTCATTCTTAGCTGATCGTGGAATTTGTGTTTACGTTCTGACAGGATTGCCCAACGATCGGGGTCCCCAATTTTGGAGGCTCTAGTACGCGCAGATACTCTCAGATACGATCATCAGGAATCTATGCACTCTGTTGCGATAGGATAGATTGTTGTTACGATGTCTTTCACGATTGGGCGATTTGAGCTACTGTTGGACCCCGACAGGTATATAATAATATACAGCCCGACTGACCATGGATTTCATTGTTTCCTGAACTTCTACAGAGTGAACATCACAACCTACAATCATTGATGATGGCAGGAGTTGAGTGATGGCAACGTGACATTTGCAGTGTATGCTTACATTATCGCCATAGAAGAAGAAGACGAGCGGCGGCCACACCAACCACAACCCCAACAAATTGAGGCTGGAGGACCCAGTAGCGTTCCAAAACTACACAGGCTTAGTACCACAACTCTTCAATGAGGTCTTCCAGAGGGTAGCCCAAGCTTACCTCATCAGTTTCAGGCAACCCCTCTTACCTTGGCTGAAACTGGCAATGGCAGTGAGACACATTGCTCTTGGGGAAAACTATCTGTCCCTTGCGTATTCCTTCAGGTGTGCTGTGTCCAGAATCTCAGAGATGGTTTAAGAAGTGTGCCAGGCAATTGTTCAAAGGTACAAAGATGAGGTGTTCAGGATGTCTGTGATCCCTGAGGCCTGGACAGACTTAGCTAATCAGTTTGAGCAGATTGCCCCCCCCCCCCAACACACACACATCATTGGGGCCCTGGATGGCAATCACGCTGCTATCAAAAATCTACCCCACACTGGCAGCCTCTACTACAATTACAAGGACTTATTTTCGAAACCTCTCCTGGTTCTAATAGATGTAGATTACACGTTTGTGTCAAACGGGATTATAGGAAAAGGACACATGTCAGATGCTCCGATACTCTGAAGTGTTCAACGGCCTCTTAAGATGTCTTAAACTTGTTGCATCATCAAGTTTTGTGTTTATTTAGTTTGATAGTTTGTAATACTTGAATCCTCTTCAACTGAATTGTGTGGTACTGATATAGAATTGATTGCAGTTTTTAATATTTTGCACTTAATAGGTATGTGTTAACTTTTAGTTTTTTTATCTTTCTTTTGTCTTTGTTTAAATTTGCGGTTTTCATAAAGTCTTTATAAAAATTAAAATTTCATCTGGGTTTTAATTAATTGCATTCTACAAATGCATCACATACAAGCAGTACTATTACACTAGTTAATTATACATTTATTACCCTTTCTATTTTTTATTTTATTACGGACGTTTATACGTACTTAACCTCTTCAGGGTAAAATTGTGTTATTGTGTCATTTAAGAATTTGGTTTACCGTAATTAAGAGTACAAGTTTATGTAACATGTATATTTCATACAGGTTATAAAGAAGTAGTATATGATCAGTTGTATATTTCATACAGGTTATCAAGAAGTAGTATATTATCATCATTGTAAAGAGAAAACCGGTTACCAGTTTTTAAATCTAATGATGTATTATTTCAAACTGTATTTAAGTACTTGTATATGATTGCTCATATAGGTATGTCCATTGTTTGTATATGTATACTTTCAAGGTTTTTATATTAGATTGTATAAACCATTAGAACTAAATCCTTGTGTGGTCATTTTTGCTGCACTAATTTCTCCCTCACAGCAGACCTATTTTCAGGCCAACTAGAATAATCTGTCTTTCTGTATACCCTTGAGAACATAATTTACGAAATACTTCTATCGCCCGACAGGTTAGAACAACTCATTACGCAGGTATTGGAGACAACCAGGACAAATTTAATATGTAATTACGAGAGAGTTAGGCTAAACATCTACCATCGATCACACGTTAGAAGCTCCCATATTCAAACAATTTAGGCTTTGTGAAGAAATTACAGTTGAGCCGATTCATGATGGAGTCAACCACAAACATAATATTGGATAACAAGATGACAATGTCCGCTGTATATGTTATGAAAAATAGGGGGTATCTTTCCAAGCGAAGACCAGAATATTTTTTATCCCAAATCCTAAATTGCAAGTGATATGATATCCAGTCCCCCAACTGTATTGTACTAAAACTGGGCTTATAGAGAACTGTCATGACGATGTCATTTGTTACGCATGGAGTGCGGGGACGTTTGTAAACTTTTCATGTAAATGATAAACATTTCACCACTTCAAAAAGTGGTTACCATTGCATTTCTATGTGATTGTGTTTATCGTCGATAATTTTTAATTCCTTCAGATCACCAATGATCAGACAATTTACCATAACGTTTATTGAGATCATCCATGGTACTTTTAGTTATTAAAAGTTTATTGAGGTCATCAATGGTTCCATAATATATCATAAAGTGTTTATTAAGCCATTCATGGATACCCTATTTATCATGAAGTTTATCGCTGATGCCAGAGGTTTAAAATTTCCCGGAGCCGAAAAGTCAGATGCCAGTTTTTCCACAGCGGTGTACGTTCCCGCATTCGTCGGGCGACTGGGGTGGGGGGGGCACAGAAAAATCTTTTTAGCTAGGTCGGGGGAAGTCTACATGTTGACTGAATTATTTATTATTCTTAATTCTATTTGAGGTCCAGTCTACTCCTTTCAAAGCTGCACGTCCTCGAACAGAAACCAAAGGCACTGTAAAATACAATTGCGCAAGCCAATTGTGTCATGCGTGGAGAATTTTTACACTAGTTTTAATAATAGTCCCTGCAGCATCGGACTCAACAATAGCGTAGCACAATTTTATACATACCATGCTACTAATATTATTATTAATATTTTTTTAAAAAACATTTTCATTTTTAATAATATGATAGGGAAAAACAGAAAGACAGACACTCATTATGATCAACATGAGGTGTGATCTTAAAATCATTGATGTGTACAATTACTGCCATTTCACATGGCACTGTGATATGTCGAGCATTATCCTACATAACACTTTTCTCTGCTTAGTTCATGACCGATTATTCATTTACAAGTGATATTCCCAGCGCAACAACCTTTGAATAGCAATGCCATCATACTTTAAAGTTCAGCCTATCATACCAGTTTCCGAGAGCATTCTGTGGCATCTCTAGAATTTTCGGAAATATCTGATAAAAAGCTTGATACAAAGATCAGCACTCTTCTCCAAAGCAATCGTCGAATTGGAGCAAATTCAGTGAGAGTACGTTTACATAATATTGCAACAGGCAGATTTGGCGCTTCCATAACGGGTAGACTAATCACCGGAATTCATTTACAATCACCGTAATTCACTTCGAAAATCCCCGATTCCTTCCACAAAACTAATTTTAATTTATTTTAAATGTATAATACATTATAATATAACGAATAACTATTTTGATCTCTCCACAGGCCAGATGAAGGCGCTGTAAGTGTATTTATTTGAAAGACTACTGTATTAATATTGCTAGAATTTTTGCTCTTATAATTAATGATATTTTTATATTGTATTAATTAATATTTCTGGCAAGTTAGTAGATTCACATATTTGTACTCAAGTTAGCGAATGAGTGACAGATGGTTACATTCAATTCTAGGTTGATAACAGATATCTCATGGGAAGTTTCTTCAGTAAATTTCCATTACCATATAAGGGTGGGTTTCGACGTCATTTGGCTCAATTAACCAATCTCTCTAATTATTTACCTCATATTTGACCAATTAGATAATTGAAGGTCCAAAACCCAAGCTACAAAACTATCATATTTGTGAGCAATCGTCAGACAGCAGCTTGATTCCAGAAGGGAACAGATGTAGCAATTGCTATCAGCAGATTCGCCCAGCGAGTCTGGCTGGGTGAGGTTTGAGATGATGACTTTATTCTATTATGCATTGTACCATATGTAAGCAGCTATGATATTTAAAACGAACTATTTCATTGTTATTCCTGGTAAGACAAACGTCTTAAGAAAACAGTAAGAAGTAAATACACAACTTGAAGCAGAAGCAAAGACAGCTAGAGACTAATTCTAGACGATCACAAGGCTACTAAAATATGTAGTAAGAAAAGATGCATGGGTCATACATAGGATGTGGCGACTTGTTAGGGTCACCCGCTCTCCACGTTTGACGAAAGGCCCATGGTGCTACACTACCGGAATTCATTTCAATATATATGCATCATGATTATGATAGCATAGGGCACGTCGGGGTGCGTCGAATTACCCAATAGGCCTAACTCCAAAATAACACAAAATAACAATTTGCGTCGAATTACACAATAACTCCAAAATAACACCCACTTACTCAAAAAATGTTAACTGTGGAAACACAAAATAACAATTCAGATGAAATGAAGAAGCCTCGCTGCTTTGTGCCCAAATCGGAGGTTCACGGGAGATAACTCGCGCATGTGATTTTTGTTGACAAAAAATAAATGTATACTTTCGTTGTAATGTATTGTAATTAGAGATTGATTAATGGTTTATTAAAACAGTTATTATATGCATTAAATATATTATGGTATATAATACATGTAGTGCAATAAACAATTTAATATTATAGCTATGATTAGAGACAATCAACAAAGGGACCCTGTCAACAAACAAGTTAAACATAAATCTGAACTTCATATCCACTGCAAATTAATAATTGAAATAACTACTAAACACGTCAGTGTTGATGGAATAATCAGTAAGGATTAAGCCGAAATTGTGTGACCCCAGTGTTTTTACGTTTCGTTAGTGGCACAACTTGAAACTTGAAAGTCAACTCACAATTACGCTTTACACTTTATTTAATCTGGACTGCTTCATGCTACAACGGATTAACTATGAAAACATCCAAACCATTATTGATGAGACTTTATTTGATTGGCTTATTACCAAGTTAATTTTCGAATAAGCTTAGCTTATCTACACTGAGAACGTTTTGCTCCACATTCAAGAAATGTTCGGTTTGACAATTTACATCGATTACCTCTGTGTTCTTATTATATTAGTTTCCCCGAGTTGACTCTCTGGAAATATCGTTTTACAGCAGATACATTCTAGTATTAATATTAATGGAAAATACAATTGTCTTGGGGCGAATTCCGATTTTCTCAAAGTTAATTTCGATGTTATAAAGTAATTTATTAATGTAAAATATTAGTAAATGCAAAGGTCTTAAGTGCAAATTCAGATATTTTGTAAGTGAATTCCGGTGTTTTAAATCAATTTATTATTAGTGTAAAATATTAGTAAGTACGAAGGTCTGAAGTGCGAATTCAGATATTTTGAAAGTGAATTCCGGTGTTTATATGTTTTCAATGTGAATTCCGGTGTTTAAAAGTAATTTATTATTAATGTAAAATATTAGTAAATACAAAGGTCTTATGTGCGATTTCCGATATGTTGAAAGTGAATTCCGATGTGTATATATGTTTTCAAAGTGAATCCCGGTGATTTAAAGTAATTTATTATTAATGTAAAACATTAGTAAATACGAAGGTCTTCAGTGTGAATTCCGATATGTTGAAAGTGAATTCCGGTGTTTATATGTTTTCAATGTGAATTCCGGTGATTTTATGTTTTTTAAAGTAATTCAATATTAATATTAATGGAAAATATAAGTAAATAGGAAGATTTTACGGGCGAGTTCTGATATCTTCAAAGTGAATTCCGGTGATCGTAAATGAATTCCGTTGTATGGATTTGGTCAAATAATATTGTAAATTAAAATTAGGACTGAAATGCTGATGAAAGGGGCTTTTTGAGGAATTACAAATAGGTTCTACACATAACTGTTTTAAAACATCTAAAATTTGACGAGTTACAAGATTTTCTCCACATATGTCGAGCAATCTCCCTTTAATGATCAAAATATCGGATTTACGAATCATATTAAATATTGTCATTGTAAAAGGTGACAACACAATAAAAGAACTCAACTAAATTGTTATTTTGTGTTTCCACAGTCAACATTTTTGGAGTTACTGGGTGTTGTTTTGGAGTAATAGGGTAATTCGACGCGCCCTACGTTATCATACTCATGATGCATATATTTGAAATGAATTCCGATAGTCTTTCAAATAAATACACCTACAGCCCTTGTGAAGAGATCAAAATAGTTATTCGTTATATTATAATGTATTTATGCATTTAAAATAAATTGGTTTTATGGGAGGAATCGGAGTTTTTCGAAGTGAATTCCGGTGATTGTAAATGAATTCCGGTGATTAGTCGGGCTCCTTCTATAATGCTTACGAAAGACCTGCAATAGCTCCTCCATAATGCCTGTTTAATATGTGCATATCAACCGTCGTCCTCTACAGTCCTCACGGGGTAACATAAAGTTTATTAAGATCACGAATGGCTATTTATACTAAAGTTCGTAAAGATCAGTAATGATCCTGCTGTTTATCATAAAGTTTATTAAGACAACCCACGATACTTTTATTTATCACAAAGTTTATTAAGATCATCAATGGTCTTTTTTTTGATAATCAAAGGTCGTGAAAATCATCCATGGTCCTCCCTATTTATCATAAAGTTTATGCATTGCCCTGCTATTTATCATAAAGTTTATTAAGATCCTCCATGGTTTGTGGCAATTCCTTGCCCATCGTTTCTGGTAAATATAAAATGGTAATTGTCACGATTAAACAACATGCTCCAAATATAGCTCCCGGTGCCCACAGTAGATTTGCAGCCTGAAATGTAAAATGGCATTAAATTAATAGATAAATACACGGAAGAGTAATGTAAAACGTTTTTAGCTACATTTAATTGTATGTAGATATTTTAAAACCCTTTCATAATAAAGTATCTTACCAAAAGACTGGAAAATGGTGCCAACATTCCACCGATCCTGGCAGTGGTCGAGGCTGTCCCAAATGATATATTCCTGGAGAGAAAAATTATGAGTACGCTTAACAAAGAAAGAAGTGCACACAGGATAACACACATGCACGTTACTACGCGTACAATCCAGCTGCAAGGATGAAAATAAGTTTTTGGGGTTGTAATATTATTAATCAAAACTGTGGAACATTTTTGGGTCTTTAATGTTTCGTTTGATTCTCAACATATGTTCTATCTAGAGATCAAAGCTATTGAGTATTACCATCAGACGCCATACAATTGTTTAATCTTACAATTACATAATTATTAACAACTCTAGCAGATTCTATATTTTATTTTGTTATTTTCTGTGCCATTGACAATTCCCATAATTCATTGCACACTCGTCTTAAAGCTCGATTTGAAAGATCATCCCATTGAAATATTAAAATGAAACGAAATACGATTTGCGTTTTAATAAGTCAGATTGTTGAGTGTAGTGTTGAATAGTTTCGGCAAACCTAGAAGAACAATTCGTTTCACCTTTCATTCTTCTGATTTGTTTAATTACAATTCTGTCAGTTACCATCATAGCTGGCGGAATGTTAACTTGTTAATTAATAACGAAATAGTTTGTATTTGGGATTGTGTATTGCTAACATGCTCATACTGCTGAAATATAATAATATAATATGTCAGGTATTTTAGAAATAAATGAAATGAAATGGGGTTTAACGTCCTACTGTTCTGCTCCAATGAAGACGACATACGCCATACCATGTTCTGATATCCAATTCCAACTGCCAAGGGATTCTTTAAATGCAAACCAATGTGTACCTCGGTTTTACGTCCTACCCGAACGACTATACATTGACTCTTGCCAGGCCCTCTGTCTTGCAAACCAAAAGTATAACACATAACGTGGGGTTTGGCTCGGTTTCGTATCGGTTGTTTTCTTCGATTGGTGTAAATGAAGTATTATTGGTAAATATATTATGTTCTCGTACCTTACGTTGGTGGGGAAGACTTCCGGTGTGTAGATGAATATAACATTAAAAGAACCAGAAATACCCAGTTTACCAATCAACGAAAATATGGTGGCCGATATTGAAGCAGTCTCGTTATCGTCTAAAGCACAGACAAAAATAAAACGATAATACAGTTAAAGACTTTGTTACCTATAAACAGTTTTTAGTCGAGTCAAAGTAAGAGTTTACCTAGAACAAATTACAACAGACGGGTTCTTGGTACTGTTGTGTTTGTTAGATCATACTTTACAATACATCAAAAGTTCTCTGATTTCCAGACCGGGAAAAGGGGTCTAATTTGCATAAATTCAAAATGGCCACCAACTATACCTTTGGAGCCCCCTTTTCTATTGAGTATTTACCTTATAAATATATAACAGATAGGACCATAAGATAACATAAGATTTGATTGTATCGAAACACCCCAATACAAACAAGACATTAAATACATGAACATATACAATGATTATTAAAATGATATATTATATGTACACGTACTATTAGGGGCTATTAAAATCGAATAAACATACAATATGTTTACATATTTATTTACACAGTAGTTCATAATTAAAGGATTTTCCGATTCTCTCCTTAAAGGCTGCAACAGCTTTTGAGATTAATATAGGGGGATTGAATAGCATTGAAAAAGTCAGTGGAATTGCTGGGGTATTGCTGGGTATAAGCAGGAGTTGCGTAGATTGTCATATTTACCGCATTTCATTGGAAAATGCTCCTCATCGTCTCTGACTTGAGATGAGCACATTGCACAAAGACGTTGCCCTACTGGGATGTTTTTGTACCGACGTCTCTTTATTTCTACGTTATGAGTGCCTAATTGAAGATATGTTAGAACAATTTTGTGGTCTTTCATTCTAACTACATTAAGATAGCCAAGCACACCATCAATGGTTGGTTTGGAAGTAAAGTTAATTTCTGGTTTTCCAAACTACACAGCTGGGTGTAGTGACTTTTAAATGTTCTCTAGAGCTTTTTAAGGTGTCTCTTGGTCCCTAAAATACCTTTTATCAATTTTAAATTGGTTAATTATAGAGATGATAGAGAGGGTCAATCAGAATTTTGGGTTAGTATTAAACAGGTATACGTCTCCGTTGTGGGCTGCTGCTAATAGAGGGGGGAGGGGTAGTGTTATTGTTATTGATTAGTCTCTTGTGGTAAGTAGCCTAAACATGCGTTGGTAGGCCTCCAGGTGTAACGGAAATATGCCCAATTCTCCAAGACAGGCTAAGTTGGAGGATCTGGCTAGTATGAATTTGCACCTTGTTCAAATTTACCTGGTCCTACTTTTCCAACACATGCTTTTTGCTTAGTATTAATTGTGAACCCTATACATCTGAGGCGTACAAGGTTCTCTGTTTAACTATGGTGTTGTATAGTATTATCACGGTATTAGTTGGTAACGAATCAATATTGTATATTATATTTCGGGAACTGAACCACGCCCTTCATGACCCTTGTACGTCTTCGCGTCTTATTGTGACGTTAAATGATAAAATTTAAAACAAACTGACTCAGCTCCCTGTTTAATGACATAAATTGAAATGTAAATAATCACATGAGCACTATATTGCAATGCAGTCCAATATTGTTCCATTGCTTTGTTGTTCGCTCGTCACATTTAGTGTTTACCTTATTCAAGTTCGAACTCTTCTTGCTCTTGCACAACAGGGCTAACGTTCCGACGGGCGCCGCCTTCACTAAGTTTGTATCAAAATAAACATTTAAACGAGTATCACTGTCGTCAAATCATTTATATTTTAATAGATCGTACGTTTACCTCACTGTATACGTCTACTTACCGTACATTCTCAGTATAGTAGAACATATTAAACCGAATGCAGCAATTCCATGAAAGAGCATTGCTGTCTTCTTTCTCCCAATACTGTAAAATAGTACCCTTTAATCAATTTGAGGCGTAGTGGCTCAGTTGATAGTAAACAACTAGAATAACATGGGTTCGAGATTTCTTCAATTCGGTTTCCATTTGTGAGGCACGGATAGGGACGCGTATACAGTTGGATACGATTAAACATAATTATTATCCAAACTGTCCTACGCCGCTTTCCACACGTAAATATCAAATTGGTATAAAATGTCTATGAGACAGTGTAAATTTAGAAACTTCAAACAAAATACTCCATTATTTTTTCATGTGACTAGACTGCCTACTATTCTAACATATTATTACACCTTTTCTTTCTTAATTTCTCATTTGCCCATTCTTTATCAAATTAGGACATTATCATGGTAGAAGTCGGTTTAATACCACATTTACTTGTATCTCTTGTGGTATCAGCTTTAATCATGTGCTCACATAAATATGAAGCATTGGTTGCTTTCCCTAACGAACTGTCCGAAGACGCAAACTCGTATAATTTACGAAGCACCAGAACCAGAACCAGTATATAAATGCAGAAGGAACTTCTACCAGGGCATTTAGGAAGAAATTCAGATAGATGTTACCAGCCAGGCGTGAAGAGGTGAGGACAATACCATAATATGTCAGACTGTTTGTAAACCTGTAATGGAACATCAACATGAACAATGCATACAACTCATTATATGCACGTACGTGATAAATGAGTGGTATATTGCGTTACATAACCAGCGGTTGCCAGGCAAGATACGCCCATATTTTGCGAGAGATGAACAGAGAACTTGCTAAAAAAGAAGGCGATTTGTTTTCGTACAATCAGGGGCCATAATCCAGGAAATTATGGTCTGAAATGCGAGAATATCGAAATCGACTGAGATATTTGGAATGTAAAGATATATTTAAATTTCATCAAAATTGGATACAAATTGTGACTTCTAGAGAGTCCACAACCTTGGTATTATACATACTTTTACATTATTTGCGTACAAGGTGTGGCCATTTTGTCTGGCAGCTTTGGTCCGATTTTCAAGAAATTCGAACTCAGCCATCAATATGGTGTAACGGTGATATATTCAAACAGTTTTTGAAATCGGATAAAAATTGTGACCTCTAGAGGGACAACAAGCTAGGGACCACAAGCCAATATGGAAAGGAACAGAGATCTTTGTTTCAAGTTTTGTTAAAATCAGATAAGATTTGTGACCCGTAGAGTGTCTACACAGGGGCGACGACAATATACGTCCATATGAAAATGAGGGCGTATAAAAATTAAGACATAGCCTTGCCCATGCAAGACGAAGCCCGGGTGTCAATGTTCTATTTCATATCGTTTGATGGCAGATATACTGAATTGTTATAGTTTGATGGTGATGAATTCTGACATTGTACACAAGATAAACAATGATAAACTCATTGATCACCTGGCATCATTGGTGTTGTCTTTTTGACTCCAGTTCGTGGTGTAAAATTTCCGTTTCCGTGTTTTGCCAAGCGATCTGAGTTGTCGTAGACGCCAAATTGACCTTATAATTTTCAATAACACATACGAATACATAAATTAACAGTTAAAAATGAACTTACCACATGAACCATATTATAATCAACGTTGTTGCCAACCGTTTACTTTTAAATATATCTAAAAGTGTGTATTTTTCTACATGAACGACCCCAACTTCTAACGTCGCCTTCTGTTTAGTCTCGTCTTCATCAGTATTTAATGTTACAGCCAGTAGTTTATCGGTTGGTTCATAAGAATCAACAGGTAACAACTCTTTCTGGTAGATCAACTAAAAACAAGACTAACCAGGCAATGACACATACGCCTAACAACCGCTTTATCAGCTGCTTGAAAGGCGTTCTGTAAATAGTATACTAAGACCATCGTCGACGAATCACTCATCGAAGCGGGCACGAACACCCTCATTTAATATCCAAGTTCTCGTGCATGGGATTGATAATTTAGTTTAATCTAACGCGGAGATTTCGATAATTTAATGTCGTTCCATTGACAAAACTGTGAAATGCCGGAGCGCGTACAGGACTTAAATGACAGGGGCAATAACTCTAAATAATATTGATCAGCCAGTTGACAGTGTCCCCCTTAGAGTTTAGGGGTACATTAAGAAGTATGGAAGGCAGAAGGAAATTTATCTGCGATATGACTTCGGTGGAAACGGACGTTAAATAAAGCTATTTCACAGGCAGAAAGGAAATTACGCGGTGAAATTTTACCAGGCACCCGTAGGTCAGAACAGCAATTTTCTCCCCCTCAGAATAATTACGTCAGGAATTAATAGTCACGGGAAGGGGGGTAACTCATATTTAATCCTATGTATGACAAAATTACCTTCAATGGTTCGTTAACATTAACACCATTTATTCTTGCGGCCTTCTTCAACAGTCTGACAGTTTCTTCCAATTTGTTGTTAGCCACCAACCATCTTATAGATTCGTCTGTTACACTTGAAAATGAACAAAACGGGCATAAACCCGTAATATTGTGTAGTAAAACCGCTAGTTCCTAATCAGTCTGGAATGTATCTGCAATATCTCAATTACTGGAACTTACATATGCATGTGAATTGACAATAATTTAATACATATCATGTACATCACACCTACAGCGTGGTTTAACATCACGTTCTGCTCCGAATGTATAAAGAGCTAGGCAACCTGCCGATAGTGTATAAAGAGGGAGACATCACCAATATTACATAAAGAGGGAGTATCAATAGTGAATAAAAGGGGGTCCACTCACCAGTACTGTACAAGAGAATATAAAGAAACGCTGGTTAAAGTTAGGTAGACGATTCTCCAGCTGTACATACGAGTTAAATAAGCAATAGGTGCCATGGACATAACACATACACTCCACATTAACAAACCATAGAATCCACAATATCTTCTCTTTTCTTTAGGAAATATTTCAATGGCGTACGTTACTGCCGCTAATGCAGTACCCTGTAGACGATAAAAAACCCAAATAGCTGTTAGCTTTATGAAGTCCTCAAACGAGAGTACTAACAGACGTTCTAGATCTAGCCTGGCCATAACCACGGTCATTATTCAGCCAGCTTCTTGTACACATTTTACATAAAATAGGAAAAGGTGTGAGTTATCCCGAAAATATAAGAGAATTCATGTAGATAATATGTTATGATCGGATTACATTGTTAATTTCGTGTTTAAAGATATTGGGTTTCAACGACGACGATTGGGACCACCGACTGTGGTTTACAATGTAAATAGATACACATGGTAAACTTTATCCGGAATAAATCAGATCAGATTCTCACATTTACGATATAAAAAGTCGATAGTGTAAATCCAGCATAAGAATAATATTATACCATTGACAAACCTCATCACCATGAACACGGCATAGTTGGGAGCAAACGAAGCACCAATACCAATGGCAAGACATCCCAGATGACTCAATACACATACAGGTTTCCTACCATATTTATCAGATGCTAACGTCAGGGTAGACGATCCAACTGCCATACCAAGATTCAACAGATTTTGAGATAAATCTGAGAGAGCTGCTTGATCACATACTAGATCAAACTGAAAACAGAGGAATAACATATGACACAGATGGCAAGCTGAACCGCGTGTGAACCTTTTCATGTTGAGGGATTTCAGTTTAAATCATCCTGCAACTTCCTTGCTTGCTTTCACCGCCGTACATTCTGCAATCGTAACATTTTCGTCGGTCAGCATAAGTGAAAAGGTTTGAGGGGGTTCGCAGAGAAGCAATAGTAGAGATAGTTGAGATTACTTAATCTCAAATAGTCTACGTTTCTCATATCATCAAAGTAGTGTGATTGCTCCATGCCAAATAGTTTCGACAGCAACAAATAAAAATAAGCGTCTGTTGTGTTTAAATTATCTGACTATTCGGGTTTACGATTATGTATCAATTCTTTGAAATTCAATGGGTGATAGCATAATCATACACATGAATCATAACATGGTGTCATATCATTGCATCGATGAGCTTTGTACAACTCATGTTCATTGGGACACGTTTTAAATATAAAATTCAGTTCCTGCATAATAATCAATGCATTCTTACTTCAGAGACAATGGACATATCAGGTGGATGTTCATACTGGCAACCATAGATACAGGAAGTAACGTTAGTTTCATTCTGACTCAAAATAGAACATTTGCCAAATACGTCATCAGTTTGGTTGAGTTGTAGATCCGGTGGCGCTGCACATTTCTGTGGATTTAGTTGACCTATTGATAGAGTGATCAGATTTTGCAAACGAGGCAGGATACATGATTACTAGAGGCTTCGAAAAGCGCCAGAAGATAACCATAGTCAAATACAATATTTCAAGCATTCTGTTAAACATACTTTCATATCTGCCCTTATCATTGAACATAACTCACATCATAGTGAGGTAATAACCATATTTAGTTATCCGATATTTTACACTACTTCCGGGACTATCTATAATCTATATATATATTTGTGACTGTCGTTTGTCTGTCTGTCTGTCTGTCTGTTCGGGGTTGGCGGCTACACTAGGTCTGCCCCGAGTCTGAAATTTGGGGTATAGGGGTAGCTGGGACCGGGGAGTAACATAGGCCAGGTGGCGTTAGTCTACCACTTCCGGGGTTATGACCCCCGAGCGAAGCCGGGTATCCTGCTAGCGGCTACACTAGGTCTGCCCCGAGTCTGAAATTTGGGGTATAGGGGTAGCTCGGACCGGGGATTAACATAGGCCAGGTGGCGTTAGTCTACCACTTCCGGTTTCGGGGTTATGACCCCCGAGCGAAGTCGGGTATCCTGCTAGTATAAAATATTATCCACATTAACCAAACGTATATTGAAATCACATTTAAAATACTAGAGTTATATTTGAGCAGCCATAAACCATGCACATTATGTTATATACTCTTAAAAAAAAGTAGGGGATATTGAAAGGCAAATACCTATGCAGGTTATGATATGATAAATAGTCATGGACACTTGACATGCTTTGAGAGTATATTCACAGATGAAGAACTTATTGCCCCAACAAAACCATTGAGCTGCACATGCGACACGCAATAGCCCCATACACGTGGGAGAGGTTCATTGTGAAATTTGACACTTCAAGGAAGGGTTGATGAAAACTGCCGCGTGCTGGTTTATCTATCCATGTTTGTTTTCCTATCGGTTCTTGCATACAATTTACTGTTTAACGATTTACTGTTTAGCGTATCTTTGCTTTAGTGTGTTACGTTTAATTTGATCGGGAGACGTGTTCGTCGACGTCAACGTCAACCGACAACACTGCAAGAATTGGCCGTGGCACTGCAAGAAGAGTGGGTCAGATTGCCCCAAATCGTGATTGAACGGTTGATTAGGAGCATGCCACGACGAATTGCTCGATGTCTGAGGATTGGTGGAGCAATTACTCATTATTAAGACAAAAATCATAAAACGTCCATTTTCACTTTTGACGGTGTATCTCTTTGCGAGTGAAATGGGGCCATCAGATAAGCCGCCCATATGAACTGTTTATGTTCATGTGTAGGCAATTGGCTTGTTATTAACATACACTGGTTACCTCTAATAAAAACAGCAGTACATTTCCGCAGTTTTGTATTATTTCTGAATATCCCCTACTTTTTTTGAAGAGTATTATGTATCCATTCTGTTATTTATAGATATGATGGCATGATTGAGAAGCGACCATATTCTCCAAATAGTTATACTGAATTGGAGTCATAGCATACTGACAAGCTTAAAGAAGCTGTTCCAGATTAAAGCCATATAGTGCAGAAATAACTGAAACAGATAGTTAGAAAGTGTCAACTGAAAACATGTAGACTATCCGAAGTGAACGCTAGATTTGCTTAATAGGATGATGTAACATCTAGACGTATTCAAATAATTGGAAAAGCTTTAAATAGCTGGGCATGTTTAAAAACAGAAGATTGGGTTATAATTAAAGTTTACTAAAAGACTTCTAAAACTCTTGAACAGAATAACAAGGTTGCCGGCGGAATTGTTGACAAAAGCTTGAAAGTATTTTGTACGAAATGAAAACATCTCAAATTTAACGCTGACGATTCTCAAAATGGCATGTACTTGGGTGACAAGAAGTGGTGTCACCTGGACAAGTACTTTTTCTGGATTCCTCAGTGTCCTTGTGGCGATAGTACGTAAAATTAACAATAATAAATGTGATAACCACGACCATTTTGAGTTTACCCCGGTTGCTATCGATTTCACACTACCATCTTTAATTCTCATAGAAATATATAATGATAATAAGTGTGCTGTCGTTTTCGAACAAACCAGACATGTCTTCATGAAGACCCTTCTCATGCTCGGATGTGTTTAGTTACATAAACTCCAAGCTATGTATGCGAGAACAGGTTATGATTTGAATGTAATTAATGCCAGACTCACAACATAAATTCGAAATTTCCTGAATTTACGACTTACCTATGAATACTATACTTAGTGTATGAAAAGCTTCAGAAAAATAAGTTAATGTCGATAAGAAGTACATCCAAATTTGGTATTTCCCTCTACTTCCCAGGGCCACCAGTATTTCATCCACATCTACATCACTCATATCCTTCATTACGTCCGATTATACAGCTTCACCTTCTCTCGGATAATTTCTTTTTTATCTCTAAATACTTCCACTTGCTCCCCGAGAATGAAACTGACGATACCAGAATTATACCTTCTCTAAGACAAAATATAAATAGCCAAAATTAAATGGTTTCTTTTGGCGATTCTCTTGGACCGATATTTCTTTTATAGCAGTAAGGTTCCACGGATTCCCCTTTTTCAAAAAATCCACCTTTTTTTAGGCAAAAGATAAACCTACTTCCAATTTTATCTTTTAACGATTACAGAACTTCGCCTTCTGTAGGACAAATATTTCTTTTATTATTATAGTCGATGATTCACCTGGCAAAATCCAAGAATTCGCATAGTCAACCTTCCAAATTTTCCTATCACTGCATTCTTATTTAAATAAATTGTTGTTTGAAATACGTAGTCTTGGTGGGGTATTATTCTAATTTAAAAGTTGATATTGTAGTCGGTTAATTTTGTTTAAGTTACGTATAGAGCAACACTCTGTCTGCAGCTTATTCGCAGAACATACCGGTCCTTATAACCAGAACCAATGTGCCTATCATTTTTTTATAAACGATGCAGTGATATAATTTATGCAATAAGATAATTTTATTCCCGAACAGTTGATTTTATATAAAAAAAAACATATGCATCAAATGACAAGTACATTTTTTAAAAACCTATGATTTCCTTATCCTCCCTCACACTTTGCTCTGACTGATCATAAATTGTCTTAAACTTTCTGCGACCTTTGCGCTTGCAGATTATATTAAGGTACATTGTATTTCGTGGGACAACCCATTTAGCGTGCATAGACAGGCATAGACCAGTATGTACAGGACCATATATGTTTATTCAAAGTAGTGGAAATAGGGTTTCTGTTTAGGTGGCCCAATAATGCGTATCTAAAAGTTCTTTATACATTTTTTATGGATTTATTATGCTACACGTTCTGGAAGGTATTCAAGCTCCCTGCCCCTAGGAAACACAGAACCAGCAAAGAAGGACAAAAGCTGAAGTTTGAGTAGAGGATTTAATGTAAATATATCGAGTTAAAAACATAGAAGATATAACATACATTTTATCCATGGGCCTACTATTTATCACCAAGTATATTCAGATCATCCACGAGTTGCACAATTTATCAAATATATTATTAAGATCACGTTCCACTATATATTATTAAAGTTTATAGCGAACCTCAATGGCATCGTTTTTATTAAGATTGCCACGAAACTTAATCTGATTTAAAGACACGTATAGAGAGGTCTCGTTGACGTCACGCGAGTGTTGGTTACGCCCACTTGCCGCCATCTTGGTAGACACCTACAATTGCTAATGCTAGGCCTATAATATGTTTTAACAATTCACAGTGTAAGTTGTCGTATTATGACACGCTAGACACAATTTCCAAACAGAGATACCTATCCAAAATATCGATGATAGATAAAACTGGACCCTACTCCCTATAGCACACAGAAAGATAAATCGAGCAGTCATCCCGGCCCCAAGTTCACAAAGCATTCTCAGACTTAAATTACGAATTTACTCAAAATTATTCGTCTTATTTTAACTAAAACATAGCCCTTTATAAAACTTTTGTTGTTTTAACGTATTAAATACATCAATAAGAAACCACGTGCAAAGTTTTGTGTTTCTAGATCAAAAATATTTCTCATAAACAGTGACTGAAAGTTGAGTAAATTCTTAACTTAAATCTGAGAATGCTTTGTGAACTCGCGGCCTGATTTATTTCCAAGCGTGCCATACCCTGACATAGTCAACTACCTCGTATACACACCAAGTAGCTATACATCAGGGCCCTGTTTCTCGGAATCTTAACTAAAGATTAGATACTTCAATTTTGATTGGCTAATCACTAAAATTAATCTAATATTATCCAATCAAATTACTAAAATTGAGATTTTATCTTAGTTAAAATTTCGTGAAACAGGCCCCAGATGACCTAAAATCGTTTAAAGGCCTTGATGGTTACAATCAGATTGTGTGTGGATGGGTCAGAGAGGTTGTATCAACAGAAATAACAGAAATAAACAACTTGAAAGTTATCAGTGCAAAGGTAAGGTATTTCAAATTGGCTAGTTTAGTAGATTATGGTCTATTTCCAAAATCAAACGGGAACAATGGACTAGTGACTCAGTGAATAAGGCTTTGGCTTGATAAAGAAGCCCGAGTTGAATCCATGTGTTGGCTGGGATTTTCCATCGTAGCCTGCGATGTTTGTTAGATTAGGTTCCGATTTGCTGTTCGACTTCCATTCCTGATTTAATCATGAAATGGATAATCGTCCGACTTTAGTAATGATGATCGAGGCTAGGCCGAAAATTCAATCGCTAAAATCTCGGTTCCGAGTTGTTCAATTTTACTGAATTTTTCAGCAAATTCCCTTTACTTTATCTAGTTTTTAACTATTATAGTCAAAACTGCCAGCTCTTTATCTCTCCTATAATATATCATATATCTTTAATTGATTCATAAGAAGAATGCTTCAGCAGTAATACACCCCTCTATTCATTTCTATGTTATAGAACAATTTATACAATTTATTTTGCTTTTCGAACTTAAATTTCGAATAACGAGACAGAATGTTTTTCGTTATTCGTTTGTACACTTTTCATGTTGTTGACGAAAATTTAATCACTTACAAAAGCAGTTACCATGGCATTTCTATGCGATAGTGTATCTCGCCGAGACCCCCCCCCCCCTCGTAAGATCATCAGAATAAACCATAACGTTTATCCATGGTCCTTTAAGTGAGCAATGATTCCATAATTTATCATAAAGTGTTTATAAAACGATTATCATCAGGTTTACCAAGGTTGTCAACATTACCTACAATTTATAATAGGTTTTTTTAATTAAAAGCATTCTCGCTCACAGTATTTCTCATATTGTTCAGTGAAATCACCAATTTTCCTTCCTACTTACTATTATTCTTTGCATTCATTCGTGATCTGATTACTTACAACAAAGTTTATTGAAATCATCCATTATCCCTCTTTTTATTGTAAGGTTTATCAAGTTCACAAATGATCCCACAAAGGTTTTCTTTAAGATCATCTATGATTTCCGGCATTT
This sequence comes from Patella vulgata, assembly GCF_932274485.2. NCBI lineage: Eukaryota > Metazoa > Mollusca > Gastropoda > Patellidae > Patella > Patella vulgata. The sequence goes on along the minus strand of NC_065879.2, from coordinate 68,285,021 downwards.
ATCATACAATCAGGTTATTGAGATATTTTGGATTATAACAAATTTTATTGAGATATCCAGTGCCCCCACCCAATAAACAAAACTTTAGTCGTGGCTCATTAAAGGGGCATTATGTAAGATTAGATAAAGAGCTGGAAGTTTTCGCTATGATAAACTAAACTTTAACCGTGGCGCATTAAAGATGTCTTTAGTCTGTAGATCAACGATAGTCCCTCTATCGCAAACATTAAAATTATTCATGGCCTCACTAGGTAAAATAAAGTTTAAAGATACATTATGGGAGATTTTAATAGAGAGTTGGCAATTCCTGCTATAACAGTTCCAAAATAGATGATGAAAGAAGAATATATTGAAAATTTCAGTCAAATTACTTTATTCTGAACAAAGTTATCACCATTGTAATTTTTGACTAGAAATAGGAGTCAACCTCTTCAATGTCTCCGGGAATGGCCGATCGTTTGATTGACAGGCGTTAACTCCACCTACATAATCTCGATTACCAAGTAACGTTTTCAATGGCTGTGGTACCGTTAGCCTATTCGGTTTGAGACGGGGTTGCAATTCAAAACGTATCACATTTATTTTTAGTACAAATTAAAAATAAGACTTTTAATATATAGATAAGAAGCGAAAGTTTGAAAGGAATGGAACAAATCAATGAGGCATAATTATAGCCGACTTCTTGTTAGCCTGCGTGTACTCTTGCACTGTAACTGGTAGGCCTATGTAACTCCCGAAGCAGACAAATAGGAAACAGTGATCAAATGGGGCTGCAATTCAACTGGGGTGATGTTATCTGCGATATTTATCAATTTCCATAATTTTTCTGTAAACGCAAGTGACAAAAGAGTGTATAATACCGACCACCCTGCACGTTTCAAGTCAGTAGCTTGAAGCGTATATATGGTATTAGTGTCAGTGGCTTGTGGCACGAAGTAACAGTATATTGTCGCATACATAATATATTATGTCAACGCTTGGGCTCCAAGCGTGTTAGCATATTAGACCTGTAGACTCAGTGGAATGTACGCGTCATCAGAGCGGATCCAGGGGTTGGACCATGGGGACCGGTCCACCCCCTTAACAATAGAAAGTGTCCCTGTAAATAAAAGAGGGCATCCTTATCAGAAAAAGGGCACCTGTGATGTCAGAATTTCAAAAAAGGGCACTTTTCTTTCGGATTAGGGTTAGGGTTAGGGTTAGGACACAGAAAAGAGAGAAAAAACAGAAAAGAAAAAAACAATCGAAACTTACCGATTCCATGATGGAAAATACCGCCAAAATATGTCTCCAAAGCATTCATTGGTTATCAAAGCGCCAATTAAATCTATCGTTGCAAGTTCATGCCTAGTCACCTCCATCCTAGTTCCAAGCGTTGACATAATATATTATATCGCCCAAGCGTTGACATAATATATTATGTATGCGACAATATACTGTTACTTCGTGCCACAGGCCACTGACACTAATACCATATATACGCTTCAAGCTACTGACTTGAAACGTATCGCCTGTACCGACATCCAAACTCTCATTTTAACCACAACTAAACATAATATCAAGGCCGTATAAAAATCGAACTTTCAATCAAATTGACTGACATGCGGCCTCGCTTTACAACGGCCTCGCTTCGTACACTCTATCATTTAGCCTCGATCTAAAATTTCCGGGAGTATGACGTCAACGTAACGGTTAATCTCCGCTTACGACGCCATTTAAAAATTTAATCAATCAATGAAATCCTTTTTAAATCCAAGCCATCCGTGGGTCTACAGAGTTGATTTTGTGCTTGTTGTGTAAATAGAGATCTAATTTGTAATTTCTATTACATCTGAAGCCTAAATAAAGACTTGCAATGATGAGATTTAGCTCTTGTATAATGTATGTTTAAGATCACGAATGGCTATTTATACTACATGTAAAGTTCATGAAGATCATTAATGATCCCACAGTACCTCATAAAGTTTATTAAAACAACCCACAATCCTTTTATTTATCACAAAGTTTATTAAGATCATCAATGGTCCTTGGTTATGAAAATCATCCATGGTCCTCCCTATTTATCATAAAGTTTATGCATTGCCCTGCTTTTTATCATAAAGTTTATTAAGATCCTCCATGGTTTGTGGTAATTCCTTGCCCATCGTTTCTGGTAAATATAAAATGGTAATTGTCACGATTAAACAACATGCTCCAAATATAGCTCCCGGTGCCCATGGTAGATTTGCAGCCTGAAATATAAAAGGACATTTTAATTAATACCGTGGTTTTACTTCAATACACGGGAGAGTAATTTAAAACTTTGTTAGCTATATTCAATTGGGTGCAAATATTATCCCGTTCATAATAAAGTATATTACCAAAAGACTGGAAAATGGTGCTAACATTCCACCGATCCTGGCAGCAGTAGAGGCTGTTCCAAATGATATATTCCTAGAGAGAAAAATTATTAGTATTGAGTATTACGATCAGACGCCATTCATTTGTTAAACCATATTATTACATAATTATTAACAATTGTAGCAGATTCTCTTAATATTTTGTTTTGTTTTTTTCTGCGCCATAGACATTTTCCATAATTCAGCGCACACTTCTCTTAAAGCTCGACTTGAAAGACCATCCCATTGGTCAATCTCTTATATCAATAAGAACACAATTCATTTCGTCTGATTTGTTTGTTTACAAGTTAAATCGACTGTTGTGTTCGATTGATGTAATTGAAGTATTATTAGTAAATATATTATTTTCCTTTACCTTATATTTGTGGGGAAGACTTCCGGTGTGTAGATGAATATAACATTAAAAGAACCAGAAATACCCAGTTTACCAATTAACGAAAATATGGTGGCCGATATTGAAGCAGCCTCACTATCGTCTAAAACACAGACGAAAATAAAACGATAATACAGTTAAAGACTTTGTTACCTATAAATAATTTTAGTCGAGTCAAAGTAAGTGTTGATCTAGAACAAATTACAACAGACAGTTTCTTGGCCGCTAATTATACTTTGGGGCCTCTTATTTCGTTTATCTCCTGCCCCGGACGCTGCTCGGATCAAGACATATTTCAGTCAATAAACAGAACTTTATAGATTTTTGTGTGTAAAACTTAAGACGATACTATGAAAACAAAGAAGCGGGTGGGGGTGGCGATTTGCTTTATTGCCCAGAAAGGAGTCGAACGTGTTCAGTCAGGTAGTATCCATGTACTGACCTCTTGCTTCCACAGTTGCCAAACATGCACTACCTGGTTTTTAGGTCTGACAACTTGATTTTAAAAAAATCCAAAGTTAGTTGCTGGAACATCAACTTGAATGAAGCCACACGATACATGTACCTCCCGTTTGTGCATGCTACAGCTGGGCCAGACACAACATCCAGATTGTCTGGAATTGACAACAGTTTCTCTTTTAAAATAAGACGATTCGAACTTTCTGAAACACGCTGATAGCTTTGTCCAAAAATTAGAGAACTTTGGATATGTTGTGGAGGATGATCCCATGAACAAAATGGTACCTAGAAAACCTCTTTTGCCATTTGTTCAAGGTGGCCTTAATAGTAAGGGAGCTAGGTTCAGGGTGTCTCAAAAATCGCGTACAAAATTGCTACTATGCTAGATGAGTGGACAGCGGTGGCCGATGCTCGGAACCTTGATTCTTAAGTTGCGTTCCCCTTCCCATGGGGGTGGATGGTCCGACAAAACGTCGAAATTTCGAGTTTAATTCGACTTTTGCGAACAACAATAAACTTTCCTGCATAAGTCGACCAACTTCAGATTTCGCTAAAACCTCTGCTTAAGAAGACCCCCGACCCTTCCTTCCTCTCTTAAGGACACCCCCTTTACACTCCTGAGCGATGAGTTAATTCGACTTCCGCGTACAACATAATTTTTTTCGTTAAAAGTTTCACTATTGGTCCGCTAGAACACAACACTATATTAAGAACGCGAAATCCCCTTCTGTCCCGGATAAGAACGACAAAACGGGGTGAAATAACCAAAATTACGATTTAATTCGACTTTTCCGTACAACGATCAACTTTCGTGCATACGTCGACCAACCTTAGATATCATCAAAAACACTGCTTAAGAAGACCCACGACCTTTCCCTCCTCCCTTAAGAACGCCCCCTTTACCCCCCACTGAGAGATGAGTTAATTCGTATTCCGCGTACAACATTAATCGTTTCGTTAAAGGTTTCACTAATGTTGTACGCCGAAGTCGAATTAACTCATCTCTCAGGGAGGTAAAGGGGGTGTTCTAATGGGGGGGTCGGGGGTCTTCTTAAGCAGTGTTTTTGGCGACATTTGAAGATGGTCGATTTATGCACGAAAGTTGAATTAAACTCGAAATTTCAACTTTTTGTCGGACCCCACCCCCACCCCCATGGGAAGGGCACCCGCAACTTAAGAATCACGGTTCAGAGTATCGGGCACCGCTGTACACTCATCTAGCATAGTAGAAATTTTGTACGCAATTTTCGAAACAACCTGAACCTAGCTCTCTTACTATAAATTTACCGTAGATTGACTGAACTATTTCGACATGTAGTATAATTCAAAACAGCCATTACCACACTGTATACGTCTACCTACCGTACATTCTTAGTATTGTAGCACCTATTAGGCCGAATGCAGCAATTCCATGAAAGAGCATTGCCGTCTTCTTTCTCCCAATACTGTAAAATAGTACCCTTTAATCAATTTGAGGCGTAGTGGCTCAGTGGATAATAAACAATTAGAATAACCTGGGTTCGAGATTTCTTCAATTCGGCACCCATTTGTGAGGTACTAATAGGGACGCGTATCCAGTTGTTTGGTTGATACAATACAAATTAGGTTCACCATTATACATATCCAAACTTTCCTATGTCACTTTCCACATGAAACCATAGTAAGTAAATATCAAAATTGTATAAAATGTCTATGAGACAGTATAAATTTAGAGCCTTCAAACAAAATATGACAATTAGACTGCCTACGGTTCTCATATATTTTCCTTTCTTAATTTCTCATTTAACAATGTTACCGAACGGACTGTGCCCTTTGTTCGTATTTGGTCAAAGTTGTCCCTTAGATGCCTATGCAAATATAGACACATGGGAGCAGAAGGTGGATTTAATAATTCTGGGAAATTATATTTATTCGGACCGTTCTTTAAAATAATATACAAAAGCGATGAAATTAGAACATTATCATTTAATACCAAATTTACTTTAATCTCTAATGGTATCAGCTTTACTCATGTGCTCACATAAATATGAAGCATTGGTTGCATTCCCTAACGAACTGTCCGAAGACGCAAACTCGTATAATTTACGAAGCACCAGAAGCAATCCCATACCTGTCAATAGTAAACCAGTATATAAATGCAGAAGGAACTTCAACTAGGGCATTTAGGAAGAAATTCAGATAGATGTTACCAGCCAGGCTTGCAGAGGTGAGGAAAATACCATAATATGTCAGACTGTTTGTAAACCTGTAATGGAAATGAAATGGGGTTTAACGTCCTACTGTTCTGCCCCGACTGGGCTAATGAAGACGGGCATACGTCATAATGTGTGCTATGTGTGAACATTTGCCCGGGCAGCGGCACTATGGCCTACTCTTATATCGAATTCCAATCGCCAAGGGATCTTATACGTGCACGCTAACGTATTCACGAGACCTCGGTTTTTCACCGACAGGGGGAAACCGCGTGGGAAAATCCCGATGAAATATCTTGGTCAGTGCAGGCATCGAACACGCGACTCCCAGGCTAGCAAGCCACCGTCGCTCCACCTGCAATGGAACGTCAACATGGACAATGTATAAAACAAACATATACACGTACGTAATAAGTATAATGATCTCCTTTTTTAGAATTATCCCATAAGCAAATTAGGCAACCGCCTTCGGCCCATTCGAAAATCGAATTACATTGAAGAAACAGACCAAGGTAACCGTAATAAGACGGTCCGAATTGAATTGTATGGAGTGATAAGACGATCAGTCTAAGCCCGAGTGTCGGTGTTTCATTCCATGTTGTTTGACGTAAGATCTGATCCAGAAACATGTGTCGAAACCAACTTCGGTTCATATATACTGATTTGTTATAGTTTGATGGTGATGAATTCTGTACATAAGATAAACAATGATAAACTCATCGATATGTTTCTGAATAAGAAAGACCGGAAACTACCACCAAAGGCAATGGATAAAGACTGGCATCATTATTAGTCTGTCAAAACACCATGATTAAAGATACATCAAATTATCGTTTTACTTCTGTTCATGCTGTTTCTATGACTATGGTTTAATCAGTTTTAAAGAATACGTAAAAGTCATCTCGGTATCTGAACGCATCATTGATCATCTGGCATCATTGGTAATGGCTTTTTGGCCCCAGTTTGTGGTGTAAAATCTCAGTTCTGTGGTGTTTCTGCAACGTGATCTCGAGTTGCCATAAATATACGCCAAATTGGCCATGTATTGGTAGGAATTCTCAATAACACATACGAATACATAAATTAACAGTTAAAAATAAACTTACCACATGAACCATATTATAATCAATGTTATTGCCAAGCGTCTACTTTTAAATATATCCAAAAGTGTGTATTTTTCTACATGAACGACCCGATTCTCCACCCCTGCTTCTAACGCCTTCTTCTGTTTCCTATCGTCTCCGCCCGTATCTAATGTTACAGCCAGTAGTTTATCGGTTGGTTTATCAGTATCAACAGGTAACAACTCTTTCTGGTAGATTAACTATAAACAAGAGTTGCCAGAAAATAAAACGTAAGCCCAACAACCGCTTTATCTGTAGCTGGAAGGGCATTCTATCGGTTTCGAACCAAATTATCAGTCTCTTCCGGCAACCCTATCGTGTATTATATGAGCAGTTAAAGGGACAATAACACTCTTGCTGGCTTGAAAGCTCCAGAAAATAAATAATATCTCTATCTAAGTACTAGATGTTTAAGTGTCCTACCTGTTGTGTAAATTATCCATTACATCCAATTTTACTTGTCCAGAGGGTTCGAAAATATTTTTAAATTGAAGTTTCATTTGAAAAGGTTTACGTTAGACGTTTCAAACCATTATGTTGAATTTTTCAAAATTTTTAAATAAGGTGTGTTAAGATGAAATTTGTATCATCAATTAATTGAAATATTCTAAAATAGTACAATTTGTTGGCCAGAATAAAGATTGGGACATATTATTCAGTTACAACAAGAGTGGTATTGAGCCTTTAACGTAGCATTATCCCTAGATTACATTATGAGTTCATAATAGGAGATTAGATAAAGAGTTGATAATTCTCGCTTGTTAAAACCAGCGGTTGCCAGGCAAAATACGCACACAATTATCCATTTTTAAGTTTAATCATCCTAAATATCGCAGACTAGCAATGACATCGAGAAATGATTATGGTTTGGATAAGCTAATTAATGTCTAATTAATAATTTAGATAACAATTCAGGCCTAAAGAGAGGCCTGCAATAGGCAGATTTAGCTCTTGCATAATGTATGTTTAATTGAGACATTAATAAAGACGCGAGTCTTCGAATTTGTCTGCTATAAATAATACTAACCCATTTTCGACGAATCGCTCACTAAGTGGACATTCAAATTCCATGTTCTAGGCATGGGGTTGTAGATCATTTATGCCGTTTCATTGGCATAAATAATATTGATAGTGTTCCTCTTTCTGAGTAGTCGAAAAATCTAGAAATCTATAAAGTCGTGACATGCGAGACACGGACAATAGCTCTAAATAAGATTGATTATCCACTCGGTAGTGTCCCACTTAGAGTTCAGGCAACAATCCCAATATATTTAAGGGGGTGTGGGAGACAGATGGAAACAAATTGACCCCGAATCAAACATCTAGCGTTCTCGGATTGGAGCAACCTACAAGGCACCCCAGATCAGAACAGCAATTTTCTCTCACTCAGAATAATCGTCATTGGAAGGGGGATAACTCATATTTAATGCTATGGAGGACAAAACTACCTTCAATGGTTCGTTAACATTAATACCATTCATTTTTGCGGCCTTCTTCACCAGTCTGACAGTTTCTTCCAATCTGTTGTTAGCCACCAACCATCTTATAGATTCATCTGTTATCCTTGAAAAGTAAGAAAATTGGCATCACCCCATTGTGTAGTATTGTACGAAAAATGAAAATGAAGATATCGCAGCAACACTGTATAAATAAAGAACAAAAATCATCAGTACTGTGGGAGACAACCCACCACGAGGGAGAGAGAGAGAGAGAGAGAGAGAGAGGGGGGTCACAAACAATATAGATAGAAACAACCCGCCGACAATATACAAAACAAAATGAAATAAAATAGGCTTTAACGACCTACCGGTCTCCTTCGAATGTATAAAGAGCTAGGAAACCTTCCAATATTGTATAAAGAGCGAGACAATCCGCCAATAGCCTTGAGAGAGAGAGAAAGATAGAGAGAGAGAGAGATTCCACCAATATCGTATAAGAGGGGGTATCAATAGTGAATAAAGGGGGGCAACTCACCAGTACTGTATAAGGGAATATAAAGAAGCGCTAGTTAGAGCCAGGTAGACGATTCTCCAGCTGTACATACGAGTTAAATAAGCAATAGGTGCTATGGACATAACACATACACTCCACATTAACAAACCATAGAATCCACAATATCTTCTCTTTTCTTTAGGAAATATTTCAATGGCGTACGTTACTGCCGTTAATACGGTCCCCTGTAAACGATAAATAATCAAAACGATAAAAATGAAAAACAAATGGCTGTTAGTTTTATGACGTCCTCAAATGAGAGTACTAAAAGACGTTCCATAACTATAAAGTCTGGCCACAAACAGGATTATTATTAAAGTTGTTGTTATTATTCGTTGATAATATGTTATGCTTGAATTACACTGTCGATTTCTTGTACGATGTAAATGTATCGGGTAGTTTAAATGTAACGAGATACATATGATTAACTTATATTCGGAATAAATGAGATCAGATTTTCAAATTTACGATATAAAACGTCGATAGTGTAAATCCAGCGTAAGAATAATATTATACCTGTTGGACAATTCCATTGACAAACCTCATCACCACGAACACGGCATAGTTAGGAGCAAATGAAGCACCAATACCTGTAGCAAGACATCCCAAATGACTCAATACACAGATAGGTTTCCTACCATATTTATCAGATGCTAACGTCAGGGTAGACGATCCAACTGCCATACCAAGATTCAGCAGAGTTTGAGATAAATCTGAGAGAGCCGCTTGATCACATACAAGATCAAACTGAAAGCAGAGGAATCACATATTATAAAATTGTCATTGCAGTTACAAGGTGCCCGTGTACACACCAATGACAAGCTTAATCGCGTGTAAATCTTTTTATGTTGAGGGACTGACTAGGCGAATTTCGTTCACCGCCGCGCAATTCGTTAAAATTCTGCAATCGTAACATTTTCATCGGCCAGCATACGACAAAAAAGGTTTGAGGCGGTTCGTTGCTAAAATTCTTAAGAATATCATGCTTTCATTTCACAATGAGAAGCAGTTGTAGAGATAGTTTAGATTACTCAATCTCAAATAGTCTACGTTTCTCACATCATCAAAGTAGCAATGCTAGAGATAGTTCTATTTCATTGCCCCATTCGAAATAGTTTCGACGGCAACGAATACAAATATATTATGTACCAATTGGTGATAGCATAATAATGCGCATGAATCATAACATGATTTTATCATTGTCGCTATTAGCGCTGTACATCAACTCATGTTCACTGGGGCACGTTTTAAATATAAAATTCAGTTCCTGCATAATAATCAATGCATTCTTACTTCAGAGACAATGGACATATCCGGTGGATGTTCATACTGGTAACCATAGATACAGGAAGTAACGTTAGTTTCATTCTGACTCAAAATAGAACATTTACCAAATATGTCATCAGTTTGGTTGACGGGTAGATCCGGTGGCGCTGCACATTTCTGTGGATTTAGTTGACCTGTTGATAGAGTGATCAGATTTTGAAAACGAGAATGGTATATCATTACTAGAGGCTTGGAAAAGCGCTAGAACATAACCATAGCCAAATACAATATTTCAAGAATTTTGTTAAACACACTTTTATTTCTCCCCTTAATTGAACATAACTCACCTATAAATGCAATAACCAAGGCATGGTATGACGCAGACATCATAGTGAGGTAATAAAGGAAATATTTAGTTATCTGATATTTTCCACTACTTCCAAGACTATATAAAATATTATCCACATTAACCAAGCGTACATCCGTCGTTAAATTTAAATCACATTTAAAATCCTCCTCAATAACATTTTCATCAGCTTCTTCGATACCTCCAGAAACCCTGGGAAAGCAACCACAGCTTGCCATTTTAAAACGCGACATCGTCTTTGAGAGGTATATGGGCGCATATAATAATACGGTAAATTTTCAAGTCAAATTAAATGTTAAAATGGATGAACTTTTGACCATTATTGACTTTGTTATTAACGTGTCTGGTAGTTATCTTCTATAGTTATATGTGAGCAGCCATAAACCATACACATTACGTAATATGTATTCAGTCTGTTATTTATTGATATGATGATATGATTGACCATATTGGCCTTCGAGTCATGGCATATTGACAAACTTAAAGGAACGACACAGATTAAGAGTCATATTAGTGCAGAAATAACTCAAACAGCTGGTCTGAAAGTGTCAACTGGAACCATGGACACGTTCGGAAGTGATCGCTAGATTTGCTTATTCAAATCATTGAAAAGGCTTTATATAGATAAGTATGTGTAAAATTGAAGATTTGAGTAATAATTAATTGTTTACTAAAAGACTTCTAATACTCTTGAACTGAATAACAAAGTTGTCTGCGGAATTGTTTATAAAATCTTAAAAGTATTTTGCACGAACTGAAAACATCTCCTAGATTTGAAACACCTAACGATTGTATCATAAATAGGGGGTTTGGTGGCCGTATGGTTAACCCGTGCATGTTGGGTCAGAAGGTATGTCATTGAGTCAAGTGGCGTTGTTTCGAGTCACAGTAGGATCGCCTGTCCAACCTCGTGGGGTTTCTCCGGGTCCTCCCACTGCTAAAGACCCTGTGCGCAAGCGAATTATTGAAAAAAAAAGTGAACATTGTTAGTCCCAAGATGACTTAGTTTGTGTCATGCGGACGTTGGACTCCAAGTCTCTCTCTCTCTCTCTCTCTCTGTATCACAGACATATCTAACGGCGACGATTCTCAAATTGGCTTGGGAGCTACGGTAGCTCAGTGAGTAAGTCGTTGGCTCGCTAACCTGAAGGTCCCGTGTTCGATCCCTGCGTTGGCCGAGACAGTTCATCGGAATTTTCCGACGTCCCCCCCCCTTGTCAGTGGTGCTGGATGAAGGGCCTGGCAAGGGACAACATATAGTCATTCGGATGAGACGAATAACCAAGGTCCAGAGTATACATTGGTGTACACGTAAAAAAAACTCTTGGCAGTTGGAAATCGATATAAGAAAAGGCCATAGCACCGCTGCCCTGGAAAAAATTTCCGTCATAGCACACTGTATGGCGTATGGCCGTCTTCATTAGCCTAGTCGGAGCAGAACAGTAGGACGTTAAACCCCATTTCATTTCATTTTAAAATGGCTTTTACATACGTGATAAAAAGTGATGTCGCCTGTATATCTACACTGTAAAAAATATCCATTTTTGATGTGGCCGAATTCCGTAGTTTAACACCTTTTTTCTGTTAATCGAAGGATTTTTTGGTAAAATTGTGTTAAAAGCATGAATTATTTCTTCAAATTAGGTGTTTTATATATTTCTGTGGAATATTCAGTATTTAACAGGAACTTTCCGTGAAATTTAGGGATAAAATGTTTTATTCCCTTCTATAATGGACTTAATCCTGTTATTTTACGGAATAAACGGTGGAATGACAAGGAAGTTCCGTGAAATTTAGGGATAAAATGTTTTATTCCGTTCTGTAATGGACTTAATTCTGTTATTTTATGGGATAAGCGGTACAACGATAAGTAATCGTATACATATATAATCATTTATAATAATGATCATGTTATAGTATTCATTTCAATGGATTAACCATAATATGAAGAATCATATTTTGTAACGTTTGGTATATTAATTGAAATGTATATCTAATTTCCATTATTTATAAGATCTATAAAGTGTATTGTTATTCATCATACGGAAATCAGATTGTAAGTATTTTCATAAATATGTAAAAATATGTATTAATGCCTCGTGTGATAAGGTTGAAATATCTGGTAATCAAGCAGGCTTAAATCCAGATAGTACAACCCGTTGGCCAGTGTAAGTTAGGTTGTCTCTATAGCAGAGTCTACCACTGAAAGCCTCCAACCACTGACGAGTGGCTGGTGATACCTTGCTCTCGATTCATAAATTAGCGCAAAGAGGTTATGTTTAAAGATTATCTGCGATATCACTTCGGTTGAAGCGGACGTTAGATAAAGCTATTTGACGCACAGGTATAAAGTCAATGGTTAATTCAATGAACTTTTTATCATCTTCATACTCAGGAAAGAAAATTTACCAGGATTTTTTTTTCTGAATTTGAAAATGAAATTTATGTTAATTGAAGGAATTTCTGTAAATTACAGGAAAAACAAATACGGATAAAATTTTCCTGGTAATTTTTGTTTCCGGAATTTTTTACGTTTTTTCACGGAAATTTGTGTTACAGTGTACCTTTTTCTGGATTCTCTAGTTCCTATCACTGTTAAAGACCCCTATGCGCATGTAAAGCCCGGAATGACCAAGTATGTCCAGCGCAGACATTAACTGCTCGTTCTCGCTTATACACTTCAGTGCAGGTGTATTTCCCAATAAACGTTAATAAAGAAATACAAAACCAAACGAACATTCGTTTTAAAACATTTTATTTCAACAATTATTCAATTCGATCAAGATTAAGTGCGGGAGGACCGAATTACACGTAAACAACATCGAAAGGACAAACCTGCGGACAAGACACAGATTACACAGATACTGTAATCAATAAACAACAAAATTACAAAACAAGTGAATGGATCCGGGGGACATCCGTGCCTGTAATAATACAGACTTCACTCAAAATGAAAAACAAAACAATCATTTACAAGAAAGGGACAAATGCGATCGGTCTTGACGGTGGTCGTCTTCCGAATTCCATTTCCTAGTCGCGATATAACGTCAAAAAATTAACAATAATAAATGTGATAATCACGTCCATTTTGAGTTTACCTCGGTTGCTATCGATTTCACACTACCATCTTTAATTCTCTTAGACATATATAACGAAAATATAACGAACAAACCAGCCATTTCTTCATAAAGACCTTTTTCATTCTTGAGTGCGCTTAATTACATAAACCTCCAAGCAAGCTATGCAAGAACAAATGATATCATGATTTGAATGTAATTAATTTCAGACTCGCAACATAAATTCGCCATTTTCTGAAATTTAGACTTACCTATAAATACTATACTTAGTGAATGAAAAGCTTCAGAAAAATAAGTTAATGTGGATAAGAAGTACATCCACATTTGGTATTTCCCTCTACTTCCCAGGGCTACCAGTATCTCATCCACATCTACATCGCGCATATCCTTCATGACGTCCGATTACACAGCTTCACCTGCTCTCGGATGATTTCTTTTTTTATATCTCTAAATGCTTCCACCGGCTCCCCGAGAATGAAAACTGACGATACCAGAATGTTACCTTCTCCAAGACAAAATATAAATAGCCAAACTTAAATGGTTTCTTTTGGCGATTCTCTTGGGCAGATATTTCTTTTTATAGCAGTATGGTTCCACGGATTCCCCTTTTTAAAAAATTTCACCTTCTCTTAGTCAAAAAATTAGCCAACTTCACCTTCTGTCCGACAAATATTTCTTTTAATTATTATAGTCGATGATTCACGTCACGAAATCCAAGAATCCGTATAGTCAACCTTCCAAATTTTCCTGATCACAAGATCCTTATTTAAACAAATTGTTATTTCAAATACGTAATCTGGGTAGAGTATTATATAATGTTTCCAATTTAAAAGTTGGTGTTGTAGTCGGTTGATTTTGTTTGAAGTTACGTATAGAGCAGCGTCCTGCGTGGAGCTTATTCGCAGAACATACTCGTCCTTACAACACGAACTAAGGTGTCTCTGAAACTTTTATAATTACATATTTTAAAACCCTATAATTTCTTTATTCTCCCTCACACTTTGCTCTGACTAATCATAAATTGTCTTAACCTTTCTGTGACCTTTGTGCTAATCTTCCGTCCCCATAATCTACTACATAATCTACTACAGTTATCAGCCAATATGTTCAGGTCCGTATTCAAAGTAGTGGAAACAGCTTTTCTGCACAGGGTCCCAAAAATATGTATTAAAAAGTTTATTTTTGTTTAATTTCTAAGGATTTGTTTACGTTATGCAGATATATATTATGGATTCAAAAAGGGCTTGACCTTAAATTTAGCATCACAATTTTTATGAACATTCCATTTTTGTTTTGATTTGTTTTGTTTGAAATAGCTAAAATCAAACAATATAGAATGGTCAACAAGAATTGTCCCATTAATGTTTAAGACATTGAATGTTGAAGATATTCCTATTTATAAAACAAGGTATAAACATGCTAGGACATCAGCAGTAATAGCTAAAATAGTAAAAACTGTAATAGTAATGACTATAACAGTAATAACTATAATATGAACTCCTATTTGAATATATAATTAGCCCGGTCGGAGTAAAACAGTAGGACGTTAAATTTCATTTCATTTCAGATCAGATATGTTAACTCAGTGATTCTCAGCCAGTGTGCCGCGAAATTTTGAACGGCACAATAAGATAACGTGTAAAACCATGTGATCCTAATTGAGTATTCACTGATAAGTTCATAGCTGTGGGGTTTTTTTTATTTAGTTTGTGTCATTCTATGTGTCTATGACTACAAGTCTCTGTCTACGGTTTTATTCCGTCTGACTTACCATGTTTTTATTTTGCATAATTCAAATATTTTTTATATATATATTTAGCCAGGTGTGCCGCTATTTTTGCATGTGTTCCAAGGTGTGCCATTGGCAAAAAGAAAAGAGTTGAGAACCACTGTGTTAGCTATATTATGTTCTTGAAGGTATTCAATCTTACTGAGCTGCCTCGATGAAAATCAACAATGAAGACGAAGCTAAGTTTCAGTAGAGGATTTAATGCAATTATATCGAATTTAACAAAATAGAAACCAAGTCCAGACAACTATGGTAAAGGTCAATAGTAAATTCTTCATTTCAGTTGTTCATACAGCGAAACAAGTCAATATCTGGTGTAGAATCCGCCGGTATGGATCACCAGTTGCACTCCACTCCACATTGACTGAATAGGACGTTGGCAAAGGCAGTGTAACAATTGTGTGGCCTAGCGTTGCCGTCCATAAAGACATGCCGATTTGAGCTGATTACGAGCTTATGCTATAACTTGTCTGAAATTTCGTTTGTGGACCATGCAATAATATTAACCAAATAGTATAATATGTATAAGACAAAAGATGCATCTAATCCAATGATTCTCAGCCAGTGTGCCGTGAGATCTTCCTAAGTCTGCCGCGAAATTTTGAACGGCACACTAAGAAAATCGAAAAGCCACGTGATCCTAATTGAGTATTTACTGGTGTCTACTGGTATAAGTTCATAGCTGTGGGGTTTTTTTTATTCAGTTTGAGTCATTCTATGTGTCTATGACTAGTCTTTGTATACGGTTGTATGCCATCTATGACTTGCCACGCTTTGGGGATTGCAAAATTCAAATATTTTTCATATATATTTAGCCAGGTGTGCCGCTATTTTTTCACGTGTTCCAAGCTGTGCCGTTGGCAAAAAGGTTGAGAACCACTGATCTAATCAAGGTGGGGGAGAAGGCCGAATGATTTGCAGGTGGGGGAGAAGGCCGAATGGTTTGCGCGTGCCTGTTGTGTCATAAGGTCTGTCATTGAGTCAACTGGCGTGGTTTCGATTCCCTGGCTGTACGTGACAAAAATGAGTAGGGTCGCCGGGTCCTCATGTTTCCTCCAACTGCTAAAGACCCCTACACGCAAGCGAATTATGGAAATAAAATTGAACCATGTGTTAGTCCCAAAATGACCTAGTTTGTGTCGAGTGGACGTTAATCTCTCATCACATGGCATCAATCATTGGCTCGATAGCCCATGAAATGCTTCCACAAAGTGTACTGGTCCGGGCATAATGGTGCCTTTTGATCACTATGTATACTCCTTTACAGTAAATAGGAAATATTTTTATCACGATATAATTCAAACACATTTATTTATTTTTTACTTTAAAGAAATGTTCTTCTAGGATTTAAATTTGCAGAAAGAAAAAAGCTGGTTTATTGCGAGCTGATTAGCCCACGCCGATGTCATCCCCCTCAGTGATATTAGCGGCCTAGTGAATATTTACTGCTGATCAGTGTGAGATCGGCTCACAAGTCACACTGATCAGCAGTGAATATTCGCTAGGCATATTAGAGGACTCGTAATTCTCTGTAAAACAGATTGCTCACAAGTAATTAACGACAATTGTGAAAAGTAGACACTCCCCTTGAATGGTTAACATTGTAAATTATTGTGAACAGATTGTAATGTGGAATGTATCTATAATCCATATCAATGTATTACATCAGTCAATAAACTAGATTTAAAGGGGATAAAAAGAAAAACAATATTGAGAATGTGGAAAAACACGATTTTATGGAGTGGTAGTGCGATGTGAAATGTAGCTTTGGAAAAGCAGCAGCCGTATTTTATTTAAAGCAATATTTTTAATTCAGATTTGTATCTGAATATGGACTGGAGAACAGACATAGATTTAAACCCCTCTCTGTGATACTAGAATGGGATATGTAAGGAGTGAAGCTGAAATATTTTCAATTTCTTAAATAGGATATTGATACTGTGAGTTACCTTTTTTAAATCAGGGTCACAGAGAGGTAAAGTAGAATTGGTGGTTTGGGCATATTTTCGAAATTGGAGATATTGCCCAAGTAATGGCAAACCGTAGGTTGCCAAAATGGCAGCTAAGAGTTCCTCAGAATAATTTTGGTCTTTTTGGACGATTTTAATGCTAAATATATATATATGCTTTAAAAAATTAAAGGGAGAGCAGGAGTGGGTTTTAGTCTAGCTTTTATGATGTGAATAATTGTAAACCCAGGCATCAATTCCAAAGTTCCTGAATAATTTATGAAGGCATTAACTTACCAATAAAGACTATACTTAGTGAATGAAAAGCATCTGAAAAAAAAGTTAATGTGGATAAAAAGTACATCAACATTTGGTATTTTCCTGGGCTTCCCAGGGCATCCAGTACCTCATCCACGTCCACATGACGTAAATCCTTCATGGCGCCAAATTACACAGATTCGCCTTCTCTCGGATAATTGGGGGGGTTGTTTCTTTAAGACAATGTGTTTCCGCCCTCTCTAAGACAACAAATAAATAGCAAATCTCTAATTCTGTTCCTTTTGACGATTACATATCTCCCTCTTCTCTCGCGACAAACAATTACTTAATCGTAATAAAACACAATGTTGTCAGATTTCCACCTTCTCAAAGACAAAATTATTTCCACCTTCTCCAAGACAAAATGTTTTCCGGTCTTTAAATTGCTTTTTATTTTATATAGCAAATACGGCAAATGTTTCTTCAATTATTATATTCGATGATAATTATAGTGGTGAAATCCAAGAACTATAAATAAGGTGTTGCTATGCGGTAGGTTAGTACTATACCTCCACCATCCGCTTCGCAGTTGATAAGACTGAAGATTATAATAAGTAAAACTAAATCGTGGTCATTCATCATCTTATCTTGCCGCTTACATTACTTTTTTTTCATTTAAGTCAAGATGACTCATAAGTGGTTGCCAAGATACGCCCACATTTGCAAGCGATGGGCAGAAAACAAGCTAAAAAAGCGATTTTTCGTACTATAAGGGGACATAATCCAGGAAGTTATGGTCCGATAAGCGCGAATATCAAAAGGAATCGAAATCTCTGGGATATAGACATTCATCAAAATCAGATAATTCTGACCGCTAGAGGGTCCACAACCTTGGTATTACATACTTACATCTGGTTGGCTCTCATTTAATTTTGTAGTATATAGCCTAATAGCTGTGATGCTTAACTGTAGTTTGTCAGAGAAGATTTTGTAAGAAAAACTTTATTAAAATAACCAATCCCTTATGAAATTGGATGTCAATTGCTTTACAAAAAAATAAACTGGATCTAAATGAAGCATCCAAAAAATGGACTAATGTAAAGCAAAGTAAGATTTTGTAAGTTATATCACATTGCAGGCTATATTGATTTATTATAGCTGAGAAATAAAATTGTTACATGTGTTTCAATTTTCCATCATACATTTTTGTCTAATAAATATTCCAGTTGGCCATAAGATACATAAAACCAGCGGCTGCCCGGCAGGATACGCCCACATTTTGCAAGAGATGGATAGAGAACAAGCTAAAAACAAAAATGATTTTTTGTACAATCAGAGGCCATAATCCACAAAGTTATGGTCTTAAATGCGCAAATATCAAAAGGGATTGAGATTTTTGGAATATAAAGATATGTTTTAAGTATCATCCAGAGGGTCCATTACCTTTGTATTACATACTTATACACAATTTGCGTACAAAGAGCGGCCATTTTGTCGGGCAGTTTCATTTCGATTTTCCTGAAATTCCAATTCAACCTTCATTATGGTGGAATGGTGATATATCTAAACGGTTTTTAAACAAGCTAAAAATGTGATTTTTCGACCAATCAGGGGCCATAATCCATAAAGTTAAGTTCGGATATGTGTGATTATCAACAGGAACCAAGATCTTTATGATAAAAACATATATGTAAAGTTTTATCCAAATCGGATAAAAGATATACCATATTTTTACACTATTTGCTACAATTTTTGTCCGATTTTCACGAAATTTCAACTCAACCATCATTAGTGTATAACTGTGATATATTCACACGTTTTATTTTTATAAATCGAATAAAAATTGTCGGGTTTTATTTGTTTGTGTAATTCCTCCAGGTCCCCAGGTCCCCCCCCCCCCACTGCAAAAGAGCTCTACAACCAAATAATTAAAATAAAATTGAGCCATGTGTTAGTCCTGCTATGGCGTAGTTTGTGTCGAGTGGACATTAAACTCCATTTCTCTCTCTCCTTGACAGGCCCTATGCCCTGCACCACTGGCAAGGGGAAACCATGGTGTAAAATCTAGAAGACCTTTTTGCCCAATGACAGGATCGAACATGGGACCACCCGGTTAGTGTGGCGACGTCTCACTCAATGAGCCACAGTGTCTCCTGATATCAAGCACAAATTCTATTTAATTTGTTCAATATAAGAACCAGAATTGCTTCAATTTGAGACGATTTTTTTAGATGTTTAAAATTAGAACACATTTATTTAAAGGAGAAAAAGTTGTTTGATATATACAGTTTAAAAACAAAATTGATTTGTAAAAAAAAAGTTACTGTAGGCGTTATTGAAAATGTTTCTTCTAAGGAAATATCGCAGTACATTATGAAATTGATCAGACAAGCGAGAATCCGTTCCTTTAAAATGATGGTGAATTGAAGTAAACTTTTTCTGTCACCTTGCCTGTCTGTTATTCCATACACGGGCCGATGATCTGAAATCCGTTAGTTCAATGGTTCTTGAGGTTGATACACGGTTGGGCGGTCTGAGAATCTGATGTTCAGTTATACTGATTACCCCTTGGTAATACATTCCCTTATTCCGTGTAGTTCAAAGACAGCTATGGCCCGTATATCTTTCAAACTTTTATTCCGATGGTCACTTTGTACGACAGTCTCTTATTCAGATGTCCCATAGGAAAAGGTGTGATGCCCGGAGCATAAATGCAACCTTTAGTGTCGCTACATACCCTTTTTTAAAAACAAAAAAGTATGCGGATTGTTCGTGAATTGGCGGCAATTAAATTGTATATTTTTCTCACTATAACTCAGACCCCTATCCTTGAGAAGAATCATCCCATCTAAAAAGATAATTTTATGTTTCCAGATAGTTAAGCTTGTGACCCGAATGGATGAATGTTGATTACAGCCAATAGAAGGTAATCCTTTGTATGCATCCACATTTGAATATAGTCGTATATTTCCGTCATCCACACCTTTGTAACAAAATCTTGTTTTAACAGGTATAGTGAATTCTTGGATTATCATCCACCGCTGTTTACCCACATTGTTCTCACAACGCTAACCATTTATCAAGATATATAAAGTTGAGCAAACAACAATTCAACAGGTTGCTAGTTAGTGATACACCTTACATTTTTATACGCACTCATTATATTGTCGTCACCCCTCCCTCCGCCCAGACTGCCAGCCTGGCGCACAGGGGCGACGACAATATACGTCCACAATTAGTAGACAGTCTACAGGTTACAATTTTTATCCGATTTTGATGAAGATTGAAATATAGGTTGATCTCCCAAAGATCTTGGTTCCTTTTAAAATTGGCATGTAACTTCTTTGATTATGGCCCCCGATTGTTTTTTGGCTTGTGGACACTCTAGAGGTCACAATTTTTATTTGATTTTAATAAAACTTAAAATATATGTTAAAACCCAACAGATCTCAGTTCCTTGCGATATCCACGCAATGGCCCCTGATTGTACGAAAATTTGCATATTTAGCTTATGATCCTCTAGAGGTAATAATTTATTGGCTCCTTTCGATATTCACACACATCAGAACAGAATTTCATGAATTGTGGCACCTGTCTGTACGAAAAAATCATGTTTTCAGTTTGTGGAACCTCTAGAGGTCACAATTTTTATATGATTTTCAAAAACGTTCAAAAATATTACTTTTACATCTTAATGACAGTTGAGATCAAATTTCGTGAAAATAAGACCGAAATTGCCCAACAAAATGGCCAAGATTGTGGATCATCTAGAGGTCGCAATTTTGAACTAAAAATGTGTGTTTATAACGCAAAGATCCTGGTTTCTTTCAATATTCGCGCATACCTGTAACTCTCTTTTTTATGGCCCCTGTTTTTAGCTTGTGGTCCCTCTAGAGGTCACAATTTTATCCAATTTTAAAAACCGTTCAAATATATCACCATCACACCATAATATTAATAACAAGTTTGTGGAAATCTGACTGAAATTGCCAGGCAAACGGGCTGCTCCTCGTACTCAAATAATGGAAAAATATGTAGGCCTAATACCAAGGTTGTGGACTCTCTAGACGTCAAAATTTTTTGATCTGATTTTGATGAAACTTGGAATTTATTTTTATAACACAAAGATCTCAGTTTCTTTAAATATTCAGGCAGAGTAGGGTCGCCTGCCCAACCTCGTGGGTTTTCTCCGGGTCCTTCGGTATCCTCCCGCTGCTAAAGTCCCCTACGAATAATGGAACCATATGTTAGTCCCGAAATGACCTAGTTTGTATCAAGTGGGCGTTACCCCCCCCCCCTCTCTCCAAAAGATTCTAGTGTTTTCTAGTAAGATTGGATGTCTCTACTTTCCATATCCAAACTTGCCATACTTTTATTGGAAATAACCACACTATAAATATAATTACTTTTTTTCGGAATGCACATTGAACTGAACATATTTTTTTTTAAATTTCAAGTTATCCATCTAGAATACCAGCACTATGAATGTGACCGAATAAGGTGTGGAGGTGATTGATAGTAACATTGAATATCCGCTTGTATTAGTCACCTTTGGGTTGAATATGGTGTGTTAAAGATGCAAGAAAACACACGAAATGTGTAAACTGTAAGGGATTATAGTCTGGCACTATCCAAATTACAAACCACCTGCCCTTGAATATTTATTTTTTATGCACTCACATTTTTATGACGCTGCCCCTAACCATCCAGATTTACCTCCGTTGACATTTGTTTTGTGGACAACTCTACAGGTCACAATTTTTCTCCAATTTTAATGAAATTTTAAATATATGTTTATATCCAAACCATCTGGGATCGGATGGGTTTTTAACATTGCCCCTTATTGTGCGAAATTGTGTTTTTAGCTTGTGGACAGTCCAGAGGACCCATTTTGTGTTCAATTTTGGCACATATTAAACCGTAACTTACTGGAATATTACACCTGATTGTACTAATTATTGTTTCCCCTTGTCAGTGATGCAGGACGGAGGGCCTGACAAGGACAGCTGTCTAGTCGTTCGGATGGGACGAAAAACCGAGGTCCCGTGTACACACTGGCGTGCACGTAAAAGATCCCTTGACAATTGGAACTCGATATATAAGAGTTGGCCGTAGTGCCGTTGCCCGGGCAAAATTTCCCTCATAGCACACTGTATGGAGTCTTCATTAGCCCAGTTTAGGAGCAGAACAGTAGGACGTTAAACCCCATTTCATTTCATTTCATTTCCCTCTTTGCTGACGACCCCCGTCTTCATTAGCCCAGGTTAGGAACAGAACAGTAGGACGTTAAACCCCATTTCATTTTGCTGACGACCGTTCGATTATTTCGGAGTTATGCCCTTCATCATACACTTTTTGAATTCGATAGAGGTCACAGTTTTTAACAGATCCTTTTCAGATTTGGTGTGAAGCATGAGATCACAACCCCATCAATATGCAGCTATACGAAGCTTGTGAATGTAATTTGGCCGTGTAGCATATGGGTCATGAGAGAACAAATCCTATAAACTTCAATGATTCAAACTTAACCCACTTTTTCGGAAACCGTGTGAACGCGATAAAGGCTACAATATTTCAACAGGTTTGTTTCTAATTCTACATGAAACATCGTGACAATGAGTGGATGAGCCCTATTGATATTCCTCCTGTTCTCTTTTGCTAAATGTTGTTGTATCTTAGATGGGAACCACTTGTTAATGATAGGAATTGTATTGTAATATTATGAAAACAGTAATAAAAAATCAATATCAAAGTGTTATTTTGTTTCATAACTGTGATAATCCAGTGTGCTACGAGGGAAATTTAGCCCAGATATGGCATTTCTGAATTTGAATTACACAGGTTTATTACGTGGACGACAATTTATAAACGGAACTTTGACTTTTTGGCCCAATCACTATCACAACTAGACCCTGTCCTTTGCAATGCCCTAGATCCACTGATCAGGCGAACGGTGCAGAAAATCTCCGGGGGTTGGGGAAACTTTCTTGACCGATACTGGGATCAAATACAGGACCCTAACCTGGTTTGTGACCTAGGCCTCACACTGTTGAAGTCTGCAACCTGATAAGCAATGGGTCGAAGTGAGAAAAACACCCGATAAGCACTGGGTTGAAGTGAAAAAATCATTCGATAAGCACTGGGTTGAAGTGAGAAGAAAAAAACATCGATAAGCACTGGTTTGAAGTGAGCCAGACAGTGGATAAGCACTGGGTTGAAGTGAGCAAAACAGTCGATAAGCACTGAGTTGACGTGAGAAAAATATTAGATAAGCACTGGGTTGAAGTGAGTAAAACACTCGATATGCACTGGTTTTAAGTGAGCAAAACACTCGATAATCACTGGGTTGGAAATGAGCACAACACTCGATAACCACTGGGTTGAAGTGAGCAAAACGCTGAATAAGCACTGGGTTGAATTGAGGAAAAACACTCGACAAACTCTGGGTTAAGTAAGCAAAGCACTCGATAAGCATTGGGTTTAATTGAGAAAACACCTTATAAGCACTCAGTCGAAGTGTGATTTTTGAAGTCTGGTAGAAATGAACACTTCGGATATCAAGTTTTTCACTTCAAACAAGTCTCAGTTTAGTGTCATTCACACTTCATGTGGGTGGTGTCGTCACTTCATTTGCGTAAGGGACTGGTTGTAAATACCTGATGAACGGGTTGCTGTGGATGGAAGGGCCATGTTCGAGAGGTATACGTTAAGCCCTGATGTGTACCGCCATCCATTGGCCTTATCTTCATGCGTATTCTACAACGCCATCGCCCTGTTCGACACAGATCCACACTGTCAACTCCAGTAAACCGATCGGGACTTGCAACCATTTTATCTATGAAGGATAGCTGAAATATATAAAATAGAAAAACAATGATAGTACCACTGAAGGACCACGGCTCCAAACTCACACCGTGTAAGGGAATTTATTAGGACTTTACGATCCTATATGCGCGAATATCAACAGAAACCAGGATCTTTGGGTTATAAACATGCATTTCAAGTTTCATTAAAAATCAGATAAAAATTGTGACCCTTAGAGTGTCCACAAGCTAAAAAAGGTGATTTTTCGAATGATCAGGGGCCATAATCGATGAAGTTATGGTCCGATACATGCCAATATCAAAAGGAACCGAGATCTTTAGGAGACAGAAATATATTCCAAGTTTCGTCAAAATCGGATAAAATTTGCGACCTGTAGGGTGTCCACAAAAAATTGTGGACAGACGGACGGAAAGGGGCGATGGTATAATATGTCCACATGAAAATGTGGGCGTATAAAAAATATGGTATATCAAGGTTGTGGACATTCTAGAGCCCACAATTGCGATCTGAAATTTATGTTTATATCACAAAGATGTTGTTTCCTGTCGATAATCGCGCATATCCGAAGGTACCATGTAGTGTCCACAAATAAATTGTGGACGGGCGGACGGACAGGGGCGACAGCAATATACGTCCACATGAAAATGTGGGCGTATAAAAATCTGATTCAGAGTAAGGTCCTTTTTTTTTAATTTCACCGAAGATAAAAGCTAATATAACTGGATCAAATAAGCATGTCTAAATTAAATTGTGTTTCAGCTAATAGTGAAATTATTCATCTTCTCGTAATATTGGTGACATTTTTGATATGAATATGAATATGTAACGTTTCTAAAATTAGCCATTCTGAAATTAGGAAATCTATGTTTAGCAACAACTCTTAACTATCCTTTAGTTCATATACGTCAATTGATCTGAATTATCGTGTGATCAACAAATAATCCATTTCAATGAACTTCTGAAACCTCTGATAAAAACAGTAAACTCAACTCTGGGGGCTTCTAAAATATCTGATAAACGCTGAAGCCGTATTAAACTGAAATATATACACAATCTGGTCAGAAACAAAAGCAAACCTCTGGGTTATTTTCTTGGTGATATCTCTTCAAAGGGGTTAAAATCCTTCAATATGTACAGAAAGACAATGAAAACTCACAATCTAACGAGACATAATGTAGTTGGAATGTTATTGGGGGGGGGGGGTGTAGACTGGACATTTACTTACACAAGAAGAAATTGAGCAACAACCCAATGTGGTCTTGGCATTTTTGCTTTACACGTGTATCCTCCTCTAGTAGCCACACATGTCATGCACTGTCTCATTAGGAGACAAGTCTCTTAGTGCTTATCATAGATTTAATCCCGGATTTTCTGACCAGTCATATTCTGGAAAGCTGAATAAATTTTAAACTAAGATTTTTATAAACAAAATGTGATATTCTGGAACGTTGACTTGTACTTAATCTTTGTCTAAGTCAGCCCAAATATTAATCACCTCGTGTGTGGGAGAAGAGGAGGGGGGGTAGTTGAAGAAAGAATTAAGTGCATGAATATGTCATGATGCATTCAGTTAAGCAGTTATGAACCAAATAAGCATGAAACGACATTAATTTTGAAATGAAATGAAATGGGATTTAGCGTCCTTCTTATCTGCATCTACCGGGCTAATACAGTTTGCCATCGAATTCCGACTGTAAGGGGTTATTTTAGGTCCACGGGACGTCGGTTTTCCCACCTTCCGTTCTGCACCACTGACAATGAGTAACCAACCAGGCAGGAAATCCAGATGAACCTTCTCGGTCAACAACGCGAGCGAACACGAGAGCTCCTGGCTAGCGAGCCAGCGTCTTACCCACTAAGTTCCCCTTATTTATTTTTAACACCACGTATTCCCCTTTCTCCATAATTAACACACACATTCTTAGCATACTCAACTTACACTGTCTAAAATTATATATATTTTCGATTTACGCCCTGAAGAAAAAAAGTGCAAGAAATTTTCGAGCCGTAAAGGATGTGTGTTCTTAAAGCAACGACCGAGAATTAAAACCTTGATATGATGTACGCCTCCCCGCCCCCAACCCAACTCTGGCTACGGGCCTGCTCACAAGGGAGTATACATGATTTTTGAAAAGGGGTGGGGTGGGGTTCAGCCAAACTAAGGTTTCGTCGAGCGTATCGAGGACAGCATATTTGGTGACACAAGCGACTATGAAATATAATGTCGTTCGCTGCATTAAAAAAGCTTGTTACATTTTTTGTTGCAGTGTCATATACTCACACAATATTTCCAACAAAGAGATGTAAGAAATGAAAACAGCCAAGTTCATAGCGAAGCGAACTCAATAATTGTATTTTAGGTCTTTGAAGCTTGAAAATTACAAATATAATGTTCACTTTTTTATATAATAAATGATATTATATTTAATATATCTCATGAAATGTTATGTAATTGGCACTTAGTTGTATGTGTAAAAATTGCAAAAGCAGAATCTAAAAGGCCAATTAAATTCCATCGAAACATGAAATAGACACAGTTTATGTTAAAATAAAGACCTGTCAAGCGGAGTGATGCGAACAACTTTATTAAAAATGATAATTACATTTTCATCTTCCAGGTGACAGACCTACTTCTGGAGTCTTATTTAAAGGGCTACTCTCGATTATATTTTGGAAAATAAAACTGCTTAATTTTGTGTTAAAAATCCCTTAAAATCCTCTACCTTAGGGCCGAGCAACTAACTTAATACACGTGATACGTTTTCAAACAACCTAAACCCGTTAGTCGTCATCTGGAAACGGATACCGTTATCCCAAGCACTATTACATGTATATTGTGTCTGGATAAAACCAGACTTTTATTTTATAAAAATAACGTGTAGGTGAAATATATCTTTCGTTAGTACAGCACGTGGGTCATGCTATAGACCTATAAAGGAACGGCAATAGATTACCAATCTTAAAAGGGTTACGTGTCCGGATAAGCGGTTTTGACATTGACATCAAAATGACTCAATATTGCGAACTGAAATTTTTAGACAAGATAAATACACCTTTTGGAGGTTAAATTTCATACGTACTCTGTTAAAATCTGGCACGGTCCCTTTAAATAGAAAATATTGCAAGTTGACAAATAATGATGAATTCGGATGTTAAGTGTAGGATAAAGCATGAGACCGGGGTTATGCTGGGGAAAGAAAGACTGAATAAAATAACCCGAGAAAAAGAAAAACCGAGGCCGGCAGGCCGAGGGTTTTCTGTCGATGGTTTTTTTCTGAAGATTTTCTTCCCCAGCATAACCGAAGTCGAGGACTTTATCTTGCTTATAAACCGTCTATGTTTACATGTACACAAAATGAGAATATGCCAGAATTCCCATAAGAAAAACCTTAGATCATGTTTTCTTATGGAGAAAAAAAACCTACCCTGGAAGAATAACCTGTTACAGGTTTAAAGAAAAACTTTCAGAAGAATAACCCCAAATTCCCCTCGACTTTCAGACCTCAAGTTATTCAGGGCATAGAATATACCCCAAAGATCAAAGTGATTTACCGTTACAGGTTTATAATCCGAGAGAATTTTCTATTGTAGTGAAGACAATTACACCTTTGCACCTCCCCATTGTGAACTTAACTAGGTCGCTTCTGGGAAATGTGACGGATAACAACTACTGAAATTCACTGTCCCAATACTAAACATTTCTACAATACTAAAAATTTCATACTCTAATTGACTTGGATGTCTTTTTACACCGACTCGCGTTTTCTTCTGCTTACACCCTACTGATCCCTTTGAACCCCAGGTTGGGAAACGCAGTTCTCAAATACAATGTCATGTTTTTGTAATCTGCTTCCTGTAACTGGGTCCTTTCGTCAATGATAAACAAAAACTCTTTAATCAATGATTATAAGAAATCAGTGATTTAAATGTTTGATTTACAATCAAATTTTAAAACTTGATTTTAATCGTTGATGAAGAGAAATTCTAGTCTTAGATTAGCTAATCTGACTTTTGAGAATGCCAAACTTAGTCATTTACTAATCTGTAATTAGCTTACTGATTAAACCTAATCACAGATTTCTTTAGACACTGTTTGAAAGTATGGAATGACTGTTTGTGGAATCCTGCTCCACTCTCCGGAAATTTTGCAGTCGGTGATATTCTGAGAGTCGACTTCCAATAATGTAAAATAGATTCTCAATTGGCGAGAGGTAAGGATAAAGGGCTGGTCATTCGAGCACTGCCATACTGTCTTTGGTTAAAAAAATCCATAGAGCCGCGTACGGTTCGTGCTCGGGCATTATCAC
Source organism: Patella vulgata (assembly GCF_932274485.2). NCBI lineage: Eukaryota > Metazoa > Mollusca > Gastropoda > Patellidae > Patella > Patella vulgata. The sequence continues at coordinate 68,256,644 of NC_065879.2, read as the reverse complement.
TATAATGTGTACAGATCTTGGTGACTTTGAGTCAGAATTGGCCAAACTTATAAGGGAGTCGGAAACGAATATTGCCAGCAATAAACCGGTGCGTGGACCTCTTTAAGTATCAGCAGCAATATCGGAAGCGGACAGTCGGAAACGAATATTGCCAGCAATGAACCGGTGCGTGGACCTCTTTAAGTATCAGCAGCAATATCGGAAGCCGACAGCGTCTGATGCTGTCGGATAATGTGTCGATCTTGTCCAAGCTGTCACGCGTTGCCAATCTCTTGTGGACCATATGAACTGGAACAATCGACCAGTCTCAGTATAGTTGTGTTGTGGCATCTGGCGACGCTAGAATTAATTAAGTAGCGCGTTCTCAGTGTTCAGGTGTCAACCACGTATTTATGCTGATATACGAAACCGAAGATTAGATTTGTCCCCGTTAGATAAAGTGGGTTAAAATACTGCAGTCATAACTTCCAAATTAAATTTATGTGAAGACAAATGGGCTCCGGTTATTGTTATTATTTCTTAAAGGTACATATACTATCCCACTTTCCACATGACATGGATTGACTGTCAAGGTATGCAGATCAATGGGCCCAATTGAATTAATATCCTATGCAAGACTACCTTGCCTGGATGTCTGGGTTTAAAATATCGATACACTCAGAACACCGGAAATTATATTGTACACCAGATAACCATAACATATCAGTTTAAATAATAAACTTAAATCACTTTTGGATGGTCAGATTTAGTTTGGTATTTTGTTTGAGGGAGGGGGGGGGGTGTTTTTGGTGAATCACGGTAGTTACAGGAAGAGAGGAATACCGCGAAGTGACCATTAGCAATATCCTATACGCATTATATAACTGATCGTATGGTGGATTAACACAGGTAACAGTGTGATTAATTTTGGTTTGAAAGTGCTAAAATAGTATAGCTTTATTTTTATTAATTTGTAAAATTTATCTTTATGTATATTGTACATGGGAACACTACTTTAAGTGTTCTGGCCGACGTATTTCGTGGATGAGATTACGTTTTCAACCTTTGGTAGGCCGATGTCTGTTAACAATCGACTGGGCCTTGTTAAAAATCGTTCCTGAGACACTTGTTGGTTGATTTCTGCTGGTTAAATATCGTCTGTGAGACACTGAGTGAATGATTTCTTGGTTAAATATCATCTGTGAGAAATCAGTTAATGAATTTCCGGTTAAACATCATCTGTGAGACACTGCGAGAAAACGGCAAGTGGAGCAATTTATTTCGGATTGATTGGTAGTCAATCAGTGATGAGTTTCTAGCAAACCACCAACGTTGTGATTTTGATTGGATTGATTTCTTACTGATCATCATCTGTGAAAGGAGTAGTTCTTTGGAAAGTTTAGGAAATTTTGACAATGAATGATCTGAGTTATGTAGGTGTCGATGAAGTATTGGAGAGTCTTGGTAGTTATGGAAAATATCAAATAATCCATTTTTTCTTATCAACTCTGACATTTTTCTCTGAAGCTTATCAACAGTTTAGTATTGTCTTTATAGGTAAGTCTAGAAACATAATAATAATATACAATATCAGGATTTATAAAGCGCATCATTATTACTCATTTAGTTTCTAATGCGTTTTGTAATATTTCCTAGCTGGTCACATAAAACTTTTTTGAAAAATATTGGTTTTCAATGCTGACTTGAATGCTTCGATAGATTTGGATTGGCTAATTTTAGTTAGTAATTGATTCCAGAGACATGGTGCTGCAAACGCAAAAGATCTTTTCCGAATTCGAGCTGTTGTACTTGTCTTTTATTAAGAAGAATGTAGTCCTCTGGCGGATTCATAGTGTTTAAGCATTTCTTTCATAATTTTCATAATGACATTTTGTCATTAAGTCATTTAGTCATTTATATGTAACGAGTACGATTTTAAAAGAACAAGTGTTACATGCTCGTGTGTGCCACTTTTGGTTCAGAGTCTTGCATCTGAGTTCTGTACATGTTGAAGTTTCTGGATTTTGATAGTCTGGTATTATGTAGAGTAGTGCATTGTGGTAGTCCAATTCTGATGATATAAAGGCATGAATGAGCCTCTGTATTTTAAAGGGAGGAGTACGGTTTAACCTGGCGTATTCTGTGGAGATGATAAACTGTTGAGCAAACGGATTGGATGCGTTTTTGGAGTTGAAATTTGAATCCAACTTCGCTCCAATGTTTTTGGCTCATGCTCATGGTTGGGTGCTCTGTTTGTCAAAGTCCAACTGTAGTGATTTGTGCCGATTACAAGGAATTCCGTTTTTTTGGGTAGGGGTCAGGAAGTGCATGGTCATCCACTGGTGTAATTCTTCTTTTACTTCCATTCCATGTATAGTTGCGAGTCATCGACAAATAAATGTGCATATAATCCACTGACCGATGAAAAGGAATCCAGAGTTGAGGTTGATATGACAGTCTCGTCTTCGACATTTTCGGCTATAGTTCTTTGTTTTAGAATTATATCGAGTCCTCTCAGCTTTTCTTCGGATTTTTCTAGCGCCTTTAAGCTCATCATTGAACCATGGACGATGAAACTCAATAAACCGGTCAAAAAGTAAAACAGGCGTGGACAGAAATGCACAATATCCTACAGTTTGGTCATTTCCACTAAAAAAATATAGGTTAAAACCTATTTTCCCCAAGCCAAAGCATCTCCACGTTGGCTAGAAGCAGGAGTCTGTCGGGTCAGTTGAATTCACCTATTCATAAATACCAGCATAACAGTACATTGCATAGCAATGCTGTGCTCGAGGTATATTTCACTAGTTGGATAGATATTGTGTTCTCTCTGAATATATATGCTTTATTTGTGTTCTTTAAGGTCAAGGCAACCCACAGAGATGTGCAGCTCCGCTATCGCTGCCTCTCAATCAAACTGGAGACGTATTTGGTGAATGTTCTATTTCACATCAGAATCAAACTAACGTCAGTTCCTGTATCTATGGTTACCAGTATCAATATCCATCTAATATGTCTATTATCTCTGATGTAAGCTTAAAAAGAGTGGTTCAAGGTATCCTTTATTTCACGGGAGAAGGGTATAAATTTGTTATGCTTCATAGGCCTATAGATTTGCGACCTTTTAATAGAAAAAAACAGGATGGGATCAAATCCAGAAATGGGTGTAAGTGGTGTCTCATTGGGTAACTTTGTCTTTTCGCCCTCTGATTAGTGACTAGACTTTTGTTTTAAAAATCAATAATATATTTCTTCCGCCGTATCGTTGATCCTCGTTCACATGTGATTGACTCCGTAGTATACACATCAACAAATTTCTTTTTTGGAAAAAGACCCACAGATGCCCTATAAACCAATTAGTATAGCGAAGTCGTCAGCGCATTGAACCAACGAAAATGAATCCTTTCCAAAACGTCAGTCAGGTAGAAAGTCATCCTAAAAGAGAAGCAGCTCCATCCTATCGGCCCAGTCCCACTGAAGAGGGGGTCATTTATGTTTTATGATTTCAGTTTGATTTAGTGTGTGAACGATCTGGTTTATCTGATCTTTCACAAACCATGTTGAATTTTGGAATGGCAATTGGATCATCAACCCTCACTCTGGCATCGGACAAATACGGACGGAAGCCAGTCTCTGTTCTCAGTCACCTGGTCGTTCTAGCAACAGGGCTTGGGGTTGCATTTTCCCCTAATTATACAGTACTTATTGTCATGAGATTTCTAAATGGTATAGTTATACAGGTAATCTTTTTATAGATCAATTTCTGTGAGTGAGTTAACTCCATTGATTGGATTTATCTCACGTGTTTCTAGGGAATTAATCATTTAGAATGTACAGCTAGAGCGCGATGTTAATCAAGAATTATGTTAAGTAAGAAGTCTAGTAGAAAACAATAACTGAATTGTAAGGGAAGGTCATTTTTCAACAATTATATGCCGAATGCGAAATGACTATACTATTGGCACTTTTGAGGTTGTTAGATTGCCCTTTTTCGTGATTTTGTTCATGTTTCTTTACTTTTGTTGGGGAGGGGATGTGTCGCCTTTCTTACCAAGTAATCTAAGGCATTTTGTCTCAAAATCCATGTCTTGTTCATTCCCAATTTCCAGGGCACCATTTTGTCAGCAGTGACTTATGGCGTAGAGATGTTCCCGAAAGAAAAGCGTCGTTTTTGTGGAGTATTTACGTTTATAGTTTGGAGTATTTGTATGATGACTATAAGTCCAATAGCTTACCTAACTCGTCAGTACAGTTGGAGAATAGTTTATCTTTCTCTTACAGCCATCTCTTTATACTCTCTTCTCCAATACTGGTGAGTACAAAATATGAACCCCGGATCCATTCACTTGATTTGCTAAGTTTGTTTCTTACAATGTCTATGTATTCTATCGTTCATCTTGTAGGTTTTGTGTAGTGCGGTCCTCCTACACTTACTATTAGTACTGAAAGGTCCTATGTTATAGGGAGTAATCTGCCATATTTATTTAGCGAGGAAACATAATCGTCTTGGTTCGACACTTTTTTTTTTATATAAAGCAATGTATTAAACCCTGGTATTTTATAAACATATCCAGACCACCAGACCACCTTTTATCTAGTTGTTCCTCCTACCGTATTTGCATATCGATTTTCGTTGATACTGGGTTTTGGTGAATAGTCATGATTTTGAAGCCATATATATATTGTCTTTTGTACATACATAGCCCTTAGGACGTCGTAAGGCCGAAAGATCTTGGCAAATATGTAAATGTAATTAAAATACAGATTTTTCCATCCAAATCTTAGTATGTTTGGTATATAAACCTGAGAGTTAAATTTAGAAACTTATATATATGTGTGGCCTTATTTGCGCTAGCCCTGGTCAGTTATCTCCCCTTGTATTTACTTCAGGATAACAGACGAATCTATAAGATGGTTGGTAGCCAACAACAGATTAGAAGAAACGGTTAAAGTTATCAAGAAAGCGGCCAAGATGAACGGTGTTAATGATAACGAACCATTGAAGGTAACTTGTTTTAAACATGATTTCTAACCAGCTAGCAACAGAAGTGATTACATGAATTGTATCGAACATTCGAATAGCATCGAAATGGTCTCTCGCATTCGTATACACCAATCTTAAATAAGGTGCGTAGACACCTGTCAAATCATCTCCCCGCTTGTCAGAGGTATGACTTATAGCGGGAATTATTTGAATGTCATCCTAATATTCAGTTCAGTTCGATCAGCATATTCTCTTTCGTGGGGTTTAACATATGGCCAGAGAAAAGAAAATCACCGTACATATATATTAACCTCAAACTGACCGATTAGACATGACATCCAGCTTCCCGGTTTTAATGATACAGGTAAAATTGGATTCATTCCCTTTAACTCTGTGATTGTTACCACCCCAACCTTTGGTCCAACATCGATCTATTTGTTTAAATATCAACACGATCCTAATTTACACCATCCTACTTGCACTTCCTTTCTGTTCTTTTCCAGTTGATCTACAAACAAGAGTTGTTGTCGATTTCTGAGAAGCAAACAGATAAATTACTGGCTGTAACACTAGATTCTGGCAAGGAAATTATGGAGGAGACTGTAGTTATCCATCCTGAAAAATACACAATTTTAGATATATTTAAGAGAAAACGTCTGGCAGTAACTCTGATTATAATATGGTTCACCTGGTAAGTATAATACATCCAAATGAGCTCCAGGAGCTCAAGCCTTAATATTATTTAGATAATATATTTCTTGGGAAATACAGCTAAATCTGTATCAATCTAGTATAAAAGTTTGAAATTGTTAACATGTAAATCGCTAGTAGTATTAAAGGTTTACATATGGTAAGCATCAGTTCTTATTTACACAGCATTAGGGGGTTCTCCTGTTGAATTGAGTGGGAAACACCTTTCAGTGCAAAGTACAACAATAGTGATATTACGTATTCTACAAGGATTTGTCCATCACTCACCGCTTGATAGAAAGTATATCCGGTTCCCGGGGTAACCAGTGGAATCTCCAGTCCATCCATGCTATAAGTTTTGTTCACCCTTCCGATTCCTCTTTCATTATTACAGGTTTACAAATAGTTTAACATATTTTGGTATATATTTGTCATCTTCATCTCTAGCTGGAAATATATATCTTAATTTCTTCCTTAATGCTCTGGTAGAAGCACCCGCAGCACTTATATACTGGTTTACTATTGACAGGTAGGGTACTTACAGAAACATTTATTACATTAGAGCTATATGCTAAAATACAGATGTTTCAACGAAACGTGTCTCGTTAGACAATAAACGGAAGAGTCGGTAAGAAGAATTGATCATCACGATTACAGATACCATATCAGTTCAAATATTAGGACTACCTTCCCAGCCCCTAATACATTTTGGGCTGTAGAGTAAGCAAAACACACAATCTTACAACTTGTTTCAAATGTTGTTGTAACCCATTTGTACCAGGACCCGACGATTTATTGTTTCCTAGACACTTTAATGGTATTAGGTTACAGTTCGTTTAATTAAAAAAAGTCTTTTAATTATTTTGCCTTGCGGCTTGGGGTAGTCTTTGAATGTAATGTGTGTATGCTTGTAAACTGCAAACTCTCTCATTAAAGTTATGTACAGATAAGCTTTAATCTAACTCCTGTAAAAGTAATTATGGCAAAATTGCATCATTGATTAATGGGGATAACTTTCTAAACTGAATGTCATACGGTCAATTCCCAAAACGTTATTTCATTAGACGTCCCACTGACAACCGCGTCTTCCTTGTATTCTTCTGAATATACTATATATTTTCATATGGTGGGCGATGTTTTGTTTGGTAGATATTTCTAAAGACAAAATCTACAAAGCTTACATGGAATTTTTTTAAATCTAAACATGGTAGCCTATAGTATTCTAGCGTGGTTTCGACATTTTTTCAGTATTGGAAGAAAGAAGACCTGTATAATATTCCATGTTATTGCCACATTCGGTCTAATATCAGCTACTATACTGAAGGTGTATGGTACGTTCTGATTTTGATTTCTAATAATTTAAAGTGTTAGTTATATCTAGCATCTACATTCAATAAATTCGATGTTTTATTTAAAATTGTGAAACACATTCACTTAATGTAATGACTAACGAAACAGGTTAAATGAGAAATAAACAGTGGCGTAGGCAAATGGAACGGAGTAGTGTTCTCAGACCTCCTCCCTCCTGCACCAGGATCTTCCCTCGAGTATACACGCTGCTCCAAATGAAACCAAAGTAATAAAATTGCCATTGCAAGTATTCGAAGTTTCGTGAACCCATTAGACCGGTGAGTGAAGTATATGTGTTAACCATATGACGAAACGAACTGAAATGAAATGGAGTTTTACTTCCTGCATTTCTGCTCCGACTAGACTAATGAAGACGGGTATACGCCATACAGTGTACTATGAAGGAATTTTTTACGGACAGCGGCGTGTATTTATTAATTTATCATTTTATTTTAGCCAATGATAACGAGTCTGTGTCTACTGCTGCCACGGTTTTTGCTTTGATTGGTAAACTGGGTATTAGTGGTTCATTTAATGTTTTATTCACCTACACACCGGAAATCTTTCCAACCAATATCAGGTACGATTTATCCTAGGGTCTCATGTATAAAACAATTGAAGATTTGTACTTTTACCTAAAGGAATATTATATATTTATATCACTAAAATTCGGCAACGGGACATGTAACAGTGGGTATCAATTTGATTTAGCGGTAAAGTTATTGTAATATAAATTTTCAGGAACATAGCGTTTGGAACATCGTGTACGTCTGGTAGAATTGCAGGAATGTTAGCACCATTCTCCAGTCTTTTGGTAGGTTTCACATACACAGTATAATGGAGTAGTTAGATCGTAATGTAGTACATGTATACCAATCACACAAGCCCGGTTATAAGGAAATAATAATTATGATCTTGATGTTTTAGGAGAAAACTCCACGCCGTTGGACGAGCGACCCTACATTTAACCCCACCACTTGTCTCAATGACAGACCGTATGATCTAAAAAGCACACGTTAAGCACACGTCCATGGTTATGATCACTGTGGAGTGCATGATGATATAAATCCCACATACAAGCGGCATTTTAAAGGGTGACTTTTAATTTTTGGCGGTCAGGAACATCGTGTGGGCAACTCTGAATTTCGATATCCTCTCCATGCATTGCTATGTTTTTATTAACTATAGAATTAATAAACACACGTGAATGTACGGTCGACCTTATACAAGCTTTGGAACGAAACACGGCGTGATATTGTTCCGTCTGTGGTGGGAACCGTTCTTACAAACGATAGCTAGAATTAACAGTAAACTCAATGTAAGAATATTTGTTGGTCTGTATCCATATACTATCTTATTCTTACCTCCCTTTGGAACATTTTTTTACTTCAGCTTTGCCAATCTGTTTCACAGAGGATTACGAAAGTATTCTAATATCTCTGTAAAAGATGAGTGCATTCAACATGTGGCGTCAAAGCACGTGGCGTCAATCACAGCCTCAATGGCGCGTGCATTGTTAACATAAGACGTTACTGCTTCGGGCAGAATGCTGCCTTTTAATCATTTTAATACCCATTTATACTAAATAGGAAATAATATTTTACCTACAAATATGTCAAACGTCTTTATTTATTTTTCTAATACATAATTATTTTTTTTAGAACTTGATTTGTCGTTGGAAAAAAGTTAATATTTGAGGCTCATTAAGTCGCATTGGTGTCATCCTTATCAGTGATTGTAGCGGCCTAGCGAATATTCACTGCTTTGCCACAGCCTACATTGTCTTTAACGGTCCCAGTTACAGATAGCTAGACTAAAATATAGTGATAATTTTTGCGATAGAACATACAAACGTGTGGCTACATGATCTTTAAGTGTCATTTAGCGATTAAGAGACACCTTAAGAGTCATTCCACGAGAAAACCATGCAGAAGGTGGGAAATAGGGGTCGGCAGATCAAGTTCATCTCGGGGGGATTTTATGGACTCCTCAAGACTACTTCACCGCCAGGAGGGCCGATCTCAAAATTTCACCTTTATTGAGAAACAGCCTCTTGGTGATTTTTGGCCAATTTTGCCATTTTTCAGGTCATTTTTGGTCAATTTTTAGTCACCTATTGTAGCGAGTCTAGGGTTTGGGTGGAAATGGTGGTGATTGGTGGTGTTAGTTGGGGTCTTCCTGTGCCCCAGTATGAAGACCATAAAGTCGCATCTATTCTCTGGGAGTAATGATTAGCAAAATTGTAACATATGGCGACTAAAACCGAAAATATACACCTGCGAAAATTAGCTCTATTTTCTATGATGCGGGGGTAGGTCAAAATATCGAAATGGTTTTATGCACAGCTCCACACACTCTATATATCGATATAAAAAATAAAATCTCTGTCACCCCTCTTTAATCAATACGAAATAATAAGTCAAAGTTGGTGAATTTTCCCTATTGTAATCTTTCATTCTCTATGAAATGGCCAACTACTTTCATTCAGGGTAAGCCACATATGAGCAATGAAATGACTTAATAGATTGAAAGAGTATACTAAGGACATTAAGGCCCGTCCTTTAGCACATTACATAGCAATAAGTGAATTGAGAGCCGAATGGGAGCTGATTTCTAGACGAAGTGGGATTTTTGATCTTGATACGTCGATTCTAGATGGAAAGGTGACATGTGCTGCCCATCGCTACCGCCTGGGTCTCAAATGGAATATTCCAAAAGGATGTAAACAATATGCTGCCAATAATGAGGAAATGAGCTGCCAAATGAGCCAAGTTCCTACACCACCTCAGGTTAGTTCTTCAAATAAATAATATGACGTAGGGTCAAAAATTAAACTTCATCATGGGATCATTTTCAGAGCCCAAAATAAATCTCGCCATGGTCTTTAAAACTAAATTTGTATATGAAGGACATTTCTATCAGGAGCCACCTCTCAAAATATTGTTGATATCAACCCCAACGTATATGGGCCATTGAAAATGTTCTTGCATCGAGTCTCCGAATGATGGACTGGCTGGTAACAGGGACCCCTGCAAATACTTAGAAAATAATTTTAGTAAATTATTTTATGTGGTTTGGATGTTTCAGGTTACTGTTGGAACTGATGACATCCCTCCCACTGCTACATCATCTGCAGCTACATCCATCATCAATCTACTGCTACAACATCATTTGCAGCTATGGGTATTGGAACTGCCACGCTGCCTCTTCCTTCTGTAACAGCTATTGGTAGCGACACCAGTAACAGTAATGACTTAGAACTACCAATAATAGGCCTAGATCAGGTAATGATGATTACATGCAAAACCTTTAGGAAGGTTGCTAAGAATTCGCTGAAACCCTACATCAAAACAAATCAGAATTAGAATACTGGGATTGCTTCAAGATTCGCATGTAATCATTACCTGACCTAGGCCTATTATTGGTAGTCATTACTGTCACTGGTGTCGCTACCAATAGCTGTTACATAAGGAAGAGGCAGCGTGGCAGTTGCAATACCCATAGCTGCAGATAATGTAGTAGCAGTAGATTGATGATGGGTGTATGCAGCACTACCAGTAGCTGCAGATGATGTAGCAGTGGGAGAGATGTCACCAGTTCCAACAAATAATTAACTAAACTTATTTTCTAATGTACTATTTGCAGGGGGCAACATTTGTAAAATTTTCTGAAACTGTTCCCAGTCAATCCATCATCCGGAGACTCGATACAAGAGATTTTTCAATCGCCCATATACGTTGGGGTTGATATTAAGAATATTTTCAATCTGATTAAAACACAGATCCTACTTCGTTTCGTTTTTATAGTTCAAAATTTCGTTTTACTTGTCTTTACTACACTAGGATCGGAAAGAGTTGTTATCATTGACGTGTTCTTAATAGTGTGAGGTATTAGCCAATGAAACGGTTTGTTACGGCGAGCTTTAGGCATGTTTTGCAGGGAACTGTGGGAAAGCCCCTAGAAGCACTAATGCTGATTGGTTATTCAAATGTCTGACGTCATAGGCTCACTTGCCTCTCGTATGACCTCTGACGTGACCTATCGCAACAACCAGTCAGATCTCCATGTAGTGTAGGTCATCAAAAGTATAGAAAAACGAAACGAAATACAGATCTGTATTTTAATCAGATTGGAATATTTTGAGAGGTGGTCCCTCATAGAAATGTCCTTCATGTACAAATTCAGTTTTAAAAGGCCCAGCAAGATCCATTTTGGACCCCGAAAATGATCATATGATGAAGTTGAATTTTTTACCCTATGCCATTTAGTAAAGGTATTACAGCTATAGCAGACTCAATGCAGCTGGTTTGAGGACTTAAGCCCATCGCACAACTCAGTCAACTGGAGTATCACCGCACAACTGTTTTCTGCTAATTTAATTGTGGTCAAGCACACACACAAGTTTTCCATCGATATTTCAAAGACACAATTTCTTCCCTCTTTTTTCAATAATATTTTATTTCACTTAGCCGTTCCAATAGGAATAAGTTGATTCCAAGTGACACAACGCGGTCTTTGTATGGCTTCTCCTTAGATGTGGCAGCATGCATCCTTTTGGAATATTCCATTTAATGCAGCTTCGTCAAGAAATCAGCTCCCATTCGGTTCTCACATCACTTATTTCTATGTGATGTGCTAAAAGGTGGACCTTAATGCCCTTGGTACATTTTTTCAATCGTATGAAGTGATTCTCTTGGTCATATCTGGGATATGTACCACATTTAATGGCCAAACATGAGGAAAAACCGCAGTTTTTTGCGCTTTCGGGCACGACCATCTTGGATTGGATACCAAGCCTCATCAAAGAGACTAGTTTTGCTCGAGGGGGTTTCAAGCTGCTATCAGTGAGCGCGGGCAAATGATTTGGTGAAGAAATGGAGAGAACTGGTTGACCCTGAATGAAAGTAGTTGGCCATTTCATAGAGAATGAGAAATTTACAATAGGGAAAATTCGCAAACTTTGACTTATGATTTCGCATTGATTGAAGAGAGGTGACAGAGATTTTATTTCTTATATCGATAGAGGGAGTCGGGCTGTGCATAAAACCATTTCGATATTATGACCTACCCCCGCATCATAGAAAATAGGGCTAATCTTCGCAGGTGTATATTTTCTGTTTTATTCACCATATCTTACAATTTTGCTGATCATTGCTCCCAGAGAATAGATGCGACTTCATGGTCTTCACACTGGGGCACAGGAAGACTCCCACTAACATCACCAATCACCACCATTTTCATCCAAACCCTAGACTCGCCATAATAGGTGGCTGAAAATTGACCAAAAATTACCCGAAAAATGGCAAAATTGGCCAAAAATCACCCAAAGGCTGTTTCTCAATAACGGTGAAATTTTGAAATCGGCCCTTCTGGCTGTGAAGTAGTCAGGGGGAGTCCATAAAATCCCCCGGAGATGAACTCGATCTGCCGACCCCCCATCTTCCCGATTCTGCATGATTTTGCATGGTTTTCTCATGGAATGACTCTTAATAGCGTGGCTACAGATATAACTGGGTAACCCTGTCATTTCCCTTCTACGTGAATTTTATTTTTAATAACCTGGGGCCTGTTTCACGAAATTTTAACTAAAGATAAAATCCAAATTTTAGTAGATACATCAATTTTGATTGGCTAAGCTCTAAAATCAATCTAATATTATGCAATCAAATTCCTAAAATTTGGATTTTATCTTAATTAAAATTTCGTGAAACAGGGCCCTGGTCCTGTCATCACTCACTGACATTGTTAACAATGGTTCGGTGAATAAGGCGCTGGTTCAGTAATCCGGAATTGGAACCCGGTGTTAGCCGAGAAAGTTCCTCGGGGTGTGGGTTAAAATGGTGCTGATGTCTTATGTTAAAGTATACTTATGAAATTTCAGGCTGTAAAGATACCATGGGCACCGGGAGCTATTTTTGGAGTTAGCTGTTTCTTTACGACCCTCTCCATTTTATACCTACCAGAAACGATGGGAAAGGAATTACCCCAAACCATGGATGATCTTAATAAACTTTATGATAAATAGATGGAAGGTTGATAATCTTAATCAACTTTATGATAAATAGGGGGAAGGTTGATAATCTTAATCAACTTTATGATAAATAGGGGGAAGGTTGATAATCTTAATCAACTTTATGATAAATAGGGGGAAGGTTGATAATCTTAATCAACTTTATGATAAATAGGGGGAAGGTTGATAATCTTAATCAACTTTATGATAAATAGGGGGAAGGTTGATAATCTTAATCAACTTTATGATAAATAGGAGGAAGGTTGATAATCTTAATTAACTTTATGATAAATTGTCAGGCAATGCGTCTTTATAAGTGTTATGATAAATGTATATCGTCTTAATGTACTTTAAAAGCAAATCATGGCCGTGTCGTCGGGCGATGTGTCATTTAAATACTGTTTATAAACAGTCTCACCTTCGACGATCCTGTTAAACTTTTTGATAAATAATCACACTATCCACGATCCTGCTAAACTTTATGATAAATAGTCACACCATCTACGACCATCCTCGATCCTGTTAAACTGTGTAATAAATAGTCACACTGCAATCCACGATCCTGTTAAACTTTATGATAAATAGTCGCCCCATCCATGAATCTGTTAAACTTTATGATAAACAGTTGCACCACCACCGAACTGTTTGATAAACTAATAGTCATTCCTTCGACGAATCTGTTAAACGTTATAATGACAAATAGTCGCATCAGTCTGTAAATTTGGCGTATTTCACAGGAAATGTTTCAACATGCAAATGCTATTCACCGGCCCAGTCAATTTTCTGCGACCTTTGATCCTATCTATGTGTCTTTAAAGGTAAAAAAATATGCACTTTCGCCAAAACCATCGAATTATTTCATTATATTAAATTTTTGTGGTGGAAACTGTATTGTTAGAAAGTGCAATGACCCCGGAGAACAGACAAGTAAACATTGATGTCGAGAAAATTGAAAACAAAGGGATAAGGGTGTAAAATCTGAATCTACCACGCGTATTGGCACGTGGTCATTTGTGAAATTTAAAATATGTATTTGATATATACAGTTATTGAAATGGCATATTATTTGGCACGTCAGGATCTTTCTGAAGGGAGACAACTCTATAAAAGCCAAAAGGAATTAGACCACCATTAATTTCCTCATCAACTTAAATGTTAATTCTGGTCTCCTTGCCGGGCTCCAACTGATTTCCAAATATTAATTTGGTCGTGCACTTTTAACCACGGGTCTTGTCTCTGCTCTAAATTGTATGAGATTGACCTGTGAAATTATGAGATACTGCACTAACTTGACGTCGTAACCAACCTCATGTTATCCTTCCGCGTTTAAACTGGTCATGAATATTTCAAACCCACTTCTCTGATTCTAGATAAAAAATTCTATAAAAATGGCCATGCGAAATGGGAATGATAGAGAAATGTTATTATTAGGAAGAACAGCTTGATGCAATTTCATGGTGGTCTGTCTCCAAAACAAGCGAATGTGGTCTAAGCTCTAAGCTCGTGTTTATAGAGAACTTACAATACTATAAAGCCATAATTTCGAGAATTGGACTCAGGGCCGTATCTAGCGGGGGTGCAGGGGGGTACATTGCACCCCTAGAAAAATATAACCTTTCAATCATAAAATAATACACTTGATTATGATCACACGGTGATGCTCTTAAGGTCTTTTTTTAAGGGCGCCCACATTCCAAAGGGTAACTTGGGCAATATTTTGGCGCCCTACCACTCTGCTGCACCCCCACTTTTAAAATCCTACATACGGCCCTGATTGGACGTTAAAACCATTTCACCCCTTCTGTCCCTAAGAAATAATATTTAAAAAGAGTTTTTGATTGAGCATTCAAACTGAAAAAAAACAATCCGAATGCCTCTCACCGATCAGCTGTATCTGAAAACAACAGACGCGGAATAATCAAGTAAGCGATGTTATAACAGAAATCAAATGATAATGTATTGCAATGCAATTATGAAATTGTCGAGCTTTATAATAGCTAGAATGCAAATTGGCTTGTCCCTAGATATTAGTCTGCCATACTACCCTAGGTGGAAACTTACTTTTACCATTAGGCTACCGGTATTGATAGTAATAGTGTAGCAGTAGCATTAATAATCGTGGTGAAATGAATTGGGGTTTAACGTCGTACTGTTCGGCTCCGACTGGGCTACTCAAGACGGGCATACGCCATACAGTGTGCTATGAGGGAAACTTTGTCGGGACAGCGGCGCTACGGCCTACTCTTATATCGAATTCCAACGGCTAAGGGATCTTTAAGTGCACTCCAATGTGTACACGGGACCTCGTTTTTTCGTCCCACCCGAACGACTAAACAGCTGTCCTTGTCAGGCCCTCCGTCCTGTACCACTGACAAGGAGAAACCACGCCGGAAGGTCCCGATGAACTTTCTCGGCCAACACTGGGATCGAACCCGCGTCCACCGGGCTAGCGAGCCACCGTCTTACTCATTTAGCCACCGAGGCTCCAATAGTCGTGGCAGTCCTTATATTATGCAGAATTTTGAGACTAACACACGTTTCTTGGAGAAGTAGTAGTAGGAGCAGGAGGATATTAGAGTGTCATAATATGTTTCTTGGAGTATACTCCCAGCCCCCCCCCCACCTCTTTTTCTTCACCTCGCGCCTACAACCATATAACGGGAAAGTGTAATAATTTTTTTTTCTTTGAATAAATTTGTTTATGGATTCTTGGAACGCCCCTCCCAATCGCCATCACATGCGAATACTCGGATCCAGAAGCATTTGCCCCGGTTCTCCCCCTGAGAAAATCATCTCTATCTAAAGAGTGTCGGAATAGGGAGGTCGACCAAATATTAGAGTCAAACTCAACATGTAGGCTACCATGCTTACAGTATAGTGGTTGTCAAATGCTACAATACAATGGAGGATTATACACATCTGTGCATTTCAATAATTTCATCCCTTAAAAAATTAATTGCAAAGCATAAATGCGACAATATGTATTATCAAAAGAACCGTGGTAAACATTGTGTTTAATGGAATGCGCCAGTACTTGGGTTATTTAAATCATTTGAGCCACGTAGAATAATAAAGAGAACTGATAAAGATTGCCATTATTCTACATATCAGAATCCCCGGGTTAAGCATGATCAGTTTGTTAACACCGTTAGATTTGCAGTGATTATAGACATATACAAAAGTACGCTGTGTTAAAATCGATAGTTGTAACCTTTAAAACTAGGGCTTATACGTGTACTACAAAGGAATACAAGATTGATTTCATATAAAACACGGATTTTAAGTACCAAACTTCGTGAGTCAACGTTTGTAAAATTAATTGATTTTAGAATAAATATACAGTAGCCTATATTCATTTTTTTGAAAAGATCATCAGATAATTTCGTTTGAAGATAAGGGTAGGCCTAATCATAATCAAACAGTTCTAACATGGAGGTACCATTAGGATTCGTGGCGCACATTTCTATTAATTATGCTTTTATCAGCTGAACTATATCCGGATTTTTCTGTGATTTATCTCTTGCTATCTGTCCTGACAATTCATGTTTACAACAAAGTGGGTCGACGCCGGTGATTTGTTAGTGATCTCGATCATTCCAGTCTATATTCCATTGGCTTCGACAACAACGCATATTCTTTGCATTCGAACGTCAAATTGTTCACAGCGCATAACAGATTTAGAGCTGGTAGTTCAAAAATAGATAATGAAAAAATAATATATTGAAAATTACTTTATTCCGAACGAAGTTATGAGTGTTGGGGTTTTGACATTAATAGTACGAATGTCAAGTACCATTGCTACTATAATAAACACGTTAAATTATTATATGGCGTTGGTGTTATAATCCATTGAATATCTCGGTCATTCGGTGGTCTAGAGGACTGATCATGGGCTTGTCACGTGAATACATGTCTTATATAATTACCTACGCATATAAAATAGAGCATAAGATAAGATTAATCTGTTTGAATAACGTCAAGACTTTTAAGACAGCATAAATTATTGGCCTGTAGACATATCGAAGCAGTTGATCTGGTTCAGCTAAAAGTGCATAAAGATCTAATTCTGTTTATTGCGGATCTGGTCCCGGTTTCACAAAAAATTCTTACACTTAAGTTAAGAGTTTACTCAATTTTCTTCCGGCGTGGTTTCCCCTTGTCAGTGATGCAGGACGGAGGGCCTGACAAGGACAGCTGTCTAGTCCTTCGGATGAGACGGAAAACCGAGGTCCCGTGTAAACATTGGAATGCACGTAAAAGATCCCTTGGCAGTTGGAATTCGATATAAGAGTAGGCGATAGTGCCGCTGCCCGGGCAAAATTTCCCTCATAGCACACTGTATGGCGTATGCCCGTCTTCATTAGCCCAGTATAGGAGCAGAACAGTAGGAAGTTTAACCCCATTTCATTTCATTTCATTTACTCAACTTTCAATCACTGTTTATTAGAAATATATTTGATCCAGAAACACAAAAATTTGCACATGGTTTCTTATTGACGTATTTGATGCATTAAAACAAAAGAAGTTTTATAAAACGCTATATTTTAGTTAAAATAAGGCGAACAATTTTGAGTAAATTCTTAACTTCAGCTTGGGAATGTTTTGTGAAACCGGGACCTGGCTTCAAATGTTGCGTAAATAATTGTTTAGCCATTTATTCACATGCCAAGTCCGTAATCAGCTTTTTAGGCCATCATGCAGTTCAACTATTGAGTGAATTAGACAACGTCTTTCATATCTACGTTAGATTGAAAATTGAGAATTCGTTTATTATCCAAGCAATTGCATTTGCCAATCATCTACGATTGCATCTCGTCAAAACAAAGGATTCATTACTTGGCCCAGAATAAAGTAATTTGACTGAAATTTCAATAATTATTAATTTTTCATTATGTATTTTTACACGGGTGTAGAATAAAGACGACCTCTTCATCTAAAAATAAACTCTCCGATATAAGCTGTAAATAGCCATCATGTGTTTTACTCAAAGCAAAGATTAGACATGAACTAAATTAAGTTATACGGGTTGATAATGATATTGCTACTTTATGTCGCGATGCAGGCATTAAAACACAAAAACTATTTTACCACGTATGTGCTGCTCGATAACCCCTCTCACCCCCCCCCCCCGATTTGACGGTAATCCTTTTTTGTTTTATCAAATTGGTGATTTCTGAATTTATTCCAGGACAATCATACGGCCTCGTCATTTGATTAATCTTACAAATCATAGTTTCGGGCTGGGGATAGAGACTCCAGGGGCAGATCTTTATGTAGTGGAGGTTATCGAAAGTATAAAAAAGCCAAACCAAACATAGATCTGTATTTTAATCAGATTCAGTGTGTAGCTCATCCAAAATGATCTATAAAGAAAGCAATTGTTATAGATATGCATATTTTACACACTCTATCCAAAATATTAATGATTTCATATAAAGTTGCAATTGACACCAATCTGATTCAAATACAGATCTATATTTCGTTTCGTTTTTTTTTATACTTTCGATGGCCTGCACTACATGAAGAGACAAGTAAAACGAAATTTTGAACTATAAGTAAGTAAGTAAGTAAATTTATTGCATAAAAACGCCCACGAGGAGCAGCATACAATTACAAAAATTACATAAATACAATACAACAAATATACATGTAACAAATAAACGAACATTAATACAATGCAACAAATATACATGTAACAAATAACGAACGTAATATGTATATAAAGTTAGAAATCAATTAAATAAAGACGAAATGAAATAGGATCTGTATTGACATGCACAATTATGGATAATTGAAATTTTGATGCAGCGACAAAATGCTAACAAAATACTGCACAATTTAAATTTTATAAATATTGTATTAACGACTTCGATCTTTCGTGGATTGGAATTTAGATGTTATTCTTTTAAGATGGGGTGGGGGTAGGTTAGTACGCCGTGTTTTTCAGTAACCAGATCGTCCACATATTATATTCCTATAAAGTCAAAATATGTACTATTCTAATTAATGTAAAGACTAGTTTTATTATGCAATTAAGTACACCCGAGAATCAAATATCAGGTACAAAGAGGATAGCAAAATTATCATTACAAAAGATATAAAGATGAATACCAATGATATCAATGAATACCAAATTTAAAATGGCGATTTTAGTTGGAATTTAACGATTTTAATTATTTTTGGACCAAACTCTTTTAAAATATAATATGTAGACCTGCTTTCGATTGTGTATAGTCTTAATATCTATACCCAATGTTTATTTTAAAATGTGGGGGCTTAAAAAAAAACAAAAACAACCCAAAAACAGTTTGTAAATTATATATTTTTTCTTTCTTTTTATATAATTCTTAATTAGTCCTTATAATAATGGCAAATAAAATCATAATTATTTCTCGCAGGAAAAGTATTGTCAACCTTTTGAACTAAAAATATACTGAATGTTTAATATTCAGCTTGACAAAAATATCCGGACAAAAAGTAGCGCGTTTCAAAGTGTCACGTATATCTAAGTGTGCTTTAGAAATTGGCATACACATTTATGACATTAAAAAAAAAGTTGAGTCAGCAAGATTATATACAAATACAAAAGCAACGAATTAATTTCTCCGACTTATAGAAAATATAATTGTGAGCGTTGTGTGATAGTAATGTTCGATTTGTCGCGTGAAGGCCGATTAAACCTTAAGAAATAATACCGTTATACACAATATTGATCGTTTCTCTACTGTCTGTATATATGTTACTATAAATAGCACACATCTTAAATACTACAGTTGATATTTCATACTTTTATGTAGGTTAATTTCACGAGCTTGTATGTATTATTAGTACACAGATTTGGTAACTTCAATAAACCTTATAATAGCGCGTGCGAAAGATTAAGTAATCGCTAGAGAGAATGTGTTACGTCCATGCGTTAATAGCGGTTAAATTTATCTAACCACGCAGAGGGGTCATTTAACGGTTTCAAGTTTAGGTAGATACCTCGCACGTGATGTGACCCCAAATAACTGCGATGACCTGTAGCGTGCCACCTAGCGGAAGAATTTCACGTACCTGCTCGTAAGGCATGCTGGACTATCTGTGACGTCACGCTGTGTATATCCTTGCATTCGAATATTGTGAGACGGGGTCGAGTTAAGAACTTCAAGGCTGCCCTAGTTTTTATTTGTTTATTTACTTGTTTTTATGATTTTCCCAGTGAGGAAGTATGACGGATTAATTGTTGAATGTTGTGATCTAGCGGAATAGCTGTTTAAAGTCCGCAACATGTTGAAGTGCATACCTTTATTTCGTGCCTGTAATCGGCAAGTTGAATACATAGATCGACGACATTTCGGACTGACAACCATTCCAGACGATGTTTTACGCTACGCCAGAAGTCTGGAAGAACTTTTACTCGATTCCAACCAAATCAGAGATCTTCCAAGGGTGAGTATCATTCGTCAATGCACAATATTTTGTCTTATCAAACACCATATTTGGATGGTAAACACAGACGATTTTATTACGGACCGGTCTGTTTTTTCTTTTCGCAGGGATTTTTTCGTCTCGTTCAGCTGAAGAAAATTGGACTGAGCGACAATGAAATCGGCCGAATTCCACCCGATGTGGGAGTCTTCATCAACCTTATGGAGCTGGACGTCAGTAAGAATGGTAAGTTAAAAGTTTTGGGTGTTTATTTACGTTTTATTTGCTGTCTGTCCCAACTTCCGATTCGGGACACGAAGGCGGCCATGTTGGATGGGAAGCGAAGTGTGTGATGATAGAAAATGGGCGTGTACCTTATGAAAGTGATAGAATGTCGGATCATATGTTTTGACCGTAGAAGAGGTTTCCCGAATACAATTACCGAAGCCATGGATTACTAATCCTGGCTTGTCTGATCTGAATTGAAATAGATAGATGAACACTATAGTATAGTCGGACTGTCACGATGGAAATAAACAAGTGCCCGTGTTTATTACATGTATCTGACTTATATTTTCAGTTTAAAATCTATGAGTATGACATATAAAATGGGTTTGGCTACAATGACTGTATGTGTGACCTGTATATATTACTAATATACACTATGAGAGATGTATATTGAGGATGCCTCATCACAATACACATTTTGAATGAAATTAATTTTCTTATACCGGTATTAATGTTTAAAATGATTGGAGAATTTGTTCAAAATTTTTATTTAACACTACACCAGAAAAAGTTGTTCCTGGCAAAATAGAAGTCACTAATGAACCAGGACCTGATATTTTGAAAATAGAGGGTATGCACACATACCTGACAATGTCTTTGACATCATGTGCCTTACATTGTATGTCCCTGTACAGTTAGAAGGATATAGTCATAACAGTCTTAAACCTTAACGGCCAAAATTACCTTTGGTCATAATGGCCATGATGTGATCATAACAGCCATAATTTGGCCAAAACGGCCAATATATATTAAAGTAGCTAAGTCTCGTACTCAATATCGTCCAAAATCTTCGACATTGAAAACACGAATTATTTGTCGGTTTAAATCAACATTGATGTTGTGATCTTACTGGGAAAAGATGGCCTTCTGATATCGTGTACCATAATGCGTTTCAGCGCTATTTGTAATAAGGGATTCGAAAAATGAGGCTAGGCATATTCCACAAGTCATGTCAAACGGTGACGCTATATTCTTATCTGGAGAGCATGCACAATAAATGCTATTGGCATAGACTGGAATAACCAGACACTAGAGATTGCCATTCGATTGAGACTGGCATATTAACTGATTAGAAATTACAGTTAAAACAAACGGTTGAATGTAAACCAATTTATATACATTCATATTTCATTATTGTATGCATTGCGACCCATTTGTGTCAATTTCTAGGTCCAAAATATTAGCGATTTAGCTCCTTTAATATTACAAAAACAATACATTTTACAAAACCTGAATTTTTCTTTAATAAAAATACATAGATCTACTGACTTTATTATTCATTTGATAAAAATAACAACAGGTTTTCAACTAATCAACCCAGAAAATTGCATGTGGATTTTCAAAGGATGGAGTTAAGTACTAATTAATCTATTGAATGGTTAATCTCTATAAGTACCTCACACTACTAAGCAATTACTGATTATGTACTATGAGCTGAACTTTTGTTGATAACTTAATCATAAATTAAAAGGTTTAATTGGTATTGAAAATTGAAGACAGAGGAGAGAGAAGTTCTCTATGTTAAAGTTAATGGATATCTTTTTCTTTTCTTCAAAGCTATTTGTAGACATTGCTCTATGTTAAATTTATGTAAATAAATAAATATCATTGGGAATAGGTTGATGATGGTGAATAACAAATATTATTCGAGCCATTTTGAATTTTGTTTGGCTGTTTAAATGACCAATTAAATTAATTGGGTACCGTACAGTGGTATACTGTATTGTATCCTGTTAAAATTTGATGTTCCTCTGTAGTGCCATTGTTGGCCTTTTGATGACTACATGTACATGTATATATATGTATAGTCAGCTTTTAAGTCGAAAATACTAACCTGTCTTCATTATTTGAATGAGTATAGTCAGAATTTGAAGTCAAAAATGATAATCTGTCTTTATTGAAATTTTTACATTTTATAAACAGTTGTAATGGAAGTTTACATGTAAATCCCAGCATTGAGATACTTATGTACACGTACATGTAAATTGAATTTGTGTCCACTACCAACCCATTAAGCCAGAATGGAAAATTTAAACTAAATGTGTAAAATAAGTCAATTCTTTAAATATTATAATACATTGTATATACATGTAGGAATGTCAGAGGAATAAATAAATATGAAATACATATGTTTAAGAATTCTGACATTGTTTCCTAATATACTTGTCATTGCACTTGTACATATGTGTGTAATTTTACATGTCTGACAGTGACAGTCGGTACATGTACATAAATAAAATAAAACCAAGTACGAACAATCCAAACCATAAGACAGAATTCGAAGTCCTAAAAAATGTTGTGGGCAAAATAGTGTATTCAAGCAAAATAGTGTAATCAGCAAATGGACTGCTCCTCGTGTACAAAATACACGACAAACAGTGGTAACAGGTGTCCGGAAGAGTAAGCTTACCCTGTCTGGTGCCACACCCGTCATAGCTGCATCCAAACTATTAGGCGAAATGTCAGTAAAATAGCGCATACAGTTTTATTGTGCTTCAAGTACTGATGTACGGTTTGTGTTACATGCACATGTAATAATCTATGAAGTCAGCAAATTGTACGATATAAAATTCGAACGTACACTATGCATGTACATAATACAGACTACAGTGTGATTTTTCAAAACATTATATATAGAGTTCAGTGTACATATGTATGA
Organism: Patella vulgata; assembly: GCF_932274485.2. Classification (NCBI taxonomy): domain Eukaryota; kingdom Metazoa; phylum Mollusca; class Gastropoda; family Patellidae; genus Patella; species Patella vulgata. Next base: position 68,233,274 of record NC_065879.2, on the reverse strand, counting down.
TAAATTGATAGATAGGGCCTACATGTACCATACATGTAGTTTTAAAAATGATAAATTATTTAATAAATTTAATCTTTGGATACATGTATAAATATAATTTACTACCAAACACTGTCTTTTTTTTGTGATATGATGTAGTCTGTCTCGAATAAATCACCATGGACATGTATGTTTGGCACAATATAGCCCGGTTGGAGCTGAAGTGCCATTAAACTTGAACATTTCATTGATTATAGTGAACACTGATCAGGAATTACATGTACTATTTCCATGTAATTACAGTATGCAACTACATGTACATATTTAATAACAGCATAAAAATCATTGTGTGTAAGCTCAACTCACTGCAATGTTACATACATGTACATATTTAGGTGATGAGGTACATGTATCAAATGTAATTGTGAGCTTCTGTGGCTCAATGAGTAAGACATTGACTCGCTTAGTTGGAGGTCCCATGTTCTATCCTGGTGTTGGTCGAGAAGGTTCATTGAGACTTTTCCCCGAAAAACTGAGTTCCCATTTAGACATTGGTGTGCACAACAAAGAACCCTTGGGAGTTGAAATTACATACATGTACATTTGTACATGTACATGTATACATGACATGTAAAACTAAGAGTAGGTCGTAATGCCCATGCCCGGGCAAGAATTTCCCTCATACTCATACATGTACATGTAGCACACTGTTAGGTGTAGGTCCTTCTTCATTATCCCAGTCAGAACATAACAGTAGGCTACTAGTAGGACGTTAAATTAAACCTCATTTCAAATAATTTTAATTATACAAATGTAATTAGAAAAACTTATTTATAATATATTATGTACTGTGAGAACATCAACATGTAATGGTACTTTTGTTACCATATCCATTGATATGGTTAAATTTTCATAACATAAACCAATTCCCAAATTCTCCTGAAAGCACGATATATTTTTGTTTACATTTTTGATTAAATTTATTTGGTTTAACAGTTAATCTTTAACTAACAATTTAAAAGATGGCAGAAAATGGAATGTCATAAGACATTTCTGCCACTGTTATTTCATACAATGTTACATGTAGAAAATAAATTGTGAGAGTGTAGTTGAATTTCTGTATCCCATTGTTCATTTTAATTGTGGAATTTATAGTACTGTCTGTTACACATATTTGTAAAGCTTGAATTTTTTGCTGTTGACTGGGTATATACCGTAATTACTGTTTATTCACCATTAATCATTATCAATATTATTAATGATAAATTTACCTCTAGGCCAGGTCTACATGTATATATATATATTTGTATTTTATTGTACCGTATACATCATTAATTAGCTGACCAATATACATGAGTAAGACTGAAGATATTTACAAACAATCAATGAAATTAATTATACGCATTTCATGGCCCTCACCCAACTAATGGACACATACATGTACAAAGCTTACATTAGATGTACATACCATATGTTGGTATAAAAAGATAATCTTGAGTAATTAAGTCAACTCTAAAATAGATAAGACTTTTGAAAATACAAAGGTTGTATGATTCAGAAATGTTTTTCAGAATTAATAAGTTTTTGAAATGGTCAAAAATTTGTATAAACTTAATGTCTGGGGTCGGCTTAAATTTCAATTGATACATGTACATCTAAGCTTACATACATTGTACATCAATCAATATAGATATTTTCTTCTTTTGCTTCATCCAGTTTTCCCTGATTTTTACATCACATTGTAATCTACATGTAGTTTACAACGAAATTATGTCACATTGATGTACATGTACGTACATGTATGTACATGTTGAACAGTAAAGAAATAAAACTTAAATTAATACTTTAGACTTTACATTTGATTTGTAATTTGTTATATTATAGATTCACATAAATAATATTTAAACCAGAGATATTAAATAGAAAGCATCTGAATAGGCTGATTGGTAGTAAATATATTCTCAGGTTCTTTTCTCAATAGAATAAGATCGCACATTTAAACTTTTTGTTGAATTGATTGAGATTCTACATGTACATGTACAATGTACATGTATAAAGTGTTATGTCACATGACACGGTCCTGTCTTCAACATTGAAGGGTCTTCAAGCTACATTTGTACCCTGTTTATGTCTATACCTTGACTTGTAAGTAAATTGATGATTTTAGTCTGGAAATAATACACTGTCAAACATACATGTATTGTAAGGCACAAATTCAGGCTTTGTCATACACAATTCCTCTGGTGCCTTCCATTTTGTCTGGCACACATAAATTTGTGATATTTCTGTGTTTTTAAATACCAGGTACATGTACTTAATGTACATTATACATGTAATGTACATGTCTAGATCAGTATGTCTGGCATTTTGTCCGGTACAGTGTATACAACTAAAATTGTCATTTCCAGGCATGCCGATGAATAAAGATGAAAATATTCAGTTGTCAGATCATTTTTGATCGTTAATAAATTATTGACAGAGTAATTAATAAATTACATGTACATATTATGTACATGTTTAGCGATTTTGGAATTGAACTTTGACATGTCAGTATACATGTACATGTATAGGGTGACCCACCATAAATAAATATCTCCATATATCTCGACAATTACGCTACAATATTTATATATATGTCAAGCCTCAAATCAGTTTCACACAATTATAGTCACTAAATAAACGATCATGTTGTACTTAATAAGCTATGACCATTAATCATGTATAAATAATAGACTGAAAACTGGTTCCAAGAGTCGTCCATAACATCCAGACACTTTTGAGTAAAAGATAGGTTACGTGCCCTTGTTTTGAAATTAGTCTCGCTTAACCAGTCTATCGACCATTCTACGTCTGATTGACAGGTCGGGATAATCAAGACTACTTTTTTACGAAACGTAACAGAAAGCTAGAACGAGAAATTGAATTTAGAAATAAGCACGTTAGGTAGCTCAACAATCGTTTTAAGAAGCTTGTAAAAGTAAAATGAAACTACTGCTAGTATCATGTTCCTGCCTAACCCGAGTGATTCAGAGATATTATTTGTACTAAACCAAAAGATGCCGCTCTTAACGGTACCAGCGATTTAAAAAATGAAACGAACGTAATTTCTAAATCTGCTGTAATAACCAAGAAGCTTAATTTAACTGCTATTCAAAATCGTCAACAATAAATTTTTTACGGCTGTAATAGTTGATAGATTTGTAGAGAATTGCACGTGCCATGGCTATTTATAGTATCATACTGTCAGAAAGTTGGTCTCGGCACGGCGAATGTGCACGCTTCAGTGGTAGTCTAGAACTATCAGCGGTGGACTGTATTTCTGTGAGTACATGGGTCACCCTAACATGTAGCATATACAGAGGTGCAACAATAAATATTGAATGTTATTTGAAACAAGAATGTACTCAGGACCCTAGTTCAACAAGATTTAATTGGTTGAAAGAATATCCACCATCAAATTACAGGTATGCTTCTTTGCTTTCAATCTACACAAGAAGATTGTTTTCAATTAAGAATCCTGTTGAGATCCATTGATTTGATTTGAAGTTTTATCTAATTGCTTGTTAAATCCGCTAAAAGATAACTTAACCATCTGGAGCATGCACAAGACTTTTCAAAGTGATCTAGGGTGATAACTCTTAAATTAATTATTGGACATGTTGACAGTTCTTGGTAATAGCTTACTATTCACTGAACATTTAAAAATAATGTGAGGACATGTGTTAAAATTACATTGAAAGCACAGAAAGTAGATAAATCTATTCCTGACAAAGCTACAAGACACCAAAGGATGTGTTCCTGACAAAACTACAAGACTTAATGACAAGTCACCAAAGAGATTATGCTCGATTGTGCCTGAATTTGTCAGTGACAGGTTGCTGTTGTATTTCCAGACATGTTTTCAATGACACCTTTCAGTTCTGATTTTTATTAGATTTAAAACCAGAACCAGTTATTGACCTTTTCGCCGTCAAATAGGATGAATTAAAAACAAATCCTAATACATTTATTATGATTGTCGAACATGGAAGGCAACATGTAGATTTTATCTCTATTGAGAATGCTGATTGAAGATAAATCATACACTATGTACATGTACAGTAGTTAGGGTGGTCTTAGCTATGGGTAAAAACATTGATAAGATAATACCACTGCTAGATTGCTCAACAAAAATGAAGCAGTGTGACTTAACATACATTTAAACATGTAAATTCAAAGCAAGAGAAACGTCGCTGATATACATGTACATGCATCTGCTTGGAAAATGTGAAATAAAGTCTCACAGATGAATAAAACATACATTGTAGTACAAATTATTTTTTCCAGCATGCAGTGAACCTGAAATTTGAAGAGCAATTTGAAGAATTTTATTGATTTGCAGTTTTATTTACAAGTGTCCATTTGTAATTAGAAAATGTCATTTACAATGTAGATTTATGTGTCTACTGTAATTTCAAACATTCAAGTTCAAATTGTTTTATACTCTTACATTTCCTAGTACATGTACTATGACTGTTTTTGTTTTACAATGGAATTCCTTGTGTATAGTCATAGTGTTATGCACAGGGGCCTCATTACAAACACATACATGGATATAGGTACATGACGAATTGTAGAGCCTGATTCCAATAGTGAAATGTGGATGTATATCAAGGTCACCGAATTTGACAGTGTCCCTTTAAAGAAGCAATATTGTTATTAATTTATAAAAACCAACCACTTCCAGTCTTTGCAACTAGTGTAGCGGACCACGGTGGCTAAGTAGGTAAGACGTTGACTCGCTAGCCTGGAGGTCGGGTGTTCGATCCCTGCATTGGCTGAGAAAGTTTATCCAGATCTTCCAACGTGGTTCTCCCGTGTCAGTGATGCAGGATGGAGGGCCTAACAAGGACAGGTGTCTAGTCGTTCAGATGGGACGAAAGGCTGAGGTCCTGTGTACACATTGGCATGCACGTAAAAAATCCCTTGACAGTTGGAATTTGATATAACAGTAGGCTGTAGTGCCGCTGTCCGGGCAAAATTTCCCTCATAGCACACTGTATGGTGTATGCCCATCTTCATTAGCCCAGTTCGGAGCAGAACAGTAGGTTGTTAAACCCCATTTCATTTAATTGCAACTAGTTAAAAAATGCTACAAACCACAGGCACTTGAAGGGATTAAAATAAAACATCTTACTACTGCTTGACTATACATGTATATCACGTTATTTACAAAGTTTCTCACCCGCCATTTTGTTTTCACATGTTCAAGACATTTTGTCTGCTATCATCTCACAATACTCACTAGTTCTAACACTTCCCGCCGTTTCTATTGCCAAGGAGACCTTATTTGATCATTATTCAGCTTTCGATGTACATGTAATTAAATTGGCCATTTTTGCAGCATTATTAATTACAAATCAAACAATGATACACAGTGGATATTATTAAAGATATCTTACACTGCCCCTTTAAGTGCTTTATTTCTAATTATTCTCCTTGAATATTTCACTCAATTGCCCCGGGGAGCGGTACATCTACACTTATCAAAAATTGCTAGCCTGTAGAATGGGTTTTGTTTTATCTAATAACCTGAAGTAATTAACTTTATTATTCAGTCTCTGTCCTCTTGAGACAAAGACAGACTCTACATGTACATGTAGTAGACAAGATCATCCCACATAACAGGATGAAGTATTATAAAACTGATTGTGCTCCATGCCATTAGTGAGTGTAGACTAAATTATCAAGACTCTTGGTAATGATTGATGTAAATAAATTGTAGGCTACCAAGCACTTAAAAAAGGTTTTTTTAAAAGTTGATTAATTTTTATGGGGCCAATGCTTGCACTTTGCATTTAAACTTCTAGTAATTACTTATCTGGTAATTGCTTGCATTGAAGGCCTACGTGTACATCGTTGAATATTTTCAATTTTTTTAGTATAACTAGGGTACATGTGACTTTGATACATACATGTAACCTCCATGTACTTGGTACTGTTTGTTTTTTCAATTCCATGTACATGTAGGCCTACATGAATCTGAAGAGGTCATCCACTCAACTCATGAATACATTTTGTACACTGAAATTATATACTGTACATGTACGTTCAGTGGATGTAATTTAAATATGCGCACAATGAATTAAAAGACCCCAATGCGCAAGCGAATTATTGAAATAAAATTGAACCATTTATAAGTCCTGAAATGACTTAGTTTGTGTCGAGTGGCTAAATAACTAAATTCTGTGACTTGGTGTTTGTCTGGAGATGCACTTTGCATGGCAGTGGTGTATAATCTTACTTGCCAAGTATTCAATTTACAAATGGTACCAGTATCATTCAATTATAAATGTCCCTTTCTTGAAGGACATAACCGGGTGTTGGGATCGGGATTCATTCAGGGGTCTTCAGCAGTGGGAGAAAAATACATGTACATGTTTTAAGAATGAATGTACTACCTGGTACAAATTCATTTATGTTCTCATTTGTTGAAATTTAAAAAGATACAGTTGTATTTGTCCTGAAGATACCATTATATGACTAGAAATTATACACTGTTGCTCTTTCACAGACAGGGTAAAGATATGAGGCTATTAGAAGACCCTGGCACAACCATGAAGCACTTCATCTGTAATTGCCCAATGACTATAAAATCTATTCTCAATGCAATGATATCCATTTGTTCTCTGAAATTGTACATGTGCTTCAAAAATAAAAAAAATGCAATTTTTTTTAAAATGTGACATAGTTAATGGATATTATTTTAGCCAGCGCTGAAGTTTTATTAGATCTTTTGGGAGAGTTGTTTTGAATTTAATCTTATGCACATGATTGAAAGAGAAAATGAGATACGGGCGTAAAGGAGAGGCCTCCAATCATAGATAAAATAAACCCATTTAATAGACCAACATTTTTAGCACATTCTTAGATGACATGTAGTTGGCTTTCAATATTTCACGATAACTGGTGAACAAAGATACTAACACTAGGAGTATGTGAGGAGTAATAGTAGTATAAAGACTAAGTGATAAGATAGAGAGAGAGTATTAAAACTATAAATTACATTAATCAGTCTCCACTGACCATTGACCACACCAGATCAAATTCACACTGGTGACTAGACCATTAGTAAGGACACTGACCAGATTGAGTGGTGTGGATCATTAGCTGGTCAAAGATAGCTGTCCAACATTACATTAGACGTACATGTAGTATTGACCTTACCACTGACCGTGGTACATTATTAAGGTGTTCTGTTTTATATAGAATTAGGGCCGTTGATACATGTACAATGTTCATGTAGAATGGGGTTTAAAGTCTTGTCAACAAAATACTTTTGTTGACCTGAGGCTCGATTTCATTTCAGTGGTTATTTGTGGGATGTGAGGGAGGAGAATTTTGCCAAAACAACTGTCCTTCCAAGTACTCATCTTTGAATTCCTACTGCATATTGGGTTCTTTTCCTAGAGAAGGTGTATGGGAAGGGACGTCTGTTTTCCATCCCATCTGAATGACTGAGCATACTTTCCTTGTCACCACGGTGCCAGGCACCACCTCTGAGTCTAAGAAGCAAAAACTCTATATGAAAAATCATTAAGTTTTTTCTCAAGAAATGATCACTTTCATTAAATGTAGGTATAATTGATTTTACATTCATATAAGTAGATCACTCTAGATCAGTATTCCTGTAATTCTTGTAGGGTGGCCTACCTACATGTACATGAACATGTTCATGGATGAAAGGAATATGCATGAGTTTTATCAGAACTGTACACAATATGATTTTTAAAAAAATGTACACTTTGATGAACTTACAGGAATGTTATAAATGAAATAATACCGATAGCAGCATTGAGATGGTAGTATTCATGTACATGTAGTAGTTAAATGTCGGCCTGGAAGTAATGAATTTAGTTATACAGTACCTGTATGTTACTATATTACATGTATGTCGCTTGTTGTACCAACATTTCACACATGACATACATTTTACTACATGTACCTGGCAATATCTTTTAGTTTATAATATTAATTTTCATATCTTGATTTTATGATCCTCTAAAAAGTCTATTATTATTATGTACATATACCTGTACTACATGTATGTTTCTCTAAATTTGAGAAGCCTGTATATTTATTCAAGATACATATTTCATACAAACTGTCTTCATTAACCAAAATGGAACAAAATAGTGGGATGTTATACACCATTTTATTTCATTTCCATATAAACAAAAGTATTTCTTGAATTTTGTTTCCCATGAATCGTCTTAAGGTTTATATTTATAAATATTTATAACTATAATCTTAAACATTTAACACTACATAGATATTTATGGAAATTTCTAGAATTAAAAAAACTGATAGTGTATGATGTGCATTCGAAAGATTAGGGGATCATCAGAGCTCTTTGAAAACAATTTTTCTTGAAGCCTATAATTTATTCTTAATTTAAATGTTGGAGAATCGAACGGAGTGTGTTTTTTCTGCATTACAACTAAATAAGATAGATTTACATGTACCGTACATATTCTTCTTACTCCAATGTCAATCAATCAACAAGGTGTTTTGTTTGGTGACTCAAAGAATATTTTATAATAAAATAATCCATGTTAAATATAAAAGAATGTAAAAATGTATATGCAGACTGCCCCCTGTTGCATACAACCTGCTACATGTAAACTCCAACATGTACTTTTTCCTTACTGTTTTCATTAACCCAGTTGGTGCGAAACACAACGACCGTTAAACCCCATTTCATTTCATTGCTTTTTTTCTTATTAAAAGAAGAAGAATGTTTGTTGGTAGGTGAATGACGTACATGTACTTAAGTAAGAATGTCTACTTAAACACACACAAATCTCTTCTCTTAACATTCCTTTACATCTTTATTTATTTATAGTCTAGTTCTTACATTCACTGTTTTAATATGAACATGCATGTAATATTAGTGTAATAATACAAAAAATGATTTATTGTTATACATTGTGCTACTTATTAGAAGTATACATGTAGCATTTGTACATTGTGTAATCTTTATCTCCATGATTCATCATGACTATTAGACAAGATAAAAAACTCCAAACCGATATAGATTAACGGTGAGATTAATTAACAAATCATTGGGTTTGTATTCAAACTGGCTTGTTCATTATACATGTATATGTACATGCACATATTTTCACTGCAGCATTGCTATTGTAGAAGTCTTCAAATTTATCGTAGACCATATTAGTTTGATCCTCGCTTCGTCACGCAAAATTAACATACATATGTATTCAACTTAAATAAAGTATATTTATATACGCCCACATTTTCATGTGGACGTATATTGACATTGCCCTGTCTGTCCTCAATTTTTTGCGAAAAAATCCCAAAGACCTCAGTTCCTTTCGATATTGGCATGTATCAGTCCGTAACTTCATGGATTATGGCCCCTGATTGTTTGAAAAATCATGTTTTTAGCTTTTGGACACTCTACAGGTCACAATTTTTATCTGATTTAGATGAAACTTGAAATGTAGGTTTATATCGGACTGTAAGTACCTGGATTATGGCCCCAGATTGTACGAAAAAAGCACGATTTTAACTTCTGAACCATTTTTTGGTCACAATTTTTATCTGATTTTGAAAACCATTTAAATATATCACTGTTACACACTGGTGATGATTGAGTTCGAATTTGGTAAAAATCGGACCGAAACTACCCGACAAAATGGCCGCTCCTTGAACACAAGTAGTGTAAAGGTATCCCAAAGGATATTCACACATATCAGATTGTAACTTGATTATGGCCCCTGATTGTACAAAAAATCTAGTTTTTAGTTTGTGGACCCTCTAGAGGTCACAATTTTTATCCGATTTTAGAAAATGTTTAAATATATCAGTGTTATAACCTAATGACAGTTGAGATCAAATTTTGTGAAAATCAGACCAGCACTGCCCGACAAAACAGCCGCTCCTATAGCAAATAGTGTAGGCCCTAAAAGTATGTATTACAAGGTTGTGGACCCTCTAGAGGTCAGAATTTTTATCTGATTTTGATGAAACTTAAAACATATGTTTATGTTCCAGAGATTTTGATTCCTTTTGATGTTTGCGCATATCAGACCATAACTTCCTGGATTATGTCCCCTAATTGTACGAAAAACTGCTGTATTTTTTATAGCTTGTTTTCTTCCATCTCTTGCAAAATGTGGGCGTATCTTGCATGGCATCCGCTTGTTCTTAAACACGCTAGAATTAAGACAATATCGGCATGCAAGCGATCCACCATGATCCATCAAGATTTGGAACACTAGCGATTGCTAGGAATTTGCTAAGGATCCCCTGCAAATTGTAGAGTTTTTTCGCCATGTTCGCCGATTTGAAATCCAAACTCCAGTAGTGTTCAGTGGGGGTTGGATAGCCGAATGGTTAGCACGTGCGCGCTGTATTATAAGGTCTGTCATTCAGTCAACTGGCGTGGTTTTGATTCCCCGGTTGTACGTGACAAGGAGTAGTGTCGCCTGTCCAACCTCGTGGGTTTTCTCTGGGTTCTCCGGTTGCCTCTCACTGCCAAAGACCCCTACGCGCAAGCAAATTATTGAAATAAAATTAAACCATATGTTAGTCCCAAAATGACCTTGTTTGTGTCGAGTGGACGTTGAACCCCATTTCCCTCTCTCTCTCTCTCCAGTAGCGTTCTGTAAATGCACATAACAAAATGTCAGGCACTAATACTGAAGTTGTATTTTTAACTTTGTGCTAGAGATGAAAATAATATCAATATAACATAGAAACAAAGACAAATCTGTGACCTGTGAGATTGTGCCTGACAATCAATATCTGAGCTATGTGCCTTATTTCCAGGCTTGTTAAACTAGTAAAGAAAATACATGTTATATACATGTACATGTATGATGTAGAATATTCAGCCTACGTACATGGTTAGTGTTTTTAGGGAGGGTCACACATTATCCAATAAAATCACGTAACATTTACCATTCAAAAGATAAAATAAATGTACATATGTAACGATCTGTTTCATGTATTTCAACACATGCTCTTCTTTATAGATAATAGTCATAAGGCTACATTATCAATGTTTATTAATTCCAGAAATTGGTGAAATTCCAGAAAATATCAAGTTTTGTAAAAATTTACAGGTTTTGGATTTTAGCAGTAATCCTTTAACAAGGTAAGAACTTTTAAAGGTTTAGTAATGTGCAGTTTATTTTTTAAGACTATAACTGACGCTTGACGACCATGATATAGACACTTGTATAAAAAATTCTGATGTTTTTAAGCCTGGAGAGTGTAACGTTAGTGAAAGTTCACTGTTCAGACATTACTAAGTCAGATATACATGTATCTAGTTAATACAAACTGTTATATCATACATGAAACGGCGGTTTCATTCAAAAAGTGATGACGAGTGCATGCTCAAAGTACAATAGCTGAAGACAGCGGTTGTACATGTACATGTATGGTCAAGATAAGCCAGCTTAGAAGAAAAAGCCTTTTCAAATATGTACATGTACCTTTAGTCGCTAACTGTTTTTTTTTGATTTTTTAAAAAAACTGTTTATATGCCCCACCTTTGTGTTCAGACGACAAAGTTATTTTTAAACCAGCTTACATTTATCTGATGTGAAGGCTTTTTTTTAACTATCCCATGTCATGCTTGTGAGCACAGTCAGTGCCAAAAAGTAGGACATTAAACTCCAGTTCATTTCATTTATTTATCTATATTTTTGAATACAAATTTTTCTTATATCTCATCATTTCGGCATCAACTGATGATGGCCCTTTATACAGGCCGTCAGTTCTTCTACTTCTATTAGTGTCTAATGTTGTCTTATTTTATTATGGTTAACACACGCACAGGGGTCTTTCCTGTGGAAGGAAACGTTTCAGAGTAAAATCACACGGTTGAGAAGGTGCCCCTACAATGTACATTACATGTATCTCCAAGCCACATAAGACTTACATTGTACAGTAGGGATTGAAATTGCAAACCAGAGGTGACTGGCCAGCTAGAGTTCAAAGTGTGACACTCTAGGCCACTAGGGCCATTCCACCTACAGTGTACTGTCTGTGGGAATTTTATATATATACTGGTTGGAAAATGCCATTCTAGTTAGATGAGTCGATTATTGATGATGCTTCTCCCAGCCAAAATTAGTATCAGTCGATGATTGGTCTTTTTTACTAATAGCTACTGATACATGTATTTTCCAGATCAGATTAAAGGGTGTCAACTTTTTAAAATTAGGCAGAAATCTTTATTATTATTTGCCTGCCTTACATATTATTCACAGAATCCTTTCCATGCGGACTCATCTGGTCATATGATGAGTCCAAATAAATAGAAACATCTCATGTATGTAGACTTGTTCCTCTTTACTGGGTTATTGTAAATGTGTACTCACTTCATCAATCATTCCACAAAAAGGACTGTAACTTATTAGCATTGTAGGGATTTACAATGTGCAGACCAAATCGGTTAGATGTTATGTGGTTGGTTGATTTATTATAGACCAAAATACATGTAGAACCTCTATTGCATGTACATGCATATGTATGTACATTGTAAAACTAGTATTTCCCTTACGTTTAATTTTCTACATTTACACGGGTTTGAAATGGGAATTTACCATACCATACAACTAAGGTTGAAGCTACAATATTTACGATGAAACAGAACAAGAAAGAATGTTAAAAAAACGTTCTTGGTTTATTGTTAGACATTCATACAGTACAACCTGTAATGTACATGCTACATGTATGTATGACAGAGTGACAGTATGTGTATGTACATTTCTCTTACCGGGTTGTTAGGTAATGAGATGTTTGCCAGAGGGTATGTCCATGGAAAACTAGCGATTCAGCTCTTAGACACGGGCCCCGCGATTTATTAAGTTGATTAAGAACACATATATGAACAGTATTTTCTAGGGGGCATTATTTATAAATATTTCAATCTCTGATATTAAATGTATGTGTGTAAGTTAAATTAGTGATTTTAACATGACAGCTTACAGTAAAAGTACTTTGATTGCTACATGTACATTCTACGTAAGAGTCAAATTGAAATTTCTGTACAATACATGTACATGTATGTAACGTGAAGAGTTTTTTCTTTTTCTTTTTTAAAAAAGAAAATTGTCATATTGTCTTGTTATTATTTCAGACTACCAGAAGGATTAACACAGTTGCGTAATTTAACACACCTGGGTTTAAATGACGTTTCTCTCACCAGATTACCTTACGATATATCAAGGTAAATATCATCTCCATTAAATCAACATGGTAGCCATCGAGTGAAAATTTGAGTGGCTCTCTTGGCGCTAGATCTTAAAATCTTTGAAACATGTTGCTCTAAGTCTAATTGATACTGCTTTTGGATTTTCTATTAATAAGAGAAGGATTTTACTGTGGATTATAAGGTCTCTCAAATGTACTGTGTATGCAACAGGACTGGGATCTCAAATTATTTTAGAACATCTTGCAGTTAAAAGGATTAACATAAAGAAGGACTAGACATTTTTCCTTGCCAGGTCATCAGACCTACATGTACCTCACCGACAAGAGGGAACCAGGTTGTAAAATTCTGAGGCACTTTGAACTGGGCCCTCCTAGTGGGCTAGTACCATACTCACCGAGCTACTGTGGATTATATAGAATGTGAAGTGTGAGCTGGATTATCAATAAATGTACATGTAGGTGTATGCATGTTTCTTCTACTGTACATATTTTTATGTTCAATGATTAAAATTTATTTGACCTCTATTTTCAGTTTAACAAGTTTAATATCATTAGAATTACGAGAGAATGAGTTGAAGAATTTACCAGCGTCTGTGTCGTCATTGGTTAAATTACGTATATTAGATTTAGGTAGCAATCAGATTGAAGAACTTGTAAGTACATGTATACATGTAGGTCAGGTTTTATGACCTTTTAGTTTAAATAGGATAACAGATATCCATTGTCAAATAAAACTTACTGGAATTTGATTGTTTTTGGTCTACTAAAGGAAATATTTAATTATTAATTCAATGCATTCCACTACAAAATAGACTGATTTAAAAAAAAACAACCTTAATCTAAAAAAAAAGTGGAAAAAGCAATGCAAAATGAGATCATTTAAATTTAATTGAATTTTCGAATAGTATTTTAATAATGACTTACATGTACATACATTGTATACATGTTGAATATTCAAATAGTAAAGACGATCCCATGGATGTTGGAAACTGAATTTGAATAGTTAATTAAGATCTATTATGCTTAGATCTACTGACAAGATTATGAGGCTCAAAATTTACGATAATACATGTACATGATTGTGATTTGAGTACCGGTAGCATAATACAGATGTAGTCTGTCAGTGGTGCTGCATTAAAAGTTCAGTAGAGAAACAGTGATCTTGACACATGTGTGAAGAACAAGCATTCATTGACATATTTTACATGCCCCTTAAATTGTTATAAAGTTACATATATTTAGATATGGTATATTGTTTTTTAACAGCCGTCATCTATTGGAGTTTTACCGAATCTAGAAGAACTGTGGTTAGATTGTAATCATTTAACAGAATTACCTACCGTAAGTATAATACTGTAGGCTGGTTAGCTTACTCATTCTTAAACACCTGATACCAATTTTCATTTGCGTATTCATATTGGTATCAATTGGTAAAATAATAAGCCCTGGTCCAAGGCACTTATTGAACTAATATTAGTCTCAAAATGACTTTATCATTAGTGTTATTATCAGGCTACTTGCTGGACACGTATGCCTAAGATAACAGAAAATATAAAAAAAAATAACGAGAGGATGTTTTTCTATATATTTGTTGTGTATATTTACAGGAATTGGGTAATTTAAAGAAACTAACACAGCTTGATGTGTCCGAAAATTTATTAGATCGTTTACCAGAGGAAGTGTCAGGATTAACCAGTCTCACAGATCTTTCTCTATCACAGAATAACCTTGAAGCTTTACCGGATGGAATAGGTACATTGTACCCTTTAATTCATGACAGCTCATATTATTTTAATTTTCATTATTTTTGTCAAAGATTTTTGAACTTATTATATGTCATTGTCTGTTAAAAGTAATGGATTTGATAATTTATTGTCTTCTATGGAATCCAACCTTGTGGGTTTTCTCCGGGTCCTCCGGTTTCCTCCCACTGCTAAAGACCCCTTATGCACAAGCGAATTATTGAAATAAAAATTAAACCATATGTTAGTCCCGAAATGAACTAGTTTGTGTCGAGTGGACGTTAAACCGCATTTCTCCCTCTCTCTCTTCTATGGAAAATATTTGATAATATTTAATGATATTAATAATAGAAATCTGAAATGACCCAAGAATTAATCAATGGAACCTAATGTGCTTCAGGTACACAGCACATAGAAAGGTGCATACATGTACATGTAGTACCAGCAAAGACATGAATAAGTAAAAATGAAAAATATTGATTTGATTTTGAACCAAACATTTTTGTTATTTCAGGATTTTTAAAGAAGTTATTAATATTAAAAGTAGATCAGAATCAATTGACTTGTTTAACACCACATATTGGTAGTTGTGAAAGTTTACAAGAATTAATTCTAACTGAGAACTTTCTAACAGATCTACCTATAACTGTCGGCAAATTAAAAAGTTTAACAAATTTAAATGTTGATAGAAACAGAATCACAGAAATCCCCATAGAGGTAAGTACGAGTTTGCAATTTCTCTCTTTTCTTTTGTGGGGTGGGAGGGATGGCCGAATGGTTAGCTCGTGCACGCTACATATCATAAGGTCTGTCATTGAGTCAACTAGTGTGGTTTTGATTCCCCAGTTGTACGTGACAAGGAGTAGGGTCGCCTGTCCAACCTCGTGGATTTTCTCCAGATCCTCCGATTTCCTCCCACTGCTAAAGAACCCTACGCTCAAGCAAATTATTGAAATAAAAAATTCAACCATTTATTAGTCCCAAAATGACCTAGTTTGTGTTGAGTGGATGTTAAACCCCATCTCTTTCTCTCTCTTTCAGCTCATATCAGTCTGAATAATTGGCTTTTAAAGATCCATTATGTAAAATTTATATAAGAGCTGATACTTCTCGCTATATTAGTTTAAAAATAGATAATGAAACAGGAATATACATGTATTGAAAATTTCAGTCAAATTACTTCATTCTGGCAAAAGTCTAGACTGTTTGAAGAATAGCATAGTCTCAATTTTCATTGCAACCATTGTGACGATAATAAACAAAGTCTTGATTATTTTTAAATTGATGATCTGAAGAGTTGAGTATGGGCTTGTCATGTCAATGAATGTCTAATTGATAATTTATATATAATATTTGAGTCCAAAAGAAAAATCTGCAATCGGCAGATTTAGAGCTTAATGCATCTTTAATCATACTACTTGCTAAATATAAATATTAATTTAGAATTTCAATCAGTTTTTAAAAGCTCTGTTAGTAAAACACCTTCAAATAATATCTGTTGTTTATCTTTTTATAACATCTTTAATATAAACAAACACTGTTTGGATGCCAACTAATTTAAGATGAAGGGTTTTCAAGCACTCATTTAAGAAAATGTAGCAATTTATAAGATATGCTAAGATTGAACATGATTTGAGTTATAAAGATTGATAACAATATTGCTACATTAAAATAATTGTTTGTATTATGTGTAGACTGTGCAGTTTGTTGATTGTGCAAAACTGAATGAGTATTATTTTGCCAGTAAATCTTCTGTAATCTTCTATGTAACTAAAAAAAATTTTACTGAGAATTGAAACTTTTGATAAATTTTATAAAAAGCTTATCTTGGATAATTGAAATATTTGTAAATAGTTTGCTGGAATATTTTAATTAATAGGTATCCTTAAAATTCTTATTTCTTGCACAAATGTTGTCATCACCTTTCAAATATCATGTCTTAAATTTCTAATATCATCCAGGACTCATTCGACATTGAGAGGTTAAAGTTTTAGATTATATGTAAATGGATCAAATTTAGAAACCTGATGCATTGGTGATGAACATTAACTAAAGCTATGCATGGCTCATCTAATAATTGTGCAATCTATTTAAACTATAGTTTGCCCATTATCTCAATGTTAAGTTTTTCTCGATATTACCTAAACATGTACAGAGCAATATGACAAGTTACAGCTTTATAAATGTATCTATAGTTTTGTAGTTTACAATGTTGACAAAAGCTCTTGATTATGGCTCTATTTGTGTATTATAGCACCATCTAATGAATGTTCTTTAATACTCAGACTTGCTGTTTAAATATTGATGATATATTTTCTATAGGTTGGTAAATGTACAAAATTAGGTGTTTTATCTATGAGAGATAATAGGTTACTACGGTTACCAC
Organism: Patella vulgata; assembly: GCF_932274485.2. NCBI lineage: Eukaryota > Metazoa > Mollusca > Gastropoda > Patellidae > Patella > Patella vulgata. Next base: position 68,215,937 of record NC_065879.2, on the reverse strand, counting down.
AGGAACTAGGAAATCTACAAAAACTACATGTTTTAGATGTCTCTGGTAATAGGTGAGTACTTACTTTCATTATTTCATTTAATCTGCTTATATTGGCAAATTAACTATAAGAGTTTGAATCCATTCTCTTAACGGTATTTATGAAATATGTATTTTATTTGTACATTTTATACTTGGGAATACAACAGGATTGCATTTGGGCAACGGTATATAGGTGCAGCACAGTCTGTTCAGTGCTTAACTCTTTGTACCTAAGCGGCCGAAAGACCGGTCCGGATGCCCAATGGCTGGAGTACTGAGCGGCTGGAGTACTGGCCACCACAGGTACCTGTTCCGTCGATCAGTAACGAACAGGTACCTGTGACGGCCAGTATACAAGCTGCTCGGTATTCTTGTCGGATCCCAAGGATTCATAATAATACCCAAAAAAAATTGTTGGTCCATTTTTACCATGGGAGGCTAGTATATAGGCCTAATTTTGCTCACAGTGTCAGTGACCAAAGGGTTAAGAAACTCCAGAGATATTAATCTGATCCTTCTGGTTTGTGAGATAATTACATAGAACTTTGTACACATCAAACATGTTCTCACCTTTAAGATTTATATTTCAGATTAGAATATTTGCCTATCACAATTGCTAATTTAAACCTGAAAGCATTATGGTTATCGGAAAATCAAGCTCAACCCATGTTGAAATATCAGACAGATTTCGACGAGCGAACAGGACAGAAAGTTTTAACATGTTTTCTCCTACCGCAACAAGGTTTCCACACCGAATCTATGGGTAAGATATCTCTACACAAACTTCTTTCACTGTTTATAGAGAAGATAGGAATTTGGTTGAAAGCAGATGTATGTTTGTTTTGCAGGTGATTTGTGCTATTAATAGAACAATTTTAATTGTGTATTCTTTGATGCATTTTTGTGTATGAATGCTGCAGACATTGACCATCACATACAGCAGACTGGACAATCTGGGCTCTCATCTTGGTCATATTGGCATTGAAATTAACTAGCTGACAAACAAATTGACCTTTCAGTCAATTAACAGATCATGAAATATGGTGTGAGGTCAAGTTATTGAATTGCATGGGGTATAGGTTGCCGAATTGTCTATGCAACTCATGCGTTGGATTATGGGTTTGTACATGTACTTGCTGACAAGAAGAATGGTCGTCTGGCTGGCATTGTGTGTTTTCTCCAGATACTCTGATCTTACCCCACTTCTAAAGACCCTGGGGGCCTGTTTCACAAAATTTTAACTAAGATAAAATCCAAATTGGATGATATTAGATTGATTTTAGTGCTTAACCAATCAAAACTGAAGTATGTACTAAAATTTGGATTTTATCTTTAGTTAAGATTTCAAGAAACAGGGCCCTGGTATGCCAGTGAATGATTGAAATAAAAATATACTTTGTTTGTCCGAAAATGACATGGTTAGAATTGAGTGAGTATAGTTGTAAAAGATTTAGATACTCTAGAATTTAATAGAACACGAGTAATTATCCCCATTAGCTGGTATAATTTCAGAGAACTTATTACGTGGCAGTGTAACAACAGATCAAGAGAGCTGGACAGAACGAGTGGACCGACCACGAGACAGTGTTATACGATTTCTGGAAGAGGATCATGAGGCAGGTTCCGATGAAGATTCAGATGTAAGTCATTGCCATTTTAATGTGACGTCTGCCGTCAATCAATCAAATAATCTTATGTCAGGCAGGTGTGCAATAGGCCTAGCATGAGTTGTAGGCAAAACCGGCCATATTTAAACTAGACTAGTAATAAATCTATCCGATTGGTTGAAATATGAACGCCTTTAAAATAATTTCAGCCAATTATATGTGTTCAGCAAGATAATCAAGTTATTTATTTTCTAAAAATTTAGGAACATTATGATCAATTAAATTCTAAAATAATGTTCTTAACAATAGATTGCATGCCTAAACCTTGTAGTGACCTTATAAAATGAATGATATCCTATTGACACCTTTTTCAAGTCTTTTATCTTATTGAGCATATTAAATAAGCAGGAATACCGATTTACTCTTATAATTTCATTTGCTGGATGACTGCGTAATGACCTTGAATGTTTTATGGATTATCTGCTTAAGTAATCAAATGCATTTCTTTGAAATTTAAAATGATCAGCTTTAATTGGTAGCATGTAATATATTTTTTTTTTACATACTGGTACATGAACCTGGAAACATTTTGAAAATTGAAAACCTAAATTCTTGATTTTTATTTTTGACGGATTCTTTTTTTTTAATACTTGGAGACTTTATTTTTCAAGTTCTTGATTTTGAGAGTGTCTGTGGTTAAAATAGAGGAGGATGTTTTAGAATAATTCTCACCCTGGCATTGCAAATTTGACCATAGAAAATAGAAGGAAAATACTCCATATTAGACTAAGAATGACTAAGGAATTTATTTAAAAGATGTTAAAACCAGTTCTTTTTTAACCCCCAAAGTATTTGCTTTTTATCCTTTTGGATTTATTCTAATGCATGATGAATGATTTTAAACCTTTTTGCTAATCTCATGCATGACTTATCTTCCCTTTCCTTTATATCTTAGAGCCACTTTGTACGTCATGGTACACCACATCCACGGGAGTTAAAGGCTCGCCATGGTAAATATCTGAAACAGAAGGGCATTGATGGTCATGTGATACCCCATCAAGATCGTAAACCGGGGGTAAGCCATTTTCTTTCTATTAGTTTCCAGAATTTTTGAGCAAGTTTCATTTCACTCCTCTGCTTTTACTTCATTATCTTGATATTATTTTTCTAAGTTGAATATAAACCACTTTAATGCCATACACAGTAAGGGAAGAAGCAGTCTTTTCAAAAACTTAAAAAAGCATATCTGTCCAAAAATTATAGTAAGATTTTACGCCACCATCATATATTTCTTGTAGTTGTCTGTCGACATATGAAGGATAATTTGTTTCTGTCCATGAACATTGAGGCCAAGATGGTATCTAACCTAGGTTTTTTTAAACTTTTCGATAATGGAATTGTTTATTGGCCGTTTGCAACATTGTGTGTTTTAGTGAGCCTTCAAACGTAATTTCTTCCCAAGTCCTTGTGTATATCTCATAGCATTTTGTGCATTTTAACATTTTAATCTGTAACATATATAGTTATTTCATAAAGGAACTGAATCTCTTTGATATTTTATTTCAACTAGTGATCAAGTTTTATACTGTGTAGATACTTGAACACACAATCGATTATATCTTAACATTGGCTTTACCTAGGCACAAAGACGGATTGTCATCCCATAAAACAAATGAAACGCCTATGACCCATGAAATCAACCAAGTCGTTTTAAATTGATACATAAAATAGTTAACAGGATAGTGATTTTGGTTTTAGGATCAGGCATTTATACCAGCAAGAGATCATGACCCCAACATCCAGAGAGCAGTTGAAGAAGAGGAACATCGCGCTGTGAAACAAGTTGATAAAAAAGTTACGATGACTATACAAGCTCCACAGATTATAAAAGGTAGGGAGGAATATATTGATAGTCTCACTAAACCATCTTACGTATATAATTATAATAGTTTGGTATAACTTCCAAATTTAGTTTTGAAACTATGTATAATTGCAAGCCAACTAGAAGAAATAATTTATGTGAGGGTGACTCGATAAACAAGTTCCAAAATGAATCTATAATTACAGCGTTAGGTAATCATAATATATAGAAAATTACCTTTTAGAGGCATTTAGTAATTGGATAGAGCAATAAACTATAACACATACTTGAAGAACAATTACTGATTTATTTAGGGGACGTTTCGAAGAGTATTCTCTCAACTTCTTCCCTAAGTACATGTATGTGTTATAGTTTATATAGAAAATAGCTGAAACCTCCTGTAGAGTAATCAATGGCAGTTGTATTTCAACTGCAGATAATGCTTTAACATTGGAAAAGAAATGCATACTAATTATTATCATTATCAAATTTGTATTTTTTTTTCTTTCTTCAGCGCCTGAATTGCAAGGTCCACCCCCACCATCTGCCCAGTCGGAATCTTCATCAGAAGGGGAAGAGATGCCGAAAGAAACAGAACCTCTGATGAGAAACGTGACAATATCTTCAGCATTTAAAACCATGCCATCAAAAGACGATGGTGCTAATGACGGTCTGCTGGAAACAGAGAAAGAACGAGAAGAAGTTACAACAGATGAAGGAGAGTCTAGTGAATCTGAAAGTGAAACTGATAGCGATGGCAGCACTGATGTACCGGTAAATTGATTTTGTTTATTGATGATTTAAAGATGTAGGAAATTCGCATTGCTACACTTGACGTAACTTAAATTTTATTGCATGTATTGAGATAAGCAAAATGTGACACAATAGTCCGATCACCTTGTCAAACAGTTTTAAATCTACATTTTGAATGGTTTGGAAAAACATTAACAGATTTGCTTTGCCAGAAAGATAAATGCTGAATTGAATAAGCAAACAATAACTTTGTATCCTGACATTGCACACATGACCATAGAAATAATAACTGTATGTAAGTCACAAAATGACTGGGTCCCATTCCACTCCTTTCTTTCTTTTTCTGATTCCATACTTTTTTTTTTCAATTTATACAGAAGAAAAAGAAGAAAGAGAAGAGTAATAAGGCTGTCGGTTTTACACCTGAGTTTGAAGAAGAACCAGATAAAGAACAGAAATTACGGCGTCGTGATACACCACATTATCTTAAAAACAAACGTGTCAATCTTAATGCTAGTAAAGAGGATGCAGAGCAGAAAGTAAGGGAAATTCTGGCACAAGCTGCAGCACATAAAGATACAGCTGCTATATCTTCCAATCTACAGGTAATTATTTAATAATTACTAAAAATGGTAAATCCATTTGTAACAGACCATTTAGCTACGAAATTAGGCTAATGATTTTGATGTCCTGGCTTTGAATCTGGGGGTGGACCTGTTAAGTAAGCTTTTTGAGAAATAGATAAAGAAAAACAAATTTCCATACAGATAAAAAAACAAAACAATTGATTTTAAATATCGATGCACTGAAGAAAGTTTTGTTATACTGACAATGAAATGCTAAAACTACTACAACTATTCACCAAGAAAGAAAAAAAATACAACTGTTTGCTATTTCAAGAAAAAACATTGATTTCATTTCACAAACTACTTAGGAAAAAAGGAATATTTAGGAAGCAATTGTCTGGGTCGAGAGTGGAGGCCATTTGTCTAAGAGCAATTATCCACAGACAAGAGACTTGTCCCTGACCCATAAAAATGAAAAGTGTCTAGCCATTCAGGTATTATTGAAAACTGAGGTTTTGGGTAAAATTGGGAGGGCTGGTTGGCTGAATGGTTAGCACGTGCGCGCTGTGTCATAAAGTCTGTCATTGAGTCAACTGGCGTGGTTTCGATTCTCTGGTTGTATGTGACAACCTCGTGGGTTTTCTCCGGATGCTCTGGTTTCCTCCCACTGCTAAAGACCCCTATGTGCAAGCGAATTATGGAAATAGAATTGAACCATGTTAGTCCCTAAACCCCATTTCTCTCTCTCTCTCTGGGTAAAATTGGAAAGGCATATAAATATCCCTTTACAGTTTGAATTCGGAGATGTACGTACATTAGAGATGTAGCTCTTGAAATAAAAATGTCCATACTAGGAAATAAATATTTGTGTTATTTGTAGCCACCAGAAGATGATACTATAGCAGTGTTAACATCAACCCAGAATGTACCAGTTAAAATACAAGAGGAAAAGGTAGAGATGCATATCGTACGTCAACCAGGACAGGGATTGGGTATTAGTATAGCGGGTGGTAAAAACTCTACACCTTATAAAGGAGATGATGAGGTGAGTCAAATCTGCAAAATTATCAATTAAATCGGACCATTTATTTTTAAATTTATAGAATCTTCCACTCATACTGTCACGCTAGAAGTATCATGTGAATATTGATTAATGCTACCTGAAGGGAGTAGACAACTGTGTATTGAAATTATTGCTACTATAAGGCATAGATTTTTAATGAAATTTCTGAAGAGGGTATGGATTCTGAAGAGATGACTAGCTATTGTTTTTAAAACAATATTTATATGGAACTGGTTTAAGCTTACATCAATAGTCTTGATAGTTATAATGGATCTTTGAGTGTAAACAAACATGCTATTTAGAATAACTAGTTAATTCCATATTGGGACTCTTTAATTATTTTTTAGAGTATATTTATATCACGTGTAACAGAAGATGGTCCAGCAGCTAATGTTGGTATTGTTAAAGGAGATAAACTTATTTCTGTAAGTAGTATACAAATGTACATTAATTTCATTTTTGAAACTTAATAAGTGTGTAGTTGTTTGATGGGATGTACTTATGGATATTGCATGTAAAATATGTTGTTATTGAAAGACAAATTATTAGAAATGGCTCTCTCAACTCAATAACTGTCTGAATTCTGAATAGCACACATCCATGGTTTTCTTATATTTCATCTGATATATTAATTGAGTGAGTAAGTGATCATTTACACCATGTAAAAACAACTTCACTATAGAGCGGTGCTTTATCTATAAAGATGAGTGTGTGTTGAAATACATGTTGCAGACAATATACTGTATCTACCCTGTAGCAAAATGCTATACAACAATGGCTGACCTTGGTAAAGACACTACATGTATGTGTGGAACAGGCAGTGTGATTACATCAATTTACATTCCACTAAAAGCCGATAGGTTAAGGATTAGAATGGTGTACTTACTTACATGTATATATATATATTCTGACAGTTAGGCAAGACTAAATAAAAGGCACCTGTCACAGACTTTGTTAGACAGAAATTATAATACAACATATATATAATAATATAAACATTGTACGATAATTTGTGTCTGATCTGTGACAGGTGTCTTATGATTAGATTTGAATTAAGTCATGAACCGGAGGCGTAAGTTGCACCAAAATCTGTTAATGTATTGTGTTTTTATCAGGTAAATGGTGTAAGTTTAGTAGAAGCAGATCATTATGAAGCTGTAAATGTATTAAAGAATTCTGGTAATGATATAACTATGGTGATTGGTAGAGAAGTTGTATTACCAGCTGATAAAATAGCACCAATAGAAGACCACACCCATACTAGCATCGCTACAGTATCATTTGAAGAAGATTCTACTACACAAGTGTACGGAGAGGTAGGACATTTTTTTAAGGCACTCCGTAGACTTTCGATCAGATAAACATCATTAGACATTGTTGATTGATATATTTATAAACTCTTGCTGTCAAAGTCAGATATCTGAACAGCAGTCATTCTGATGAACAAAATAATGACCCAAAGAAAACATTTCATATCAGATAGATGCTCTTTCATAGCCTTGAAAGGTTTGTCTGGCATGAGCCCTTGGATCATAAGATCTGCTGTTGAGTCAAGTGACATGATTTCGATCACAACATGTACGTGCCTAACCTGGTTTTTTATTCTCCGGTTTCCTCTCACTTCTAAATACCATTGATTTTAACGTCTTTTCTGGGATTGTTTAGTGCCCATCTTTCAAATCTTTTTCTCCTCATTTTTATTGTCTTTGCAGACATTAACAGAAGTTGTCCTGCGTGAAAAAGGTGGTCTTGGTTTCAGTATAGCTGGTGGAAGGGGAGCAACTCCATTCCGTGGAAATGATAATGTAAGTTAGTTAATTCTATGTTCTAGTTAGTACAATAAAAGACCCTAAATGTATTGCTGCTTTATCACCATGTACAAAAAGTTACCAGCAATGCAAACCTCTTTAATGAAAGAAAGGTGTTCCAGAAACTTAAGTGAAATTAAGCAGTCCACTAAACATATTTTCTTTGTGCAGAGCTATTTGAGCAACTGTCTGAGCTTATCAATCCTGGCAACGAAAACATAGGTAGTGGTTAGAAGTGAAAAACAACTTTGTGAATATTTGCTTCAGTTCTATTGATTGTCTGTTACTATGGCCACACAATCATTGTTCTGTGGGTTGTTAATTTTTTATGGGAAACTTTTGATTGATTCTTGATCCCAAAACATCCACTCGGCCAAATAGTTGGAGGAGAGAACCATGTCCAACCAACTTAATGTGCATGAGTCACTATGAAATAATTTGTTTAGTGGACAATAAGAAAAGGAATTCTTGGCCTGTTACAAAAGTATGTCTGGTGGTGTTTGTCCAATCATGTTAAATGTTGTATTATTGTCTACTGTGGCTTTATATGGCTTTTGCATTGAAAGATTTGATTGGCTGAATCTGTAAGAAATATTGTAAATCATTATTTATATTTTTGTGATTAATAATTTTTTATGTTTCATTTAGTCATCAAAAAAGTATATCTGGATTTTTGTTAAAAAAAAAAAAGCACCATTGGATTTTTTTGTATAGACATTGTAAAACAGTTAGGTACTCGATACAATATTACTACAGTATTAAGATAAACTTACCGTTACATGTCTTGGGCAAGCAAGTCAGACACAATTACATTATGTGGACTCCTTGATAAATCTGATAATTTCTAAAAAAGAATCAAGTATATAAATTGTCATTATCTATATGTATGAGAAATATATCACTGCAATGGAGAAGCAGGATTTTAAATATATAATTTTAGAGAAAAATTCCCTTTATTTTCAGCAGTTTATTTCTCTGTTAGAGGTTGGTATCAAGTCAGAATTTAATAAAACGGAGATTTGTTGGTTTTTGTTGTTATAGAATATTTTTTTTTTATATAAATGTGTTGATGCTAGATCATCAGGGTTGTTTTGAATGTCGTATGGTGCATCGTGTATTTATACAGTATATATTCAATGGTGTGACTGATATGTAATGAATGCAAGTTTTAACCAATATCAATTTGATATTGTCATATTGGTACAAATATAGTTTAAAAGTTTGTTTTAACCTTAAACGATTTTATTTATAGCATGTGTTTAATGTATTTTCCAATTTGACAGATTATAAATATAGGAGAGGAAAGGCTGTTGATATTGTTGAAATAGTATTCATGCAATCGGATTAGGAATACTAAATATGCATTTCCACTTTCTCAGTTTATTTTCCATAATCTATAAAATACTGTATCTATAAATGTTGAATGGTACGACCACATTTTACATACCACGTTCTTTTCACACCATCAGACTAACTTCTGTGGACCACGTGTTTTTCGGCACATTAACCCAGTCGGTGCAAAAATGTTTTGTTTCGGATGTGTATAGAGAAAGCTTAGTTTGGATTCAGTCCCAAACTGAGGATTGGCCAGTGGTCAGCCAATGATCCACTAAATATGCTCAGAACGTATGGTATGTGGAATGGGGTTGTAATGTAATTTATATAACATGACTATATTCTCCTCAGGGACCACAAGTAGATAGTAATGTGGATTGCAGATGGGCATAATTAAAATTAGGATTGATTGATTTTCTTAATCAAATTTAATTACATTCTGAAAGTCTATAATTGCCACTTAGTCCTGAAAAGTGCAGCTTTAATAGATATCAGATTAAAGCCAGTGGCCAGTGAAGCTGTATTATCTTGACACTATCTATCATCTTGTGATCCTTTAATACTAATAATAGATTTATTCCCAGTCTGTTGTATGTATCTATATATTTTTGTAACCTCTTTACTGATTCAGTGATTATCAAAATGGATAGTTTTGGATCTGATTTTAAATCTGAAGACAAAGAGTATTACAATGATATTTTTCCATTGGCTATGATATATCTGTTAAGACTTTTGAGTTGAGATTGGCTTTGGGCTTGAAATCTGAAAATGCACAAAAAATATGATACACTAACATAAGCATGAAGATAAACAAAATGATCACACTAATATAAACATGAAGATAAACAATATGATCACACTGAGATAAGCATGATGATAAACAATGTGATCACATTAATATAAACACAAAGATAAATAATACGATCACACTATAAATAACATGACAGTGACTTTGAAGTTGTATAATATATTATATGTAACTGATTGTGTTAATTTGTAAATTAACATTGCATGTAGTATTGTGAATGATTGACAAGACATTAACTATATGACTGCCTCCCTGAAGTTTGCTGAAGAAAATATTGTCTATTTCATGTACTACTGAATTATTCTATGATAATTAATTGCAATATGTGAGAGGGAAGGGGTGTGTTGTGTATTGCCAACAGTGACAATTGGTTTAGACAAATTAGCGTATTCAGTACTCAAAGGTCATACAAACATTTATGTACATGTACATCTTATGATGGATTCAGAATTCTTATATACGCCATTATCACTTATTTTGCCTAAGCCATTGTTCATTGCAGTTGAGGTGGAGGCAAATTAGGATAGAGCAATCAAGACTGCATGTACCCTTGATAATCCAGTTTGATATCCCAAATAGGAATGTACTGTTAATGAACACTAGTTTATCTAGACCAGTATTTGTTACAATCAAAACAGACAATTTGTGATTATTTTATCAAGACCACCTGTAGCCTTATTTTATATATTTAATGTATAATATATAATTTTACTTCAAGAATTGATTTTGATTTTAATTGTAAAGAATTGATGTGACAGTTGGATGGGATTATTTATTAATTTTAGGTAATCAGTTCATTATTAATAGGAGATTATATATTTTTGTGTATATTTCAGGCTATTTATGTATCAAGAATAACCGAGAATGGTCCAGCTCATCGGCAGGGAAAACTAATGGTTGGTGATAGAATTATATCGGTGAGTAAAAACATAATGTTGTGATCCACACAGACTCCAATTGATTATTAATCCCCCGACCTTGATTCAATTAGATTATAAAAAGCCCACTATGAGATTTTACCCAACACTTATAGGTGGTGTTGTTATGGTTATATCGTCTGCAGAGAATGATGAATATTGCAAATATTTAGTTCATTATCTTGTAAATACTGAATGAAACTGAACCATTTTTGGTCCGATATTCCAATTAGAGATTAAACTTTTACAATATTGTAGTTTGCTAGAGGTTCAAAAGAATCAGGGTTTAGAGAGTGCATCCAAAAATAACTTTTTGGGGCATATTTATTTTGTATATAAAAAAAAACTCAATGTGAGCCAATAATTGCTGATAGTTTACTAGTAATACTTTAATATGCTACAAAATGCAGGAGAGAAAGAAATGGGGTTTTACGTCCACTCGACACAAACTAGGTCATTTCGGGACTAACATATGCTTTAATTTTATTTCAATAATTCGCTTGCGCATAGGGGTCTTTAGCAGTGGGAGGAAACCCACGAGGTTGGACAGGCGACCCTACTCCTTGTCACGTACAACCGGGGATTCAAAACCACGCCAGTCGACTCAATGACAGACTTTATGATACAGCGTGCGCACGCTAACCATTCAGCCATCCAACCCCCTACAAAATGCAGGAAGACAGTACTACACAAACTAATGTACATGTAATACCAACTACCCTAATAGTCATAGCCTAATTTTCATCAATGCTTTGATTTGAATATACAGTTTCCATTAGAAATTTCTGTTTAAAATTTGAAAGCCTTGTAGTGCATATTTGAATCAGGAATTTGATTGAAAGATACAATGACATTAGCAGGGCATGTCTGTGTACACTTTTGTAAAAGTAATACATGTTTTGAACAGTACCACTTTGACTCCAGGAATATGACAACTTTTGTTAATGCACAACTTTTCTGTGTATGTTTATCTCTCTTAACTATTCTTCATGTTTTCCAGATAAATGGAGTAGATATGACAGATGCTCGTCACGATCAAGCTGTGGCGCTGTTATCTGGATCCGAACAACAGGTGGAGTTAGTAGTTTATCGTGAAAATCTTGTTACAAAGGAACAACAGGCCAACATGTCGCCCAACGAAAAACTTCAAAAACCTCATCCGAGGATAGATTGGAATAAAGTATCTCCGGGGACAGAGGGTGCCACATTTACAGTCACTCAATCACCAGCATTGTCTACCGGTAGCCCGAACAGAAGTTTTGAAGCCACGCAAAAGCCGAGTCCAGGATATGCTCATATTAACCAAAAAGCACCCACGATCCAAGCATCACCTTCAGCGACTGTTACTGCCCCCTCCTTTTCTCCGAAAGTCAGTCCAAAATCTCTCTCTTCTGATTGGTCTACACCACCGTCTGCAATCCAACCTCCGCGATTTGTTTATCCAGGAAAATCGCCCACAATTCAAGCTCCAGCAACAGTGACATTTAGAGGCCCGTCAACAGTGGCGCCATCAATAATGGATAATAAGGAAAACATTTCTCCGAAAATATCTGTGAATAACAATTCAACATATAGTGTGATTAAAAACAATGTATCTGTTAGTGATTCTCCGCGATTAACTATTGGGGGGAGTAGTAGTGTGGGGGGAAGTGTTACAGGTGATAAAGAAATCAGTGCAGGGGAGAGAACTCTTGTTTTAGAAAGACAAACAATGAATTTAGTGAATCGTGATAGTAATCATATTGTTTTACCGTCATCTTTAGAAACTACAACAACAACATCATCCCCATCATCTTTGTCTACTTCATCACATGCACAAGAGGTAATCTTTCATTGCTATTGTAAATTTCAGTTAAGTTTGTGTGTCCAAGGTTAAACACCATTTATTTTATACTCGAAGCTTCGAAATAACATACGGTGTTAAAGAATGAATAATATTTTGTCATAAAAGGATGCCACATTCGAGGCAGTTTTTTATTCATCACACAGATACATCATCAACAAGTATTGTTTTGTATTTCTGCAGGATTCAGCAAAGCTTTCAAACTTTAGGATATATTATTGTTTACCTTACAGAATTATATGTTATTTACTTTACCTGAGATTCATTAATAGCCATCAGGGTAATCATAACATTAAGATTAAAGCTAACCTAAAAAAAAATCTACTGGCTACTGATCTACAGGCAAGCATTTAATCTATCCCTCACTCGCATGTACATGTAGTAGTTTAGTAAATAATGACTATTATACAAATTCAAATAAATAAATACATTCACAATCATTCATATATCTACAATCAGTGACGTTGCTTTAACATGTATTTCATACTATGATGGCTAGTCTAGCTCTGTTAGCAAGAATCTTAATTTTACTGTGTTTCCAAACCATCACTGACCCCAGGGCCAAATTTAAAATTGAAACAGTACACAGCATAAAATTTCTTTGGTAGCCTTATATTTTTGAATTTTGCAATTTTTTCAAATAAATTAAAACAAAAATGAAGTATTCATGAAATTATAATGTTTAATTTAACTTAAAATCTCCCTGTACATGTTTATAATGATATGAATCAGTCAAATAGAAACTGTTCTTGCTTTTTTAAAAACATAATTTTGAGGGTGGGTAAACTTTTTGAAATGTTCAAGCTGCAGTTTTTGAACTCAATGCTATAAATGTGGCCTTGATTGACTGAGTAAAAGACATTGATAGATATGGCAGTTCATTCCCAAACTGTATTTTTGAAATTAATGATAAAGTGTATAAATTGGTTGTTATGGTTACAGGAGATTATTATAAATAAAGCTGGTGGACCGTTAGGATTAAGTATAGTAGGTGGTAGTGATCACTCAAGTCACCCGTTTGGAGCGGATGAACCCGGTATTTTTGTTTCTAAGGTAAGGAAACTCTTGAATAGGTTTTTATTTTCAAAGCAAATTTAAAAATAAAATCCTTTAGTGTTTTTTAACACATCTAAAAATCCATATATTGATATGATACTTATCTTTGACAATATGTGGCCAGGTTGTGTTTTCCTTAAAACTTTAAACATGACTTTTCTTTCTGTCTATTTTAGATAGTTAAAGATGGGGCAGCGTGTAAAACACATTTAAAGATAGGGGACAGAATTTTAACTGTAAGTACTTTTCAGTTGAGCATAAAGGGAAAGTTTCCACTTATTTAGAATCCCCAACAGATGTTCGAATTTTATCCACGTCATGGTCCAAAGAACCCAGTGTAGAGGCTGTCAAATGTTTATGGAATCGGTAGTCACAGGGTTAGGGTTAACTCCCACACCACACCCTGTCTAGCATTCTACACTGTACATGTAACAATTGAAATGTAGATAAGAATATGTTTCTCTCAAAATTTCTGTATTATTGTGTTGACTTAACTTTAAACCCCAATCTATTTAATCACAAAGTTTATCTGCCGTTTTTGCCAATAACAATCATGTATTATATTTATTCAGGTTAATGGTATGGATGTTACAAGTGCTACACATCAAGAAGCTGTGATGGCTTTAATCGCACCAACACATCAAATACGATTAAAAGTTAGACATGATCCCCCACCACAGGGATTAAAGGTAACATTCTTTTAAATGAGAAATAAAATCCAAGACCATTAATGATAAATGAGAGCTACTTTCAAAGGTTTCATTAAAACGAAACTAGATTCTTTCCATTTCCAGATTTCATTCTGTTGGCATCGTTTCTTTTAAATTTACATGTAGATCCCTTTAGTGAACCCCAAAAGTGATGTAGAATCTTTTGATTCAAAATGGCAGTCTTTCACTTGCGTCTGTCATTTGTGTTGTACAACACCTACTTTTTGTTAATTTTTTGTCTGTAAATATTCTACAGGTTGCAATAATTAACAGATTTTGTTCAAATTCAGCATATTAATCATTTCAATAACAGGGTGGTACCTATTTATATTGTTCCATATCCAACCCTCAGGGGCAGAGCCACGTCCAATTTTTGTGTTTATCGTCTAAAGGCTGCGATTCTGAATGGATCATCTTGGAACTTTGCATATTTATTCCTTATACCGTAAAGACAACAACTATTTATTTTGGTGCATGCCCCGAAACCCTGGGACGGTGTCACCCACTTTTTTGTTAGCTTTCTTTGCCTCTTGTCATATTACAATCATTGCAACCATTTCATATTTCATTCTCTTCATTTTAAAAAGTACCATATCAATCAACGCAGGAATGTGGACGTATATTGCAGCGTCAGCAGTGCTCTTGTTAGATATGAGCATAGAATTCCAAATGACCCCATTCTCAACAAATAAAATATGAGTTTTCAAATCTATAGACTCAAATCTATAGACTCAGCGAACAATAGCTCAAATTTTGCTCAAAATATAATAATTAATTGATGTTCATATTTTAAATTTTTTAAATTAGGAATTGGTTGTGAATAAATTACCGGGTGAAAAATTAGGCATGAGTATAAAAGGTGGTATAAAAAATTACTCCGCGAATCCCATGGATAAAAACGATGAGGGTATATTTATATCTAGAGTAAGTATTTTGTTACCATCTCAGGACTATTTATTGTGATAATTTATGCACAAATGGCATAACAAAACATAGAAATCAAAATAAGCATTGTGAGTAAGCTGTGAGCAGCTTGTTAGACGTGCTGATTTATAATTTAACCAAGACTCTTTTTTTATCAAATCATTGCTCATAATGGTTATCCACCATTGGAATGGTTTTATTCAGGTATAAATGTTTTATATATTTTGTTGATCAGGAGACTTCTTTGTAAAAATCTAAAGTCAATAGATTTTGACTGATTGATAAGGACCATGATTTTTAAATGAGATAGGAATATTTCCTTTCAATTAATGGCTTTTATTTATTTGTTGATAGATAAATGAAGATGGTGCTGTTGCTAGAGATAATAGGTTAATTATAGGTCAGAGAATATTAGAGGTATGTTTTATTATGGTTTTGTGAGAGTTTTGTTCATTATAAACTGGAAAGGATCTGATATTTGCAAACATCAATAGTTATTTTTGGGTCTAACTGCATAGATGTGTCTGGATCCAAAATGAATTCATTGTAACCTAATACTATAATCATTTCTCGTTATTTTCATACTTTTGATGATATGCAAATTGATTTCCTTATTAGGTAATACCTGGCCTTGTAATTTCCACATTAATGTAATCTTCAGCCATCACTTTTATATATCTCACTTTCTTCATTAGGTGAATGGTCAGAGTCTGTTAGGAGCTACTCATCAAGAGGCTGTGAGAGCGTTACGTAGTGTTGGAGAGAAAATGAGTATTATGGTTTGTGATGGCTTTGATCCTACAGCTAGTACGTCAGAGTTATCTTCTCCAGGAAGTCCCGTAGGCTTTTTTGCATCCTCGCGACAGGGATCAGTATCGAGTATAGATCGTGAAGATACAGATACAGCCGTTGTGAAAAAAGTAAGTTTGAAAACAAGTTCTAGGTTTTGTTTTTTTCACAAATTAAATGTACCTGTCTGTTAAGCCATTCACTCAAACTATAAAACGCAGATTTCAATTTTAGCTTGAAATTTCACTCTCCGAATTTTTCATCAAATTAAATGAGCAAAATGCACTGATTTCACTTTAGTTTTGTAAATTTCACTTATCAAGTTTGCTATAATTAATTACTTGTAGGTGTGTTATTTACCTTGTGGGTGGGATGGGTGTTCTAAGATTTCTATATTATTATGCTACTGGATATTATTATTAGTCGGATGCTATGAAATAATTCCAAGGATGCCTTAGAGGCCAAACTTACAATCTGATTTGTACACAGTGTCTTATGTTCATGAGACAAAGAAGCTTATTGATGTTCAATGATTTCCAGTAATTACTGTTAAGAGTTATGGTTCTTGATCAAATTTGAAAATTATATTTTATCAGTTTCCATAAAAGATGTGTAATCTAAGATTTCGAGCAAGGGCTGGCCGTTCTTGCTGTAATAGTTGAAAATAGATAATGAAAAAAAATATATTGAAAATTTCATTCAAATTACTTTATTTTGGGCAAAGATATATCGCAGGTCATTTATTATCGTAGCAACGGTACTTGGCAAGCGCGACTAAGTCTTGATTACCATTTTATCATTAAATTTTAATCTCGCATATGAGCAAATCCATTTAAATTTCATTCATCCGGTGGTCTAGAGAGTTGATTTTCGGGCTTGTCATGTGAATAAATGTTAAAATAAAAAGTTTTGAAGACAGAAAAAAGATCTGCAATAGTCAGATTTAGCGCTTAGTTACATAATGCAACTTTAAGTTATCTGACTACCAGTATATGTTTTGTTTAAGTTCTAGCAGCTTGTTAGATTAAAAACATTTCTGGTAATTACTTCATGGGTTGTTTTAATGTTTTATAAATTCTCTCATAACATAAAAGAACTGCTTGTTTCTATCTGTATTGAAAACTTGTGTTATCAATGCTTGAGGTTTTGAAACTCGCGTTGGACCTGAGCTTTTGAAATTGATCTGTTTTTAGGAACTGAGCTTTTGAAACCTGATTTTGTAATTTTAATTTTTACAACTCTGCCATCTTGAGTTTTAATGACTTGAGTTTTAGAACTTCCGTTTTTACATATTATATGATTTTGATATGAGTTTGCAACTATAAACTTGGGTTTTTATAACTGAGTTTACAATATTGTTTTTTCTGAGCTGTCTTTTACCACTTGAGTTTTTACGAATGATGTCATTTTAGGAAGTTGAAATGTTACATGAAACGGCTCACTGGGAGAAAGAAGATTTTGATAAATTGGTAAATAAAACACCCAGCAATGCATATAACTATATATCTTCATGAATAATATACATGTAATATAGAAAACGGCTTTCTCTATCGGACTGCCATAATAATGTTCAGCTTTCATTACTGAATATAGTATTGCTTAATATCTTCTGCTAATTTCTAATCCTTCATAACTCTTGTTGGAGTTTTATTTACTATAGATTGTAAAAAGATGAAAATTAGCATGTACATGTAGGTCTCTGGTAATGTGAAAAGCTTGATTAGATTGCTAGAGAATGTGAAGCAATAGCAACAGAAAATGTTCATGCATTAAAAATTCAAATTAAATAAAATATGTAAAGGTTTCAGATAGATTACAAATAAATTGTATGAAAAAACAAAATACGGAATCAGAAAATATATGTGAAAATTCAAATCACAGTGTGCAAAATGGAAAGTTTGAAATGTTATTCCTGTAAAGTTAACATTGAAATATATACCGTACATAGCTGTTTTATAATATTTAAAAGCTTCAATTAGATTGCTAGTAAACGAGAATGGATTTCATCTTTTTGAAAGACATGAGGTCACACAATGTACATATATTTTTTTCTAATATTTAAAAGCTTCAGTTAGATTGCTAGTGAATAAGAAAAAAAAGATAGCATCTAAAAAGTACTAATTCAAGCTATAACTTTGTGAATAACGGATGACTTGCTACTCTATTTAGATAACTGTTTTCTTAGCAAATATACCATGCTCTATAAAGTTTATTCTCTATCTTACTACATAACACATTCTACTTCTGTAGCTTCTATTTTATGTCTGTAGTTTTAAAGACCTGCTTAAGAAAAGTTTTCTGGCTTCTTTGACCTTGATTAGACAATAGATAATCAAATGTCATGATAATCATAGTTTCGCGTAATTTTTTGTGTGGCAAGTTTTGATTGGTAGGTTGTTTTAGACTTATCTAATCATATTCTGTACATTACTGAACACGCCCTATAAAGAAATGTTTTTGGATGAAGCAGAGTGATGTTTTTAGTAATGTTTTGGATTGGACAAAACAAATGCAAATCGAAAAAACCTGGGTGTTTTCTTAATTTAAAAGCCATTTCTCATTCGCTTTCATTTTATCATTATGTTGTGTTGGTACTTGTGTACAGCCAATAAATAAGCAAAACTTTTCCAATCACCAATACATCAACCAGTGATCTATTTGGATGTATAGTAAGTTTTAAGTGTATTATTGATTAGAAATATTAATTAATATAAAACTGGTATTTATATCTGTTTATTTTAACAGGAAAGATTAAAGAAGGAACGTGAAGAAGCGGCTAAAAGACTTCCGTCAGAATTAGTTGATGAAGCTAATGCTCAACGGGAAGTTTTACAGCGTGAACATGCTCAAATACGTGGCCCAGAAAGTCCTAAACAGGTAAAAACTGTAATTATTAAATGATTTCAAGTAGATTTCTGTGACTTGTAGTAGGTAATACATAAGCTCAGAATACATGTAAGTTTACACTAGACAAAATATTAGCGCTTTTTGAAAGTAATGCAACCTGTTGAGTGCAAGTTCAACCTCATTTCTCTTTCCTCATATTGATAATGAGCAAATGCTCACACACACAGTTTCTCAGGACTGTTTGTTATCCAATATCAATTAAGGCTAATGGAATTCGATCATCCAATGAAATAAAACATTATTGAAACACTATCAAATAACATGAAAAATATTGATTTTTGGAGAGACACAATTTCAAGAATCTGAAAATGCACCAAAACACAATCCCAAAATTTGAATAATAGAATAGTAAAATCAACAATTATAGTGACCGCTGTAAATGACATTTATATAGTTATAAGTTTAATATGGTAATAAGTATTGATTGATATTAATGATATTTAAAGTATAAGAAATATGTATTAAAGTTGTTGATATATGATATCTGTTATAGACAGCTGTGATTGAACAACAAGTGCCTGAATTACCTACATCTAAACCTCCTGTTGTAAGTACATAGTAAACTATATCTTTTCATATTTAGTTATTTACTCCAACAGTTGAGTAAAAACAGGTAATTCCAAGGATAAAACATGAACCTACTATGAAGTCATCTCCACCATTCTCCACAGCAGAAAAATGCCATGTTTGATTATGTCTGGATTTAATGGTACTAGTTGAACTATGACAGAACTCCTCACCATTTGATTGCTGTAAATTTGAAATGTCTGGATGTCGCAATCAAGTATTCCATTATTAATATTACATTAATTCTTGTACAATATGCCAATATCCACATACTTCATGTTACCTGTGTGGTGACATTAGTGACAGTACAAAACAGGTCAACATAACTTTATTCAATAAAACAAATCTACAGGTAAAATGTAAGAGTTAGTCATATAGACCAAAATGAATAAATAGGTTTTTGATCGTCTGTAATCAAAGAGATACTGGTTCAAGATTTGGTGAATATTTTCCAATTCTTTGTAATGTGAAATGGGATTTTGTTAATTTCCCCTGCCCCCTGAGAGTCTCTAAATCTAGTTACTAGGATTGTCAAATTTCCAAAATAAATAAAGATGAGATCAATAACTGAATGATTCATAGATAGTTTGAATTTGAAAACAACAAAATTCTCCTCTCTCACATTGCAAGTACCATAGTTTAGGACAAAAAGTATGTTAGTCACAGAATGGCATATGTTAATGGGACATTAAGTCCTATTCCATTGCATACTAGAACTCTACAATACTAACAGTGTCTGTCATATTTAACAGTCTATATTGCCAGAAGAATTTTAACTTAATACTTATGATTATCCTGAGGTTGAATTGAAATAAGAATGTATCCATGCAGTCTGAAGGTGGTTGACAAATGCATATTGAAATTAATACAAGCTGCCGCACCTCTTTCTAAAGTAAAGAAATAGATTAAATGTCAGATAATTACAACATTGCCCACTTTTAAATGACATTGATTAGCCTTTCATCAGTCATTATGTTATTGTTTTAAGGGGTGTTATTTTTTTTATTATAATACAGATGTATTTGTGGAACTACCCACTTATTTTGTGTTATTTTGCGCACAACTTAACTTCTACCTGGCGCTTGGAGAGGCATTATATTTTATGATTTTAGAAATTAATTGCGACTGGTTAAATTTTGTAATTTTTCACTTTACAGTGTACCTTTTCTCGTTATTTCCTACAAACTTAGGATATCATAGAGTTAGAAATTGTCTGGCAATATATCCCAGGTACAGCTCTAAACCTTTCTCATATTGAATCGGTTTCTTGTGCATTGATGAATTTCAGTTTTACAATTAAAGTAGTTTATTTTTTAGTTTGGCATTATTCTCTATTAAATTAGCCCCCCCCCCCCCAATGTATCTTAACTCATTTTCTGTATGTTTGTTTATTGTTATTAATAATTAGATTAAATTAATTTTATTTCTTTAATATATTATAGTTTATTTGAAAAGTTTCAATGCAAAACACGGTATATCCCTTTCAGTTTTATGTATTTGGAGTAAAGGGTATTTAAATTTTGAGTAAGGCATATTTAATATTGTATACCACATCTTATGCCAGATATTTAGTCAATGTATAATATGTGGCATATACTAAATTTTTATATGTGGCATATACTAAATTTTTGTATGTGGCATATACTAAATTTTTGTATGTGGCATATACCACAACTTCTAAATTTGGACCGTCTTTTAGTCCTGTTGGTGTAGAAAAGTAGAAGATTAAACCACATTTTATTTCTAAATTTGGACGGCTGATTCTATTGGTCTTTCCACTTTATTGACGAAAACTATCATTGCTAAATTCTTAAATTGACCTAAGATATCTCACGATCATCATATTTTCATGGGAATGACATAACCTGCATTTGCATTTAGGCTCTTCAGTTGTTTGTTAGCCTTTTTGTTGCTTTTTTTTGTATGTTTTTTATTTTTTTTGTTTACGTGCATTTTGTTTTTGTTGTGTGTGTATGTATATTGACAGTAAAGTCTGTTTAAACCAAAACCCTTTTTTTTTTAAAGACTTGCCCTTTACATTTTTAGTTTTGGAAATTATAAAATCTTTTTAAAAACGTCTTACATTAACATTTGCTTTGCTTTGGTCTTTTCATAATAGAAAATCAAAGATTATTTCTTTCAGGGTTTTAGTGTTTAAATATTAATTCAAATCAGACGTATGTTAACGTTTCTGTTCCAGTCACTGATTCAAAATCATATGGCTGAAGTAGGGCCATGGCCTCTCAACTAGTGTAGAATGTTCCGAGGTCATATCCCAGAGGACATTCAGGACTTTTCAGACCTGGTTATCTCTTGTCAGTATTGGCAACTATGGAGAAAGTATGCCTAGTCATTCAAATGGAAGGGAATACCAAGGTCCACCGATGTGCATGTAAAACAATCCTTGGCAGTTGGAATTTGAGAGGAGTGGGCAGAAACACTGTACAGACAAAATTCTTTCCCTAGCATTGAACACAAATACCGTAAGGATGAAAAATGATACATGCTAGTTGCAAAATGACTGATGAGACATTAAATCACATTTCATTCCATTACATCCAATTAGCTTATTGTCTAATGTCCCATCATTAACTGTCCAACCTCGTGGGTTTTCTCCGGGTTCTCCGGTTTCCCCCCACTGTTAAAGACCCCTACACGTAAGTGAATTATTGAAATAAAATTAAACCATATGTTAGTCCCGAAATGACCTAGTTTGTGTCGAGTGGACGTTAAACCCCATTTCTCTCTCTCTCCCCATCCTTAACTGGGGTGTTGTGTGCTCTAATACATCTACAATAGTCTACAAGGAGTAGTGTTGTTAATCTCAAAATGACCAGATTAGAGTGGATGCTGAAACACCAATTTTCTCTCTTTTCCCTATCCTTACCAATTGTAGCTAAGTGGACCAGGCTTGATAATCACTTAATCAGACTTTGCTGTCATGTGCATCTTCCTTTGCATGGTGTGTGAACTTTAAACTTTGAACTTTGCTCTTTAATTGCCTGCAGCCTGCCAAACGAGGCCCTAAGCCTCCTGTACCACCAAAAAAGGTTGTGTTAGTTCCGCAAGTTTCCCTGGAAGAGGAGGTAGATCCACGTCGACAAGCCAAACATCCAGCGGGAAAAAACTTATTAGCCAAGGTAATGATTTTAATCATGCAGTGTTGATATTATTACCGTGACTTTATGTTTTGGTTATTCAAGGCTTTAGATCATTTTATTCTCTTTGAAATTCTTTTTTTCTCTTGAAGTAGCAATACTCTTATTAATTTATAAAAATCAACCCAGTCATGTCTTAAAACATACAGTTATCAACAAACTATTTGAATCCTACAAACTCACACATTTCTAAAATATAATGTATGAAAACTCTAATTCTGAAATAAGTAGTCAACAAAAATAAAATTTGTTTATCTTAGTTGTCTATGGGTAATTGAAAACCTTTAAATTTTGAATGTACATATACACTTCAAGAAAAATTAATAGACACAACAAATTATTAAAGAATACAGCACATAAATTTCTAGAGTAGATTTATTAAATGACACATTTCATTTACAAATGTTGCATTTGTCTAAATTTGCATGAATGTCATTTGAATTTGCATATGGCTTTTTAATTCTAGCCACAATGATTTTGTATTTAATTTAT
Source organism: Patella vulgata (assembly GCF_932274485.2). Lineage (NCBI taxonomy): Eukaryota > Metazoa > Mollusca > Gastropoda > Patellidae > Patella > Patella vulgata. Next base: position 68,192,752 of record NC_065879.2, on the reverse strand, counting down.
ATAATGTGCGAACCTTTTTAATTTCTTTGTGTGATATGCTTATTGATTTTGTTTGTGCATTTATTTTTTACTTCTTTTTTGCTATGATTCTTTAAAGGAGAAGTCTCAGTTTCCACTGGTTTTCCTCAAAAATAAATCTCTTTAAGTATGCAAATAAAATAAATCTCTTTAAGTATGCAAATCAAACACCAAAATGAGAAGAAATATCCTTCTGAACTGTTCTCAGAAACAGTTTATAAGGATTCTGTAACTCTTTTAGAACACTTGCCTCAAATTTTTCAATTAAAGTGTTAAATGTCACTATTTGATAATGTTTGTAATCTTTGCTGAGAATGTAATTTAAACACTGAAATAATCTGTAAATTTTATTACTTATTGGGTGTGAGGGGGGGGGGGGATGTTGTTACTTTTATAGGTATTTGCTTGTGACTAGAATCAAGGGTTCTTAAGAGCTTTTTTATAAAGAATGAACCAGTTTCATCAATGGAAAAATGTCTGGGATTTCTCCTTCAAATGGCAACCTATGTTTAAATCTTAACTAACATTTGTTTTATGAGTTAGTCTTTAACATATTTTCGGTGTGTTTTGTGTTTTCAGCAGATAAAAAAAATAGAAGAAAAGGTTGGTTGAACGTAGTACGAAAACTAGTTTAAAATCAATTTTTTTAAATATAATTACTTTTCTTTAACAACCTTGATTTTTCTTTATGAATAATATTTTAACATTAATCCCTTTTATTAAAATATATTATTATCACAAATACTTTATCACTAATTGCCGTAATCAGATAATATTTATTATTTCAATGGATTGTGTGCCACGTCATTTTCGGTTGAAATTTCTCCTAGATTTCTTAATGTTCTCCTTGGATTGCTATCAATAAATAATGAATAATGTGGATAATATATTATTGAGAATGGAGAAATTAGCCATTTTCGTTTCTTTTAACAATGTTAATAATTGTAAATTCTAACAAATTGTAAGAATTAACAAAATAACATACAAAATTAGTCATCTAACAGTAGTTTATTTTTTAAAATTGATTTTTAAGGTGATGGATTGCTTTATATATGTATTCAATATAGAAATGTAGATTATTTAAAAGAATTTTGCAGTGCAGATGTGGAAGCTGTTTTGAGAATTCAATTCTGTGACATAATTGGAGAGAATTTACCTGTTAGTCAATATACATGCCATGGGAAGGGGTATGGAGCTTTGAAATTTCTGGTCGAAAATGCATGAAGCTTTAAAATGCATGGAAAAGTATGCTTTTAGTTATGAAAGTTGTGTGGATTTTAAAGTATGAGTAAACCTCACATTCACAAACTTGTTTTAATGTGTTTTAGACTTACATGTATTAATCAATTATCAATTCATTTTTTCTTGTAATTACAAAGTTGGATTGATTAGATGGCCAGTTAAATGTAACATAACTTTTAATTTTCTTGGCCTGATGATTATATTTCTAAATAATTACTGAACTACTGAGTAATTGAGGAGCAGCAACATTTTAAATATGTTGTGAAAGTTCATTTATATTGAAATGAAAACTACATTTAATGAATGTCTGAAAGTGTTGTGCCGTCAATTATTCACAATTATTTCAATAGAACATATGTTGTGGTTTCTATCTGACAATGACAGGCCATGCTTCATCAATAGATCTGTTGTTATCTCTTTATTGATTGGATGTAATTAGACATGTGACTTGTGTATTTAAGGCGGTCATGCATCAAAAGACACCTGAGCCTTCACATGCATTTATCGATGTGTTGTAAAGCAACTTGTTGCCATGGACATGCAGAATGTCTTGACAGAGATAGTGATTATTTGTTTACAGCGATTAAGCAGAGCTGTGATACTAGCCACTGAAATGTACAAGGCCTTATTCCATTTTTTGGTCATGTCCAATATATGTTGATTTGACATGGACAATGCTCCCATGAAGAGAAACACAGTATGGTTTAGAATCTTGAGAATACAGTGCTTATAAAGTCATAGGACTAATATTAGTATACACAATAAAGTGTTAACACTTGTGTATTTGATGGATGAAAAAGTCTCCTGGATTCTCCTTGTTTTTCCATTCCATTCTATTCTGAGTATTTAAATTCAAGATTGTATGTCGCTTAATTTATTCCTTCCATTAATTTCATTGGTGACTTGGTCGTTTAACCTTTGATCCTAATAACAATTTAGCGTTGCATAAATTGATTGGCGGGTAATTGACCATTTGACTTTGTATTGTGACTATTGATTGGCTAATGAAATATTTCCTGAAATGATTAGCATGTCACTTTGACTTGGGTCTGTCATTCTGACCACTTGATAGATCAATATCCATATAAGGTCGATCAAGTCTCTTGTAGCAAACATGATTATTGAAATCACAGATGTGTTACACTGATATTGTAGTCGTAAACAGTGGTGTATGCAAAATTTATGAACTGGGGCCACAGATTGTTTCAAATACTTCAATAGATAGTGGGTGGGTGGCGGAGGATTGTCACAGCTTTTGAAGATAATATATTCCCAAAACAGCATTATTTTGATTGATATTTGACAAAGAAATATCCATGTGCACCCCCTCATTCCTCTCTCTAAATATGATACTGATTAGTCTTACCAAAATATACCTTGTTTGTCCAAAAATTCAAAATCATTCAGTTCTAACTAATTTCTTAGGGTTTGGTCATTTGAAGATTAATAAACTCTTCTTTCGAATTAGTCTATTGTGCTCTTTGGATCATAAGGTCTGTCATTAACTCAGGTGTCGTGGTTTCAATCCCATTCTTGTATTGGGCAAGGAGTTAGATTGCCTGCTTAGACTACTGTGTTTTCTCATCCTTCTGTTTTTCTCCTACTACAAAAGACCCATGCATACTTGTAACTATGGAAATAAGGAACATGTTATTCTCAAGCACAATATTAAAAGAGCTAAATCGCTAATATTTGGGAACTAGAAATGGACACAAATGGGTTGCAACGCATATGATATTTGTAATATGAATGTATATAAACTGATTTACATTCAATCGTTTCCGTTTTTACTCTTATTTCAAATCAGTTATGTTTGGCGAAATACACCTGAAGTCTCAATCGAATGACAGTCTCTAGTGTCTGGTTATTCCAGTCTACACCGATAGTATTTATTGTGCTGCTCTCCAGATAAGAATATGAGGTCACCGTTTGACATGACTTGTGGAATCGTTCTTTGAGTCCCTTGTTAAAATGGCGCTGAAACGCCCATCTTTTCTCGGTAAGATCACAACATCAATGTTGATTTAAATTGACAAATAATTTGTGTTTTCAACGTCGAAGACTTTGGATGATATTGAGTTAGAGACTTGGGTACTGTAAACTAAATCTCTTTACATTTTCTTCTGGTGAATTATTTCAACAAAGAGATTTTATTTCAATATCGACATATATAACAACTCTAATGGTTACCATTAATAAAATATTTAGTGACAAGAAAGGTTTATGCTAATCTGTTATCCAGTTATTGATTGGTTTAATGTAAATGTAGTAATTATATAAGGGTTATTACGATTGGATAACCTAATTGTTGTAAAAGGCTTTGATCTAATTATAGATAGAGTGGATCAATACATATTGTAATATCATGGGGATATTCATGGTAATAGAGTTTCTGTGAAGCCCAGGGGAATTGTTGTAATAAATTTTTATTGCATGGTTATTTTTAGCATCAATAAACTTAACATGCATTGAATCAAGAGGCTGTGTATGGTAGTGAAAGTTTCTCTAATACCCAATAGAGTTGAGTCAAAAAAAAATCATTTTTGTGCAAGAATTGTTTTTGCTCTATCAAATGTATTGTTGAGAATAATCGATCAAACAAGCCATTTATTTAATTTGACCTCGCTAGTATTCACATGAATAGCTATTTTTTGGATTTGTATATTTAAAATATTTGCCATGTTTGCCGATAAAAACCTATTGGGAAGGTTTTGAATTCACAATTCCAATACTACATGACAGTACATGTACCAGATCACAATGGAGGTAATCACATGAAAAAAATACATAAACTAAAAGTAAAATTGTGACACTAATTGGTAGAATTTCAGGATTTCGCTCTAGCCAAGCAAAAAAGAATCATTTAAAGAAATGTTAGTTCTTTGCATGAACAAAAGAACTTGGCCCACTCTTTGTCCCCCGCTATTAGGGTTGGGCGATGTACTGAAGGCGATTTAATGATATCGGACTTACTTAAAAATATCGAAAAACCGGTATATCTTGACAACCAAAATCATTGCGGTATGATAATTATCATGTCCCAATATTGGTGATAATACTGTGCGGTATCGTCACCTCAAGACAAGTGCAGCTGTAGTGCACAGTACGAAGTCGAAATGGCAATGCGGAGGTCACGATTGATACAAGGTCAAGGTCGGACAGTATTCACCCCAGTCGCAACTGTCACTGTGATGTAAATACCAAAAGTAGATTTTAGAACCCTAACAGTTCTGTTAACATACATGTATTATTGTTAATATTGTACTTTGACTAACGTGTAAGACATTCTATTGATAGAATTAAATCCATCTGTAAAAATAGCATTATTAAGTATCCATCATGGCATCTACTGAAGTTAGCAACAATAGTTTATGATCAACAAGCAACAATTTTCTGCCTAAGTATTCAAAATTCTTTAAGATACACGTATAACTGTATATCATGATATTTGATAAATTATTATCACAATATTTACCTGTAATATTTTTATTATCGTCCAACCCAACCCACTATATTACAAATCTTTCGGTGAGCAATATTAAAATCATTCCAGTCTACTATACCTGCAATACAAGTCTTGAATAGATATTAAAGTCTAGCAAAATAGATTTAGATTTTGGTACTGTTAATATTTGTGTTTAATGGTTGTATGGTTGATCTTGTATTGACCTGTATTGATTTCAACACATCTGAATTATTTCCAATAATTTTACTGTTGATTTTGGCATTCAGTTGCACAACTCTTCCTAAAGTAGGTGCAAATATTAGCATATTATAATGCATAGCTTTTTCATTATATCAGAAACCATTCTCAGTTTTATTAAAGCAAACTAGAATGACATAAACAGTAGGCTAAATAGCATGTATATAGTACTAGTAGGCCTACTCTAAAAAATACAATAATTCTCTGATCATTTTGCATAGTTGGCTGTGAAGACAATCCAAGACAATTACGGTATTTATTCATGGAAAACCATCATAGCTTCTGGAATATTTGACAAATATGCTAAATCAAAATGTGCAATATTTATAAATAAATAAATTAATATAATTTTACATTGATAAAATCATGTCTGGCTGTGACGTATTTGCCATGTATTATAACCAATTCCCACGCTCAATGCAACTTGTCTTGTCTGAGAGTCCAATATTCTATACAGTAATGCTATGTAAAAATCAATACTACTAGCACAATATTCACTGATATCACTACGCCACACCGTCTGCTAGTTTGTGTGACCTGGGACAAAGGAACCACAAGACTGAATCAGTCTGCTATGGAAGCATAAGGAGCTAAGGAGGGATTTTAGTTCAAGTCAAACTGCTTCAGGGTCTGGCGCTTGTGAATATAGGTCGAGTGTCTTGCAATCAGTGTGGAACTATTTGGGAAGAATTTGCATATTCTGCAATTTTGAATATTCTTGTGTTGCTGTGGAACTGTTAGAGTAAGAGTGGATGAAAACGGGTGATGCAATTGTTGCTTCCATATTTCTTAGTGAAGTACATTATTGATTTATTTTAAAAATTGAAGCAATTAGTAGATGGTTGTCATGATAATATGAAAATAATTTGATTTAGAAATTTTGGGATTTGAAATTGTGACACATGACAAAGTGTTGAATATTTTAAGTCAGACACTTAAGATATATGCAATTTACTGCCTCAAATATTATATTTTGTCGAAAAGCTGCAGTTTGTAAATTGCATTTGTACAATTGATGCTTATAGCTCGGGGCAGACAGATTTCAGAGACATATATTCACAAAGGGGATAGATTGTTAATTTTCTTAGTGACTGGGTTTATTTATCTGTTTTGCTGGAAGCTGATATTCTATTATTCCAAATAGAACTTCATATACGTATAGACTTGAATTGTTGGAGTTCATAAGCAACTAGATAATTGGTGTGTTTTGCTTCAAGCTAGAATACTATAAATTCAGAATTTGCTAGCTATATAGAATCAAATTATTTGCTGTTTTGCTTTGAGCTAATATATTATTAATTCTGTGTTGCAAAGACTTTATCATCCGTGATAATAATTCTAAGTTGGAGTAAGTTATTTGTGACGATAGCTGAAAGCTATAATATAACGAATCAGTGATTATATTGGTCTAGCATCTGACTAAGAAACTGGAAACGTGTTATTGAAGATTGATTATTCAGGAGTAATTAGAAGTAAACTAATCAACACTATGCAGGTATTATAATTTCCATGTTACTAGAATATCACAGGTTCAATTCCTGGCATGGACCAAGAAAATATTTCGAGCCCTGTTCCTACTTGTCTGGGGTAGAGCCCCTCCAAGGCTCATAAGTAAAGTGTTGCCTATTTATTTGTGTGGGACGTAAAACTGAGGCCCACATGTTGAGATTTGGAATTCAGTTAAGAGTAGACGGAGATACCACTGTTTTATCAAAATTCTCCTCGGTGTCGATGCACATGTGACCATAGAAAAATGACAGTATGTCCGTCGAAAAATTACCGAAGAATTGTGTGTGTCCTTCTATGTGTTTAATGTCTGCTTCCACAGAGGGTGATATTGCAGACAAGTTTTCTTACCTTTCTTATGCTTATCACACCTGCAGGGGTCTTTCCTGTGGGAGAAAACTGGAGTACCCGGTAGTAAACTCATAAGGTTGATATGCGCCTCTATCTGCAAGCCACATATATATGCTCACACAGGGATCAAAACCATGACCGCAAGCCAGAGGTGACTGGCTAGCTAGAGCTTGAAGCTGGACACTCTAGACCACTACTGCACTAGGCCATTCCAACCTCCCTGTATTGTGTGTTCATGAGATGTTTTAAAAACTCCATTCCTTTTGTGTCCTTTTGAAAATATTAACTGGAAAAGTGACCAAACATTTAATACTGAAATCATGCCTTGATGTTGTAGTAATTGTAGTGACATAAATCAAATAAATCAACATAAATTTTCTTACATTACGTAATTTAAGTTGACTGCACCTGTAGCAAAATTTCCATTTGCTCTGCAGTAACTATGCCTTTGTAGTGCTGTGTCCGTCTTACGTCAGACTAAAACTTGAAATGCTTATACATCTTTATGTTGGATTAATAATTATGATGTATTTAAAAGAGTAGAGTTGATTGTAATTATAACATTTATCAATAGTATAATACTTTCACCTTCTCAACTATGATTCATTCATTCTATTGATTATAAATTATTAATGTCAACAGCCGTACGCATACTATACACCATGATTAGTCTGTGTTCATCACTTTTAAACTAGTATTACATGTAACCCAGTTAACATGCTAGTTGGAAGATCAAACTTGTCTTGGTAAAGTTGACATCAAATCAGTCATTAGTCAGTGAAAAAAAATACCGTAGCTATGTAATAGTGCAGTAATTTCACCATGAAGTGTGGGTTTTGTCTTGTCTCCACAGAAAATGTGGGACGTTTCGTTCTTGCCCAAGAAAATGACTGAATTATACTCTTTAAAAAAAAGTAGGGGATATTCAGAAACAATAGAAAACTGCGGAAATGCACTGCTGTTTTTATTAGAGATAACCAGTGTATGTTAATAACAGGCCAATTGCCTACACATAAACATAAACAGTTCATATGGATGGGCGGCTTATCTGACGGCCCCATTTCACTCGCAAAGAGATACACTGTCGAAAGTGAAAATAGATTTTTTTGAATTTTGTCTTAATAATGAGTAATTGCTCCACCAATCCTCGTGGCATGCTCCTAATCAACGGTCCAATCACGATTTGGGGCAATCTGACCCACTCCTCTTGCAGTGCCATGGCCAATTCTTGTAGTGTTGTTGGTTGATGTTGACGTCGCCGAACACATTTCCCGATCAAATTAAACATAACACACTAAAGCAAAGATAGGCTGAACAGTAAATCTTATGCAAGAACCGATAGGAAAGCTAACATGGACAGGATAAACCAGCAAGCGGCAGTTTTCATCAACCCTTCCTTGAAGTGTCAAATTTGACAATGAACCCCTACCACATGTATGCCGCTATTGTGTGTCGCACATGCAGCTCAGTGTTTCTGTCGCGGCCATAAGTTCATCATCTGTGAACATACACTCAAACTATGTCAAGTGTCCATGACTATTTATCATATCACAACCTGCATAGGTATTTGCTTTTCAATATCCCCTACTTTTTTTGAAGATTATATATTGTTCTCACTTCTAGATCATACCCAGACCCTGCCTCAGCCGGTTTTATTGTTTTATTTCTCTACATGAACGTGATGAATAAGTTTGTATTAAATTTAATTGTAGTTTTAAAAGTTGTGCTAGTATATTAATAATACTATGCCATTTTTACTAAAAATAGCATGACAGTATCTGGCAATAACTCTGCTTAAATCCAAATTTTAATTCATTTCGAATGGCAAGTATACAGAAAAAAGGTGCATTATTCATTTCAGAACAAATTTAGACTTTGCCTTTTTTTTGTCTATTTTCAGAAGCACGAACGGGAGGCTGTGAATTTCACAGATAAGAAGAAGTTCTTTGAACAGGAGATAGAACAGCAGCACCATACTACCACACAAAAAACCAGTAAGCTACTCAATGGATCTGAATAGATATAATATTATATTCAAATGTAATAAATCATATTTGTTAAACATATTTAATAATCGTTTTAGGCTCACATAGCTACATGTACACCAAGTGTTTCACTCGGATGTTGTGGTCCACTCACGAATGTTTCTGTCAAGTAATATTTGTTAAAAATATTTAATATCTCAGTTTTGACTCACCTACATGTACGCGTAATATTTTTTAGAAATATTTAATAATAACTCGGTTATAGGCTCACTTAAGCTAAATGTACGCAAGAACCTCTGAAAATACACAGGGCTCACATTTGTTAAATAATTTGATATCTTGATTGTATACTTTTATTTAAAAAACACTGATGTTATGGTCCATATATTGTATATTTAAGGTACACAGCTATTAGATTCCAATTTGTGCTATTAAAGTCTATAAAATCTCATTTTGCACCACTGAAAACAATTGAATACAGATTACTGAGAAAATCAAATTTTACCATATAAAATAATAACAGTGCAATATATTATTTTTCTTTTTTAAAAATCCCCATAAATTATACAATCCAAAGTTGTCTTACCTGGACACATTTACTTCGGATAGAGGATAATCAACTCAGATTTTTAAACTCATATCATGTGATTAGTATTAATTTTTTATCTTGATACTTAATACATTTTTATAAGAAATGAAAGTAGAAAAGTGTAATAACCAGTGGAGACGCAACAGTAAAGATAGAGTCAGTACATGTATATAGCCGTTTTGTTGATGGGTGCAGAAAATGTTATAACTCATAGGTCCTTCACAGATTTGATCCAGAATTCATCCAGGTCTTGGAATGCCTGGAAAATAATCTTGCATAAGGCTCACAAATTCAATCATCTTCGATTTGATTCAAAACTAGAGTTGTAAGAACATAAGTCAGTGGGATTGTCACGATATTCACTTGAAAGGAAAATCCTTAGTGGCTGTTTGATGGAAATATGAAAATAAATCACAAAATTTGTCTATCGAGTATCGGTACTTCTGGTTTTCTGCAATCGGGTCATAACTGATTGTTAACTCCCGGCGAAAAAAAACCCCCACCGAACCATGACTCGCGCATGGCATTCATCACTAATACTGGTAATTGGAAAGTTATAAAGACTGCTTTTCTAGTTATCTAAGCCTGGATGAATTTTATTATATATTAAGTGAGGAGAAGAGTTATTTATAGTTAAATAATTAAATCAGGTTTACTGTTGAAATTGATTGTATATATACAGTATGTATATTATTATATAGTATGTAATTAATGGAGAAAATTTTTATAGCTAATTATTATTATTTAATTATCGTTGTATTCATTAAAAACTCAACATTTGTTAACAATATGGACAAATTGTTTATATTGGTCATATCAAACAAGTTTTAGTTATGGACACATTAAACAGCTTTTTGGCTGTAAATATAATGTCTATTAAAGATCACACTAAAAAAAACCTGTTACCACATTCTATGTGAAAACAAACATCTTTTTTAAACTTTAAAAAAACCCTCTTCAGAACACTAAGTGATGTATCACTGTCATCTTGGGGGGGGGGGGGTTTGTTTTTTTTACTTGTTACCAAAAACTGACATGTATATTACTCAACAGTCAACACCCTGGACCCATTTACTATTTTTCCTATTGTTAACAAATATTTATGTTTTAATGGACAGCAACACTGGAATCTTTTCTATGTTTTTATCCGCTGGTCAAATGTTTTTCTTTTTTTTAAATCCTTCATTTAAATGGCTTTCTGTGTTTTTCTTGTTACATTCAAAGTCTGGTTTTTCTGTGTTTTCTCTTGGATTGAAAATTGTGCTCCAGATCCCATCACTCACATTCAGGAAATTTAAATTTTTAAAAAAATGTCATTTAATACCCAAAATTATTGTTAATGATTATTGGAAATTATTGTTTCAACAATGAAGATTTTACACATCTTGGAATGTATTTTAAAATGAAATTTTTAAAATATGGGAATCGTAAATTTGTTATTTAAATTTAAATTTGCCACAAATTTGTTACAATTAAATGCATTACCGGTATTTATAGTAATCTGATTGAGTAAGTGCATAAGATTTCGGAGCATGTAAAAACCAGATTAATGATTTTAACTATGCAATTCTGTTACTGTGTGAAAGTAATGTAGGCTATCATTTTATTATACGTCCACATTCATAATGTGAACGTATTATGCCGTCGCCCCTGTCTGTGTGTGTGTGTGTGTGTATGTATGTATGTGTGTGTGTGTGTGTGTGTGTGTGTGTGTGTGTGTGTCTGTGGTTCGCCTACAGGGCGCAATTCTTCATGGATTTTCTTCAAACTTGGTATACTTATTCCTTATACCCCAAGGAAGATCCCTATTGTTTTTGGTGCATGCCCGACCCCCCGGGGCAGAGCCACGCCCATTTCTAGTATTTGTTTGTTTGTCGTCTACAGGCCACATTTCTTAACTAATAATCTTGAAACTTTGCATACACATTCTTTGTACCCTAAGGAACATCCCTATCGTTTGGGGTGCATGCCCAACCCCCAGGGGCAGAGCCACGCCCATTTTCTTTTCGTGTGTCTTTGTGTCGCCTACAGGGCGCAATTCTTACTGGATTTTCTTCAAACTTGGTATACTTATTCCTTATACCCTAAGGAAGATCCCTATTGTTTTTGGTGCATGCCCGACCCCCAGGGGCAGAGCCACGCCCATTTCTAGTATTTGTTTGTTTGTCGTCTACAGGCCACATTTCTTAACTTATAATCTTGCATACACATTCTTTGTACCCTAAGGAACATCCCTATCGTTTGGGGTACATGCCCAACCCCCAGGGGCAGAGCCACGCCCATTTCCCATTTTCTTTTCGTGTGTCTTTGTGTCGCCTACAGGGCGCAATTCTTACTGGATTTTCTTCAAACTTGGTATACTTATTCCTTATACCCCAAGGAAGATCCCTATTGTTTTTGGTGCATGCCCGACCCCCAGGGGCAGAGCCACGCCCATTTCTAGTATTTGTTTGTTTGTCGTCTACAGGCCACATTTCTTAACTTATAATCTTGCATACACATTCTTTGTACCCTAAGGAACATCCCTATCGTTTGGGGTACATGCCCAACCCCCAGGGGCAGAGCCACACTTTATATACTTATTCTTTGTACCCTAAGGAACATTTATTAATAAGTTATACTCTAAGGACAGGAACTATTGATGTTGATGCACGACCCTCAACGCTAAACAAACCAAAAGCCTAGCCTTCTTGACAAAGTACCTTGTCAATCAAAGCAGAATTGGAATGTGGACGTATATTGTAGCGTTAGCGTTATGTTTGAGAAAACCACGCAATAGATTCTTTTTAAGCTTAAAATAGTTTTTTGTTTTCTTTTTTTAAAAGTGTTTTTGGGGATATTTTTTGTTGTTGGTTGTCAATTTATAGATTAGACTTGTTTGCTCCAGCCCAAATTGTCTCTACTGTAACTATCTGTTGGCTAGATACAAGGATGAAGCTGAAACGTTGATGTGTGTTATAGCAGCGATTGGCCTCGGTAGGATTTATCATGCAGAATTATTATTTAAACTGACAAAGCTAGCATTGAATCTTGCAAACACAATGTGAATGTGAATTTCCTCTTAACCCATTACATGGCATACTGACAATTGAGGCTTTTTGATCCAGAATGCTGCAGGTAGAGCAGAGATAATTTGTGCTGGAGTGATCAAGAAAAGTTAGATATATTCAAGTCTTATAGCTGATTGGAAAAAGTGGTGAATTGTGTTGCTTAGAAAACTTTACAAAATCAACAAACATTTTGTATTTTGGTGAACAAAATGATTGTCTTTTCTAGTACAGTTTGGTTTATTTAGAAAACTTGAATTTATCTTATCTGAGGTATTTTCAAGGCATTACACTTCCTATAAAATTAAAGATACATCAATCCATTATTGTAAAATCAGCTGCAAGACATACACCCTTGGTGGAGGCTCAGTTTTCAGTCAGACTGGGTAGGGACTTTTACATCTTAAAGATACATTATGGGAGATTACATAAAGAGCTGGCATTTCTCACTATAATAGTTAAAAACTAGATAGTTTCAGTCAAATTGATCCGTTCTGAACCGAGAATTTAGCAATTGAATTTTAGACCTAGCATCGATCATCATTACTAAAGTCGGTACTAGACAAAAAAAATCAACAATAGTCTCGATTATCCATTTTTTTTATTTAATCATCAATGAGCGTTGAGCAGCAGATCGGATTCAAATCCAGTAGATATTGCAGGCTAGCAATGACATCAAGAGTTGATTATGGTCTGGATAAGTTAATTTATGTCTACTTAATAATTTAGATAGCATTTCAGGCCTAAAGAAAGAACTGCAATAGGCAGATTTAGCTCTTGCATAATGTATGTTTAAATCATATAAAAATCCTTCACAGAATAACAATACTATTGTTGTAAGCTTCTCTATAGAAATGTAGTACAAAAAAACTACAATGCCGCTGTTTCAACTAAAAGCTGCCCGGGTTATATTCTGCACTGGCTTTTTGCCGCTGCACACTGCCACTGCAACATATTGTACACCTGTATGAAAGCCCTCAAATAAAGTGGACTCATCAGAAATAGCAAAGTTTAATAGGGGGTGGTGTTGTAACTATGGCTAAGGATGAATAGATGGTATCCATGGAACCAAAGGGAGTGGGAAACGTTAAACTGTAATTTAAATAAGACTAATAGGGAGGAAGAGAAGCTACAGATGTAATATCTAATTGAAGGGGGATTGGATATCCTTGAAAATATAGTTTATCCATGTTAGTCACCATTGCAACTGTCAAGATGGTTGTTTTGGGTTTACTAGAAATCAAATCGGAACAGGAAAAAAATGTGAATGTTGATGTTGTGTAATCATTGTGGAAATATCTTTCTTTTCTTTTTTTCAAACCACAAATTGTTGGTTTTCAAGAATATTGGTAGTTTAGTATGTGTATTCAAAAGTAATTTCTCTTTATCTTTTCTCTTTTTGGAATGCCATTGTTGTAAATTTATGTTTCATATCAATGTCTAAATGTTTTTAAGCTCACTGAATATTATCTTAAAGTACCAAAACATCATATTATTATGAATTGTAACTATTTTCAGAGACCAATCTGTGTTTTTACTATCATCTCTTTTTCGTCTGGGTTGAATAGTCTATCTCAAGAACCTGTTGTCTTCCTTTTTAAATATGAAGACAAAAGAGTATAATAATAATTCTTAAATATGGAAAATTGGTGTATGGTAGCGATTGCTTACCTAGTCAAAATATCCTGCCATAGGTACCAAAAATGTTCTTTTTATGTGCTCACATTAGAGTATATTTGACTAGTCTTTAGTGGAACCCTATCAAAATTTCACACTCGTACAATGGTTCTTTGTTGAGTTACTGCCCCTGTTTCCAAAACCTTACAAGCATTCTACAAGTTTAGGCATAGTTATTATGATAAGTTATGTGATTTGAAAATAGTAGATATAACATAATTTCGGTCAAACTACATGATGTCAGTGGCAAATGGAGAAATCTTTGTGGTGGTTGGGTTGGATGGCCGAATGGTTGTCACGTGTGTGCTGTATCATAAGGTCTGTCATTGAGTCAACTGGTTTGGTTTCGATTCCCGGGTTGTACGTGACCAGGAGTAGGGTCGCCTGTCCAACCAAGTGGGGTTTCTCCGGGTCCTTTGGTTTCGTCCCACTGCTAAAGACCCCTACGCACAAGCGAATTATTGAAATAAAATTGGACCACATGTTAGTTCTGAAATGAACTAGTTTGTGTTGAGTGGACTTTAAACCCCATTTTCTCTCTCTCTCTCTCTCTCCCTCTCTCTCTCTCTCTCGTGGTTGGCTTCGTTCCAGAGATAGTGAGTTCACTGATTGGTTATAAAAAATAGTCACAATTTCAGTATGATGATTTACACATAATGGCATATTTGAGGTTATTTCCACGATGTTTATTTACAGCAAAACATTTTAGCTATCTTGCCGATCATGAAATAGCCAAGATGAAACAGGAGGAAGGTATGTCCGCAATTAATCTGAGTTATCTGCCCCAACATTTTTTAAATTTCAAGAAAACTTTATGTTAGGGGTCTTGGGGTCTATATGATAGTTATTCTGGGGACCTGGGGTTAGTGATAGATTACAATCTTGTTTTCGTTTATTTTTACACTTCATTCATACCATCTCAAACTTTCTGTTGTAACAGTGTCCTGCCAGTCCAAGATAAAAAAAACCCCCAAAAAATCCTAATTTTAATCAGATTGGTTGATGAGATACACTGGTCAAACGCATTGTGATGAAAGGTGGGATCTCCTAACCTTAAGATGAGTGCTTGTGGGATGAATTACCAGGGTTCACTGATAGTTCTTTCAGTTGCTTATTGCCAGTGAGAATTCAGCACTTCGATTCTTTAAGATCCTGGTAGTACTGGTACTTGTGAAATAAAGAAAAGTAGTTAAGGGAAAAAACAGGGATGCCAGATTGGGATAGAACAGGGACAGAATAAAAGTCTTAATTATTTAACATAATATGTTAGTTCTTAACAATTTCTAGATTCTAACATTCACTCATTCTCTCCATGGTTTCAGAATTAATAAGTAGATTAACATCTTAGAGAAGTACTTCCTTTATTCCCTCTTTTCCTGGTAAAAGCTTACAAACCTGTCATATATATCCCCATTACCTCTAATACATCTTAGAGCTTAGGGCTTAGATCCTGATACTTCTCCATAGTCTTAATTCGCACCTATGATGAGATTTTTTTTGGCTCAAATAGTAGAATTGCTAACATTAAATTGATCTCCACACAAGTATGGTACGTTACACCAATTGCCTCCATTACCTTTTATTTTGTCTTATTTAAATGACCAAATAAAGTTTTAGTGTAGTGTACCGTCTGAAAAAATGCTAGCTTTGGATGGCAACTGGTGTCATGTGTTATTCAAACTGTCTTTATTCTTAATGATGTTTCTATAAAAAGGTTTGAAAAGGACAAAGGAGCACAGTTTATTTTTATCAAAATATGTTCAGTCCTCTCATGTACTTTAGAAGAAACACCAGTGAAAATAAAGTTTGGTTTCTTGTGCTTTCAGCATTCTTGACAACAAATTCAATCATTTTCTAGACTCTAGTTACAACTGTGGACAAACAAAAAAAAAGTCTTACAAGTATTCTTACTATTAAGTATGATGCCACAAGCCATCATTAATTTACTGCAAAGATATTACTGAAATTCAAATTTCAACTTATCGAGTTAGACCATGTTTTACTAATGCGGTAGCACAACATCACAGACTACTTACGATTGACACTCTATCCTATTCATTAATCTGCAGCTTTGATGTGATGTAATAGCATGATAGTCTCAGTTGTCAAGAATGCACTTGTGGTTCATGCCATGGCTGTTCAATTGCTAACTAACTGTTTTTACTAACAAATACCACCATTTTCTCTTACTGCTGCTCTTCCCTCCATCATCTTTAATCAGAAGCCAAATCGAAGAACATGTCCCAACAAGAGTTACTGTCCTTTGTTACAGGAGGTATCGGTGATTCAAGCGAACAGGACTATGATAAGGTCTTCTCAAGGTGAGTTATTGTTACTTTAACTATTTGAAAAGCCTTATTTATGCAGATCCACATGTGTTGGGTAATGCATGTGTTGTATGTGGACCCCAATGTCCGTGTTATACTGAAGCACCATTGTATATTGTAATATCAATTGTTTGTTTGTCCTTGAATAAGTGATTTTAGTGCAATCCATGGTGAACCTAGGACAACTTGAAGTTCATATCAAAATAGGAGTTCACAGGTTATTCTTTGACACTAGGGTTGTGTCTTGGTATATAAGCATTAAAAACTGGATGTTATATATTCTGTATGAAAGTACCAGTACAGTTGGTGCTATTAGGAAAAATGAAAATCCTATGGAGGATATAAAAGAAAACTGAGCAGAAGTATATGGTCTTCCAAAATCCAATCTTCATTAGCCCAGTAGGAACAGAACAGTAGGATGTAAAACCCCATTTCATTTCACTTTCAAAATGGAAAGTATATGCCACTTTAAATTTGATAATATTCACTGTGTTTTTATTTAAATTATGAGCACATAGCCACATGTGCAATTATTCACATTAATAGAGTATTTTCTTCTTATTATTTTCAAGTTGCTAGTTTATATAACATGGGTTTTATATTATTTTTTTCACCAAACTAATATATTGTGTTTTTTGTGGATTTAAATTTATCAGTCTTGGCACACAGAGGTAATATAACACTTATAGAACAGAGCATGTTGTCAATTATTTTTTTTTCTACTAGATTTATCATTATTTGCATGAACACATTTGTTTCCTATTTCCCCTTTTGATGTCATCATAACACCAAGTTATAAAATCTTAAAACAGAAATAATGTAAGAATATATTGTCTCCATTGACAAAGTTTTTGGAACAGATTTCACTCTGTCATTCAAAAGTGCAGTGTTCTTTCAAGAGTTTTGATTTAAGATTCTGTGAAAAGGGCCCTAATATATGCCTAAAACTTAAAACAATTCATGTTTCCTTTTTTTACTTCACTTCACGTTTCTTCAAAAGATCTCTGTTAAAATTACATTTTGTTTTATCAGTTCCATCACATACGTAACATTGGTAGACACCAACATTGTCCTTTAATGACAAGTAAAGTTTGGTAGTATTGAAAAAAATAAAAAAAAGCTTTTAATCGCAAACAGAATAACTAACTATGCTTCAAGTTTGGTTAGGCATATACACTGAAATTGCATGGTGCTTATGTGCATTTTTGACTGTGCTTCATTAACAAGTTGAGTTGTGAGTCAGAACTGTGTTTTCATGTTACGAGTTGGAAGCCATAGCCATGTGGTACATGCACAGATCTAATGACTTGATTGACCCTAATTGGAAAACAAACATTCCACTTAATTTTCACCACAATCTTCCACTACATTCTGTACGAAAAAATATGTCCAAATTTTAGTATATGAATGATGTGAATAAAGTATTGACGAGATGTTATATTTATTACAATCCATTTCATGAATCTAAATGATTTTAAACACTAATTACCAGTGGTTTGAATTGGCTTACTTGGCATACGTATACTAACACAGTTGCTTTTGTTATCCTCACCAATACTAACACATCACATATACTTTTGTTGGCACTATATTACTGTTGTTACTTGGATTATCTAATGCCCTTGTGGCTTTTCAAAAACTTATGTTAACAATTTTTAACATGCCATTGGTTTAGTAAATATCATTTTTCTTTATGTACTTTGATTTGGTTAATAACTTAATTGTATTCTCAAAGGAACAGTCTCGAACAACCAGTACAGTGGTTAAGATAATAAACAATTAATGCACAAATCTTGTCAAAATTACAAACGTTGATAACTTCGCTCAGAATAAAGTAATTTTCATGAAATTTTCAATATATTCATTTTACAATATCGATTTTTGAACTATTTTACCAAGAACGGTCAGCTCTTTATCTACATCTAAATAGTTTTCAGTAAAAAAAATTTTTTAAAAAAGGAAGCATATTAAGTTGAGACTGTTGCTTTAATGGTTTATTACAATTGATTTAATCTCATTTGGAAAATTTTAATTTATTTAAAAGTTATGTGAATCAAAATTAAATATTATCAAAATATCATTCTAAAATTACTCAAATTTAGTGAAAATTCTGGAGTTTTTCGAACTGCCAAGGCTGAAAAGCGCCACCTATATCAATTGAATAATGATGAACAGATAACTTTTGATGGTGAGAATCGCTCGCTAACTGATAGAGAACTTCAGGCCGAAAAGCGAGCAGCATGGCGTAAGGCTAGGTGTGTGTAGTTTTCTTTTTTAGTTTGATGTGTGATTTTTTAGAAATGATTGAAATTTTTATTTGACTCTTACAAGTAACTTTACTTGTTTTCTTATAATATTAATTTAATCTTCTCTTTTTGTTCTATTTCTGAGTGTCTTTATTTTCTTTATGGCTAAAAACACATATATATATGCTTTTGAATTAATGTCATAGAAATAAAGTAGTAGACTTTTAACATTTAACAATTAGATCTAACTACTGAAAAATATCAGTTGTGGCCCATTTCTGTTCTGTACAATGTATATAAAGCACATGAACCCTAAATATAATCAAAATAATGACTATGCCATCAGACCTTTCAAATAAGACCTCTTACAAACACAGGCAATCGTTAACTAGCTTGACTTGTGCTGGTTGTCTGAAGGGGTTGGCTTAAAATTGCTGACTTCAGCTAAATTAGGCATTTTATTACATTTTGTGGACATTTATGGTTTCAAGTTGGATATAAAAAAAATAAGTACAACCACTGACCAATGTGGTGTGAAAGATGTTCATGCTACCCAGTCATTCATAAAGGCACCTTAGGGGACAAATGTCAATAATATATACAGTATGAACTGGTCTTACTTCCTAATAGACAATAACGAAACCTGCTACAGTTTGAATTTCACTTTAACCAGATTTACACACACACACACACACACACACACACGTTAACAATCACAACACAAGGCCACATGAAATCATCCGAGATTTGATTCAAGGACTACACGGTTCTTGTTGTCCTATTGTTAGCCAAGCATAGTATAACCCATATTATGATTTACTCAGATAAAGAGTGTCAAGTTGTCATCTAAACAGAATGAAGATTTGTTTGACAATTACTTTTGTAGAAATAAATTCTTGGTGTGATTTATGATTGTGGCGACCGTTTTCATCTTCGGCTTCCCTGTTGTTGTGATGGCTTTGGCTTTAAGAGTAACAGACTATTATTGGATAGATTTACATCAAAGTTTACATACACACTGTTGTAATAATATTCTCAAACTAAATAATATTTAATTCTCAATACCTATTTAGAATAAAATAGCTAGTACACCCTTGAGAAAACATAAGTCTTTTCCCAGTTCTCTGGAATTGCACATTTCCTCGACCAATTCTAAAGACATGATTTCTATACCAATGATTTGTTTATAATTCTGGACATCTGAGGAAATTGATACCAAGAAAAATACTCTTGACAATTCCCATTGACGAATAAATGATATGCCAAGATTTATGTAAAATTATGTAAATGTTATTTGCAGGATGAAGTCGCTGGAGGCAGATGCAGTAAGAGCACAAGCTGTAATTGCTCATGTTCAAGAACTTAAAACAGATCCTTCCAACGTTAAATCAAAATCAGCAAATATATCAGCTGATAATATTGCCTTTGCTGGTAAGCTTAGAGATGTATAGAATTTTTGGAAAAACATATGTTATCATCCATGTTGTTGTAACCTATGAATGTTCAAACACCTAAGAGCTTAGCCCTGTCTGGCTGTCTCTATCTCTCATTATTTAATATTTTGTTGTTTTTTCTCCAGATGAAGATGAACCTGCTCACACTACTCATAATGGTGAACAAAATTCTCAGGTAAGGACCTTTATCCCCATAATGACGTTTAACCATTCTAATCTACTAATACTTGTAATATAAAAAACTAGATTTCAAGTTGGCTGATGAAGTAAATTCAAAAGGTTAAAATCTGCATACTTCAAAAATTGTTTGTTATGTATTGCAAGGTATCGGTTCAATAAGGAGTCGGTTCACTTGCGTAACCTCAAGAATTCTCTCCAGAAACTCTAGTAACTGCTTGCAGGCAAATCGTTGGATTAAGATATGCACCATATGATAGCCACACAGTGATCTACTTGGGGGATTTCTTTTCATGAGAAATGCAGTAAAAATTACCATATCATGCAACTGACAGATCTTCCTTAGCATCAGTTCGATGGACTGATGCATAATTCTTGAAAAAAGTAGTTTTCTATAGTTTAGTCTTATTTTCTAATAAGAAAAAATCTTTTGAAGGCTATGAGTATTTGTGCTATAAATATGATGGTACTTTTCGTCTATTTCACAGCCAAATTTCATACTAATGTTTTCTGCTAGGAACTATCTAAACCACTATCATATTTATTTAGGGGACTAAACCCCCCTCCCAAAATTGATTTTTAAAGCAGAACTTTCGTGAACGTTTTCATGTGTTTGCCTTTCAATGAAATCTTAACCTCTCTATGCAGTTCATCAAACAGCTCGAAATCTGTCAACTCTTATCCTATCAGTTTACACAAATTAACAATGCTAATGTTTAATTTTTATTAACAAATGATATTTTTGTATAGAGATTAAAATTCTATAGCTTTTGACTTTTTAAGCTTTTGAATATATGTTAATTTGTAGTAAGATAATGAAAAAATTGGTCAGATTTCTGCTGATGCCAAATGTAAGGAAATAATATTATTTTTAGAAATTATTTCTGATGGCAGACAACTGACAAATTTTATCTCATTTTAGTAGATTTGTTTTGCTGAATGTTTTAAATTTTGACGTGAATTTTATTTTTTGGTTTTTGTTTTTCATCAGCCTATTTTCGTCCCTTCTCCGTCGATAAATAAAAATCTTGTAGTTCAGAGTCGTGACGGGGACACGACTATACAAGAAACTACTCGTGTGATTGGTGAAAATATTAAAACCGTTACTGAGGAAATTATTGACGAGAAAACTGGCAAACCAACATTTCGAACTGTCGAGGTTATAGAACGAACGCTAGAACGTGAGGTATGGGATTATGGGTAATGTTTCTGCTTTTGTCGGAGCATGCCTGGGCTGATCACGCTTTCTTCTTCCCACCTCTCATCTACACTTTGATTTGTTTTTCATCCTTGGCTCTTGGAAATCAGACATGTTACGAAGGTAGAATTATTATGGTTTGAAATCTTTCTTTTTAATTTTTGTTGTAATTCATGAAAAAAGATCACGTAGAACTTAAAAGCGCAACAGTAATGACAATAAACTTGTAGTACACAATCCCACCAACCCAGCTGCTAAGCTCCTCCTCATCACCACATTTTCATATTTACACTTACAGCTATTTATTGCACATGAGTTTGGCTAACCGAAATTTCATAATATTAATATTTAAAAATAACTATGAAACTATGAACATTTAGAATTTCTTGAACTCTAAATTCGGCAATATATAATGCATTACTATACTAATCTTTCGGATTTGGTGAAAACCAAAGATCATACCATTGGCAGCAAGTTAATATTCACTTGACAGATGGAAATCGAAGGAAGAGTAGGCCGCAGCACACAGCAAGGTGAATACACCTCATCATTTGCCCAATTGGTTACATTATCATTCCGTCATATTGCAATACTATTTATTCATATGCAATGTCTAAAATGCAGATATATTGCATTGTTCACTTATTTTACAGTTTGTTCTGTAATCATTCTGTCATATTACACTACTTTTAAAGAAAATATACATAATACATTTATTTACCTACAATGTCTAAAATGCAGATATAATTGCATTGATTTAGCAGAATCAGGCCATACCCCTCCTTAGATGTTGTTTGGTAATGTTGACTTTAACATTTCAAAATAAATTTGTGTGACCTTGCCCGGAGAGGAACTGGGACTTGTTGATGTGTTTGTGAAACATAGATCCATTCTTTGATACTTAGAGGAAATTTGGTTTTCATTTAGCATTTTGTTTAAATCTGATTAAAACAAAGTTCCTATTTCATTTCAATTTTTATGGTTCAAAATTTCATTTTACTTGTCTTTACTACACTAGGATCTGGAAGAGTTGCTATATAACCTGTGTCCTGGTTAATGTGAGGGGTTAGCCAATGAAACAGTCTGTTGCAGCGAGTTCTTGGCGTGCAATGCACGGAACTGTGGGTATCTCAATAGTAACATCAGCCCTGATTGGTTAATCAAATGCCTGATGTCATAGGGTCAAAAGCCGCCCGTATGACCCTGACGCGATCTCCCACTACAACTGGTCAGATCTTCATGTAGTAGAGGCCATCGAAAGTATAAAGAAACGAAATATAGATCTGTATTTTAATCAGATTGCATTTTGTTTTAAAGGGAATTTTTGAATACAGATTGCACATTACCCTAAGCTCAGGGAGTGCAGTAGTTAAGGGGTTTGGACTTTTGGAAACTTAACTCAGATTGAAATTCTACGGATGCCCTGTCAAAATTATTTTTACACCATTTGAATTGAAGTGGTTAATGTACATGTACGCTCTAGAATCTGTGCCTCAAAAAATCCCTTTAAAATTGGATAAGGACCATTTTGGTATTCAGTTTTGTTTTTTGTTGTTATGGCATTGCAGCTTTCTGTTTGTTTATTTCTGCTTTCCTATTTTTGTATTCATGTTATTTTTTTATTTTTCCTGTTAAAAGATGAACATGCTCTCTATTGATAACTTATTTATGGATATATGCTTAATTTGTAGGATTTATAATGGCATCCACAACCTTTGTAAGATAATAAAATTGGCTAGAATTATATTTGAGCATCTATTTGCACAAATTTTCTGTTACATAGTGGGATTTGTCCTTGAAAATACCAGCTCCTCATTAATTTTTACTAAACATCCAGTGATGGAGAACTTACCATGGTGTTTTAGGTAATCTACACACACACATATCCTGTTTTTGAGAGAGAAAGGGGAGAATTGTGTGAAGGTGATGGTTGGGGCGGGGTTGAATAATTACTTGTAAAGAGAGTGGATAAATATCAGTGTATGGGACAATATCTAGCTGATATCATTTGCATAAAGAAAACAACTGTATTAATGGTATTTTTGCAGGTTGAGGTCACAAAGCAACAAATTTATGAGATGAAATTAGATGATGATAGTACAACTTTTTCTAAAAATAAATCACGTGAGAATCGGTAGGTAAGTACATACAGGTTAATGGTCATCTATTTAATCATCAATAAATAAAATGATAACATTGCATATATATTTCCAACCTTAGTACACACGGCTATTTTCAATTCTATACACTATGATAGCTTGCTATAGCCGGTATGGCTAATCACAGTGTGTGAGGGCAATCACAGGCTGTTGCAAGGGATGTTGATATGGATCCTACGTTTGACAAGACAGGAAAGGTCTATTCTCATGTCCCAGATTGAAGAGCAATGGTGCATTGTCACTGCCAGAATAGTTATAATATCAGCCTGTATTCTCATCAACAATTGTTTCTGATAGTAAAACTAATCATGGTTAAACAACATGGCGTCAATATTATTTCAGTGCATTTTTACACTGTATTTATACACCTCATTTCAATTGCTATTTTGGCCCCTGACATTAGAAGAAGCAGGGGATTATTAAAATGAGTTCATCCATCACATTTTTTTGGAGACAAGTACTCTGCCTCTAATTAAGGTAGACCACATTACTGGTTGTTAGGATGATTTATTAAGATTATAAGGCAGGGGTCCCATTTTCTTCTCAAAGCTAAAGTGCCCGTAACAAAATAAAACATTAGCATGTTAGTCTCTAGTGTGCTTGTGGCATTGAATGAAGTTAACCCTATTTTTCATCTCCCACAAAACGAGACAAAATATGACGTTATTTTATCTTTTCAGTTGAAGTTAGTGAAGTTACATCTCATTATAACCTAGCTTATCACCATGGAAACCACTATTATTGCCATAGCAACCACCTCATCGATGCTTTTTATATGCTGTTAATGTTTATTACACTCTTTCGTTGCAAACTGACCTTGATATTTTAATCTCAAGGTCACAGGATGAGATGGTAGCAAAATGTGACAATATATGTTCAACCTATGAGAGTTCAAAGTTCACTTCTTTTAAGAGGTCAAAGTTGACTGACTTTAGAAGTGATACAAATTCGGAGTTAATACAAGGGTTGATTTTTGTCAAGTTATTTGAAAGTATTTACATGGCCATCCTATTTATGTTATTTGGTTACAGTGTACGCATAGATTGATTAGCTTTCATTTCATTGGACAAATTTCATTTATTTTATCCAATCATATTAAACATATCATGTATGTATGTAAGCCAATCATGTTATTTTAATATGTTTTGTTAATATTTTTTTTTCGTTATGCTATGAAAAAACCTTGTTTAATTGACTGTAATTAATAATAATTTATATTATTGTACTATTAATATACATTTAATATTATGTTAGAACCACAGACACTTGCCTTTTTGATAATCAATTCACATTAATTGGAAATATGCAGGGCATTTTACTCTCAACCCCAAGTAATATGTGTGCTTATGAAGTCTTATCAATTTTTTAGAAAAATATATTGAAATGAAATGGGTTTTTATAAATTATTGAGGGTGTAACATGCCAGAAAATAAGTCAATTATAGAGTTACACAGTCAATCTTTATCTTTTGAAGCATATTTGATCTGTAACACAAACTTACATTCCTGGTTTTAGTCTTCTTAATTACTATGTGAATAAAACCTTTCACCCTTTAATTTGAATATGTGTGTTGTTTTGTTGGTTTATTGGCCCTTGAACTTTATTCTAGACATCTGCTTATTCTGTTGATGAAAGACTTCTTGATAAGAACATATCATTTTAAAGAATGGTGCATTGTATATGGAATAGGGCAGTCATATTAAAATCATCTTAAAGTGCAATGAATTGTAACATTTTTGAACAAAATTTTGATAAATTTTTAAGTGATATCTTGAAAGGCAAAATATGAAATATTACCAGTATATTTGGATATGTTTTGATTGTACGAAATAATGATTTATTTTATAGGAGATTAAGATCTTAATAGTGCTAATCTAGGCAGTCTTATTTCAGTTGTTTGTCAACCTTTATCAGCAGGAAAATGTTTTGCATAAGAGCTCGGTTGTTTATTAGATTAGACATTTTACTCTTTTCAGAGTTATTTTTTTTTAAATTTTCATACTTGATATTTATGCATGGAAAATGAACAAATTTATTTCACTTTAATGCGTAGATTATTGACTGGCTGGTAATTTTCACTGATGGTCATTTTGATTGTCGGTCAGTTATGACTCGTACATACGAGTAATTGAAAGCCAGAGTAGTAAGGTTGTACCTGATATCAAGCATATCATTAGTCTTTATAGCTCCATCCCAAATTATATTTGTTTTGACTGCAGCTGCAGCGGATGTAAAAAATAGGTTTGACCTTTGACACTACACAGTGAATGCTTTTTTGTCAAGACCAATATTCATTGCAGTCAAGGTGAGATAATTTAGGCTGGAGCAATTGAGATGAGCATATCATTACCTTTTCTTATCATTTTAAACTTTAAAACTGTAGCATGTTTTTTTTTATTAAATAAGCTTTAAGTCTGTATTTGATATATCTTTAAACACATTGCTTGCTCAGTTTTATATAAATCATTTTTATAAATATATTCCTTATTCAAACATATTGAGGTTCTGTTTTGAGAAACATGCATCTGAGTTGTTGAGTCTCTGGCAAGTACTAATGCGATAAGTTGAGTAAATTGTAAGAAATATTAATATATTTGAGGGTCTGTTGAGTTAAATTGTCAACTATATATATTTTTATTCTTTCTTTGTATCCCATGTAAGCCTCTTGTGAGTGAAAATACCTAATGAAGGATTACCACTATTTTTAATGTGATAATAATTTTGTTTTGAATTTTGTTTGAAAAGATTAAAATTTGACAAAAACTATTCTTGGTGCCTGTTGTCATATATTTGATCATGATTTACTAATTAGGAAATAATTTGATATAAATAACACTGTACATAGAGCAAAATATGTATAAATCTGACTGTGAAAGATTTCAATTTTAGTTATTCCATTTAGTTATGGTAGTATGATAGAGTGACTGCCCCTTAATCTTGTACATTCAATCTGTCACCAGGGTGCAGTAGTTGTCTTGTGTTATTTTTAGGGTATTTTAGAGGGAATTTTGTTGTTGAAATTTTTATATCTATGAATTTTGTGAGTAGTTAAAGTAAAAAATATTATAAATTCCATTTTTTTAGTGAGAAATTACTCATTATTTTTTAATGCTATTCTTATGTTGATTTTTAGGAAGATAAATTAAATTGTTTTAAATATGGGGGTCATTTTCATAAAACTTAAGTTTTTCTGTAAAGTTATTTAAAAGTTTAATGTTTTTCACATGAGAAATAAATAGCTTTCAAAAAATACATCCATACAGTATTTTATTAAGATGACCCCTATTGAATATGAAAAGGATGATTTCTAAATCATATTATCTTTGTCTGATTTTGAAATATGTATTTCACTGTAAATGAGAATAAAACCTAAAAAATGAATTTCTGTGAATCACAGGTCTTACATTTTGAAATTTCCAATCATATCTGTATTTTGATACTTGGGACAAAAACTGAACTTCTGTGTACAAATTGGTAATGCACATAAATGACGTCACAGCAGTTGGGAAATTTGACTTGCATTGTGTTGAGACATTAAATCCCTTTCCTTTACAATCTTTTGGAACAGGAACATATACAGAAACCTACTTTATAGCAATGAGGCTATATTGGTTCCAAATGTTTATTGAATTTGGTAAGAGTATGATATGATTTACAAACCAAATTACCTATGTATGTTGAATTTGGTAGAGTGGAATATGATTTAGAGATCACCTATGTAAAGAGGAAATGGAAAATACAGGATCTATATGTAATATATAAGTTCTCTATATAAATACTATTATTATAACTATCATATTTTAGCTGCCTTTTGTAATATAACTACTTCATGATATAATTAAAATTATAATATACACAAAGACTAGACTTGTTAATGCTCGTGGAAGGGATCTCTTAAGCTTTGCTAGAGGACCATGCAATGTGGCTATGTCAAGCCAGACAAACAAGATTAGGTTTTGCCACCTTCTATTAAAACCTTGTCAGAAACATAGCATTCCATGTTAAAGAAGGGATACACAGCTGTGCTTAGTAGAATGGTTACTTTAAAATACATTATGGGAGATAAGATAAAGAGATGGCAGTTCTCGTTATAATAGTTAAAAACTAGATTGTGTAAAGGTAATTTGCTGAAAATTCCAGTCAAATTGATCCACTACGAGCCTCGGTCATCATTACTGAAATCATTAATATAAACAGCATAGTCTCGATTATCCACTTTTTTTAAATTTAATTATCAATGGCCGTTAGCGGCATATAGGAATCTAATCCAGCCAACATCGAAGGCTAGCCTTGACATCGAGAGTTTATTATGGTCTGGATAAGTTAATTAATGTCTAATTGATAATTTAGGTAACATTTCAGGCCTCAAGGAAGACTTGTAATAGCAGATTTTGCTCTTGCATAATGCATGTTTAACTCGGTGAGGTTCTTGCATCTTCCATTGCCATCCTTTATTGATAAAAGTCTTACTGGATTGAATGTGTTTTGTGTGTCAAATAAGAGTTGGATTTGACAAACAATACGACTTTAATAAGTCAGATTGAAGTTAAACAGAGGTGACCTGCATGTATTTGTCAGTTGGCATTGTAGTTGTACAGCAGTGTAGCAAGGGATAAATATTCAGGTTTTGATGACAAAGGAAATTACTTTTGATTTATGACCCCCAACAATTAGCCAGATAATCCCAGTAGTTTAAAAAATAATATGACAAGTTTTAACAAGTGTTCATTGCAGTTCTCTAAACATGTCAAACAGCATCATGAAAAGGGATGTCATGAATACCAATTCTTTGCATTGGCATGATTCTGTCAAGGGTAATGGGTTAAAATAAAACCATTTACAGATATATAGAATCTTATTTAATCCTCCAATATACATCTGATATTTAGTAACATGATTTAATTTATTAACATAAAATCATTTAATCTATTAACATATGTAAAAATAATCAAATTTATTAACATGATATTTATGTTATATTCCCTAGCGACACTAGTTACATTATCCTCAAACGGGTTAAAACAAAACCATTTACAAGTATATAGAATCTTATTTAATCCTCCAATATACATCTGATATTTAGTAACAACATTTAATTTATGAACATATAAAATCATTTAATCTATTAACATATGTAAAATAATCAAATTTATTAACGTCCTATATTATCAAAACATTTTTCTCACTGCCAACCACATTTTACAACCTTTTGTCTTGGCCATTGGGTTTGGCAATAAAAATTGTTCATGTGCTCTTGAAATACACATCTGACTAGTCTGTTATATCAAAATCAGTATTTTACATGTGGTTTAGTGTTTGAGAGCAAGACATCAATTTAATTAAGGCCCTACAAATATAATATTCTGGTTCTCAGACAATCCTTCCAAAAAATCTGAGGGAAGTTTCTATTTTTGTGTTTTTATTTTGTCAAAGGATCACTACTGGGCTAAATGAATTATCACATCATATTTCAAGGCAGGACATTTATTTGATGTCGTTTATGATTATCTAGTGTCATTCACAATTGTCAGTACCATTAAGCTATTATTGGTTGAATAATGAATATTCACACCCATACCCTAATTAAAGAGGTGTTATTGATATCATGCATTCAAGCAATCATAACAATAAATTACAAATGGAAGATAAAGAGCTAGTCATGTAAATAAAATCTAATAACAAAAAACTTAAAAAATAATCAGTAAAAACAAAAATAATTTAAAGCTGTATTTCAAATAATCATTCGCCCTTTACATCCTTGAACAGTTACTAGTCTTTAAAATAAAAAAAAAACAAAAAAAAAACATTCTAAGCCATACAAAAGTTACAGATAAATGAGATGGGGTATAAAATGCTCCAAAAATATATGTAGCATGACAACTCCTATCCCTTGAAACAAATTGGAAACTGTTATGGAATTGAACTACAGCTTTTTCCCCAAGATCTATTCATCTAAATAGATGGTTACTTAATGGCTTACAATATCTGTGTCTTGTGCTAGTTAATGTTTGTATGTGGTGTGATCCCCACATGCTTCCTATTATTGTCAACAATACATTATCATACCCCTGGAACTGAACAGGCTACAAAAACAATCATTCATTCAGAGTTAAAATAAAAGGAAATCTAAAAGACATTTGCAAACTATTTTAAACATTAAAGCAATACATTCA
Source organism: Patella vulgata (assembly GCF_932274485.2). NCBI lineage: Eukaryota > Metazoa > Mollusca > Gastropoda > Patellidae > Patella > Patella vulgata. The sequence goes on along the minus strand of NC_065879.2, from coordinate 68,162,900 downwards.
TGTTATGCATTAAACAAAACATCTATCTTTTAAATGATATGTCTACAGTCATTTTTCTTATCAAATAAAATTACTCTAAATTTGGTTAAGTTCAATGGTTTAAAATTGCTAGATCTCTTTGACTTAGATCAAAAATAAAACAGTTGATTTCATTGGATTTTATGTGTTAAAAAAAAAAGAATTTAATCATATAAAAACCATACCCCATCACCAATAGGCAAAAATACATCAGATCAACTCAATTTTATACTTTACCCAATTTTACCCAAATCAAAGAGGTTTAACTCCTTTTAAGACTACAGTCACACAAATATTTCTCATTAATTTTCATTCATACTAAAGTTAATACAACCAATTTGGATAAAAAAAAGTATCCTTATATTAAATTTAATTAAACCTACATGTATTCTTAAACTACATCTACATCTACATCAAGTAAAATATAAAATATTTACAAATATTACACATTCTCACCTTAAAGATAATTTTAATGCTATGAGTAGTTTGACAATTACATATGTTTATAGTATATAATTAAATCTTGAACATTTCATCCTCCCATTACATGAAGCTATTAATACATGTCCTTTACTATGCATTATATATAATATAAAACTTTTGATGAATAAATTATTTGCTAACAAGAGGGCTATATTTGTTCATGGAATATGGCCGCCATATTACTTTTGAAAAACAAAGAAAGTATGATTTTTATTATTGCATGAGATTATATCATTACAAATTTAAAACTAAAAATTGATTAAAAGCTACATATAATTAACAATTAATTAGGTACAATTTTTATTATTATTAAAATGTCTTGTCAAAACTATACTTAATTTGAGATTAACATGTGGTTTATTTTATTGCAATGGTTACATTATAACTGAAGTTTAGAGATCAACAAGCAGCTGGTGTGGTAAATTTGAGAACATAAATACATGTCTCTTCTTCTTTTATTGTTAATGGTAAATCTTGTAAACCACAGAAAAATCGAATCTAAAAAAAAAATAATAATATAAGTGAATATTCATAAAACAGTTAATAAAGACTTCAATGTCTGGCTCTTTCCCTTGTCTTTTTTATGGTAGCTGTCATTTCTTTTGGAAGATTTTGAGACTTTTGAAAATTATCACACAACTGGCATGTATTATATTGTAGGCCAATTGATTTCATGCATCATCTGCCTAACCTTTAGAGATCTCTCTATGGACATCTGCTTACTTTAATCCAATAGCTTGCACACAGGGGTGTCTACAAGTGGGTGAAATCCAGTGTAACCAGGGATGTCAAATTTCGCTGTTTAAATTTGGCCTAGTTCCGGCTATTTTTCAGTATTTAATTTTAATAAACTAATTTTACGTAATATTAATAAACCAATTTAATCCCTAAATGCCAACAAACCTTGGGCATAATTATATGGAGTCGGCAAATCTTATTATAACGGTAAACCACATAACCGATTAATATTGGGACACTCTCTTAGATGTATGTCAAAGTCTTCATTTTTGATGTTATGATAATCAAAACTGTGAAAATGACTTCCACCAAGGAAGCGAAAGCAGGGAAATTTAGACTGCTTTATTAAACAGCAGGAAAAAAATTATTAATTTTTCGAACCATTATTATTTTTCGGATTTTCCTGAAAAAAAAAATGGTTCGAAAAATTAATAATTTTTTTCATGATGAACAAGGTATATTATTTAAAAATAACATATGTTATACTATAGGCGATATTAGCTACAAGACACTGCGACAGTACGTCGATGGCCCAGCTACACGGCTACTCCACTAAACATGTATTTTCTTTCATTTTTGATGTCAACAGTCTAATTTGAACTGTATACAACATTGTATATGTGATAAACAGCTTGTTTTATTTTTTTTTTGGATATAACATTGATCATGAATTCACATATTAACAAATATAGGATATGAAAACAATCAAAAGCTTATTTATTAAAGTCATCTCCCTAGCATACTTGTATTGAACAATCTACAATAGAAATGTTCAGCATGCACCACAAGCTTTATTTTAGGCCTAATTCCTGAAAAAAAAAAAACATGCCCCTCATGCTTCCGGCACCTTTGGCGCCTCGCAGATATGAACATTTGCTTCCCCTTACTTTAGAAAAATTTCCTGTTACTTGAAAAGTTAGTGACATCCCTGTGTCAGGCCAACAACCTTATCTTTTGTCAACTTTAAGCATCCGATTACATCTATGAGTAGATGACAGATCATTCGGACACCTATAACCCTCGAAATAATAAAATTTACCTTTGTGATTCGAGCCTTTCCACCTGGACACAACCTAATATCACCATCTTTCATCAGTAAAACATAATTCCTACGTTCTAGACTCTTCCATACAGGATTACGACCCAGGTTAAAACTACTGTGTGGGAATTCATCCTGGGTGATGGATTTAAATGGACAAATTTTATACTCATATTGGTAAACTTTTAAATCATAGCATTTTTCACTCAATAAAAAAAATACATTTTCTGGTCCGTATTTCTGAAATGATCAAATACCAAATATATGAGTGAAATATAAAAAATATGAAACAAATATCAAATATTGGATTTTAAGTAATAACTGAAAAATTTTTTTTTTTACAATTTTGTTCAGTAATCAATTCATACACTAATGAAATTCAGTCTCATCATTGCGACAATTATTCACAGAACTGTATACTCATTGGTCCATTTTACACCTTGAAATTATCACTACTGTTAATAGTAGCTACAGTAGATGACTCCTTGGCATAAAATTATTCAGTGGAAGGCCTTACTCAATGTCTGACTAATTGACTTTCAGGTATCTGAGCTGTGTAACCAAAATGGATTGTAAGGGGTCTACAACTTGAGAGTATTTTGACATCTGAGCCTCATGACTAACCTGTTAAAGATCTTATAGACTTTCCATCATCAGAGCCATATGGTAACTTACTGTAGGATTTATGTGCGATCAGACATGTGGGACTAATTTTTAATTAAACATACAATATGCATAAGCTAAATCTGCCTATTGCAAGTCTTTCTTTAGGCCTAAAATGTTATCTAAATTATTAATTAGACATTAATTAACTTATCCAGACCATAATCAACTCTCTATGTTATCGATAGTCCTCTGTATTTACTGGATTAGGATCCGATCTGCTGCTCTACGCTCATTCATGATTAAATCAAGAAATGGATAATCGAGACTATGTATTTTATTGTACCGACTTCAATAATGATAATCAAGGCTAGGCCCAAAATTCAATCGGTAAATTCTCGGTTCATAGTGGATCAATTTGACTGAAATTTTCAGCAAATTCCCTTTACATTATCTAGTTTTTAACTATTATAGTGAGAACTGCCAGCTCTTTATAATTATCTAATCTCCCATAATTTATGGGTCTCCATACTAAATGAGCATTCAAACTACATGTAATCATGTATAGCAAATCAGAATACGACATTATTCCACTGTACAGATTATTGTTCAGTCAAATCCATTTTATTGTTCAATTATCAAGACAGCCCAAAACGAATATGCTGATTTAAGAATCCAATCTATTCAATCTGTAGAATGCAAACAAATTGGGTAGCGATTATATTTTCTGCAGCATTCCCAATTTTTCATCATCTTGCAGAAATATTTATCATGCTTGACCAAGATCATAATTCGGTTATTGGAGACCGTACAATGCTCTAGCAAATTAATTCAAATAGGCAAGCACTGTCCTAAGAGTCAATGAGAGACCTCTGTTGATTGGCTTTATAATGCAGACAGGTCCAGAACATCTCTAAAAAAAACAAAAACCTGAAAAAACCCACATAGTCGCATTGACCTATAATCTGCATCACTTCTGACATTGCCCAGACAGACCTAACTCCCAACTAATATAATAACAGAAGTTTAACTTACAGTATCTGTGCTTAGATGTTTAGCTGCCGATAAATAATTCTGTCGTAATTTAAGACCCATTCTAAGCACTCGTTGTTCTTGAGCTTTATTACGTACATCGTTCTGACAAATGTTAACACACGGGGTGTGAGATACGGAATACTTCTTACTGTCATCTGTAAAATAATACCAAACTTTATTAAATGTATAAACACATAACCAGAGATTCCAAGTCATATCTATAATTGAAATGAAATGGGGTTTAAAGGAGCTAAATCGCTAATATTTGGGACCTAGAAATTGACCCAAATGGGTCGCAACGCATATAATAATGTAATCTGATGGTATGTAAAATGATTTACATTCAATTGTTTCCGTTTTGACTCTAATTTCAAATCAGTTACTTCCAGAGAAATACGGCATGAGTCTCAGGCGATTTGCAATTTCTAGTGTCTGGTTATTCCAGTCTATTGTGCATGCTCTACAGATAAGATATGGCGTACCTTTTGACATGAGATGTGGAATATGTCTAGCCTCGTTCTTTCTGGTCACTTGTAACAAATGACGCTGAACCGCTCTATGGTACATTTTCCCAGTAAGATCACAACATCAATGTTTTCCGAGGACAATTTACCCCAGACAGAGCTGTTATGGCCTACTCTATTTTTCCATTTCCAACTAATGGGGATCTTTAATGTGCTACCAACCATATGAATGGGGTTTAGTGTCTTACGTTTCTGCACCAACCAGGTTTATGAAGATGAGCATACACCATGTCTGCTGAGGAAAATTTAGCCCAGACAGTGGCGTTATAGTCTACTCTTATTTCCATTTCCAATTAATGGGGATCTTTAATGACAACGGTATGAACGGGACCTTGGTCGACTACACACTTTTCCTTTCCAACCCCTCTGTCTTAAACCACCATCAACAGACTAATAAATTTCTGTAAAAAAAACACTTAAAAGATATGATTTCATTTTCTTACCAACTATGCGAATATTGTCAGGCACTTTATGATTGGCCCATTCATCACTTCCATCACAACAATCACATATCCCATCATTCACTTTACTTCCTGTTATGAATAAAGGCTCTTCGCCTGGCATCTGATATTTACAATAAAATCTACAAACACAGAATGGCAGTCATTTAGGGGAATAGAAATGTTGGGTTTACAATCAATTTGACAAAAATGGAGGGTGTATTTACCAAATCAAAGTTAACACTGACCAACGTTTTTTTTTTTCTGAACATAACAGAATAACCTTTGATTTCCAGGTGACATGCCCAAGTGCGTATACCAAGTTGGTATTTAAAAGATTCACAGATTTATATCCAAACATTTACATTGATATAAGATTTAGATTTATCATGAGGCATGGACTTCCTACCAGTCAATGTTGCACATTTTTTAACGTTTCTCGCAAACCAAGATTTAATAAATGTATTTGAAATTTGCGCGTGTTGTTATCTCTGTGACCATCAAATAATAACATTTATGTAAATGGTGTCCCGTGTCCTGAATCTGATGTATATGTATGAAATATCAAACCACAAATAAATGTTATTATTTGATGGCCACATCCATAACGACAGAGAGCAAATTTCAAATCAATACTTAAAAATATCAGATTGATTGGTTTGCAAGAAAAGTGACGATTTATAACTTCTGGTGCCATGATAGAATGTTCTAGAACCAAATTATCCAACACAAGTCCCGAAAAAGGTGTCAATTGAATAAACATGCAAAATGATATGCAATGAAATGATAATGAAATGGGTTAACGTCCTACTGTTCTGCTCCGAACTGGGCTAATGAAGACGGGCAAAATGATATGCATCGGTTGAATACGATACTATCTGACCAACCACTTTACTGAAACTTCACAATTCTTTTCACACAACATCAGTTTTGGGGCGGACAAAAAAAATGACAGAACAATTTGGCATCTCACACAAATTGGAATAATACTGCACTGTATAAAAGTTAACAAAAAATGACTTTAACTGGTGAAAATGACTTACTTGGAATGTGGACAAGCATTTGTACCAGGTTCATCTGATGAATCAGCACAATCACAATAGTCATCATTTAACTTACTATACTCTATCTTTACCTTCAATAGAAACATATACATTTTAATGTCTGTTAAAGTCACCTTGCAAACCCCAATATTGTGAAAGCTCAATCTCTAAAAGGAATAAATGTCCAAAAATGATCCGATTCTATTAAAAACTATGATGAATTTTGTTTCGTTTTCGTTGATGACATTTGGCTCACTGGTAGCATTCGTTACAGCATGGCTTGTCATAGAAACATGTGTAGTAAATTCTTTGGTATTAGCCGATGTTAAATAATCAAACTTATTTTGTATTTAAAAATCCAAGGATATACTTTCATATATATATATGATAACTAATCATTTTTAACAACCAGTTAACCAGTTCAATAATTTTTGAACTGCTACATCCTTAGATTATGAAACCCAGGACCTCTTTGTTAATAAGCCAGTTCCATAATTGGTAAGCTATCAAGGCTTCCAATCTGTGAAATAAGGTTTTGAAATGTCCCTCCTTTGTATTATATTTTACCTGATTCGCAATATTGGTTGACAAGGATAATTATCTTTAAAGCCAATCATATTATTACCTTAGTAATAAGACAAGTAAACAAGCCTTGTTTATCAGGCTTATAAACATTTAGATCTTTCAAATGAACACCAGTTAGTAAACTCTTTGATTCTCGATCATCTTTCTCAATTTTAGCTTCGGCAATGGCCAGCTCCTTTGCAAATGTCTCACCATCATCAATATTGCCAATATCTTCTAGAGTATATTCTGGTATCTGGCGACTCCAGACATTCAGACGATTTAATGAGAAAAACTGCAGTAAGAAGAAAATGACCGCTATTGCAACAATTATCCCGATAGTTTTATATTTTCTTTTACACAAATATCTGACTTTCATTTTCCTCATCTTCTATCTCATCATCCGTCATGTCGAATTAACAATCTAGATTCAAATTCTTGTCTGAAAAAAATAGTTTCAGATGTTAAAATTATTGATATTTCCATTTTGTTTGTAAATAGAGATAATATTATCTGACAAAAATACATTGCATGGTCGAAATATTCATATTCGTTAATTTTTGTTTGCAAGAATCCACCGGGGACCTGAATAGAAAAAAAACAACAATTATATAAAAACACTTTTCATTTCATCCAGATTTTCCGGTGTGGTTCCTCCTTGTCAGTGATGCAGGGCGGAGGGCCTGACAAGGACAGCTGTCTAGTCCTTCGGATGAGATGAATAACCGAGGTCCCGTGTATACATTGGAATGCACGTAAAAGATCCCTTGGTAGTTGGAATTTGATATAAGAGTAGACTATAGTGCCGCTGCCCAGGCAAAATTTCCCTCATAGCACACTGTATGGCGTATGCCGTCTTCATTAGCCCAGCATAGAAGCAGAACAGTAGGACGTTAAACCCCATTTTATTTCATTTCTGGAAAAAATAAACACAAGCAGGATGTTGTGTTTTAGTGGACCGTCTTTGTTTGTCAGTGCATTTCATTGCTGTTCAATGATGGATAACTGAATACTGTACATTGTTTCCTACATCATGTTGGCCTAGTACATATAAGCTAAAAAGATCATATGGAATTTATCTCCCGACACATTTCATTACCTGAGTATGAAATGTCTGGAGGAGTTTGGGTGCAGGTTGATAGAGAACTTAGAGCAGGCGTGGGATGAAGGGGAATGCTCACTGGTCCGCGGGTGAACTAGTCTGTGGGTGCACTAGTCCGCTGCTAGGAAAAATACTATTAATATGGGTATCAAAAAACTCAGCAGGTATGGTGGCTGACTGGTATCATATCGTGATGTCGCCCTTCATAAGGCGACAAGCCAGCAACCCAGCAACCCAACATCACAACATTTTAACCCGACATCAGGACATTTTAACACGACAATACGACTTTTCACCCAACACCACGACATTTAAAATGTTGTAATGTCGGGTTAAAATGTTCTGATGTCGGCCATCTTCCTCTTTATAGTATGATTATTTACAATGATCCTGGTGCTGATCAAGAAAATTCCCTGGGATTTTGCTGCATGGTTTCTTCCGGTCGGTAGTGCAAAATGAACATTCTGGCAAAGGATAGTGTCTATTAATAGAACACAATTTTTATGGGAAAGTGTCTAGTTGTGTAGATAGGACAAAAACATTTTAAGCCCCTGTGTACACATTGGCATGCACATAAAAGAATCCTTCACATTTAGAATTCGATGAAGAAATGTATTGTTCATAAAAAATTTCCGTCACAGCACTCTGCATAGAGTATGCCTATCTTCAATAGTCCGATTGGCTGCACTACCGAAAGGGAGAAACAATGCCGCAAAATCCCGGGGAATTTTCTTGACCAACACCAGGATCAGTGTACATAATCAAACTGTAAATGAGGAAGATGGCCGACAAGCCGATATCACAACATTTTAACAGGACAAAACGACATTACAACATTTTAATGTTGTAGTGTCGGGTAAAAATGTTGTATTGTCGGGTTAAAATGTTGTGTTGTCGTGGTGTCGGGTTAAAATGTTGTGATGTCCGCGGTTATGAAAGACGGCATCACGACATGATAATGATAATCTGCCACCATGGCATACCTGCTGGGTTTTTTGATACTAATATTTATAGTATTTTTTTTTAGCGGCGAACAAGTGCACCCGCGAACCCCATATATATTTATCATTAGTTTGAGCGTATCCCGGTTGCCACTGAATAATTCTGTATCATATTAATTTCGGTTCGTTAAGATTTGTCACAAAGATGACCGAAGAATCGATGCGAAAACCATATTACTGTTATTTTCTGAAGATTGAAAAATTCTTCCATGGATGGCGCCATTTTGAATCATAAGTCACGTGACAGATGTACAAAATTTTCCAAAATGCAATTCGCTGATCTTTGTGATCAATATTATTGAATTTACATTCTACCAATTTATATTTTTTTAATTTGCAATAAGCGTTGTTATCTTTCAAGTTTGAATCTCCTCGTGAAAAACTGCAAAAAAATTATAGGAAAGCAGATCAGAAGACCGAATAATCTGGATGAAAACATATTTCTACTTTTGCTAGTGTGTTAATCGAGACTAATGTAAAAGCCAGTCACAACTTCCGCCTTGCCCCTGTCGGCCATTAAAATTCTGATAAGAAAATGTCACTGTCATTATGTTGAAATAGGTGTATTTGTCCTGGAATAAGGTGAAAATAATGTCGCTGCGAAAAAGTTAAAATATATATTTATATTTATAAAGCATTCCTTGGTCAAAAGGTGAGTATTTTACTGTTCTATTTTTTTCTGTGAAAAGTCGGTAAAGGACTGTTTTGATTTTTTGTTTCGTATTATTTTCCTTGAAGTCTAGGCCTAGCCTAAATTGTTTTGATGTTGTAACCGTGGGCGTTTTGTGATTGCGTAACATACAAATAATACAAATTCAATAACCTCGAATAACAAAGATAAATTGATCCCTGTTTATTAGATTGGGATCCATTCAACATTTGAAATTACACAGACGGAAGAATACTGATTTTTTTCATGATGATGTGTAGGCCTAATTAGCATTTTTACTAATTTTTAGCCATTTATTTTTAATTAGCACTTTCTTCACAGGAATTTGTATTTGGCTTCTTATGTTTTTTCAGTTGTTAATAGGCCTAGTTACATTTCATATTATCAATATATATGTAAACTAGTTAGAAAAAATAACACTTTGACAACTGCCGTTTGACTGTCGATCAGGGTTCCATCATGACCACTCGGTCTCGGACCAAGTCCAAAGACCACTTGGACCAATTGATAGACCACTCGGACCAATTGATAGACCACTCGGACCAAACAAAAAGACTACTCGGGCCAAACCAAAAGACCAACTGATAGACCACTCGAACCAAACAAAAAGACTACTCGGGCCAAACAAAAAGACCACTCGGACCAAATACAGAAAGGCACATCGGTTTTGATGCAAGGCCTATGTAGGTAGGCTATTAGAAGACTACATATGGAATTTACTCTGGTTGTCGGCCTAATTACACAATAACCTTTATACCTGTTTGCAAAACAATGATTTAGCTCACCCACTTGTTTATCAAATTTCCGAAATGCCATCATGTCTTCATTAGCCCTGTCGGTGCAAACAAGTAGGACGTTAAACCCCACTTCATTTCATTTCCAAAATGATCATGTAGTGCACAATGCATAGCGAAAACCCTAATTTGATACAGAGGATGGGTGGCCAAATTGTTAAATGTGTGCGTAGATCACAAGGCGTGTCATTGAGTCAGGTGGTTTAGTTTTGACGGGTGCCAGTAAAGTCATCTACAAGGCATTGGTGATGTCGTCCACAAGGCATTGGTGATGTCATCCACAAGGCATTGGTGATGTCGTCCACAGGGCATTGGTGATGTCGTCCGCAACTAATAATTGGTGACGTCGTCCACAACTACATGTAATACTTGACTTGTACTCAACTTATTTGATTAGTATTAACTAACGATGTTTTTAAATAAAGTATTTTCGTTTTGTTTGTTAATTGCCGTTATGTATTGGACGTTAAATTTGTAATATAATCAAACACTATGAAAACCAGGGCGGATGATATGTCATACAGTGTGCTATGACGGAAATTTTGCTTGGGCGGCAGGGCTCTCGTTAATTTTTCACAGTTGATTACAGCACTGCTAATCAAAAAGTCCAATTTTGCCAAATTTGATTAGCAAATTTAAAAATTGATTAGCAGTTTTTCAGTTTCAACATAAAACACTGAAATAACAAGATATTACTTTAATTCATAAAAAATGATTAGATTTCATTCTTCAATTTTTTTAGCACAGGAACATGTAGACTTTTGGTTAGGTCTTAAGTCTGAAGCCAATTCTTGGCAGTGGCTTTTTATTGTGTATTACTATTTTTGTTCAATTGGACACACCTCGAGGAGCTAGACACACGCGATATAAACAATATTTTACGTGAATTCTTACTTTGATTTATCATTTTATAAAACGTTAAGATATATTTATTTTTTTATATTTTATTTACAATATGTGGGGGATACACTGGATTTATTTCTTTCAAAATGAATACGGATATAATTACTTGAAATTGACATGTCTCGCAATGTGAGTTGTACTACATGATTCCGTATTTCCGGTTTAATAGTCCCTATTCATAGGGTTATGTCCCTGTATTATATAGCATAATGAATTGTGTCTGGGTAGTTCAAGAAGAAAATGTCACACAGAGAATTCAGTTTTGTTTATAAAATTTTATTTGACATTTTATACACGTTGAAAGTGTTGAGAAAGCCTTCTTGTCTTCAAAAAGTGAATAATCTTTCTTTCAATATCCAAAATGACAGGCACATTAATGATTCGCAGTTGCTGTGACTCAAAAATGTTAGATTCTAATTTTTGATTACCAACGAACAAAATATGTATCACAAATTGCGCTGCGATACTGGTTGTCGGCACTATGGACTATTCTTACATCGAATTCTAACTGTCAAGGATCTCACGCCAGTGTGTCCACAGGACCTTGGTTTTTGATACCATCCGAATGACTAGACAGATATCCTTGTCAGGTCTTCCATCCTACACCACTGACAAAGGAAACCACGTTAGAAAATACTGATGAACTTTCTCGGCCGATGAAGGGATAGAACACGCGACCTCCAAGCTAGCGAGTCACTTAGTAAACTGTGCCGTGTATTCCTTGATTATAATGTTTAGTTACTGACAGTATTAAGAACTACATGTAACTCTGAGCATTGTTTGGGAGGTTACTGAGGTAACCTGTTGAATTTTCATGTAAAGACAAATGCATATTGCTACAAGAATTTTCATGTAAAGACAAAGGCATATTGCTACAAATTGGACTGGACGTTTTACCCAATACCAAAAAATAATTGTACAACCCCATATATCTTATACATTGTACTTCCAATACTTTACAATCTGATTAAACTACAGATCCAAATTTCTTTCTTTTTTTTTAATTTAAATACTTCATATTGATCTGAATAATCTGTGAAGGAAGGAACGTCATTGGTCATGTACATGTAATTGAATACAAATAAAATCAAATGAAACTGAAAAAAAAGGAAACAAAATAGGATAGAACTTTGTTTTAATCATATTGCTTATCTAACACACATCCCAATGCTATCAGAGTTCAAGTTGTTGTTTGCTTAAACTTTAAACATATTGTATTACGGTAATTTAAGGTAAAGGATTATACGATTGTTACGCAAACTAACAAATACACAGAAAAGATTTCTCTAAAACAGTATTGTTCAAAATCTGTTTTACTTGTACATATTGTATAATAATAACCTATCAAAACATATGGTGGATTATTGATCTTGATTAATCTTTCTACTTCATGATGATCCTTGATTAATCTGTCTTATTCAAGACCTTGTTTAATCTCTCTATTTCCATAATTGCTATGATATTTATGGTAAAATAAGTCGGGTAGGCTTACTCTAATCTTATTAGTCTTGTTATTATGTATCTGTTACCGGGAATGCTTATTTGTATGTAAATTTTCTAGAAAACTTGATGTTACTATGCTGTTCAATTGGAGCCACAGTGGCTTAGTGAATATGGCTTAGACTCATTTAACCAGGAGAATCAGTGTTTGTCAGGATTTTCCAGTCTGGTTTCCCTATTTCAATGTCCCTCATAGCTCATACTAGAATAAAGTTTTGGCATGTATCCGGCCTGGTTAGTTCGCTTGGTGCAGAAAAGTAGTGTAGGCTGTAAACCCATTTCATTTCAATTCGTCTTAATCTTTTTTATCCGAATAAGTTATATTCTGAATAAATTGAAATTTTCAGGAAAAGGCTAATAAGTAAACAGAGCATTGTTGATACATGTACATCAATGTTTATGTTTCATGCTCATGTGATATATATGTATATAAGCTTACACAAGGAAGTATTTTAACAGATTTAAATCCTTCTATCATCTTGTTTGTATTATGGGCATGGACAAAAATATTCATGAATCTTACTGATATTCACATTTACGTGTATGTTATAATACCTTACACTGTACATACATTGTATACATGTACTCTTGTATGAATTCAAATCCTACAGGTACATGTATACGTACATGTAGGCCTAGTTCCAGTACCTAGAAAATTCCATCCCTCAAAATTGTTTTTAATGAATTGTTTTGGGATTAGTAAATGTATTTGAAAGAACTACATGTAGACCTGTTTGATGTTGGTGAAAAAAACTTGTTGATATTATGACTGACATACATGCCTGGAAATAACATTTTTAATTGTTCAAAATGTTACTCTCCTTTGAACTAGTACTTGACATTTTGAACTTTGCGTCAGACCAGACGTGTTATAAATTACCATTGGAAATACAGAACAAAATGGAATTCTGTGAAGGTTTTGTCCGTCTGGAGTGACTGGATCTCCCTCCCCCCCCCCCCCCAAAATAAAACCATTTAAAAAAACAATACTTGTTGCGACCACATTTAAAGGGACTATCCCGATTTGAACAGTCTTAAAAATAAAAGTCTAAGTACGTATGAAATTTAAGCTCCAAAATATAGAGGAATGGTGTATTTACCTTGTCTCAAATTTTCTGCTCAAAATATTGAGTCTTTTCTACGTGAATGTCAAAAATGCTTATCCGAACACGTAACCCTTTTAATTTCGGGTCAATTTTTTCCTTGGGTTACTTGATAATCGATTCCCGTTCTTTTAGAGGTATATACAGTAAATGACCCATGTGCTGTACTTGATAACGAAAGGTAAATTTCACCTACACATTAGTTTTATAAAATAAAAGTCTGGTTTTATCCAGATACAGCATAACACAAAATTAAGCAGTTTTATTCTCCAAAAAATTATCGGGATTGGCCCTTTAATGTGGGAAATAGGAAACACTTAAATGGAAATTAAATAAATAGGGCTACCATTAGTAACAGTTTAAGAAACAGGATGTTATTTTATAATTGTGAATCTAAACATATGTAACAGGATCTTAAAAATTTACATACGTACATGTGCATGTATACATATTGGTTACATTTCACAAGGATAACAAGGTGAGGTACTACTCCTATTGTAAATGTACAGTACAGAGAATAATCTACCAGATTTTTCAAGCCCTGTCAACGTTTCTTGTCAAGGATACATGTATGTCGGCAGCCTTATAAAGTTTTTTTTTTTGGATGTAACCCCAAAATAATCTAGTGCTTTGTACAATTTGTTTAAAATCAGATATTTCTCAATTTCATTTGTATTATAGATGTATTTTACCAGAATCAATGTTACTTAACATCTGACAATGAACCAGCCAATGTAACCCACAACTTTTCCATTCACACCATGACATTGTCCACTGATCTGTCTAGACAGCAGTTGTTAGATCTTACATGTAGTGTAGAAAATTAGAACCATCTTCACAGAACCATATAAATTTAACTAGTTTCTACTCTTAAATACTTAAATAAGATTTTTTCAAAATTGGAATTTTAAGAAGAACCACGAGAGATGTGCTGCCACCTGGGTAAATACCCACTTCTCGGTCTGTGCATCAATATGTCTAGTCTCATAATAGCTTGCAGTAATATGTACGTACTTGTGTTGATGATTTTATGAGAGTTTACTATTTGCAAAATATTTTGATAGCCTTTTGAAAAAAACAAAACCAAACTGGAAATGGGCGATCTTAATTACTTGTATATACATGTATACTTGTATACTTGTATTAATGATGATAGTGATTATTATAGTACATGTATTCATCACTGACCAAGTTACAAATGTACTGTGTATACTGTGGACAATTTCTATTGAGTCATAGATTGATGAACAATGCATCATACTTCAGTATCATGTGAAAGATGTAAATATCAGACTTAGCAAAGGGTTTATATTTTTCCTTGGTCGGTAAAGAACAAGAATATTTTGTGCATACTACAAAGTTTAAATTATATGTATGGTATTCACAAGCTGTGACAGATATTTACAGCATCATTACCTACATGTACATGTATCTTCTGTGTAAATGTTAGATGTACAATGTACCCAGTTAGAAGAACGGGTTGTGTGTTTGATTTGTGAACACAAATTTTCCAGATCACTTATTTGTGTTATATTCATAGGTGATGGAATTGCTTTAATATTTATCTCTATAAACTCTGACTGATTGTACATGTATTTTGTATCTATTTCAGTATTACAATGAAGAAGGACAGTGAAGTAGTTTCTACATCGTCTGGACAATCTCGCAATTCGGATTATAAAAAAGGCTCGTCATTTTCCTTGAGGAGGATTTTCAGTGGACAGAAAAAGCGCTCAAAATCACACAGCAGTTTGGACTCGGACTCGGCTCGTTCGGAAACAAGTTTAAATGTTTCTAACGAGAGTTCAGCGGGCTTGTCCCAAGCATCTGGCTTCCAAAGCACATGTTATGCCCAAAAAAGGAAAGACAATATGATAGAATGTCCTGTATGTCTGACAGATCAACCAACTGAAAATTTTCAAGTTGTGATGACATGTCATCATCGTACATGTCGAGACTGTTTACGTCAATATCTACAGATAGAAATCACAGAGAGTCGAGTTAATATCGCTTGTCCTGAATGTAGCGAAAAGTTTCACCCAAATGATATTCGGCTCATTCTACAAGACGAAGGCCTAATGGTAAAGTATGAAGATTTCATGTTACGTCGTATATTAGCCATGGACCCAGATACTAGATGGTGTCCAGCTCCAGACTGTGGGTAAGTTACTTCTCAGAAGCCTTATTTATTAAACTATTGAAGATTATTAAACTTTATTGGCTGACAATTTTGTTACAGTCACTTTTAAGAAATTTATGTTTTTGTGAATAAGAGGTCAGGTTGTATTTGCAGAACTTCTAATATTGATTCCATATTTAAATAGTTTGGTCTTTCTTGTACCAGACATAAAAATGTGATTTGAAATTTCATGGAGAACTCTTTCTACCCTTGTACTGAGTTTACTTTCTCTAAAAGTCAAATGTAAATAAGGAAATAACTTAAGACAAATATTACTTTTAACAGCTCAACTGTGAATAACTAATGATGATGAATATATAATGTACCAAGTTTTGTTTTCAATGGTCTCTTTATTATCAATTAGTGACGCAAACCTTGACATGACATAATATGACACTCTTTTTATGCGCCCACATGGAAATGTGGTCGGCGTATATTGCCGTCGTCCCTGTCAGTCGTCCACACTTTCTTGTGAACACTCTACAGACTACATTTATCATTTGATTGCTTTGAAATTGATATATGTTGTTAACATTACCGAGATGAAGAAGTCTATTTAATTTCAATAATTTCCGTTAATTTCTTCTGAAGTTGTGACCTTTGTTTCACTTTATTGCACCCTGTGAATGCTCTAACTACAAAAGTTATCATCCGATCTGTATGAAATTTATGTGCATCATTAGGTAAATGAAGAAACCTTTTGAATTTCAGAAATTTCTGATAATTACAGAGATGTGGCCATTGTTTCACTTTGTTGAACCATGTGAACATTCGAACGACAAAACTTGTCATCTAATCTGTATAAAATTTATATGCATCATTTAAATTAGTGAAACGAAGAAGGCTTTTGAATTTCAGAAATTTCTGTTGAAATTATCTAGAGTTATATGACCCTTGTTTCATATTGTTGAACTATGTGAATGCTCTAACCACAAAAGTTATCATCCGATCTGTATGAAATTTATTAAATATATGCATCATTTAAATTAGTGAAACGAAGAATCCCATTGAATTTCTGTCAATTAATTCTAGAGTTATAGTTATGGCCCTTGTTTTACTTTGTTGAACCTTGTGAAAGCTCTAACAACAAAAGTTATCATCTGAACTGAATGAGGTTTATACATGTTTCATTATTTAAATTAGTAAGACAAAAGATCCTGTCAAATTTTAACAATTTCTGTAAATTACTTCCAGAGTTAAGCCCTTGTTTCAGTTTGTTGAACCTTTGAGCCCTCAAACGACATAATTTATACTATGATCTGTATGAAATGGTCTTGTAAATGTCCCCCCACCCCATTACCTTTCAGATGAATAAATATGCAACAAACCTTATCAACCACTCGGATGATTTAGCTGCTGTGGGTGTATGTGTTGTATTGCCTGGCAACCTATCTTTGTGACTGACATGACCTACATGTACTTGTTCCTTTACATATACATGTACATGTATATATGTACATGTACATTGTAGACCGTATAATATAGAAAGAATTCATATCACTAAAATCATGGCAACATGTACTTGAGTGTTCATACAGTACCAAGTTCAGCATTAATAATAACCAAAATAAAGTAGTGACATAAATTTGACATATTACCATATCTGATTCAGAAGTGATGAATACATTTATGTTCAAAATATGGTTATTACTAAGCTTTTATCAAGCTACATGTACATAACAATACAGATGTGTGACTAGGGCAAATATTGTACGTAGAAATCTTAACACTTGCTGTTTCACTATTTAAATGTTTAAATACTTTTTTATGCTGTAACTTACATGTAGTTATTTTCTTTGGCAAACATCTATACAAAAATTATTGATTTTTACTGAAATCAAAGAATAATTTATACAAAGGTATGTGATAAAAAAAACACTAAAAATTCACTTAAAATTTATTACAAATAAATCAATGATACAACTAAGTAAATGAGATTTGTTATAAATTTTCAAGTACTCCTCATCTTCATGTAACTTCTAGATGATTTTCATGTTAATTTGGTGTAACTTTTTATACGCCCACATTTTCATGTGGATGGTGGATGTATATTGTCATCATCCCTGCTCAACCACAATTTGTTTGTGGACACTGTACAGATACATGTCTATGGTAGCCTATTGTTATCATTCAGGAATTTAACAAAATGTCTTTAAAAACCTAAATAAATGAAATGAAAATGAAAACCAAAGCAAAAGTAAAAATAAAAACAAAGTAAAAATAAAAGCAAAAGTAAAAGTTAAATCAAAAGTAAAAGTTAAATCAAAAGTAAAAGTTAAATCAAAAGTAAAACCAAAATGTAAATTAAAATCGAAACACAAATAAAAAATAAAATAATTTTTATACACCCACATGTGGTCGTTTGCCACAGCCCCCACCGTATGTCCGTCGGTTCGTCGTCCACAATTGCTTGTGAACTATCTACAGACTACATTTATCATCTGATTGTTTTGAAATTGATATTATGTTGTTTACATCAATGAGACGAAGAAGCCTATTTAATTTTAATGATTTCTGTTACATGAGAAATGCTGTTGTCTTGGCAAAATTCTCCTGCTCACATTGCATAAAACATACTGTAGAAATAGAATTTACAGGTACTACATTATGGTTCATGTATACCATATTTAGTATAAAATAAATGACCCAAGTATTGTGTCGACAAGATTTCTAACTTCTAATACTTTGCTTCAGCCCAGAAGTAATGTAACTTGATATTGTATATGGTGTATAATTTGTTGTATATTTTTCAGGTATGCTGTAATAGCAGCAGGATGTGCTGGATGTCCAAAATTAAAATGTGAAAGAATTGGCTGTGATACATTTTTCTGTTATCATTGTAAGCAATACTGGCACCCTAATAAAACTTGTGATGCTGCCAGGGCTGAAAGATCCCCTAATTTACGATCTGGGTCTATTTATAGTCATGAAAACGGCTCACAGAGTAAGTTTACTTTTCTAGTTAAGTTTCTAATAGAAATTAGATTACATACAATTATTCTGGCTGCATTTTGATCTAAACCATCTTTCCATTAAGAAATTGTTTATATAGCAAATCCTAACATTTATATTGAAAGTACATGTATTTCAAATTGGCTGCCTTCAACTTCAAGACATTGAACAACGCTTTATTTCATTTATATATAAAGTTTGTTAAATTGAAAAAGGAACAAAGAAAGATCTTATTAGCTTATTTAGGCATACAGGTGCATGTCATGATCAATTTGTTTACATAAAGGCCACTATTTTAGTCTTGTTTAGTTTCATTTTCCACACACCCCTGCTTTAGTATGACCCTGAAAATTACAGTTAAGTTAATGACAGGCCTCGAAATGTTTAAAAAAAGCTAGCTTTTCTTCATACATGTACCTATCGCTTCAGTAAATAACCTGTCACTCTCAATTATCAAAAAAAAAAACACGTGTCACACATATCCACACATGATATGATACATGTAGGTACACACACTCTTAAATTGTTTACATGTAGGTCTTGACATACATTGCTCCATAAAAATATTGTAATATGAAACCTTTTCATTTCTTCGGCATCAGAATGCCTAATAGTTCTTGAAAGTCGGCAAATCTACTTTGGCTCAACTCGACAAAGATTCGTGCAATTCTATCATCCGTATCCACATGAATTCCGCCAAGTATCATGGTACCACAACTTGTGTACTAAATCTAATACTTCGCCATTGAGGTGCAGAATTCAGATTTTAAAACATCCGTAATAAATTGAATATCAAAATACGAATCCCACCTGTGCATGACACCGTATTTACATGTACTGTGTGCGAAGGACAGTTAACGCCCCCTGGAATTCCTTTCTCACATATCCTGTCAATATTTACGCTACAAATTACATTTATATGAAATATTTTTCCGACCTTATTATTTGATTTTGTCAAATTGTCTTATAAATTATTCATAGCCTATATTTATGGAAATTGTTTTAAACTTTTTAAATGATTAGATTCTAAATACACCAGGCAACGTGCCATGTGCATTTCCAATCCAGCCACCACTACACAATGTACATGTATATTTACTGTGGTGTCGTTGCGGTAGAATTATTTAAGATGACTTGGGGTGCATTTTAATTTATGTAGATATAATACTTCATAATATGTTATAAACTAGTGTCAAGCAGATGAAAACATTCGTAGATGGTGTGAAATTCATTGTTTACTTCCATTCCAAACTGTGAGAGTAACTGTAGCCTGCGAAATGTAAACAGTGCAAATGACGATTTTTCACGGTATTCGTGCTTAATTCTTGCATTTAGAAACGAATAATTAAATGTATGTGACATGGACGTGATTATTGTGGTCTTAAGTCAATTTACTGAAGATCAAGTAAAATTTAGTCCACCTGGTCCTGTTGTTTTACTTGCTACCTGTCAGACGAAAAAATCGCAGGTCAGCGACAAGTAGACAGGTGAACATTTCGAGCCATGTAATGAAATTGATCAATTAGATGGTGTGCTCTGAATGCTGACACCAAATGAAATATGTCAGTTGTGAATGAAGGTACATGTACAACATCAACAATAAAATGAAACAAAATTGATAATGGATGAATTGATAAAATAAATGTTAATAATAGTTTCTCAAATATAAAAATAATGCAAAGATTACACAAAACTATAAGTTGTTTTGATAAAGTTTGAGGGCAGCATGGCTGAAATAGAAATGACCAAGTTCTCTCTCTCTCTCTCTCTCTCTCTCTCTCTCTGTCTGTGCGTGCCTGAAGTATAGGTACATGTAATATACAGTATAGGTCTAATGTATTTGGGCGTGGGGGGATTCCTACCAACAGTATATGTAGAGTGAAGCTACTGTTTAAACATATACAAACTTGTGTTTCATAAAACATGTAGGCTTACATGTTGCTACAAACATAAAATAAAATTTATCTTTTATATTTACACAGCCAGATATGACTGATTTCCCTTGTAAACAAAAACAGTTAAGAGAACTATCTTATCTTTTTTCTGGAGGAGCATACATGTAAAATATAAATTTACAAGAAAATCATATCTATTTTACTATACTAAACTGGAAGAGCTTAAAAAATTCAGTGCTGCATGCCAAATAAACCTGTTGTGACTGTACTGTAGTGACATTTGCCATTGAAAAACTCCATGGCTTGGGATAAAAAATGTATAAAAAATTGGAATTCTTCAGTACTGGTTTGTGATTTATTCTCTTTTAATAATCTACTTGATGGTTTCTGGATTTAAATAAGTCTATATCTAATATATAGGGACAAAATATATAACTTAATTGATGGACTAAGACTTCCTGGCGAAAAAATAAGAATGGGGACTGAAAACCAAATTTTAAAATATACATGTAAAGGGACTGTGATGTTTGATAGATTTTCTGACTGCTGTATTTATGTTTGTAAATTGTATTGTTTTTTTTTGTACCAACAGATGATATAAAACCTTGTCCTAGATGTAGCGCATTTATTGTCAAGATGAACGATGGTTCCTGTAATCACATGACTTGTGCTGTCTGTGGTGCCGAATTCTGTTGGCTATGTATGAAAGAAATTTCAGATCTTCATTATTTAAGGTAATAACCTACATGTAATACAAACTATTCTAGATTAGCTCATCTGCTTCACTTGGCCTACAGGATTTTAGTCCAAAAATCTCTCAGTAAGAAACAGTTATTGTATTCATGAAATTGAATCCTGTGTTAGACTGGATAACCTGCTCTAATACGTCAGACTCGCCCTACGTCACTCCAGAATAGTGCAGTGACGTAGGAACCAGCTTGACGTCATTTAGAGCAGGTTGTCTAGCCTAATCCTGTGTAAGCTTATCCAGTTCCATTACTAAATGTCATTGAAAGTTTTTATTTTAGGTTTGTACATCAATAATTTTCACTATTATCTGTCACATCTACAAACATAGACGCTTTCCTTGTTTTCCCTTTTGTCATGTCATTGATTGTAGATTTTATTGATTTATTTTCGATTGAAAAGACAAACTTTTCTTAGGATATTTAATTGGTATTATTTACATGTGGATGTTACCTGTATTAAAATGTGTCTGTAACATTCTCAGTCTGGTTGTTGATATTTTTAATGCATGTGACACACAATTACAAATTTTAGATGCTAGTTTGTCAGGTACAATTTACATAATTAATTCCAGGCCTCATAGTGCATGCTTTGTGACAAGGTATAAGCATAATGGACAAAATGAAAAATTTACTTATTTGTTGTACATTTCAGTCCATCTGGTTGTACGTTTTGGGGTAAGAAGCCATGGAGTAGAAAGAAGAAGATATTATGGCAGTTAGGTACATTAGTTGGAGCTCCTGTAGGTATATCATTAGTAGCAGGTATAGCTGTACCTGCTATGATTATAGGTATACCTGTATGGGTTGGTAGAAAGGTGAGTCAACCCTTATATTATAAGTTTCTAGGGGTGGGGGCATGATTTCAAGGGGGTGGGCAACAAATTTCTATGGGTGACAGCCATTATTTCTTTATGGCATTGATCGACCATGAGTGCCACAATCTCCATCGTTTTGTACATTGAATGTCTTATGAATTGAAGGAATCACTCTCTTTATTTACCAAAATGGCTCACTTTGTCTCAACTCGAAAATTAAGGAGAAGCTTTATGAAGTCTCGATGGAGTAGAATATTTTATCACACACCATACCACTGAAAATCATGCCCAATACTTTCCATCTTTTTGGCTTTATGTACATGTATGTTGAATATTCTCTGTTGAATAAAAAGAGTCCCCGTCCTTATTTACTAAACCCCTCAGAGGTTTTTTCCAGCCAGATATAGAAAAGTATGACTTTTTATTATCTGCCGTAGGTGACACAGCCCCCACCCACTAATAAATAAAAAAGGGAGACAACTTTTAGCTCTGTAGGGACTGTAGTTGATTTACACTGTGCTACAGTTCTAATATCCTTCCAACATTGACAGTATATTCGGAAGGTATTGAGTTCTATTGATTATAATTCTTATTAGTTAAGTTGACCCCAAAAAATTTTTGCTAAAAAAAATTACATTTTATGGGCTTTTTTTTTCAGATTCATTCTCGCTATGTTTTGGATTCTAAACATAAACGGCGATTGGCGGTAACAGGAGGTGTGACAGCTTCTATTTTAGTTTCGCCAATTATAGCTGGCTTAGCCGTCGGTAAGTACTGTTTTCATTTGTAACTCAGTAAGTTTGTCGTCAGCAAATACTATTTTCATTTTTAACTTGACCGTCAGTAAATTCTAATTAGTAGGAATTCCTTTTAAGATGTCTGAGTAAGAAACATATGCATTCACATTGTAAAATGACTGAATAGAAGATGAAAGGCTTTTGCTTACAGAAAATGTACTGCTGTCAGACATGTGTCCCAGCGTGCAGCTAAAAATAGCTCATTTTCTAGAAATATATTTATCTCGGCTATTTTTTAACCGATTGAGCTCAGAATACAGATTATTTATGTTTTACCAAATGGAAATTTTAGTCTAGCCTGTAATAAGTGTGAGAGAATTTTGTTTGCTATTTGTTGACATTTAACAGAATTTACTTGTTCAGCTGTTCATTTTTAAAGACTTCATTCATACTCAAATTTTATTATAGGTATTGGAGTGCCGATATTGTTAGCGTATGTTTATGGTGTTGTACCAATATCTTTATGTCGCAGTGGTGGATGTGGGGTAACAACATCACAAAAAGGAGGAGTCAGATTTGAGTTTGATGAAAATGACGGCAACGCTGCAAGTACTTACGGGGCTTATGGTGGTAAATATCATATATGGCTTTTCTGGAGTTTACATTTTTTCATTTTGTCCGAATCCAAAATTGGTGTTTTCAAGGAAGTCTTTTTCTGAAACTTGTCATAAATTAAGCCTGAACTCTGCAATAAATTGAGTTATAATATTTAGTCGTAAAGTGTCTAATTTATATAGAATTGATCTCATTAAATGATGATTAAAAATGACCAACTGATATAGAATTGATATCATTAAATGATGATTTAAAGATACATTAATTAAGAGTTGGCAATTCTTGCTATAATAATTCAAAAATAGATGATAAAAAAGAAAATGTTGAAAATTTCATTCAAATGACTTTTTTCTGAATGGAATTGTCACTGTTGGAAGTTCTGACTAGAAATAGGCATCAATTGTGTCTGCACCGTAAATTAGAATGGGCCATCGTTTGATTGACAAGACGATATCTCCACCCACATATTCTCAATTATAAAGTAAAATGCTCAATGGCTATGGTAGCCTCGCTTGGCAGGCCTTTAATCACCAGTTTCCAGTAGTGACATCAGCGACTAATGGTAAACATTAGCGTTGTCCGCCATTTATTGATTTAATTTTAAATGGACGACTGTTTAAATCCAAACTGTATCCAAGCCACCCGTGGGTCTACAGACTTGATTTTGAGCTTGTCGTGTAAATAAAGGTTTAATTAATAATTTCTATAACATCTGAAGCCTAAAAAAAGACTTGCAATAGGCAGATTTAGCTCTTGCATAATGTATGTTTAATGTAGAATGATGATTTAATGATGATTTAAATAATGATTTAACATGACCAATTAATACATAATTGATCTCATTAAATGATGATTTAAAATGACCAATTAACATAGAATTGATCTGATTAAATGATGATTTAAAATGACTAATCAATATAGAATTGATCTGATTAAATGATGATTTAAAATGACTAATTAATATAGAATTGATCTGATTAAATGATGATTGTATATTTGAAGGTGATAATCAGAGTGTTGAGACAGCTCCACATGTAGCAAATCCTAGTATAGCACCAAGTATTGGTGAAGCGTCTGTAGGAATGACAGGAAGTCTTAGTGCAAGTGGAAGTCATTTGGATCGTGTGGGTATGCTTCGTGATGAAAGTGATCGGGATTCATCCAGTAATAGAGCGATAGCTGGTGCTAGTTTAAATGGAAGTTTGTGTGGTTCGGCTTATGCTGCTGTTATTGGTTATCAAAATAAGTAAGTCATTTTCTCAAATCTAATTCAAAATAGAATTTATTTTCATTTTATTTATTTGATGGTCACTCAAGTAACATCTAAAAATCTTTCTAAACTCACTGAAATCTTGTGCTTAGCACAGTTGACATTCTGAAATAAAGATATAATAGACAACAATTCTAACTGTCTACCAACTACGGTTCTTTTTAAAGGAGACCCTGGATATTTCCTAACTGATTGTATGGGAAAAAGCACCTTGATTGTCTGTATTTTGAAACAATAACAGACACATTTACTTGCACTACTCATTAGTATTATTAGAGTTATTTCAACTCTACTATAGTTGTATGTCCAAGTTTAAATTGAGCATTTATATGGGGTACTCGATTGAATGTTTCATTTTCTCAAAGCTGTCAATCAGGTAAACACAAGAATTTCCGGCAAACAAGACATGATAATCTTAGTACTATCTCGACCAATCACCATACCTGATGTCATCCCAATTCTGTCCACACCACATCCATGACAGGTCTCAATTCCATGTCACTCGATTGTAATTTCATTCAATCTGAATCAATCAGCCTGACAATCGAACATCCTGTCTATGTTTTATGTATATTTACAGGTTAGAAGTACAAGCTGATGTATCATCTAATATGTCATCACATAAACGAGCTAGTTTCTCTAGTGAATCAGCTAATATCAGTCTAAGTGAGAAATCTGCTACAGTATCATTCTCTGATGATGTTTCTACTAGAGCTTTAGCTGGTTCTATATCAGCTTATAGGTAATATACATAATGTGTTGCTGTTCCACTTCCCCATTACTCATAATATATGATACTACAATCAGGGCTTTCAATATAAATTTTGCCAGTCAGACTAATTTTGTTTTCCTCGGATTTGCAAGATGTTTTTGTCCAAGAATATAACAATTTTAGCACAATCCTAATTTTGAAATATTTTGAAGTGTTTTCCGACATAAGAACTATAAATTTAACTGTATTTATAGTGTATCCTTATTGTATCCTGTTGATAGTAACAACATTGCTATTAATTTATAAGGGGGGGGGGGGTGGATGGCCGAATGGTTAGCATGTACATGTTTTATCATATGGTCTGTCATTGAGTCAACTGGCGTGGTTTCAATTCCCCTGTTGTACGTTACAAGGAGTAGGGTTGCCTGTCCAACCTCGTGGGTTTTCTCCGGGTCCTCCGGTTTCCTTCCACTGCTAAAGACCCCTACATGCAAGCGAATTATTGAAATAAAATTGTACCATATGTTAGCCCAGAAATGACGTTAAACCCCATTTCTCTCTCTCTCTCGCTCACTATTAATTTAAAATAGTCAACCACATCCAGTCTTTGTATGGAATTAAGACATGGTAATATGTGACACTGGGCATTATTAGAGAATATTGCTACATGTAGTTCTGGAGAATTTCTAAATTAAGATGCATATTGAACAATTAGTATGATTAAAAGCTGATTAATGACAAGAAATAAGTCTGATTTGTGAAGATATATTTCCACTTTAAACCCACTGATCATTTGATCAATTTTGACTGTATTATTGTCAAAGTTGAACCTCTGAAAGGAATATCATTCCAAAAATGGTTCCATTCTAGTCTGTATTTATAAAGATAGGATAACTTGAAAATTTTGCAGCTGATGCCATCCCCATATACAAGACTGCTCTACCTATAAATAATCAATGGATTATCTACCCTTAATATTTTTCGGTTCTGTTTTCTGAACAAGATGTTAAATAGCGTGAATTAAACCATGTTGTTCAAAAAATGCAAATGATCAGCTGCGTTATGTTTGACTCCAGAACTACAAGTTCATCTTTTTGTTTCACATCAAACATCCCACAAATGCTGTCATTTTATTTTGTTCGTTTTTTCATTTTAGGGATAAAGATGGCGTATCATTGTCTTCGCCTCCATTTGAAGTACAGGCAGATGTGGAACCTAATAGGTCAATCCACAGTAAATCATCATACGAACGATCACCGAGTTTACGACGTAGTGTTAGCAACTCCATTGAAGAACTTAAAGAACATTCACACAAATCCAAAAAGTGTACACGATTCATAGATGATGACGATAAAGCGATAGGAATTGTACGAGTTTATTCGAAAAAACACGAACCATCCACTTCCAATCATAGAGAGATTCCATCAGCAAGAGCAGTAACTCTGTTGGAATCTAAAACTAGATCAGTAAGTCATTCCTCTGGAGAGAGCATTACAAGTGAAACAAGTAAATTTTTCGTTCTTCCAGAAGTGGAGACGGACAGACCCACACGGTCGCTTTCCACGAACAATATGACAGAATCATCCGTACTCTTGAAAAGAAATCGTCAAGTTAGTTACAGTTGTTCAGGAGTTTATGAACATGTGACAGACAATTCAAGGAGCTCAGAACGAAAATCTCCACGGCGACACAGTTGTGAGATGGCCTTTAAGCACGGACGAATTTCTCCATCAGAAATGAAATAAGACATGGAATTATTATAAGATATTATATTTTTGTTGTGTTTAAGTATTTTATTTGATATTTCATACAAAAGTTATTAGTTTGATCACTTGGTCTGTCCAAAGAAAGGGCCGAGAGGCTGGTTCACATTTTTGTGTAGCCAACTTCACTGTCAAATATGCATTGCATGTCATTTGTAGGAAATTAATTGAGCAAATTTTAATTACTAGTCCACTGGGATTTTATTAAAATTTTCTAGGAACCAAACCCAAAAGCCTTATTCACCATAGCTATAATCACTTTTAAGCAATTGTGAAGTCAAATCAGCACTACTAATGAGTTATCATTTTAAAAATTGGTATTTTTATTTATAATCAATTTTAAGGGATTTAATTTTCGTGGGCCCCAATGGTTAGTATTAGTGAAATCTGCTGTGGATGTTCATAATTTTTTCACAATAATTTTCTCAAGGGTTATTTCAGAACAACCTTTCCAAAACCTACATCAGTCTACATTTATATGGTCTTACTCATTTAACATTTTTTCTTGGCTTATTTCATAAAACTTAAAAGCAATTAGTTGATGTCACCTTCTAAATGGTCAAATATTTTTTTTCAGGTTTTTCATATATATTACAGTGCTATGAAAATCAATGTAGATGATATGATTTATTTATTTTTGTTAATTGTATAGATAGAACCTCAAAGTAGAGGATAAACAATTAGTATAGCTCAGATTGAGAATGTCCAGGATTTAAAGAGCTATTCCATTTCAAAATATCACCTACTTGTAGACCAATAAGTAATTTCTACCACAGATTCTTTTTTTGTTTGCTCAGCTTTGTCATAAAGTTTGATTTCTTGGGACTTTATATTTAAGCGGACTCCCAGATCCTTATTATTTATCACAACACAAATCTTCCTGTCAGTATATTGGTTACTTTTAGCCATTACTTTAAAGAGAATCGAAGAGTAGTGTTCTTTATTTGTGGTTTCAATTATCCAGCCCATACCTTATCACCAGTGTGGTGATCTGAGCCCATCCATTACCACAAGCATGTGGTTCTCAGGTCTTGTACTTAATTGTATTTCAGTAACATTAATTAACATAGTGAGCTATGGAATTTTAAGTTACAATCAATTTTAAATTTTTTCTCATGATTTATGGCCCCAGGAAAAGATTTGCTTTTCATACCCAGGAATTCAGATACCTCATAATTTTGGACTTCAATTATGAGATAGCCAGACTGGTTATTTCTGTTGTCTAGCATATCATGAAACAATTTGGGAACTCTTATTCTGGAAATTGTTTAAATATATTTTGTTGTAATGTTGTTTTCTTTTCTCGGTGTGTATAATTTTCAGTCTAACTGATGTGATAGTAGTTTATTTCATGTTTTATATAACATCTTGTGGTTGTACATTGATGCTCATACATCATCTTCCAACTTCAAGGGGAAACTCTACTCCCTCATTTGAGCCCTTCCGTTCGATATTTTTGTTTTAACAGCAAATATAGTGTGCCAGACAGTGAAAAACTACAATAAAAAAAAGGGGAAATGTTTAATTAAATGTATTAAGATAAACCGAATAGAATACAACTTCTATACTCACAGGCCCAAAACACTCTTTTCTCAAACATGAATGCAAAAAAAATATGGTATAAATATGGTCCACTCCTATCGGGAGCCATAGTGGCTCAGTGTGTGAGTAAGACTTTGACTTGCTAACCTGGAGGTCCCGTGTTCGATCCCTGCGTTGGCCTAGAAAGTTCATCGGGATTTTCTGACGTAATTCCTTCTTGTAAGTGGTGCAGAGCCTTGCAAGGGACAACGTACAGTTGTTCGGATGGACGAAAAACCAAGGTCCCATGCACCCATTGGCGTGCACATAAGGATCCCTTGTCAGTTGGAATTTGATATAAAATAGGCCGTAGTGCCGCTGTCTGGGCAAAATTTCCCTTATGGCACACTGTATGATATATGCCTGTCTTCATTAACCCAGTCACAGTTAAACCTCATTTCATTTCATTTCCACTCTTATCAAGGGAGGTTATATGACCTGAGGCAGCATATTTTCTGAGAATTACCATCTCATTTTTTGTGCAACCACAAGATATAGGTTTAATTTATATGTATATTATTTTTATATGGCTTCAGTCTTTCATTTGATATATCTGCACCATCGTCAGATATATACACTGTGGTCCTATTTGTGAAGCAGGACCCTTGTTCATACTTAATCAGTGACCTTTGATGTACAACATCTGTGGTTTGTGAGTGAGTATGAAGGATGTGTAGGATATTTAACGATGAAACTGTAAATATATATGTATATTATATATAGTATTGTTTATATGGCGTGGATTACTATAGTATAAAACTAGTTTTAATATACGAGGAATCGCTTGCAATATTTGAACTCTCCCAAACAGTTATAATGCAATTTTCACGTCAACAATACGATTTTTTGCCAACTTTCTGGATGTTAACCGTTGTAACACAAATATATCTTTAAAGAAAAATTATTTAGTTTTTTGTAGGTCTGAGACAGATGAAATATTTTGGGACTACAGGTGGATGTCACTGTGTCTTTCAGTGAAACCTTGGTATATACCACAAGTGTTGCTCTAACACAACGTTAGCTCAGTTTTATAGTGGTTGCCTATGTTAATCTGTCTTGAAACTTCTTCAAGTGACTTTCTTAATGCAGACATTGATAATTAATCTGGACTACCGTCATGTCATTCTCTATTGGTTAAACTGGGTTTAAAGTTCATTATGCAAATATATAAGCTATAAATACCTTTGAAATTCAGAAAATTTGAGATTAAGTTTGTACTAGGCCAACTACTAATTTCTATCTAAGCTCCTTGTTGTAACCTAGGTTTACTCAACAAAGTTAGTGCAATCTGTAAAATTAAAGATCACAAGTTACATTGGTAATGTTGATACATGTTGTTTTGTCACCAATGCAACATAGAATATTCTAATAAGTTTTAGATTTCTGCTTTTATGAAAGTTGCAATCATTAATCTTTCAGGTTTAAAGTACAGAAGTTTTTGCCAAAATAATGCCTCTTGTCAAAGTATTGTAAACAATTGCTGCCAAAAATGTTGATTCATCTTTTGTGACCTCCTATTTAGTGTCATTCTTCATTTATCATTGACTCGTGTTTAAAAGTATATCACACCATATTTTTACCTGCATCAATGATAAAAAGCTATTGTACAACTTGCTCACTGAATGTAAATATAGCCTCCAACAGATACTGCAATAAGGCATCTTTTCATTTCGAAAAATATTTGCATCTATATTGTATTTATTACTAGAAATGAACATTTTTTCATGTCCTATATGTTGTGTTGTCACCAATAAATGTGTTTCAGATATAACATGGCAACACAGACAATCTCTTGACAAGTTTTTATATTGACGGAGGTATAATATATTAAATATTAGCCATATACTAGCACCTGTTGGTTAAACTTTTAGGTTGGTTGGTCATACATCGCTTAGTTTTATATTGAAAGTCATCCTCGATAGAATACTTTATTCAGAATGGTCAAAAACTATGAAGTCACAAATTTTATTCTTCATACAGGAGTTCCCGACAATAAAAAGCCTGTAATAGTGACAATAATAAACACAGAAGTTTCGGCTATTGCTATACTACTATTGATAATAACTTAGTGGTCGATGAGGGACTGAGACCGAATGTTTTATACATCATAAGGTCTATCATTGAGTCAAGTGTCCCCAAAATGACCAACCTTGTGTTAAATGAGCTTAAACCTCTCTCTCTCTGGTTGATGACAAATTTTAAACCCATTGTTAAAGGATGACTCTCTATGTAAAATTTGCAGCTTATGGTATGTACGACTTTACAGTGTATATAATAGTTGTATATAAAATATAATGTATAAAACATGTCATACATTTGTATATTGATATAATTGTATAATCCATACTGAATTCTTTTCTGAGAAAAAATAAAATAATTGAATTGTCCAAATGTTTACTCTTTGTTAAAAGCTTGAAGGATATCCAGGAATTTTTTTTTTCGTGTGTGTGTGTTGGGGGGGTAATCCAAAAAGATTTTGCATACTTAAATGTACCTGTGCTCTCAATTTTTATACGCCCACATTTTCATGTGGTCACAATTTTTATCCGATTTCAATGAAACTTGAAATATAGGTTTATCACCCTAAGATCTCGGTTCCTTTCGATAGTGGCATCTATCGGACCGTAACTTCATGGATTATGGCCCCTGATTGTACGAAAAATCACGTTTTTGGCTTGTGAAAACTGTAGAGGTCACAATTTTTATACGATTTTGTTGAATCTTGATATGTAAGTTTATAACCCACAAATCTCGGTTCCTTTCGATATTCGCGCATATCGGACCGTAACTTCCTGAATTATGGCCCCTGATTGTACGTAAAAACGCGTTTTTTGGCTTGTGGACCCTATAGAGGTCATAATTTTTATCCGATTTAAAAAACCGTGTTAATATATCACTGTTAGACCATAAGGACGGCTGAGTTAGAATTTCGTGAAAATCGGCCCAAAATTGACAGACAAAATGGCCGCCCTTCGTTCCCAAATAGCGTAAATATATGGTATATCAAGGTTGTGGACCCTATAGAGGTCACAATTTTGATCCGATTTTGTTGAAACTTAAAATGTAAGTTTATAACCCAAAGATCTCGGTTTCTTTCGATATTCGCGCATATCGGAACGTAACTTCCTGAATTATGGCCCCTGATTGTACGAAAAATCACGTTTTTAGCTTGTGGACCCTATAGAGGTCATAATTATTATCCGATTTAAAAAATCATAATATTATATCACCGTTACACCCTAAGGATGACTGAGTTCGAATTTCGTGAAAATCGGCCAAAAACTGACAGATAAAATGGCCGCTCTTCGTTCTCAAATAGAGTAAAAATATGGTATATCAAGGTTGTGGACCCTATAGAGGTTACAATTTTTATCCGATTTTGTTGAAACTTGAAATGTAAGTTTATAACCCAAAGATCTTGGTTCCTTTCGATATTCGCGCATATCGGACCGTAACTTAATGAATTATGGCCCCTGATTGTACGAAAAATCACGTTTTTAGCTTGTGGACCCTATAGAGGTCATAATTTTTATCTGATTTAAAAAAACGTATTATTATATCACCTTTACACCCTAAGGACGACTGAGTTCGAATTTCATGAAAATCGGCCCAAAACTGACTGACAAAATGGCCGACTCGTTCTCAAATTGCGTAAAAATAAGTATATCAAGGTTGTGGATCCTATAGAGGTCACAATTTTTATCTGATTTTGTTGAAACTTGAAATGTAAGTTTATAACTCAAAGATCTTGGTTCCTTTCGATATTTGCGCATATCGAATTGTAATTTCCTGAATTATGGCCCTTGATTGTAGGAAAAATCACTTTCGTTTTAGCTTGTTTTCTATCCATCTCTCGAAAATGTGGGCGTATCCTGCTTGACAGCCGCTGGTCTTACTCCTTCTGTGCTGAGTTTGTCAATCTGTCAACAGGGAAAGCGTCCTGATTCAGGCTACTGTTGGGAGTTACCAATTAGCATTATTTGAGGATTTTGATTTTCTGATCAGACTTTATTAACCATATTGTATGGAAATGAAAATATCTTCTCATCAAGTTTGATAGATATATGAAAGAAGAAAAAAGTTCTACTAGAATTAAGTGGTGTCAAAGATGAAAATAGACAAATATTAGACATCAAAGGAAACTCTTTCATTTTTATAGGACCACAATTGTTTGTGGACGCTCTCAAGACTAAAGTTAACATCCGATTGACTTTAAATTTATACAGTGTTTAAGGCCATGAGATGAAAAAGTCTGTTGATTTTCAACGATTTCCGATAATTACTGCCAGAGTTATGGCCCTTGATCAATTTGAAAAATCTTGTGGACACTCTAGAGGCTAAGATAATATCCGATTGACTTTAAATTTATACACAGTGTTAAAGGTCATGAGATGAAGAAACCTATTAATTTTCAGTGATTTCTGATAGTTACTGCCAGAGTTATGGCCCTTGATCACTTTGAAAAATCATGTGGACCTGCTAGAGGCTAAAGTTAATATCTGATTGTCTTTACATTTATACACAGCGTTTAAGGTCATGAGACAAAGAAGTCTATTGATTTTCAATGATTTCCGATAATTATTGCAAGAGTTATGGCCCTTGATCAATTTGAAAAATGTTGTGGACGCTCTAGAGGCTAAAGTTAATATCAGATTAAATTTAAATCTATACATAGTGTTTAAGGTCATCAGATGAAGAATCCTATTGATTTTCAATGATTTCCAATAATTACTGCCAGAGTTATGGTCCTTGATCAATTTGAAAAATCTGTGGACACTCTAGAGGCTAAAGTTAATATCTGATTAAATTTAAATCTATACATAGTGTTTAAGGTCATCAGATGAAGAATCCTATTGATTTTATATTTATACACCGAGTTTACGCCTATATATAATCGTTTCGATTGACTTTAGATTGATACACAGAGTTTAAGGTCTTGAGACGAACAAGTATTGATTTTCAATATTTAAAATATATCTCGTCCCACAATTCTTATCCGATTTCCAATATATTTATATTTTTGAAAACCATTCACTATTTGTAATTGATCGCTGAGATTAGAATTTTGATATTTAACCCAGATTTTTTTTTTAAAGTGACGTCATAAAATTGATTATTTGTTTTTTAAAAAATGTACAACTTTGAAATCAGTTTAAATGTTGATGCTCAATGATTAATTTAGTCCTTTAATGGTTATTCTGAAAGCTTTATCAAAATCGATTTACTATTTACAATTTATATTTTCTGGGCAGTCACGATAGCTCAGTGGGTAGGACGTTGGCTCGCTAACCTGGTGGTCCCGTGTTCGATATCTGCGTTGGTCGAGAAAGTTCATCAGGATTACCCGGCGGGGTTCACTCTTGTCAGTGGTGCAGGACAGAGGGCCTGGCAAGGGACATTGTATAGTCGTTCGGATGGCATGAAAAACTGACGTCCCGTGTATACATTGGTGTTAGGGGCGGACGATTGCCCGAAGGGCCGGCCGGACAAAAAATGAAATAAATAATTTTGTCAAATTCGTCTAAAAACCTTTTTTTCTGCTGAACATTATATGGGGGGGGGTATTGGACCGACCATGGAGCGACGATGATCATGTTGTATGTGGTCGATGGATTTAACAGGGCTTCATGCCATCACTGGAGTCTGGAATGGGCTTGTATGGTGGACTTTCTGGGCCGGTTGTGCTGGGTGTGGGCCGGAATTCGAAATCCTGCAATGGGGATTCCGAATTTCATCCGAAATCCTGCAATGGGGATTCCGAATTTCATCCGAAATCCTGCAATGGGGATTCGGAATTTCATCCGAAAAATTTCATCTGATTCACCCGGCACTGTCGCCTGAAATTTACTAATTATTAAGTCACCTCCACCCTGTTAGTGGGGATACCCAGAAACGTCTGCCGATGGTTCGTAACTCCAAAAATATTCAATTTTAAGGCTCAACAAAATTTGATGATAGCTGGTCTGCTGGCTGAATATGAGTGCTAGACGCTTTCCTGAGGCTGGTGTTAAACATTCCTTGACATTTTTATTAACTCGTTATTAACTCGCCCCCCTTTCCAAAAAGTTCCGCCCCCCCCCCCCCCCCCGTGAAAAAATTTTCGACCATAAAAAAAATAGAAATACATTGTCCATCAATATTACAGCACCCCTGAGAACACTTCCCGCCCCCCTCGTTGCTCTGAGCTAGTTTACGGCCCTGGATGAAATTATAGAATTGGGATGTCGGGAATGGTCTCAAATTGCAGGAAATGGCCTCCCATTTCCAAAAATTCTAAACTGAATTGTGTCCCGTACGCCTATGCATGTCCGCTCCCACTCCGTCAAGGCCACCTGTTATACGACCTTGACCAGAAAGAACGTTATCTCAGTCCCCGTCCCATTGCAGGCATCATGGTCTTCAGAGGCTGTTTGTGTATACAGTAGAATCTGCATTAAGCAGCCACCCAAGGGAATTTTCACAACTGACCGCTTAACGGGAGTGGCCTCTTAATAAAATCTCGTTGCTTTTTGTGCCGACATAAATTAAATATTACGCTTGAATGCATTGGAAGCGGTAAATTTGGCCGTCGCTGAATCTTGCGCCGAACGAAAATTCTTTACTCAAATCTCGGACATAACTTAACGGGAGTGGCCTCTTAATAAAATCTCGTTGCCTTTTGTGCCGACATAAATTGGATGCATTGGAAGCGGTAAATTTGGCCGTCGCTGAATCTTGCGCCGGACATAACTTCTGTAAACTTGTCATTTTGTACTAACCTTCGATACTACTGTCTACCATTGTGATGCATTCGATAATATTTATCCATTTTTGTGAAGAAAATCGATGAATTCATTTTATTTTATCAAAAAAACACATGAACAAAAAACATCGCTAATTTTATCACCTATTTACAGGGGGTGTAACTCTGTATGTAATATTATAGGAGGCGCTAAGAGAGATACTAGATGATCGTGACAAAACTCGGTACTTTTATTTTATTCAATCAGTATCAAATAATGTGTCGTTACGCGTGAAAACAATGATCAGGTTAGTCGTTTAATAAAACAAAAGATTAATTAACAGATAATCCCGGGTTGATTGTTATGTTTACATTTCTTTTTACCTGATCAGTGGGGGTCCAGTTAATTAACTACTACTCACGGGATTAGCGGGGGTGTTACAAAGAACGACAAGATGGTATCATTCAACAATGGCCGTTGAATGGGCGATGTTTTGTTGAATTTATTAGTAAAATAGTGACCGCTGGCCGCGTTAGAGGAGTGACCGTTGAATAAAGAGATGAAACAATAGAATTTCTACGGGGGGGGGGGGGGGATTTATCGTGACCGCTTACAAGGAGATGTCGCTGAATAGGAGTGGCTGCTCATACAGATTCTACTGTATATAACTAAGTATTGTCTCAGACTTTATACTATCATTCACTCGAAACAGTAGGAACGAACAGCTTACTGGAGTATACTGCACTAAATCGCATTTGGGGTTCATTTTTCAAAATTTTCCAGGGGGGGGAGCCACCGGAACACCCGTCCGGGCTTCGGCTGCGGTCAGTAAAAGGGGCCGCTCCGTCACGAGAGCCTGGGGCGGTTCCCGGCCCCAATCCGCCCTGCCGTCAAAATCCAATATTCCAATTCGTGAAGCGGAATAACCAGTTTTTTTTCTCATTTTGGAGGTAAAATGAAATCAGAACAGGATGATGTACATCCAAAATGATTACATATTTGTAATCTACGCAAAACGTTACGTTTGAGGGGTTTAGATCATTTAGAGGTCATTTTAAAATCAACTTGAAAAGTCAACCGTTTTGATAATAGCCATTAAAACTCCATCAACGTACAGATTCCAAGTGCCAATTAAAAATATAAGTCATCAAATACACAAGATGGAGTTTAATGTATGTTATAGTAGGGTAAATGAAGTTTAATTGTCAACCATTTTGAAAATTTTACCCCTTGTCCTACATGGTCAGAATTGAAGGAGAAAACGTGTAAATTTTGTATGTTTTCAGTGTGCAATGAATTTCGAGGCTGAATATTTTGAAAAGTATATCCCACCGACTCAAAATAGTAACTTTACCAGATTAGTTAGTCAGTTGTGCTCCTATTAGAAATGTGAGTTTATAGCTTATCAGTGAGTTTTTGACCCAGCTAGAGAAGTAAAATATCAAATTTGTTAGCTTACGGCCATATAGTTATAACATATTTTTAATAATTATATTGGAGGGGATCATATTCCCAACTTTCTGAAATGTTTCTCTACCGTGTGCTTTATCCTTTATCGTCGGATGTGGGACAGAATGGGCATTCAAAGCGCGAGATAATGATATAGACATTATGTGATATCACAATTGATGCTTTGCATCCATGAAATTGAATGTCATTGTATTAATTCATAATAAAAATTGACGTCAAACGAGATGTTGAATTTCTCTGTTTAAAAAGCTCAATGTGTGTGTATATACGCCATAATGACGATAGAAGCAATGCGTGTGTGTGGGGGGGGGGTACATTGTCTCAGGAACCTGGGGGGAGCTATCAAATGGGCACAAAACCAGACTCAACTTTTCTATAGTGAAATTTTGCGTAGAATACGATGCCGAGTGGTAATCAGTCCGCCGTTGCGTTGGGGCGTTTTCGAGATATTTGGGGTCAAAGGTCAAATGACGTCATTTGCACTGGTTTCAAAGTGTTTTGGTTCTGTTATGCAATGCCTCTTAAATGTTCCTATTATTAATATGAACAGGTTTCGCTTTAGTTTTTATATTTTACGCTGACATTTTATTGTTTTAAATCTTGCAATAGGCAATTTTAGCTCTTGCATGCCCATTTAATATCATGCTCTCATTTAGACAGGCGGTATCTTAAAATGATGTAAATGAAATGGGGTTTAACGTCCTACTGTTCTGCTCCTAAACTGGGCTAATGAAGACGGGCATACGCCATACAGTGTGCTATGAGGGAAATTTTGCCCGGGCAGCGGCGCCACGGCCTACTCTTATATCGAATTCCAACTGCCAATATGTACACGGGACCTCGGTTTTTCGTCCCACCCGAACGACTTATAGACAGCTGTCCTTGTCAGGCCCTCCGTCTTGGGAAAATCTGGACGAACTTTCTCGGCCAATGCAACGAGGGGGATGGGAAGTGTTCTCGGGGGGTGCTGTAAAATTGAAGGACAATGTATATCTATTTTGTTGATGGGCGACAATTTTTTCACAGGGAGTGGGGGGGGGGACTATATATTGGCAGACACCAGAATTGTCCTTTAAATAATCAACGGTACCCCCCAGAAAGGTCAAAGTTCTCGTTGTTCACATATGAAATGGGGGTGACCGTCCTACTTTTCTGCTTCGTCTGGGTTAATGAAGGTGGACATTACGCCATACAGTGCTATGAGGGACATTTTCCTGGACAGCGGACGACCTAATCCTAAAGCGAATGTCAACTGCACCGCTGACAAGGGGGAACCACACCGGAAAATCCCGATGAACTTTCTCGCCCAACACAGGGACCTTCAGTTTAGCCAGCCAACGTCTCAATGAGCCACAGCGGATGTAAGATAATGCAGAAGTAACGGGCTAGACCCCGTTGCTGCCCTAAGGATCTCCCGGTCTGGTTTATCCAGTGAGGGGTGCAAGAATGAAAACCTGACAAGGAACAGCGTCTATTCATGTGGATGGGGCACAAAATGAGTCCCGTGTGTATGTTCAGTTCACGCGAACGTTTAACGATAAACTAGATAATCGAGAGTTAGATCATAAGGTATGTCACTCAGTCAAATGGCGTGGTTTCGATTCTCGCGTGTACGTGACAAGGAATAAAATCGCCTGTAACAACCCAGTTTGTGTCGAGTGGACGTTAATTCCCATTTCGCTCACTTATGTTAATTCTCGATGAATAACCCAACTTGGAATGAACGCCCTTTCGTCTTCCAGCCATCAGTCGAATATGGTCATCTCCTGAGTAACTAGTTATTAGTTAAACCAATTAAGGTTATACATTCCAGAATGGGTAGAGGGGAACCTACTCCTGTACTGCCGACATTGAAAATGTGCCTAATTCGAGTGAAACACAAAATTAACACTTTGCAGCTGGAATTTCAGAGAGATGCAGGCCTAAGTTTAAAAATTTCGCTCTTCTCATTGAATGCGCCAGACTATACTAAACAGCTCATTTTACGTCTATACCGCCAGCTTATTCAAATTTC
Organism: Patella vulgata; assembly: GCF_932274485.2. Classification (NCBI taxonomy): domain Eukaryota; kingdom Metazoa; phylum Mollusca; class Gastropoda; family Patellidae; genus Patella; species Patella vulgata. The sequence continues at coordinate 68,123,866 of NC_065879.2, read as the reverse complement.
GTTTCACAGTAAAATTACCAGACTGGTGTCCTCCCTCGTATCTATTCATACAGATTCAGTTAAAAAAAAAACGATGGTGAAATATTTTATTTGTAAACTACATCTTTAGAAACATTAAACAACAATAAACAATATTTAAAAAAAATTTCGGTATAGATTAAAAGTATTAACTGTGGTTTGCACCCAAAAAGCTTATAACATCTCATCCACCACAGTACTGCATGGCATGTCGAAAATTTCGATATAATTTTATGTTTATGTTCCAAGTTAAGTAAAAAAGAAAATTTAGAAGTTTGACATGTAAAATGATGGAACTACAGGCATGATTCATCTAAGCCACCCACCATCCCATGTTGGTATGTCGAAAATTTCCCATAAAGGTTTATGTTCCAAGTTCAGGAAAATAGAAAATTTAGAAGACTTTGACCTGTAGCATCAATCATCTAATCCACCCACCATCAAATCATGTCGAAAATTTCGAAAGTTTGACTCCATTCAAAATCCAATAACGGTTTATGTTTCAAGATTAGTAAAATAGAAAATTTAGAAGTTTGACCTGTAACTTAAATCAACGGACATGATTCATCTAAGCCACTCACAATAACCTCATCTTGGTATAGCGAAAATTTCGAAAACATTTTGTCCCATTCAAATTCGCATTAGGATTTATATTCCAAGTTTAGTAAAATAGAAAATTTTGGAGTTTAACCTGTAGCATGACGGACTGACGAGCATGATTCATCCAATCCACCCAGCATCACATCATGTTGGTGTGTCAAATTTCGAAATATTCAAATTCCCTCCAAGATTAGGAAAATGGAAAATCTAAAAGTTTAACCTGTAGCATGACGGACCGACGGGCATGAGATATGTGCGTATCAAAAAACTAAATAATGTTCAATATGGACGTATCAAAAATCTAAATAATGTATAATATCTAATTTGTCTAATTTAACGGGAGATATTTTGATTATAATAAAAAAAGAAATCATTTTTATACGCCCACATTTTCGCGCATATCGGATCGTAACTTCCTGAATTATGACCCTTGATTGTACGAAAAATCGCTTTTTGTTTAGCTTGTTCTCTCTCCATCTCTTGCAAAATGTGGGCGTATCCTGCCTGACAGCCACTGGTTCGATGATAATACTGCAAGAGTAATATCGGGAAAATACGAAAATAAATCAAAACAACATTTCCCCATCACCACAAAGCCATACTGGTGTGTCAGTTTTGAAATAATTGTTAGTAGAAAGTGTACGATTTAGAATTTTGACCTGTAGTCCGAAACTATGGGCACATAAATATTAAATAATGTTTCCAAAATTTATAATAATTAGACCCCCTCTCCACACACACACACAAATAAAAGCAAACAATCATGTTGGTATGGTGAAAGTTTCGATTGAAAGAATTGTGATTCCATTTCATTTAAAATCTAACCAAGTTTTATGTCCCAAGTTTAGAAAGTGGAAAAATTTGAATTTTGACCCTGTTCTTCCTTATGGCGTATTAAATGACCCAAGACAACAGACAATATAATACAAACATTATATGTGAATATTTATATCGAAAAAACATTAAACGTTCTGATCTTTCAATATTTGTCATAGTTGTCAGAAAAGCCAAGTCTTTCAAGATATTATTCGAAGGTAATTATTTCAGTAATATCAAAGAAATAGAGAAAAAACCAATCAACAGAAAGCTCTTTTGTTCGTCTGATAAAACCACAAATATGGAAGGTAACATCTCATTTCCCCCACAATCTAGACCTCTTATGCCTCTCGCAAACTCCACAAATATGGAAAGGTAACATCTAATTTCCCCGCAAAACGTATGTTGGTCTGTCGAAAGTTTCAAAAGAATTCTAATTTGACCTCATTCAGATTCTCCTAACCCTGATCCTAATTAGAATAGAAAATTTTGAATTTGTGTAGGCTTTTCTGACAAAGATGTACATATGCACCCGTTCTAATATTACAACCGACTAGAAGGTCATAAATTTATCGAACGGTAAAACGGGTTGCCGTTTACCTCCTTATAGACCGATTTATTTCGTTATTATTATCCTTTTCTAGGCGGTAATAATATTGGATCGGGTGACATGAATGGTCAGTATTGAGAGCCGGCTACCCAACCCTAACTCCCTATTAGGAAGGGGGAGGTAGGATTTTCCCAAGTGCTACGATCAAATGGAAGTGTTTTCTCACTTTTGACCACAATACACTAAAAAAAAAACAATCACGTATTCAAAAATCTAAGCTAATAATGGACAAAACATTAATTTAAACTTAAAAATCTCTAAATCCTACATTTAGAAAATGTTACTTTAGCAATAACATGTTTATTAATAGAAATGATTATTGATTATCCAAAATAAACTACTGGATACTAAAATGGCTGTGGATGAGCCTTAAGATATATAATTATGCCAAAACGAATTATTAAAGTGATTTAATTTAGATACATTGGCTTTTAGAGAAGATGTCGGGTTAAAACCACGAAGAAATAGTCCCGAAAATTTGTTATGTGCCAGCGCAGACAACCAGTAGCCTAAATTACTATCTTTGTTCACAACTTAATGCTTCTGTTTGGTCAATTTCTTTAATGTGGTAGATATCCCTACAAAACTAGGGCTTATTCCTTGTGATCATCTTTCTTAGCTTGGTAGATAGGTGTATGACAGTTGTTGATCTCTAATCGTACAGAACCGCCAAAATAAATCTCGCAAATTCTAAAACTCACTTCTTTGAGATAAAGAAGAGACGTGTAAGTAAAGGACAAACGCACGTACCCGACCTGACCAAAACAAACGCCACAAGCCGCTGAGACAAGAGGCAAATGGCGAAGTCTCTAAAGATTTCTAAGAAGTAAATCAAACCACTGAAAATTACAACATATCAGTAATGCTACACCCCTTGACGGATAGGTTTCTCAAAATTGAAAAACCACCAGTGATTAGCAAATTCTGAAACTCCCTTAGAGATCAGTTAGAGACGAGGTTTGTCTGAGGTTCATATTCAAAGATGAGGCATGCACTTTCGAGAATAGATATATAAAAAAAACGCAAATGCACGCAACCGACGTTCAAGAGAAAAACCCACTCGACCGACAACAAACGATAGGCAAAATTAACAGCTATACAGAGAATGTGTTGTCTCTAGAAATCTCTAAGAAGTAAAATAAACCACAATCCTACCATATCTCCATTACTACAAGAACGAACAATAAAAAATCAAATTCTACAACTCCCTACTTAGAGATCTGCTAGAGATGAGAAAGTGTATCCGAGTTCCATATCCAAAGATTGGGTATTGGTTGTCGAGAATAGATATGAAGAAAAACGCAAAGGCACATGACCGACCGCTTAACCAAAACGCACCCGAATTATAAACGAAAAACGCAGACGACGGACAAAAGACGGAACGTAGAACTAATGGCTACACCCAGAAATGTTTATCTCTGGAAAATGAGTCAAATGGGGATATGACTTCTAGGAACGAACAACAACAGCCACTAAGACAAGAGGCAGCGGGGATCTCTAGAAATCTCTAAGAAGTAAAATCAAACCACAATCCCAACAATTGCCGAACCACCAACCACAGACGAACCACCAACAAAAACTCAAATTCTAAAACTCCCTTCTTAGAGATCAACTAGAGATGAGGAATTGTATACGGGTTCCATATCCAAAGATTAGGTATGGCCTGTCAAGAATCGATTTGAAGAAAAACGCACACGCAAAGATCGAATTGACTAAAACGCACCCGTCTGACAAAAAATGGACTCACAGCAGAATGTTATACACAGAACGTCGTGTTTTCTTTGAAGAGTTACATTTCCACAGGAATGTGAACAGGATTACCAGATGGGGCTGGTTATGTGTTATTCTTCTTGATCCTGCAGCAAACAGTGATAAGAACCGTCCGATAACATTTTGATTTTGTTCCCCGGGCTACTTAACCCTCCAACCTTCACTAAAAGCCAATGATGAAATTGGAATTAATTGCTAGAATTAAATAGACTGAATTTTGAAAATAAAATAAAATAAATATAAACAGAGCATATAGAACATGGAAATGATTAACCTGTTATTGCCAAACTAGCAAATCCATGCTGAAGACCCATGAATAGTCTTTGATCTGCTCAACTGTTTGGTCTCCAATTCTATCCACCCTTCACACACCTGAAAAGATTAATAATAGCTTCAAGCGTTTCATTAAAACTAATAAACCAATAGAAATATTTTAGGAGAATCATATATCTAAAGCTTTTATGACAAGAGTAAATTTATTTCAGCAAGTTTAAATGAAGAGTTTAACGCCCTATTGTTCTGCTCCAAACTGGATTAATGAAGACGGCCATACAGTGTGCTATGAAGTAAATTTTGCACGGAAAGCGGCACAGCGGCCTACTCATATCGAATTCCAACTGTCAAGGGATCTTTTACATGTACACCAATGTGTACATGGTACCTCGGTTTTTCGTCCCATCCTAACGACTAGACAGCTGGCCTTGTCAGGCTCCCCGTCCTGCATCACTGACAAGGGGGTACCACCCCGGAAAAATCTGGATGAACTTTCTCGGCCAATGCAGAGATCGATCACCCGACCTCTAGGCTAGCCAGCCAGCGTCTTACCCAGCTAGAATAAGATGCCGACTAACAATAGTTGCTCCTTTAAATCTTGCAGGCCGTCTAAGAGAAAGGAAAAATACGCTTGTATCTAAATATTGCACTAGTCCTGTCTACTAAAGGGGTCGTCCGAAAAATCGAGCAGTCATAAATAATGTATTCACCTCTGAAAATCGCACTAAACCATCACTTATCTCCACCGCCAATGCAAAATTACATCCACCATTCTGTATGTACCTCCTCCGCCGCTGACATGTCTGCATCTATCAATCTGTTTCCACCAATATGTGCCTATCATTCTGTATCCATATTTGCATTTATTTACAACGGGAACAGAATATCAAACAGATACATAAATACAACAGGAACATCAACAATACAGGAATTTAATTATACAGGAACACATCAGGATGGTACATTAGCTATATTAATCCATCATTCCGCCACTCTGTCAAGGCAGCGGCTGAAGTCGGGTGAGTCCATGCATTCGTCCAAGTCCCTCTTTTCGGTCTCTCACTCTCGGTCTCTACTCCCCTTCTATTCTCTCCGCTCGTCTGTCTGCAAATTCCTGGTTATATAGCCTTCGACAATAGGGAAATGGAATTGTCTATCACGTCATGGTATGATTAACTGACCAGATGCGTATTTCCTTTAAAGTCACGCGGAGCTTGTTCACAGATCCTATGTAGATTGTACTTTACTTTTGAGACGGGGGGCTGGATGGCCGAATGGTTAGCGCATGCGCATTGTATTATACGGTATGTCATTTAGTAAACCGGCGTGGTTTCGATTCCCCGGATGTACGTGACAAGGAGTAGTGTCACCTGTCCAACCTCGTGGGTTTTCTCCGGGTCTTCCCACTGCCAACGACCCCTACAAGAATGCTAATTATTGAAATAAAATTGAACCGTATGTTAGTCTCGAAAGACCTGGTTTGTGTCGAGTGGACATTAAACCCCATTTTCCTCTCTCCTTTTGGGACAATAACCGAACAGACCACCACACTGTCTTGCCTGCATCCTTCCATATGTGTCCACCATTCTGCATCCATCACCATGCTGTCCACCATTCTGCATCCATCATCCTGCATCCCCTTCCATCTATGAACACCATTCTGCATCCACCACTTAAAGTGGTAGAAACCAATTAAGAAATGTGCAATGACAAACAAAAAAATCTTTAATGAATTGAGAGTCAATTAAACTTAATCCCCTCCGAACTAAATGGAACTGAACTGGACTGTTCAGCTGGTTTTATCCCCTGAATTTGGAGTCAGCGTGCTGCAGACTGCCACCACCCAATCAATCAGAAAAGCGGTACTCACCCTTTGAGCCAAATCGCCCAATAGACCACAATACTGCCTTGGCTTGCATCCTTCCATCTGTGTCCACCATTCTTAATCCACCAACCTGCATCTCCTTCCACCTGTGTCCACCATTCTACATTCACCAACCTGCACCCTCTTCCATCTGTGTTCAACATTCTGCACCCACCAACCTGAAAAACAAACTTAAGTGGCCGAAAGCAATTAGTATATGTGCAATGACAAAATAAATCTTTAATGAAATGAGAGTCAATTTAACTTAATTTGTTATTTTTCATTTATTGAAGTAAATGTATCTAGATTGTAAAATCATTTATGTCATTTTACTATTGCTTATCTTTTAAGACAATCGGTTCTATTTTTTAGAAAGCGACTCGAAATAGCATATTGCCAAACTATTTATGACTATCCTAAGACTATTGAAATGTTTAATACACTCAAACAAATATCATTTTAAAAATTAGTCCGACACCACCCTCAAGAATGTCAATTAAAAAAACCTGTACTCTCCTTATGAGCCAAATCGTCCGGACAGACCACTATATTGCCTTGCCTGTATCTTTCCATCTGTGTCCACCATTCTTCATCCGCCAACCTGCATCTCCTCCCATTTGTGTCCACCATTCAACATCCACCAACTTGGATCCCCTTCCATCTGTGTCCACCATTGTGACTCCACCCGCTTGAAAAAAAAAACAGCGGCTGCCAGAGATCTTTGGGATATAAAGATATGTTTTAAGTTTCATCAAAAAATTGTGACCTCTAGAGGGTCCAGAACCTTCGTATTACACACTTCTACACAATTTGCCATTTTGTCGGGCAGTTTCATTTCGATTTTCCCGAAATACGAATTCAACCTTCATTATGGTGGAATGGTGATGTATTTGTTTTTAAAATCGGACAAAATTGTGACTTCCAGAGAATCCACAAGCTAAAAATGCGATTTTTCGAACAATCAGTTAAGGAATCAAGATCTAAGTGTATAATGGTGATAAATTCACACGTTTTTTTTTAAATCGGATAAAAATTGTGACCTCTACAGGGACCACAAGCTAAAAATGTGATCTTTTGTTCAATCAAGGGCCATAATTCAGGAAGTGACGATCCGATATGCGCGAATATAGAAAAGAACCAATATTTTTGGGTTATAAACATGTATTTCATATTTCATCGAAATAGGGTGAAAATTGTGACCTCTAGAAGGTCCACAACCTTGATTTACCAGATGTTTACACTATTTGTGAACAATGGGCGGCCATTTTGTCTGGCAGTTTTGGCTTGATTTTCATGAAATTCGAACTCAACAAACATTACGGTGTAATGGTGATATATTCGAACGTTTTTTTTTTAAATCGAATAATAATTGTGACCTCTAGAGGGACCACACGCTAAAAACGAGAAATTGCGTACAATCACAGGCCATAATTCAGGAAGTTACGATCTGATATGCGCGAATACTGATAAAAACGATATCTTTGGTTTATAAACTTGCATTTCAAGTTTCATCAAAAACGGATCAAATGTGTGGCCTCCAGAGGGTCCTCAACTTTGATATACCAGATGTTTGCACTATTTGCGTACGAGGGGTGGCCATTTTGTCCAGCAGTTTTGGTCTGAGTTCATGAAATTTGAACTCAACCATCCTTGGGGTGTAACGGTGATATATTCAAACATTTTTTTAAATCGGATAAAAATTGTGACCTCTATGGAGTCCACAATCTAAAAACACGATTTTTCGTAAAATCAGGGGCCATAATTCAGAAAGTTATGGTCTGATATGCGCGAATATCGAAAGGAACTGAGATCTGTAGGTTATAAACATACATTTCATGTTTAAACCAAATCGGATAAAAATTGTGACCTTTACAGTGTTCACAAGCTATACACGTGATTTTTCGTACAATCAAGGGTCATAATCCATGAAGTTACAGTCCGATACATGCAAACGTGAAATGACAAATAAAATAATCTTTAATTAATTGAGAGTCAATTTAACTTAATTTGTTATTTTTCTTTTATTGAAGTAACTAGATTGTAAAATCATATATGTCATTTTATTATTGCTTATCTTTTAAGACATCGGGTTCTATTTTTTAGAAAGCGACTCAAACAAATATCGTTTTAAAAATTAGTCCGACACCACCATCAAGAATGTCAATTAAAAAAGCTGTACTCACCTTTTGAGCCAAATCGTCATAACAGACCACTATATTGCCTTGCCCGTATCCTTCCATCTGTGTCCACCATTCTTCATCCGCCAACCTCCATCTCCTCCTATCTGTGTCCACCATTCAACATCCACCAACTTCCATCCCCTTCCATCTGTGTCCACCATTCTGCATCCACCCACTTGAAAAATACACTTAAGTGGCCGAAAGCACTGCATGCTTCCATCTGTGTCAAGCATTATGCATCCACCACCCTGCACCCCCCCCCCCCCTTCTATCTGTGTCCACCATTCTGCATCCACCAACCTGGGCCCTGAAAAACAAACTTAAGTGGCCAAAAGATAATAGTATATGTGAAATGGCAAACAAAAAAATATTTAATTAATTGAGAGTCAATTTAATTTAATCTCCTCTGGACTAAATGGAACTGGACTATTCAGCTGGTCCTACCACCCCCACCCCCTCAATTTAGAGTCGCCATGCCGCAGACCGACACCACCCTCGACAATATCAATGAGAAAAGCGGTACTCTCCTTTTGAGCAAAACAGTCTGAACAGACCACCATACTGCTTTGGCATGCATCCTATATGTGTCCACATTCTGCGTCCATCAACCTGCTTCCTTCTGTGTCCACAACCACTCGGCATCCACCAATCTACATCCAGCGACCTGGCTCCTGAAAAACAAACTTAAGTGAATTGAGAGTCAATTTAACTTAAGTATTTATCACTACCCTAAGGCTATTGAAATGTTTAATACACTCAAACAAATACTCTCCTTTTGAGCCAAATCGTCCGACCAGACCACTATATTGCCTTGCCTGCATCCTTCCATCTGTGTCCACCATTCTTCAATCGCCAACCTCTATCCCATCTGGGTCCACCATTCAACATCCACCAACTTGCATCCCCTTCCATCTGTGTCCACCATTCTGCATCCACCCACATGAAAAAAAACCCACTTAAGTGGCCGAAAGCAATGTATCCTTCCATCTGTGTCAAGCATTCTGCATCCACCAACCTGCATCCCCTTTCATCCGAGTCGACCATTCCGCATCCACCCACATTAAAAACAAACTTAAGTGACCGAAAGCAATGCATCCTTTCATCTGTGTCATTCTGCATCCAACAACCTGCATCCCCTTCCATCTGTGTCCACCATTCTGCATCCACCAACTTGGGCCTTGAGAAACAAACTTAAGTGGCCGAAAGATATTATATTAGTATATGTGAAATGACAAACAAAAATATTTAATTAATTGAGAGTCAATTTAACTTAATCCCCCACCCCCAAGGCTGCAGACCGAGACCACCCTCGACAATATCAATGAGAAAAGCGGTACTCCCCTTTTTGAGCCAAACAGTCCGAACAGACCACCATACTGCTTTGGCATGCATCCTATCTGTGTCCACATTCTGCATCCACCAACCTGCACCCCCATCCTTCCATCTGTGTCCCCCATTCTGCATCCACCAACCTGGGCCCTGAAAAACAAACGTAAGTGCCCAAAAGATAATAGTATATGTGAAATGGCAAACAAAAAAAATATTTAATTAATTGAGAGTCAATTTAACTTAATCTCCTCTGGACTAAATGGAACTGAGCTGTTCAGCTGGTCTTATCCCCGCAATTTAGAGTCGCCATGCCGCAGACCGACACCACCCTCGACAATATCAATGAGTAAAGCGCTACTCTCCTCTTAAGCAAAACAGCCAGAACAGACCACCATACTGCTTTGGCATGCATCCTTTTATCTGTGTCCACATTCTGCGTCCATCAACCTGCTTCCTTCTGTGTCCACAACCACTCGGCATCCACCAATCTACATCCAGCAACCTGGCTCCTGAAAAACAAACTTAAGTGGCCGAAAGCAATTAGTATATGAGCAATGACAAACAGAAAAAATCTTTAATGAATTGAGAGTCAATTTAACTTAAGTATTTATGACAACCCTAAGACTATTGAAATGTTTAATACACTCAAACAAATATCGTTTTAAAAATTAGTCCGACACCACCCTCAAGAATGCCAATTAAAAAAGCTGTACTCTCCTTTTGAGCCAAATCGTCCGAACAGACCACTATATTGCCTTGCCCGTATCCTTCCATCTGTGTCCACCATTCTTCACCCGCCAACCTGCATCTCCTCCAACCTGTGTCCACCATTCAACATCCACCAACTTGCATCCCCTTCCATCTGTGTCTACAATTCTGCATCCACCAACTTGAAAAAAAAAACACTTACGTGGCCGAAAGCAATGCATCCTTCCATCTGTGTCAAGCATTCTGCATCCACCAACCTGCATTCCCTTCCATCTGTGTCCACCATTCTTCATCCACCAACCTGGGCCCTGAAAAACAAACTTAAGTGGCCGAAAGATATTAGTATACGTGAAATGACAAATACAAAATCTTTAACCGAGAGACAATTTAACTTAATCCCCTCTGGACTTCCATCTGTGTCCACCATTCTGCATCCACCAACCTGGCCCCTGAAAAACTTAACTGACCGAAAGATATCAGTATATGTGAAATGACAAACAAAAAAAAATCTTTAATTCAGTCAATTTAACTTAATCCCGTCTAGACTAAATGGAAGTGAACTTTTCCCCCGTCCCCAAATTTAGAGTCGCTAGGCTGCAGACCAACACCACCCTCGACAATATCAGTGAGAAAAGCGGTACTCTCCTTTTGAGCCAAACAGTTCGAACAGACCACCATACTGCCTTGGCTTGCATCCTTCCATCAAAGCCAATTTAACTTAATCCCCACTTAACTAAATGGAACTGAACTGAACAGTTTAGCTGGTCTATTCCCGGAATTGATAGTCGCCGGAATGTAGACCGACACCACCCTCAATCATAAAAGCAGTACTTTCCTTTTGAGACGGGGGGCGGGGGCTGGATGGCCGAATGGTTAGACCGTGCGCATTGTATCATAAGGTATGTCATTGAGTAAACCGGCGTGGTTTCGATACCCCGGATGTACGTCACCTGTCCAACCTCGTAGGTTTTCTCCGGGTCTTCCCACTGCCAACGACCCCTACGAGAAAGCGAATTATTGAAATAAAATTGAACCGTATGTTCGTCTCGAAAGACCTGGTTTGTGTCGAGTGGACATTAAACCCCATTTTCCTCTCTCCTTTTGAGACAATAACCGAACAGACCACCACACTGTCTTGCCTGCATCCTTCCATATGTGTCCACCATTCTGCATCCAATCACAGGCCATAATTCAGGAAGTTACGATCTGATATGCGCGAATACTGATAAAAACGATATCTTTGGTTTATAAACTTGCATTTCAAGTTTCATCAAAAACGGATCAAATGTGTGGCCTCCAGAGGGTCCTCAACTTTGATATACCAGATGTTTGCACTATTTGCGTACGAGGGGTGGCCATTTTGTCCAGCAGTTTTGGTCTGAGTTCATGAAATTTGAACTCAACCATCCTTGGGGTGTAACGGTGATATATTCAAACATTTTTTTAAATCGGATAAAAATTGTGACCTCTATGGAGTCCACAATCTAAAAACACGATTTTTCGTAAAATCAGGGGCCATAATTCAGAAAGTTATGGTCTGATATGCGCGAATATCGAAAGGAACTGAGATCTGTAGGTTATAAACATACATTTCATGTTTAAACCAAATCGGATAAAAATTGTGACCTTTACAGTGTTCACAAGCTATACACGTGATTTTTCGTACAATCAAGGGTCATAATCCATGAAGTTACAGTCCGATACATGCAAACGTGAAATGACAAATAAAATAATCTTTAATTAATTGAGAGTCAATTTAACTTAATTTGTTATTTTTCTTTTATTGAAGTAACTAGATTGTAAAATCATATATGTCATTTTATTATTGCTTATCTTTTAAGACATCGGGTTCTATTTTTTAGAAAGCGACTCAAACAAATATCGTTTTAAAAATTAGTCCGACACCACCATCAAGAATGTCAATTAAAAAAGCTGTACTCACCTTTTGAGCCAAATCGTCATAACAGACCACTATATTGCCTTGCCCGTATCCTTCCATCTGTGTCCACCATTCTTCATCCGCCAACCTCCATCTCCTCCTATCTGTGTCCACCATTCAACATCCACCAACTTCCATCCCCTTCCATCTGTGTCCACCATTCTGCATCCACCCACTTGAAAAATACACTTAAGTGGCCGAAAGCACTGCATGCTTCCATCTGTGTCAAGCATTATGCATCCACCACCCTGCACCCCCCCCCCCCCTTCTATCTGTGTCCACCATTCTGCATCCACCAACCTGGGCCCTGAAAAACAAACTTAAGTGGCCAAAAGATAATAGTATATGTGAAATGGCAAACAAAAAAATATTTAATTAATTGAGAGTCAATTTAATTTAATCTCCTCTGGACTAAATGGAACTGGACTATTCAGCTGGTCCTACCACCCCCACCCCCTCAATTTAGAGTCGCCATGCCGCAGACCGACACCACCCTCGACAATATCAATGAGAAAAGCGGTACTCTCCTTTTGAGCAAAACAGTCTGAACAGACCACCATACTGCTTTGGCATGCATCCTATATGTGTCCACATTCTGCGTCCATCAACCTGCTTCCTTCTGTGTCCACAACCACTCGGCATCCACCAATCTACATCCAGCGACCTGGCTCCTGAAAAACAAACTTAAGTGAATTGAGAGTCAATTTAACTTAAGTATTTATCACTACCCTAAGGCTATTGAAATGTTTAATACACTCAAACAAATACTCTCCTTTTGAGCCAAATCGTCCGACCAGACCACTATATTGCCTTGCCTGCATCCTTCCATCTGTGTCCACCATTCTTCAATCGCCAACCTCTATCCCATCTGGGTCCACCATTCAACATCCACCAACTTGCATCCCCTTCCATCTGTGTCCACCATTCTGCATCCACCCACATGAAAAAAAACCCACTTAAGTGGCCGAAAGCAATGTATCCTTCCATCTGTGTCAAGCATTCTGCATCCACCAACCTGCATCCCCTTTCATCCGAGTCGACCATTCCGCATCCACCCACATTAAAAACAAACTTAAGTGACCGAAAGCAATGCATCCTTTCATCTGTGTCATTCTGCATCCAACAACCTGCATCCCCTTCCATCTGTGTCCACCATTCTGCATCCACCAACTTGGGCCTTGAGAAACAAACTTAAGTGGCCGAAAGATATTATATTAGTATATGTGAAATGACAAACAAAAATATTTAATTAATTGAGAGTCAATTTAACTTAATCCCCCACCCCCAAGGCTGCAGACCGAGACCACCCTCGACAATATCAATGAGAAAAGCGGTACTCCCCTTTTTGAGCCAAACAGTCCGAACAGACCACCATACTGCTTTGGCATGCATCCTATCTGTGTCCACATTCTGCATCCACCAACCTGCACCCCCATCCTTCCATCTGTGTCCCCCATTCTGCATCCACCAACCTGGGCCCTGAAAAACAAACGTAAGTGCCCAAAAGATAATAGTATATGTGAAATGGCAAACAAAAAAAATATTTAATTAATTGAGAGTCAATTTAACTTAATCTCCTCTGGACTAAATGGAACTGAGCTGTTCAGCTGGTCTTATCCCCGCAATTTAGAGTCGCCATGCCGCAGACCGACACCACCCTCGACAATATCAATGAGTAAAGCGATACTCTCCTCTTAAGCAAAACAGCCAGAACAGACCACCATACTGCTTTGGCATGCATCCTTTTATCTGTGTCCACATTCTGCGTCCATCAACCTGCTTCCTTCTGTGTCCACAACCACTCGGCATCCACCAATCTACATCCAGCAACCTGGCTCCTGAAAAACAAACTTAAGTGGCCGAAAGCAATTAGTATATGAGCAATGACAAACAGAAAAAATCTTTAATGAATTGAGAGTCAATTTAACTTAAGTATTTATGACAACCCTAAGACTATTGAAATGTTTAATACACTCAAACAAATATCGTTTTAAAAATTAGTCCGACACCACCCTCAAGAATGCCAATTAAAAAAGCTGTACTCTCCTTTTGAGCCAAATCGTCCGAACAGACCACTATATTGCCTTGCCCGTATCCTTCCATCTGTGTCCACCATTCTTCACCCGCCAACCTGCATCTCCTCCAACCTGTGTCCACCATTCAACATCCACCAACTTGCATCCCCTTCCATCTGTGTCTACAATTCTGCATCCACCAACTTGAAAAAAAAAACACTTACGTGGCCGAAAGCAATGCATCCTTCCATCTGTGTCAAGCATTCTGCATCCACCAACCTGCATTCCCTTCCATCTGTGTCCACCATTCTTCATCCACCAACCTGGGCCCTGAAAAACAAACTTAAGTGGCCGAAAGATATTAGTATACGTGAAATGACAAATACAAAATCTTTAACCGAGAGACAATTTAACTTAATCCCCTCTGGACTTCCATCTGTGTCCACCATTCTGCATCCACCAACCTGGCCCCTGAAAAACTTAACTGACCGAAAGATATCAGTATATGTGAAATGACAAACAAAAAAAAATCTTTAATTCAGTCAATTTAACTTAATCCCGTCTAGACTAAATGGAAGTGAACTTTTCCCCCGTCCCCAAATTTAGAGTCGCTAGGCTGCAGACCAACACCACCCTCGACAATATCAGTGAGAAAAGCGGTACTCTCCTTTTGAGCCAAACAGTTCGAACAGACCACCATACTGCCTTGGCTTGCATCCTTCCATCAAAGCCAATTTAACTTAATCCCCACTTAACTAAATGGAACTGAACTGAACAGTTTAGCTGGTCTATTCCCGGAATTGATAGTCGCCGGAATGTAGACCGACACCACCCTCAATCATAAAAGCAGTACTTTCCTTTTGAGACGGGGGGCGGGGGCTGGATGGCCGAATGGTTAGACCGTGCGCATTGTATCATAAGGTATGTCATTGAGTAAACCGGCGTGGTTTCGATACCCCGGATGTACGTCACCTGTCCAACCTCGTAGGTTTTCTCCGGGTCTTCCCACTGCCAACGACCCCTACGAGAAAGCGAATTATTGAAATAAAATTGAACCGTATGTTCGTCTCGAAAGACCTGGTTTGTGTCGAGTGGACATTAAACCCCATTTTCCTCTCTCCTTTTGAGACAATAACCGAACAGACCACCACACTGTCTTGCCTGCATCCTTCCATATGTGTCCACCATTCTGCATCCATCACCATGCTGTCATCTGTGTCCACCATTCTGCATCCATCACCCTGCATCCCCTTCCATCTATGAACACCATTCTGCATCCACCACTTAAAGTGGTCGAAATCAATTAGGAAATGTGCAATGACAAACAAAAAAAACTTTAATGAATTGAGAGTCAATTAAACTTAATCCCCTCCGAACTAAATGGAACCGAACTGGACTGTTCAGCTGGTTTTATCCCTTGGCCGAAAGCAATTAGTATATGAGCAATGACAAACAGAAAAAATCTTTAATGAATTGAGAGTCAATTTAACTTAAGTATTTATGACAACCCTAAGACTATTGAAATGTTTAATACACTCAAACAAATATCGTTTTAAAAATTAGTCCGACACCACCCTCAAGAATGCCAATTAAAAAAGCTGTACTCTCCTTTTGAGCCAAATCGTCCGAACAGACCACTATATTGCCTTGCCCGTATCCTTCCATCTGTGTCCACCATTCTTCACCCGCCAACCTGCATCTCCTCCAACCTGTGTCCACCATTCAACATCCACCAACTTGCATCCCCTTCCATCTGTGTCTACAATTCTGCATCCACCAACTTGAAAAAAAAAACACTTACGTGGCCGAAAGCAATGCATCCTTCCATCTGTGTCAAGCATTCTGCATCCACCAACCTGCATTCCCTTCCATCTGTGTCCACCATTCTTCATCCACCAACCTGGGCCCTGAAAAACAAACTTAAGTGGCCGAAAGATATTAGTATACGTGAAATGACAAATACAAAATCTTTAACCGAGAGACAATTTAACTTAATCCCCTCTGGACTTCCATCTGTGTCCACCATTCTGCATCCACCAACCTGGCCCCTGAAAAACTTAACTGACCGAAAGATATCAGTATATGTGAAATGACAAACAAAAAAAAATCTTTAATTCAGTCAATTTAACTTAATCCCGTCTAGACTAAATGGAAGTGAACTTTTCCCCCGTCCCCAAATTTAGAGTCGCTAGGCTGCAGACCAACACCACCCTCGACAATATCAGTGAGAAAAGCGGTACTCTCCTTTTGAGCCAAACAGTTCGAACAGACCACCATACTGCCTTGGCTTGCATCCTTCCATCAAAGCCAATTTAACTTAATCCCCACTTAACTAAATGGAACTGAACTGAACAGTTTAGCTGGTCTATTCCCGGAATTGATAGTCGCCGGAATGTAGACCGACACCACCCTCAATCATAAAAGCAGTACTTTCCTTTTGAGACGGGGGGCGGGGGCTGGATGGCCGAATGGTTAGACCGTGCGCATTGTATCATAAGGTATGTCATTGAGTAAACCGGCGTGGTTTCGATACCCCGGATGTACGTCACCTGTCCAACCTCGTAGGTTTTCTCCGGGTCTTCCCACTGCCAACGACCCCTACGAGAAAGCGAATTATTGAAATAAAATTGAACCGTATGTTCGTCTCGAAAGACCTGGTTTGTGTCGAGTGGACATTAAACCCCATTTTCCTCTCTCCTTTTGAGACAATAACCGAACAGACCACCACACTGTCTTGCCTGCATCCTTCCATATGTGTCCACCATTCTGCATCCATCACCATGCTGTCATCTGTGTCCACCATTCTGCATCCATCACCCTGCATCCCCTTCCATCTATGAACACCATTCTGCATCCACCACTTAAAGTGGTCGAAATCAATTAGGAAATGTGCAATGACAAACAAAAAAAACTTTAATGAATTGAGAGTCAATTAAACTTAATCCCCTCCGAACTAAATGGAACTGAACTGGACTGTTCAGCTGGTTTTATCCCTTGAATTTGGAGTCCGCGTGCAGCAGACTGCCACCACCCAATCAATTAGAAAAGTGGTACTCACCTTTTGAGCCAAATCGCCAAATAGACCACAATACTGCCTTGGCTTGCAATCTTCCATCTGTGTCCACCATTCTTAATCCACCAACCTGCATCTCCTTCCACCTGTGTCCACCATTCTACATTCACCAACCTGCACCCTCTTCCATCTGTGTTCAACATTCTGCACCCACCAACCTGAAAAACAAACTTAAATGGCCGAAAGCAATTAGTATATGTGCAATGACAAAAAAATCTTTAATGAAATGAGAGTCAATTTAACTTAATTTGTTATTTTTCATTTATTGAAGTAAATGTATCTAGATTGTAAAATCATTTATGTCATTTTACTATTGCTTATCTTTTAAGACAATCGGTTCTATTTTTTAGAAAGCGACTCGAAATAGCATATAGCCAAACTATTTATGACTACCCTAAGACTATTGAAATATTTAATACACTCAAACAAATATCGTTTTAAAAATTAGTCCGACACCACCCTCAAGAATGTCAATTAAAAAAAGCTGTACTCTCCTTATGAGCCAAATCGTCCGGACAGACCACTATATTGCCTTGCCTGTATCTTTCCATCTGTGTCCACCATTCTTCATCCGCCAACCTGCATCTCCTCCCATTTGTGTCCACCATTCAACATCTACCAACTTGGATCCCCTTCCATCTGTGTCTACCATTGTGCATCCACCCGCTTGAAAAACTCCACCCGCTTGAAAAAAAAAACAGCGGCTGCCAGAGATCTTTGGGATATAAAGATATGTTTTAAGTTTCATCAAAAAATTGTGACCTCTAGAGGGTCCCGAACCTTCGTATTACACACTTCTACACAATTTGCCATTTTGTCGGGCAGTTTCATTTCGATTTTCCCGAAATACGAATTCAACCTTCATTATGGTGGAATGGTGGTGTATTTGTTTTTAAAATCGGACAAAATTGTGACTTCCAGAAGCTAAAAATGCGATTTTTCGAACATTCAAGGGCCATAATCCAGGAAGTTAAGTTAACGAACCAAGATCTTAGTGTATAATGGTGATATATTCACACGTTTTTTTTAAATCGGATAAAAATTGTGAACTCTACAGGGACCACAAGCTAAAAATGTGATCTTTTGTTCAATCAAGGGCCATAATTCAGGAAGTTACGATCCGATATGCGCGAATATCGAAAAGAACCAATATTTTGGGGTTATAAACATGTATTTCATGTTTCATCGAAATCGGGTGAAAATTGTGACCTCTAGAGGGTCCACAACCTTGATTTACCAGATGTTTACACTATTTGTGAACAATGGGCGACCATTTTGTCTGGAAGTTTTTGCCTGATTTTCATGAAATTTGAACTCAACAAACATTACGGTGTAATGGTGATATATTCGAACGTTTCTTTTTTAAATCGAATAATAATTGTGACCTCTAGAGGGACAACAAGATAAAAACGCGAAATTGCGTACAATCACAGGCCATAATTCAGGAAGTTACGATCTGATATGCGCGAATACTGAAAAAAAACCGATATCTTTGGTTTATAAACTTGCATTTCAAGTTTCATCAAAAACGGATCAAAATTGTGGCCTCTAGTGGGTCCACAACTTTGATATACCAGATGTTTACACTGTTTGCGTACGAGTGGAGACCATTTTGTCCAGCAGTTTTGGTCTGAGTTCATGAAATTTGAACTCAACCATCCTTGGGGTGTAACGGTGATATATTCAAACATTTCTTTTAAATCCGATAAAAATTGTGACCTCTATGGAGTCCACAATCTAAAAACGTGATTTTTCGTACAATCAGGGGCCATAATTCAGAAAGTTATGGTCTGATATGCGCGAATATCGAAAGGAACTGAGATCTGTGGATTATAAACATACATTTCAAGTTTAAACCAAATCGGATAAAAATTGTGACCTTTACAGTGTTCACAAGCTAAACACGTGATTTTTCGTACAATCAAGGGTCATAATCCATGAAGTTACAGTCCGATACATGCAAATATCGAAAGGAACGAGATATTAGGGTGATAAACCTATATTTCAAGTTTCATTGAAATCGGATAAAAATTGTGACCTGTAGAGTGTTCACAAACAATTGTGGACGGCGGACGGACGGACGGACGGACACGAGCGACGACAATATACGTCCACATAAAAATGTGGGCGTATACAAACACTTAAGTGACCGAAAGCAATACATCCTTCCATCTGTGTCAAGCATTCTGCATCCACCAACCTGCATCCCCTTCCATCTGTGTCCACCATTCTGCATCCACCAACCTGGGCCCTGAAAAACAAACTTAAGTGACCGAAAGATATTAGTATACATGAAATGACAAATAAAATAATCTTTAATTAATTAAGAGTCAATTTAACTTAATTTAATTTGTTATTTTTCTTTTATTGAAGTAACTAGATTGTAAAATCATATATGTCATTTTATTATTGCTTATCTTTTAAGACATCGGGTTCTATTTTTTAGAAAGCGACTCAAACAAATATCGTTTTAAAAATTAGTCCGACACCACCCTCAAGAATGTCAATTAAAAACGCTGTACTCTCCTTTTGAGCCAAATCGTCCGAACAGACCACTATATTGCCTTGCCCGTATCCTTCCATCTGTGTCCACCATTCTTCATCCGCCAACCTCCATCTCCTCCTATCTGTGTCCACCATTCAACATCCACCAACTTACATCCCCTTCCACCTGGGTCCACCATTCTGCATCCACCCACTTGAAAAACACACTTAAGTGGCCGAAAGCACTGCATCCTTCCATCTGTGTCAAGCATTCTGCATCCACCACCCTGCACCCCACCCCCCTTCTATCTGTGTCCACCATTCTTCTGCATCCACCAACCTGGGCCCTGAAAAACAAACTTAAGTGGCCAAAAGATAATAGTATATGTGAAATGGCAAACAAAAAAATATTTAATTAATTGAGAGTCAATTTAATTTAATCTCCTCTGGACTAAATGGAACTGGACTATTCAGCTGGTCCTACCACCCCCACCCCCTCAATTTAGAGTCGCCATGCCGCAGACCGACACCACCATCGACAATATCAATGAGAAAAGCGGTACTCTCCTTTTGAGCAAAACAGTCCGAACAGACCACCATACTGCTTTGGCATGCATCCTATATGTGTCCACATTCTGCGTCCATCAACCTGCTTCCTTCTGTGTCCACAACCACTCGGCATCCACCAATCTACATCCAGCGACCTGGCTCCTGAAAAACAAACTTAAGTGAATTG
Source organism: Patella vulgata (assembly GCF_932274485.2). Taxonomy (NCBI): domain Eukaryota; kingdom Metazoa; phylum Mollusca; class Gastropoda; family Patellidae; genus Patella; species Patella vulgata. Next base: position 68,103,451 of record NC_065879.2, on the reverse strand, counting down.
AGAGTCAATTTAACTTAAGTATTTATCACTACCCTAAGGCTATTGAAATGTTTAAAGGAGCTAAATCGCTAACATTTGGGACCTAGAAATTTACAAAAATGGGTCGCAACGCATATAATACTGTAATATGAATGTATATAAACTGATTTACATTTAATGGTTTCCGTTTTTACTCCAATTTCAAATCAGTTATGTTCGGCGAAATAAGTCAGCAATCTCAATCGAGTGCAAATTTCTAGCGTCTAGTTATTCTAGTCTACATAACTCCATTTGATTTGGTGCAATGTGTCTAGCCTCGTCCCTCGAGTCTCTCAATACAACTGGGGCTGAAGCGCATTATGGTACACGATTCGTGTACCAATGTTAAAAAAATTATTTTATCTTAAATATCGGATATCAGAAGCTCATCTTTTCCCGGTAAGTTTACATCATCAATGTTGATTTAAATTGACCAATAGTTCGTGTTTTCGATGTCGAAGATTTTGGAGGATTTTGAGTTACAGACTTAGGTCCTTTAATACACACAAACAAATATCGTTTTAAAAATTAGTCCGACACCACCCTCAAGAATGTCAATTAAAATAGCTGTACTCTCCTTTTGAGCCAATCGTCCGAACAGACCACTATATTGCCTTGCCCTGCATCCACCCACATGAAAGAAACCCCACTTAAGTGGCCGAAAACAATGCATCCTTCCATCTGTGTCGAGCATTCTGCATCCACCAACCTGCATCCCCTTCCATCCGAGTACACCATTCCGCATCCACCCACTTGAAAAACAAACTTAAGTGACCGAAAGCAATGCATCCTTTCATCAGTGTCATTCTGCATCCAACAACCTGCATCCCCTTCCATCTGTGTCCACCATTCTGCATCCACCAACCTGGGCCTTGAAAAACAAACTTAAGTGGCCGAAAGATATTATATTAGTATATGTGAAATGGCAAACAAAAATATTTAATTAATTGAGAGTCAATTTAACTTAATCCCCCTCCCACCCCCAAGGCTGCAGACCGAGACCACCCTCGACAATATCAATGCGAAAAGCGGTACTCCCCTTTTGAGCCAAACAGTCCGAACAGACCACCATACTGCTTTGGCATGCATCCTATCTGTGTCCACATTATGCGTCCATCAATCTTCTTCCCTCTGTGTCCACATCCACTCGGCATCCACCAATCTACATCCAGCAACCTGGCTCTTGAAAAACAAACTTAAGTGGCCGAAAGCAATTAGATGCAATGACAAACAAAAAAAATCTTTAATGAATTAAGAGTTAATTTAACTTAACTATTTATGACTACCCTAAGACTATTGAAATGTTTAATACACTCAAAAAAATATCGTTTAAAAATTTGTCCGACACCACCCTCAAGAATGTCAATTAAAAAAGCTGTACTCTCCTTTTGAGCCAAATCGTCCGAACAGACCACTATATTGCCTTGCCTGAATCCTTCCATCTGTGTCCACCATTCTTCATTCACCAACTTGCATCTCCTCCTATCTATGTCCACCATTCAACATCCACCAACTTGCATCCCCTTCCATCTGTGTCCACGATTCTGCATCCACCCACTTGAAAAATACACTTAAGTGGCCGAAAGCAATGCATCCTTCCATCTGTGTCCAGCATTCTGCATCCACCAACCTGGAAACCCCCCTTCCATCTGTGTCCACCATTCTGCATTCACCAACCTGGGCCCTGAAAAACAAACTTAAGTGGCCAAAAGATAATAGTATATGTGAAATATTTAATTAATTGAGAGTCAATTTAACTTAATCTCCTCTGGACTAAATGGAACTTGACTGTTCAGCGGGTCTTATCCCCCCCCCCCAACAATTTAGAGTCGCCATGCCGCAGACCGACACCACCCTCGACAATATCAATGAGAAAAGCGGTACTCTCCTTTTGAGCAAAACAGTCCCAACAGACCACCATACTGCTTTCGCATGCATCCTTTTATCTGTGTCCACATTCTGCGTCCACCAACCTGCTTCCTTCCGTGTCGGCAACCACTCGGCATCCACCAATCTACATCCAGCAACCTGGCTCCTGAAAAACAAATTTAAGTGGCCGAAAGGAATTAGTATATGTGCAATGACAAACAAAAAATCTTTAATGAATTGAGAGTCAATTTAACTTAAATATTTATCACTACACTAAGATCATTGAAATGTTTAATACACTCAAACAAATATCTTTTTAAAAATTAGTCGGACACTACCCTCAAGAATGTCAATTAAAAAAGCTGTACTCTCCTTTTGAGCCAAATCGTCCGAACAGACCACAATATTGCCTTGCCCGTGTCCTTCCATCTGTGTCCACCATTCTTCATCCACCAACCTGCATCTCTTCCCACCTGTGTCCACCATTCAACATACACCAACTTGCATCCCCTTCCATCTGTGTCCACAATTCTACATCCACCCACTTGAAAAAAAACTCACTTAAGTGGCCGAAAGCTATGCATCCTTCCATCTGTGTCCAGCATTCTGCATCCACCAACCTGCATCCCATTCCATCTGTGTCCACCGTTCTGCATCCATCAACCTGGGCCCTGAAAAACAAACTTAAGTGACCGAAAGATATTAGTATACCTGAAATGACAAATAAAAAAATCTTTAATTGAATGTCAATTTAACTTAATCCCCTCTGGACTAAATGGAACTGAGCTGGACTGTTCAGCTGGTCCTATCCCCCCCAATTTAGAGTAGCCAGGCTGCATACCGACACCACCCTCGACAGTATCAATGAGAAAAGCGGTACTCTCCTTTTGAGCCAAACAGTCCGAACAGACCAGTATACTGCTTTGGCTTGCTTTCTTCTATCTGTGTCCATATTCTGCGTCCATCAACCTGCTTCCTTCTGTGTCCACCACTCTGCATCCACGAATCTACATCCAGCAACCTGGCTCCTGAAAAACAAACTTAAGTGGCCGAAAGCAATTAGTATATGTGCAATGACAAAATAAATCTTTAATGAAATGAGAGTCAATTTAATTTAATTTAATTTGTTATTTTTCATTTATTGAAGTAAATGTAACTAGATTGTAAAATCATTTATGTCACTTTACTATTGCTTATCTTTTAAGACAGTCGGTTATATTTTTTTTGAAAGCGATCGAAATACTACTTACACCCATCAATGCTGTTCTAACCATCAACTGCCATGTCCATCCCTTTCAAACATATCTACCTGCCCTGGTCCTGCAATAAAAATAAATATTTTTATATGGTTGTGTGTCGTGTGCAATCGGACAGTGGTTTTTACCGAGGTATTGATTGAAGTAAACACGTATGTCGGAGGATTGTCAGGGTAGCAACGGAAGTAAAACATGTGTTGCGAGAGGAGGGTTCGGAGAGGGGGGGGGGTCTGTCCGGGTAGCAACTGAAGTAAAACTTGTAGTCGAAGAATTCTGTAAAGGTAGCAACTGAAAGTAAAACATGTGTGGTTGGTAGTTTCTGTCAGTGTAGCAACTGAGAGTTGAACGTGAGGTCGGGGGAATCTGGCATGGTCGCAACTGTGTGTATGGTAGGGGGATTCTCTCAGGGTAGCAACGGACATTAGGTTTAAAGACTTCAATGGGCGTGGGTGAAAGAGGGTCAATATATTTATCTGGTGAGAATGGCAATTATGTAATATATAATCAGATGATCACAAACTAGTTTTTGGAAAAGAAAACAGATGACACGTATTGTATATTGTCAATAATATTGGTTAACTCACATGTAACTGTATATTCTGTACAATCATCTATCACCAATACATCTAAGCTTACCACAGAAACACGTTATATTGCGTCCACCCGATTATCTTAATAGGCCCTCAAGAGAAATTTGGAATATAAGTCAAGAATATGTCAAGCGAAATCAAAAAGATCAGAATTACTAATTATGACACCGTATCCCTAACAGTGAGGAAAGACGGTGGGTTAATGTGGTGCTCAAAAATGGTGCTAATAAAAGAGATGGGCCCAGAGTGCTGATGTCATACTTGTAAAACTTAGATCTACTTAGGCAAATATCATTAATCAATGTCCAAAAGAAGTATCGTATATACATATTTAGAAAATAAATTATTGTACAAGCTAGGCTTATACACGAAATGGTCGACCCAGGAAATATCAAGGTAAAGGCCTAGAATAAGATAAATAATATAACGTGTATTATGATACTTCTTGCTTCCACTTGGTAAACTGTAACAAACAAGAGCTAATCAAAGATGCGCCATCGTACACAAAGATACATCATGGCAGGTTAGATAAAGAGCTGACAGTTCTCGCTATAATAGTTAAAGACTAGATAATCTAAAGGGAATTTTTTGAAAATTTCAGTCAAATTGATCCACTTTGAACCGATAATTTAGCGATTAAATTTTTTCGACATAGCCTCGATCATCATTACTAAAGTCGGTACGATAAAAAAAAACATACTCTCGATTATCCATTTCATGATTAGAAATCATGAATGAAAGTTGAGCAAATCGGATCCTAATCCAGTAAATATCGCAGGCTAGCGATGACATCGAGGGTTTATTATGATCTGGTTAAGTTAATTAATGTCTAATTTAAAATAATTTAGATAACATTTCAGGACTAAAGACAAATCTGAAATAGGCAGATTTATCTCTTGCATAATTAATTACGTTCATTATTTTGGTTAACATAGTGTTGTAACTTTTTATTTGAAGGATAATGTATATTAGATTGATAAACCAAACCTCGCTACTACTTTTATTCCGGAAGTGACGTTCTCAAAATTTATAGTAATTGACCAGTATTACCTTGGAACAGTCTTCACGATCTGTCAATTTGACCAGGTGCAGTAGATAGACATGTCTGTAGATGGAAAAGAAATATGATTAAAACACAAAATATTTTACAGATGACACAAGGAAGAGTTCTATTGTTGTATTAATTGATTATATTCAAAAGTTGAAATTGTGGATATGTGGAATTTTATGGTGGGTGGGTGGCGCGTGGCCTATTATATATGCAAAGTCTTGAATTATGTCCCACACGACTGTATGTCTCGCCGTGTGTTAAACGTAAAGAGATGTTCTATATATTAGTCTCAAATTCACTTGATATAAGAACATCTGCAGAAAATAATACAGATTTATGTGGCGAAATAGATGGCCCATTGGCATTTATCCTCAAAAGAAAATGTTTTTAACTATTTGTATGGTCGAGTGGACTAGCTTTAGATCATAAGGTCTGTTCTTGAGTCAAGTGGCGTGGTTTCAATAAATGCACTGAAATGGGGTTTAACGTTCTACTGTTCTGCTCCGACTGATAAATGAAAGAGGCGTAATCACGTTACCCAGGGAAATGAATGTTTAAATATTTATAAAATCGAAGATATTTTTCACAAAGGATTGTAATAATTCTTTGAAAACCATTACAAATATATTATACCATTCGTAAATTGCACGTATTTATCACAATAGTGACTTGATTTGTTTCGAGGTTTACATAACTTCTGATTTCAGAACATTCGTTGTAACTGCATGGTCGAGTCGAAAATTATTTTGAATAGCAACTAGCAATAACCCCAGAAGCGCTATGGCCACACTTAACTTTGCCTATAGACTCAAATAAAAAGACACTTGTTTTACTACATACCTATTTGACCTGCAGGATGGATACAATCACCCAACTAACCAGAATGATCGACCTGTTCTCCTAGGCGGGTAAATTCAAACTGAAGACAGTTGATCAGTTGCTAAGTGGTCAAACATCCTGGACGATGGTTGGATAAAATAACAAAACGAGTGACCAGTGTTCGGTTGTATGGTGGCTGGTTTAGGACATGCAAATTTGTTTTCTCCAGCGCGCGAGTTACCTATGTCTGTCATGAACTTTTAATTATTTTTGAAACTATTATTGTTCAAATCATCTATGAGAAAATATTCTTCTTCCGTGTGCCGTTGTCCCGAAAGTTATCAAGCAGATTGATATGGAACTTAGCACCCCAATCGCGGAAGAAATCTATGTTATTAGTAACAGTTAGTTAGCATCGATATAACCCCCGAAAGCTTGAATAAGCACCGAAAAACCATATCTATCAGAAAACATTTTAGTTTATTTCTTGTTTGGTGGGCGCCACCGCGGTGGCTCAGTGAGTCAGACGATGACTTGCTAATTCGGTGATTCCGTGTTAGATCCCGGTGTTGGCCGAGAAAGCTCATCGAGATTTTCTGACATAGTTCCTCCTTCTCAGTGGCGCCTCGCAAGTAACAACGTATAGTCTTTCGGTTGGGACGAAAACCGAGGACCCGTACACCATTGGCGTGCGCATAAAAATGAAATGGGGTTTAACGTCCTACTGTTCTGCTCCTATGCTGGGCTAATGAAGACGGGCATACGCCATACAGTGTGCTATGAGGGAAATTTTGCCCGGGCAGCGGCACTATCGCCTACTCTTATATCGAATTCCAACAGCCAGGGGATCTTTTACGTGCATTCCAATGTATACACGGGACCTCGGTTTTTCGTCTCATCCGAAGAACTAGACAGCTGTCCTTGTCAGGCCCTTCGTTCTGCACCACTGACAAGGGGGAACCACGTCGGAAAATCTGGATGAACTTTCTCGGCCAATGCAGGGATCGAACACCCGACCTTCAGGCACTAGGTCGTAGATCCGCTGGCAGAGGGATAGGATGTTAAACCCCATTTCATTTGATTTATTAAATAACAAACTGTACTTAAGACGACTTACAGACTTTACATGAGACTGAGACTTTTTGATTTATTTTATTGGGAGGTTGACTCGCTAACCAAGTCTCGGGTTCGCCCCCGGTGTTGACCGAGACAGTTCCTTAGCGATTTTCTGAGGTGAATTTCCACTTGTCAGTGGTGCAGGACAGACGGCATAGCAAGGAAAGGTGTCCAGTCGTTCAGATTTGACAGAAAGGACGTTAAAGAACCCCAGGCAGTTCGAATTTGAAATAGGAATGGTAGCACCGCTGTTCTGGTAAAATCTCCCTCATAGCACACTGCATGACGTATGCCCGTCTTAATTAGCCCCAATTACCCCGAATGGAGCAGAAGAGTAGGACGTTTAACACTATTTCATTTCATTCCACAGCCTATTATTAGAGTTTACTGACATGTATGTGTGTTGCATGATTGTGTGTGACAATAAGGGGCCTGTTCATAATTGATGATTTCCTGTAATTTGCTATATCTGTCAATTTGTGCAATTTTGATGTTTGATCTACATGATTTTTAAAGTGATGTCATAAAATTGAAATTGAAATTTTTTTTTAAAAAATGCAAATCTTTGAAATCACGTCAAATGTTGATGTCAAACGATTAAGTAGGTCACACAGGACTAAATTTGAAAGTTTTATCCAAACAGATTAATAAACAGAGGTTCTGTGCAACTTTTAAAAACCAGGAAATTTTGCCCGGCTGAAATGCTTTTCGTTACAACCTGGCGACTTTTTGACAGATTTTAATAATCCCTTTTCCTTTAAGATTCAACAATACACGCGATTTTCTTGGGAAAAAACCCCTCAGGATGTTCACCAATCGGTAGGTATTCTTAATTCATACGTTTTGTGAGATAGAACGCGGTCTCTACCAATGAATTCTATCTCCCTTTTGAAGACGAGGTTAGATTTTCAACTTTTTAAAAAAAATTTTGCCTAATTCAAAAATATTTGCCAATAAGAGTCGTTTATCAACTTTTTAGGGTAATCTCAACGAGTTAAAATGCAACAGAAGTGCCACCATTTTGAAGAAAAGAGTCGGTAACTCAATATCATCCACAGTCTTCGATATTGCACACACGACATATACTGGTCAATTTAAATCAACATTTATGTTGTTATCTTACCGTGAAAAGATGGCCTTCTAATATCCAATATTTAAAAATGTATGCGCGAGAGCACCATGAAAGGGAAGATAACCTTTGGATCAAGGATTTGGATTATTTAACTTCAGTTTGGGACTAACATAACATATGGTGATGCATATGTATGGACAACTTTACAGAGTTAATATATTCCGTTCAGTCGTCAGCAAGTATGATTTTGACATGAGAGAGATAAGAGGTTTACGGTCCACCCGACAAAAACTAGGTCATTTTGAGACAAACATGGTATAATTATATGTCAATAATTCAATTTCGCAAAAAGAGAAATTCCAAAAGGTTGGACAGACAGCACTTCACCATGTCACGTACAAGCTTAGGATGGAAACCATGCCACTTAACTCAATGACAAATCTTATGATCTAAAGCGCATGTGTTAGACCACTTTTGACTTACCAAGGGACAATAGTACCTTCCTGAATTATGGCCCCTGATTCTACGAAGAATCACGTTTTTAGCTTGTGGTCAGGTCACAATTATTATCCGATTTAAATAAGTATATCACCGTTACACTGTAATGTCGATTAAGTTCGAATTTCGTGAAAATCGGAACAAAACTATCGGACAAAATGGCCGCCCTTATACAAATAGTGAACCCTCTAGAGGTCACAATTTTGATCTGATTTTGATGAAACTTGAATTACATGTTTTTAAAATACAGATGTGACGTCATCCTTTGATGTTGGCGTACCATTATTTCCAATAATGTACGGGCAACTTGCCAATCGTACATTATCTATACTAGATGATTTATTGGACTCGCGTGACGTATTTCATTGAAAAGCACGTGCAGTATAGTGTCTGTATTTTAAGTTGTTTAATGGTCTCGAGCTAAAGACATTGCGTAATTTATTGAAACAACACTCGGCTAATGCCTTGTGCAGTATCAATATATTACTTAATGTCTCGATCTCGATCATTAAACCATACATAACTCAAAGGGCGTGGTTCTTTTCGATCATCGCGCATTTTCAAACCTAACTTCCTGAATTATGGCCCCTGATTTTTCGAAAAATCGCATTTTTAGTTTGTGGACCCGCTAGAAGTCACAATTTGTATCTAATACCATGTAATACCAAGGTTGTGGACACTCTATAGAAGTCAAAATTTTTACCCGATTTTGATGAAACTTGAAATGTATGTTTATAATCCAAAGATCTTTGGATTGGTCAATATTTTGGAACACAACAACTTTGCTTTTAATTGAGGTAGAATGTTTAAACTTGATGTTGAATTTCATTAGGTGAGTGTATTGACTGAGTTCAATGATTAACATTTCCTGCTAAAGCTAGGCACTAAGCAATTTCTCTGACTTTGATTCTATCTGGTAGAGAGTGTTGAAACTTAGTGTATAGTTGATGATCAGTTTGATTGCTCAATACTTTTACAAAAGATAAACGTGCAATTAATTAATATGTGTCATCTATTTATTTCGGGATTTCGCCGGGGGACATCAGACTCACTGTTGGATTGTTTAGCTTGTTCTCTATCCATCTGTTGCACAATGTGGGCGTATCTTGCCTGGCAACCGGGGGGGTTGGATGGCCGAATGCTTAGCACGTGCGTGCTGTATCACAAGGCCTGTCATTGGGTCAACTGGCGTGGTTTCGAATCCCTTGTTGTACGTGACAATGAGTAGGGTCGCCTGTCCAACCTCGTGGGTTTTCTCCGGGTCCTTCGGTTTCCTCCCACTGCTAAAGACCCCTATGCGCAAGCGAATTATTGAAATAAAATTAAACCATGTTAGTCCCGAAATGACCTAGTGGACGTTAAACCCCATCTCTCTCTCTCTCTCTCTCTCTCTCTCTCGTTTTGCCTGGCAACCGCTGGTTTTTAAACATTTGGAAGTTTGCATGGAGAGAGGGGATCACGGTAGCTTAGTGGGTAAGGCGTTGGCTCGCTAGCATAGAGGTCGGGTGTTCGATCCCTGCATTGGCCGAGAAAGTCCATCCCGATTTTCCGGTGTGGTTCCCCCTTGTCAGGGATGCAGGACGGAGGGCCTGACAAGGACAGCTGTCTAGTCATTCGGATGAGACGAAAAACCGAGGTCCCGTGTACACATTGGCGTGCACGTAAAAGATCCCTTGACAGTTGGAATTCGATATAAGAGTAGGCCGTAGTGCCGCTGTCCGGGCAAAATTTCCCTCATAGCGCACTATATGGCGTATGCCCGTCTTCATTAGCCCAGTTCGGAGCAAAACAGTAGGACGTTAAACCCCATTTCATTTCATTTGCATGGAGAGACATTGGAAATCAGGAGACTATATATGTATATTCCATATTAAAAGAAACCCTGGAAGAAGATGACATAGGCCAAAACAGCTCTATGACCTTTCTCCTGGATCCCAACACTAAGAACACGGGACGGCAGGTCAGAAAGCATTTGCACTCGAACATTGGAATTCTTCTCGAACGTAGGTATAGGCCTATGTAATTTGACATGTGCTGTCAGCAATATCCTAAATTTCTGGAGTGCCATAAATCCTGTTGTGACCTATGCCATCTTCCCGGCTTCAATATGGAAAGCGTGATGGTCTTCTGAACATGGGCAGCGCCTGCCGTCTGACATTAAATGTCTTTCCATGTACACTTCTAAATGTTTCTTCTCGTGGTTCTTCTTTACATGAGCATGTGGACAATAGATATATCAAGTTTATGATAGTCATGTTATTCAATAAATCTAGATTATTATCGGCTTCTACATACAGATCTTAATAAACGTGATCTGGTCAATGCAAAGTCGTACACGGTACACGACTTATTACCATTACCTTCAGCTACCAAACAGTGTGAAGTCTGAGTTTGTCACAAAACTGTTATGATTGTAAACCAAAATGACTTATTTGGCATTGGGCGCAACTAAACATATAGTAGTAATGGGGATGATCAGTGGTCATTTAAAAATAATCGTTGGTCATTGGTGAAAAGGCGCTGCTTTGGTTAGATTGTGCTGATATCAAAGCTTGCCATACCAACCCATACATTTACACACTTCCCTGCTACTAACTATATTTAATACAGATGAGAATAATCATGGCCTGATCCTGCAAAATTATACACCAGTTACGCCCCTTCCCTACGATGACCGTCAACGTCCGATTTTGTCACAAAAACTCTATGAACTTTAACCAAAATAACATATTAGGCACGGGGAACGTTCAAATAACAAAATATGGTGCTAAATTGATAATCGACGGTCATTTGAACTCTAGAAGATAATTATCGGTCATTAGTGAATCCCGTTTAAAATATCGTTTTTTAAACATTTTCACGGTATATAATGCAGCACTCTAGTGGGTTGAGTTCCGGTCAGTTTTTTTCTTCGGACAATTTTTGGGTGGAATGTCCTCAACAACAACACCAAGCAATTATATGTCAGACCTGTAAAGAAGAAGCTACACACGTTTTATGAAGGCAGGGTTTTAAACATATGTAAAATGACCACGTTAAGATAACCCACAGAAAATTCCACGTGCACGATTCAATCATTCCAAATCGAATGCAAGATTTTATGTCGACCACAGGCTTATCAAACCTGATCAATATTAAAAATTTAGGCTCACAACATTTCGAGTAGAAGCGTTTCTAGATTAGGGTGAAAAATTGGTCGAAATACGACAAATTTTGCCTTAAACAAGATTTTCCGGTTATACCGAAAGTTTTCATTTCAAAATCAATTTTTGTTATTATATGCGTTGCGACCCATTTGTGTCCATTTCTAGGTGCCAGTTTATAACAATTTAGCTCTTTTTAAAATCTATCTCGTCCTTCAATTTGTATCCCACTTTCAATATCTTCATATTTTTAAAAACCATTCACTATTAGCAAACTATCGAAAACTGAGATTAAAATTTTGATATTTGATCAAGATTATTTTTAAAAATGACGTCATAAATTTAATTGTTTTGGAAAGTGTAAAACTTTGAAATCAGGTACAAATGTAATGCTAAACGATTAATTAAGTCATTTGGTGCTTATTCTGAAAGTTTTGTCAAAATCGGGTTTTTAACAAAGTTTCTGTACACCTATACAACAAAAAACAGCAAATTTTGCCCGGCTGAAATACCTTTCCATATATACCATAGCAACTTTTTGACGGATTTTAATAATTCTTTTTTCTTTAAGATTCTTGAAAAGAAACCAGGTCAACAATACAAATTAATCTACTACATGTTGTGATTAATGTATGAGTGTGATTATAAAAACTATTAAAGTTGTTTCGATGAAAACTCTAGTTATTTTTAGAGTCATTACCCTTGATGAATTTATGGATGCTTAATCAAGCTTCCGATTGAAATTTACTCATGGTTATGACATGAAGTTGTGGTGCATTTTGTTATCTGAAAACCTATCTTTGGCTTAAACTGTCAGACTTGTGAACGCGAAATTGGCTATTTCGTAACATATGTGGACCATAGGTAGACAAATATTAGATAACAAACCTTAATCTCTCAACACATCAGTATATCTCAGCGTTTTTAGTTATGTTCTCGTAGCTAGGCAAATTTGTGCTTTGCAAAAAAATTGAACACCTTTTATCTTTTACCTAAATGTAAGGGGGCGTCTCATTTTAATAATAACCAAATCAGACTTTATTTATTATATTACATCAGCCTTATCAATCTGTTGAAATTTATCCATCAAACAGTACAAAATTCGGTCACAAAAATTTAAGATTAATAATAATAATTTTCAAATGTTATCCCAATAGAGGTCTAATAAAAGTAGATACAAGAAGAAATTAAGGAATAGTATTAGTATCAGTATTTAAAAAAAAAAAAAAAAAAAAATGAAAAGAAGATTTAATTTGCCAGACTCTAACTTTCTAAGTCGGTAAATTCCAAGATAAATCCGATTAGCGTCAATGATATCTCAATCAAGCATGGATCTAATCAAGTATAACAAGGAAAACCGCCGATAAACCAAGCTATAACGGGGTCGTTTACACGTAACCATGCAACCATACTAGATCTACAAGTCTGTTATTGATTCGAACATCCAGGCAAGCAAATATTAATTAAAATATCTTTGCAATATATTTATCAAATCTATTTAAAATATAAATTATTTTATCTTTATTTTAATCTATAACTAAAATTGCGAAGTGTTTTATGCATTATTCCAAACTAACCTCATTTATAACGGTAAAATTACCCGTTTGATCCTAGTCCCGTTTTGGATTCAACCGTTACGTTTTTGTTCGAGACTAGCATGCTTTTGTGTAAATGTTTACACTTTTGGCTGTTAATGATCAAGGGAAGAGTAAATTAGATTTATATTATGGACTTTCAGATTGTAATGGGATAGATACATTATGAGGTAAAGATACGTTTGATCGTAGAGGAATAGAGATCTGTGTGAGAAGAGGATAATATTAGAAGATAACGGTTTTTAAGGTGATTTGGTTAAATAACTAGATTTCGGCCGGGCAATTTAATAATTATTTATTTATGCATTTGTTCAATGATCATATCATGTTAAAAGTTTACCGGTACTAAAGTGCACAACATTGAAAGTACGAATTCATTCGTCGATCGTGTACTTTTATCTTTTAGATCGCCCTGTCCCTTTCATCAATTAGTTAATATTTTCCATTGGATATATTGTATGACTGTGCATTATAAATATGAAATACTATATATATAGCCAAGACACTCATCAGTAGATATATCGTGTTGAATTTCAAGGTATAATACATGCATTATTTATTTATTACGCTGAAGATATAGTATTTCCTATTCATTATATAAAATTAATATTATTTTATGTATATAATAGATGGAAATAATAACCTTGGTTTTGATTTAAACACAGACATTGTGGAGCCAAGCAAAAAACACTTAAGAGCGAGGGTATTTGTTTCAATTCATTTATTTATAAATTGGAAACCCTTTATAAATTGAACAGGCGACTCTACTCTTGTCACGTAAGATGCCAGTTGACTCAATGACAAACCTTATGATACAATGAGCACATGCTAACCATTCGGCCATCAAGGCCCCCTTTATAATAAAAGATTGGAAGCTTTGGGAACTTCCCAAATATGTGAAATATGAGTGGTATTATGTATCTATAGATTCACCACATTTTGCATATAACTTATATTTCCTTGTAATGTACAATTACTGATATACATTGACATATTATATAAAATAACTCATGATTTATCAAATAACTGATAGTTTGATTACATATACCTCAATATACAGTAATCAAAATGAAATGGGGTTTTACAACCTAATTTTAAGCACCAACAGAGCCATAATTATGGTGACAGGCATATAGACTATAAATTATTATTTGGTTAATATACAATAACTCATAGTTTATCATTTATCTTACACAGTCAATATACAATAATTCAAAGTTTATAATTTATATTGCATGGTATCAGTACTTAGTATACAATAGCTCATAGTTTATATCTTATATTACATGGTCCATCTACAATAATTACACTACGTGGTCAGTTTACAATAACTTATAGTTTGAATATAACATGGTCCATATAAAATAACTTATAGTTTATAACTTATATAACATGGTCCATATAAAATAACTTATAGTTTATAACTTATATTACATGGTCCATATACATTAACTATAATATATAGTTTTTATCTTGTATTTCATTATCCATTAGATAAAAAACCTCATCTCTCAGTTCTCTGTGTTTTGAGATAATAGATGGTGCTACATGTATATAGTTCCACATAGCAAAGCCCAATGCAAATCACATCGGGCCTCAGTATGCAAAATTGACAATATTTTTCATGAAAACAAAGATTGATTATTGTTATTTATAGTATTTCTGCCACATCCAACTACAATTAAGCATAATCCTACCTGAAACAGGTATAAATCATTGTATTTAAAATCGAGGCGTTAAGCCGCTACTAGGAATGCCATTTTTAAACGGGAGATATGTATGACAATGTATGTCGGATAAAAACAACGCTTCATTAATTTAAACGTGATATTTGGAGTTAGGCGATAATAGAATAAAGTTATCCTATTTTTAAGATGTTACATGCATTAATAAAGAAATTGAGTTTGTCACTTGGAACTGAAGGCACCCAGTCTATCTAAAAACAAGCACATCAGTATATCTCAATGTTTTTAGCTGCGTTCTTGTAGCTAATTGTCCATATACAATAACCTAATTTTTGTAACCTATAGTGTATATCTTATATTGCGTCCATCAACAATAAACTATAGTGTAAAACAGTGATTCGCAACCAGTGTGTGCCACAGGTGTGCCACAAGATCTTTCTAAGTGTGCTGCAAAATTTTAAACGGCACACCCAAAAAATTCTTACTAAAGAAGTCATCTATTTGACTGATGAAATTCAAACACCGTGCTAAAGTAACTTCATAGCCGTGTTTTTCTTTATTTAGTTTGGGTCATTCTATGTGTCTATGACTAGTCTTTGTCTACGGCTGTATGCCGTCTATGACTTGCCATGTTTTTATTTTGCAAAATACAAATATTTTTCATATATATTTAGCCAGGTGTGCCGCTATTTTTCCATGTGTTCCAAGGTGTGCCGTTGGCAAAAAAAGGTTGAGAACCACTGGTGTAAAACTCATATTACATGGTCCATATGCAATGCCTTACTTTGTCAACCAATTGTCTAATTCCAATTTTTGATGTTTGTTTTTCAGAACATAACTCTTATTACTTGGTGGAAAAGAAATGTCGTTGAGTAACTTATTATTTTAAAGGTCAAGAAATAAAAACAAGCGATAAGAAAGATGCCTACCAAAGATCCACGATCTTATATACAGAGAGTAGCGCTACCGATATCTCCACAGAAGGGTTTAAAGATTCAAGCCAGATGTTCTACAGTTTATAACCCTGTCACACCAACACGAGAAGTTGTGCGTAAAGTCAACTACAGACGTCGACAAGAACAACTCCACACACAGGGTTTTAATGCATTAAATCATAAACCTTATAAGGGAATAGGGGATCCATTTTATTTAGACGAGAAACGGTTGGTGCTGAGTGCTCTTGGACAGCTTGATGATGTAAGTCCATGCAGTTATTACATGATGAAATTATTAAATCTTAGAATTATTTCTAATTAGAATTATTGCTCCTTTCAATTATTTTATCGTAACATTTTCGTTGCAATCATTCCCTTATAACATTTTTGCTTCACAAAATTCTTCCCTTATAACATTTTTGCTCCACAAAATTATTATGGCATAACTTTTATCTCCATAAAATTATTGGTTATCGAAATTATTGCGCTTTAAAAAGTATTGCATCATGGTTGGATGGTTGTGATTTTGAATGTATTGAAATATTGCAGCAATTTGATAATTTAATTTAAAAATGGATAATCCAGACTTTGTTAATTATCACAACAACGGTAGTAGTGGAATTCAAGACTATGTTATTCTACAAACATTCATAACTCCATAAGGAATTTGACTGACATTTTAAATATTTTATTTTTTAATATTATCTATTTGTAAACTATATAGCGAGAACTGTCGGCTGTTTATCTAAACCTTACATAATGCATCTTTAAGCTTAGAGCAAGAATTATTTGGCTTTAATTGTTATCTCTATTGAGTATTTCGTTGTGAAGATCTCTGTGAAATCATTGCTTCCTGAATTTATTGCCCCATAAAATTATTGATATGAAGTTATTACTCCATGAAAGTATTGCTACATGTAATTATTGTTTCATTAAACCTATTGCTCTTTATTAAATTATTCCTTTTTACCTGCCTTAAAGATACATTATGGCAGTTCTCGCTATAATAGTTAAAAACTAGATAGTGTAAAGGTAATTTTCTGAAAATTTCAGTCAAATTGATCCACTATGAACCGAAAAAGAAGCGGGTGAAATTTTTGCATAGTCTCGGTCATCATTACTAAAATCATTAATATAAACAGCATAGTCTTGATTATCCACTTTTTTTTATTTAATTATCAATGGCCGTTAGCGGCATATAAGAATCTAATCCAGCCAACATCGAAGGCTAGCCTTGACATCGAGAGTTTATTATGGTCTGGATAAGTTAATTAATGTCTAATTGATAATTTAGATAACATTTCAGGCCTAAAGAAAGACTTGTAATAAGCAGATTTTGCTCTTGCATAATGCATGTTTAAGTTTATATCAGGAATAGTTACGTTAAAGTAATGTTATATTATTTTTTCAGTCAGATGATTTTTACTCAACAAGTAGTTCAGATGAAGATGAAACACATCAGCGTTCCACTATTTCTACGCCTTATAATAGGAATGTACGTAGACCTATAATATTTATATACCTTATTTGACCCAGTTCTGGCCGATTTGTTTCAAAATGAATTAAGAACCCTGGGTTAGAGCTTACATGTATTTTTGATACAATAATCAAGCAAGGTCTGTTTCCATGCTGCATGTAACAATAAATCTGTGTCCAGTTGGACGAGAGAAGAAGAGAAACAGGGTTTAATGTCCACTCAACATAATTCTGATCATTTTGGCGGAAATTATGGTACAAATTTATTTCAATTCAATATAATTTGCTTACACGTATGGTACTTAAAGGAGCTAAATTACTAATATTTGGGACCTAAAATTGACACAAATGGGTCGCAACACATATGATAATGTAATATGAATGTATATAAACATTCAATCGTTTCCATTTTTACTCTAATTTCAAATCAGTTGGATGAAATGGACTGGTTGCTTGTTTATAATCTATTTTTAGTAGGCTTACCGATATATCCTTTAATATTCAAATTATTATCTATTTTACTAATGTTATTTCATGATACCTGATATATTAATAAAATCTAATTTAATATAACATAGCTGTAGTTATGTGGAAGTAAGATATTAATTTTGTTTTGGTATAAGATTTTAATATTAGTTCTCGTGACTTACGAATAATTCACTTGTTTAATCCTGTGTAATGTAAATTCATAAATAAATATACAAGTACTGAACTTTGATTATATATTAAATAACTCAGTCCCTGGACTGTTTTTCAACTATTATTCATATAATACATGACTTAAAATTTTTTCAATTTGATTTTAGTGTGTGCTCATTAGTTTCATAAGACATTCATTAGTCAAAAGGATAGGTCTTTCATGAAGTTGGCAGTTTCCGAATCATGGACTAATTAAAAAAAGTTGATTGCCCGCGAAGAAAAATAATAAAAAAATTAGTGATGTCTACTGATTTAAATTTTTCTTTACAATATGTTAGTCTCAAAATGACAGGGGGGTGGGTGGCCGAATGGTTAGTGCGTGCACATTGGATCAGAAGGTCTGTCATTGAGTCAAGTGGTGTGGTTTCGATTCCCTGCTTGTACGTGACAAGGAGTAGGGTCGCTTGTCCAACCTCATGTTCTCCAGTTTCCTCCCACTGCTAAAGGCCCCTACACGTACATGCAAGTGAATTATAGAAATAAAATTTTACCATATGTTAGTGTTAGACACAAAATGACCTAGTTTGTAGAGTTGAGGTTAAACCTCTCTCTCTCTCTCTCTTTCTCTCTCTCTCTCTCTTTCTCTCTCTCTCTCTCTCTCTCTCTGCATTGTGTTGACAAAATGTTTAATTGTGTGCCAGAAATTAAATGGGGTTTAACGACCTACTATTCTAGGGATAATCAAGATGGGCATACACTATACAGTGTGCTATGAGGAAATTTTGCCCGGGACAAGGGGAAACCATACCGAAAAATTATGATACTTTCTCAGCCAATGCAGGGATTGAACATGCAACCACCAGGCTAGCGAAACAGCGTCTTACCCACTTAGCCACTGTGACTCCCTAATTGTGTGCCTTCTCAGTATTTTACAAAAACAAGTCTATGTTAGTTTATTGAAATCCACAATGTGACAGAAGTACAATAGTTATTTTCATTTTGATAACTTAGATGATTAAAACATTGAAGCTTCATGTTCATCAATAAAAATCATTTATCATTCAGACATTGATTTATCAAGTGGAAGAAATTGAAGATGGCAGCACGTAAACAGTAGAATTTAAGTTAAACTTTAGATCCATAAGTTATGTTAGGATTGATAAATTGGTTACGACTACTTTTTAATGTGTATAGACAGAAAGTCTCTGTGTGCTTTTTAGCCTGGAATGTTGTGCCATGTAGTTAAATGAAAACAAATTTATTTTATTCATATAATTTACATGAACATATAAATTTATGCATTACATATAAATGTATGCTTTCAATTTTATTTGTAACATTCAGTCATTCTTTTTCGTAATACCGTCAAAGCTTATTCATTTATAGCCTAATCTCTTTAGCACATTCAATATACAGTAACACAGTGTTGGTTTGAATAGAAATGACAAGATTTTATTAATAGAATGAGATTAACCCTGTTGGGTTTAGTGAAAGTTGACAGCAATGACTTATGATAAGGGTATTAGTTTGTTATATAAAAGATTAGATGAGATTTATTTTTGTACAGTAAATACATTGAAGATATCAATGTGATCTATCTAGGTGGGGATTTGGGCTAAACTATGACATTTCTTTGAATTCAAACATCTTAGTGATCTTATGCACTATCCTGTTGTATTTTTAACCCATCTGAAAGACTAGACATTTTTCATGCCCTGCCTCAATTTTATTTACTGATTTATGGATTTCTCCCATAATGCATAAGTCAGTGCACACCTCACGATCACCAGCTAAATCTATTTAAAGCCAGCTCAGTTTTTGTTAAGGTTGCTGAGATGTAAATAAGGTTAGACCACATGATTGTTGGCGGGATTGTAGGTTAGGGTTAGGGTAAGCATTGGGGCTAGGTCCAGGATTAGGGTTATGGTTGGGATTAGCGCTAGCCCTTTTTACACCTCGTGACCTATATCAAAAAATTGAGCTGGCCTTATCATTTAGCACTAACCCATCTCAACAAAGCTTTGACGAAGCAGACCATTTGATTGGATGATCTCATATATCAAACAGAACATTTTTTAAATTTTTTCCTTACCCAAAATATTCATTAATATTGACATGATATAAAGATATGAACTACAACATTCAGTTGATGGATCTGCACAATAACCAGAGCATATATAAGTTCACCTTTAAAACATCCTTCCAGATCCTATGGTCTAAATACGATCTGTGTTTTATTCAAATCACTTTGTCCCCTCCATCCCAGATTCAGATTCACACCTCTGCTTTCCACCATGGAATCAGATTACACCCTCCACTCTCAATGTGTCACCACATAATCAGAGTTTTTTCTTTCAGTCACTCTGATGAATGGATTTGTTTACTTGATTTAATGCAATTCTTAACAGATTTGATATGTTTTGTTTTTGTAGACTGCTGCCAAGTTTATGCTAAGAAGAAAAAGAAAAGATTTAAACAATTTAAACAAAGAAGTCAGCCATGGCAGGTAATTTATTTACTGAAATATGTTTATATTCTGTGGGCTTATTGACCAAAAGTTTAGTCATATCAATAATGAATATTTAAATGTAATTAAAATTAGATAGCGAATCTGAGTAATTGTACAAAATTGGAGCTGGTGTTTTTTGATCATGTGAACTTATTATTTACCAATCAAATTGTCTGTATTGGTATTTGGAGATTCATTTTCTGCGGAATTATGGGAATTTTAAACCTAAATGTATAGGAGAGTGATTCTGATTGGTTTAGCAGTTTAAAAACTATTGTCTCATTAAAAGTGTGGAATGATCGAGGAAATGTTGTAACTTACATTCAAGAATCTCTCCAATTTCCACGGAATTGTCACTTCTGACTCAGGATATTAATCTTAAACCCAATGAAGAAATCAATGAAGACAATGCATATGCGGTATTATTATGAAAGGAATATATTATGACAGAAAGCTGAATGAGTTTGTATTGGATAATAAATCATGCAACAAATCATATCATGTGGTTTATTAAGATAAACTGCTTAATAGAAAGATAATAACACATTATATAATCAACTAATATTTTCTTAGGTTATGATAGGAATATAATTAAACAGAGATTTAATTAACTGTTATATAAAAAGTACTCACATAATCCATACTACTGAATTTGTTTAGTGGGTAGGGGGAAAAAACGAAAGAGTATTAAGTGTATAATCTATATTATCATGGAACGTCTTATTCTACCACACTCTGCAGAGTGCCACAGGGAAATTTTACTAATGTTTCTTTCAAAAGATCAAGCGGAGTCAGCTTATTTAAATAAACAATCAACAGATTGTCATCCCACGAAACAAATCAACATCTAATTAAGGAACTCCTATCTAAAAAGATTCACTCACAAGATCAACCCTAAGCAGGGATCCACAAACGAGTGGAGTGCCGGTCCTTATTCCAACAATGTGTCAAACAAGACTAATATGTGCGGCAAATTAGACCGAAATAGCTATTTCTTTATTGGGACAACTGACAAGAAATCTCTCGGTCACAATGTTTCAAATTGCCTGGGTAGAAATATAGTCTACCTACTAACTTGCTAACTATGTGGGAGGCACCGGGGCTAAGTGGGTAAGATGCTGGCTTGGTAGTCTGGAGGTCGCAAGTTTGCTCCCTTTGTTTGCCAAGAAAGTACATCAAGATTTTCCGTTTTGGTTTCCTCTTGTCAGTGGTGCAGGATTGAGGACGTGACAAGGACAGCTGTCTAGTCGTTCAGATGGGACTAAAAAACAAGGCCCTGTGTACACATGGCGTGTATGTAAAAGTTCCCTCAGCCGTTGGAATTCTATATAAGAGTAGGCATTTGCACTGCTGTTCGGGCAAAATTTCCCTCATGGCACACTATATGGCATATGCCCGTCTTCATTAACCCAGTCAGAACAGAACAGTAGGACATTAAACCCCATTTCATTTCACTGCTAACTATGTTAAATACAACACATGGGAGATATTAAACATAAGAGACCTTAATCGGTTGATATACATTTTAATCTCAAAGGACACAACAGTAGAAATGTTACGAAACAATTGAGGTTTAGTGACAAAAATATGTCATTTGGAAATTATCTGAATCAAAATGGATTCACACTTTAAGGACTTTAGCATTGGATGGTTCAACGATAAGATTTAGTCCCAAAAAATTCCACCCTCTTTGTTTACACAATATTATTCACTGAAATCGACAATTGTTTTTTCGCTCAAAATCAAACAGGTCCAGACATTGAATATTTTTGATCTTGATTATTGATTATAGAATTTATTATCATCTGATTTCTGTTAAAGTTATCTAAACAATCAACTTGTATTATTTTATTTGCTTTATGATCGACTCATCTATCATACTTAACTTTGTTCAAAATAAACACTGGACGATTAATCTACTTGTAAAATAAATACTGGATGATAGGTCTACTTGATTTATGTACCGGTATTAGCAGACTAAACTGTCCTTGATACACCGTATAAGGTCAAATTATCGGGAGCATGACAAAATATGATTTATTTTTCGGGCTGTATTAGGCACATGAAGGTGCCCTAAATTTAAAAAATACTCATAAATGTGACTGGGAGACTGAGACATGTTTTCACTGTTAGCCAAGTTTTGCTTTTATTGGCTATGGATTGTATAGATTTATCCATAGAAAGTCAGTATATATTTCTATGATTTATCACACTCCTATTGATTACGAGGAGCCAGGGTGGCTAAATGAATAAGAACTGGCTACCTAACCCGGAGGTCGCGTGTTCGATCCCCGTGTGGGCAGAGAAAGTTCATCAGGATTTGCTGACGGGGTTCCTGATCCTTCTCAGTGGTGCAGGACCGAGAGTCTGGCAAGGGACAATGTATAGTCATTTGGATGGGATTAAAGATCCCTTGGCAGTTGGAATTCAATTTGTAGCGCCACTGTCCGAGCAAAATTTCCCTTATAGCACACTGTATGGCATATGCCCATCTTTATTAGCCCAGTTGGAACAGTATAGTAGGACGTTAAACCCCATTTCTTTTCATTTTCATTTCCTATTGAATACTGTTGAAATAATAACCCCAATTGAAGGAGGTAATTGGCTAAAATCGCCATAGTGGCTCAATAAGTAAGATGCTAGCTCACTTACCCGATAGTCACAGGTTCGATCCCTGTGTTGGCTGTGAAAATTACTCTTAGGATTTTTTAACCAGGAACTAGTTCCATACACTTGTTGTTCTTGCTCTTGTTAAAGAAAAAAACCTAAGGCTCCAACAGTTGAAATTTGATCGACATGAAACTTGGCATGTTTGTTTTTAGATAATCTGGCTTAGATTGATGTCACAATTCCAAAATTGCTCATAGTACGTGTAGATGTAGCTGTACTTGTTCACCATAGTTTCCCCATGTGTGAATGGCTGAGGGCTTACCAAGGAACAGCCTCTAGTCGTTTGGTTTCGACTATAATCTAAGGTCCAGTGTACACATTGATATGCACTTAAAGGAACCCTTGAAAGTTAGAATTTGAATTTAGGGTGAAACAGGGACAATAACAGGCCCTAAATGACTGTAGGGCTGTAAGCAGTAGCATGTTAAGCTTACGACTAAATTTGTCCATGTATGCATTATTTAGAGACAACTAATAGAATGCTGATGGAAACCAAACACACTTCTTGCTGAAATCTGATGAGGTCCTTTTTGTAATTCTAGAGTTGTTCTACATAACATAACAATGATGTTGATTTGTGTTATTTGTGTTTTTCAGGAGTTTAATACGTAATGTAAAGTTGGGTCATGGTTTATTCGATCTCATTAAACAGGAACGAACAGCTAAGGTAAGTTTTATGTAGATCTACAAGTAATCATGTGGTTAGTTACAGACTAGAATGGTTGTTGACTTGATAAAGACAATAAAAACCTTGTGAAAACGTAGCAAATAGTCTCAGCAGCAGGTTGGTAGTAATGATGCCAAGACGCAGAGGTAGAATAGCAAGCCAGGCTAGGGCGCTGGGAGGTCCACAAAAACGGCATAACACAAGGCCACCAGCATATCTCTAATGATCCTGATTCAGCAGGAAGATTTGAATTGATGAAGCAAATCCTAAAATAACCGGGAATTGAACAGAAACAGCCTTTTTTTTCTGCCTTTCGCCTATTATTAACATCTTTGCTGAGTAATTGTTTCCATAAGTATGTGTCTTGTGTTATTGAAAATTAAATTTTTGATCCTTTCTAGAAAGCAGCCATTGCTAAAGCATATCGAGAGAAGGTAGAAGAAGCTAAAAATGCTTGGCAACCGCCAAAATCTGACAGTTCAGATGAATCGGATGATGCAATTCCACATGATGTTGAACTTGACAGGTAATAAAAATTAAATGAACCTAAATGGTCTCCTAGAAAATACATAGAAGTGGTGGTCAAAATATCAGTCTTCTACAGACGGATAGTCTCATAAGATGATAATACTTACTCTTTCTAGACAATCAAGACTATCAAGGGGGCTGCACTACAGACCTCCCATACGTACATGAAGACATTTTATGACAAAATTTGGGCAGTAATCATAGATTGGACTATAATTGGACAATATACATGTATATATCAATGAATTCTGTCTTCCCAATCAAATAATGGCCTATACATCCTTTTTGTGTTGATTTTGCCTTTTAATCAGTGGTGTAGATTTATTATGTAGAGTATTTGTATCATTAAAAGATAAAATCAGACTTGTTCATGTATTGAGTTTTCAGCATATCTTCAAGATATCGATGTTAGATTTGTATCTAAATATGTTTATGCTTCTAACTAGATTTTGGCACATTGCTTATTTAACATAAGTAGGCTATATTATTTTGATCAATCCGATTTTCAGTTTTATTATATAATTTGTATTTTTTATACGCCCACATTTTCCTGTGGATGTATATTGTTGTCACCCCTCTCTGTCCAGACGTCCATTTGTGGACACTCTATACAGGTCACAATTTTTATCTGTTTTTTGCAGAAACTTGAAAAATAGGTTCATCTCCCATGGATCTTGGTTCCTTTCAAAATTGGGATGTATAGGACCATAACTTCATGGATTATTGCCCCTGGTTGTACGAAAAATCACATATTTAGCTTGTGGACACTCTAGAGGTCACAATTCATAACCGATTTTGATGAAACTTGAAATGTACATGTATGTTTATAACACAAAGATCTCAGTTTCTGTCGATATTGGATCGTGACTTCCTGGATTATGGCCCCTGTGGTTTTTAGCTTGTGGTCCCTCTCGAGATCACAAATTTTATCCAATTTAAAAAAATTTTTTTTTAATATATCAGCGTTATACCATAATGATGGTTGAGTTTGAAGTTCGAAAATCGGACCGAAACTGCCTGAGAAAATGAACACCCCTTGTACGCAAATAGTGTAAAAGTATGGTATATCACATTTGAGGACTCTCTAGAGGTTTTGATTCGATTTTGATGAAACTTTTAATTTAAGTTTTTAACGTTAATATCTTGGTTCCTTTTGATAATCGCGCATATCAGAACATAACTTCCTGGATTATACTCCCTGCATGATTGTATGAAAAATCACGTTTTTAGCTTGTGGACCTTCTAGAAAAACTGTTTAAATATATCACAGTTACACCCTAATGAAATTTCGTGAAAATCAGACCAAAACTGCCTGACAAAATGGCAATTCCTTGTACGCAAATAGTGTAAAAGTATGTCATACCAAGTTTGTGGACACTCTAGAAGTTACTATATTTATCCGATTTTGATAAAACTTAAAATATATGTTTATATCCAAAAGATCCCAGTTCGTGCATATCAGAACATAACTTTGTAGATTATGGCCCCTGATTGTACAAAAAAAATCACATTTATTTTGTTAGCTTGTTCTCTGTCCATCTCTTGCAAAATATGGGAGTATCTTGCATGTCAACCGCTTTTTTATTGGACTCAAATTAACACCAGACAAGTTCATCATCCACTGATCTGTTTATATATTCGTGTGCAGCAGCTCTGAATATATGATAGATCTAATGCCATGTAAAAAATAATCAGAACCATAAAGAGGAAGGAAAGATATAATTTTAATTACATTGTATTTTAATTAGCTTCTATAATGAGACTAGTTTAAAAGCTTCATGTTTGTTATAGACTACTGTTTTATGAGTGGCATAAAAATAATCATTACAGTTCTTTGGAAGACGGGGGGGGGGGGGGCGTTGGATGGCTGAATGGTTAGTGTGCGCACGCTGTATCATAAAGTCTGTCATTGAGTCGACTGGCGTGGTTTCGAATCCTCGGTTGTACGTGGCAAGGAGTAGGGTCGCCTGTCCAACCTCGTGGGTTTTCTCCGGGTCCTCCGCTTTCCTCCCACTGCTAAAGACCCCTACGCGCAAGTGAATTATGTAAATAAAATTAAACTGTGTGTTAGTCCCGAAATGACCTAGTTTGAGTCGAGTGGACGTTAAACCCCATTTCTCTCTCTCTCTCTCTTTGGAAGACAATTCTTGAATTTTGCTTGAACCTATGTAAATAAACTGATTATGTAAAGCACAGTATTTTAAAAACGAAATATCTACCTTTTACACTGATAGTGTGGTTTCACCAATTATCTCCATAGAATAGTTGTGATTATTGCAAATTTATATTTAATTCTAGTGCTTTGTGTAGATATATTCACAATTAGTTATTTAAAGGCCGAGTTGGAATTATACATTGCTATAATGATATCCTAGTAGTTAGAGTGCTTTATATATTTTTGCTATATTTTCTGATTGACAGTAGTTATTATTCTGGTGATGAGAGAGACAGTATATTTCTAACACAACCTAAAGATCACAAAGGTGTGGCTTTCTCCAGGTAGGATAAACATTTCTCTTAATGGGAAAATTTTATTGCTTACATTAGTATATGCTTCAAATTTCATAAGATAGTATATTATTATACAATATTAATATAGGCTTTGTTATTATTATTGTTATTTACTCATGAAATCTTTGTAGAGTGCCGGTAGTCAAATTTGGTGACATCAAAATGAAAGGCACAACCTACCAGAATGTACAGCATTATTTTATATGTATTACACCTCCTAGCAGACTGCATTAAATTCACATTGAGAAATAGGTCGGGGAAATAATCGTCGCAACATTTCTCAGAAAGCAACCAACCTAAAAAACAAAAAAAAAACAAAACAAAAACCTATTTGTAAAGAATGGGTTGGTTTATAGAATTATTACTATTTTGATGTACAGAGAGAAATAAAGATGGTGGCATAGCTTAAAGGGCCAATCCCGATAATATTTTGGAGAATAAAACTGGTTAATTTTGTGTTAAAATTGCTTAAAATCCTCTACCTTAGGGCCGAACAACTCACTTAATATATTTGATACGTTTTCAAACAACTTAAACCCGTCAGTCTTAATCTGGAGGTGGGGACCGGTGCCCAAAGTTGTATTATGCGGTGTCTGGATAAAACAAGCCTTTTATTTTATAAAAATAATGTGTAGGTGAAATTTACCTTTCGTTATCAAGTACAGCACATGGGTCATTCACTGTATAAACCTCTAAAGGAACGGTAATCGATTATCAGGTCACCCAACGAAAGAATTGACCCAAAATCTTAAAAGGATTACGTGTCCGGATAAGCAGTTTTGACGTTCACGTCCAAATGACTCAATATTTTGAGCTGAAATTTTGAGACAGAGTAAAATACACCATTTCTTTATATTTTGGCACTTAACTTTCATACCTACTCAGACTTTTAAGTTTGAGACTCTGTTCAATTTGGCATAGACCCTTTAAGATATAGTTGACTGATTTAATTGAATCATTTTTGGATGAGTATATGTTTTGGTAAGGGCACTTTAACTTGGTTTTCAAAATGGCGGCAGTTTTTAAATGAACAGTATGTTTTATGATTTTAGTGATGGGGGTTCAAGACCAAGTAGTTCACGTTCAACACCTCGAAAAAAGAAGAAAAATATTCCTCCACGTCCCTTCACACCAAAATACACTAGTTTATCGGAGGTCACAGATCATACGCAAGATTTTGAGACAAATTTAAACAGCAGTAGATCTCCTACTAGGGATGCATCACCCGAGTCACTGCCTGTCGTGCCAGTCGTTTCGGCCAATACTTCTATTGTCAGTGCTGACTGTAAAAATCCTTCATATGATGTCTCCAGGTTTGTTTTTATTTTCCATTGGGGGTGATGGTGGTTGTGTGGTAGGTGAATAGAATGTCCCAGGACATGAACCAAGAATCTTCAGCATTGTTCAAGTCTGGCTCTCACTGGTTAATCTTATCTGATATCCAGATTGGTAGTGTAGGTAAGGCATCCCTTGGTACTTGGGGGCGGTGGTAATCAAGTGTTCAGAGAAATGGAAATGAAATGAAATGAAATGGGGTTTAACGTCCTACTGTTCTGCTCCTATACTGGGCTAATGAAGACGGGCATACGCCATACAGTGTGCTATGAGGGAAATTTTGCCCGGGCAGCAGGCTGACATGGAAAGTTTGGGATGTGACAAAAATAGACGAAGTATCCTTGAAGAGTAGGCAAATCCCCTGACCTTGCACTGCACATGTAACCATTCCTTGTCATTTAGTTTAGACTATTTTGAGCAACATGATTTGTTTGCAATAGTACATTACATTGGTTGTACATAGTTTTTGCATTACATGGAATTTGCCCACATGAATATTTTGGCTGTAGGAATTGATTCCAACTTTGTAATAATGAACTTGAAAAGTAATGCAATGGGGTTTAACGTCCTACTTTTCTGGACTGTCTTTGCTAATGAAGTTAGGTTTTCACTTCAAACAATTAACCACCTATAGAATCAATGCATTAATTGGTCCTACATGTGTAGCAACAGATAATCAATATGATTGAAGTAGATATCCAAAATTAGGTTTTCACTTCAAACAATTAACCACCTATAGAATCAATAAATTAATTGGTCCTACATGTGTAGCAACAGCTAATCAATATAATTGAAGTAAATATCCAAAATCTGAGTTCTGATTGTTTTGGGATTAGTTTTCGGCTTAAAGACAACAAAAGAACTTTCATCGACTGGTATGCAGGCCAGCGGCGGATCTACAAATTTTTGCAGGCTCCTGTTAAAAAAATTTGTCAGTTGACAATGCATGATGCCATCATCGTTTAATTATGTTGGCATACATACACAAAGAGAGAAATCCAACACTCCATGTGATGTCAATTTTTATAATGAATTAATAGGATCACATTGTGATTCAATTTTATTGATGCAAAGCATTAATTGTGATATCACACATGTCTATATTATTATTTTGTGCTTTGAATGCTAATCCCATCCCACCATCTGATGATAAAGGATAAAGCACAAGACCATTACACTTTTCTCATAAAGTGTTGTTTTACAATTATTTTTATGTAGCTGAGCAAAGTGGTGTTTGCCCCCCCCCCCCCAACCCCCTCTAGATCCGCCCCTGCAGACGCAGTAATTTTTGTTACAGGTTCAATAACTACCTTAAAAAAAGCTGAGCAGAGTGGGGTTTGGACACCACCACCCCCCTCTGGATCCGCCCCTGCAGACGCAGTAATTTTTGTTACAGGTTCAATAGCTACCTTAAAAAATGCCGCGCCGGCAATATTATCTACCTGACATTGCTAGTTTCACACGTTGCTTTTCTTGTTTATCCTAAAATTTTATCAAGAACACAGACATTTTCTAATGTTACTATTTCTTTATATTTGATTTAAATCTATTTTCAGAGATTCACTGTTTCGTCAGCTATGTGTATTAAACTGGATATTAGAAGCTATGAATTTAGATCAGGGATATTCAATGTGTCCAATAACAACTTGCTGGAAACTTACAAAAAGGTAAATATTTCATATATTTCCCTGTAATAAAAGCCTTAGTGGACAAGGCGGCTAATAAATTTTCCCTTATTTAAATTGAACAAAATATTGTAATAGATGGAAAGAGTTCTTTAAATAGTAATTTAGAAGATTGTAGAAATTAATGAATTATTTTTCAGACAACTTAGCGATAAAAGATAGCGACATGAAATCAATGGTACATATCTATTTAAATAATTCACTTGGTGACGCTGCTCATGGACATGCACAAGGATGGGATCAAAATCATGCCCATCTACTCATTAACAGATATTAGACTACTCTGCCACCGAGTGACCCTCCTCCCCCCCCCCCACACACACACACTCCCCATTATCATTAGAACATAGCTAACTATTATTTATGAATAGGCCATTTTTTTATGATTCTCATTTATTACATGTATTTTATTACAGTGATATTGGTGGTAGTAAAATATCAACTAAAAAACTACAGAAAGAAAAAACAACAGAAACTAATTGGAACCATTTTGTGACAAATACGGGTGTTCATTCTAGGGTGATTATATACTTTTACACGCTGTGGGATGTTATTTCTTTTGATCTCCCATGCATGTTATGAAACGTATCAAATGAATGCCAGTTTGTGAACTGAAATGTAATGCACGTGCAACTTACGACTTGTTTTCTTAATTTTGTCGTATCAGTCGCAGGGCCGATATGGACTAAACCATTGTCTTATAGGTGAAATCAATTAGGATAGATTTAACATTGATGTCGGTGTGTAAGACAAATATTACCCTAATACCCTCGGTCGATATGTGAAATAACCCACCTACGACCTTCAGTGTCAGTTATTTCACATATCAACCCTCGATTAGGTTAATATTTATCTCGTATATGTATAGACACACCTGTCATAGCTTTTTATTTAAGCCCTGAGTAATATAAGGCTATATTTGAAAATATATTTAATCTCAGATACAGCTGCATAAGTTGAAAAGGAGTTCATGACATGTTTTTATTTCAAAAACTGAAAGCTAAAAACATAAACCATCCTCATTGACTAATGGTAAAGGGAGGAAACTCTATTAATCATGTCAGTGATGAATGACAGAGAACCCGACATAGAACAGTGTCTAGTCATTCGGATGGGGCAGAAATCCAAGGTCCTTTGTACACGTTGGTGTGCATGTAAAAGAACCCCTGACCAATGGAATTCAATGATGATTAGGTGGAATGTCACTAGCTGTCTGGGCAAAATTTCCTTCATAATTCTTTAGCCAGATGATTCTTTGACAAAATGAAAAAACGAAAATGAAAACATCCCTTGCATATCCTATTTTTTGGAAAGAGTGTCTGAGAAATGAGATGGGGTTTAATGTCCCACTGTTCTGCTCTGAATGGGCTAATGACCTTGACTTTTCGTCCATTCTGAACGATTATAATATGTTGTCTCTTGCCAGGCCCTATGTCTGTACTACTGACAAGGGGGAACCAATCCGGAAAATCCCAATGAACTTTCTTGGCCAACACCCGGATTGAACACAGGACCTCCAGGTTATCGAGCCAACATCTTACTCATTGAGACACTGTGGCTCCCGATTGTCTGAGAACCAGAATATATTTTTTGTATGACCAGATTGAACGCAGGACCTCCAGGTTATCGAGCCAACATCTTACTCACTGGGCCACTGTGGCTCCCAATTGTCTGAGAACCAGAATATGTTTTTTGTATGACCAGATAGCACTATATAAATTTAAATGCCATTTTTGAAAATCTGTTAAAAGGTGAAAGTCGTCAAAGCAGCATCACACATCTAAATTTAATATTATTTTTCCTTTCATCACTCTCATATCGCATAATTTGTATTTAATAGATGAATAAAAGATCAAGTGGACAGAGATTAAGTCGACAGTTTACAAGCAGACGTGTATTTTTACGTACTTCTGTTCAATCATCAGTTAGTCCTAGTAACAGTGTAACACAACTTAATGTCAATTCCTTGTCCAATCAGCTTCATCCAGGGGGCACTATTCCAGAAGATTCATCTGTATCTCCTGTACAGGAACCACCAGAAGAAGAAGAAACAGCTTATAGCAGAAGTAAGTAAATGAAATTAGTTATGTTGTAATTGATGTTCTGAAAAAAGATGCTCCGATTAAGGCCACACAAAAAATATATTCTGGTTCTCATACAAACCTTTTAAAAAAATAGATGTGGGAGGGCATTTTTGGGGGGCCGTTTTTTGTTTTTATTTTGTCAAAATACTCAAAATCTAGCTAGTTTTTCATTTTTAAGAAACACACAAAATTTTTAGAAATTCAATATTTATTCAACTCTTAATAAGAAAAACAAAAAAAGAGTAAGAATTTAAAATAACGACCAAATAATTCTGTGACTTCATCTATCAACATCAACTCCTGGGAAAATGTTTTCAAATTTACTTGTTTTATTTTGGCGACCATTACTTAGATCTGTGTAGTATCGATACCATTCTCATTGTTAAAGCATGGATTTTGTTGGCAATTTAAATCAAAGTCTGCACCCTCAATCTCCCTGCAGAGAATATTTTTGGTCATCTCTCTCAGAGTCATATTCCTAGGGAAAGATAAGGCATTTTGATTGTAAAAAAAAAAAAAGACAGAGCAAGAGCAAAATTGTTGCCATCTTTGCTAATAATAGAGTACAATTCCATTATCCAGTGCTGTTCGTGATTGTCAATAGTGTTTTCCATGGTTATACGTTATTGATAGTCTAGTCAAGTATTCATTTCCTGTTATCAAGAAATGTATAATAGAGTTACTTTCCTTGATTGCGGGAAATATGAACGAGCATGTTTCATTGCCTTTGTTTTAATTTTTTTATTTTGTCAATAAAAACGTGTGACTAGGCCCATTTTTGATGATAGTACAGCGGTATTTGATAACTAAAATATTTTTTTTGTGTGTCCTTATTACAATAAGTAGAGGTTCATGGAGACTCAAAACCTGAAATTCGCCAAAGTTGTAGGTTTAGCAATTATACGGCCGTACTTCCTATTTAGACACAAATGCCTGATGTTACTGTCCACTGTCTGTGCTGGTATTGTAGCTGAACTGCTATATTTTGTTATAAAGGGAATTCACACACTCTTTACTGAACTACAGTGTTGATTACAAATCACAATTTTGCTTGTATGCTCAAATTAAAAAATCATATTGGTGTTCAGATTAGATTGTATGCAAAACTTGAGACAAATCTCTCAGTGATTACTGATATACAGACCTTTTAACTTTCAGTGTAGGAGTCCTACAAATTATATAGTAGTTTTCAAGTAGTTTAACCTTTAAATAGTCATTGTGGACACACTTTATTTTGATGTAATGGTCTCACCTGTCAACATTTTACTTGGTCAGATCCAAGTACATATTTTACATGATATTAAAGACCAAAATCAACTAGGGAAGTGGTTCTGTGTCAAAATCTTGTTTTACAGAAAACACCAACATAGTTTTGTTTTGTTTCGTTTCAAAACTTGCTGTAAACATAAATTACTACTTAGAAATGGCTAAATCATTCTCAGTGATCATAATAACCATCATCCATTACGTTTTTCAATATATGCATTTATTCTGAAGTTATTCTGACAGTGTAAATAATTTCTGAGACAAAATTAGAAATAATAATACTTTAAGATTTATTTTTATCTTTTTTATCTAATTTAATTCTAACATTTATTTTTAGTGGGATCAACAGGTAACAAGTCATATTTTATGTACATTGTAATGTCACATCACATCACTGACCTATATTAACCCTTTAAGCACAACATAATAGTTTTTTGGCATCTGGTTCCAGTAAATGATTCATTGTTTTCTGGTTTTAAAGAAATATTGTCAGATAACACAAGACACAATTATATGGAATACATGTTACTTGAAAGTTTTATTTCTGGCGATGTTTCGACAAGGTTTCTCTTCTCTTTATCAAGCAAAGACAAGAGAACCCTCATTCAAACATCGCCAGAAATAAAACTTTCAAGTAACTTGTATTCCATATAATTGTGTCTTGTGTTATTCTCATCCAGTTACTAAATGCCACTCAAACAATTTATATTATCAGATATAGAAAGGAATTAAAATACTCCGAGTAGCAACTTAAAGGGTTAATGTCACAATAAATCTTGCATCACATCACAGAATGTTGTTTATTTGTTTCACACAAGTTTTTGATGTGCACCTCACTTAATGATATATGTTTGATATCAAATATTATGGTGTTGCCTTATATAAGATATTTAAATATTTTATTCCATGATTATTTCTTTACTCATTGTTTGTGGTCTATGAATTTAAATATATATAAGATATTATAACTATTGTACAGTGTTGTATTACATGTGTGTTGTGGTTTGAATTAATGTGTGATAATATAATAATCTACTATAAAAACCCTACAATATTCAATGTATATTATACCTTTAATGTTTCTTGCCAATATTATTTATAAAAATTGATTGTATTTTTAGGGAAAGAATTTAATGGATTAGAATGGGGTTTTAATATCTCGTAAACACACGCCTTGGTTAATATGGGGACTCATGTATGGGTATTGTCATTTGTGTTGCTATGCATGCAGGGGGGTTGGATGGCTAAATGGTTAGCATGTGAAGGTCTGTCATTGAGCCAACTGGTGGGGTTTCGAGTCCCCAGTTCCCCAGTTGTACGTGACAAGAGTAGGGTCGCCCTTCCAACCTCGTGGGTTTTCTTCAGGTCCTCCGGTTTCCTCCCACTGCCAAAAACCCTTACGCACAAGGGAATTATTGAAATAAAATTGAACCATGTGTTAGTCCCAAAATGACCTAGTCTGTGTCGATGGGACGTTAAACCCCATCTATCTCTCATTCTTTGCTATGCGTGCAATGTGAGTTGAGCAAAATTTTCTGCCCATTCTTTTTCCATTTCCAGCTATCAAGGGTTCCTGTACACAGGTGGACTAGGCACTCTTACTATCAGGCCTTGCAAGTGCCACCCAAATCTAGGTTCCTTGACAGCTGGAATTCAAAACTGAGCAGGCCAAAATGACACTCATTGAGCAAAATATAACTCGCACATTGCAGACATATTTATAGATATAAACAGAAAGTTCATATGGTAGTCTCAAAATGACCAAAATAATGTTTCTACGAGAAATTATACATGATTCCAAATCATTCTAATCCAAGACAATTGTTGTTTAACCAGTGAGCCAAACTGGGCTAGTTGTGTACAAATAATCAGTAGAATAAGTAAATCGGAAAGTTTTCTCTCTAATTGTGCTAACCATCCAAATGTATTTAAATATCAGACTGTGGAAAATGTTGATTATTCACGATGGTGTATTACGCTGTTCCACTGGGAAACAGTTACCATTTTGTTTTGCTCAAACAACATTTAGTATCTCAACTTTTTATCTAGAATCAGACCACTATTTAGAAAGTTGTAAAATTGTTTTTTACCATTATGATTTAAACATATAGCCATTTGGTAGTTTATAGTTTCTATACACTGCACTCAAAACTTGCAAACTAAATGCCCATTCTCAAAGCGAAATAGTTTAAATTAAATAGTGGTAAAAACAGCTTGCCTTTTGTTTATTATAACCTAGTTTTCAACTTTCTAAGAGATATTTTATTAACTATACGATACTGTTAGTCTATAGAAAATAGGAAAGAAACCCAATGTTTTCCTTTCACTACATTCACGAGAACAATAAGAGGGTATTATTATAAAAGTAACTGGGAGAAATTATGTTTTATCAAATATCTTCTTAAGAATCTGCCCCCAACTTCAGACCATGGACCTGATGCAGTTTTTGAAATTAGAGAACCATACTTATTGGCCTGGGTTGTATATCTGTTTTGTTTTGTTTCAGGTATATTTAAGTTTTTAGATGAATATTACGCTACTTTAAAACCAGAGACTGACGGTCCAGATAAAACAGACGACACTACTTCCGAACGACATAAACGAGAAAAACGGTAATTATTATAAAACACTCACAAACCAGCAGATAGTCTTTGACAATGGATTAACTCCCTTTAAATTTGAATTAATTCTCCAGCCCAAAGGTTAATGCAGGCTGAAAGATTATTACAATCATGTACCTTATTGTCTGAGGATCCGTGATACTTTTTCAAAGAAATGCAAGCTTTCAGATTAAATGTGGATTTGGCCACAAGTCCTTGTATTCCTGCCATGTAAGTGCCTAGGTAATCATTTCTAAACACTAGCCGAACTTAAGTCATCATTACTATTGTCAAAGCTTTTCAAACGTGTGTTCAAACTTTGTTTTGCTTTTCAATACATAAAATTCAAGTAGAATTTACAAAAAAAGTTTCCATGAAGTCCGTTTACATCAGTCATTGGACCAAATTTCATCAATGATAAGGATGATGATGATTTCATATTATTTCAGAGCAAGTATATCAGATGGTAAATCATCGAGAAAATCCCACAGAAAAAGTTCTGTAAGTTGATTTTGTAATTCTTATGAAAACAAAAGAAAGGAAATGAAATGAAATGGGGTTTATCGTCCTACTGTTCTGCTCCAAACTGGGCTAATGAAAACGGGCATACGCCATACAGTGTGCTAGGAGGGAAATTTTGCCCGGACAGCGGCACTACAGCCTACTTTTATATCGAATTCCAACGCCAATGTGTATATGGGACCTCAGTTTTTTGTCCCATCCGAACGACTAAGACAGCTGTCCTTGTCAGGCCCTGCCCTCCGTCCTGCATCACTGACAAGGGGGAACCATGCCGGAAAATCTGGATGAACTTTACCTCCAGGCTAGCGAGCCAGCGTATTACTCACCTAGCCACCGTGACACCCTAAAAACAAAATTATATATCTGATAGATTACAAGGTAGTGTAAAAACAATGGAAAATGAAATTGTAATTGTTTTTTAACTGTTCACCCCAGTCATGTAATTTGGCTGTAGTCACGACAGTAGTTTGTGATTAAATTGTTCATGATTAAAGCAGTTAGAGAAACACCACTAAGACCAATACAGGATGTATTTTATGTTGTTAAATATTAAATTGTTGTGATTTATTATTTGTAGAAACAAGAACGAAGAGAATCACGAGTTCAGTCAGCTCGTACCAACTCTACAGATGACAGACTTCCTTCTCGTGGGTCAAGCACTAACTCTAGAATTATCAGACCTAAAAGGTAAATTCAAAACCAGTTGTTTTCTAAAGACTAATCTTGTACACAATCTTGTGTTTTAAATATTAATTTTAAGATTTATTAATTTAGTTCAGTTAATTTGATGGAAAACCGACAGTTATAATTTGTGTAAGTAAAGGCAGAAATGAAGCACTATCATTTAACACATACATTAGTCAAAATATGAAGATTAAAGGGTCTTACTGTAATTAATGGAATGAAATGCAGTTTAATGGCATATCAGAAAAAAAATAAAAGCAAATAACATAATCTAGTCTAGGTAAATAATACTACTAAATATATATGAATATGTAAAACAATCAGTTATATATAATATATGTGTGATTCTTGCTATAATAATGATGCTTTCTCTTGGGTTGATAATATTATGCCGAATTTAAATCTTTCTGATTTCAAATTATTTTTTAGTTCTCCAGGTTTGATAGAATATCAAGCAACGTTACCTAGCAATAAATACTCCACACTGTCAACAGATTTCCGACTTAAGTTTGAAGAGATCCAGGAAGATAAGGCATTGACCTTACATGAACTTTTACAGCAATTAGATAGGTTTGTCACCTATTTTTCATGGATTTGTCATATATTTTAATTTTTTTCTTCAAGCACCAAAAAACTTTGTTCATGAGTATTTAGACTATGCATTTTGTGTTTACTTTGGGAATACTAATTAATTAACTTTGGGTTCAGTCCAAATTGTGCTTACCAGTAAGTGCCAATAGTCCTGAATTAAATTTAATTATAAGAGCTATGTTATAACATGACGTAACAATGTCTTACACATATCTATCTTTTCTAATTTGTTTTTCAGAGAAAGGTTAGGAAAATGTCAGAACAAGTTTTCTGCCATGAGACCCAAGAGCAGTATCGTACATCGTGCTTTAGATGAGATGAGAGAAGAGGGAAGTAAACTTATGACACAATCGGCACAACAACTTCGTAAAAAATCATCTTTTAAGGGAAACTGGTATGTAAAATATTTTTCACAATATGTAACTGAGATGAAGCATTTCCTTATTTTGTATTGTGGGGCAATGGCAACATCAAGACTAAATTAAGGTAGTATGGGTCTGTTGCATATGTTATGAAGGAGTCATAATTAAACAAATACACAAATGGTAAAACATCAATATTTTACTTGTCTAGTTATGCTATTATATTTCTTTATTTGCTATACAGTAAGATTATACGAAGAATATATATGTCCTCATTGTCAGGTCGCTTAAAGAAAAAATCATTCACTTTTTAACAAAAGCATGAAAATTGGCATATAGGTATAGTTATTAGAGCGGAACATATAGGTTCTCACCTCAAATATTTAAATAGTCAAAATTTAAACTTCAGCATTCACTGATGAATTCATCAGCAGGGTTTTCGTAATTTGTAATCA
Organism: Patella vulgata; assembly: GCF_932274485.2. NCBI lineage: Eukaryota > Metazoa > Mollusca > Gastropoda > Patellidae > Patella > Patella vulgata. The sequence goes on along the minus strand of NC_065879.2, from coordinate 68,065,220 downwards.
TATTTCCAAGTTTATTTTCTGAAAACACACAAAAAAATTCCTCGACTTCTGAAAGTTTTTTAGTCGCCTAAAACCTATTGAAATGTCTCAAAATGCAAATTTATTAATTGCACTATGATCGCACAAGCCACCTGTAGTAAGGGAGTTAGAGCTACACGCTGACATGTGTGTCATCTGCCAAAAAGACACAAAAGAAAAACAATGAAATCCAAAATAGAAACTAGTAAATTAGACCAAAATTAAGAACTGTTGTTATCTTGGATATAACTTTTAAGATGTAAAAACCATTATGATTCAACCACTTTTTGACTATTATAATAATCTTTGTCATTTTAAAATAATGGCACATATTGTTATCTATAACTTACAACTGCCTAAATGGATCCTGGTTTCATTAGCCAGGTTGATGCAGAAAAGTAGGACGTTTCATTTTCTATTTGTCATTTGATGTGATGGCAACAACATTTCTTACCTGGGATATTTATACATAGATTACAGTTTCCTTTAGATTCGTTGACCTCAAATGGTATTTAGTTTTAAACTACAATAATTCATAGATTTAAAAGAATACAACTTTCCTACGACTCTGTTTAGGCAGTTTAATTTTAAAATGTCTCTGCTTCAAATTGTTAGCGAGAAAGTAGTAGGAAGGAAGAAGAACTTTCTGGTTACTTAAGTAGAGTTTTTAAACCGTTTTATTTTTAGGAATTAGTAAATTCTTCTTTGAATCCAAAATGAATCAGATCATATCTGAGAACATTAAAAACTACCTGATGCCAATTTTCTTTCCTTTATCAAAAAGTTAACAATTCTATAAAAAAATCTACCTAAGTGACCTGACTATTACTGATAATGCCTCTCATTATAAAGTCACTGTTTACTAGTATTAAACTTCCGAGATCGTAATACATTTCTCGCAGGAGGATGAAAAGAAAATGTATCCTTGTCAAAAACTAATCCTTTTAAGTCACTTTTGCGAGAGGCAGGAATAACTTTCTGTCCCCGACCGTCTTTAATATTTTCCATTAATTTCTCCGTACTGTGTTTGGAGGGCTGATGATTCGACATCAACACTTTAACTGGCCCCAGTTCATTTCCGTAAGAACAATAACAACATCCAGTATTACATGGCATAGAAATTTTACATACGTCCATTTCCGTTGTTGTTGGCGCTTTCACTTTGCTTTCCTTAACACAATTCTTAGTTAAGGTGGGTGAATGTCGAACCTCTCGTTTAGGTAAAGAAGGTGAAAGTGATTTAAAGGTACTTCTCAGTAGCCTATTACACGTTATGGTAGCTGAATTAGGCTCTAAGACAATAGAAGAAGGTTTTTGATCAGCAATATCAATTTCACTATCGCTCTCAGTCTCCTGTGGCTGGTACAAAACAATTTTTGGCATTGTGGAAGTTCTAATTTTCAAACTAATTCTCCAAAGAAATGTTGGTGCTCCACTAGCTACATTGTATAATTCAAATAGTATCCTTCAAATATTCTCCATTTCTGACAGATTTGTTAAAATTATTATAACTTTATAAATATCACCGAGTTAAGTTAGTATCTTTAATACCATGAATTCAACTCTAAAGCAAACACATTCTGTATTTTCCAATGACAAAATTCAACTATTTGTAATATAATCCTTTAAAATAGTTATGTTTCTGTTTCTAGTTATTATTAATAAGAACATTAATCAACAACAGCATCCAATCAATAAACCATCACTATTCACCAACACCCACATATTTCAACAACTTTATTTAATATACGTGTTTGTCTTTTCTCTGCTTTAATTGAATCAAATTATTATGATAAAATGTATCACTTCTTCATCAACTGTTAGCCTTTCAGATTAAAAAAGGATAATATTCACAAAACACACTTTCAAATTATTACAAAAAAAAACCAAGCTCGACAATAATATCTCTTAATTTAGACTTTCCAATTGTGCGATATGTATCCAAAATCTAACTTCAATAATGCTTGTCAGAAATTTTGTATTCCAACACAAATGAATTCAGATGAAGTGTTTATCTGGCTTAAAACAATGAACAATGAAGATTTATAATACTACAAGACACCCCTGTAAAGATTATGCCCACACTTATGTTTAATTATTGTAAATACGAGATGTTCATGACGCCATTTGTCGACAGCAAACACTTATAGCCCTGTTTATGTTTGTATTACTTCTTGACAACCAAACACTTCATAGATATGATAGCCAGGCTAATGTCGAGTTTCAATTCGTCAATAATAATATGATATCTGTATCAAGAAATAATCCATTTCAACACTTGTTAAAAAAATGCTATTGTTATAACTTCAAACTAAACACTGTAGAGAAAATTTGATCCCTGTACACTGTAGAGAGAGATTCCTCATAACTATTTAGTTCGGTTTCCAAATACAAAATTAAACTTTCTTTGGTTCAAAGAAAGTGCTGTTTCTTTAGAGAAAGAGATACCCCTCTTCTGTTCAGAGCAAATTATGCACTTAAAGGTAAGAGTATCTCACTCGACATTGACAACGAACTTAACGAACCTGACAAATAAATGTTCAATCTCTTTCGACTTAGGAGAAATTCAGTAATGTCATTAGCATATTATCGTTATTCTATCTAACGGGCCAGATACCAACAAAGAATATTTCGATCAATTTGTGATAAATATATTAATATCACTCTATTAATCATCAAAACGGAACAGTTGTGATTTAGCCACAAGAGAATATCATTATATCATTGTTCAAGTCGTTATTTATCAACTATTGTTGAAAAGGAAATGGGCACAGTGTATGAGAAACAATCATCAATCAGTACAGTATTAGTCAGGTGATTGCCAATTTGAACAGGAATATTTGTACTATGTATAGCCTTTTATTGATTATCGATAATTTCGATCATATAAATGCAATAAACATCGATTAGATGATTAGATGATCGATTGATAAATTCTTTCATTTTATAGGATTAGGCTACAATTAAATCAATATGTCATTAATAAAAGATATTATAGTAATAGAGCAAGTGCAGAATGTCTGGTTCAGAATTGATAGTATTGTCGGTAAAAAGGATTGTATTGTTAGTAACAAGTTATAATATCAAATTATTACTGGCCACCTTTAGGAAATGAAATGAAATGAAATGGGGTTTAACGTCCTACTGTTCTGCTCCTAAACTGGGCTAATGAAGACAGGCATACGCCATACAGCGTGCTATGAGGGACATTTTGCCCGGGCAGCGGTGCTACGGCCTACTTTTATATCGAATTCCAACTTCCAAGGGATCTTTTACGTGCACGCCAATATGTAAACAAGATCTCGGTTTTTCGTCCCGGGGGGTTGAATGGCCGAATGGTTAGCACGCGCGCGCTGTATCATACGGTCTGTCATTGAGTCAACTGGCGGGGTTTCGATTCCCCGGTTGTACGTGACAAGGAGTAGGGTCGCCTGTCCAACCTCGTGGGTTTTCTCCGGGTCCTCCGGTTTCCTCCCACTGCTAAAGACACCTACGCGCAACGAATTATTGAAATAAAATTAAACCATATGTTAGTCCCGAAATGACCTAGTTTGTGTCGAGTGGACGTTAAACCCCATTTCTCTCTCTCTCTTTTTTCGTACCATCCAAACAACTAGACAGCTGTCCTTGTCAGGTCCTCCGTCCTGCATCACTGACAAGGGGAAACCACGCTGGAAAATCTGGATGAACTTTCTCGGCCAATGCAGGGATTGAACACCCGACCTCCAGGCTAGCGAGCCAGCGTCTTACCCACCTACCCACGTGATCCATGGCCACCTTTAGAAATGTAATCAGTCGCAAATTGGCCTGTTAATGCTTCTTAAATTCATTAATGCAGTCTTAGGTATTTTATTATTTTGATGTTCATGTCAGGTGTTGTAAGAAGTACAGCACATGGTACAGTAAGAGTTGTCATGTCAGGACTAACATATGATATGCCCAGAAAAAATTCACATGGTTTAACAGGTGATCCTACTGATGGTTATATGCAATATGAACACATGACTTGCATAGATAACCGGCCTTATCAATGTTACATGTATAGTGATTGAATATTTAAATTATGTTTCAGGTTTACAGATTTACAAGATTGTATACCTAAAGAACTACGAGAACTATGGTATTACAGTCTTGTCCTTGGCAAACTTGCAAAACATGGTCTGGTAAGTAGCATTTGTTTGGTACTGAAATCTCTGTTATATCAGTTTTAAGTAGGGATGGGTGTCATGCGTTTACATAGATTTTTGCATTATTTTATGATAAACTTAAAACTAAGAAATGCATGTCAGTTAGTTTTAAGTAGTGATGGGTGTCGTACGTGAGACATGGTATGCTAACTTTTTAGGGGACATCTGGTTGCACTTCTCATTTGAGGAGTTCACATAGATTTTTGCATTATTTTATGATAAACTGAAAATTGAGTAATGCATGAAAAAGATAGATAGGGAGTTGGAAAGTACTTGGTGCATGTGATAAACCCTCCATTATTTGACTTATGAAATAGTCTTAACAATTCTTTAAAGGAATTAGTAGTTTAATATATTGTTGGTTTATATATAGTTGATAATAATTCTGCTGTTTTAGGGTAATCATACATCTAGAACATCCTATAGACAAAGTATATTAAAGGTATAAACTACATGAAAAATATACTGATTCACAGCATTTTGTTGTTTGATGCACGGTGTGGTTATAATTGATATAATGTGTTCACAATGTTATGGATGCTTTGTAAATGTAGTTATATTAAGACATATGGTTTGAGCTGGGAAAATTTTGTCTTTCCATGGTATAAATCACCATTTTCAGTACACACAAATTTGTATGATCCCCAAACAGTATAAATCACCATTTTCAGTACACACAAATTTGTATGATCCCCAAACAGTTTTAATTTTTAGTTGCTTATTTTGTGCTATTTTGCAAATAATCAATTAAATTTCCATTTGTTTTCACCACAAGTTTTCTGATATATTACGATTAGTTATTACAAGAAGTTTGATTCAGGCACTGTGTGTTTAATTATTGTTGTAACATGAATTAATTTTTAGTTGCTTATTTTGTGCTATTTTGCAAATAATCAATTAAATTTCCATTTGTTTTCACCACAAGTTTTCTGATATATTACGATTAGTTATTACAAGAAGTTTGATTCAGGCACTGTGTGTTTAATTATTGTTGTAACATGAATTAATTTTTGTGTTTTCAAGCAATCCTTGTCTACCACTAACATATCAACTCTGGAAGCCTAGTAACAAGAATATATTTTGATGCTATAGTTTATGTTTATGTTAATAGGTCATGTGATATCCTACATTTGCATAATATCAAAGATAGTGCTGTGCATAAGATGCTATGTAGAAAGCGTGAAGGACAAATGAGATGCGGCAGTGCACAAATGTAAAATGTAATGAGAGAAATGTAAAATGTTGACATGTCAAAAACAGCATTTTCCCCACAAAACATTTGTCATTTGACACATTACTTTTGAAGTTTTTTATATCTAACTTTGGCCTTAGAAGTATTTCGACTTTATCATTACTAGTATTAGGACTTTATACATTATATTTTTTACATATAATCAATCGAAAGGACCTTTTAGCAGAGCATTGAATATTGGCAGCGATACCCTTCCATACGGACAGGACAAAGAACTTAGGTCCTGTATATAGCATTGGCAGCATGTTAAAGATCCCTGCCTGGACAAAATTTACCTCATAGCACAGAACGTTTTATTTTTTAGATTGAAAGTTCCAGTAAACTGAGTGTTTATCAATTTATTAAAGTACTTGGTGAACTCCGTGATTGGGAAATCTGTAGTCCTGATATTACAGCAGCTATTGAATTTTGTCGAGAAAAAATTGTCGACATGACAGTTGAAGATTTTGAAGAATGGTTTCATCAGCAATTTCCTACCGTATGGAGACCACCAACAGTTATACCAACTAAAACTAAAGATAAAAAGGATCCAGAGTTCCGATCTACACCACAGTCACAAACATCCCGACCTACAACTACAGCAGCAACACCAATAACAATTAATTATTCCACACATTAGTCTTTAGTTAGGGGTCTGGTTTTCTATAATATTTATCATTCTTTCTTGTGATCAATAAAATCTCAGAAAATGGGTTCAGACAAGTGTTGCATACCACTAGGTGATAATTGTACTCCAAATGGCAGTATGTTTAGATTGCAGATGTAGCCACTGAAATAGAAATCATAATGACAAAAGTTTTCTGCTTTATTCTATTTTTTTCTGTAGTTTGAATATGTTTTCTAATCAAATTTTGTTTATTTAGACTGTCGACTGTCAAGGAACTATATTGGGTGGTTCAACATACATGACATACTAAACATTATTTTAATTTTATTGCTAGACAACAAAGCTGCTGGTGAGCATATTAATGGTGTTGGCAACTACATATTTAGCATCTCATAAAAATAACTGTGATATTTTTCTATATGTTGATGATTGATAATGAAATCGACAAAAGCATTCATTCATGATCATTTATTAAAACTTTGAAGATCTCCTTGAATTTTATCGTAGGCCTTCTATTAAAAATTATTATGTTTATGTTCACCTCCTAAACTGATCTGAAATTAATATACATTTATGTACCTCATGTCATTAATTAATCCTTTAAAACGATCTGAAATTAATATTTACATACTTATGCAAATTCCAAAAATATTCTTATTTATTTATGCAATTTCCTTATATAATATTAAGATAATATTCATTTATGTAAATTCTTAAAATGATCTGAAATTTAAACTTATACTTTTAGCCATGTAGATTTTTAAAATGATCTGAAACTAATATTTTTTTTTTTGTACACTATATCACTATTTAATTAATTTTAATTGGACTATATTTTATCATGATCCTCATATAAATAATCTAGAATTATTATTTATTTATCATACCATTTATTTTTTCATAAAATGATCTGAAATTCATATTTCATTATGTACAGATATTATATTTTTCAATTTCATGTTATTATCAGTTTTACTTATACAAAAAAAATAGATATACACAGTATCTGTAAAAATTTTATTATATTGTTATATTTCTATTATTTTGTAAAATATAATTTGTTGGGAATTAAATTATATTATTATAGCTATATTTTTAAAAATCTGACTGGTTCTCTCTTTTTTTAAATTAGTGGGTATGATTTGTATGAATTAATGGGTATCTTTGAAAATTATATGGTGTGCTAGGGGTGGCATTCTCCAAAGTACACATAATGTTTATTAATCAAATCTAAATTTTACACATGTATATTATTATTAATATATGCAATTGTTAGTTATTATTATATATAATAAAAAGACTAAATTCATAGTTAATAAGTGTCATTTTCTTTAGTTTAAAGTAAAGGTGCCTGGGTTATTGATTAGGATGGGTGTTGCTTGTACAATTCACAAGATATGTGCCAAAATCTATTGAAAGGAGGAGGGTTGGATGGCCGAATGGTTAACGCGTGCACGTTGTATCATAAGGTTTGTCATTGAGTCAACCGGTGTGGTTTTGATTCCCTGGTTGTACGTGACAATGAGTAGGGTCGCCTGTCCAACCTTGTGTGATTTCTCCAGGTCCTCCGGTTTCCTGCTACTGCTAAAGACCCCTATGCGCAAGCGAATTATTGAAATAAAATTGAACCATATGTTAGTCCCAAAATGATCTGGTTTGTGTCAAGTGGATGTTAAACCCCATTTCTCTCTTTCTATTGAAATGAAGTGAATATATTGGTGTTTGATGACAGGTCAGCACCAGCCAGTTATATTGTCATGGTGATCTCTACCAAAATCTATCGGATTTTGAGCAAGTTAGAAAGAACAAGTGAGAGGCATTGAAGATCACTAACCAAGTGGTTCTTTTTGATAGAAATTATTGATAAATTTGGTTTAATTACATGTCTTTAAAGAAAGCCAAAATGTAAAAGTGTCACAGCTAGAAGGGTTCGTGTATATATAAATCGATATAAAATCAAAGTAAAACTTAGTCAAAAGTGTGAAATTTAAATTTCGAATAAGAAATGATCACTTTATATAAAAAAAACTTTGGTTTGGAAAGAAAATGGCATAAGTAGTAATCAGATGTTCTTGAACATATTTGGTCCAAACTTAAGCTTGGTTTAACCATAAGAGGAGGTGACGTGCACGAGGCATAATATTTCTACAACTAGTTTTACGAGCGACTTGATATGATATGCTTTGGACTTGTGATGGTCTTCTATCTGTAGCAAATGTGAAATTTACTGCGTAACATTGCAGAACAATTTCTTCACAATGGTTGAAAGTACGTTTTTGACGATGCTTGGTCCAAAAAAGAATTAACCGCCAAATTGTCTAATACGTGCGATTTCACATAATAAACGCCACTGATATTTATTAAAATTGAAATTTTTATTTTCCTTCCAGTGTGCCATGATGCCGACGCTCTTGGCGAATGTCAATTGTCAACTATTTCCAATTGAAGAATTTATACTTTCGTGGATCTGGACTCCAGTTACAAACTCTGGGAACAAACAGACTGGGGTCTGGATTCACTCAGACTTGGTTTGGTTTGCAGACTTTGCATCAGATCAGTTAAAACAAAAAAAAGTCTTTAGTCACGAGCATTTATTTTAAGCCTCGGTCTTAGTTACCAGAACAGTTCGTTCTTCTCGTTGACTACTAGTATTACTGTCTTATCAGATATAGATTTAGGTTACACAGATAAGGACAGTAAGTTTTACATCGTAAAAGACGAAAGATGTCGCTAACGTCTATCCTCTGCATGACAATTACTCTCATAGTGGGGGCTACCTTGGCCAAACCTTCCGACCCTCAACCTGTTCGGACATATAATATTGATCTTGATGCACCAGCGGAGATCAGATGGTCTCAAGTATTAACAGATTATCAATATATGGTACCTAATATTCTACAAGACGTCAGGTAACGTACATTCTTTACAAAGACTAATACACGCAATTAATCTCGAGATTTTAAATTAAAGCCATATAATCGTGTTTACATTATTATAAGAATTTCAAGCCCGGTCTTCACATGTCAAGGGCAAGTGGTTCTAGTCGTTCGGATAGGACAAGTATACACATTGACGTGCTCGTTGGAAATCGAGGAAGAGTCGGCTGAAACGTCGCTGTACGGACAAAATTCATATAGCTGGCATTGCACAGATAACCATATACAACCATATGTTCGACTACAAATGGATGGTGAGTTGACGAGACGTTAAAAATATCCATTCCGTTATCTTTAATTAAATAATTGTTATTATTAATATGCATGTTTATATTTCAGATCATTAATACCTGTGGATTATATTCCTCTGGTAGAGAAAATAGCTGATGATATAGAGACATATATATCACAGCCATTCGCTGGTGAATTGAAAGGTTCTTAAAGTTTTTAAATTATACTATTAAATTGTTAGTTGGCAGCCACAGACAAATTTAAAAATCGAATTAAATACACTACTGGTTAATTATGTGTTACAATTAAAGCTATAGCTAAAACCTTTAATATAGTTCTATGTTATTTTATATTATATTACAGCTATAGCTAAATCCGAGATATCGATCTATGTTATAATATTGTATTACAGCTATAGCTAAAATCTGGGATATCGATCTATGTTATATTATTAACGTTACAGCTATAGCTAAAATCTGGGAATTAATTCTATGTTTTTTAAAAATGTAATATTACATCTATAGATAAAACCTGGGATATATGTTATATTATTTTATTACAACTAAATATAACTTATACCTAGGAAATATATTGTATCTATAGATAACAGCTAGGATATAGATCTATGTTATAATATTACGTTACAGCTAAAATTGCGATATAGATCTATGTTATAATAATATTACAATTATAGCTAAAACCAGGGATATGGATATGTGTTTTAATATTGTGTTACAGCTGTAGATAAAACCTGGGAATTATATTTAGTTATATGGAATAGATCTAGCTGAAATATCAAAAGTCTGTTATATGGGTCTCACTATGTTATATTACAGTTAAATAAAAAATCTGGGAAATAAATCTAACTATGTTATAACATTATATTACAGCTATAGCTAAAATCTGGGATATAGATCTGGGGGAAATAGTTCTTCTAAATATTATATATGATGTCACAGCGTAAGCATAAAATGATTTTCTATTTCTTAAAAAAAGTTACTCTTCTTGGAAGTGGGCATTTCCTTGCTCATCTTCCTTTGATTAATTCATTTTTCTAGATGCTTGTTTCAAATAAATATCAAGCATACTCTGTCTTTCGTAAAACATACTGCAAATATTTGTAACTATAAAACGACTGAACCCCGATTATTAATATTTCAAGAAGAGGAATTGTCTCGAGTTGAAATAGTGTTGATTTAACAGTAGCAGTTTGTTCCTGGATTGTATTTACTCATAATGAGTCATAACCGGAAAACGTGCTGCATATCCAATTCCGTTGACATGTGTTTTCAATTAGTATTATTGCTTTTCCAATGCTTTATCTGGGATTATACACCTGGTCGTATTTGTTATTCTGTTTTCCCTGTGGTATGGCCACGGAGATGGAGTTCGTTCCGTAATTCATTCAAAATTGAATAGAAATCTAAAGAGGATCTATAAAGAGTTTTGTGTTAACATTTAATTGTAATAACATAAGCCGATTAAAAAAAAAGATACATCAATAACGCCAAATACACGAATAAGGCAGACTGACTTTTTTAGTCATGTTGGTATTGTATTGGAGTAGCTTTTATTCTGGAGAATTTAGGGATCGGTTCAGGAAGCCGTAAACTTCATTTCCCGTAGATCATGTTATCTTCGACTGATTTAACAAACATTTTTATTTCGCATAATGTTACCAACCATGAGTAATACCTATTTCCAAAAATGTACTTTATTTTCCCTAGCACATCCTCCTCCCCACTGATGTCAGCCTGGCACACTGGCGAATATATTTCCACAAAAAAGAAAATATATTTCTAGATATTATGGATAACCGATCCTAAAACATACGAATCATACCATAAGATACACATATTCTCGAAAGTGGGCCTTTTATTATGTCCATATGATGGAGGTTATAAATTTACCTAATATGGTAGAATCGGGTTGCCGTTTACCTTCTTAGAGGCGGATTTATTTCGTTATCATTATCCCCTTCTAGGCGGCAATAATATAGTATATATATGCACAGGTTTTGTACCAGTATAGTAGCTCAAGATGGTAATGGTACAATATGGCATGCTAGAAACTTGGATTATTATTATGGTGATCTTCTCAGAAACCTGACTATTATGGTCAACTTTCAACGACAGGGAAAGGTAAATGACAAGTTTATTGAACAAAATTTACTAATCGCTTGCCAGGTCGAATGTATAATGTATGTCATGTAAAACATAAATTTTGTAATGAATACACATCAGCTATCACTGATTAACGAAATGAAGGTCATCGATACAGGTGTTCGATTTCATACTTGTATGTGACAATGAATGTGGTTTTTTTCTTTTACATAGCTCAAGTTCATCTTGTTGATACGCTACTGTAAATGACACCAATAATTTCATCAGGTCCATTGCGACAACACAATCAGCTTCAACAGAAACGTAAAGGCACAATATGATTTAAAACAGCATCATTGCTGATTTTAAATTCTCAAACAATGCTTTTTGAGATTTTATACCTTCTTTTTTGGCCCACAAATAATCACGAAATTTTCTTTTGTCGTCATTTAAATTCCGTGTGTGCCTTTATGGAATGTATTGTCCAGTGAGTAGTGCGGTAGCCCGGGACCGATTGCTCAAAACTCAGTTATTTTGCTAATGTGTCGTTTGTGAACGGTCCGTTAGATTTCTGTTGCTAGAAAGTGAATTTCATTATCCGTTAGCTAACGGACTGATTAAAGTTATTCCCAAACATTTGAAGAAAGTGGGACAACTGTGCAGTCTGTTCACAAAACTTGATTAAAGACAAAAGGATAACTGTAGAATTTCATACTGAAAACACTATAAACAAATTAGAGAATACTATAGTATTTTTCTATAGAAATTTTAGCATAAATTTGTAGGAAAAATATAGGATTTGCACTACAGAAACTGTATAGAATATTTGGAGCCGTTATATCCGAAAGGCCCCCCAAATTCTGTAGAATACTATAGAATTTTATCCTATAGAAAATGGGATAGCCCCCATCCAACCCTCTAGAATGTTTTATAAAACTACACTGGTAAATGACTTTTTCTTAGGGGTATATTTGGAATGACAGCCGACTAATGCCATCGTTAAAGTTAACGGAGATTCCGGCAACAGACTTTCTCTACGTTAAAGATAAGGATCCGTTAACTCCATAACGCAGCTCAACACCTTCGTTAAATATAAAGAAAGTTAACGGAGCTTCCAGAAACAGGCTTTCTCTCCGTTAAAGTTAAGGATCCGTTAACTCCATGTTAACGAGTTGTTATAAGTTAACTGAGCTTTGAACAACCGCCCCATATTCATTAACCTGTAAGTGGCTACAACAGTACATATTATTATAAGACATAATTTTTTTTTTGTAAATCAACACTTTTTATGAGAAAAGTTTCTCCGCCGTGTGCTTTATCCTTTATCGTCTGATGTGAGACAGGATGGGCACTCAAAGCACGAGATAATGATATAGACATTATGTGATATCACAATTAATGCTTTGCATCCATGAAATTGAATCACAATGTCATTGTATTAATTCATAATAAAAATTGACGTCAAACGAGATGTTGAATTTCTCTGTTTAAAAAGCTCAATGTGTATGTATATACGCCAAAATGACGATAGAGACCAAGCGGGAGGGGGGGGGATACATTGTCTCAGGAACCTGCCCCCCCCCCCTGCAAAAATTTCCGCCCCTGACAATTCTATAGAATACAATTACTGTTTATTACGGAGCGACGTTTCGACTAGACTTCTCTGGTCTTTAGAATTGTGACCGGCGTATGTCAAGTTCGATTACTAAATGCCATTGAAACAATACATCAGTTTTGGTTTTTTTTCTAGACGGTGTATACAGCAACGACCTATGCTGGTTATGTTGGTATTGTATCTGGACAGAGACCTGATGCATTTACTGTAACAGTTAATCAAAGAGGACACCACGGTAAGGTTTTCTAGACCTGATTCTATTATCTCTTTCTCACCCCAACAATAGTATCCAAGATTTATATGGGACATTACCTTCATGCATATTTGAATGGTACTTTATTGTGGGGTACCCATCTTCTCTCTGTCTACTATAAGCCAGTTTAGAGGCGTATTCATGAAGCATTGGTTACGAGCTGATAATGCTCGTCGGCATTACTTCGGGAATATAAAGCACAATGTAAATAAAAATGTTCTTGTCGAAAGAATAATAAAGACGTGGACTACCAATCAATATGACCACCAAAAGAGAATCATTTACCGGATATCATTGGTTTCTCTTTTAATAGATATGAAATTACAAAATATTACCTTCTATTTTTTCAGTTCATGTGGGCTACTGGTGGCAAAATATTCTAATCGCCATTGTTGACAAAAATTCACATTTTGTGAGTTTCTTAGTTCGACAAGTAAGTAAAAGTATTTAACGTATTCGACCATTAGTATGTAAATATAACGTATGTAAAATTATTTAGTGTATTCGCCAAGTACATAAACCATTTAACCTATTCAACAAGTAAATAAAACTATAGTTAGCGTATTCGACATGTACGAAAACCTGTTAACGTAAAACTACTTAAAATTATTTAACCTATCCAACGAATATGTCAATCCATTTAACGAGTTTGACAAGTATTCGGTAAAATCATTAACGTTTTCCACATGTAAAACCATTAACGTAAAACCACTATCCGGGCGTTTAAAACATTTGTAGACATCAATATGACATATCATCATTATCAGCAGACGAAGTGGAGTTAGTACGAATGAAACTTATTATTTTTAGATCATAATGCCAAACTGTTATACTCAATAACAAAATATAAACATAACAAAAGAAAAATATCACAATCTACATAATTTAGTGTCACTTCACATGAAACAAAAATAATCAGAAATGCAATAAAAAAAAACCCGAAACATATAAATTTTGCAACTTCTAAATCGATTTAGTTTAATGGATTGGCACTGAATGAATCAATGAAATAATTTCGGAATATAATTATATTTTAGGTTTTAGAGAATAGTACAACATATAGTGATGCTGTTGATCAACTTTCAACACAAGTTATACACGCCCCTGTTTATTATATTGTAGGAGGTAAGACAAGACTCTCATATTTTATCCGTTTAAAGGACCACTAGTAGATAAAAAAATGAAATGAAATGGAGTCAAAGTCCTACTTTTCTGCTCCACCCGGGATAATGAAGACGGGTACAAAGTATCAGGGAAATTATGCCCAGACAGCGGCACTACAGCAAATCTTGTGTCGAAGTGTTCTTGTACGTACACGCCAGTGTGTACGCGAGACCTCGGATTTTTTGTTCCATTCTATTTCTCGAGAAGATAAGAGAAAGCAAACGTCGCTCTAGTACTAACTTGTCACTTTTGACCCACATGAATATCGTAATATAAAACATTCTATATCTTCGACTAAAGCTAAGTATGTCTTTTGTGTCTAAAGTTTATTACGTTTATCTTAGTAATGATGGAATCGTTAGATTCAGGGGCAAATAACTCGTTTAAAAGCGAGTCTTTATCAGTAGATATTCAATGGATATAGAAAAGTGAGAAACACACTGCCAAGGTTGGATCAAAGTCTACGGCCCTTCATTCCGCCATCCAGTCGCAATGCGCACCAATTCCCACTTATTAGAGACTGGATATTTTTGAAATTAGAGAGTCTTCACCTTCCATCGAACACTCTACTGGATCTTTTGATAAACATGCGCCATCAACATCTTCGTCTAAAATAATATCTTCCGAAGACAAATAATATTTGAAAACTTTCGTAAACACGTTATCATTGAAAGAAAGTCTTAATTAACTCCGCACATGTTTGTTTATTAATTGCGACAAAATATGTGACTGTCTTTACTTTGACGATGGCCTTTGTGACCATGCCATTTGTAGTCGTTCCTTCTTTTCCCTGAAACTGATAACGTGCATATTTCTTTAATGTTGTTTCTCTGAAAAATCCAATTCTTATTATAGATGCATTATGTAAAAGTTAAATCTGCCTAATGCAGATCTTTCGTTTGGCTTCAACTATTATATAAATCATTGATTAGACATGCCAAGCCCATAATCAACTCTCTGGTGTTTAGAACATCGTGCGGTATTGATTTACAACAGATTTAAACACGCTTGGTTGTTAATAATTTAATTTTAAAAATGACAATCGTAACCACAGTGGCAATGACAATCGGTACAGTGTCTACTGACTCACTCCGACCAATATGAAACCCGTCCAGCACCGATTCTGTTAAATCAGCCAAAATCGAAACTCTAACCATCCGCACCAAAACATAAATTTATAACCCATAGAGTACAACCACCCGCTCCACCCACACTCACGCAATTGACCATCTAAAACAGCAACTGTATTCGAAAACCAGTCAGTTAATTGCAACCAAAACCGAACACTCAAGTTGCTCCTGGTAAGTCACAGGACTACTAAAGCAGTTGCCAGAATGGTGTTGACCTTTATAAAAAGTAACTTTACAAAATGCATATAAAAAGACCATCAATCTTAGAGACCATTCTGGTTGAGGGTCAATATGAATAAATAGATTTGTCATATATTTTAATCTTTGACAAGTCTGAAACGCCCGTGTGTGTTATAGAAAATTGGCTGTGATTAGAGATCAAGGTCTATCTTCATTCCCAGCTAACAATAAACTCTTTTAATTATACTATTCAAAAAAAGTAGGGGATATTTGATTTTTAAGTGTTATTAAAGTCACCTAATGAAACTGACGAAGAAACAAATGACAAAATGAAATGAAGTTCACATTCATCGATTTATTCCAAATGATCGTTAGACTAAGTAAGGCACAGACTGACCATTATAATAGTCTGGTCGGGGTAGAAAATTTGCGGGAAGAAATTCCTACCCAAATGATTTCTTCATTTTCTGAAACAACTATGTCCCTAGTGTTCCAGAAAAATTTTCCCCGCCGATCGGAGTTGAGCAAATTTTTTTTACAGCATTTTGAAATTTTGACACCCTGGGTCAACATAATGAAACTGAAAACCATTTATAACTTCAAAAATATCAATTTTACAGCCTAGAAATATATTATCAACATAGGAAAGTGATACCAAGGAATCCAGAAATGACGTCAATAGTAATGTACGACGTCACCGTGACGTCAGAATACAAAATGGCGGAACTATGACGCCACTGTGATGTCAAAATTCAAAATGGCGGAGACGTGTTGTGAATAAAGCAAGCAAATAGACAAGAGGAATAAAATATTCATTCGGATCATTTGTTCTACCCCTCCCCGTGGCATCCTCCACACGCTTCAACACATTTCAAACCATTCTGTGTACAAGAACATGACGAGCATTGTTGTTTCAACGATTTACATTTACACCAGATGAAATTCAGAACGTTGTCTGGTGCTGATGGAAGAACAGTCGCGATGGGAACGTATCTATTCTCTATCACTTGCCAACCCCAATTCACAGGATCGACGCCATCGTCTAGTTCATCCCAAATTCTAACCTGAACATGAATGCGGTGAGCATGTTGCTCGGCCGCAGCAGCTGTTGAGTGAAGTCTATTGATTTGAATGGAAATGTTTTCAGCGATCATAGCTTTGTACCTTAGGTACCGGACTTTAGTCGGAGATATCTCATTTTTGTGACCATACATTGACATTGCACAGAATAACCTTTCCCCAGCTTCAGATACTTCGAACTGGGAACTTCCAGGTGAAGCTATTGTCTTGCTAGCTTCCTGAAAGATGTCACTGTTCGTATGTTTAAGAAGTCCCAATTTACCGAATCCGAAACAACCAGATTTCCCTCACCAAATTGTCGTATTTGGTTCATAGCTGTCGAACACGACTATTGGCGAGGGAAATCTTTTTACAAATGACCGATAGTTTTCTAAGATGTTGGAGATATTCGTACCCTTATTCCACCTTACAAAGTTGATTAGCAGACCTCCATCAATGACAGTTATTTCACTGGCGAGCGAAGTGTTCGAAACGGGTGAAACGTTCTTGAGCAAATGCTCAGCGAGATCGGACTTGGTTACATGTCGCATGAAAGCTCCTGCAAACAGTGAGGACGGGAAGGCACTCAACTCATATTTGAAGAACTGTTGAATATGTGCTACCGTAATACATCTTTGGAAAAGAACTTCTGGTTGCACTCGCACTGTCGTGCCTTGAACTTTAACACCTGGCTTCAGGTCCCACGCCAATCGTCGTGTTCAGCGTCTATGAACCAAATATTAAGGATCATGAGCACGAGCGCCGAGCTGCTACGTCTAAATATAGGAGCAGTGACATTTCTCTGAAATCGGACACCACAGTTATCTATCGTCAAGCCCAGTTTCTGGCCAACACTGAAAACAAAATCCGTCTAATCAATCAAGTGGTCAACGATCTTGAATTTTGACATCACAGTGACGTCATAGTTCCGCCATTTTTTATTCTGACGTCACGGTGACGTCGTACGCAAAGCCCTGTATAGGGAAAGTTACGACAACTCATTTACAGGCGCCATTTTGGTGTCCCAACTATAACGCCATAAAAACTATGACGTCATGGCGTCATATAGCTTTACTTAACAAAACGTTTTATTTTTTTCTTGGTATAACGTTTTACGGGCTACAGTTCATCATAAACAAATTGCAAAAGTAACCAATGCAGTTTGGTTCAATGATAAATATGTCAGACGAAATCATACTCAAATTCGGCCAAAATGACATGATTAACAGAATTCAATTTGGTGTTCTTCAGGAATTTTCGGAGAGTGGTTATGCAAGCGAAATGTGTGGAAAAATCGAATTTGACAAACATCAATAAAAAAAATGTATTTGTCATTTGGTGGCGGGCATTTCTTTCAATATGACTGCCAAATTTGGTAAAAGAATATCATTTTAAAAAATAAAAATTAAAATGAAAAAAACAACATTAATTTGGTAATAAAAGGGCAGCGATAATTCATTTTAGGTACATTGAAATGTTGGCAATAAAGATAATATCATAGTTTTTAGTTACACATTGTTTACCAACCACCCATAGATCCTTTAATGACAATAAATCATATCCTTTATTCAGCTCGACGCTATACCGGTATTTAAAATGATTGGATGCAGTTCGTTTAACTTGAATGTAGATATTATATATCTATGTTGCATATATAGGACTTTTCGGTTGAATCATATCTTAGAAGTATCTTATTTCATAGTTTTACATATTTGTCGACATTATAAAGGTATACTTGTTCTATTGTTTCATTTAGCCTATGCGTTTTCTTGTTTCACTTGACTAAACAACTAAACACAAAATTTTGTAGGAATATAGGCTTTTATAGATTGAAAAAAAAAGCTGATAAAAATTGAGATGTGTGGAACATGTTCGAGGCGATTTGTAACAAATCTCAGACGCGATATATATTTGATACTAGTTGAGCATCAGAACAACATGATTATTTCATTGGAAATGGGGCGCAAATAGCCAAAAGAGTCCTTCACTGGGCCCCTTCAATATCTGTCTACCTGTGGAATGACATGTACATTATATGTATCTGTTAAATTTTTGCGGTTTATATATTAGATTATTATTATTATTTACCCATGGGCGGGGAGTGATAACGTCTTACCCCAAACAAATTGCAAAAGAAACCAGAAAGTTTCGGAGAGCGATATCTCGTATCAAATTTCACTGATGAAACATATGCCCGAAACACATGTCACGCTAGACACCTTTTATTTGAATTACACTGATTTTACACTGATTTTAAGTTACACTGATTTTAAATGTTTTATCCATTAGTCAATTTAAAGAAATTTCTATTTTCGAAAAATTGATGATACAATTAATGATTGATGACTGAAAACTGACACACAATCCGGAATGACTCCAGACCAAAAATCATGGAATTTCAGGCATTTATTTTGCCGGCTAGAAGGCAAAAAGGTTGTATCTCCCAAATTACTATTTAAATTTTCATTTTTCACTTTACCCGTCTGCACAAAAAATCTGATTTTTAAAAGCGTATGCAATTTAATTGCACTTTTATTTGGTGTATCTTTTATTTCACTTTCTTATGAATTAGACTATTCTTATAACAATAATGTGCGCTTTCTGTATAATAATAATAATAATAATAATAGTTTGTTCAGCTATACTTTTCGTTTAAAAAATGTATTCTGACATATCTATATACATACTTGTCGGGGGAAGCCAACTTCGACACAACAATAAAATAGATAGTAGGTACAAATACTTGGGACCCAAGATGGCGTCTAACTACACTTGAGGTCATATTTTCATGACGTCATATGAAATTTCTGGCTTCACAATTGTCGCAACTTTATCTATAATATTATACGGCTTTGGTCGTACGTTACTTTTGACGTCATTTCTGGATTCCTTGGTATCACTTTCCTTTATGTTGATAATACATTTCTAGACTGTAAAATTGATATTTTTGAAGTTATAAATGGTTTTCATTTTCATTATGTTGACCCAGGGGGTGAAAAGTTCAAAGTGCTGTAAAAAATTTTGCTCAAGTCCGATCCGCGGGGAAAATTTTTCTGGAACACTAGGGAAATAGTTGTTTCAGAAAATGAAGAAATCATTTGGGTAGGAATTTTTTCCCACAAAGCTGGATTTGTCACCTTCTCCAACCAGCCTATAAGGGTAAAATGATACCCGGGGTCAAACAGCAAAGTTACCACAGCATCACAACCAAGTCAGTAACGGGTAAATCCTCCTCTGTTTGCCAAACAAGCATTGATAATAATAATAATAATAGTTTGTTCAGCTATACTTTTCGTTTAAAAAATGTATTCTGACATATCTATATACATACTTGTCGGGGGAAGCCAACTTCGACACAACAATAAAATAGATAGTAGGTACAAATACTTGGGACCCAAGATGGCGTCTAACTACACTTGAGGTCATATTTTCATGACGTCATATGAAATTTCTGGCTTCACAATTGTCGCAACTTTATCTATAATATTATACGGCTTTGGTCGTACGTTACTTTTGACGTCATTTCTGGATTCCTTGGTATCACTTTCCTTTATGTTGATAATACATTTCTAGACTGTAAAATTGATATTTTTGAAGTTATAAATGGTTTTCATTTTCATTATGTTGACCCAGGGGGTGAAAAGTTCAAAGTGCTGTAAAAAATTTTGCTCAAGTCCGATCCGCGGGGAAAATTTTTCTGGAACACTAGGGAAATAGTTGTTTCAGAAAATGAAGAAATCATTTGGGTAGGAATTTTTTCCCACAAAGCTGGATTTGTCACCTTCTCCAACCAGCCTATAAGGGTAAAATGATACCCGGGGTCAAACAGCAAAGTTACCACAGCATCACAACCAAGTCAGTAACGGGTAAATCCTCCTCTGTTTGCCAAACAAGCATTGATCCGACGTGGCATACTCCTAATGAGACGTCTAAGGTCATTTTGGTCCAGATTGTCCCATTCCTGTTGCAACGCAGCAGCAAGTTCTTGGACATTGGCAGGACGTTGTTGACGTTGACGTAACCTCTGTCCAAGCATGTCCCAGACATGCTCGATGGGGGAGTGGTCGGGACTCAGTGGTGGCCAAGGTAATGTGGTGATGTTCTGTTGTTGGAGGAAACCTGTAACGATCCTGGCCCTGTGACATCTTGCGTTGTCATCCTGGAAGATGAAACGGCGGCCATGACGTCGTGCGAACGGCACAACATGGACTGCCAAGATGTTGTCCCGGTAGTACTGGCCTGTAACACGCCCTGCAACAACATGTAAAGCCGTTCTTCCAGCAACAGTGATGCCTCCCCACACCATAACTGAACCACCCCCAAATCGATCATGTCTGATGACGTTAACGTCTTGGAAGCGCTCGTTTCGACGACGCCACACCCTCCTACGTCTGTCCAAAAAATCAACAGTGAACCTTGACTCATCTGAAAACATCACATTGCTCCAGCGTCGATTATCCCAGTGTTGACGATCCCTACACCAACGACGTCTTGCCTGAATGTGATGATCTCTCAAACAAGGGATCACGCGAGGACGTCGGGCGCGAAGGTGACCCCTATGCAGTCGATTCCGAATCGTCTGGCCACTCACTCTCACACCAGTGTCTGTTTGAAGACGAGTGCTGATCTGATTTGCTGTGATGACACGATTTCTCAAGGCCAAGGTACGGGTAAATCGATCCTGGGCTTGAGTTGTCGCCCTTGGTCGACCTGAGCGTGGTCTGTCCTGTACAGATTGTGTATCACGGTATCTGGACCATAGCCTGCTTATGACAGACTGAGAAACATTCATCGTCCGCGCCACAACCGCCTGTGTTGTGCCGATCTGTAGCATGCCAAGGGCACGTAACCTTTGATTTTGGGTAAGCCGACGCATATCAAAATTTGTTTTCTGGTCACTAAAACAATTAAACTGATGTTTCCACCCTGGAATTCAATGCCACAATGACTGTAACATTCAAAGTCAGAGTCGTGCAAATCTTGGGTTGGACCCCCATGATGATCCCAAGCATCACCTGCATTCCATGCGGTAGCTATTGGTGCGTTTGGGCGTCACATGTAACTGGAAATGTTTCT
Organism: Patella vulgata; assembly: GCF_932274485.2. NCBI lineage: Eukaryota > Metazoa > Mollusca > Gastropoda > Patellidae > Patella > Patella vulgata. The sequence goes on along the minus strand of NC_065879.2, from coordinate 68,043,410 downwards.
TCTGTTAGGTTCTATAGTGACTTTTTTCGTAGTCATTTGCATATTTTAGTATTATGCCCCCAAAATCAAATATCCCCTACTTTTTTTGAATAGTATATATTCCAATAACGACTTGGTTCTATTTTATTCTATTTCTAGGTATAAATCCAGGAGAGGGTGTGGTCATAACCAGAAATCGTTTCGCATGGGACGACAAATTATACCTTAACTTGCCTTACGGAGTGTAAGTGTATTACTATCGCTTTACGTTAAAACTCATTATCATCTTTGATATCCGATAAACACAAACTATAATACTTGAAGGCCAGCCTCTGACTGCAAATCCGATAGCAACCACCTATATTATTGGCGCACAGGCTCTGTCACTCATTGTTGATTGCTCAGCATGTTTGGGGATTTACGTCTGCTTCCATTCGCTGGAGATTCGGTGCTGCCGTGCCAAACACGTCGTCATCCAAATGGCACTATGCATGGCCGAGGGGGAGGTAAAACTAGATTTACTCTCACCATTTTCACACGATGTTTACTTGTGGATCCATTCCGTTATGGCTGATAAAGCTGACATCGACTCGCCCCAAAGTAGAGCAGTAGGTGGGGCCCCAGTAAGATTTCTATAGAAGCCCCTTGTTATTACAGTATTTACATAAAAGTATGATCAAGTTAAATTACTGACCCGATTGATATTCCATTTATAATTTAATAAATACACAGTCCAATACACCAATCTTTTATTGTAAAATATATAACGTTCAAATAGAAATATGCATAAATCGAGCCTCAATTGCATGAAATTACGTAAGTGGTTTGAAAGTTGGATTGCATTTATCAGAGGCCTGTGCAAGGCACTGGAGATATCGCCGTGCTGAGAGTGCTCCATGTTCCCACTTGCCCCTTTTCTCTCATTAAAGATCATTGTTGAAAAAATAAATTATGTTATATTTAAACAGATGGTATGTATTAGAAACCAATTATGATAATTGGTCAAGTCCTCCTCCTTATGACAGCCAGAGAAGGTGAGTGAACAATACATTGAACTGGTATAGCCAATCATGTTCAGCAACTATATTGACGCCTAAAAGAAAGTATACCAAGACTGTAAGAGAACTAAAGAAAGAATGGTGTTTATAGCACGTCAGCACCAACCGGGATATATTGCGCTAATAATTTTGTAATTAATACCAAAACGAACTGCAGTTGCGATAATACAATTGAAAATTAATATCCTGAACAAAAAATAAAAGTTAAGAAAATAGATCATAAGGTCTGTCATTGTGTGGTTTCGATCCCAATTTGTACGTGATAATGTGTAGGGTCGTCTCCCCAACTTCATAACAGGTTCCATCCACTGCTGAAATAAAATTATACCATAGGAAAGTCCCGAAATGACATTCTCTTTGTCGAGTGGAACACCTCTAAAATTAAAATCAAAATGATTTTGAGATACTTAAAACATTTTATCAAACCATGTATCATTTACGGTATTCATTTTATTCTTCTTACAGCATAGACACCTGATCTAAATCCTTTAGAAACTGCCGAAGGAACTGGCTGTGCTCAAAATATGGCTGGAGCTGAAAGTCGCAGTTCATTTAATATTTTGTTAATGTTACTTTATTTTACAGAGCTGTTGCTAAAGCTTCCATGAATAAGCTGGGGTCAGACGGAGTAAATAAAGACAGTTTATATCAAGTTGTATCTACAAAACCGGTCATGAACATGTAAGTAACATAGTGCATATGGGCCCCGACGGTTAATCTTGACTACTAGCATTCAGGTAAAATGAACACCGATATATAGTTCATGTTTAGCTGAACACTGATGGTAAAATCTGAACCAATATCGTTCATGTGTATTTGGACACCGACAGTGGACATGCGAAATCTAGAGGAAAAATTCTCATCGTAACAGAGTTATTATCGACGTGTTAACTGGGATCCCCCGCCTGTACAGAAGGCTCCTTATTCCGCTCTCCAGAAATAACATCAAGCAAAATGCTGTTTTGAAAACCAATAGCAAACATAAGATATAGAATTCGTTTGTTCTGAGCATATTGTGGTCCTAGATTATATTTATTGCTCCTTATTTTTTGAGTATGTTTAATAGTCAATCAAGGCACAGCACGACAGATCGTTAAAGGCACAACAATCGAGATCGTTCACATCTCAAAAGTCAACCATCGGTACTATTGTACTGTAAATAGGCTCATCCGAGTACAAAATGTCTGACTTGAATGAAAAGGATAGGCGAATTTTTATCATTAAGATATACATGTAATTTAGCCATTTGGATAATGTTTTAACAATATGTTTGTTAAGAAATATACTTGTTTATGTTATTAATCTTTATATTTAACCTTCATTCTGGAATGCTGTTTCTTAACTCTTTTATTAGGAATACAACGTATTCGATCGTGTTTAGTGCTTCTCAACCGGAAGTATACACCAGCTGGGTACGATGGCCTTAAAAGACAACATCGACAGTCCATAACGAAACTACTTAAATGACCATTAAAAATTAAAATATTCAATTATTGTCATATCTGTATCTGAAAGTGTAATATGCCCAATGATATAAATTAATTAATTTTATGTCATATTAAACATAACCTACACTATTTTAGAAATGCTCCCTTATCCATGATGGGCGTTTTTGGGCTGCTTGCATCGATTTAAGCATCAACCAACAATGAGCAGAATCTTGTGTTAAGAAACTAAAATCCCAGCATTATTACTTCTTAGCTGTGGAGGGAAGCTACTATAAAATGTTCGTGTTTTAATTTCTTCTACGGACGAGATAGATAAGAATTATATAATATTCCATACTACTGAATAAACCAATCGTTACTGACTAACCCAAATGTTTAAACTTTCACAATAAATATATGGCCTTGTAAATAATTCGGATACATTAGTTAGTAGACTACTTGCTCCCCAACTTTGATTTGAAATCGCAATTCGATTTCTGATGTAAAGCTACAACTTATCAAATACTATATTTATGTTCATGTCTCATCCGACATATTAAGAGTTCTTCCAATCCTGTATTCAAAGATAAAGTGATGCCTTGCGATTTGTATTTATCCTCTGACCAGATTTGCACAAAACATGCAAGTTACAAACCATACAACCTATATTTATCAGAAATTGCAACAGAGGCGGATCAGGGTTCCGATGGACGGACCGCAGGCAGCTCGGCCAGATGTACGGTCTCCGAAACTAGATCGCTGTAAACGAAATATCCTGTTGGTGTATAGAAATATTGATAAACAGAAGTCAGTGAAAGCAACCCAATTATTTCCTATCCTGGATTCTTGTATGCTGGATGAAAAAAATCACGACAGCATGTCACCACATGATTTGCCCATCGAATTACAAATGTACTTCCGGGTTAAACAAAACTATATGTGTCTTGGCAAAATGTGCTTGGTATGTCACCGGTTATTAAAGGACGATATTGGTGCCAGTCATTATCACACATGTGACAGAGCTGGTTAAACACATTCCAAATATAATTTTAACACAAAGATCTTTGCTACGATAGCTGAGTAATACAGGTTTCCTGAATCGGAAGTGACGAACTCCAAAGGCAAACACGAGCCATCCCTCTGTATAACTGACTGATGTGACGAGTGATAACAGATACACGACCGAATTTCTGCTCACTAATAATTCCTTCGAAGCAAAGACCAAAAGTTGTTATATGGGACTGTAAGAGGATACCTGACAATTCGATAAAGTAATTGAATGCCATTAGATAAGAGAACACGAGAAAAATAGAAATAGTCCGTACATTCCCTTGTTTATATTCATTCTATACCTTATAAAAACATGGTAATGCACGGACTTTTTCTGTTTTTCTTTCGTGTTCTCTTATCTAGTAGCAGTCAATTCTTTCTATGAATTGTCAGGTATCCTCTTACAGTCCCATATAACAACTTTTGGTCTTCGAAGGAATTATTATCACTCGTTACTTCAGTCAGTTATATAGATGAATGACTCGTGTTTTCCTTTGGCGTTCCTCACTTCCGATTCAGGAAACCTGTATTACTCAGTTGTCGTAGCAATGATCTCTGTGTTAAAATTATATTTGGAACGTGTTTAATTAGTTCTATCACATATGTGATAATGACTGACACCAATATTGCCCTTTAAGTTCGCTTAAGCTATGTGCGTTTTAACAGTAAATCATTTGGTTACACCACAGTGTACACGTACTGGGAAACTGAAGTATATTATAGCTAAGAAATGAGTTTACAGTGCTACAGTTCTTTCTCTCTTTTATATTTTTTTACTTCTTTTTGCTTATTTTTCTTATTTCTTTTCTATTTATTTTAGTCTTATTTCTTTTTGGTACTTCTTTTTGTTCCTAGGATTTTCTCTGCTTATAAGTCGTATGTTTGGTTTAGCTTTTCCTTATTTTTAACTTTGATTTCTAGCTTTGTTTTTTCTTGTGTGTTTAGTTTCACATTTATTTCGCTTCTTGCCAAAACATTTGCAGACACAAGCAGAAATAAAAAGCAATCACCAGAATTCTTGAAGAGGAAGGAAATCTTTCACACCCTTCATTAGTAATTGAATCTAATGAAAAGTCTGAACCAATCAACCTACCCTTCTCTGGGGAATAATAAGGCTCTTTCCCTAAAGATATAACATAATGCTCAATGGCGCAGTTAAAGGGCAATATTGGTGTCAGTCATAGTTACATATGTGATAGAACTGGTTAAATACATTCCAAATATAATTTTAAAACAGAGATCATTGCTAAGGGAGATGTGTAACAAGCACGTGAAGAAACGGTATGTGACGCCAAACATGACAAACACGATTTATCCTTCTATGTATCTGGCTGATGTAACGTGCGATAACAGACAAACGATCGAATTCCATTTCACTGATAATTCCGTTGAAGTTGAAAAGTTATTATATGGGACGGTGAGAGGGTATCTCACAATTCAAAAATAGAATTGGCTGTCACTAGATAAGGGAAAACGAGAAAAATAGAAAAATCCCGTGCATTCCCCCGTTTTTATTCATTCTGTTCTTAATAAAAACATGGTAATGCACGGACTTTTTCTAATTTGTTCGCTATCTTTTATCTAATGACAGCCAATTCTTTTTTTAAATTGTCAGATATCCTCTCACCGTCTCATATAATAGCTTTTCATCTTCAACTGAATTATCAGTGAAATGAAATTCGATCGCGTGTCTGTTATCGCTCGTTGCATCAATCAGTTATATAGTAGGATAACTCGTGTTTTTCATGTTTGTCGTCACTTCCCGTTTCTTCACGTGCTTGTTAAACATCTCCCGTAGCAATGATCTCTGTGTTAAAGTTATATTTGGGATGTATTTAACCAGTTCTATCACATATTTTATAATGACTGACACCAATATTGTCCTTTAACATTTTGTGGACATCACGCATAGAAAAATAAAATAAAATTAAATAGATGATAAAAGAAATTAAAATGGCATACGATAACAATCAAAATATGGTAGTAAAGATTATAATAAAATATGGCATGTAATAAAGAAATTAAAATAGCTAAAAGTAATAAAGAATAAAATAGAACAGCGCCTAAAACAATATACAATGAACTCGGATACCCGTATTAAAAGCCATAGTAGTCAACAAAAAAGGTGTGTTTTTAAATTGCGTTTAAAACTTTCAGTGCTATCAGATAGTTTCATATTGAGAGGTAAGGTATTCCACAGAAAAGAAGAAGCTTGGCAAAGTGGGCGTTTACCATAAGATATGGAAGGATAAAAGCAGGTTGCTATTTTGAGATCGGAGTGTACGGGGTGGAGTATATAGGGATTTAAGGTAATCTGGCGAATTATCTGAATGTAATGTAGACATATACCATATACATTGGGGACATATACCAAATTAGCAGGATAGTGGCGTAAGGGAGGGTCACGGTCAGACGGGGTCGGCATCTAAACACTAATCTGCTAAAAAGACACCAAACCTGCAGAGTAGGATAGTGGAGTAAGGGGAGGCCACGATAAGACGGGCCTGGCACCTAAACACTAAACCCACAAAGGTGACATCTACCAATCCAGAGACGAGACGCATATGAAGAGCCCCGGGGAAGAACAATCTAAGTCACCTTTTCAACGAACCCCGGTTAATGGCACCATCTGGTAGCAAATTGTATAAGCTTTCTGTGAAACAATCAATTTCGGTTAAAAACGACCGGAGTCACATCGAACCAAGGCCCTTCTGAAATGGCCTCCCGGACAAATAGTCCATCGTACCCTTTGTTTGACCTTAATTTGGCTGAAAAGTGGAAGGCAGTTGTTGTACTGGTAATTATGATTCGTATTAAACAATACGTTTTTTATTAAATAAAGGGAAGAACTTCCCGCTAAACCCACTCCATGGCCTAAGGCCGCAAATGGAAAGATTGCAAAATCATATTCTAAAAACAGGAAGAAACTTCGGCACTCCTATGTCTTTTCTGCGATATCACCTCTGTGGAAGCAGACGTTAAAGCACCAGGTAGTAGTAGTAGTAGTAGCATTCTGTTTGAATTCTTGGACGTTCGAACCATATTCGGCGGTTTTTCCAGGAGCGTTCGGCCTGCATTCGATGTGAATTCGTAAAGCATTTGGGACGCCTTTCAACCAGACTTTGGGCGGTATTTAGGCAGCAATCGAACCACACTCGTACGGCATTCGAGGTACATTCCAAATATTGGGATGCTTTCTAACAACATTCTAAATAGTCTTAGGATACCGAGTAGCAGAGTAGCTCACTGCAGAGGAACTTTGCCCCAAACTTTTCAGGGGATCACGTGGCTAAGTGGGTAAGACGCTAGTCTGGAGGTCGGGTGTTCGATCCCTGCATTGGCCGAGAAAGTTCATCCAGATTTTCCGGCGTGGTTCCCCCTTGTCAGTGATGCAGGACGGAGGGCCTGACAAGGACAGCTGTCTAGTCCTTCGGATGAGACGAAAAACCGAGGTCCCGTGTATACATTGGAATGCACGTAAAAGATCCCTTGGCAGTTGGAATTCGTAAAAACGTAGGCGATAGTGCCGCTGCCCGGGCAAAATTTCCCTCATAGCACTCTGTATGACGTATGCCCGTCTTCATTAGCCCAGTATAGGAGCAGAACAGTAGAACGTTAAACCCCATTTCATTTCATTTCCAAACTTTTCACATCTGCCGAAGCATTTGGAATTTGGAATCTGGAATTTGGAATCTGGAATTTGGAATTTGGAATCTGGAATCTGGAATCTGGAATTTGGAATCTAGTAATTTGGTACTAGAAGTAATCAGTTGTGTAAAATTACAATTTATATAAATTCTAATTTGTTTAATTGAGGGGGGCTGCCAATTTGCTATTTTATCGGTAAGACATGAATTTGGAATTTGGAATTTCGCATTTGGAATTTGGAATTTCGCATTTGGAATTTGGAATGAGCCTTCTGGGCTTTCGTATCCCTGTAATTGTGACGGGACCGTAACACGCACGATTACTAGCAAATGTGATTTATCAAGTGTACATTTTGTAGCTGTGCGAGCTTGCTCTTTTTGTTTGCACTAGCTTGACGTATTTTAGGACTTCTTATGCTGGGGGTGCGTAGCTCTAATACGTCGAAGCACAGCGCTCTCACAATATTTATTATTCAAGGAGCTTTAATCTATAAGAAACATAAGACAGTACTAATTATTTGACTTCGAACTGGGCTTATTAATGAATGAACATCATAACACAAATAAAGATATATTGAATTTATAATTAAAACATCAATTACAAATTATCTATTAATGAATAATTGAATATTATTTAGTCTTGGCTTTGCATATGTTTGGAATGTTACAAGCATAGGTAACATAAATCACATTATTGCACAATTCAAACAAAGGTTAATAGACATAAGTATACAAGAATGGTCAAGCAAACTCGCTGAAAGCGAAAGTCTTGTTAATTACCAAAATTTTAAACAAGATCTTGTTCAAGAAAGATACCTTAGTATAGACTTGCTTTTCCATCACAAGAGGAACATAACAAGATTGAGGTTAAACTTATTACCCTTGGCTGCTAATCAATTTTCAAGAAAACAATGCAGCCCATGTGTAAGTTATGCCATTTTGAAAATGAAAACACTGTGCACTTTCTGTTAAATTGTCCATATCTAAACAGTTTGAGAGATGAGTTTATTCCAAAGAATTTAAATTATCAACAGCTGTGTACAACAGAAGACAGATCCACCCTGTTAGCTGTTTCTAAGTACATTGAAGCTGCGTTAAAAATCTGTTAGCTGTTTCTAAGTACATTGAAGCTGCGTTAAAACTCAGAAGCGAAAAAAACCAAGTCATTGGCTCACAAAAATACTGATCTAAAGAGTACTTAAATCAAAACCATTGTTTATCAATCAAAGCTGAATATTAAAGATTGTTATAATATACACAGCAAACCTGTAACAATTAAGGTTGAATACTAAGATTGTGACTATTTGTAACAAAATCTGACATATAAAAAGCAAAGTTGAATGTTAAGATTGTTATAATAGCTGTAGTAAACCTGATATATAAAAAGCAAGGCTATATACATTAAGATTGTTATAATATCTGTAGCAAACTTGATATATGAAAAGCAAGATTGGAAAAAAAAAGATTGTTATAATATCTGTACTTGCATAGGGGTTGGAAACTAAGTACGCAAATACCTAGAAAATACCAAGCGTGTTGAAATGTCCATCAAGAAAATATATTCATTTATATATCCAAACGTGACTATGATATAAATATTTTATGTTTGTAGCTTTGGTCGTGGACCCACTTTACTGAAATAAACATATTAATATTAATTGAATATATAATTTAGCATATGTTATGTGACCAAGTGTAATTCTAAGCTATTTCACATTATCATAGTATGCATAAAAGAAACATACATTAATCAATAGGCGATTATAAAGTATTATCATACAATGTTAATAAGTGTAGTAAACTATTTCGCATCATAATGTTATACATAAAATAAGCATATACTAAATGAATTATTAGGCCACACAATCATAAACTAACTCACCTATAAGAAACATTGGTACTAATTATTTGACGTCGAACTGGGTTTATTAACGAATAAACACAATTGTCCGTATTTCGTCTCTTATGTTTGAACATAAACATGATAAGGGTTAAACATATAATACAAAATGTGTTATAAATTAACATATTTACATTACTGAGACCTAACTCAAATATAGGTACATACTAAATCAATGACTAAATGCATGTTAAGTAATATTAAATTATTTTAAGAATAGATGTTCACAAAAGGTAAATAGATAAGACAGTGCGTTCAGATTAAAACGATCAGGGTTCGGAATAAAGATTAATTACTTATCCACTTTAAAGCAATTAGTTAATTTAAATAAGTAATTACATGTATATCAAAATATGTACTATAACAGTTGTATCAAGTGTACATTTTGTAGCTGTATCAAGTGTACATTTTGTAGCTGTATCAAGGAGATGCATAAATATAAGTGGCATGGATTTGAATCCTTAGATTTTCGACAATGTATGTTCTTAACATGAATTTTATCTGAATAAAATATTGTTTAAATCAACGTGAGTAGATAAGGAACAGGCATAGCCTATATGGCCTCTGTCCTATATACAAGAATACACATCGATATATAAAAGAAATATATGAAAAAAACAACAAAACAATACAATGAATACTTAATCAACAACATTTGTATATTTACACATTGGCTACTCACTCAGTTTTACACCTTGTGTCGGTAATTCCACAATCACATTTAGCTGCCTTATAACAAATATAACAATATAAAACTAGTTCTCTTATTATTACTGTGTACAAATTTGAATAAGATATATAACAATTATAAAACTACAATGAATTTTACTTATTATTACTGTCAATAAATTTATATAAGATATAACAAATATAAAACTACTTCACTTATTATTACTGTATTTGAATAAGATATACTGTAAAACAATTATAAAACTACTTCGGTTTTCATTTCTGGGTATAAATATGAATAAGATGTATATCAAATATAAACCCACTTCAATTTTCATTACTGAGTATAAATATGAACAAAATATATAACGATTATAAAACCACTCCATTCACCGACCACTCCAGTTTTTATTACTGTTGAGAACGGGCCGCTTTGAGGAAATCTTGGGCATCAAGATTCTACTACAAAATGAATACCGGTAGGTTGGGGATAAGCCGTTTTTTCTCGGGAAAATGGGTCGGTTTGCCAGAGTCTCTTACACATTTAAGTTTAATCAAACCAAAAGTTCGTATTGTCAAGTATTAGGTGAAATTATTCCGTGCTCATGGGGAAACTTCTGCGCACCGTAGCTACATTGCCCAGAAAGTGGATATCTTACATTACAAATGATAATGATGGCGTACCCCCCCCCCCCCCCCACACACACACACGGGAAAATATGTTTATGCGCCCCTGATATTTGAAACAGATGTAAAGTATGAATTTAATACCGTCGCCTTATCAAGTGGATGATAATAAATTTTGCCATTAATGTTAATTGGGGTTTGATTATTACTGTTTACTTTTTCCATTTTCACAACTGATTTTACTAATTTCCACCACTGATTTGATGTGACTTTGTGATTATTTATTTTATTAGTGATTTTTGATTTAAAATCATCTTTCGCTTGACGTATGAGTGAAATTACCTCATTTCTAATTTTACGGAACTTTAACCAATGGTTTGGGTTATTTGACTTTTTGGCACGCTTATGGGCTCGGTTTCTTTGTCGAATTTTTAGGCGGATGCAGTTGTTCATAAAAGGTTTATCATTGGGTCTAATTGTGACTACTTTACTAGGAATGAATTTTGATGTGTTTTCGTCTAGGACATTTTTAAAATCATTATATAATTTGTTTATATCCTTACTCTTAAAAACCGTTGTTGACCATTCTATTTGTTTAAGAGAGTTACATAGACCTTCAAAATTAGCCTGGTTGTAATTTTTGATTTTCCGTCTATATGATAATTGTTTATAGGTGTTAAAGTTAATTTCTACAGTTATTAACGAATGAGTACTACATATAGGGTGCAATACTGTATATTTAGAAATAAGATTCCTTTTATTTGTAATAAACAGATCTATGCAAGTTCCGGGATGGGTTGTAAAGTTAGTTGGTTCATATATGAGATTTACTAGATCAAAGCGTTGTAATATTACGTCTAGTTTTTTGGCATTACTGGAATTAGATAAAACATTAATATTAAAATCCCCTGTTAATACGTTACTTGTGTTATGGCGATGAAAGGAGGATCACCAGGGTTAGTGAATACGTCGTATATAACATTCATAATTGTCGTTTATCCTTAGTGTAATAGGTGAGGTTGGGAGCAAGGGGGTGGGATGTTGAAGAACGATAGAATAAAAAGCGGATGGTCTTATTTGGCCCCGCGAAGCTTCGAACAGTATGCATTAAGTTCAGTCATTGGTTGAGCTTTGTCAGCGTGCAAAAATCTGACCAATCGCAAGATCCATGAACGCTCTATTACACGCATGGAGTGATTAAACAAATATCTAATATCTTTATTACACGACATTTTACTTATCATTTGACAAAACACTTATAATTGCGTTTATAAGTTGGTCGTTTGATATAATATCAGGCAAGAATGATACTATAACCAGTATCAACTATGATTCGTTTCAAGATGAAAATTAAGAACTGGGATTCCCATTTAGCTCCGCGAAGCTTTAACTTCGGTAAATGAAGTTCAAACAGCACCCGTTGTATTTTATTGAATCTGTCCAACTGAAATGTGAGTGGAGTTTTACATAATTGGGATAATTAAATAAATATCCAAAAAATTATCACATAGACTTTTTCTTACATTTAGGATAAACGCTTATTACTACATTAATTATTAGGTCTTATGAGACAATAATCGGACATTAAATGGAAATAATTAAGTAATAGTAACTATTCGAATATTATCAGGAATATGTAACAAGATGAGAAAATATTTAAACGTGAACAGGGAGATTTTAAATTACACAGTTCATTATTATTTCGGTGTTGATGTGAGGAGACCGAAATCTAACAGTGATTGTTGTTTCATATTATCAGTTAGTGTCTGGATTGATGGCAAGTTAGTTATTAGGGCTTCAACCTGGTTTCCTTCGTCACCTTTGTCGCTTACATGGACAGCCGTATCCCCTAGCGCACATGTACCCTGGCCCAAAACGTTTACCTCAAACTTCCTAAGATCATTCTTCTTGGCATTATCCACACACTCTTTACTGTACCGTGCATCGTATTGTGGTTTATTATTACAGTATCGTCTCCGAGTACACCAACCTTAAAAATAACAGTTTCATTTAAAAACGCATGTTCATTTTAATCTTTTATTATATTTAGATTATCTTACATGCGCTCTCTGCTTTGACTTACAAATCAAGTCAATACAGTAGAATCTATATGAGCAGCCACTCCTATTCAGCGACATCTCCTTGTAAGCGGTCACGATAAATTCCCCCCGTAGAAATTCTGTTGTTTCATCTCTTTATTCAACGGTCACTCCTCTAACGCGGCCAGCGGTCACTAATTTACTAATAAATTCAACAAAACATCGTCCATTCAACGGCCATTGTTGAATGATACCATCTTGTCGTTCTTTGTAACACTCCCGCTAATCCCGTGAGTAGTAGTTAATTAACTGGACTCCCACTGATCAGGTAAAAAGAAATGTAAAAATAACAATCAACCCGGGATTATCTGTTAATTAATCTTTTGTTTTATTAAACGACTAACCTGATCATTGTTTTCACGCGTAACGACACATTATTTGATACTGATTGAATAAAATAAAAGTACCGAGTTTTGTCACGATCATCTAGTATCTCTCTTAGCGCCTCCTATAATATTACATACAGAGTTACACCCCCTGTAAATAGGTGATAAAATTAGCGATGTTTTTTGTTCATGTGCTTTTTTGATAAAATAAAATGAATTCATCGATTTTCTTCACAAAAATGGATAAATATTATCGAATGCATCACAATGGTAGACAGTAGTATCGAAGGTTGGTACAAAATGACAAGTTTACAGAAGTTATGTCCGAGATTTGAGTAAAGAATTTTCGTTCGGCGCAAGATTCAGCGACGGCCAAATTTACCGCTTCCAATGCATCCAAGCGTAATATTTAATTTATGTCAGCACAAAAAGCAACGAGATTTTATTAAGAGGCCACTCCCGTTAAGTTATGTCCGAGATTTGAGTAAAGAATTTTCGTTCGGCGCAAGATTCAGCGACGGCCAAATTTACCGCTTCCAATGCATCCAAGCGTAATATTTAATTTATGTGAAAATTCCCTTGGGTGGCTGCTTAATGCAGATTCTACTGTACATTGTATAATTTACATATATCAATAATATGTAGTTTCACAATAATACATTCCACAGAGATTAGTGTTAATGAAGGCTTGGGAAAATGATGCATACTCTTGCTAAACGGTCTTTTACATGTACTGAGCGCGAATGCGACCGCTAAAGCGAATTTTAAGGAACAGTTCGCGTGGACGATTTTTTTTTAGGAAATCGGAGTGCGAGGTCAAAAGGCATACATAGTAAAATCGGCAATACGTCAATTTCATCTGCGAATTTTCAGGGGTCTCGCCGCTTTCAATACTAACGATCGCGCTCAGTATAAATATATAGGGGTATATTAGATTCAAAATTCTAAATTTTTGTTAATGTCGTGCTATCGTCTAATTTCTAACTTCTATTCGTGTAATTTCTAAATTAAGACAATGTATAATTTGATTTCTTTATTTGTTCAGCGTAAATTCTATTTCATCTTATTTCTATCAAGCGAAAATATGTTTGGCATGAAGAACGAACAAATTTAGAAATGTGACATTTCTGCCCGGCAACCATCATTGATGTCGTTTGGTGTCGCCACTGCAAGCTCAATTTGATGATTGAATACCTGATCGGTAACACTACGTTATTTGTTTGGTTGAATGGTCGGACGGAGTGCTAAAATTGGAAACAACATCCAACGTGATATAGTTTTCAAAATAATATGCAGGATTTGGAAATTTTTATTTGATTTTGTTTACATTATTAGTTCCGCCCCTATGATTTGCCGAGTTATTAACAAATTTAAAATGTTGAATCTAATATACCGCCATATCAATGGCGCTTCACTGTTAATAATTTTATAATCGCAAAATAATAAGGCTACACTCTAAATCAAAATACCATAACAGTAAATACATACATATGAAAATTGTTATAAGTATGATTACTAGTGCTATTACAGCTGTTGTAATTGCTGCAATCTTTACAGCCATGAAGAAACTCGTAACAGGGTCTGCAAAATAACAAAACAATCGGGCTTTAAAAACATCACAGCCGTATTTATTTGATAAGATCGATTGAGACAAAGAATTACCAGAACAGTACATTTAACAATTAAATTTTTTAAAATACTTGTAAACAAAATAGAACAGGTAGATTTTCTATAATATGTTGGTAGGTTCATTAACATCTACGAAAAACTGTAATGTGTACACAGTGTGATTATGCTGCTAACTACTGTAATATACAGTTTCAATACAATCCATGGCTCAGCAGGCAAGATAATACGAATTTACAAACCTGCTTCTACTAGAACAATTTCTGTTGTAACTTGAACAGTTTGAAAGATGTTGGATACATTAAGGGTATAAATTCCATCAACCTTTCTGTAATCTTCGCCTGATAAAACCCTGGTATCGATGTAAGTTTGGTTCACTGTAGTATCATGTAGAGCGAATGGTGGGATAAGATCATAAGCCTGGTTGTTGAAATACCATTGATATTGAAGTGATAAGTCTGATGAAGCTGTTACTGTTAAGTTAATCATATCTCCTTTAGTTATCTTCTGTACTGATGATGGTTGTTCAGTGATCGTGATATTCCCTATAAATATAAGACCACACCATAACTGTTAGTTAGCTTGTCTGCGATATCACTTCTGTGGAAGCGGACGTGAAAACACCAGGTAGTAGTAGTAGTAGTAGTTAGTTAGCTACTTAAGGGAATAGTTGGGTGACCGTTGTCTATTGTTATTTGTATAGGACAGCCTTTAATTGGTTAGATGCTCTCTAGACAATAAACAGCTAAAGCTGATTTTGGTACCAAGGTTCAGCGTAACATAATAATGACGTGGAATCAGTAGTAATGTTGAAGATGCCAATAATAACGTGGAAATGACAGTCTTGATTGTCAGTAGCCTACCAATATGGGATTACCCAGGAGAGGTGTGTCACAAGCAATCCGATTAAAATACAGATCTTTATTTCGTTTCGTTTTTTATACTTTCGATGGCCTACACTAAATGAAGATCTGACCAGTTGTTTTGGGGTGGGGGGGGGGGGTCGCGTCAGAGGTCATACGAGCGGTTTTTGACCCTATGACATTAGATATTTGATTAACCAATTAGCATTGATGTTTCTAGTGGATTAACCACAGTTCCGCGCAGCTTACACCTTAATGCACGCCGTAACAGACCGTTTCATTGGCTAACCTCTCACATCATCTAGACACGTCAATGATAAGTAAAACGAAATTTGAACTATAAAAAACCGAAACGAAACAGGATCAGTGTTTTAATTAGATTGTGTCACTAGTGACCCCGAAAAGCATGTGAGTATAGTCGCTTGGAATTGACAATGGGGGAGGGGGAGGGGGAGAGGCGGGGTATGTCAGCGGTGACATCCTGGCAAGATACATGTATACAATAAGACATGGAACCTGTGTCAATAGCAATATGGGCTTAACAATTTACGGGAGTAAAGTGACGTATCCCTGACGATTGTTCGGTTGTCATTGGCAAAATGTCAGGTACGGATGGGCAATGTGAAATACTTACAATTTACAGTTGGTACTTTATCTAAGGTAATTTTCTGTCCATCACCTGGTATAATTTCACATCTGTAGGAGAATTTAAGATCGTCATGTGTAACATTAAGTATAGTTAGAGTTATATTTTCTTCTATAAAGCCGTCTATCTCAGCCCTAGTTTTTTTGAACATCAACCGTCCCATATAATGCTTCTCAATTTCAAATTTACCTTGGTACCAAAATCCTAGTTCCTAAAATGATAAGTACAAAATACTGATAGAGCAGAGTTAACTAAGCGCTGAAATAATAATACATGTATAATCTTGATAATCGGGATTATATCTACGCGCATCAAAAATTAGTTAATTAAATTAACCAGGTACCTACGCATATCAAAAAATTGCTCTCCAGGGAATGGGCTTTTATCGCAGTGAACATGATAAAGCTACAAATATATCGACATGATATATTATAAGGGGCATGGTCAGTTTACAACGTCAACATCTGTAGGTTGTGGCGTTTGCAAAGAGGTATATTTCTTGAAGACAAATTGTTATCACCGGAAGTGAATGGCTTGAAACAGTTTGATGTATTCACCGTTAGGTTGGACCCTTTCTGTACCAGTATAACAGCGACTACAGGATAACGATATCTGTAATTCCATACCAAGTGTAACTCATCCTTTATTATGTGGTAGGCAAACGTCAGTGCTGGTCCTGCAAAAATAAAGAAGCAACAGAATTTCAATCATCTTACGTAATCTTTTTCAATATAAAAAGAAACACCTAATACCACCTCTCCACGGGCACACCAGTTACCTTAGTGTGCTTCCCTATTACATTATCTTGTCAATTTTTATTGACAGAATTGAGTTTGAATAGACTTTAGAATCTATAGTGATGTAGTTTATTTTGATATTGGAAAAATATACCCAAAATATTCACTTAATTATCGCCCCTGGATCGAAAGCACAGTTACATCAACTTTTACAGAAAACGACAGACAGAATAACAGGAATTAACATACACTAAATTTACACGTATATATTTATTTCAGTAATTCGCATGCTTCTGTTGATCTTACATCTTGTTATGTTCAGAACCGGTATAGAATCGATCACGTGCTTAGGTAACGTGTCTCGTGTGTCTCGTGTGACTTACAGCACACGCGTAATGCGCCACCTAATGCGCCCTTGCTATTATAACAGCTGAAATTAACATGTAGTCCACTTACTTTCAGCAATAAGTTGAATCTCTGAAACTTCACTGAATGACTCCCCATAGTAGACTTGACACCGGTATATTTTGTCAAAATCTTTATAAATAGGCTCGGATAATTTTAGCGTAATTCTCTCTCCTCTTAGAATGAGTTCTACCTCGGTTGATAGAAATGGATCAACCACAAAACCATTTACCACTGTCCATTCTCCAATATTTTCCACCTAAAATATAAATTGTTTGTATAATATGGTCAACCTAAAATATAAATTGTTCTATAGGGTGTGATAACATTGAACCATACTACTCTGTCCAACAACCTGATTTTTACCTCGTTTTTTTTTATTATTGATGTAGCCTACTCCATTGTGCCATGACGGTTTTCATTTAAAACACAATACCAAATCGAATACCCCGTATTGGTATATTGCACTGTGCTTGTAGTGATTGTTGGATTTTAAACTCAAGTTATTGTGATGGGTCTAGGGTTAGAGTGATATTGACTCATAAAAGAATTGTCCCTGGTAGAACATATTTGTTATCGAAAGTTTGTTAAATTACAATGTAGTGTTAATCGGAATATATAAAAGAAACGAAATTGTAATCTAACAGCGAGTTGGTGGAAGAGGTAAAATCATCAACAGTGAGTCTGTTGAAACCTCTGTGAATGAGATGTGAGCTGTAAGCCTGTAAAACCGGTAATAATATACTTGTCAAATGTTTTGGAAAAATATGTTTCTGTTAACAATAGACTTATAAATATACCTGGTTGGTATTGTTGTCAAACCGAATAATATCAATCTTATGTAGAGGCCGGCTGTTTTGATACTCCCAGACCAACTTAACATCTTGTCTGAGAGTTGATTTTACTGGATTCCTTGTTTTCAGCCACCTAAAATCTGATTGTAAATAAATGATATAATAGTATTAACATAAAAACATAGTATGTCACACCTTTTACATACATGTACATCCACGACACAATATTTGTGTTTTAATTGCTTATTGGTTGGTGAGTATAGTGTGCTATCCAATGATAACCTACAAATAATGCCGGTAAAATCACACAGCACCAATACCACGATTCGTTCTATATGTCAAAGTAGACCCCTGGCATAAACCAGGTTTCAAAAACCCATTTGAACTATTTAGAAGTGATGATCTTGGCCTGTGTGGAAATTTACGTTTTTTTCTCTCTCAAGAAATTGGAATTTCCGCATATTTACTTACCTGTAACAGCGAGTTGTATATCTCTGTATTTTTTCAATAGATCTAGATAACATCTATATATACCAGAGTCTTCAAGGGTTACATTGCTGATGGTCAAGATTATCTCTTGTATTGTTTTATGTTCAGTTTTCTGCAGATGATATCTTTTATCATCTATCAACATCACCAGATTATCCATAACATAGCTTGCTATAGCTACCTGTAGCATGAATAAAACAACAAGTATAGCTTAGGTCTATGTTGTATAAGAGAGAGAGAGAGAGACAGACAGACAGACAGACAGACAGAGATGGGTTTAAGGTTCACTGGACACAAACTAGGTGAATTCGGGACTAACATATGGTTCAACCTTATTTCAATAATTCGCTTGCGCGTAGGGGTCTTTGGCAGTGGGGGGAAACCGGAGGACCGGAGAAAACCGGGGAATCGAAACCACGCCAAGTACTTTTATTAATAATATTTTGGTAAAAACATTATTTAATCTTTCCATTATAAGTTATGTTATGGCCATTTAAAAGTTAACATTAAATTACATTAATTTAACATCACTATCTTAAACAAATATAGTAAACTGATTCTGCTGTCTTTTAACTGCAAGCCAGCCCATTCTTCGCGAAGGAATTTTTAAAAAGTTGGATGTGCTTAATTGGATAATAACCAATTGTTCATAATAAAATAACCTACTTTTGGTTGTTGAGATGTATGTTACATACTGGTAAGCTGTGCCTCCAACACAGCAAATTATGATAGCTTTAGTCAGTAAAAAATATCTTAAAATATACTTGAGTCAACGCATTATGTTCTTGAAATTATATGTTAATTAGGTAAGAATGTCTTACATTATTTTTGGAGATAGTGATAGAATCATCATCCGGAAGATGTTGATGAATCCATTTAATAATAACATCATGGCCTGTCCGTGAAGTCAACGGTGTGTTGGTTCCTGGAAGCCATTGGGGATTTCCAACTGGTGACACTGTAAATAAATGATTTAGATGAGTATGATAAATAATATCAATCATTACAGAATGACCAGGCTTTCCATTAGTGAGTGTTTTAGTATTTTCTTTCTGACATAAATGAAATATTATTAATTACATTTATACACTGGTTGTGAAGGATTTGGTCGATAACTTTGAATATACGTCAACTGGTTCAGTTCCGCTAGAAGTGTTACAATTTAATAAATTCATGCTTAAAAATACAGCATGATTGAGTTCATCGTCCACTCAACGCAAATAGGATAATTCCGGGACCAGCATTTTCATTCATTTCTGTATCATTAGGGTGAAATCGAAGAGGAAGCACTCCACCCCTTGTACAAGTGTGAGATTGAAACCACGAAGCTTGCAGCTCTAGCAGACCTTTTGACACCCGACCCCTCTCTTCCTCACGAGTTGCAGCATGCCCATAAGCTTGTTTGTTGTATAATACAGTAACATATTTACTTACCAGCGTCTATTACTGTAGACAGTATGGCGATCAGTTCTGTGAAAACAACAGAGATAGTCACGCACAGCGTGCGATACGCCCACTCAGCAGCTTTGTCTCAACTGCAGCTTACATCCGAAAATGTGGATGTTGGGCAAATTTGATAAGGATCTAGGATTCTTGAATAATCTAATCTCTAGGGATAATCTGCTTATGACCCCATTGCAACCACATTTGAAAAAGAAATAGTCTCTATCGCGTTCACGTGGTTTTCGGCAAACGGGATAAACTGAGGAACGGAAGGCTGTGGATTATGAATATCGATAGGGATATTCAAACCAAATATGACAAAAAGATATATCAAAGACTACAACCTTTATCACCTTCACAAGGTTTTTCGAGAAAGGGAACATAACTTCGGAACGGAAAGTCGCAGAACGCTGAAGATTGATAATGTTAATCATTTCATGAAACCAATGCTTCACACCAAAAATTTACTAATATATGTTTAAAACTATACAGTGGCCTCTGTGGTGTTCACGGTCAATATCCTCGCATGACCCCAATGCTTCCCACCAAATCTTTAAAAAATCTAATAAAAACTCTAGCTTATATTGCGTTCACAAGGTTTTCGACAAAAGGGGGAAGCTGATAATCGATAGGTTTCATCCTCTCATGATCTAAGTACTTATAACCAAATTTGAAAATATTTCGTTAAAAATGTTGACAAGGTCTTTCTGTAAAGACAGTCGTAGAACGCTGAATGTCGATACGGGTTGTCCTCTCGTGGCCACAATGCTTCACACCAAAAAGTACTTCAATACCTCTAGCCTCTATCGCGTTCACAGGCAACTTGTTGACGGACCGGCGGACAGGGTGACGACATAATACGTTCACACTGAAATGTGGGCGTATAAAAATTCAAGTTACGCCAATGAATTACTGCGCGTAATTTATAGGTGGTACAAGTTAATCCCAAAAGCGCTGTAACCCCAAACAGAAAACAATGCAGTTATATGGGTACACTCATACATATGTCAATCAATATCAAACTCAAATTCGGCCATGGTTAACTGACGTAATTAGCACAATATGAAGGTCTCGAGAAAGTTTCTTAGAGCCGTATCTCGTAACCAGCGCGTTTCAGTGGTGTGACAATAAAGAGCTTTTTAAAATTCTTACAATACAAAGTGGACAGTATCAAGTTTGGCCAAAGCAATTCAAACAAGCGGTTCCCATGTAAGATACGCCCTCGTTTTGCAAGAGATGGACAAAGAACACGATAAAAAAAGCAATTTTTCGTACAATCAGGGGCCATAATCCAGGAAGCTATAGTCCAATATCTTTGGGATATACACATATATTTTAGGTTTCATCAAAATCGGATAAATGTAGTTACCTCTTGAGGATCCACACAAACCTTGTTATTACATACATGTACTTTTACACTGTTGGCATACGTGGAGCGGCTATTATGTCTGGCAATTTCGCTCCGATTTTCACGAAAATCGAATTCAACCGTCACTATGTTTTAACACCAGATATTTTTAAACCCCTTTTTAAATCGTCTACAATCAGGGGCCATAATCCAGGACGGTATGGTCCGATATGTGCCGATATCGAAAGGAACCGAGATCTTTGGGATATAAACATATGTTTTAAGTTTCATTAAAATCAGATTAAAATTGTTACCTCTAGAGAGTCAACATCTTGGTATTACATACTTTTATACTATTTGCGTACGTGGAGTGGCCATTTTGTCTGGCAGTTTCGGCCCAATTATCAAGAAATTCGAACTCATCATTACGATGCAACACTTGTATATTTAAATCACAAGCTAAACATACGATTTTTCGTGCACCCAGGGGTCATAATCTAGGAAGTTACGTTCATATATGCGCAAGATCTTTGGGTTATAAACATACATTAATGTGTCCACAAGCTAAAACGTGATTTTTCGTACAACCAAGG
The DNA here is from genome assembly GCF_932274485.2 of Patella vulgata. Taxonomy (NCBI): domain Eukaryota; kingdom Metazoa; phylum Mollusca; class Gastropoda; family Patellidae; genus Patella; species Patella vulgata. The sequence continues at coordinate 68,021,684 of NC_065879.2, read as the reverse complement.
GCTATAATCTATGCATTTACAGTCTGATACATGCCGATATCGAAAGGAATCGGGATCTTTGGGAGACAAACCTATATTTAAAGTTTCGTCAAAATCGAATAAATATTGTGGCCTGTAGAGTGTCCATAAACAAATTGTCGACGGATGGACGGACGGACGAACGGACGAACGTCCAGGCGGATAGGGGCGATGACAACATACGTCCAAATGAAAATGTGGGGGTATAAAAACTGTATTTTTAAACATGGTACGGGCCATTTTTCAAAATGGCTGCCAAATTTGGTAATAAATATTGCCCCCATAACTAACATCTCAGAAATTGAAATGGCAGCCAAAATGGTATGTAAATGGTGGACTTTCAATGGCGGGTTTTTGAACCCAAAATAGAATTCAGTAAAAGTGAAACCCTTATTAGCTTTAAAAGCAAAGCCATTATGGAATCTATTTAAATTGCCGTCTTCAATTCACACCAGCTGGGCTATTCAAAGTCAGATTTTGGGTTCGGAATTCAACTCAGTAACCACCAAAACCATATATAAGACACATTACAAGACATATGAACGGAAGAAAATGACGATTAATTAAAATTCCGCCATTTTGGATTCAACTTCGGGTGCCATTTTGTATTGCTGCCATTCGGGATTTTCGAAATATTTCTTTTAATTCAGAGACATCGAAAAGCCATATAAAAGATATAATAAATGTCATATCTTTCGAGATTATCGCTGGCATTATTGGAAAAATGCAATTTTAGTACCAAATTTCTCAGTCATTTTGAAAGAAATGCTCGTCACCATGTGAAAAATACATTTTTTGAACTTTTGTCAATTTGTTTTTCGGCACATTTCGCCTCTATACCCAGTTTGTGTTTGAAGAATTTAGAAAAAAAATATTGATTCCCCCACTGATAAAACACACTGATTATAAGAAATTGTAATTTGTTTAAGGTAAGACGTTGTCCCTCCCCGCCTATGTGCAGATAATAATATTAATATGTCCAGTATATACACCACACAAATTGAACAGGTACAAATACATGTAGACAGACAGGGGCCCAATGAAGGTGCTCAGTGAAGAGGACGGAATTGTTTTAGTTTGTACTCCCCCTTAGGGTTTCTACTCCTCATTTCTAAAGGAAAAAATGTTGTTCTCAACCAGTGTCAAACATAATTTATATCGTGTCTCAGATATGTTACAAATCGCCTATAGCATGGTCCACACAGCCCAACATTTATCAGTACCGGGATTAAGGTTATATGTTTTTTTCTAACATTTATTGGGAATACGTCAGCGAAAATACAACAAGCCAACAGTGAGGCTGATGTCCCCCGCCGAAATTGCAAAATAAATAGATGACACATATTAATTAATCGCACATTTATTTTTTTCACTAAGTTTCATCACTCTCTATCAGATAGAATCAAGATTATCTTGTCCCAAACCATCGACAAATGAAATCGATTAGCTCTGCTTAGCTTCAGCTCGAAATGTTAATTATTGAACTCAGTCAAGACATTCACCTAATGAACATCTACATATACATCAAGTTTAAACATTCACCTAATAGACACCTATGCCAAGTTTGAACATTCTACCTCAATTAGAAGGAGAGTTATTGTGTTCCAAAGTTTCTACCAATCAAATTGCTTATCACTCTGCTTACCCTCAGCAAAAAATGTTCATTATCGAACTTAGTTAAGGTATTCATATAATAAATCTATACACCAAGTTTCATCAATCTCACTTAATTAGAACTAAAGTTATCGTGTTCCAAAGCATCAATCAATCAAATTGCTTATCTCTGCTTACCCTAAGCGGAAAATGCTCATCTTCGAACTCCATCAAGGCATTGACCTAATCAACACATACACCAAGTTTGAACATTCTAGCTCAATTAGGAAGAGAGTTATCGTGCCCCAAAGTATCAACCAATCAAATTGCTTATCTCTGCTTACCCTAAGCGGAAAATGCTCATCTTCGAACTCCATCAAGGCATTGACCTAATAAACACATACACCAAGTTTGAACATTCTAGCTCAATTAAAAGTTATCGTGTCCCAAAGCATCAACCAATCAAATTGCTTATCTCTGCTTACCCTAAGCGGAAAATGCTCATCTTCGAACTCCATCAAGGCATTGACCTAATCAACACATACACCAAGTTTGAACATTCTAGCCCAATTAGGAAGAGAGTTATCGTGTCCCAAAGCATCAACCAATCAAATTGCTTATCTCTGCTTACCCTATGCGGAAAATGCTCATCTTCGAACTCCATCAAGGCATTGACCTAATAAACACGTACACCAAGTTTGAACATTCTAGCTCAATTAGGAAGAGAGTTATTGTGTCCCAAAAAGTGTGACGGACAGACAGACGGACGGACGGACAGACAGACGGACAGACAGACGGACGAACCCATTTTAATAGTCCCCTGCTTTCTTCGAAAGGCGAGGGACAATAAAAACCTGTTTACAAAAGCATTCTAACGAGTGAAAACTGACATTTATCTGAACAAATCTGAAAAGCCTAATATAACAAGCTCACATAGAAGTGGCGCACAACCAGGGACATGTTCAGTAATTTGAGCAACGGGGTTACAATAGTAGTAAGTAGTAATTTGTTTATTATAGTGTCACACACTGCATACAAGAATATATGTACATTACATAAAATATACATAAAATAATAACAGTGTCTAGCCCATATCGACTTACGAGACACTTTTCTCTAAGATCAAATCATTAAAAATACTAAATAATTAAATAAAATAAATAAAATACATTCAGGTTAATCTTCTCCTTCGTTTTAACATGTTTAAAAGACAATTAGCAAGAGTAATGTTATACTTAAAAACATTTTTTTGAAGATATATTCTTAACATCCTGATTTACTAATAGTTTCTTCTGGATATCTGAGTAGACATCACATTCAATTAAAAAATGGATTTCGTTTTCGATACACGACGAGCACAAAGGATTTATGCGATTATTTAGGGGAATAGGGTGTTTAGAATATCGACCTGTTTCTATTGATAGAGGAAATGAAATGAAATAAAATGGGGTTTAACGTCCTACTGTTTTGCTCCGAACCGGGCTAATGAAGACGGGCATACGCCATACCTATTGATAGAGGAAGAATACCACATTTAAGTTTACTTATAACACCTCTCTGAGTCATGACACTTGAAATAACATAATCCTCAACTTTTAGATCTCTTTTTTTAAATAACCTATACGTTCTCAATTTATTTTCATTTGTACAGTTTCTATCATCTCACAATTTTGAAAACCACCTAGATTCATCAGTAACAAAGAGAGAGAGAGAGAGAGAGAGAGAGAGAGAGAGAGAGAGAGAGACTCCCACTCGACACAAAGGTCATCACGGGACTAACATATGGTTCAATTTTATTTCATTACTTTAGCAGTGGGAGGTAACCGGAGAATCAGGAGAAAACCCACGAGGTTGGACAGACGACAGTACGCCACCTGACTCACTTACAGACGCGCACGCAATAACCGTTCGGCCACCCAATCCGGCTACAGTATATGCAACATAGATAATTAATATCTACATTCAACTGAATATAAACTATATCATTTATTGTAACTAAAACACCAATGGTTGGTTAACAGTGTGTAATTAAAAACTTTAATTGGATTTTTGTAGCAATAATTATATTAATTTATTTAAGGCGACATGCTCTAAATGAGCTCTAAAATCAATGGCGTAAGAATATCGATCGATGACCTCTGCCGAAATACCTCCCAGGTTACAGAGATTCAAAAAAAAAAATATATAAACTAAGATATCATTACATTTTGTAATTACAATTAAGCGACATCAACAAGTATAAACAGGTTTTAACTTGTATTTATCTTTGCGTGGGTATAAACATGGGTAAGCGACATACACACAAGTCAAAGAAACGCGAGAGCTTGTTCCTTTTATTCTGATTTTTTAAGCAGATGGAGGCATTTGTCATCTAAGCTTCAACTACAGGGATACTTACGCACTAAACTTATAAAAACCTTTAAAAAGTTTTATGGCCGTCATATTGACTTGATTGGTAAATATAACATGTCTCTCTCGGCTATTATTCTAGATATATTTAATTGACGCGTATACTATCTCCCTGATTATGTCTACTACATCGTTAACACTGTTCATTTTGCATACCGATAGTCCATTGGCCAATCACGCTATTTTACCGAAATTTCGTCTAATATATAGTTTGGATGCAGCTATGGCGCCAGGCAGGATAAGCTTACTCTTCCGGACGCATGTTACCACTGTTTGTCGTGTATTTTGTACACGGAGAACAGTCCATTTGCTGATTACACTATTCTCCTATACCGTTTTTTAGGACTTCGAATTCTGTCTAATGGTTTGGATTGTTCGTACTTGGTTTTATTTTATTTTAACTGATCCTCATATCGGTAGATACAAATATCAACCCTTTGGACACCATTGGGGCGGTAAATGATATGACTTCTGCAAAATATCAAAGACGTTTCATATTCGTCTGTAAAGAATTAATCGTTGTATTAAAAGAGATAGATATTAAAATATGTATGTATACAAGTACTTACGTAGGTACGTAACTGATGTTACTAATAACATAATTTATATTTGTTTGTAATCACCAATCCAGTACTTTATTGTTGACTAGGTAAAATACTTAATCTCTGATAGAACTGAAACTCTGCCAATATCTAATATATATTATCCTTTCTAACTAAGAAAACAAATTCTTTAAGAATATTATGCAACATAAACAGATTCAAAATATTTAGCGAATGCTGAATATTATGTGTTCAGTCTTTGATTTGCAATTGCATATCCTGAAAAACAAACAAAAATTGTCATTTTAGGTGTCTAGGTTAATATAACATTCGTTATCGCATATTAAGGGCTACTATAAAACTTCAAAATAGCCCCAGGCTTGCCCAGTTAATTGTATATACAATCATGTTTAAAACAGTACTAGCATCAAACAATAACTAAAAATCTTGCTTAGAGCATTGTATTGCCCACTTTACTTCATGGAAACCACAATACAAAAATACATTATAATGTATACAATAATAGAAATAAATTCCATGAGTTACTTACAACTAAATTTAAATCTCTTTTAATTTCAAATTCACATATTATTAATGTCATTTTAAGTTATAGATCACATGCAGAATTGGTCGATTTGTCTTTTTAGTCTTTTAACAATTAACATTGACCCCGGCCTTTGAACACAGTTACCGCGACTTATAACACATTTGATATTACTCTGAAAGTGGCAAGGGCGCACACAAGCGCCGCTTTATAGACTTACTGATGCTGAGATTGGCCAATCGACAGACGCCTGAGTGTGTAAAAGCTATATTTGGAGAAACCCAGGACAATTTTTGTTCACATTATGTGAGGTCAGGCGTATTCACTAGATAACACAATAATCGAGTATGAAAGCCCGTTTCTTTTTCATTTTTTTCAGTTTTAAACTATGGAAGATCATTTAGGTCAATCAAGTGAAGAAATAAATTTTTATTATTTCGTATTTATCTCGTAATGACTACATAATTAGTAGTAGTATTAAGGGCAGTCTGAAGGGTCTGGGGCACTTTGAGGTCAGAACACTCCCCTGATAACATTCACTGATGGGTACCATATGGGTACCATGTGTCATGTAATATGGGGCCATTATCTGGAGCCCATATGGGACCCCAACATTTTTGCACCCAACATTCATATGGGAACCATATGGGCAACCATATGGGTACTAAATGGGGTTTGTGTGGGATCTATGTGGGTAATTCATTAAAATATGGGTGTTATATGGGGCTTACATGGGACCTATATAGCAATGTTAAGAAATGTAATATGGGTACTATATGGGACTCATGTGGGGTGCAAATAAATGTAATATGGGGCTTGCATGGGACCCATATGGCCATGTTAAGAAATGCCATATGGTTACTATATGGGACTCATGGGCATAATGTAATGTAATATGGGCATAATATGGGACTCATATGGGATCTTGTACCAAATAAGTACAAAACTATTTTTATTTGGTTACATGTTTTTTTATTATGCTTTCTCAATTAGGACGGTTGAAATTCGTTGCGATCTCCCACCATCCCGTCCCTTGAATTTGTCAGGAAACCAGTTCAAACGACTAACTGCAGCTTTGATTTCCTTGTTTGTGGTGTTTCAAAACATTGGATTTCTTCTGACTGGATCTGTAATTCAAAAGGAAAGCACATTAGGTCTGTTGATGTGCAACCTGACAAAGCAACACAACTCTTTCCATATGATCTCCCCTGAGACCACAAAACACATACAATTCAAATCTAAATTGCACCTGAAATATGCAGAGGGTTCAAAAAGACTTTTGATATACGATTGTAAAAACATTAAAATAAACCCCATCGTACCAGAACTATTATTGATTTGCATTTATTTCCAACAATGACGTATCATCAATAGTACTTACTAAAAACAATAGTAGCTGTAGCATGTGCCCCTAATTCACGCTTGCCTTTTTATCCTGTCCAATTGTAACGGCGTTGTACATAAGTGACACCGAGATTCTTCATGATGTTGTTAACGATAGACAGGACATCTCTGCCACCTAATCGTCCAAGTCGGTTTATCTAAAACAGAAAGAAAAAACGAAAAAATAAGTAAGTGCACTATATATTACCTGCAAAATATCACATATCGAACGAAACTATTCTTCCATAAATTCACATTTATTTAAATGCGAGTTAAAAACATGCACACCCAAGCAGCTTCATCATCTTGATCATTAATATAAATGGTTACAGTTTTTTTGTGAAAAAAGGGCACCAGACAAAAGCATTTATCTGTCAGTGTTGTTCTAACATACCTATATCAACAAATTTGACTCGTAACTTTTTTGTTTTGGAGCGGGGGGGGGGGGCATAATATAGAGTCCATACTAATATATATGACTGTCGTTTGTTTGTCATTCTGTTCAAGGTTGGTAGTTAAACCAAGGCTGTCATCGAGGCTGAATATTTTGTGTATAGGGGTGGCACCAAACTAGGTCAAAGCAAAAATTTTCAAAATACAGAAACTTTAAAAACTTTCATTTCAGTTTATTTTGTCGAAAAGTTTAATGATACTCCAAAAAGTATCAAGCATATTGTAGTACAGGAAGGATGGGACAAATTTACCTTTGATTAAATTTTGTGAACTGATTGCAGAGATGTGTACCACTTTGGTCTGTTTCTTGTTAGTACTAACTTCTAGCTGCTATACACATATACTTCTGCAGTTCAGAATCTAAAATTAAACCAATGACCAGACTAAATTGGTTGTTATAGGATGACGCGCTGACAGGTATTCACGGTTTGCATGAATATAACCAGTTACGATTTCAACAATCTAACGCATTTTTTTGTTTTTAATTTATTGATAATGGCCGACATCGTGATCAGCCTGTATACATCGAGTGTCGATCGAACATGCCTTGTACCAATTTTCAGCAAGATTGGATATTTTGTTCAGGTATTATATCAGTATGTGCTTCCGATCCATTGTTAATTCAAGAATTTTGTGCCATTGACCCCTGTACGTGATCCCTGTGTTACAAAGTTATGTTCATGTTCAATATTATAAATTAAAACAAAACAAAGAAAAAAGACTTCATTTCTCAATTTTATTAAATTCTAATCTCTTACTTCTCAGTTCCTACAGGTTACATACAAAGACGGTCACATCATTAATACATCTAGGTTGCTACAAATAATTTCCAGACAACCTTTGCGGTAACCTGTTAGGTTACCTGCCCTGAAATTGTTTGACTTAAAGATACATTATGGAAGATTAAATAAAGAGCTGACAATATATAATAGATAAAAAACGGATTATAATGTAAATGGGAAATGTCGAAAATTTCAGTGAAATTGCTTCAATCTGATTCATATACACAGTAGCGTCGATTGTCATTTTTACCGCTGTTACGATAATAAAAAGAAGACTTGATTATCCATTTTTGCGGTTAATCAAGGGCGTTGGACAGAAAATCGGATTCAAATTTAATGAAATTCGGACCCATAAGATGCCATCGAGGGCGTTGATTATGGTCTTTTTAATAAATGTCTAATTAATAGTTTATATAACATTTCAGACCTAAAGAAAGACCTGCAATAGTCATATTTAGCTCTTGCATAATGTTTATGTTTAATTAAGCGAAAACATTAAATTTTAATGAAGGAGAAATAGGAAATTGAAAATATTTTTAAGTAAAGTAGATCAATAAAAAAATTGCAAAAAGACCTTACCTGTAAAAATTCTTATGCTCTTTAACAAATCTGTGTAGTTGTGACATGGTTTAATGTAAATCGCACCTGTATGTGCGACTGTTTACTTGTCATGTAAATACAACTGTTGAGGGCGCAATAAGTTTAACATATCCCAAATAAACACTTTAATGACATTCTGATTTTAATTTTCTGAATACTTATTAATATCTACTAAATGCAATGGGTGTGATTCCACATTGAAGCCGATACAAGTGCGACTAATCCCATATGGGTAAAATATTGGACCCAGATGTATTATTTTATATGTGGTAGATGCCATATAGATAAGATATGGGCCCCAGATACACATGTGGGTAATCCCATATTGATACCATATTGAACCCATATACATAATATACATGAATGTGGTTATATCATATCCATACCACACAAGCTTCTGGTGCACATATGCGTAATCCTTTCTGTGCAGATTGGTTCACAAAACTAAAACTATGGATTCAATAATGAACTTATACATACAAATAAGTAATCCCATATGGATACCATATTGGCTCCAGATATACAAAAGTTATATGTAATCCCATACAGATACCATATTATCCCCAGATACACACATGGGTTATCCCATATGGACACCATATTGGCCCCATGTATACAAAACAGAGTTGTTAATGTGGGTAATCCCATATAGACCCCATATTGGCCCCAGATACACACACTATAAGGTCAGATTATCAATGTAAGAAAGAAGTAAGCATTATACCATTTGGCTTATCTCTGTGATATTAATTTACACACAACTAAAAGTATGGATTCAATAATGAACTTATACATGGAATAATAAGTAATCCCATATGGATACCATGTTGGCCCCAGATATACAAAAGTTATATGTAATCCCATACAGATACCATATTATCCCCAGATACACACACGGGTAATCCCATATGGACACCATATTGGTCCCATGTGTACAAAAACAGAGTTGTTAATGTGGGAAATCCCATATAGATCCCATATTGGTCCCAGATACACACACTATACGGTCAGATTATCAATGTAAAAAAAGAAGTAACCATTATATCATTTGCCTTATCTCTGTGATATTAATATATACACATCTAAAAGTATGGATTCAATAATGAACTCATACATAGACTAATAAGTAATCCCATATAGATACCATGTTGGCCCCAGATAGGCAAAAGTTATATGTAATCCCATACAGATACCATATTATCCCCAGATACACACACGGGTAATCCCATATGGACATCATATTGGCCCCAAGTGTACAAAAACAGAGTTGTTAATGTGGGAAATCCCATATAGATCCCATATTGGCCCCAGATACACACACTATACGGTCAGATTATCAATGTAAAAAAGAAGTAACCATTATATCATTTGGCTTGTCTCTGTGATATTAATATATATATGAAAATAAAGTGTATTTGCGTACATTTGTATGTGCATGGTATACAATTTTAAATATAAACAACGTATTGGATAACATTTGACCTTGAATATTTGCCATATATAAACCTTTATTCATCCGATCAAGTGACGACACTATATAGGAGATTATACTATACAAATAAATCTTAGTCATTTTCTATTTTAATACACAAAACTTTATTTAAAATCATTGATGAGTAACGGGCTCGATGAGAGATAAAAATAATTTCGGGTGAGAGACGGCGGCGCCGATCTTATGCGAGAGCGGAGGAGTGGAGCTTACCGTGTAGGAACCATCAAGACAATTTTGAACAAGAGCATCACTAACGCTGCAATATACGTCCACATTCCAGCTTTGATTGATATGGTACTTTTTAAAATGAAGAGAATGAAATATGAAATGGCTGTAATATGATCAGAGGCAAAGAAGGCTAGGCGTCGGGTTTGTTTTGCCAAATTTACAGACAAAATACTAACAATAAAGTGGGTGTGACACGGCCCCAGGAGGTCGGGGCAAGTATCAAAATAAATAGTTGCTGTCTTTATGGTATAAGGAATAAATATGCACATTTCAAGATGATCCATTCAGAATTGCAGCCTGTAGACGATAAATACAAAAACTGGGCGTGGCTCTGCCCATGGGGGTTGGATATGGAAACAATATAAATAGAAACCATCCTGTTATTGAAATGGCAACATCAATAGTTGCCTTCCTAAGGGTCTAAGGAATAAATACACCAAGTTCCAAGATAATCCATTCAGAATTGTGGCCTTTGTACGTTAAAGGCAACTAGAAATGGGCGTGGCTCTGCCCCTGGGGGTCGGGCATGCACCAAAAACAATAGGGATCTTCCTTGGGGTATAAGGAATAAGTATACCAAGTTTGAAGAAAATCCAGTAAGAATTGCGCCCTGTAGGCGACACAAAGACACACGAAAAGAAAATGGGCGTGGCTCTGCCCCTGGGGGTTGGGCATGCACCCCAAACGATAGGGATGTTCCTTAGGGTACAAAGAATGTGTATGCAAAGTTTCAAGATTATTAGTTAAGAAATGTGGCCTGTAGACGACAAACAAACAAATACTAGAAATGGGCGTGGCTCTGCCCCGGGGGGTCGGGCATGCACCAAAAACAATAGGGATCTTCCTTGGGGTATAAGGAATAAGTATACCAAGTTTGAAGAAAATCCATGAAGAATTGCGCCCTGTAGGCGAACCACAGACACACACACACACACACACACACACACACACATACATACATACACACACACACACACACAGACAGGGGCGACGGCATAATACGTTCACATTATGAATGTGGACGTATAAAAATTGGACGGCCGCAAACGCATTTTCCTGCTATTCCAGGCCGTGAATAAAGCAACTTCAAAGTGGTCTAATATAGCCTAATTAAGATGGCTGACTCAAATTCCAATCAACCAATCAATCGTTTACATTCCAATAAAAATTCAACGGCCGCACGCAAACGCGTTTTCCTGCTTTTCCACCCGGTAAATATAGCAACTTCAATGTGGTCCAATATAGCCTACCTTAGGTGGCTGACCTGAATCCCAAATAACCAATCAATTTGAAAATTTAACTACCGCAAATGCGTTTTTCTGCTATTCTAGCCCGTGAAATAAGCAACTCTATAAAGTTGTCCAATGTTTTTTTTAACCGAAATGCCACTATATGTTGAACTGAATTCCAACCATCCAATCAGACTGTTGCAGCTGCATTCACAAATAATAATCGATGCCCGAAAAATGTCGCACAAAGTAAAGTGGCTCCAGACAAAATGTTTACACCATAGTCATTTCAGTACATATTCGTGGTAAAATTTGGGTTTTATTAGATTTCGGGTACTTTATGTTGCCAACTAGATGAAATAATAACTTTTTTTTCACTTTACCCATCTGCCCGAAAAGTCGAATTGCCCGAAAGTTAGGAGGCAGCCCCCCCCCCCCGACTCGTACGCCTATGGAGTAACGTAATTCATGTACAATCTCCATTCCCTGTCATAACACTTCTAGTGTAATAGTGCACTGAGCTTGGACCAGGAAATCCCCGAAAATGATCAGTTTATTTTAAAAGTTTACAGCTAGAAAAATAGCATTAAGTTTGATATGTCTATATTTACAAAGGTTAAGTACTAATTGAAACCCTAGGGGAATGACAATCTTTTCAGAGAATTCTATTTCTAAGGAGAAACATTATTTTAGATGTAATTAAAACACTTACGGGAATGGTTATAAGTTTGGTAATAACATATTACCAGCAACCACAGTTGTTAACATGGCAACGGATCCCTCCCGCTTAACACTTTGGTAAGCTACTACAGCCAACGAATCGACTTGCTTGAAGTAAAGATTGCGCATGTTGAACATTCTAAAAACTACTGTAAGTGTACATTTTCTGGTCAAATTATTTTTCAGAGAATACAAAGTTAGTACATAATGACTCAGGAGATTTCAAGGAAAGATTTAAAACAAAAGATATATTAAGGAAAACTCTATATTTAAGGACAACTTTATATTTATAAGACATGTTTGTTAGTTAATTATAATGAAGGCCCGTATTTTGCATCTGAATGGGGATTAAATTCCTTAACCAATCATAAACAACCACACCCAGTTGTTAATTATGTCATACGCATTTATAGAAATCTGACCATATTTAGTAGCTGATTATAGCGGAGGCGCCCGAGACGCCAGTCTACGACACGAAAAAAATGTGAAAATCTCCCAAAATAAAATGTATCCAGTGGAAGGACGCCAATACAAGAAAGGGCCCCGAATCGGTCTATTCCAACAGTCGGGGCTTCTTTTACGTGCACGCCTCATTTTATCTTTCCCAACAGAAAGACGAAAAACCCTCGACAGAAGTCAATGGATGGGGGGGGGGGGAGAGAATTAAGTGTCTTACAGAGTTGTTTCCCTTGATTATAACGGAAATAAATAGTCGGTTTGTTGAAAGAATGACTGATGATATATTGAAGAAAACAGTGGAGAAATATCCTAGGCCTGAAAATTGCCCTAACCTGTTTGTTCCCACAGTTAATGGGGAGATCTGGGCAAAGTTGGGAAATCCAACGAAACAAGATTTACGTTTGGCTAATATTCAGAAATCATTGGTTAAAGCAGGTACAGCAAGTAGCTTATGTGCACAAGATATTATCAATATTACAGAGGTCTCATCTAAAAAGAAAAAAAACATGGGACTGACAACTTCAATGCACCTAATAAAGTTAGGGAGTTGATTGATGCTGTTGCCTTTATAGGGGCAGCATGTCATGAACTGTCTCTTAAAAGACGAGACGTGATTAAACCAGCTTTGAATAAAGAATTTGCAGCCCTCTGTTCTACTTGAGTACCTACAAATGATTTTCTGTTCAGTGATGATTTACAAAAACATCTGAAAGAAATCCAAGACTCAAACAAACTTGGATCAAAAATGTCAGCAACCACAAGTCGTTGAGACTATTATGACAATTCTTCATCTAATTACAGCAAGAGGTATAATACTAACTCTGGTCATTTTTTAGACCGCCGCCCTCGAAACAAATTTCGACAGAAGAACAGCTACAAACAAAATCGGCCTCGTCAGAAATACTTTCATCTGTATCTGATTCTCGTTTAAATTTTGATAACAATTTGGTAAGCAAATTTGAAGACTTCTGTGGGCAATTAAAAATTAGACTCTTAGAAAAAGCGGAGAAGTTTCAAGCAGGCTGCTTAAAATCTCATTTAAAATTTGGCAAGAATTAACTTCAGATAGAGAGATTCTAGAAATGATTTAAGGAGTTACTGTTCCATTTTTGAATGAACAAAAGCAAGTTAAAAATCCGCATAATGTATTTGGTGCTCATGAAGTTAAAGTGATTGATTCTGAAATAGAGAAATTACTTGCTAAAGGTGTAATTATTTTAACAGAGAAAGTGAACAATGATTACATTTCTTCAATATTTGTTTCTCATATAGAATGATTCTTAATCTGTCAAACTTAAACAAAAATATTGAATACTAGCAGGATACGCGGCTTCGCTCGGGGGTCATAACTCCGAAACCGGAAGTGGTAGACTAACGCCACCTGGTCTATGTTACTCCCCGGTCCGAGCTACCCGTATACCCCAAATTTCAGACTCGGGGCAGACCTAGTGTAGCCGCCAACCCCGAACGTACCGGCTTTGCTCGGGGGTGATAACTCCAAAACCGGAAGTGGTAGACTAACGCCACCTGGCATATGTTACTCCCAGGTCCGAGCTACCCCTATACCCCAAATTTCAGACTCGGGGCAGACCTAGTGTAGCCGCCAACCCCGAACAGACAGACTTCGCTCGGGGGTCATAACTCCGAAACCGGAAGTGGTAGACTAACGCCACCTGGCCTATGTTACTCCCCGGTCCGAGCTACCCCTATACCCCAAATTTCAGACTCGGGGCAGACCTAGTGTAGCCGCCAACCCCGAACAGACAGACTTCGCTCGGGGGTCATAACTCCGAAACCGGAAGTGGTAGACTAACGCCACCTGGCCTATGTTACTCCCCGGTCCGAGCTACCCCTATACCCCAAATTTCAGACTCGGGTCAGACCTAGAGTAGCCGGCAACCCCGAACAGACCGGCTTCGCTCGGGGGTCATAACTCCGAAACCGGAAGTGGTAGACTAACGCCACCTGGCCTATGTTACTCCCCGGTCCGAGCTACCCCTATACCCCAAATTTCAGACTCGGGTCAGTCAGACCTAGTGTAGCCGCCAACCCCGAACAGACCAGTTCGCTCGTGGGTCATAACTCCGAAACCGGAAGTGGTAGACTAACGCCACCTGGCCTATGTTACTGCCCGGTCCGAGCTACCCCTATACCCCAAATTTCAGACTCGAGGCAGACCTAGCGTAGCCGCAAACCCTCGAACAGACCGGCTTCGCTCGGGAGTCATAACTCCGAAACCGGAAGTGGTAGACTAACGCCACCTGGCCTATGTTACTCCCCGGTCCGAGCTACCCCTATACCCCAAATTTCAGACTCGGGTCTGTCAGACCTAGAGTAGCCGCCAACCCCGAACAGACCGGCTTCGCTCGGGGTCATAACTCCGAAACCGGAAGTGGTAGACTAACGCCACCTGGCCTATGTTACTCCCCGGTCCGAGCTAACCCTATACCCCAAATTTCAGACTCAGGGCAGACCTAGTGTAGCCGCCAACCCCGAACAGGCAGACAGGCAGACAGGCAGACAGACAGACAGACAAACGACAGTCACAAATATATAGATAGATATTCATTTCAAAATGGACACACTTAATTCTGTCCTGAAGTTAATTCTGACAAATTGTTATATGGCATCTATTGACCGTAAAGATGCATATTACTGTTCCTGTTGCCTTGAATTACCAAAACTATCTTAAATTCTTTTGGAAGGGTTCTTTTTACAAGTATACTTGCTTCCCTAATGGATTATGTATTTGCCCACGCAAATTTACAAAACTTTTGAAACCACCTTTGGCTCATTTAAGAGAAATTGGTCATGTGTCTTCGTCTTATATAGATGATTTGTTTCTGCAGGGAGATGATTACAGAGATTGCGCACAAAATGTGATTGATACTGTCAATCTCTTTGAAAAATTAGGATTTGTCTTACATCCACTAACATCTGCCTTTATCCCTTCTCAGACAATTAGTTTCTTGGGGTTTATTATTAATTCTGTTAATATGACTATTGAATTAACACCTGAAAAAAAGATTAAATTAAAGACAAAATGTCAAAATTTATTGAATGCCCATAACCCCAAAATAAGGCAAGTTTCCCAAGTACTGGGTTTATTAACCTCAAGAATGCCTAGTGTCATGTATGGCCCCTTATTTTTCAGGCATTTAGACAATGACAAAAATATATATCTGAAAAATCATTGTGGCAACTTTGATTCTTCTATGGAAATTTCTCAGAAATCGAAAGATGATCTGGTCTGGTGGATAGCTAATATTCAGACATCTTTCAGCACTCTCAGACATCCTCCAGTGGCCTTTACAATTTTTACAGATGCCTCCCAATCTGGGAGGGGAGCAGTTTTTGGGGGTATTCACATAGGTGGTGACTGGTCTCAAAGTGAACGGAAGGAACACATCAATTATCTAGAAACTTATGCTGTTTATTTGGCATTAAAGAGTTAGGTCCCCAGAATAGTAAATAGTCATATTAAATTATTCATTTATAATACTACTGCCATTTCCTCTATCACACATATGGGAACCAGTCATTCTGATAAATGTAACTATTTAACTAGTAAATTATGGCTTTTTGCGAAAAAACATGATATTTGGTTAACGGCAGCCTATATTCCAAGTACTGACAATAAAGCAGATTTTGAAACTAGGAAATCCCGGAGGGACAAAGAGTGGATGTTAAGAAAAGATCTTTTTCAAAAATCAATGAAAGGTCTAGATGTTAATCCTGATATGGATCTTTTCGCGTCAAGATTGAATTATCAGTTTAAACCATATGTCAGTTTAAACCATATGTATCATATATGTGTGATCCAGAATCTAGTGCGGTGAATGCCTTTACTATTCTCTGGACATATTTTATATTCTATGCATTTCCACCTTTCAGCATAATTCCAAATTGTCTACAGAAGATACAAGAAGACCAAGCTACCGGGATTCTTGTTATACCTTATTGGAAAACACAAACATGGTTTCCAAGATTAATGAGAATGCTCATCCAGAATCCTATTCTTTTACCTCAAGGGAGACAACTACTGATATCTCCATTAACTCCAAATCTAGCCCATCCTCTACACAAACATCTGCAACTTCTGATATGCCATATCTCAGGAAATCCCTTGAAAGTCAAGGATTATCAAACACAGCTACAACCACAATTATGCAATCACAGAGGAAAAGCACAACTAAACAGTACAAAACTTACTTGGCGAAGTGGGAAGAGTATTGCAATACCACAGGGATTAATCCCAATAATGGAACTTTAACAAATGGGATTAACTTTTTAGCAACACTCTACGATGGAAAACTAAGTTATAGCGCAATCAATACAGCGCGTAGTGCCCTGTCAACAATAATTCCTTTATGTGATAGCAAAACCATTGGGAGTCACCCGCTTGTCTGCAGATTCTTGAAGGGAATATTTAATGTTAAACCAAGTCTACCCCGTTACCATAAAACTTGGGATCTTAATGTGGTTGTGCAGTTTTTCCAA
Organism: Patella vulgata; assembly: GCF_932274485.2. NCBI lineage: Eukaryota > Metazoa > Mollusca > Gastropoda > Patellidae > Patella > Patella vulgata. The sequence continues at coordinate 68,004,732 of NC_065879.2, read as the reverse complement.
GCTCAGCCCCCTGTGGAACAACTGACTCTTAAAAATCTAACTTTAAAATTGTGCACATTATTAGCTATTCTTAGTGCACAAAGATGTCAAACTTTGAAATCACTGAATTTAAATTCTGTTGACATTTGTGATGATAAGTATGTGTTCCATATTATGGAATCTATGAAGCGAACTAGACCTAATTATCATGTGAAACCTTTAGAATTATTAGAATTTAAGGAGGATAAAACTGTGTGCATTGTTACAGTTCTTAATGAATATATTCAACGCACTTCTTGCTTAAGAAAACTTGAAAAACAGTTATTCATTAGTTATTTACAGCCTCACCGAGCAGTTTCAGTTGACACCATATCGAGATGGATCAAACAGACTCTAACCGATGGTAGTATTGATACATCTGTATTTGGAGCACCAGTACACGGTCTGCAGTAACCTCAAAAGCGAAAATATCAAATATTCCTGTTGACTTAATTATGAGTACTGCTGGATGGAGTTCATCTACCACCTTTCAGAAATTTTACTTTAAAGACATTTTAAAACCTAGTAATTTTGGTTCTCAATTGCTTGAAGCCTCCGTTTTTAGAAAAAACTTAGATAGTTTAACTCTCAGAGGCATAGTTACATGGCCAAGTCAGGCTATCTCATTGTTTATTTGTCATTTTGTAACATGGTTGTGTAGTGACGTAACTATGATGATGTAGAATTTAAAAATTAAACGAGCTTACCTTCAGGGAAGTGAAGTTTGATTGTAATTCTACGAATCATAGTAAGGCACGGAGAAATCATGTGCCCTCCCAATTCGGTTGATTTGGCACCTACCCTTTTTCTCGTTACCAACCAGTACTGAAATATACTCTCGCCTGCTTTAAAGAATGAACCTGTATGTCCGCGCCTTCTCACATGATTTCTCCGTTCCTTACTATGATTCGTAGAACTACAATCAAACTTCACTTCCCTGAAGGTAAGCTCGTTTAATTTTTAAATTCTATGTTTGTCTTTAAAGGTCGTAAAGCTCTACCTCAATATTACCCACAGCCTTCCACATTTGAGACATGAATTATTGGTCCATTCCGATCATTAAAGATATTGTTATATTACTGTGAAAATATGGGCTCCTGGTATCTAATATTTAAGACACAGTGAACAAATTCAAAACCGGTACACGCCGGCGTGTACTCTCTGCTCTCGCGCGCAGTGTGTAATGAGTCTCCTTGTTGAATTGGGGTCAATATCAGTGCGTAAGTTGATCGTCAAATCTTAATTCTGATGTACAATCAATCGGATTAAAACACAGATCTCTATTTCGTTTCGTTTTTTATAATTTCGATGGCCTGCACGAACAGCAATGAGGGTAATTATTTTTTGTTAAAGCCTGTGCCATGCACTGTCAGTGTCATTGACAATTTATACAATACTAAATGCTATAATAGAAAACTAATTTTTAAAGCTTATAATTGATATTGAACAATACTCAATAGCAATACAATTCTGTTGTTTGCATACATATTTATATAAAAGAGCTTAAAGGGCGTATAGCTCTATTCTTTGGAGCATTAAAACAGCCGGAAATGGTTCTAAAAGAACACAATAATGTAATATGAGTGTATATAAAGTGATTTAAGTTCATTTAAAAAAAAAAAAAAAATTGTGTTGTAATTGTGTTCGCTGAAATACGTGAAAACTCCAAATTGATCGACAGTCGTTTGTGTCTGCTACGCGTTTTACATTGATTTTGTGAACCTACTTCCGCGTTGTTTTATAGAATATGTTTTTCTTTGTTCATAACAAATGACACTCGATACCATAGAGTACATGGCGTCGTGTACTCAAATTTCAATTATCCTATGGTTAAAATAAATTGACTTTTGGACACTGCTGATGCAGCATGATAAAATGAAATTATTATTACTATTTTAAATTCCTTATTTTAGTTTTGGTTTTAGTAACAACGATTGATATTTGATTTAAACTTGAGTTGATAATCGAAAGAACATAGTTTGCTCTATATACATCTCTTATCTATGTGAAGGTCCTAAATGAACAATAATTAATATCAATTATTGTAAAAAAAAAAAGTAAAGCAAACGCGAACTTGTTACAAACTACAAATAACTAAGGTATGTTGTTTGTGTATGGCTGAAGCAACCACCATAAAGGAGGGAGGGGGGGGGTCACTGTGGCTAAGTGGGTAAGACGCTGGCTCGCGAGCCTGGAGGTTAGTGATGCAGGACGGAGGGCCTGACAAGGACAGCTGTCTAGTCGTTAGCATGGGACGAAAAACCGAGGTCCCGTGTACGCATTGGCGTGCACGTAAAAGGTCCCCTGACAGTTGGAATTCGATATAAGAGTAGGTCGTGGTGCCGCTGTCCAGGCAAAATTTCCCCCATAGCACACTTTATGGCGTACGCCCATCTTCATTAGCCCAGTTCAGAGCAGAAGAGTGGGACGTTAAACCCCAGTTCATTTCATTTCCACCAATAACGAGCCATGTTTACTACACAATAGGGAGTATACAAATAATTATTATGACTTGTGATATGCAGGATTAAATATAATACCATCTATTCTAAAATGTAATCAAAGTTCTTAAATCAATGCAAAAGAAAAACAAAAAACAAAAAAAATGTCAGGTGTTTCAGAGTAATTTAACAAGACTGTACGAGCTTTACCATTACCGGTGAAGCCTACATTTCAACCAACTCTGGGTCATAAAACATTAATTTGAATGCATTATCTCCATGTATCGAAATCGTTACACCTAGTTTCGGAGAAAAATACCTGTGTTCCTTCCATGTATACCATGGTCTGTTTCTGTTGGACAATGAGGGATATACATTTGTATAGACAGTTATAAATTGATTATTTACAAATCTGTTACCGACATACGTTGTAAAGTTTATAAACTGATATCTTTTTAATGTGAAAGGTTTAGGTATATCTTCGATATCTTAGCCCAATTATTTTTATTACAGCTATTTGAACTGCATCAACCACTGTAACTGGAAATGATTTTTCACATCGGAGTGGATTTAACAATCTTAATAAAGATTACAGAATCAATCCTTTTGATATAGGTTTATTCTTCAAATAAATAAGCTGTTTAATTAAATAGTATATTAGATACAGAGCTGACATTTCTCGCTATAATAGTTAAAAAGAGAATATGTTGAAAATTTCAGTCAAATAATTCACTCTGAGTCGAGTTATCGCGGTTTTGTTTTAAACAATATTTTATTCAGGATGACTGAATGGGATTGGGGTTCAGGCTTAGCCTATGTAAGACACCGTTAGAAGAACGGCGTGGCCTCGATTGTCATTGCTACCGTTGTTAAGATAATAAACAAAGTTTCGATTATCCATTTTTAAATTAAATCATTAAATGGCTGAACCGTTGTTATCTACTTAAAATCGGAGCCATTCGATGGCATCGAGAGTTGATTATAGTCTTGTCATGTTAATTAATGTCTAATTAATAATTTATATAACATTTAAGGCCTAAAGAAAGACCTGCAATAGGCAGATTTAGCTCTTGCATAATGCCTGTTTAAATACATTTATGACAGTGGTTTCAGATGACGTATTTCATTTCATTTCAAAGATTCATTTGACCCGGCATAGAACCAAAGCTGGCTGTATAATTATATTTCTATGATTGTGACATGTTGGGCTCATTTTGGTTATACAGATTTAGATCACCAGAATGTTCAAAAATATGTTATTGGCAACGAAAATATCATGGATTTAACATTTAATCTAATGGGTGAGAGAATTACTTGTGTTAACCATATCCACTGTACATAACAGAGTTGTTTCCCCTGAATCTTACACACTAACGTGTTTCGTCATGTTGCATGGTAAGCTTTTACATGCACGCTATGTGTACACGGGACCTCGGTTTTTCGGCGCATCCGAACGGCTATCTGACAAGGGAACCACGCCAGAAAATCAAGATGAACTTTCTCGAACACGGGACCTCACTGAGCCATAATGGCTTCTCGAAATGGTGAACGTCGTCTGAATTATAAACAACCGTGATCTCAAATTGTTGTTTTTCTTCTGAAAAAATGTTAATAAATATGTGTAATTTCTTATAAAATATGAGATTATTAGCTTCTGAAGTTTTAATAGTAAAGATGATGTGATGACATCACTGTCTGTTACCAAACAGATTAAAGGTCCAACACATGAAATTGTCCTGAATAACATAATAATAATACATGTAAACTTTAAAAGATTTTTCCATCCACAGAATTTACGTGACATATTATGTTAAACAATCCAAAGATCTTTAATGTGGTTGATCCATAACTTCTTCTCGAAATTTCCGGGTGTGACGCAACTAGTTATAAGGTCGTGTTGTCGGGTAATAGTGTCGTATTATCCCATGTCATTTTGGAACACAAAATCGATTAGCTTTATCTACAAACGTAAAGTGACAAATGGTCATTCAACAAACAACATATACAATCCAATGCAATCGACATTGATATATTGAGATAACACTTTCTGTGGTCGATTCATTCCGTGGAAACTGCATCATTATAATATATAGAAATTATCTATCAGATATCTAACAAGCTGTATTGTCACCACAATGATTGTATACACTTCAATTGAATTGTCTACAGACAACATTTACTAGCATCACCCGTTCAAACTGAATCCCAGCACACTTTTTACAATTATTATTCCTGTCACACTTCAGGTGGTGAGGTGCTTGCTTATCAGATCGTCGTCTAATATCTCTTCTAATAGCAGAGCATCGTCCCGAACAGAACTCATTCATACTTGGTTCCTTCAAACCGATGTTTCATAAGTGGGTAGATAATAGCGACTATCTAAAGATATTTGACAAGCTTTATTATCAATTCCACTGATTTTATACACTTCAACTGGTGTTGGTTGAAAGTCCTGAAATAAAAAACACCAAAATGTGAAAATAAATTTAACTCATACATTGTGCTCAGTAAGACCGTGAAAATATGAACGCCAGTGTACGGAGCGAGATATCAATATATTTAAATTACTGGATACGGTTTCGCATTTGAGGAGTTTGTACAGCTAAAACATATTTATTCTACTTGTGTATTAATACATGCTTTAGAAACACCAGATACAAAAGCAGCTTTGTTCTGGAGTATAGTCAGTCAGTTCAAAGGATTTTAAAAGATGTTTGGTTCTGTGTGAATGCTCATAATCTCGAGTCATCAAACCTCATACCAGGATATCCTTCAATTGGTCTCGACAACAAGAAGCAGATATGTAAAGCATTATGGACTACATTATGTACTTCCGTTCATTTGTCAGTGACTGAGGGCGTTGGGGGCAGTATTTGAATTAGATACCATGTAAAATGAATTTGATAATTGTGCTTCGACTCTTGTCCTCCATGCGAGTAGTGTATATTTTTGAAGCTCGTGGGGCTGACAGGTAAATTATGCTCGTTTTTCGGTTGGAACGAAAAAACATAGTGGCTTGTACAAATTGGTATATAATGCGGGTAAAGTTTACCCGCGGAGTTGGAATTTAAAGAGGAGTAGGTGGAAGCGCCCCTGTCTTGGCAAAATACCCCTTCCCGCGTACACACTCCAGGATTGCGTACATGGAACTATCAGATGTTAGTCTGGAAAGTAAAGTATAGTCCATGTATCGTTGGATCAAAGAACCAATGAAATATTATACCAATGTCAATAACAAACTTACCTCTTTAAAACATGACACTTCATACTCTGTGTAATACGCAAAAACTAGCACCCCTATAAATAAAGCAGACATGATAACACCGACTACAGCATCTACATAGTTAGGACTTTCCATATCTCTTATAAAAATTACAACCTCAATAGTTAAAGTTGATTACTAATGATCATAACCATATCCTATGGGCTTCATAATAAGTTATAGACATTACTATTATGACTAATGAACATTTTTGTTATTCACGTGTTACATATTAGACTAGCTTATCAGTCGAGGTCACCCTTATCACTCTAGATCATGTCATGTTGAGTCAAATTATAGGTTTAAAGATCGGAGAATACTTCTACCTGTCGCAATGAATCTGCATCAAAGTAAACGTGGATCAGTGAGTAAAGCACAGACACACTAACCAGGAGGTCTGGGGTGTTCGGATGGGACGAAAAACCGAAAGTCTCATTTAGACGTTGGTGTGTACGTAAACGAACCATTAACATTTGGGTCCCACTTGCTTTTCGTGCAAAATTTCTTCCCTCATCACAAACTGCATGACGTATGTACACTTTAATTAGGTTTTAGGTTGGAGCAGAAAAGTAGGGCGTTACACCCCCACCCTCCCCATTCCATTCAATCATTCACCAAAGTAAAACTGCTGAGAAACGTGGCTTATGGTCACCCCAAGAAAAACTAAGTCATTATGGAACTAGCGTATTATGAAATATCTTTATTTCAATAATTTGTTTCAACACAGGACTCTTTAACAGTGAAAGAATGGTGAAGGAAAAGAACAATGTTTGCCTGGCGACCTCAACCATAATCCCTATCATGTACAAATCTGGGGTCGTTACCACGACGTGTTAAAAGTTTATCATAAGTAAATAAAATATCATTACGATTAGTACAGATGTGAAGTCTTATATTTATTGATAGAATGTGTTTATAGCTATATGCGTATAATTTATTACAGATATAATTTGACGCCATCAATATATTATATAAATGAGATTTTAAGTTTAGAAATATGTAAGAAGTTTATCACAAGTACATAATACCATTACTATCTTGACTATAAAGCCATTTGCTCATTGATAGATAATATATGTACTTATAGACCTATAATAATTTTCAGAGATTAAACGTTTCATTTATCCATTGATAAAGCCATATATATTTTCTTGGCAGTTGAAAGCCTATATACATAACGATTGCTTGAAAATACACAATTGAATTAGCGAAGAAAATATATTTGTTGCTTAAACATTCCATCCTACCAGATGTTTTTTAGGCCAAGTAAATTTTAAAGTGGTTTTATTATTTGAGACTATATTTCTATTTTCCTGGTCTTCGAAGGAATTGTTAGTGAGCAGAAATTCGCCTGTATTTCTGTTATCGTTCCTTACTTAAGTCAATTATATAGAAGGATAACTCCTGTGTTTTCCTTTTCCTTTCGTCACTTCCGTTTCTCGAAATCTTCGTCATGCATCTATCGTAGCAATGGTCTATGTGTTAAAATTATATTTGGAACGTGTTTAACAGTTAGTGGTTTATTATTGTGTATATTGTTAATTACATTATATATGGAGCATCAAAATGTATTAAGCCCTTATAAGCCCATAAAGGGACCCGTAGGTCTTAATCCAACCCTGTGAATCGTTAAAAGTTCACATTGGAAGTCTCTTGTCTCATTCTTCAGTATCTGAAATTAGATAAATGTTTAATCTATAAACATAACCATAATTGCCATGGAGCAAGGCAATATAATTAAAATTAGATAGTAATTTCATTTCGTTCTTTTGTTCTTATTTTTACACTACATTATAATCTAACCACCGCATATGGAGATATTTTGATTGATGACATCGGGTAAAGATGATATCTTATTCCTTTGTATCTGCTTATAATAACAATGCACGACACTGTTAGAGAGAGGGGCAGAGAGTAACAGTGTGGCTGCTCAGAAAGTTGGCCTGTTGGTCTAGAAAAAAATATAATAAAAATACGTTCTGATATACACAAAACATGACAACAGTTTATCTCCACCTTTATTACAGTCTACCGCCATGTGCTACCAATACAAGCGACTTGACAACCTAGACGAACAAGGGAGGTCGCTACAATAATAGACTTAGGTCATCAGACCAATATTCATACCACGTTAGTATTTAAAGGGCGCGAACCATATTAATAAATGTAGCCAGAACTAAACTATGCAAGGCGTGTCGACTTGACACCGCTACAGTACTGCTTAAATCTACGTTGTAATATACTTAAACATACATTATGCAAGAGCTAAATCTAATTATTGCAAGTCTTAATAGATGTTATAGAAATTATAATTTTGATCTTTATTTAAACAACAAGCCCAAAATCAACTCTGTAGACCCACGGATGGCTCGGCTACAGCTTGGATTTAAATAGTATTTCACTGATTGATGAAATCAAAAATGGCACCCCATGCGGAGATTACTAACCGTTACGTTGACGTCATCAGTTAGATCGAGGCTAAATGATAGAGTGTACGAAGCGAAGCCGCTGTTGAGCCATGCCGCATGTCAATCAAATAGTTCGATATACACGGCCTTGATATTATTTTCAGTTGTTGTTAAAATGAGAGTTTGGATGTTGGTATTATACGCTCTTTTGTCACTTGCGTTTACAGAAAAATTGATAAACATCGCAGCTAACATCACCCCAGTTGAATTGCAGCCCCATTGGATCACTGTAGTGTTTCCTATTTGTCTGCTTCGGGAGTCACGTAGTCACGTACAGTACAAAAGTACACGCAGGCTAACACGAAGTCGGCTATAATTATGCCTCATTGGTTTGGTCCATTCCTTTCAAACTTTCGCTTCTTATCTATATAATAAAAGTCTTATTTTTAATTTGTAGTAAAAATAAATGTGATACGAATTGAACTGAAACCCCGTCTCAAGCCATTGAAAACGTTACTTGATAATCGAGATTATGTAGGTGGAGTTAACGCCTGTCAATCAAACGATCGGCCAAGGTGAAGATATATTTGACTACCATTTCTAGTCAAATATTACAACGATGATAACTTTGTTCAGAATAAAGTAAAGTATTCTTCTTTGATCGTCTACTTTTGAACTGTTATAGCAAGAATGGCCAACTCTCTATAAAAATCTCCCATAATGTATCTTTAACTTATCCTACAGATATAAACTATTGAAAGCCATAGTCATTTTCCTAAAGCAATGGCCAGAGAAATCCCTTTCTGACCATTGCCGGACTGGTTTCTGATACTTGAGCTTTTGAGGGAGTGTGTCTATTCTTCCCGTTCAATCAAATCTATCCCAAGTACAGCAACCTGACAGCCCTTCGTTTAATCTGGGGTCTTCCCTAAATAATTGGAGAGTGATTTAAGGTATTAAAAACGGTGAAAGTATGTTCGTCTCCAAACAGTAATGTTAACATTGTATCCGTTTGATAGTCTCGTTTGTCACGCAATTAGTTTTTCTGCAATATTCTGCTATGCACTGGTTAATTGAGCATTATACATTCGTGAGTCATGTCGGAACAGTATGTTGAAAACATAATTTGGTCCAATTTGGTCTGTTTAAAGCTTTTAAAGCTTGATGATATTGTTACGCAGTTAGCTATTGGTTATTGACCAGTCATAATTTGGAACAGAAATTTGCTTCCTTTACAGCAATTTTAAGTGGGATTAGCTCTAATCAAACGAAGCACTGCGAGAATTCAATCTGTAAATATATTTTAAAACTAACCTCTTGGTGATGACCTGCGCCGAGCAGGGAATATGCGGTTTATTGGTATACACACCGGACAATCAGTTCTGGTACAAATTTTCCAATGAGTTATTATTCGGCGAGAGGTAAAACAGTGGGCAACTAAAATATAGATTCAGGATTTTAGATATTACATCCGATCACGGTTATCACAACAAGAATATTTGGATATTTTTATCCAGAGTTAAAAGCTTTATTGTAAAGAAGAATTGACACAACCTTAAAGTAGCAATAGTCTCATTGGACAAAACAAAACATGCCCAACAACACTGGGCCATATAAACTTTCTGAATCTTACAAACTTCGACATTTCTCAAATGCAATGATTAAAAATCACAATTCTTTATATATTTCAAAACCAATATAACGTTTGTTTACAGTAAACGACTTTATCGAAAGATATACATAGGCATTATTCGAGATAAAGAGCTAAAGCGCAATACAAGCACTCATTTCTTAGATAAACCATTGTTTTTGTCGAATTTTAAATTGTACCTCGTGTCATTATATATCCCAGAAGCCCAGGGGCCCAGGAGCCCAGGGGGGGGGGGGTGTCAGTCTATGAAAAGTGTACCAATTTTAACCCATATGGTATCAATACATACATATCTGGTATTATCAAAATGTAAGTCTGCCGGGTATCTGGTATTGGGTATTGGGTATTGGGTGTGGCTGTAAGGGCTAAGATTCTGGACATGAATTATTGAGTTAGATTAGCGCCAAAGTGTACCTTACATCTTCAAGTATTACAAACCAGTGGCTGTCAGACAGGACACGTCCACATTTTGCAAGAGATGGATAGAGGACAAGCTAACAACAAAAATGATTTTTTGTACAATCAGGGGCCATAATCCACAAAGTTATGGTCTTAAATGCGCAAATATCAAAAGGGACTGAGATTTTTGGAATATAAAGATATGTTTTAAGTATCATCCAGAGGGTCAGTAACCTTTGTATTACATACTTATTCACAATTTGCGTACAAAGAGCGGCCATTTTGTCGGGCAGTTTCATTTCGATTTTCCCGAAATTCCAATTCAACCTTCATTATGGTGGAATGGTGATATATCTCAACGGTTTTTAAAATCGGAAAAAAAATATGACTTCTAGAGAATCCACAAGCTAAAAATGCGAATTTTCGACCAATCAGGGGCCATAATCCAAGAAGTAACGTTCAGATATGTGTGATTATCAACAGAAACCAAGATCCGTATGATAAAAACATATATTTAAAGTTTCATCCAAATCGGATAAAAACTGTAGCCTCTAGAGAGTCCACAACCTTGATATAAAATATTTTTACTCTATTTGCGTACAATGTTTGTCCGATTTTCACTAAATTCGAACTCAACCATCACTAGTGTATTAACTGTGATTTATTCAAACGTTTTTTTATAAATCGGATAAAAATTATGACCTCTATAGGGACCACAAGCTCAGGGCCATAATTCAGGAAGTTACGATCCGATATGCGTACAAGGGACGGCCATTTTGTCCGACATTTTTGGTCCAATTTGCACAAAATTCGAACTCAACCATCATTAGGGTGTACAGGTGGTATACTAAAACGTTATTTTAAATCAGATAAAAATTGTGACCTCTAGAGGGACCAAAAGTTAAAAGCGCGATAGACTGTTGAATAACTAGTTCGTTATTATTTCAATATGTAACTGACTTTAGCATACTGTCAACTGATATTTCAGACCACTTTCCAATAGAATGCATATTTAATGTCTGTAAAAGTTATAAAAAGTCAGATATTGCTAGAGAATGTTTAAATTCAAAATTGAAGTATAAATGGGACCAAAACAAAGCAACGGATTTAAAGTAGCATTACAGGGTATTGTAACAAATGGTGAATTATCCCATTCTTGTATTGTTGTAGAAAACAGAGTAAATGATGCAATAAAAATCTTATGTCAATCAATACAATATTCTGGCAAAGGTATGCTTAGAAACAACAAACCTAAATATACAAATTGTCAACCTATTTGTGGACCAGGGTACGGCTAATAAATACATAAATCTAAATAACTACAGAAAGAGTCGAAAGCCTTTTGACCTACAAACCAAAAATATGTTCAAATCACTTTGTGAAGAACAAAAGCAGAAAGTAGATAATAGGGGTAGGATAAATAGTCTTATAGAGATCACAGATCAAAATGCCATGTGGAAAAAAATAAAGTATTTAAACAAAACAAAGTTAAATAACAGTATTTCAACTGATCAGTGGTTTGAACATTTTCAAAATCTCTTAACGGAGAATGAAGCATCAAGCGAGTCGGCCTTATGGCAGGAAATCAATCTAACCCTGAGTGACCCCACCGAAGTTGTTTCGGATATCTTAGATAATCCAATAAGTGACGAGGAAATCGTAAAAGCACTGAATCAGATGAAAACTGGCAAAAGTGGCTTGGAAGATGGTCTTGTAATCGAGATGTTCAAAACCACCATTGACATCTTACTTGTATTGTTATGTTTTTTTACTCCATAAGATCTTAATTAGTAGTACGTTTCCAGAGAGCTGGAGCAGGGCTGTAATATATCCTATTTATAAGAAGAGTGATGTTACCAACTCATGTAACTATAGAGGCATCTCCTTATTAAATGTAATGGATAAAATATTTACTAAAATTATAAATAACAAACTTATAATTTGGGGTGACATTGAGAATAAATTTAAAGAGCAGCAAAATATAGGCACGGCTACACAACAGTTGACAACAGTTTTTCTTTATATGCTGTTGCGCAAAAGTACCTGACCAAAAAAGGGAGATTATACTGCATCTTTGTTGATTTTTCATCTGCGTTTGACTTAGTACACCATCCCACCTTACTGTATACGCTTATTAAAAATAAGGTCAGTTCTAAAATTGTTAAATCTATGTATGAAAATATGAAATCATGTGTTTTAGCTAATAATGGTCTCTCTGAGTACTTCAGATGCACAATTGGCACAAAACAAGGGTGCGTGCTCAGTTCTTTTTTATTTGTCATGTTCTTAAACCAAATTGTAGAAGATCTTGAGTAAAAAAACACATACTTGAGAAATGTGAAAGCAAAGGCATCTATATAGATGCAAGAACGCCGAATGTAATGCAACTGTTATTTGCAGATGATATGGCAAGTATCTCAGACACTGTAGGGCAATTACAAAAAAAACCAAATTGATGTATTGAATAATTTCTGTAAAGACGATGGCATGAAAGTAGACACAAGTAAGACTAAGGTGTTAGTATTTAAGAGAGGAGGAAAGTTAAAATCATATGAAAGTTGAAGTTATCAAGGCGAGAAACTAGAGGTTGTAAATGAATATAAGCAGTTTTAGGTGGTACAGATTTCAGCTAATCTACCCTAGCTGTGGTCTCGCAATTACATAACTCTGTCACGGGTACCCCACCACTAGAAATGTCTGTCAGGGTGTTTTTTTGTAATACTAGAAGATGTAAAGTACACTGCTGTACCATTCTCATATGATACACCCACCACCAGATACCCGGCAGACTTTCTACATTCTGAGGATACCAGATATGCAGGCAATGATACCACAGGTGAAAATTAGTCCACTTTTCAGCTAAGCTGAAACCCTTGGGCTCCCGCCCTAATACCACGTGTAATTAAAGTAAAGATACGTGTAACATTGCGCATATAATAGTCCTTCAAAAAAACCTAATTATTTTCATATAAACGCTTTCGACATGGGTTGTATCGAAAAGATATAACTGGAACATTATGTCATCAAATCATTATGGCATTGGCTTGTTTAAAGAAAGCTTAAATACAGCAGAAGAAAATGCCTACCTAGACAACACTTTCCAGCCGTACATACGCGCAAATGCTGTAATACATTCTTCATTTTACGACAATAAGGCAATGAACAATTATGTTGCATGTTCTGGTCGTCTCGTAATTGGCACCTATTAGCATGAAGCATTAATACTAACAGTAGCTGGGTAAGTTTTGTTTTTTTGCTGTCCTGAAATCAAATCCATAATAATAATAATATGGTAATGCCGAACTATATTCTGAAGTTAGAGTAATTTTGCGTGATTGAAATTTTTCGGAAAATGTCAAATTTCTCAATGCTTAAACATTCATTATGCAAGAGCTAAATCTGCCTATTGCAGATCCTTCATTAGGCCTATTAATATTATTAGACATTAATAACTTATCCTGATCAATATACAACTCTCGATGTCAACGCTAGCCTGCGATATTTGTTGGATTAAGATCCGATTTGCTGCTCAACTTTCATTAATGATTTAATCATGAAATGGATAATCGAGACTTATGTTTTTATCGTACCGACTTTAGTAATGATGATCGAGGCTAAGCCGAATTATCAATCGCTAAAATCTCGGTTCAGAGTGGATCAATTTGACTGAAATTTTCAGCAAATTCCATTTGCATTATCTAGTTTTTAACAATTATAGTGAGAACTGCTAGCTCTTTATCTAATCTCCCATAATATATCTTTAATCCACGCTAATTTGTACACAGACAAGCGATAGAAATAGAAAAGATATGTTGCCAGGCAACGAAACATGCGCCCAGAGCAGCTAAATCGTCCGAAAGTCAACAAGGGTAGTCCCAAACATGTATTTATTAATTTGTAGGTAAGGGGGGGGGGGCATTTATAAGACCATTTCGTACAGACCAGATTACAATTGCTGTCGTTTGAGGGATCAAAATGTTCTATACAAACTGAAACAAGCGCCTTAACTCTGGAAGTAATTTACAGAAATTGTTAAAATTTGACAGAATCTTTCGTCTTACTAATTTAAATAATGCATATAAACTTCATTTAGATCCGATGATAACATTTGTTGTCAGCGAGTTCACAAGGAAAGTGAAACAAGGGCCATAACGCTAGAACTAATTAACGGAAATTACTGAAATTCGATAGGCTTCTTTGTTTCACCAATTAAATGATGAATATAAATATACAGATCAGATGACAAGTTTTGTTGTTCGAACGTTCACAAGGTTCAGCAAAGTGAAGCAAGTAAAGCAAGTGCCATAACTTTAGACCTATTTAACAGAAATTGCTACTATTCAATAGGATTCTTCATTTCATTAATTTACAAAGATGCATATAAATATACAAATTGCATACATATCCGAAGATAAAGTTTATCGTAAGGGCGTTCACAGCGTTTGACAAAGTGAAACAAAGGATATACATAATTAACGGAAGTTGCTGAAATTCAATAGGATTCTTCGTTTCGCTAATTTAAAGGATGCATATAAATTTCATACAGATCGGATGGTAATTTGAGTCGCTAGAGTGTTCACGGGGTACAATAAAGTGAAACAAGGACCATAACTTCAGACGAAATTAAAATCAAATAGGTTTCTTCATCTCAGTAGAGTAAACAACATATATCAATTTCAAATTCAAAATTATGATAAATGTAATGCAGTCTTTAGAGTGTTCACAAGAAAGTGTGGACGGCGAGCAGACGGGGGCGACGGCGATATACGACCAAATTTCCATGTGGGCATATAAAAAGTAATGTGTGTCGGTACCACTTACATAGGAGCAGAATAGATCTTTGGTTCGTCAGATCTTTGTACATACTTATGTACATAAAGTTCATAAAGAATAAGCAAATAAAAGGGTTTCCCAAATTAGTTCTAAATGCAACCTGGTACCATAAATAAGTATGTCATTTGTTGTATATGTTTGTGCTAAATATATTTATCTGTGTATCTACCATACTCACCTACAAATTGCATTTGAGTGAGTGTGACGGACAGTGACAAGAATTTGCCCCAATTTCGCTGTTGATGCAAGGGCCCGTTGACATTTTAAGCCAGGGCTCCTGTGCAAGTTGGGAGTCACGGTGGCGAAGTGGGTAAGACTGGAAGATCGCGTATTCGATCCCAGCATTGGCCGAGAAAATTTATCTGGATTTTCAAACGTGGTTTCAGCTTGTCAGTAGTGCAGTGCGGAGGTCCTGACAAGGACAGCTGTCTAGTCGTTTGGGTGGTACGAAAAACCGAGATCCCGTGTATATTTTGGTTTGCACGTAAAAGATCCCTTATCTGCCATAGTGCCGCTTCCTGGGCAAAATTTCCCTCATAGCACACTGTATGGCGTATGCCCGTCTTCATTAACCCAGTCGGAGGAGAGCAGTAGGACGTAAAACCCCATTCCATTCCATTTCCTGTGTAAGCTCCGTCCTACGCTAAATGTCATGAGTAAAACAACCGATTACATAATACTAAATATACATACCCGTGCCTCCATTATGATTTTACTATTCAGAGTGGATTGAAACTGAAAAAAATGGTTAACATATAAATTGCCAACTATATGTGTTATGTGTTGACTTGGACACACCGCTTCTGGGTCCGTGGCGGAGATTAAATTCTATAACTATATCTTGCAAATTACGTTATGTTTCATAGGGAATTCCCATAGACGTATGGATACCTCCTGGTCCTTTCGCCCAAAATCATGTCCAAAAATAAACAACAGGGGTTTCTACTAATTTAAACGATATAAAATTTCATACAGATCGGATGATAACTTTTGTCGTTAGAGCGTTCACATGGTGAAACAAAGCGAAACAAGGACCATAACTCAAGGCATAATAAACGGAAATTGCTGAAATTCCATAACCTTCTTCCTTTCACTAATTTAAATGATGCATATAAATTTCATACAGATCGCATGATAACTGTTGTCATCAAAGCGTTCACAAGATTCAACAAAGTGAAACAAAGATCATAACTCTAGATGTAATTAACGGAAATTGCTGAAATTCAACAGGATTCTTCGTTTTACTAATTTAAACGATGCATATAAATTTCATACAGATCGGATGATAACTTGTGTTGTTAGAGCGTTCACAAGGTGCAACAATGTAAAAGAAGGGCCATAACTCCATAACTCCATCTAACTAAATTAACAAAATATGTCAATTTCCAAACAATCAGATGATAAATGTAGTCCGTAGAGTGTTCACAAGAAACTGTGGACGACGGACGGATGGACGGACAGGGTCGACGGCAATATACGACCACATTTCCATGTGGGCGTATAAAAACGAATCTAAATTCAACATACTACAGTACTATGGAAGACAACCATTATATATACGACGTTTCGACAAGGTTTTACCAGTCATATAAATTCTAAATGTTTCAATGAAAGACTATAATGTTATAAGTCAAGTGGTAGCCACGGTGGCTCAATGAGTAAGGCATTGACTCGCTAACCTGTTTGATATCTGTGTTGGTCGAGAAAATTCACCGTGAATGCCTGGCGTGGTTTCCCGTGTCAGTGGTACAGGACGGAGAGTCTTAAGGGACAACGTGTAGTCGTATGGATGGGACACACAACTGAGGTCCCGCGTACACATTGGCGTGCACTTACAAGAGTCATTCGCAGTTGGATATAAGATTTCAATATAGGAGTAGGCTTTATGCACGCTGTCTGGGCAAAATTCCCCTTAAATCACACTATGACTATGGCGTATGCTCGTCTTTATTAGCCCCAGTCCATTTTGTACAAGGGAAACCAGCTCACGTTTACAACAATACCATTATCATATAGTACATGAATTATAAAACAGCTGAAATCTAGTGACACAATATTACAATATTATACGATAACTTACATATAGAGACATATTTCTACGTATCTTATGGTGAACGAACACTCAATTTTATAAACGCCAGGACATACCAGGAAATAGATCAAATAGATCATGACATCACAACACGTAATGGTGGTCTGCATTCAAAACATCACCAGAAAAATACGTGAATAATAATAATAATATATATATATGTATATATATATAAAAGGATAAGTATGGTGATACTGGATTCATGTGGAACAAACAGGTCAAATGACCTTTAGAATGTTTGCACATACATATAGAACCAACGACAACAAACAATTACGTGATGATTATGAGATATGAACTAAGATAAACAGATATACACAGGTTATCTCCCTTTAATTGTTGTTCACGTCTTTCTCCTCGCGTGTGACATGCTACCCACAGATATCGTATTTTATTTTGGATTCCGAGAAAAAATTCCCGGTGGAAAAAGTTACGGTTTTTTCCCGGTGGAAAAAGTTACGGTTTTTTCCCGGTGGAAAAAGTTACAGTTTTTTCCGGTGGAAAAAGTTACAGTTTTTTTTCCCGGTGGAAAAAGTTACAGTTTTTTTCCCGGTGGATTAAGTTACAATAATTCCCTGTGCAAAACGTTACAATTTTATTCCCGGAGAAAAATAATATTATATAATTAACGAAACAGTTGATTTGATATTTTGAAATGCAACATTTTGTCAGAGCCGAAGTATCACAGATTAAAATGTCGACTTTGTTTGATAATTTATTAAAAGAACATAATGCTGATACGTCATCGAGAAACTCAGTTTGTTATCGACAAAGTAATCCAGACTACAATCAGACAAATATAGAATTTCAGACCTTCTTTTGTTGTTTTACATGTGAAAATCGATTTTGTTGCTAGTCGTACTGTTTCTCTCGATATATAATTCCTCTGGATTTCTAGTCTGGTTTCGACTCGTCAGTTGCGAACAGCGTTTAGTTGTTCGGGGGGGGGGGGGGGGGTGGAGCGACGCCGCTGTCATGGGCGTGCGAGCACGATAGATGTTAGGAGGACAGACCCAAGAAAGTTTGGAAAACTTGACGGCAGCAAAGGCGTTTCCTTGCTATTCTAACCCGTTAATACAGCAATTCCAATGTGCTCCAATATAGCTTTAGTTGACTGACTTAAATTCCAAACAACCAATCAATCGTGTAGTCCACGGAGCGCCGGTGGCCGGATATGGTTCAGTCGCCCTTCCCGAGAAAATTTTGAAAATGTAACCGCCACAGGTACGTTTTTCTGCTAAATTAGCCCGTGAACCATATTAAAAGAAAAGTAACATTTGTGTGTTATTAGGTTTTGGGCACTTTATTGTGCCAACTAGATGATATTTTGCCAAGCAGAGTGGCTCCAGACAAAATGTTATATTCCATAGTCAATTCTATACAGTTTCGCGGTATTCAATAAACAGAAACGTAAAATTAGTGTTTAATTGGATTCCAGGCACTTTATTTTGCCAACCAGATTATATATGATAATTTTTTTCCACTTAACTAATCTCCCCTAAAAATCTTGGCTCGTACGCCATGGCCGCTTTCCTGTAAACATTTCCCTCGTGGCACACTGCATGTCTTATGCCAGTCTTCAATGACCCAGTTGATGCAGTAGAGCAGGTTTTTAAAGCCCATTTCATTTGATTTTCTCTCAATAAATTTCGACAAAGCGTAACTTTTAAGAGTAGAAGTCAATTAACGTTAGAAATGATTCCACTACTGATGTCTCCCGTCCCGTCTTGCTCCAGCCACAGTAGTGGACCGTCCTAAGGCCTTCCTTTGAGCAAGTTTTGTAGTCATTTGACAACAAAAAAGTTACTGGCCCATAGCTCCCTTAATTTCCAATTATACTGTACATAGCTTAACATAATATACTCTTTAAAAAAGTAGGGGATATTTAGAAACAATACAAAACTGCTGTTTTTATTAGAGGTAACCAGTGTATGTTAATAACAGTTCAATTGCCTACACATGAACATAAATAGTTCATATGGGCGGCTTATCTGACGGCCCAATTTCACTCGCAAAGATATGGACGTTTTTGATTTTTGTCTTAATAATGAGTAATTGATCCACCAATCCTCATGCTGGTGAGTTAATGGAGGCACAACACGCGGTCATCGCGCATGCAAATGGGCTGCATGTAGCTGATTTCTAATCGTTTGGGGTGTAATTCGAATTCCTGTAACTTGGTACAAGTTTACAGAACGCTGATTGGTCGTTTGTCCTCGATTTCGCAGGACCTGTGTACGAATGTATCGATCCTGGGCTTGTGTATTTGCTCTAGGACGACCTGAACGAGGTCTATCATCAACATTGTGTGTTTGTCGGTACCGGTTCCACAGTCTGCTGATCACAGACTGTGACACATTAAGCATGTTGGCTTCTGCTCGCTGTGTAGAACCCATCTGAAGCATGCCAATAGCACGTAGGCGTTCATCATGTTGAAGACGTCTCATGGCAAATTAAACGTAACACACTAAAGCAAAGATACGCTAAACAGTAAATCTTTTGCAAGAACCGATAGGAAAGCAAACATGGATAGGATAAACCAGCACGCGGCAGTTTTCATCAACCCCTCCCACGTGTATTGCGTTATTGCGTGCCGCACGTGCAGCTTAGTGGTTCTGTTGGGCGATAAGTTCTCCATCTGTGAACATACTCTCAAAGCATGTCAAGTGTCCATGATTATTTATCATATCACGACCTGCATAGGTATTTGCATTTCAATATCCCCTACTTTTTTTGAAGAGTATATAATAAACCAATTTCTGTTCAGTTTAAAATGGCCGCCAACCCAGAATCACGTGGTGTCATTGCTACTCGAAAATACAGAAAAACTGTTCGGTAAGATAAGATTATGCTTTCAGTTTTCCACTCTTCACTATTTGTAACATAATTACTTATTTCCATGCAAACTGTGATGATATGTGTTGAAAATTTTGCAATTGAACCTAATTTTACTTGCTCAAAGATTCGAATAGTGTATCAATTGAAGCCGTGGATAAGAATTGCAGCTAAACCAACGTTAGCATCAAACAGAGCACCACCGTTTGCTGAATTGCCCGCAAAATTATCGTTGGCAAGGTTGCCGTACGCACACATGGCACTCGAATGCAAAACATATATGAAAATTGGCGCTTTGTGTCTGGAACACTGGCTTGT
Organism: Patella vulgata; assembly: GCF_932274485.2. Lineage (NCBI taxonomy): Eukaryota > Metazoa > Mollusca > Gastropoda > Patellidae > Patella > Patella vulgata. Next base: position 67,984,475 of record NC_065879.2, on the reverse strand, counting down.
GGAGATTTAGTAATGAGAGGGCCCAAATCCTTGATTGCATGCATCCAACACTCAAGTATTGGCCCTATAGTACTGAGAAATGGGGCCATTTTAAATATGTAAAACAAATGAAATAAACATTTTTTCAATCACGTGCTCTAACCCTGTTGACATGTCATTACCTTGGGAAAATCTGCAATTGGCCATGTGAAATAGACCTAACCTTCTATCCAAGTCATTCTATTACAAAACTGGCAAAGAAAGAATGCGGAACCTCTTATCCATTAAAACAAGGTAACCGCAGACGAATTAACCTAATTTAATCTATTTGACACGATACTGTGCCTTTGGTTTCACTATGTTATGTAAAAACAAGCACCTGTTGGTCTAAGTATTAAAGTAGATTGAATATATTTATGAGGTAAACAAACAAATGTTTAAATAAATAACATCAAAGGGCGAACTCTTGTAGCAAACACTGAATCGTGATTTGGATGGAAGGGGCATTTTTATATTCTCATCTCGGCGTGCGTGAGGTTTTATTCCTTCATTTTTATTCATTGTCTAGTTTTATATCTGAAATGGAATGGATTGATGCTTAATTCCTGTACAACACAATATTTTGTTCGTTTCGAGACTGGTAATCTGGTAACGACAAATCTTTTAAGTTAATGTCAGCAATGCGCGACGGGTTGGATTGGGGGTGTTGGGGGGGGGGGGGTCAAAGGCAGAGATCATTTTCGCCTACTCATTTCCTAATTCTAAACTGCCAATTGATCATTCATGTACACCACGTAAATAAACTTTTTTGAGCTGCTCCTGAGAAGTGGGGACGGTGCTTGGAAAATCGTAACGTTTGTCCACGTCGGTCGCTGGGATTCGAACCCGGGATATTCTATTGTTGGTTCAGCATTCTAACCACACAATCACCGCGTTCCCTTAGCTGCAATAAATTCAGCGATGTAGAATTTGTTATCAAAATACACCTTAAGTACCAATATAGATGTTAATTTTTAAGACCATATACTTACGTTCATTAAATACTATTCTGGTTCCTAGAAAAGGTAGAGAGAACTTTAAAGACAAATGACAAATTTGGTATGGAAGGGAAAAACACCCATCGGACGTGTACAGGACGTAATGTGTGCTTCGTATGTATTCGTCAAATGGCCAGCGGTTGTGAGAACAGCGAGAGATTTAAACGTACAGTACAGACTCTGTTAGTAAACGACAAAAAAGGGGAATAATTCTAGACTCTACTCAGGCTTCGATGTTTATGGTAAATTGGCAGCGATTAAAGGGATAAACAATACTACTTAAATCTGTTTCTGGTAGTTTCTTGTGATTAAAATGTTCTGAGAGAGAGGTTTGAATAGATAAGTTAGTATGAATATATTATAAGTTCAAATATATCATCAAATCACACAGTTAGTGCGTAGGGTTAGTGCGTAGGGATACATATTTAACTAAACAGGAATACTACTGTCGTAAAGGGAAAATTCGTCCGGTTCCTTCAGAAAGTAAACACCAGACTCGGGGACATTAGTAAAACGACTGTCGTAGTATCAAGTCATATCATCATAATAGCTCGAAACATGGGACCTGGTTCATAAACGGGACACCATCAACGTAGATTTACCAAAGTATGCTGGCAAGCTATAGTTTCCTTAGTAATTGGGCTTTGTCGGCTGATAATTTACCGACGCATAAATTGCTGGATACAAGGCAGAGTCACATTGTGTTCCCCTGGCTGTATGATATGTTTTTAACCAAAGGGATCTGCCTTCAGTTCATTGTGTGACCCACTTAATAGTTATAACAGTAACAAAAAGATATTTACTTCATCACCCATGTGTATTAAATGGATATTTTGCTCTAGTATATTTCCAAGCCTGGACAAAAAGATTTTCACTGATGTAGTCTTCCTTTCATTTCTTAATATGTATCGTGTAGTTGCTGATAAGAATGTGAAAAGATATTGCGTTATTAATTGGGTTAAAGGGCTAATCCCGATTATATTTTGGTGAACAAAACTGCTTAATTTTGTGTTAAAAGCCCTTAAAATTCTTTACCTTAGGGTCGAGCAACTAACTCAATATATGTGATACGCTTTCAAACAACTTAAACCCGTCAGTCTTCATCTGGAAATGTAGACCGGTGTCCCAAGCTGTATTATACTGTGTCTGGATAAAACCAGACTTTTGTTTATAAAATAGGGTGAAGGTGAAATTTACTTTTCGTTATCAAGTACAGCACATGGGTCCTGCACTGTATAAACCTCTAAAGGAACGGCAATCGATTATCAGGTCAGCCAACGAAAAAATTGACCCGAAATCTCAAAAGGGTTATGTGTTCGGATAAGCGGTTTTGACGTTCACGTCCAAACGACCCAATATTTTGAGCTGAATTTTTGAAACAAAGTAAATACACCATTCCTCTATATTTTGGCGCTTAAATTCCATACGTACTCACACTTTTATTTTGGAGGCTCTGTTCAAATGTTGATGAGCTAACTTGTAGGTTTCCATGGTGGTAATGTTTCCCGGTCAGTGGCGTATCTGCCTACTCTTTTTCATGGATGGCAACGATGTTTCTAACAACTAGAAGGACTGGGCGCACTTCTATTGGAATTTTTAAATTATGTTGGTATGCTTTGTTAAAAGTTTAACGTCCATAGATAAAGCTAATGCTGAGAGATAATTGATTATGTGTGAAAAGTAAACAAAACAAAGTTCGTTTAGTCTTTCGAAACAAAAATTTAATCGTATATCCCATCACTCACCGAATTAACACCTCAGATTAAACCAATTGAACGTTTTAATTTGCCTTTGCATAAAACGGTCTAGCTCCTTTAAACATAGTTAAGCGGGTGGAACGAATTATAACATACCCTTCCTCACCTCCCCTCTCTATTGGTTGTTCGACTAGAAGTCACATTTAATGAATAATTTAACCCTATTTATAAGGATTGGTCACAAAAGGCCGTTCCGTTCTGCTTACATTTAATTAAATGACCTACTTAAAGGGGAACTTTAGTCAACGCATTTTATCATTATATTTTATTCCTTAAAATAGTTTCACCAATGCAGTCACTGTTAATAAACGGCATCTAAACACGTGTCATTGGTTGTATTCTCTATAAAAAAAACTATTATGTCATATGACCGGCGGGAAATCAAAAGTAAATAATGTTAATCGATTTCAACAATATTTGTTTGTGGTCTAAAGGTCTATACTTGATCAGTCAGTGTTAATGTGTTTTCAAAAATGTTTTTGTCTCTAATTCATGACTGTTAAACATACATTATGCAAGAGCTAAATCTGCCTATTGCAGGTCTTTTTTTAGGCCTGAAATGTTATATAAACTATTAATTAGACATTTATTAACAAAACAAGACCATAATCGACTCTCGGTGGCATCGGATACTCGAGATTTTAACAGATTAAAACGGTTCGCCATTTAAAAATTTAATTTAAACGTGGGAAAGCGAGGCTAAGTTCCGATTATACCAGTGCCCTGGTTATCACTGTGCACACTTCTTGTCAAAACTACAAACAATAATAACTTGGCTGAGAATGAAGTAATTTGAATGAAATTTTCAATATTTTCTTTTTTTATCATCTATTTTTAATTATTATAGCAAGAATGACCAACTCTTTATTAAACTCTTAACTAATGTATCTTTAAATAAAATATGTTACTAATTATTTACAGTACATGCCCCCTGATCTCAAAACACCGGACACAAATAAAGGCGTGTTACAATTCACCTAATTTTAATATTTTAAAATGGTGGGCGATAGAATGGTTAATGCGTGTATATTTTCGTGCTATTCAAAGGGCTTGGATACATTTCAGGATCATTAATTCCGATAAATTGAAGGTGGGATAATTTCCATTTTGTCCAGGACAGATATACGTATAGAGTTAAACTTAGTGGGCACAAAATGACTGGTTCTCAGATAATCCTACAAAAAACTAATGTGGGAGGGATGTTGGTTTTACTTTTCTTGTATTTTTTGTTTCTGTTTCGTTGTGCAAAACAACTGACTTCTCACAAACATCAGAATTCTAGGTAGTATATTTTGTACGTGCTGTTTAATTCGCTGTTTATAGTTGGTATTAATTGGAACTAGCATGATACCCGGATTAGCCCGGGGCCCAAATTCGCCCAGGGCCCAAATTCGATGGTTAATTTGTTCCCACATATGTGGCGGGTGGAGAGCGGCGAAGAAGCGTGACACATTGATTTTATTTATGCAGATAAAAACGGGTAATGTGGACCTTTTTAATAGACGCAACTGAGAACCGGAAGGAACACTCGCAGAAAGTGTGTAAACGTCACAGATGGCTCAGTGAGTATATATGGTGGGGATCACGTAGCTAAGTGGGTAAGACGGGGGTCGGGTGTTCGATCCCTGCATTGGCCGAGAAAGTTCATCCAGATTTTCCGGCGTGGTTCCCCCTTGTCAGTGATGCAGGACGGTGGGCCTGACAAGGACAGCTGTCTAGTCCTTCGGATGAGACGATAAAACCGAGGTCCCGTGTATACATTGGAATGCACGTAAAAGATCCTTTGGTGGAATTCGATATAAGAGTAGGCGATAGTGCCGCTGCCCGGGCAAAATTTCCCTCATAGCAGACTGTATGGCGTATGCCCGTCTTCATTAGCCCAGCATAGGAAATGAAATGAAATGGGGTTTAACGTCCTACTGTTTTGCTCCGAACTGGGCTAATGAAGACGGACCCAGCATAGGAATAGAACAGTAGGACGTTAAACCCCATTTCATTTCCCAGTGAGTATATGGATGCTCAACCTCCTGGGTTCTATCCGAATCCTTCGGTGTCCTCCCACTGTTAAAAATCCCTACGAAGAATAATAAATGAAATTGTACCACATGTTAGTCTCGAAATGACCTAATTTGTGTCGAGTGGACGTTAAGCCTCTCTCCGAACTAGTTTACACCCAATTACACGCATTTGTCATTAAAGTGCCGAACTTTGGATGATTTTTCACATATTAAATATTTTTTAATCAAAATTTTAGCCATTAATAAAATTACTGACGTTGGCTGTGACTTGACACGACTTGTGTAATGACTGCACCTGACTGTTCTAGACGTAGGTCTATTGTTCTAGTTGACAAGTGAAATAATACGTAATATTTAAGGAAGTAGAAAACCTGATAATGGGTAGCTTACCGCAAAGCTGTCTAGTACAGTTTATATAATTAAAGGGGGCGGGGTTCTATAAAGAGAAGCTTTCATAGTCTTATATACTTTCCTTACACTCCCGTTTTCTGCACTCCATAACTTTTACATCAAAGGAAGTATATCACAAGTATAATAAATTGCCATATTGTACAACTTTCCACCGGAAAAATTGTAATTTCCCTTGAGCTCTTATGCATAAATACATATTTTAAAATTTAATAACTGCTCTAAACGGAGATAACGTTAATAATATTTTATTATTCAAGAGGAGGTGAAAAATATAAAAAAAATGACTATAAATACGCCCTTGAATCCTGTACGTCATAGTTTGGCACTGATATCCTAGAGGGTTTTTTTTTACCAGCAATCACAATCTGCGTGCCCTGGGGCAAGTAAAGACCCACCTAAGCTCACCAAGGATTATTTGCTTTGAAGATCCACACATTCGCCGTTCTGGGGCTCTACCGGTGCTTAAAGACCCCCTACCCACCACAACCACCATTCTAGTCATATTAGCCGCTTAACTACAACGACCCCAAAAATTCTGCTCATTTTTCTTGATAGTCAGTAGAATTATTTCGAAATATTATGAAGGTAAAATGTAAACTTCAAATGTGTTAAATGTGAGAGAGAAGGATAATGGGGTTAAAGGTCCACACAAAGGTCCACACGCGTAGGGGTTTTAGAAGGAGGAAATCGGAAGATCCAGAGAAATCCCAAGAGATTGGACAGGGGACCCTGCTCCTTGTCACGTACAAGCAGGGTTCGAAGCCACGACACTTGACTCAATGACAGACCTTGTGATCTAACACGTTAAACTATTCGGCCACCCAACCCCCTTATTGAATGTGAGATAGTATATGTGGAGAAACATCCCCCGCTTTCTGCACCCAATAACATTAGATTTATATCAAAGGGAAGTAACCACAGAAATTTGAATGATTAAAATGTACAAATTGCGTTAATAGTAAGAATGTTTCTGGTTGAATGAATTACTATATAAACACCCTCTATTATTACTACAAGTAGGCAACGTAATCAATCGTCGATCCTCGATAATTTTTTTATTTTCCCATTGTTCGGAATACAACATAATAAGCTTAAGGCTTGAGATACAAATCTGTCCACGCCCAATAAATTTAATTATTAAGAAATGAAAAATCTATTATGCATTGTAAATAAATAATATGATTTTTTTCTAGAGTTTTATTTCTACATAAGTAATCATAACCACCGTTTCGTGACAAATATCATTATGCAAAATCATATGTATATATTATTATCACTAGATACATGACTGGGCGAATTTAACTAAGATGATAAAATAAAACTTATATTTGAACCAGTTTTCTACCCTCATATTATGATTTTAAAATCGGTATACTAAATCACGGTCTTGTGACTAACTTTCGATCAGGAGAAGGACTTATAATGAATGATAACGTTGTATAATATTATGACTACATCAACACACAAAATGGTTATCAAATATTAAATAACAATATGAACCTTTTCTGTAACTTCGAAATGGAAACAGAAAAATAATTGTTAACAATTGTTTTTTTAAAAGGCGTATCTAGAGACCAAGTGACCCTTTTAACTACTGTATATGATATGAGTATATAAACGAATTGTTTTCCAAATGTTACTTAGATGTGACATTGATTCTTTTCCGCTGTGGTTCTGATGATCTACGGATAATATGCCCTCTTTTAGCGAGAGAGAGAGAGAGAGAAATGGGATTTAACGTCCACTCGACACAAATAAAGGTCATTTCGGGACTAACATATGGTTTAATTTTATTTCAATAATTCGCTTGCTCATAGGGGTCTTTAGCAGTGGGAGGAAACAGGAGGACCCGGAGAAAACCCACGAGGTTGGACAGGCGACCCTACTCCTTGTCACGTACAACCGGGGATTCGAAACCACGCCAGTCGACTCAATGACAGACTTTATGATACAGCGCGCGCACGCTAACCATTCAGCCACCCCCCCCCTTCTTTTAGCACTCTTCCCACTCCAATCTCTATTAAGTAGATGTAATTTAACAAATAAGATGTAATGGTACATTTAAAGGGGCATTAGGTCGTAAGCTTAGTCTCGCTATAATAGCTAAAAAATAGATAATAAAAACAGAATATGCTGAAAATGTCAGTCAAACTGTTTCACTCTGAACCGAGATATTAGCGATTAAATTTTAGGTAAGCCTCGGTCATCATTACTAACTTTAGTACGATCATAAACAAAGTCTCGATTATCTATTTTTACGTTAAATTATCATCACCAAATGTATTCAAATCCACTAAATGTCGCAGGCTAATGATGGTAACGAGAGTTGATTATGGTCTGGATAGGTTAATTAATGTCTAAGTAATAATTTAGATAACATTTCAGGCCTAAAGAAAGACATGCAATAGGCAGATTTAGCTCTTGCATAATGTATGTTTAAGTCATGTTGTGGGTGATATAAAGTTGCCAACTCAACAGATTAAATGATTGTATGTACAATAGAATACACAGACTAGGTGATTTTATATACAATATAATACACAGTCGGTCAATTCCACTGGGAATAAAATGGAATGGGGTTTATTTCTCGGATGCACTGTACTTCGGTAATTTTGAGACAAACTTGGTAATTTTCATTTTAGTGATACGCGTGGGATGCGGGTTAAGTGGCAATTGCTCACAAACAGGGGCTAAGTGAGAGGGGCGCAATGACGAGATTCATGTCATGGTTTTGAGTTTTTGTGTCCCCTCGCAAATGGCAAAAAATCGCGCGGTTTTAGTGCGGTTTTTAACATTATAATCATAATGCTTAACCAGTGTTAAACATATACCGTGGGTCAGATATGCTAAAAATCGACTCTAGCATGTTCCACACAGAAAAACATTCCGGCGGTACTGGGTGACCCCCCCCCCCCCCCGCACCCGCATATAAATATTGTTTATTGTTTTTTGGGGCGACCCGGACGGGATCTTGTTCCTTATGCAAAATCATGTACGTCACCACGTCCCTGCCACACATCTTCGATTTGCACCTGTCAATGATTCTTTTACCTACACTGCAACGTCTACAAGGACGAGGCTCTGCATTTTTGCCCTTTCCGAACGACTAGGCACAGTTTTCTGACGAGTGAAGGCCCGGATTGAAGTGTCTCTATTGTTCTTCGCGGTATACTCTGAGTTCTGAACCCTGGATATTTTACAACCCCGATCCGAAAGGGTCATTAATTAATGAAATGGGGTTTAACGTCCTACTTTTCTGCTGCAACTGGGCTAATGAAGACGGGAGTTGGTGGTCAAAACAAATATCGAATCTACACAGACAAGTGGGTAAACTGTATGAGCAAGATTTTTTTATAAAACAAAAAAAAAAAAAAAACCAATTATGAATGATAATATGTCAAGACAGCATTGTTAACTGCACGCAGATTATGCACTCATCTTCATCAATCTAAAATATTTTGTCTTTTACAAAGGTGGACAGATTTATGGCGACAGAGAGATCAAGGGGATTGTGAAAGAACACGATATATTTAAATTAGTAACGAGTTAATCAATTGGTTGGACTGCCCGACTAACGGTGTTACCTGTGTTTTTATTTGCCGTCATCATTTGTCAATAAAATAACGCTTGCTTTTTCTTCCGTCTTTTTACCTGACGGAAATAACTGTCCACCGTTTACACAAATTACACTTTGTAGGTAAAAGAGGTGTGTATTAATTCATAAGTTTTATAAATATTTGGTAGACATTCTTTTTTTATAAGTTATAAAAATTGAAAAGGCTCTTACTATGTTTAAAATCTAATCGAATTGATCAAGCAATTTAAAATATAACAATAAAGTTACCTCCAATTCTACTTTTCACCCCTAATAGACAATGGTATCGTCCAGTTTCTTTACTTTCGTTTACGCCTATAGAATGTTTATATATATTTAACAAGTCTACATATACACGAGTATATAAATACACCACGCGTGTTGAGCATATAACGGAAAACTCGTCGCTCGTGTGTCGTAGTCAATTTAGAGTGTGAAATATGTAATACGGTGGCAATATTCTGTTTCATTTGAACAGTTCACATAACTAAACAGTAGTTTTATTCTGTATGAATTTCAGCCACTAAAACACCAATGTAAAATGCATTTTATGATTTAGAAAACTCATCTATGCAAATAATCTTTGTTTTAAAGATTAACTGAAATCTCTTTGAGAACAGTATTTATTGTTAAGGGACATAATATACCATTCGGACAGTTCATATAGCTGACAAACTTATATTAATTATTATATATTCCACTATTACAAAATGGACTTGTGTTTATTACTTGGAATTGGCGTCTTAGCAGTGGTGGGATTCTTAATTAAAAAATATCTTAACAAGTAAGTGACACTCTTTATTTCTATTGTTAATTTTAAGATAGTCTCATTCTTTTCCTTTATTTACTTTAACTAATTTCCATTTCATTTTATATTCTTGTGAGTCACAATTATTTCATCATATTAAAGGCGTTATTAAATTTGTATCTCAGAGTTATAAACGTTATTAAGGTTATATCTCAGAGAATTATAAACATGATTATGGTTGTATCTCAAAGAGTTATAGACGTTTTCAAGGTTATATATCTCAAAGAGTTATAGACATTGTTAAGGTTGTATCTCAAAGAGTTATAAACATTATTATCAAAGAGTTATAGACATTGTTAAGGTTGTATCTCAAAGAGTTATAAACATTATTATCAAAGAGTTATAGACGTTACCAAGTTTGTATCTTAAAGAGCTGTGACCATTATTAAAGTTTATCTAAATGAGTTATATAGACTTATCAAATTTGTATCTCGGAGAGTTATAAACATTATTGAAGTTTATCTTAATGGGTTAGTGGGGGTTATCAAGGTAGAGTTACGGACATTGTTAAGGTTGTATCCGCTCTACTGGACGAGGAGAGAAACGCAGATATATATGGATCATGTCAAAAAGCTAAACCAATGATCTTGTTTGGATAAAAGCATAAGCGCACGAATGTACTGTTATACTACTCCAGTTTATCTGATTCCATCTTACACTTACCTAAACACAAGCATTTAATATTAAAATCGCCAAGCTATTCGGAGACATAAGTGTTAATTAGAAGAGCTAATTAGGAGATCAAAGAGCTAATTAGGAGACAGTCATAGGTTGTCTGTTATTTATGTTAATCATTGCTATGGGTTTTTTTTTAGCGTTTGACATTTATTATGCCCAGATAAGGCAAAAGATATTTGTATGTGTTTTATTTATTTTAGTCTTTTATAAGTTTCATAAGGATTGTATTGGGGAAATTTGTAAAAGATATGCTCTTTTAACATTAGATATTTTCTCATGTAAAATTAAAGGTCAGTTTTTCTATTTTGATTTTAATTATACTAAACATATTTAGAAGTTCTAGAAGTTATATAAAGACGTGCGTGCTTGTGTATTATTTATGTAAACATGTGTTACGTACAGTTACGTTATATAAAAGAATAAATTTGTGAACATAACCATACCTGTATTTCTCAATGGTGGGTTATCAATAAAATCCATTCCATTAAAATCTTTAAAGGGACAGACTGTCTTGTATGTTTTGTGATCTTAACTCTGTACTTGTGCGGTTCTATCGTTTATTGGTTGTTTTACGTACAATGGAGGTCTTGGTACTAATGTAGTTAGAACACGGGACTGACAAGCAGAACATCTCGTGTTCGAATCATGACCTGGACCGAGAAATAATTTTTAAGCCATGAAAAAGAACCTTCCCCTCTCACATTTCTTAATATTCGTCACAAAGTAAACCAAGTGTCGACGTAATATTCAACCTCATTCAATTGGATGTGTTATGCTTATCCCCGCAAATCTCCGCATGGATATTTAAACTATTAGACTATAGTGTTCAACACATTTAACTTGAGTTTATTTATAGATTCTATATATAAAAGAACAAACAAAATCATCACCTATAAGCTCCCTAATGAATAATAAGTATCCCTCAACCGTCACTATTTATGTTTAACAGGATTTTCTGAACTGGACTTGGATTGCAGAAGCTGAAGCTGCTTAGTAGAATATTGAATGAACTTCCAATAATTATATTTTCTTTGGTTGTAATGTCTCTTTAAGGTTGTTATTTTTATAAAGTGATGAATGGGGGATTTCTAGTTGAGTAAAATATTTGCTACGGCTGATCGAACACAACATGATAGCAAACTGAATCTCTGTATTGAGTATTGCTAGTCATAAAGGAATAAAAAAATAGACATTACTTGTATAGATCACAATAACATGGAGGGATTCTTTCGATATTATTCACCCATAGCCACTTAACCAACTACATGTATTCGCATTATTAGTCAATAATAAAAAAAATGTCTTGCAAAAGGAGAAATTCCAGAATCTCCCCTGTACCTGTTTTCTAACCTTTGTGTGTTTCACCTACAACGCATTATTGTGAGTGAAAGACAGATTCTGTGATCTGGCAATTATGAAATGTAATGAAATGAACTGAGGTGTAAACGCCCTACTTTTCTGCACCTACTGGGATAATAGAGATGGGCGAACCCTATACACTGTGCTGATAGGGAAATTTTGCCCGTACAGTGGAGCTACGGCCTACTCTTATAACAGTAAAGTCTCGACCACCAAGTAATTATCTTCTCTGGGCAGCATTTAGCAACTGAGACACGTAAATAAACAAAGCGACGTTTCGTATATTATCTAGTATCAATCTATAGCACATACCCACACAACATATATTCAAAACATTAAAGGTGAGAGTGAAAAATACTGGATTTTAAAAAAAATATATATAACATAAATGCAGGAGTCTATTGATTTTTGGATTGGTATTAATAAACCACAAGATGTTATATATACCGAGGAAATCATCCCGTGTATTTACTAGTCGAATTTACATTTTATTGTTGTTCTAAAACTACCAGTAATGTTTTCTATCTAATGTAAAAATGTAAATCAGACGTCACCAACTTCACTTTGTGTTTTTTTTTATGTTGTCATCTGACACATTCTTTTGTCAAGATTGGGTTCAGACCACTTTTAAAATCCAAGCGTATACGAGTGGACCTGGGGGCGGGTGGATTTTATTATTTGACTTGTTGATATACGTAGAACTTTTACTGACAGAACATAGTTGGTTACATTACAATGTAATGTAAAATTAGGAAAAATAAATGAAATTGTAATCTAATTTCATTTCCATTGTGCTATTATCTGATGATATACATTTTCTTGAAGTTATTTAATTAAAGATGCCCTATGTGACCTACTTTATATTATAGTTTACAAAATTTTATTTCAGTCAATTTACTTTGATTGAAATTGTCTAAACCTCCCAATGTCTTTTCCGTTCGATGTTCTAGCGAGTAAATTATGGGCTAGCCATGTGAATAACTGTCTGAATAATGATTTATATAACATTTGAAGCCGGAACAAAGGCCCGCAATAGGCAGATTTAACTCTTATATAATGTATCTTTAAAGATATACCATTTAGAGGCTAAAACGCGACACAAATATCTTTTAAGGAGAACGACGTAATTAGAATGAGCTTCTACGCCCTTTATTCCCCCTCCCTGCATTAATATACAATTTGTATTGTTGTGCGTGACGAGGATTTTGATAATAGCAGGCTAATCATTTATTTATATATATACTGTACTATTCTACTAAAAGAGAGTTGTTCTGTTGTTGATTGTATTGGATGAACCTGGTTATAAGTAATAAATCGAAAGTTATTTTTGATTTCTATTGTACTTGTTGATTAGTTATTTATGTAAATCACTGGTAGTCTCTTCAATCAATATTTATGTCTTTAAAGTGACTATCTCAGTTATCTGATAATCGCAAAATGGTGACAAATGAACTTTGCAGTTTATTCAATAGTGTATCCAAATTAGATCGTCGAAAAAGTTTGGATAAATCTGAGAGGTGGTGTTGTAGCGGTTATTCTGGTGAAGACGCTGATGTAAAATAAAAGACGCCGATTTTCAATGTGTGGCGTGGTGACTCCTGATTCTCCATGGTGGTGAACAAGATCCAAGAGGGTGATCTCTTCCCCCGGCGCCGAGAAATTTTTGGATGTATTGCACCGGCTAGGGTCGTTTTGAAACTAAGCTGACTGTGAGTTGATCAAGTGCTTTCACACTTGTAATAATGTTATAACAGATCTGGAATTTGATTTCTAATAGTGTCGAAAATCGCAATGAAAACACACGACTTGTTTCTATCGACAGGGGTCAAAACTCCAAACTCATTACGCAAAGCCCGTCATTTCACCCCTCCCAATCTCTTAGCCCTGGGCGGGGCTATGTAACGCGGAAAGATGTCAGTACAAAATGTGACTATGCACAATGTGATATAACATCAAAACAAGCCGAAACCTATTGACAAATTCTTCAACAGAAGAACAGTCCAACAAGCTAATATGAAATTTAAAACATTTATTTTCCTGTGGAAAGTGTCAACACTCCTTTAACTATCCACCATTACAATCTTCGAACAAGGGGTATAACTCGGGTCATCAGATGCATATTGATGACGCCATGGCTTTGATCGGGAAACGTTCATAGAAATAACCCAAACAAGTTTTGAAATACAATGGTAAAGGCCCATTGTGTTTTTTCTGAAAGTTTTTTTTTTAAATAAGATCTTGTTATTTTCTTATTTAATGAATTAAGGCTTAAAATGAGTTAGTTAATGGCAAATATTTTCCTAACACCCTTTTATGACGTTTCCTCCTATATCTAGGCTATCTACATGTTTACACCTGTGTATGGCTTTTACTCTTCTTATATTTCCCTTTAGGTCTGATTCTCAAGCTAATATGAAAAAAAAAATTACAAAAAAAAATAATATTTTGAGCTGTCCAGAAATTTCCACCCAATCTATGTGTATAGACAGCCAGTCAATAAATAATATGTCCGCCCAAATATTTTATAAAATGGGGTTATTGTAGGAGTAAAGACATTAATAAGCGCTGTCTCCAGGTAGTGTCATGTCAACAGGTGGGTATATTTAGATATTTGCTGTTAAAATACACAGATGTCTTAATTAATTTTAAGACGCCGCACCAAAATAAACTAACACAAACTGTCAGCATCTTCAAACACTTAAGAACCTTTTATACACCCATATTTTCATATAGATAGCAACTTAAGTGTTCAGATGAAAATCCAGTTCTCAAAACTATATTAATGTCATACATGTACATAGTGAGCCTTTTGATGTTTATTTTCGTGCGACATATACATGTATCTTCGGCGAGTCAAAAAGATTCCATTATTTGTCCAGTGGGTGTAATGTCATCTGACTGAGTATATATGACATTAAGATCAAGAGAGAGAGAAGAGAGAGAGAGGGGGGGTAACGTCCACTCGACCCAAACTAGGTCATTTTGGGACTAAAATGTGGTTCATTTTTTTCATTTCAATAATTCAATAAGTGGTCTTCAGCAGTGGGAGGAAACCGCAGGACCCGGATAAAGCCCACGAGGCTGGACAGGCGACCCTACTCCTTGTCACGTACAAGTGGGGACTCGAAACCACGCCACTTGAATCATTGGCAGACCTTATGGGGACACGAAACCACGTCTCTTGACTCAGCGACAGATCTTGTGATGCAACGCGCACGCGTTAACCATTCGACCACCCAACCCCGCAATATCAACTGCAGAACAAGAAACCTGTGTAAGTTAAGTTTAACGAAATGTTTCTTCAAATATAAGTAGGCCATCTGTCAGAATATCTTAACATTCATTTAATTTGAATAACCAGAAAAAAATAAACTCATAGAATCAAATGGCTTAAGCTCACATTGCATTAAATCAATGATTCTCAACCAGTGTGCCACGGCACACAGGTGTGCGCGAGATCTTCCTAAGTGTGCCGCGAAATTTTGAAACGCACACTAAGAAAATGTGATAACCCACGTGATCCCAATTGAGCATTCAATGGTATCTACTGGTACGTTCATAGCTGTGTTTTTCTTTATTTAGTTTGAGTCATTCTATGTATCTATGACTAATTCCGTCTGACTTACCATGTTTTTTTGTTGGTTTTATTTTTTGCAAAATTCAAATATTTCTCATATATATTTAGACAGGTGTTCCAAGGTGTGCCGTTGGCAAAATAAGGTTGAGAACCACTGCATTAAATGCATTTTAGTGTTAACCGATGTGTATGCCATTGATATATACTTAAACATTAAATTTTGATCATTACCCAAAAAAAAACCCTTCTCTTTAGGAAGAAAATTAATTTGGAAATGTTTTCCAATCAGTGGTTATGAATAAAAGATTGCAACTGGCCATAAAATAATTTTTTTTAATTTATGTGTTTGACTATCATTCTATCATGTTGCCCCTTTAAGTATATAACCCGTTTATCAACACGGAAGACTATCTGGATAAGTAGTGGTTTTATAAAACTACATACAAATGTTACCTATATGAGAACCAGGTGTAATAAATATGTATAAGAAAGGAATTTTGGGAGGCAGTGCGATGTCGATTGCGTTTCTTTTTATACATTTTATATTGTTCTACAAGGTACAATCGTATCAGCAATTTGCATACAATTACTCGGGATTACACCATGAAAGTATTTTTTTTTAAATCACTTACTTGATCAAAATTTAACATTGAATCTACTGCATAATATGAACGGCTCGTAGATTTGCACTCAACATGAGCAGACAGAGGGGTTCACTTTGTTCAAGGAGACCAATGAATATTATCAATATTTAAATGTAACAAAATAAGGGCTGAAATGTTTTCTTTAAATATACATTATGCAAGAGCTACATCTGTCTATTGCAGGTCTTTCTTTAGGCCTGAAATGTTATCTAAATTATTAATGACATTAATTAACGTATCCAGACCATAATCAACTCTAAATGGCATCGCTAGCCTGCGATCTTAAGTGGATTGTGATCCGATTTACTGCATAACTTTCCTTCTCGATTAAACGATTAATTGGATAATCGAGACTATGCTGTTTAACGTACTGACTTTAGTAATGATGACCGAGGCTAGGCAGAAATTTTATTCGCTTAGTTCTCGGTTCATACTGAATCAATTTGAATGAAATTTTCAGCAAATTGCCTTTACGTTATCTACTTTTTAATTATTATAGTGAGAACTGCCAACTCGTTATCGAATCTCCCATAATGTATCTTTAAATAATTAGATAGTAATTTAACATATTGAAATTAGGTACCCGCTTTGCCGCGATGTTAGCGGGTAGAAATTAGTCATCTTTCACGCACCTGTATAGACAATTGCATGAAACTAGAGATGATGGCGTTTAATCAATAGATACCCATAGGAATGTGAGTATTGATCATTTTTTAGGGGCAACTGAGCTGCTTATTATTGTGTACGTTTCATTTAACGTTATGTTATTTTGCTACACAACGTTATGTTATTTTGGTTACATGATACATAATAATGTTGACTTTTATACAATTGAAACATATGACGTATTGTTGTCTTTGAAAAGAGTATGACCTGTAGCGTGTTACTGTTTTATTTGAAACAGATCTAAAGTATATCTGTAGAGGAAACCTGTATAGAAATGCCAACATGTAATGTATAAATGCCGTATTCGACCCAATAAATGTCAGTGCTCTAGAGTGCCCTTCTGATTCAACGAAAAACGTCATGCGAATAAGTGCACATGTTATTGGGACTACCCCAGTCGGTTTATTTATGCTATAATGTCTACAAGATGATGAAGTTATAGTTTTTCTTGCAGGGTGTAAATTTGTCCATGTAATAAATTAAAAGTTACAAAGTGAATATCTCAGTGATCGCAAAGCTGATCTGTTTCAAATTTTGAACACAATGGTCAGATATACCAAATGTCGAAGACCGCCAAATCTCTAACGCCTAATTAAATTGAAAGACACAACAGAATCGATGGAAGTTACGATAGGTAATTAACATGTAATAAATCGTAAATTAGTTTGTATCATGCGGACAGATGTATAAATTAAATTGTCACATTTGACGAGCATAAATACAATGAATACAAAACATGTAAATGTATAAAATCTTGTCTTGAGATCAACTTTAAACTGATTTAATTATTTCTTGGAATTATATTAAATTTGCATATAAAGACACGATATTCTAGGCTAATACAAATTTTATATCAACAAGAAGTCTTGCAAAAAAACCAACAACATTTCTCTAAAATGGTTGAAATCGGTTAATCCAGCGTAAGTTAATGTTTCCTGAAGCTCACAGTACTTTCTGTTGATGTCACACCACCATTTTTATTTTACAGTCATAGACATTATTAAAGGGTAATGCATTGGTTGTACACACAACTCACAATAGCATTTAACGTGGGGGTTTTGTTTTAATATGTTTGTGAAGTTTAAAATAAGGACAATGCTTATTTGTCTTCTGGTACAATAAGGTTTATTGTTACCTTGGCACTTCTTAATCACAGTGAGCCTAACGTAACTGCTGATAAGATTATCACGTCATCAGTTTTGGTTTGGTAGGTGTCTGCTTATTCTGTTGAGCACGGTATATTTATTAAAAACAGAACGAGAGATTCGAGTGAATTCTACTTTATATGCGGATGTGACATCTGTTTAATATTTACAAACTTTAGTTTATAACGAACGATATATTAACACATTTTGCTTTATTTATAAGATAAACAACATGGTCACCGCCATCAAAATATTATAGGAAATATTATAGGAAATATAAAGAATCTACAATGTCTGGCATTCCCCTTTAACTAAACAGGGAAGCCAGTTGACCAACTGACGGCTAGAACCCGCGAGCCTATACTAATTAAGTGATTAATTACGTGAAATGTTTCAATTAATATAAAACCTACCATAACCTGTCATGTGCAGTAGGTGATACATATACTGTCAGGCTATCTTATACCTCTCTTTTATAAGCTTGTCAACTTTTAGTTACACGGCGAGAACTTGTATTTCACATTTCAAAAATGAACTGAAATGTGGTTTAACCTATTTTCTATGGACACGCGCCATATAGTGTTCCATGAGGCGAAGTTTTACCCTGACAGCGGCACTGCTGGCTACTCTTACTTTGAGATCCAATTCTCAGTGAATCTTTAAAGTCCTGGGCGTCTTTCTGTGTCATGTCCCCCGCTCTACACCACTGACGAGGAGAAGGCAGATTGGAAAATCCCAAGGATATATTTCGGACAATACCGGGATCGAATCCAGAACCGCATGGTTAGTGAGTCTGACCATATTCTCCGAAACAAACCACAATTTAAATACGTTTCTTTCCTTTCCCTACAAATTGCGAGATACACCTCTTTTAATGCTTATATATTAAAATTATTCTTGAATTTGTTTGCTGAGGGGACTGGTGGCCTTAGTCCTTCACTCTCATTATACGCTTTTCATTTACCTAGCGAATGATGTAATGAATTCAGGAACAAAAGTTAAGCTGACCTTGTTTTGACAATATCAGACTATTTTCTTGACAGTTGTATGTGTGGAATTGGATTTTGTGATTGTTGATCGCATTAACCAGACAGTTTATAGATCATACAATATGATTATAGACAAATATACTTGGTAATCAGATCGTTTATCGCTTGTATGTCGTAAGTCATATATTTTCCAGATAGCATCATACAATCCTGCGCCAATAAATCATCCGACGATCAGATTATAAACAGATTTGAATCCCATCTGCGGTTCAACGGATAATGGATAATCCCGACTTTGTTTATTATCGTAACAACGGTAACAGTGACAGTCGAGGCTATATACAGTGTTATTGAAATGAACATTTTCCGGCCCAGAGTGAAGTAATTTGACTGAAGTTTTCAGCATATTATTTCCTTTACATTATCTATTTTAACTAATCTAGCGAAAACTACCTAATCTCCAATAATGACGCTTTAATTGATATATTCTGGTATCTTACGGCTAATTTTATTTTATCATTACAGATCAGTAATTAAAGCTGATTATCCTAAAGACACAGTTATAGTACATCAATTGGGATCTGGTCCCTACTGTCCTAGTATTTCACCATTTGTTATTAAACTTGAAACTTATCTCAGAATGAACAAAATACCTTATAAGGTAAGTTTAATAATATATACCCTTTATAAAACAAATCACCTTATACAACAAGTTTAATACACCATACCCGAAAGTCACGATTCTGTATTTGAGCGCCAGAATAGTAATGTCTGTACGTATCCCTGTCAGGGACGTAACTAGCTCAGAGCAACGAGGGGGCAGGAAGTGTTCTCAGGGGGTGCTGTAATATTGACGGACAATGTATATCTATTGATTTATGGTCGATAATTTTTTCACAAGGGGGGCGAAAACTGCCCCCCCCCCTCTAGTTATGGGCCTGACTCCTGTAGCAGTTTTAACTGGTTCTAAGCGAGTGTCTTTGTT
Source organism: Patella vulgata (assembly GCF_932274485.2). Lineage (NCBI taxonomy): Eukaryota > Metazoa > Mollusca > Gastropoda > Patellidae > Patella > Patella vulgata. The sequence continues at coordinate 67,964,827 of NC_065879.2, read as the reverse complement.
TTGTTGTTTGGTGATAAACGAGTGGTTTTTGAATCAATAAATATCCAAAAAACAAATCTCCAATAACAATGTATAATTGCTGAAACGTGACCGACCAAGTACGTAAGATGGGTAAACACATTCATTAGCGGTTGGGTTGGTTTCATAAACTGGATTGTGAATTAAAAAAAAACACATTTAAGTTGGATCATTACGATGAATAGAAAGATTACAATATACTAATAAACCAATGGAAATTCCTTTAAGCGAGATTATTACCGGTCTAAAACTCAACCTTAAAGGGGATGGTCCATCTATTAATATATTCTAACAATAGTTAGATAACAAGGATATTGTGTTTTTGAAATTGTATAATGTTTTATGTCTCAAACCTGCGTTAAGAATTTGCTGACGTTAGGCGCGCTTCAACTTTAATAGATAAAACTGGTGTTCGTTTTTATAATAATTTATTGTTAATGATTTTAATATCAGCTTTTTGTATAGCAGTAACTGATTTTGTTATGTGTTGTGTTTTTAGAATATAAACTGTTACGAATTCTGCTACTCTATGTTTTTTTTAGACTATAGATTGTTACTGATTTGATAATTGATGTATATTTCAGAATGTATACGATAGAGTTATGAGTAGTAAAGGCAAGACACCCTGGATACAGTATAATGATGACGTCATACCTGATTCTCATTTTATCATAGGATATTTAAAAAATAAATTTAATATAAAAATTAACGATAAACTGACGCCAGAACAAAAGGCTGTTGGGGCTTCTTTTACACATCTTGTAGAAGATCATCTTTACTGGTAAGTAGAGACTATATGATGTCAATTTCCTTTGATCTTTGGAATATCGTCTGTATGGAGGAGAAATTGCGGTGTTGAGGTTCATTTTCTTAACACATGTATATGTTATAAACTTTAAAATGTATGGTCAGGAATGGGGGAGGCTGATCGTTTATGCCTTGATGCTTCAAAGGGGTGGTACATCTGTTCTCTCTTGTATTCTTTTTCCTGGTATTTCGAGTTTATCGTTCTCTGACATAATCCCGGACTACAGGTGTTGATGCTGCATACGTGACAGCAGTAAACAGAAACAACATCCGCTGTTTTCAGGGCAAGATCTAATGCCAAGTCTACAAGTAATTCAATTTGTCGAATTGCAGAGGACAGATAAATGTACGAACTATGGAAATTATAACTCTATTGGATCAATCTCGTCCTAGCATTTCAGAAAATTAATTATCCATCTCTAATTTACTTGGAGTGGCATTTATGAACATATTTCCTATTTTTTTCCCAGGGGTTTATTATTATGGAGAGCTGTTTATGACAAAAATAAAACTATTTTTCGTATGGTCGGGTTGAATTCTATCATACTGTGGATATTTGAGAGAAAGGCTCGATCTGTCTGTCACGCCCAGGGCCAGGGTCGTCACACACGAACGGAGACTATTCAACTAATAGAGGATGACCTTAGATTTATATCTGATTTTATAGGTAAATTTATAGATTCATTAATATGTTTCATTTCTACCCCATTTGCGCCAGCCAGTGTCAAGGTAACTGCCATGGTGTTATTTTTGCCTAGGTTTTGTTTGCGATGATTATATAATATTATATACTATTTGTCACTGGAGCCAAGATATGGGTCACTAATTAAGAGGTACTGAGATTTTCCAGTAAGACGTATGTGGGGGGGGGGGGGCAATGTACTCGTTAGTGTGCACTTAAAACAACCCTTATTAGCTGACATTCAATGAAAAGGGGGGTAAAACGCCGATATCCAGAAAAATTTCCCACATTGGTGATGGTGCAGTAGTGTGAGATAAGCCGTCACCAGACTAGAAAATGCCAATGATTTTCTGAGGCCGGGAGTGTAAGACCCCACTGTGTCACTGTGGATAACTTTCGGTAATGGTCGTATATTACATTATATTAATGGTCGTTATTGACAGGGAATAAGAAGTATTTTCTAGGAGATAATCCCACAGAAACAGATTGTGCTATATTTGGTCAGCTGTGTCAGTTTGTTTGGCAGACACCTGATTCACCAATGGAAACATCTATTAGAGGTAAGTTTAAAAATATTGTCATAATATACAGTGAAAGGGGGTTTAACGTTCGGTAGACAATTTATGAATATCATTGTCAGACTAACATACGATAATTTATAATTTCCTGGGGCCTCTTTCACGAAATTTTAACTAAGATAAAATCCAAATTTTAGTAATTTGATTGGATAATATTCGATTGATTTTAGTGATTAGCCAATCAAAATTGAAGTATCTACTAAAATTTGGATTTTATCTTTAATTAAAATTTCGTGAAACAGGGTTCTGGGATTATAATTTTATTTTATACTTCGAATTACACTCTCCAATATTATTCATTTACTTGCACCCCAATGTGTACACGGGTGGCCAAATTCTTTGCGATAATGAACAAGCATTCATCCAGGAATTTTTGCCGGAGGGGGTTTGCCCGGTACCTGAGGCATTGTATCTTTGGAAGGTGGGTGCCCCCCCCCCCCCCGCCCGGCCTTGAAAATGTTTGAGAAATACATGGTCTCTATCGTCATTTTGGCATATATAATACTACACACTGAGCTTTTAAAACAGACCGTGAGAATCTTCTCATGAAAAGTGTTGTTTTACAAATTTTTTTATGTAGGATAAAATTCCAACTCGACCCGTCACCACAGTGTTAATAAACCCTGGGAGATATCGCTGTTTATACCCATGTAGATGATTTGGGGTCAATTTTGACGATTTGGTCTAAATATTACCCCTTTATATTGATGTCCGATTCTTTTACAAATATGTTTTTTTTTTAAATTTCAGAGAAATACACAAATTTAATTGATTACTGTGAAAGAATAAAGAGTAGATATTGGCCAGATTGGGACGAACTCATCACTCGTGGCAACAATAACAATAAGAAGTGAAACAACATAAAAACTAAAAAGGGTGAATTTGAATATTGAATAAATCTGCAAAGGTTAAAACATTAATCAGTCAGTCCGACTGACAAAATATGAGAAAATTCAAGGTTGATAACCTTGGGATTAGCATGACATTAAATAAAAATAATTATATGTGTGATAAACGATAACAATTCACAGTGCAACCAGTCTGCGGAACCAAATGAGTTGAACCCCCGGAAGCCACGATTCATTGTGTAGATTTGATCGCATCTCCAATGAAAATAACAGACCAGATTAACCTAACCAGCTTTTTTACCTAAATCATAGAGGCTAAAACAAAGCGGTTTAGACCTAGATCAAAGGGGGTTTAGTCATAAATCAAAGCGGCTGAGTCCTAAATCAAAGGAGTTTTTACCTGCTTTAAAACTCGAAAGGAATTGTTATTGACGTAAAATAAAATCTAATTTTATTTAAATACTACAGTAGGAAAATAACAATTTACAAACAAAACGAGGTTACTGACAAACATAAAAAATAAACGCCAAAGATGTTAAGCGAATCAGTTGACAAAATCTATTTCAACTACTTAAATATATTTACATATTTACAAGACTGATCATCTTTCTCTGTTAAGCAAAGTTACATCTTAGACACCAAAGTTAGATGGAATAAATTATGAAATTATTTACAAATGAAACTGGAAATAGTTGCCAATATGTCCATATTACAATAAAAAGTGGTAATATTATTTTGTTAGTTCTACTAAATGGAGTTTACGAAAACTCAAATGTTAATCCTTTATGACGGTTTCCACTTAACAAACATTGGTTTGAACTGGACATTATTACAATCTGATTAAAACTCAGATCCTATTTAGTTTCATTTTTTATAGTTCAAAATTTCGTTTTACTTGTCCTTACTACACTAGGATCTGGAAGAGTTGGTATATTTCCGGTGTTCTGGTCGAAGTGACGAATTAGCCAATGAAACGGTCTGTTACGGCGAGTTCTTGACGTGCGATGCACGGAACTGTGGGTAAACCACTAGAAACGTCAACGTCAGACGTCATAGGGTCAAAAGTCGCTCGTACGACCCCTGATGCGACCTTCTAGTACAACTAGTGTAAGCCATCCAAAGTATAAAAAAAACGAAACGAAATATGAATCTGTATTGTAATCAGATTGAAATTATTAGAGGTAAAAGTCTATTATACTCTTTCTTGAAATGTTTTTCTAATTGTCTTAAAAATAAAAGACATTAGGAATTGTTCACGATGCCATAATCATATATATGAATATCCCGATAACCACACTGAATAAAGACGGCAGAGTATTTATGGAATCGGCTGTTGTACACGGCGAGGCGAAACCATCCACGTTCTTACAAACGTCACACCATGGCATTCCCAAACTTGTGTATACGTAACGCACATATTCGTCATTAGCAGTCACGTGCCAGGTGGCACCAATCAGCTGTAGGTTGTGATTCTGAATAACTGTTTTGGACTTGTATCGACACCTGAGGAAAAATATAGTTATATATTAAGAACTTTTTTTATATTCAGCCTTAATGTCGATCTGGACCTAATTCGTTGGCAATACAATTTGCGATTCAAATTCCCTATACTGATATTTTTTTGCACTCTGTCGGACTCTACACAGTACTGAGCACGGTTGCTTTGGCATATAAAAACCGATGCTATTGTTATTACATTCTAGTAACACATTCAAACTATATTAAACAGAATTCGTACAACAGGCATCTGAGACTTACCTCCCTTTAAACAAATAACTACAGTTTCTGTTGGCATAAGCGGCGATCTCAGACGGATGGAGGACATAGTCTTGTTCAAATAGAAGATAATGGTAGGTGTGTGGTTTAGAATCCGGCGGCGCGGGACCAACATAAGGGGCCACAGTCTGTCCCTTAGTGACATTTCCGTCATAGATATTAACTACAAGCCAATGTAGAAAGGGTTCTGTTTTATCCCCAAACTGTGGAAATGGTACGTCACCATCCAACACCATTAACGTTAATAATTTATCTGAAAAATAAAATCTTTCTTGTTGAGATCAATCCTTTGTCATAGTAATATTCCATTCATTACAATAATATCTATTTTTCATATTGTAAGAATAGCTAAACACGAACCAATTTAATAATTTTATTAGGGTGTTGAACGTTGTTAAGATTGGCAGTATCATCCACAGTCTTTGTTATTGCAAACACGACTTATTGGTCAATTTAAATCGACATTGATGTTGTTATCTTAAGGCGAAAATATGGGCTTCTGATATCCCTTATTTAATACAAAATGAAAATTGTAAAATTGCCACGCGAATCGCGTGCCAAAATGCTTTAGAGTGCCATTTCTAATGAAACGAGTCGGTGAACGAGTCTCAACACACCCCACATTACTGCCGGTGTACGCTAGAATAACCAGACGCCAAAAACTGTCATTCATCGCATATTTAGCCGAACAGATTAGAAATTACAGTAAAACAGAAACGATTGAATGGAAATCAGTTTAAATACATTCCTTTATGCGTTGCGACCCATTTATGTGCATTTCTAGGTATCAAAGAATACAGATTTAGCTCCTTATATTGCCTTATTTGACAGAACAGAAATAGATATTGAAATTGATTACTCGTGATGGGTATCATTAAACGCATCATTTACTTGCTAACATATAATTTTTGTCAGTTGCACTTAGATTTACAGTGACCAACCTTTAAAATCCCTGTTTATATTTGGAAATGCTGTTGCCATAGAAAGGGTTACCATGGGGGAAACATCACTACGCATATACGCTGCTTGTATATGCCCGTTACCAAGTGGATTGAGGGAAAACGTGGCTGCCCTGAAATAAAAAAAACAAAACATGTTATCAAATTGAAAGGACATATCTATCACCATGACGATTATCAAACTCCATTACCAGAAGTATGTACTAAAGATATATTTTTTGTTGAAAGCGGTGTTAAATACAATTTTTTATGCAAGAGTTTAGACATGTTTGATGATTTTATTTGAAAGACTTTGTAATTTCACGCGCACGCGTTAAACCACTAGACCACCCAATCCCGCTTATTTGAAAAAAAAAACCCTTAATCGTTTGAAATGTATTTTCCAACCTAACATTCTTGTAGGTTGTGACCAGATACCGACGACACCAGTGACAATATATGACAATCAAGTTAGGCGGACTATGACGTTTATTTCCGGGTCAAAATGAATATAGTTCAAATCTTTTTAAGAACAGAACAACGATGATTCAAACAATTTGTTGTAATTTTATTTTTTCCTTTTATTTTATCAATAAAAAATAATAATAATAGAAACTTACGGATACTCATAGACTGAACAACAAGAGTTGAAGGTCACAGCAGGAGAGGTAAAGGTCACGTTAATATAAACACTTAAATCATGATGTGCACTTTCTTGTGCTTCTGGTAAGAACTCTAACTGATGGCTTTTGAAAGCTGAAAAAATATGGTTTAGTATTTAAGAAGTCTTAGTATAATTTTAAAATGTTGAAGAATTGTTTTCCAGACAATTTATTATTATTATGTGGCCCCATATCTCGACTTAAAAGGGTTTTAGTCGGAATTGAATTGAAATTGAAATGTTGTTTAACATTTCTACACCGATTGTGCTAAAGAAGATGGGGATACGCCATACAGTGTGTTATGAAGGAAATTTAGCCCGGACGGCGGCACTATGACATACCCTTGGCGGTTGGAATTCGATATAAGAGTAGGCCATAGTGCCGATGCCCGGGCAAATTTCCCTCATAGCACACTGTATGACGCATGCCTGTCTTCATTATCCCGGTCGGAGCAGAACAGTAGGATGTTAAACCCTACAAACAGACACAAACCTTCACTGACGAAATATGGACACGTGTTCATATAACCTGTTGTCTTTTTACGTTCAGCAGCATACGGATCACCAGTTACTTGTATCCAGTTTAAAGCTAAAGGTCCTGAAGTAACAAAACAGATCTGTAAACATGGTTACTACCAGTGGAATAACCATTCTGCGAGTGGGGCATTGGGTTATCCCCTGACTCACCTACGCTATGAGTTAACGCTCTGTGAGTTTACAAGATAAAGATCGTCAGACCGCCCAACCCCACCACCTCCACATAAAAAATGTTATAGGCCAAGGAATGGCATAATTTAACATTGAAATCAATGGGCAAGATGATTACTAGTCTGATCCCTGGTTTATTTAGAGTTACTTCCCTTACTCCGATCCGTCAAAGAATTTCAATTATTCGTTTATTCATAGCCTGTATTGTGTGACTCTGATAAAGAATGTAACCAACCATCTAGTGCAGTGATTCCCGACTGGGATCCAAGTGGAACCCCGGGTTAATTTAGGGGGGGGGGGGCGTTCCAAGACGAGCTGACCCGTGTGATTTGTATTTTTGATGGCTTAATGGCTTTTCCTCGGGTTGATTGTTTTTGCGATGGTGTAACGTGTAGAGGGGTCTACAGCGACCCTGGCGTGATTTGTGAGTTTAGTCGGTTGCTGCAAGTGACGTCAGTCAGATCAGAGAGACTTACCATGGAAACCTCAGCTCATCCATGGGTCTCCCTCAAGACGATAGGTCATCCCCCAGTCACGCTCATTGTCCCATTGACTGTTTTTGGCTGAATGCATCAACAATAGTATGTAATAGTCAAAATTTCTTGGTTACAGAACATGAATATGGCTATGTGACGTATTGAACGTCAATACATAACTGACGTGAATGAGAAGTATGGGTCTCGCTCGAAAGGAGGTGAACGAAGGTAAAAAAAAAAAGATTGGGAAACAATGAGTAAGGAAAATAGATTTAACCCCAAAGGTGTAGCCTATTGTCTGTTCCAGTAGGTTGAAAATCGGGAAAGAAGTAAATATATTTTTCTCATTTTGTCCTACTCTGTCGCCCTGTGACTTGTACAATTCATTATTCTGGTCTCGGTCATCTTAACTTCTTACCTCCCCTGGGAGTCCATTTCTCAGCAGCATGTATATTATCCTGTAAGATTTAACTCTCTATACAATACCAGTACCTAATTATAAATTGTTATAAATCGATATAAGATTGATCTACAGTACTTGATAGTGTTACCTGTTAAATTAAACTGTCTGTCAAATTCGGCAAGATCAAAAGCTGACGACCTCTGATATAGAATGTTTCTCCAGTCCGGGGTTATTCTTAAATATCCAGACTGTTTGAATAACATGAATAGATAGGGATTGCGATTTCTTGTCGGGTTCATTGGACCTTCATAAGACAGAATAACCTGGAATTACAAAATAATAATGCACCAAACTACAAGCAATATATTCTGAACTGAAGGATAATATTGCGTCTTGACATTATTGTGAATAGGATAGTGACAATAAATTATTGCGACTAGAATAATTCAAATACCAAGCCCTATGTAAGATCATATTATTATTTGAAGTGCATTAACACATATGAGAGCCTGCGGGTTCTCTAAGACCTATGGCTATGAGATCAGATCTTGACTTACTTCCCCATTTGAAACATCTGATCCAGGAATATTGATGATGAAAGATTTAATAAACATATAGCCCACATCGTAGAATATCAAAGTATATAGATCGCCTTCATCATAATCCCACCGATACATAGGGGCAGTACGCAACTGCCATGGTGTGTAAGCATTACTAGATAGCGGGTCCAGAGTTATTGCCCTGTCTTCTGTTGTTTCAAAATCATTTTCACAAGCGAAATAGGAACCTGAAAATAAATATTAATCCAGTTTCAGTGATAGGAATTGAACCCATACATATGAATTTTGTATTTATTTAAATGGTATCCGTGGAAACATTTTGGTTAGAGATGTAAATCAAACAACACAAATAAATAGCCTAATTATTAGTACTTTGATCATTTCAGTTTAAAATACGGAGCGGTTCAGAATTTTGGTCTAATGTTCTAGTGTAATGAGTGATAATCACACGCCACCAGCACGCGACTATGATAAATAGCTTTTTTTTCTCACAGATTTCTCCAGATTCATTGAATAAAAATAGAAAATGAAATGAACAAGATCTTTTTGAATTGTTTCAAAATTGGTCTGTCAATTTAACGTTGCTCCTTTGTCTCTCTTTTGGGTTACATTACAAAGAAACCGTTACCAGTTATTATCTCCCTATTGACTTCAATATTAAATCCATAACTTTTCTTGTCTACGAGGGGGGTTGGATGGTTGAATGGTTAGCGTGCGCGCGCTGTATCATAAAGTCTGTCATTGAGTCGACTGGCGTGGTTTCGAATCCCCGGTTGTACGTGACAAGGAGTAGGGTCGCCTGTCCAACCTCGTGGGTTTTCTCCGGGTCCTCCGGTTTCCTCCCACTGCTAAAGACCCCTATGCAAGCGAATTATTGAAATAAATTTAACCATATGTTAGTCCCGAAATGACCTAGTTTGTGTCGAGTGGACGTTAAACCCCATCTCTCTCTCTCTCTCTCTCTCTCTTGTCTACGATACTGTATAGAACATGACATTAATCGTTATAAACACACCGCTTCGATTATTTGGTAGGCCTCGTCAAATGAATCTAAGGACAGTGATGTCATTTTAGTATGCGATTTCCATGATTCATGAATGTTTACTTCTTGATTCGTCGGCCTCAAAATTATGAATATTCCAACACTCTTATGTCATTCTAGACCAAAAAGTCAATGGAAAATGCAATGCGAAAGGGGTGGGGAGATTGCTACATACCATGAAATTAGGGAGGTAATTGTTATTCGGAGTCCATTGGTGTCACGCAATAAAATGTTATATATTTCCTATTATTACTGGCACTTTTAAGGCATTGTTAAACATATCATTTCTTACCCGATTCCTGTGAATATGTAACTTCTATGAATCTATCCAAGGCAGCGTCATCAAACACACCATTACTGTAAACCCTTGATATTAGGCTATCTGTAACACGTGGTCGGGGATTAAAGCAATCAGCTATGTATAACGAGTCATCATCACATCGTGAAGGGTATTCTTCACCAAACCAGAAGAGTGACCTATCTTTAGCTTGCTGTCCAATAGACTCCAGGCATTTCTCTATGTTAGATTTTCGTTTTAACTCCGCACATGGAGAATCCTCGAATCCTATTAAAAATAAGGTAATGATAAGGTATAAATATTAGTAGTGTTCAATTTTAGGATCACAAAATTTGAACTTCAAAAGCGAGATTGAAAAATGCAGAAGTTCGTTTTGACACTAAAAAGCCTTTTCTTTACAGTCCAAACCATTGGACCTACATAGGAACTTAATCAACTGTTTTCGAGCGCATCCATCTTAAACATCACAAATCTAATGTTGGGCAGGGGCGGATTGGGGCCGGAAAGCGGCCCGGGCTCCCGTGTCGGAGCGGCCCCTTTTACTGACCGCGGCTCTCCCCCAGGAAAATTTTGAAAAATGAACCCCAAATATGCGATTTGGTGGCATATCTGATTATAATCTCTGTCAAATAATATATCTCATAAATCGATTAATTTAGGTCAAAACCCCGACCTGGGCCCTTATTCACGAAAACTTAAACTAAGATAAAATCGAAATTTTAAGAAATACTGCAATTCGATTGGCTGACCAGTAAAATCAATTTGCATATATCCAATGAAGTTGCAGTAGTTCTTAAAATTTCGGTTGTAACATAGTTTTCGTGAATAAGGGCCCAGCAGCAAGTAATTTACAACCATCAACCTGTAAAATTATCATATCGTCATATTATTAATGGGGCGACAGTGTCGGGTGAATCCGATGAAATTTTCGGATGAAATTCGGAATCCCCATTGTAGGATTCCGAATTCCGGCCCACTTCCAGCACACCCGGCCTAGAAAGTCTATTATACTAGCCCATTCCAGACTCCAGTGATGGCGTGGCGGCCCGTTAAAGCCACCGGCTAGATACAACATGATCAGCATCGCTCCATGGCCGGGACAATACCCCCCCCCCCCCATATAATGTTCAACAGAAAAAGTTTTTTTAGAGAAATTGGACAAAAAAATGACACGAAAAATGAAATGAAATGAAATGGGGTTTAATGTTCTACAGTTCTGCCCGACTGGGCTATAGGACGGGCATACACCATACAGTGAGCTATGAGTGAAATTGTCTAGGGCTATTTTACGTGCACGTCAATGTCTACACGGGACCTCGGTTTATCGTCCCATCGGAACGACTGGACAGCCGTCTGCACCACTGACAACGGAAAACCACGCTGGAAAATCCCGATTAACTGCCTCGGCCAACACCGGGAGCAAACCCGCGACCTCGAGACTAGGCAGCCAACGTCTCACCCACTTAGCCGCCATGGCTCCCTTCCGGGCACGAGAAATGTTTGATAATCGTGATGGGTATATCCTAATGTAACTAGCTTATGCACATGTTTAATATTTGTGTAATACTATGGTTCTTGCGACCATTGTATCTTTAACTAATTATTTGGTTCACACTTTCTATAGAGTCAAATTACACGTACTTAATGAATTGAGTGATATATTTATACATAAAAAACAGTGATATTTTGGTAAAATCCTTACCGTTACCAAAATATCCATCAAATGTTATCCCCCCCCCCCCCCGCCCCTCCCCAGCGCCCCGTTTTTTTGAGAATGGGGATATTTATTCCATTTTTGGGAAGGAGATTAACGCGAAGGCCAGTCTATGACGTACAGAAATTAGAGGGTTATAAAAGAGGGTGTTGAGCGAAATTCACCAGAGTTTACCCAAATGTTACGAGCAGCTATCACCTATGCTTTATTGAGAACGAGGACCATCGAAGCCAAACAGTTTAATAATAAAGTTTTAGAGACGAACTAACCTTTGGTTTTATGTACGATCACAAATGAAACACAACAAGGAAGTCCGATAATACTACATTTGGCGATGTTACCAATTCTTTGAACATGCCGTAAATACACGACTATAAACGGCACCGAAACTATGTGAGGAGAACATTGACTTTTTTATGGGCCTCCCAGCCTACCATACTCGTAGACTCTTTCTCAGTTCATCCCTGCTTAAAGTTGCAATTTCATATTTTTAAGTTATATTTTTAAAATTTATTAAAATAAAGCCTTAAAATAGATGGTATCTATAAACAGTCCCACCTTGTTAAAGAGTAATCCTATTAATCCTATAATTCACTATTGCCAGTTGAGAAATTGGCAAAAATATCATTTTCATCGACAAATTCAAACGTTTGAAGTTAGCTACTCCATGGTGGAGAATAGAAAACAAGAGAGGTAATTGGGAGGTAATTGTGTTATTATTTCCGGTGTAAATGAGTTTTATGTGTGAGAATGACACCTATGATCGTATAATAGTGAGTTGACAACCTATTAAGCAAAAGATATAGAAATAATTATGTTTTGACTTTCTTAGAAAATATGAAATTGTAACTTTAAAACATAAGATGCGATATCAACCGTGAAATTTATTACTGGGCGACAAGTCGAGTCGCATCCTAGATATAAACATAACTGGATTAATAATTTTTGCGACATTTTCATAATACTGTTTGTTATAATCGGTTCAATTCGGGACATGGTGTAGAGGTTATTTGACGATTTACACAAGTAAGTGTGTGTTTTCTTGAGTCTCTATTTAATAGTCGTGACAAAGTGAATAACACGACTGCCCATCAAATTTTTTAGGATGTGACCAACGTCAGAAAAAACATTCATCCACGTAGATTAGTTTGTAGTTAAGATTTTTTTTGTACATGTGAAAATAATACTGAAATAATTGTTTCGCGCATTACAAAACATTTACCATGACATAAAACGTGAAAGAACGATCTTTGGAATTAGCCAGGGGTCCGTTCTTAATCCTTAATTGTTTGTTTTTACTATGAATAACGATTGTCACCAACTGTCCGGTCAATATCTCAACGGTCCATCTGACATGGTTTATTCAGGTAATATCGAATATGTGTCACCCTAATTTCCGGGGTAAGATTTCCAAAATGATGTTAGGTAATAGAGAGTGCATCTTACGCTTATCTTTTTTGTATCAACTATCTCGCCATTTGTCTTTTTTGTATCAAATATCTCACCGCTTGTCTGTTTTGAAATCAGATATATCAGTACTTGTATCAAATATATCAATACGTCTTTTTTCATATCAAATATCTCAGCAGTTGTCCTTTTTGATATCAAAGGGTGCATCTTATTCTTGTTTTATATCAAAAATATCACCTCGTGTCTTTCTTACATCAAATATATCAATATTTGTTTTCGAATCAAATATACCAGTCATTTTTTTGTTATCAAATATATCAGCACATGACATGTCTTTTTTATATTATATCAACACTTGTCTGTTTTATATCAAATATATCAACACTTATCTGTTTTATATCAAACATATCAAACACTTGTCCTTTTTTGATATCAAATTATATCAACACTTGTCCGTTTTTGATATTAAATATTTAACAACACTAAGATTTGTCCATTGTTTCATCAAATATATCAACACACGATACATTAGAGACCTTGGTTTTATACTATATCAACCTATGATATGATGATATCAAAGAAGATATTAATTGGATTATATATTCGAGACACTAATGTGAAATACCCTTCACACAAAGTAATATAAACAGTAGCTAAAGCAAAGTTCAAGGTACTCGATTGTCTGTTCTTGTCATGCTCAAACACTTCAAAAGAATTGAAACATAATTGGAAAAATAGTTCATACCTAGGTCCAAAAAGAAGACTATTTCTTTTGCAAAAGAAAAGATAATAATGAATATTTCACACGTTTAGGGATGTGAATAAAGAAATTTCTATGGGTGGATATAAAACAAAACTGGTGTGGTTATTATAGTTTGAACTTAGACGTCATCGGGCTAACAATATCACCAAGTGTGAATTTTAATAAACTTTTGAGCTAAACCTATCCATTTTAGATAAATATGTTGTAACTCGAGAAAATGTGGAAATAGTATATGTTGTATAAAAACATCAAGCAAAATATAATAAACGAAGAATGGTATATGATATTTTTTGCAGATGGTTATGTGTGCCGGGCTATACGAGGTTCTGTTATTCTGTTCACACAAGGGACTTTTCGTATTACCGTTCTAAATACACGTGCCTCTATTACCGATTTACATTAAGTTTAAAAACCTTAATTGTAATTTCTAATCAGTTTTATTCGTCGAATTAAGTAGGATTTCCAAATTGAATGACAGTCGCTCGCGCCTGGTTAGTCCAGTCTACATCAGAAGTACGGTTTGACATTTCACTTACGCACTGACGTTTAGTCTCGTTCATTAAGGCTCCTCATTTCAAATCGCGATTGCGGGCATAGGGTATACGTCGACGTGTACGGGTTTTAAAGAGAGAGAGGAAGACAGAGAGAGAGAGAGAGAGAGAGAGAGGGGGGGGTGAGGTTTAACGTCCACTCGACACAAACTAGGTCACTTCGGGACTAACACATGGTTCAATTTTATTTCAATAATTCGCTTGCGCGTAGAGGTCTTTAGCTATGGGAGGAAACCGGGGGACCTGGAGAAAACCCACGAAGTTGGACAGGCGACCCTACTCCTTGTCACGTATAAACGGGGAATCGAAACCCGGCCAGTTGACTCAATGACAGACCGTATGATACAGCGCGCTAACCACTCGGCCATCCAAACCTCCATACGGGTTTTAAAATTGTTCATTGTGTCTTAAATATTTGATATCAGGGGCCCACTCATGGTAAAATATGAGTTTGAGATTTAAGCCCTTTAATCCCCCATCACTCCCACCATTTCATTCCATTCCGTTTCGTTCTGTACTGTTCTGTAACTTTTTGTCTATATTAATAACCAGGCATGGTCTAGAATTTGGATAATCGTATTGTGACGCAGACGACAGCCTAATGTTTGTGGAATACCCAAATGTAACAAAGGTACATTGATCCAGTCATTGCCAGGGATTATATAACTAACAGGAAGGGGTCAGTAGGTCACGTAAGACACCGGAAGTAAGTGTCACGTCATGCTGTTTATGGGACTGCTGAATAAAGTCTAAGCATGGATTTCGAGTGGATTTATACTAATCTTAGTATGACAACTTGGACTATTTTTTTTTTTTTTTTACTTTTCAAGAGAAGCTTATTCTTCCATCTAAAATCGGCTGGACTCGGTGATAAATTTGTTACGTTGTGTCTATGTATTATAACGACAAATAGTTCACCAACAAGGTGAGAGAAATGGGCTTTTACGTCACCTCAACACAAACTAGCTGACGTCCGGGGTAGCATTTGCTAATCTTTATTCGCTGATGCACTTCGGCGTAAAGGTCCTTGACAGCAAAGTAACTAACGTTGGTGGTACATCTTTATTTCACTAATTCGCTTAAGCGTAAGAGAAATACAATAGTTTAGGGAGTCGCCCCCCCCCCCCCACACACACACACATACACACACCAAAGGAGCATAGTTATTAGCAAAACGACAAACCTCTATACACAGTTTTGGGGAATTATTTGCTAATTTGATGGTCCCGGTTTGCAGAAGACATAATAAACTCTAGGTTGAAGGGGGACTCGGACTGTCCATTGCCAATGGCTCTAAGAACATGTGGTGCGACATACCATGCATTGACCATAATAACCTTAGTTGATTTAAAACGACATTCCTTGGTGATTATATCTGAAAGGTCGTCACTTTAAACTTGCTATGAATGAAAAATTGTTTGGCCAGTGAAATGTCAGATCATGACTTCAGCAAATTTTGACAAGTCTGTTTTAAGTAGAAGGTAATTAAGTTGAATAAAAACACGGAGCGATTAGGGTGCGATAGATCTATAAGCACGTGGTTGCATGTTCAGTTCGCACTCTGATAAGTTGCTTGACTGCCGCCTGACCTGTTGGTATTAGTTTTCCGCCCAAGGGCGAGTTTTATAGTGTAGTGCCGGACCAATTCACACATGTTGAATTATTATAATTGTGTGTCAGATTTGGCGAGAAATTATTCCATGGCAAACAAAGAAAAATCACAGTGAAAAATAGACGGTAGGGTCTCCAATAGCGTTAGAACAGAGGTGGGGGTAGGGCGGTATTTTCATAGTCCAATCAGACACCTTTCTGAAAGGAACTATATTGGTACCGGTGTTGCGGGTTGTCACCATACTCAGTTATGCTCTGAGAGAGAGATAGAGAGAGAAGAGAGAGAGAGAGAGAGGGAGAGTTTAATGTCTACTCGACACAAACTAGGTCATTTCGGGACTAACACACGGTTCAATTTTATTTCAATAAATTCGCTTGCGCGTAGGGGTATGTAACAGTGGGAGGACCCGGAGAAAACCCACGAGGTTGGACAGGCGACCCTACCCAATGTCACGTACAACCGGGGAATCGAAACCACGCCAGTTGACTCAGTGACATACCTTCTGCTACAGCGCGCACGTGCTTACCATTCGGCCATCCAACCCCCCTTGGATAAAGTGTACACTACAGCTACGGCCCGCGCCAGGGTCATCCGGGCTGTGAGACAAGAAACTTGGCGAGGGGATCGGAGTCTTTTGAAATATACATGGTCTCTAGCGTCATTTGGCGTTTATCTGCATGGGTAATTGGCGGTCGCTTTGCTAAACCACACTTGTCGGGAAAAAGTCCGCAATGAGCACGAATATCGAAAAGCATCGAGATTTTTAGCGCCTAACGAAATGAAGACGAAAGTAAAAGATTCGATTTCAGTTTCGTTTATAATGATCGGATACAGTCAGTCTACCTAGAGTAAACGATAACCGCGTGCATGATCACTGGCGGCAGAGCGCAACACTGGGGCGCTCACTATCCTTGTAGAGTTTTACAAGCCCGGGCTATACGCCCTGATTATTTGCCGGGCCCGGATACCCCGACGGCGACGAGAGTGTGGTTAAATAGCTTATAGTTTTTAATTCATTAATTTTTCCAAGAAATTAACTAATAGAACCCGATTATAATCCTACCCACGCCACTGGGTACCCACATTCAGAAAAAAACACTGGTTTTCTCTTACTTTACAATCAAGTAATTTTATTAATTTATACCAGCACTTTTTCTTAAAACATTACTTGGCATACCCCCGGTCCCCTGGACAAGTGTCCCAGCTGTTCCACCCTCTCACGGACCCAGTCTACAGCGAGCATCTAATGTCCGGTACCCGTCTTAAATATTTGATATCAGGGGCCCACTCATGGTAAAATATGAGTTTGAGATTTAAGCCCTTTAATCCCCCATCACTCCCACCATTTCATTCCATTCCGTTTCGTTCTGTACTGTTCTGTAACTTTTTGTCTATATTAATAACCAGGCATGGTCTAGAATTTGGATAATCGTATTGTGACGCAGACGACAGCCTAATGTTTGTGGAATACCCAAATGTAACAAAGGTACATTGATCCAGTCATTGCCAGGGATTATATAACTAACAGGAAGGGGTCAGTAGGTCACGTAAGACACCGGAAGTAAGTGTCACGTCATGCTGTTTATGGGACTGCTGAATAAAGTCTAAGCATGGATTTCGAGTGGATTTATACTAATCTTAGTATGACAACTTGGACTATTTTTTTTTTTTTTTTACTTTTCAAGAGAAGCTTATTCTTCCATCTAAAATCGGCTGGACTCGGTGATAAATTTGTTACGTTGTGTCTATGTATTATAACGACAAATAGTTCACCAACAAGGTGAGAGAAATGGGCTTTTACGTCACCTCAACACAAACTAGCTGACGTCCGGGGTAGCATTTGCTAATCTTTATTCGCTGATGCACTTCGGCGTAAAGGTCCTTGACAGCAAAGTAACTAACGTTGGTGGTACATCTTTATTTCACTAATTCGCTTAAGCGTAAGAGAAATACAATAGTTTAGGGAGTCGCCCCCCCCCCCCCCACACACACACACACATACACACACCAAAGGAGCATAGTTATTAGCAAAACGACAAACCTCTATACACAGTTTTGGGGAATTATTTGCTAATTTGATGGTCCCGGTTTGCAGAAGACATAATAAACTCTAGGTTGAAGGGGGACTCGGACTGTCCATTGCCAATGGCTCTAAGAACATGTGGTGCGACATACCATGCATTGACCATAATAACCTTAGTTGATTTAAAACGACATTCCTTGGTGATTATATCTGAAAGGTCGTCACTTTAAACTTGCTATGAATGAAAAATTGTTTGGCCAGTGAAATGTCAGATCATGACTTCAGCAAATTTTGACAAGTCTGTTTTAAGTAGAAGGTAATTAAGTTGAATAAAAACACGGAGCGATTAGGGTGCGATAGATCTATAAGCACGTGGTTGCATGTTCAGTTCGCACTCTGATAAGTTGCTTGACTGCCGCCTGACCTGTTGGTATTAGTTTTCCGCCCAAGGGCGAGTTTTATAGTGTAGTGCCGGACCAATTCACACATGTTGAATTATTATAATTGTGTGTCAGATTTGGCGAGAAATTATTCCATGGCAAACAAAGAAAAATCACAGTGAAAAATAGACGGTAGGGTCTCCAATAGCGTTAGAACAGAGGTGGGGGTAGGGCGGTATTTTCATAGTCCAATCAGACACCTTTCTGAAAGGAACTATATTGGTACCGGTGTTGCGGGTTGTCACCATACTCAGTTATGCTCTGAGAGAGAGATAGAGAGAGAAGAGAGAGAGAGAGAGAGGGAGAGTTTAATGTCTACTCGACACAAACTAGGTCATTTCGGGACTAACACACGGTTCAATTTTATTTCAATAAATTCGCTTGCGCGTAGGGGTATGTAACAGTGGGAGGACCCGGAGAAAACCCACGAGGTTGGACAGGCGACCCTACCCAATGTCACGTACAACCGGGGAATCGAAACCACGCCAGTTGACTCAGTGACATACCTTCTGCTACAGCGCGCACGTGCTTACCATTCGGCCATCCAACCCCCCTTGGATAAAGTGTACACTACAGCTACGGCCCGCGCCAGGGTCATCCGGGCTGTGAGACAAGAAACTTGGCGAGGGGATCGGAGTCTTTTGAAATATACATGGTCTCTAGCGTCATTTGGCGTTTATCTGCATGGGTAATTGGCGGTCGCTTTGCTAAACCACACTTGTCGGGAAAAAGTCCGCAATGAGCACGAATATCGAAAAGCATCGAGATTTTTAGCGCCTAACGAAATGAAGACGAAAGTAAAAGATTCGATTTCAGTTTCGTTTATAATGATCGGATACAGTCAGTCTACCTAGAGTAAACGATAACCGCGTGCATGATCACTGGCGGCAGAGCGCAACACTGGGGCGCTCACTATCCTTGTAGAGTTTTACAAGCCCGGGCTATACGCCCTGATTATTTGCCGGGCCCGGATACCCCGACGGCGACGAGAGTGTGGTTAAATAGCTTATAGTTTTTAATTCATTAATTTTTCCAAGAAATTAACTAATAGAACCCGATTATAATCCTACCCACGCCACTGGGTACCCACATTCAGAAAAAAACACTGGTTTTCTCTTACTTTACAATCAAGTAATTTTATTAATTTATACCAGCACTTTTTCTTAAAACATTACTTGGCATACCCCCGGTCCCCTGGACAAGTGTCCCAGCTGTTCCACCCTCTCACGGACCCAGTCTACAGCGAGCATCTAATGTCCGGTACCCGTGACACCAGATCTACAGTGTCTCTTCCAAATTAGGTATGTAACTTGGCTCAGTTTAAAGGATCTAACAATATACTTTCCCGGAGCATAAACACTCGAATGACAGGCGGTTCAAGAAAGGTTTAAAACCAAGGCTATCAAAATGTTTTAACAAATCGGTCAAATCTGATTAGCTATTGGAAGTTTATCTACCTATTCCAATTTATTGTTGCTAGGTTTCGCCCTGGCTCTTTAACCGAGGGTGCCGTTTGAAAGGATACGTCTCAAAAAATATATATTAAAACTTGATATAGAATCTGTCATTGTTTCTATTTATTGTTAGGATGATAGAGAGGTAGTTAAACTATTTCCTTTAATGTGGTTTGAGATCGTTTAACTTCCTCGTAACCACGTGAAAACGTTTTCTTACACCTAAATGTCAGGTAACTTTCAACAACATATTACAACATAGTCAGGTACATAAAAACTATATATACCAGCTAGACTACAAAGTCTAAAACACAGTTTTTACTTATAATAATGAAACAAGCTACCCTGAGTCATTACAAGTTATTGTTAATTGTTTGTGGAAGGTCAGACCAAGGAATACGTAGTTTCCCTCTTGTCTATTTCAGTTTAAGAGTGCTCGGCAAGACTGGATGAACAAGATACAAAAAACTTTATTTCTATCAATATACTATACAGTGAAAGAACTGAACATTGACAACACAATGAAGGTATGGACAGTTGACTGCAGAAAGTAAACGAACGACAAATGAAAACAAATAACCAACAAAACAAGGTCTTATGGTCTATGTGATGAACTTTAAACTTAATGTTGTTTCATTTTGGAACAGCTGAAAATGAAGGCGATTAGGGTATGATGGTGATAATAAGCCCCTGCACACTTATAATTTCATACAAATGATGTCTTCTTAAACAAAAACAATATTATGTAAAAAAAAAATATATATATTTTTAAATCTGTATTAATAATCCGACTTTTTATATGATCCACTGCTTAAAGATCTTAATTGGCACTTTCCCTCTAAAGGTATTTGTTTTCTAAACAAACAAAAATAAGAGCATAAAAAATGCGTTGGTTGCCTGATTTGATGTCTTGATTCATATCATTCATTATCCTATCCCTCGGGGTTTTCAACACCCGACAGTTTTCAAACAATCGAACCAGATAATTCTCAAATAACGACAAATGTTATCACGGTAATGTGTATTCCACAGAAATGTCTTTGACCATTAAAGACAACTCCTCTTCGACTTTAAAAAATCCCAAAAGTATTGTTTTCGCCTAGACTAGATTCGAACCCGGGGGCAGCAAATTGTTTAATGGGCGTTCCTGGGCTTATGCATGGTATTCCTTTTCTGTGAAATATAAAATTGTGTATATGAAGCATAGGTCTGTATTAGAAAACCTTTTGCGTCTTCACTTTCCTTTTAATTAGAAATATTAATGTAGAGAAACTTAGTGTTAGAAAAGAAAACAACCCTACCTTGGACTGTTTGGGCAAGAAATCCAAACGCTAACAGAAAGTCTAAAAAATCCATCACCCAGTTGAGTGAAATAATTATTTTGGACCAAAAGTCACGTTTAAACTTTAATAATGGGTGTCTTTTACCGGCCGGTTGTTCTACCTTTTAAATGGTTTGTCTTAACATGTGACACGATCACGTGATTTACAACTACATAAAATTGTTCAATTTTGTAGATGTCCTTTTTTTTCTACCCAATACAAGCTAAACAATAAACATTTGTATCAAGTAGACCCGGGCTAATTTGACACTTATTAGAACCCCATTCATAGTTCACGTTTTATCAG
This sequence comes from Patella vulgata, assembly GCF_932274485.2. Classification (NCBI taxonomy): domain Eukaryota; kingdom Metazoa; phylum Mollusca; class Gastropoda; family Patellidae; genus Patella; species Patella vulgata. The sequence continues at coordinate 67,943,437 of NC_065879.2, read as the reverse complement.
AATTTAGTCCTGAGCATAGGCGTACCAGGCAGGAGAGGGGAGGGGGCGCTGACCCCTAACTATTGGCATTTTGACTTTTCGGGCAGACGGGTAAAGTTGTAAAAAGTTATGATGCAATATGGTTGGCAAAATAAAGTGCCTGACGTCTGATAAGACGCTAATTTTACACTTTCAAAATTTTCTCTGGGAGGTCGAGTAGCCAATACCCAGCGCCACTGGCGCTCCCTTGACTACACGATTGATTAGTTGTTTGGACTATATTGGACCACGTTGAAGTTGTATTCACGGGTTGGAATAGCAAGAAAACGCGTTTTCGGCCGAAGAATTTTCCAAACTTTCGTGGGGAGGCAATACGTGGTAAGCTCTGATATTACGTCCCCGTCTGTACCCCCACCCCCACCCCAACATACATCGTGCCCGTACGCACATATCAGATAATTACTATTCGTATGGGTTTTTGTCTATTAAATATTTTGTATATGATTTTAATTTGAATGAACTTATCAGAAATTTGGCTGTTTTCGTGCGATGTGTAAAACTGGAAGTGCGCATCTACCTAAGCAGTAAGAACATTTCAATGTTTTGTTATTCGAGTTATTGTCAGAGAAGTGTTTATCTGAATGCCAATGTCTATACAGGAGGATATCGCTTGTATATACCATCCGAATGACTTCGCGACACTTGTCAACTAGAAGGAAAGCAGGCAATGCCCCCAAGAAGAAAGTACGGACCTTGAACCAAAACCTAAGTTCAATTAATATGCCTGGGCAACTGAGAAACATCGCGTGGGTATGTAAACACATTAAGGGATATATGTAGTGACTTTTTTTATTTCTGCCAAATAAAGAGAACTGTACTTGCTTGTAATTTCCTTATTAGTTTCGTAACATGGTGATCTATAGAAGGAAAGGTCATGGTGGACATTTGCAACAACTGCATGACGTGTACAAGCCTATTGCAGATTTGTTTTAATTCAGTTTTTTTATATTCGTCTAGGCGTATTGTTGCATTTGGAGACTAACTAATCCGTCTACATAAATATTTTCTTTAGAAATTCTTTGCGGTACGGACTGTACCTTTTTTTCTATTTTTATTTACATAAATTTTGGTATTCGGCACACAGAGAACTATCTACTCTAAGAATAGATCTCTGTCCCGAATGGCCGCCATATTCAAAAATTAGTGCATTAGTTTGTAATGTGGTTCTAATCCCTTGTACATCTTTCACACCCACTAAGACTAAATAAATATTTTCGATTCTATTAAATGGGAGCAGAATAAAAAAACACTTCTCAAATTTTTGATGTATACTTAGTTTTTTCGACCAAAATCGTTGATATAGGAATTAAAATGTCGGTCAATTAGCTTCGTGTCTGGTCTCAAGCGGGGTTTATCTCAGACAGGCAGCGTAACTTTCGTATGAAGGTTTGATTGTCTGTGGTGGCTACAGGACTGGAATCATTTCTGGCCCAGCCGTGATTAAAAACCCGGACATATGATGCGTGTATATTCAGTACAGTAACAGTGCGAACATAACATGATAAATATTTGATAGTTCGGATAATAATAAAAATTAATTACCCTGATAAGATAATATTATAATCCTGCATCAAAGAAATTGTATCGAATTAAAAAAAAAGAACAAGTGATTAAATTCATAACATAACCGGGTATATTATTATCTTTCCTTATAACTGCCTTTATGTTATAAAAATACGCGAAATTTCGTAAATATCTGTTAGGTTCGTTCAGTAGGAATGCACGTGCAAATTAAAATCACATCTTCAGTTCGTTTCGTCTGTGTGGTTCTGATATGTTCCGCTAACTGTGGTCGATTCGATAGCGTGATTGGAACCGCAGTGCTTCCATTGGTTGTTTACAGTGCACAATTAGATCAGGACACAATAATAACATTTCACATGTTAAGTAAAAGTACTTTCCGAAAAATATAAAGTATCAAATATGAATATAAGAAGTAGAAAAACTAATCTAAAAACAACATTTTATAATCAGACTGCAGGAATAAAATATCATTTAATTTGTTCAAAAGTAATCCTAAACCACAGATTATAATAGTACAAGGCATTATAAGCTTTATAAACCCTGAAACACCCTTCAGTATTCAAAGGGGGTCGTTGCCGACAAGAACTGAAGGACACAAAAGAATCCAATCACTCTTTAGCCCCCACTCCCAACATGGCACAGGCATTCATAGAAATAAATTCCATATGTTAGTGCCAAGATGATGGAAGTATTGACGATAATTTAACCGATACCCCCCTTTCCATCTTCCTCTCACTTTCAGTCAAAGTTTGGATTAATTTAGTGTATGAAATAAAACAATAATAATAATGTCAAGTTAAACTTTAATCCCAGACCAAAGTCATAATTTACAAGATTATAAAAATTAGAATAAAACATGTAAAATTTCGGATAATAAAAAGCATAAGATGATTAAATTTATATCTAGATATTATTACTGTTATTTTGTTTTTTACCATTGTCATTTAAGCTTAGATTTTGTCTTTTAAAGCAAGTATCATTAAGGTCAATACTGCCGGAAATATAAACACATCGTTTGTATAATATAAATTACCTCTCAGAGGTTTATTGAAACAAAAATCTACATACATACATACATTGGCGACATATTTTAGGTAAAAAAGGAGATATTTGTTTGCAACAACCCGTCACTAAGGTAAAATGTACTCTCAAGCACAAGATTTGTAGTATGGCATTAAAAAAGAGATTAATATGCTGTACCCGTTTTGTTAAATTTTAAGTTACCCGCATGTAAATAAGCACACCCAATATTTCACAAAATACGTACATACGCTATTTTAACTTTTTTGTCTTACTGTCTTTCATTTTAGGATAATAATCGTCAACTTTAACTTTACTAAATATGTGTTTCATTGCCTTTTGAACCTTAACTTTGCTGCGTTTGTTTTCATCTGGATCTCGCAGCCCAATCGTGTCTGCAGCAACAGACCTAGATGCTGGATACCGCAATTTTGGAAAGTACGAAAACAATGATCCCGACACTGAATTATTCAAGCTTCGAGACAAATTTTTATCCTTTTTGTATTTCATTACTCGTGAGTCAGAAAGTGCTAATTCATAGGCAGCTTTATGGATATTGGCATCGAACAAAGACTTTTTAAATACTTTTTTGGGCTTATTTCCTAATGGTACATCGATAAACTTTTCTACTACTTTGGTTTCCGCCTCCGAGATCGTCACTTCGTCGTTGACTTCATCCACGAATTGATCATTAATTGCCATGACGTCCATTGGAGATATAGATCTTACGTCATCAGTGTCGGAGAAGCGAACTTTCAACTCTGAACTCTGGGGTTTAAGTGAGGAAAGAGCATTTCTCTCGTAATTTGCGGTAACAGTTGAAGAGTTTCCTCGACTCCCCTTTCTCAGTGTGAAAGATGGTGAACGGCTTAAACGCCTTTCACCTATAATACTCATGGTACTCTTCACAGCCTTTCCACACTGAGAACATATACCCAATTTCGACACACACCACCGCTGGTGGCCACCTATCTTTAAGCATTCCGAACAGCGTAACCGACTCAAGTCAACGTTGGAGCATTCGCACCAGGATGCAGATTGCAAGCGAGACATAAAATTGCTCGGAGATTCACCAAAAGTTGTTTCGCTTGAATACGAGGAAGACACATCTTCGCGGACGAAATCAAATGATTGTTCCCTCGAGGTTCGCTTGGAAGAAGATTTATCCGAAGCACTATTCAATTGATGACGATATTTCATGCCATTTTCTTTGAATTCGTCGTCAAATTTATCCGGCGAGTTTTGAGGGACCGGAAGAATATCACTATCTTGACGATGATGATAACGAAGTACTCTGATTTCTGCTTGATCTTTTGAGAATTCGGACCATTCTGGCTGCGATCGATCATTACGGCTATTTTTCGGGTGCGCCTTAGTCATCGTTGAATACACGTGTGGTTCCGAGAAAAACCTGCGGCGATGGTCAATTTGGGCTTCATCTACAGTACCCATAGCTGATGCTTCATAAATTCTGGGCAAAATAAGTGATTGAGACGTTTGACGTGAAGTTAAATCCAGATAATTCTCATTACCCACAGAAGTGTCCATAAATGTTCTGTCACTCGTTAACGCCAGTAAGCGACCCTTGTCAGTTGTACTGCTGTCTTTATCAAACACTGGTGGGAGTTTGAATCGATCTTGTTTGAAGTCTTTTGAATGTTTTTCAGCTAATGCTTGTGCTTCTAGTGACGGTAATTTAAAAGTCCCATCTCCTACGGTCCGTAAATTATTAATGAACCTAACTTCGTCATCTTCTGGAATATCATGATCACATTCGTTCACAAATGATGGGTCAGGTACTCTAGGTATAACTATACCTCTATGGGTGTAGGGGAGTGGTCCATTGAATAACCTACGATCAGCATTAGGCAAGTTACAGATAATACATTTGCGTTTCGGTGCTGGGCGATATTTTGGAACCTGAAAAAAGGATAAAACAAAAGACATTTATTGTTAAATTGTGTTTTTGTGTGGACGTATGGGATATGCTTACTTTCCAACATAGAACGAGAAAGGGTCCGTCTTGCACATGCCAATTTGACAATGGTGAATGCAGATGCCGTAAAAGGTACAGCCACGCTATGAACTGCTATACAGCAATAATCTATAACTGTGGTGCTGATCTCAGGCCAACGCGTTATTTCAAAATAAGCTTTATAAAAATGATATTTCCCTTTAGTTTCTTATGGTAAGATTTATCGTTTAAGGCGAACGTAGATTATCTAAACATTATCAGTCGATATTAGTGAACAATCTTGTTATTCAATTCACATGCGGGGTTTGTTAGGGGGTACCTACGACCTACTTTTCTGCACCACCGGGCTAATGAGGATGGGCTATATTTTGTCCGGACATCAGCTAGATTCCTACTGTCTGTCATTGGTTGCCAGCTAAACCTTCCGTCCTGCACCACTGACCTGATACAAATGAAGCATCTGAGTGTCTGTGCTGGAAGATATTGTGGAATATTGAAAAAGATAATGCTATACTTACAGCAAAAAGCGGATCCCTGGTTTTTATTTCAAGCAGAGCAGCCAGACGCCTCTGTTCTTTTCTTATATCAACTAAATCTAGAGGTTTCACCTGAGTACTACCAATAGACGCCATATTAGATACCCCTGGACGATGGTTGTCGTAAAGTGGATCTAATTTATTTTTGTGGTTGACAACCTGTAATATATTACAAATAAAATACAAATCTAAAATATTACAAATGAAAAGACACTACAGAGTTATTCCACCTAAGCTAATTTACCCGAGAGTATTTGTGACCAGAGAATCATATTTCTGAAAAAAAAAAGAGAAAAAACATTGGATATGGTTGAGCCAATCTAATTAAAATACAGATCTATATTTCGTTTCGTTTTTTATACTTTCGATGGCCTACACTACGTGAAGATCTGACAAGTTATAGCGATAGGTCACGTCAGGGGTCAAAAGACCGACTTATGACCCTATGACGTCAGACATTTGATTAACCAATCAGCATTGATGTTACTAGTGGATTACCCATAGTTCCGTGAAAAACACGCCTAAAGCTCGCCATAACAGACCGTTTCATTGGCTTATCCCTGACACCATTCAGAACACGAGTTAAATAACAATTCTTCCAGATCCAAGTGTAGTAAAGACAAGTAAAACGAAATTTTGAACTATAAAAACGAAACGAAATAGGATCTGTGTTTTAACCAGATTGTGGTTGAGCAGTATCATATCAAAATATTTGCTTTGTACTTTTCAGCACTCCAGTGAATACCAGCTGAACTAGATAGATTCCCTGTTTAGGTTTTAGTAACTTTTACTTGAAGTATTGAATACCCACTTTCACTTCTCATCCCCACGCTGCAGAAATAAACCCACCCTAGAGGGAACGATTATCAAGTATTTGATTTAATATATTAATAGATCAAAACTGAACAGTTTCAACTTTTCACCAAAGTTAAACATTGGCGATACCGAAATTTCACCATCATGTAAAGCACGAAATCTTGGTTTCATCATGGACAAGACAATGTCTCTCATCCCACAGGTTAACAATACTATGTGTAAAATGTACATGAGATTAAAGCCAATATCCAGAATCAGGAGGTATCTTACTAAAGATTCATGTGCTAGAGTTGTATTAGCACTGGTCATATCTCAGTTGGACTATGGAAATGGAATCCTGGCTGGCATTCCAGATTTCTCCCTCAACCGTCTTCAAGTTGTACAAAATAACTGTGCTCGACTAGTTGCCAAGTCATCTTCTAGAGATCATGTAACATAAACTCTTAAAAGTCTTCATTGGCTGCCTGTGAAAGCCCGGATCGAGTTTAAAGTGCTATCAAATGTGTATAAAGCTTTGTTTTCGGATACTGCTCCCTTCTACATGAAACAATTATTCACATTCTACAAACAGGAAAGACCGAATCTTCGTTCGTCCACAGATACTACTTTACTATATGTGCCTGCTTACAAGAGACTTATCTTTCCCTATAAATGGTGCCCATATGTGGAATAAGCTACCAAGATCAATTGGAGCAAGTTCAACTTTTGTTAAATTTAAATCGGAGTTAAAAACACACTTGTTTAAATATTATTACAAACTGTGATGTGCTATTTGTTAAGCGCTTAGGAATATCACCGGATCTAATGAAGCGCTATAGAAGATGAATAATAATAATAATGACCTTAATATACTATAGTGTAACAATTCAGTATCGGATACACGTGAACACTTATTCCTAAGGTATAGCTCAAGATAAAAGTCATTGTTAGAGATATGCCTTGTTGTTTGGGAATTTGGAGTGTTGTTATATCCTTTACTTTCTGGGACCCTGTACCTCAATGTTGAGCCCATTACCTATCCCAAACATTTATGTTAGTATTGTGTCCAATAGCTCCCAGATCCCTTCCAAACAAACAGCTTCAAAGAAATGACTTACCAACACGATGATACATATATATATATATATAAATATAAACTACCGGAACTCGTGAGAGTCAGTTAATTCACAAAATGGGTTTGTATAATAAATCATTTGACGTCTGTTGTATGGTACAAGAATATTGCTTAACGTCTGCTTTGGCCAAGTGTGATGTCGCGGGGTATGTGGATATTGTACGGTATAAAGTCAATACGTATATGATTATATCTTGTTTGGCATGTCAACAGTAATGGTATATAATTATATATATATTTACTAGTAACGAACTACACGTGATACTTGTTAAAGTGACACTACCATTATTTATTAAAAGTGTGTGTATTATATACATATAAGTGGAAAAAAAATACGTACCCCGCAGAATTAAAAACCAATGCCCCCATACTGGACATCGGCGTATCTTCCGGAACATGGAATTTTGGTGTTCCCAGATCTAACTTAAATTTTGTATTCATATGTGCCTTCGATTAATGTGATGTTTCGACAGGTATATATCAAACTAACATCGAAGCCCATTAAAAACAATTTGACTTTTACGCGATTAACAAGAGAACAGTGAAACTTACCTTTTGTGGATAAACGTCACCAATGTGACGTATGAGTTCTTGTATACGTAATGGAGTAGCCATATTGTTTTTCAATGTCAATATAAACTTGAACCAAAGTCAATGTGTTATTTTAATATTTTGACAGGTAAAAGCCTTTATTATTCATAACTGTTTAACTGTCTTGCTCCTCACAATTATAGTTCAATAACACAGCTGTTGAGATATAGTATTAACGATCCTAAACGGGGGTCTAATTCAAATTCTATCAATACAAAAATACAAATTAGTGTAATAGTACGTGGATTTCACTAATGAACCCTGCCAAAATAACTTAATAAGTGTGTGAATATCTGTTAAAGGAATAAAATTGAATTAAAAAAACATCATTTGGACCATCAAAATTATCCAAGGTGCGTTAGCTATATGTACAATAAAATGTGATACTAGGTGTTCTAAAAAAGGGTCAGATATCTATCGCTACTTCTATCAAACATAGGCGATGGTTTCGACTTTGACATTAGAAACCGAAGACTAGAGTGTGGAAGATAGCCTCGGCCCCTAACGTCACAAGTAGATTCACAAACTCAGTGAGTTTAACACAAAAGCACAACAAACAAATCCTAAAATGAGAAGTGATACGCGGTGTTCTGATAAGAAGTTTAAAATGATTTATTTAACCCTGACTGCTATATTGACTGGCATTCAGCGTTCAACAATTATTATAACAATGTCAAGCTTGTCGTGTATGATGCTAAATATTTTCTTGTGTTGGTTTAAACAAATTCAATTTAGAGACCGAAAAAATAGGATAAAATTGTTTTGGACAACAATATGCTACCCAGAGCATAACATAAACACAAATTTTCATTACAACACCAGATCGCAAAACAAAATAGAATCTAGCTTAAATCCAATGTTTGGCCGGACCTATGGCACAGAAGCCTACCCTTTAATCATGGGCCAACAGTTGTATTTAGTTTGCACAATAAATCTTTAACTACTATTTATATTTACAGAACAATATATACATTAGTCCCCATATTGACTTAAAGATCTCCTAACGATCATAAACGTGTAATTTGAAGCAGCGATATAAAAAAAGGATCGTAAATGATATTGAATTGTCATTATAACCACTATACTGCAATTTGGCGAAACGATCATGAACAGTGATAAAAACACCATTTAAATACCAAAGCTCCACTGATCACTAAAATTAAAGCACTGCCATTTATCATCAAATAGTGGACGTAATATTCAAAATGGATAAAAAAAAATAAACAATATGTTGACTATGTAAACTCCTCAAACGGGGCGTGGTATCGGGTTCCAGAAAGAGTAAACATATCATGTCCAAGATCTACTCCTTTCACATACCCCCAGATAGCTGGTTCTATGAATTCTTTTAAATCTATGAACGCTTCAGTCACATTACGAATGATATGATCTCCATAAACATCATAACCTGCATGTTCTATCCTTTAAAATACTGGATATTACCACACAAATGATAAATATCAAAATAGACCCTCTTAATCTTAACATCAATTGCGACCATAGACTTGAGATAAGATTTATGTTTATCAGATACGTGACTGAATACTAACATCCTGTTTCACACAGGGTACTGCTTGACATACAGTCTCCTCGTTCTTAGAGTGGTAGTAGTAGTAGTCCACTGATTTTCCAATAGAATGCCATGGTTCGAATCGGAGCGTAGGCTGGGTATAGAACCTCGGTAAATTTAAGCCCGATTCCCAAGAACTTGACAGGGAAATTGTTGGGACCTAAAACCGAGGTCCACCGCTTACACATTGGCAGTGTCAGGTATAGCATTGAGAAGGTAGGGGAGCGTGGGTAATTTTATGTCTCGAATACAGACGTTTTTTTTTAGAATAAAAATACCAGACTAACAGGATAAGAAACCTCACCTCTCAATTCTCCGTGTTTCTAGATAAGAGATGGTACTAGATAGATCCAACTGGCAAACTCCAATGCTAATTACATCGGGATTCACGTAAGCAAAACTGATTTTCTATATTCTTCAAACAACGATTGATTATTGTTATTTATAACATTCCTGCCACATCTAACTACAATTAAACATATTTTAACCCTACCTGACACAGGTGCAAATCACGTCTTTTAAATCGAAGCGATAATAGCTTGCTTTTCCCGGACATTTTAAATTTGACATGTCATGTACAAAAGCCAATCAAAATACGCAAAACGTAGGATAACTTTTATAGGTATAATAGTATAAAATTGACTTATTTTTAAGATGTTACATGCATTAATAAAGAAATTAAGATTGCCAGCAGAAACTAAAGGCATCAAATCGTAGCTAAAAACAAGCACATCAGTGTCAACGTTTTTAGATACGTTCTCGTAGCTACAGACTAACATGTCAAATGTGACACGGACAGATACAAAAATCAATCAATCTAAATACACAATCAAAAAAAGAAATATCCTTAGTTAAACTGGATAACCGAAAGTCAGAAACATATCGAATAACGATCTCTAGCCTAATGACCCATATACAATGTATATATAATCATATAATTCTGTAGCGAAGATGCTAATTAAAAACCACGCCTATACATTAACTCATATCACGTACTATGGCTTTCCAGCTAATGAGCGGCAAAAATCGTAGGCACATAATATCTTTGCCATTAAAGATGCTTTATTCACAAATAAAGGTCTGCTCACACCAAAGATTATTTCTTGTCAGCGGTAATCTTGTAGACCAAACACCGCGCACGCCATACTGATTTTTAGTTACAGGCGTTTCCTCGACGACAGTGGTATATATGCCATAGCCTACATGGTAACACCATGGTCGTCAGAAGGGGTGGGGGAAGGTCGTTTTGTGTTATAAAAAAAGTGTGCATTTGTGCGTACTTACAGCAGTCCGACGATTATTCGTCGGTGACAAAACATCGCCAACAATTAGGCCTAGGTGTATACGGACCTTTAAGCCAAAATTCTAACGCTAAGTTTGCTTTCATTCCAACATAATATTATGCACTATATATAGATATCTCGACTATCTTTTAACTTAACTTGGAGACTTACAATATTCATAAATTCTTAAAGCGGCGTTAGCTCTTTTGAGGATTTTGCCGTTGATAAAAAATAATTTTCGAATTGCCATGATTGTTTTGAATACACAGTTACAGTAGAGTCGTTCAACTTAATTGTATGCACAAACAAAAGCAAATTTTCAAAGCAATCGTTGTTGAAGAAATACTGTACCGTTCAATTAACGCATCGTACGATGAAAGGCGATATAAAATAATCTTGATTTGCGATAATTAAGACTAGTCTAGGGTTGTTTTGAATAAAAAAAAAATTGCATTTACTGTCTTGATCAGAGTGCTAACAATTCTTTATTCTGAAAGAAATTTCTTGTTCCGTATCAAATATAATATTCTACAAAGATTGTAATACAAGGGTCATATTCCGTATGACACCATACCTATATGCATAGCTAATTCATTCATATTCCGTATGACGTCGTGTTCCCAACTAATTAGCGGCGAATATGAAAGGCATACGCCCACCCCTATTAACGGTTAACATACATATATTACAAATACAGGCCCTTTCATTACAAATGTTCTAAGCTAGAACATTACTATAATAATTTTCTGATAACATTATTTAATGTTCACAGCGAATCCACTCTATTCATCTAAAAATAATGATCTTGTTCGTTTGTAGTATACTGAGATTAGGGGGAGGCCGCTATTATTCAACCCTTGGAAAATGTTAATAAATCAGATCTTCATTTCCATTTTAACCACACCACAAATAACCAATCAATATATTTCTATAGGGATTAACTCACTCTTATAAATTATTCTCTTTTATGTAAAATATACATGAATATCAATATAAATGACTGGTGACAATAAAAGGATTAGCACTGACCTACACCGAGGTATTGATACAGAGCGACACTCTAACAATCTTAGGTGCTATTGGTCGGTTGGGTGGGGGTGGATGAGATTGGATAGCCTAGCGCATTAACGCGTGCGCTGGAGATGATAAAACTTGTTATCTATGCAAGTCGTGGACTTAATCCCAGGCATGTTTATGACAAGGAGTAGGGTCGCTTGCCTAACGCTGTGGGGTTTCCCGAGTTACCTCCCCTTTTGATAACCCATTGTACATACCATTTTAGTCCCAAAATGCCCTAGTTAGGTCCATATTATAATAGCTTCTTTACTTATATAACTTATAATATAAATCCAAAATCACAAAATTTGAAATTCAGAATGCCAACATAAACAACATGAAGAAAATAACGAATTCTAGAATCACGTCATGCAACTGCCTTAAAAGCTATCTTTGAAGAGAAACGCCATAATCTGGGAATCCTTTCCATTCGTTTTAAGGCCGGAAATGATGATTCTAATATTACCTTTTTAACAAAATGAAACTCTTCCTAAATTGCTTTAATCCATAGAACACTTCCTTTGTTTGATAAAAGAAATTGCTTCTATTCCAAAAAATAAATAAATGCTACGGGAAAACTATACATAACTAATTAACTATACAGACATGAACATACCAAAGTTAAACCAAAGCTATACGCATGCAAAGATCAATAAAACGAATTTTACTGCTAACTCTCAACCTAGAAATATAATCAAGTGTTCTAGACACCTATCACAACTTAAAGCCAACTGGAACTGTGGTTTGGGTCTGGATTAAACCCACACGTTTGCCCGGTTCAATCCTTGTCAGTGGTATAAACTGCGGTTCTGTGTATTCCACATTGACGACGCGTTAAAGATCCCCTGACATTTCCGGGCAAAATTTCTCTAATATTAGCCTTTACTATTAAACAATAATGTCAGAGAATTACAACGTTCCAGTTGCAAACTAAATACATAGCGACACTATAAAACGACGTGTAATAAACGTTTTCAACAGACAGTGCAGCTAAGGGTGCTCTATAGAACAACGTGTGTTATAATTTCCTGTCACAACTAAATAATAATATATGCTCTACAAATTAATAATATCAAATAGTCTCTAACCACAGAACTTCTTTTCACAATATAACTAGAATTGATGTAGAGTTACTGGCGGTACACTCCTAATTAAATAGTCTCTAACCACCGTTCTTCTAGTCAATAACGCACGAAGTGTTTTTCTTTACTTATATAGATCACAATAATTAACCAATAAACTATAAATATTTCAAGCAGTCTATCCTTACAGATTTTTGTATTATTCTTATATAATCCCGCTTAACGAATATTAAGGGACAACCCATCGAGATATTTCAGTTCATAGACTGTAGCAATGTTTCTGTGACTGTAGATTATCGATCGGGGATCTCGTAACACCATCCAGTATTAAGGAGGATGGAGGTCAGGTCGGAATGGGATTCGGGTCAGTACTTATAATGTCCTGGACTCAAATCCCTGGATGATATCGAGAATAGATCCTTTGACGTAACAAACGAGGAACTAATTAAGATAATGTGTCAAGTCCTTTGGCTGGAACAAAATCCGTGTATAATTTAGTGGCGCACGTAGAATATCAATTGACAGTAGGTGAAAACACTGATGGCAGGGATAGTTTTTCACCTTTCCTAATGCGCAAGAAAACAGATAAGTAAACAAAATATGATGACATGTTAAAACCAACATATAATCTCTCATAGGCTCTTAAGATATTTATTTATATAAAGGAATATATTACTTGTTTTTATTTTTATTTACTAGTTTGTTATGTTTGTTTTTTTATTTATGTATGTAATAACTGTGATATTGTTTAATTATTCTCCTAAAATTAATAGATGTTGGATTGAATATAGTCCAGATGGTGCTGACATTTAAACAGCATTTCTTTATTTTATTTTCGTACTGTTAATTTTTTCGACGCATTGTCTCTTTATATACTTTTAAATCCTACCAATAAATATCAAATCCCCGAACACTGATTAACGATGATCTTAAATAAAACCCTAGTTGATCGTAGAAAGAATGATAATTGAAATAATATCCCACCATGGTCGTCATATTTCACAGCAAGTCTAAAGCTCTCCACAGATCGGGTAACGACTGTGCCTAAGCGACCGTTAAATTTATCTTACATTACATTTAAATATCCCTTGGATTTGATAGCTGAGTAGGCAAGTCTAAAGATAAGCCTGAGGTAATGGTACATGTACTTGAATTTATTTATCACATCGCAACACCACCCCACCTCACAAAATTCGCATAGACAGATTAAAGATTTACATGGCCATTGGACAAACATTTCGCCGTACCCACACAGGACCCCTCCATCCCTCCCATGTAAGAGTAACAATTCTAAGGTACATGTGTATATGATTGCAGACGGTTGAGAGAAGCGAGGCGCGAAACGTTTTGACAAAATGGCTTGTAACCTACCAATTATTACGCGATACATCACACATCACTCGCACCAACCCACAACACCCACTCCCTTTTAATAATGAAAATCTTTATATTATATTTAATAGGCTACCTACTTAAAGGACAAAGTTGGCACGCGCCTTTCCTATTTTTCTCGTTTTCAATTATCTAGTGACAGTCAATTCTTTTTTTGAATTGTCAGATATCCCCCCATAGTTCCATATACCATTTTTTTTTCCTTCAACGAAATTATCAGTGGGCTGAAATTCGACCGTGTATCTGTTATCGTTCGTTCCTTCAGTCAGTTATATATAAGGATAACTGGATAACGTGTTTTCCATTTTTTGCGTCACTTCCCGTTTCTTCAAATCTTCGTTACGCATCTACCGTATAGCAATGATCTATGTGTTAAAATTATATTTGGAATGTGTATAACCAGTTCTATCAAATGTGATAATGGCTGACACCAACACTGTCCTTTACGTTGACCCAGTATAACGAGAGCTTTATTTCAACTCAATGAAGCGACACATTTTAATATGATAGAAAAATTATAAGATTTATAAACGATAATTTGATGTTCTTTAATCGGATTTCAATATAGGTTGGAAAAGCGCATAGGTCGTGGACTGCCAGGAGTGGTATGTTCGGGAACTTTATAGTTACTCATCTCATCTGTAAGAAGCGTAGCTTGCGACCTTAAATTTTAAATGAAAGACCCAGGGGGAGTAGAGCAGAGCATAATTCCTTTTTGTTTTCTCCTCACATTCGTAAAAATAACGTTGAAAAAACAAACGTGTTAAGCATAGTCATCGTTTTGGCCCTACCCACTCTAAACCAATCTATGTATGCAGCTAAATAAGAATAAATTTTGTCTGTGAGCTTGGGATTTTATCAAATTCTCTGGAAATCCATCCGTCCCAACATCATTACCACCTGTAAGGGGATACTAATAACAAAATAAATCGGCCTGTGTAAGGAGGTAAACGGCATCCAGGTTCTACCATTGGATTTATGACCTCCATTATATGGACATGGGGGGTTGGATGGCCGAATGGTTAGCACGTGCGTGCTGTATCATAAAGCCTGTCATTGAGTCAACTAGCGTGGTTTCGAATCCCCGGTTGTACGTGACAAGGAGTAGGGTCGCCTGTCCAACCTCGTGGGTTTTCTCCGGGTCCTCCGGTTTCCTCCCACTGCTAAAGACCCCTACGCGCAAGCGAATTAATGAAATAAAATTAAACCATATGTTAGTCCCGAAATGACCTAGTTTGTGTCGAGTGGACATAAAGGTCCACTTACTAGAATATGTGGCATGAAGCGTATGTTTTAGGCTCGGTTATCCATAATATCTTGAAATATTTTTTTCTTTTGTGGAGATATATCGACTGCCGCTTGCTTTAAAGCTTCCACATGCGTGGTGACTTGTATTTCGCTGGGCTTAAGAATTTAGGAGAGAGGTTAAGTCTCCATATACGCACTGACTTAGGATGATGGAAATTTAGTTCGCGTATGGATCTTATAATACATATAGTCCATGGTTCGTGGTATTTCCTAGTTTTATTATCAAAAAGAAAATATAGATACATTAATCGTGATTATATATACAAGCAGAATTTGACTAAATTAATGTATACATGACTTGTGGAATATGTCGAGCTTCGTTCTTCCGAGTCCCTTGTTACAAATGGCGCTGAAACGCATTATGGTACACGATTCGTGTAGCAATGGTAAAATGTTTATTTTGTTTATTTTGTCTTAAATATTGGATATCAGAAGCCCATCTTTTCCCGGTATGACCAGAACATCAATGTTGATTTAAATTAACAAATAATTCGTGTTTTCAATGTCGAAGACTTTGGATGATATTGGGTTAGAAATTTAGCTACGTTAACCATCCACATAAGCACTGACCGAACGGTAAAAACAGGTTGCCGTTTACATCCTTAAAAGACAGATTTATTTCGTTATCATTATCCCCTTCTAGGCGGTAATCCCTACATATCTCACACCAATCGGGGCGTTGCCTGCACCGAGAACACCTCTCAGCTCAAATTCATGTACATGCCTCTGCATATTTTCACGTTTATATAAGATCAAGGCAATTAACCATAAGGGGTGAAAATGACCCCTCCAGATTTTCTGAAATGTTTTTTGGGTGGTAGCATAACGATGAATATATCACATTTTCATCCCTCTTTATGGTAAATGTTTTATAGAGCTGTTGGAAGACGTTTGTTCCAGACAGATAAAAATTAAATGAAAAATGTCCCCAATTTGTTTTCACAGTCAATACGTTCGTAAGTACGCAATAAGTCATTCGCGGAGATTTTGTGTTTTGTGAATCTATAGAGGATAACGTCTTTCCAAAAATGTGAAAATTGTCTTGGATTATAAATTTAATGCGAATTAAGTTCTGTAAATGTAAAATGATATTGCATTTCTACATACCTCGAATTTAGATTAGTACCAGAACAGGTAGACGATCGTTATTCCATCTGTTTTGATATCCAATAAAAAAAATGGTTTCTCACTCATGGTATCATACTTACAGCATGTTATATTATAGACTGTAAGTTAGCAGCGTGAAGGTTTGTTATACTATACCAGACAAGAATAGTACTGATAGTTAATCGATAATTTATATTGATAGGTAATCGATAGGAATTAATGACGATAATTTATACTCATGGAAGATACCAATATGGTTATTATACCCCAATAAATATTGTCCTTTGTTTTTAAAGAAATGTATTTTTATGCGCGGATCCTGGATTTGTTTTTAGACAATGAGTGCTTTGTGCAGAGACGTGATATAATTTTTTTGCGGGGGTTTCAATGACAGATTTTTAACAGCGGCTGGTCGTTCGGATGGGATGAAAACAGTGGTCCTCTGCATGTAGACATTGAGGTGCACGTAAAATAATCTTTGACAGATGAAATTCTAGGTGTAGGTGGAAACGTAAAATTTCACTCATTTAGCACACCATTAGCGTATTCCGGTCATCAATTGCCCGGTTGGTGTGCAGAATAGGGCGATAACCCCCTTTTCGAGGGTTAGACTTTTTCTGGATGTTAATGGCTCAAAGATAACCGGGAATAAGTAGTTAGATCTTATGTAGAGTAGTTCAAAAATATAAAAAAAAAGGCAGAACAAAATAAATATCTACTTAAATTAGATGCCATCCAAGGTAAAGAAATGGGTTTCGGATAAAAAAGAATAAAAGCTTAAACTACTTATAGTCTCATAGTGAACGTCCAATGTGTCCTATAAACATGCTCTAAATGCCCTATAAAGATTTTCTAATCATCATGTAAGGCTTTTCTAAATGTCTTACAAGAATTAATTATAATTGTTATTTTCTAAAAGCCATTGAGCCAATGACTTATCATTGGACAAACATATATGAAATGTGTACTGGTCGCTAGGCGGCACCTGGTAATTTTCTGTAAAACATAAAGCATAATTGGATCGTTTTTTGGGGTTTTTTTTGTGGGTGGAGGGCGGGGGGGGGGGGGCAAGAAACGTATATATTATTATTATTGGCCTAACCAACAGAAGACAAAAAGTCAAATAGTGCATAGTTTTCTAAAGGTGAATCTTTAGCTACTATGTCAATATTATGTCTAAGGGGGACAAAGAAAATATCAAAATGTTATGTTTGGTCCATTTGTTTATTCTCTAGCTGGCCGCTCACCTCTGGCTTGCTGCTGTGGTTTCGATACCTGGTGTGAGCGTATGTGGCTTGGAGATAGGGGCGCCATCTCAACCTCGTGGGTTTACTCCGGGTACTCCGGTTTCCTCCCACAGAAAAGACCCCTGCGCGTGCGGTAAGTTAATAAACATGAAAAATAAGACTTGTCTGCAATATCACCTTTGGTGGAAGCGGACGTTAAACACTAAGAGCAACAACAAGGATAAAGCAATTTCAACGGCTGGTAATAGTTTAAGAAAAAGTGCGAAATATTTATGGCAAACTGTATGGTATGGACTAAACTATAATTAACTATCAAAATAAGCGTTTTCAGAAAATGTCACAAATTCTTCATTGTCACAATTACAGCGATAAAATTTTCATGAGATAGTTGAAAGATAAACCATTTAGAGGCGCCAAAATGAGGACTAAACACTAAACGCTATTTAAAGGTCATCTAAAGGGCCCCTTCGTTATTTCTCCCTAGCCAGAGATAGAACACCCCATATCACTCCTGACTGGCCTCATATTGAAGTGAGGTGTTGTCCCGAATATAGTGGGTTTACAAAGCATTTTGTTCACAGTTGGGCATTTCTATTTCTTTTTTTTTTTTAAATTTATTTTCAAATCTGCGTTCTGACGAATTATTCAAGAAGGTAGTTGATTTTAATTGAAACTATCCAGAAGGTGTAAACACTGTTGAAGATGAACAGTTCCAGTGGAAGGCTTTATCATGCTGAAGCTTTATAATTGTGTACGCAACTTCAAGACACCATTCCAAAAATTCCGCGGTTGCTTTTAACCAGCCCAGCTAATTGCACGTGTGAACGTCATTTGAAACTGATTAAATCGATCATTTTTATACAATACCATACTTAATGTAAACGTAACCTATATTTACTAAAGTGCGACAGGGTCTCCATGTATTAATGCAACACTAGGGCACTTAAAAGAACCCTTTTAGTCAGTTTAAAATCGAAGAAGAGTAGGCGGAAACTCCTTTATGCAGGCAAAATTCTCTTAGCTTGACCCTCGCCCGGCAACAGCAACAAAAGAAGAAAATGACCGTTATAGTTTTCACAATTATTATTAAAGTAATTTTCAAACAAACAGTGCAAACCTGAATTTATGCCATATAGCCTAATTATTTTCTATTTTTTTAATTCTCATCCAAATCGTTATTTTCGATAAAAGATCTTTGATGTTTAATGCATAGAAACATCGGTTTAATGTATTTTGAAAGAACTACGTTGTACTAGTTCGTCTATTTATAGCAATTCTCTCCCTGTCTCTTTTCTCCCCTTTTGCATGCCCATTTTCGTTGATTTTTTGGTCTAGAATTAACATTTTCTGCCGGGTTTTGGTAAATATTTATGATTATGAGGCGGAAGGATAACAGAGTTATCAGTTTGGTGACGGTGATGATATGTACGGCGAATACATGTAGTTACATGTTTTTATTATGCTTCTTCAAGTTTGTGTATCTCAAAATTTGGTGGCCAACCTGATACAAATTTTAGTGCAAACACATGACTATTTGTTCCTCTGTCTCTAGTGAAAAGCATTCAGTCCATGAAAATTTTTGGAGTTGGGCAAAGTGGCCAGAATTAACATTAAGTTAACGGGGAAATTATGGTGGTCTGGATCCGTTTATTGAAGGCAAAATGAATTTGTCTCCCTTATCTCTTTCTACTTGATCGCGACTATTTTCAAATGTTCTTGTTAATCGAGAAACTAATATTGACCTTTGAACCTGATAACATGGCAGCGATGACAGCAAGCGTAAATCCAGACCTCCAGAATGAACGGAATAAAGCCACTTTTGATCCAATACAATTAACATATTTATTGCATAATGGTCCACAACAAACCAGGCGTAAAAGATACATTCGTAAGTTGATTGTTTTAAAAGTGACAATTCATAAAACTTTCTTTTGTCGAGTGAGACCAAAAGAAGCGTCCCACTTTATGACCCTAGCTAGTTTAGTTTAGTTTTGACATGTACGTTCGCTACGAAACCATTGATTGCCAATGTTTTGTGAGTTTTTCAATGGAAGTTGTATAGATTTTTTGTCGAATGAATCATTTTAAATTTCAAGTTTCCCATTTAAAAGTTTCTGAAGTTTTCCCATTAATGGGTAATTTTAGACCGATGCAGGTCAAACTATGATACTAACGTCAGTGAATAATAATTTGGTCAATTTTTGTCATGTACACGTTTAATATTGGCTTCTTGTAAAATCATTGGAAGTTGTATAGATAATAGAATTGTTAAATTTATTCTCTATTATTTGTAAAATGAAAGCAAAGAAAATTCATTTTTTTTGTGTTTTGTGCAAAGGGCAAAGTTTATTTTTTTTTACCTGGAAAATGCTAACTCATGAAAGGAAAGTTTAAAGTCCACTTGTACAAAACATGATGTTAATATTAAATAGATTGCAGTATATGTAAAATATTCATGTCACTAATATCAACTTACAAGGATTTGAAGGTCAAAAGTGTAAAATATATTTTTTATATATAAAAAGATGAGTAGCTAGGTACATTAAAATTGCATATATTTCAGGTGTTGTAAAATATATTTTACACTTTGGAGCTTAAAATCCATGTAATGTATAAGTTTAAATTAGTGACATGAAATGGTGCAATCTATTTAATATTAACATCATTTTTATTATATGTTTTATTGTGATATCTTTACAATCAATAATTGTGATATACATAAACTCATGATTATACATCCATACATAAGCTTATGTATATCACAATAAAACTATGATCATATATATGGAATCATAAAAATGAATTCTTTTAATATATACTTCTGTAACCCTCAAGAATTGTCAAACTGGCCAGAAACCATAACATTTCACCTTTATAACTTACATGTATATCACTCAGGAATTAAGTATCATCGTTAAATTCAGTCAAAACTCACAGGCTTTCAAAAAAATGATATGATTGCATAGACATGTCCCAATAGTAATCTCAATAACATCAAACCAACCAATTAGATAATTTATATTGACCTATCAAAGAGGTTTTTAAATCATTTAACTTTAAAGATCATTATAAGATTTTCTTTCATTCTGTTTCTTTCACAGAATCTCTAGCATTAAATGATAGAGTTAAACAGAATTTCCGAACATGGACAGAATTATCTCGTGAAGAACGATATGAAGAATCAATGAAAAAATGTATTTACTGTGCTGACCGAGTGAAAGAACTCGGTTTTAAAGATCCTGTTGATATCTATATCTATAATCAGTAAGTACATGAGAGAGAGAGATAGAGAGAGAGAGAGAGATTAACGGCCACTTGACACTTGGTAATTTCGGGACTAACACATCGTTCAACTTTATTTCAATAATTCCCTTGCGCGTAGGAATCTTTAGTAGTGGGTGGAAACCAGAGGACCAGGAGAAACCCCACGTGGTTTGACAGTCACATACAACCAGGGAATCGAAACCACACCGGTTGACTCAATGACAGTCCTTATGATACAGCACGCAGGTGCTAACCATTCGGCCATCCAACCCCCTGTAAGTACATGAAGTCCCTCTGTGAATTATATTTCAATCTTTCATTTCACCAAGTCTTAAGATCTGGTATACCCAAAAAGTTCCGGATTCAGTTCAGTAATATGACCACCAATTTATTTACATATAGGGCACAGCACCCTATTGTATATCGAGTGTCACTCCCCCCTCCCCTGGAATTCATTTCTTTAAAAACTATATATACATCTTATGTATATTA
The DNA here is from genome assembly GCF_932274485.2 of Patella vulgata. Taxonomy (NCBI): domain Eukaryota; kingdom Metazoa; phylum Mollusca; class Gastropoda; family Patellidae; genus Patella; species Patella vulgata. The sequence continues at coordinate 67,922,021 of NC_065879.2, read as the reverse complement.
TACATAATCTTAATTTTTGGCATTGCTTTAAATGTGTACATAAACCATTAAATTTTCTGTGACCATTTATATAAGACACAAAATATTTAAGACCCTTAAAGTAGGGGTGTCACAATAAGACATTTTTTTTACAAATCATTTCAGGCCAGCAATTTCCAGAGGCGAAATTGCTAGCTGAATACGATTTTTAAATTTTTTTTTATCTATGACGTCATTTTCGGTTGGGGTTTGTCTGATTTCCAAAATGGCCGCCAAAAGTTGACGTAAAATGAATTTCCAGATAGGATGGGTGATTTTCATGCAAAATATGGCTTGTAATATATCATATATAAGTTTTTTGTTGTAATTGAACTGAAAAATAATCTCTAAAACTAGTTTCCCCAAATCCAAGATGGCGGAAATTCAAAATGGCGGCTAAAATTGACCTAAAATGGCCGATTTGTCAGATTAAAGTCATTTCACAGTTTGATTTGGTTTGTAATATGTAATCTAAAGGGGTTTCACTGTCACTGAACTTAAAATTAATCTAAAGAAAAAAAGAGTTTTCAAAATCCAAGATGGCGGAAATTCAAAATGTCGACCAAAATTTATCTAAAATGGCCGATTTGTCAGATAAAGGTCATTTCACTCTTTGATATGGTTTGTAATACGTAATTTAAAGGGTTTTCAATGTCATTGAACTTAAAATCAATCTAAAATAGAGTTTCCAAAATCCAAGATGGCGGAAATTAAAAAATGGCGGCCAGATTTTCTCTAAATTGATCAATTTTTAAGATAATCGTCAATTTTCTGATTGATATGGCTTGTAATATGTCCTCTATTAAGTTTTCAGAGTCACTGAATTTGATAGGGGGGGTTGGATGGCTGAATGGTTAGCGTGCGCGCGCTGTATCATAAAGTCTGTCATTGAGTCGACTGGCGTGATTTTGAATCCCCGGTTGTACGTGGCAAGGAGTAGGGTCGCCTGTCCAACCTCGTGGGTTTTCTCCGGGTCCTCCGGTTTCCTCCCACTGCTAAAGACCCCTACGCACAAGCGAATTATGTAAATAAAACTAAACCATATGTTAGTCCCGAAATGACCTAGTTTGTGTCGAGTGGACGTTAAACCCCATTTCTCTCTCTTTCTCTCTGAATTTGATAATTGAAGATGATTGTTTCAGAAAAAAAAGGGACAATCATCAATCTTTCTCTTGGATTGGTTTATAATAGCAAATTGTAATAGTTTTTTTAGGGCAACTTAATTTGACCTAACCCAGGAATCTACCTGTCAATAAATAAACCATGTGCAGAACTTACCAGTCAGCTAATTAGAATTTCAAAGAATTTAACCTTAAGACACAATAAATGTAGCTTAATTGTTTTTATGCATAAAAACATATGATGCTAATGATAATGTTAAGAATTGACCCCCACCCCCACCCCATAACAATACAACAGGGCCAACTGACGCATTTTTAATTTCATCTCCTTTGTCTTTGCACCATTTTACCAGAGTGAGAATCATTTGTGGTATATCCAGTCATTAAGAATTTAAGTTCTCCTATTCGTTCAGAAATGGTAATGTGGTCCGTTTTTGCATCGAAGACTCCGTGTCCAGTAACTTTTGTGGTATAGTCTAGATGTTGTATCCACAGGTCATTTTCGTCAGTGACGTATTTCACAACAAGTTCTACATGTAAGAACAACACATAAGAAAAGAGGAAATCGTGGGGGATGACTTTTGGGATACCTAGTCGTAAATGCATTTCCAATTATTTTCGTGATGATTATTTTTAAACTTAGAACTTGGTGTGCATTACATTACAGACGAAAATGATCTGTGGATACCATATTTAGACTATACCACACAAGTTGCCGGACACAGAGACTTCGATGATTCATTTTACACTTTTCACTTTATGAAATACATGACTGACAAATATGAATTCATCTGTCTAGATGATACCACAAACGGTTTCCGGACATAAGTCTTCTGAACAAAAGTTAATAAATATTGATATTCGTCAAGCAGTGTGCTATGAGGAAAATTGGCTCAGACAGTGGTACTATGGTGTACTCTTATTTCGAATTCCAACTGTCTAGGGTTCTTGTATGCGCACGTCAACGTGTACATATAAACCTGGTTTCTCGAGAAGCCCCCGGTGCTGCATCCTGACAAGGAGAAACCACACTGGAAAATCCTAAGGTACTTTTTCAGCAAACATAGGGATCGAACCCCAGATCTCGTTCTTAGCGAGTCTTACTCACTGAACCACTGTTTCGAACCATTTCTGAATAAACAATAGATAAATTCTTAACAACTGGATATATATACCTCACTGTTTTGCTGGAATAATATTAAATCTTGTTTATGTGAGATCCAGTATAACAGTTCCAGTTACCATCAAAATAACTACTACTCTTTGCTATTACAAGCCAATCCAAGAGGAAAATTCACGATTTTCCTGTTGTATTTTTAAGCAATCATCTACCATCTTCAAAATTCATTTTTGATGTAATATTCATTTTTAAAATTCATTTTTGAGGTAATATTTATTTTCAAAATTCATTTTTGAGGTTATTTTCAAGTTCGTGGACTTTGAAAACCTAATAAAGGACATTATTACAAGCCATACAAAACCGAAAAAATGACGATTATCTGAAAAATCGTTCATTTTAGGGAAATTCTGGTCGCCATTTTGGATTTTCAACCATCTTGGATTTTGGAAACTCTTCTTTTGAGGTTGTATTTAAGTTCAGTGACACAGAAAACCCTTTAAATCGCATATTACTCGCCATATCAAACTTAAAAATGACGATTATCCGAAAAATCGACCATTTTAGGGAAATTCTGGCCGCCATTTTGAATTTCCGCCATCTTGGATTTTGGAACCCCGTTATATTTAGATTAATTTTAAGTTTAGTGACACTGAAAATCCTTTAAATTACATATTATAAATCATATCAAAGAGTGAAATGACTTTTATCTGACAAATCAGCCATTTTAGGTAAATTTTGGCCGCCATTTTGAATTTCCGCCATCTTGGATTTGGGGAAACTAGTTTTAGAGATTATTTTTTCAGTTCAATTACTAACATACCTTATATATGATATATTACAAGCCATACCTTGCGTGATAATCACCCATACTATCTGGAAATTAATTTTTCGTCAAATTCTGGCGGCCATTTTGGAAATCAGACAAACCCCAACCGAAAATGACGTCACAGAAGTGAAATAATCTCATAATCGTCTTCAGTGACAAATTTTGCCTCAGAAACAACCCGACCCCAAATTTTGTTCCGATTGTGACACCCCTACTTAAAGACAGAATCTTGATAGATTTTATAATGGAGAAGAGATTAGCCAATACAATGGCTAGTCTATTCGAGCTTTTGGTGATGTGCGCACTGAATTATGGGAGACACCTGTAGAGAACTTAAAACAAACAAAAGTTAAAGTTCATCAGTGTCAAGTGGAGTCATCAAAACTATTAAGAAATTAAAAGAAATTAAAATCTGTATTTTAATCAGATTGTCTTTGATTCCACTCATTTCAGGATGTTCACGGGCCATGAGAATTCACCGTTTGGACTTCACAACAGTATGTTTACTGATGTTCTCACACAGCAAGGTACTGAGGAACAAAAAGCTAAATGGTTACCACTGGCTAAAAACTACCAGATACTTGGTACATATGCTCAAACAGAGATGGGTCATGGTAGGTGCTACAAGTAGTGTCATTCATCAAGCATTCAATTTCTTGTGGAAGTATTGTAACCAGGACAACACTATTCAAAAACAAAAGTGTGCATTTCAAACTTTACTTTCCTTGGCAGAAGTCTTTTAAATTTAAAGAGCCTGAAATTACTTCATAGTTATTTAGCCAATCAAAACGATCATGGTGGAATTGCTAATGTTAGTATTTGTTTTATATGGCATTAATTGGGAAGATGGAATTGGTATTTTTTTGCGATCTTGTGATAGCTTATGGTGCAATTGTTAATGTTAGTGGTTGTCTTATATGTTATTACCGCACTTGTCAACTTATTGATAATGTTGGATACACTGTTAACTCCTAGTAGAATAATATAGTGTAAAGTAGATAAAGAACAAGTATTATATATTTATATATTTTTTGATATGTCCAGGTACCTTTGTGAGAGGTTTAGAAACTACAGCCACTTATGATCCTAAAACTCAAGAATTTGTGTTGAACTCTCCGACCTTGACATCTATTAAGTATTGGCCTGGAGCTTGTAAGTATGCTTATAATCAGAATCTTTACAAGAAATTACTGTGTTGTGAAGTTAATTATCCACATATCTAAAAAAATGTTCCTGCATGTGTTCATGGTCTTTATCTCAAAGTTCAGTAAAGGCCATTAATTCACAATTATCACACTGGGTCGTTTTAAGTCTTGGGGTGAGTAACGAAGTGTTGCACGAACATACTAAAATTATACTTGAAATTGTGAATGAGTTCAGTTGGGGCTGGGTTGATTTTGAATTACTGATGGATATAACTTAAACCTGGTCACATGATATAATGCAACCGATGTCACCCATACATATACAAGACATATTGTCATTGCCTCAGTCTGTCCATCAGCGTTAATCGCTTGTGGATGATCTAAATCATGAAGTTATCTTCCGATTGACTTGAAATATACACAGTGTTTATGTCATGAGACAATTTCCCACAACTCCAAGAGTCATGGGTACTCAAATTGTAAGATTTCTGTTGTCTTTTGTTGTCATTCATCATTTTTTATATGCCCACATTTTCATGTGGACGTATATTGTCATCGCCCCTGTCCGTCCATCCATCCGTCCTTACAGGTCTCAATTTTTATCCGATTTCAATGAAACTTGAAATATAGGTTTATCACCCTAAGATCTCGGTTCATTTCGATATTGGCATGTATCGGACTGTAACTTCATGGATTATGTAACTTCATGGATTATGGCTCCTGATTGTACAAAAAATCACGTTTTTAGCATGTGAACACTATAGAGATCACAATTTTTATTCGATTTGGTTTAAACTTGAAATGTATGTTAATAACCCACAGATCTCGATTCCTTTTGATATTCGCGCATATCGGACCATAACTTCCTGAATTATGGCCCCTGATTGTACGGAAAATCGCATTTTTAGCTTGTGGACCCTATAGAGGTCACAATTTTTATCCGATTTAAAAAAAAACATTTGAATATGTCACCGTTACATCCTCAGGATGGTTGAGTTCGAATTTCGTGAAAATCGGACCGAAACTGCTGGACTAAATGGCAGCCCCTTCTGGGTATGTGTTTTGTTGCCTGGCAACCCATATTTCTATTTCCAGTGGGCAAGACCAGTAATCATTGTATTGTCATAGCGCAGCTATACACTCAAGGTCATTGTCATGGGTTACAACCATTCATAGTTCCACTACGTAACCTTGACAACTATCAACCATTACCAGGTATTTATATTTCTACCACTTTTAAAGACTCCTGCAAACTATTGAAATAAAGATGCATCATATGTTAGTCCCAGGATAGTCTTGTTTGTGTGTACTGGACTTTAAACCCTAATTATGTGCGTCTTCACTGAATAATTCCTATGATGTCACCCAAATCTGTAATTGAGAGAGGCATACACATTTATTATACTCTTTGGCTGCTCAGGACACCATAAATACAGTGTAATCTTGATGTTAATAAACCTTTCCACATTAAGGGCAGTAGATTACCAGTCCAGAACATTTTGAATTAACAAATTTGTAATCAAAGTGACACAGAATTGAGTTCTGTGAGTCTGGTAAACAGATGTGGTGTGAGCAGAATTCTGCCATAATCAAATGTGTCATCTATGATGATTGGTTGAGATAGCAGTTGCGTGCAAGTCTACTTATGTTTATTGGATGCACACCTTTTTTATGAAGGATTGAGAGAATTCAATACCAGAGTTTACCCAATTTTTGCAATCAAAGGGGAGCAGCGTATATGTATGCCCATCTTCTTTAGCCCAGTCATAGCAGAACAATAGAATGTTAAACCCCATTTCATTTCCTATGTTTAAGGGAGGTAACCATGTTATTTTACAGGAGTTGAAGTTGGAGATATAGGTTTAAAGTTTGGATATGATGCAGTGGATAATGGCTACCTGAGACTAAGTAATATCAGAATACCAAGAGAAAACATGCTGATGAGATATTCTAAGGTAAATAATTTGCCATAATAATTCAAAATTTGGGCTGTTGAGTCATGTGACCCTCTGACACAAGCAGTGTCGGCACCAGCCGTCGGTGATTGGGGGGGCAGAGCTGGGGCAAAGTCCATGGTTGAGGGGGCAAAGGCACGAGCTTCAACTAGGGGTAGGGGGCCTCCCCCAGAAAATTTTGAAAAACAGGTTGCCGGAAATGCAGCCTGGCAGTATTTCAGATCGATGAAGTAAAGTGTCAAACGAACGGACTTGAGAATCACAACGAAGCCCACTCAAGAGCATCAAAGTAGGAATTTCTGCCCCAGAAAATTTTGAAAAATAGACTGCCGGAAATGCTGTCTTACAGTATTCTGTCAGGCATCGATAGTCAAGATAAATAGATCTGACCAGATACCGTCCGTCGCCTGTTCACTAGTTTATCCGACTAGAGAACAAAATGTCAAACGAACAGACTTGCGAACCTCAACGAATTCCCCTTGTGAGCGCCAAAGTAGCGAGTCCATTGGGGACCTCGCCAAGAAAATTTTGAAAAATAGACTGTCAGAAATGCTCTACAACATGCAAGTTTATGACTGAGTGGGGATGTGGGATTTATTCACCGTAGAAGGTATTGATTACCGAAACGTATCACAATTCTTAAATTATTGGGGGGGCAAACAGAGGGCAGACCAGATTAATGGGGGGGGGGGGCAAATGCCCCCCTTGCCTCCCCGGCGCCGCCACTGGACACAAGGTTATCTTCTATACGTTAGCATGGGTATCTGAAAATCATGTGGAAGTCATTTCTTGAGTCGGCTATAATTGCATGAGGCAGTGTATGCTCACTGTCTCTAGAACACCTGATACCACTTCTCAATAGGTCTATTTTTGTATTTAAATGACTATGGGCATACAAGTGGTAAAAAGGCAGAAATAAAAACTAAATATTATCATATTTATCATAATCTTAACCAGTCTGATTAAAACACAGATCCTATTTCATTTCGTTTTTGATAGTTCAAAATTTTGTTTTACTTGTCTTTACTACACTTGGATCTGGAAGGGTTGTTATATTACCGGCGTTTTGGTTGAAGTGAGGGATAAGGCAATGAAACAGTCTGTTACGGCGACTTCTTGGTGTGCCATGCACGGAACTGTGGGTAAACCACTAGAAATGTCAAAGCTGATTGATTAATCAATGTCTGACGTCATAGGGTCAAAAGCTGCTTGTACGACCCATGACACGACCTTCGAGTAGTGTAGGCCATCAAATGTATAAAAATACGGAATGAAATATAGATCTATATTTTAATCAGATTGAATATATAATCCTTATTATTTACAATACATGTATTTAAAGATTTAACTACTTATTGACATTAAGTGCTACCTGTTAGATAAGTCTATTTATTGTCATAATGTTGTTAATCAGGCTTGGGAAGGGTCAAGAGCTGCACATGAATCCTGCAGATGACATAGAATATATCAGTATTTTCTGTTATCTTTCCGTTCACATTTTTAATGCTTGTGACAGTTCATAGTTTATTTTTGTTTGTTTTAAACTTGCCCTTTTGGATTTGTTGACAATGTTTTTAGAGCTACTACAGAAGGCTTTTCTGCTGGTGGATGTGTTAGAGAGCCTAAAAATCCACCATTTCATGTTTTACTTTGGTCATTGGGTCATGTTGTTGGTTGATACTTTCTATTAGTATGTGCAGGGGTATAACACATATAGAGTCAAATCCCACATACTAATGAAAGTACATGTAAAATGACATGTTTATATATAAAAAACCCCAGTGAAATTGTTGTAAAATTGTTGTAAAACCATTGTCAAAATATCCATCAAATTCTATCTGTTTATGACATGTCTGTTAGACCAAATAAGGTAATGTTCTCTCCCCTGGTCTTGGGAGAATGGGGTGTTTATTCCATATTTGGGAATGAAATTAACGCCAAGGAACGTCTATGACGCACAGAAATAAGGGCGTTATAAAAGAAGGGTGTTGAGCGAAATTGATCAGAGCTCACCCAGATATTCCGAGCAGCTATCATCTATGCTTTATTGAGAACGAGGGACCGTCGAAGCCAACTAGTTTAACAATAAAGTTGTAGAAACCATCTAACCTGTAGTTTTATTACGATCACAAGGAACACGACAAGGAAGTCCGATAATACTACATATGTTATAGGTAACAGAAGATGGTGTTTTTATTAAACCAAAGAATGATAAATTACTATATGGTGGTATGGTTATGATACGATCATTTATAACTGGTGATTGTGGACGTGGATTAAGTCAGGCCTGCACAATAGCTATCAGATACAGTTCAGTCAGACATCAAACGGAGGTTACTCCAGGGTAAGATATTACTCGTCCATTTTTTTTCTTTATTGTCCCCCGCCTTTCGAAGAAAGCAGGGGACTATTAAAATGGGTTCGTCCGTCTGTCTGTCCGTCTGTCTGTCCGTCTGTCCGTCCGTCCGTCTGTCTGTCCGTCACACTTTTTGGGACACAATAACTCTCTTCCTAATTGAGCTAGAATGTTCAAACTTGGTGTATGTGTTTATTAGGTCAATGCCTTGATGGAGTTCGAAGATGAGCATTTTCCGCTTAGGGTAAGCAGAGATAAGCAATTTGATTGGTTGATGCTTTGGGACACGATAACTCTCTTCCTAATTGGGCTAGAATGTTCAAACTTGCTGTATGTGTTGATTAGGTCAATGCCTTGATGGAGTTCGAAGATGAGCATTTTCCGCTTAGGGTAAGCAGAGATAAGCAATTTGATTGGTTGATGCTTTGGGACACGATAACTTTTAATTGAGCTAGAATGTTCAAACTTGGTGTATGTGTTTATTAGGTCAATGCCTTGATGGAGTTCGAAGATGAGCATTTTCCGCTTAGGGTAAGCAGAGATAAGCAATTTGATTGGTTGATAATTTGGGGCACGATAACTCTCTTCCTAATTGAGCTAGAATGTTCAAACTTGGTGTATGTGTTGATTAGGTCAATGCCTTGTTTCATACCCTGTTAGGGTAAGCAAAGATAAACAATTTGATTGGTTGATGCTTTGGGACACGATAACTTTAGTTCCAATTAAGTGAGAGTGATGAAACTTGGTGTATAGTTTCATTACATCAATACCTTGACTAAGTTCGATGATGAGCATTTTCTGCTCAGGGTAAGCAGAGCGATAAGCAATTTGATTGGCCGAGACTTTGGAACACAATAACCCTCCTTCTAATTGAGCTAGAATGTTCAAACTTGGTGTAGGGGTTTATGAGGTCAATGCCTTGATGGAGTGCGAAGATCAGCATTTTCTGCTTAGGGTAAGCAGAGATAAGCAATTTGATTTGTTGATGCTTTGGAACACGAAAACTTTAGTTCTAATTAAGTGAGAGTGATGAAACTTGGTGTATAGTTTCATTACATCAATACCTTGACTAAGTTCGATGATGAGAATTTTCTGCTTAGGCTAACGAGCAATAAGCATTTTGATTGGTCAAACTCTTCTTCTAATTGAGGTAGAATGTTTAAACTTGATGTAGATGTTCGTCTTGACTGAGTTCAACAACTCTTCTTCTAATTGAGGTAGGATGTTTAAACTTGATGTAGATGTTCGTCTTGACTGAGTTCAATGATTAACATATCGAGCTAAAGCTAAGCAGAGATAAGCAATTTCCTGCTTTGGGACAAGATAACTTTGATTCTATCTAATAGAGAGTGATGAAACTTAGTGTATAGTTCTTAATCAGTTTGATTGCTTGATACTTTGGAAAAAAATAGATGTGCGATTAATTAATATGTGTCATCTATTTATTTGGGGATTTCGGCGGGGGACATCAGCCTCACTGTTGGCTTGTTTTAACAAAGATAGATAATGTTGACAGATAGGTATATACTTGGATTAACTTAAAGGAAAATTCTGATTACCTCAGTTGAAACACAACTGGTATGTAAAAGAAATGTCAGTGATGTCATCAGAACTACCAGATCTTTTAATATGGAATCTTGAAAATGGCCGTTTTTAGTCATAATTCTGCCCTTTCTGAAGAAAGATATTGCTAGTTCTGGTTCTGCCAGTTAGTGTTATAAACACAGTCCTTGATTTAGTGCGGTGTTTAAACAGAAGCTCGGTGGAAGTGGACGTAAAATGCAACTAACACACACAGATATACGTGAAAATTTGTTTGTGAGATTACCTCGATATCCAGACACTAGATCATACTAATATTAACATCTGTAATATATGACATTATCCCTTTAAAAGATTATAGTTTTCAAGAATAACACATCTAAAAGTCTATGTGCTGAAAACAACAAAGGGTTGGATTGTTTAGACCACAAAGAACACACTATGTTTTGGTTTTATTTTGCAATTGAAATTTTTTCCACTATTGTAGAAAAGGTGAAGAGAAGATATTAGATTATCAGACACAACAGTATAAATTATTCCCTGCGTTATCTACAGCTTTAGCATATCTATTTGCTGGTAATGCTATCAGAGAAATGTATTTACGTGTCATGGCGGATATTAATAAAGGCGCCCTGGGTGAACTACCACAGGTAAATAAAGGGGAATATCAGCAACCGAGTGGAGATTTTGTGAGACACAGTTTTTATATAGTAGATTTTGGTGGAGATTTTGACCTTGGTTAAGTTGATCAGGTGTCCTGTGCCTAAAATTGCAGGGAAAATTAAATTTTCTAGCTCTGTACAGCTCTAAAAAAGTGTTTAGGATGACTTTGTAGAGCTGTTTTGGTTTGGGGTTCCAAAATGTTTACTTCCCCTTTTTGAGTCTCGTTGCCTGGATATGGGAGGACTACAATAATACTAAATTGTACATGTTTATATAGAGAATCTCCTACCAGTCTTTTTTGATATCAAAAAAGATGAGTAGGAGATTTTATTTATCACCCAATCCCTTCTTACATGCACAAATAGATAAATATAATTCTTTGCTGTAGATTTCACTTTTACTGAACATTACGGCGTAGTGATACATCATTTTTTGACAGCAATTCAACCATTGCAAAGTCCTTTATATTGACCCAGTGTTTCCATCTAGGTCAATTGAATAACAATAGTTCATTTTTAATTTAAAAAAAGTTAATTTAATAAGAAATGAACTGTTCTTTGAAAATAAAAAAAAGTAGTTCCGTTTCAACTGACCAATCAAATTCATGTAAAGCGATATCTCCTAAGGAGATATCGCAGTAGATTATGAAATTTATCACACAAGCGATATCTACTGTAGAATGTATTATTGGGTGATAAATATCGATATCACAATAATGATAATTTTAAATATCATCCAGCCCTTTCATATGTAATATAATTATAATTCAAGCCTTAGCTCCTCATACATATCTTGGTATTTCTAAACGTAACAAAAATGACATGAGGCAGTATACAGAGGAAACTAGAGTGTAAAATCATTTATATGTAAATGTCTTTTTAGTTTAGGGTCACAAAACAAATCTCTGAAATCAGACAGAACACTTTAGAAATACTCTTTTTTGTTGATTTTAGCTTCATGCATTATCATCTGGGTTAAAAGCATGCAGTTCGTATGCAGCCAGTGAAATGATTGAAACATGTCGTATGGCTTGTGGTGGTCATGGTTACAGTCAAGCTAGTGGATTCCCTAAAATCTATGTCAATGTAACCCCAGCGTGTACTTACGAAGGAGAGAATACTGTCTTACTATTGCAGACAGCCAGGTAATTTGCGGCAATACTATATACCGGAAAGCACCGAAAAACACTGGAAAACTACCGGAAAACACCATGTTATACTGAATACCGGAAAACACCAGAAAAACACTAAATACCGGAAAACACACTAAATACCGGAAAACACCCTAAATAGGTAACCCAGAGCCTGGTCCTCTGTTTGCGGGGAGTTGGGGTTAGTGTTAGGGTTAGGTTTTTCCGGTGTTTTCCAGAGGACCAGGCTCCGAGTTATCTATTTAGGGTGTTTTCCGGTATTCAGTATAACATGGTGTTTTCCGGTAGTTTTCCGTTGTTTTCCGGTATAGTATAGCCCGGTAATTTGTTGAACTGTCAGACACCATTTCATTTATTCCATTGATATATCAATCATTCTTTCTTTGAAGTAGAAGTTCTGTTCATGGTAATAGAATAATTGTCTCTATTTCTCTACAGACTTTTGAACGTTTCTCGGGAGAATCTGACCAAAAGCTTCATTTAGATAACTCACCAAATTCACTGAGTAATAGGTTAAACCCTATTTTATTTGCAATACTATAAAACAATAGATTATGCTAGTAGTTATGAAATGCTATATCAGAAAGATGGAATATCTGTGGTAAACAACCACCTTGATCAAATAGTGTGAAAAAATAAGCTTATTTTTAGCATAATCAGTTTTTATATCAATTTCACTGCCAGTCAGTCAAGATTGATATTTTGTGTTTATATTTAGATTGGGTTTTCTGTAAATTGCCAGACAGTCAAAACTGATAAATATGAAGTAAAGAGAGCCTTGACACAAAGCCAGTTATCTGCCATAATCATAATAAAATGACCATGTATTTGTTTGTTAATTATATTATTGTTAATTATATGTTAAACTAGCTAATATTTAATTTCAGATACTTGATGAAGTGTTTGAATTCTTCTGCACAAGGTGAAGAGTTACCTACCCTGATGTCATACTTGAACAAATCAACAGGTGGCAAGACCAGTACTATTACAGATCGTCTTAGCTTACGGTCATTGGTTGAAGCTTTCGAACATCGAGCTGCCAGGTAGTAATAAGAACCATACACAAGCCCCTGGGTTGTTTCGTCTGTAGGGGGGGGGGTTGCCGTATGGTTAACACGTGCGCGCTGTATCATAAGGTCTGTCATTGAGTCAACTGGCCTGGTTTTGATTTCCCAGTTGTACGTGACAAGGAGTAGAGTCGCCTGTCCAACCTCGTGGGTTTTCTCCAGGTTCTCTGGTTTCCTCCCACTGCTAAAGACCCCTACGCGCAAGCAAATTATTGATATAAAATTGAACTATATGTTAGTCCCGAAATGACCTAGTTTGTGTCGAGTGGACGTTAAACCCCATTTCTCTCTCTCTCCCCTGTTTCGTCTGTGATGTAACTTAGAGTGGAAGCAGACATTAAATCCCCAATTGACAACAACTGCCCTGTCTGCAAACATGTTAGATATCAGTTAACAATTGTAGTGATAATGGTTTAGCCTGGTCTGACATACTCTTGTATATAATTGTTGGTTGTGTATAATTCTCAGTTGCTACTCTTCTAATTATCTTCTGTCTTTTGTTTTCAAACTTTATCATCCATCTTCAATTCTGCATTCATAGCATTTTTAAGCAACATTATTTAGGATTCAACTAAGCACAACTGTAAAGGTGACAGGTACAGACATTTATCGACAACAGAAATCAGGGCCCTGTTTTACGAAATTTTAACTAAGATAAAATCCAAATTTTAGTAATTTGATTGGATAATATTAAATTGATTTTAGTCTTTAGCCAATCAAAATTGAAGTATCTACTAAAATTTGGATTTTATCTTTAGTTAAAATTTCATGAAACAGGCCCCAGGCTTGTATTAATATGTCCCTATCTAGATTTAGATTTTAAAAGATTGTTCCTCACTGGAGTTACTTGATGCTGTTTGTTTTTAAAAGACTTACTTGTAAATTTTAACAGATTAATCAGAGAATGTGGATCAAGAATACAGACGTTAACATCACGTGGTATGAAACCTGATGTTGCTTTAAATTCTACATCTGTGCAACTAGTTAAAGCTGCTACAGTGAGTTATCTTCTCTTTATAATTGCTAGATCAGCTAATATCAATTAACCATTGCTAGATAGACTTTCTCTATGAGTCCGGTCCATGCCCCCCTAGAAAGATTATTACCACTTGAAACAGCCGACTTAAGTTTGGTCCCAACATAGGAACCATATCCCGGAATATGTTGTTACCACTTAATATACAGTGGACTCTGTTAATTCTGACATCATACGGGATCGATACAATATGCCAGATTACATTGCATGTCGGAATACTCAATACTAGAAGTATTATACCACAAGTTTTATTGTACCTTTGAATACCGGAAGTATTATTATACACCCTCAAATACCCAGAACTTAAAATATGGTAACCTTTCTGTACATTCAAAAGGTACCAAGGATTCAATTAGTTTTGTAAGCGGTATATCGTCATCGTTGTCGTCAGAAGATACACTAACCCGAGTAAAAAGCACTTGTCATTCAGGCCTTACGATTGACCGACCAATTGATGTCTTCAAACTTAGCGTTCAAGTAAAATTGTTTCTTACAGCTGTTAAAGTTATCAGCAAACTTCTGTTTCAATTTATCTTTTCGCTTTAAAATGTTGGATACTGCAGTACGGCTAATTGAATACTTAACGGCTAATTATTTCCGTGTCGCTCGTGGATCTTTCTCAAAATCTGCTATAATTTGCTGCTTGACATCCAATGTCAAATCCATATGGGCACGCTTTGCAGGACGATCACACATTATGAACACAATATTATAATGATTAATCATCTCGGCAATTTATATATATTGTCGCTGTATTTGGCGTGAGAAACTCAAATCAAATACCAAGCGCTCTCTTACAAGAGATTATAAAATTATCAAGGTAGTCAACAAAGACAGACACATGTTTTATGCTCACAAATAATTGATTGGTGATTACTTGTCAGTTAACACCCACTGATTGAAGGCCGGATTATCCAATGTTAATTGAACACAAATTGTGTGACAGGACCTCTCATTGTTGTCGTAATTCGGAATATTCAAAATACGGATTACTCAAAACATTTTTGGTTGAAGTAATAAGGAAATAAATTGGGACACGAAAATGATGTCAGATTTCAAGGAATGCTGTAGTTGTTTTAAAATTGTCTGCTTCTGCTGCTTGGATTGAAATGTTTTGGGGGTTTTTTCAGGCTCATGTAGAATGTTGTGTTGTGAAGATTTTTGTAAATGAAGTAGAACGGAAAGATGTCAACCCACAACTTAAACCTGTTTTACAGGCTATGTGTCAACTTTATACAGTATATCTTCTATTACAGAATAGTGGGGAATTCATGCAGGTAGGTAGGGAGATACAGGTGGTTTAGGGAGGGAAGAGTGTGACGATTTTAGTATATGGATAAGTGGAGTGAGACAGGAAGAGGATATAGAGGGAAGGAATATGTAGGAGAAATGTAGAGAGAAATTTCACAAATAGTAGTGTGGTAGGAGGCATGAAATGAATTGAAACTCAGGTTTAACGTCCTACTGTTCTGCACTGACTGGGCTAATGAAGACAGTGTGCTATGAGAGAAATTTTGCCTGGACAGCGGCACTATGGACTATTCTTAC
Organism: Patella vulgata; assembly: GCF_932274485.2. Lineage (NCBI taxonomy): Eukaryota > Metazoa > Mollusca > Gastropoda > Patellidae > Patella > Patella vulgata. Next base: position 67,906,474 of record NC_065879.2, on the reverse strand, counting down.
TTTGAATTCCAACTGCCAAGGTTTCTTCACATGCACTCCAATGTTTTTCATTCCATCCGAACAGCTGTACATTGCCACTTGCCAGGCCCTCTGTCCTGCACAACTGACAAGGGAGAACTACCCCTGAAAAACCTGATGAACTTTCTCAGTCAGCACCGGGATCGAACAACGTCTTACTCCCTCGATAGCACTCGGAGATATCGAGATATGGAATTTTGTAAAACTTTATTAAAATAAGGAACACATCAATTATAAATCGGAATGGTATCTCCCACTCAGTTTTGAAATTGTTTTGTGGGGTCAATCTTCTGTTTATATTATTATCTTTAAAGCTTGAGACAGAGTTCTATGTAATGTGTAAATCTTTCTAAAACTCGTTCAGAACAATTTGTTGACATTGATTTTTGAACTAGTTTGGTCAGATTTGCTGCTGCGTATTCAGGGGCTTGTGACTTGTCAGACTTATGTCTATGTTTTCTTAGGATGGTTTTGTGACTGGACAACAAGTTGAAGTCCTGAATAGCAAGTTGTTAGATTTACTGAGTGAAATAAGACCGAATGCTGTAGCCATTGTAGATGGGTTCGATATACCAGATGCAATGCTGGCAAGTGCTCTTGGTCGTTTTGATGGACAAGTTTACGAGGCTTTGTACCAATACGCCAGAAACTCTAAACTTAACAAAACTGAGGTAAGTCTTTGTCTTTTATATTTTACATCTTGATTGTATTGTTTATTAGATAAATCACACACAGCTACATTCTGTTTAAAAACTACATATTAATAAGTTTTCTGTTTCAAATTCCTAGAAAATGGAAAATTTAACATTAAATTTTTGGGTATCAAATTGATATCATCGAAATTGTAAGTGAGAGATACTCCATTTATCAAGAAATAGTGACTGTTGTAGTTTATGAGGCAGTGTGTATGTACTGTTGTATTCAGCAGTAACAAATGACCTAATGTATCCCTGTTCACTAGGTATATTCCCTGGCTCTCTTTGTACTAGTATATCAATTTAGTAATCATTTAATGATTCTTGGGGGTTGGATGGCAGAATGGTTAGTGCGTGCACGCTGTCTCATAAGGTCTGTCATTGAGTCAACTGGCGTGGTTTCAATTCCTCAGTTGTACGTGACAAGGAATAGGGCTGCCTGTCCAACCTTGTGGATTTTCTCCAGGTCCTCCAGTTTCCTCCCACTGCTAAAGACCCGTAACCACAAGCGAATTGTTGAAATAAAATGGAACCATATTTTAGTCTCTAATTCTCTTTAATGATTCTCTCTGATTTGCAGATCACCATATTTGGCAATATAAAGCCATTATACTTTTTTCATAAGTTTATTTACTGAGTGGGGTATTTGTTGTAGGTCATCTGTTAAATGGGCTGGAAAAAAACCTTTTAGTCTCAAAGCCCAGGTGTTCTCAAAATGATGCTGAAATTCATGTCATTTATTTCATCTTATCTGTCTTTCAGGTATCGGATGCTTATTATAAACATTTGAAACCATTTCTGGATCGTCAACGTCAGATCTCAACACCATCGGTTGTAACTTCCCGATTGTAAAAATTAGCTATGTACAGATAATAAATATTAGACTATTAATTTATAACAAAAACTATTAATTGATTTACTTGATTAGCTGCACCAAACTATACAGACTTGCTTATCCTTGTTTTTCAAAATTAAGTTCTACTTGCTTTATGCATTCAGTAGAATCTATTTAAAAATGGAAATGTTGTATTTAGAAACTATGTATCCATCAAAAACATGTCAATAGAGAAGTGATGAACAGATAGAGGAAACAGGCAAAGAGGGTGACTTGGCCGTCATGAACAGATTGAACAATTGACAAACAATGTTATAGTTAGTTTCAACATCACCAGAATGAAGAACTTTCCAGAAATATCCTTAGAAATATTTGTACATTATTTTATTCAATTTTAGGTATCTCATTTGTTGTTAGCGTTATTTGTACAATTTATTATCCTGTGTCTCATTGAGTCTTTTTGTTATTAGTGTCACTGTTACAAGTCATCAGAATTATTTGTGCTATTTTTTATTCAATTTAACATCGTTTTCTTTGTTATTGTTAAGAAAAATAATTAAATGATGAATTTGGGATAAAAATCTTATTGTAAGTACTATCATTATTTGAATGTATGTGGAGATCATCATTTTAGGATTTTCCCTTCCCTGTTAGCAACATCTGCCATCAAGAATTAGATGGAGACAAATCTGCCAATAGTTTGTTGATAATGTACATTATAAACCATTTGAGATGAAAAGTACACATTTTGTTTTTAATTAGTTTTCAAGGAGTTGGATAAACACTGGTGGTAAATTAGTCATACTCCTCACAGTGTTTCGTTTGATTAGAGTTAATCCCACTAAACACTACTTTAATCGAAGCAAATTTCTGTTCCAAATTATGACTGGTCAATAGTCCGATTAACAACACATAACTAACTGCGTAACAATATCGTTACATTTTAAACAAAGCTCCAAATTGGACCAAATATGTTTACATAATGTTACGTCATGACTCACGATTTCATTATGCCCAATTAACCAGTGCATAGCAGAATATTGCAGAAAAACTAATTGTGTGACAAACAAGGCTATCAACACGAATACAATGTAAACAATACTGTATGGAGACGAAGAATACTTTCACCGTTTTTAATACCATAAATCACTGTCCAAAGTTTTAGGGAAGACCCCAGATTAAACGAAGGGCTGTCATGTTGCTGTACTTCAGATAGATTTGATTGCACGGGAAGAATACACACGCTCCCTCAAAAGCTCAAGTATCAGAAGCCAATCCAGCAATGGGCAGAGCGGGATTTCTCGGACCATTGATTCAGGAATATGTGCCTTAGTATAGTTCATGTGAACATTATGGTATTTGGAGTATGGGAAATTATGTACATTTACTGTGGTAAATATGTTTCTGGTAAAATTTGAAATCCATTCCTTGATTCTTCACTATATCTAAATTTAACCCATAGTGGTCTTAATTTGTATAAACTACAGATAAGTTTATAATGCGTACATTTATGTGTCAAAGTACAAGGAAAAACTTACCAATGAAATGGAAGGCATTTATAGTTTGAATTAATCATAAAAATATTAATCAAAGGTTAAGTCTGAAATGAATTCTACATAATTAGTCTTCCCCTTTAAATGAGAAGGTCAGGTGTTACAGAGTCTTTATATTTTAATTAATTATCTAGTATTAAAATAGTTTCAAGACTAGGTTGACGACATGTGTCAAAAGGGAAATATTGATACTATCATAGATAGCAGAAGCATATGATTTTGTTCATAAATGGCTACTGACAGTTACCCAGATGTCACAGTCAGGTGTCTTAATTTGATAAATAGTTGAGGCTAAATGAGTTATACTTCATGATTTACGTTGGGGAAACCTTTTTTTTTTAATACTAGATAATGAATAAAATAAAAATAATCCAACAACTGAAATTTACCTGTAAGTGTAAATATTGATACTCTTTAGCATGTTTTACTTACTTTGATACCAGCAACAGACTTGAAATTTGTATTAAATTAATCAAAAATTGTTATGGCTCTTGGTGCTCTATTTAATGTATATCATGTGATTAAGAAAGATGTAAATAATAACAATGTTTTTAAATACAAGTATAAATTTATAAAGTTAATTTTTTTCAAGAAAATGTCTAAAAACTGTCCTCTTGTCTTGTTTGTCTTTTTTTATTACTTTTTGTGGGAATGGTGTTAAGATGTTTTTCAGGAACGATTCCAGCAGAAATGACCAGAATATTGTCAAAAGTTGTTCATCTAAAATTCGGAATTCACATTAGTTAATGCAATATCAGTTGTATTTATGTTATTATCAAATCAGTACCAGGACTGCTGAAGAATAGGATGACTTGTTCGAGATAGCACAATTATTGTTACCTGATCTGTCAACACGAATTAAGTTGGCAGTATGAAAGAAACTTGGTTACATGCAGATTGATAGATTCCCTAATGGAAAATCCCAATAAAAATCCGATGGGTTTTTGTTGGATTCCAGAATATATCATAGAAATGGCCCATAAAGTATTCCAGGAGGAATCCATGATAACAATATTATACAAAAACAATGCATACAAACCTAAATAGAATAGAATAGATAAATGCCTTAGTAGACCTGAAACATTTAATCAGAAGTAAAGCAGCAGACAGGGAAATAAAAATTGTTACCTTTAGATGATTTTTTTCGTGGCCCCTGTTCGTCCACAATTGTTTGTGGACACTCTACAGGTCACAATTCTTATCCAATTTTGACAAAACTTGAAATATAGGTTTTTATTTTATGATCAGTAGTGGAATACCGCGTTTTATCAGTGAAATAAAAGTGTTATTCCACTGGCTAGAAGCGGACAAAGTAGTCCATGTTGTTTTTACCTAAAATGATTGTAAAATCATAAAATAAATAGAACATTTGTCGTTTTGTCGTGAATAACATATTTTATTTCATCTCTAAGCAAGAAAACGTTTATATTTTCACTCATGCTACGCCTTCGTGAAAATATAAGTTTTCTTGCTTCTCGATGAAATAAAATATGTTATTCACTCTAAAACGATAAATATCCTCTATATCTCCAAAAGATCTCGTTTGCTTTCGATATTGGCATATATCGGATCGAAACTTCATGGTATGATTGTACGAAAAATCACGTATTTAGCTTGTGGGCCCTATAGAGGTCACAATTTTAGACCGATTTTGATGAAACTTGAAATGCATGTTTATAACCCAAAGTTCTTGGTTCCTTTCGATATTTGCGCATATCGGATCGTAACTTCCTGAATTATGGCCCTTGATTGTACGAAAAATCGCTTTTTTTCAGCTTGTTCTCTATCCATCTCTTGCAAAATGTGGGCGTATCCTGCCCGGCAGCAGCTGGTTGTACAATCAGGGGCAATAATCCAAGAAGTTACAGTCCAATACGTGCCATCCGAGATGTTTAAACATAATCTTTATCTAATTTTGATGAAATCTAATATAGGAAAATGTGAGCATATAAAAATCGGAACAAAAATAAAACATGAATGTATTCAGTTGTACATTTTGGAACTTCGCTGGATGGGGAATTTAGAGGTGTACATGTATGATGAAATAGTCAAAGTTGGTTATGATGCCAATACTGTATTTGAGCTCTAATTAAAAGTAGGGTTTTTCACCATTTAAAGCACAAGATACTACTAAAGGCCTATTCACACTACAGATAGTTTGTCGGCAATTTTCCATCTCCAAAGAATAATTGGTTTGCAGTGCATTTAGAAGACATGCTTGTCGTTGATAACATACATGTATGCGATATCAAATTGAATGGGGCCCACTATATTCAGTTTGTACATTATATCATTATATGCTTGAGCACTTTAATACATACATGTATCACAATGTAGGGGCTAGTGTTGGCACGATATATATATATATGGTTGAATCATTGTATCGTGATTCTGTTTTACGTTTTGTTTTTTTTTGTTGTTTTTAAGTACATGTAATCTGTCACTCTTAATTATCCACGTCACACATTATCCATAGGTACGCAAACACCCTTAAAAATATCAATTATCCATCTGGTTTTCTTGATATAATATATTGAAGTGGTTTTGAATCGTGATACGTATCGTATCGTAGCACCTGAAACGCAATATGTACCATATTGTGACTGCAGTGGCAATACCCAGCACTAGTAAGCACTGGGAAATTCTTGTGCACACGATAACCTTTGCTGGCAAATCAGTACAGTGTGTCAGGTGTTTTGGTCAATAGATTTTCACTGACCGGGTATGGTATGGGTGAAAAATTCAAAACATGTTGCCATGTAACAATGAAGTAGGTGGGGAATTATAGCCATAGAAACATGAATAATGGGAAATCAACACCAGCAATTGGTATAGTGTGCAAGTACACGTACATGTAAGAAGGTGGGGAATTCAAGTAAAAAAAAACCAAACAAACAGCACTCCTTGTAATTGTTTTTAACAACTATTGAACATATAAAATATTATGAAATCTGTTTACACTGTTAGAAAAAGAAAATATAAAACATATGGATATTTTGTCATTAGAAATCAGTTCCTAATTGAGCACTAGATTTCTGGTGGGAAATATATCCCTGATGCTATATTAAAGGGTAGACAATTGTCACAAATTTCTGCACAAAATAATACTTTTTATAACAAAATTAAACCTGTCAGGTATTAAAGGGATATAACAAAGTCTTTTAATTTAGACCATACTTTGGTTTCTGTTTTACGTCATTTATACTTAGACCATATTTACATTTGTGATTAATTCATTTATACTTAGACTAGAATTAAGGTTGGGCCACATGAAAAAGGTTTGTGTTTAACAGACCAGACTTGATTCCTCAGTTACATGTTACCATTATTGCCAAAGAAATAAATATCTAATTTTATTTAGATTGGGATATAAACCACCTCAAAAAATATCCCCCAACTAAGAAATGCGACCACATATCTACTGTTTTATATAATTTACACTGGTTACCTGTTAAATATCGAATTGATTTTAAGATTTTATTACTTACTTTTATTAAATAATTTAGCTCATGTTTACCTCTCAGATCTTTTAGAACTTTATACACCTGGCCGAACATTACTTACATCAGATAAACTACTTTTAAAGTCCAAAACTGTTAAACTAACGGTAGTCTCTTATGGTCAGCGCTCGTTTAGTTTTCAAGCACCTGTTTTATGGAATAATCTACCATTTAGTTTAAGATGTTGTACATCTCTATATTATTTTAAAAAGCAACTTAAAACACATTTATTTTATCAGGCTTTTAACTGACTCTGTATACAACATGTCCATAATTGTGTTGTTTATTTAGAAGTGCCCCTGAACATGTTAGACATTCCTTAATCCATATCTCACTGGATTTTGCATATGGAATTGCATGTCCATGATTATAACATTCATTAACAAGCTTCACAATAATACTGTCTAATGGTTCATTAAAGAGAGATAAACTTTACAATATGTCTTCTTTTATAACAAGCTTCATCAATGTCTGTAACAGTCATAAATAGTTCAGGAAGTAACAGTTTATTATCGGGAGATAATTATGCAATAATATCTTTTCACAATGTCTAATACATTCTTATTGGTTTAATAAGGGGATACTCAATTAGGGGATACTCAATTAAACGGAATATTGACAAATCGAGTGAAAAGGGGGATTTCAGGCTACAACCCAAGCGCCGACTGCATATGAAAATATCTCGGCCAACCATGACAGCTGAACCATATTGATTGTGTTTAATTACATCAATATTCTACTCGCACAACCTCCATTGTCGGGACGGGAATGAATTCCACTTCACTCGATTTAAATCCTGTCAATTCTGGACGATATGGACTGGCAATCAAACATCCCCATTGGTTTACTATTAGAGCTAACTATTCAAGGGAAATAATCATCACAATAAATGCCCATGTAACAAGTCAATGAAATCTATTGACAGTGTCCGTAATAATCGCACAGGTTCTACAATAATATCAGTTCGTCCTGACATTTCTAGCACTTTTAAAAGTTTCTGTTTCAGTTCTTGTTGATGGTCTAGGTTATCCAGTGGCGCTAAAGCTACATCCCACAAACCATTGGCACACGTCACAAGGATTTTTTGCATGGATTTTAACTTGGCACAAGTCTGGGTGATGGTGATAAGACTGTCCATATTTAGAATGTTGGCAGAAAGATCAAGCACTTTTAAATATTTCAAACATTCCTTGATAGTAACACAGAATTCGGGAATGATAGCGTCCGAGAGGTTGTTCTCAGCCAAATTAAGAACACAAACATTCGGGAAATGTCGCATAGTTTTTAAGAGGTAGGTCTGAGACACGCGACTGATATCGAACATAGAAAAATGTGTGAGTTTACTTGCATTTAGCTCTCGTAATGATTTTGCATGATGGGATTTGCTCAAACTATCCAAATCGTCCTCATCTATGTCACACCCGCTGATATTGAGATATTCAAGCGGAATAGAAAGGGCATCCAGTACTTCCCCTAAACATCCCAGCACATAATTAGAACTAATATCCAGTCTTTTTAAATTCACCATACTGGAAAACAGAGACACAAGCTTACTTCGTCCTTGAGTACGACTTCGTGTTTTGCCTTTCTGTAAGTAAATACTACACTCCTGGATGTCCAAGAATCGAATGTTTACAAATTTCTGTAAATCAGAAACAACGGTGAAAAATATATTTTCCTCTAGCTGTGATAAACAAATACCATCTAATGTCTGAAAAAGAAAAAAAAAAAAAAATTATGGAGAGTGTGATATTGAAATCTCTAGGTAGTAGTACTAGGCCACTGACACATGTAAAATAAACCATTTCAAAATACAGATGTGACGTCAACTTTTGATGCTGGGAGCCACAGTGGATAAGTGTGGAGGTCGCGGGTTCCATACCTAGTGTTGGCCGAGGAAGTTCACCGTGATCTCTCCTTGTCAGTGGTGCAGGACGGAGGGTCTGACATGGACAGCTGTCTAGTCGTCCAGATGGGATGGGAAAACCGATGTCTCATGCACACATTGGTGTGCTTGTAAAAGATCCCCTGGCAGTTGGAATTCGATAAAAGAGTAGGCTGTAGTGACGGGAGGGGCAATAAAACTACTGAGGAAACTTGTGTAAAACAGAGTAGTTTGAGCAAGTAAACAGTCTACATGAGAATATGGAGGAATATGATCCATACTGAATTGTAAACATTCGAACAACTGACTCTACAATTATTTTAAAGGGTTAGGAAGAATGGTAGAAATTTGAAATAACTATTTCTTTGGAATTTTTTTTTAACATATGATAAACTGGAATAATCATGAAATATGATAAATACCTGGGTGTCTTGACCTCTAAGAACTATAAATGGTGCCAGAGAATCTAAAATCTGTTCTCCAATCTGTAGATCAGACCTAAAATAGAAGTAAAGTATCTCCATTTGTCAGGCTCCCCAGTCTTGTTTTTGTGTGTGTGTTTGTCTGTGATTTAGATTGTATTGTTTTGATTTATGTTTTCATTAACAAGATATCCCCAGTGGATTTGGCAGACTGCAATACCTGATCTATAACCTAGAATATTTTGTTTACAATTTGGCTATTTGATATCATAAGGGTAGGCCATTTAAAGCCAGTTCTTTCAACAGTTATTTGACTGAATTGCTCTATGGCCATAAAGGGGCAACATTTTAATAGCTACCTGATCTGTAGAGAAGAAACTTGAATGTAAACAGGGGTGATATGACGTAAACAATTGCTGATCAGATAATCCATAAAAAATGTATTTCCAGTGAGGAACAGCAGTGAATCTAGTTTAACTATCATTCGTTGTCGTCTTGGTAGCGCTATTCTAACATTGGTATTTTTAATCATCTCATGCTCAAGAATATCACGGAGTAGATTTGGTAGGATATCATCTGTCAATCTTGAAGCTTCAACGCCTGAAAATATTTTTAAAATGAACCACAATAAATAGGGCCTACATTCAGACCTGCCGTTTTTTTTTTAAAATCATGTATTTCGGATATATAAAATAACAATTTAAATATTTTTCCAAACATAAATTCTTATTCAGTGATTTTACTCAAGGGTCTTGAGCAGTGGAAGTCAGGGCCGTAACTAGCTCAGAGCAATAAGGGCGGGCGTGAAGTGTTCTCAGGGGTGCTGTAATATTGACGGACAATGTATATCTATTTTTTTATGGTCGAAAATTTGTTCAGGATCAAGGGCAATAACTATGTATAAAAATCTAGATCAAGGTGATCCAACACATTCATATAGTTGCCATGTCGGTTGATGATGTCATGGAAATATGACGTTACATGTATCTGTTAAGTTGTCTAGCTTGGTGGACATAATAAACTCATTGACCCGTTACTCACCTGCAGTCTGAGCAATGACTTTAGCTAATTTCTTCGGGTTTAGTTGAGATTTGGTCAGGGATAAAATTGGCCACATTTTTACAATAAGTTTACAGAACATTGCATCTACAATAAAAATAGGAATTAAATGCAATGGAAACAATAACATACATTTTATTTTCCACATAAAAACTGATTTTCAAATTTTCTATCATCTAACATCTATATGCCCATCAACAACTTTGTCATCTGGGTTATCATGATGAAATTTGGGAATATAATTGTGCTTTCATTAGGATTTTGTCTCAAAATCAAACTGAAAAATATTGCAATACAACTAAGCACATGGCCATATGTATTGCAATAATTATGAAAACCATGCACAGTGAGAACAATATTTCATCCATTTATGGATATTCTTTAAACATGCCTGTTTGTGGCGGTACAGTAAATAAACATATTATCTAATGAACACAATGATAGAAAGTATGATTTCATATACTAGACAACCATTAAACATTTGAGATCAAAATATTATGCTCAATTTTGTATAGCAATATGTATTACAATATTTTGACATACTGATCTTTCTTGACAGTCCTAGTTTTCATCCTTCAGAAAACTGTCGTTTCAGCTAGAGGACCACCTTCAAATGTTTGGATAGAATCTGTTGTAGTAAATGTTTGACTATATAGTGATTATCGGTTTCACCATCAGTAATTCGCCGATAAGTGGCCTATCGGTAGAAATCAGTATTGGCCCATACTAAGTTGCCGATATCCGTTCAAAAAGACTTGGCAAATACCATTAAAATATTATTTGAATTGTGAACAAATCATTCTCCCTTGACCCTTTTATTTATGTTGTCGTGTGAGTGACTATTCGGACATAATACAAAATATGACACTCAACATATGGTTCAATTTTATTTCAATAATTATTAGCTTGTATGTTGGGGTCCTTAGCATTGGGGGGAAACTGGAGGACCCAGAGAAAACCCATGAGATTGGACAGGCGAACCTACTCATCACGTTCAAGCATGAAATCAAAACCACGCCGATATGTTTAACTGTCAATATCTGAAATCGGTAAAACCGATATTAGCCATATCGGCACATAACTAATATGGAAACTTTTTATACAGCCCTGTGGTTGTACAGTCGAATGTGGTATCAGAGGGAGAAGATACAACATAAACTGTCTTACTTAGTTTAAATCCACGGAGATCAACACATTTTATTTTACAGCGTTTCTTTCTTCCGACAATTCCTCTAAATACCACCAGATCATAGCCCATTTCTTCTTGAAATATTTCAGTGTATTTGACATCACCATACAGAATTTCACGAAAACTATAAATCACAAAATTTAGAAATTAATAAATCAAAAAATTTTAGATTGAACAGAAAAAAATTAATCAAAGACCAACATTTAGGATCTTAAAATCTGACAATCATTTGCCAAAGACAAAGTTGACAAATACATGTAATGAATGCCGATTTTGTATGAGGCAAAAAATAGAGTCGTGTGTTGACAATAGGAAAGAAAATGAGTTTCCTCCCACAGTTAAAGAATATTATGCACAAGCGAACTAATGAAATGAAATTCAACCCCAAATGACCTAGTTTGTGTCGAGTGGAGTGTACTGGACGTTTCTCTCTCTAGAAGTTAGAACTGAAAATAAAGAGCTTATAATGCACCACGCCCCATCACTGGAGACAGTGTATTATTTAGTTTTGAAAGAAAAACACTTGGTTTCTCATATCTAATAGCATTAGAGAGTATTGTTCAGAAAGTTGTTAAAATCGTCCAGAACAAAAAAGCATAATGGTTTTTACTACCCTTTAGTTTTTAAAACACACACATTTTGTTATCAGGAGGAGCGTCTAGTTTACTTGTTCAGTCTGAAGCTTCTAACAATATACTCAAACCTGATAAATATAACCCGGTAATTCAAAGTGACATGATTACTTTACTTAAGATCAAAAATAGAACTGTTAGTTTGTTGGTTGATTTGTTTCACACAAAAAATACAGTAGACCAAGCAAATCTTGATCAGGATACATTAATTTGTATAACCAATTTTGTGTTGAACAGGTGAAATATTGTTCTAATAGCAATAAATAAACTTCCCAATGGAATTCACACATCAGCTAATTGCAATAGCAATACAACACCTTAGTTCAACCTAAACAAAACCTATCATTTATTATATGATTATCATACCAGGTTTTGCTTTTGTTGTTACCTAATACATGTACCTACCATAAATCTGAAAGTGGCCAGTTTGCAATTAAACAGCTAACAGCTGCTGGTTGGACATTATCTATGGCAGCTCGCAATAATGTTGGTGCCAGATGACACGGTGCTGTTTCTATAGCCAACTCGGCTAACTGGGGCCATTTGTTGATTGCCTTACAACTCAGCAGAACCAGTGGTTTCACTTTATTTTTGGTAGGTTTATCTTTATTAGATGATGGGTTCACTTTTAGTCGTTCATAATCGATTCTATCTGAGGCTTTAAACATGGTCTGTAATAAGAATAAATTTATTTTCAAAACTTTAGTAACATTTATGTGATCCCAACCTTTATAGAAATAACATATCAAATATCAAATGCCAATTGAACACCGTGTTTTGACATAATTCAAAGAGAGGTAAGCTAAATAATTTAAGCACTGCGAAAAAGTGCTAAGAATTGGCTAAGAATCCACTATGAATTTTCAATAGGATTTGCTAGGAATCCATGACGATTTTTTTCTAGGGTTTGCTAGAAATCGACGGCGAATTTCACTAGGAATCCACAGTGACTTTGTGCTAGGATTCGCTAGGAATCCACTGTGCTTCGTCATGGATTCATGCCCTAAATGAAATTATAAAGTTTGTTTATTATATTTACTCCTCATTAATATGACACGTGATATACTGGTCCCCTGTGATTTATGATGCATGGAAATTTTTGATACGCATTGTTTGTTTAAATGAAGAGTGTATGTTAAAGCCCATCGTATCTAATTTATTTATTTTAATTAATATTAATACATTGTGATGTAATTGTGCAACATGATCCAGCTCTTCAATTCTTACTAAATTATGAAATAATAAAGTTTGTGTTTAATTATATTATCTATTATCGGTATCTGACTTACATGTATATACATGTACATTGTAATTCAATGATTATCGGATTATCATTCATTGCTTCTTTATTGTTTTGGCAGATTTTTTGATGTGACATACATGTACCGTTTCTCACTTCGCGGAATGATTTACAATGTATGGCACCATTCTGTAAGGATCTTGGATTTAGATTAAGTGAACCTGCGAGTAATGAAGTAAAATGTAAAAGCCATTTGTATATAATTTAAAATTTGTATATAATAGTAGCCAATGATTAATGTATTACATCTACTTGCCACGATGTGGAAGTTATAGATGAAGACCAAATGATATGTATAAGAAATTGTGTATAAGAAATTGTAAGTCGTTCAATGTTCGCATACATGTATAGCCCCCACCTAATATGTATGTACCGTACTTTAAAAGAATCCTAAACAATATGGATTACCGGTGAACGTTTTCCTGAAATTAATTAATTAATCATTGGATTCGTATTCAAACCTGTTTGTACATTATATATGTAGGCTACACGTTTTCACGGCAGCCAGTCTGCAGAGTATGTCCAGTGCACCCACAAGTAATTTTTTTCAGAAATCGGTACAAGCAAATTTTCTTTAGATTTGCACACCAGTTTGGCACGACATTTTACCTTGCACGCAGCAACTTTACTTCAATCAGTACTAATTGTCATTTTTTTCTGTATACAATAATCTGTTGTCAATTCACATTCGATAATAACGATGATACGCGACATGCAAGGGAGACAACTGACATAATAGTAAGTAGTGAAGTGACTCAGTGTGCGAGTCAAATTGACCCAATCGAGTTGCCATATATGTGGCTAATGTATGCATGCAGTGGTTGCTTTAATTTTGAATTTCAGTGGTTTTTTTTTGAAATTACACGTCAGACAGAAATAACATAATTTACCACTCGCGGATTTATCTCCTTCATGCTTGAAGTGTTAGGTTTCACGACGGAATTTAGTAAGGATTTTCATTGCACGCACGAGATCTCGTCAAAATCGGACATACTCTGCAGATTGGCATGGCAGCATTACTATTATTTTACAAGGCTTTGAGTTTATTGTAGACAAAATTAGTTTGAGCCTTGCTTCCTCACTCAAAAATAAGATACATGTAAATGTATTCAACTAAAATAAAGTACATTTTTCTTCAACAAGCTAGGATCGGGATGTCAATGGCATGCAAGCGATCCATCGCTATCCACCGTGATTTGCCACACTAGCGATTCGCTAAGAATTCAGTAAGAATCCCATGAAAATCACTAGGTGTTCACTGATTTGAGATCCAAACTCTAGCAGTGTTCTGTGCTGAGACTGTAGCTAAATACATTTGCATATATGACATGTGATGTGTAGGCCTACCTTTTAAAATGCAACAAGCAGCATCCAGCAATAATTAACACAATGACAATTTAGACGAAAGTATAAAGGTTTTACAAATGCAAAGTTACGCAAAAATGTCCATGAACACGCTAATGTTGTGTGTTCAGACTTTTTTACTTTTTATTGTTTTGTTTTTTTATTTATTTCTCAACAAAAACAGATTTTAAAATATAGCATCATAAACATACTGGCAAAAGAAGGTGTACACATAATATTAGGCATTGACAATAAAGCCGTAAGTTAGAGTAATTACCATAGATTATTGAAACCCTGGACATAAACTCGAACATAAACTGAGTTATTTATAAAGTCAATGAGTTATTTCCTGGTTGTAAAAATACCATGAAAAGTCCGCCATTTATGTTTCTTTCTCACAAATTCTCGCGAGATTAATTGGTTACCAACAATTTCATCCATGCAATAAAACGAAAAACGTCCACGTTTTGTAACAAATTTGTATTAGAAAAACGGTTCTTCACTAAAACATGTTCGCAACATATTAATTGTTTGAATTAGCATCAAACAGTATTCTTTTTCGGCCTATATATAATGTTTAAATTAATATCATCACGTGACATCGATCACATGATACGTAATCTTACAATATGGCGGACTGTCATTTTGTAAAAAAAAAATCATTAATTTTTATATCGAATGAATTACAAAAACATATTAATCTGTCACAATACTAAGTGAATATGGCTGGAAAAAACATAGTCAATAAATGTCTGGGAACAATAATGGAGTTTTTTTGCTGGTCAAAATTTACAGCTATACAAAAGATTTTATGTGTTGGAGTCAGTATATTTATGTGTGCCTCTGTCATCGGTTATTGGTTCTCATTCGTCATTTTTTGTGCCTCGATATTTTTATCGAATATTATAGTATCTTATTTTGTGAAAAGAATCACCCCAATTCAGTCTGAGTATTTATTGTATTTTGTGCGTTCTGTCAACAGTGTTTGCCAATTATTCCAAGTAACCGAATTCATCAAAAGTGATAAAAAATCGCATAGTTCTGATGACCATTCAAATGAATGTAAAATTGACAGAGAGTTAGAGATATTAATTGATCTCATACAGCATGATTTTATCAAATCTTGGTATGTGCACTTTAGTGATGAAGAACAAGTAATAAACGAATCTCGTATTTTATTTTATGAAGCTAGTCAAAATCTGAAAAGGAGAATTAAGCATCTAAAGCGTGAAATATGTGCCAAACAAATTATAGATCTCTACCGCAAACACATCACCTCATATCAAGTAGCTAAATGGACATTCAACAGTTTGAAAGAACCGAAAATAAGGACAGGGAGTCTGACATCTCAGGGTAAAAAGGTATCCCGACCTTCATCCATCGAAGAAGCCTATCAATTACAATTTCATCCAGCACTAACTGACCAACAAAGTGAAGAAAATTATCTCCAAAATGTTATAAAATTGCTCATGTGTAAACTCTTCCCCCAGAATTTTACTTTTTGCCTCAGTGCTCAAATACTTATTAACGAAATCCTGTTAGCCAATATCTTTAAAGTTCTAATCAACAAATTTTCTGCTCCAGATTTCCTTTTTTGGTGTATTATCAAAATTACTAGCAACGAATTGGACCAAGTTGAAAGTGCTACAAAATCAGAAATTTTAGTTGACCATCAAAAAAAAGAAATCAACAAAAAGGAAGAATCAGAATTTTCAGAAATTGTCTCAGATCAAAATGATTTAAAAGAAGACAATCAAACAAATGACTACATCATTCCACTGACCCCTCTAAAGCCTAGTCGATCTACAATTCCCATAGTTACCATAGAAGGGGCAGACAACTTTGAAGAGACGGTTTGTGAAGCTGCACATTCTGATATTGGGGATACTCAAGCTTTAAATCAGAACATTTACACAGATTGGAAACCAAAATCAATTTTATACGATGACGACAATATTAGTCAATGTTCAGATTTATCTGCTCGCTCAGATACTGACACATTTCATGACATTGAATCTGATGACATGTCATCACAATATGACATCATAGAAACCGTCAGTGACAACAATGCTAAAGTTACAACCAAAAATAATGTTCTTAGTGATAATAATAAAACTGAAGTACATAAAGTTGACACTTCTATCACTGATACAACTTTGCCTTCATCAGATGAAAACAAAGAAAATTTGACCAATGACACAACACCAGTATTAAGTGACAGCTCATTAATCTTTCAAGATGTCAGTATAACTGATACAGAAACAGCAACAGAATTTAGAAGTCAAAATAGTTATACACTTTATATTGTTCAGGTTTGTTTCATTTGAAAATTTGATTACTGTTAAGCCATCTTTATAAAAGATGCAGATGTACATGTATTATATAATCCTGGTTACACTTTACAGGAACAAAAATTGCTTCAAATACATGTACATGTATATATGTAGTTCTTAGGTAATTGCAGTCGTGTTTCACAAAAGCATGTAAAGTTCTTTAGTAACCTTTAATGGTTTCTTAAGAAATTGTCAATTGGATGGATAGAAAGTAAAAAAACACAAAATAAACAATTTTGAATGACTTATTAGATACATTTATATTTTTAAACTTAAAGATCTGATGGTATTGATCACGTTAGGAATGCATTCTTTACTTAAAGTTGAACTGGAATTGATCCAAAGTTGATCCCGATTGTCACCATTATCTGTCTTCTACTAGTTCTAGGTATACATGACCTTTCTTTTTTTTAATGAATAGTTTTGTTTATATTTTAGTTTGAAGCCATGTATTTTTCTGACAAAGGACCAGTTTTACGGTCTGGTACAACCAAACGACGTTTCCGTGAATTTGTCAATTTGAACTCCAGACTAGATAACAATAGCTATTATAAGGATTTATTAAAAGGTATGAGGCAGAATATGGACATGTATGTGTAGAAAGACTAACTGCATTGTCAGCAGAATTATGTTAATCTTCTTGTATCTCCCTTAAGGTCACTATACAATGTACACCATGATTCTGTTTCTCCCTAGTGCTATTACATGGACATGTACATATATTCTGTTATCAACCAACATTGATACAATCAACAGACTTTCCAGAAAGCGAAGGTCCCATTTACACTTCAGTGTGCATGTAATAGAACCCTTGGCAGTTGGAATTTGATAAAAGAATAGGTCGTAGTGCAGCTGTCCGGGCAAAATTTCCCTCATAGCATACTGTTTGGCATATGCCATTCCTTGTTACCCCAGTCGGTGTAGACGTTAAACCCATTTCATTTCATTTTATCTCTTAGTTTTTATCTTTTAGTCGTAAAAGGACCAAAGAGGTGGCTGAATTTACCATTTAAAAATATGGACAAGGAGAGTGTGGAATCTAGAAAGGCTTTTCTTAATCAGTTCTTGAAGGTGAGCTTCATGTTATCTTTGATATTGTTAGTATTATATGTGTGGGAGTATGTTAAAATTAAGAGAAGAAACTATTGATAAAACAAATCCAATATAGTCATTTAATTTGGAGCTCAATACAAAGTTTCGAATGTTCTCCTAACCAACTGTGCATTATAAAGTTTACAATAACCTGTGATAAAAAAATGTAAGTCAACCCTAAGATACAAAGTTTTTCTACATGTATATAGGGATTTGATTATGAAGATGAATAGAAATTGCTGTTGTTATAATAATTAATTATAATTTAATTCAACTGCTCTTAAAGTTATTGGTGGCGTCGAGGTTTACATGAATTATATTGATAATTATTCTTTGGAATCTGATTTACCAGATTTTTTATTTCAGAGTTTGATAGAAATAGAGGCTATATGTAATGGTCCTGAATTACGTGAGTTTTTAGCGTATGAAGGAGACAGCCATATTGCATTTGTTAAAAAATCTTCGGAAATATCTGTACCAAGAATAGATAAGGTTTGTTTTTTACATGTATATATTGGTTCAGTTTAATATTCATTTGGAATAACATTTTCTGACTTACCATTATTGATGTTGAGTTTAAAGAATGATCAAATTAGGTTTGTAAAATAATGAAAAATTGGGTTATCTATTTGTTAGATGTTGTCTTTTATGTCTATAACAGTGGTTCTCAACCTTCTTTTGCCAACGGCACATCTTGGAACACTAGTCATAGACACATAGAATGACTCAAACTAAATAAAGAAAAACACCACAGCCATGAACTTATCAGTAGACACCAGTGAATACTCAATTGGGATCATGTGTTTTTTTGCATTTTCTTAGTGTGCCGTTCATAATTCCGCGGCACACTTAGGAAGATCTCGCGAAACAATGGTTGAGAATCACTGGTCTATAATATGCAGCCAACATCTTTGTTCACTGAGGTGGGGTGATGGGCGATGCTGTCTTTTGAATTCTACCATTACATGTACACACAAAAGTAAATAAATGTGAGAACTTTTGTGCACTGCTTGGATGACATAGCTACTTTGGGCATAGGTTTCATTGCCTGGCAACCAATCTTTTTATTTGTGATAATATTTAATTGTGAAATCGTTTTTGTGAAAGCTTTGTGGCAAGGGTTTTAGAATTATTTATTACTCAGATTCTCAGTAAATCAAATTCACCGATTTTGTTAGACAGTAATTGTATATGTTGTATTAACAGATGTTAGTGAGGACAGTATCTGGAATGTTCGACAAAATCAAATCTTTACCAAGTCTATCTCAAGATGTAATATCGGGTATAGTCAGACGGGAAACATCTGTAGATCGGAAACTGGAAGAGAAATCACCAGAAATAGATAAAATAGACCTGGAATTTGATCACCAGGTAACATTTGATTTAAATATTTTCATTTGTATTGAAAATGTACTATGATGTAAAAAAACCGAAAATTGGACTAAATATGTTTAATATATTTAGTTGTGTAGGTGAGAGATACAAAAGTACAATAATGGTTTATTAGCTATGAGAAGTAATATCAGGTGCTCAAAGGTCGTGACTATGGGTTCCATGTCAGCCATATATGTCAGTCATGACTGAGGGCTATGGAAAATGACTCATGGAAAAATAGCATATTTTTCAAAACCCAGTTTTCTAACATGGCCACCATCGATGTCCACCGATTAACTATAAAATTCAAAGGCCTGAGAGAATAATGCACACTTATTGAAGCCACATTATCTCATGTTTGGTGTAATATACTTATATACATATTGTCAACTGATTATACTGAGTGTTGTGTTGATAATTAATGATGAATGTCTGGTAGTAGAACAATAAAAGTTAATTGTTATGTGGGAGTATTATCAATGATGAGAAGTGGTCCATTCTTAGTCATTCTGTTTGAGCACCCACAAATTGTTCACATGTCATAAGAATTTTCTGGAAAAAAGGTGCTATGCCTCTATTATGGTCACACACAGTCAAAACAAGATTATTATGATTTTCGAAAACAGACCAATCAGATATGGAGTACTGCTCTTCGAATCCAACCAACTGTCATATTAAATAAAAACAGCACAGAAATTGTGTTCCTGTGCTGTTTTTATTTAATATGACAGTTGGTTGGATTCGAAGAGCAGTACTCCATATCTGATTGGTCTGTTTTCGAAAATCATAATAATCTTGTTTTGACTGTGTGTGACCACAGCACAGAAATTGTGTGTGTGATTTTCTGCGATATCACCACGGTGGAAGCGGACGTAAAATACAACTAACCAACAACGAAATTGTGTAAATTCTCAACATGTTTGGAGAAAACTGCATTAGAAAATGTATACAGCGGTATTACAGTCTTGTGCGAATTTCAGAAATAAAAGCTAGAGATTAGTAACTTGCTTACCGAAAAATTAAGAATATTACGTATTCCAATGCTATTTTATAGCAATATTGACAAATCGCGTGTCGTACAAATGTAATGTATATGTTTATGTTTATTCTTAATATGCACTACTTACCATAGACTAAGGGGCATTAGTAGCACTAGCTGTGAAGTTAGTCTTTCATTCAAATTATAGTTATTCAATATTAGGATTTCTGTCACAATTCTGCGGGTCATAATATTGTAAGAGATGGTCTATAACCGATAAATGTCAGAAATGTGCTGTAGATAATTATATATTTATCTCCATTTCGAAGTTATTGTATTGACGCTCAAAATTATCATGGTCAGTGGGTTTTCTATAGAGCATGTGGTGTGTGAGCAACTGGAATGATTTTTCTATGGCCAATTCAGCTCTTTATTTGTCTTTAACCAAGTAAGAAGTTTCGACAATAAAAGCTATTTAAATAGCCAAAAAGGAATATTCATTAATATTTAATTATTTTATAAGCCCTACTACTATTTTATTTCTTAGTCTAATATATAATTTTTCGTGTACATCATGCTGACAAAGTGGTATTGACACGTAAATTCACAATACCCTACCATGAATAAAAAATATTAATTTAATTTGCAAAGTTTCCGTGCTATTATCAAAAATGACCTACAGTAGGAATTTTGAAGTGGAAGCCTTGCTTTTGACCCTTGTTCATTTTGTAAACCGTTATGAATGATTTAAATGACAACAGTTATCATCTGATCTACTTTTGTGGACTGCTAAGAAGTCTTAGCTGGCAGTATACAGCCTGGCAACCAATCTTTCTTACCTTAAAATTTCAGGAATCGCCGTATCCACATCATCTGGATAAATATATAGATTTCTGTGATATTGCTGATGTTTTTATGGAAACAGGGAATGAAACAGGACAAGGAAAGGACAAGGCCAGTGAACTGCAAGAAGACATCTTGTCTTTATTGCCACGCTTACAAGGCGATGGTTCAGAATCTCCAAGTGAACCCTGGGAAAAAGGTAAATTTAAGATCTTTTCGCAAATCTATTTAATTTCATCCAAAGCACTAATGCAAATCTTGAACTGAATTTTTTTCTAGACATGTTTATCTATGTTTGAGTTTGTTTCTCGTTGTAGATCATTCTGAAGTGACTATGTGTCCACCATTGGCTGAAAGTGTCCTTGATCTTGCTGTTCAGATATTTACAGGTCGTGACCTCTGGTTTAGCCGTCATCGTGTTTTAACAGTACTTAAAGTGACAATAGGTCGAGCTTTAGATAGGTAATTATTGTAAACTTTCTGAACGTGACTTGACCCTTTTGATTTGGAGTGATGAGTTGCTTTCATAAATCTTTTTCTTCAAGATTCCAGCTTGATTGAATGGGGTTATTTTCTATATGTAGACTTTTTTATTTAACATCTGAACATCTGTTTCCATGTTAAAGCTTATATGGTATATGGATAGACCACTGTCATTACACTTTATATCGGTTTTCTTTAGGTTTATACAAGATGAAATCTGTGATTTAACGAGCGAGGATCAGTGGCAGTTATATATTTCTTTAATTCGAGAAACAATCTGGCCAGACGGCAAGTTGTCAGACGATCAACCACCAATCAAAACAGAGAATGAAAAAGAGGCAACAAAAGAAATGGCTAAAAAGTGCTTAACTGAATTTTTCCCAGGTTAGAAGAATAGATAACTTTACTTCTGTAGTATTAACAGAGTTTGGCATTAACAAA
Organism: Patella vulgata; assembly: GCF_932274485.2. NCBI lineage: Eukaryota > Metazoa > Mollusca > Gastropoda > Patellidae > Patella > Patella vulgata. The sequence goes on along the minus strand of NC_065879.2, from coordinate 67,884,497 downwards.
AAAATCTCACATTGTTTTGTCGACCATGACATTGTTCCATTGTTGAGTAGAATATTTACATTATGCATTTGTATTCATCCAAGACTAAAAAACTTATTCCAGAAAAGTTGCCAATAATTATCATTTAGCTTCTATTTCTGTGATTTTCAAAGAAGACCATACAACAGGTAGATGATTGAAAGTCCTACTTTTTTTCACATCCACTTGTGGGATGAAACCCATCACTTGCATAGATGACAGGTCTTATGATCTACACCATCTGTAATGTAAGGAATATTCCAAAATGTTATTTTCTCTTTTAGGTTGGTTACGGGGCTTTGTTGGACTGGAAGAAATGGACTATGGTGTAGATGAAGTTATTAAGTCTTTACAACATGAAAAATTAAATAAACACTTTTTGTTTTCGATGTTGGATTTTGCAGTAGAGGAATTATTTCCAGAAGTCAGTTCACAAGAATTACAGTCAATTCTATTGTCTTCATGATGATATAGGGACAACAAATAAGGAAAGATAGTCCAGATCATCAAGATGTATGATACACAATTACGAAAACTGTGCAGCACAGCAGGGTAGGAGAAACAATATTTGAAGTGAGATAATGCCAACAAAAAAACAAAGAATATATGTTAAGTTATGGTATGAATTTTTGTATCACATGCCTTCTCATTTTCACTAGCACACTCTGTGTTCAGAGTGGTTTGTTGTATGCAGATTTTATCTGCACTGGATGTTAAATATGCATGGTTATAAACTAAACTAATTCGACAGAAATATCTGACAAAAATTGTGTCAGATGTTCCTAATTAAAGATACATTATGCAAGAGCTAAATCTGTCTATTGCAGGTCTTTCTTTAGACCTGAAATGTTATCTAAATTATTAATTAGACATTAATTAATCTATCCAGACCATAATCAACTCTAGATGGCATCGCTAGCCTGCGATCTTTAGTGGATTATGAGCCGATATACTGCATATCTTTCCTTCACGATTTAACGATTAAATGGATAATCGAGACTATGCTGTTTATCGTACTGACTTTAGTAATGATGATCAAGACTAGCTGGAAATTTCAACCGCTTATTTCTCGGTTCATAGTGGATCAATTTGAATGAAATTTTCAGCAAATTGCCTTTACATTATCCAATTTTTAACTATTATAGTGAGAATTGCCAACTCATTATCGAAGCTCCCATAATGTATCTTTAAGATACTTGTTGTTTCTGAACCAGTCGTTTAAATTTTGGGGTGCTTTTTATGAAAAATTATAACCAAATACTTGATGGTAGTGTAGTAATGTTAGTATGAAAAATACTGTTTTGTCTATATATGGTATATAGACTCAGTTATCAAGTACACAACCCTGATAGATATTATTGCCATCATATATTGACTCATGGCAACTTCAATTTTGCCTAATTTTTAGACATCTTCTAAGCCTATTCTTGCATAGATTATAATTATCCTGCAATAGCGACTGTAGATTCTGCCTAATTTTTAAAGATTTTCTTAGCCCATTCTTTCATGCATTATAATTATCATAAAAAACTAAATCCAGTAAAGAGAAAAAAATGACTATTATTATATACTCCATGGAGATTGAAGATGGAAGGAGAACTACAAAATCTTGTGTTAGTCCGTAGACCAAGATGACAGAAAAGGTATGTGCGCGAATCTGGTCAGAGTAAGTGTCTATAATGCTGCATGTAATTTGAAATCTGATGTTTATGGTAATGATACTTATGTGCTAGGAAAGCAAGGTAAATGCCTACATTTCTTTGATTTGAGTCATAAATAGAAGTGTCCATTAATTAAGTTTATAGCTGATTTTGTGTCAATAGTTATGCCAACTTCTGCTTAATATTTTGAACTGAAAATTTAATTGTATAGATTTTGTGCCATAAATAATAGAAATAAACATGACATGACAGTCAGATCATTGGATCAACCCAATTCAACACTTTGTGAGATAAATTTTAGAGGTTTAGCATTTTAGCTCTCATAAACCTTTTTCAACAAAATAAAAGATAATAGTGAATGTATTGTCACAATATAACCTATAGTTATAAATAACCAATGAACATTTTAAAAGTCCCTTATTAGTATGAAAATTCTGGGCCTTATATTCATCACGTGTGAAATATTTTAGATATAGGCCAGTGAAATGCAGAATATATTTTATGTTTAATTTGATTTTTTTAATATATCATTAAATGTCTGGTATTTGCTAAATTTCTATACGCTACCTCACTTAAAAGTAGATTTTTTTTAATATACCAGGCCAGTTATTTGTTGGTCAAATTAATTATGTTGCACATGTTTGTAAAAGTGAATCTTCCACACCCACCCAGGGTCCTCATATTTGTGAGCTAGATAATTTTCTTTTTTCATTTTATATATCCACAATGAAATGTTGCTGTATATTGTCACCACCTCTGTTCGCCCATTGATCTGTCTGATTACAATTTTTGTGGATGTTCTAGTGTTAAAGTTATCGTCTGTATGTATATTCATAATGATTTTCAACAATTTTACAAAGTTGAATCCTGACCGGTTCATGTGGAAGGTCGTGTCAGGGGTCATAGGGGCGGCTTTCGACCCTATGACATCGGACACTTGATTAACCAATCAGCGTTGATGTTTCTAGTGGGTTATCCACATTTCCGTGCACCTCACACCGAAAACTCACCGTAAAAGACAGAACGTTTTATTGGCTAATCCCTCACATTATCCAGAATGCGGGTTATATAACAACTCTTCCAGATCCTAGTGTAGTAAAGACAAGTAAAACCAAATTTTGAACTATAAAAAATAAATGAAATAGGATCTGTGTTTTGATCAGAATTTTGTTACACCTTAGTATGTGGCATGTATATTGACCTGCAGGTCAGTTTATCTTGCAGTGAATCACAATGCCTGTCAGTTCAGTCTGACAAATTTATGATTGGAATGAGAACACTGGACTCACCCCTACAATCCACTCTTTTTATTAATTAATAGTATTGATTATTAATTATTATCAAGACTTATTTATAATGCGCACCATGTGTATTTTATAATTTGTGGATATTTTGCTTGTATTCTATTGTGCTGTATTAAAACCACACCTAGAAAAGAACATATGAATTAAATATAAATATCCTTATTGTTTTTCATGTAAGCATTATAATTTTGAATAGAAAAAAAAAACACTTAGGATGCATATATTGCAGAGACAGAAACAAAGGTTAGGGGGTAATTTAGGGGTTTTCTTTCACACATTTGTGTTCCTCAATGTGGGCGTATATTTATATCCAATAAATCAACCGGCTAGTATATTGTCATCGTCCCCGTCCATCCGGCGTCCACAATTGCTTGTGGACGCTCTAAAGGCTAAAGTTAATGTCTGATTGACTTTGAATTTATACACAGTGTTTAAGGTCATGAGACGAAGAAGCCTATTGATTTTCAGCGATTTCCGATAATTACTGCCAGAGTTATTACCCTTGATCACTTCAAAAAATCTTGTGGACACTCTAGAGGCCAAAGTTAATATCTGATTTACGTTAAATATATACACAGTGTTTAAGGTCATGAGACGAAGAAGCCTATTGATTTTCAGCAATTTCCGGTAATTACTGCCAGAGTTATGGCCTTTGATCACTTAAAATATCTTATGGACGCGCTAGAGGCTAAAGATAATATCCGATTGAATTTAAATTTATACACAGTGTTTAAGGTCATGAGACGAGGAAGCCTATTGATTTTTAGCGTTTTCGAATAATTACTGCCAGAGTTATAGCCCTTGATCACTTCAATGAAAAAATTTATGGACGCTCTAGAGGCTAACGCTAATATCCGATTCACTTTAAATTTATACACAGTGGTTGAACTTTGAGGTCATGAGACGAAGAATTCTATTGATTTTCAACAATTTCCGATAATTACTGCCAAAGTTATAGCCCTCGATCACTGTGAAAAATCTTGTGAGGCTCTAGAGGCTTAAGTTATCATCCGATTGACTTCAGATTGATACACTGAGTCTAAGGTCTTGAGACGAACAAGTATATTGATTTTCAATCTATTTTGATAACTTGAACAGCTAAATCGCTCATAGTAAATGTTTCGTATGCTAAACGTTAGCATGGGGCAGAACTTTTGAAAAACCAAACAAATTTTAAAGATTTTCTGATAGTTACTTAATGAGTCATTAGATTTTAGTGTATTATAAATGTTTCATTACCGAAAAAAGTAAAATATGTGACAACTCTTGTTGACTGCCGTGACGATTTAGCTACTGTGGACGTATATTTTCGTTGCCTGGCAATCTATCTTTATATTTTGATGAGACAATAAATATATTCATTTCATACCATTTAAATCTCTATGTTATTTAAAACACAAAAGGGTAAAGGCTATAACAATAGCTATGGGTGATTAAGGAAATTGCATGACGACTGTGGGCCTGGTTCCTAGAGAAATCTTACATGTAAGTCTTAAGTCAAATTGGTTTTGTTGATTTCCTGGAGTTTTAATATTATAATATTATTATATATTCAGCACTAACATAATAGAGCTTGGTAAATCTATGTGTTGTATACATGATTCAACATGTTTACCCATTCCTAAATGCAATATAAGTAACATCAAGCAATCCCTAAAGTAGTAATGAAGAATCCTCTCCTACTTTCTGTGAGTTAACACTAGCTACTAAATATGAAATCAAACACAGTGGAATATGGATTGAACATTATAATTAAATGATTTAAATCTTGGTCTTGCTCAAAGCCTGTGGACCAGTTGCCATTCCAATGTTCTGTGAAATTATTTTAAAATTTAGAGGTACACACACAAAAAAAAAAGATTATCATGAATATTCTAGGAACAGGGCCCTGTTTAATTTATATTTATTAAGAATTATTGTATTTTCTTACATTTGTTTTTATTTAATTAATTTATTTTTTTAGCACTAGATATAGCCCACTGTCACTTAGAGCCTTTTGATATTATATATGTGACTTTGATTGTACATTAAGTTTGTTTTGTGATTAACTTAAATTAAGTTTGTTTTGTTCATTAACTTAAATTAAGTTTGTTTTGTTCATTAACTTAAATTAAGTTTGTTTTGTACTTTATCGGTAACATAAATTAAGTTTGTTTTGTACATTAACTTTTGTTGGCAATATTTTGAACCACAAGCACTCGTCACTATGAATTAAGACATACCCAATAGGCCAGTAGCCTCTATCACTTGTCTATCCCTAACAGACAATAGCAATAGGTCTACTTTTAACAAACGGTGGTTATTTTTATATTTGGCTTCATTAAAGACTGGCACATTGATCTTGTGAGCCAATAAGCAGTTAAGACAAAAATATTGGCACATAAATGGAAGTATTCAATTGAGGGAGTTCAATTTACCCTTGTATTTGGAAAATGACCTTTGATTATGCCAGAATAATGCTTTACACCTTTGCATTTATTCTGAGTTCTGACTGACCTTAAAGGTCGTACATACAAGAACTTTTTCAGTTAATTTCATACACACAAGTGCCTGTGGTAAGAACCATTAAAGCCATTAAGAACAAAACCATATTTTACCCCTTGAGATTATTGTCTTATTTTAGATAAAGTTAATAAATTATTGGAGGAATTGTTGTAGTATAACATATATCACCTGCTGTTTTAGAATCCAGAACACCAGGGTTGGGAGAGGCAAACATATTTCTTTGTAATCTATTCTTTGGTATTTTTAATCAAATTATGGTTGGTTTGTGCAATTATATCAAACATGTGTTTTTGAATTTTCTTGCCTAGGGACTTGACTATAAGTTATTTAAATTTGCTACTAAACTATGTAGCTCTAATGTTATAGTACAATCAATATCTAATATCAGAGCCAGAAGGTATGACGATTGGAAAGTGTATATACAGTATATGTTTTAAAAAACATCAAGAGTAGAACTTATAATCCTTAAGTGGCATTTAGCGATTGAACACATTAAAAACACAACACAGTTTATATGGAAATACAATCACTGGTTTATAAGTATAGCACAACGTTTCGACAAGTATTCTCTTATCGATAAGACGTTACTTGTCGAAACGTCGTGCTATACTTATAAACCAGTGATTGTATTTCCATATAAACTGTGTTGTGTTTTTAAGAGTAGAACTTATTTTTATCTAAATGTATGGTAATTGAGTCAAATAGGGTAAATAAAATTAAAGACTCAAATGGTTTACTAAGCCCACAATAAATAAATTAATTATTCAGAATCAATCTGTTTAACAGAGGATTACGAAAGTCTTCTAATACCTCTGTAAAAGATAACTACCTTCAACACGTGGCGTCTCATCATGCGGTGTCAATCATTGGCTCAATGGCACGTGCATTGTTTACATAAGACGTTACTAGTTCGGGCGGAATGGAGTCTTTTACTCATTTTAATACCCATTTACACTAAATAGGAAATCATTTTTACCTACAAATACTTCAAACATCTTTATTTATTTTTCTAATACATAAAAAAAATGTTTAAGAATTTCATTTGTCTAAGGAAAAAAGTTAATATTTGTGGCTCATTAAGCGGTGGACACACTAGCCGAATGATTCAGCCGAATCAATCGGCGTCGAAATTCGCCTAGTGTGTCCACCCTCATTCGGCCGAATTTCTATTCGCCCGAATCAAACAGGTTTGATATATTCGGCCGAATTATATTCGCCTGGTGTGTCCGCTTCGCCGAAGCATTCGGCCGAATGTAGAATTCATTAGCCCATTCGGCTAGTGTGTCCACCCATTCGTCCGAATAAAATTCGGCGCCGATTGATTCGGCTAATGTGTCCACTGCTTAAGTCGCATCGATGTCATCCTTATCAGTGATTGTCACGGCCTAGCGAATATTCACTGTTGATTAGTGTGATTCAGAATGTCAACTAATGTCTCTTTTACCACTACTACATGTACTATGAGTGTATGCACTTTTTCATGTTGCACAGCAATGATGGTGTTTATTCAGTAGTTGTCTTTCATGTCTACCACACAATGGTGGGCTACATTAAAATTAATGTTTTGCTTAAAAATATATGGTCATTGGAACTGCATGTTTTTCATTGTCCTAGTTGAATCTTTAAAAGGAATATCAGTCTAAAATAGTTTCATTATGTTCCGTATTTACAAAGATATGATGAATTAAAAACATCTTCTGCTGACGATATAAAAGGGATGTGGTCAAAACAAGCAAGTGCCACCTATAATCTCGGCTAAAATCTTTTGATGTGCCTCATAATCTAATTGAATTCAAGCCTGCAGATAATCTATTGTTGATATTTTGATTTTGTTTCCGTAATTATATATTAATAAGCAATTTGAGTACATTACCGTGTGGTATAAACATTGAGATATTGTCTAACATATTCAAATGTCTATCAGCAACTTTAGAAAATAAAGTAAATTCAAAACCAATACAGGGACCATAACACTCTGAATTGTGTTTATAAAACCTTCTGGCTCTGATAGTATATAAGTTATATAAATCATTGTTAAAGATATGATAATTATTATATTTAAATGTTGTAATGATATAAAGTCATATTTATTTATAGATATATATATTGTTAATAAATATTAAAATATTATCATTTGTTTAGGCTATGTTCTCATATATACTATTCAAAAAAAGTAGGGGATATTTGATTTTGGGGGCATAATACTAAAATATGCAAATGACTACGAAAAAAGTCACTATAGAACCTAACAGAAGAAACATTTCCAGTTACATGTGACGCCCAAACGCACCAATAGCTACCGCATGGAATGCAGGTGATGCTTGGGATCATCATGGGGGTCCAACCCAAGATTTGCACGACTCTGACTTTGAATGTTACAGTCATTGTGGCATTGAATTCCAGGGTGGAAACATCAGTTTAATTGTTTTAGTTTCCAGGAAACAAATTTTGATATGCGTAGGCTTACCCAAAATGAAAGGTTACGTGCCCTTGGCATGCTACAGATCAGCACAACACAGGCTATGGTCCAGATACCTTGATACACAATCAGTACAGGACAGACCACGCTCAGGTCGACCAAGGGCAACAACTCAAGCCCAGGATCGATTTATCCGTACCTTGGCCTTGAGAAATCGTGTCATCACAGCAAATCAGATCAGCGCTCGTCTTCAAACAGACACTGGTGTGAGAGTGAGTGGCCAGACGATTCGGAATCGACTGCATAGGGGTCACCTTCGCGCCCGACGTCCTCGCGTGATCCCTTGTTTGAGAGATCATCACATTCAGGCAAGACGTCGTTGGTGTAGGGATCGTCAACACTGGGATAATCGACGCTGGAGCAATGTAATGTTTTCAGATGAGTCAAGGTTCACTGTAGATTTTTTGGACAGACGTAGGAGGGTGTGGCGTCGTCGAAACGAGCGCTTCCAAGACGTTAACGTCATCAGACATGATCGATTTGGGGGTGGTTCTGTTATGGTGTGGGGAGGCATCACTGTTGCTGGAAGAACGGCTTTACATGTTGTTGCAGGGCGTGTTACAGGCCAGTACTACCGGGACAACATCTTGGCAGTCCATGTTGTGCCGTTCGCACGACGTCATGGCCGCCGTTTCATCTTCCAGGATGACAACGCAAGATGTCACAGGGCCAGGATCGTTACAGGTTACCTCCAACAACAGAACATCACCACATTACCTTGGCCAGCACTGAGTCCCGACCTCTCCCCCATCGAGCATGTCTGGGACATGCTTGGACAGAGGTTACGTCAACGTCAACAACGTCCTGCCAATGTCCAAGAACTTGCTGCTGCGTTGCTACAGGAATGGGATAATCTGGACCAAAATGACCTTAGACGTCTCATTAGGAGTATGCCACGTCGGATCAATGCTTGTTTGGCAAACAGAGGAGTATTTACCCGTTACTGACTTGGTTGTGATGCTGTGGTAACTTTGCTGTTTGACCCCGGGTATCATTTTACCCTTATAATGGTCAGTCTGTGCCTTACTTAGTCTAACGATCATTTGGAATAAATCGATGAATGTGAACTTCATTTCATTTTGTCATTTGTTTCTTCGTCAGTTTCATTAGGTGACTTTAATAACACTTAAAAATCAAATATCCCCTACTTTTTTTGAATAGTATATGCTACTTTAAAAACGTGCGTGGGGGGTTTGGCGTTTAATTTAGTGATCAAAACCATTTCATACTAGTCCTGACCCACAATAGCGTGTGGTAGTTGTACGGTGAGTGACCTGGGCTCTAAAATAGAATTTTATGCGTTCCAGTGGACAGAGAAGAACATTCAAAAGTCCATTTGTCATGTTTAACATTGGACAAAAAACTGATATCCATCTGTGTTCTGCACATTGATGAGTATGTAAAAGAACTGATGATATTTACTCCGAAAAAGTGAAAGCAGAAACATTGTAGCCCGTGAAAATTTACCACCTTCGCATTGTACATTTTAACAGTAGAACCTAGAAATACAGGGTATACAAATACAGGGTCAGGAATTGTGAAATGAGCTACTGCCCCCACCCCCTCCAAAACAATAAAAACAAGCCAACAGTGAGGCTGATGTCCCCCGCCGAAATAGGAAAATAATTAGAGGACACATATAAATTTATCACAAATTATCTTTTACAAAGTATTGAACAATCAAACAGTATATCTTTACTTATAGTCTAAGCATACAATGTTTTTGATGGAATAATTATAGCATATTAAGGGGAAAACATGCTCTATGCCTACAGATCTAGAGTTTGGTTGTATCAACGGGTCTATTTTCCATCTTGCTGCAAGTTGTGCAAAGTTCACTGTTTTCTTTCTGTCATTAAATGTCAATTCATTATTGCATACTACATATTTAATTAATTTATAATAGTTTCTTTTTCAATTTGTTTTTTCTGCTTACCATAAGCGGAACGGACAGACAGACAAACAGACAGACGGACGAACCCATTTTAATAGTTCCCTGCTTTCTTCGAAAGGCGGGGGACAATCAAAGTAGGAGAGTTATTGTTTTCCAAAGTCTCGACCAATCAAATTGCGTATCGCTCTGCTTACCCTGAGCAGAAAATGCTCATTATCAAACTTAGTCAAGGTATTACTGTAATGAAACTATACACCAAGTTTCATCAATCTCACTTAATTAGAACTAAAGTTATCGTGTCCCAAAGCATCAACCAATCAAATTGCTTATCTCTGCTTACCCTAAGCGGAAAATGCTCATCTTCGAACTCCATCAAGGCATTGACCTAATCAACACATACACCAAGTTTGAACATTCTAGCTCAATTAGGAAGAGAGTTATCGTGCCCCAAAGTATCAACCAATCAAATTGCTTATCTCTGCTTACCCTAAGCGGAAAATGCTCATCTTCGAACTCCATCAAGGCATTGACCTAATAAACACATACACCAAGTTTGAACATTCTAGCTCAATTAAAAGTTATCGTGTCCCAAAGCATCAACCAATCAAATTGCTTATCTCTGCTTACCCTAAGCGGAAAATGCTCATCTTCGAACTCCATCAAGGCATTGACCTAATCAACACATACACCAAGTTTGAACATTCTAGCCCAATTACTGAAGAGAGTTATCGTGTCCCAAAGCATCAACCAATCAAATTGCTTATCTCTGCTTACCCTAAGCGGAAAATGCTCATCTTCGAACTCCATCAAGGCATTGACCTAATAAACACATACACCAAGTTTGAACATTCTAGCTCAATTAGGAAGAGAGTTATTGTGTCCCAAAAAGTGTGACGGACAGACAGACGGACAGACAGACGGACGAACCCATTTTAATAGTCCACTGCTTTCTTCGAAAGGCGGGGGACAATAAAAGATAATTGCCCTGGCCATTCAGATCATTATTTTGTTTACAGGCTGGGGCTATTTGCCTTATGTGGTAAGACAATCCCGAGACTCTTTGCCACATGTGGCAAGTCTCCGTACCGCAATTATCAACCGATTTCAATGAAACTTGCAGATTATAATTACATTAATAATATCCCAGAGTAGGCAAAATATCGACCACTTCCGGTCGATATCCATGAAACTTACAGAATATGATAACATTATAATATCTCAGAGTTGGCAAAATTTCGACCACTTCCGGTTAGCGGTTTCCGAGATATCAGGTTACCACACATTTCATGTGGCACGACAGACCACAATTATCAACGATATCCATGAAACTTACAGAATATGAGTACATTAATAATATCTCAGAGCAGGCAAAATTTCGACCACTTTCGGTTAGCGATTTCCGAGATATCAGGTTACCACACATTTCATGTTGCACAGCTACAGACCACAATTATCAACCGATTTTAATGAAACTTGCGGATTATAATTACTGTAACAATATCTCAGAGTAACCAAAATTTCGGCCACTTCCGGTTAACGATTTTCGAGATATTAGGTTACCACACATTTCATGTGAAACCGCTTACCGGAAGTGGTCGAAATTTTGCCTACTCTGAGATATTATTAATGTTATTATAATCAGCAAGTTTCATTGAAATCGGCTTGTAATTGCGGTCTGTAGCCGTGCCACATGAAATGTGTGGTAACCTGATATCTCAAAAAACGCTAACCGGAAGTGGTCGAAATTTTGCCTACTCTGAGATATTATTAATTTAATTATAATCTGCAAGTTTCATTGAAATCAGTTTGTAATTGCGGTCTGTAGCCGTGCCACATGAAATGTGTGGTAACCGCTAACCGAAAGTGGCCGAAGCTTTGCCTACTCTTGAGATATTATTAATGTAATTATAATCTGCAAGTTTCATTGAAATCGGTTGGTATTTGCAGTCTGTAGCCATGCCACATGAAATGTGTGGTAACCTGATATCTCGGAAACCGCTAGTGGGCGAAACTTTGCCTACTCTGAGATATTATTAATGTAATTATAATTTGCAAGTTTCATTGAAATCGGTTGGTAATCGCGGTCTGTAGTCGTGCCACTTGAAATGTGTGGTAACCTGATATCTCCGAAATTGCTTACCGGAAGTGGTCGAAATTTTGGCTACTCGGAGATATTATTAATGTTATCATATTCTGTAAGTTTCATGGATATCGGTTCATAATTGCGGTCTGTAGCCGTACCACATGAAATGTGTGGTAACCCCCATATTTCGGAAACCGCCAACCAGAAGTGGCCGAAAGTTTTGCTACTCAGATATGTTATCATAATCTGTAAGTTTCATTAAAATCAGTTGACAATATTGCGGTCTGTAGTCGTAAGGCTATTTTGAAATTCTTGATTACCACATGTGGCAAATAGTCACTGCCTTCTTTACATGAACTTGAGGAAAGGCGCCTTACATCATCCATGTAGCCTACTGTCAAATTGACTTCCGGTGACCGAAATTGACTCCAAAACTGCAGTTGACCTTGGAGACAAAAGAAGGTCACCACAAGGTCCCTGTGGTCCATTTAGGTCACAATGTCGCGTGCTCCAAGTCGTTGGTACAGGCCTGCACTGACCCAGTGTGCCAGCCACATCCCAAACTGGGGAGATGGGTCAAGGTCATCCGATCGAGCCAGGGTTTGGTGATCTGATAGATCAACTCCACTTTTGTTCTTCCTTTTTAAAAAATGGCCAACCAAAAGTTGTGACCTTGACCTGCTAGGGGCCTCGGAAATATTTCAGTTTTCGTCCCCCGAGCAATCCACCAATGAGGCCACGACCACTAGACCTTGACCTTCAGGCATGTCATCTTGGCCTGAATGACCCAAGTAGGTCAAAGTCATCTGATAGGTTCAAGGTCACCGATATATTATCATCCGGCCAAAGTGCTCCAAATACGCGCGGAAAGCCAAAGTTCACGACCTAGGATGGACAAGTCATTGACATTTCGAATGACACAGGCCTTTGATCTGACATTTGACCTTGTGGTCGAAAATCTCCTAAAACTTCGGGTACCCACGGACTGGTCCCTAATTTAGGTATTCGCAAAGTATACTGACCCTGGGGAATCGCCCATTGACCTCAAAATTGACTTCCGGTGACGCAAAATGGACGAAACTGACCCACAATATGTCAGTAGACCCTTACCTTGACCTCTGAGGTTCAAAATGTCCTCACCATGCGTCCACAGGGTCGATTAATGTAAGGGGCAAGAACTCAGGATTGAACTCAAACTTTGCAGCTTGGACACGCCTTACTAATCAAATGCCATTTCTCTGCAACTTTTTGGTTAATTTTGGAACTTATGGTCTTTTGAGTAATCAGTCAATAGTATAGCAAAACCTCGGCAAAACATTCCCAAATTGGCAGGAGGGCGGGGGCAGATATAGAAACAATTTGCAGCTGAAATTTTTAAGACATGTAGGCCTAATGCTTTGAATGCACTGGACTCCAGTGCCAAACAAAAATTGTTATCTGTGAAATTGTTATCTCAAATTAATATAAAGCCTCATGCCTCGTTCACATAATCGTCAATGGCCAGTGCATGGATTTGAGAAGCTTAATTTAAGCAGCAGCTTAATTACAGTAAAATTACAGATTCAGTAAAAACGATGGTGAAATATTTTATTTGTAAACAGTTTTATAAGTATATAACTGATTAAGAAACAAGATAAAAGTTGGCCCATATTAAACAATATCTTAAAATATGTTAATGTGGTTGCAGGCAAAAATCTTGTGAAGATTTGCTCAACGCCAACATGTTTTTATATCAAAAATTTCGAAATGATTTTGGCCTCATTCAAATTACCATAAACTGGTATGTTCCAAGTTTAGGAAAATGGAAAATTTAGAATTTTGTTCTGTAACATGAAATATGGGCATATAAAAATATCTAATTATTGTTTAATATAAGTATTAAAAAAACTAAATAATGTTTAATAATTAGGGAAATACAAATATAAATCAACTAATTATTGTTTTATATAGGCGTATAAAAATAACTTAATAATGTATACTAATTAGGGAAATACAAATATAAATCAAAATCTCTATCTATAAGTATATATATTTCATTAAGAAATGATATAATCTATTCAACAGATGAATTATTTGAATTCTGACCTCGTTCTATGTCCATATGAAATATTATGTTCCCCAAACACAACTGACAATAATACAAACATGTGAATATTTATATCAATCTTTGTAGGCTTTTCTGACAATCTCTAGACACTGGTATCATCATTTTATAGTATACATGTATTCTTATTGTAGTATATAGTGAGTGTACAGTATTGAGAGCCGGCTACCTAACCCTAACTCATATCTAGGAAGGAGGAGGTAGGATTTTCCCTAGTCCCCTGATCAACTGGAAATGTTTACTCACTATTGACCTTACACTGTAAAATACATAATCATGAATGAACAATTATAACAGTAGATATCTGTCCTACAACTTCATTAAAAAAATACTATTTTGGCAATAACAAGATAATAATTTGTTTAATTCAAAGTAGCTAAGTCTCTAACTCAATATCATCCAAAATCTTCAACATTGAAAACAGATCTATTTGTCTGTTTAAATCAACATTGATGTTGTGACCTTACCAGGAAAAGATGACCTTCTGATATCCAAAATTTAAGACTAAATAAACATTTTACAATTGGTACATGAATCCTGTACCATAATGCGTTTCAGCGCTATTTGTAACAAGGGACTCGAAAACCAGGCTAAGCATATTCCACAAGTCATCTCAAACGGTGACGCAATATTCTTATCTGGAGAGCATGCCCAATAAATATTATCGGCGTAGACTGGAAAAACCAGACGCTAGAGATTGAAATTCGGTTGAGAATACTGGCGTATTTTGCCGAACCTAACTGATTAGAAATTACAGTAAAAACAGAAACGATTGAATGTAAATCAATTTATATACATTGATATTGCATTTTTGTATGCGTTGCGACCCATTTGCGTCAATTTCTAGGTCCCAAATATTAGCGACTTAGCTCCTTTAACATCAGATATTTTGATTACAATAACAAAAATTTTCAATGGAAAATACGAACATAAATCAAAACCTCTTATCTATTAAGAACATAATTGATTAAGAAATAATATACTAAACAGCAAAAAAAAACCAGTACGATTTCAAAATCAGAGAGGGCCTTTAATCAAATCATTCTAGAAAACGACTTACTAAATGGATCAAAGCAATTTTTTGTTTTGTGAACAGTATGTAATTCATCACAATTCCAAGACATTACGAGACGGTTTAGAGTCTGTACACAGTCTATACATCAGCATCTGGTGTGTCCACCGCAAGTGTCAATAACAGCAGCGCAGGGTCTGTACATGGAGTGGACCAGACGATTGATGAATGCCATTGGCACCTGGAACCACACTCTCAGAAAAGCCTGGCGCAATCCATCGGCTGTGTTTGGTCTCAGTACAACGTTATTAAGTCTCCTCTGAATTTCATCCCAAAGATGTTCAATCAGGTTTAAGTCCGGACTAAGGGCTGGCCAGTGCATAATATTAACACCGTTCTGTTGTAGAAAGTCCTGAGTAACTCTGGCGGTGTGGGCACGGGCTGGAAAACATTTCGATGACGTGCGAAATAGGGTATCACTTGGGGTCTGAGAGTTTGATCGATGTAGCGCACTGCTGTCATGCCTCCTCCTTTCCCTGGACCAAGATTTTGGAACACCACAGGACCCACTCTCTGGTTCAGGCCGATTCCACTGCAAACCATTATGCTTGGACCTCCCCATAAGTCTCGTTCCATGACACATTTGTCAGAATAACGCTGGCCACGTCGACGCCATATTCTGGTCCTGCCATCTGCAGTTGATTCGGAATACTGACTCATCTGTGAAAAGAACAGTTCCCCATTGCCTGTGTTGCCAGTTCTGGTGTTGTTGGGCAAACTGTAGACGTCCACGTCGATGGCGAGGGGTGAGGATCGGTCCACGGTAAGGTCTACAGCAATGGATGTTCTCTCTGGTGAGACGTCGGCACACTGTATCGGTACTGATGGGTCTTCTGTGTGTTCCCATTGTACAACATGCTGTTTCTGAAGCCTGTGTGAAGGGATTCTGCACGTGCTGTCACACAACATGGCGGTCTTGTCGCCTTGTGGTAACCCTTGGTCTACCAGTTCGGGGGCGATCATCCGTGGTGTTGGTGGCCTGAAAGCGTTGCTGATGCCTGTAGATGGTCCGAACACTGACCTGGAAGTGATTGGCAACGGCTTGGGCAGTGTGGCCAGCATCGAGTCTTCCAAGCGCCTGGTTCCTCTGAGCTTTCGTGAGTCATGGCATGCTGCTGACGTGTAGTGTGAATGATTCAACCAGGTATGGAGTGCATTTTTATAAAGCTGGTCCCTGTAACAGCATGTGCAGCATCAGTTACATGAAAATCATGGAGAACACATTACCATCTCAGAAGTCAGTTTGCATTTTTGAGAACATTTCCTGGGTTCAATTCTGTGTTTGGGAAGGAGCCTTATTGCTCAGGTAAAGTTGGAGATGTGGTCACAAATATACAATAAAAACATTTGGCAAGTTTTATGCAATGTCTCTATTCAGAGTAACGTACCAATCTGACGTTTCTTTTGCTGCTTAGTATATATTCTATTTTGACTGATGAATTATCAGTTGGCCCACATTAAACAATATTCTAAAATATGTGGGTATAGATAAAAAAAAAATCTTATAAAAATCTCGACCCCACCACCTCCCCCTTATATTTGAATGTCAAAAATTTTGAAATGATTTTGGCCCCATTCAAATTACCATAAACTGGTATGTTCCAAGTTTCGGGAAAAGGAAAATTGTTTAATATAGGCATATGAAAAAAAACTAAATAATGTATAATAATTAATTTGTCCAATACATTAAAATATGATATTTTGGACAGGTTGATTTAATTCAGTTATCTACATATCAAGGTGTAATATATAAAAACAGAAAATTGGTAAAACAAACAAAAAACAAAAAATAAAACAAGTTCTTGTATATCAAAATGTCATCACTGCAGATAGAAAAAAACCCGTGGGGAAAAAGAATCTGCTTACTTTATGTGGAAAAGCGAAGTTCTCGCAGTAAAAACCACATAGGTGGACCAGTAGATTGTTTACCTATTAAAAACTGTTTGTGCGATTATTCCCATATATTTAAGGGCAAGGTAAAGTGACACCATTTTGTCACAACACCTGAAATGGGGGGTTCTCAAAAAGGGATTTACACCAGCTTTAATGCAAATATGTTGGTATCTACATGTGCCTGAGATGATATAGAACAATAAAAAATGGATGGAAATCCAAAATAATGACTTTGAAATCAAATATTTACCAAATAATGAAGCAAATTCCTAAGTCAGGACTGCGCAGCTACAAGTTTTATAAAAAAGAACACATTAAAATTAAACTGGCTAAAAGTTGCTCAGATAATCAAACTCCAACCATCAAGACTTGAAATCTGAAAAAAAAATATCAAAAATTAGTTATAGGACCTCAAAGTTTTCAAATATTTTGTAAACAAAAGGCCATTTTGTTTCATGCACTACTTTCACTGCAGATGTATGGTGTACCACTAGTGGCACAGTGGACAGCAATATTGCCCCTATGATATGAGGTACACATGACATTGTACAAATAGCCTTCATATTCCGGATATGACATCTAATTACAAAAATAGAAGCCTTTTTGCAGGGATTTTTCATGACTTGAATACAGGGCTATATTACAATGTATGTATGTCTGCTAAGGCTTATTACATGTATATAGTTATACCATAATGATGAATGTATTATTTGTGTGAAAGGGAAAGACACAGAGAGGTTTAATGTCTTCTGGACACAAACTAGGACATTTGGAACTAATACATGGTTCAAATTTATTTCAATAATACGCTCGTGTGTAGGTGTCTTTAGCAGTGGAAAGACCTGGAGAAAACCCATGAGGCTTGACAGGCGACCCTACTGCCTGTCACATACAAGTGGACAACTGAAACTACTCCACTGGACTCAATGACAGACCTTGTGATCAAATGTGCACGTGTTAAATGTGCACAATTTGTTATACCCACCTGTTATTATATTAAAGTCAACAAATCCTAAATCACATTTCAGTTCCTGGCCTATATTTCTGAAAAATAAATAATGTAAAGGTGTATTTTTCAATTCATTTTCTAAATCCAGCACATACACAAATTCTCAATATACATGTACATGTGTAAAACATTCAGCATTATTTGCAAACTTTCCAATGGGAAGTGATATCAGATGCTCTAGTTAATTAGATGCTGACATACATGAATCACATCCATTCACAGATGTACAATGTTTCTGTCTTCTAGAAGGCCTACATAGATTTGTAAACTTGCCAACAGGGTTTGCGTAATATTAATAGTGATATTTTGGGCATACCCTGCCCATGCACAACACTTGTCACTTTGCAAAAGTGTAACTTAACTGTCTAGATAGGAAATGTTTTTGATTGGCATGTATTTAATGGTTGCTTTTGGTATGCTAGATTTAAAAAAAAGACAGCTACCATTGTAGATACATTAACCATATTCACATATTTTATTTGACTCGGAATGTTTAATGTTTTTGAGGTTTTTTTTCATATAAATTGACAATACGTACCATTTTAAAGTTTTTTTTATCATAAATGCCACGTAATTTTTAATGCTGCTTTAAATTCCATAGAAATCATAGTTTTCCTTGTTTATCTGTCAAATTACACAAGTCTAACTCAATATCATCCAAAGACTTCCACCTTTTTGAAAATACAAATTATTTGTCAGTTTAAATCAACATTGATGTTGTGATCTTACCGGGAAAAGATGGGCTTCTGATATCCGACATTTAAGACAAAATAATCATTTTACCATTGGTACACGTGTCGTGTACCATAATGCGTTTCAGGACCTTTTGTAATGAGGTATTCGAAGAACGAGGCTATAGACATATTCCACAAGTCATGTTAAGCAGTGATGCCCTATTCTTATCTGGTGAGTATGCACAATAAATACTATTATTGTAGACTGGAATAACTAGACGCTAGAGATTGTCTTTCAATTGAGACTTCTAACATATTTCGCCGAACATAATTGAATTGAAATTTGAGTAAAAACGGAAACGATTGAGAATGTAAATCAGTTACATTATTATATGTGTTGCTACCCATTTGTGTCAATTTTTAGGTCTCAAATATTAGCGATTTACCTCCTATAACTTTAAAGCAACAGGGCCACCATAATCTGTGTAGATTATCTTGTTGTACACACCATGGGACAATAGTTGAATGTGATAAGTAACGTCAGAAAGTTCAAATAATTCTTGTAGGTGTAACCGCGTTTGTTGGACATTTTGCGACATTTTCACCATAAATTTACGCCTCAGTGATCACAAGATCGGTTTAAAGGGTCAGTGGTAGTAAAAAAAATGGTCTGTGAGTAATGTTTTTTATTTTAGACTTTTGTATCCAAGGGCCACTGTTCTGGTTTTTGAAATAAATTTTTCATCTTTTCAGGTGTTGTGACAAAATGGTGTCACTTTACCTTGCCCTTAAAACTTCAAGTCCTTTAAAACAGTTCACCACTTCAACATTTCAAATCATATATAGTCTGCAGTCCATTAAAGATTTCCTTGTTGAGGATGACTCTTCTCAGATAAAAGTTACCTGAAAAGGGAAAGAAGAGCCAGCAGCAACAAAGAACAATTTTAAACATTTATAATAAATACATGGATTTAACTTTTAAACACAAATAATATATATTTATGCATTGTCAATGTAAATAAATGGTTCGGTTACGTCACCCAAAGACAACTGGTAATATAAAAATGTGAATATTTATATCAATCTTTGTAGGCTTTTCTGACAATCTCTAGTGTCTGGTATTACATTTTGAGAGCCAGTTACGCAACCCTAATTGGCGAGTTGGATGGCCGAATGGTTAACGCTTGCGCATCTGATCATAAGGTCTGCCATTGAGTCAAGCGGTGGCGTCATATTGTAAAACCTGTGGTTACGATGCAAGATATGACCACATTTTGCAAGAGATGGCCAGAGAACAAGCTAAAAAAAAGTGATTTTTCATACAATCAGGGGCCATAATCCAGGAAGTTGAATATCTATAGGAACCTAGATCTTTAGGATGTAAACATATTTTAAGTTTTATCAAAATCAGATAAAAATTGTGACCTTTACAGGGTCCACAACCTTGGTATTACATACTTTGACACTATTTGCGTACAAGGAGCGGCCATTTTGTCAGGCAGTTTTGATCAGATTTTTACGAAATTCAAACTCAACCATCTTTATGGTGCAACGGTGTTATATTTAAATGGTTTTTAAAATTGGATAAAACACGATTTTTCATACCATCAGGGGTCCACAATCCAGAAAGTTAAGGTCTGATATCTGCAAATACTGAAAGGAACCAAGTTTCATCAAAATTGAATATAAATTGTGACTTCTAGAGTGTCCACAACCCTTGGTATTACATACTTTTACACTATTTTCGTACAAGGGACGCCCATTTTGTCCAGCAGTTTCAGTCAGATTTTTACGAAATTCAAACTCAACGGTGATATATTCAACCGTTTCTTAAAATTAATTGCAATTGTTCGAACAACCAGGGGCCATAATTCAGGAATTGACGTTTGGATAGTCGTGATTATCAAAAGGAACCAAGATCTTTGTGATATAAACATAAATTTAAAGTTTCAACAAAATCGGATCAAAATTGTGGCCTCGAGAGGGTCCAAAACCTTGACATATCATATTTTTACACTATTTGCGTATAAGTTTGTCAGGCAGTTTTGGTCCGATTTTTACAAAATTTGAACTCAACCGGATAATAATTGTGACCTCTAGAGAAATCCACAAGCTAAAAACGTGATTTTTCGCACAATTAGGGACCAAAATCAAGGGAGTTATGATCCGATATGCGCGAATATCGAAAGGTACAAAGATCTTTGGGTTATAAACATTTATTTCCAAGTTCCATCAAAATCAGATGAAAATTGTGACTTTTAGTTTGTCCATCAGCTAAAAACAATCAGGGGCCATAATCCATGAAGTTAACAGTAGACATCTCTAGACAACTTCATTAGAGAAATACTGTTTTGGCAATAACAAGATTATAAAAATAAATTGATGACCATTGGCGATATACAGAGATATAACAATAGTAAAATCCAAATTGCAAAAGAACCTCATCAATATTTGAATTAAAATGTTACAGGTCTTGGATTTACATTTACACAGAAATGATTTGATGGACTTTTAGTGAGGATATAAGTTTAAACTACATGGTGAAACAACCCAATGTTATGTTCTAGAGAAATGAAGCACACTGCCTATATCATCGCCTAATGTGTGGGTTTTAATGGATCTTTTTCTGTTCTGTATCAGAAGCCCATAGCCTAATATGGACTGCCAACTACCAGTCATCAGAGACAACTGGGTGGCCAACCACAAGTCATCAAAGATAACTGGCCATGTCGAGGACCAGTGAATAAGGTATGCACACCAGAAATCCCAACAGAAGCGAGACAGAAGTCTCTAGTATATATCATAGATGTAAATCAGCCACAATTCAATTAGATTAACAATGTCATATACCTTGAGTTCTGGTCTGTAATTGTGTGTTGATCACAGTTCCCAAAGAACAGAAGTTCCAAATAGTATGGATCTATTTGTGTAGTTCTTCTAAGAAGTAATGGTAAGTCTGCAGCCTACAACCATTACAACCAATTCTAATATCCAGTTAATAACATAAAACCTGTCTGGCTAGAAGCCACCAGAATACAAGAAATCCGGATATTTTGCTCATTCATGTTATGTGTGGATTAGATAAGAAACTGATTAAGTATGAGGACTAGCTGTCTCACCATTTCGTCCTTGTGAAACCTACAAAAATTCTGTTCTCCAAACAATAACACAAAGAACCTGTTTAGACCTACAAGAATTCTAATCTCCACAATATAACAGAATCCAGAACTGCTGAAACCTGTTCCCGCTAATATCCAGAAAAAAACAATGTTATATATGTGGACTAGGGAAAATAATGTCGGTGTTGTGTTTTCTCCTGAAAGAGATAAACATCTTCAGTCTGTTTATATCGGTTGATGAAGGTATGATCGACATCTGCAGAAAATAACAGAACCCAGAACTGCTGAAACCCGTTCCGCTATTAGCCAGAAGACAACAATTTTGTATATGTGGACAAGAGAAGATAATGTTGGTGTTGTGTTTTCTCCTGAAAGAGATAAACATCTTAAGTCTGGCTGATGAAGTTATGGCATGTTAATCTATCTAGCCTAGACATAACAAGTAGACTTGATCCCTCAAGTAGCTTTACACCAAATTCCCACTGAAAGTCAATGTTTCCAAGGACCCCTATTTTAAAATGTGTTTTGAACTTGTCAACAGATTGTCCTTTACTGTACATATTAGACAGACCAATGAATAAATTTAGAAACTATATGTAGTACATACAGTACATGCATAAACCTGTTATTGCCAATCTAGAATTTCCCTATTCAAGTTCAATTTTTCAAAGTCAACTTCCTGGAACTGGTGCTGGGAGCAGTTAGTTACCTTAAGTTCATCAGGAAATATTAAAGATTCAAGGGTGAAATTCAATGCCTGTAAAACAAATGTTTTGCAACCGATTTGAGATAAATATTACCCTAATCGAGGGTTGATATGTGAAATAATTAAAACAAGACGCGAAAAAAAAAATAACAAGCTACGAGCGTATTTATGTGTGGAAACACCAAAACTTATTACCTGGTCCGAGAGTAATAGCTTATTCATACACAAAATTTGAATTGCCGTAACAGAGCCACACACCGTTACAATAGACATGCTTTGCACCACCTTGTACGAACTGATGCAATTAGCTTCTATTCATAGGCGTACGAGCCAGGGGGGCAGGGGGGCAGCTGGCCCCCTAACTTTCGGGCAAGCTGACTTTTCGGGCAGACGGGTAAAGTGAAAAATTTTTTTTATTTCATCTACTTGATAAAATAAAGTGCCCGAAATCTAATAAAACACTAATTTTACGTGCTGGAATAGCAGTAAAACGCGTTTGCGGACGTCAAATAATCCAAAATTTTTCTTGGGGGGTCCTTACAAGGTCAGCTCCGCTTCTTCGCCTCTCGAAGAAAACGGCGCTGCTGTCTGTAAACCTGAAATTTTTTCGGGCATTTCTAGTTTTGCTTCCCTGTCACCGAGCCCTAATAAAACACTAATTTTACTTACCGGTATCTTTTAATTGAATACCACGAATTTGTACTGAGTTGACTATGGATTAAAACATTTTGTCTGGAGCCACTCTACTTTGTGCAACATTTTTCCGGCATGGAATATTATTTGTGAATGCAGCTGGAACAGTCTGATTGAATGGTTGGAATTCAAAATGGGATTTACGTTACAAAACCATTGGATACTGTTGGAGTTTCTTACACGGGCTAGAATAGCAGAAAACGCATATGCGGTGGTTAAATGTTCAATATTTTCGCGGGGGGGGGGGGGGGGGGGGGTGAGGCCTCCATACTCCGCGACGATTGATTGGTTGTTTGGAATTCGGATCAGTCAGGACCAAATTGAAGTTGCTGTATTCACAGGCTGGAATAGCAGGAAAACGCGTTTGCGGCAGTTAAATTTTCAAAATTTTCTGCTAACGGTCCTGTCTTCGTGGACTGTAAACGATTGATCTTTTGATTGGAATTCGAGTCAGCCATCTTAATTAGGCTATAATAGACCACTTTGTTCAAGGACTGAAATAGCAGGAAAACGTGTTTGTAGCCGTCAAATATTCCAAAATTTTCTTGGGGGGGGGGGGCATGCAAGGTAAGCTCTGTTTCTTCGCCTCTCGAGAAAGACCGACGCCGCTGTCTGTAAACCCGAAATTTTTTCGGGCATTTCGGATTCTGCCCCTCTAACTGTCATCGAGCCCGTACGCCTATGCTTCTATTTTAGTATCTCTCAATGTCAAACAAACTTAAGTGGCCGAAAGCAATTAGTACATGTGCAATGACAAACAAATGAAAAATCATAAAGGAATTGAAAGTCAAATTAACTTAATCACCAATGAAATAAATTGAACTGAACTTGACAGTTCAGCTGGTATTTTATCCAGAATTGAGAGATGCCCAGTCTGCAGCCTGCCAGCACACTAAAAAAATCAATCAGAAAAAATATACTCTCCTTTTAAGCCAAATCGTCCAAACTGTACTCCATACTGCCTTGTCTTGCCTGCACCGCCTTCCATCTGTATCCACCATTGTGCATCCACCAACCTGAGTCCTAAAAAACAAACTTATGTGTCCAAAAGCACAAAAGCAATTAGTACATGTGCAATGACAAAAAAAAAAATCTTGAATGAATTTGAAGCCAAATTTTCTTAATCCCCACTGAACTGGACTGTTCAGCTGGTCTTAACACCAGAACTGAGAGCCACTCAGTCTGCAGCCTGCCACCACCCTCAAGAAAATCAATCAGAAAAATTGTACTCTCCTTTTAAGCCAAACTGTCCAAACAGATCACCATACTGCCTTGCCTGCATCTCCTTCCAACTGTGTCCACCATTCTGCATCCACCAGCCTGGGTCCTAAAGCCGAAAGCAATTAGTACATGTGCAATGACAAAAAAAAATCTTCAATAAATTTAAAGCCAAATTTTTCTAATCCCCACCGAACTGGACTGTTCAGCTGCCTTGCCTGCATCTCTATCCATCTGTGTCCTGTATTCTGCATCCACCAACCTGGGTCCTAAAAAACAAACTTCTGTGGCCGAAAGCAATTAGTACATGTGCAATGAAAAAAAAAATCTTCAATAAATTCAAAGCCACTACCCTCAAGAAAATCAATCAGAAAAACTGTACTCTCCTTTTAAGCCAAATCGTCCAAACAGACTCCATACTGCCTTGTCTTGCCTGCATCGCCTTCCATCTGTATCCACCATTCTGCATCTACCAACCTGGGTCCTGAAAAATAAACTTAAGTGACCGAAAGCAGTTAGTACATGTGCAATGAAAAACAAAAATATCTTCAATAAATTGATAGCTAAATTAACTTAATCCCCACTGAAACTGAACTGGACAGATCATCTGGTTTTATCCCCCGACCGACACCACCCTCATGATGACAATATATGTCCACATCAAAATGTGGCTATATAAAAACATATCTCTTTACAACATTATGCATATAATATAAATAAACAATTAACAGTAGACATCTGTAGACAATTTCATTACAAAAATACTATTTTGGCAATAACATGATTATAAATCTAAATTGATGACCGTTATCGATATACAGAGACATAACAACAGTAAAATCCAAATTCAATATTTGAATCAAAATGTTACAGTAAAGAAACACGTGCTAACATGTCTTGGACACACATTAACACAGAGAAAGAAATTTCTGGACTTTTAGTGAGGATATCGGTTTGAACTACATGATGAAACCACCCCAAATGTTATGTTCTAGAGAAATGAAGGACCCTGTCTATATATCATCGCCTAATGTGTGAGTTATTAATGGATCTTTTTCTGTTCTGTATCATAAGCCCATTGCCTAATATGGACTGCCAACTACCAGTCATCAGAGATAACTGGGTGGCCAACCAGAAGTCATCAAAGATAACTGGCCTCGTCGAGGACCAGTGAATAAGGTGTGCACACCAGAAATCCCAATAGAAGCGAGACAGAAGTCTCTAGTATATATCATATATATGTAAATCAGCCACAATCCAATTAGATTAACAAAGTCATATACCTTGAGTTCTGGTCTGTAATTGTTTGTTGATTAAAGTTCCCAAAGAACAGAAGTTCCAAATAGGTATGGATGTATTTGTGTACTTGTTCTAAGAAGTAATGGTAAGTCTGCAGCCTACAACCACCACAACCAATTCTATTATCCAGATAATAATATATAGAACCTGTCTCGCTAGAAGCTAATTTATATTATGTGTGGATTAAAGAAGAAACTGATTAAGTATGAGGACTAGCCGTCTCATCATTTCGTCCTTGTGAAACCTACAAGAATTCTGTTCTCCAAACAATAACAATAAGAACCTGTCTCGACCTACAAGAATTCTATTCTCCAGAATATAACAGAATCTAGAACTGCTGAAACCTGTTCCGGTAGTAGCCAGAAAAAAACAATGTTATATATGTGGACTAGGGAAAATAATGTCGGTGTTGTGTTTTCTCCTGAAAGAGATAAACATCTTCAGTCTGTTTATATCGGTTGATGAAGGTATGATCGACACCTGTTCCGCTATTAGCCAGAAGATAACAATTTTGTATATGTGGACAAGAGAAGATAATGTTGGTGTTGTGTTTTCTCCTGAAAGAGATAAACATCTTAAGTCGGACTGATGAAGTTATGACATGTTAATCTATCTAGCCTAGACATAACAAGTAGACATGATCCCTCAAGTAGCTTTACACCAAATTCCCACTGAAAGTCAATGTTTCCAAGGACCTCTATTTTAAAATGTGTTTTGAACTTGTCAACAGAATGTCCTTTACTGTACATATTAGACAGACCAATGAATAAATTTAGAAACTATATGTAGTACATACATAAACCTGTTATTGCCAATCTAGAATTTCCCCATTCAAGTTCAATTTTTCAAAGTCAACTTCCTGGAACCGGAGCTGGGAGCAGTTACCTTAAGTTCATCAAGAAATATTAAAGAAATGAAATGGAATTTAACGTCCTACTGTTTTGCTCCTAAACTGGGCTAATGAAGACGGGCATACGCCATATAGTGTGCTATGAGGGAAATTTTGCCCGGGCAGCGGTGCTACGGTCTACTCTTATATCGAATTCCAACTGCCAAGGGATCTTTTACGTGAACGCCAATTTGTACATGGGACCTCGGTTTTTCGTCCCACCCGAACGACTAGACAGTTGTCCTTGTCAGGCCCTCTGTCCTGCATCACTGGAAATATTAAAGATTCAAGGGTGAAATCCAATGCCTGTAAAACAAATGTTCTGCAACTGATCTGAGATAAATATTACCCTAATTGAGGGTTGATATGTGAAACAACACAAGGCCATAGGCCATGGGTTATTTCACATATCGACCGAGGGTATTAGGGTAATATTTGTCTTAGGCCTAACCACCAACATCAATGTTAAATCTATCCCAATTGTTTTCACCTATAAGACAATGGTTTAGCCCATATCGGCCCTGCGACTAATATGACGAAATTAAGAAAACAAGTCATAAGTTGCACGTGCATTACATTTTAGTAACCACGTATTCACACTGGCATTCATTTGGTGCAATGTTGTCAAACGATTCGGACGACGACTGATCCGTGCAAGTGAGTTTGTAGAAAATATGGTTGAAAAAGATAATTTAGATTCCGACAAAGAATTATTTAAAGCTACTCCAAGTGCAGAATTTATGCAGAAAATATTTAACAAGGATTTAATGTACTCGGATATTTCGGATTGTGAGATACAAATGATAAACGCTTTTTAATTTTGGGTGACAAGATGTCAGTGAATGTGCCAACAATGCCGTGCCCGTAATAAATTACGCAGAAATCAGTGGGCTGCAAACTTTTTTTTAAGAGTTGATCAGTGTGGTGGAATAATAAACACGACTGTGAGCGAAAAATTCTGTGTACGCTGAAAGATATGAGTATATAAGATCTTTTTTTTTTTGGATGTCTAGATTCGTCTTGGAAGTAAGCAAAAGAAAATGATAAATATTACCCACCAAATTCCATATTTAGTTATGAGAATAGTTTGATACGTTTCATAACATGCATGGGAGATCAAAGGAAATAACACCCAAACTCATTACCGGGTCCAAGAGTAATAGCTTATTCATACACAAAATTTGAATTGTCGTAACAGAGCCACACACCGTTACAGTAGACATGCCTTGCACCACCTTGTACGAACTGATGTAATTAATGGCCAAAAGCAATTAGTACATGTACAATGTCAAACAAATAAAAAATCATAAAGGAATTGAAAGTCAAATTAACTGGAACTAAATAAATAAATGGAACTGAACTGGACCGTTCAGCCGGTCTTATCCCCCAGAATTGAGAGCCGCTCGCTCTGCAGCATGCCACAACCCTCAAGAAAATTAATCAGAAAAACTGTACTCTCCTTTTAAGCCAAATCGTCCAAACAGATCACCATACTGCCTTGCCTGCATCTCCCTCTATCTGGGTCCACCATTCTGCATCCACCAACCTGGGTCCTAATAAACTTATGTGGCCGAAAGCAATTAGTACATGTGCAATGACAAAAAAAAATCTTCAATAAATTCAAAGCCAAATTTTCTTAATCCCCACTGAACTGGACTGTTCAGCTGCTCTTATCCCCAAGAATTGAGAGCCACTCAGTCTGCAGCCTGCCACCACACTCATGAAAATCAATCAGAAAAACTGTACTCTCCTTTTAAGCCAAATCATTCATACTCCATACTGCCTTGTCTTGTCTGCATCGCCTTCCATCTGTATCCACCATTCTGCATCCACCAACCTGGGTCCTGAAAAACAAACTTAAGTGACCGAAAGCAATTAGTACATGTGCAATGAAAAACAAAAATATCTTCAATAAATTATAAATTGAAAGCTAAATTACTCTCCTTTTAAGCCAAATCATCCAAACAGATTCCATACTGCCTTGTCTTGCCTGCATCGCCTTCCATCTGTATCCACCATTCTGCATCCACCAACTTGGGTCCTGAAAAACAAACTTAAGTGACCGAAAGCAGTTAGTACATGTGCAATGAAAAACAAAAATATCTTCAATAAATTGAAAGCTAAATGAACTTAATCCCCACTGAAACTGAACTGGACAGATCATCTGGTTTTATCCCCAGACCGACACCGCCCTCATGATGACAATATATGTCCACATCAAAATGTGGCTATATAAAAACATATCTCTTCACAACATTATGCATATAATATAAATAAACAATTAACAGTAGACATCTGTAGACAATTTTATTACAAAAATACTATTTTGGCAATAACAAGATTATAAATCTAAATTGATGATCGTTATCGATATACAGAGACATAACAACAGTAAAATCCAAATTCAATATTTGAATCAAAATGTTACAGTAAAGAAACACGTGTTAACAGGTCTTGGACACACATTAACACAGAGAAAAAAATTTCTGGACTTTTAGTGAGGATATCGGTTTGAACTACATGATGAAACCACCCCAAATGTTATGTTCTAGAGAAATGAAGCACACTGCCTATATATCATCGCCTAATGTGTTTTTAATGGATCTTTTTCTGTTCTGTATCATAAGCCCATTGCCTAATATGGACTGCCAACTACCAGTCATCAGAGATAACTGGGTGGCCAACCACAAGTCATCAAAGATAACTGGCCTCGTGGAGGACCAGTGAATAAGGTGTGTACACCAGAAATCCCAACAGAAGCGAGACAAAAGTCTCTAGTATATATCGTAGATGTAAATCAACCACAATCCTGTTAGATTAACAATGTCATATACCTTGAGTTCTGGTCTGTAATTTTGTGTTGATCACAGTTCCCAAAGAACAGAAGTTCCAAATAGGTATGGGTGTATTTGTGTACTTGTTCTAAGAAGTAATGGTAAGTCTGCAGCCTACAACCATCACAACCAATTCTAATATCCAGATAATAGTATATAGAACCTGTCTCGCTAGAAGCTAATATATGTTATGTGTGGATTAAAGAAGAAACTGATTAAGTATGAGGACTAGCTGTCTCACCATTTCGTCCATGTGAAACCTACAAGAATTCTGTTCTCCGTACAATAACACAAAGAACCTGTCTCGACCTACAAGAATTCTAATCTCCAGAATATAACAGAATCTAGAACTGCTGAAACCTGTTCCGCTAATATCCAGAAAAAAACAATGTTATATATGTGGACTAGGGAAAATAATGTCGGTGTTGTGTTTTCTCCTGAAAGAGATAAACATCTTCAGTCTGTTTATATTGGTTGATGAAGGTATGATAGACATCTGCATAAAATACAGAACCCAGAACTGCTGACACCTGTTCCGCTATTAGCCAGAAGACAACAAAATGTGGACAAGAGAAGATAATGTTGGTGTTGTGTTTTCTCCTAAAAGAGATAAACATCTTAAGTCGGGCTGATGAAGTTATGACATGTTAATCTATCTAGCCTAGACATAACAAGTAGACATGATCCCTCAAGTAGCTTTACACCAAATTCCCACTGAAAGTCAATGTTTCCAAGGACCTCTATTTTAAAATGTGTTTTGAACTTGTCAACAGAATGTCCTTTACTGTACATATTAGACAGACCAATGAATAAATTTATAAACTATATGTAGTACATACATAAACCTGTTATTGCCAATCTAGAATTTCCCCATTCAAGTTCAATTTTTCAAAGTAAACTTCCTGGAACTTGTGCTGGGAGCAGTTACCTTAAGTTCATCAAGAAATATTAAAGAAATGAAATGGAATTTAACGTCCTACTGTTTTGCTACTAAACTGGGCTAATGAAGACGGGCATATGCCATATAGTGTGCTATGAGGGAAATTTTGCCCGGGCAGCGGCGCTACGGCCTACTCTTATATCGAATTCCAACTGCCAAGGGATCTTTTATGTGAACGCCAATTTGTACACGGGACCTCGGTTTTTCGTCCCACCCGAACGACTAGACAGTTGTCCTTGTCAGGCCCTCCGTCCTGCATCACTGGAAATATTAAAGATTCAAGGGTGAAATCCAATGCCTGTAAAACAAATGTTCTGCAACTGATCTGAGATAAATATTACCCTAATTGAGGGTTGATATGTGAAACAACACAAGGCCAGAGGCCATGGGTTATTTCACATATCGACCAAGGGTATTAGGGTAATATTTGTCTTAGGCCTACACACCAACATCAATGTTAAATCTATCCCAATTGTTTTCACCTATAAGACAATGGTTTAGCCCATATCGGCCCTGCGACTAATATGACGAAATTAAGAAAACAAGTCATAAGTTGCACGTGCATTACATTTTAGTAACCACGTATTCACACTGGCATTCATTTGGTGCAATGTTGTCAAACGATTCGGACGACGACTGATCCGCGCAAGTGAGTTTGTAGAAAACATGGTTGAAAAAGATAATTTAGATTCCGACAAAGAATTATTTAAAGCTACTCCAAGTGCAGAATTTATGCAGAAAATATTTAACAAGGATTTAATGTACTCGGATATTTCGGATTGTGAGATACAAATGATAAACGCTTTTTAATTTTGGGTGACAAGATGTCAGTGAATGTGCCAACAATGCCGTGCCCGTAATAAATTACGCAGAAATCAGTGGGCTGCGAACTTTTTTAAGAGTTGATCAGTGTGGTGGAATAATAAACACGACTGTGAGCGGAAAATTCTGTGTACGCTGAAAGATATGAGTATATAAGATCTTTTTTTTTTTGGATGTCTAGATTCGTCTTGGAAGTAAGCAAAAGAAAATGATAAATATTACCCACCGAATTCCATATTTAGTTATGAGAATAGTTTCACATTTACGGATTGCAAATAAAACTGATGTGGATATACTACACAATCCAGAATTTGAGAGTTTCAGACAAGTTCTTCATGGTCAGATGAAGAAAGTAACATATGGGTCTGGTAAAGTTTGTCGTCCGAATCGTTTAACGTACAAAAAGGTGAATCAAATGTTAAAAGAAAGAATTTGTGTCCCTTTTCATTGCAGTCCATAAACCTGTGGTGACGTCATCAGTGGGTGATATCTGATGACGTCATAACAGGTTGATACGTTTCATAACATGCATGGGAGATCAAAGGAAATAACACCCAAACCCATTACCGGGTCCGAGAGTAATAGCTTATTCATACACAAAATTTGAATTGTCGTAACAGAGCCACACACCGTTACAGTAGACATGCCTTGCACCACCTTGTACGAACTGATGTAATTAGCTTCTATTTTAGTATTTCTCAATGTCAAACTTAAGTGGCCGAAAGCAATTAGTACATGTGCAATGTCAAACAAATGAAAAATCATAAAGGAATTGAAAGTCTAATTAACTGGAACTAAATAAATAAATGGAACTGAACTGGACTGTTCAGCTGGTCTTTTCCCCAGAATTGAGAGACGCCCAGTCTGCAGCCTGCCAGCACCCTCAAAAATATCAATCAGAAAAAATATACTCTCCTTTTAAGACAAATCGTCCAAACTGTACTCCATACTGCCTTGTCTTGCCTGCACCGCCTTCCATCTGTATCCACCATTCTGCATCCACCAACCTGAGTCCTGTAAAACAAACTTATGTGGCCAAAAGCACAAAAGCAATTAGTACATGTGCAATGACAAAAAAAAAATCTTCAATGAATTCAAAGCCAAATTTTCTTAAACCCCATTGAAATAAATGGATCTGAACTGGATTGTTCAGTTGGTCTTATCCTCCAGAATTGAGAGCCGCTCACTCTGCAGCCTGCCACCACCCTCAAGAAAATTAATAAGAAAAACTGTACTCTCCTTTTAAGCCAAATCGTCCGATAAGATCACCATACTGCCTTGCCTGCATCTCCCTCTATCTGGGTCCACCATTCTGCATCTACCATTAGGTGGCTGATAGCAATTAGTACATGTGCAATGACAAACAAAAAAAAGCCAAATTAATTTAATCCCTACTGAACTAAATGGAACTGAACTGGATTGTTCAGCTAGTCTTATCCCCAAGTATTGAGAGCAACTCGGTCTGCAGCCTGCCACTACCCTCAAAAAATCAATAAAAAAACTGTACTCTCCTTTTATTCCAAATCGTTCAAACAGATCACCACCATACTGCCTTGCCTGCATCCTCTTCCATCTGTGTCCACCATTCTGCCTTGCCTGCATCCTCTTCCATCTGTGTCCACCATCCATTCTGCCTTGCCTGCATCCTCTTCCCTCTGTATCGAACCATTCTGCATCCGCCAACCTGGTTCCTGAAAAACAAACTTAGGTGGCTGAAAGCAATTAGTACATGTGCAATGACAAATAAAAAAAAGCCAAATTAATTTAATCCCTACTGAACTAAATGGAACTGAAATGGACTGTTCAGCTAGTCTTATCCCCAAGTATTGAGAGCAACTCGGTCTGCAGCCTGCCACTACCCTCAAAAAATCAATCAAAAAACTGTACTCTCCTTTTATTCCAAATCGTTCAAACAGATCACCACCATACTGCCTTGCCTGCATCCTCTTCCATCTGTGCCCACCATTCTGCCTTGCCTGCATCCTCTTCCATCTGTATCCACCATTCTGCCTTGCCTGCATCCTCTTCCATCTGTATCCACCATTCTGCATCCGCCAACCTGGTTCCTGAAAAACAAACTTAGGTGGCTGAAAGCAATTAGTACATGTGCAATGACAAACAAAAAAAAGCCAAATTAATTTAATCCCTACTGAACTAAATGGAACTGAAATGGACTGTTCAGCTAGTCTTATCCCCAAGTATTGAGAGCAACTCGGTCTGCAGCCTGCCACTACCCTCAAAAAATCAATAAAAAAACTGTACTCTCCTTTTATTCCAAATCGTTCAAACAGATCACCACCATACTGCCTTGCCTGCATCCTCTTCCATCTGTGTCCACCATTCTGCCTTGCCTGCATCCTCTTCCATCTGTGTCCACCATCCATTCTGCCTTGTCTGCATCCTCTTCCTTTTGTATCCACCATTCTGCATCCGCCAACCTGGTTCCTGAAAAACAAACTTAGGTGGCTGAAAGCAATTAGTACATGTGCAATGACAAATAAAAAAAAATCCAAATTAACTTAATCCCTACTGAACTAAATGGAACTGAACTGGATTGTTCAGCTAGTCTTATCCCCAAGTATTGAGAGCAACTCGGTCTGCAGCCTGCCACTACCCTCAAAAAATCAATAAAAAAACTGTACTCTCCTTTTATTCCAAATCGTTCAAACAGATCACCACCATACTGCCTTGCCTGCATCCTCTTCCATCTGTGTCCACCATTCTGCCTTGCCTGCATCCTCTTCCATCTGTGTCCACCATCCTTTCTGCCTTGCCTGCATCCTCTTCCCTCTGTATCGAACCATTCTGCATCCGCCAACCTGGTTCCTGAAAAACAAACTTAGGTGGCTGAAAGCAATTAGTACATGTGCAATGACAAATAAAAAAAAGCCAAATTAATTTAATCCCTACTGAACTAAATGGAACAGAAATGGACTGTTCAGCTAGTCTTATCCCCAAGTATTGAGAGCAACTCGGTCTGCAGCCTGCCACTACCCTCAAAAAATCAATCAAAAAACTGTACTCTCCTTTTATTCCAAATCGTTCAAACAGATCACCACCATACTGCCTTGCCTGCATCCTCTTCCATCTGTGGCCACCATTCTGCCTTGCCTGCATCCTCTTCCATCTGTATCCACCATTCTGCCTTGCCTGCATCCTCTTCCATCTGTATCCACCATTCTGCATCCGCCAACCTGGTTCCTGAAAAACAAACTTAGGTGGCTGAAAGCAATTAGTACATGTGCAATGACAAACAAAAAAAAGCCAAATTAATTTAATCCCTACTGAACTAAATGGAACTGAAATGGACTGTTCAGCTAGTCTTATCCCCAAGTATTGAGAGCAACTCGGTCTGCAGCCTGCCACTACCCTCAAAAAATCAATAAAAAAACTGTACTCTCCTTTTATTCCAAATCGTTCAAACAGATCACCACCATACTGCCTTGCCTGCATCCTCTTCCATCTGTGTCCACCATTCTGCCTTGCCTGCATCCTCTTCCATCTGTGTCCACCATCCATTCTGCCTTGTCTGCATCCTCTTCCTTTTGTATCCACCATTCTGCATCCGCCAACCTGGTTCCTGAAAAACAAACTTAGGTGGCTGAAAGCAATTAGTACATGTGCAATGACAAATAAAAAAAAATCCAAATTAACTTAATCCCTACTGAACTAAATGGAACTGAACTGGACTGTTCAGCTAGTCTTATCCCCAAGTATTGAGAGCAACTCGGTCTGCAGCCTGCCACTACCCTCAAAAAATCAATCAAAAAACTGTACTCTCCTTTTATTCCAAATCGTTCAAACAGATCACCACCATACTGCCTTGCCTGCATCCTCTTCCATCTGTGCCCACCATTCTGCCTTGCCTGCATCCTCTTCCATCTGTATCCACCATTCTGCCTTGCCTGCATCCTCTTCCATCTGTATCCACCATTCTGCATCCGCCAACCTGGTTCCTGAAAAACAAACTTAGGTGGCTGAAAGCAATTAGTACATGTGCAATGACAAACAAAAAAAAGCCAAATTAATTTAATCCCTACTGAACTAAATGGAACTGAAATGGACTGTTCAGCTAGTCTTATCCCCAAGTATTGAGAGCAACTCGGTCTGCAGCCTGCCACTACCCTCAAAAAATCAATAAAAAAACTGTACTCTCATTTTATTCCAAATCGTTCAAACAGATCACCACCATACTGCCTTGCCTGCATCCTCTTCCATCTGTGTCCACCATTCTGCCTTGCCTGCATCCTCTTCCATCTGTGTCCACCATCCATTCTGCCTTGTCTGCATCCTCTTCCTTTTGTATCCACCATTCTGCATCCGCCAACCTGGTTCCTGAAAAACAAACTTAGGTGGCTGAAAGCAATTAGTACATGTGCAATGACAAACAAAAAAAAGCCAAATTAATTTAATCCCTACTGAACTAAATGGAACTGAAATGGACTGTTCAGCTAGTCTTATCCCCAAGTATTGAGAGCAACTCGGTCTGCAGCCTGCCACTACCCTCAAAAAATCAATAAAAAAACTGTACTCTCCTTTTATTCCAAATCGTTCAAACAGATCACCACCATACTGCCTTGCCTGCATCCTCTTCCATCTGTGTCCACCATTCTGCCTTGCCTGCATCCTCTTCCATCTGTGTCCACCATCCATTCTGCCTTGTCTGCATCCTCTTCCTTTTGTATCCACCATTCTGCATCCGCCAACCTGGTTCCTGAAAAACAAACTTAGGTGGCTGAAAGCAATTAGTACATGTGCAATGACAAATAAAAAAAAATCCAAATTAACTTAATCCCTACTGAACTAAATGGAACTGAACTGGACTGTTCAGCTAGTCTTATCCCCAAGTAATGAGAGCAACTCGGTCTGCAGCCTGCCACTACCCTAAAAAAAACTAAAAAAAAAACTGTACTCTCCTTTTATTCCAAATCTTTCAAACAGATCACCACCATACTGCATCCTCTTCCATCTGTGTCCACCATTCTGCCTTGCCTTGCCTGCATCCTCTTCCATCTGTGTCAACCATTCTGCATCCGCCAACCTGGTTCCTGAAAAGCAAACTCAGGTGGCCGAAAGCAATTAGTACATATGCAATGACAAACGAACAAAAAAAAGCCAAATTAACTTAATCCCTACTGAACTAAATGGAACTGAACTGGATTGTTCAGCTAGTCTTATCCCCAAGTATTGAGAGCAACTCGGTCTGCAGCCTGCCACTACCCTCAAAAAATCAATCGTTCAAACAGATCACCACCATACTGCCTTGCCTGCATCCTCTTCCATCTGTGTCCACCATTCTGCCTTGCCTGCATCCTCTTCCATCTGTGTCCACCATCCATTCTGCCTTGCCTGCATCCTCTTCCCTCTGTATCGAACCATTCTGCATCCGCCAACCTGGTTCCTGAAAAACAAACTTAGGTGGCTGAAAGCAATTAGTACATGTGCAATGACAAATAAAAAAAAGCCAAATTAATTTAATCCCTACTGAACTAAATGGAACTGAAATGGACTGTTCAGCTAGTCTTATCCCCAAGTATTGAGAGCAACTCGGTCTGCAGCCTGCCACTACCCTCAAAAAATCAATCAAAAAACTGTACTCTCCTTTTATTCCAAATCGTTCAAACAGATCACCACCATACTGCCTTGCCTGCATCCTCTTCCATCTGTGCCCACCATTCTGCCTTGCCTGCATCCTCTTCCATCTGTATCCACCATTCTGCCTTGCCTGCATCCTCTTCCATCTGTATCCACCATTCTGCATCCGCCAACCTGGTTCCTGAAAAACAAACTTAGGTGGCTGAAAGCAATTAGTACATGTGCAATGACAAACAAAAAAAAGCCAAATTAATTTAATCCCTACTGAACTAAATGGAACTGAAATGGACTGTTCAGCTAGTCTTATCCCCAAGTATTGAGAGCAACTCGGTCTGCAGCCTGCCACTACCCTCAAAAAATCAATAAAAAAACTGTACTCTCCTTTTATTCCAAATCGTTCAAACAGATCACCACCATACTGCCTTGCCTGCATCCTCTTCCATCTGTGTCCACCATTCTGCCTTGCCTGCATCCTCTTCCATCTGTGTCCACCATCCATTCTGCCTTGTCTGCATCCTCTTCCTTTTGTATCCACCATTCTGCATCCGCCAACCTGGTTCCTGAAAAACAAACTTAGGTGGCTGAAAGCAATTAGTACATGTGCAATGACAAATAAAAAAAAATCCAAATTAACTTAATCCCTACTGAACTAAATGGAACTGAACTGGATTGTTCAGCTAGTCTTATCCCCAAGTATTGAGAGCAACTCGGTCTGCAGCCTGCCACTACCCTCAAAAAATCAATAAAAAAACTGTACTCTCCTTTTATTCCAAATCGTTCAAACAGATCACCACCATACTGCCTTGCCTGCATCCTCTTCCATCTGTGTCCACCATTCTGCCTTGCCTGCATCCTCTTCCATCTGTGTCCACCATCCTTTCTGCCTTGCCTGCATCCTCTTCCCTCTGTATCGAACCATTCTGCATCCGCCAACCTGGTTCCTGAAAAACAAACTTAGGTGGCTGAAAGCAATTAGTACATGTGCAATGACAAATAAAAAAAAGCCAAATTAATTTAATCCCTACTGAACTAAATGGAACAGAAATGGACTGTTCAGCTAGTCTTATCCCCAAGTATTGAGAGCAACTCGGTCTGCAGCCTGCCACTACCCTCAAAAAATCAATCAAAAAACTGTACTCTCCTTTTATTCCAAATCGTTCAAACAGATCACCACCATACTGCCTTGCCTGCATCCTCTTCCATCTGTGGCCACCATTCTGCCTTGCCTGCATCCTCTTCCATCTGTATCCACCATTCTGCCTTGCCTGCATCCTCTTCCATCTGTATCCACCATTCTGCATCCGCCAACCTGGTTCCTGAAAAACAAACTTAGGTGGCTGAAAGCAATTAGTACATGTGCAATGACAAACAAAAAAAAGCCAAATTAATTTAATCCCTACTGAACTAAATGGAACTGAAATGGACTGTTCAGCTAGTCTTATCCCCAAGTATTGAGAGCAACTCGGTCTGCAGCCTGCCACTACCCTCAAAAAATCAATAAAAAAACTGTACTCTCCTTTTATTCCAAATCGTTCAAACAGATCACCACCATACTGCCTTGCCTGCATCCTCTTCCATCTGTGTCCACCATTCTGCCTTGCCTGCATCCTCTTCCATCTGTGTCCACCATCCATTCTGCCTTGTCTGCATCCTCTTCCTTTTGTATCCACCATTCTGCATCCGCCAACCTGGTTCCTGAAAAACAAACTTAGGTGGCTGAAAGCAATTAGTACATGTGCAATGACAAATAAAAAAAAATCCAAATTAACTTAATCCCTACTGAACTAAATGGAACTGAACTGGACTGTTCAGCTAGTCTTATCCCCAAGTATTGAGAGCAACTCGGTCTGCAGCCTGCCACTACCCTCAAAAAATCAATCAAAAAACTGTACTCTCCTTTTATTCCAAATCGTTCAAACAGATCACCACCATACTGCCTTGCCTGCATCCTCTTCCATCTGTGCCCACCATTCTGCCTTGCCTGCATCCTCTTCCATCTGTATCCACCATTCTGCCTTGCCTGCATCCTCTTCCATCTGTATCCACCATTCTGCATCCGCCAACCTGGTTCCTGAAAAACAAACTTAGGTGGCTGAAAGCAATTAGTACATGTGCAATGACAAACAAAAAAAAGCCAAATTAATTTAATCCCTACTGAACTAAATGGAACTGAAATGGACTGTTCAGCTAGTCTTATCCCCAAGTATTGAGAGCAACTCGGTCTGCAGCCTGCCACTACCCTCAAAAAATCAATAAAAAAACTGTACTCTCATTTTATTCCAAATCGTTCAAACAGATCACCACCATACTGCCTTGCCTGCATCCTCTTCCATCTGTGTCCACCATTCTGCCTTGCCTGCATCCTCTTCCATCTGTGTCCACCATCCATTCTGCCTTGTCTGCATCCTCTTCCTTTTGTATCCACCATTCTGCATCCGCCAACCTGGTTCCTGAAAAACAAACTTAGGTGGCTGAAAGCAATTAGTACATGTGCAATGACAAACAAAAAAAAGCCAAATTAATTTAATCCCTACTGAACTAAATGGAACTGAAATGGACTGTTCAGCTAGTCTTATCCCCAAGTATTGAGAGCAACTCGGTCTGCAGCCTGCCACTACCCTCAAAAAATCAATAAAAAAACTGTACTCTCCTTTTATTCCAAATCGTTCAAACAGATCACCACCATACTGCCTTGCCTGCATCCTCTTCCATCTGTGTCCACCATTCTGCCTTGCCTGCATCCTCTTCCATCTGTGTCCACCATCCATTCTGCCTTGTCTGCATCCTCTTCCTTTTGTATCCACCATTCTGCATCCGCCAACCTGGTTCCTGAAAAACAAACTTAGGTGGCTGAAAGCAATTAGTACATGTGCAATGACAAATAAAAAAAAATCCAAATTAACTTAATCCCTACTGAACTAAATGGAACTGAACTGGACTGTTCAGCTAGTCTTATCCCCAAGTAATGAGAGCAACTCGGTCTGCAGCCTGCCACTACCCTAAAAAAAACTAAAAAAAAAACTGTACTCTCCTTTTATTCCAAATCTTTCAAACAGATCACCACCATACTGCATCCTCTTCCATCTGTGTCCACCATTCTGCCTTGCCTTGCCTGCATCCTCTTCCATCTGTGTCAACCATTCTGCATCCGCCAACCTGGTTCCTGAAAAGCAAACTCAGGTGGCCGAAAGCAATTAGTACATATGCAATGACAAACGAACAAAAAAAAGCCAAATTAACTTAATCCCTACTGAACTAAATGGAACTGAACTGGATTGTTCAGCTAGTCTTATCCCCAAGTATTGAGAGCAACTCGGTCTGCAGCCTGCCACTACCCTCAAAAAATCAATCGTTCAAACAGATCACCACCATACTGCCTTGCCTGCATCCTCTTCCATCTGTGTCCACCATTCTGCCTTGCCTGCATCCTCTTCCATCTGTGTCCACCATCCTTTCTGCCTTGCCAGCATCCTCTTCCCTCTGTATCGAACCATTCTGCATCCGCCAACGTGGTTCCTGAAAAACAAACTTAGGTGGCTGAAAGCAATTAGTACATGTGCAATGACAAACAAAATAAAGCCAAATTAATTTAATCCCTACTGAACTAAATGGAACTGAAATGGACTGTTCAGCTAGTCTTATCCCCAAGTATTGAGAGCAACTCGGTCTGCAGCCTGCCACTACCCTCAAAAAATCAATCAAAAAACTGTACTCTCCTTTTATTCCAAATCGTTCAAACAGATCACCACCATACTGCCTTGCCTGCATCCTCTTCCATCTGTGCCCACCATTCTGCCTTGCCTGCATCCTCTTCCATCTGTATCCACCATTCTGCCTTGCCTGCATCCTCTTCCATCTGTATCCACCATTCTGCATCCGCCAACCTGGTTCCTGAAAAACAAACTTAGGTAGCTGAAAGCAATTAGTACATGTGCAATTGAGAGCAACTCGGTCTGCAGCCTGTCACTACCCTAAAAAAAATCAATCAAAAAAACTGTACTCTCCTTTTATTCCAAATCTTTCAAACAGATCACCACCATACTGCATCCTCTTCCATCTGTGTCCACCATTCTGCCTTGCCTTGCCTGCATCCTCTTCCATCTGTGTCAACCATTCTGCATCCGCCAACCTGGTTCCTGAAAAGCAAACTCAGGTGGCCGAAAGCAATTAGTACATATGCAATGACAAACGAACAAAAAAAAGCCAAATTAACTGAATCCCTACTGAACTAAATGGAACTGAACTGGATTGTTCAGCTAGTCTTATCCCCAAGTATTGAGAGCAACTCGGTCTGCAGCCTGCCACTACCCTCAAAAAATCAATAAAAAAACTGTACTCTCCTTTTATTCCAAATCGTTCAAACAGATCACCACCATACTGCCTTGCCTGCATCCTCTTCCATCTGTGTCCACCATTCTGCCTTGCCTGCATCCTCTTCCATCTGTGTCCACCATCCTTTCTGCCTTGCCTGCATCCTCTTCCCTCTGTATCGAACCATTCTGCATCCGCCAACCTGGTTCCTGAAAAACAAACTTAGGTGGCTGAAAGCAATTAGTATATGTGCAATGACAAATAAAAAAAAGCCAAATTAATTTAATCCCTACTGAACTAAATGGAACTGAAATGGACTGTTCAGCTAGTCTTATCCCCAAGTATTGAGAGCAACTCGGTCTGCAGCCTGCCACTACCCTCAAAAATCAATCAAAAAACTGTTCTCTCCTTTTATTCCAAATCGTTAAAACAGATCACCACCATACTGCCTTGCCTGCATCCTCTTCCATCTGTGCCCACCATTCTGCCTTGCCTGCATCCTCTTCCATCTGTATCCACCATTCTGCCTTGCCTGCATCCTCTTCCATCTGTATCCACCATTCTGCATCCGCCAACCTGGTTCCTGAAAAACAAACTTAGGTGGCTGAAAGCAATTAGTACATGTGCAATGACAAACAAAGAAAAGCCAAATTAATTTAATCCCTACTGAACTAAATGGAACTGAACTGGATTGTTCAGCTAGTCTTATCCCCAAGTATTGAGAGCAACTCGGTCTGCAGCCTGCCACTACCCTCAAAAAATCAATAAAAAAACTGTACTCTCCTTTTATTCCAAATCGTTCAAACAGATCACCACCATACTGCCTTGCCTGCATCCTCTTCCATCTGTGTCCACCATTCTGCCTTGCCTGCATCCTCTTCCATCTGTGTCCACCATCCATTCTGCCTTGCCTGCATCCTCTTCCCTCTGTATCGAACCATTCTGCATCCGCCAACCTGGTTCCTGAAAAACAAACTTAGGTGGCTGAAAGCAATTAGTACATGTGCAATGACAAATAAAAAAAAGCCAAATTAATTTAATCCCTACTGAACTAAATGGAACTGAAATGGACTGTTCAGCTAGTCTTATCCCCAAGTATTGAGAGCAACTCGGTCTGCAGCCTGCCACTACCCTCAAAAAATCAATCAAAAAACTGTACTCTCCTTTTATTCCAAATCGTTCAAACAGATCACCACCATACTGCCTTGCCTGCATCCTCTTCCATCTGTGCCCACCATTCTGCCTTGCCTGCATCCTCTTCCATCTGTATCCACCATTCTGCCTTGCCTGCATCCTCTTCCATCTGTATCCACCATTCTGCATCCGCCAACCTGGTTCCTGAAAAACAAACTTAGGTGGCTGAAAGCAATTAGTAAATGTGCAATGACAAACAAAAAAAAGCCAAATTAATTTAATCCCTACTGAACTAAATGGAACTGAAATGGACTGTTCAGCTAGTCTTATCCCCAAGTATTGAGAGCAACTCGGTCTGCAGCCTGCCACTACCCTCAAAAAATCAATAAAAAAACTGTACTCTCCTTTTATTCCAAATCGTTCAAACAGATCACCACCATACTGCCTTGCCTGCATCCTCTTCCATCTGTGTCCACCATTCTGCCTTGCCTGCATCCTCTTCCATCTGTGTCCACCATCCATTCTGCCTTGTCTGCATCCTCTTCCTTTTGTATCCACCATTCTGCATCCGCCAACCTGGTTCCTGAAAAACAAACTTAGGTGGCTGAAAGCAATTAGTACATGTGCAATGACAAATAAAAAAAAATCCAAATTAACTTAATCCCTACTGAACTAAATGGAACTGAACTGGATTGTTCAGCTAGTCTTATCCCCAAGTATTGAGAGCAACTCGGTCTGCAGCCTGCCACTACCCTCAAAAAATCAATAAAAAAACTGTACTCTCCTTTTATTCCAAATCGTTCAAACAGATCACCACCATACTGCCTTGCCTGCATCCTCTTCCATCTGTGTCCACCATTCTGCCTTGCCTGCATCCTCTTCCATCTGTGTCCACCATCCTTTCTGCCTTGCCTGCATCCTCTTCCCTCTGTATCGAACCATTCTGCATCCGCCAACCTGGTTCCTGAAAAACAAACTTAGGTGGCTGAAAGCAATTAGTATATGTGCAATGACAAATAAAAAAAAGCCAAATTAATTTAATCCCTACTGAACTAAATGGAACTGAAATGGACTGTTCAGCTAGTCTTATCCCCAAGTATTGAGAGCAACTCGGTCTGCAGCCTGCCACTACCCTCAAAAATCAATCAAAAAACTGTACTCTCCTTTTATTCCAAATCGTTAAAACAGATCACCACCATACTGCCTTGCCTGCATCCTCTTCCATCTGTGCCCACCATTCTGCCTTGCCTGCATCCTCTTCCATCTGTATCCACCATTCTGCCTTGCCTGCATCCTCTTCCATCTGTATCCACCATTCTGCATCCGCCAACCTGGTTCCTGAAAAACAAACTTAGGTGGCTGAAAGCAATTAGTACATGTGCAATGACAAACAAAGAAAAGCCAAATTAATTTAATCCCTACTGAACTAAATGGAACTGAACTGGATTGTTCAGCTAGTCTTATCCCCAAGTATTGAGAGCAACTCGGTCTGCAGCCTGCCACTACCCTCAAAAAATCAATAAAAAAACTGTACTCTCCTTTTATTCCAAATCGTTCAAACAGATCACCACCATACTGCCTTGCCTGCATCCTCTTCCATCTGTGTCCACCATTCTGCCTTGCCTGCATCCTCTTCCATCTGTGTCCACCATCCATTCTGCCTTGCCTGCATCCTCTTCCCTCTGTATCGAACCATTCTGCATCCGCCAACCTGGTTCCTGAAAAACAAACTTAGGTGGCTGAAAGCAATTAGTACATGTGCAATGACAAATAAAAAAAAGCCAAATTAATTTAATCCCTACTGAACTAAATGGAACTGAAATGGACTGTTCAGCTAGTCTTATCCCCAAGTATTGAGAGCAACTCGGTCTGCAGCCTGCCACTACCCTCAAAAAATCAATCAAAAAACTGTACTCTCCTTTTATTCCAAATCGTTCAAACAGATCACCACCATACTGCCTTGCCTGCATCCTCTTCCATCTGTGCCCACCATTCTGCCTTGCCTGCATCCTCTTCCATCTGTATCCACCATTCTGCCTTGCCTGCATCCTCTTCCATCTGTATCCACCATTCTGCATCCGCCAACCTGGTTCCTGAAAAACAAACTTAGGTGGCTGAAAGCAATTAGTAAATGTGCAATGACAAACAAAAAAAAGCCAAATTAATTTAATCCCTACTGAACTAAATGGAACTGAAATGGACTGTTCAGCTAGTCTTATCCCCAAGTATTGAGAGCAACTCGGTCTGCAGCCTGCCACTACCCTCAAAAAATCAATAAAAAAACTGTACTCTCCTTTTATTCCAAATCGTTCAAACAGATCACCACCATACTGCCTTGCCTGCATCCTCTTCCATCTGTGTCCACCATTCTGCCTTGCCTGCATCCTCTTCCATCTGTGTCCACCATCCATTCTGCCTTGTCTGCATCCTCTTCCTTTTGTATCCACCATTCTGCATCCGCCAACCTGGTTCCTGAAAAACAAACTTAGGTGGCTGAAAGCAATTAGTACATGTGCAATGACAAATA
Source organism: Patella vulgata (assembly GCF_932274485.2). Classification (NCBI taxonomy): domain Eukaryota; kingdom Metazoa; phylum Mollusca; class Gastropoda; family Patellidae; genus Patella; species Patella vulgata. The sequence continues at coordinate 67,839,714 of NC_065879.2, read as the reverse complement.
AAAAAAAATCCAAATTAACTTAATCCCTACTGAACTAAATGGAACTGAACTGGATTGTTCAGCTAGTCTTATCCCCAAGTATTGAGAGCAACTCGGTCTGCAGCCTGCCACTACCCTCAAAAAATCAATAAAAAAACTGTACTCTCCTTTTATTCCAAATCGTTCAAACAGATCACCACCATACTGCCTTGCCTGCATCCTCTTCCATCTGTGTCCACCATTCTGCCTTGCCTGCATCCTCTTCCATCTGTGTCCACCATCCTTTCTGCCTTGCCTGCATCCTCTTCCCTCTGTATCGAACCATTCTGCATCCGCCAACCTGGTTCCTGAAAAACAAACTTAGGTGGCTGAAAGCAATTAGTACATGTGCAATGACAAATAAAAAAAAGCCAAATTAATTTAATCCCTACTGAACTAAATGGAACTGAAATGGACTGTTCAGCTAGTCTTATCCCCAAGTATTGAGAGCAACTCGGTCTGCAGCCTGCCACTACCCTCAAAAAATCAATCAAAAAACTGTACTCTCCTTTTATTCCAAATCGTTCAAACAGATCACCACCATACTGCCTTGCCTGCATCCTCTTCCATCTGTGCCCACCATTCTGCCTTGCCTGCATCCTCTTCCATCTGTATCCACCATTCTGCCTTGCCTGCATCCTCTTCCATCTGTATCCACCATTCTGCATCCGCCAACCTGGTTCCTGAAAAACAAACTTAGGTGGCTGAAAGCAATTAGTACATGTGCAATGACAAACAAAAAAAAGCCAAATTAATTTAATCCCTACTGAACTAAATGGAACTGAAATGGACTGTTCAGCTAGTCTTATCCCCAAGTATTGAGAGCAACTCGGTCTGCAGCCTGCCACTACCCTCAAAAAATCAATAAAAAAACTGTACTCTCCTTTTATTCCAAATCGTTCAAACAGATCACCACCATACTGCCTTGCCTGCATCCTCTTCCATCTGTGTCCACCATTCTGCCTTGCCTGCATCCTCTTCCATCTGTGTCCACCATCCATTCTGCCTTGTCTGCATCCTCTTCCTTTTGTATCCACCATTCTGCATCCGCCAACCTGGTTCCTGAAAAACAAACTTAGGTGGCTGAAAGCAATTAGTACATGTGCAATGACAAATAAAAAAAAATCCAAATTAACTTAATCCCTACTGAACTAAATGGAACTGAACTGGACTGTTCAGCTAGTCTTATCCCCAAGTAATGAGAGCAACTCGGTCTGCAGCCTGCCACTACCCTAAAAAAAACTAAAAAAAAACTGTACTCTCCTTTTATTCCAAATCTTTCAAACAGATCACCACCATACTGCATCCTCTTCCATCTGTGTCCACCATTCTGCCTTGCCTTGCCTGCATCCTCTTCCATCTGTGTCAACCATTCTGCATCCGCCAACCTGGTTCCTGAAAAGCAAACTCAGGTGGCCGAAAGCAATTAGTACATATGCAATGACAAACGAACAAAAAAAAGCCAAATTAACTTAATCCCTACTGAACTAAATGGAACTGAACTGGATTGTTCAGCTAGTCTTATCCCCAAGTATTGAGAGCAACTCGGTCTGCAGCCTGCCACTACCCTCAAAAAATCAATAAAAAAACTGTACTCTCCTTTTATTCCAAATCGTTCAAACAGATCACCACCATACTGCCTTGCCTGCATCCTCTTCCATCTGTGTCCACCATTCTGCCTTGCCTGCATCCTCTTCCATCTGTGTCCACCATCCTTTCTGCCTTGCCTGCATCCTCTTCCCTCTGTATCGAACCATTCTGCATCCGCCAACGTGGTTCCTGAAAAACAAACTTAGGTGGCTGAAAGCAATTAGTACATGTGCAATGACAAACAAAATAAAGCCAAATTAATTTAATCCCTACTGAACTAAATGGAACTGAAATGGACTGTTCAGCTAGTCTTATCCCCAAGTATTGAGAGCAACTCGGTCTGCAGCCTGCCACTACCCTCAAAAAATCAATCAAAAAACTGTACTCTCCTTTTATTCCAAATCGTTCAAACAGATCACCACCATACTGCCTTGCCTGCATCCTCTTCCATCTGTGCCCACCATTCTGCCTTGCCTGCATCCTCTTCCATCTGTATCCACCATTCTGCCTTGCCTGCATCCTCTTCCATCTGTATCCACCATTCTGCATCCGCCAACCTGGTTCCTGAAAAACAAACTTAGGTAGCTGAAAGCAATTAGTACATGTGCAATTGAGAGCAACTCGGTCTGCAGCCTGTCACCACCCTCAAAAAAACAATAAAAAAAACTGTACTCTCCTTTTATTCCAAATCGTTGAAACAGATCACCACCATTCTGCCTTGCCTGCATCCTCTTCCATCTGTGTCCACCATTCTGCCTTGCCTGCATCCTCTTCCATCTGTGTCCACCATTCTTCCTTGCCTTGCCTGCATCCTCTTCCATCTGTGTCAACCATTCTGCATCCACCAACCTGGTTCCTGAAAAGCAAACTCAGGTGGCCGAAAGCAATTAGTACATATGCAATGACAAACGAACAAAAAAAAGCCAAATTAACTTAATCCCTACTGAACTAAATGGAACTGAACTGGACTTTCAGGTAGTCTTATCCCCAAGTAATGAGAGCAACTCGGTCTGCAGCCTGCCACTACCCTCAAAAAATCAATAAAAAAACTATATTATCCTTTTATTCCAAATCGTTCAAACAGATCACCACCATACTGCCTTGCCTGCATCCTCTTCCATCTGTGTCCACCATTCTGCCTTGCCTGCATCCTCTTCCATCTGTATCCACCATCCTTTCTGCCTTGCCTGCATCCTCTTCCCTCTCCATCGAACCATTCTGCATCCGCCAACCTGGTTCCTGAAAAACAAACTTAGGTGGCTGAAAGCAATTAATACATGTGCAATTGAGAGCAACTCGGTCTGCAGCCTGTCACTACCCTAAAAAAAACAATAAAAAAAACTGTACTTTCCTTTTATTCCAAATCGTTCAAACAGATCACCACCATACTGCCTTGCCTGCATCCTCTTCCATCTTTGTCCACCATTCTGCCTTGCCTGCATCCTCTTCCATCTGTGTCCACCATCCATTCTGCCTTGTCTGCATCCTCTTCCTTTTGTATCCACCATTCTGCATCCGCCAACCTGGTTCCTGAAAAACACACTTAGGTGGCTGAAAGCAATTAGTACATGTGCAATGACAAATAAAAAAAAATCCAAATTAACTTAATCCCTACTGAACTAAATGGAACTGAACTGGATTGTTCAGCTAGTCTTATCCCCAAGTATTGAGAGCAGCTCGGTCTGCAGCCTGCCACTACCCTCAAAAAATCAATCAAAAAAACTGTACTCTCCTTTTATTCCAAATCGTTCAAACAGATCACCACCATACTGCCTTGACTGCATCCACTTCCATCTGTGTCCACCATTCTGCCTTGCCTTGCCAGCATCCTCTTCCATCTGTGTCCACCATTCTGCATCCGCCAACCTGGTTCCTGAAAAACAAACTTAGGTGGCCGAAAGCAATTAGTACATATGCAATGACAAACGAACAAAAAAAAGCCAAATTAACTTAATCCCTACTGAACTAAATGGAACTGAACTGGATTGTTCAGCTAGTCTTATCCCCAAGTATTGAGAGCAACTCGGTCTGCAGCCTGCCACTACCCTCAAAAAATCAATCAAAAAAACTGTACTCTCCTTTTATTCCAAATCGTTCAAACAGATCACCACCATACTGCCTTGCCTGCATCCTCTTCCATCTGTGCCCACCATTCTGCCTTGCCTGCATCCTCTTCCATCTGTATCCACCATTCTGCCTTGCATGCATCCTCTTCCATCTGTATCCACCATTCTGGATCCGCCAACCTGGTTCCTGAAAAACAAACTTAGGTGGCTGAAAGCAATTAGTACATGTGCAATTGAGAGCAACTCGGTCTGCAGCCTGTCACTACCCTCAAAAAAACAATCAAAAAAACTGTACTCTCCTTTTATTCCAAATCGTTCAAACAGATCACCACCATACTGCCTTGCCTGCATCCTCTTCCATCTGTGTCCACCATTCTGCCTTGCCTGCATCCTCTTCCATCTGTGTCCACCATCCAGTCTGCCTTGTCTGCACCCTCTTCCTTTTGTATCCACCATTCTGCATCCGCCAACCTGGTTCCTGAAAAACAAACTTAGGTGGCTGATAGCAATTAGTACATGTGCAATGACAAACAAAAAAAAAGCCAAATTAACTTAATCCCTACTGAACTAAATGGAACTGAACTGGACTGTTCAGCTAGTCTTATCCCCAAGTATTGAGAGCAACTCGGTCTGCAGCCTGTCACTACCCTCAAAAAAACAATCAAAAAAACTGTACTCTCCTTTTATTCCAAATCGTTCAAACAGATCACCACCATACTGCCTTGCCTGCATCCTCTTCCATCTGTGTCCACCATTCTGCCTTGCCTGCATCCTCTTCCATCTGTGTCCACCATCCAGTCTGCCTTGTCTGCACCCTCTTCCTTTTGTATCCACCATTCTGCATCCGCCAACCTGGTTCCTGAAAAACAAACTTAGGTGGCTGATAGCAATTAGTACATGTGCAATGACAAACAAAAAAAAAGCCAAATTAACTTAATCCCTACTGAACTAAATGGAACTGAACTGGACTGTTCAGCTAGTCTTATCCCCAAGTATTGAGAGCAACTCGGTCTGCAGCCTGCCACTACCCTCAAAAAAATCAATCAAAAAAACTGTACTCTCCTTTTATTCCAAATCTTTCAAACAGATCACCACCATACTGCATCTTCTTCCATCTGTGTCCACCATTCTGCCTTGCCTTGCCTGCATCCTCTTCCATCTGTGTCCACCATTCTGTATCCGCCAACTTTGTTCCTGAAAAGCAAACTTAGGTGGCCGAAAGCAATTAGTACATATGCAATGACAAACGAACAAAAAAAAGCCAAATTAACTTAATCCCTACTGAACTAAACTGGATTGTTCAGTTAGTCTTATCCCCAAGTATTGAGAGCAACTCGGTCTGCAGCCTGCCACTACCCTCAAAAAATCAATAAAAAAAACTGTACTCTCCTTTTATTCCAAATCGTTCAAACAGATCACCACCATACTGCCTTGCCTGCATCCTCTTCCACCTGTGTCCACCATTCTGCCTTGTCTGCATCCTCTTCCATCTGTGTCCACCATCCTTTCTGCCTTGCCTGCATCCTCTTCCCTCTGTATCGAACCATTCTGCATCCGCCAACCTGGTTCCTGAAAAACAAACTTAGGTGGCTGAAAGCAATTAGTACATGTGCAATGACAAACAAAAAAGCCAAATTAACTTAATCCCTACTGAACTAAATGGAACTGAAATGGATTGTTCAGCTAGTCTTATCCCCAAGTATTGAGAGCAACTCGGTCTGCAGCCTGCCACTACCCTCAAAAAAATCAATTAAAAAAACTGTACTCTCCTTTTATTCCAAATCGTTCAAACAGATCACCACCATACTGCCTTGTCTGCATCCTCTTCCATCTGTGTCCACCATTCTGCCTTGCCTTGTCTGCATCCTCTTCCATCTGTGTCCACCATCCATTCTGCCTTGTCTGCATCCTCTTCCCTTTGTATCCACCATTCTGCATCTGCCAACCTGCTTCCTGAAAAACAAACTTAGGTGGCTGAAAGCAATTAGTACATGTGCAATGACAAACAAAAAAAAGTCAAATTAACTTAATCCCTACTGAACTAAATGGAACTGAACTGGACTGTTCAGCTAGTCTTATCCCCAAGTATTGAGAGCAACTCGGTCTGCAGCCTGCCACTACCCTCAAAAAAATCAATCAAAAAAACTGTACTCTCCTTTTATTCCAAATCGTTCAAACAGATCACCACCATACTGCCTTGACTGCATCCTCTTCCATCTGTGTCCACCATTCTGCCTTGCCCGCATCCTCTTTCATCTGTGTCCACCATTCTGCCTTGCCTGCATCCTCTTCCATATGTATCAACCATTCTGCATCCGCCAACCTGGTTCCTGAAAAACAAACTTAGGTGGCCGAAAGCAATTAGTACAATTAACTTAATCCCTACTGAACTAAATGGAACTGAACTGGACTGTTCAGTTAGTCTTATCCCCAGGTATTAAGAGCAACTCGGTCTGCAGCCTGCCACTACCCTAAAAAAATCAATAAAAAACCTGTAATCTCCTTTTATTCCAAATCATTCAAACAGATCACCACCATACTGCCTTGCCTGCATCCTCTTCCATCTGTGTCCACCATTCTGCCTTGCCTGCATCCTCTTCCATCTGTGTCAACCATTCTGCATCCGCCAACCCGGTTCCTGAAAAACAAACTTAGGTGGCCGAAAGCAATTAGTACATATGCAATGACAAACGAACAAAAAAAAGCCAAATTAACTTAATCCCTACTGAACTAAATGGAACTGAACTGGATTGTTCAGCTAGTCTTATCCCCAAGTATTGAGAGCAACTCGGTCTGCTGCCAGCCACTACCCTAAAAAAATCAATCAAAAAAACTGTACTCTCCTTTTATTCCAAATCGTTCAAACAGATCACCACCATACTGCCTTGCCTGCATCCTCTTCCATCTGTGTCCACCATTCTGCCTTGCCTTGCCTGCATCCTCTTCAATTTGTGTCCACCATTCTGCATCCGCCAACCTGGTTCCTGAAAGCAATTAGTACATTTGCAATGACAAACGAACAAAAAATTCTTCAATAAATTTAAAGCTAAATTAACTTAACTCCCCAGAAAGAGAGACAGCTAGAGAGAGAAGGGGGGGGGGGGTAATGTGCACTGGACACAAACCAGGTCAATTCAGGACTAACACTTGTTTCAATTTTATTTCAATAGAACTAAATGAACCATAACTGGACTGTTCAGCTGGTATTTTCACCAAAATTGAGAGCCGCCCTGTCACCACCCTGAAGACAAAATCAAGCAGAAAAACTGTACTCTCCTTTTGAGCCAAATAGTCCAAACAGATCACCACCGTTTGCCTACATCCACCCATCTGTTTTCGCCATTCTGCATCCACCAATTCACGAGAGCAATTAGTACATGTGCAATGATGAAAACATCTGCCAAATTCACTTAATCCCCACTGAACTCGAACTAAATGCAACTGAACTGGACTGATAATCGTCACTGGCCTGAACATGGATTTCAGAAGCTTAAGTCATCGGCTAGTTCAGCTTTCGTTCCAAGTTCAGTAAAATAGGAAATTTAGAACTTTGACATGTAACACGACGGAATGACGGCCATGATTCATCTAAGCCACCCACCATCCCATATAAGTACGTTGAAAATTTCAGAAAAATTTTGATCCCCTTCAGTTTCCCATAAAGGTTTGTTCCAAGTTAACGAAAAAGAAAATTTAGAAGTGTTTAGCCTATAGTATGACGGACCGATGGGCATGAATCATCTAATCAACCCACCATGAAATGATGTTGTGTCGAAAATTGTCGCCATTCAGTTTCCCAAAAAGGTTTGTTCCGAATAATCTTGACCCCATTCAGTTTCCCATAAAGGTTTGTTCCAAATTTAGGAAAAAAGAAAATTTAGAAGAGTTTGGCCTATAGTATGACGGACCGACGGGCATGAATCATCTAATCAACCCACCATCAAATCATGTTCTTCTGTCGAAAATTTCAGAATACGTTTGACCCCATTCCGTTTCCCATAAAGGTTTGTTCCAAGTTTAATAAAATATAAAATTTAGAAGTTTGACATGTAAAAAGCGGAATGACAGGCATGATTCATCTAAGCCACCCACCATCCCATATAAGTACGTCGAAAATTTCGAAATAATTTTGACACCATTCAGTTTCCCATAAAGGTTTGTTCCAAGTTTAGGAAAAAGAAAATTTAGAAGAGAGTTTGGCCTGTAACTTGACAGACATGAATCATCTAATCAACCCACCATCAAATCATGTTGTGTTGAAAATTTCGGAATACGTTTGACGCCATTCAGTTTCCCATAAAGGTTTGTTCCAAGTTTAATAAAATATAAAATTTAGAAGTTTGACCTGTAGCATGACAGACCGACGGACATGTTTCATTTATTCCACCCACCATCTTCTTGGTATTTCAAATTTCGTGTATGTTCCAAGTTTAGTAAAATAGCAAACTTTGGAGTTTGGTCTGTAGCCTGACCGACGGCATGAATCATCTAATCCCTCATCATCACATCATGTTGGTATGTCAAATTTCTAAATAATTTTGACTATTTAAATTTCCATAAATGTTAATGTTCCAAGACTAGGAAATTTAAAAGTTTAAAAGTTTATCCTGTAGCATGATGGACTGACGGGCATGATATATCAGCGTATAATTAAAACTAAATAATGTTTAATATGGGCGTGCTGAAAAACAATCTAAGCGGAGAGTGGAGCAACTAGTTCATGTGTATTGATAAAAACATCTTCCAAGAAAGCTAAATTTACTTTATCCCCACTGAACTAGAACTAAATGCAAATGAACTGGACAGATAATTCTCACTGGCCTGAACATGGATTTCAGAAGCTTAAGTCATCAGCTGGTTCAGCTTTCGTTTCAAGTAAAGTAAAATAGGAAATTTAAAACTTTGACATGTAACACGACGGAATGACGGCCATGATTCATCTAAGCCACCCACCATCCCATATAAGTACGTCGAAAATTTCAGAAAAATTTTGATCCCCTTTAGTTTCCCATAAAGGTTTGTTCCAAGTTTACGAAAAAGAAAATTTAGAAGTGTTTGGCCTATAGTATGACGGACCGATGGGAATGAATCATCTAATCAACCCACCATGAAATGATGTTGTGTCGAAAATTTCGAAATACGTTTGTCGCCATTCAGTTTCCCAAAAAGGTTTGTTCCGAATAATCTTGACCCCATTCAGTTTCCCATAAAGATTTGTTCCAAATTTAGGAAAAAAGAAAATTTAGAAGAGTTTATCCTGTAGCATGATGGACATGATATATCAACGTAAAAAAAACCCTAAATAATGTTTAATATGGGCGTGTTGAAAACAATCTAAGCAGGGAGTGAGTAATTAGTTCATGTGCAATAATAAAAACATCTTCCAAGAAAGCCAAATTTACGTTATCCCCTCTGAACTAGAACTAAATGCTACTGAACTGGACTGATAATCGTCACTGGCCTGAACATGAATTTCAGAAACTTAAGTCATCAGCTAGTTCAGCTTTTGTTTCAAGTTAAAATATAAAATTTAGAAGTTTGACAGGTAACACGACAGAATGACGGGAAAGATTCACATAATCCATCCACCTTCCCATATTAGTACGTCGAAAATTCCAGAATAATTTTGACCCCACTCAGTTTCCTATAAAGGTTTATGTTCCAAGTTTAGTAAAATAGAAAATGTTTGAGTTTTATCTGTAGCATGACTGACCGACGGCATGAATCATCTAATACACCATCATCACATCATGTTGGTATGTCAAAATTCGAAATAATTTTAATTCCATTCAAATTTCCATGAATCATCTTATCCATCATCATCACATCATGTTAGTATGCCAAATTTCTAAATAATTTTGACTATTCAAATTTCCATAAAGGTCAATGTTCCAAGACTAGGAAATTGGAAAAATTAAAAGTTTATTCTGTAGCATGATGGATTGACGCTCATGATATATCAGCGTATAAATAAAACTAAATAATGTTTAATATGGGCATGCTGAAAACAATCTAATATCTAACATCTTTCAAGAAAGCCAAATTTACTTAAATCACCACTAAACTCGAACTAAATGCAAATGAACTGGACTGATAATCGTCACTGGCCTGAACATGGATTTCAGAAGCTTAAGTCATCGGCTAGTTCAGCTTTCGTTCCAAGTTAAAAAAAAAAATATAAAATTTATAAGTTTGACAAGTAACACGATGGAATGACGGGCATGATTCATATAAGCCATCCACCATCCCATATTAGTACGTCGAAAATTTTGAACCCATTCAGTTTTCCATAAAGGTTTGTTCCAAGTTCACGAAAAAAAAAATTTGAAAGAGTTTGGCCTATAGTATTAGTATGATGGACCAACGGGCATGAATCATCTAATCCACCCACCGTTAAATCAAGTTGTGTCGAAATTTCGAAATATGTTTGACCCCATTCAGTTTCCCATAAAGGTTTGTTCCAAGTTTAATAAAGTAGAAAATTTAGAAGTTTGACCTGTAGCATGACAGACCGACGGACATGTTTCATTTATTCCACCCACCATCTTCTTGGTATATCAACTTTCGAAATAATTTTGAACCCCATTAAAATATCCGTTACGGTTTATATTCAAAAATTTTGAAGTTTGACCTGCAACATGACGGAACAATTGGGCATGATTCATCTAAGCCACCCACTCAACACATCATGCTGGTATGTCGAAAATTTCAGAATAATTTAGCCCCATTCAAATTCCCATAAAGGTTTATGTTCCAAGTTTAGTAAAATAGAAAATTTTGGAGTTTGGTCTGTATCATGACTGACCGACGGCATGAATCATCTAATCCACCATCGCCACATCATGTTGGTATGTCAAATTTCTAAATAATTCTAATTCCATTCAAATTTCCATAAAGGTTAATGCTCCAAGATAAGGAAATTGGAAAATTTATAAACATCTTCCAAGAAAGCCAAATTTACTTAATCACCACTGAACTAGAACTAAATGCAACTGAACTGGACTGATAATCCTCACTGGCCTGAACAATCATCAGCTAGTTCAGCTTTCGTTTCAAGTTAAGTAAAATAGGAAATTTATGTTTCATTTATTCCACCCACCATCACATCTTGTTGGTATGTCGAATATTTCGAAATAATTTTGACCCCATTCAAATTCCCATTATGGCTTATGGTTAAACAATTTACAAGTTCGACCTGTAACATGACGACGGAACAACGGGCATGATTCATCTAAGCTACCCACCATCACATCATGCTGGTATGTCGAAAATTTCAAAATAATTTTGCCCCATTCAAATTCCCATTTGCCCCATTCAAATTCCCATAACAGTTTATGTTCAAAGTTTAGTAAAATAGAAAATTTTGGAGTTTGGTCTGTAGCATGACTGACGGCATGAATCATCTAATCCCTCATCACCACATCATGTTGGTATGTCAAATTTCAAAATAATTTTGACTCTATTCAAATTTCCATAAAGGTCAATGTTCCAAGATTAGGAAATTGTCAAAAGTTTAGCCTGTAGCACGACAAATTGACATGCATGATATATCAGCGTATAAAAAGACTGAATAATGTTTAATATGGGCGTGCTGAAAAACAATGTAAGCGGGGAGTGAGCAATTAGTTCATGTGCAATAATAAAAACATCTTCCAAGAAAGCCAAATTTACTTTAACCCACTGAAATGAACTGGACTGTACAGCTGAAAGACAAATCAAACAGAAAAACTGTACTCTAATGTGCAACAAAAAACAAAAAGCAAATAATCTTCAATAAATTTATAGCCAAATTACCTTAATTCCCCACCGGACTAAATGGAACTGAACTGCCTTGCCTGTATCCTCTTCCATCTGTGTCCACCATTCTGCATCCAACAACCCGAGTCCTGAAAGCAATTAGTACATATCTTCAATTAAATTGAAAGCCAAATTAACTTCATCCCCAGTGAACGGAACTGGACTGTTCAGCTGGTTTAATTATCTGCCGAATTTAGAGTTGCCAGGCTACAGACCTACACCACGCTCGAGAAATTGTAGGTGTATAAGTACATATCGCTTTACAAAATCATGCATATAATATTAATAACCAATTAACAAGACATCTGTAGACAACTTCATTAGAAAAATACTATTTTGGCAATAACAAGATTATAAAAAATGAATTGATGACCGTTGCCAATATACAGAGATAGAACAATAGTTAAATCCAAACTGCAAAAGAACCCCATCAATATTTGAATCAAAATGTTACAGTAAAGAAACACATGCTAACAGGTCTAGGACACACATTTATTTACATAAAGTGATTTGATAGACTTTCAGTGAAGACATCGGTTTAAACTACATGATGAAACAACCCAAAATGTTATGTTCTAGAGAAATGAAGTAGACTGCTTATATATTATCGCCTAATGTGTGGATCTAACATGGATTGCCAACTACCAGTAATCTGAGATAACTGGGTGGCCAACCACAAGTCATCAAAGATAACTGGCCTCGTCGATGACCAATGAATGAGGTGTGCACACCAGAAAAGCCAATAGAAGCGAGACAGAAGTCTCTAGTATATCTCATAGATGTAAATCGGCCAAAATCCTGTTAGATTAACAATGTCATAAACCTTGAGTTCACCTCTGTAATTGTTGATCACAGAAGTTCCAAATAGGTATGGATGTGTTTGTGTAATTGTTCTAAGAAGTAATGGTTAAGTCTGCAGCCTACAACCATTACAACCAATATTAATCTCCAGATAATAACATAGAAACTGTCTAGCTAGAAGCCACCAGAATACAAGAAATTCAGATTGTTTATGTTGTGTATGTGGATTAGAGAAGAAACTTCATGTATGAGGACTAGCTGTCTTAGCATTTCGTCCTTGTGAAACCTACAAGAATTCTGTTCTCCAAACAATAACACAAAGAACCTGTCTCGACCTACAAGAATTCTAATCTCCAGAATATAACAGAATCTAGAACTGCTGAAACCTGTTCCGCTAGTAGCCAGAAAAAACAATGTTATATATGTGGACTAGGGAAAATAATGTCGGTGTTGTGTTTTCTCCTAAAAGAGATAAACATCTTTAGTCTGTTTATATCGGTTGATGAAGTTATGATTGACATCTGCAGAAAATAACAGAACCCAGAACTGCTGAAACCCGTTCCGCTATTAGCCAGAAGACAACAATTTTGTATATGTGGACAAGAGAAGATAATGTTGGTGTTGTGTTTTCTCCTGAAAGAGATAAACATCTTAAGTCTGTCTGATGAAGTTATGACATGTTAATCTATCTAGCCTAGACATAACAAGTAGACTTGATCCCTCAAATAGTTTTACACCAAATTCCCACTGAAAGTGAATGTTTCCAAGGACCTCTATTTTAAAATGTGTTTTGAACTAAGTCTTGACAACAGAATGTCCTTTACTGTACATATTAGACAAACCAGTGAATAAATCTAGAAACTATATGTAGTACATACAGTACATACATAAACCTGTTATTGCCAATCTAGAATTTCCCTATTCAAGTTCAATTTTTCAAAGTCAACTTCCTGGAACCGGTGCTGGAAGCAGTTACCTGAAGTTCATCAAGAAATATTAAAGATTCAAGGGTGAAATTCAATGTTTGTAAAACCAATCTTCTGCAACTGATTTGAGATAAATATTACCCTAATCGAGGGTTGATATGTGAAATAACACAAGGCCAGAGGCCATGGGTTATTTCACATATCGACCGAGGGTATTAGGGTAATATTTGTCTTACACACCAAAGTTAAATCTATCCTAATGTATTTCACCCATAAGACAATGGTTTAGCCCATATCGGCCCTGCGACTAATATGACAAAATTAAGAAAACAAGTCATAAGTTGCACGTGCATTACATTTTAGTAACACATATTCACAAACTGGCATTCATTTGGTGCAATGTTGTCAAACGATTCGGATATTTTGGATTGTGAGATACAAATGATAAACACTTTTTAATTTTGAGTGACAAGATGTTAGTGAATGGGCCAACAATGCCGTGCCCGTAAATAAATTACGCAGAAATCATTGGGCTGTGAACTTTTTTAACAGTTAGTCAATGTGGTGGAATAATAAACACGACTGTGAGCGAAAATTCTGTGTACACTAGAAGATGTGAGTATATAAGATTCTATTTTTTGGATGTCTAGATTCGTCTTGGAAGTAAGCAAAATAAAATGATAAATATTACCCACCGAATTCCATATATAGTAATGAGAATAGTTTCACATTTACGGATTGCAAATAAAACTGATGTGAATATACTACACAATCCAGAATTTAAGAGTTTCAGACAAGTTCTTGATGGTCAGATGAAGAAAATAAGTAACATGTGCCTGGTAAAGTTTGTCCTCCGAATCCTTTAACAACATGTACAAAAAGGTGAATCAAATGTTAAAAGAAAGAATTTGTGTCCTTTTTCATTGCAGTCCGTAAACCTGTGGTGACGTCACAACAGGTTGATACGTTTCATAACATGCATGGGAGATCAGAGGAAATAACACCCAAACTCATTACTGGGTCCGAGAGTAATAGCTTATTCATACACAAAATTTGAATTGTAACAGAGCCACACGCCATTACAATAGACATGCCTTGCACCACCTTGTACGAACTGATGTAATTAGCTTCTATTTTAGTATTTCTCAATGTCAAACAAACTTAAGTGGCTGAAAGCAATTAGTACATGTGCAATGACAAACAAATGAAAAATAATAAAGAAAATTGAAAGTCAAATTAACTTAATCACCAATGAAATAAATGGAACTGAACTGGACTGTTCAGCTGGTCTTTTCCCCAGAATTGAAAGATGCCCAGCACCCTCAAAAAAAATCAATCAGAAAAAATATACTCTCCTTTTAAGCCAAATCGTCCAAACTATTCTCCATACTGCCTTGTCTTGCCTGCATCGCCTTCCATTTATATCCACCATTCTGCATCCACCAAACTGAGTCCTGAAAAACAAACTTATGTGGGCAAAAGCACAAAAGCAATGACAAAAAAAATCTTCAATGAATTCAAAGCCAAATTTTCTTAAACCCCATTGAACTAAATGGAACTGAAGTGGACTGGTCTTATCAGCTGGTCTTATCCCCCAGAATTGATAGTCACTCAGTCTGCAGCCTGCCACCACCCTTAAGAAAATTAATCAGAAAAACTGTACTCTCCTTTTAAGCAAAATCGTCCAAACAGATCACCATACTGCCTTGCCTGCATCTCCTTCAATCTGTGTCCACCATTCTGCATCCACCAAAGTGGGTCCTAATAAACAAACTTATGTGGCCGAAAGCAATTAATACATGTGCAATGACAAAAAAAACTTCAATAAATTCAAAGCCAAATTTTCTTAATCCCCACTGAACTGGACTGTTCAGCTGGTCTTTTACCCAAGAATTGAGAGCCACTCAGGCTACAGCCTGCCACGACCCTCATGAAAATCAATCAGAAAAACTGTACTCTCCTTTTAAGCCAAATCGTCCAGACTCCATACTGCCTTGTCTTGCCTGCATCGCCTTTCATCTGTATCCACCATTCTGCATCCACCAACCTGGGTCCTGAAAAACAAACTTAAGTGGCCGAAAGCAATTAGTACATGTGCAATGGACAGATCATCTGGTTTTATCCCCCGACCGACACCGCCCTCATGATGACAATATATGTCCACATCAAAATGTGGCTATATAAAAACATATCTCTTCACAACATTATGCATATAATATAAATAAACAATTAACAGTAGACATCTGTAGACAACTTTATTACAAAAATACTATTTTGGCAATAACAAGATTATAAATCTAAATTGATGACCGTTATCGATATACAGAGACATAACAACAGTAAAATCCAAATTCAATATTTGAATCAAATGTTACAGTAAAGAAACACGTGCTAACATGTCTTGGACACACATTAACACAGAAAGAAATTTATGGACTTTTAGTGAGGCTATTGGTTTGAACTACATGATGAAACCACCCCAAATGTTATGTTCTAGAGAAATGAAGCACACTGCCTATATATCATCGCCTAATGTGTTTTTAATGGATCTTTTTCTGTTCTGTATCATAAGCCCATTGCCTAATATGGACTGCCAACTACCAGTCATCAGAGATAACTGGGTGGCCAACCACAAGTCATCAAAGATAACTGGCCTCGTCGAGGACCAGTGAATAAGGTGTGTACACCAGAAATCCCAACAGAAGCGAGACAGAAGTCTCTAGTATATATCGTAGATGTAAATCAACCACAATCCTGTTAGATTAACAATGTCATATACCTTGAGTTCTGGTCTGTAATTTTGTGTTGATCACAGTTCCCAAAGAACAGAAGTTCCAAATAGGTATGGATGTATTTGTGTACTTGTTCTAAGAAGTAATGGTAAGTCTGCAGCCTACAACCATTACAACCAATTCTAATATCCAGATAATAATATATAAAACCTGTCTCGCTAGAAGCTAATATAATTTATGTGTGGATTAAAGAAGAAACTGATTAAGCATGAGGACTAGCTGTCTCATCATTTCGATCTTGTGAAATCTACAAGAATTCTGTTCTCCAAACAATAACAATAAGAACCTGTCTCGACCTACAAGAATTCTAATCTCCAGAATATAACAGAATCTAGAACTGCTGAAACCTGTTCCGCTAGTAGCCAGAAAAAACAATGTTATATATGTGAACTAGGGAAAATAATGTCAGTGTTGTGTTTTCTCCTGAAAGAGATAAACATCTTCAGTCTGTTTATATCGGTTGATGAAGTTATGATCGACATCTGCAGAAAATAACAGAACCCAGAACTGCTGACACCCGTTCCGCTATTAGCCAGAAGACAACAATTTTGTATATTTCGACAAGAGAAGATAATGTTGGTGTTGTGTTTTCTCCTGAAAGAGATAAACATCTTAAGTCTGGCTGATGAAGTTATGACATGTTAATCTATCTATAACAAGTAGACTTGATCCCTCAAGTAGCTTTACACCAAATTCCCACTGAAAGTCAATGTTTCCAAGGACCTGTATTTTAAAATGTGTTTTGAACTTGTCAACAGAATGTCCTTTACTGTACATATTAGACAGACCAATGAATAAATTTAGAAACTACATGTATATGTAGTACATACAGTACAAGTGAGTTTGTAGAAAATATGGTTGAAAAAGATAATGTAGATTCCGACAAAGAATTATTTAAAGCTAGTCCAAGTCCAGAATTTATGCAGAAAATATTTAACAAGGATTTAATGTACTCGGATATTTCGGATTGTGAGATACAAATGATAAACGCTTTTTAATTTTCAGTGACAAGATGTCAGTGAATGTGCCAACAATGCCGTGCCCGTAAATAAATTACGCAGAAATCAGTGGGCTGTGAACTTTTTTAACAGTTGGTCAGTGTGGTGTAATAATAAACACGATAGTGAGCGAAACATTCTGTGTACGCTGGAAGATATGAGTATATAAGATCTTATTTTTTGGATGTCTCGATTCGTCTTGAAAGTAGGTTTCGAATCCCCGGTTGTACGTGACAAGGAGTAGGGTCGCCTGTCCAGCTTCGTGGGTTTTCTCCGAGTCCTCCGGTTTCCTCCCACTGATAAAGACCCCTACGCGCAAGCAAATTATGTAAATAAAATTAAACCATATGTTAGTCCCAAAATGACCTAGTTTGTGTCGAGTGGACGTTAAACCCCATTTCTCTCTCTCTCTCGTCTTGGAAGCAAGCAAAATAAAATGATAAATGTTACCCACCGAATTCAATATTTCGTTATTAGAATAGTTTCACATTTAGGGATTGCAAATAAAACTGATGTGGATATACTACACAATCCAGAATTTGAGAGTTTCAGACAAGTTCTTGATGGTCAGATGAAGAAACTACGTAACATGGGCCTGGTAAAGTTTGTCGTCCGATTCGTTTAACAACATGTACAAAAAGATGAATCAAATGTTAAAAGAAAGAATTTGTGTCCTTTTTCATTGCAGTCCGTAAACCTGTGGTGGCATCATCAGAGGGTGATATCTGATGATATCACAACAGGTGGATACGTTTCATAACATGCATGGGAGATCAAAGGAAATAACATCCCAAGGTGTATAACAAAAGAAAGTCACCCCACCCAACTCTCTAATCAGATAATTAAAACAGGCTACGGGCGTATTTATGTGTGGAAACACTCAAACTCATTACCAGGTCCGAGTGTAATAGCTTATTCATACACAAAATTTGAAGTCTCGTAACAGAGCCACATACCGTTACAATAGACATGCTTGCACCACCTAGCTTGTACGAACTGATGAAAAACAAACTTATGTGGCCAAAAGCACAAAAGCAATTAGTACGTGTGCAATGACAACAAAAAAATCTTGAATGAATTTGAAGCCAAATTGTCTTAATCCCCACTGAACTGGACTGTTCAGCTGGTCTTATCCCCCAGAATTGAGAGCCGCTCAGTCTGCAGCCTGCCACCACCCTCAAGAAAATCACTCAGAAAAACTGTACTCTCCTTTTAAGCCAAATCGTCGAAACAGACTCCATACTGCCTTGACTTGCCTGCATCGCCTTCCATCTGTATCCATCATTCTGCATCCACCAACCTGGGTCCTGAAAAACAAACTTAAGTGGCCGAAAGCAGTTAGTACATGTGCAATGACAAACAAAAAATCTTCAATGAACTGAAAGGTAAATTCACTTAATTCCCCAGGTGTATGGCATTTTCTGCATCCTCCATTCTGCACCGTCCAATCTGTACCGCTGCATTCACCACTCTGTATCCATCAATCTGTACTGCTGAATCAAACCCTCTGTATCCTTCATCAATCTGCATCCCTGAATCAAACACCCTTTATCCACAAATCTGTAAAGAGATATAATACAATTTATTACTTCTGATATTAAAGTCACTAAACTGACTATTTATATTCAAAATATCACCCTGCCACACTAATAAAAGCAATTTAATCTATATTTCTCTCTCTCTCTGATAAGGGCAAACCACACCAGAAAATTCTGAGAAACTTTCTTAGCAAATGCCCATAGGCTTGTTGGGCTACCCTGCCCCTATAAAAGCAAAAACAAAAGTGCCCTCCCTTCTGAAAAAGTGTCTTCATTTCTGAACCAGCAGTTGCCAGGCAAGATACGCCCACATTTTGCAAGAGATGGATAGAGAACAAGCCTAAAAAAAACGATTTTTCGTACAATCAGGGGCCATAATCCAGGAAGTGATGGTCTGAAATGCGTGAATATTGAAAGGGACTGGGATACTTGGGATATAAAGATCTAGTTTAAGTGTCATCAAAATCAGATTAAAATTGTGACTTCTAGAGGGTCCACAACCTTAATAATATATACCATATATTTACACTATTTGCGTACGAGGGGCGGCCATTTTGTCCGGCATTTTGTATGGCGGGGTATCAGGTTCAAAATGCGATCTGAGGTCGATAGTAGAAAATAAAAAGCAAAAGAGAAAATTCTTATCCAAAATGGTCATTTTCATATGGGAAACATATACCGCTCGTGCTTTTCAACCTAATACGTCCACCTTTTCAACTTTAAGTCGTAAATATTCTACTTTCAACAACAGAATTTCTACTTTCAATAATCAACTTTTGACATTCGACTTTCAACTTCAGATTTTCTACTCGGAATTTTCTGCTCGAGATTTTCACTATGCATATTACGGAAATAAATTTGATCATGTGACTATATCTGCATGTCATTAAAATACGGCATTTTTCCAGAAAAATAAACGATCCCAGGGAAAGATAACTCTAGTTGTAAGACTGAGATAAGATGGACTCAGACTAGCAATTATTTGCCCATTGTAATCAGCTTGGGTTCCAGCCCCGAGGACCTATGTAAACTTTGCTGTTTGGTGATGACTTCATTTCCGAGCTTGAAAAGGACGCCCTTGTGTTTATCATGGCCTCTCATATTTGAAGATAACACAAATGGCTTGTGTGTTGACGGCTGTGCATATCTCTTGGTCAGGAAAGTTGTAGGCTATGGTGGCTGATTGGTATCATGTTGTGATGTCGTGGTGTCGACCTTCATAAGGCGACAACCCGACACCACGACAACACGACATTTTTAACCCGACACTACAACATTTTCACCTGACACCACAACATTAAAAATGTCGCGTAAAATGTCGTGATGTTGAGTTGTCGTGGTGTCGTGATGTCGGGTTATCGGCCATATTCCTCTCAATACTATGATTATGTACACTGAAAATTTCCCCAGAATTTTGCAGCGTGGTTTCTCCATGTCGGTAGTGCAGGACAAAGGGCCTGGCAAAGAACAGTGTCTAGTATTGTACATGGGACAAACAAACAAGCTCCTGTGTACACATTGATGTGCACATAAAAAAGAATCCTTCACAGTTGAAATTCTATGAAGAAATGCCACGGTCCATTGAAAATGTCCGTCATATCACTCTGCATAGCGTATACCTATCTTCAATAGTCTGATTGGTTCGGAAAAGTAGGAAAATGAAATGAAATGGGGTTTAACGTCCAACTGTTCTGCTCCGGGATCCACAGTGGCTAAGTGAGTAAGACGTTGGTTGGCTAGCCGTCATATTACTCTGCACAGCGTATATATATCTTCAATAGTCAAATTGGTTCAGAAAAGTAGGAAAATGAAATGAAATGAAATGGGGTTTAACGTCCAACTGTTCTGCTCCGGGGGCCACAGTTGCTAAGTGAGTAAGACGCCGGTTCGCTAGCCGGTGTGGTTTCCCCTTGTCAGGGGATAACGAATAGTCTTTCAGACGGGACAAATAATCGAGGTTTCGTGTACATATAAGCGAGCACGTAGCGCCACTATCCGGGCAAAGCTTCCCTCACAGTACACTGTATAGCGTATTCCCGTCTTCATTAGCCCTGTCAGAGCAGAACAGTAGGACGTTAAACACAATTTCATTTCATTCAATTTTCCTACTTTTCTGCACCAATCGGGCTATTGAAGATAGGCGGCAGCCCCCCCATTTTGGGCACCAAATGCTGGGAAAATTTGGGCACACATTGTACTTTGTAAAAGTTGTATAAAAAAAACATTGCGTTTTTGAATGTGTCCAATTTAACAGCAAATTCATTATTATTATGTAACATACTAAGAACCTAACTACATTTTTTGGGCACTAACCACCACCGCCCCCAGTCAAAAATTTCCCCATACGCCTATGGTAATACTGATGATATTACAGCGGAGGGATAGGGGATGTAAAGTGTCTTTCTGCAGAGCAATCATTGTGTCGGAAGTGAGATTTTCACCCCAGTCAACTTCAAATCTCCGTAGCAAAAAATCTAAACGGTCAACCCCCTACAAATTTATGATGAGAATATTGCCAAATGTGGTCCCCATTGTTCCTATAAAGGTTGGAACCAACGGAATGTTGAGCAAACAGCTACAGCCTGTGATGTTACAGCCATTTAACATTGAAGTCAATGGGAAAATAATTGCTAGTCTGAGACCATCTTATCTTAGTCTTACAACTAGAGTTATCTTTCCCTGGGATCGTTTATTTTTAAATACCGTATTTTAATGACATGCAGATATAGTCACGTGATCAAATTTATTTCCGTAATATGCATAGAGAAAATCTCGAGCAGAAAATTCCGAGTAGAAAATCTGAAGTTAAAAGTCGAATGTCAAAAGTTGATTATTGAAAGTAGAAATTCTGTTGTTGAAAGTAGAAAATTTACGACTTAAAGTTGAAAAGGTGGACGTATTAGGTTGAAAAGCACGAGCGGTATATATGTTTCCCACACGAAAATGTCCATTTTGGATAAGAATTTTCTCTTTTGCTTTTTATTTTCTACTTTCTACTGCAGATCGCATTTTGAACCTGATACCCCGCCATAGTTTTGGTCCGATTTTCACGAAATTCGAACTCACCCTTCACTGATGTGTAATGGTGATATATCCACAAGCTAAAAATGTGAATTTTATAACAATCAGGGGCCATAATCCAGGAAGTTACGTTCGGATATGTGCGATTATCAAAAGGAACCAAGATTGTCTTGTTTCCAACAAACAAAACCAATTCTATCTGACACAGTTCTCAAAAAGTTGAGGTAAACTGATCTTTATTAGGTAATCTATTTTTAATTTTACATTCATAGACGTAAGGAGGATGAGGTGATTTACAAATAACCATTCATGTTTGTCATTAAACATTTCTATATTATATACTCCTAGATGTATTGATTCTTGACAGATTATGGTATTAATTTTTTTTAATAGGATTTCAGACAAATTGGTTAATATTGTTTGTGTTACAGGACATAGGTAGAAAAGGTGTTCCTGGGTTTCAAGGCATAAGTTACAGAGGGCACAAAGAGAACTCTCAGTAAATTTGAGTTTACATAGCTTTGTGTTAGTGTATATTATTCTATTTATGTACTTATAATGAAAGTTACGCATGAAATCTATTCTTACAGTATAGATATCCTTAGATTTTATGTCAAATAATGTTTTGTTATATACTCTTCAAGAAAAGTAGGGAATATTGAAATGCAAATACCTATGCGATATGATAAATAGTCAAGGACATTTGACATGCTTTGAGAGTATGTTCACAGATGAAGAACTTATCGCCCCAACAGAACCTCTGAGCTGCACATGCGACACGCAATAGCGCCATACACGTTGGGGGGAGGGGGTCATTGATAAATTTGACACTTCATTGAAGGGTTGATGAAAACTGCCGCGTGCTGGTTTATCTATCCATGTTTGCTTTCCTATCGGTTCTTGCATAAGATTTACTGTTCAGTGTATCTTTGCTTTAGAGTGTTACGTTTAATTTGATCGGGAGGCGTGTTCGTCGACGTCAACGTCAACCGACAACACTGCAAGATTTGACCGTGGCACTGCAGGAGGAGTGGGGCAGATTGCCCAAAATCGTGATTGGACGGTCGATTAGGAGCATACCACAACGAATTGCTGAATCTCTGAGGATTGGTGGAGCTATTACTCATTATTAAGACAAAAATGTAAAACGTTCATTTTCAGTTTTGACGGTGTATCTCTTTGCGAGTGAAATGGGGCCGTCAGATAAGCCGCCCATATGAACTGTTTATGTTCATGTGTAAGTAATTGGCCTGTTATTAACATACACTGGTTACCTCTAATGAAAAAAGCAGTGCATTTCCGCAGTTTTGTATTGATTCTGAATATCCCCTACTTCTTTTGAAGAGTATATAATCCTTTAGATTAATGCTAATATCATCTGTTATTGCATGTGCTATTTATTTTAATGCATTAATATTATAGTTTTCAAAACTTTTTGCATTTTGGGTATTGCTAATGATATCTGCTACATACAGATACTTGTTTTGGATTAAGACTTTATCAACTATACTACTGTTATGTAGTTTAATAAGTTTATTGTTCCAGATAATTTGTTTTTCAAACGGAACTTTGCTGTCAAGATAATTAGTATATATTTCATACCAGTTAGTTAAAGATACATTATGGGAGATTCGATAACGAGTTGGCAGTTCTTACTATAAGAGTTAAAATCTAAATAAGGTAAAGGCAAATTTGCTGAAAATTTCATTCAATTTGATCCACTATGAACCGAGAACTAAGCGAATGAAATTTCTACCTAGCCTCGGTCATTACTAAAGTCAGTACGATAAACAGCATAGTCTCGATTATCCATTTAATCGTTAAATAGAGAAGGAAAGTTATGCAGTAAATCGGCTCACAATCCACTTAAGATCGCAGGCTAGCGATGCCATCAAGAGTTGATTATGGTCTGGATAAGTTAATTAATGTCTAATTAATAATTTAGATAACATTTCAGGCCTAAAGAAAGACCTGTAATAGATAGATTTAGCTCTTGCATAATGTATGTTTAAAGATACATTATGAGAGATTAGATAAAGAGCTGGCATTTCTCACTATAATAGTTAACCAGTGGCTGCCAGGCTGGAAATGCCCACATTTTGCAAGAGATGGATAGAGAACAAGCTAAACAAAAAACGTTTTTGCGTACAATCAAGGGCCATAATTCAGGCCACAACCTTGATATATTTACACCGTACACTAGTTGCATACGAGGAGCGGCCATATTTTGTCCGGCAGTTTTGGTCCGATTTTCAAGAAATTCAAACCCAGTCATCATTAGGGTGTATCGATGAAATATGCAAACGTTGTTTTCAATTGGTTAAAAATTGTGACCTCGAGGGACACCACAAGCTAAAAACGTGATTTTTCGTACAATCAAGGGCCATAATTCAGGAAGTTACGATCTGATATGAGCGAATAGCAAACGAAACCAAGATCTGTGCGTTATAAACATGTATTTCAAGCTTTATCACAATCCGATCAAAACTGTAACCTCTAAAGGGTCCACAACCTTGATATAGCATATTTTTACACTATAACTGCGTACACGGGGCGGCTATTTTGTCTGGCTGTTTTTTGGCCCAATTTTCACGAAATACAATCTCGAGCATCATTATAGTGTAATGGTGATATATTCAAGTGGTTTTTTTTTAAATTGGATAATAATTGTAACCTCTGGAGGGACTACAAGCTAAAAACACGATTTTTCGTACAATCAGGGGCCATAATTCAGGAAGTTACAATCCGATATGTGCAAATATCGAAAGGAACCAAGATCTTTTGGTTATAACCATGCATTTCAAGTTTCATCAAAATTAGATGAAAATTGTGACCTGTAGAGTGACACAAGCTAAAAATGTGATTTTTCGTACAATCAGGGGCCATAATCCATGAAGTTATGGTCCGATTTATGCCAATATCAAAAGGAACCGAGATCTTTGGGAGATAGAGCTATACTTTAAGTTACGTCAAAATCAAATAAAAATTGTGACAGGGGCGACAACAATATACGTCAACATAAAAAATGCGGGCATATTAAAACTAGATAATATCAAGGGTATTTGCTGAAAATTTCAGTCAAATTGATCCATTCTGAACCGAGAATGAATTTTCAGTCTAGCCTTGATTATCATTACTAAAGTCGGCACGATAAAAAACATAGTCTCGATTATCCATTTCATGATGTAATCATGAATGAAAGTTGAGCAGCAAATCGAATCCTAATCCAGTAAATATCACAGGCTAGCGATGACATCGAGAGTTGATTATGGTCTGGATAAATTAATTAATGTCTAATTAATAATTTAGATAACATTTCAGGCCTAAATTCCAAGTATTTTAACTGGTGTTCTACTGATTTTAATACATAGGCTTTCTATTTGATCAGTAAGTTTATTATGGGGTACAGTCAAATTCAGAGCTTCGGTTTTTGTATGGTTAGTCTCCAATCCCGAGATTTTATAAAAAAAAAGTTTTAATATTTCAAAGAGATGTCTTGCAGATTTAAAGCCTTTAAGTAAGCAGGCTATGCTTTTTAATGATTTATTTCCAAATTCTATTCCTTTAATTTCATTTAATTTGTATGTCTTATGCAGTGGACTAGGATCTCAATTACTAAATTGAACAAGCCAACAGTGTGGCTGATGTCCCCCGCCGAAATCCCCAAATAAATAGATGACACATATTAATTAATCGCACATCTATTTTTTTCAAAAGTATCGAGCAATCAAACTGATTATCAACTATACACTAAGTTTCATCACTCTCTATCAGATAGAATCAAAGTTATCTTGTCCCAAAGCATCGACCAAGGAAATTGCTTATCTCTGCTTAGCTTTAGCTCGATATGTTAATCATTGAATTCGGTCAAGACGAACATCAACATCAAGTTAGAAGCAGAGTTGTTATGTTCCAAAGTCTTGACCAATCAAAATGCTTATTGCTCCTAGCCTAAGCAGACAATTCTCATCATCGAACTTAGGCAAGGTATTGATGTAATGAAACTATACACCATGTTTCATCACTCTCACTTAATTAGAACTAAAGTTATCATGTCCCAAAGCATCAACCAATCAAATTGCTTATCTCCACTTACCCTAAGCAGAAAATGCTCATCTTCATACTCTATCAAGGCATTGACCTAATAAACACCTACGCCAAATTTGAACATTTTACCTCCATTAGAAGGAGAGTTATTGTGTTCCAAAGTCTCGGCCAATCAAATTGCTTATCGCTCTGCTTACCCTGAGCAGAAAATGCTCATTATCGAACTTAGTCAAGGTATTGGTGTAATGAAACTATACACCAAGTTTCATCACTCTCACTTAATTAGAACTAAAGTTATCGTGTCCCAAAGCATCAACCAATCAAATCGCTTATCTCTGCTTACCCTAAGTAGAAAATGCGCATCTTCGAACTCCATCAAGGCATTGACCTAATAAACACCTACACCAAGTTTGAACATTCTAGGTCAATTAGAAGGAGAGTTATTGTGTCCCAAAAAGTGTGACGGACAGACAGACGGACGGACGGACAGACAGACGGACGGACGAACCCATTTTAATAGTCCCCTGCTTTCTTCGAAAGGCGGGGGACAATAAATTTGATGACATTGGGCCCCCTTGTCTGACCCCTTTTTCGATGGGAAAGTAGCGGGTTGTATAACCGTTATTCAAAATTGCACATTTTATATCTTTGTATAGTGTTTTAATCCATCGTATGAAGTTGTTTTTAAATCCAAAAGACTGTAGTACTTTATACATGAATTTATGATCAATGGAGTCAAATGCTTTTTTAAAATCTATTGCTAAGAGAATTCCAATAATTTTTCTTTGTTTTGCTAGTTCAATACAATCATCCTGATATTTTGATAAATATGACGACCTGGCACAAAGGCCGTTTGATTCCGATGGATAAGTTTAACTAACCAGCCACTGCCAGGCAAGATACGTCCACATTTTGCAAGGGATGGATAGAAAATAAGCTAAAAACAAAAATGATATTTTTTTTACAATCGGGGGCCATATTCCAGAAAGTTATGGACTGAAATCTTTGGGATATAAAGATATGTTTTAATTTTCATCAAAATCCGATAAAAATTGTGACCTCTAGAGGGTCCACGTCCACAACCTTCATATTACATACTTTACACAATTTGCGTACAAAGAGCGGCCATTTTGTCGGGCAGTTTCATTCCGATTTTCCCGAAATTCAAATTCAACCTGCATTATGGTGGAATAGTGATATATTATTTAAACGATTTTTAAAATCGAAAAAAAAACTGTAACCTCTAAGAGAATCCACAAGCTAAAGATGCGATTTTTCGAAAAATCAGGGGCCATAATCCAGGAAGTTACGTTCGGATATGCACGATTATCAAAAGGAACCAAGATCTTAGTGTGTAACGGTGATATATTCACATGGGGTTTTTTTCAAAGAGGAATAAAAAATTTGACCTCTACAGGGACCACATGCTAAAAATGTGATTTTTCGTACAATCAAGGCCCATAATTCAGGATGCTGCGATCCAATATGCACGAACATCGAAAAGAACCAAGATCTTTGGGTTATAAACATGCATTTCAAGTTTCATCAAATCGGATCAAAATTGTGACCTCCAGAGGGTCCACAACCTTGATATACCATATGTTTTACACTATATTTGCGTACGATCTTGTCTGGCAGTTTTGGTTCTATTTTCACGAAATTCAAACTCAACCGACATTACAGTGTAACAGTGATATATTCAAACGTTTTTTTAAATCAGTTAATAATTGTGACCTCAAGAGGGACCACAAACTAAAAACAAGTTTTTTCGTACAATCAGGGTCCATAATTCAGGAAGTTACTATCCGATATGCGCGAATTTTGACAGGATCCAAGATCTGTGGGTTATAAACATGCATTTCAAGTTTCATCACAAACGTGATTTTTTGTATTTCATAAAGTTATGGTCCGATACATGCCAATATCGAAAGGAACCAAGATCTGTGGGAGATAGACCTATATTTCATCGAAATCGGATAAAAATTGTAGCTTGTAGTGTCCACAAACAAACGCCATAAAACATCCACTTGAAAATGTGAGCATATAAAATGGGTTTCAGTCGATTAGATAATGCTTTGTTTGCTATTTTGATGTCTACATTTATTCGTGTTATTTGTCTCCAATTAGATAGGGGGGGTTGGATGGCCGAATGGTTAGCACGTGCGTGCTGTATCATAAAGCCTGTCATTGAGTCAACTGGTGTGGTTTCGAATCCCCGGTTGTACGTGACAAGGAGTAGGGTCGCCTGTCCAACCTCGTGGGTTTTCTCCGGGTCCTCCGGTTTCCTCCCACTGCTAAAGACTCCTACGCGCAAGCGAATTATTGAAATAAAATTAAACCACATGTTAGTCCCAAAATGACCTAGTTTGTGTTGAGTGGGCGTTAAACCCCATTTCTCTCTCTCTCTCCAATTAGATAGATCAGTTTTGTCTTTAGATGATTTGGGCATTAATTTTATTACAGACTGATGTTGACTTTCAAACATTCCTCTTCAAAACTTTTATTAATAGCATCCAAGTATAATGAGTTTATGCTTGGCCAGAAAACGCAGTAAAATCCAACTGGAATGCCGTCATTACCAGGTGATTTGTTGTCTTTCAAGGATTTTAAGGCTTTGTCACATTCAAAATAGTCCAGTTTATACTCAAAAATATGTTTATAATTTTCATTTGAATTGGGCAAGGTTTCAATTTGGAAATTTTGTAAAAGGCTTTTGCACAATACATTGTCTTTCACATTTACTGAACTGAAGTATAACAGTTCTCTGTAAAATTTTAATATTCCTTGTGATATGTCTTTACTTTTTTATATACAAGTATGTTCCATCTGATTTCTTAATTTTCCTAAAGGGCCATAATTCAGGAAGTCACGATCCGATATGTGCAAATATCGAAAGGAACCAAGATCCTTGGGTTATAAACATGTATTTCAAGTTTCATCAAAATCAGATCAAAATTTTATCAACCATCATTAGGGTGTAACGGTGATATACTCAAACGTTTTTTTTAAATTGGACAAAAATTGTGACCTCTAGAGGGACCACTAGTTAAAACCGCTATTTTTCGTATAATAAGGGGCCATAATTCAGATAGTCAAGATCCGGTATGAACGAATATCGAAACGTACCAAAATACTTGGGTAACAACATAAAAGCATATGAAGATTTCAAACATTGATTTGAAATAATATATTACATATTAAATTTAAAGATGATAAACTTTTACAATTATAATGCCACCCAAACTTCTCAATGTAGGCTACTCTTAATTATTATAAAACTAATTCGTAAAATACAATAACATCTTACCCTGAAAAGTGGTTTTCCTGGCTAACATGACTTGTATGAAGGTGAAATACCTTTTAAAGTCTGTAATAAAATAAAAGTTGTGTGAAAACATAATAAATGTATATTTAAAGCGAAATGCTTTAAATAGTGTCACTATTATTGACTATATGTGTATGCGATGTATGTGCAGAATGCAATTAACAAAAACCAGATTAACTTAAAGGAGCTAAAACGTTAATATTTGGGACCTAGAAATTGACACAAATGGGTCGCAACGCATTTAATAATGTAATATGAATATATATTATCTGATTTACATTCAATCGTTCCCGTTTTTACTCTAATTTCAAATCAGTTATGTTCGGCGAAATACGTTATTCCAGTCTACATCGATAGTATTTATTGCGCATGCTCTCCAGATAAGAATATGACATCATCGTTTGACATGACTTGTGGAATATGTCTAGCATCGTTCTTCGAGTCCCTTGTTACAAATGGCGCTGAAACGCATTATGGTACACCATTCGTGTACCAATGGTAAAGGGTTTATTTTGTCTTAAATATTGGATATCAGAAGTCCATCTTTTCACGGTAAGATCGCAACATCAATGTTGATTTAAATTGACAAATAATTTATGTTTTCATTGTCGAAGACTTTGGATGAAAATAAGTTAGAGACTTAGGTACTTTAAATTTCTATGAAAACTTTACTGAAAAAAACCAACATGGACGCCACTTTAACAAAGACAACGGAAATATAAAACAGCTAAAAGTTAACACATACCTGTAAATTACTGCAACTTTACTGAAAACAACTGCACTAGATTATATCAATAACTACAGCATATCAAATTGAAGAAAATTCAACTATCAAAACCATCAAACTAAATAAAGACTAAACTTATAAAGGACAGAGAATGAAGATATCCTCTGGCCTTCTTGAAATCAGTACTAAGAATGAAAATTGTGATGGTGTAACAAAACTTAGAAAACTTCAGGTCAAAGTTGAAATAAACTACCAGGGAGCTGGGTGAACTCCAACTCACTAGATACCTTTAAGAAGAGTGTATAGAACATGATAGTTTAAAGATGCAGTGATGCGTAACATATTATCTAAGATTAAATTAGAATTGTGACCCTATTAAAATACCCATAAATGAAATAAAACCATGCTACCACAATTGGAAAAATATTGTGACCTCTAGAGTGTCCACAAGCTAAAAATGTTTTTTTTTTCACACAATCAGGGGCAATAATGCATGAAGATTTTTCGTAAAATCAGGGGCCATAATTCAGGAAGTTACTATCCGATATGCGCGAATTTTGACAGGATCCAAGATATGTGGGTTATAAACATGCATTTCATCACAATCGGGTGAAAATTGTGACTTCCAGAGTGTCCTATTCCGTGGTCTTAGACTCTGTGGGGGTCACGGTGGCCAAGTGGGTAAGACGCTGGCTCGCTAGCCTGGAGGTCGGGTGTTCGATCCCTGCATTGGCCGAGAAAGTTCATCAGGATTTTCCGGCGTGGTTTCCACTTGTCAGTTATGACAGGGACAGCTGTCTAGTTGTTTGGATGGGATGAAAAACCGTGGTCCCGTGTACACATTGGCGTGGATCCCTTGACAGTTGGAATTCGATATAAGAATAGACCATAGTGCCGCTGTCCGGGCAAAATTTCCCTCATAGCCCAGTTCGGAGCAGAACAGTAGGACGATAAAGCCCATTTCATTTCATTTCATTTCTTAGACTCTGTCATCACTATCATATTTGCGTTTACAGTGAATCATCCAGTTAGTAGTACCACTAGTGTTGGTCGTAGAGTGACAGACTGTACAAATGTTCTGTCAACTATAGCAAAACAGGTCTTGAGATTCAGTTATATTTCTGATCCTATCATTCACAAGAATTTCCTCCCATTAATGAACTCAAATGCCAACTAAAATTTTCAGGCCCCATCCCCAAAAATTAAAAGCTCAGTTACATATTATACATCGCTATCTGAAATTTTCTCGCGCTTACGCCACTCGATTCCATTATAGCATCATTCTTTCACTCCCCCGTCGTCTTATAGTATACTATCTCATCACTATCATATTCACAGTTGTAGTGAACCGCCCAGTCAGTGCAAAATGTGTGCTTATCTTGCATAGCAAGCGCTGGTAACAGATTTCTTTCAAATATGCTTTGAACCCTATCGATATAACCTTAAAAACGTACTAGCCGGGACAAAGCTTTATATGTTAAAAAAGACAGACAATTGCGTTTTCAATGTAAATTTGTTATAGAAATTAAAATAGATATGTATAATGTGTGTATATATATACAAAATATGTCTCAGAGTGCTTTTCCTGTGAAAATATGTCTCGGAGTGCTTTTTGAACAGAAAATGTAGTTCAGCAGTCTTTAAAACATAGGAATCGACACATTGATCATGCAAATCGGACAACTACAAATATTTCTAAGCAAAACATCAACTTCGGGTGGCCATTTGGCGGCCATCTTGAAAAATGGGCGCCATTTTGGATTTTCAATTGGCCAATCGGGCAGATTTGATAAGTATCCCTTGGAGAACAATTGTGCCAAATTTGATGCTTGTATAGTCACTTGCACGATTCTTCCCAAAAATTACCCTTATCTGCTCCACATACTCAAAGAATAGATAACAAACCTCATCTCTCAACCGTCCGTGTTTCGAGATAAGAGATGGCCATAGTGCTACGTTGCAAAGCCAAACGCAAATCACATCGGGACCCTGTAAGCAAAATTGACAATATTTTTCATCAAAACGACGATTGATTATTGTTATTTATAATATTTCTGCCACATTCAACTATACAATTAAGCATATAATCCTACCTGAAATTTAAAATCAAAGCGTTACTAGGAACGCCATTTTTTATAGTGTCACGTAGCAAAGCCTAACGCATGTCACATATTCGGGAATCAGTAAGGAAATTGACAATATTTTTCATCAAAACGAAGATTTATTGTTGTTATTTATATTATTTCTGCCACATTCAACTAAATGTACAATTAAGCATATAATCCTACCTGAAACGGGTATAAATCATCGTATTTTACTAGGAGGGGCCATTTTTAAACGAGAGATGTATAACGGTGTATCTCGAATAAAAACAACGCTTCATTAATTCAAACGCGAATATTTGGAGTTAGGCGATAATTGTGCCACTACAATTGGCCTCTGTAAGTTTAATTAGTCATAATAGTATAAAAGTATCTTATTTTTAAGATGTTATATGCATTAATAAAGAAACTGGGTTTGCCACTTGGAACTATTATAAACTCAACCAATCGTAGCTAAAAACAAGCACACCGGTATAACGGTGTATGTCGAATAAAAACAACGCTTTATTAATTCAAACGCGAATATTTGGAGTTAGGCGATAAGTGTGCCACTACAATTGGCCTCTGTAAGTTTAATTAGTCATAATAGTATAAAAGTATCTTATTTTTAAGATGTTATATGCATTAATAAAGAAACTGGGTTTGCCACTTGGAACTATAAACTCAACCAATCGTAGCTAAAAACAAGCACACCGCCGGTATATCTCAACGTTTTTAGCTACGTTCTCGTATAACTTAATTCTAAAAAATGTCATTTCTTTAGAATACTATAAATTATTTTGGATTTAAATTTCCTGAAAATGGTATTCAGTCGGGTGATAACGGTTTATTAGCTGTACGTGATTATCCTGTTCCACGTACATGGGAAGAGGTTCGTTCTTTTCTTGGTTTATGTTGTTATTTTATGTGTTTTATTCCTAATTATGCTGATTTTGCTTTACCATTAAGTAATTTAATTTTGCATCAAACTTATAAGAGGACAAATGCAACTGAGAACTCTTTTCAAACTCTGAAAAAATGTTAAGTCACTGAGCCTGTTCGCACCCATCCAGACTTTATTAATACTGCTAATATTCTTATAATGCAAACTATAATGCAAGTGAAACTGATTTGGCTGGTGTATTTCTCCAAGCTGATAGTGATTGTTTAAAACATCAAGTTACGTATGCGTCAAAGAAATTAACAAAAACTGAACGTAATTATTCAACTATTCATAGAGAAGCCTTAGCATTATATATGGGCGGTGAGAAAATTTCGTGATTATATTTATGGTCGTAGATTTTTGTTGTGTAATGACCATAAACCGTTAACTTTTATTATGACGTACAGAATATCAGTTTGATATTGAACATGTGAAGGGTATTGAAAATACTGTTAGTGGTGATTTAAGCTGAGCTCCAATTGATGATTTTGAAATTGATGAAATAACGCGTGGTAAGATTAATAAGCAAGATACGTGTATTATTGAACGTGCTCATTTTTTAGTACATTTCGGTGCTCAACGTACTTTTCAGAATTAGCTAAACTTGTGAACTATAAAATTACTTTAACAGAAGTACAATCTTTTGTTCGGAAGTGTAAAACTTGTGTTGGTGGACCTCGTGCAGTTCCGGGAGCCCATTTGGTACTACTGACACTGCGTCTATTCCATGGGAAATTGTTCATTGTGATTTTGTAGGTCCGTTCCCTGTATCAAGTTCTGGTCTTGAATACATATTTATTTCATGGATGATTTAACAAGACTTGTAATAGCGTGGCCTTTACGAGTAGCTTCGACTTAAACAGCTATTACTGACTGTGCTTGATAGACTTTTCGATTTTTGGACCTCCTCGCATTCTTCACAGTGATTAGGCCTATATACATGTAATTCTGTGTTCACATCCAAAGACTTTCAAGCTTATAGCGAGAAATTCAACATTAAACTAAGTTATATGCCTATTTTTCATCCTCGGGATAATCCGGTAGAGCGTTCTCATTGTACTTTGAAAGCGTCTTTGCAAAAAACTACCTCTACTGAGAAAAATTGGGACATCCCGTTACCAGAAATTGTGTTTACTCATAATTCTGTTTCGAATAAAACTACACAAATTCCGCTATGTTTGGTAGACATAGTTCTATTACTCAGATATTATCTGATGATCAAGCTTGTCTTCGAGAAGAAAATGGTTTGCGTGAAATTTGGACATTTTTTGCTGACCGACAAAAACTGGCTAAAGAGAGTCGCCGCAGAAAGAAACTGAAAATCGCCGGTCTCGTTCTTTTGAAATTGGTCAAAAGGTCGCTGTTAAAATTCTTAATGGGTAGAGAGAGAAATGGCCTTTAACGTCCACTCGACACAAACTAGGTCATTTCGGGACTAACACATGGTTGAATTTTTTATTTCAATAATTCGCTTGCGGGTAGGGATCTTTAGCAGTGAGAGGAAACCGGAGGACCCGGAGAAAACCCACGATGTTGGACTGGTGACCCTACTTCTTGTCACGTACAAACGGGGAATCGAAACCACGCCAGTTGACTCAATGACAGACCTCATGATATAGCACGCACGTGCTAACCATTAGGCCATCCAACCGCCCTAATTCTTAATGGACCTAAATTCAAAAAAGAACATTTTCAGTTAGGTTTTATTGTTCAAAAAATCTATGGTGATTTTCTTAGTGTTACTAATACGGATCGTGTTCATAGAAAAAATATTATTGTTAGTAAGGACCTGGTAGTTCCTGATAATTCTGTTTAGATATTTGCTTTAAATTTTCATAAAATGTTTATACAATAATTTGCATTTTATGTTATATTTTCCATTTATTATTATAGCCATTGACTTCTGAAAGAGGGGGGAAATGTGGGTATTGATTTTATACAGTTAATTATGCATTGTAGCCTATATATTGTGGCCTACTGTTTACATACCAACCATAAACGCACAGGATCCCATATGATCAAACTTTGTGGATGAGAAATAAATCTGTCATCCGAAAAATCTGTAATTTACTGCCCAGAAATATGCTATACTTGTATATGCTTGAATTTTTGGGCATAAACAATTAAATTATTATATACAACTGGAGACACATTTGGGGGAAGCACCCCATCAACCCAACCTAATACAACTGGTCCCGCTGTGAATCTTACTCAATCTTTATGATCACTGAGATATATGACAATAAGGATGACTTTGTAATTAGGACTTTTGTGCAAGTAGAATTTATTTCAACTTGTGAAATAAATGATTGTTAACAATTGAATATTTCAGGCATTAGGAGGCAGACCACCATTAAATTTCACCATATATTTATAGCAATTCTCTCTTTGTCTCTTTTTTCCCCTTTTGCATGCCCATTTTGTTAATTTTTTTGGTCTAGAATAGACGAAGGAGGTTTGAATTAACATTTTCTGCCAGGTTTTGGTAAATATTCACGATTTTGAGGCGGAAGGATAACGGGGTTATCGCAGGTTGGCTACGGGGATATGTACGGCAAGTAGTTACATGTTTTTTTTAGTATGTTTCTTAAAGTTTGTGTATCTCAAAATTTTGGTGGTCAACCTCATAAAAATTTTAGTGCAAAGACATGACCATTTGTTCCTCTATCTGTAGTGAAAAGCATTCAGCCCAACGAAAATTTTGGGAAAAGTTGGAGGTGGGCAAAGAGGCCAGAATTAACATTGAAGTCAATGGGGAAATTAATGGTGGTCTGCCACCGTTAGGTGATGTACGAGTTAGCTCCCGTAGACCAAAACTTGCTACCAGGAATGAGTCATGAGATGAGTGGCGACACGCGTATGTAAATAAAGCCCACAAAAAGAAATCAATGAAATAAATAATACACCTATTACCAATCTGATAAAAATAGATATCAAATATATGAAAGGTTCTGTTTGTGAACAGCGTTTTAAGATTAAAATATGTATGCACTTTTGTGGTGGAGATTATAAAGATGGCCGCCAATGTTGATTAGTAATTTTAGTTTTAGTTCAAGAATAAAGAACCCATCTAATTTTCATTCATACAGGCCTAATATGCGGATGTATTAATGTTGACATGCCCAGTAACTATTAACAGATAAACTAAAGATTACGTAAGAATTAAAAGGTAATTATTTTATTGCATTTTGATAGATTTTTATTGCAGTCAGAAGTGTCATCATTCAATTCATTGTCCACATCTTCTTAGTACGACTATGTAGTTCACCATGTCATCTGTAGAAGTCACGAGTTCAGTCTCAAGCGATCCGAAGGACCCGGTTGATACACACCTAGACAACACAATTAAAACAAATAAAAGTAAACAAAACCGACTGCTCCTCACTTATAATCCCAAGATAATGCTAGGCCCTAGGGTAGGGTAGGCCTACATCATGATCATGGACCTTATTATAATACTAAATTACTATAAGTTCCGTCCATGTATGGTTACATGTAAGTCTGCATGTAACAACAGGTTGCGACACAGGACAGACTCTTAGACCAGAGCACTTTATTATCATTGGTCAATTAAAAGCCTTTTCTAGGATTTTACAAATGTATCAAATAAACACTCTGATTTTTGACACAGATGTCAGACCTAACAGTTTACAATTACCTCAATGTATCAGTTGCATAATTCCTCTATGGACAGTGTTGTAAGGATATGGTTTATTTCAAAATTTATTGCTCATCATGTTTTCCGTTTTGGCCATTCTTAGCATTAGAAAATAAATAAGTTGAACCTGTATTATATCTATAGGCCTACATGTAGATGTGTCTTCTTATGAGAAATTCACAGAGCAATATCAAATTTGATAATATGTATGGTTGTTTTTAATGTGACTTGCAAATGTAGGGCTACTTCCATCTGATACTTCGTAGATGATAATATAGCAAATATACACATCGGTGTGATGCCCTTATTGAAAAATTAGTATTTTTGTTGACAGGATATAAAGACCATCCATTCCTTTCTTTTAATCAAATAATGGATGGTTAGATAACTACTTACATATGACATTGATGTAATTTATACAGTATTTCAAAGCCATGAATCTTCTTCCCATAGAAATACAGACTATGTATTTAAATATCAAGAATGCTGATCAGGATCAAACTTTTTAACCAATACTGGGGTCTGTCTTAAAGGGACTATTCCGATTTGAACAGAGTCTCAAAAATAAAAGTCCGAGTATGTATGAAATTTTGAAAATACGTTGTTTACGAGACAATTTTTGTTATTTTTCAAAATTTTCAAATTTGACCTACATTTTTGGATACCTGAAGACAATCCGATTCCAAAAATATAAGTTTCATTCCAAGTTATCGCCCTTTGTTTTTCGATTATTTTCGAATTTTCTGCCCATTTCCCAACCCTTATATTTTTTGGAAAGGATAAATCGATATTTCTGAAAGTCCTGGAACATAAAGCTCTATAGTCAGACCGCTTGATAAAGCAATTTCAACAACGGTCCGGAAACCGGAAGTAGTCGAAATAATGATAGATATTTCGAAAAAAAAGCAAAAAATGGGTGTTTTGGGGAAAAACTCGATTTCTCCGTCCATTATCAATGGATTAAACAAATTAAGTTTTCGTTGAGTGGCCCAAGGAATGGACTGTCGAATGATGCCCAATTTATACGGATACTATGACCAAGCAGCAAAATATGACAAGCTGAAAATCAAGTATTTTCTGATTTGGAGCGTTTTTGGACGCCTTTATCTCAAAAACTTAACCTACAATTTTTTTTTAACTTTCTCTATCGAGAGTCCCTCCGGTAGTCTTGTGCATGAAAACATCCAATAAGTCTTTGAAATGTCTGGAATAGGATAAAAAAGGGACTGAAAATCGAAAAAAGTCGAAAAATCGTAAAATTTTGGAAAATGCTAAATTATTTTATTATTTAATCAGATTTTTACGAAAAGGTTACACATTCAGATACCTGACCTAATTACGATTCTAACGATGTATAATATGTATTGAGTTATTGAAATTTATTTTCGATATTTTGACATTTTTGAATTTTTGGCACTTTTGAACATAGGATTTCTCAGGGCCATTTTATCTGATCAGATAATGTAATATATCATTACAGAGCCCTGTGGCTATCTAATTGTCCAAATTGGTTATTAAAACTATCCTGACAATAATCTCCATACCGGACGTATTCAAAAAATGAAGAAAAAGGTTAAAAAAATTAGCGCTCTTGCGAAAAACTTGATTTCTCCATCAGACCTTAGCGGACCAAAAGAACTAAAGTGTCGCTGGATAGCCCCATTAATGGACTATCATATGACATCTGAATGATACGATTTAGATGGCTAGAAAATAAATTATGGTACGCCGAAAATCTAGTATTTTCCGTTTTGGAGCATTTTGAGAGGCCTTTTTCTCAAACACAACAACTACGTTTTTTCTTAAACTTTTTTTACTCAGATTCCTATGGGTGGACTATGGCGTGAGTCCAAAAATAAAAGCATTGAAATAACATAAGTTGTCCAAAAAGAGCCTCAATCTTGGAAAAAAGTTGAAAAATCCTCAAATTACTGAAAATGCTCTTCTATTATTCTTTGTTTTGAAAACAGCTCAATGGGTATTTCTGAAACTTCCGGTACAGAAAGTTAACTATCCAAACAACATGTTAAAACTATCCCGACAATGATCCAAAAACCGGAAGTAGTCGAAAAAATATCCAATATTTTGAAAAAAAAACCTTAAAAAGTAAAAAATGGTGATCTTGCGAAAAAAGTGATTACAACCCCATATTTCAACGAATCAAAACAACTAAAGTATCATTGGATAGCCCGAACAATGGACGATCTTATGACATCTCAATTGTAAAAAAATCGCTGGTTAGGTAATACATTATGAGATTCTGAAAATCTAGTATTTTCCTTTTTGGAGCCTATTCAGACGCTTTTATCTCGAAAATTACTCTTATTTCCTTTCTTAAACTTCTGTTAGTTAGAGTCCTAACGCTGGTCTGGGGTATGAATCCAAATTTAAAAGCCTCAATATAGTATAAATGGTCCAAAAGGGCCACAATCTTTGAAAAAGTCGAAAAATCGTTATATCTGTAAATCTGCTTCTAGTGGTATAAGGGAGGTAAAACTGTCCAATGGATCTTTCTGAAACTTCTGGTACAGGAAGTATAGTTCCAAAACCACTTGTTAAATCTATCCCGATAATGATCCGTAAACAGGAAGTAGTCAAAAAAATATTCGATATTTAAAAAAAAAGACAGTAAAAAAATCGGTGCTCTTGGAACAATCGGGATTTCACCGTCGGGTGTGACCGGATCAAAATATCTAAAGTACCGTTTGGTAGCTCGATAAATGGGCTATTGTATGACACACTTCCTATCTGATTCCTGAAAGCCGGTTAAGTGCTGCTTGCAGGTCTAGTTCTTCTTATTATTATTATTATTATTATTTTTCCATTTGAGCATATCTCAGAAACTACTTGTCGGATCGATTCGATGTCTTCAGTTTTACTGGGAAAGTGGGTTTTACTTAAATTTTAAAGCTATTTCCAACGTTCTGCGACAATGCGAAATGTCCGAAATCACCGAAGTTGTCGTTTTTCGATATTTTGCCGTAATGTTATCAATAATTGTCAGATTGTAATATTTGATACATTTTGACATAGCCAGAGACAAGGCACATAGCTAACGTTCTTTGGATTTTTTTATTTTCGACGAATCTTCGCAGATATTAGGCGCCAAATTTTGAAAATTTGGCGCCTAATATCTGCGAAGATTCGTCGAAAATAAATTAACTTATCAATTAACTTTTATTGTTCTCTACCAGGCACTCATCATTAATTATCAACACACCACTCAGTATAATCTGTTGACGCCTATTGTATTTATACAACTCTATAACACCAATCACGAGATTGGCTTCTATACGTGTGCATTCTTGTATAGTTACATAGTGGAGATCGATAGTAGCCATGTTTGAAAATTGGGTTTTGGAAAAAAAGACTCTCTTTCCGGCGTGCAAAATGACCGTTAGGTCAGATCTAGGAACGGTCATTTGCCATAGCCGCAGGTCTCGACTGGCATATACGGCCGACGTGGAACCCATGGTTAAAGGGTCATCTGATTTGGCAACCGTATTTTTCCTTGGCCCCCATTGGCTAATTCAGTTTTTCAGTCCTGAATTAATTATTTATTGTTCGATTTGTATAAAACAAAGTTCATATGTTCCGCGGTCCAAAATGTCATTTTTTTTGTTGCCGGTACATTTTCCTTTCGGCAACAGAAGTAACATAAATTAGCAAAAACTGCAATTTTGAGAGTTCGGTACCACTTTTTGAAAGCAAATATTATTTTTTCAAATCTGGTATGACTGAAAGGGTTTGCCCTGTTAATGCACAGAAATCATCGCGCTCAGTTTTTTAAATTTTTATTTCGTTTTCGGATCATTTCGATTTAAAGGTGAAAAAATGAGCTAATCACAACCCATTCAGGCTTTTCATATTTTAAAATATTTCTTCGCAACTTTCATAAACTAGTAGCAATAATCCATACGAAGAGAATGTATGTGAAAATTAATTTGTAATATGAACAGTTGCCGAGAAATGGGCAATTTTGTATGAGTCACTTTTTGCGCTAGTTTGACTGTATAAGAGTCAATTATTATTCGATTTTCATAAAAGTGACACCATTTGATGCGAAATGTCAATTTTAACAAGGTCAAACCAATTTAACATTTTCAATGTCACCGCGAATGACGTAATTTGGGAAAAAATTGTATTTATAACCTTCAAAACCAGTAATTTATTCAAATGAGTCTTATTTGTTATTTGTTTAAAATTTTGATATTTGATTCCAATCAACTAATAGAATGAACCCAAACGATCATATAGATATCACAAAATGGTTTCTAACTTGTTCAGTTGCGGAGAAATAGACGATTTTCAACAGGTAACTTTTCAAGGTTTTTGGTCCATAAAAGTGTCAATTATTATTCGATTTTCATAAAATTCCCCGTGTGTGATACCTAATGCCATTTACGATTTCATACAAGTAATTTAACACTTTTACTGTTACCGGAAGTAACGTCATTGTGGCAAAAACTGTATTTTTAGCCTTCAAAACATATTTTATTCAAATGAGTCTGATTTGTATTGTTTTTAAAATTATGATATTTGATTCCAATCAACAAATAGATTGAACCCACTCGATCATACAAATACCAAAAAATGGTTTCTAACTTGTACGGTTGCAGAGAAATAGACGATTTTCTACAAGTCACTTTTCAAGGATTTTGGTCTATAAAATTGGCAAATATTATTCGATTTACATAAAATTTTCACCATGTGATGCCTTATGCTATTTCTGATTTCATGAAACTAATTTAAAATGTTCATTATCACCGGAAGTAATGTAATGTTGTCAGGATCACTTACATGTAATGAATGTATACAATGAATTGATATTGCCAGATTTGGTTGATTCTGCGTACATTTTATGTGATGTGTGCAATGCTTAAATGGAAACCTGTTTAATGGTTTCATTGGTACCGGAAGTGACATATGTTCAAGGGTAACGGGGCACCGGTGAAACCCGTCATTACTGCATCGCAGTTCTAGTGTATATTGAGTTAGTTGCTCAGCCCTAAGGTAGAGGATTGTAAGGGATTTTAACACAAAATTAAGCAGATTTATTCTGCAAAATATTATCGGGATTGGCCCTTTAATACATCTAGCGGCATTGTAGCCATAAGAGCATACATGTACAAAATATTTTTTTTTACACCAAATTGTTTTTTAACAGTACTTTTAATTGTGTATGGTCTTCTTTTAAACATTAAAACATTGTTCTGGCTGGTTGGAGCTTTATTTGGACAGAAAATGCTAATCGTCATTCAAATAATGGCGTATTTACGTCATATTTGGTCTAAAATAAATTAGACCAAAATATACGAGCCGAAAGCAATCCATATTAATATAAAATTGACAAACTAACACTAACAATAAATCATTTTAAAGTTTCTGAAATTGCACCATATTTTAAACTACTACATGTACATGTATCACTTCATTTTCTATTTTTGGTTTAAAATGATGAGAAAGTGTATGCGTACTGCTTATTGATTAATTTATTACACAAACTGATGATAAATAGGATTCTGCAATATTCCCAGTATTATGAATACTACATGTATATCGTAAAACAATCATCACCTCTATTCAATGTGTGGTGGATTGAGTCACACATTTTATAATTTCATGATTTTATTTGTACTGCTAAGTTTACTCACTTCCCAGTGTGAAAGCCTACAATTACTCTCTTATCATACCCAAATTAGTCAACTTTTGACATGCTTATAATTCAAAATCTACAGACAAACAAAATGACATCCGTTTGTTTAAAGAGGAAGTAATAGTTTCATTAAGATTAAATTTAACTTTCATCTCAATCACCAGAAATCTCTTTTATTTTAAATCAGATTTTGTTGAACGATTTAGATAATAATTTCCAATCTGCTCAATATTTTGTGCTGGCAGTTTCTGAAAAGGTAAATCTATTTCTTAATAGTTTGATTTGCACATTTTAATCAATTTGTAACCAATTTGAAAGCTGGGTGCGTTCTTTAACAGGTTTTGTAGAGAAGCTGTCTAACTTGTGCAATGTATTGCTGACATGAGTTTTCAAATTCAAATAGATGTAGTACTAGTACCTTGTTCTTTTTGATATTCGCGTTTATATCAGATCGTAACTGCCTGAATTGTGGCCCCTGATTGTACGAAGAGTCACGTTTTTAGCTTGTGGACCCTTCAGAGGTTACAATTTTGATTTGATTTTATAAACCGCTCAAAGCTATCACCATTACACCATCATAATGGTTGAGTTCAAATTTCGTGAAATCGGACAGAGACTGACAAAATGGCCGCTCCCCTTTACGCAAATAGTATAATAAGGTTGTGGAGTGTGGACCCACTAGAAGTCACAATTTTTATTCGATTTTGATGAAACTTAAAATATATGTTTTTATCCCTAAAATTGTGGTTCCTTTCAGTATGTCAGAACGTAACATCCTGTATTATGGCCCCTGATAATCCCTGATTGTTTGAAAAAAATTCACTTTTTTTAGCTGGTTCTCTGTCCATGTCTTGCAAAATGTGGGTGTATCTCGTATGGCAACCGCTTGTTTAGTTGTTTTAATAAATAAATTCTTGTTAATTGACCTTAAGTAATCAGTTCAGTAGTTGACAGATAGAAATTTAATACACGATTCTGCTAACTCATTCAAAACATTTAAACTACATGTAGCTAAAGTACTTCCATTTTACTTCATAGCCTTTCCAAAATAAATAAAGGTATGGTACATGTAGTTTTTAATTGCTGGTTTAAATGCTTGTTCAAAGTCTGAAATTCTATAACTAACAGTAATAAGCAGGTTGAATTTTCATAGGTACATCTAACTAAGGTTAATGAATTGTGAATATTTTTGAAAATTAATTACAATTATTTTCATGGGGAAAGTGATAATGCCCTTTTAAAATTTCATTAATATCCATTACAATTTGGAGTGTAACCATTTATCAATATATTAAATATTGAAATATAATCTGTCAAGTACATCTAGTATAGACTATCACTACATAAATATTTAATCAACTTTAAATTTTAATCTTTATTCATTCATTCATTGAAATATAATCTGTCAAGTACATCTAGTATAGACTATCACTACATAAATATTTAATCAACTTTAAATTTTAATCTTTATTCATTCATTCAGTTTTAAAGGCACACTTTCAGATTAATGTACACACACATTAAAAAGTGGTCTTTTCAAAAGGCATGTTGGTAAAAAATTTTATTAAAATTGATCGGTTCTAATGTAAGTTATGGCTATCTCACTTTTTTTTATGATGTCATCATTTTCTGTCGTAAAATGTTGTCTAGCTATTGTAGAATAACTTGTTTCTATCTATGAATATCAGGCTCAAAATGGCATCTAACCTATATGTAGCTAGGGTTTTTTATTTCAATCGTCTAAATTACATGTACATAGCATGAAAAAGATTGAACAAAATTGGACTTATCTTATATTTAGAAGACCAAGTGGTCTAATGTGTGAACTATAAATCAGAAGGTCTGTTATGAATGCAAATCATGGGGTTTATGCCATGTTTGTAAATGACAAAATAAAGCGAACTATTGAAAATAAAATATACCATGTTTGACCAAAAATGATTTTGGTTATGTCAAGTGGAAATTAAACCCAATTACCAGTTCAGTATGTAGGTAGTGGTGCTTGAAAGTTTGTCAGGTACATGTACAACTAAAATATATAGCAATACTATAATACAGCTCGGTGTAGGCCATATTATAATATAGATAAACATATCTATAATATTGGTTGGCTTCATCCATCACAATATGACATTGCATGTAACTGTCACTCAACAAATATCTCAAATAACTTCCATGCAACCTTACATCTTAATTATATATACTTAAAGTGGCTATCTTTTTAATTTGAATGTCAAATTGTAAAAATTAACATTGAAAGTACATGACAGAATAACTGCTTAAAGTAACCCGCTATGAATAATTTTTGAACAACACTATTAATATATAAGTGTGTCATAGATATTTGCTATGGTTATCTATGATATCAGTTATATCTTTTTATTATTCATTACATGAAGAAGAACATGTGCATTAAAAATATTCTTCTGTAACCCACAAATTTCAACTGTCAACTTAATTGTCTTTTCAACAAACTTGTCTTTCACATGTGGCTCAAAACTCAAACTGACTTATAAATTAAGACAGACACACCCTTATGCATTTGTCAACTGACACTTGGCATACATTTATGTAGGTTTTTTTTTTTCACTTTCATAGGAGCATGTATGTGTGTCATGCTTTTGACTCTTTCAGGGACACCTGATATATTGGGCTGTATTTATTATTCTGATCGATTCCATTTTGATAGATTCCATTTTGATAGATTCCATTTTGATAGATTCCATTTTGATAGATTCCATTTTGAAACTCTGATACTTTGGTCTATATTTATTATTCTGATCAATTCCATTTTGCAAGTCCACTCACTACCCATGGCCATAAGGGTACTATTCCTACAGAATTTGTATCGCCACTGATGTG
Organism: Patella vulgata; assembly: GCF_932274485.2. Taxonomy (NCBI): domain Eukaryota; kingdom Metazoa; phylum Mollusca; class Gastropoda; family Patellidae; genus Patella; species Patella vulgata. The sequence continues at coordinate 67,794,868 of NC_065879.2, read as the reverse complement.
TGGGAGTGGGAGTGTGGAGTGGTCCAAAGTGTGCTCTGTAGATCACTAGGTCTGTATTGATGTACATGTTAGTGTGAGGAATTTGATCGTGTATTTATACTTTAAAGAGAGTATTGTCGTCTGTCTGACCTCAGGGATTTTCACCAGGGTTCCCAGTTCCTTCTATGAAAGGACATTGTTCAAAAGAAATCATCCAAATATAATTTATTTATCATGTTATTCCCAGAATGACCTAGTTTATGTTGAATGAATGGTGAACCTCAATTCTACCCCATAGTGCCACTTTAACAAATTTACATTCTGTTATAAATGTTTTATTGTCACAGTCTAATGCTCAGCAAACAGGACATAGAAATGTATTAATATAAAAAAAACTTGATTACAGAACATCAAGTGTATGAATTGCTCAAATAATGTGAATTCCTGTTACAAATAGGAGAGTTATACTATAGGATTACTGAAGTAAACTGAATTGGTACACATGTATTACTGACACATAATAATAATAATAATGTTAGAATTGCTTACATTTTGACAGGTAAATTGTTTGTATTTTCCTTGTATATAATGTTGCAATTGTAAGCTATTTGAGGGGTACATGTAACTGTATTTTGGACCACTATGCGTTTTAATTGTTTACATTTTGACAGGTAAATTGTATATATTTTTCTTTGTATATATATGATGTTGCAATTGTAAGCTACATGTATGTGACAGGTAACTGTAATTCAGATAGGTGTTTTAATTAATTACATTTTGACAGGTTAATTGTTTGTAGTTTTCTGTTATAACTTACATGTACTTAAATGTACTACATGTATGTAACTTTATTTTGGACAAGTAGTTGCAAACATTCTAAAAATTTGTGAACATTCAAATATGACTTTCAAGTTTGTTCCAACACAGTTTCTTACCATGTATTTTCTACATGTTCATCAATCAGAGGTCAATTCATCAAATTTATATTTATTCTTGTAGTTTGATTAAATGCAATATTGAAATATACACAACACTATATACATGTATTTTATTATGGGAACATAAAAGGTACATTTGAAGGACACACTGCTAAAAAGATGTGAGACATTTATAGACATTTTCGGCAACCTTTAAAGAGATTGTACTTTGTACATGTACTATGTACTTGTTTTTTTCTTTCTTTTTTTTCTGTATAGATTAAAAATCCAAATATAGACTCAAAATGATGTGTCAAAATTAATTTTAATCCAGATAAAATATTAACAATATAATTATTTAATTGTGTAGACAAATAAACTTAAAGCTAAAAAGTATGACTGGTTATTTTAATATAATTAAGAAGATTAGTACAAAAAAATGTATGTTAAAAGAGCTAAATCACTATTCGTTGGCAATTAGAAATGGACACAAATGGGTCGCAGCACATATAATAATGTAATATGAATGTATATTATAAACTGATTTATAGTTCAAAATTTCGTTTTACTTGTCTTTACTACAGTTGGATCTGGAAGAGTTGTTATTTAACTCGTGTTCTGAATGGTGTCGGGGATAAGCCAATGAAACGGTCTGTTACTGCGAGCCTTAGGCGTGTTTTCACGGAACTGTGGGTAATCCACTAGTAACATCAATGCCGATTGGTTAATCAAATGTCTGACGTCATAGGTCATAAGTCGGTCTTTAGACCCCTGACGTGACCTATGGCTATAACTTGTCAGATCTTCATGTAGTGTAGGCCATCAAAAGTATAAAAAAACGAAACTAAATATAGATCTGTATTTTAATCAGATTCGTCGAAATGTATCCGAACGTATCTTCACGTACAAGATCGTAGACTCAATAGGGACAATCAAATCGTAAAGCATCGCTGACTGCCTGTATATATATCCACCATTGTATTGTAAACATAAGATTTAACTATTTTATATAGGCTGCCTGTTGTTCAATCCAATTCAGTTTATTGAATAAAATATTGTTTAAACTAATGACAGTGGGAACCTAGCATTAAATATTGAATATCAGAAACCCATATTTTCACGGTAAGATAACAGCATCAATGTTGATTTAAATTGAGTTTTGCAATGTCGAAGATTGTGGATGATATTGAGTTAGCGACTTGCCTCCCTTAAAACATCTAATCATAACTACAATGTAAAAAACAGATTGGCAAATTAAAATTAGACATCTGAATCAAATAATTTATATGCTTTGAGTGGAGAGGTTTAAATATATTGGGGTGTAATTTCTCTGTGATCATGTGCTTCTGTTTTGACGGTGCTCATGTTTAGAATATTTGAGGTTTAGGGTGTCCATTTAAAGAACTTATCTATTAATTATTCAGTTGGTGTAAATTACATCGTGAATGGTTTAGGGACTTTAATATTTTAGACTTAATAAAGTAAAAGGCAAATATATTTATACTTTCAGACCATGTTTATATTGTTCCAAATCAATTATTAAAAATCGATCAAACATATGTTATGGCCATCTATATAGCTGTCAAAAAAGATTTTGAATTTTTACAACTGAGTGATAAGCAAGGTGTATAGAACAAAACTTTATATATTTCATACAAGTTCTCTGTAAAACCTTCAAGGATAATATAATATTTGAGCTGTGTGGAAAAGTCTTAAACTTTGACAAAACAAATGTGAAATTTTTAGATACATGTGTATTTAGCTTGGGATTAACTTTTGACATTTAGATTTACATGTACTGTTTACAATTCATTGTTCCATTTTTATGTTTTTGTCAGATTTCCTTTTTTCTATTTATTAGCAGATTAAATCTAAGTATAGTTGATTTTTACAAGCGGCATGTATTGGCAGATTAGGTCTACGTATACCATAGTAGGTTTTTATATTCCTACTACTAATTTGAATGGAAAGATATTTGACATGGGAAATGTTTGAGACACCTAACACAGTGCATGCCAAAGATTACTAAAATAATTTGGAATTTATTTTATAACCTGAATAAGACCACATTTTATTAAGATATTTCTCTATTACAGAGTGAACAGAATGAATAACTAGAAGTGGATGCAGAAAACTCCAATGTTCGACATTTTATTACAACGAATAATCTGTCATGTGACTCTCAGGTAGGCTTTCAAAAGTGAACCAATCAAAATAAAATTTCTGCTCACTAATAATACATTCGAAGACCAAAAGTTATTATATGAGACTGTGAGAGGATATCTGACAATTCAAAACAGAAATTGACTGTCACTAGAAAAGAGAAAATGAAAGTCTGTGCATTACCATGTTTTTATCAAGTATAGGATGAATAAAAACAAGTGAATGTACAGACTATTTCTATTTTATCATGTTCTTTTATCTAGTGACAGTCAATTTCTGTTTTGAATTGTCAGATATCCTCTTACATTCTCATATACATGTAACAACTTTTGGTCTTCGAAGGAATCATTAGTGAGCAGAAATTTGCCCGTTTATCTGTTATCACTCATCACTTAAGTCAGTTATATATATATAGGATAACTCGTGTTTTCCTTTTGCGTTCGTCATTTCCTTTTGTTGAAACCTTGATTACGCATCTATCGTAGCAATGATCTATTAAAGTTGCTAGTGATTGTTATCCATAAAGTTGTGTTGTATTTTTTCAATGTTAGTCCTATCACTAAATGCCTTATAAACAATAAATGATCTATGTGTTGAAATTATATTTGGAACATGTTAAAACAGTTCTATCACATATGTGATGATGACTGACACCAATATTGTCCTTTAAAATGTTTTTGGATGTACGTTAGAGTCAGTATTTGATTAATCATTGTAATACATCAGCCCATATATATGATCTGCTTTGATTACCAACAGAATCGTAGCTGAACATAGCATCCTCTGAAAGGAGAGGGTGTGGCTGTTGAAAATAATTTTGAACAGTTCAGTGGAATACAGTAATCGAACATGTGATACGCAGGACACAATTCTAAGGGAAACACTTTTACTGTTTTATAATTGAACAATGTTTTCACTAGTTAGGATTCTCTGAGTTGCTTTATAGAGACTATACAGTAGTTTCGTTGTAAAAACTCCCTTTAGTAATTATATAAACAGTCATTGGATTTTGATAGAAATGTGCCCTGTACTCCTGTGGATTTCAAACTTTTCTAAGAATTAAGCTTATACTAAGGTTTTGAATTTTTGAACCTTTTTTTTCATCCTTAGAAACTATGAGTTCAATTGATGACCCCAGTATAAAATGGGGAAGAAGGTTGCTTTCCATGGTAACAGAAAATCAAGATGGCGGTGATGTTTTATCAGTGGGTGTGGTAGTAGGAATAGCTGCAACAATCTCATTAGTTGTTATCATCGTATTGTGTGTATGTGGTGACAGGTAAGTCATGTTTTAAATCATCTGGCAATTATCTTCTTAATTACTTAGTGACCAAAATAAGCAAAAATTGTAAGATTAAATTTTCTTACAAGAAATAAATGAATTGAAGTGAATTTAATAGCTCACTTTTGCTCGTAATGTGATAAGAGAGATATTTTACCCCAAAAACTGGACTATTCTTATCTAGATTTACTTTTGTCAAGCACTCGTTTTAACTTGCCATGCCGCCAATGGTACATGTATTCATGTATACCCAGGACCACATGTTTTTGTTGCCCATCCAAATGGCTAGATATTGTTCCTTCCTAGACCCTATGTCCTGCAGCACTGACAAGGGGAATACAGGTTAGAAAATCATGAGAAATTTTCTCGGCCAACACCAGAATCCAACCCGAGACCTCCTGGTTAGTGAGCCAGCATTTTCTCTCTGATCCATCATGGTAGCCTACCTTACAGAAAAAGGCAGATCAAATGAACTACCTTACATAAAAATTCAACATTAATTTATGTTTGCCATTTAACAATGATGAGTGCTATGGCTTAACTATATTTGCTTGTCAAAGATAAAACAAAATTTAATTTCCTTTTATATAACTAGATTTTTAATTTCCTGGTTATAGTACATTATTTCTGACCGAGTATTTGAGAGGTTTATTAGAAAATTGTTATCACAAGGTCTTCAAGTGTAGGACATATTTGAATGTAAAACAACAGGAAATATAAATGAATTTTTTTTTTTTTGACAGTAATGGTGAGGCTGAGTTGAAGAAAGTAAAGACAAAGTCAAGTAGTAATAATATCAGACAATCGGTAATAATACTTATTTCATTTAGCTTCAATAGTCACTTTGTTTAATTACTCTTGTCTTAGGATACATTCTTACCTGTGATATTTTTACCTGTCTTGAGAGGACATTTCTGCTACATTTATTTTACCATTCACTCATTTACCGGTTCCCAAATTTACAGCTGGGTAGACTAAAATACAGCCAATTTTAGGACTGTCGGAGTGACGATTGCACTTAAACTATGTCCTGGGGACAGCTAGATGTACCCAGCTGTGTCATGTCCCCCTGTATATACATGTAGATCAAATTTTCACACCAAAATTGGCATAACGAGCAGTGCACAGAATCCATGAAAGCTACATGTATTGATCTTGCATCCATCAAAAATTCTACTCATTTGGTTTCCTGCAATGTGGTTGCTTCAATTAAAAGTTAAGAGTCAAGCAAAGAGATTGAAATTAACGTTAAAATATGCAATTAAATCACATTTGAATATTTATGCTATGATTTGGGGCCCGGGCGAAGCCACACACTTCGTCGCCGTGATCAAATTAACCAGCATTAACCCGTGGATGTTTCAGGCCATGATTCAGTTTAATATGGTATCCTACTAGTTTATAAGAAAATTTTATATTTATTTTATCCAGGATAATCGTTATGATGAAGTACAAATTGAGGAAGTTGAAATCCGACCTAAAAATGGTATTATAGAATCTAATGGTGTTACTACTGACCCCAATCACCTTCAACAAGCAAGGTATGAAATATTATGATGTTGGTGAGGTTGACCCAAAGTCTTCTGTCCAGTGTGCTAATATGGCATTTCTGAAATATGCATTATCACTTTGAACAAAAAAATAACTGTACTGAGCATTTATAATCCAAATCAAGTATTTTAGACTTTTTGTCAGGCATCATCCTTAGATGTGTCAAAGCAGCGCATTATACAAAATTTTGAAATGCAGGACAATCTTGTTTTGTGAGTGTTATCACACACGAGACGTGAGTAACTACTTGCATGCACACAACACTCATGCCAATTTTAGAAAGATATTTTAAGAAATAGTGGGGGTTGGATGGCCGAATGATTAGCACGCGCGCTGTATCATACGGTCTGCCATTGAGTCAACTGGCGGGGTTTCGATTCCCTGGTTGTACGTGACAAGGAGTAGAATCGCCTGTCCAACCTCGTGGGTTTTCTCCGGGTCCTCTGGTTTCCTCCCACTGCTAAAGACCCCTACGCACAAGCGAAGTATTGAAATAAAAAAATTAATTAAATGACCTAGTTTGTGTTGAGTGGACGTTAAACCCCATTTCTCTCTCTCTCTCTTTAAGAAATAGTGGCATATATCATACTAGAAATTTTGCCTGGACTGCATGATTCACACCTACCTTTTCATCGAATTCTTGTCATGGTTTTTATATGTAACTTAGGCACAAGACCTCAGTTTGTAATCCCATCCGAACAACTAGACACTGTTCTGTGATGGCAAAATGAAACAGCTCTTTTTTGCTTTTTTGATTGGATATATGTATTCCATTTGTTATTCCATTTATTATTGCAGGCAAAGTCAAGCCAGTTCCTGCTCTTCACAGATGCGACCCACTAGCCTGAGAGAACTGCCAGAGTTACCTCCCTCTTATTCAGGAGATGATGATACCTGTATTCAACCTAACTCTCGTGCTAGTGAAATTATTAACGATGATTATGACCATCTCGGTCGTGAGAAAAATGTTGGTGTGAGACCTGAAAATTATGACCATATTACACTAGAGTCTCCCACTCAAATTAGTGAAGCATCGCCTTCGGATCCGCTTGTGGAAAGTCATTATGCTCAAGTTAATGATAGGACTTACGATACCTGTAATGACAGGGGTGCCGAAAAATATCCTAAATTAACTAATCAAGCCGAACCACCTTATAATAAAATAAAGGACGACAAAGATGATGTGTCTTTCAGTGAAGAACAGAATGAGCCGCCTTACAACATGGTTAAGGATGATCCACCATATAATAAAATACAGGACGATGACCCCTATAATCAAATTCTTGACGACACCTATTCAGTGCCGCGGGATGAGGTCATGGAACAGGGGCAGGATCATTACGAACTTGAACCTTTGGATCCTGAAGATCCCTACACAATGGTCGACAATGAAGAACCTAAAGTGAATGGAGAGAGCATGGATCAAGCATCAGGATTCTCTACCTCCAGTGATACATTTAAAACTCCGGGAAGTATGTCAATATCCAAGGAGATGATGAACATGATTAACGAAGGTTTTACGGTTACCGAGTCATCCACCTCTAATGATTATGCTGTGGTAAATAAAGAGCGTAATCCTGGCAACAATCGACAACAGAGCTCACAAGGAGCAACTGCATTTCCTTGTCCTCCCGAGCCTCCACGTGGATATCGAGCAGAAGAGATTCATAATCCTCAATCACCTCCACCTTCAATGTCGACATCAGGATCACGAAGATTCGATGGTGTGTCTGCTCCATCACTCCCTTTACCTACAATTCCACAGTCTGCTCAAAGTAAGTTGGTCTTTCTTGCTACACAGAATGACTAGATTAAATACAACCAGGAATAATTGATGCACATAAATTGAAGATGTTTCTGATATTAGTAAAAAGCAAACTAAGCCTGACTAGTGTGAATATGTACTTGTATTACCAGGAGTGAGAGTGGTTAATAAAGAAAGAGAGAGAGGGAAAAATGGGGTTTAACGTCCACTTGACACAAACTAGGTCATTTCGGGACTAACACATGGTTTAATTTTATTTCAATAATTCGCTTGCGCGTAGGAATCTTTAGCAGTGGGAGAAAACCAGAGGACCCGGAGAAAACCCACAAGGTTGGACAGGCGACCCTACTCCTTGTCACGTACAACCGGGGAATCAAAACCCTGTCAGTTGACTCAATGACAGACCTTGTGATACAGCACGCACGTGCTAACCACCCCCCCCCCCCCCCCCGAAATAAACAACCAGGATTGACAAATCTTAAGGTTCTTTTTTCAACTCAAACCAGGACAGTCTAGTCCATCACTGCTCAACCACCATGGCCCCCTAATCAGACAGCATGTGGTAGTATTTACCTCTTATGATGTTTTGTAATATGATTTCAGGTCGATCTGAACGTCAGTATTCAAAAGTATCAGCAAGAGAATCACTGGCTAGCATGTCAGCCCGTAATGCACTTAATCCATATGAAGATGTTGTAGAAATAGAAAATACTTACGCCACGGTTAGTTTTTTTTTTAACAGTTTACTATTACTGAATTTTTGTGTATGTAACTTTATGTATGCTCTAGAATTATAACGTTCCAAAATGGGAGCTAACTATGCTTACAATAATGTATGAAAATCATGTTTGATGAAATTAAAGTAATGTTATATAAAATTCATGTGAAATGAAATGAAAGTAATAATGTTGAATGAAATTTATGTGAAATGAATTGAAAGTACGGTAATGTTGAATGAAAGTAACGTTGAAATGAAGTTAATGTTGAAATGAAGTTGAAATGAAATCAGATTTCTTAAGTCACGTCTACAAGATTATGTCTTTGTTTAAAAAAGACGTTAGATTCTGATTACCCTTCTTATCTAGTTAACAACTGTTTGGGCAGAAGTATAGTGTAACTATTCAGAAGTGCATAAAGCAACTGATGATAGTTTACATTGCTCGTATTAGTTTCTTGTATTACTGTAGTGTGATTTAATAATATCTTTTTTTACAACTAGGTTGATGGTGGTTCCGGTGATGGGGTTGTTACACATCAAGCTGTAGCTCCGCCCACTTCCTTTCTCCCACCAATCAACAACCGGCATTTTGTAAATCAACCAGCCAGCTCACAATCTTCAAATTTCAGCGAAACTTACGCAGAAATTGGAGCCTCAGGTACAGTACATGTAAAATTTTTGTGTTGCTACTGGGATCTGAGGATATGATGTCTTGCTAGTGTAAAGAGTCATGTATATTTGTCATCACTTACTGTGGTTTCAACACGACCAAGGGGTAACAGTAGTTAGTGTCCTGGTTTCAGTGAGGTATGTCTGGTCAGGGGTGGTGTGACATTGACATGAATGTAAAAGAAAACTTGGAAGTTGGAATTAGAAGACTAGGCAGAAAGGCAGTTGTCTAGGCAAATATTTCCACCCTCTTACCTTGCACACATCAATTATACAGTAGATTGAATAGATGTGAAATGTTATTGTTTTTGATTAAATACAAAACTTATATTTTATTAAAAAATTTGAAACTTTTACATAAATATTTAATTCATAAAATTAAAACTTTGGCCTGAATATTTTCTGCTTTCTCTTTTTACAGGTGGAACTTTCAATTCTATACCCAGTGTTCCCATTCCGCCATCCTTAGATTCACTACATTCCATGAAAAAACATGAGAGGCGTCATCTAGCAACGCCTGAAGATACAACCTTAGACGAAAATACGCCAAAATCTGTTTCACCAAAACGCTCCAGTTTCTCACCCACCACTGCTCTTCCAGTTTTACCCGGTATGTCGACGAGTTTACATGAAAACGATGTGACCCTTGAACCCAATTATCAAAGTGTCAAAGACTCAATAGACGATAACGAGAGTGAAAACGATCCGAATTACGAATCAGTTGATGAAGCAAGATCGAAATTACCAGAGCCCAAAAGACAGAGGAGGCACGTTTACGAAGAGGTCAGTCCAACAAATTCTGAACCTACGTCTCCGAATAATGTCCGGGATCGTGTTTTAAACAGACATACTTACGAGGATATAAGTGATGTAAAAGAAAAAAAGAAAAACATAAAGGGCAAACCAAAAAATGGAAAGAAATAATCATGTGTAAATATTTGTATATATATATGTCTTTTTAACCAAAATTTTACAAAGCTTACAAAATTAACACCTAATATGTTTAAAGGTGTCTGAAAGAGTGGAGAAACTGTTTTTTACTTGGATAGAAAATGTGCTCAAAACAATGAAAACGATCAAGGATTTTGTGTTTTTATGTGAAATAATTTATCAACTTTTTATGATTTATGGTTGTATAATGGACTGGATTTACATGTATAGTATTGAATTGTTTATTTGGACATTTTAAGAAATGGAATGATTTTTATAAGATTTTATATGTGAATGAGAAACACATGACAATTATTAAAACTTGGAGACACAATAGTTTTAAACATTGTTTTAGATGTAGATTGACCTTTAGTATAAACAGGGGTTTGTAAACAACGAGCTGCTAAGTGGTTTTGGTTCTGCTATTCAGTCGTTAAAGGAGCTGAACCTCTTTGAATTAGGTCAAAATTCAGAGTAGGTAACTGGATAATTATAATCATTTTCTATACATGTAGTGCTCAACATTCAGATAATTTGACTGTTCTTTAGGATGAAGAAGTAGGGGACTACTGAAATGGATTTGTCTGTCTGTCCGTCACACTAATTGGAACACAATAATTCTGCCTTGAATTGAGGTGAATGCTTTGATAGAGTTTGATGATGAGCATTTTCTGCTTAGGATAAGTAGAGATAAGCATGTGTATTTTTCGATGCTTTGGGATACAATATCTTTGATTCTAATTCAGTGATATTGACAACAATACCTTGATTAAATAAGTATGAATAGCATTTGATTGGTCGATTAATGAATGTCATCGATTTATTTAGGGATGAGGCCAGGGACATTGGCCTTACTGTTGGGTTGCTTGATTAGTGTTTATGCAAGCTTAATTCAGTTAGTAATGATACAAGATAATGAGACAAGCTTAATTCAGTTAGTGATGAGGCAAGCTTAATTCAGTTTGTGATGAGGATTGTTTTATTTAAAGTCTGAACCTGATCTGTTACTATTAACTTTTGCAGACAATTTTCAACTGAATCCCAAAATTTCCTGTGCGCCTGTTGACAATTCAAAGTTTTTCACATCTGCAATGATTGAATACAGCATAAATTCAATTAAAATTTACGTATTTCAATTGAAAATTTGTGGCATATTGTCTGACGCCACAGATTGATTGCTCAGCTTGACATTTACTTGTCTTGATCACACCAGACCCAATTTTCTCTAATTAAGACTACAACAAATAGTAGTTTGCACACAATTGCATCAATCTATGTTAAATTCTTTACAATGCTGCATTTAATTTTTCTCTTTTAACCAGTTAGACAGCTTAAAGAAATCTCTGTGTGACCTTTGACATTGTATACAACATTTACTCATTTACTAATATTTGTTGTAATCGAAGCAAAAACAATATATACATTGATTGCAAAATGTGGCCCAAGAAGTAAGCCATTCTTCAATACTGAATTATAGGTTTGTTTATATATATACTGTATTACAGTTTTTATATTAATGACCTTTTTACTTACATTTATATATGTACTTACATTGTTTAAACAGATGTGTAATTTATCTCTAACAGCTTCCCTGATTGGCTGATGGCTCGGCTATCCATTAAAGAGACATTATCACTTCTGACAGGAAAGGATATATGTTAGGATAAATTATTTGTCTCAACTCGAACCAGACAATTGGAAATTAAAATAAGACTAGGCTGTAGCGCCCTATTTGGGCAATGTTTCCCACATAGCAGACTGCATGCTGTAGTCTTCCCGTCTTCATTAGCCCGTTTGTTCAGAATGGTAAGATGCTTAACCCAAATTAATGAAGCTTTCTTAAACTATTTTTATTAATAAGGCCCCCTGTATATTTATTTTGTTGTTGAGAGAAATAATGCCTCTTTAATGATGAGCTTGGCTAATCAATGGCCATTTAAGAAAAATGTTTTTGTTTATTTATATATCGTGTATATTATAAGTGCTTTTATTGATGGAAATTATCCGCTATTAATAGATTGTATATAGATTTGTTTTGTATATGAATATCTGATAGAGCAAATCAAAATCTACTTTAAAAAAAACATGTTTATATAAGCTTACTCTGGGAATACCTACAGGAATGATCTACCAGTACTGAAAACGGTATGTCACAATATTTGTTATACTAAAGCTTTATTTATATTGACAGCTCAACATACTTGGCTCGAAACTTGATACATGTATATATACTGCCACTAGAGCATATTACTAACTAACCAGCTCTTCCCACAAAATATAAAGTAAGGATTAAGTGGGGGTGGGGCTAAGTTGAGTTGCGATGTGGTGGGGTCACCTAGGAAAAGAGAGACTGAATTATGTAAAGTAGTTACAATACATATTGTAACTCTGGATACAAAACCCAACTTAAATCTACCCTTGTTGGTGATGAAACAGTTTTCTTTGCAACTTGTAGTGACTAAAACACAACTGTGAAACCACCTTTTCTTTTTGTGCGACCGTGAATCTATGGTTGTTGGCATATAAATTATTGTGAGAATATCTGTAATGTCAAATGAAATCAAGGATTATGATTGGATCTATGACTTGTCATGGTTGATATATTAGAATCTATTGATTGGCACCGCGATTAACTTTTGTATTAAAGTTGAGATTTTAAATGTCAAGCCACAACTGCTCTTTGACTTTTATTTCATTTTACCTAGTCTATGGACACTGATGCTAATGTTGTATCACATCCATATTTTTAGGTTCCGATTTCTTTTGCTACTATAGTTTACCTCACACTCACCAACTTTACACTTAAATTTTAAAGCTTGATCAATCAGGAGAACTTTTATTTGCTCATATTTTGATTTTTCAATTTGCTTATCGCTCAGATGTTGTGAATATTCTCTTTATGTTAATAATTTCCACCATTATCATTTGTTTATCATCATCATCATCATAATCATTGTTATAAATTAATTGTTTATAAAAATATTAATTTCATAAATTATATTAAGTCTACTCTACACTTGTATATGCAATATACATACAATGTTTACTTAGTCAAGCATTTAGGCATACATGTAAGCTATAAGAAGCTACAGCTTCGGGCCTCATAAAATTTCATATTTTTTTTTGGGGGGTGGGGGGGAGGGGGGTAGAACTTTATTTTGTAATCCCTGGTCCTGTTTTGAAACACACCTTTGTAAGATTTTAACAAGTTGCTGCCAGACTTTATGGCCTTATCAAGCCGTAATATAATATATATATATATACATGTATTATTGTATTTATCTTATATTATTAATAATGACATAACCATAATGTATCAGTCTAATCAAAATCACATCTTTATTTCTTTCTGGTTTGAGGGGGGGGGGGGAGGCCGAATGTCTGTCATCGAGTCAAGTGTCGTGCTTTGTTCATTGGCAAGATGAGAAGCCAGGACAAGTCAATTGAAAATAAACTCTTATAAGGCCAAATATAAAAAAAAAATTTTGGTTTTCAGATACTCACGCATATACATGTATCAATTACCTCATAATTTTAGCTCAGTTACAGGAAGCATAAACCACCCTCCTGCATCACCGCGTGTGTTTTCTCTGTGTCCTCCGGTTTCCTCCCACTGCTAAAGACCCCTATGCACAAGCGAAATGACCTAGTTTGTGTCGAGTGGAGGTTAAACACCATTTCTCTCTCTCTCTCTCTCTCGATCTCTCTCTTCCCCCCTGCATCAGAGTTTTTGGAAGGACTGTCTTGAGAACCGGAATAATTTGTTTATATGGCCTAGAGATGTTAGACCTTACTGTAGGGTAAATGTATAAAAACAACCAAACATCAAAAGTAAAAAGAATGGAAAATAAGATCTAGATTTAATTAGACTGATAACATGTTGGCCTGTAATCAAAATCATATATTATAACTATACATATCTCATACATGTATATAAAATTTGATAACATAAACACAATACTTCAGATATTAATGGAAGATTAAAGGAAATGACTGCCATATTTGTAACCCTTTGACTGTCAAGTTCCTGAGCATTTAGCAGATTATACACTCTGTGTGTTCCGGGGACCAAGATGTCTGAGGTCTGGATGTAAACAAGTAACTGTTGTGGCTGCGGAATCAATTACCTTGTGGTAGCAATTATCAGGAAATTCGATGCCTGTTTGGTAAAAAGTGAAGATTTTACTTTCTTGGTTTATCTCGAAAATTCTACCTTGTGTTGTCAATAGTTGTTGTCTTGACCTCAGACATCTTGAATCGTGTTCAAAGGGTTAAGAAAGATTTTTATGTGCTTGCATAATAGAATTAGATTACCCATACAACTGTTCTCAATGATAAACAGTATTTGTTAAATATAGTTACCTTTGTCATACTTTTAAACAAGAAATTAATGCTGTTAAAAAATTATGCAAGCAGTTAATTCTAGTATGCTTACCTGTTCTTTAATGTAAGAACAGTTCCCATATGGTTAAATGGTCGAGAGCGAGACATTAAGTAATATATTGATACTGCACGAGGACCTTAGTTTGAGTGTTGTTTCAATACATTACACAATGTTTTGCTCAAGACCATTAAATAACTTAATATACAGACACTATTCTGGTCACATGCAATTCTTGTTACAGTTGATAATATGGGTAATTTTTTGGCTGCCATTATATATCTAACTTAAAGTGGTGTTATCAATAATAGTTTATGGAAATAGTTGTGTTAATATATTTGATTGGTCAATATTTTTACATCATCTTTGCCCATTCCAAGATTGTTTTTTGACTCGAAACTCAAAATAGTAAATATCTTGTAAAATTGTTAGTCTTGATTATCAAGACTGCAGCCAACCATTACCTATTGCAGTGTAAGGTATAATGAGACTAAAACTGCCAAATTCCTCTAAACTTACTAAATGTATGGATTATCATTATGCCAAAATGTCATATAATCTCATACAGCCTTCTGATATTTTGGTGGGAATGTTATACCATGCAACCAAATCTAAAACCATTTCTTGGGGTTTTGGAAAAATGTGAGTGCTCATAACAGAAAAATTGTAGACCCAGAAATTTATATCTTACCATGCATTTTTCTAGCATAATAATAGAGTGTACTTACAAAATTATGAATTTTTTTTGTTTTAATAAACTGATTTAAAGCTGTGCTTGCAATCAACTGATCAATAAACTTTATTTGTTGTCATATTGGATTTTTGGGGGAGTTTATTTTTTATCAAATGTTGGTAGTTGTATGTCAGGGATCCTGTAGTTTAGCAGGAATGTAACTGGTTTGAATCTGTGCATAAGTGGAGATCCTTGTCAGACAAGTTTACACAGTCATTCAGATGGCGCAAAAAACAAAACAGTTCCACTTGCGTAAAAGAAAAGAATCCATGTCGGTTCGAAATGTAAGATGAGTAGACAGAAACACCACAGTCACAGCACAGTGTCCATAACTTACATATACCAAAATATTGTGTTGACAAGACAGACCCCATTCCAATCCATACGATATGGAGGCATGTGTTAGTCACGAAATTCAAATAAAATTGGTTGGGGCTTTGTGACTTCCTACATGGTTCAAAGTCTCCAATTATGGCGTACATGTATTTACACAGAATATAGAACACCCGATACCACTTCTTTTTGGACAAATTTACTCAGTAAGTTTATCTTCTGTAACCCAGCTCCAAGCCATTGCTCTGATTATTTTATGCAGTCACAGGAGTTATACAAGGGAATGTTTACTCTTGTTTACCGCATTTCTCTTGTCAGTGTCCATAGCATGCGACATGGGCAGCACCAAACAAAGCAACAAATTTTCAAAATGAAGTACAAACTAATATGATTCTAACTGAAACAGTTTTATTTCTTTCAATATTGTTTTTCCTCTGAAAATAGAATATAAAATGTACAAGAGAAAATTTTGTTCATCATAAAATATTAGGCTAAGAAAAGAAAATATACTAAATATAAAATATATACTCTACTAGTACAGAATTATGCTTTCTACTAGTACAGAATTATGCTTAGCAGCTAAACCTCCGACTCGGATCAAAATAATATGTTGATTTTGGACAGACTATAATATGTTTGGTTCTGGCGATTAAGTGGAAGTCAGATTGCTTGCAAAGTTCAGTTTAGATTTTGGCTTATACTGTCCACTTTTGAATACAAAATAAGTGAAACGAATGGAAGCATATTTTAGCTAATACAGACATAAAAATATACCAACATCAGCAACAGTCTTGTGCCTCTGTCTTCAAAAATTTCCTAGTGGACAACATTGCCTCTGCATAAAGTCTATCATTAATTTTGAATAAGATCATATTTGCAATAGCCTGTATTTAATCAACTATTTATTGAGATTCACAGGTTTTTTTTAAAAGATTAAATTAACTTATAGCCTAAACACCATGGATTACAAATTCAAATTTTGATTGTAATCTAAACTACAATAAATACATGTAAATTTATCAAATATTGTATCTATATACGATTCCCAGCAAGTATTATGTTACCATTTATGAATTAAGATTTAAATTTCAAACCAAATTAGAACACAGATCATATCTCATTTCATTACATTAATGTTTCAAACCATTTTCATTGTCTGGATGACTTTAAATAAACTGCATTCTGTTAGATGTTGCAGTGGGGTATTAGCAATGAAATGATGTGTTCAGTCCAGCTTTGTGCAAGTAATAAACATAATTCTGGGAGATTGCTATTGAGTGGGTGAAACCAAATAAATAAAAGTTAAATATTGTCTATAACAATCTGTCAAAATTCACCAATATGACCCCTAATTTACCCCCAGATCTGCATTAGATTTTGGGCAATTTCAATATTGTGTACTTGGGTATAAGTGTGGTTGTAGTATTTCAAAGAAATTAGTATTTTTGATGGGAATTGAACATATATACATGCAAGTTCATGGTTAAAGGTTTAAGACTACACAATATTATTTAAAAACATTTTGGTCGAAAATCTATACAAATCAATCAATTCAAAATCAAACTAAAGTTTACAGTGATAACTATGATTTCATACTGCCATCTTTATGTGTTTTAAGTTAAATTATATCATAATAATAATAATTATCACTTCATACAAACCACATGATTCTTCATATCTGGATATGCTTCATCACATAACAACTACAATATGGACATTAAAATCATACACATTTAATGTATCACAATGAATCGTCCTGCGGTGCCTTTGGAGTTTCATAGCACAAACAAAATTGTAGTCCATAGTGTTGTGTACAAAGAAATAAATGTACAGTAAATAAAACCAGAGTATAAAATATATTTATTTGTCAACAGGCACACTGGGCATCACATCAGTTTATATATTACGTCAATAACTACCGGTAGGTTCATATTTATTATGTGTATATCGAAAATAAAAATTTGCCATAATTATTTAGTATAACAACCATTATTGTCTGAACCACACAGTTTAAAAATATAAATTTAATGAATGCTTTTAGAAACATATTTCATGAATTAATTGTCATTATTAATCAAAACTTTATTTATATTAATTTATGTATCACAATATATGCACTTTAAAATGGATATGAAAGTTAAAACCTTCTCATTTTATTCTAATAAATTCTGATGATTATTAATTAACAGTCAATTATCACACCTTTTAAATGATTGCAGTCTATTTATAATCTTATAGTATATTACAAGCAAACATGCATCAAATTTCAATTTTAAAATTGTATGGCTCTGACAGAGAACACTAAAACTATAAATAATAATTATGTATAAAATAGATCTACATATATAATAAAACAAAAAGAGAGATTTGATACACTGTTTGGCACTATATACTGGTATTAAAAATATAAATAAATAAAAATAAACTGACCAATACCCTGTATATATATATATTATATGTTAATATCACATTATCAACACATTTAGCCACTCTAATTAAAACACATTTATATCTTATTTCATTTACCTTTTGCTTATTGTTCAAATATCGTTTTAGTTATCTTTACCTGATAGAGAGAAGCGATAGATGTAGCTTATAGATAGATATAAAGCTAGCTGAGATTAAAGTGAAAAAAAAAAACCATTGATGACACATAACATGTTCATATAAGGCCAAATAAAAAAAAAAATTTGCATCTCAGATACTCCTGCGTCATGACCTGGTTTTATTTAATAAAAACCTCCCTCCTGCATCAGATTTTTAGTAAGGATTGTCAGAGAACCAGAATATTTTGTTTGTATGGCCTTATTAAGGACATTCTTAATAACTTATCATATTATGTCACTAGTCGGGTTCAAGTAGAGAATAATCCCAAAACACAATAAGTACCATTCGCCCAGTCCCTAGTTTTAATATCATTATATAAAAATAGCCAATCAATAGTATAGACTCAATACACCTATCTTTCTGTAGCATCACAAATTATTTATCTAAACTGGTATTCAAAGCCCAATAAAATCGGATGAAAAGTCTGTGTCTTTGTATTGTTCTTCATACACAAATTATTCAAATAAAATTAGATTTAAAGCCCAATAAAATTCTAAAGAAAAATCGGCAAGTCTATGTGGTCTTCATATACTAATCTCATTAATAAGAAGTATTAGAAGAATGTTAATAAATATCAATTTAAATATTTTCAAATATACACACTGGCCTCATTCTCGGAAACTGGTTGTCTCTTTGCTAGCATACATCTCGAGTCAACATGTCAACAAAAGACCATTATTTCTGAGAAATATTAATTAACCTCTAAAACAGACATATTCCTGGAGATTGACCTTTATATATCCCACGAAAGGTGGTAAATACACGATTCGAAACTAAGAACAACACAATAATAAAAATATAAAAGGTGTCACTAAAATAGATCTATACATAAAAACTGTCATAGATATCACAACTATATAAACATTTCTAGATCTTCATTATCACATTTTCTAGATTGAGACTGCCCCACAAGAAAACAAAGGCAAAAAATTCATCACTAACACAAGAATTTTAATTGTTTTCATTAATTTTATGACTTCGAAAAATTGAATTTCTGTGCCACTGTCGGAGCTGCTTGGCTGAATTTTCTTGTCCAAGTCTATGACGAGTGAAAGTGATCACACTTTTTATGACACACAGTCATGTACATAATATAAAAATAATCTATATTCAGGCACTATACATATACAACATGTAAAACATCAATAATTCTAATGCCGAAATTAGGAATTAAGGTAGTAATTAATGCTTCTAAAGCCAAACAAAAATTAAATGTTTTCTTTGGAATTAAATATCATTTCTCATTTCAATATTATTGGTGTCTAATTTCTTCTGCCATAAATGAGGCTCCATCCCAAAATGATATAAGATTCATATTGATTTAATATTCTGTAAATTTCGGATTTCTAATAATAATCAAGGGTGTAGTGGGGGAGAGGAGGAGTGGGAGCTAGGGGGATGATCTAGTTATATACTGACATTTGAGATTATATCAAACATCATACTGAAATTCTACTTTTGAGCCCCCTTCATGCAAACAGAGAGACAGATAAATGGGGTTTAACATCCACTCAACACAAACTAGGTCATTTTGGGACTAACATTTGTTACAATTTTATCTAAAAATGTGACTGTATATAGCTAGAGGTCTTCAGCAGTGGGAGGAAACCAAAGGACCTGGAGAAAACCCACACACAAGGTTGGACAGGGATAGAAACCATGGTAAATTAGCACTTCCTGAGCTTAAATATAGTACCAAACAAAAATCAAAGTTACTATCAAACCAGCAGATTATTTGATTATTCAGCAGACTAAAGATTATCACAGTATTCAGCTTCACCTTCCATTGGTTAATCTATTTATAGATATGGTCATGTGATGGTCAGGAAAGCTTCAGATTAGTTCCATTTATCACAAGGTCATGGTCACCATTAAAGATGTCACTATGCTGGTCACCAGCCAGCCCTGAAATGCCAATTTGTAAAATAACTATATATATTTGAGACACATTTTTCTCTGAATCTAACAAATAATTTCGATATACTTTTTTGTACCATTTTTCAAACAGGATTTGTCTTTTTCCAACTTGGAGGGTCCGCTTACTATTGCTCAACACTACAGTTACAGAACAAATGTATTCCTTATATTCAGTTGATTCTTTCCCTGTACCTACATGTACAATTTCTAATAGTAGAATTCTGGAATATGGAGTGACTCTATCCAGGTGTTCGCCATGAAAATTCCTGACAGGAAAATCATCTAGTTGTTCAAATGGGATGAAAGACCATGGTTCCAAGTACACCAGTGGCAGATGCAAATCGAAATAAGAGTAGGCCTAGGCCATGGAGCTTCTGTCCGAGTATAAATCTACTCATAGCACACTGCATGGCATATACCCACTCATCTTCATTAGCCAGGTTTAGACAGAAAAATAAGATGCTAAACCTCATTTCAGGTATATAGTGCTTTATATTGCTTCTATAGGCACAATACAATATGTCATAAATGTAAAAAGAAAACCAAGCTTAGATAATGGATAAATTAATTTTTTATGGTTATGTGGAGGCTACAATTATGAGGGGAGAATATATTATCAGCAGCAATTCTGACTACCCTTTTTTGAATATCAACTGGTGCATGCTTGACAATGAATGTACATGAATGATCCTCTTTAATATCTTGCCATCCAACTGACTATGCACACGTTTCTTGTCTGTCCCACAAGTGACATCCTGTCAAGTGGAAACTACATTTGGAAAGTCTTGAAGGTTCCCGCATCAGCCAGGATTTAAATCTGAGACCATGAATCATGACTTACCCAGATGTTTTCGTAGATATCCTAACATTCCTTTAGCACTGGTACCAAATGCCAGTTTAGGGGTAAGACTATATCGAACTCTCATTATGCGAGCTAATACAGGGTTTGCAATGAACTGAAAATCTGATATACTCTGATGACAAGTTCCTCTGAAAATAGATACAAATTATTCTGTAAAAACAAATACTTACATAGCATAACCTTATCAATTTACAAAAACAAACCGTGTCTAGACTTTGCATGAAATAAATTATACTATTTAATGGCTGTTCCTGGCCTGCAGTGATATAGCTTTCATTTAAGAAGAAACAAACTCACAACAAGGGAGGCAACCCAAACACGAAAAAGGGAACATTTTCCAAACACTTTATTTATTATTTTGATGCATATCATGCTTGGCTGTGTATTAGTTCTATTCAATTCATAGAATTGAAGCAATCAATAAATAAAAAGCCTAAAACAAGAAAAATTTCTGATAGTGTAAAAACCATTGTAAGTGTTTGATAAATATATAACAGCATAGGAATGAATGTATTAAATGCAATGCTAGGGCTTTATCCAAAAACTGAGTATGGTTAAAATAAAGCCTACACAGGATCCAGGGTAAAACAACTTATTTGAAACACCACTTTACTATAGTAATTAGTGTCTCAAGGGTAATGCTCACAACCATTGCTTCCACCAATATGTCACACTACTTACCTAACTGTTATCATGGTTTTTGTAAGAAATCGTGACATTTGTTTAACGTTAGCCAACCATTGGAATGTTTCATAATTTATCATTAAAACAGGCTGGGTGACATTTTTATACACTTGTTCATCCAGTGGGTGCATCCAGCCATCTACCACAACACCTGTTCTGTAAAAAAATAAATCTATATTTAAAATCAATCTATTTATTAAGTGTCCTGAAACTTGAATTATTACTGATTTTTTGCAAAGAGCCTTGGACATGATGTTTTCTTCAATAGCTCAGCATTTATCTGTACTTCACTTGATCCATTCCCGTTGAGGGAGGTTGGGTGTAGATCATAATGTCTATCATTGAAAGGGTGTGGTTTTTGGTCCCACATATTATGTGACCTGTCCAACCTCATTGGTTTTCTCTTTTTCTCCCACTGCTAAGGATCCCGATGTCCAAGCGAATTAGTGAAAAAAAATTGAACCATATGTTAGTTACAGTATGACCTAGTTTGTGTTGACTGGGGGTTAAACCCCATTTCTTTCTCTCTATCCACTCACCTTTAAGTTAAAATATAACGGACGGTTGATCCTACTTACTTAAAACGTTTATCTGTAGCTAACGTGCACAGACAGGTGGCGCCACCAAATGAGTGACCAATCACAGAAGCTTTCGAAAGATCTAGGCAATTCTGAAATCATAAAGAATTATTTATCAGTATATCCTCCCAACAGAGCTAAAAAGCTAATTAAGTAAATAGCATTGTTTAATAATTGATTTACTCAAGCTTCTGTAGCTGTATAGAGACTAAATGTCTGGGAATAGAGTTGAGGTATTCAGTACATTGAACATTCTATACTATGATGCATGATATAACATTTTCAACACATCATTTCTTTACTGATTTTATATTTTAACCCTTTTAACTGGAGCATGGGAAGCCATTGCTCCCTCCAGTATACCTTTTGTATTGTGATATTGTAACAGTGTAAATCTTTGATAATAACTAAAGACTGGAACTATCCTTGAAACTATTTATTACCGGAAAACATTAAACATCGTATACGGAGAACAGCACATCCGACAAGCAGAGTAACTGTCCTGGAAACGGGATGAAACCTAGAATGTTTTGTCAATGTACAAATCGGTATTTATAATAAAATGGTATCTTAGGAATTAACAATATACACCAAGGTTACTAATAACAATTAAAGAGGAGAGATTAAACTATACAAGACATTGCAATAAAATAAACAATAAGATAGTAATTAAACTCATTAATGTGTCAGCTGTCAACAATCAGTCATTAGATAAGTAGCTTAACGCCTAATTAACAAGGCAGGATTAATAGAAACATAAGAAAAATAGAAATGTTTAAATGAAAGAATGAATAATGAACGAATGATATATTGAAAGAAGGAAATACCAACAATTCACAATATTATCACCATTATAATTTCCTCTGCGGTGAAAATGATTCGTCCTCGGATCATAATAACATAATAGAAATAAACATTGATAGTACTGCTAAAAATACGGAGGGTTGTTTTAAATGTATGAAGCCTTTTCACTTTAATATACATTTAGTATATATACAAGATAAAGAAATAATGGGGGGGGGGGTAAACAATAATTATTTGGGTTACTCGCTTATGTAGTCACGAAAATAAACTATACCAACATTCGAACAGGAATGTAATAATAAGTCTTATCAGTAAATTATATTTTAATGGGTCTTAATCCACCTTAATTACCCACCATTTATATCTACTTCATATTGTCTTATATATTTCATTAATCACCTGTCTCCAGTATTCTTTGTTTTAAACTTTAAATTGAGCTTATAAATTATAATTAACGTCTACGGGCTATAGCGTTTAGTTACCAGGGTATATTGTTTGTAGATTTATAGGATTAATGCCCTAGGCGATGCATGGGGATATATAGACCCAACTGACAGAATTAGAAAACCAGCGGCTGCCAGGCAGGATACGCCCACATTTTCGAGAGATGGATAGAGAACAAGCTAACAAGAAAGTGATTTTTCCTACAATCAAGGGCCATAATTCAGGAAATTAAAATTCGATATGCGCGAATATCGAAAGGAACTGATATCTTTGTGTTATAAACTTACATTTCAAGTTTCAACAAAATCGGATAAAAATTGTGTCTTCTATAGGGTCCACAACCTTGATATACCATATTTTTACGCTATTTGAGAACGGACGACGGCCATTTCGTCTGTCAATTTTGGTCCGATTTTCACGAAATTCGAACTCAGCCGATTTTTCATACAATCAGGGGCCATAATTCAGGAAGTTATGGTCCGATATGCGCGAATATCGAAAGGAACCGAGATCTTTGGGTTATAAACTTACATTTCCAGTTTCAACAAAATCGGATAAAAATTGTGACTTCTATAGGGTCCACAACCTTGATATACCATATTTTTACGCTATTTGAGAACGAAAGGCGGCCATTTTGTCAATCAATTTTGGGCCGATTTTCACGAAATTCGAACTCAGTCGTCTTTAGGGTGTAACGGTGATATAATAATACGTTTTTTTAAATCGGATAAAAATTATGACCTCTATAGGGTCCACAAGCTAAAAACGTGATTTTTCATACAATCAGGGGCCATAATTCAGGAAGTTACGGTCCGATATGCGCGAATATCGAAAGGAACCGAGATTGTTGGGTTATAAACTTATATTTCAAGTTTCATCAAAATTGAATAAAAATTGTGACCTCTATAGGGTCCACAACCTTGATATACCATATTTTTACGCCATTTGAGACCGAACGGCGGCCATTTTGTCTGTCAATTTTGGGCCGATTTTCACAAAATTCGAACTCAGTCATCCTTAGGGTGTAATGGTGATATAATAATACGTTTTTTTAAATCGGATAAAAATTATGACCTCTATAGGATCCACAAGCTAAAAACGCGTTTTTTTGTACAATCAGGGGCCATAATTCAGAAAGTTACAGTCCGATATGCGTGAATATCGAAAGGAACTGAGATCTTTGGGTTATAAACTTACATTTAAAGTTTCAACAAAATCGAATAAAATTGTGACTTCTATAGGGTCCACAACCTTGATATACCATATTTTTACGCTATTTGAGAATGAAAGGCGGCCATTTTGTCTGTCAATTTTGGGCCGATTTTCACGAAATTCGAACTCAGTCGTCCTCAGGGTGTAACGGTGATATAATAATACGGTTTTCTAAATCGGATAAAAATTATGACCTCTATAGGGTCCACAAGCTAAAAACGCGATTTTTCATACAATCAGGGGCCATAATTCAGGAAGTTATGGTCTGATACACGCCAATATCGAAAGGAACCGAGATCTTTGGGTTATAAACTTACATTTCAAGTTTCAAAAAAATCGGATAAAAGTTGTGACCTCTATAGGGTCCACAACCTTGATATACCATATTTTTACGCTATTTGAGAACGAACGGCGGCCATTTTGTCTGTCAATTTTGGGCCGATTTCCACGAAATTCGAACTCAGCCGTCCTTAGGGTGTAACGGTGATATAATAATAGGTTTTTTTTAAATCGGATAAAAATTATGACTTCCATAGAGTCCACAAGCTAAAAACACGATTTTTTGTACAATCAGGGGCCACAATATGTCATTTGAAAACTTTAATCCTCATATACAGATGTGACGTCATCCTTTGATGTTGGGGTACCATTATTTCAAATGGTACGGACAATGTGCCAAGTGTACATTATTTATACTAGTTGAAATATTGGACCCGCATGACATATTTCATTGAATATCAATATCAATATATTACTTAATGTCTCGCACTCGACCATTAAACTACACATATGGCATAACGGGTGTTTACAGTAAGTCACCTTATTGAGAGATACACAAAGAGCATTATGAACGAATTCTGAATGTAGGAGCCTAAACTGTCACAAATTCTAAATTAATACGTACATACAACAGCCAATAAATGACATTAAATTATTCTGACTATTGGGAGACTCATATTTGCTTTAAATCATTGCATTTAAAATCAAACACATTTAAATGTCTCCAAACAAATGAACACAACAAAGAGAAGTAACAATCGTAATGATCGTAACTTCTGACTATAGAGTGTACAGCTGCAGTGTACTATGTACAGCTGAGTGTACTAGCACTTATTTAAATAAATATAGAAGAAAAAATCAACAAAGGTACACTGACTGGTTTTATATCATGAATAATATACAGACAGTGTGTGTCTCGTCTATATCTAAAGCTATTTTTAACAAGTAAACATTTGTATTTAAGCCAATGCCCAGTAGTCTACCATTATAGACCCCCCCCCCCCCCCCAACAAATAGATAATCGATTTATGAAGGATTTTAGTTAAATCAAACATCATAATGTTTTGAATATTTTATTTCATAATTTAGAAACATTTAAATAGAAAATGGTTGATGCAGATAAACACCATTACATTTCACAAAAAAGTCGGGACCCAAGAAATGTTATGCACTAAAGGATAACTAGTTTATCAACATCTTGGCTTATCACTACTTAGGTTCATAATTGAAAATAAATCACTGGATGGATTAAACATAGATGACATGAATACACGGACTACACTCGTTATTAGAAACAGGTTTAAACATAGATTGATTTGAAATAACTACATTATGTTTTACTAGCTATATGTTATCTAATAAGCAGTACCATTCTCTAATCACTAGTATCAAGCTATATAATAACCAGTAGCACATTATATTAAAACCAGTATTACCCTATCTATTAACCATTTTCACATCTATTGTATTACTCGTATCACCCTATTAACCAGTATTCCCCTGTATCTATTAACCAGTATCACCTTATTTATTAACTAGCATCGCCCTATTAACCAGTATCAACCCCTTTATCAACCAGTATTTGACTTGACATGTATCTACATGTAATAATCAGTATCATGAGTATCAAAATATCCAATAACCAGTATTACCAGTATCACCCTAGACTATTAACCAGTAGCACCCTAGACTATTAACCAGTATCACCCTAGACTATTAACCAGTACATCACCCTAGACTATTAACCAGTAGCACCCCATTTTAATTTTGTACAATAGTATCTTGTTATAATGTTATTATTACCTGTTTTTAATATTAAAAATTATAAACAATTTATTATTCTTGTATTGCCATTTTCCTTTTATTTTAATATTATTTTTTGGTATTGCCAATATCCTTTACATCATATTAAAACAATTAAAGTGCTTAATATTAAAGAAACTTATCTTCTGATCAAAAAATCCACTATTACTAGTATTAAACAATGTGTCAGCACCTAATTTATAAAACAAACATCTCCAAAGCAGTGGCTTAAAAACGTTTTAAAAGGAAATTAATTTTTTTCAGAAAAGAAAGACTGGTTTTTAAATGTATACTTAGATAATATTATCTGGAATAATGATTTATTTATTTTATCAATATAAACCGATATTATCATATTGATGTAGATGTTTTATATATACCGGTAATAAAAATAATCATATTGCAATCACGTAGATGTTGTATATAAAAATAATTACGTAATAGGTGTTATTATCGACTACTGATTAGACAAAGTGATTTGCATTCAATCAAATTTTCATCTTTAATGTCCATCTAATTCAAATCAATTACCCTAATCAAAAATTTATCGACACCGATTTCCAAAGCGATTACCACAAATCGCCAAATCACCTCTGTGTGCGATTTAATCGGGTAATCACATGTTTTTTTGGCAACTATGTCCAGCTTGCTTTATGTGGAAAAGTGAAGTACTCGCAGTAAAAACCACAGTTACTTAAAAGTTCTTTAATGCAGTTCAGAAATTCTATAGCTCAGAGCAATATGTGGTGTGAACTTGATTAGCATTAGTTTATAACTAAGGTGAGAAATAACATTGGGACTACTGTAGATAATAAATCATAATCTATATTAAATGTCTCCCTTCCTGGCCTAAAGGGCTAGATATTTCATTCAAGGTTTATCATTCATTCTATAATTTGATAAATCTAAAGTTATTTTGAATATGATGTTATTCATACAAAATAGTGAGAATAATAATGCCACTTTAAATGTACAGTAATTAGATAAATTCATCAATATTATAGAACTGCATTAGAATTTTCACTCAGTTTTTTTAATGAATGATGGATAATTGGCAATTACCCAACTCATGACATATCTTTGGCAACATTTTTGGATGCAGGGATAATACCACACTGATCGGCAGTGAATATTCACTAAGTCGCTACAATCACTCATGAGCTTGTGATATTGACTTTTTTCCCTCGGCAAATTAAATTCTAGAACATTTTTTTGAAGTAATAGAAAAAGAAATAAAGGTGTTTGAAGTATATCTAGATAAAATATATTTCCTATTTAGTGTAAATGGGTATATAAAATGAGTAAAAGGCGACATTCTGCCTGGACCAGTTCACTCTACAACGTCTTATGTAAACAATGCACGCCCCATGGAGCCAATGATTGACACTTCGTGATCTGACGTCACATAAAGGTCAATCATCTTATACAGAGTTATTATAATTGTCTGCGATATCACCTCGGTGGAAGCGGACGTAAAATACAACTAACCCATACAGAGTTATTAGAAGGCTTTCGTAATAGGTCTGTGAAACAGAGTGGGATAATCCTTGGTGACTGTATAGGAGACAGACCACAATTAATTTCCTGATTGAGTGCAATGATAATTCTGGTCTCTTTGCTTGGTTCCAACTTTCCCCCCAATTTTCGTTCAGCTGAATGCTTTTCACTACAGACAGAGAAACAAATGGTCATGTCTTTACTCCAGATTGTGTATGAGGTTGACCACTAAAATTTTGACATACATGTACATAAACTAGCATACTAAAAACATGTAACTATCTGCCCGACCAACTACTTAACTCTGTTATCCTTCCGCCTCTAAATCATGAATAATCACCAAAACATGGCAGAAAATATTATTTCAAACCCCCCTTCTTCAATTGTAGACTCAAAAAATCAACAAAAATTGCCATGCATATGGGAAAAATAGGGAGAGAGAGAGCGAGAGAACAACTATAAATAAACGAGATGGTGAAATTTAATGGTGGTCTGCTTCCAACATTTTTTGGGGAAGGAGCTCCAGAGTAATTGCTCCTGACTGATACTACTGACCGAATACTAATGATAATATTTAAAGAACCATAAATTCTGGTGTGCATCTTACCTTAAATTGAGAAGTATCAAACACGACACCGAAGACATTATGTATTAACTCTCCCTGATCCATGGCCGTCAATAAATCTAATACTTTACGACATTCTTCTGATCGATGATATATCTATACAAAAAATTAAAAAATGTCTAGAAGAAGGAATTTTAAAATGTCTTTAGATTAGTTTGACCTGGATCAAAAATAAAGTTGTCAATTTCCTTGGATTTTCTAAGCTAACTTGTTTTGTAAAAAGATGCAGGATATAGATCCACATTAAATGTAGAAGTACAAAAAAACCCAAACCCACCTGCCCATTTCGATATTTAAAGTCAAAAATATCTTCTACTTTCTCAAACGGTTTCCAGTCCTCGTTAAATGTGTTTAAATGCTGTAATCGGTGGCGCTGTGGGGTGTCGGGGGGTGGTGGAGTAAACGAGGAGGAGGAGGATGACTCAGGGGAAGAGTGAGAGTCGGTGGAATCCTCTGTATTATTGTTGTTAAAATTATTATTGAAAAATTCTTTTAGTCGTAATGCCATTGACGCTGAACCATCACTATAAAAGAAAAAGAAACCTATAATATAAACATTTTACTTCGAAAATTGTAGCTTTAAACATCTTCACATGTGTTCTCAATTCAAATGAACTGGATCATATCATACTATACTTACGCTGTCTGTCTACAATTAGCTTTGTTTGAGAAAAGACACTAAGCTAGTTGACTGACATCTTAATTCCTAAATCAAAAATTTTAGTCAAATCACTAATTATAGTTGAGAATTTTGAGAAGTATTTATCCCGCTTCCATTTAATTAAATTAAATATGCTTGTTTAGTCTTTGTGTGTATGACAGATGTGAAATGTACTAGAAACATATCACAAAAAAGTACATCAATATTTTGATACGGCAGCCATTCAGGGGAGAGATCTATTCTCAAAGTAGATAGTTCTCTGTGTCCAAAATGGGACCTTATGATGGACATTTTTTCTGGACAGCTGCGTTTCTGCTTATTCTTCATTGAATTCCAACTGTCACAGGTATTTTTAAGTGTAAATATATGGATAGACCTTAGTTATTTGCCCCATCCGAATGATCACTTTTCCATCACCAACACTAGTTATGCTAACGCCTTTAAAGTAGGTGAATACTTTGGAACTTTGAATAATAATAAAACCTTTTTTCTATCAGAAAAAGTGATATAGCCTCTTTAACATATAAAACTCAAATAGTTGTTTAAGTTTAGGTGATAATGGGTTTGGTCTCTTGGTTCTGAAGAGCCTGCTCCTACAAATTGGTGAATTAATGAAATGACTGAATGTGTGGAATTAGACCCCATTCCTTCCTCACTTGTTCCTTTATCATGATGTCAAGAGTCACAGTGACCCCCAATCTTTATTAATGGATTAATTATCAACACTGTATATTAGATGACAGAGACTTGGTAACCTGCCAGACTATTTCTACCTTTCTATGAAATGAATGAATGATATTCAACAAACCAAGTCTGATAGACATGTGTTCTACTTAATATTTCAATACTCAATTACTTTAATGCCCTTCTTTCAAAGTGGCATTAATTAGCTCTTTGGAGATGTTCACCAGACAGTAAAATATAATTTAAAATGTGTCGTGATTAGTCTGTGCATGAAATGGGTTTAACGCTGTACTTTTCTACTCCAACTGGGCCATATGAGTCTAAAATTTTACCTGTTTGGCGTCAAATGTTATATAAATCATTAATTAGACATTTATTCACATGCCAAGTGCATTATAATCAGTGCTCTAGACCATCGGATACTTTTGATTTTCAATGGATTAAACATGATTGCTAGTTATGATTTAATTAAAAACGTAAATTTAATTAATTATGGACTAAAATGTTTTTAAATAAAAGTACTATTAATTGTATATGGTCTTACACATTGTATTTACATGTAATCTTTAATAGTCATATTATTATGTCCATGATGACCATGAATATATTGTTGAAAGTGAGAAAGAAATGGGGTTTAATGTACACTCGACACTAACTAGGTCATTTTGGGACTAACATATAATTCAATTTTATTTCAATTTTTGCAGTGGGGGAAACCTGAAGACCCGGAGAAAATCCATGAGGTTAGACAGGTGACACTACTCTTTGTCATGTACAAGTGGGGAATCTAAACCACAGCACTTGACTCAAAAGACAGATCTTATGATCCAATGCGCATGCATTAACTAATCCCCCCCTCACCTTTTATATAATATAAATTAGAATATGCATTTGATAATCATATAAACTTCTGACAAACTTTTGGTAGTTCATAAAGCCCTTAAATTTGCTGATCGCCTTATACATTTTTTTTTACACCTATTTCACACCTTAATTAATCCTTAAACTGTACATGTCTTAACAGTAGATTATCTTAATGCTTGGATTAGATCAGGTTTATAAACGGCCCATCAATGAATTAATGCTTGCTTGTTTATATTGTCACAAATTTTCAATTTTAGATTAAACTTTCACATTTTATTTTACAAAGGATTTAATAAAAAAAAACAAACAATGATCAGCTACAACTGGAACAGAACTTTTTTCAGTTTTAATTTAATATAAACTCTCTAAAGGTCAGTCTATGTTTATTAGTTGCTCCTGGCAACCAAAACTGTTACAAACAACAACAATAACAATGTCTATGTTCTTTGTTCTTACACCAAATAAGCCCCTCGTTTTACGGACCAATAGCTTGACCTATTTTACTCCAGTCAACAAGCTTATACCCAATAAATCATAATAGTTCTTTAGCAGTTTGTAAGGTAACGAGGCGTAAAGTTATCGATAATCACAACCCTTAACAACAAAATCTGTCAAATCAATAATATTTTCTTATTTATTTTTTTATCACATTACATAATGATATTAACCTGATGTTATAATAATTAGTTTAGATCAGAAATAAACCAGAAATAAATATTAAAGACACTCAAATCTTTTTATATTCTAACCAGCTGATCATAAATCAAGATTATATATATATATTTAATGGATCATAGACATGGTATATTTATAGCAAGCACAGATTAAAGTATTAATACTGGCCTATAGTCAGTTTAATTATTCATAATTTCATTTCATTTCTAACTTCATTTAAATGTGTTAGATCATGAGGTCTGTTATTGAGTCAAGTGGCGTAGTTTTATGACAAGGAATCAGGGTCACATGTCCAACCTCATGGATTTTCTCCAGGTCCTTCATCTTCTTCCCACTGCTAAAGACCCTTACGCACTAGCTACCGTTTTATTGAAACAGACCCCATTTTCTATCTCTCTCTCATTTAAACATGCATTATGCAAGAGCTAAATCTGATTATTGCAAGTCTTAATTTAGGCTTCAGATGTTAAAGAAATTATAAATTAGATCTTTATTTAAACAACAAGACCAAAATCAACTCTGTAGACCCACGGATGGCTCGGCTACAGCTCGGATTTAAATAGGATTTCACTAATTGATTAAATCAAATAAGGGGTAACCTGATGAAAATACGTCAGTTAGATCGAGGCTAAATGATAGAGTGTACTTAGCGAGGAGCTGTAAAGCGTTTCCGTATGCCATTGAAAACTTTACTTGATAATCGAGATATGTAGGTGGAGTTAACGCCTGTCAATCAAACGATCGGCGAAGGTGAAGACGTATTTCGCTACCATTTTTAGTCAAATATTACAACGATGATAACTATGTTCAGAATAAAGTAATTTGACTAAATTTTTCAATATATTCTTCTTTCATCATCTACTTTTGAACTGTTATAGCAAGAATGTATCTTTAAATGTATGTTTGAAATTTCAGTCACCTTAACTGTAGTAATATGCTACACAGATCAATGGTTTTTCTACAAGTGTCTGATTAATTTGGACTAATGTGACTGTCAATAAAATCAGACATAAATGTTGGTTTTGAAAGTGCTTTCTTTCTATGTAAGTAGTACCAATAAAGAGCTCTTGACAGTTGACTTCAAATATGAGCGGACGTAAATACTGCTATCCACACAAATTCTCCTTCCTTGCATTGCACATGTGACATAGTAAATATAAACTAACTCAAAATATGGTAATGAGCTGATGATACATTTAACGCTGATCAATTCAAAATACGGTAATTAGCTGATGATACATTTAACATCATTCAATTTATTTTCCATATTGTATTAGCTAATATAACCATGACTGCTGTTACACGTATTCAGTGGTGGGCAAACTACAGCCTGCAAGCCAAATACGGCCCTTCTACTACATCTGAAAATTTATGAATAATTTTATCTCTAAATGAAATAAAAAATGGAAACTGCTTACTGTTGGGCCCAAATTCTAAACAGGCGTTACTCTCTGTAGGGTCAATAATCTTTGTAGGTCTGTTTATATTTTGCAGCGTCACTCAATGACGTAGCTGCCTAATTGACGTCACTTGACTTGGGCCTACTTTTATTTTACATTATTGTTTGATTTGTTGACATGCTTTGATTTTTCTCCGAATATAACTATGGAGTTGAATAAAAAGTGCAGAAAAAATGCTTTGTTCTGCATTGCTTTATTCAATAAAATGTCATTTTTCATAATCCTTGTTTGGCCCTCACTTTGTTTCAAAACTTTGTGTACGGCCCTTCACCTAAAAAGTTTGCCCACCACTGCTATAGTTGATAAATTAATATACATGTATGTACATTCTATTCAACAATATACTACATTGTATATTATCATATACATTATGGCCAGCTAAGTGAGACCCGACTCAGACTCTGTTCTGGATGAGTCATTAAGTAAAATAAGCACATGCTTAGTGCATTAATTAAATGTGTCGCACCACACAGTTTAGCAGGGCGAAAATAATAAATCTGAAAACAAACCCGATAATAAATGACAAAGAAAAACCATAATGCATACACAACAATTTGAGTAAAGGATTGGTGTTAAGAAATATCTTCAAAAAACAAGATCTGTGGAAATGTTTTTTACAATAAATAACGGTAATCTTTCACGAACATATGACTAATTTATTTGAGCGATGCTTGGTAAAATACATCTAAATATCTCAATCCTTTCATCATAGAGCAGTTGAAAGCAATTATCCAGCTTTTTTCATTCAGATTATTTAGAAAAAGGCAATTTTAATTTAAGCATTTAAGTTTCCTACAGTTTAGTATCGTGTTTAATTTGAATTACATATTTGGAAGTATTGTACGGCAACCATTGTTTGCTTCAATAATTTTTAATCACCCTTTTTCTGAAAATATTGGTGCATATCAACTTCAAAGCTAAACATCTGAACCATTGTATAAGATTGATGCATACATTTTCATATTAATTTAATGGTCTTTAAATCTAAATCTATGCATACTTAATTATCCCTTTATTAATGCAAATAAGTGAACCAATACAACTAATTAACCTATCTCTGTCAATACCAGATGTGCTATTTATATTTCTGGTATTAATATAAAGTACATTTTCAGATGTGCAATTTTCTTTATGGGGTTTTAGAAAGATAGAGGAATGATGGCAGACTAATGTTTTTGGAAATATTAATTTCATCACAGTTAAATTAAGATCTATAAAAGGCCTATGATTTTCATTTTACCTTTTGCTGATCCTCCCAGCATCTACAGATCCCCAAAAGAGCAGACTTAAAACAGATATCTTCAGCTTATCAAACAATATAGTTTTGACCATTTTTTCTCCATTTATCAGCTTCCATTTGGAAATATAATTCTTGGGGAGGAGCAAAAAAATGGCAAATGTTCAGGTAAAACTGATATATTTTCGAATATTAATCACAGATTTTTCAAACAAAAGTGTTATTTTTTGTAAATTTTCGTCCATGATGTCAGAAAGCAAAATCTAAAAACTAGCTCTAGCCTCACGAAATCCTATTGGGTCATGTTTGTGCATGAAGACTTACACTTACCTGTGTTCAATGGCTGCTACAACAAATCCCTGAGAAGCCAGTTCACAACACAATGTAGAGTAGGTGGTACGATTACCTCCGAGACCATGCGATAAAACTATTACAGGGTATTTAATGTTATCCATCTTTAACACAGGAGCTTGTGATAACGCTGGTACATAGACATCATCTGTAAACACATAAAAACAAAATTACAATATACTACAAGCTTATTTTATTTCTGTGTTTATTCAACATGACATGACATATGATATATGTAGTGATGCAGGGTTGGCAACAATCAGCAAACCCTGAAAAAATATCAGTTGGTAACTTTGCTTCTATATAGATAGTGCTGACAGAGGTTTAAGGTTTGATTCCCAACAGACGCAGCTTGATACATGTCTATAAATATTGAAAGAACAGACGGTCCACAGATTAATTACAGATATGTTTGCAGGTTTCCTATCAGATTAATTAAAAGTAGGAAGGGGGTACTGAACATTATTTAGAAGGGAGTGGTCATTCCACCTTTTCCCCCACTGATACCTACCCATATGAAAAGATGCTGAATAAGGGAGGGCAGTTACAATTTACCATTCAAACTTCAGGAAATGCTTATTTTAAAAATGGCGCCTCACTAACCAATGATAAGTAAGTACTGATTTTAAGAATGGTATTTCATTATGGTAACCAATGCTAAGAAAATGTAAGTTCTTGTATAAAAATAATAGCTCAGTATGGTAACTAAGTTGTGACATTCAGAATGGTAATTCAGTATGGTAGCCAATGGTAACTAAGTTGTGATATTAACAATGTTAGCTCAGTATGGTAACCAATGGTAGCTAAATTGTGATAGAATGGTAACTAAGTTGTGATATCAAGAATGGTAGCTCAGTATGGTAACTAATGGTAAATAAGTTGTGATATTAAGAATGGTAGCTCAGTATGGTAACTAATGGCAACTAATTATAAATTGTGATATTAAGAATGGTATACAGTATGGTAACTAAGTACTGATTTTAATAAAGTAAGTGGTGTCTCAATACAGGAATGACAGCTCACTATGATAACTAATGGTAATTAAAGAATTGCATGATAATTATTCAAGCAAATTCTAGAATTAGTAAAAATAACTGTCAACTTACCTACATACCAATTAAAAAATTTGCCAAATGTTTTAATATTTCTCCCTAAAAAATACACATAACCATGACCATATTGTTTTCTTGGTAACCATAGAGGCCATTGTCTATCTCTTTTCTGAAAAAAAGAGAGCAAAATGCTTTGAAGGTATGAATCAAATATAAAAAATCTGCAGTGGCTGGACTTAAAATTGTGATTGATAAATTGACTGTGGTTGTCACAAAAAATCATCCTCTCCTTGGGAGACCAGGGATACGTTGTGGGGTCATGGAAGGATGATCAGGTGCTTGTCCAGCTTGGTGGGGGCATGGGGGGGGGGCAGAACAGAGCTTATTATGTTTTTCCTACATTCATCGAACAAACAAACGTGCGAAAACTTGCCGAGATATTGGCCTCACTCCACGCTAATCCTATACATGAGCAGAAGTATTGTCTCACAGCTTCTGATTTGATAAAATTCTCGGGAATCCCTCAGATCTCATACCAAACATGACATTGTCTCCAACCCAGTCATCTCACCTACTCCCCACTGCTCAAATTCCTGAACACGCCTTATATCAAAGCTATATATTGAACATCTTCATAAATTCTGGGTGGTAGTGTCGTCTTCAATAAAGAATTTCTCTTGTATTAAATGCACTGAATCAGTAGCAAATTTAGCGGGGAGGAAAGTAATAGCTCCCTGTCTCCCAGAAGTCTCTTTGCTCTCGAAAAACATTTTTTGACAGTACCCGATACCACATAAATTTGGTTTTTTTTATATTTAACAACCCTTAAAAGATTTGCACAGTCCCATTGCCCCCTATCTTAGAACGTTCATTTAATATAATATTCAAAGTTTGGATACCCCGATTATATAAATAACATTTAGAATCTGTTTTTTTGTACTTTCAATTACTGTTTTCTAGAACATTTCACAGCTCACATTCTCAGACCTTTAAACAAACAATAAACATCTACACCCCTCTATTCTAAAATAAACTGTTCACTATATTCTCCTGGTACAATGAGGAATAGTCAACTTATAAAAAGAAGGGATGTTAACCTGAACAGCTGTTTCTTCATTTAAATGTTTGCACCTTCATTCCACAAATCAAAATACCATTCACAATCAGACTCCCCAATATTATAAAATGAACTAGTCACAGATATACAAATGCATAGTATTGTAGAATAATCCACCCTGAACCAAAGGGGTGTTTTACCATGTGTTTTTCTGTAAAGATTATGTTTTTCATTCCTAAGATGCTTCGAAATTTTACACCTTTCCCTAAATTTTGCTTATTTATTTAGGACTGAAGTATTGACTTGATTTGATTTCTGTTGGCACCAGCCTATCTGATTCTTGATTAAATTCTAACAAAGAAAACAACACTTGCTGCCAATGAATATTGCCGCCTACTTCCAATTTTTTCTAGGTGATAATTATATAAACACAACTATATAGTAATGTTGAACAGACTATAAAAAGTAATTAGTCTATCAATAAAAAGAAATTGAAGGAATAAAGTTTATCATTTCATCAACACAAGACTTTGGTCATTTTGCGACTGACACAGTTTACTTGGCAAACCTCAGCAGAATCAAGTACCCTACATCTAGCCTTGCCTGTATGACGAAGTCCGCCATTGGAACTACATTCAAGTTCCTGGATTACCAACGGTGTCACCCATGACAATGCCTTTGAAGAATGTTTTATCCTACAAAGTCTGAAGCTGTTTTTCTTTCAAGTTTATCTGATTAAAGGACAACTTTGTACTGAAAATTCTACACTCTTCGAACAACGCAATTTTGAGAACTTTTTTCTAAAAGCGGCAAGTTTTCCTAACAAGTAAATCAGTGCCGCATTGCAATTATATAGGCGTAGGTACTTATCACCTACCGTCATACAGCCGAGGTTAGATGTAGAGTACTGGAATCTGCCAAGGTTTGCCGGGTGTAACACAGTTATTTAGTCTATGGTCACAACTGGGAGAAGAAACATTCCTGAGCCATACACCCCCACCCCATCCCCAGGATTCAAACCAGGAAAATCCTAAGATTGACCGAGCTGCGATGTAAGTGGTGGGTAAGATGCTGGCTAGCTAACATGAGGTCCGTCGTTCGATGCCTGTGTTGGCCTGAAAGTCAATTAGAATTTTCCGGCATGATTCCCCTTTGTCAGATGTACAGGATGGAAGGCTTGGCATAGGACAGCATTTAATCTTTTGGATAGGATAAGAAACACAAGGTCCTGTTGTAGCCTACATATTGGTGTGGATATAAAAAAAAAACTGACAGTAGGCCATAGCATCGTAGTCCGGGCAAAATTTCCTTTAAAGCACACTGCATGGTATATGCTCATCTATATTAGCCCAGTCGGAGCAGAAAAGTAGGACGTTAAACACCATTTCATTTCTAACGTTATTGTCAATGCCTTTTACAATAAACTAAATACTTAAACAAATGTCAAGTTTTAATCTGAATGTGTTATCAGCTACACAGGCTTGACAAAGGACAAGATACCGATTTATAAACAAAAAACAGTGTACCTTTTTGGTACATAGCATATTCATCAAGTTTATTTCACCATATTTGTTTAATACTCTTGTCAGCAAAAAGACTTGAGAACAAGATAATAAATAACTATGTGATCAGCATGAACCTATCCAGTGACTGTGTGGGTGTCATCGAGGTCAAATCTATTAAATCTCTCCCAACACCTTTATTTACATTTCATTAGTTTCACAATATACCTGTACTTAGATTACCTTTATCTATACCTATATTACATGTATATCCACCTACGCTATGTTGGATCAATGGGGGTGGGAAGGAACAGTGGCGTGGATTAAAGGGGGTAGAGGGGGTGACAGCCCAAGGCATCCATTTCATGTTGACTTTTATTTCATCTGTTTTCCATATTTAAATGTCTTCCGTTCTTACATTTCTGACTAATACATGTAGGCACTGGCCCTGGGCATCACTCAACCTCTATATGCCACTGGGAAGGACAGGGGTATTGAATTGACCTCCTCTGTCCTATTGACACACTTAAAGTGACCTTTTAAATTCACAATTTAAAAATAAAACAGACAAGTAGGAAGTAATTACTTTATTACAAATCTAGCTATGAGAAGGTCAATTGTCTCTTTCCCTGTGCTCCCCAAATTTAGCAGGCACTGTGCTTTGATGAAACAAATGCAAAAAAGAAGAAAAATAAAGTACTTGCAAGTGTTGTTTCTTGTGGATCAATCTCAAGAAATAAAACAAGTTTTTAATGCATCAAATTTTTGCACATTGCCTATTTGCGGAATTTGATGGCAATTTTGGAATTAGAGAATGTCTGATCGTGAATGTAAAATAACAAGCTAAAATTTCAGAACAACAATATTTTTAACACAAGCTCTTATTGTCCTATGACCATATGGTCTGTCACTAGTCCATTTTTATAATTTCGATTCCAGGCTTGTGCGTGACAAGGAGTAGATTTCAAGTCTAACATGGTGTGCTTTCTTCAGGTTCTCTGGTTTTCTTCCACTGCTAAAGATCCCTATGCATATAAGTGAATTATTAAAAAAAATTTGTACCACATATGTTAGTCCCGAAATAACCTAGTTTGCATTAAGTTTAAACCTTCACGCTCTATCTCTCTCTTATGATGTAAAATCTTCCCTGGCAGTTGGAATTAGAAAAAGATTAAGTGAAGTAGCAACAACCTGGACAAAATTCTGCTCCCATTGTCTATGCACACATAGAAAATATAAGATTACCAACGTTGAGTCTCAAATGACCAAATTATTATACTGGATCAGTTATATTAAAACAGTATATCTTTGCTTTTCTTCTTACCTTATTTATATTTAATATTTCATTTTTATTTTTATTTTTGGGCGCCATGGTTGTTCAGTGAGTAAAAACGCTGATTCGCTAACCTGGAGGTCCAATGTTCGATCGACGATCACTGCACTGGCCGAGAAAGTTCATCATGATTTCCGATGTGGTTCCTCTCTGTCAGTGGTGAAGAATGGAGGGCCTGGCAAGGGACAACGTATAGTCATTCGAATGGGACGAAAAACTGAGGTCCAGTGTGTACGTAAAAGGACCCTTGGTATTTAAATTTGAAATGCTGTAGCGCCACTGTCTGGGAAAAATTTCACACTGTATGGCATATGCCCGTCTTCATTAGCCATAAGTCGATGCAGAAATGTAGGCCATTTATTTCATTTATTTATGTTTTCTTTATCTGACTGAATTTTATTTACATACAACATCACCATTTATATATAAACATGTAACGATGTATCATACAGTAACTACGTATTTAAGTGTAGTATATCATTATATTGTAATTATTCTGTTTGTTGCACTAATGGGGTATTCAGTGCAATAAATATTTTTAGCTTTGTATTTTGTATGGGACGAAAAACCAAGGTACTGTTTATATCATTAGTAGTAGTATGCTAAAGATCCCCTTACAGTTTCAAATCAAAATAAGAGTATGGTCACTGTCAGGGCAAAAGTTTCAACATGACATTAAAATCATATGATAAATCTAATTTCATCTTTAGCATTTTTAATATTGACATTTCGGCATAATAACTATATTTATAATGCAACATTGTAACATAAAGGTAACATGTGTTGGTTATTTAAAGATTACTGATCATTAATTTGTATATCATATATATATTGGTAAACATGTGCCTTGTGTATAATTTACCTAGCAGTGTTAAACATCAAAGGGATGTAATACAAGCTAACAATATAGACAGGAGTGAAAATGACCAGGTATATATACATGTATATCATACCGTTATAATGAGTAAATGTGATATAATACTTCTAAAAGTTAATTATATACCTCATAATCCCTATGATAACAGGTTTAATTAGAGAGAACATAATCACATGGACTATATGGGGTATTTTTCCATAGTATTCTAATCAGGTGGTTAAATTAAATGAAAAATGTATCCTATCAATATTAAAGTTTCAATTTAGGAGAACATGTACTTAATTAATAAAGGATGCCGCTACATCTATTACAGGTTAATTAAAATATAAAAATTAAAAATACGTACATAAATATCTGATTTTTTGGTCGGATAGAACAATCGAAAGAATACACCTTCTTCTGTATGGTCATTCATAAAATCCACGCATCCAACAGTGTACGGACCTTTCCCCACGGGTAAATGACGGCGAATTTTATTCTTGAATATTTTCTTGGGCGCGGCAGCAGCCTTTCTCGGTTCCTTCGTTATGCTTTCATCCATTTTAATTCCAACTATATACGCTAACTATCTTCCATTCCTAACGTGTTAACAGTGTGGACTTCAATCACTCGCCGTTCCGATTTCACAACTGCTGCCAAGCTCGAAGTTTCCACTGCTTCAGGCCGTCCGTATCTTAACAGCTAACATAATATTTAGTTTCTAGTCATAGGTCACTGGGTTCCCGTTATTCAGCCTTCACATTGCGAAACTCAACCGCCCTTCACCTTTGTTGATGAACGGGAATATAGATTAGCTGCTAGGAAATCTGTTTTTGGTGTCCCATATAATGAAATGAAATGGGGTATAACTTCCTCTATACTGGGCTAATGAAGACGGGCATACAGTGAACTATGAGGGAAATTTTTCCCGGGCAGCGGCACTATATCGAATTCCAACTGCCAAGGGATCTTCTATACGTGCTTACAACGGGACCTCGGTTTTTCGTCCCATCCTGCACTACAGACAAGGGGAACCCACATCGGAAAATCCTGATGAACATTTTCGGCCAATGCAGGGATTGAACACGCGACCTCCAGGCTTCCGAGCCCGCGTCTTACCCACTTAGCTACCATGGCTCCCCTCTATATAATCAAGATATGTACATATTGGTAGGCCTATATCTGATAGGACATTGCAGATATCTTAATGAACAAGAAAATAATTATTTTATCCAACAAATAAATTACATCCAAGATAAAATTAATAGCACGTGAACAATGCCGAGATGGAAAGAGCAAAATGTTAATTTCCATTCACCTTTTGATTCAGCTTAAAGGAGGGATGGGAGTGGAGAGGGGAATTGGTTGTCAAAAATTTTATCTCAATCAAATGTGAATGTCTAGTCGCTCGATCGGATGGTGGGAAACACGAGGTCCCGTCTATTTGTTGGTGTGCACGTGAAATAACCATGGACAGTAGGCCTGAGCGTCGCTCTCCCCGCAAATTTGCGATATGGCGTGTACCCGCCTTCATTATTACTCCAGTTTTGTGAAGAAAAACATTAGGTTAAAACCCAATTCATTTCAGTTTATAAATATAATTTACATGGACAAATACGGGGTTTTCAAGAGGTGTAGGCAGGGCGGAGGTCAAAGGAAGGTGTTAAAGATCTTTTTTTGGTGATTTTTCTGAGAAAACAACCCCGAGAAACTCAGCTAACAAGTACAATTTGTTACATTACAGTTTGTGACATTTTTATTTACGTTTTTGTTACATTGTTTCAGTGGCGCAGCCATGATTCTCATCGATGATTGAAAACACCTAATATTTTTGACATGTTTAGTTTAATAAATACTTCTGAGGTTTTATAACATTTTATAAGACAATTAAAGTTTTTTGAAGAGTGGTATGGACGCTTTAAATGCCCATAGGCTTAGGGACAGCCGAGCGGAGAGATGCGAAAATAATCACATTTAATCTTCCCACTGATCGCCCACGACCCGAGTCTCACTCACAATACCCTCACTGCTCCCACCCCTCCAAAAACCACTACTGTTGGATAACGCTCGAATCAAACGAGATTTCCAACCAAGGTATAGGGGGTAGGGTGGCAGTGTGTTTCCGTTCCGAAAAAGTGCCCTACCTTTTAAAAAAAAGCGCCCTCCATTTTGAAAAAGCGCCCTCCATTTTGAAGAAGTGTCCTCTTCTGAAATAGTGCCCTATCTTCGGAAATATAGTATTCTCCATTCTGAAAAAGTACCTTCGAAATCCGAATAAATTGAAATACTCATGCCATGGAAATGCCCGCGTCGATAACATCATATTCCCATTGTCATAATGCCTTTATTGGGCCTCTTTTCCTGTTGCCATTCCCTTTTTCAAACCAGACCCTATGTGACACTAATAAAAAAAAAACAATCGCACTCTCCTCGCCGCTGGTTTGCTTTCATCTTCAGTGGGGTGTGGCTTGTATTTCTCTGATTTCTTTTTCGATTAGGGTGTGCGACCGTCAACCTGTGCGTGAATCAGTGTGCGTATTTCATGCAACGACGGGGGGGGGGGGGGCTTATGGTCGTAAATGAACTTTCGCCCCCCCTCACATCAGCCATCATCCTCTATAACATACCCCGCTTTTCATAAAACATCCCAGATCCCCCTACTTGGGCGTAGCGTGTGCTTTGAAAACTGTACATACCGAGGCATGTAACTGTGAATTTTGTAAACTGCATGAATACAAATTAATAGACTAGTAGAGCAGGAGCCCAGGGGGTTAACCTAGCTGAAAAGTGTACCAATTTTCTCCTATATGGTATCAATGTATGTATATCTGGTATCATCAGAATGTAAGTCTGCCGGGTTTCTGGTGGTGGGTGTGGTATTCCACGCCCAAAATGCCATGCCCCCCAACTAGTCTAGATTAGCTCAAAAGTGTACCACATGAAAATCGCACAACAATGTACCATACATCTTCAGGTATTACAAAAACACTCTAACAGACATATCCAGTGGTGGGGTACCCCTGACAGAGCTATGTAATTGCCAGACATTTGTAGTGATGGAGTATCCCTGACACGGGAACAGTGCCTGCGAAGCTAGCCTAGTTGGGGGCGTGGCATTTTGGGGCGTGTCTGTTAGGGGTAACCCACCGCACAAACTGTGTGGTAGTGGTCATTCATGACTCCTGTGGTGGTACTGAACAACTCCAAAGCTGTTTTAGGTGGTACAAATTTCAGCTAATCTAGCCTAGCTTTGGTCTGGAAATTAGATAACTCTTGTCAGGGATACTCCATCACTACAAATGTCTGGCAATTACATAGCTCTGTCAAGGGTACTCCACCACTAGAAATGTCTGTCAGAGTGTTTTTGTAAAACCTGAAGATGTACGGTACACTGCAGTAAGATTTTCGTGTGGTACACTTTTGAGCTAATCTAGCCTAGTTGGGGATCATGGCATTTAGGGCGTGGAATACCACACCCACCACCAGAAACCCGACAGACTTACATTCTGATGATACCAGATATACATACATTGATACCATATAGGAGAAAATTGGTACACTTTTCAGCTAGGTTGACCCCCTGGGCTCCCGGTCTATAGGTTGATTTTAAACTGTATACTAGTACGCAACGAAAAGAGATTGCAATATACCAACCAGTGGGGTGATTTTATACTGTTAAA
The DNA here is from genome assembly GCF_932274485.2 of Patella vulgata. Taxonomy (NCBI): domain Eukaryota; kingdom Metazoa; phylum Mollusca; class Gastropoda; family Patellidae; genus Patella; species Patella vulgata. Next base: position 67,750,723 of record NC_065879.2, on the reverse strand, counting down.
CTAGTACTACGTGAATACAGATTGTTGCTAACAAGTTAATGTTCATGTTCAGATCTTCAGGACTTTTAAATCATTAAAATCCCTCAACCAATTGTCAGTGTATGGTATGCCATGGCTCAGATATACGCCAAATCAATTCTAGCATTTGCCACAGAACCAAATTTTTTCTCCTTGATCTGCCTACCCTCCTTCGGAGCCCCCAGCACGCCCCTGGCATTATCAGAGTTAAGCGGAGCCAATCCACAATTTGGAAAATAAATAAATTTTTAATAATTGAAACCCATGGTCAATTCAATTAGGTTTTTTAATGTACAGAATTACATAAAAAGTATATTATTATAGCATTTGCTAATATTTCCCGTTTTAAACACTGGTCCCTATTGGACAGTGACATCTGAAATGAAACACTACTACATAACTCAGATGTCGGGTTGGATGGTCGAATGGTTAGCACGTGCGCGCTGTATTATAAGGCCTGTCTTTGAGTCAACTGGCGTGGTTTCGAATCCCCGGTTGTACGTGACAAGGAGTAGGGTCGCCTGTCCAACCTCGTGGATTTTCCCCGGGTCCTTCGGGTTCCTCTCACTGCTAAAGACCCCTAAGCGCAAGCGAATTATTGAAATAAAATTAAACCATATGTTAGTCCCGAAATGACCTAGTTTGTGTCGAGTGGACGTTAAACCCCAGTTCTCTCTCTCTCTCTCTCTCTCTCTCTCTCAAAATTTAATAATTGCTCGATAGTATATATTTTGTAGCAACTATTTTCTGTCTACTTCTTTCTGTACGCTGCAAGTTTGTGTGTGTGGGGGGGGGGTGGGGTGGGGGGGGCATTGCCAGTTTGATACTGAGACTGCATGCAATTTGTCCAGCGGATAAAACGTACATGAGATTTCAATGCCCCAACAATGACACGTAGTGTGGCAACTATATGTTTTTCATCTTCATTCCCTGCAGCAAAGGACCATCCTTGCAAATAACTATTTAAGGTAATTAAGCGTAACTCAAGTGATCGAATAATAGTCTGGAACCAGGGACGGACTGTCCATATGGGCAATGGGCCGCTGGGCTGAATAGAAAATTGTTAATATCCAAAGGAATTTTAATGACCAATGCGCAGAAAGCAGGCGACGGGTTTCGAGACCAGTTTTAAGAGCCACCCCGCTACCGACTGGATCCACCTTAAACCCCGGTTTTTCGTTCCACCCGAACGATTATATGTTGTTCATTGCAAGGCCCCCTATTCAGCATGGCTGACAAGTAGGAAGGGGGGGGGTGCACGCCGGGATATTCGATGAAATTGCTCGGCAACACCGAGATCGAACACGAGACCTCCTGCTAAGCGAGCGAACGTCTTACTCACTAAGCCACACCAGCTCCCATTGAACTTGAATGTTTTGCAATCGACCCTATGTATACTACAAGTAACACGTTGTCAAATTAGTAATATATGAAAATATATTGGACTTGAAAGTTTTACACCGCGCCATGTGTTACCTTACCAAGTCGAAAATCAATGCTGTCTTCAAGTAAACGACGTATAATAAAATATTCCACGCTTTTTTCTCGCTACGTGGCGCTAATAACAATACGTGTGTATTACACGTTCAGTTAGTAGAAAGCCGGTACAGAAAACACAAGACTGAGATACAAATATTATGAACCGTTTCTTCAGGAACTGAAATATGAACTTTATTGGATAATAATTATATAATTGGTGTGGTTTTACAAATCGCGTGATTTTCTTTTGTGAGAATTTAATCAGAAAGGCGAATAAATTACATTTGAATCAACGCAAACTATCTGTTATCAACTGTGAATTAGTGAGGTTGTCTTTCAAAAGATAGTTTTGAAGACTTTGTTATGTAATTTTGCAAAAAATCTAAATTTTCTTTGAAATTATATGCTTATGTTTTTAAACTATTAAACAAAATGGCGACACTTTTTATTTTAACGTGCTTGATTTTCTTTGGAATGTCGTCTGCTAAAATAGGATTTGTGAAAGATTTAAATATGGATGCCGAGTTCCCGCCACAGATAATCAAATCAAATCGTCGTATTCCAGACGGCCACCTAAGACCATTAGGTAAGAAATGACGAGCTGAATGAATAGAAATGAACGCATCAATGAAATGGGTTTTAATGTCATAGTGTTATGCACCGACTGGGTTAATGAAGACGGTCATACGCCATACAATGTGGGAAATGTTGCTCAGAACTGTCAAGGGTACTTTTACGTGCTTTACAACGTGTACACGAGAGCTCGGTTTTACGTGCCATTCGAACTGTACTGGGCGCTACCCTAAAGCCCAGCTATCGTGTGGAGAGTTAAAAGCTTTCACATTAACGTTATGAAACATGTTGAATATTGTCCAATGGATGGTTATATACATAAGATACTGAAAAAACAAAAACAACTTGAGCAAAACGGATCGCAGTCAAATGGACATTTTATGATATCTTTGCTCATGCTAAATGGATTTGTTTCATTTTAGGATTTCAGGGATCGCCTGTAGGGCCCGTAGAAGATTATGAAGGTATACCCGATGCTAAAGAACTTTATTATGACTATGCTAGCACGTGGAAGCCAGTAGTATTTAGAGATTCTATAACAGAATCACCAATTTTCAACACATGGGAAAAGGATGACTATCTGAAAAAAACGTAAGTTCGACACTATATTGTTAAGGTAGATGGATTTGATATTCGACTGATTAAGTGGAATAAGTTAGGTTTAGTAGTTACTAAACAGTTAGGATGGGCTGGACTATTGGGATAGTTTGGATAGGCTTGGTATGTGTGATATTCAACTATTGGGGTGGTAAGGACTCAGTACTCGACTACTGAGATAGGGGCAGCTGGGTTTGGTTCGGTATTCCACTGTTGGTTGGAGCGTGTCGTCGTACTTTCTAGACTGCGGTGTGTAGGTTGGGTTTAGTACTAGATTGCTAGGCTGGGTGGGTTGGGATGAAAGGTGTTGAGTTCAGTGCTAGGGTGACGTCGGTTAGATTAGGGTTAGTAGTGCCAGACTGCTAGTATGCAGTTAGAAAGGGACGAGACGCGTTGGTTTCGGTACTAGATTGCCAGGATCGAGTGGGGTTGGTTAAGTTGGGCACCAAGCTGCTGGGATGGGATGGAACGCGTTGGTTTAGTGCTAGACTGCTAAGGTGGGATAGGTTAGTTTATGTTAAATACTACACTGGTTAGATTAGGATCACAAAATAAATATACAAATAGTATTCTGTACTGTCTCTGGCATTCGTCTCCTTAAAATGACCCGTTGGATGTTGAGACAACATTTAATACTACCACATTATATCTCATGCACAGAGAACATGTGCCACATCAAATTATGTAGTGGTCACTCACATTCAATGCAGCTTTTAATATTTGAATATTTTAAGCTATTATTCGAAGGATACTGAAATGGTAATTTATTTGATGTATTTTCAACTGGAGGCTATAAATATATATTTTCCTTTAGCTGTGTATAGGCTATAATTATGTAGTGGTCACTCACATTCAATGCAGCTTTTAATATTTGAATATTTTAAGCCATTATTCGAAGGATACTGAAATTGTAATTTATTTGATGTATTTTCAATTCGAGGCTATAAATATATATTTTCCTTTAGCTGTGTATAGGCTATAATTTGAATAGTAGTTCATTTTATTGACTTATTATTAGTAAATAAACAGTATAGTTTTAAATAACTAATGCTAAAACAGATTAGTTTGAATAGCCTTGAAAATCAGCCCGAATTTTAATATCTGTGTGAGAACCTCTTGATGGGGGTAGAACCTGTCCAGTGTCATTCAGTTTTGTTAGGTTAGTTTGTGTTGATTGTTTTTTCCCAATTTATACAGATATGGACATCTGAACATATCCGTTATAACGAGAAAAGGGGCAAAGAAAGATTATTTATATCGTGAAAGACAAACAATGAAGTTGAAGAAATTTTTAGCTGAATATATGTATGAAGATTGGTATTTAGCTGGAACTGTTCCACACGACATGATGCATGAATTACCGGTAAATATAAAATCAATATAATTATAATTAGATTACAATTTCGTTTCGTTTATAATTCTGATTTTTACACTAAATTATAATTTAGTTCAGGCAATCGTTTTCCAAATTGCTTTTTCGCAAAGACCACCCAAATCCATTCCCAGAACTCATTGGAACAAAAATGCCCTGTGTACAAATACAAAGAATTTGAATAGTCAAGACGTTCAGGTGATCTAAAAGCCGACAAAATACGCCAAAAATAAATTAAAAAATAAAACAAAACAAAACAATTAACGTCTGGTTTTAATGAGATTGTCCATTGTTGGTTGCTCTCTAAGTTTGAAAACTTAATAAGTTCAGCGGACTAGGTTATCGTAACTATTATGGCATCCTATTCAACACCGATAAATGCCACCATGGATATGTCACGGACATTTGGGGCTCCTCGTGAAAACCCAAATGAATGTATCATGGACCAATATGGTTTTCAAATTAAGTCCCAATGAAAAACACTCTGATGGGACACATAGTTATTTCACAGGTCAATGATGATAAAATGAATCACACATTATTATTTAATACATATTTCATTCATCCATTCCGTTATTCCATTCTTTTATTTCAGTTACCGAAATGTGTGCAGTGTGGTACTATAGCTAACTATTTACAGGAAGCCGAATTATGGATGTCCAGTGGGGGAACCTCGTCCATGTTACATAGTCATGAAGATCACAACTTGCATTGTGTTCTGTTTGGCAGAAGAGATTTTATACTGATTGAAAATAAATATAAATCAGCTTTCGCTTTTAAGGAGGAAGTAAGATAACCCCTATTCATTAATGAAGCAGGCTGTATTCGAATCATTATTTTGACACTTTGGGTACAAATGTGACTGGCCATTACCCTAAGTTTAGAACGCTGCAATGCACTGAGATAGAAACCATCTTCATGTTGTCAAGAGTGACAAGATACTCATATTTTTGTCACCCAGTTTAGTGTTCACAGATAAAAACTGCGCTGACAATCAGCTGTAAATGTTTGAACTCTCCTTGGATAGAACACTTCGGTAGATTCTTCAATTCTTTAACACACATAAACATACAGCGTATGACAAGCCAGCTACTGCACATAGTAGTTGAATCCTATCTTGCGACTTCATGACCAGTGTACAAATTCATTACATTCAAGGAGAAGTAAACAATAGGGCCAAAGAGGTTACTGCAATATAACGTGAATCTAAATTCATAACAGATTAAACATTATAATAAATGAATAAAATCCATATATTCCCCGTCCAGACTAATTGGCCACTTAATCTTAAAGTTGGTAATTTAAGAAACGGTAAAACAACATCGAATGGCGGGTATTCACATTCTATCAGTAAAATGGAGAAAGATGTGAATGAAGCAAGAATAGGCTTGAAGATGTTCTTGATTATTATATTATTGCATTTTATTTTAATTTCAGTACCCGAATTCAGTAGCTGGTCACTCGCCGTTGGATATGGAAATGATAAACGCCTTAAAATACACTAAGATCGCTGACATACCGTGGACATGGAGTACATTACATCAGGGCGATTGTATATTTATACCTGCAGGTTCGTCAAGTTTCCTGGAAATGGGTGGGGTTGGCGGGTGTTGGGTGCGGGCGAGTGCTCTGAATGCACAGCTGATCAGCAGATCTATACAAAGTCATTAGTTCGTTCACTAGCTTGAACGTAGCAATGGGTAGTTTTGCATGCCTAACCTCGCGGAATTTTTTCCGGGACCTTCAGTTTCTGCTCATGTAAGCGTGTTATTGAAATACGTATATATAGACCAAATGAGAACTCCAAATTAAACAGCTCAAATTATTGCAGACATGCCTCAACACTAACTTAACTGTCTGTTATCTCTGATTCGTCGGCCGCCAAGGTGTTCAGTTTCCTGAATTTCACCTGAGTACGTGATTTCTAGGAAAGGTTTCATTACTTATCGATATTTTTCTAACGTCTAGACGTAGCTACAGTTTGCGCCGCCCGGTCCTTTCATTCCGATGTAAACAGGCGCAATAGCATTGTACATAATTTATGCCGTGACAGGGTTCCCGCGGTCCTTGAAAATCCTTGAATATCCTTAAATTTAAAATTTCATTTTCAAGGTCTTGAATATCCTTGAATTTCGCGGAAATAGGAAAATATCCTTGAATTTCAGTTGAGATCCTTAATTTTGTTTCAAATGTCTTCAATTCCTTTTAAATAGGAGATTATAACGATAGTTGGTAATGTTTTGGTTATTTTTAAGATGAAAAAGTGTAACTTTAGGCTAGAAAATGTCCTTGAAAATCCTTGAATTTGACGTATATTTATCCTTGAATATCCTTGAAAAAATGTTTGACGAAGCCGCGGGAACCCTGCGTGATCAGGTTTGCAGCATCACCTACTCGGAAGAACCTAAAGCGAAAATATAGTATTTAAACTTTAAAGACATAATTTATCAGAATGATCAAGACATGTGCCGTCCCCGTGTACACATTCGAGTTTAATCTGGGTAGTGACCACCAACTCAAGTTCGATTGTAGTTTGTTCTCCGAAAATAGTTACCATCAGCTCAAGGGAAATAACTCATTGGACCATTTGTGTGATGTTTTTCAGGCTATCTTCATCAAGTACGGTCATACGGGAGAAGCATATCCGTAACAATACTTATAACACCCACGCCAGAATTCGATGATGCTGGCTGTAAAAAAAAACAATTTACCAAAATTAAAACTCTTTCTGATGCCGCTTTTATGTGGACTTTTGAAGAAGGAAAACGGGTAAGGCGTAGAAATAGAAATACACAATCCCACTGAGAAGTGTCCACATTATTTTCTCCACATTAAAAGTTATTGTCCTTGCTAAGAATGTTGTTGAAACGATGGAAGTACAATGATTATTGTTTTCTGAATTTGACAAAATCTGCAGTGGACAATTTACGTTGAATTTCACACAAATTGTAGTCCGAATATTTATAACTCTCTCTCTCTCTCTCTCTCTCTCTCTCTCTCTCTCTTCACCCCCTTTAATTCTCCCCTTTTGTGTGGCCATTTGTGTTTATTTTTGGTCTAGAATGGAATAAAAAGGGTTTAAATTAACATTTCCTGCCAGGTTTTAGTTACATATTCATGGTTTAGAAGCGGAAGGATAGCAGAGTTACGATGTTATGTACGGCGATTAGTCAGATATTTTCAGCATGCTACTTAAGTTTGTGTATTTCGAAATTTCTTCGGTCATCCGCATACAAAATCTGTAGCAAAGACATTACCATTTTTGTTGCTTTGTCTGTACAGTAGTGAAACCTGTTCAACACAACGGACATTTCGCGAAAACTGGGAGCCTCACGAAGAGATCAGAAATAACATCGAAGTGCAGGGGAAATAATAATAGTGGTCGGCGACAAGACCGAACACAAATTGGCAACCTATTCGGCTAGCGAGCTATTCGACCGATCCAGCTGGCAACCTATTCAGAATTAAGACAACAGCCGCCCAAACTCATCTATTATTACCAACCAATAAAATCCAACGTTACGTCTAACAAATGAAAGTAGAATAATATATTATTTTTTATCCATTCCTTTAGCTCAGAATAGAGGTGTAATTTCGCATTATCGTACAAAATTCTAGACATCCAACTAAATATATTCCGAAAGGTAATTAAATAGGCTTTCCAAATATTATCAGTAAAAGTTGGCACAGTCATATTAAAGGGGTGCACTCTCTTCCTAAACATGACCAATTTTTTTAAAAATTTTAAAGGGAAAAACTGTAAATAACCCGTGTCAAAATTCGGACCATCGTACAAAATTCTGATGACCCAACTAAATATATTCTAAAAGGTAATTGAATAAGCTTTCTAAATGTCATTAGTAAAAGTTGGCACAATCATATTAAAGGGGCGCGCTCTCAACCTGAACATAGCCAATTTTTCAATTTTTTAAAGTGAAAGAACGGTAATATTCCGAGTCAAAATTCGGACCATCGTACAAAATTCTGAGCAACCAGCTATATATATTCTGAAAGGTAATTGAATAAGCTTTCCAAATATTATTAGTAAAAGATTTTTTTCGAAGTCCAAATTCGAACCATCGTACAAAATTCTTAGCAACCAGCTATATATATTCTGAAAGGGAATTGAATAAGCTTTCCAAATATTATTAGGAAAAGTTGGCACAATCATATTAAAGGGGTGCGCTCTCAACCTGAACATAGCCAATTTTTCAATATTTTAATGTGAAAGAACGGTAATATTCCGAGTCGAAATTCGGACCATCGTACAAAATTCTGAGAAACCAGCTATATATATTCTGAAAGGTAATTGGATAAGCTTTTCAAATATTATTAGTAAAAGTTGGCACAATCATATTAAAGGGGCGCGCTCTCAACCTGAACATAGCCAATTTTTCAATATTTTAAAGTGAAAGAACGGTAATATTCCGAGTCGAAATTCGGACCATCGTACAAAATTCTGAGCTTCCAGCTATATATATTCTGAAAGGTAATTGGATAAGCTTTCCAAATATTATTAGTAAAAGTTGGCACAATCATATTAAAGGGGCGCGCTCTCAACCTGAACATAGTCAATTTTTCAATACATGTATTTTAAAGTGAAAGAACGGTAATATTCCGAGTCAAAATTCGGACCATCGTACATAATTCTGAGCAACCAGCTATATATATTCTGAAAGGTAATTGAATAAGCTTTCCATATATTATTAGAAAAAGTTGGCACAATCATATTAAAGGGGTGCGCTCTCAACCTGAACATAGACAATTTTTCAATATTTTAATGTGAAAGAACGGTAATATTCCGAGTCGAAATTCGGACCATCGTACAAAATTCTGAGCATCCAGCTATATATATTCTGAAAGGTAATTCTATATGTAAAGATAGTCCGGTATTTTTTCGAAGTCCAAATTCGGACTATCGTTCAAAATTCTAAGCATCCAGCTATATATATTCTGAAAGGTAATTGGATAAGCTTTCCAAATATTATTAGTAATTTTTCAATATTCTATATGTAAAGATAGACCGGTATTTTTTTCGAAGTCCAAATTCGAACCATCGTACAAAATTCTGAGCAACCAGCTTATCCAATTTTATTTCAGAATATATATAGCTGGATGCTCAGAATTTTGTACGATGGTCCGGATTTGGACTTCGAAAAAAATACCGGTCTATCTTTACATATAGAATATTGAAAAATTGGCTATGTTAAGGTTGAGAGCGCGCCCCTTTAATATGATTGTGCCAACTTTTACTAATAATATTTGGAAAGCTTATCCAATTACCTTTCAGAATATATATAGCTGGATGCTTAGAATTTTGAACGATAGTCCGAATTTGGACTTCGAAAAAAATACCGGACTATCTTTACATATAGAATTACCTTTCAGAATATATATAGCTGGATGCTCAGAATTTTGTACGATGGTCCGAATTTCGACTCGGAATATTACCGTTCTTTCACATTAAAATATTGAAAAATTGGCTATGTTCAGGTTGAGAGCGCACCCCTTTAATATGATTGTGCCAACTTTTTCTAATAATATATGGAAAGCTTATTCAATTACCTTTCAGAATATATATGGCTGGTTGCTCAGAATTATGTACGATGGTCCGAATTTTGACTCGGAATATTACCGTTCTTTCACTTTAAAATACATGTATTGAAAAATTGACTATGTTCAGGTTGAGAGCGCGCCCCTTTAATATGATTGTGCCAACTTTTACTAATAATATTTGGAAAGCTTATCCAATTACCTTTCAGAATATATATAGCTGGAAGCTCAGAATTTTGTACGATGGTCCGAATTTCGACTCGGAATATTACCGTTCTTTCACTTTAAAATATTGAAAAATTGGCTATGTTCAGGTTGAGAGCGCGCCCCTTTAATATGATTGTGCCAACTTTTACTAATAATATTTGAAAAGCTTATCCAATTACCTTTCAGAATATATATAGCTGGTTTCTCGGAATTTTGTACGATGGTTCGAATTTGGACTTCGAAAAAAATACCGGTCTATCTTTACATATAGAATATTGAAAAATTGGCTATGTTCAGGTTGAGAGCGCGCCCCTTTAATATGATTGTGCCAACTTTTACTAATAATATTTGGAAAGCTTATTCAATTACCTTTCAGAATATATATAGCTGGTTGCTCAGAATTTTGTACGATGGTCCGAATTTTGACTCGGAATATTACCGTTCTTTCAATTTAAAATATTGAAAAATTGGCTATGTTCAGGTTGAGAGCGCGCCCCTTTAATATGATTGTGCCAACTTTTCCTAATAATATTTGGAAAGCTTATTCAATTACCTTTCAGAATATATATAGCTGGTTGCTAAGAATTTTGTACGATGGTTAAATTTGGACTTCGAAAAAATGCCGGTCTATCTTTACATATAGAATATTGAAAAATTGGCTATGTTCAGGTTGAGAGCGCGCCCCTTTAATATGATTGTGCCAACTTTTACTAATAATATTTGGAAAGCTTATTCAATTACCTTTCAGAATATATATAGCTGGTTGCTCAGAATTTTGTACGATGGTCCGAATTTTGACTCGGAATATTACCGTTCTTTCACTTTAAAAAATTGAAAAATTGGCTATGTTCAGGTTGAGAGCGCGCCCCTTTAATATGATTGTGCCAACTTTTACTAATGACATTTAGAAAGCTTATTCAATTACCTTTTAGAATATATTTAGTTGGGTCATCAGAATTTTGTACGATGGTCCGAATTTTGACACGGGTTATTTACAGTTTTTCCCTTTAAAATTTTTAAAAAAATTGGTCATGTTTAGTAAGAGAGTGCACCCCTTTAATATGATTGTGCCAACTTTTACTAATAATATTTGGAAAGCTTATTCAATTACCTTTCAGAATATATATAGCTGGTTGCTCAGAATTTTGTACGATGGTCCAAATTTTGACTCGGAATATTACCTTTCTTTCACATTAAAATATTGAAAAATTGGCTATGTTCAGGTTGAGAGCGCGCCCCTTTAATATGATTGTATTGAAAGCTTATTCAATTACCTTTCAGAATATATATAGCTGGTTGCTCAGAATTTTGTACGATGGTCCGAATTTTGACTCGGAATATTACCTTTCTTTCACTTTAAAAAATTGAAAAATTGGCTATGTTCAGGTTGAGAGCGCGCCCCTTTAATATGATTGTGCCAACTTTTACTAATAATATTTGAAAACTTATCCAATTGCCTTTCAGAATATATATAGCTGGATGCTCAAAATTTTGTACGATGGTTCGAATTTGGACTCGGAATATTACCGTTCTTTCACTTTAAAATATTAAAAAATTGGTGACGTTTAGGATGAGAGCGCACCCCTTTAAGATGATTGTGCCAACTTTTACTAATAATATTTAGAAAGCTTATTCACTTACCTTTCAGAATATATATAGCCGGTTGCTCGGAATTTTGTACGATGGTCCGAATTTGGACTTCGAAAAAAATACCGGTCTATTTTTACATATAGAAAATTGGCGACGTTTAGGATGAGAGCGCACCCCTTTAATATGATTGTGCCAACTTTTACTAATGACATTTAGAAAGTTTATTCAATTACCTTTTAGAATATATTTAGTTGGATCATCAGAATTTTGTACGATGGTCCGAATTTTGACACGGGTTATTAACAGTTTTTCCCTTTAAAATTTTTAAAAAAATTAGTCATGTTTAGGAAGAGAGTGCACCCCTTTAATATGACTGTGCCAACTTTTACTGATAATATTTGGAAAGCCTATTTAATTACCTTTCGGAATATATTTGGTTGGATGTCTAGAATTTTGTACGATAATGCGAAATTACACCTCTATTCTGAGCTAAAGGAATGGATAAAAAATAATATATTATTCTACTTTCATTTGATAGACGTAACGTTGGATTTTATTGGTTGGTAAAAATAGATGAGTTTAGGCGATTGTTGTCTTAATTCTGAATAGGTTGCCAACGAACAGGTTGCCAGCTGGATCGGTCGAATAGCTCGCTAGCCGAATAGGGTTGCCAATTTGTGTTCGGTGCCTCATAATGCAGTTATGTGGTTCTTAACTACACTCGCTTATATATAGGCTAAAAACAATGACCGCTGATGAGAACATAGCTCTTAGTGTTGCAATATTTTGAAAGTACATGGGTTATTTTATTTCCAGGTATTAACCAATTGGAAAATAAATGCTGAAAGTTTAAGATATATATTATTAGCACAGATACGTTCAGAAGATATAATGCCTTTAGAACAGTTTACCATGTTCTATACCGAAGCTATGGTGGTAGTAAGTATTGTTAAATAGGAAATAAAATGAAATCAAATGGGGTTTAACGTCCTGCTGTACGAACTCCGACTGGATTAACAATGACGGGCATACGACATACAGTGTGGTAGGAGGGAAACTGTGCCCGAACAACGGCACTGCCGCCTACTCTTATTTCGAATTCCAACGGAATCTCGAGTTTTTGTCACCTCCGAACGACTTTACGTTGTCCCTTGTCAGTGAGACAGGACGGAGGGTCTGGCAAGGGGAGACCGCACCGGGATTGAAGAAGGAGCGTCCTGGTTAGCGAGCCAACGTTTAACTCACCGAGTCACGGCGGCTCCCTGTTAAATTAGAAAAAAAACACATCACTAGTTTACCATTTTCTGCAAACAGGCTATGGTGGTAGTAATTATTGTTAAACTCATCACTAGTTTACCATGTTCAGTGACATTGTTTGTTATTGCAAATGCAAAAGGCGTTCGCTTTTAACAAACCACAGGGTGTATGAACTTCTCGAATAGATAGATATTATAGATCACATGATCAGGCCATATCTAATACCAATAGTGGTTACATTGATCAATCATATCGTTAGTTATAGCCATCTAATGTTCATATTTTTTTTTTATTTCGTGCCATTATCTTTAAGTGCCTGTTATCATAATCTATCAACGTCTTAATGGTATCTAATTTCCATTCATGGGCATCGAGGACAAGATGGTATTTAACCTAGAACGAACAATCGCCAGTCCATACTTTTGTTGAATTTAAAAAAAGACCGGGCTTTTGGCCTTTGTTGATTGCGTCTTTAAAGAAAACGTTAGGTACCAGACGTCAAACCAGAATGCCCAATTATCTGAATATGACTTCTGCTGTTTATAATCAACGGTGAATGACCTTTGTTTTTTAAAATCTAATTTTAGAGTGAGGAAGACGTTTTACCAGCGGCTACTGTTTTCGCCATGCTTTTTGATGTGGGCAAACGGGAGGCCACCAGAAGGGAGATAACCGAATTATCAACTGAAAAATTAAATCGAGTGGCAGCAGTATTTAATAAACCTTATGAAAAGAGTCCAAGAAAGAAACGAGATCATTTACACGCACATGAAGAATTATAAAAGGAAATGATGTGACCTTCGAATAACCCCAAAACAACCATTCACATCTTATCTTTAGAAATAATAGTCTTTCGGACAGGGCCGTCTTAACAGCATTTATCGGCCCCGGGTAAACCAGAGCATTGGGGCCCCCATCTACGCAACCGCTCAAGAATAAAAATGAAAACACTAAATAAAATTAAATATATATATTTATTGTATTGGTTCTTACAACAAAATCGGTGTTGAAACACCAGTCATTACATACAGAGAATAGCATGGGGGCTTTAATCATGTGTGTGTCATTGCGTTAAGACGTTCCTGCTTTAGGGAGCATTGGTTATTGACCAGGGCCCGGGAGTTAACACGGAGTTAACGGATCGTTAACTTTAAAGCGAAAATTTTATATTTTCTAAGAAAGTCAAAACATAATTATTTCTATATCACTACAATACAACCATAGGAATTTTTCTAGCACGTAAAAACCATTCACCTAAAATTGGAAATAATTTCTACTCGCCGATGGTATTTGGAATTTGTATCATTTCTTTTCACTTGATAACTAAGTCTACACAATGAAAGAGAGACGGTTGACTCGATGGTCAAATTCCGTGGTTTAATAAAATGATAAGCATAATAGTGCATGGTTAATAAAGTTCAAACCTGCACAGGTGATAATAACACCGTAAAAGTCAACGTTGGATTAAATAGAAAACGATATATGTGCCAATTTCTCAACTGACACAAGTGAAGTATAGGATTTAGGATTATTCTTTAACAAGGAAGGACTGTGTGTATAGATGAAATATATTTTAAGGCTTTATTTTAGCATATTTTAAACATATGACTTTAAAAAATACAATTCTCGCTTTAACAGGTCGTTAACTTGCTGTTATATTTAACAAACTTGTTGAGATCCGTTATCGGTTTACCGATGGCATTGTTCGACTGTCATTCGAAGTATACCCTTAGAAAAACTCCTATAGAATGCCAGTGTAGAATATTCTAGGGAGTTCGGTGGTGGTGGGGGGGGGGCGAAATCCCATTTTCTATAGGATGAAATTCTACAGTATTCTACAGAATTTTGGGGACCTGTAGCAAATAACAGCCACAAATATGCTGTAGGTCCTGTAGGGCAAATCTTATAATTTTTCCTACAGATTTATGGTAAAATTTCTATAGGAAAGTACTATATTTTTTCAATAGTGTTTTCTATAGGAAATTCTACAGTTATCTTTTTGTTTTTAATCAATTTTAGTGAACCGACTGCACATTAAATCCCGATCAGTTTGTTCAATTTCTATAAAGTTGTTAAACATGTACATTGAATTTAAAAATTTAAACTTTAGCCATTGACCAAATTGTCTTCTTTTCGATTAACTTTAATCAATCTGTTAGCCAACCGATAATGAAATTAACTTTCCGGCAAGAGAAATTTAACGGACAGTAAACAAACGACACATAAGCAAAATAACAATCTGATTAAAATACAAAACTATATTTCGTTTCGTTTTTTATAAAGACAAGTAAAACGAAATTTTGAACTATAAAAAAACGAAACGAAATAGGATCTGTGTTTTAATCAGATTGGCAAAATAACGGGTCGTTAAAATAACATAGTTTAGAACAACCGGTCCTAGTTCTGTAGGCGCCAATGGCAGATTAAACATTCGCCTAACAGTCTAAACCTAGCCACCCACCCCCACCCCCGCCCATATTTTATATATAGAAGAACTAATCTTTATGAGAAAAAATACCCCGTTCTGATAAACTGTATACTTTCCTTATATAGACACTTTTTTGTTGTACAATAAAAACAATAATAATATAAAAGTATATCGTTTTTATACGCCCACATTTTCATGTGGACGTATATTGTCGTCACCCTGTCCATCCATCCGTCCGTCCGTCCACAATTGTTTGTGAACAATCTACAGGTCACAATTTTTATCCGATTTCAATGAAACTTGAAATATAGGTTTATCACCCTAGGATCTTGGTTCCTTTCGATATTGGCATGTATCAGACTGTAACTTCATGGATTATGGCCCCTGATTGTACGAAAAATCACGTTTTTAGCTTGTGAACACTGTAGAGGTCACAATTTTTATCCGATTTAGTTTAAACTTGAAATGTATGATTATTACCCAAAGATCTCGGTTCCTTTCGATATTCGCGCATATCGGAACGTAACTTCCTGAATTATGGGCCCTGATTATATATACGAAAAATCACGTTTTTAGCTTGTGGACCCTATAGACCCTATAATTTTTATCCGATTTAAAAAAAAGTATTATTATATCACCGTTAAAACCTAAGGACGGCTGAGTTCGAATTTCGTGAAAATCGGCCCAAAACTGACAGACAAAATGGCCGCCGTTCGTTCTGAAATAGCGTAAAAATATGGTATATCAAGGTTGTGGACCCTATAGAGGTCATAATTTTTATCCGATTTTGTTGAAACTTGAAATGTATGATTATAACCCAAAGATCTCGGTTCCTGTCGATATTCGCGCATATCGGAACGTAACTTCCTGAATTATGGCCCCTGATTGTACGAAAAATCGCGTTTTTCGCTTGTGGACCCTATAGAGGTCACAATTTTTATCCGATTTAAAAAAACGTATTATTATATCACCGTTAAACCCTAAGGATGGCTGAGTTCGAATTTCGTGAAAATCGGCCCAAAACTGAAAGACAAAATGGCCGCCGTTCGTTCTCAAATAGCGTAAAAATATGGTATATCAAAGTTGTGGACCCTATAGAGGTCATAATTTTTATCCGATTTTGTTGAAACTTGAAATATAAGTTTATAACCCAAAGATCTTGGTTCTTTTAGATATTCGCGCATATCGGACCGTAACTTCCTGAATTATGGCCCCTGATTGTACGATAAATTGCGTTTTTAGCTTGTGGACCCTATAGAGGTCATAATTTTTATCCGATTTAAAAAACCTTATTATTATATCACCGTTACACCCTAAGGACGGCTGGGTTCGAATTTCGTGAAAATCGGCCCAAAACTGACAGACAAAATGGCCGCCGTTCGTTCTCAAATAGCGTCAAAATATGGTATATCAAGGTTGTGGACCCTATAGAGGTCACAATATTTATCCGATTTTGTTGAAACTTGAAAAGTAAGTTTATAACACAAAGATCTCGGTTCCTTTCGATATTCGCGCATATCGTAAGGTAACTTCCTGAATTATGGCCCCTGGTTGTACGAAAAATTGCGTTTTTAGCTTGAGGACCCTATAGAGGTCATAATTTTTATCCGATTTTAAGAAAAACGTATTATTATATCACTGTTACACCTTAAGGACGGCTGAGTTCGAATTTCGTGACAGACATAATGGCCACACCTCGCTCTCAAATAGCGTTAAAATATGGTATATCAAGGTTGTGGACCCTATAGAGGTCACAATTTTTATCCGATTTTGTTGAAACTTGAAATGTAAGTTTATAACCAAAAGATCTCGGTTCTTTTCGATATTCGCGCATATCGGACTGTAACTTCCTGAATTATGGCCCCTGGTTGTACGAAAAATCACTTTATTTTTAGCTTGTTCTCTATCCATCTCTCGAAAATGTGGCTGTAGCCTGCCTGGCAGCCCCTGGTTGTTTTGTTAATGAAGACATAAATAAAATATAGCTGACGCGGATATAATGGTATATTTTTTTTCGACTTATCCATTGTAAATGAAATGAACTGACATGAGGTTTAAAGGATCTAAGTCGTTAATATTTGGGATCTAGAAATTGACACAAATGGGTCGCAAGGCATATAATAATGTAATATGAATGTATATAAACTGATTTACATTCAATCTTTTCCATTTTTACTCTAATTTCAAATCAGTTATGTTCGGCGAAATACGCCAGAAGTCTCAATCGAATGGCAATCTCTAGCGTCTGGTTATTCCAGACTACATCGATAGTATTATTGTGCATGCTCTCCAGATAAGAATATGCTGTCACCGTTTGATATAACTTGTGGAATATGTCTAGCCTCGTTCTTCGAGTCCCTTGTTACAAATGGCGCTGAAATGCAATCGCGTACCAATGGTAAAATGATTATTTTGTCTTAAATATTGGATATCCAATCATTTCCCGGTAAGATCATAACATCAATGTTCATTTAAATAGACAAATAATTCGTGTTTTCAATGTCGAAGATTTTGGATGGTATTCAACTGGCTCTGGGCCCTTATTCACGAAAACTTAAACTAAGATACAATCGAAATTTTAAGAAATACTGCAATTCGATTGGCTGACCAGTAAAATCAATTTGCATATATCCAATTTGCATATTGGTCAGCCAATCGAATTGCAGTATTTCTTAAAATTTCGATTGTATCTTAGTTTAAGTTTTCGTGAATAAGCCTACGTCATTCGGCCCCTATAAGAGAGAGAGAGAGAGCGGGCCTAGAAAAATTTTAGACATCATGTAGATTCTTTAGTCTTAGACACCGCCTGGGTTCCTTAATAACAGTAGCTAGTCCAGTGTCAAACAAACTAACCCCTTGACAATCGAGGCTTACAAAGATATGTGGCCGGGGTCTTTCTACACGTTTCAAATGAACAAAGAAACACATATCCTACAAGACAAATAAAAAGAAATAAAATGCAATGAAGTGGGGTTTAACGTCCCACTGTTCTGCTCCGACTGGGCTAATGAGAGAGAGAAATGGGGTTTAACGTCCACTCGAAACAAACTAGGTCATTTCGGGACTAACATATCGTTCAATTTTAATAATTCGCTTCTGCGTAGGGGGTCTTTAGCAGTGGGGGGATACTGGAGGACCTGGAGAAAACCCACGAGGCTGGACAGGCGAACCTACTCCTTGTCACGTACAACCGGGGAATCGAAACATCGCCAGTTTACTCAATGACAGGTATTACGATACAGCGCGCGCTAATCATTCAGCCATCAAATCTCCCGTCTGGGCTAATGAAGAGGGCACACACACAGACGTTGGGTGGCTTTCTCTACATGTATAGCAAATTCCAACTGCCAAGGGATCTTTTAACCGGGACCTCGGGTTTACGTCCAATCCGAACGAGTATATGTTGTCCCTTGTTAGGCCTTCCGGCCTGCACCACTGACAAATGGAACCACGGCGGAAAATCCCGATGGACATTCTCGGCCAACGCATGGATCAAACACGGGACCTCTAGGTTAGCGAGCCAACGTCTTACTCACTGAGCCACTGCGGAAGTAATTAGTGATAGTAAACGACTGTCCACGTATTACGTTTCACCGAACATATTAGAAATTACAATAAATGTTTTTTGTGCTTTTAGACCCAGTTTCATCTACTTTAAGGTCCCAAAGAATAGACTGTGTGTAATGCTGTTTATGTTATAATATACTCTTCAAAAAAAGTAGGGGATATTCAGAAACAATACAAAACTGCGGCAATGCACTGTTGTTTTTATTAGAGGTAACCAGTGTATGTTAATAACAGGCCAATTGCCTACACATGAACTCAAACAGTTCACATGGACGGCCCCATTTCACTCGCAAAGAGATACACTGTCAAAGATGAAAATGGACGTTTTTGATTTTTGTCTTAATAATGGGTAATTCCTCCACCAATCCTCAGACATTCAGCAATTCGTCGTAGCATGCTCCTAATCAACCGTCCAATCACGATTTGGGGCAATCTGACCCACTCCTCTTGCAGTGCCACGGCCAATTCTTGCAGTGTTGTCGGTTGACGTTGACGTCGACGAAGACGTCTTCCGATCAAATTAAACGTAACACACTAAAGCAAAGATACGCTAAATCTTATGCAAGAACCGATAGGAAAGCAAACATGGATAGGATAAACCAGCAAGCGGTAGTTTTCATCAACCCTTTTATGAAGTGTCAAATTTGACAATGAACCCCTCCCACGTGCATGACGCTATTGCGTGTCGCACATGCAGCTCAGTGGTTCTGTTGGGGCGATAAGTTCTTCATCTGTAAACATACTCTCAAAGCATGTCAAGTGTCCATGACTATTTATCATATCACACCCGGCATAGGTATTTGCATTTCAATATTCCCTACTTTTTTTGAAGAGTATATATTGTATTAACTGTGCATTAGCCAATGTAATGAATTGTAATGCTATACAATCACAGAGTTATCTAATGTGTCGCTGTCCTCTAAAATCGATTTAGAGATTAGAAATCGAAACGCCTATGCTTGTACGGAAAAGGATAGATGAATTAGTTTGAAACAAAGTAATGAACCAAAAGAAAGTTATCTGCTGATTCAAGATCATCTGATTTACCACATATAACAACCTCATCGAGACGCTGAAACAACAACAACTGCAGAAGTTCCAATTTTTAATGGAACTTCTGCAGTTGTTGTTGTTTCGGCGTCTTTTGGGCCATTACTTAAAGATACATTATATAAGAGCTAATTCTAAGTATTGGAGGTATTATTGATTAATTAGACACACAATCCCATAATCTACTCTAGTTTTACCGTGATATTTAATTAAACGCCATTTAATACAATGATGTAAAAGTGGACTATCGGGGGTCAATTATCGTGCAATGATACTTGACAATCGAGAATATATTGCCAAAGCTGTAAACACTCATAATTTCACTCAGAATAAAGTCATTTGACTGAAATGTTCAATATAATCATATTTCCTTATCTATTTTTGACATAGTATAGCAAGAACGGCCAGCTCTTTATCTAAATCTTACAATTATAATGCATGTTTAAAGAAAGCGACAAATCCTACATGGTTTGATGTACAGCCAGGACACCATCTTCTGATCATACAACTGGTTGTGGTCCATCACATCTTGAATTAACTCGCATTTCTTCTTGCAATGCGATCTTTAAAAGATATCTCCTTTTAATCATTAGGGATGTGTCAATGTAGACCGGAAGCTCAGCGCGGGGGGGGGGGGTGTCCATCAAATGGGCACAAAACCAGACCCAACTTTTCTATAGTAAAATTGTGCGTAGAATACGATGCCGAGTGGTAATCAGTCCGCCGTTGGGGCGTTTTCGAGATATTCGGGGTCAAAGGTCAAATGAGTTCATTTCCACTGAAAGTGAATGCGCAGTCATTCTTGTATTATAAAAAGAAGCTGATAATGATCGAAAGTAATCACACTTTCAGTAAAAATGTAAACTTGCTAAATTCACCTTTAGTCTTAGTGACCCTGGAGGTCAAAAGGGGAAATTTACCGTTTTTGCAGTAGGAAGACTTAAAGCAATAAAATGTCAACATAAAATATAAAAACTAAAGCGAAACCTGTTCTAATTAATAATAGGAACATTTAAAATTTATCTTTAGGGGGTCTTAGCACCAAACTATTACTTTGGAACGTCGAAAATGATCTTGCATAACAGAACCAACACACTTTAAAACAAGTTTCAAAAATACGTAACAACTGTCAAATCGAAATCTCTCCGATCTTTTTTTCACAACCATTGTTATACATAATGATACTAGTTATCTGAAAAACATTTGAATAGTTTCAGTGTTGGACTCCAGCCTGCAGGCCGCGTCGATTTCCGAGAATCGCAGTCTAGGAAAACCGACGTTAATCTGTGACGGGAAAACACGAATCTGACGACGAGATTAAAAGTTTGCAAATTTTTTTATGAGTTTTTATGAATTTCGCCGGAACATGGACGCAGATAAAACCGACGAATGCATTGTACATAGTAGTTCACAAGATATATATGTCGTATTGGTAAATGTTAGCGGGGAAAATTTTGGAAGGCTTTGTGACGCGGCCTGAAGGAGGAGGCCAGCCATGAAACTATTCAATTGTTTTTTTTTTTCAGACAACTAGTATCATTATGTATAACATTCATTGTAAAACTAATTCGGAGAGATTTTGATTTAACAGTTTTTAAATATTTTTGATACAGGTTCCGAAACGCTGTGGTTCTGTTATGCAAGATCATTTTCGACGTTCCAAAGTAAAAGTTCGGTGCTAAGACCACCTAAAGATAAATTTTAAATGTTCCTTTTATTAATTAGAACAGGTTTCGCTATAGTTTTTATATTTTACGCTGACATTTATTACTTTAAATCTTCCTAGTGCTAAAACGAAAAATGTGACCTTTTGACCCCTGGGGTCACAGAACAAAGGTGAATTTAGCAAGTTTACATTTTTATTGAAAGTGTGATTACTTTCGGTCATTTTCAGCTTATTTCCATGATACAAGAATGACCGCGCATTCACTTTCAGTGCAAATGAACCCATTTGACCTTTGACCCCGAATATCTCGAAAACGCCCCTACGGCGGACTGATTACCACTCGGCATCGTATTCTACGCAAAATTTTACTCTAGAAAAGTTGGGTCTGGTTTTGTGCCCATTTGATGGACACCCCCCCCCCCCCGCGCTGAGCCTCCAGACTAATGGTCTATCTTTGTTCTAAATTTACGTTTTCCAAAAAAATGAATTAATTCTATATAATCCACAAAGGCAACATGCCAACAATATAAGAATAAAAGCGGCGTTCTATACTATTCAAAAAAAGTAGGGGATATTTGATTTTGGGGGCATAATACTAAAATATGCAAATGACTACGAAAAAAGTCACTATAGAACCTAACAGAAGAAACATTTCCAGTTACATGTGACGCCCAAACGCACCAATAGCTACCGCATGGAATGCAGGTGATGCTTGGGATCATCATGGGGGTCCAACCCAAGATTTGCACGACTCTGACTTTGAATTTTACAGTCATTGTGGCATTGAATTCCAGGGTGGAAACATCAGTTTAATTGTTTTAATGACCAGAAAACAAATTTTGATATGCGTCGGCTTACCCAAAATGAAAGGTTACGTGCCCTTGGCATGCTACAGATCGGCACAACACAGGCGGTTGTGGCGCGGACGATGAATGTTTCTCAGTCTGTCATAAGCAGGCTATGGTCCAGATACCGTGATACACAATCTGTACAGGACAGACCACGCTCAGGTCGACCAAGGGCGACAACTCAAGCCCAGGATCGATTTATCCGTACCTTGGCCTTGAGAAATCGTGTCATCACAGCAAATCAGATCAGCGCTCGTCTTCAAACAGACACTGGTGTGAGAGTGAGTGGCCAGACGATTCGGAATCGACTGCATAGGGGTCACCTTCGCGCCCGACGTCCTCGCGTGATCCCTTGTTTGAGAGATCATCACATTCAGGCAAGACGTCGTTGGTGTAGGGATCGTCAACACTGGGATAATCGACGCTGGAGCAATGTGATGTTTTCAGATGAGTCAAGGTTCACTGTTGATTTTTTGGACAGACGTAGGAGGGTGTGGCGTCGTCGAAACGAGCGCTTCCAAGACGTTAACGTCATCAGACATGATCGATTTGGGGGTGGTTCTGTTATGGTGTGGGGAGGCATCACTGTTGCTGGAAGAACGGCTTTACATGTTGTTGCAGGGCGTGTTACAGGCCAGTACTACCGGGACAACATCTTGGCAGTCCATGTTGTGCCGTTCGCACGACGTCATGGCCGCCGTTTCATCTTCCAGGATGACAACGCAAGATGTCACAGGGCCAGGATCGTTACAGGTTACCTCCAACAACAGAACATCACCACATTACCTTGGCCAGCACTGAGTCCCGACCTCTCCCCCATCGAGCATGTCTGGGACATGCTTGGACAGAGGTTACGTCAACGTCAACAACGTCCTGCCAATGTCCAAGAACTTGCTGCTGCGTTGCAACAGGAATGGGACAATCTGGACCAAAATGACCTTAGACGTCTCATTAGGAGTATGCCACGTCGGATCAATGCTTGTTTGGCAAACAGAGGAGGATTTACCCGTTACTGACTTGGTTGTGATGCTGTGGTAACTTTGCTGTTTGACCCCGGGTATCATTTTACCCTTATAATGGTCAGTCTGTGCCTTACTTAGTCTAACGATCATTTGGAATAAATCGATGAATGTGAACTTCATTTCATTTTGTCATTTGTTTCTTCGTCAGTTTCATTAGGTGACTTTAATAACACTTAAAAATCAAATATCCCCTACTTTTTTTGAATAGTATATTAGAATTCACGTTACGTAAGTTATGGCCATCTTTGTACGGCGTGCTTTTCAGAGATGAAACGGGGCTAACGTTCTCCATTCTGGTTTCTTTTGAGGCCCAGCAATTGGATTGCTTTTCTTTATTTATAGTAATTTAAGAATATGGCATAGAAATAGTAAATAATAAGTTTTATGAAACCGGCCCATTGCAATATCACCGATTGAAAGAAACAATGTCTGATTCGCGGGTTGAATAAAGTGGGCTTGACAATGAACCATTGTAATACAGTCATGACTACAGGACAAACCCATATTCAATAGTATAAAGTTAGTTATTGATACACTGTTAAAAGTGGGTGTAATTATAAACTATAAGCTGTGTAAAATTTACGGCACAGACGTAACGATTATTTATGACCTCTAAACAGTCGAATGGGTGTAGAATGGGAGTTTTGGATATACTACATTAAACTAATTAATAATGTCGAAACAGTGTCAATTTTACACCGCATGGTTGGTTCCAAAAGTGTTTGCTTACTTAAATTTTGGTATTTTTAAGAAAAAGAAGCCCTACATATAAATTTTGTTTTACACATAAATAAGTATATGGGTTCATTCGTAATAATTAATTAACCACTCGCAATAATGAATTAATCATATGTAGTAATTAATTGATCACTCGTAATTTTGATGACGTCCATTATAAATAAACCACATTATACAACTAACTTGTGTGGTTATCTGTAATGCTTGTACCTCAAGATTAAATTACTGTATATTTAGAAAAGTGTATTATATATTGGTTAAATGAAATCGGTCTGGTAAATATTTCTAAGTCAAAGTTGCTATAGAGTCAAGTTCAATATTGGCCCACGTTCTATATGGAATACCGGTCGGGCTAAACACAATTTTTATACGCCCACATTTCAACCATCAACAAATGGCTTGTGAACACGTTTTAGGCTATCGGTGTCATGAAAAGGTAAAATCTATCGATTTCCAGAGTTCCGTGACTTTCCGTTCCGAAGTGACCCTCCCCCCCCCCCCCTCCCCTCTTTTGCCGAAAACTTTTTGAATGTGATAGAGACAGCAGTTTTTAACAGATTCTTTTCAAATAGGACGAAAACTATCGATATCCAGCGTTCTGTAGTTTATTTGGATTTAATATTTACTTCACACTCAATTAGGTGAGCTATTTTAACACTGTTTTCAGTGTAACACTTGTCCTACCGAGTTTCTGATCAGCCATAGGTGACATGCCGACATCGTCTCGTGGTATGATATAGATAAGATATACACGTAGGACATACTAGAAGTTTGGTGGCGTATTCTGTATATAAATAATGGTAAGTACATGTTTACCTTTTCTGGAACATTAGATATCACTATACCTCGACCTCATAATAAATATTGAAGGATAAAAGTATATGATATATTTATAGACTTCAAAAGCGGTTATAAATTATGGTAGGTATATAATAAAGGTATACTAGTATATAACACTGATTTTAGTAAATATATATATCAAAATTATATACAATAACTGAAAACAGATTTTGTATTAACTACAGAAACTACATCGAAGCGAAATTTCTCATTTGGAAAACTAGTCTCGGCCAAATAGCAGATTTGCACAAACTTTTAAATGGCCTAGATATTAATATTAAAATCGTTAAGAGACTTAATAACCGAATCGTTACAGATATTTACTCCAAAGAAACTATTATTTATCTGATAAGTCATGTTATCCTCGTCATGTTAAAAATAATATACCCTTTCCTCTTGCCTAAAAACTATGCACTATAATTTTAGACGACGATCTCAGAATTCGGCGACTTGATGAATAATTGAGATCCAATTTATTGATTGTGCACTTGGGGTTATTAACATACGTATTGAAAATGCTAGGGCTTTAACCACTGAAGTATTAAGAACGCCAAGAGGAAAGCATATCTCTACCTGTAGTATTACCTTTATTTGGATACATAATCCTCGACATAATTCTGTTCAATATATTTATGATACTAAGAATGTTCTCCTTTCTAATGATAATCTTAATATCAATTTCATAGCATAGAAATAATTAATAGTAAACGTTAACCTTAAAAATTTACTCACTATAGTGTTTCTAGTAATGTGACTTTTTCTACTTCTAATTGCCACCGCCCACTTTGTAAATAAAGACCACCATATGATTAATAATACGAATTTCTTTTTTTTTCTAATACTAAGTATACGTTTAGAATCAATGATAATATGAATTGTAGTACTAAAAATTTAATTAATTTTCTTGTGTATAGGCGAATGCGGTATTGAACTACTCGCACACATCCAAGTATACACTACACAGACAACTGAGTATACAGACTAATCCTGTTTTGGCAGTCTCTAAACGTTAAAAAAACTTGTGCTAAGAATTTAGTATTTTTCCTTTTTATAAAGTCAAAATTGACAATACAATAGAGTTGCACGCCAGAGTAAGTATTACTATCCTGGTTGGGAAAAAATTAACAAAATCATTTGTCAAAACTTCAGAGTCCCGATTTACTGGGAAAGTCTGTTCTGGACCGTCTTTATTTAGGATTTTATTGATAATCTTGTGAATACCACCATTCTTAAGAATACTGTTCATAACATGGCGACGTTTTGCATTTCTTATTGTATTGTTAGTCTCATTTTTACATTTTATATGTATTTGTCTGTGTATTTCTAGATTTGAGTTTTCGCCACTTTTTTTCCGCTTTTCTTTTCTTCTGTTTACATTTCTTAATTTCATCATTAAACCAAGTTCTATCTGTTCTGATAATTTTTCTTTTATTAATTTGAACCGGTGCATGGTTATCTAATAATTTAATAAGAATTTTATTATATTGTTCAATCTTATGATGAATATTATCATATCCTTTGATCTGTTCATATAGCTGCTCTTAAGTTATGTCGGCTTTGAATTGCTCTACATCAATGTTTCTAGAGAGAGAGAGAGAGAGAGAGAGAGAGAGAGAGAGAAATGGGTTTAACGTCCACTCGACACAAACTAGGTCATTTCGGGACTAACATATGGTTTTTAATTTTATTTACATAATTCGCTTGCGCGTAGGGGTCTTTAGCAGTGGGAGGAAACCGGAGGACCCGGAGAAAACCCACGAGGTTGGACAGGCGACCCTACTCCTTGCCATCAATGTTTCTAGTTTTCTGAAAAGATATAGTGCATTTTATTGGTCCAGGTTTATAAAGCGCCAGTTTTGCGACCACACTTTAGGATATCAAGTCATCTTTAACATGAATGGAATTGAGTAAATTATCATCGATCCTCGTAATAATAATGTCTCGGGTATGACCAGCGCGATGAGTAGGCTCATGTATATGCTGAGTAAGATTATAATATTAAATGCGTTACTGACTGAGCCACCGAGCCCCCCCCCCCCCCACCCCATGTTAGGTACGCTATATTGCATTTAGATGGAGGTGACAGAATGTCTGTCTTCTAGTCAAGTGGCGTGGTTTTGATTCCGCGTTTGTACCTGACAAGAAGTAGTTTTGACCGTCCAACCTCGCGGGGTTTCTCTGGGTAATCCCACTGCTAAAGACCTATGCGTAAGCGAATCGAAATAAAATTGAACCATACGTTTGTCCCGAAATGACCTATTTGTGTCGAGTGGACGTTCAAAGCTCTTTTTACTATTATTATACAACAAAAAGCGCACATTATTGTTATATAGCCTAACTCATAAGAAAATAAAATAAATGATACACCAGTTAAAGCGCTATAAAACATATTTAAAGATACATTATGTAAGATTTAGATAAAGAGCTAGCCATTCTTGCTATAATAGTTTGAAATTAGATAATATGAAATGAATAATTTGACAATTTCATTCAAATTACTCTATTGCGAGCGACGATATTAGCCTTTGAAGGTTTGGCACGACGTGTGCATTAATTGCAACCACCGTACTGGTTGTTCGAAGCCAAGTCTGGCTCATCCATTTTTAAATTAAATCAAAATATGGCTTAACCGTTCTAATCCACTTAATATCGGAGTTATCCGATGACATCGAGAGTTGATTATGGTGTTGTCATGTTAATAAATGTCTAATTAATAGTTTATATAACATTTCAGGCCTAAAGAAAGACCTGCAGTAAGCAGATTTAGCTCTTGAATAATTTGTGTTTAACTTGCATACACTTTTAAAAATCAGATTTTTTTGTGCAGACGGGTAAAGTGAAAAATTAAAATTTAAATAATAATTTGGGACATAAAACCTTTTTGCCTTCTATCCGTCAAAATAGTGCCTGAAATTCCATGATTTGTTGGTCTGGATCCATTTCGGATTGTGTGTCAGTTTTCGGTCATCGATCATTAATTGTATCATCAATTTTTTCGAAAATCGAAATCTATTGAAGTTGACTAATGGATAAAAAATTTAAAATCAGTGTAACTTAAAATAAGTGTAAACTCGGTGTAGAGTCACTGCCCTGCTTGTTCAATTTATAAAAGCCTACATTTCTACAAAATGTTTTGTTTAGTCAAGTGAAACAAGAAAATTCATAACTATAAACAAACCTGAATAGACTAAATGGAACAATAGAACAAGCTCACACTGAAGTTGACAAATACGTAAGACATGAAATAAGCTATTTTTATGATTCAACCGAAAGGTTATATATAATATGCAACATATATAGATAGTTAATATCTACATTCAAGTTAAACTAGCTGTATCTATTCATTTTAAGTCTTACGTCGAGCTGAATAAAGTGTATCATAGTGTATGACTTATTTTCATTAAAACATCTATGGGTGGTTAACAGTGTGTATCTAGAATTTTCTCCACCAAGTCTATTGTATCCAGATATTTAAAGCGCGTTAAAAATATTCATTTAAAGGGATAATAACACTCTTGCTGGCTTGAAAGCTCCAGAAAATAAATAATATTTCTATCTAAGTAGTTGATGTTTAAGTGTCCTACCTGTTGTGTAAATTATCCATTACATCCTATTTTACTTGTCCAGAGGGTTTGAAAATATCTTTAAATCGAACTTTCATTTGAAAAGGTTTACGTTAGACGTTTCAAACCATTATGTTGAATATTACAAAATTTTTAAATAAGGTGTGTTAAAATGAAATTTGTATCATCAATTAATTGAAATATTCTAAAATAGTACAATTTGTTGACCAGAATAAAGATTGGGACATATTATTCAGTTACAACAAGAGTGGTATTGGGCCTTTAAGAGAAACTATGTCATTTCGGGATTAACATATCGTAAAATTCATTTGACGATCGACCTCCTATTTACAAAACTATAATGGTTTATCCCAACTACAGTGTAAACATGGTTTAGAGACTCTATCTGAACTACAGGGTACGTCATGTTTTAGAGACTACAGGGTACGTCATGTTTTAGAGACTACGGGGTAGATTATGGATTAGAACAGGGTTGGGTTTTTTTTTTAAATCGGATAATAATTGTGAAATCTAGAGGAACAACAAGCTAAAAACGCGATTTTTCGTACAATCCGGGGCCATAATTCAGGAAGTTAAGATCCTATATGCGCAAATATCGAAAGGAACCAAAATACCTGGGTTATAAACATGCATTTCCAGTTCCATCAAAATCGGGTGAAAATTGTGACCTCTAGAGTGTCCACAAGCTAAAAACGTGATTTTTCGTACAATCAGGGGCCATAATCCATGAAGTTATGGTCCGATACATGCCAATATCGGAAGGAACCGAGATCTGTTTGAGATAGACCTATATTTCAAGTTTCGTCAAAATCGGATAAATATTGTAACCTGTAGAGTGTCCACAAACAAATTGTGGACGGACGGACGGACAGGGGCGACGGCATAATATGTGCAAAGCCATATACAGGGCTTTGAATATGTGTTGAGAATTTCAAGTGCGATGACTATTTATAGACCCATAGACTCTTGCGCTGAGTATTATCGCACCGCGTGACTAGCCAGAAAACACTTCGAGACAAGCTACTGAAGCGTGCATATGCGCCATGTCGAGTTCACCATTCAGTACTCGCTGCATGGGGTACCCTAACAATGAAATTATTTATGAATAGTCCCAAGACGGATGAAAAGTATATATATATATATTGATCTTTTAGAGGCATTTAGTAGCTGGATAGAGCAATAAACTATAACACATACTTATGGAAGAACAATTACTGATTTATTTGGGCGACGTTTCGAAGAGTATTCTCTCAACGTTTTCAAGCAAGTACAGTAACAAATGTGTAGAGCAATTATATATAGACAAGCAATAACAACAATTCAGAAACCATGCATGACAACAACAAGATCAAAGGATTAAAAAACAACATGATCAAAGCCAATATACATATGACGGATTATAGGGGTAAATATATATATATATATATAACGTGGGCATTAAGCGGACCATAAACACATATATATAGCCATTAAGCAGACCGATGGATTAGGCAGACAAAAACCGGTCTGCCTAATATTTTAACTGATGAATTTTACATGCTAAAAAGTGAGAAATCACATTTCTGTAGTTGGAATAGATTTTAGTTGCCTCTCACAGTAATTTTGGGTATCTGGATTTAAAGAAAGAAAATTAATAAAATTTAATTTTTACTCTTAAGTTTTGACCTGCGTATATTTATTTATCTATTATTATGGGCATTAGGAAGACAGGCTTTAGCCCTAAACAGTTTTCTAAATACATATGACTGTCTATATTTTTATTTTATTTTTTCATTCAGGAAACATTGCTTTTAATTTTGATAACAAATTTGTTTCGTATTTTTTATTAATTTCGAAAATAATATTTTGTCATTTTGTTACTGTCAAAATTCTCGTTTTTACGTGAGAGGTCATTAATATTGAAACATTCACGAGTATATGACGTCAACGTCTCGATGACGTCAATGTTTCGATGACGTAAACGGCAGGTGTCAACCAAAGCCGTATATAGAAATGCAATAAAATTAATGAAAGATACACCAGATAAAAGCGCTATTAAATATATTTAACTTGCATACTATGGAAGACCAAATGGGACAATATTCATGATTCTTGTTTCTACATTCCAGTTTGAACATTTCAGACATGAACGCAACATTCTATACTAATGATTCTTGTTTCTACATTATTATGTCAACATTTAATGCACAAAATCAACATTTTAAACAAAAAATTGACTTTATGTTTCATTTTCGGCGTTTTATCGGTAACTTTTATATATCATTAAATATTAAAATTAAAAAATAATTTCTTAATTTTACACGACAAAGAAATCAATTCATTGGTTTCTGAAAGTATCAAAAAAAATTCTGGAATTTGAACTCTTATGAAAATATTTTCTACGTTTCAAAAAGTCTTGAAGTTAAAATCTTGAAATGAAAATGTCAAGAAAAATATCATGAATTTATCAACATTATTACACCAGAGGGCGTTAGCGTATGTGTACAACTTTGATACAGACTATAGATTAGAAATCAAAAGTATGTTGACATAAGAAGGTAGAAACAAGAATCATTAGTTTAGAATGTTGTGTTCGTGTCTAAAATGTTCAAACTGGAATGTAGAAACAAGAATCATGAATATTGTCCCGTTTGGTCTTCTATAGCATACGCTTTTAAAAATCAGATTTTTTGTGCAGACGGGTAAAGTGAAAAATTAAAATTTAAATTATATAGTAATTTGGAAGATAAAACCTTTTTGCCTTCTAGCCGGCAAAATAAATGCCTGAAATTCCATTATTTTTTGGTCTGGAGCCATTCCGGATTGGGTCATCAATCATTAATTGTATCATCAATTTTTCGAAAATAGAAATTGATTAGATAAAACATTTAAAATCAGTGTAGCTTAAAATCAGTGTAATTTAAAGGAGCTAAATCGCTAATATTTGGGACCTAGAAATTGACATAAATGGGTCGCAAAGCATATAATAATGTAATATGAATGTATATAAATTGATTTACGTTCAATCGTTTCCGTTTTTACTCTAATTTCAAAGCAGTTATGTTCGGCGAAATACCGAATCAGTTTATTTACATTCATATTACATTATTTCCGACCCATTTGTGTCAATTTGTAAGTCCCAAATATTAGCGATTTAGTTCCTTTAAATAAAAGGTGTCTAGCGTAACATGTGTTTCGGGCATATTGTTTCATCAGTGACATGTGAGACGAGATATCGCTCTACGAAACTTCCTGGTGTCTTTTGTAATTTGTTTGGGGTAAGACGTTATCTCTCCCCGCCCATGCAGGGGCGGATTGGGCGATCGGGCGATCGGGCGAAGGGCCGGTCGGACAAAAAATGAACAGTATATGGGGGGGGGGGGTATTATATAGCATGTTGTATGTGGCCGGTGACTTTAACGGGCCGCCACGCCATCACTGGGGTCTGGAATGGGCTGGTATAATAGACTTTCTGGACCGAGTGTGCTGGGTGTGGGCCGGAATTCGGAATCCTGCGATGGGGATTCCGAATTTCATTCGAAAATTTCATCGGATTCACCCGACGCTGTCGCCAGAAACGTCTGCCGATGGTTCGTAACTCAAACAAAAAAAAATCATTTTTAAGGCCTCAGCAAAATTTGATGTTGCTGGTCTTGACGATACAATGATAATACGTTAATTAATATGACGATATGATAATTTCACAGGTTGATGGTTGTAAATTACTTGCAGGTTGGGGTTTTGGCCTAAATTAATCGATTGATGAGATATATTATTTGACAGAGATTATAATCAGATATGCCACCAAATCGCATATTTGGGGTTAATTTTTCAAAATTTAATGGGGGAGAGCCCCTGGACCCCCCATCCGGGCTCCGCGATCAGTAAAAGGGGCCGCTCCGACACGGGAGTCCGAGCCGGTTCCCGGGCCCCAATTCGCCCCTGCGCCCATGACTAAATAATTATACACTGAAAAAAAACTTGTGTTGAAACAACACAAACTTGTGTTATTTTCAACACAAGTTAGGTGTCTCTATTTAACAACACAATCTTGTGTTAAATGTTGAAACAACACAAAACTTGTGTTAAATGTTGAAACAACACAAAACTTGTGTTAAATGTTGAAACAACACAAAACTTGTGTTAAATGTTGAAACAACACAAAACTTGTGTGAAAATCTATACATTATTTGTGTTGAAATTTCTGAAACTTGTTTGTGTTGAAATTTCTGAAACTTGTGTTGAAATTTCTGAAACTTGTGTTGAAATTTCTGAAACTTGTGTTGAAATTTCTGAAACTTGTGTTGAAATTTCTGAAACTCGTGTTGTTTCGTACAAACTTGTGTATAACAAAAACTTGTGTTGTATTTTACCAATTTATATCCAGTATAACAACCTTTCGAATGCAACCCCTTCCATTCGTTCTGTTTAAACTGTAATTATTGATAAATGACATAATAATTTTATGAAATGATATGAAAAAATAAATTAATGCCTACTTAATACCAATACAGACATCTCGAAGGTTAATAAACAAAGTTAATTCCAATACTAATAAAATTGTGTTATACAATGAAAAAATACCCACCCCCCATTCCCAATTATTAAATAAAAAGTAGCTATTTAAATTGAAAAATAAAGCACCGAGACATTTGGAATATTAATCAAAAAAGTTAATTTCAATACTAATAAAATTGTGTTCAATAATAACAATATCCCCCCACCCCTCAAAAAAAGCTATTTAATTTTTTTTTACAATTAACCTTAAAAAGAATTGAGAATATAATATATATATGTTCACAATATCCCTACCCCATGGTCCCAAAACATACATTTTAAATATATCTAAATTTAATATCAACCAAACCAAGCACTAAAGACATTAATAATGCACTAAATTGAAATACTTTTAAGAAAAAATAGTCCCTTTAACAGATTAGGAATTCAAAATTTTCTACAGTATATAAATGGGAACTAATAGATAAAGCACAGGCAAATAATTATAGATAGATAAAATAAATATAGCATAAAAATCAAACAAAATGGAGAAAATTAAAAATTTGTAAAACAAAAATTGATTAATTAATAAAACCATTTTATATAAAAGAGGAATTAACATTCGAAATGTTCACTAAATGTTTAAAAATAAAGGTTGATTTCATCCTACAATAATACATTTTTATAATTATCGAATGTTACTATTAATTATTGATGATCCCTCTATATTATTTCAAATTTTCAGGCCAAATCTTTAGTGTTTAGGATTACACTGCATTCTATATAATGAAACAATATTAGAGATGGTTTGGTATTTGACATTAAAAACAAAAATGTGATTAAAAAGGCAATGGTGACATATAACTTTTGGGTTTCCACAATAAGATCTGTAAAAGAATTTGATGATTTTATATTCAGAATTTAGAGTTGTTTTCTTTCTTTGGTATTAATATTCACTAAATAGATATAATTCTCCAAGGATGTTCAAGTGATTATTATAAATACACTTATCGACAAATGGGGTTTTGATGTGGATTTAACTTGGTATACCAGTCATGGGTATAGAGTTATTTAGATGGCAGAATAAAAGTAAAATAACTCATTGAGCAGGGGGCGGCGGCGGGGGCGGGGGAGTTGAAAAGAGCATAATTTAACAATATATTATATTATTTTGAGACTGATATGTATGACTACATGCGAATGCAAGAGGGGGGGGGGGTTATTTTAGTCAGGTAGCATTATCGCTTACTCATGTACACCAAAAACACGTCATCTCGCCTAAACAGATGTTTTACGCCAAAACGCTTCGACTTGATTGATTGCCATGTTTTTGGTGTATATTTATATCTTTTCTTGGGCGCCGAATCGAACTACGGCTTTTAAAATGTTCAAAAATCGACGTAAATTGATTTTTTCAACGATAGTTGGTATGCAACGATGAGCACATGAGTGAGTAGACTGTGGGAAAGTTACGACAACTCATTTCCAGGCGCCATTTTGGGTCCCAATTATGACGCCATAAAAGCTATGACGTCATGGCTTCATACAGGTTTACATACCAAAATTTGTTTTTTTCTTGCAGTATTAGGCGTTGAGGGATAATATAACGTTTTACCCTAAAAAAAATGCAAAAGAAACCAATGCAGTTTGGTTCAGTGATAAATATATCAAACAAAATCATACCCAAAATCGGGGAATTTTCTGAGAGCGATATCTCGTAATCAGTGTGTTTTACTATTTACTCGTTGGATTATAAATGATTTCTTTTTAAATTCCTCAAACACAGAGTGGTTATGCAAGCGAAATGTGCCGAAAAATCGAATTTGACAAACGTCAAATTAAAAAAAAGAAGTATTTGTTATATGGTGCCGGGCGTTTCTTTCATAATGGCCGCCAAATTTGGTAATATTATTATTATTATTATTATTACAGCATATTTATAGCGCGTCCTTTCATAAAACATGTTCAGGGGCACTTTACAAAGTGACAATGTAATCATAAATAAACAACAAGATTATGGACATGTTAACAATTGTATACAGAGTCAGTTAAAAGCCTCATTAAATAAATGTGATTTAAGTTGTTTTTTAAAAGAATATAGAGATGTACAACATCTTAAACTAAATGGTAGATTATCCCATAAAACAAGTGCTTGATAACTAAAAGAGACTAGTTGAACAGTTTTGGGCTTTAAAAATAGTTTATCTAATGTACGTAATGTTCAACCATTATATCGTGGTTATGTACGCGATATGTGCGGAAATCGAATTTGACAAACATCAATTAAAGAAATGTATTTTCCATGTGGTGCCGGGCATTTCTTTTAAAAGGGCTACCGAATTTGGTAATACATGTATAAGGCAATTTAACAAAAAAAACATAAATTTGGTAGACTAAAAGGGCATCTCTTAAGATACGTAAGATATGACTTTTGCAATGTCCTTTATATGGTTTTCGATGTCTCTGAATTTGAAGATAAATTTTGAAAATACAAAATAGCAGCAACACCAATTGGCGGATATTAAAATAATCGTCATTTTTCCTGTTGGATATTAGATAGTGTCTCTTAAGCATGATGTACACTGTAGTTCGATGTACCCTGTAGTTCAGATACAGTCTCCAAACCGTGTTTACGCTGACTTTAGTTTGGGTGTAGTTCGTCAAATGAAGATGAATTTTACGATACAAAAAAATGAATATATCGTAAACGCGCTTTAAATATCTGGATGCGATAGACTTCGTGATAAAAAATTCAAGGTACATTATATCATTGGCAATAATAAGATCCAATTTTAGTTTTTAGTTACACACTGTTAACCACCAATAGATGTTTTAATGACAATAAATCATAAAATGTATTCAGCTCGACGTAAGACATACATAGATACAGTTGGTTTAACTTGAATAGAAGTTTTAATTATCTATGCTGCATATATGCATATATCACCTTGCAGCTGAATCACATTACATATCTTTTTAGTTGATGTTCATATCGTCTTACGTATTTGTCAACATCAAGGTTAGTGCGACCCATTTGTGACAATTTCTAGTTCCCAAATATTAGCGATTTAGCTCCTTTAAAAGCGAATGCAAGTTAAATATGTTTAATCAGAGGCGGATTCAATGGGGGGCGCGAGGGGCGCCCCCCCCCCCATAATTTTCAACAGTGTCCTTTTTTACGGCTGAAAGTGCCTTTTCTCAGACTCAAATATGTCAGTTCCCAACCCGTTGTAGGGATCCCAAATGACTCGAACCATCGACTCAAACACACCAGTCTGGGAAATAGCTCTTGGAATGGCTACAGATGCAAGGAAATGACGGATAATTTTCTTGGGGACCCCCCCCCCTCAGCGGCAAGCCCCGTCTCCGCGGTCAGTGCCTTCATTTTGCAGCCCCCCCCCCTTTTCAAAATTCCTAGATCCGCACCTGGTTTAATAGTACTTTTATCTAGTGTATCTTTTATTTTTCTTATAGAATAAGGCTATATAACAATAATGTGCGCTTCTTGTTGTATAATACTAATAATAGTATGTTCAGCTATACTTTTCGTTTAAAAAATGTATGTTTTATGTCCTATATACACTTATTCGCTGAAATCTATGACATCCAACAATATAATGGGTCATATAAATAGATAATAAGTTTGCATGACGTCATATGAAATTCCTGGCTTCACAGTTGTCGCAACTTTATCTATACACGGCGTTGCGTCGACCAACCATGCAATGTGAAGTAGATGTCAATATGGTTATGTGCATAGGCGTACGAGCTGGGGAGGGGCTGGGGGCGCCCCCC
Source organism: Patella vulgata (assembly GCF_932274485.2). Taxonomy (NCBI): domain Eukaryota; kingdom Metazoa; phylum Mollusca; class Gastropoda; family Patellidae; genus Patella; species Patella vulgata. The sequence goes on along the minus strand of NC_065879.2, from coordinate 67,714,063 downwards.
CCCCCCCATTTTGGGAACCAAATGCTGGGAAAATTTGGGCACACATATGTACTTTGTAAAAGTTGTATAAAAAAATATTGTGTTCTTGAATGTGTCCAATTTAACAGCGAATTTATTATTATTATGTAACATACTAAGAACCTAACTACATTTTTGGGGCACTAACCACCACCGCCCCCCAGTCAAAAATTTCCCCGTACGCCTATGGTTATGTGTAAGAATATTCAGTTCAATATATTCACGGTGTATGATTTTATTCATACTTCAATTTTAGTGAGTTACTTCTGCAACGTTTTTAGAAAAAATTGCTATTAATTTGGCCAATACTGTAATAGCAAGTGTATAAATATTTTCTGTTCAGTCTGTACACAGTAACATATCTGAGAACCATATGATCATTTCTGCCCAAGGCTCCCTGTGATTTATAGTTAGCAGTGATACAAGGCAATTACCAATTTTCCATGCTCTTGGCCTGAAGAAATAAAATAATAAAAGTCAAGTTTTTATTATTATGCAAGTGGAAAAATACAATTCTTCATGGTATGATTTGAATAAATACAACTGATTTGAAGTTGGAATTATTATTTGTCTAAGATGACTGGGCATTTACAAATTGAAATAGCTACTCTTCATCAAGAAAATACATGAATATTTTTCCCAATTCACCTGGATTTTATTGTAGGTCTTTGTACGTGAAATAGCTTTATTTAACGTCCGCTTCCACCGAAGTGATATTGCAGAAAATTAACAAATTCGGATTCCCTTTTAAAGGAATTAGATTACACTATCGCTGGATTGTATTATATTCAGAACACAAAACAAACATTGCAATTCAGGGCGGACTGGTGTCGAGGTTGTATCCTAAGAATGATTTTTTGAATATTTAATCAAACAGAACACAATTATGCACATGCAGTTATGATATAATATTAAATTAGCTTACCTCAAATACCTCGAAATATACTGTTTGGTCAGTTTGTCCGCCCGCCATATTTCTATTAGTCACACATCCTTCGGCCAATTAAAATGGACGTATATTTTGTTTTAACCGAAACGAAAAATTTGCGTTATAAATACATTGTATTAAAAAATACCAAAATCACAAACCTGATATTCTTATTTTCTGAACAAACTTTTTTCACAACAATATCACTTTTTTCGATACTAATGCTTAATAATACAGTTAACATTTGCAGTACCACAGGGTTTAATACCGCAAAATTACTTCAATAAATATTTCTTTCTTTGTTTTAAGAGTAATTCATTTTAATTGGTCATTTACAGGTAAGAATAAATTTCCAATTTCGATTAATGAACCAATTAAATTAAATAAAAAGATTAACTCGACTATTTCCACGCCCATTCAAACATTTTTTTAAAACGTAGATATAACACAATTGTTATTGTCTTTGATGTGTCAAGTTTATTGGGGCGATATCAATCAGACACTTCCAAATGCAGACATTGTAATAACCTGTCTCTGTATATTGTCTGAGACAAGATGTGAAAATAAACAAAGAGTAGAATCAGAATAATCTTTTATTATATCTAATTAAATAAATATATTTAGATAATAATTGACTAAAACTTTGATCTCTTATATCAGTATACTGTTATAAAATACGTTGTTTTAAAAGAGATATTAAATGCATCGCACGATACATACATTGCGATTTCTACTTAATGTTTGTAATAATTAATATAATATCCTTTTAGATAATTAGAAATATTAAAAAATAAATCAAGTGAATTACTCGACATTCAAATTCAGGAAGAGTGGTTTTACATATAGGCTAGGCCAGATCCCTAATCCAGTTCCCCAATCCCATTCAGATTTTCTCAATAAATAAAAAACATAATGTGATAAAGGAACATAATAAATGTTATCTTTAATGTCGACGTAATTAATTATATGGAAAAAAAAAACACATAAGATTTTATAAATGTACACAAGTTTGTGTTAAGACATTGAAAAGAACACAAACTTGTGTCATTGCAATGCAATACAACACAAACATGTGTTAAATATTTTTAACACAAGTTCTTGTGTTGAGATCCAACACAAGGGTTTTTTCAGTGTATTAATCTAATATATAAACCTCACAAATTTAACAGATACAAATCATGTACATGTTATTCCACAGGTAGACATACATTGAAGGTGCCCAGTGAAGGAGACGCAGTTGCTTTAGTGTTTGTCCGACACCTTTGGGTATTTGCGTCCCATACCCAGTAAAATAATCATGTTTTTCTGATGCTCAACTGTATCAAATATATACTCTTCATAAAAAGTAGGGGATATTCATAAACAATACAAAACTGCGGAAATGCACTGCTGTTTTTATTAGAGGTAACCAGTGTATGTTAATAAAAGGCCAATGCCCTACACATGAATATAAACATTTCATATGGGCGGCTTATCTGACGGTCCCTTTACACTCGCAAATAGATACACCGTCAAAAGTGAAAATGAACGTTTTTGATTTTTGTCTTAAAAATGAGTAATTGCTCCACCAATCCTCAGGCATTCAGCAATTCGTCGTGGCATGCTCTTAATGAACTGTCCAGTCACGATTTGGGGCAATCTGACCCACTCCTCTTGCAGTGCGACGGCTAATTCTTGCAGTGTTGTCCGTTGACCTCGACGAACACATCTCCCGATCAAGTTAAACGTAACACACTAAAGCAAAGATACGCTAAACAGTAAATATTATGCAAGAACCGATGGGAAAGCAAACATGGATAGATAAACCAGCACGCGGCATTTTTCATCAACCCTTCCTTGAAGTGTCAAATATGGTTCTGTTGGGGCGATAAGTTCTTCGTATGTGAACATACTCTTAAAGCATGTCTAGTGTCCACGACTAAACATATTACAACCTGCATAGGTATTTGCATTTTAATATCCCCTACTTTTTTTTGAAGAGTATATCGTGCCTGTTACAAATCGCCTCGAGCATGTTCCACACATCTCAACATTTATCAGCTTTTTGTTTAATCTATAAAAGCCTACATTCCTACACAATGTTTTGTTTAGTCAGATTGTTTATTCATGAAAGTGCAGCCAATGATGGGAGGAAACCGGAGGACCCGGAGAAAACCCACTAGGTTGGACAGGCAACCCTACTCCTTTTCTCCGGGTACTCCGGTTTCCTCACACTGCTAAAGACCCCTAAAATTAAACCATATGTTAGTCCCGAAATGACCTAGTTTGTGTCGAGTGGACGTTAAACCCCATCATTGGCTGCACTTTCATGAATAAGCAATCTCGGGCAATGAAATTAAGCACCTGGTACATAACTGAAAACGGCGACATTATTAAGTCTATATATTGCATTAAAATATGACTTGTTGATTTGGAGTCAAATCGACTATTGGCATGATGTAAACATATCGACATAGTTTTTTTCGTTTAGAGGCGAATTTAATGCGTCGAGTCGACTTATTAAGTCGATTTTCTGTAATATAACTCATGAAGTTGACATATTTTAGTTCGATGTGTTGCGATATTATCTCAATAAGTAGTGACCCAAATACGCTTCCATATATATATGCATGATATATCTACATTCAAGTAAAACGAACCGCATCTATTCATTTCAAATCTTGCGTCGAGCTGAATAAATTATGTGTTTTTAACATCAAGTTTTTACACCTTGTCTTTTGCATCTAGATGTTTAAAGCGCGTTAACAATATATTCATTTAAGAGCAACTATGTCATTTCGTGACTAATATACCACATATTACAAGTCATAACCAACGGAAAGAAATGACGATTAATGAAAATTCTACCATTTTGAATTTCTACCATCAAGAATTCTCGAAATTAAATTTTTGAGATTATCGCTGTAAATGAGTTGTCGTAACTTTCCCTATGCCCTATATAGGGAAAGTTACGACAACTCATTTCCAGGCGCCATTTTGGGTCCCAGTTATGACGCCATAAAAGCTATGACGTCATGGCGTCATACAGGTTTACATACCAAAACGTTTTATTTTTTTCTTCCAGTATTAGGCGTTGAGGGATAACGTTTTAGCCTAATAAAAATGCAAAAGAAACCAATGCAGTTTGGTTCAGTGATTAATATATCAAACAAAATCACACTCAAAATCAGGGAATTTTCTGAGAGCGATATCTTGCCGCAATCAGTGTGTTTTACTATTTACTCGTGGGATTATAAATGATCACTTTTTAAATTCCTCAAACACAGAGTGGTTATGCAAGCGAAATGTGCGGAAAAATCGAATTTGACAAACATCATTTAAAGAAATGTATTTTCCATATGGTGCCGGGCATTTCTTTTAAAATGGCTGCCGAATTTGGTAATATAATGCCATTTAACAAAAAAAACATAAATTTGGTATAATAAAAGGGCATCTCGTAAGATACGTAAGATATGACTTTTGCTTTGGCTTTTATATGGTTTTCGATGTCTCCGAATTTGAAGATAAATTTTGAAAATACAAAATGGCAGCAACACAATGGCAGATATGAAATTAATCGTCATTTTTCCTGTTGGATATTAGATAGTGTCTCTAAACCATAATGTACACTGTAGTTCGATGTACCCCGTAGTTCAGATACAGCCTCCAAACCGTGTTTACACTGTAGTTTGGATGTAGTTATTAAAATAAGATGAATTTTTACGATATATCAATCCCGAAATAACAAAGTTTTGTCTTAAATGAATATATTGTAATCGCACTTTTAATACCTGGATGCGATAGACTTCGTGTAGAAAATTCAAGGTACATATATTATCATTGGCAATAATAAAAATCCAATTTTAGTTTTAAGTTACACACTGTTAGCCACCAATAGATGTTGTAATGACAATAAATCATAAAATTTATTCAGCTCGACGTAAGACTTAAATATACTATTCAAAAAAAGTAGGGGATATTTAATTTTTAGGTGTTATTAAAGTCACCTAATGAAACTGACGAAGAAACAAATGACAAAATGAAATGAAGTTCACATTCATCGATTTATTCCAAATGAGCGTTAGACTAAGTAAGGCACAGACTGACCATTATAAGGGTAAAATGATACCCGGGGTCAAACAGCAAAGTTACCACAGCATCACAACCAAGTCAGTAACGGGTAAATCCTCCTCTGTTTGCCAAACAAGCATTGATCCGACGTGGCATACTCCTAATGAGACGTCTAAGGTCATTTTGGTCCAGATTGTCCCATTCCTGTTGCAACGCAGCAGCAAGTTCTTGGACATTGGCAGGACGTTGTTGACGTTGACGTAACCTCTGTCCAAGCATGTCCCAGACATGCTCGATGGGGGAGAGGTCGGGACTCAGTGCTGGCCAAGGTAATGTGGTGATGTTCTGTTGTTGGAGGTAACCTGTAACGATCCTGGCCCTGTGACATCTTGCGTTGTCATCCTGGAAGATGAAACGGCGGCCATGACGTCGTGCGAACGGCCTGTAACACGCCCTGCAACAACATGTAAAGCCGTTCTTCCAGCAACAGTGATGCCTCCCCACACCATAACAGAACCACCCCCAAATCGATCATGTCTGATGACGTTAACGTCTTGGAAGCGCTCGTTTCGACGACGCCACACCCTCCTACGTCTGTCCAAAAAATCAACAGTGAACCTCGACTCATCTGAAAACATCACATTGCTCCAGCGTCGATTATCCCAGTGTTGACGATCCCTGCACCAACGACGTCTTGCCTGAATGTGATGATCTCTCAAACAAGGGATCACGCGAGGACGTCGGGCGCGAAGGTGACCCCTATGCAGTCGATTCCGAATCGTCTGGCCACTCACTCTCACACCAGTGTCTGTTTGAAGACGAGCGCTGATCTGATTTGCTGTGATGACACGATTTCTCAAGGCCAAGGTACGGATAAATCGATCCTGGGCTTGAGTTGTCGCCCTTGGTCGACCTGAGCGTGGTCTGTCCTGTACAGATTGTGTATCACGGTATCTGGACCATAGCCTGCTTATGACAGACTGAGAAACATTCATCGTCCGCGCCACAACCGCCTGTGTTGTGCCGATCTGTAGCATGCCAAGGGCACGTAACCTTTCATTTTGGGTAAGCCGACGCATATCAAAATTTGTTTTCTGGTCACTAAAACAATTAAACTGATGTTTCCACCCTGGAATTCAATGCCACAATAACTGTAACATTCAGAGTCAGAGTCGTGCAAATCTTGGGTTGGACCCCCATGATGATCCCAAGCATCACCTGCATTCCATGCGGTAGCTACTGGTGCGTTTGGGCGTCACATGTAACTGGAAATGTTTCTTCTGTTAGTTTTAGTATTATGCCCCCAAAATCAAATATCCCCTACTTTTTTTGAATAGTATATATGCATTGGTCTGCCTAATGGCTATATATATGCACTGGTTTGCCTAATGACTGTTTTATATTAACAAATATTAGGCAGACCCCCAAAAATGTATATTTTTTATTTTTGAGGATTTTTTAAAAAAAAAATTCAGATATCAATTAGACAGCCCCAAAGGTGTCATTTTTAAAATTTTCATCTCCAAAAAGTAATAAGTATGGATTTTCCCAAATGTCTACCTAATGCCCAGAATATAATACGGTCTGCCTAATGCCTAAATCATATATATATATATATATATATATATATATATATATATATTAGCACAACCGTAAAGCTACACTACTTTGTTTCTAGGTAAACGATAAAAAAAAGTAAAAGGTATGCCCACACAAACTGATTCCAACACTCATTTAATATGAAGTTGAAACCGTAGTAATGTTAATATAAAATAGCCAAATTCTGTCGGATGTTTAAGATATATCTGGATTCAATGAAACGAAGGGATGGCAGTTATGGGGATCGGTAGAAAATTCTAGGCATGAATAGCGTTATAAATTATTGTAAAGCTGATATGAGTTTTATACAACGCGTCTTGGGTCCTACTGATCTCAAGACATGTCTATTGCACATCGACACCCCTCTAAATACCATGCTGGGAGTAATTTCATTCCCCTATTATATTAATTAGGCCGAATATAGAGTAATCAACAGACAAATAAAGAAGATCTGATTATTAATTTTAGACTAACTGCAAAATTATGTAGTCAATGGTGTTCGTGTAAATTTTTAATTGATAACTTTCCAAAATCTAATATAATATTCTAAATGTTTATGGGTTTTTTTTGTAAAATAATGACACGCCATTAATCATATCTTCCAATTATTTTTGTTCTTTATGGTTGCCAAGTACGAGTCTGCTGATAGAAATTGCTACATCTTTTCCCCTCTGGAATCACGCTGCTGTCCAGGAACTCAGATCGTAATCTCGTCGGAATCTAATAAAAATCTGTCTTAAAAGTTTACCATGATTTAATTTATAGGACTCATGATATCACGCACAGAATAAGGTACTCATGACCCTGAACCTGTGCAATTACTGATTGTGATTGGTTACTTTAGCCAAATGATGCAATTAGTAAATTTCCTATCACGTGTAATACATGATATCCTTATTCCCACAAAACCAGCTAATGTTTACCAAATTATAACTCTTTTTTATGTAACCATCTGTCACTCATTCGCCAACTTGATTTAAGTACAAATATGTGAATCTACTAACTTGCAAGAGATATTAATTAATACAATATAATGCTATCAGGAATTGCGTAAAACCTAAATCGGTCATTCTTTGGGCCTTAAAAATGTTATATAAATTATTAATTAAACATTTATTAATATTAACATGGTAAGACCATAATAAACTATCGATGCCATCGGATGGCTCCGATTTTAAGCAGATTAGAACGGTTCGACCATTTGATGATTTAATTTAAAAATGGAGAATGACCAATACGGTGGTTACGATCAATGTACACATCTTGTCAAAACTACAACCATTGGTAACCTGGCTCAAAATAAAGTAATTCTAATTAAATTTTTAATATATTCATTTCGCATTATCTATTTTTGAAATATTATAGCGAGAACGGTCAGTTCTTTATCTGAATCTTTTTTAATGGATAAAGAAATGTTTTAAAGTAGTTTAATAATATTACGATCTATTGAAGTTGCGACCTATTAATAGTAATACAATATGATTTGTCCCCATGTCATTTTCCCGGTTAAAATGTGTTTCGTTACAACTTAGTGTATCATTTTTTTAGTTTAAAGTTCTTTACAGATGCCACGCAGGCTCGGTGATTAATGTGTTGGTTCGGTGATTAATGTGCTGGCTTACTAACCAGGCCGTCCGGGTTCGAGAAATTATCTGGGGATTTTCGAGTGTGGTTTTCCCCTTGTCAATGGTGCAGGACATAGGGTCGCAAGAACGGCGTCTAGTCGTTCGGATTTGACGACAGCGGAGGTCCCGTGTACACGTTGGCGTGGACGTAAAAGAACCATTGACAATTAAAATTCTTAATAAGAGTAGGCCGTAACTCCGCTGTCCGGGTAAAACTTCACCCATAGCACAATGCATGGTGTATTCCATGTTCCTGAAGCGACGACTGCGAGTTTCACAACGTCTGGCCGTTGCTTGTTTACTTCACAATTTCCGAACTTATAGCTATGTTATCTACAGACACGTGAGCAGTAGCGTCCAATCAGAGGTTGTGGCATCAAGACCTCCACGGAAACCTAGACATTGAATGAACCTTGAACTTTGCAACTCATTTACCACAGGTAGACTTTTTAGCTTGAAAGCGCGAGACTTGGTATTCGCGACGACCGAGGAATCTGATAGGCTCACAAGTTGGGCTTGTACCGAATCGAAATTAGTACCGCAATATGCAGGGTATTATGTGAAGGCCTTGATAATATGTACGTAGTTAAAGCGAGATCAAGCCTTCTATTAAAGATGGGTGTATTCCCGCCTTCAGTGGCCCAATTGGTACAAAGAAACTATAGGACGTTACACGTTACACGTCTGATTTTCAACTTCTTTAATTTTATATTATTTAATCATATTTGTCAATTTATTATCTATCAACTTTATTTTTTTTAGAGTAATCTCGTCAAGTTAAAAGTCACCGGATTCTCCGGTTGTGCGTTGCAAGAAGTATGGTCGACTGTCCAACCTCGTGGGTTTTCTCCGGGTTAGTCCCGAAATGACCTGGTTTGTATCGAGTGGACGTTTAACCCCATCCCCCCCTCTCTCTCTCTAAAGTCGCCGGAAGTGCCACCATTTTGAAAACGGAAGTCAATCTTTGATATCTCCTCCAAAATTCTTATCCGATTTTCAATGTCTTTATACATTTGGAAAGTATTCTCGACGATATTAGAATTTTGGTATTTGACCTTAAAGTAGCTAAGTCTCAAACTCAATATCATCCAAAATCTTCAACATTGAAAACACGATTTATTTGTCAAATTAAATCAACATTCATGTTGTGATCTTACCGGGAAAAGATGGGCTTTTGATATCCAATATTTAAGACAAAATAAACATTTTACCATTGGTACACGAATCGTGTACCATAATGCGCTTCAGCCCCAGTTGTATAAAGAGACTCGAGGGACTGCTGGCTTATTTCGCCGAACATAACTGATTTGAAATTGGAGTAAAAACGGAAACCATTGAATGTAAATCAGTTTATATACATTCATATTACAGTATTATATGCGTTGCGGCCCACTTTTGTCAATTTCTAGGTCCCAAATGTTAGCGATTTAACTCCATTAATTTTTTTTAACATATGATTCATTTTTCTATATATTTTTTTAACAAATCAGAAGTGATTCTTGTTCATTATCTTATCTTGGTCCCCGAATTACCCAGATATTCATATTTGATAAATGGTCATAAATTACCCAAACACTATATGCATATGGGGCTATTCAGTAACAGATTAATGGGAGTGCTGAGTGAGCTGAAGGAGATAATTGTAGACAGACAGCATAATTTTCTTATTTGACTTGGCGTATGATGTAATAAGTTTCTGAATATAGATACATTTCAATAGAATTTCTTGTTTGCTCATACTAGTAACCAGTTTAATTTGGGGCGGGGGGGGGGGATTCAATCCTAAAACAGTATTGTATGGGTTTGCCAGGTTCCTGAGTCAACGTATCTTTGGGGGGATGAGATCCCGGGTGGGTTCTCCCCCCCCCCCCGCCTTGAAAATTTTAGAGAAATAAATGATCTCTAACGTCATTTTGGTGGGATAACCAGAGGTCAGTTTCGTTCCCTTTTTTTTTTAGTTCAAAATTTTGTTTTACTTGTCTTTACCAAACTAGGATCTTTAAGAGTTATTATACAACCCGCGTTCTGGTTGATGTGAGGGATTAGCCAATAAAACGGACTGTTGCAGCGAGGTCTTGGCGTGAGATTCCCGAAACTGTGGGTATCCTACTAGAAGCGTCAACGCTGTTTGGTTAATCAAATGTCTGACGCCATATGGTCAAAAGGCGCTCTCGTATTACCCCTGACACAACCTCCCACTGAAACTGGTCAGATCTTCATGTAGTAGTAGTAGTAGTAGTAGAGAGAGAGAGAGCGAGAGAGAGAGGGAGAGAGAGAGAGCCCAGGAGGTTGGATAGGCGACCCTACTCCTTGTCACGTACAACTGGGGAATCGAAACCACGCCAGTTGACTTAATGACAGACCTTATGATGCACACGCGCTAACTATTCCGCCACCCACCCACCCCCCTCCATGTAGTAGAGGCCATCAAAAGTATAAAAAAAACGAAACGAAATATAGATCTGTATTTTAATCAGATTCTCACTTTGGTAAAACAAAGAAAGTGAAATTTTACTTTTCTGTACAATTTCGACAGGACACTTTAAGGAAGGAAAATGAACATAAATGGGGTTTAACGTACTTTTCTGCACCAAACCAAACGTGCTAATGAAGACGGATTTATGCCACGAGGGAAAATCTGCTCGGAGAGCGACGTTGCCCTAATATAATCTCCGCCCCAGTTATTCATACAAGATATTACAAATATTGTAATAATCTACAATCTCATCCATATACACGCTAACACAAATAGCACAGGATATTTTGATAGTTCGCCTGAAGAGATGGTGTATTTGCATTTCGAAGGAGTGCAAAATCCGCAAACGGGCGTTGGATGAAATCCGTCGGCCTTCTTTGATGAACCCCTGTTGCTATAACAAGCAAGATAATAGTCAATTAAAACACTATGTATGGATAAAAATTAGTATACATGAATTATTTCACTGCGATGTTTCAACAAGATTTCACAAGTTGCTCATTATCGATAAATATTGTTTTATTTGATTATGTTCCAATTCAAAGAATATAAAGCCAATTAATCGTGTTATGAGATTGTTTTTCTCTCATATTTCACTTCCACCGTGTTCACGAATTAAGTCAAAATGTATTTGGTTGTCACCTACAATTTGAAACGTATTCCCCCAAGATAGAATCCTTAGAATTTCCACTGCCACCGATCTGATGAGTGATGAATTTATGCCAGATGATACATTATATGGAGATGGCACATTCTATGTGACACCGTGTTAAGATATACCAGCTATTCATGATACATGACCACATTAACGGACATGGTTTCCCATGGCTTATTATCAGAGTCACAAAGACAATCGATTATTAAACTAATACCAAAACCCGGCAAAGATAAATCACTTCTATCTGCTTTTATTTCTGGACGTCATATACATGAAAATAATCGTATCATTGATGACTGTTTTTACCTCGCAAAAATTAACGAAAATAACTGGTCTTCTTTTAGCCATTTTAAAAAAGCTTTTGATAGCGTTAGCCATAAATATCTGTTTTCTGTTTTAGACGCCTTTGGATTTAAACGCAATTATTTAAGATGGATACAGACTTTATATAATGAATAATGGATATACTACTCCTTATTTTAAAGTGGCCAGGGGAGTACGTCAAGGTGATCCTAGCAGCACAAATCTTTTTAACCTCGTTATCGAAACACTATGTATATACATGTATATCTTTGGGGATCAATAGCCTTTGCAGATGACATGACAGTTTTATTGAAAGATTTTAAATCAGCAAGACACCTTTTTGAAGTTTTAAAAAAAAATTAGTAAGGTTTCTGGGTTAGAATTAAACGCTACTAAAACTGAAGCGATCGATTTAAACAGTGGCAACGCACAACTACCTGATAATATTAAAGGTTTAGGTTTTATTTATCGCGAGAATTATATAAAAATATTAGGTATTACCTTTTCACTTTGAAAGAATGAATTTTGAAAATTGCATAGACCAAATTGAAGATACTTTGAATACCTGGAAAAGACGAAACTTAAGTTTAATAGGGAAAATCCATATAATAAAAACATTTTGCGTATGTAAAATATTATACCCTGCATCAGTTAAAACTATACCAGAAACTGTAATTAAAAGCATTAATACATGATTTTATAACCTATGGAACGGGCCTGATAAACTAAAGAGAACAGTCATAAATCAAGATATAAATAAAGGGGGGCTAATATGATTGACTTAAAAGAAATGGTGATATGCTGCTGTGTATTCTGGTTAAAAAAGATACTATCACACGATGTTCAATCATGCAAAATTCCGTACGCTTATATATTTCACGATTATGATGGACAATTATTACCGGCATGTAATTATGTAACAGCTTTTTTTAAAATTATCTCCCTTCTACCAAGAGCTTTTCAATAATTGGTTCCATATCTATACATCAAAAATCGATATGTTAATCAGCCCTTATAACAAAATCATCTGAAACAATAAGCATATAAGGATTAACATAGATAAACCTTTAATAGATAAAGAATAGAAGAATGATAATATTTTATTTTTGATTGATTGTAGTGAAGACGTTTAAATCAATAGGATAATGAATAGTAATAAAATATTAAGAATGAAAAGCGTTTGCTTAGCAGTTTGGATATAATCGACTACGAGCCTACGCCTATATAGTAAGAAAACAAAGCTTGTTTGACATTATTAATAACAACTGTATAAATACATATAAAAAGTCACTAGATAAGATTAAAGCAAAACACATTTATTCAATACGAGTAGATTCTAAATATAGTAAACTATTATCAATAAGTAAATAGGAAGAGAATAGTTTTATATTTGAAGAATGTGAAATCTTCAATTTGTTCTATAAAACGAGCACTAATACTAGATTACAAAACTTTCAATTTAAATACCTCCATACAAACGACCGTTTATTTTAAATCCAGTTAAAGGAGTCTTCATTGTGCAATTTTTGCTATTCAAATATAGAAACCCCAGAACACCTTTTTATATACTGCAATTACGCACAAGTAATATGGAATGATTTACATGAAATCTTTTCAACTAATGAAATTTCATTACAATTACATCTTGCCAACATTCATTTCGGTTTTTTGAAGGAAACGGGTTTTAAATCATATCGTGAATTCTTATTTGTAAATCATTTAATATTTTTAATAAAATACTACCCCTACAAATCGAAAATAGAAAATATTAGACCGACAATTATTAATTATCGAAACAACAGATAGAAAATGAATTAAACGAAACCTTAGTAACGGGATTATACAATATGAATATTATGCATACCTCTAGTATTCCATTTCTTTCATACCTATGTTTGTATTTTTTGTTTGTTTTAGCTTTTATTTTCTTTGTATTTATATTTGTTCTACTAAATGAATTATAGAAATATAGTATAGTCTTCAATAATAAACCGATGCTTTTAGTATGATTAATGCGTTCGAAATTTTAATTAGATTCTAAAATATGATATTACACACTATATTTGTAATGTGAACTATGTATTATGCCGTTATTATTTATTTTGAAATAAAGATAAAAAAGAAAAAAAAAGAAAACGTACCAGTATTCACAAGAAGGCTAAAAAAGATAATACCCCATCTTCATGGTTCGAATTCAAACAATTTCGCAACCACGTTGTGAGTGAAATCAGGAAATGTAAGCAAGTTAGAATATTTTAGTAAAATTGACGGGTGAATGTAGCAAAATAAAACACTGTTAAATCTGGATACACTGAAAAAAGAATTCCCCCGTCTAAAAATCGACAATAATATCGTTTTCGGAAACCGCGAGAAACCACATGCTCTTAAGAGCGTGTCCGCGAGAAAACCATGCAGAAGGTGCTAAGGCTTCAATCACAGATTTTGACCAAATTTGGTTTATAAGTTGGGATAGTCCCAAAACACATAAATGTGCAATATTAGATAAATCTTTCAATTCCTGTATGAGAAAATTGAAAAAACATTTTTCATATGGTGAAACTTCTGCAGTTGTCCACGACCTTCCATTGGAGTTTCGACGTGCTTAATCTTAACAAACATATCAATTACTCTCAAATAGACATTATTTTAAATAAAATAATCCAACGAAAATGAAAAAAGTGAGATTCGAACCACCAACCGCATGACTTCCCCTGACCCACCCTGCTTGTCCCAGGGCCCCAAGGTCCATGTCGTGGGCCCTGTTCAGGGGGTTTGCCTAGGGCCTCTCTTATTCTAAATCCGGCCCTGAAGGTGCAGCTGGCGGTGCCCGAGAGCTGTAGCTACCATACTACACTGTTCAATGTCACCCACTTCGACGCAATTAGGCTTCGTTGCCGTTAATATTTAAGCTTCCACATTTCTGTATTGTAGAAATCAGTGGATGTGTCCCAAAATGAATAGTGGAAACATGCTCTGAAATTAAACATTTTGTAGCCATTTTCGGTAACTTGTTTGAAAATGAAATCTTAAAGAGACAATACAACAAATATGTTAAAGGGACAATACGACAATACCAAATATACAACAAATACAAATACAGACTTATATAGAGTACAAAATGGTACAAATAATGGCTATGGATATGATGAAAACGTATAAAAGTCAAAAAATGTATTTCTCTAATTAAATTCGCAAAAAAATGTATCACAAAAGCTTTTTTTTAGCACTTTTCAATAAGCTGTATATTTTAAGTATGTTGCATTCCGGTCATTTTTTTTACACCTATGGATACTATGTGCTTAGCACTTCAAAACCATCCAAAGAAATTCTACTTGCGACCATGAAAGAAAAAGTTACAGTGTATCTTTTTCTGCACTATAAGGACAATGTGAATACGGTACCCTAAAACAAGTCCACACAAAATTAGTATGTACTGATTTTTATTTTTCAAATGAGTGCTGGGGTAGAAGTTGCTATTCCACCATAGAATGCAGTCTGTGCTTAAAAAAAGTGATAAATACACATGTGAAAACCGCAATTTTACCCATAAAATGAATAATTCCTGTACAGTCCTTTAGAGCGACATCAGACTGTAACCACTTCAGCATGTTACCTCTTGCCCCTAGGGGGTGTCATACCATAAGTTTGATCAAAAACTTCCGACCCCCCATCTTAGCACTTTTTGCGATTTTTGCATGGTCTTCTCGCGGATACACTCTTAATACGTTTTTAGCTAACCAGTGCCAAGTAGAAAATCCTCTAGACGACTCCCCAAATGTTAAACCCCATGACGCATCTATCGAAGATCCTAGTTTTTCCAATGAAGAAGTTGGTAACATTTTATCATCCTTAAATATACTCTTATGGCATGCTTCAAATGGGTTCTACACAGCGAGCAGTAGCCAACATGCTTAATGTGTCACCGTCTGTGATGAGCAGACTGTGGGACCGGTACCAACAAACACACAATGTTGATGATAGACCTCGTTCAGGTCGTCCTAGAGCCACTACACAAGCCCAGGATCGATACATTCGTACACAGGTCCTGCCAATCAGCTTTCTGTAAACTTGTACCAAGTTACAAGAATTCGAATTACACCCCAAACGATTAGAAATCGGCTACATGCAGCCCATTTGCATGCGCGACGACCGCGTGTTGTGCCCCCATTAACTCGCCAGCACATGGCAAACAGGCGTCAGGGGTGTAGGTAGCGTATAAATTGGGGTAATCGTCGATGGGCGCGTGTACTGTTCTCAAATGAGTCCAGATTTACTCAGGATTTCACCGAGGTAATCGTCGATGGGCCCGGTTAATGTTATCCGATGAGTCCAGATTTACCCTGGATTTCACCGATAGGCGTGCTCGCGTTTAGAGGCGTGTAGATGAGAGTCATGCTAACGTTAACGTCAGGCAGCATGACAGATTCTGGCGTGGGTCTGTTATGGTGTGGGGAGAAATCACCATGACTGACAGTACGGACTTGCATATTGTTTAAGGAAGGGTCACTGGTGTGTACTACCGTGACCACATTCTGGCACCGATAGTTCTGCCCTTTGCTCAACGTGCAGGTCGACGTTTCATCTTTCAAGATGATAATGCCCGTGCCCACCGCGCTCGTGTCGTGAATGACTACCTCCAGCGTCACCATTGTCCATATATGAGTCCCGGCCTTTCCCCTATAGAGCATGTCTGGGATATGATCAGGAGACGTGTTCGTCGACGTCAACGTCAACCGACAACACTGCAAGAATTGGCCTTGGCACTGCAAGAGGAGTGGGTAAGATTGCCCCAAATCATAATGGACGGTTGATTAGGAGCATTTCACGACGAATTGCTGAATGTCTTAGGATTGGTGGAGCAATTACTCATTATTAAGACAAAAACCACTTTTGACAGTGTATCTCTTTGCGAATAAAATGGGGCCGCCAGATAAGCCGCCCATATGAACTGTTTATGTTCTTGTGTAGGCAATTAACCTGTTATTAACATACACTGGTTACCTCTAATAAAACAGAAGTGCATTTCCGCAGTTTTGTATTGTTTCTGAAAATCCCCTACTTTTTTTAATGAGTATATTAACAAGGCTACAGGCCCCGATCATCAACAATCGTATACTCAAATAATGTTTTAAAACCTTATCTAAACCCCTAGCTCTTCTGTTTAATATATTATTTCAATTCGGTACCTCCCCAGATATTTGGAAGCTTGCCAATGATGTCCCCATTTATAAGAAAGGTGATATTATAGGCCAATTTCACTTCTTATTTGTCTAGGCAAAGTTTTTGAAAAATGCCCTCATAAATACTTACATAATTTTAGTCGGGCTTTAAACAAAATGATTCTACTGTATATCAATTAATTGATATCAATGATTATATTGCTAAGGCTATGGTTGAAGGACATGAAATTAAAGATGTATTTTGTGACGTAAGTCACGCGTTTGACCGAGTCTGGCACAAAGGTTTACTAAACAAATCACATGCTGTGGGAATTAGGGACAAATTTTGACTTTAGAACATTATCTATCAAATTGACAACAAGTTGTAGTTATTATAAACGAAACCTCTAAAATTACAACAGTGGAAGCCGGAGTTCATCAGGGTTCCGTCCTAAGTCCAACACTGTTTCTCATTTACATTAACGACGTCATCAAGAACATAAACTCCCATATCAAACAATTTGCGGACGATACGTCTTTGTATGTCATAATTGAGGACCCAGTTTTATGCTAATCCAGTCTTAACGATGACCTTTCTACTACCCGGTCAACTAATTGGAAAGTTAATTGAAACCCAAATAAAACAGAAAGCATGACTTTTTCACAAAAAAGCCCCCCCCCCCCTTCGTTTCGTGTGAATTTTAACAATACCAACATAATAGATACAGCTGACCATATCTGATTACGCTGATGTGATTTATGATAATTGTTGTAAAACTGACAGAGAAAAACTTGAAAATATCCACCTTGATGCCCTTAGAACTATAACGGGTTTGGTTAATGGTACATCCCACAAAATTCTATACACTGAATCACATGACTCACGTCTCTGAAACAACGAAGATATCGGCATAGATTAACCATATTTTACAAACAAGTAAACACCCCCCCCCCCCAAAAAAAAAAAATCTTCTTGTCCCACCTAAAATATCTAACATTAATCCATATTTTCTGCACGAGACCAACCCTCTAACATCTGCAACTGTATATACGGGACCTCTGTTTTACGTACCATCCAAAAGACTTAACACTGTTCCTTTCCACCCCCACCCCCATCGCACTGCACCACTGACAGTCCGTCCTGTGTCCTCGCGTTCTGACACTCTCACTTCCTCACTCTCTTCTTCTCGTTTCTCACCGCGAGAAGATTATGAAGGTGACGATGAAATGCTGTGGAATCAGACCATCTTTTGGAAGTGTCAATGAAATGAGCACCAAGATTGAGTTTTTATAACACTTGAAAAGAACTGTTGTTGGAAGTGGTTCTAGGTTCTAAAGTGAACACATTGCTTGAAGTGTTCCTAGAAGTGTGTTAGAAATCAACACCCCGGTGGAGTTTTTTTTTAAAAAACACTTCAATGGAAGTGTTTCTAAAGTGAACACTTCGTTTGAAGTGTTCTTAGAAGTCTGTCAGAAATGAACACTTCAGTTGCGTACGGGATAATCACCATTGGATAAAATACAAATAACAGCCCACAATATATGTTTTGAAAAAATTAAGTCCGATTGTTTAAAGATACCTTGCCACGTACAAACTGTGTGATTTGACGATATATTTGGACTAAAAACATGCAGAAACTAATTAATCTATCAAATCCCTCTCAAAACTTTATATTCACGAGGAGATACTCCGAGCTATAAAAAATCTATTTTTTGAAGCCTTTTTTGTCACCTAACTTCACCGAGGGTGGGTCCATTTTCAGATGTATTTGTCATTACTTACTGTCAATTTCCCATAGATATTGAGGTCTTAGTTAATTAATTCTTGAATCTTTTTCCGCCGTTTAATTGCCGAGTCTGCTACACGTTTACACCCCTCAATGTTCCCAAAACTGCCTAATCTAGTATTTTTCTAGTAAATTGGGCGTCTATACATTCTATATATATACCAAATTCGTCAAACTTTTATTGGAAATAACCACCCGATAAATACTTTCATGAGAATTCGTCTTTTAATACTTTTAGTTTCACTAGATTGCCAGTTATATTGACCAGGACAATATAATGATATTACAAACACAAATCATTGGTCGATCTCAGTCAATAGTGATGTTGTTTTCTTACCTTAAAAATATATCAAATACTGAAGACACAGCGAACAATTTTAAAACCAGTACACGCCGGTGTGTACTCTAAGCTTTCGAGCGCGATTTGTAATGAGGCGCATTGATGAACGAGGATAATGCGAAATTGAAATGCCATTGATATTTGTTGTTTATCGCTTGCAATGTCTGTGTAGTTTGTGCCTTTGTCCTCGGGTGTGTCTTTTCCTTAGTGTATAGTGCGGTCCCCCTACACTTACTACTAGTAAGTGAGTTGTTGGGCGATATTTTTTTTCAAAGATTCTATGAGATTCTTAACAAACTCAGTAAAAACTGACGGGAAGTGACGAACCGTTCATGTTTTTAAGTGGGTCATTAAATTTGTGCTAATCTTTAAAGTTTTACTCTCAAATAATTATTTTTTTCGTTAAGATTATTGACAAAATAGTGTCAACAGTATACACATTACACTACTAGATACTGTAATTGTTAATGTATTTAGTGTATAGTATAATGATCTAATCCGCTAACATCGAGGCCATGACACTATTTAACTTGTGATTGTTCTAATGCTTAATTAAGTATATTTCGACCATTTTGTGATTGATATGATTATAGAAAATAGTTTGGGGGGTTTCTGTCCCGTAACTCTGTTAATTATTTATAATTTACTTCTGATTTCAGATATAATTGCTGAAAAAGGGACAATGTGTAGCAGCAGAAAATCTCGGTTTATTTATAAAACCACAAGATATATTAAATATTATGTCTCTGTTGTGTTTATACTGTGGTTCGTTTATTTTTTACAATTCTGGAATATATTTCTACCCAAATATAAGCATGACCAAAAGCACACTCCAATATTTAATGAGGGTTATTTATTGAATAATAAGACTATTTGTTCTGGCATTGCGCAGATAACAGCTTTAGTCGTTGTGCACACCGCAACCCATCATTTCCAACGAAGAGAAAATATTAGAAAAACATATGGATCACGTGACCTGTTCCTGCCAGCGGAAGTTCGAGTTGTGTTTTTGTTGGGGAAAGTTACAAATCCGAAAACACAAGATGATATAAACAGAGAGTTCAATAAACATGGCGATGTCGTTCAAGGCGATTTTATCGATTCTTACCATAATTTAACCATAAAAGGAGTCATGGGTTTGCATTGGGTGTCAAGGTATTGTCCACATGTTAAATACGTCGTGAAGTTGGATGATGATGTGATATTCGATATGTGGAAATTTCTTAATGTGTTTAACGCTAACAACCTCTATGCGTCTAAAACATTATACTGTGATGTTAGCTTCCATGGAATAATCCGTCGAGTGGGGAAATGGGCTGTTCCAGATCATATCTTGAAGGGGCTTGCTAATTACCCTTTTCCTCACTGTTATGGTTTTGTCGTCATTATTAGTGGTGACGTCATATCCGATTTATACCGAGCGACGTTCAGAGTTCCATTTTTCTGGGTCGACGATGTGTACTTATTTGGTATGTTGCCGTACGAGATACAGGGCATATCCATCAAACTTTTCCGAAAAGATATGATACTGAAGCCCAAGTTCGACGGATTAAAATGCTTACAAGAAAAGGGCGAAAAATGTCCTGTTTTAGCCGTCACCTATTCAGACAATACATTCAATGATATATGGAAACTGATAAAACACCGAAACCATTTCACTAAGACAGGCTCAACCTCGGCTATGACTGTACTGCCTCGCGTACAGCACCGTGTTTGAATTCTGTTTGGCGTTACGTTATCACTTTTGCAAACCACGAAAAGGACTGTTTCGTTTGTACCAGGCACTTGATGGGATTTATCATACTGATCCAGTGGACACTATTTATTGTTGTTGTTTATTGCACATTTTACGCCCAATACATTATATATGATATTATGGGCAGGTTGATTTAATTAAGATTACATGTATTTACATATGATCGAAAGAGTAATAAAACAAATTGGCAAAAAGTTCTTGTATATAAGGGGGGTTGGATGGCTGAATGGTTAGCGTGCGCGCGCTGTATCATAAAGTCTGTCATTGAGTCGACTGGCGTGGTTTCGAATCCCCGGTTGTACATGACAAGGAGAAGGGTCGCCTGTCCAACCTCGACACAATCTAGGTCATTTCGGGACTAACATATGGTTTAATTTTATTTCAATAATTCGCTTGCGCGTAGGGGTCTTTAGCAGTGGGAGGAAACCGGAGGACCCGGAGAAAACCCACGAGGTTGGACAGGCGACCCCACTCCTTGTCACGTACAACCGGGGATTCGAAACCACGCCAGTTGACTCAATGACAGGTCGTATGATACAGCACGCACGTGCTAACCATTCGGCCATCCAACCCCCCTGTCCAAAAATGACAAAAACCGCCTACTTTAGCGCCATATCATGACATAATTAGTGTTCCAAAGCCTGGTGCTTATAATAGTGTATTTTCCTCTGTATTACCGCCTCGCCTATAAATGTTATTATTGCTGACACAGTGTTTCCGCTCCGGAATCAGTTTACCAGTATCAACATTAAGTATATGACAAAAATGTGAAATTTATTTATTTGCAAAGGGTTTACTTTCCAGTTCCACGTTGTTCGCGACATTTTAACAGATCGTGTACAGATCGACTCCATGTGTTTCAGGCCAAGTGACGCCATGCAGTTGGAACACCCCCATCTTGCGGCAAGGGCCGGCAATCCTGTGAATAGTATACTGAAATAAGATTTGCGATTAACAACGGGTGACAATTTGTATTTTGATGGAGTCACAGTGACTTAGTGTCTATGACACTGGCTCAATATCAGGAAGGCCATGGGTTGGATCCCGGTGTTTTGCAGCCGGATTTACAAAGAATAAAAATTATTTCAAGTATTTCGGTATAACACATACTGGACCAATGTCTTGACATAGATGGCATGGCGCGGGGGTGGAGTTAAAGTTAAAAGGGAGCATAATTATTCTGGTCATTGTCCAGGGGCAGATCCAGGATTTTCAGAAAGGGGGGTGGGGGTGGGCGTGCTGCCCGGCCTTCGGTGTGCGGACTGACGGGCAATCAACCAAGTCACCAACCGACTCGTTTCGGAGTAAATTACGATTTTCAATCTAAGCTGACTGTTAGTTTCTTTCCCGCGAGAATATATGGGGTAAAAATTGTTCGCCACCGCAAAAAATAGGGGAGGGGGGGCGTGCCTGTTGTCCACCACTCACACAAATGCAATTTGTATGTCAGTATGTTAGATGGATAGATTATTGTGGCACAGACATATACAGCATCATAAAATTAAATCAGAACCAGTTCTAGCTAAAGTAATAATCTGATTGATTTGAAAATTGTACCAAGGTGTTTATGGTCATGAGATATAGAAGTCGGGGATATTGCCCTTGATCGTTTATTAAAATCTTTCTAGTAGCAGAAGGTATTTTATTATTTTTATTTGGGGGATGGGTGGCCGAATAGTTCAACGCGTGTAATTATTAGGTCTGTAAATGAGGCAAGTGGTGTTGTTTCGATTCCCCGCTTGTGCGTCGCCTGTCCAACCTCGTGTGCTCCGGGTCGCCTGGTTTCCTCCGACAGGGAGGGAAATACCACTACGTGCACGCGAGTAATGAAATTGAACTATATGTTAGTGCCATAATGACCTAGTTTGTGTCTAGTCAATATTAAACCCCATTATTCTCTTTCTTGAAATTGTTACACAGGGATTATGTGAAGAACCCGTTTGATTTTCAAAGATTTTTGCTAATCCGCACAGCTAAATTTATCACCTGATTACCAATTATTTCAATCTGATTAACATACAGATCTATACCAATCAGTGTTGATGTTTCTAGTAGGATACCCACAGTTATTATTTTATTATTATTATTATTACAGCATATTTATTGTGCGCCCTTTCATATAACATGTTCATAAATGTAATCACAAATAAACAACACAATTGTGGCCATGTTGTTTACAGAGTCAGTTAAAAGCCCGATAAAATAAATTTATTTTAAGAATTTTTTTTAAAAGAATATAGAGATGTACAACATCTTAAACTAAATGGTAGATTATTCTATAAAACACGTGCTTGGAAACTAAAAGAGTGCTGACCATAAGAGACTATAGTTGGACAGTTTTGGGCTTTATAGGTTGTTTACCTGATAATATCTTATGGATTACTCAATTGGTTACATTGGTAAACTGTGATCCTCAAATGTAGCCGACATCACAGTTGGCCCAATACAAAGCAAACAATGCTATCAGAAAAATAATCACAAGACTAATTAGTGATTTACAAAAAGAAAAACCATTGTTCTGAAATTAAAAGAAAATAAGTATTATCAACCAACAGTAGCGGCGATCACAGCAGATACGAAATGAAATGAAATGGGGTTAAACGTCCTACGAAAGTTTGCCCGGGCAGCGGCGCTATGACCACCCGAACGGCTATACTCTATCCTTACCAGGCTGTCCGTCCTGCATCCCTGACAAGGGGCGGCAGATACGCCCACTTGGAACTTTCAGGTTTCGGTAATGGCAGCCTTCAAACAAGAACTGGTTTCCAGTGTTGAAATTCGAACGCGCACTAGTTCTCGGGGATATAAACTCACATACCAAGTTCCATGATGAACAATGTAAACTCAAATGAGTTCACACAAAATTTTGAATTGACGGACAGATTGTAGGACGGGGTGTATTAATATAGTTCAGTATACAACAATCAATTGTTTCAACAAATATAACAACTGTGTCAAACCTACCAACTCGTTTCGTTCATAGAACGATCGTACAAATTATATGCTAGAGGTGACGACAATGTACTTGGAATGAGATTTTTTTTTTAAGTCTTACAAGGACATTTTGAAGCTTATTCAGTTCGATTTGTTAACAATGTTTTTGGGACTAACGCAGGAATATACTTCAGGTTCACAAATCCTAATGAAACCCCAGTATTCTGTACGGTCAATGCAACATATCTAAATCAGTAAATGGACGCAACCGTGTATTAAAATAAATAAGCCTATGGCTTTGTTATAGGACAAAGATTACGCAAAATCCATGGGCTGACACCACCACCATATATCATACCGATACCCATTTAGAGCTGGGTATTCAAAGGCACATGGATTAGACACTTACCTCATAAGAGACGACTATATAATATCGCAACCCCCTCTCTCATGAATAATACCACAAAATGGCACAAATTGCTTACCTCGTATTCTGTAAGGTCTACACATTCATTCTGAAGATAACCATATTTAGCTGATTCAGGACAGACTTTAACAACATTATCGTGTGTTTTACTCGCAAATTGTGCAATTTGATGTATCGTTTTATTAGCAGTATCTTCTATTTTTCTTTGCGCATTCCTGGGAACTGTATTTGAGAACGGGTTGACCAAATCAACAACATAGATAATTGACAAGTCATCGTATTTAAACCTGTAATTAAATGATTAAAGTAAATCATACAATTACTGGCACCATTACAAAACACTAACTTAACTCCACAAAGAATATCAGTCTCCCTTGCAAATAGCATTATTGTGAAATGTCCACAGCCAAAATGGACATCAATCCAAAAATGAATACGACCCTAATGATTTATATTTACAGAAGTATTGATCAAATGTTTAATCGATTGACCAAAGTGAAATTTGGCCGGTTTAGGTTTGCATCCGTTTTGCCCATAATCGGTTAACATCGTCTGTGGCGGATGACGATAATATATTCTCGTAAACACTGTCGGAGTTACCTATCGTTTTAAGCGGTCGCGGCAGTCGAGCAGATAGGGTACTAAGAGGCGGAATGTAAACAACTTTCCCATTTGTTGGGCCGAGTTATGTAGGCCAATACCAGTTCTTGTAAGTATATAATTAAATATTCAATTACCCTACCACTGACTAAATCCATCTGGAATAATGGTTAGATTCTTAAAGTCAGCCAATAATTCAAGTGCTTTGACAAACCCTTTCTTCATTTTAAAGTTATTCACGTTGTTCAAGTATTTTTGATGAACATGCAAACCAATGACTTCACAGAAATATGATTTCAAGTCGAGGTTGTTACTCTGCAAGACAGAACAATTATTAAGCGGTCAATACAAATATCATTGTTTAATGGAACAAAAAGCAGTGGAAAAAATAATAAATGATATAAAAGACACAATCAAAATTACTCTAACCTAAAACCAGTGCCCGATGCCCGAGGCTATTCCAATTACGAGGCTCTCCGATTCCTCCACCATCACGACAAGAAGAAGATGAAAGTGAGAAAAGCCGCGGATGATGACGGATGTCTAAGACAATAATAGTGCGTGTAAGAAATAAACCACAACTTCGCCGGAAAACCTCTAATTTTTTGTAACGAATTCGACAAAATGTACCACTGCAATATTTATCTTGGTCTATGTCCAGAAAACGTCATTAAATTTCTGTAAAATCTAGTATTTACCTTGTACCAATATTTCAACAAACGTATAAGGTCTTTAACTTTAGCTGGCTTTACACCAATTAATTTGATTTGTTTTTCACAAAGGCATGCTGAATAATGATCTCTGATATCTGGATTGTCTTTCGACATCATCTCATCGTACAGAGAATTCATATCATCTTAAATTAGGAAAAAACAAAGGTTGCCAGACAAAGAAACATACACCCACCAGCAGCTTCGTCATCCATGCAATTATGCGCTCAACAGCCCATAAAATTTAAGTCCAATCGACACAAACTAGGTCATTTCGGGACTAACGTATCGGTTAATATTTTTTATTTCTAGAATTCGCTTGCGCGTAGTGGTTTTTAGCAGTGGGCGGAAACCAGAAGACCCGGAGAAAACCCACGAGGTTGGACAGGCGACCCTACTCCTTGTCACGTACAACCGGAGAATCGAAACCAAGTCAGTTGACTCCATGACAGACCTTATGATGCAGCGTGCACGTGCTAACCATTCGGACATCCAACCCCCGATACTTTTTATAGGACTGTTGTTAAATAATATGGACTTGGGTTTAACGTCCTACTTTTCTACATCGACTGGGCTAATGAAGACGGGCATATGTCATACAGTGTGCTATGAGGGAAATTGTGCTCGGACGGCGGCACTACGACCTACTCTTGTATCGAATTCTTAATATGCACGCTAATGTGTACAGGGGACCCCGATTATCGTCCCCTCCGAACGACTAGACAGTGTTCCTTGTCACTGCCAGACCCCATTCTGCACAACTAACAAGAGGAAACCGCGCCGGAAAACTCCAAGGGACTTTTCGGCCAACACCGGGACCAAACCCGAGACTTTCTGGTCAGAAAGCAAGCATCTTACTCACTAAGCCACCGCGACTGCCGGGTGGTTACAAATGAATCTTACCATGTTGAGAAATAACATCCATAGCTGGTACAATATCAACATCCACAGATCCAAGGTCTATGATGTCGATCTTGAATTCAACATGAAAATCTGTTTTCCGTATAAATTTTATTGATCTCATCCACTCTGGTTGTTCGTCAGTACGCATCATATACTTTTTAATATTTTCAAGAAGATCTGGTTTAGCCTCTATCAAACTCTCTATAGTCTTAAAATCATTGAAGAAAATAAAAAGATCAGCATCAGCATTGGTTTGTATTGATGTTCCCTTTCCCAAAGATCCACTCTGGAAAACAACAGCGACTACAATAAATCGCTAATAAATATTTATTTTATTATGTCATTTACTCTACACCCCTCACCCAACCCCACACTCATACCCAATATACAAATGGAAAATCACAACAAAATATACACTCCAAACATCTAAAATGTGGTAAAATAACATTAACTGTTCTGTTAAAACACCATTTTTACAGTGCTGCACCTTACTAAAAATTGGCGCTCATACCGCACCATCTAAATAACCTATTGTTTACATGGATGGGCCAGTTTTGAACTAAATTGCATACTGATTTTTTTTATATCGCACCAAAGGAACTCAAGGGTGTGGCGGGGGAACTTATTTGGCATTGAAATTGGCCCCTTCCACCCGTTCTTCCTTGCTCTATTGGGGAGCCACGGTGGCTCACCTTTCAGCTGGCTTACTAACTGGAGTTTAGGTGGTATCCAAAAAAGGTCCGAGGGACTTTCACGCGCGGAAAAGGAAGTGTTCAGTTGTTTGGATAGTACAAAAATCCGACGCACTGTATACAGCTTGGCGTGCACGTAAAGGAATCCTTGTAGTTGGATTTCGAAATAAGAGTAGGCTATAGCACCGCTGTTACGATAAAATGTCACTCGTAGCACACTGCACGATGTCTGTCTCATTACCGATAGCCCATTTTATGCAGAACCAGCGGCTGCCAGGCAGGATACGCCCACTATTTGCAAGAGATGCATACAGAACAAGCTAAAAACAAACACGTTTTTTGTACAATCAGGGGCAATAATCCAGAAAGTTATGGCCTGAACTGTGCAAATATCAAAAGAGACTGGGATCTTTGGGATATAAAGATAAAAATTGTGACCTCTAGAGGGTCCACACACTTCTACACAATTTGCGTACAAAGAGCGGCCAATTTGTCAGGCAGTTTCATTCCGATTTTCCCGAAAGT
This sequence comes from Patella vulgata, assembly GCF_932274485.2. Taxonomy (NCBI): domain Eukaryota; kingdom Metazoa; phylum Mollusca; class Gastropoda; family Patellidae; genus Patella; species Patella vulgata. Next base: position 67,686,573 of record NC_065879.2, on the reverse strand, counting down.
CGAATTCAACCTTCATTATGGTGGAATGGTGATGTATTTAAATGGTTTTTAAAATCGGAAAAAAATTGTGACCTCTAGAGAACCCACAAGCTAAAAATGCGATTTTTTGAACAATCAGGGGCCATAATCCAGGAGGATAAGTTCGGGTATCCGCGATTATCAAAAGGAACCAAGATCTGATGGTGATATATTCACACGTTTATTTTTTAAATCGGATAAAAATTGTGACCTCTACAGGGACCACAAGCTGAAAACGTAACTTTTTGTTCAATCAAGGGCCATAATTCAGAAAGGTACGATCCCGATATGCGTGAATATCTACAGGAACCAATATCTTTGGGTTATAAACATGTATTTTAAGTTTCATCGAAATCAGATCAAAATTGTGATTCTAGAGGGTCCACAACCTTGATTTACCAGAGGTTTACACAGTACACTATTTGCGTACGAGGGGCGGCCATTTTGTCCGGCAGTTTTGTCCCGATATTCACCAAATTCGAACTCAACAAACATTACGGTGTAACGGTGATATATTCGAACGTTTTTTTTAAATCGGATAATAATTGTGACCTCTAGTAGTCTGGAGGCTCAGCGCGGAGGGGGGGGGTCCATCAAATGGTCACAAAACCAGACCCAACTTTTCTACTGTGTGAACCATCGTAAATTTTAAACGCATTTCTTCGATTATGAACAAACTTCTTAAATTTCGTTTTTATAAACTTACCTGTGTGTTTTAAATCAACTCCCGTCCAATAAAATCCATTGCACAACTAATTATCCCAACGTATGAAAAAGTTCTCTCTTGACAAATTTGACTATTTACTTGTATTTTCGACTGAGTAGACGACAACAATGATTTCGTTACGTGTTGGGCGACCCCATTGCAGCTATTGAGGGGGGGCCGTTTAATTTTGACAGATAGTTTGATAACCACGTGTTGCAATGAAAACAAAGCGCGATCATTACGATCGTTTGAAGCTGGGCGACGGAAAATATCAACTGAAGATTTATACTGAGCGCCATGGAAAACGCATCACTTAGTTTTTCGTATAACAAAATGATCCTGTAAACATATCTTATTTATTTCGCTTCTTATTGTGAACAATATTCAAATGGGAACACATCAATAACAAGTAAACAACACATTTGTACACTTATGGATGTTTAATCTGTAATCAACGGTACAAAGTCAGAGGGGTCAAAACCAAAAGTACGACACAGATGTCAGAAGCGCGTGTGTCCTCCACGGGCTCTTACGCACGCTGTGCAGCGACGTCGCATGGAATTAACCAATGTTTGAAAGAAGGCCTGGGCCAAATTGTTCCATTCTTGGACAAGAGCAGCTTCTAAAGCAGCAATGGTGTGCATCTATGGTCTCCGATACAGACGGCATCCAATCTCATCCCAGACATGTTCTATCGGTGCCATGTCCATGTCTGCCAGTCCAAGACATTGATGTTGTTAGCAGCCCGGTAGTCCATACTAAAACGGGCGGTATGCGGACGTGCATTATCCTGTTGGAAGTGCTGAAGTTATGGGTGCGCTCGAAACATCGGAACGACAATTGGTTGCAAGACATCATCACGGTAGGCAACAGCATTAACGCGACCCCTGCAAATATGTAGGGCGGTCCGGTGATGAAATGTGAAGCCTCCCCACACCATTACACTTCCCCCACCCCATTGATTCGTTTCGAAGACGCAGCAGTCTGCAAGACGTTCCCCAAGACCTCTCCACACACGTTGACGGCCATCAGCGTGATAAAGATGAAAGCGACTCTCATCACTGAAGAGCACACTTTGCCAGTCTACTCTTCTCCATGTCTGGTGTCCTTGAGCCCATATCAAACGACGCTGACGGTGATGATCCCTGAGGATAGCTCCAACATAAGGTCGTCGTGCACGGAGTCCTACTTCTCTTAGACGACGTCTTACGGTGTTGGCACTTACTGGTCCTTGTCTTCCGACGACTGCTGCACCTGTTCGAGTCGCTGGGCGGAATCTGTCACGCAGATGAGTGACCCGGATGTAGCGGTCTTGAGCCTGGGTTGTAACGCGTTGTGGACCAGGACATTGACGGTCAAGTGTTGATCCAGTAACTCGAACACGTTCCACCAACCTTACAATAGTGGACTGATGACAATTGAAGTGTCTGGCAATAGCACGTGTAGACATGCCAGCCCGGGACATTCCCATGGCTTCATTCCGTTGATTTTCAGTAAGTCTCGGCATCTATAGCTCGATTCCTTCACACGTCCAACAACAAATTTTGACAGATTGACGTTTCACAGTTCATGTACTGCACATTAAGTTGAAAACATGCTTTTAGAGGGCTCAAACACAATGCTGCACGTGAATATTGGGTTTTTCAAGTGCATCGCGTTCAATTTTTTTTGTGTACACGGGCCGATATTTTTTGCGTGTGTTAGCATTGAGTGAAACAATAGTTCATAGTATTGCATAATATTATACATACAAAACCACCTAGTAATAAAATATTTGGGAAAAAAAGTGATGCGTTTTCAATGGCGCTCAGTATATGGACCGTGTAGTCATGTTGGTTGGATTCTCTGCCGCTCGCTCGAGACATGACGCGATCTCAATTTTCAAAAGAAAATTATCTCATCTGAGTAGCTAATCAAATAATTAAAATAAAATATTTCAAAAGATGTACAGTTATAAAAATTTGCAGAGATTTTACTAGAATGTAAAAGTCGGCAACAAAATAAAAGAATACGGACAGTTATATGTGTGTGAACGCCCAAACTCAATGCCGAGCCGAGATTTGTACTGTAGCTTTTTCTTAAACCAAACTTGAATTGTCGTAAAAGTGCCGATTTGCTATTCTGTCACCCCTTATACGAAATGATATCTCCCGGAGAGTGACGTAATCAGCTTCTATATTGGTATTTTTCTGTGTCAAAGTTTGTGGGAATTCAATTTTTCAAGAGAGAACTTTTTTATTCGTTGGGATAATTAGTTGTGCAGTGGATTTTATTTAACGGGAGTTGATTTCAAACACACATGTAAGTTTAATTTATAAGAACCAAAGTTAAGTAGTTTGTTCATAATCGAAGAAATCCGTTTTAAATTTACCATGGTTCACACAGTAGAGTAAAATTTTGCGTAGAATACGATCCCTAGGGGTGGTAAGCAGTCTGCCGTTGGGGCGTTTTCGAGATATTCGGGGTCAAAGGTCAAATGGGTTCATTTGCACTGAAAGTGAATGCGCGGTCATTTTTGTATCATGAAAATAAGCTGAAAATGATCGAAAGTAATCACACTTTCAATAAAGATGTAAACTTACTAAATTCACCTTTGTTCTTTGTGACCCCAGAGGTCAAAAGGTCACATTTTCCGTTTTAGCACTAGGAAGATTTAAAGTAATAAATGTTGGCGTAAAATATAAAAACTAAAGTGAAACCTGTTCTAACTAATAATAGGAACATTTAAAATTTATCTTTAGGTGGTCTTAGCACTAAACTTTTACTTTGGAACGTCGAAAATGATCTTGCATAACATATGTCCACAGTGACATATTCGAACGTTTTTTTTTTAAATCGAATAATAATTGAGACATCTAAAGGAACGACAAGCTAAAAACGTGTTTATTCGTAAAATCAGGGGCCATAATTCTGGAAGTTACGATTCGATATGTTTGAAAATGGAAAGGAACCAAGATATTTGGGTTATAAACATGCATTTCAAGTTTCATCAAAATCAGATGAATATTGTTACCTCCAGAGGGTCCACAACCTTGATACACAATATTTTGACATTATTTGCGAACGAGGGGCGGCCATTTTGTCCGTCAGTTTCCGTCCGAACTCAACAATTCTTAGGGTGTAACGGTGATATATATTCAAACGTTTTTGTTTAAATCGGATAAAAATTGTGACCTCTATATGGTCCACAAGCTAAAAATGCGATTTGTCGTACAATCAGGGGCCATAATTCAGGAAGATATGGTCCGATATGCGCGAATATCGAAAGGAATCGAGATCTGTGGGTTATAAACATACATTTCAAGTTTAAATCGAATAAAAAAAATGTGACCTCTACAATGTTCACAAGCTAAAAACGTGATTTCTCGTACAATTAGGGGCCACAATCCATGTAGTTACAGTCCGATGCATGCCAATATCAACAGGAACCGAGATCTTAGGGTGATAAATCTATATTTCAAGTTTCATTGAAATCGGATAAAAATTGTGACCTATAGAGTGTTCACAAACAATTGTTGACGGACGGTCGGACAGGGGCGACGACATACGTCTACATGAAAATGTTGGCGTGTTAAAATCAAATATTAAACCCTTTATGGATTACCTTAACAACTTTTTGTACCTTGTGACAAGGATACCCGTACCGAAATCGCCACGAATTGTAGTTATGCAAATGTAAAACCACCCATTTGACCGCTTCATTCATTCGTCGGATAAAATCACGAGGTGGCCGTACTATATAGTACTCTATCTATAAATACTTCAAGTCTTTCATTTCGGTTATATTCTGGTAGACAATCATCCATCTTTTTAGTTACATGTACTTTAGTAACGAAACTATGAGATATATAGTACCTGGCCTATATAAGTAACTACAATCTTTTTAATACACGTGATCTTATTCGCCAAAATCAACCTAGCTAACAATAAGCCACCCGACGATAAACGACCGTCAAGCTGGCAAACAATAGCTAGAAAACAATAAGCGCGAATAATTAGAGATAGCCAGGCATAAGAGATAAGTGACTGCCACGAAATATGATGATTGATATGTGAATACAGTAATTTATTATAGATCACACAGCTCTTCTTATTTCATAATCATTAATTCCCCTTTATTCATTTGTTGTCGTATTTGTACACTAAGATTACAATTTGTATCGATATTTGTTTTACAAATCGGATTTCTGTCATATCAGATTTGTAAACTGTATTTTGTTTGATTTATTGTATTTTAATATAAATATAATATTTATTGATGAAAATCATCAGAAACACACATATATATGTACAACGAAATACAAATCTCGAACAACAGATGTCCTAATAGAAATCTCCAAATACTAGTCTTGCGAAACATTTCTCGAAAATGATCAACCCGGAACATTATGACTACATGAGCGGAAATTAACCGGGCATACAATAAACCACGTTTATACCATAATGGTTAATCGAACAAGCATACAATAAGAAAAATCGCACGATACTCGTTTCTTTAGTGAAATAACGTGCGTGATATGGTTAATCAATTTGAATTAAATATAAATAACTGTATGGGTTTATTCAATCTGGCATTAAATAAGATAAATTGAAAGTAGCCTATTTTTAGTAATTAGGTTATTTTTATGGCGACATATTTCTTTGAACAAAAAAAAGGGATTTTTTCTCTTCTAATTACCATGAATATGCCAGGAACTAATACTCGTATATTCAAAGAGCGATAGAGAAAAACTTTCCGGTGATGCATTACACGAAAACTGGAAATTCGTATTAAAGGAGCTAAATCACTATTCTTTGACACAAATAAGTCTCTACGCATATCATAATTACATTCAATCGTTTCTGTTTTTACTGTAATTTCTAATCGGTTATGTTCGACGAAATACGCGAGATTTCCCAATTGAATGACAGTCTTTGGCGTATGGTTATTTCCAGTCTACACTGGTAGTATTCTCCGACATTGGATATGATTTGCCTCGTTCATCTAGTCACTTCATACAAATGGCACTCCGAAAGCATTCTAGCACGCGATTCTTTGCCAATTTTAAAATTTTCATTTTGTCTTAAACATTGGATATCAGAAGCCCAATTGTTCACTGTAAGATAACAACACCAATGCCGATTTAAATTGACCATTAATTTTTGTTTGCAATGCCGAAGACCGTGAAAGATATTGAGTTAAATATCCCAATTTAGTTCTTACATAATGCGTATTTAATTGACGGCGTATTGTTTTCAGTGTTAAGCTATGGGCAAGAGAGTCGCCGCCGCTTTTTATAACACGACGTCGCATTTTTAAAATTGATTTATATTAAAGATACATTATGGGATATTTTAATAGAGAGTTGGCCATTCTTGCTATAACAGTTCAAAAATATATGATGAAAGAAGAATATATTGAAAATTTCAGTCAAATTACTTTATTCTGAACAAAGTTATCACTATTGTAATTTTTGACTAGAAATAGGAGTCAAATCTCTCTTCACCGTCTCCGATCGTTTGATTGACAGGCGTTAACTCCACCTACATAATCTCGATTATCAAGTAACGTTTTCAATGGCTGTGGTTTGAGACGGGGTTGCAATTCAATTCGTATCACATTTATTTTTACTACAAATTAAAAATAAGACTTTTAATATATAGATAAGAAGCTAAAGTTTGAAAGGAATGGACCAAATCAATGAGGCATAATTATAGCCGACTTCTTGTTAGCCTGCGTGTACTCTTGTACTGTAACTGGTAGGTCTACGTAACTCACGAACAGTGATCCAATGGAGCTGCAATTCAACTGGGGTGATGTTAGCTGCGATGATTATCAATTTCTATAATTTTTCTGTAAACGCAAGTGACAAAAGAGCGTATAATACCGACATTCAAACTCTCATTTTAACCACAACTAAACATAATATCAAGGCCGTATATATCGAACTTTCAATCAAATTGACTGACATGCGGCCTCGCTCAACAGCGGCCTCGCTTCGTACAATCTATCATTTAGCCTCGATCTAAAATTATTTCCGGGAGTATGACGTCAACGTAACGGTTAATCTCCGCTTACGACGCCATTAAAAAATTTAATCAATCAACGAAATCCTGTTTAAATCCAAGCCGAATCCAAGCCATCCGTGGGTCTACAGAGTTGATTTTGTGCTTGTTGTGTAAATAAAGATCTAATTTATAATTTCTATGACATCTGAAGCCTAAATAAAGACTTACAATAATCAGATTTAGCTCTTGCATAATGTATGTTTTTAATGATGTACGGTACGCATGTTTAAGGAGATTTCTGTTTAAGAAAATCAAAATCGCTTTGTGCGTCGCGCGTGCTCTTCGTGTAGGCCGGGATCGAAATAGAACACCACACGATCGTTCTGCGAATTTCCTTTGTGTTGGTAACTTGATTGTCGGTTTTTGTTGGATTGCTTAATGTTGGCTGGCTTAGGCCTACTGTTGGATAGTTATCGTCGGCTGGCTAATTGTTAGATAGTTTATTGTTGGCTAGTTGATTTCTACGAAATAACGAAAATGAAACTGAAAGTGGAAGTCGTGAGGAAACGGTTGCATTAATCAGAATTTTTCCAAAAGAGGGATGGGTGCACACGAAAGTGCAAATTGTTGCACATTACATTAAAATTATGAGTTCTTATAGATGGAGAAACACTTTAATATTTCCTACAAAGATATGTCAGAAAAGAGAGACAATTGACCGAGTGAGTCAATTTAAGTGTCTTAGTTCTTTGAGGATGGGGGGTTGGATGGCTGAATGGTTAGCGTGCGCGCGATGTATCATAAAGTCTGTCATTGAGTCGACTGGTGTGGTTTCAAATCCCCGGTTGTACGTGACAAGGAGTAGGGTCGCCTGTCCAACAACGTGGGTTTTCTCCGGGTCCTCCGGTTTCCTCCCACTGCTAAAGACCCCTACGCGCAAGCGAATTATGTAAATAAAATTAAACCATATTTTAGTCCCGAAATGACCTAGTTTGTGTCGAGTGGACGTTAAACCCCATTTCTCTCTCTCTCTTTGAGGATGGATACATACATTATATTGTTTACGATGGGGTTTATGTTGATTGAACCTTCCGAGGTTTATAAAAATGTAAAATATATAAAATCAGTAGCCTGCTTGTGCCGTTTGTCCTAACCAGTGGCGGCGCCAGCCGTCGGTGATTGGAGGGGCAAAGCTGTGGCAAAGTCCAAGGTTAAGGGGGCAAAGGCACGAGCTTCAACTAGGGGTAGGGGCCTCCCCCGGAAAATTTTGAAAAACAGGTTGCCGGAAATGCAGCCTGGCAGTATTTCAGGCACTGATCGATGAGGTAAAGTGTCAAACGAATAGACTTGCGAATCACGACGAAGCCCACTCACGAGCGTCAAAGTAGGGAGTCCTCCACCAGAAAATTTTGAAAAATAGACTGCCGGAAATGCTGTCTTGCAGTATTCCCAGGCACCGATCGTCGAGATAAATAGATCTGACCAGATACGTACGTCGCCTGATCACTAGTTTATCCGACTAGAGCACAAAATGTCAAACGAACGGACTTGCGAACCTCAACGAATTCCCCTTGTGAGCGCCAAAGTAGCGAGTCCATTGGGTACCTCGCCCAGAAAAATTTGAAAATAGACTGTCGGAAATGCTCTACAACATGCAAGTTCCCCCCCCCCCCTGGCGCCGCCACTGGTCCTAACAGGTGGAATTAACTTTTTTGAAACTTTACATGGATGTAGTTTGTCCTTCATATATAAAGAAAAACTTATTAAAGTAATAATTATATTTTAATCTTTCGCGCCTGCATTAACAACAGTTGATATAGGTTTACATTTGATTACGGAATATCTCAAATGGGCAAACTCGTATTACTAAATTTAAGATAAAAGAAATAATTGATACATTGCCGGAATCTAAACCCATAGCACACGGCTAGGCGTCGGCTAGGCGTATGTCCGCCTTCGTTAGCTCGGATTGGGCTGAAAAACAGGCCGTTATTCCACATTTCATTTACAATACTTCGTCGTAGCTAATTTAAATCATGACATTTATGTTGTGTGTGTGTGTGCAGAAACGAGGTGACATTTTCAGTAGTCTTGAAACATTCGTTAACACTTTTGGTTGTTGGTTCCCAGTAATGTATACATGTAGATATATGAAAGGTAAAGTAGATTTAGCTTCAGATCTTCCCATAACTAAATCATCAAACATTTCATATACGATCACTGGAATGGTCTTGGGGAGGTTGTTGAAGACACAAACAAATGTCATCATATTAAACCTCTCTTGGTCAACCTCCTGGAGAATGGAAGGGGTTTCTTTGTGTCGCTCTCACATTGGTCCTATTGTTTCAACCCATTCATTCAGTTTTAAGAGAGAGAGATTCAACCAGAATATGAGCACTATCAAGTACATTTGACGGTTAAGCCCAAGGTTCGTGTTTTGAGGGTTAACAAGGTGCTACAACTGAAACAAGGTCCTTAACTCTGGAAATAATAAACAACAATTGTTGAAATTCGACAGCCTTTTTCGTTTTACTAATCTAAACAATACATATAAATTTCATACAGATCAGATGATGACTTTTTGTCGTACAGATCGGGTGATAACTTATCTCGTTAGAACATTCACAAGGTTGGACAAAGCACAGGAGTCTGACCTTCTATCCGTATATATATATGCATACACCATATCCAACCAAACAATATAAAAAAAAGAATATATTGTCTGGTTGGACATGGTGTATGCATATATATACGGATAGAAGGTCAAACTCCTGTGGACAAAGTGACACAAGGGTCATATTCTAGACGTAATTAACGGAAATTGCTGGAATTCAAATGATGCATACAAATTTCATACTTTTGTCGTTATGCTTTCACGGGGTTTGACAGAGTGAAACAATGGCCATAACTCTAGACTTAAATAACGGAAATTACTGAAATTCAATAGACTTCTTCATTTAAATAATTTAAAGTATTCATATAAATTTCATACAGATATGATGACATTTTTTGTCGTGAGAGCGTTCACAAGTGGCAATAAAGTGAAACAGGGGTCATAACTCCAGAAAAAATTAACGGAAATGATTCAAATTAAATACGATTCTTCGTCTCACTAATGTAAACAACATATAAATTGGAAAACAATCAGATGATAAATGTAGCCACATTTCCATGTGGGCGTATAGATATAAAGGGGAATGTGTTGAAAATTTCAGCCAAACCACTTATTCTGAGCCGATCTGTTATTGTCGTCAGAAGAACAGTGTGGTCTCGGGTGTCATTATTACTGTTACGATTATAAACAAAGTCTCGATTAACGATAATATAATTTTTAAATATAATCATTAACTAACAATCGTATTTAAATCCGTTGAAATCAAAAGCACCCGATGCTCTAGAGCGTAGATCATGGGATTCGTATGTGAATAAATGTCTAATTAATGATTTAGGTAACATTTGAGGCGTAAAGAAAGATCTGCATTATGCAGATAATGCTTCTTTAACACATAGTTGTATTTGTAAAGAATAACAATGCGGTAGTTGTATTTGGCCAGCCTATGAATGAGAAAGTCAGAAGGGTGGGTATTATAAAATGTAAATATAATGTAGGATCCAATTTAAGAATTTTGTCCACCAATTTTGCATGTTACTCTTTATCAAACGTTTAGCAGCTTCCGGCATAAAAACAGGGAAATCATTCAAACATGGATACAAGTATCAATATTGGCACAGATACCCTTTGAGTACTACTCTTTTGAAAAATCAGGGGATCACGTGGCTAAGTGGGTAAGACGCTGGCTCGCTAGCCTGGAGGTCGGGTGTTCGATCCCTCCATTGGCCGAGAAAGTTCATCCAGATTTTCCCGCGTGGTTTCCCCTTGTCAGTGATGCAGGACGGAGGGCCTGACAAGGACAGCTGTCTAGTCGTTCGGATGGGACGAAAACCGAGGTTCCGTGTACACATTGGCACGCACTTAAAAGATCCCTTGGCAGTTGGAATTTAATATAAGAGTAGGCCGTAGCACCGCTGCCCGGGCAAAATTTCCTTTATAGCACACTGTATGGTGTATATGCCTGTCTTCATTAGCCCAGTTTAGGAGCAGAACAGTAGGACGTTAAACCCCATTTCATTTCATTTCATTTTTGAAAAATCACATTGGCCATTCGAAAATCCAAGATGGCGGCCATTTTCAAGATGGTCAACTTTTAGGCAACGAAATTTCATATATTACGTTACAGTCACGCCAAATAATTGCCCTTTAACAAATATTTTAAGTTTCATCTACATCGGACATAATCAAGGGCGCTAGAGGGTTCACAAAGGTTGTACAGTTCACATTTTGCGTAAAAGGCAAAGTAAAACACTCCAAAACGAAAGGTCCGATGCGCATCAAAATTGAAAAGCGCCAAGACATTTTGAGATGGTCGACTTTGAGGCACAGTCCATCATTTCAGAACGGAAGACCCGATGCGCATAAAAATCGAACTCCACCAAGATATTTTGATCCTTATAATGTTTGTTGAGTTTCATCAATAATTGTGGGCTTTGGGGCCCACAGATTCTGTACATAATTTGCATTTTGCGTAAAAGACAGAAGCCATAATCCAAGAAGTTGAGGTCTGATGCAGACTAACATTGTAATTTCCATCTGAATCTGAACAAAAGGGTCCACAACGATCGTACATATTTCACAATTACGCGTAAAATGTAGGAGGTCATAACCAAACAAGTTGCGGTCCGAAGCACACTAAAATCGAACAAATCCGAAATATGTGGGACATAAACATATACAGTGTATTTAAACTTTCATCAAAATGGGATAAAAATTGTGAACTCTAGATTGACTTTCAGAAGATCAGACGTCTGTGGGCGTATAAAAATTCTCTCAATTGATTCAGTGGGTAAAATTCTGTGAACGAAACATGAATATGGGACCATATGCTTCCATGTGGGCGTATAAAAAAAACTATAACTAAAAACACCAAGCGGTTGTCATGCAAGATTCACCCACATTTTGCAAGACAAGAGAGATCAAACTTAAAAAGCGATTATTCGTGCAATCAGGGGCCATAATCCAGGATGCTACGGTCCGACATGCGACAACAGAACCGATATCTTTGGGACGCATACCTGTATTTTAAGTTTCGCCAAAAGTGAATATTAAACTTAAATTTTTGCCATTTTCAGCATTTTGCATGGCAAAAAATGTTTCAAAAAACATCTGCTCTTTAATTAAGTCACGTCCACTTTCTCATAATGATGAAAGTGTTATTGGGAGACAAGGTATGGTTATATAAAAGTCTGTAGGTCCACAATTTTGTTTATAATTAATTCTCTTAAAATGTAACTCCATTGGCACGACCGTTAATTTGTAGCAAAACACTGACTTCTGCTTAGGTCTTTTAATTCAAGTTAATATAACCACATAGAGCCTAGGTCACCACTAATTGGAATAACACATCGGATCAACTGATTTCAGCGAATAACACACTATTTATGGATAACAATTACTATGGTTTATTTCACTGCGACGTTTCAACAAGATTTCATAAGTCATTTTCAATCTTGTTGAAACATCGCAGTAAAATAAACCATAGTAATTGTTATCCATAAATAGTGTGTTATTCGATTATGTTCAGATTACTAAATGCCATTCAAAGAATATAACTGATTTCAGCCCTTTTTTTTAGACCGAAACCATAAATAAATCATGGTATAAACAGAATGCTTGACTAAAAAATTTTATAAAATAAAATACATGTATAGCAAGTGACAGACAATAAAATAAATAATTATCTGTGGGATAGCTAGGATTTCAATTCAGAATAAAATACAACACATTTATGGTGTTTATTATCTTTTGTGTCCTTGGGTCACACAGAGTAAAACTTTTCTGATGGACATTCTCATTTCCTGAAAGACCCTCCTACTACTTAGCTAGTTCACTTGCATATTAAGAATAGTAAGATACAAGACAGCATTACTATGAAAATAAAATAAAATGCAAGTTACACAACTCATTAATGCCCTCAAACTAAAAACATATTTTCAAAATTTTCTCCAAAAAGAATTAAGTTAAAACTTTGTTATATCAGATTCTCAGAAAAAGCTGAATATAATACAGACAACTATATACAACAAATATACACTATATAAGTATCTTCTGTACAGAAATACATACGCTATTCTAAACATACAACTAAAAGGTATATTACAATCTACATGTATTTGTTTCTCAATAAACAACATAATTTTACAATCTATTCCAATTTACTCAACAAAATTAATATTTAAATGATAATGTGTAGAACATAAAAACATGTTAATTACACACTTTGGAAATAATAGGGTTGAATAAATGGATGAAAAAACAACTTACTTTGATTTTCTTGTAGTTAGATACTAAGTACAAGAAAGCAAGTTGGCAGGCAGTGATGCTAATAAATAAAATATATTTCAAAAATAGATAATTTATATTAAGTTAAAGATAAAGTTCAGACAGCAGAATTGTTACTTTGATGAACATCCAAAGATCTCTCTATCAGTTGCTTTTTGGAAGAGGATTTTAGTATTATTAATTGCACAGGTATACCTCTCTGAAAGTTTATCAAGAGAGGTTCTTAATTTTGACAATAGTGCAAGATCACCTCCCTATCAGTATTTTCTCAAAAGATGTCCAGGCACGTGTCCAAGGTGGGGTGTAGGTTGGGCGGGGCAGGGGCTATACAGGAGAGAGTCTAGGAGAGAGCCTACACATTTAAAAGAGTAAATTTGTTCACAAATGGCCTCTTATGTAAGGAAATCGACATCAAACTTTCAAAATTTTGTAGGGGGAGAACCCCATAACCCTCCCAAGGCTCTGCGGTCATCCACGCCGGAACAGCCCCCACCATACTGCTCATTTTTCTGCCCACGCCCCTGAAGTCTTATGTATTGTAAATGGCCCTGGTACAATAATTAAACCTCCAAAATAATACATTTTATACAGTGAACCATTGACAAAATTTGAACAATCAAATAATCCTGCCCATAAAACCCCAGCGTTGGCCTAGTGAGTTATTTGTCAATGTAAATGCTAAAATTAGCACCAGCTTATAAACCCTGATGTTGGTAAAAATGTGGATGATATGTTTCAAAGTAGATTATGAAACAATAATTATATCATCACAGCACCAATGTATCATTTTAAAAATATCAGAGAATTTAAATTTTAAAAAAAATATTTACAACTACTGGCCTAGACAATTTCAATTTTAAGTTTAATAGGAAAGGTTTTCTTTCATCTTAACGATGTCAAGGTACTTTAAATCTATTAGACTTGTGAATTTGATCATCTTCACAGTCTACAGGTATATAACACAGTCTGAAAACATGAATGTATTAGCCAATTTACGAAATTAGCAAACTTTCAATAATTTTCACACAAACAAAACATAGAATAAAGAGGACAGAAACACAAAATAGCCTTGGGTTGCGTACGTTTAATGATTAGTATTGTTTACGGTGATATGCACAAAGAAGGACAATTTCATATCTGGGGTGTGAAAATCGGCTAATCCTGTGAGGCGTCAGCAAGATATCATAATATTCTGACATTGTGAAGATGGACATCAATACAAATTCTAGTTTATATGACTTTATAAGATAAATAACCGTATAGATATATATATCAACAACCAATGAAATCAAAGAATTTGATCACATGACTAATCTTCTTCATCACGATTTAAAGCTCCATCTCCAGATGGTTGAAAACTATTTTGTTTACTTTCTAATGAGGCTGTAAGAAACAAGATAATAAATATTAAGATATATTAAGAGATATGAAGTGCTAAAGTACTGGATTATATTGTAGGGTAAAAAGGTAGGCCCCACACATATATATCATTTTCTATAGCAAGCATATAGAAGCACACACCTTTTCACAATTATGCAGAAATCAAACAGGTGCTCTCATTTTTGGGATTATTTTTGTTATATTTGAGTTGATCAAACTACATAGTCAAGTTGGACATGATTAAAACTGATTGTGTGCAATTTTGTGACAAATTTGACTTTCAGTTCTTTTGCCATAAGGAATCCAATAGGTTTATGAATTTTAGTTATGGTTACAAACTAAATTTTTCATAATTATTTTTTAATTACATTTAAATCAATTTTATAAAACTCTTAAAAGGATTGAGACTGGTAACTGTAACTTACTTATTCCAGCTCGCATGTGACAATCATCATTACCACGACAACTTTTGATCGTTTCCAGATCTTCTTCTAGCTGTTCTCGAATGCCAACATCTAATAGACGAATCTGATTCTTTAACTTGAAAACAAAAATAGTTTTGTTTTTAGAGTTGAGTGAGAAGGAAGGGAATGGAAATAAAATGAAATGCTGCATGGACAGGTGGAATACACACCAGGATAGAACAGGGGACCTCTTAGTTAGTAAGCTGTGCCATAATCACTAAGCCACTGTGGCTCCCGAAAAGAATGGTGTTTAATGTCAAATAATAATACTTCTGAGAGTAACATATGGTCAGGAAAGAAGAGGGAAACAAACACTAACAACAGGTTTTCTGCCAACGTTTATTTTGAATTCCATCTAACATAGGTTATTTTACAAGTACACTGTGGGTGCTTTATCTTTAAATGGAGACTAAGAATGCTATGGGGCCGGCATTACGACCAACACGTAGGAAACACAAAAGTGGCTAGCCATTTAAACATGTGTCCCTAACTCTACACAGGTGTCAAATCATAGAGTCCTTGAAAAAAAAACCCCAACATTTTATGCATGTTGCTGTGCTAGATAAGAAATTCCTTTGCTTTCAAAATAAAATTTGTTTGGTAAGCTGATTGCAATAAAAGTATCTTGATATTCCCTACCTGATATGGGTCTTTTTTCATATCATAAAAACTCTGGAAACGGGTAATAAATTCACAGAACAAAAAATCATGTGTCTCGTTGACTGTACGTAAACACCAATATGTATTATTGTTAGCATTTGGGCAAAAACAAAACGGACCATCTGAAAAAAAAGGATATGTTTTAAATATACAAAATTAAAATAGAATGTTAACCATGTGAACTCCATAAAAAAGAAGTGATGGCGAGGTGCCCACATAGGTTATATCTGTCCCCCAAACTCTATTAGAAAGAAATCTAATTTAATAATAATTGGAGTCAAGTTTTCTAAAAACAATTAGTATGTTATAGCTGGATATATTTAAGTAGATACAAAATATAATTCTCACAAAGAGAGAGAAAGATGTTAACAATCATAGTTCTGTGGTTGGGGGACTGGATTCCCTAGCACTGAATTACAGCATCAATCTACATTATTTATTCAGGAACCGAAGCAAAAGAAACCAATTGAAAATTTACAACAGCTATGTTGGAGTGGGTAAAATTTAGGCTATATTTGTTTCAACAAATAAAATGATATTAGTTTGCTAACATACAATTATCTATATCTTAACACTGACTTGATCGATGAATGTAAATTTTGTTTGAACAAATACGGATTATCATCCCACCATACAAATCAACCCATAAAATCCAATGAAATGAACAATTCTATTTTTGACCAGGATCAAAGAGGTCTAGCCCATGTTAATGACTGAGTCGGTATGGATCATGCTCATGCTATAGAAACAAATTTAGGAAGCATTAGGACAAGACTATGTGTGGATAGGTCTATTACAGTTTTGTATTGCTAACACTGTACTTTGTACAGCTAATTAAAGGGGAATAATTTAAGATTAGATAAAGAGCTGACAGTTCCCGCTGAAATAGTTAAAAAAAATAGATAATGAAAAGGGAATATGTTGAATATTTCAGTCAAATCACTTCACTCTGAGCCGAGTTATTGCCATTAGAAGAACAGTGTAGCCTCGATTGTCATTGCTACCATTGTTGATTATCCATTTTTAAATCAAAACATTAAATGGCTGAACCCTTCTAATCTACTTAAAATCTGAGCCATCTGATGGCATTGAAAGTTGATCATAATCTTGTCATATTAATTAATGTCTAATCAATAATTTATATCATTTCAGGCCTAATGCATTTTGTATTGCTAAAATAACTATATACTGTTTTTAACTGTTTTCCACCATTCAATCCACCTATCTGACCTGATGAAATTGGGGCAAATGTGAATGTATAGATGAGTGGGGTGAACAATTGATGATTGATGTTAAAAATCTAAATTTACCACAATACAAGACATGCAAACCCCTCCCCTTAAATAAAGAGATTATCCATTGATTATTAGTAAAGCTACTAATAGAGGGTGTAGATGAATGGAATAGAGCAGGATGGAATAGAAAACATGACAAGGTAGAAGATTTAAACATAATACTGTAAAAAATATCCTTCCAAACATTTTTATTTGATTAATAATTAATGCACATTAAGTCTGAAACTTCCCAGATGAAGTCACCAGCATATATTTTTGATTCAAAAGTCATTTTGCCTTCCATGGTTCATTTCTCAGTTATCTCCCTCTTTCAATTTTAATTTTTCACACATCCCTCTCCACTCCCCTTCCATCTTAAGTTTTTGCAGAAAGCCACTTCTTTCCCATCTTAATTTCACAGTTATCTCCTCCTTTCTATCTTAATTTGCACATGACACCCTTTCTCCGTCATTTTTTTTCACTGTTAGAGTCCCCACTTTTTTTTTTATAATATCATAATTTCTTTGAATAGCATTACCTTTCATAGTATAGCTATTATTAAAAAATCATGCTGAACATATTAGATAACCAAATCCATGTAATCACTAATATCATCCCGGACATTGAACGTTCCAGTATTGAATTCTTCAATCCCAAAAATAGTGACAATTGAGGGAAAAGGGGTATTTCGGGATACAACGCATGCGGCGACTGGATAAGTAAATATATCAAGCAACCAAGCAGCCGAAACACAATCTCCATAGTCAAGACTGACAGAACTGTGACAGGACTGAATTCCGCGTCACTGGATCACAATTCTGTCAATTCAGGATGTTCTGGACTGTGAAATGGGTTACAGTCAAAGAGCACCCCCACAGTGAAATGGGTTACAGTCAAGGAGATGCCTGTAATTACAACCAAGATGTATTTGTGAAATAGAGAGAGAGAGAAATGGGGATGGTTCAATTTTATTTCAATATTTCGCTTGCGCATAGGGGTTTTTAGCAGTGGGAGGAAACTGGAGGACCCGGAGAAAACCCACGAGGATGGACAGGCGACACTACTCCTGGTCACGTACAACCGGGGATTGAAACCACACCAGCTGACTTAATGACAAACCTTATGAAACAGTGTGCACGGGCTAACCATTCGGCCATCCACTCCTGTGATTACAACTAAGGTGTATTTGTAACATGGGTTAGAGTCAATGAGGTTTCTGTGATTACAACCAAGGTGTATTTGTAGCATGGGTTAGAGTCAATGAGGTTCCTGTGATTACAACTAAGGTGTATTTGTGAAATGGGTTATAGTGATTACATTAAAAAAAACAAGCCAACAGTGAGGCTGATGTCCCCCGCCGAAATAGGAAAATAATTAGAGGACACATATAAATTTATCACAAATTATCTTTTACAAAGTATTGAACAATCAAACAGTATATCTTTACTTATAGTCTAAGCATACAATGTTTTTGATGGAATCATTATAGCATATTAAGGGGAAAACATGCTCTATGCCTACAGATCTAGAGTTTGGTTGTATCAACGGGTCTATTTTCCATCTTGCTGCAAGTTGTGCAAAGTTCACTGTTTCCTTTCTGTCATTAAATGTCAATTCATTATTGCATACTACATATTTAATTAATTTATAATAGTTTCTTTTTCAATTTGTTTTTTCTGCTTACCATAAGCAGAACGGACAGACAGACAAACAGACAGACGGACGAACCCATTTTAATAGTTCCCTGCTTTCTTCGAAAGGCGGGGGACAATCAAAGTAGGAGAGTTATTGTTTTCCAAAGTCTCGACCAATCAAATTGCGTTTCGCTCTGCTTACCCTGAGCAGAAAATCCTCATTATCAAACTTAGTCAAGGTATTACTGTAATGAAACTATACACCAAGTTTCATCAATCTCACTTAATTAGAACTAAAGTTATCGTGTCCCAAAGCATCAACCAATCAAATTGCTTATCTCTGCTTACCCTAAGCGGAAAATGCTCATCTTCGAACTCCATCAAGGCATTGACCTAATCAACACATACACCAAGTTTGAACATTCTAGCTCAATTAGGAAGAGAGTTATCGTGCCCCAAAGTATCAACCAATCAAATTGCTTATCTCTGCTTACTCTAAGCGGAAAATGCTCATCTTCGAACTCCATCAAGGCATTGACCTAATAAACACATACACCAAGTTTGAACATTCTAGCTCAATTAAAAGTTATCGTGTCCCAAAGCATCAACCAATCAAATTGCTTATCTCTGCTTACCCTAAGCGGAAAATGCTCATCTTCGAACTCCATCAAGGCATTGACCTAATCAACACATACACCAAGTTTGAACATTCTAGCCCAATTAGGAAGAGAGTTATCGTGTCCCAAAGCATCAACCAATCAAATTGCTTATCTCTGCTTACCCTAAGCGGAAAATGCTCATCTTCGAACTCCATCAAGGCATTGACCTAATAAACACATACACCAAGTTTGAACATTCTAGCTCAATTAGGAAGAGAGTTATTGTGTCCCAAAAAGTGTGACGGACAGACAGACAGACGGACAGACAGACGGACGAACCCATTTTAATTGTCCCCTGCTTTCTTCGAAAGGCGGGGGACAATTAGCAGTAATAAACACAACTGCTATTTTAAAAGTTTGATAAATGAATAATAAAAAATAAATAGTATATAAAAAATTAATTGTCTGGTCTAAATGAAAACTCATCAGGTAACAACAGATTGATACTCTTTGCCGTTTTCCAGTTCTTTGATTGTCTGGAAATTTGTCTTTCGAGTTCAATTTCCAACTTATGAGATAGACCTGCAAACATTATAAACTCATAGGAAAGCTAAAGAAATTTGGTTAATCAGATATTAGTAAGGCAAACTACGCAAGCTTTAGCCTTGTTGAACTAGACTACTAGCATTTTATCGTGAGCAGGGCTACGACTTTTGATAGCCTGGTTGAACAAGACTAACATATTTTTAGTAGCGGGTATGAGAGTGTTATTTGATAGTCTGTATGGGTTTTAGGATATAGTTGGGGTGTTATTTGATAGTCGTGTTGAACTAGACAATCTTGATTTTAGCCTGGGCAGGATGTTTTATTTGTTAGTCTGGTTTAACTAGACTAATTTGATAAAAGGATGTGATAGGGAAGTGTTATTTGATAGGCTAGTCTTGTTGAAATAGACAATCTTGATATTTGCCAGGGGAGGATCTGTTATTTGATAGCTATCTTGATTTTAGCATGGAGATGAGAGTGGCGATGTTATTGAAGATGCAGTGAGTTTTAATTTTAAAAAATGGACGGAGAAATTGCTCCTTACGTTTCCAAAATGGAGCTGTACGCCAATGACTCGAATCCATGAAATGACACTCCATGCCTTGTTTATCCCCCTCCTTGAAGCACCTTGGGTGATTGAGTCTACGTCTACGCTTTTTAGGTTTAGCTATTGACAGAAAGGAAAAAAAGAACAAACTGTTTAAAAGATAACGTAATTTGAATACCGAATTACTATAGTCAATATGAAAAACTCAAATAAAAATCCTCAAGCCAAATAAAACACCGACAACCCTGTCTTTATTATCAAATGATAACTGGTTGTTTGTGAAATTTTATATCAATATTCAAACTACGGATCCCAGAGAAGTATTGAAATTCCTATGAGTGTTGAATTTCAAAACTCTAAGAATTGATAACTGAAAATAAACTGGAATGAGAGTTGTTCATATTTGAGTTTTTCTTTGCTGCTCAAACTAACTGTAGTTAGCTACAAAGCCAGAATAGAATTGATAGAAAATATAGCTTTATAGATATGATAATATAGAGTATTACAAGATAAATAAAGGACAGATTTCCATTTGCACTGTACTTGATTATGAGAAGATCATTACTCTTAACAACAATATTTTATCAAGTGATAAACTATCTTGACAATGTCAAGATTGTATGACATACATATGATACTTTGACCGCCTTAGCAAACTTATTTGCACAAATTATTATCTAGAATTTAAAAGCTGTGTTTAATTACTAGACTACAGTTTAAAAAGATGTAAAAAATTGTTTAGAACCTTGAACTACATGTAACAAAAAGCATATCATTATTATTACTGTCTAATAACCCCAAGCTATTTAGGTTTGAAGAAAAACATTATAATCAGCTGGAGTTATATTATCTAGAAACTATCATTGTGTATGGTCATTCTCAAACATATCATTAGTAAGCTGAAAAACAGGATGGCTTATACAGTCAAGGTAGCAATGTGTATGTCAAATACACTAACTTCGTAAAAGAAGGCAATCCCTTTTAATCAACTTTTCTGTATTAAAAAAAGCCATTATCATTGTAATGGAGAAAATAAATAGTCAAATTTATATAACCTCATACTCAAAATAACCTCATTCTCATCTAATTATCTTCATTCCGACCACTGACCTACTACGAGTAAAGCATTGAGGTTTTTTTAAATCTACATCTTGAAATATATGGGTGTCAATGATGGATTTGTCTCAGATTTCAAATACAGTTCATTTAATATTCTCAGTGTAAATGACATCAGCTTAGAATAAAAATTAACCACAATCGATTCTAAACAATAGCTCTTAGGACTAATTAGAGCAAAAGAATATGCAGTGTACTGTACACACTTCAAAAAAGTCCAGGATGTGGACAAGTGCAGCAAGTAGAATATGAAGGTACACTACAATAACACTTCAAGATAACTTAGAGGAAGTCCATCAAAAGAAAGCAGAGAAAGACAAATGGACTCAACCTCTTTGAATTGGGCAAAAAATAAACATGCCAGTTTTATCAAATTGGACGTGTTGGGTTTTTTTTATGAAATGGATATAATATGTCTAAATAAAAACAAATTACTTCTGCAGAGAGATCTAATACTGAGATATGGTCGATGCTGTGTCAAGAATTGACAGTTTAAGTTAAACTTTATAAAAAAAGACTAACTCAAAACATTTTGTGTTAATCTGCCAAACTTAATGAACTACCAGATGTGACCAAACAAATTTAACATTTTATTTCAACCTAAATCAAAGAGGTCCTTTTTCTTTAAAACAGTAAATTTTAAAACAAGTGCTTACAAGTCCATTTGGGTGGAGTCTTCCAATGATCATTATCGTGTGTAAAGCATTTCATACTAGCCGAGTTGCATTCCTTGCCACGTTTACGCTTCTGGAACTTCTTTTTGTGCTTTCGCTGTCTTCTGTTGAAGCGATTCAACCGTCGATTATTTTCAAATTTACGATTCGGTCTGGAATAAAAATTATAATTATATGAGCAGAAAATTTTCTAGAACAAAATTCAATACTGCTTAGTACAGAACAAATGACATTTAATGCAAGCTGATTATGCTCCATTCCCTAGTCTATTTTTTTTTTTATCAGTGACAAATTTTCACAGGAAAGATAGATTATAGTGAATGTAACATATTACATATTTACAATAAGGGTAACTGAATATACAGAGATGGCATTGATGTTAGAACTATGGTTATAGACCTTTTTATGGAAGAATATTCATTGTTTACTTGATGTCAACCAATCAGATTGCTGTTAACTAAATATAGCTGGAATTGATATTCAAAAACTGTTTTAATCAAAATAAAATTAGAAGTACAGGTTATTGTATTTCAGATGAACATCCAAACACATTGCTGTAAGGTAATCAAATATATGCCAGGCCTCGATATAGTAGGCGATCGATCGGTCGATCGGCCACCGATCGCCTGGACGAGATTTCAGGAGAACGATAATTTGATCTCCCCGGTTATGTCGGGTGATCAGTAAAAAGTTTATGGGGAACACCAATTTAAATCCACGTTTTAGTTGGCTCAGCAAAACTGTGGCCAACTCACGGAGAATAGTGTTGACTAGTTTGATGGTTTCTATAACCAAATAAAAGACGTCTGAATCTGTGTATTCCAATAAATTCTGTTTAGCGTCTGTCGCAACGTCAAATTCCGGGGAACTTCTTACTGACGTTATGGGACACCCCCCTCCTTTTACGGGAATTCCGCTAATGTTTGATTTGATATGCTAGCTTTATTTTCGTATAAGAAGAAAGTTTAAAACAAAATGATATGACATAACACAGGTTTTAATTTCTTTGACGCAACGGAAAACTATTTTAAAGTTTTCTAAGAAGTATTTAGCGATGAAAATAGTAATTTTATTCAACCACAAGGCCATTATTAAAAAATACGAAACTACCGCTAAACATTGATATCAAAATATTTATTATTAGTGTTTTGAAACATCCGCGGAAAAGACATCGAACTTGGATTACAACGATGAATAAGCCGTTAAAAGTATTAAAACCTATCCACATTCGGTTTTTTTTCTCAAGGAAACATCATTTTGTTTGCGGTTGTTACAAAAAACGTAACCTACGGATTTTCAGAGGCCCATTGTATTTGTGACAGATCTTTTAATTAGTGGGGAAAACCGTATTTTTTCTTTTTCTTAGACAACAAAATGGCGGCATATGACACACCTACACTAAAATAATAACAAGTTGGTTATAGAAGGAGTAAAACAGTTCTTCAAATTGTATCTTGGATATATTCCCTGAAATGAATTAAGTAAATGGTCACACAATTTAAGTTACTCAAGAAACAACATTCAAACAACATCATGCAATCTCTAGTTTTAGGTGATCGATTCAGGTGATCGATTGGTCACCTGGTTGATACCTCAGGTGATCAAAAAATCGATCACCTGGACCAAAAATCAGGGGATCGATTTATTGATCACCCTGTGCCGTCTTATTTCGAGGCCTGTATGCACAGCTTGATAACAGTAATGTTTAGGTAGATACTGCTATAAGCATAACAAATGATATGTAGATGATACTGTTTCAAGAGTAAAGTCACAGCATTTAAGGAATCAACCAAATAAGATCTGAAATCCTCAACCTGCTTATAGTGACAACCCAAGATCTGGAATTCACATTCTGGTATTATATACATACTGAAATGAAAATGAAATGAAAATGGTGAAAGATCCAAAGATCTGAAATTCCCAACATGATATTATTTATAACATACTGGTACCTGAATGGAAAAGTTGTTTCATCACAATCACAGGCCTCCTCTTCCTCTTCTTCTTCCTCGGAATCGGCATCGCTCCCAAAACCTTGAAATATCATTGCATCTGTGTAAAATGTATCTGAATTATTAATATCTTCCAGATCAGGTTTCTCAGATTTCAGATGTCGTCTTATAACCTATAAATAAAATAGACTACTAAATGTGTTTTGTGTGATAAACTTTTTAAATGCAATAATCCACCTATTTCTACATTATAACAATAGATAGATAATGATGAAAAATAATCTGAACTATAAATCGAAAGGCTCATAATATTTGGATGTGTCTATCTATGGTCTATTAACAAACAAGTGGGGAAAAAAAATCCTTGTGTATTCTGAACTGCTGAAACAATTTTTAGCATCCCAACTTAAAATCCGATCGTTTCATCAAAGATGTGGTCACTGTGTTGTTAATATAACTTATGACATTAATTATTTACGCAACATCATTCACATTTTTTCCGATTGCTTCCTTGTATTCAGTGTTGGTTTCTTCTCTGTTTTGTGGAAATAGGGACTTATGCCCCAACTTTGTAGTTAATACACCTTAATTCTTTCTCACTACCACATAGGCCATTTAGTTATACTTGGCTTTTTACTATATTTCACGGATATGACTCGTACTAGTATTATACAAAGTTTGGGAAATATTCCCTTATTGTTAGTTTGGTTTCATTTTGAGTGAAGTCTGTATCACTACAGGCCCGGGACTTACAGCACAGTGGACATGATCTGATATGTACGCTTGTTTGTGATTTCTGCGTATTGTGTTTTGTCTTGTGTAATTGTTTGAGTGTGGTACAGTCCCCCTGCACTTACTATTAGATAATTTTACACAGAAAATTATAGATGCTACTTATTAATTTGTGAATATCTTATTAAGAAATGAATTTTAAACAAGTGGCAAGGATGTTATCATAGTTTTTTTGGAAGATCAGACGAAGAGTCCATTCCAAAATATCAATTACCTCAACTTCACATACCCTCCCAGTCCTCATTTACCTTCTTCATTCCCCCCCCCCCCTCTCCGCCAATTACCCCTCTTTCCCCTTCTTTACTTACCCTTACCCTTTCAGTCAGTGATGAGATTTCGCACGTATATTCCGGACATGTCAAACGCTATTTTCCAAACGTCCCAAATTGTCTGACCAGGAATATGCTGAATCGGACATCAAGCTTTGTTAAATAATATTCAAAATTCCAAAATTAACATAGTGTACTGAGTGTATATCTACCACTCAACCCGATTGATAATAGGATGGATTAAGAAGGTAATTAAGTGATCAACGTATTTATCGTGTTATACTGCCTATACATCTATCTTGAACATCCAAACACATTGCTGTAAGGTAATTAAATATATGCACAGCTTGATAACAGTAATGTTAAGGTTGATACTGCTATAACAAAGATAAATTTTAAAATCCCATCACTGCTTCCAGCTGTCTTTCCCATTTTTCACGTACTCTCACAGCCATCCTTCCCCCTTCTTAATATACCCCTTCAGACATCTGTCTCCTCTTCACTTAACCTCCCAGCCCTCATTCCTCTTTTTCAATTACCCTCAATGTCTTCATTTCCATTCTCCACATACCCTTCTTACCCATTTACCATCTTCAGCCCTTTTACCCATTCTTCACTTATCCTCACAGTCCTCATTCCCATAACTTCCAGCCATTTTCCTATTCTTCACTTACTTCATATATTATCAAATCCCTCTTTTCCCTTACTTCATAACTTGACCTTAAATCCCCCTTTTTCCATACTGCATGACTTACCCTCAAATCCTCTAATGCTTTCCGGAGTTCTTTAATCAACCCATCAATCTCTGTTTTATGTTCATTCCATGCGGAAGCATCTTCGTACAGTTCATCATCACACTGGATCGTCTGATTGGTTAATATTCTACATCGGCGCTCAAATAAATCTAAAAATTACATTGAGAAAATAATTTGGGAAATGAAATCTAAAGGCTATAATTATTGGATCAACAATTGGGAGATAACCTGCTTATGACAGAACTAGAACTCAAACAGGATACAGATCGATTTGGATCTTATCTTTTAAACAATAGGGGAGCCACATGTACAGTGGCTCAGTGAGTAAGATGTTGGCTCGCTAACCTGGAGGTCCTGTGTTTGATCCCTGCATTTGCCAAGAAAGTTCATCAGGATTTCACAGCATGGTTCCCCCTTGTCAGTGGTGCAGGATAGAAGGCCTGGCAAGAGACAACGTATAGTTGTTCAGAAGGGATGAAAAACCGGGCATGCAAGTAAAAGAACCCTTGGCAATTGGAATTTGATATAAGAGCAGTCTGTAGCATGTAAAAGATCTCCTGGAAGTTGGAATTCGATATAAGAGTAGGCTGTAGTGCCACTGTCCGGGTAAACTTTCCCTCATAACACACTGTATGGTGTAAGCCCGTCTTCATTAGCCCAGTCGTAGCAGAACAATAGGATGTTAAACCCCATTTCATTTCATTTCACTTCAAAAACTGTGTTCAAATACTGGATATATTCAAGCACACTGTATGACCCAGGATTTCATTTTATGAAGAAATGAGGGAAACAAATTAATATACCAAATCATATTGAAAATATTTATGAATCCGCAAATGGGTAATGAAATTTTTTTATTAAAGTGTTAGCGTATCAATGTTACAGGTACATTATATGGACTAAGACTAGTAATTATTTCCCCTTATTTCATGATGGACGAATGTAGTGCGAGTTATAAATAGACAATTTTCCCTTAATTTTTTTCTCCCCTCTTCCTGCATTTTTGGGGTGACTTTTTGGTCTAGAATTGGAGAAAAGGGATCAAATTTGCAATT
This sequence comes from Patella vulgata, assembly GCF_932274485.2. Taxonomy (NCBI): domain Eukaryota; kingdom Metazoa; phylum Mollusca; class Gastropoda; family Patellidae; genus Patella; species Patella vulgata. The sequence goes on along the minus strand of NC_065879.2, from coordinate 67,659,747 downwards.
TCATAGCAGTTTTGGGTAATACTGATGATATTACAGCGGAGGGACAGGGGGTGTAAAGTGTCCTTCTGCAGAGCAATCATTGTGTCGGAAGTGAGATTTTCACCCCAGTCAACTTCAAATATGCGTAGCAAAAAACCTTAATGGTTAACCCCCTACAAAATTATGATGAGATTGCCAAATGTTGTCCCCATTGTGCCTATAAAGATTTGAACCAACGGAATGTTGAGCAAAAAGCTACAGGCTGTGATGTTACAGCCATTTAACATTGAAGTCAATGGGCAAATCTATATATATATATGTGACTGTCGTTTGTCTGTCTGTCTGTTGGTCTGTCTGTCTGTTCGGGGTTGGTGGCTACACTAGGTCTGCCCCGAGTCTGAAATTTCGGGTAAAGGGATAGCTCGGACCGGGGAGTAACATAGGCCAGATGGCGTTAGTCTACCACTTCCGGTTTTGGAGTTATGACCCCCGAGCGAAGACGGTCTTTTCGGGGTTGGCGGCTACACTAGGTCTGCCCCGAGTCTGAAATTTGGGGTATAGGGGTAGCTCGGACCGGGGAGTAACATAGGCCAGATGGCGTTAGTCTACCACTTCCGGTTTCGGAGTTATGACCCCCGAGCGAAGCCGGGTATCTGTCTGTCTGTCTGTTCGGGGTTGGCGGCTACACTAGGTCTGCCCCGGGTCTGAAATTTGGGGTATAGGGGTAGCTCAGACCGGGGAGTAACATAGGCCAGGTGGCGTTAGTCTACCACTTCCGGTTTCGGAGTTATGACCCCCGAGCAAAGCCGGTCTGTTTATGGTTGGCGGCTACACTAGGTCTGCCCCGAGTCTGAAATTTGGGGTATAGGGGTAGCTCGGACTGGGGAGTAACATAGGCCAGGTGGCGTTAGTCTACCACTTCCGGTTTCGGAGTTATGACCCCCGAGCGAAGCCGGGTATCCTGCTAGTAATTAATAAACTGAGTGGAGTCTGGTTCTTATATTCCAGAACATAAAAATCAAGATAAAATCAAGGGTGATTACTTAGTGAATAATTGACAAATTACGTTCATTTTTTGATCAAAATCAGATGAATAATGTAGACATTTTAGGGTGATACCTCCACAAATAATTGACAAAACGTGTTCGAATTCAGAGACATCAAAAATCAATAATATTTTTCTCAACCTATCCAAAAATCTGAATCCAGACAATTCTAGTTGAGAGTTCCCTCGGAAATTACCTAGTGGTGTGTCTCTCTCTGCTATTGATTGTTTAAGGTTTAAACCTGATGTTCCATACTCCAGACTGTTTATAGCTGATCTTTTATTCCGTATAAACTTTGGTATAAAACCTGCAAAACAATGAAACATATAATAACTAGATCTGCTTTATATGATATTGTTATTAAAGTGCCATTAAGTCTCTGGAACCCAGAATAATTTGTCGTCATTAATCAGTCAACTCATTATTTTCCATAATATTCGAAATTAAAAACACAATTCATAATTCAATCTTGGTCTATTTCAATCAATAATGATGTTTTTATCTTGCCGTGAAACTATAGGATCCTAATGTCCAATATTTAAGACACAATTAACATTTTATAATCAGTACACAAGTCGTGTAGCCTATGGTTTCAGGTGCCATTTTGTAATGAACAAATAAAAACACATCCTACAACACAATTTGGATGTAATTAGTAAAGGCTGATTCACAAACGACCAACTAATAATTTTAAAAAAACCCGGGATAACTAGGTCTTCATAGCCACTCTTATCTCTTATATTATGTGCTTTTAGAACCATTTTTGTCTATTTCAAGGTTCTAAAGGATAGAGTCATACATCCTTTAATCATACTAATTGTTGAATATGCATATCAATTTAAAAAATCTAACATTTTAAGTTCTGGTATTAGATACACTCTTGAATCATGCCCATTGCTTATCCAGCAATTACTGTAAACAACACTTTAAGCTGATAGCCAACCAAATGAAGAATATGATTTCTCAAAGGTATGCAGATGACCATGATAATATATAGTATGTTTAACTCCATGCAAAGACAGGGCATGTTTTGGTTTTATAAATTAATAACAATACTGTTAGAGAGAGATGCTATCCATTCATATGCAGCATCCAAAGCATGCTCTTTGGATGGATTAAGTGCTCTATAGACGTACATTACTATTATTATTATAAGGGCAGGAGAAAATGGTTGACCATACATTTTGAGGTAGATTAGACACACTTTCATTGTCAGCTCTGGGGCTTGAAAAGTTGTACCAATGGCAAAGGAAGGCGCACCTATCTCCCCTCCACTATCACCCCCTTGTAGATCTTATATTGTTAGTTATGAAATAATAGGCAATTGTGTTTACTTTTAGTAGCATATTTATGTAGAAATTCTCTCTGTTTCTTTCTTTCTCTTTTCAATTTCTTCTTACTGGATGAACAGGGACATGATTTTGGTTGATCTGACTGATAGCGACATCTTTTTTTATACCATTTCTCGTGATTTTTTTCACAATACCACCTCTACAAGTAAAACCAAATTTGTGTCGTTGGAATCTATTTTTCATTGAATATCAAAGTTCAATAACTCTGACATTTTGGAAGATTATTGCATATATATTTTCACTTATCAATTTCAAGTTTTTGAATCCAGAATTTAAATTCATGTATGATTGCATTTTGATTTTTTGACACATATGACTCGTTTAGCCGGACAATTAATGGAAGCACAACAATTTTCATCTAACAGAATTTTACAAATATTTCTAATATCATACCTGTTTTGGTTTACATGGCTGCTGTCTGTCTCGTCTAGCACAAACACGACCTAATCGGATCTGTTTAGGAGACTTAGATATATCTTGTACAACACCTACACCACCATTATTATAAATATCTAATAATGTCTTTGTTAATTTACTGCAAAAAAAATTGAATTAGAAATGAAATGTGCTGTAAGCAAACTGACTGGTTAAAAGCAAAGCATTGTTCAAATTTTTCTCCAAATATCAAAAATATGTTAAGACTTCTTTGATTGGCATTTAGTAATTGAACATATTAACACAAGGTAAAATTTTATGGATACACAATTATCCTCTTCGAAATGTCGCTTAGTATTAAAGTAGCTAAGTCCGTAACTCAATATCATCCAAAATCTTCGACATTGAAAACACGATTTTTTTTTGCAATTTAAATCAGCATTGGTGTTGTGATCTTACCTGGAAAAGATGGGCTTCTGATATCCAATATTTAAGACAAAATAAACATTTTACCATTGGTACACGAATTGTGTACCATAATGCGTTTCAGCGCCACTTGTAACAAGGTGCTCAAAGAATGAGGCTAGACATATTCCACAAGTCATGTCAGACGGTGATATCATGTCCTTATTTGGAGAGCATGCGCAATAAATAATATCAGTGTTGACTGGAATAACCAGACGCTAGAAACTGACTTGCGGTTAAGACTTCTGGAGTATTTCGCCGAACATAACTGATGACAATTCACAGTAATAACAGGCAAGCCATCAGGAAAGTTCATCAGGATTTTCCGGCATGGTTCCCACTTGTCAGTGGTGCAGAATGGAGGGCCTGGCAAGTACAATGTATAGTCATTGTGATGGGACAAAAAAACTGAGGTACTGTGTACACATTGAAGTGCCCATAAAAGAACCCTTAACAGCTGGAATTTAAGAGTAGGCCGTAGTGCTGCTGTCCGGGCAAAATTTCCCACATTCATTAGCCCAGTCGGAGCAGAACAACAAGAATTTAAACCCCATTTCATTTCATTTCTCTTAACAGATTTACCCTCTTTCTGATAATAGACTTACCCTCTTTCTAATAATATAGTATCTCTCCATGGATCTGTTAAATTTATAAATTTACGACCATTATTACTGAAAAATAATACAATATGTGAAATACAAAGGCAACAAAAGTAAATATGAGACATGAGAAATGGTATTAGATGTTCCATACTAACAAATGACAATCATTATTCTATGGCGAGTTTGGGGGATTCTGTCATGCAGCAATAGAATCAACTACAATATTGTGAAAGTTGAATGTACTAGGATTGAAACCAAGCTGTGATATTATCTAACACTGATATTTTGATATTAAGAAATTTACCTGAATTAAATTATTACTGGTGGACATTTTAAAAATTAGGAAAAATCTCAAAAGCACAAAGTGTTAAAAAGAAAGTTATCTGTGTAGGCAAACAAAATTATAAAATATAAATCTAATACAAAAGTATAACAAAAATTTGTTAGCTATATGAACTACTTAAAGAGATTGGGTTTAATATCCACTCAACACAAACTAGGTCATTTCAGGACTATCATATGGTTGGATTTTATTTCAATAATTTGCCTGCGTGTTGGGGTATTTATCAGTGGGGAGAACACCCTACGCCCCTATGCCTTGTCATGTACAAGCAAGGAAATGAAACCACGCCACTTGCCTCAATGACAGTCCTTCTGATCCAACTCGCACACATTAAACATTTGGCCACCCAAACCCCTGAAGTCCTGAAAGGGGTGGTATGAGGTGCTCCAGATAGTAAGTCATTAGTTTAGACCTGGATTACACTGGTTGTAAAAGGTAACCTAACCTAGTGGTTTAATGAATATATTACCTTTCTTTAGCAGCCAGTAATAAAGGTAAAAATGAACGTCCATCCATGTGTTCAGGCACTTTAATTCCTGCCATGTCTAATATAGTTGGAGCAAAATCTACATTAGCCACAATATTTGGTATACTGTAAAAGAAATAATACAACGGCTCCTTTCAAGATCATTCTTTCATTTGGTTAAACAATAAAACTGATATAAGAGAATCTCCTACGAGTCTTTTTTGATATAAAAAAATATCAACACAAGTCGATAAAGTAAAAAAAAATGAGTAGGAGATTTTATTTATCACTCAATCCTTTCTTACATGCACAAATAAATAAATATACTGAGCGCCATAGAAAACGCATCACTTTTTTTTCCCAAATATTTTATTACTAGGTGGTTTTGTTTGTATAATATTATGCAATACTATGAACTATTGTTTCACACAATGCTCCCAAACACAAAAAATATCAGCCTGTGTGCAAAAAAAAAAATTGCACGAGATGCACATCAAAAACCCAATATTCACGTGCAGCATTGTGTGTGAGCCCTTTAAAAGCATGTTTTCAACTTAATGTGCAGTACATGAACTGTGAAACGTCAATCTGTCGTAATTTGTTGTTGGACGCGTGAAGGAATCGAGCTACAGATGCCGAGACTTATTGAAAATCAACGGAATGAAGCCATGGGAATGTCCAGGGCTGGCATGTCTACACGTGCTATTGCCAGACACTTCAATTGTCATCAGTCCACTATTGTAAGGTTGGTGGGACGTGTTCGAGTTACTGGATCAACACGTGACCGTCAACGTCCTGGTCCACAACGCGTTACAACCCAGGCTCAAGACCGCTACATCCGGGTCACTCATCTGCGTGACAGATTCCGCCCAGCGACTCAAACAGGTGCAGCAGTCGTCGGAAGACAAGGACCAGTAAGTGCCAACACCGTAAGACGTCGTCTAAGAGAAGTAGGACTCTGTGCACGACGACCTTATGTTGGAGCTATCCTCAGGGGTCATCACCGTCAGCGGCGTTTGATATGGGCTCAAGGACACCAGATGGGGTGGGGGAAGTGTAATGGTGTGGGGAGGCTTCACATTTCATCACCGGACCGCCCTACACATTTGCAGGGGTCGCGTTAATGCTGTAGCCTACCGTAGCGTTAATGCTGATGGCCCGTGGAGGACACACGCGCTACTGACAACTGTGTCATACTTTTGGTCTTGAACCCTCTGACTTTGTACCCTTGATTACAGGTTAAACATCCATAAGTGTACAAATGTGTTGTTATTGATCTGTTCCCATTTGAATATTGTTCACAATAAGAAGCAAAATAAATAAGATATGTTTACAGGATCATTTTGTTATACGAAAAACTAAGTGATGCGTTTTCAATGGCGCTCAGTATATAATTCTTTGCTATAGATTTCACTTTTACTGAATCTGATTACATTATGGCGTAGTGATACATCATTTTTTGACAGCAATTCAACCATTGCAAAGTTCTCTATATTGACCCAGTGTTTTCATGAAAGTCAATTAAATAAAAATAGTTCCTTTTAAATAAAAAAAGAAGTTATTTTTAATCAAAAATGAACTGTTCTTTGAAAATAAAAAAAGTAGTTCCTTTTTGATTGACCAATCAAATTCATGAAATTTATCACACAAGCGATGTCTACTGTGGAATGTATTATTGGGTGATAAGACATAATACATTTATGTTTTGTAAATATACGCCCACAGCAGCCAAGTCCTCCAAGCAGTCAATAAGGGTTGTCGCACACTGGTTCTTTTACCGGTAATGAAACAGTTATAATACACTAAAATATGATTAACTCTTAAACGACCCAGAGGTTTGACGTCATAACGTCATAAAAACCCACGTCATAATGGTCAATAGTATTAAAATATAGATATGCATTTTAAAGTCATATCATTAATAAATAACTGTAGATAGAAATGAAATGAAATGAAATGGGGTTTAACGTCCTACGCTTCTGCACCTAACCTGGGCTAATTGAAGACGGGCATACGCCATACAGTGTGCTATGAGGGAAATTTTGCCCGGGCAGCGGCGCTACGGCCTACTCTTATATCGAATTCCAACTGCCAAGGGATCTTTTACGTGCACGCCAATGTGTACACGGGACCTCGGTTTTTCGTCCCATCCGAACGACTAGGCAGCTGTCCTTGTCAGGCCCTCCATTCTGCATCACTGACAAGGGGAAACCACGCCGGAAAATCGAGATGAACTTTCTCGGCCAATGCAGGGATCGAACACCCGACCTCCAGGCTAGCGAGCCAGCGCCTTACCCACTTAGCCACGTGATCCCCCAACTGTAGATAGACCCTTAATGTAAATGGAAGAAATAATCTAAATTTAATGCCATTTTCATAAATATAAATTTATACAAAAAATTAATTTAGACATTTCATGCAAAATCCATGTATATAATGGTTATTTCTATTTTTTTTTTTTGTTCGGCTGTTGTGAACTAAAAATTATTCATCATGAATCTCTTTTAATTTATGCTTATTTAAGTACCGTAATAGAAATTTGTTGATTAACTAAGCCTACTTCTATCACGTTCTAGGCCTAACGCAAAACTGTAAAAAATCTACACTACAGATAAAATCTGAATCACTGTCATTCAATAAGGATGGTAATCCGTCATTAGGTGAACGTTGCCGAATAGGTCTAGACATATCACCGTTTTATTATAATTTTTCAAGGAGAAACAGTAAGATTTTTAACTGTCAAAATGTCAAACAGGAAGTAAACAAATGAGATAAAGTTGTCTGTTCCTAAGGGAAATAACTCTCATTACGCTAGGAACGTTGCATTCGGCTAACCGGTTTTGTCGACAAAAGTCGCCGTGGGTACTTAACGGTAACGTTATAGGTGTCGACAAAAGTCGCCTTGGGTCAGTTAAGAGTTAAGAGTGACAGCTCATTAAGTAATCATCACAAAATCATTAGAATTTGTTTGGTTTCTAGTTCTGCCCATGCCAATGAATTGAATGACAGTCGTTTACGCCTGCTTAGTTCATTCCATACGTCTTTTTATTATTATTACAGGTACTTCTCAAGTAGTGACTATAAAATATTCATTGGGTCTTAAATATTAGATATAATTATTCCATATTTTCACGGCAAAAAAACAATATCAATATTGATTGAAATGGACCAATATTGAATTCTAATCCGTGTTTCTAATTTTGATTATTATGGCAAATATTGAGTTAAGACTTTTAGCTCCTTTAATAGTAAGTGCAGGGGGACTGCACCACACAAAATTTACACAAAAACAAATACACGGACAGGACATCATACTCAGGAAAACACAAACATACAGACAATTAAAAAAAAAGTGAATGAATCCGGGGGCTAGCCGTAAGCGTCCACTGCGCTGTACAGTCCCGGGTCTGTAGTGACACAGACTTCACTCAAATTTGAAAACAATTAGGCATCAGGGCTGTCGGTAATTTTTCACGGTTGATTAGCAGCACTGCTAATCAAAAAGTCCAATTTTGCAAATTTGATTAGCAAATTTAAAAATTGATTAGCAGTTTTTCAGTTTCAACATAAAACACCTAAATAACAAGATATTACTTTAGTTCATAACACATATGATTAGATTCCATTCTTAGATTTTTTAGCACTGCCACAAGTATTTGTGATAGTTTGTGAATGTGATGTAGACATTTAGTTGGGTTTTATGTATGAAGCCAATTTTTGACAATGACTTCCGAAGCCCCAATCATTTTAATTGTTATTTTTTCGTTACGTTAGAAATCTTCGTTAGAAAACAATTTCGTCTGCTTTGTATCGTGTATTAATATTTTTGTTCAATCGGTCGCACCTCGATTAACTAGACACACGCGATATAAACAATAATATTTTACGGGAATTTTTACTTTGATTTATCATTTTACAATACGTTAACATATATTTATTTTTTTATATTTTATTTACAATACGTGGGGGAACACTGGATTTATTTCTTTCAAAATGAATATGATATAATTACTTGATGTCTCACAACGTGAGTGGTACTACTTGATTCCCTATTTCCGGTTTAATAGTCCCTATTCATAGAGTTATGTCCCTGTATTATATAGTACCGTATAATGAATTGTGTCTGGGTAGTTCGAGAAGAAAATGTCACATGGAGAATTGAGTTTTGTTTATAAAATTTTATTCAACATTTTATACACGTTGAAAGTGTTGAGAAAGCCTTCTAGTCTTCAAATGTGGATTATCCTTGTGTCAATATCCAAAATGACAGGCATATTAATGATTCGCAGTTACTGCGAATCAAAAACTTTAGATTTTAATTTTTGATTAGCAACGGACAAAATATGCATCGCAAATTGCGCTGCGATACTGGTTGTCGGCAGCCCTGTTAGGCATACAACCCAAAGAACCCATTGTGTAATGCCAGCATGAGTCATGATCTGCTATATGCTACAAGAAATACGAATGTAAGCATATGTAGTAAAATTCAACTATACAAGTAACCACATCGGTGAAATGTATAAAAAAGTAGTCTAAACTCTTAAATTCAATAAAGAAACGCTTCAGTATTTAATACATATAGGGTACATGTTCCATCGTCACAAAAAACGAGAAAAAAAACTGAATACAAAGAAGCAAGTAGAAAATGTAGACTGTCTCGAGGGACAGCCGTGTGCTGACTGAGAATGACGTCATATCTTAGAAGGTGATAATAAATCACAATAATAAGGGCGATAATCCAGATAAAATAATGTTAAAAGCTTAAAAAACCATAAGTTCTAGCGACTAATCGGAATCATTAAGTTATGTAATTGTACAATATATAATAATATATTAATATAATACCCCAAACAAGAAATGCAAAACAGGTATGTTGAAGAAATCGTACTATGTAAGTGTATTTATAAAGGCATAACATCAAGGTTTCATTATGTACAAATATTTTGCTCTTGGATAAAGCACAATGAATTCAATAAGTGTTTTTATTAATGCAATATTCAGCCAATGCCTATTTCTTTTAGGCAATCACTATATCAGTGAATGAGGAAAGTGTCTATAATACTTACACCGTTTTATGTCTAATATTCGGGCCACGAACTAGAAGGGGTATTTTTACATCAAATTCATATGGCATAGCTTTACCCTTGACTAGACCATATTGTCCGATATGATAGCCATGATCTGATGTATATATAGTGTAGGTATTTTCCAGTTCTCCTAACGTATGTAATTCTGCATGCACCTGGAAAAAAAAACACAAAAAATTCACTGAGAGCAAACAGGGGCCCAACCTCCCACATTAACAACTAACAAGACTGGAACAATGAAGACTAAAACTAATTTCTAGTGGCAGTGTTATTTATTCATCTGGCCTTCAAATATGGAGAAATTCAAGGGAGTGGTTATATTCAAGACTCTTGAAGTTAGTACAGACCCTGGTATAAGGTAGGGATCATCATGCTATCATGAAACTCTTGTTTATGAATGATAAATTAAGAGTTTCATACAGCATATGAATACAAGCATACAGTAGCGCTATAGTAACACATCATAACTCTAGCCTACAGCAGGATATTTCAGATTGGGCTGACCTTAAAAATATCTTTGTTTCGCCAAACCCGACCCACAATCGAGGAGAAGGGTCGGTAGGTCGGGGTTTTTTTTCAGATTTTTTTTTAAAGAGCTAATTTGACAGCTTGATAATTTTCTGGGGGGGGGGGGGGAACATTCGTCTTTTTTTATTGTCAAACAAATCAATGAGTATGACATCGGGATTTTTCGTGATGCACGACTCCGAGACTCGCACACGATTTGCCACGAACTCTAAGTGTGAAACCCCTTCAACACGTTTTTAACGATCGTGCGGGTTGTGCCTTCATTTTTCTCGAAAATGGATATTGAAAATATCTTCGTCATTTTTAAAACGACGCCCCACAGACATAGAGGCAGAATCATTTCGTGGGAATAGACGTGCTTTCGTCTGCAACCATTTTGTTGAGAAGCGACACCTATAACGCTTTCGTCTTGATCAACCAGTTTCAATAATGAATCAAACTATAGCCATAGTAAAGGGAAATAACTCTCGTGATATATTTCAGGTTGACACACAAAATAAAATAAAAAGATCGCGGAAAAGTGCAATAAAATAATTTAAGTCGGGGGTGGTTTTAGTTAGTCGGTCGCGTTAGGCGAAACAAAGATATTTTTAAGGTCAGCCTTGTTAATTCAATGTATATACGTCACTGCAGACATCATTGGAAGTGGAATGAAAGCAGAGAATGTGCAAAAAACATATAATGCTGCCCACCCCATTTTTTATTACATACTGTCGTGAACCTCAGCCCAACCTGACTCACCCTCTCTACAAGATCATCTACAGACTGTAATGTTTGCAGACGTCTTCGTTGTAATAAGTCGGTAAATTTCTGGTGTATGGGTAACATTCTATCAGTAACATTCAATAACCACTGTTTATCAGGATTTGGCGCCACATTCCAACTTGGTGTCCTGTAAAGAATTACATAAATTAGTAACTTTAAACCTTTATTTTTTTTGACTATTATCTTAAATAAAACTAGATTTTTCTTTTCCTATAAATTTGTTTAATTTTCAAGAAGAACCAGATGCAACAATTAAAACAGCCACAACTTTAATAACTAAAAGTGTTTAACATTCAAGGTTCACCCGTCGAAACAACGAAAACTGCAGCACCAACTTTAACTAAGATTGTTTAACATTCTAGGTTTAGCGGACACAAAATCGAAAACTGTAGCAACAACTTTAACTAAAATTGATTAACATTCGAGGTCGACCGGACGCAACAATAAAAACTGCAACAACAACTTTAACTGACCTCCCACATATACATAACCAATGAATGGATACCATTGGCCATTTGGCAGTAATTGTTTTCACCGATCACAGAGTCTCAAATCATGCTTCAAAAAGAACAGATATATGTAACTGTTAGTAGAGCTTTTAGATTTGTTTTAAAGCAAGTACAACATTTTTACTCTTAGTATTAATTTTACACAACGTAAATACAAAATTTAAAAACAACTGGATCAGAAGAGGGGCAAAAGAATTCTGATTCTGAAGATATGATACCCAAAATAAAAGCTCATATCTAAATCATTGATTCTTATACCACCATATTCATGAAGGTCTTACTTTGTCATATGAGGTTGCACATCATGCCGGATACTACACTCCCCCACCCCAACAATGAGGTACGAAAATGAATTTACCTATGATCACGATTATTCTCAAACATATGTTGATATTGCGGTGCAGCATCTTCTGGTCCATGTGGTGCTGGTACACTAATGACCATTAATACTGGACTGAAGTAAACAAAGATGATATAAAAAAAAAATGTGTAACTAAAATACCATATTTATTTATACTGTTTGTGATGCAATTTGTGAACTTTTTAATTTTGTGAAATGTAGTTATCCCCCTTTAATATGTAACCCATTTTTGCTTATTTCTGAAACGAAATGAAATGAAATGGGGTTTAACGTCCTACTGTTTTGCTCCGAACTGGGCATACACCATACAGTGTGCTATGAGGGAAATTTTGCCCAGACAGCGGCACTATGGCCTACTCTTATATCAAATTCCAACTGTCAAGGAATCTTTCACGTGCACACCAATGACTAGACTAGACAGCTGTCCTTGTTATGCCGGAAAATCTGGGTGAACTTTCTCGGCCAATGCAGGGATCGAACACCCGACCTCCAGGCTAGCGAGCCAGCATCTTACCCACTTAGCCACCGCGATCCACTTCTTAAACAAATTCATTTCACTTGGCTATATACATGTGAAATAAAACATTAATGTCTCACGAAATTATGGATGAAAATACAATCTTTTTGATCTGGGTAAACAAAAAAGCATGTTGACTTGATTAAAATTGTATTTTGCAATTTTGCAAAGTGGGTATCTGTCTACGTTTAAAACAGCTGCATTCTTAAAACATCTTAATTTAAGTTTTCTTTAATACACTCCAGGATTGTATGCAGTCTGGGTAATTCCCCCCCAACAATGCAATAACGCACCTGCTCTGGTTATATCGTCGACTTTGTTTTAGAAATGTTACTGTGTCATTGGCTATCACATCTGTTAAATAATCTTTATAGTAGTTATCACCATGTCGAACTATCTGTCCATTAAAATTTAATGAATAATTGTAGAAACGTGAATTACGTATTAATCCAACCCACTCTGTCCAACCAGGCGGCACATAGGTTCCATTATATTCATTTAAATATTTTCCAAAATATGCTGAAAAATAAATGGCTTTCTTAAAGCAAAGCTGTTTATTTATCAACCAACGTACAATCAATACAGTAACACATTTCTGGTAGGGATTCAAAAGTATACGAAGATCCCAGGGTAAGAACGATCTAAGTAAATTTTTCAACGAACTTCAGTTAATGGTGCCATCTGGTAGCAAATTGCATAAGCTTTCTGTGGAACAATCAATTTCAGGTAAAAACGATCGAACCCAGGCACTTCCGAAATGTCCTCCCAGACAAATACAAGTCCATATTGCCCTTTATTTGACCTTAATTTGGCTGAAAAGTGGATGTCAGTTGTTGTACTGGTAATCATGATTTGTATTAAACATCATTTTGAAGTTGTAATTAAACCCACTCGTTGTTCTATTCGTGTCAAGCATTCTCGTCCAAAAGTCTGTTTTGTCTTTTATGCGTCAAAGAACTTAATTTCGGGAAACCAATCGACAGTGCTACATATAAACGATCAACTCTTAGTAAGGATGAAATTATATCCAATCACAAATCTGTACTCACTTCATTTGGTACTCCGTGTGGAGATACCTATACAGATTTGACCTTGTTATATTGGATACCTAAACTACATAAAAATCCCTACAAGCAACGTTTTATAGCAGGTTCATCCCGTTGTTCCACAAAACCACTTTCAAAAGTATTGACATCTATACTAATGGCTGTTAAAGAGGGTATTCAAAAATACTGTGACAAAATATAATCTCGTAGTGGTATAAATCAAATGTGGATATTGAAAAATTCCAAAGAATTACTTGATGGTTTGCAATCTAGATCCCTTGCTTCAGTCTCATCTATTCAAACATTTGACTTTTCTACTTTGTACACTAAAATTCCCCATAGTAAATTAAAAGCCTGGTTGAAAGACATTATTAACAGTGTCTTTTCGTCTAAATCAGGTACTGCGAGATATCAATATTTAGTTGTAAATTACAATTCCACATATTTCGTTAAGAATCACAGTGATTCCAAAAACAAATTCACGGCCATCAAGATAATTCAGATGTTGGATTTTTTAATTGACAACATCTTTGTTGAATTTGGAGGGGAAATATATCAGCAAGTGGTTGGCATCCCCATGGGCACCAACTGTGCACCTTTGCTTGCTGATCTGTTTCTCTATTCGTACGAAGCCGATTACATACAGACGCTCGTAAAAACTAATAAACGATCAGTCAAACTTTTTAATTTCACTTATCGATATATCGATATATCCTGATGAGCTCGAAATTAAAAACACCACTGACAGTGACAATTACGCTTCCTACTTGGATCTGCGTTTCGATTTTGATAATTGCCATAAACTGAGTGTTAAATTGTACGATAAACGTGATGACTTTGACTTTCTGATTGTTAACTTTCCATTTATTAGTAGTAACATTCCAATATCACCAGTTTATGGAGTGTTTGTGTCTCAGCTAATTCGTTACGCGAGAGCTTGTTCCTTTTATTCTGATTTTTTAAGTAGATCAAGGCATTTGTCATCTAAGCTTCAACTACAAGGATACTTGCGCACTAAACTTATTAAAACCTTTAAAAAGTTTTATCGCCGTCATATTGATTTGATTGGTAAATATAACGTGTCTCTCTCGGCTATTATTCTAGATATATTTAATTGACACGTATACTATTACTATCTCCCTGATAATATCTACTACATCGTTAACACAGTTCATCGCGTGCATTTTGCATACCGATAGTTCATTGGCCAATCACGCTATTTTACCAACATTTCGCCTAATAGTTTGGATGCAGCTATGGCGGGTGTGGCGCCAGGCAGGGTAAGCTTACTCTTCCGGACACCTGTTCCCACTGTTTGTCGTGTAATTTGTACACGAGGAGCAGTCCATTTGCTGATTACACTATTTATCTTGAATACACTATTTTGCCTATAACGTTTTTTAGGACTTTGAATTCTGTCTTATGGTTTGGATTGTTCCTACTTGGTTTTATTTTATTAGATCGTTCTTCCCCTGGACTCTTCATATAGATACCTGATATATCACTTCAGTCTTATACAATGTATAACATCAATGTAAAATATACATTATATCAGCAAGGTTGATTCAGTCTTACACAATGTATAACATCGAAAGCTGCCTGTATTGGTAAAATAAACCTGATATTGGCCGACATCAATTCAATTTTATACAATTTTATAAAATTAATAAATTGGCCGAAAAATGCACATGTCATTGTTAAAATTTATACCTGATGTCAGCCAACATCGATCGAGACCAACAGGTCACACAATTACTGTAGTGGGTAATTAATAACTCATTGAAGAAATGTATCAATTAACACCTCAGTTCTATATAATGAATATTATTGATTAAAAGTGTTACATCCCCACCACCCCTTATTCTTACCAAATATTCTAGAAATAAATGAGTAAGTACTAAATTCTCACAATATAAACCAAATAACCACAATCTTAGATAGAATGGCTCCACTTCCACCACACTAACACTAATATCATAGAGATAACCCTCACCCCCTTCTAAACAAATGTTCTTGAGGAAATTACTTACACTCTGACACCCCACCCCTCACTTACCCAATACTTACCAGTAGTATATCCATGATTTTTTAAATGAACACCGAACGTCCTCGGCTCATGGACCTGTTGCCATTCTACGGAGGAACAGTTTCCATTGTTGGTGTAAGTATTATGATTGTGAGTATAGAGTCCAGTTAATATAGAACTACGCGATGGACAGCACATGGGCGTTGTAGTGAATGCGTTCGTAAACAATGCACCCTGATCACGCATTATTTTATTAGTCTTTGGCATGGCCTTCATTGATCCTGTAATAGATGAAAGGAGAACACGATTATATACATTGGGTCATGTCAGAATATTGACAGAATGACTGGTCATAGTTACATAAGCCCAATGACATTGATGATGTGGAAATTAAATTGAGTATAATCTTTATGTTAGAGGTAGTTTGATGTCATCTCCATGGTTACCATTCGCTCATTGCTAGGACTTCCGAAATTCAATCTACAGCAGTTAAGAGACAGATATGCATATTCAAATGTTAATCCTAATAAATATTTCAAGTATGATTGTAGGCTGGGACATATACATGTACTAACACAAGAAAATCAACAGCAACCCACAAAGACCATAACAATCCTTGAGAGGAATTGACTTAGCAATTGACTTCTAAAATACAGATCTATATTTCGTTTCGTTTTTTTTTATACTTTCAATGACCTCTATCAAGTTTTAAATCACATTTAAAAACTTACATGTTTAAACTACATGTATCTTTTCCAGACTAAATTAATTGATATATTTTTACTCCTTTATAAAAGCGCTTTGAGCATGCTTATGGATGGATTTGGCGCTCTAGAAATCGACATTATTATTATTATTATCATTACTACATGAAGATCTGACAGGTTGTAGTTGGGGTCGCATCAGGAGTTTTGACCCTATGACATCAGACATTGATTAACCAATCAGCGCTGATGTTTCTAGAGGGAAACCCACAGTTACATGCATCGTATGCCAAGAACTCTCTGCAACAGACCGTTTCATTGGCTAATCCCTCACATCAACCAGAACGTGGGTTATACAACAAGTCTTCCAGATCCTAGTGTAGTAAAGACAAAAAAAACAAAATTTTGAACTAAAAAAAAAATCCGAAACGAAATAGGATCTGTGTTTTAATCAGATTGACTTAACCAAAGCATTTTTAGCACTAAATTCAAACAATGCTTAAAGGAAAATGGTGACATATATTTACAAGAATTGTGAATGAACAAACGGACAAAGCTGATGGCTACCTAATGTTCTTACCTAATAGTGAGTCTTGATCATCAGTTAGTATCATAATTATATTTGGTCGTTCACTTCGTAAAGATCTTGAGTGATGAAAGTATTGTTTATTATAGTTTTTAGGAAATTGTGATCGGAATTCTGCAACACACAGCAGACTTGACAAAACAGTCCAAAAGAAACATGTTGTAGATGAAAGCAACATTTTAATTGGTTACAAGACCAATACCATTTGTAAAATAACAGTATATTGGTTCTTTTTCGTCTTTCTGTCTACATGTTATTGACTGAAACACAAAAATATATAGAATTAAGCAATTGAAATTAAAAATGGTTCTAATACAAACACTACAATTACTTCTTAATTAGCAAATAGTGCAGGAAAACAGCACCACACACGACAACAGTATAGAAACCCAGTAGACAAAATCACAGACAAGACACATCATACAACACACATACTGAAACATATAAATAACAAACAATAAAAGCAAGGTAGTTCTTGAACAGTTTCATTTGAGCAATCATGAGTGTTAACTCTGAAAGTATTGATTGGAAATTGTTGGAAAATCAATCAGACCCATTGTTACAGTGGGATAAGAACTTTAGCCATTAGATTGTCCACAAGGACTTGTTGATGATGAATGTACAGGGTAATACATAATATCTGTGGATCTTTTAAGCAGAAGCCAATGAAGGTGCACCATGACAATAAGCTAGTTAGTATAAAGGTAATAGCTATATAAATTCAAGTCACAATATTGGGTGGACTTCTATATCACACTCTGACAGGGGCATCAAACTGTCATAGAAACCGTATACATGTATGTGCACAAGTGGAGTGGATAATGTAACTGGTACCTGTATTGTTCTGTGGGGGATGTACATCAATAGCTGGAGTTGGGGTGGGAATGGGGAGGACCTGGATGTGTTTCCTGAGTCCTCAATATTAACATCACAAAACTCAACATATAATAAGCTTAATTCATACAGATGTTTAATCTTATCTACATTTGGCAAAGACAAAAATACAAACTTTTCATCAGATATTGTCTAGTACAATTATTTTGATATGACAGATAAGAATTTGTTCCCAGTCAAACTGCACTCTGATAGTCTAATAGCACACAGATTATTCTATGATAATTATGCCATAAATCTTTCCCATCAACCAAATTGGCAAAGTATATCGGTCAAAATTGTTTTTTAACCTATAAGCCCAATGTTTATTTGGTCTAGTATTTCGGTTGAAGTAATGAAGCATGTACTACAACGATAAAACTATATGTACAGATTAAGCATCAGGAACATTAGGAGAGATCCTCTCGAAAAAACAACTACAAGATGTGTGACATACATGTAATTATTCATAAACTAGTATAGTGATATAATATCACAAAACTATATAAAACCTGTGGTTAAAAAGACCTATGCTCGGATTTTCTGACCATTTCACATTTAATCCTCTGATCTCAAATTCTACAAATGATAATAATAATATCTTTAGTATAAATAACAAAGAGTACTAGACATAGAACAGATCCTTGTGGAACACTAGTTCGGTAGCACAGTGAGGTGACTATCACCAATCAAAAACTTTATAAGGAATGTCTTAATCTAACTTTGTGTAAGACAATTATGCTCTATTTCATGCCAATTTTGAGCAAGAAAATAATTTTGTCCAAAATGAACCAGTTTCAATATTAATAGCCCTCTTATCAAAAAGAGATCTGATATGTCTGATCACAAAATAAATTTAAATGTGACAGAGTACATGGCTGTGGTTGGTTATGACTGGGAAAGTGGGAGTATGCCACTTATCATATTTGGGGTTAAATATGTAAATAGAGTTTACATATGGAGATGCACTCAAGGATAAAGAGAACCAGCTTATAAGAAGATAATAAGTTCATTTGTATATAAAAATAAAACGAGCAATAAAACCAGAAGTTGTATCACTTATCATCATACACTCTCACTACCACAATACTGTATACCCTCGGCCAGATGCAATGTGTCTGATATGGGGACCTCAGTGGTGGAAGGGGGGGGGGGGGGCATGAATTCATATTACATGGAATGTTAGTGGACTTTTTTAAATTCATAAACAACATTTTTTTTCATTGAAAGAAACAGTTTTGGGGCATTTTGGGCCCAAAAGGATGTGGTTGGAACCCCTCTGAGGAAGATCCAAAAATTGTTGTTTTTGATTGTGTGTGAATTTTGTAATTTTGGGGAAGAAAGTCAAAAAATTATTACAGACATTACCGTTTAGGAAAGTGGGCTCTTCAATTAGCAATTGAAAATTTAATTTTTATCAAGACTGAAGCAAGTGACACTCAGTAAGGCTTTAATATTTGGAAACATCAGGAGAGCAGAAGGTCCTTAGTTCCACTCCAGGTGATGACTGAGGTATAGTTTCTCAGGATTTTCTGGCATGGTTTCCCCTTGTCAGTGGTTTTGGATGGAGGGCCTTGCAAGCTACAATGTATAATTGTTTGGATAGTACGGAAAATCAAGGCCATGTGTGCGCGTATAGGCTAGCATGTAAAGCAACCCTTGGTAGTTGGAATTTGTGTAGGCCAAAGCACAGCAGCCTGGGCACAATTTCCCTCATAGTACATCACATGCCGTATGCCTATTCTCATTATCCCAGTCTGAGCAGAAAAGTAGGACATTAAACCCCATTTCATTTCATTCTTTTATGGTGATGACATTTTTGGCTAAGAATTGTAGATTCACAGATGGTGAAGACAATATAATACACAACCAAATTTTAAATTGCTTTGGTATTTTTGATCTAATAAAGATAGAACGGCATATCACATTACTGTCTATTAGTTTTATATTACTCCAGGTGATTTCTGTATGAAAAACACATTAAAGCAATGATTTTCATCCCATAAAAATTAAGTTTTAGTCCTTAAACATTTAAAAAATCTCATAAAACTGATAATAGACACCATTAAAATTTATATAAGAGATGATTTAATTTAGGGTATACCGAGGTGGGGTTGACTGTTTTAAAGATAAAGTACGATTACAAAATGGGTATATGAACGGTAGTTGTAGTGTAAAGGTGTAGCTAGTAAGGCTGGGAATCGATATGAAATTTCAATATCGATTATCGGCAAGAATTTGTCAGCGATTATCGATAATAATCGATTATCATTCTTCCGGAAAAACCGAACCTTACCGACCTGTTATTTGTGTTGATCGAGTTACAGTAGTGTTATTATCCTAGTCTATTACTGTGCCGATGTACGTAAAAAAATCAATTAATGTAAAATAATTAGTTGCTAAATGTAGGATTAACTTAAGTATTATTCTAAGTTTTGTTCTTGATTCATTTGAACCTTTTTTTTATTCCAATATCTCCGATAAATACAAAGACAATACACACAGTGTTACTAATAATAGAATAAAATATAATAGAAGGCGTCTATTGATTGGACAATAAAAAATAATTACCGGCTTTCAAAGTAGAATTTTTGTTGTGTTGACGTTGTGTATTCGTTCATTCGTCGACTGCATGCCAGACTACGGCAAGTTCAGTCATGTGAAAGTGACTGTAACTTGCCGTCAGAAGGTAAATATACCGATAATCGATATTTGAATTTCAATATCGATTATCGTATCGCTAAATAACTTCTACCGATTATCGATTATATCGATATTTTTGCACAGCCTTAGTAGCTAGTAATACCGGACTTCTCTGTTGTGTTTTTTTCGTGATTGAAATATAAAGTATACATGATAGCAGCTCGGAATATCTGGGTGAGCTCTGATCAATTTCACTTAACACCCTCTTTTATAACCCCCTTAATTCTGTAGGTCATAGACTGACCTTGGCGTTAATTTCCTTCCCAAATATGGAATAAACATCCCCATTCTCCAAAGACCAGGGGGGAGGGAACATTACTTTATTTGGTCTACCAAACACATGTCATAAACACGATAGCATTTGATGGACATTTTGACAATGGTAAGGATTTTACCAAAATATCACTGCTATTTTTTATATAAATATATCACTCAAATTCATTTAAGTACCTGTGATTTAATTCTATAGAAAGTGTGAACTAAATAATTAATTAAAGATCCAATGCAGGGGTTTCAATACAATACATTCTTAGATCATATATATGCCTACATGTACATATCATGCTAAACAAAATTGCATATATCTTTTCTGGGAATACTTACATGTGTACATATATGAATGTTTGGGGAGTTAAGTAGCATAGTGCTATTTCGAACCAAAGCTTGTATGTGACAAGGAGCTGGTTCATCTGTCCAACCTAATGGATTTTCTCCAGATCCTCTGGCTTCCTCCAACAGCTAAATACCCCTACATGCAAGCAAATTATGGAAATAAAATAGCACCATATGTTAGTCCCGAAATGACATAGTTTATGTTGACTGGATATCGAACCATGTCTCTCTGTCATCTGATTCTGTGTAAATCTCATGTCTCACAGTCTATAAGTGAAGTTGACTGGTGTTTAAATTTTATGTAGGATTATTTGAACATGACAGAATATAAAATGAACTACATTTATGTCTTGTGATCATGCCTAACTTAAAACATCATGTCTGGCCTATTAATTTGGTCTCTGTAAAAAAGTCAGCTGAATGTTACTTGAGAATAGTTTATTCAGTGCAGTTAGTCTGTGTGTCACAGTCTAGATCACACTACAAGTAATTTGTGTTCTTGCAAACTACATTACACAACATAATGTACTGTCTAGGCCATGAGGATAAATTATAAAAGTTAAAGGGATCTTCCAACAACATTTTTGCATAGGCAAGGTCAAATGGTTTGATTGGTTGACGTCCATAGCTAAATGAAAGTACAGTACAGAGGTATCCTTCTGATGATATTTGACAATGATGTGTTACGAATGAAGATTAATTAAGAATCAATTTAACGGTTCATTTCCTAAACGGTATTGTCTGTTACCATTTTTTTTACATCATCTCGACTTTTTTCCCCCAAATTATAATTTGTTCAAACATGATGAAAACCCTGATTTTTGGATCTTCCTCAGAGGAGCTCCAACCACAACCTCTTGGGCCCAAAATGCCCCAAAACTGTTTCATTCAATCAACAAAAAATATGTTGTTTATGAATTTTAAAAAATAACGGTATTTGGAGACTTTTAATAGGTTGGAAGAACTATACAATGCAAATCAACGCAAACATCTAATTTCATCATCCCTATATTGAAATACAAAATTATAGTGTTCGTTAGAAATGACTGATTTTGTCGAGTTAAATGGCAGAAAGTCAAAATTGTGATATCAAGTTAAGATTTTGATGAAATTGTCTAATTAGATCACTATAAATTAAACAAGTTGATTACTACAGAAAGTCACCCACTGAGATTGATGTAGCTATCTCAGTGAATGAGAAGATATGTTAACTATGATATCCTGAAAGTCATTACAGCTATAAACAGTCATGAAGTACATATGAGAAGATATGTTAACTATGGTATTCTGAAAGTCACTATAGCTATAAACAGTCATGAAGTACATGAGAATATATGTTAACTATGGTATTCTGAAAGTCACTATAGCTATAAACAGTCATGAAGTACATGAGAATATATGTTAACTATGGTATTCTGAAAGTCACTATTGCTATAAACAGTCATGAAGTACATGAGAAGATATGGTAACTATGGTATTCTAAGTGTCACTATAGCTATAAACAGTCATGAAGTACATGAGAAGATATGTTAACTATGGTATTCTGAAAGTCACTATAGCTATAAACAGTCATGAAGTACATGAGAAGATATGTTAACTATGGTATTCTGAAAGTCACTATAGCTATAAACAGTCATGAAGTACATGAGAATATATGTTAACTATGGTATTCTGAAAGTCACTATTGCTATAAACAGTCATGAAGTACATGAGAAGATATGGTAACTATGGTATTCTAAGTGTCACTATAGCTATAAACAGTCATGAAGTACATGAGAAGATATGTTAACTATGGTATTCTGAAAGTCACTATTGCTATAAACAGTCATGAAGTACATGAGAAGATATGGTAACTATGGTATTCTAAGTGTCACTATAGCTATAAACAGTCATGAAGTACATGAGAAGATGTGTTAACTATGGTATTCTGAAAGTCACTATAGCTATAAAAAGTCATGAAGTACATATGAGAAGATATGTTAACTACGGTATTCTAAAAGTCACTGAAACAGTCATGTACATGTAGTACATGAGAAGTTGAAGATAAATCTGCCTATTATAGCTCTTTTTTCTGGCTTCAAATGTTATATTAATTATATTTTAGACATTTATTCACAGGAAAAGCCTGAGACCATCATATGGCTGACATACATAATATTGAAATGGATTAGAACACGATATAATAATTTAATGTTGAAATGGAAAATCAAAACACTATATCTTGTCAAAACTTCAAACATTCATAACTTCACTCAGAACAAATGAATTTGGAGGAAATTTTCAATAAAGGGCAGCTCTTTATCTAAATCTTACATAATTAATCTTTAATTATTATCTTCTGAAAGTCACTGTAAAGAGTCATGTTACATGAGAAGATATGTTAACTATGAATGTTATTTCATCCCTTATAAATTTCACACAGGCCAGCTGAGGCTCAAAAAATTTATTAATAACTTACTGAAATTAAAATCATTTATCTTTTTTTGCATAAAAGATTTAATTGAATAAATCCATCCATCTGTATAACAACTATTTACAGGTGTGTGACATATTGTAGACAAAAAATATACGTACATGTAGGTACAACAATTTTAATTGTTTAACTATGTGAACTCAACTCAACTCATTTGTTCTCACATGAGAGAGAGAGAGAGAGAGAGGGGGGGGTAATTTCGGGACTAACATATGGTTCAATTTTATTTCAATAATTCGCTTACATGTACGGGTCACTAACAGTGGAAGGAAACAGGAGGACCCGGAGAAAACACACGAGGCCAGACAGGTGCTCTTACGCCTTGTCACATACAAGCAGGAAATCTAAACCATGCCACATGACTCAATGACAGACCATATGATGCAATGCGCACATGTTCCCCATTAAGCTACCACCCCACCTCATCCATATGCATTCAAGCAGCATCAGAATCTACTTGGCATATTTTATACAGATAATGATTAGATTAACCTACCAATCAAATTCTTTGATACAAAAAATTTTGTAAAATCATTTAAAAGGCTTGATTAATAACCAAGACAGTTGATAATTAGTGATCTGTTCAAAGTGAAAGTTATTAATATTCAGTCAATTAAAGTTGCTCTGTGACCAACCAAATCAACATAACAAAAATGTCACCCGATTTTCATTACATTGTTGTATCACTTTATCTATATTGTATATCTGCCAGACATAATTATCCAAATTATTTAACTACCTGTTTGTAAGGACATTCCATTCAATTGAATTATCAGTGAACAATATGACTGTACTTCTTTATCTAAAATAATGTACCATATATTATTGCTTTTTTACACCTGGTAGAAGTAGAGACAAATTCGTCTTTTTGTACAAACTGAGATGATGATCATATATAAGTGGAGTGAATTGTTGATGTGTTAAATACAGGTGCCTAAAGATAATCATCGACAACGTGATTTCGTGATTTAAATGACGAGCCTTTCTTCACACCAGGCAAGGAAAAAAATTATCTGTCCTGACAAATAAAAACTCATTGAAAACACTTATATTTCAAACTGTGATTTAATATCAACAATTTTATCTAAAGGGACACTTAAACACGAACTTTCCCAAAAAAAATTTCAGCAGCCTATATATTTTAAAAAAAATTATTACTATAAAATGTTTGAGGACAAGTACCGGTAGACATATTTTTTGCAAAAGTATAAAAAAGTAAGATTATGACTGCTGGTACCAGATTGTACATACTTTAGCAGGATTAAATACACAGTTAGAAATACCAGTAAATGATGTTATTCCTCCTCAGATCCATGTGCCGTTATTAGTTATATGTACATGTATACGACAATGGAGTTATCATAATCTATTGTTATACAATCTTTTTGCAGATTACATAGTTTTAGAAACACAGTCTCATCTGGTCATAGAATTCATATTCCTGAAAGGAAACCTACTGATTTTCAACCATTACCTATCATTATACTGTCAAGAGTTATGACCCTTGATCACCTTGAAAAATCTTGAGGACCACTTGGAGGATATTGTGCCCTTAAATGTGAACAGTATCAAATACAAACTGCATTTCCTATAACTTGCTATTACTCCATTGAGTTATTAGTAGTGACCACAGTTAGACTTACATTACTTTCCAGAAAACTTGATACCACTATTCATTTACTAGTAGCTATGTGAAAGCTGTCAGGTAGATTTACTTTCTACAAAACGTGATACCACTAACATCTCTAATAGTAAGGCAGGAGGACTGAACTACACACTAAACAAAACCGACAAGATAAACCTGCGGACAAGACAAACTACATAAAGATAGGTTGCTAGGCAACGAAACATACGCCCACAGCAGCTAAATCGTCCGGGCAGTCAACAAGTGTTGTCGCATATTTTTACTTTTTTGGGTAATAAAACATTTATAATACACTAAAATCTGATTAAGAGTAACAACTCATGAAGTAATTATCAATCTGAAGTCAATCGGATGATAACTTCAGCCTCTAGAGCGTCAAAAGATTTTTTAAAGTGATCAAGGGCCATAACTTTGGCAGTAATTATCGGAAATCGTTGAAAATCAATAGGATTCTTTATCCTCTAGAGCATCCAAAAGTGATCAAGGGCCATAACTCTGGCAGTAATTATTGGAAATCGCTGAAAATCAATAGGCTTCTACGTTTCATGACCTTAAACACTGTGTATAAATTTAAAGTCAATCAGATATTAACTTTAGCCTCTAGAGTGTCCACAAGCAATTGTGGACGCCGGACAGACGGACGGACCAATGGACGGGGGCGACGACAATATACGACCACATTTCAATGTGGGTGTATAAAAATTGCAAGAAATAAACAATAAATATCAAATCAAGTGAATGGATCTGGGGGCCAGTGGTAAGCGTCCACTGCTCTGTACAGTCTCGGGCCTGTAATGATGCAGGTTTCACTCAAAATGAAAAAAAAAATATTTACAAAACAAACATTACTCGAATCAGATTTACTTTCTAGAAAACCTGATACCACTTCTCATTTAAGGAGTTTATCAGATAGCAAAGTTTGTTGTAAGTCGTGCATAGAGTTTAGTAGACAAGGTATCATACTGTCCTGACCGTGGCTATATATAATTATATTACAAACATCTGTACAACACATGGCTCCACTTCATCCTAATATTAAAGAGGCATAAACACTTATATCAAAGTGGCTTTCACTTCAAGATTTTACTTTGGAGTCTACTATTTTCATCACTCAGGTAATCGCATGATTTTTGTGGCCTAATTTTGATGCTCATATCTCCCACATCCCTCCTTTAAACAAAAGCTACTGTCCACATCACAGAAAAATTACCTCGATGAATATTTAATTTAGATTTTCAATACTCACATGCCCTTTTGCCGACTTAAAAAAACAGTATTAGTACCTACAGAATATACATGATAATAACCAAGTTCTGGGGGTCTTACCAACATCCATGCATGCAAAGTTCAGTTAAATATACTACTTCAAAATTTACAAACACATTATTATTACTCAAATTCAAGTTCAAATTAATTACATGAGGAAAAGTATGCATGTTCTTTGAGATTAACTGACCCATTTGTTTACCAATAGGGTAGATGGAGTGGTCTAAAGTGCTGTTTAGATTATAAGGTCTCGCATGGTTTTGATACCAGACGTGAATTTGACAAGAAGTAGGATCACCTGACTAAACTTGTTGGTTTTCTCTGGCTTGGACACCATTTCTCTCTCTGATACATGGTTTTGATACCAGATGTGAATTTGACAAGAAGTAGGATCACCGGCCTAAACTAAACTTGGTTTTCTCGGGCTTGGACACCATCTCTCTCTCTCTCTCTCTCTCTCACATTACATGTATATGGCTACCACCCCTACTACAAACAAATTATTAAATTAAAGATGTACTATATGTTAGTCCCTAAATTATGTAGTTTGTATTAAATGAACAATAATCGATTTCTTTCTCTCTAATACAATATAGCCAACAATTTCCTTTCGGTTCTTATTGCTGATTATTAACCTACATTATTATTTCCTATCATCTTTAGGTAAAATATTTATATCTGTACAGAATTGTATTCCAAGTAGTTACGTCATTACCCCTAACCCATATCCACTTTCACACAATTCACCACCATAAAAAACTATGTACATGTATACCAACAAAACCTTGATGTAATGAATAAATTGGAGTTTAATGTCCTATTTTTTGGCATCATCGCAGTGCTTATGAAACGGATAATAATTAACAACAGTGCCAACCAAAATCTTCTATAGAAATATATTGGTCTCTCAGTTCAGGGATGGAAGCTACACTATAGCACTAGCTCAAGGCTGACATTTGGGATATAAATGCAGCTGAATTTGATACTTGATAGTGGCCTAGTCCTGGTGGCTGTTTCACTACCATCCCTGGTTTCAAAGTTATATACTGGGTACTTCTGTTTCAGGATCTACCAGTGCACTGCCAGTTAACCTTCTAGTAGTGCATATTTTTGAGTTTTCATAAAACTTTATTGATATCGAAAAGCCTTCAAGAGCCAACATACAACAAAAAGGCAAAGATATTTTATAATTACAATGTACATATAGCATGCAGTACTTTTACTTTACATCTTTAAATTAATTTCTTTACAAATAAATGGTAGACTCTCTTTAATATTAAACTCTGTCATAAAAAAAATCCCCACAAACCAAACATCCCTGTGCGTTTGTCGTATTTCCTGTTGATTTGTGTGGATCGTTTTAATATCACGACATTATTACATGCAACCTTCTTTTATTTCTCAGGAAACAAAGCTCTATTTCCTGATTTCATGTCATTCTGACCCTGTTTACACAATACTGTTCACCAGTCGTACAGCTTCCTGAGAGTCTTCTGGAAAAATCTCATGTTTTTATCTTTTAATTATACGTAAATTATACGCAAAGAGGTTCCTTTTATTTCTATGCTAATACAACTCTTGCTTCCTATCATTGTAATTATATATAGTTGCTGTTAACCAGTTGATAGATTTTGAATCTCTATATATATATTAAACCATGGTCTATATAACATTGGTGAGTGTCTAACAAATGAACATCAGACAGATCAATGAACATCAGACAGATGTGTGTCAGATCAATGAACATCAGACAGATGTGTGTCAGATCAATGAACATCAGACAGATGTGTCAGATCAATGAATACTGCAAAAGTAAGGCTACCGTCGCTTTCACAAAATAACTACTATCAGACCGTTGAATGTGGGATCAATTAACATCAGATCGATGAGTGTCAAACCAATGCATAGCAAAAGGGTGGCTCTCTCATTTTCAATGATTAGCTTTTACTAGTCATTTTCTCTTTGAAACACCATACATTTCTAACTTTCCTTCTTTGTTTGAAATTAGATCTGTTGAAAAATCTGAACCCTCCTACTTGAAGATCAGACTTAGTAAAGTTTCTTGCTGACAGCTCCTGATAATACTTACATCAAATTCGCAACATAAAAAATATGGCTAGGTATACAAGTACATGTAGCGGCTGACTGACATCAATTTTTATTTTGTCTACATTAGACCATCAAAATACCATAAACAATTTTATCATCTACTAAATAATCATTTAATTACTTCCTATATCTAATATTAGTCTGGCATACATCACTTCGGAAACATTTTTATATTTTCAACAACTAAATTATTGGACAACATCCAAGGCAATACTAAAGGAAAAGGAAACAATACTGTCCTCATTTTGAAATTAACATACAGTTCGTTTTAGTTGATAGGGAGGAATATTTAGACTGGACAGCTGAGTTTTAGCTTATTGTTTTTGGAACTGCAAAAAATAAAGGATCTTTTATATAAACATCCAATTAGTATATTAGTGCTCTCCACTTTTGTGTCCCATACATTCTATGTCAAGTGTCAACCCAACAATGATCATGATCACAGACCAACGTATTAATCCAATGTCTTGATCTATAATAAATTAGTATTGTGGGTTGGTGACTTTTCAGTGGGGAAATGCATTTTCCTTCGTTTGAGTGGATTGAGTGAATAATAAGTAAAATATTTTCTCATCTGGGGCGTATGAATACACACATGTACGTGTTGTGTTGTTGGTACAGGTTTTGTCATTCAGGTTGAGAGAGAGAGAGAAATGGGGTTTAAAGTCCACTCAACACAAGCTAGGTCATTTCGGGACTAACATATTGTTTAATTTTATTTCAATCATTCGCTTGCGCGTAGGGGTCATTAACAGTGGGCGGAAACCGGACAACCCGGAGAAAACCCTTGTCACATACAACCGGGGATTCGAAACCACGCCAGTTGACTCAATGACAGGCTTTATGATTCAGCACGCACATGCTAACCATTCAGCCATCCAACCCCCCATTCAGGTCGAAGTTGCCACTAAGTTCAGTTCACCTTCGTTGCACATGCATTTTTTTTTTAAACTTATTTCATACCTCGTGGTTCTAATCTTGATCTTATTTATATATTATGGCCAATACAGAGAATAGATCTACCGTCACATTAGAAGACATACATGTATTAGCCAAAGTAAGAGGTCAGAAAAATGATTCAGACAGAAAATTTGAATATATGAATGACAGGAGAGCTACAAGGAGTTAATATGATGTTTAATACAGAATTGGATAAAGTGAAATCTGATAATGATGCTGAATGGAGGTTAAAATTTAATAAACTGCAGTTTAATTTTATAATTAATTCAGGTTTATTGCCGTTATAGTTTAAGTTTAAACTAAGTAAATGGTAATATTTTATGTTTATAAATATTTTTAGTAGTGCTTACTTATTCTGAAGATTATACAAATTACCGAATAAACTTCTACCATTGCCAACGTTTCTTCCTGATATTGCTATTCAAGGTAAAGCAACATCTACTACAGCTATAAATAGGATACTTTTAAGTTAGCTTGGAAAGACTGGGCACTTTGTAATAATTTCCCTGCTAAACCTCTACATGTTTCCTTGTATTTGACTCAATTAATTCAAGATAAAGACACAATAAGTCCATCAAGCATTTTTTTACAACATTAAATGAATACATTCAATTGCGAATTCACCATTTGTGAGAAATGTACTGGAAGCGAGGAAGCGGTTGTTATCCAAACCAAAAGTTAAGAAAAGTCCAATCATTTCAGACCATTTAAATTCTTTATATGATAAAGTATTTGCGTCTAGTTGTGTGTATCAACAGCATACAATGTGTGCTTGTCTGCTTGCTTACTGTGGTTTTCTGAGAAATGCAGAACTTTTACATATTAAATAATCAGATTTAACTTTTTATGCCACTAGTATGTCGGTATTCCTGGAAACCAGTAAAACTGATATTTATAGAGATGGCTCCAGGGTTATTATTGCAAAATCTAATTCTAAATTATGTCCAGTGAAGACTATTATATTTAGAGTGGGCCAAAATTAACTGAACAGTGACATACATGTATATATTGGTTATAGAATCAGATCTGTAATGGAAAATGCCTCAGTTAGTTATATGTTAGAATTATTTAAAGAAGCCTTTTCTGGAATTGTTGATTGTTCATAGTTTGAGGTCTGGTGGTGTTACTGCTAGTGCAAATATGGGAATACTGGATAGATTATTTAAAGGGCATGGTCGCTGGATATCAGATAAATGGGGTTTAACTCCACTCGACACAAACTAGGTCATTTTGGGACAAACATGGTTTAATTTTATTTCAATAATTCGCCTGCGCATAGGGGTCTTTAGCAGTGAGAGAAAACCAGAGGACCCAGAAAAAAACACAAGAGGTTGGACAGATGACCCTACTCCTTGTCACGTACAACCGGGGATTCGAAACCACGCCAGCTGACTCAATGACAGGCATTATGATACAGCGCGCACGTGTTAACCATTCAACCATCCAACCCCCCTTGTAACGTAAGTATCTACGCCAGTGTAGCCTTTCTTTATCCTTCAGTTGGCTATGTGGCTTCGACTCTGCTACCCCAAAAATGTCTTTGTTTTATCTATCTGGGGTTATATATCGGACTGTCGATCTTAGATAAGATTATAGTGGGTAAAGGTGTCTCGGGTGCATGTATTTAGTGATGAAGGGGAGAAATGAAAAGTAGCGGGGTTTAACATCCTTCTGGGCTAATGCCATACAGTATGCTATGAGGGAAATTTTGCCCCTGACAGTGGCACTACGGAATACTCTTATTTTAAATTCCAACTGTCAAATGTTTCTCGCTCAACACAGGGATTGAACACGAAACCTCCAGGTTAGTGAGCCAACTCCTTACTCATTCAGCCATTGGTCAGTTGGACTTTTTCGGTACTTTTGGGCTGGCACAAAGAGATGTAT
Source organism: Patella vulgata (assembly GCF_932274485.2). Classification (NCBI taxonomy): domain Eukaryota; kingdom Metazoa; phylum Mollusca; class Gastropoda; family Patellidae; genus Patella; species Patella vulgata. Next base: position 67,628,462 of record NC_065879.2, on the reverse strand, counting down.
ATGATTCCAAGACTTTATTTTAATGATAAAGAACTACATGTATCAATTTTATATAATTTTAAAATGTTAAGACCATATCGCTTTAATCCCATTATTTGGGATGGTAATGGTATTTGTTATTCAGCCAAATAACCTGTTTTTATTGTGGCCATAATTTACAATAAATCGGTAGACATGTTGAAAGGTAGGTGCCATCATTTTTAATTAATTGAATCTGTCAGATTTTGTACAAATACTGAACTCTAAATATTTAAAACAGCTTAAGATTCCTTTGCACTAAATTTTCATCACAGATGTTGTATTTTTCCTTTCGAAAACATTAAATCCAAAATTTCAGCAAAAGCTATTGATTAGTCTTTCCCTTTAATCTTACAGATGTTCAGAAAAAATAGTTAGGTCGACATAATCTTGTACAAGGTACATTTGACCCTGAGGTAATCTTGTATTAGGTACCTTTGTCCCTGAGGTAATCTTGCATTCAGCACAATGACTTCTGAAAATCTGGTTTCCAAACTATTGTTCCTTTTAGACATGTAACCAGTGTACAATAATTGTGAACACCTACATACATATATGTAGGTGTTCACAATTATTGTACACTGGTTAAATTAACCATGTTACCGGTATGTGAAATCTAAATATTCCCACCTAAATAATAAGTATATTGCCACTTTAATATTTTCAATCATTTTGTGTTAATGTGAAAGGACTTCCATGTATATTTTCAGTTTTCAAGTACAGTACAAGCAGTGTGTAAATGTGAACTATGAAGAGAGAACTTATGATAAAAACTGGACATAATATAGACATTTAAGATAATAAAATGACAAATAAATAGTTCTCTTATCATCACTACTATAAAAACTACTAAATATAAGACACTTAAGATAATGTAAGGTGGATTCAAGATATAACACTACATGTACATGAGAATATAAAGATGTTCTTCTGGTTCCCGATTTGACGCAATGGTTGGATCCGGAGGTTCTCTTCTGGTTCAGTACATAACATTATGGTTGAATCTGATGGTTTTATTTATAACAATATGGCTGAAGCTGGAGGTTCTCTTTTGCTGGTTTCAGATATAACACAAAAGGTGAATCTAGAGGTGTTCTTATGGTTTCAGATATAACATTACGGTTGAATCTATAGGTGTTCTTATGGTTCCAGATATAACATTATGATTGAATCTAGAGGTGTTCTTATGGTTCCAGATATAACACTATAGCTGAATCTGGAGATTCTCTTCTGGTCCACATATAACACTATAGCTGAATCTGAAGGTTCTCTTCTGGTCCAGATATAACATTACGGTTGAATCTAGAGGTTTTCTTATGGTTCCAGATATAACATTATGATTGAATCTAGAGGTGTTCTTATGGTTCCAGATATAACACTATAGCTGAATCTGGGGGTTCTCTTCTGGTCCACATATAACATTATGGTGAATCTGGAGGTTTTCTTATGGTTCCAGATATAACATTATGGCTTAACACAATAGCTGAATCTGGAAGTTTTCTTCTGATTCCAGACAAAAACTACTAAATAAGTTAAGATAAGATGAGACACATCACACTAAATCAAGACACCCGGTAGGATTTGTAGCCCACTGATTAGTGTTGGTATTTAAAGTAATGGCCCCATCAGACTGGGGTGGCGTCCCTACTGCGCTGCACAAGGTCGCCAGCAAACGTGAACCAACGCGAGAAAAAGTTCTAAAAAATTACAAACTTGAAAAAAGTCGCGATTTCATAGCTTTCCGGGCCCGGTCGCAGAACCTTGCTGTTTGCTTTGAACAGGTGACCATAGAAACCACAGCCTTGTATCGATCTTGACTCGCTCTGGGACCATTTTCTGTTGCCGTAGCAGCAAAGTAAGCATGTCTGACGGGCGTATTACTGTGCTTGATTTGCATTTTTAAAAATAATATCAAATTTCTCACAGCTTAATCCACACTAATATGTATCAGATTGATTATTTAACATTTAATAAAGAAAAAAAATCAAAATATCAACCCTTGATAATCTCCTGGCTTGGATTCAATCAGATTAAAAGTATGCACACTAATTAGATTTTACAAAACATAAAGATGGTGGTGTACCATATACATTTAGAGATTCAACTTTTACGATATTTCAGTTTACACAGGATTTCTATATGGCTCAGATATTGCCCAGAGACATTAGAATTCAATCAAGATTAATGTCTGGATTTCAGATCTAACCAGTTATATTTAAATCAGATCTAGATCCTGATCAGCTTTACAATAATCCAATAATAGCTTCCACTAGATCTCTGGTAACCAGATATTAATGTTTAAATTTATTTCTTAGTAAATGATCTCTTGAGGTACTGCTGTCAGCTGTTCTGCCTAATAATGACTGATACTGGATATCATTTAACATGTGTAAATAACAAATTTATCTTTCACCACAGAAATATGACCTACTATCATATTAAACTCCATGCAAATTACAACAGAAATAGAGTTTTACACAGACCAAACTGTTTTATATCCAGTTATTGTCAGATTTGTTGGAACTAAAATTACAGATCACATCTCTATTAAACAATCAAATTATGCATAAAATTTTGCATGGCAATCATGTCATGGTAATAATGGGCAAATGTCACAGGTGATTGTCACAGGAAACAATAGCATGGGTAAAAAGGGTTAGGGTTGCCATTATTGGTTAATTTCATATTAATTATTATACTCATAACATCATGTCAAAACCATGAGAGACATAGATGCGATATTAAGAATTGACTTTTGAGTGTTCCTGATACAAAGGGTCATTTACTTCAGCAGCTTACACACCAATGTGACACCATGGCAAAGAGCCATAGTCTGTTTTTATATTTCCAGTACATATTGTACTGTAGAAGTACACATACTTGAAACATTTACTTATTTGAATTAACATATTATATTCATTAAATAGATGTATGCCTATAATTATATCGAAGATTGCATTTTGGGGGGTTTCACTTGTGGTTTAATTTTATTTGAAAACCACATTTCAAGAACTCTTTGGAAGATCTTTAAATTCAGAAAATAAATTAACATTTCAGACAGGGCAATACTCTTACCAGATTCTTTATGCAAATTCATCTGTTTCATAACTGATGCTGTGAATAATTTAAATAGTTCAACAAATTATCTACTTTATTATGATTTATGATTGACAGATGTCAAACTTTCAGTGTGGTAAAAGGCCGAATAATTAGTTTTACACATTATCATAGACTACATAGAGCAAGTTGATGAATTTAACATATTTTTATGGTTTTCGCTACCAGTCAGCCTTGTATTTTCATGTACCTGTGCATGCATGTTTGACGAGATCTAAAAATCAATTTGTATGGGGTTTTTTTTTAAAGAAAAAAAAAATCCTTTGAAAAGTTGAAAGTTAATTTTTATGTATAATTTACATGAAAATGACAAATAACAATACATCCGTGATCACATATCGTCACATTACACTTTAGCAAACATATAGACATGGAATCCTGGAACCTAAATATATATATACAGCTTGGAATTTAGCAAACCCCACATGAAAACTGAAAGTTTGTACATGTGCATGTATGTCTATGGGATTTCCTATGTTTTGGAATATGTATAAAAATGTATGTTTTACCATTCTTGCAATTGATCATGTTTTGAAATATATATTATTGAAGCCAGCTAATAAAGATACACGACAGCACAATGAAGTTACAAAGTTTTGAATGTCTAAGACGTATCAGTGGTTGGCAGATATAGTTAAACAGGCATTATGTAAGAGCTAAATCTGCCTACTATATGTCTTTATTTAGGCCTGAAATGTTAAATTATTAGATTTTAATTAACCTACCGAGACCATAATCAACTCTCAATGCTATCGGATGGCTGAGATATACGTAGATTTAAATATGTGTTGTGGTCGATGCGGTTACCGTTACAAAGGATAATCAAGACTTTGTTTATTATTGTAACAGCGGTAGTAATGACAATTGAGGCTTGATGATAATTGTATCGCCGATATCTAGGCTCAGAATGAAGAAATTTGACTCAAATTTTCAGCATATTCTCTTTTCATTATCTATTTTTTAACTATTATAGCGAGAACTGTCAGTTCTTTAATCTAATCTTACCTATTGCTGTATCTTGATGAAGCATAAAAATTAACATCTTATGTCAGTGTTTTAAAAAAAGTAGAATTGTGTCATTTTGAAAAGTGGATTTAAGAATTATGTGTACCTTATACATTCAGGATTTACACCTTACATGTACAGACATACTGGGAAAAACAGAAGGTCTAACACCTACATGTACCATTTAACCCTTAACAATAAAGATATTTTTTTATTTTCTGTACATGTAGCGTACATATAGGTAATAGAAAACATGGCGGTATTAGTCATTTTGATTAAAGGAGCTAAATCGCTAACATTTGTGACCTAGAAATTCACAAAAGTGGGTCGCAACGCATATAATACTGTAATATGAATGTATATAAACTGATTTACATTTAATGGTTTCCGTTTTTACTCCAATTTCAAATCAGTTATGTTCGGCGAAATAAGTCAGCAATCTCAATCGAGTGCAAATTTCTAGCGTCTAGTTATTCTAGTCTACATAACTCCATTTGATTTGGTGCAATGTGTCTAGCCTCGTCCCTCGAGTCTCTCAATACAACTGGGGCTGAAGCGCATTATGGTACATGATTCGTGTACCAATGTTAAAAAAATTATTTTATCTTAAATATCGGATATCAGAAGCTCATCTTTTCCCGGTAAGTTTACATCATCAATGTTGATTTAAACTGACCAATAATTTGTGTTTTCGATGTCGAAGATTTTGGAGGATTTTGAGTTACGGACTTAGGTCCTTTAAAATTGTATGTAACGTCGCCCTTCTGTCTGTAAATCATATTATTTAACTACAGTACAAGTAAACTTGATCTAATTTTTAAAAAAAAAAAAATCTTGGCATTGGAGTCGATGCTCTGCCAAAAATCTACAGAAGATCTACAAAGGATATGCAGAAGATTGACAAATCATTAATGTGCGGGTATATAATAATAGGTATGAGCCCTGTACTGTTCATGGTAAGATATACTGTGTCAAGAAAGATGTCAATCAAAAACACCCAGATATAAAGAACTGTTTTCTAAAACGCAATAACAGAAATTCCAACCTTCCCTTTTGTATAGAAAACATTTTCATGTTCTTTACAATATAAACAAAATACTAAATAGTAATTACGTATAATAAATCAAATAAGATTGGTTGGCAAATTAAAGGGTGAGGTCATTGGACATGCTCCCATCAACCTTAGTATCTTTAGTTTATTATTTAGCAGATACACCCATTAACTGGCTGAATCAACCTGCATTGTCTGGCAATTTAGTCAAGTTCTCAAGTTTTGGAAAAGTTATTCAAGCTAAGTCTCAGAAAAGTTATTCAAGTTAAGTTTAAGAACTGTTACTCAAGGAATGTTTACTCAAGCTGAGTTTCAGGAAGTTTACTGCTGTCATCATAACCAGATAGCTGTCATGTTACCACACCCTTGCTAGTGTAGCCATCATTATATAACTCATGGTCATAGACAGTATACAGTCCTACTCACCAAAATTTTCTTTCAACAGCCAAATGTGTAACAGACTAATTTCTGCTTCTTGAGCTAAAATCCTATAGAACTTGTCCCATCACTATCAAATCAATAATATTATACCAGATCAGCCTTGCAATTCAGAATATTTTTTTGGACATGTTGCCTCTTTAATTATATAGAAGCCAAAATGATCAAGACTATCAAATTTCATTGAACATCTAGAACATGTAAATTATCGCTAAAAACATCGGCAATTACACCATTAAATGTGTGCAAGAAATCACAAGGTATTTTAATTGAGCGTAGGATGAAATTGGTCCAATCATTGCCAATCTTATAGAGAACTACATGATGAGGCTGAAACCTTTGATAGCTGTGGTTTCATTGTTAAATTGGTAAAATTTTCACCCTTTGGCTGAAGAAAATCGTAAACAAAAAAGTTAAGGAAAGCATTTACCGGAGATCTTTACTTTCAAACGAAAAAAAAAAAAAAAATAGAGAATATAATAGTTCTACTTGAGAACAACTTAATAACATATACACTTTATAAACTCCTTCCATGTACCAACAAGTTAAGATACATATAAATCCAGAAAAACAGGATTATCCTGAAAAAATTGTCCCCGAAGAATAATTATGTCATCACTGTCATGATGACACAGTAAGTAAGACCCTGGCTCCCTAGCCTGGAGGTTGCAGGTTCGCTCCCGGTGTTGGCCGAGAAAGTTCATTGGGATTTACCGGCGTGGTTTACCCTTGTCAGTGGTGCAGGACAGGGGGTTTGACAAGGACAGCTGTCTAGTCGTTCAGATGGTACAAAACAATGAGGTCCTGAGTACATATTAGCATGCACGTTAAAGATCCCTTGGAAGTTGGAATTCAATATAAGAGTAGGCCATAGCGCCGCTGTCTGGGCAAAATTTCTCCCATAGCACTCTGTATGGCGTATATGCCCGTCTTCAGTGGCCCAGTCGGAGCAGAACAGTAGGATGTTAAACCCCATTTCATTTCATGTTCATTTTTCAAACTACATAACTTACATATATATTTATTTGAAAGACCATGAAAAATCAAATGGCCCACAATAAAACAAATAAGTTGTTTATTAAAGAGTGTCCACCACTGTTTGAGTCATTGCTATCTCTGCCCTAATAATGACAGCACTTGTTCATTCAACAACATTTGCATTGGTAGGTTGTAAAATATTTCCCAGTAGTTTGAATTTATTTCCCAACAAAGAAATACATATTTGAATACTCAGTTATTATTTCACAAAAAATTTAACATAATATCTGGCAACATTCCTTTGACTTTTTCTAACATATTAAATAAACATCAGACCACCTGCTCATGCTACAGACAAGGAAAAAAACTTGTTATGTTACCTAAAACTGAAATAAGCTGAAATACAGGTAAAAAAACTTGACCTCTGTTGACCTCAACTCAAGCTATTTATTCTAAACCCTCTACTACTTTAATAACTTCGCGACTTCTCTGCGATCTTACAGTTGTAAAATTGACACAATGGGTCAGAAATTGAGCATAACTTTAATGTAATATTATTAGATTTTACGCTTGGTTACATACAGTTGTTGAGTGAAAGTGTTGGGGTTTCTTTTAAAGGAAGCAGTCTTTTCAAGTAGCAATGTTTGAATCAATCTGATAAAAACACATTCCTATTTCATTTTTTATAGATCAAAATTTCGTTTTACTTGTCTTCACAACACTAGGATCTGGAAGAGTTAATTGTTATATAACCTGCATTCTGGTTAAAGTGAGAGATTAGCCAATGGTCTGTTACGGCGAGTTCTTGGCATGTGATGCATGGAACTGTAGGTAAACAGCTAGAAACATCAACGCGGATTAATCAATGTCTGACGTCATAGGGTCAAAAGCGGTTCGTACGACCCCTGACACGACCACACACTACAACTGGTTAGATCTTCGTGTAGAGTAGACCATCGAAAGTATAAAAAAACGAAACGAAATATAGATCTGTATTTTAATCAGATTGTGTTTAAATGCAAGTCAAATTTATGTGAAATACGTGTACACTAGGAACACATACTATAGTGCTCTTTCAATAATAAGTTTCACCTTAAGACAAGTACAAGTACAGTGTCAATAAAATCAGGGGTATAATTAACCATGTCCAAAAGCATGTCCATAAAATTAGAAAGTATTAGGGGCACAGCTCTCTGCAAAACTGGGTTAAAAAGGAGAAAATGCATGATTCTATTGTTAGTAAATCTTTTTAATAATTGGCCCAAAAGATGGAGGTGGCTAAGTTGCAACGATTCTCTACTTTAATACCCCACAGAATAAAGTCTGCCATAGCATATATTCTAACATAAGCATTACAATTTTAGACCCTACCCTACATTTAGTTTACTAATGTGGTTATTGTCCTTTAATTGAACAGTTGTTTACTATCAAGTGTTGTATATTATATTCCAACCAGAAGATACTCAAAGTCCTGTCTAGACTTTGTATACAACTAACATTTTATATACAACCTAAAAATATGCAGTCACCCTGCGGGCTTATGAAACTCGAAGTACAAAGTTTTATTCATCAGTACATAAAAAATTATATTCTATAATATAATGATTCAGTGTCTAAGGGAAAACCATCTTCACCATGTCAAGTTGCGATAGAGCGCCTTTGAGGGGTGGGGTTTAACATCTACATGTACTTAAAACAAACTATGTCATTTCAGACTGGTACTTAATTTGTTATTCAATAATTGCACTTGAGTATTGCATTATTGATAATGTGTACGTGCTGACACTCACCCATCAATATTCAACACCCTGGGAACCTTGAGTCCGAGTCGTGTTCCATGTGGCAGAACCTTGATTCTCATGTTGCTGCACCTCGTGTCCAAGTCGAGTCTCAAGTCTTCACTAATGACAGCCCTTTTAAATTATCAGTGCATAAAGAATGAATTTACCAATAGTTTCGGATGGTTTTGTGATAAAATAAAATTATGCCCCTTTAATTGTAAACTTTGACAGCTCAGGAGTATTTTAAAGAGATTCAAGTTTTTAACACCTGTAAAAACGTTTAGCAGATAATACAAAAAATATCAAAGTTAAGTCTACAAAATATACGACGCAATTAAACATTTCAAAGGCAGTCAAATGATCAAATAAAATGAAAATATGTCTTCAAGATATAAAAGTTAAAATAATTCAGTTTTGAAAGTTTCTGAACTGGATGTTAGTTTAATGTTCAGAAAAGGCACTATATGTGAACAAACAATGTTTCCAAAGGATTTAAGTTGATTTTAGAACTCGAAGAATATATTCTTAACGATACTCACCTCACCTCCTCCATTTTCCTAGATCATTTTAAAAATACCAATCTGATTGAATTGGTAGATAAAAAGCTTGGAGAAATTTGGTTGTTTAATGAAAGATGAAAGTGAAATTTAGGACATCACACTGCTAGAGGCATACATATGTATATCTTTAACATATGTACCTCTACAAACCAGCATGTCCATAAAGACAACCTTTTTTTTTATCAGACATTTTTGGAGAGTCAAGTTTTAAATGTCTTAACACATGTTTGTCATTAACAGATTGAGATATCTTGATACAGGCTTCCAAGGAACTTTTCCAAAATAATAAAAAGTAATATAATTTTACCCAACAATATAATTTTCAGACTAACATACATGGTTATTTTTATTTACTACACATGAGCCTGTGTCCAGGCTCGGATTTAAGGGGGGGGGGCAGTGGCAGCCCCCACACCGACCATAAGGCTAAGTAAGCACACTGCAAGACAAAGAAAGAGCAGGGGCGGTCGGACAAAAAATGAAAAAAATAATTTTGTCCAATTTGTCTAAAAACCCTTTTTCTGCTGAACATTATATGGGAGGGGGGGGGGGTATTGGACCAGCCATGGAGCGATGATGATCATGTTGTATGTGGCCGATGGCTTTAACGGGCCACCACGCCATCACTGGAGTCTGGAATGGACTGGTATAATAGACTTTCCGGGTGTGCTGGGTGTGGGCCAGAATTCGGAATTCGGAATCCTGCAATGGGGAATCCAAATTTCATCCTAAAATTTCATCGGATTCACCCAGGGTTCTTTTATGTGAACATTCAGAATTCATAGAATACAAGAAATTACACACAGAGCAAAACAGAGCCACAAACACAAAAGTATCTAATTATTATAATAGTCAGCCATTATGAGACTAAACAATTCTAATTATATAACCCAGGGCAGCAGCAAATTTACTATCACTGTTCAGCCTAAGGTCACTGTCAGAAACTTGGGATTGATATTTCTGCACTGTACTTGATGGCCTTAGATGTGATAAAAATTCTCTTTTTTTAAAATAATTTCTGGGATGGTTTAAAAATTAAACTAATGTAGCAGTATTGCACATCAAAGAATGGCAAAATCTGGACTGAACATAAAACCATGAGAAGACAATCTGTTAAAATCAGATGTTGATTTACATTTACTGGGTAATTTAATTTTAGATATTTAGCTCTTGGTGGAAAAATTCTGAAATTGCGCTTAATAACGGTTTCAGGACATCTCTTCAATGATCAAATTAGTTATTGTAGAAACTATCAATGGATTTCTCTCTCAAAGATGTAATCAACTAACCTATTAAGGTATTGAATGAATTTCTCTTGAAAATGTGAATTAGATGCCAGTAAAAACCAGACTATTCCAGTAAAAATAATGATGCTTGGGAGTTCGTTGCCATTTGATCCATTAATCATTACTAGTCGTCAATCACAGATATAATCAGAAAATTATTATTTAATAATAGAATAATGGAGTTCATCACCACTCTAGACATATTGATAGAAAATTGATTTATTATAACTGTCATCTCTCGGGAGTTATGTTCACTTCACAGTTTACTAGAATGGTGGAGACTATTTGTTTCCTTTCATATGCATGAAATCAAAAGAATTGGATGCATCAACCGAACTAATGGAGACTAGTGTACCCTTATTTCTAATTACATTGTCAAGAGTTCTTTTGTCTGTTGTCTCATCTGAAGACTAAGACACTGATCCTTGCCAAGCCCTCTCACTGACAAGGAAAAAATGAGAGAGAGAGAGAGAGAGAGAGAGAGAGAGAGAGAGAGATTTACATTAGTTTAATGTCCACTCGACACCAACTACATCATTTCTGGACTAACATATGGTTCAATTTTATTTCAATTCATTGGCATGTAGAGGTCTTTAGAAGTGGGAGGAAACCGGAGGACCTGGAGAAAACCCTCTCCTTGTCATGTACAACCGGGGAATCGAAACCACACCAATTGACTCAATGACAGACCTTATGATACAGCGCGCTCACTCAAAACAATTCAGCCCCCCCCCCCCAAAAAAAAATTGCTTGGGGATTGAATTCTGTACATGTATCGCCTGGTTTTTGAGATAGCATTCTAATCAGTGAGTCACCATGGCTCCAGAAATCAAAAGAGAGTGATTGCTTTCCCTCTCAAAAACTCATCTTAAGTCAAACTCTTAGAAACTTTTACTGTGCACCTTTCCATATAAAATAATTCTTGTCTCAATTCAACTCATTAATTTCTCTATCTGGACAACTTTACATGTACAAAGTGCTTCATGATTTGTACATTTATAACATTGTTTTAGGATTGAATCAAACAACTTGGCGATAACAAAAAATATGTTTTAAAGAATCACTATCACTTTCAACAACAAAATAAATGAAAGTAATTTTACATGTATGTACATGTATATCATAGTCAAAATAACCTAAACTCTGATAATTATTGAAAATACAAACATTGCATTTTACACAAACATCTGCTAAACTTACCAGTACTGGTATACTGTAAGGCTTATATTTCTATCAAAACTTAAAATGTTGAAATATCTCAGCAAATGTATGGATTGACAGACGTATTTGAAATTTGGTATACAATCTAATTTGAACACCCCTGATGTCAAATCACTACGAATTGAGAACTATTTTGTTTTTTGACCCACTATCAAAAATCTCAAAACCAATAATGTCTCAATAAATCTGACTTCTATTCCGACCAGTTGCCCTGTTAACCAAAACTCATTCTAATTTCTTTGATGGATGTGAAATTAGTTTGTGCTGATGGATGATATAAGGATGTTGTTGATATTGCCCTCACTGGTTATTAGAGCACACAAAATCACCATGGTAATATATTGAGTTATGTTTAATTTATTGGAATAACCAGTATATGAATGAAGCATCCCTGGTGTTATGTATCAATGTGAATATCAATAATTTTCTTTTATCAGACCAATTATAAAATTAATAACCTGTTATAATACATCACAAATATTGATTATGATTGGGCATGGGGGTGCAAGGTGGGATTTTTATACAGTAGTTTCTTTAAAGGGACTATCCCGATTTGAACAGAGTCCCAAAAATAAAAGTTTGAGTAGGTATGAAATTTAAGCGCCAAAATATAGAGGAATGGTATATTTACCTTGTCTCAAAATTTTAGCTCAAAATGTTGAGTCGTTTGGATGTGAACGTCAAAACTGCTTATCTGGACACGTAACCCTTTTAAGATTTCGCGTTGGGTGACCTGATAAACGAATCCCGTTCCTTTAGAGGTCTATAATTGAATGAACCATGTGTTGTACTTGATAACAAAAGGTAAATTTCACCTACATATTATTTTTATAAAATAAAAGTCTGGTTTTATCTGGACACCTCATAATACAGCTTGTGACACCGGTCTCCATTTCCAGATGAAGACTGACAGGTTTAAGCTGTTTGAAAATGTATCACGTATATTGAGTTAGATGCTCGACCCTAGGGTAGAGGATTGTAACACAAAATTAAGCAGTTTTTATTCTCCAAAATATTATCGGAATTGGCCCTTTAAGGCTCAAGTTACAATGACGCTGACCTTATACTAAACCTCAACAATATCTTAAATTGATGGCCTCAAATACCATTATTAAATAAAAACATTTGCTTAATAGCTAAATTTGATTTAAAGATGGTCAGTGGAATTCTTATATGCTTTAACAGCGTGAAGACACTGAATATCAATGAACATCTGACTAAGATTGACTGTACATACTAGCTTGTGCAAGGTACATAAAAATTATTTCTTTTTTTTTTTGGAAACAAAGGAAAATTTATGATTAAACATACATTATGCAAGAGCTAAATCTGTCTATTGCAGGTCTTTCTTTAAGCCTGAAACGTTATCTAAATTATTAATTAGACATTAATTAACCTACAGGTATCCAAACCATAATCAACTCTAGATGACATCGCTAGCCTGCGATCTTTAGTGGTTTATAAGTCGATTTACTGCATAACTTTCCTTCACGATTTAACGATTAAATGGATAAGAGACTATGCTGTTTATCGTACTGACTTCAGTAATGATGATCGAGGCTATGCAGAAATTTCAATCGCTTAGTTCTTGGTTCATAGTGGATCAATTTGAATGAAATTTTCAGCAAATTGCCTTTACATTATCTATTATTATTGCGAGGACTGCCAACTCGTTATCGAATCTCCCATAATGTATCTTTAATGAAGATGTGTAGCCTTGACATTACTTACAGAGACCATGGGACCCCTTAAAGCCTGTGTGGCACTACATCTATATTAGTAATTTTCAACCAGTGTGCCGCAAGATCTTCCTAAGTGTGCCGCGAAATACTGAATGGGACACTAAGAAAATTTCTCACTAAAGAAGCCAGCTATTTGACCGATGAAATTCGAAACATATCAATAAAGTTTAGTAAGTTCATAGTTGTGTTTTTCTTTATTTAGTTTGAGTCATTCTATGTGTCTGTGTCTATGGTTGTATTCCGTCTTTGACTTGCCATGTTTTTATTTTGCAAAATTCATCTATATTCAGATATTTTTTATATATAGTTAATATTTAGCCAGGTGTGCAACTATTTTGTCATGAGTTCCAATTGCAAGGTGTGCGGCTATTTTTTCATGAGTTCCAAGGTGTGTCGTTGGCAAAAAAAAGGTTGAGAACCACTGATCTAAATCATGACTTTAATAGCCTGAAGGGTAATCCGTCACTGGATCCAGCATATGGATTCAAACTTTTAATACTTAATTTTATTGATAACTAAATAGAGGACAGAATTTCTCTAAACTTCACCATTTCATAGTAAGGACCACAAAATTGATTGCGGCTTGTATGTGTATGTTTTGTATACTGTTCTTAATGGACGTAATATGCAAATAAAAAAAAGTTGAAAGTTGAAAAGTTGTGGGCATACTTTTTTTTGACAACATTTTATTATGACCAAGTCAGTAGGATAAAATTTATTAAGTTGAAAGCTTGTAGTTTCCTGTAAGGAGTGACTTGTTTAACATACTTGCCTGATAATACCTAAATGTCACCATCCCGATTTCCTTATTATCTTTTATACAAAATGTTTTTTTGATCTGTGATTATTGAACAAAATATATAAAAGTGGTATCGGGTGTTCTAGAAAGAGTTCTAGTGTGTGATGTGCTGGTACACTATTTGGAGGTCCCGAGTTTGATCCTGGTGTTAGCCAGGAATGTGGTGCAAGATGGTGGACCTGGCAAGAAAAAGTGTCTTAGTCATTCAAAGGGGTTGAAAAACTGAGATCTTTTGTGTACGCACTGGTGTGCATGCAAAAGAACCCTTTACAGTTGAATTTGAAATAAGTAGGCAAAATTTTCCTCATCGAACACTGCATGTACCATCTTCATTAAATAGAAGATTAGGATGTTAAACCTCCTAATTTCCTTTCAAACATGTAGCTAGCGATGTATATTTCATCATGTTGGAGCTTCTGGTTATATGATAAAGACCGGGGGTGGCGGTGGGGGTCTTTGAGCAATTGTTTATTTCCCCAGCATAAGGAAAAACAGTTATTTCACTGTAAATATAAGACTTACATAATAGTAAATATGTGTATAATGTGTTTTTTTTGGCAAACCTATGTTAAAGTTATAAATACTAATAAGTATTGTATAGTCTTTCTCTATATCCCCCAGTGCAATATAACTATCTGTCCTGATAGAGTCATGAATTCAAAAACTGTATCTTCATATTTCTCTCAAATCGTCCATAATATAATCTAATTTGAACACCCATGACAGCATATCACAAGGACTGATTCAGAAATTTGGAAACTCCTTTTTTGATAGCGTCCTTTTGGTAGCTCTATTAACATTTAATTAACACAGAAGTTCCAGACTGCCCAGGCATAAAAGAGAGAATCGGATAAATCAAGATTCCCATTATAATCATTCAGAAAATCACACAAAAAATGCATTTTTGTAAGGCTAGAATTGGATTGTTTGTGTTACGGGAGGCTTTTATCAGGGAGGTTATTAAACGTGGTGTAGGTTTTTGACAGTTGAGTAAATCTCCTGTTTTATGACTTAAATTCATCGCAAGAACAACAGATTTCATTTCAAGACTATAGTACGAAATGCTGTCTTATAAGTAGGCTATAACATTCAGAATTCTCGGCCCACTCAACACACAAAACAATGACATCGACTACCATAGACCTCGTGTCTGCTATAATAAGTACGAGATATAACAATGGTGATTGTCCGCTGATCGCGTCAAATAGTCGAAACTTTTGTGACATAAAGATTAGTTACTAAAAATATAAGCAATATGAATCACGTACCTCATGTGAAAATCTATTAATCCAGTCTACATCAAGATACCACTACGATACTCCTCACAACTCAACTAACTTTTTATAGCGGAAATAGGTGAAATGCTGTAATTATGGACAACCAGCACTGCCAAAAATAGATCAAGTCTTTCTGTTTTGTGGAAATGAAATGAAATGAAATGGAGTTTAACGTCCTACTGTTCTGCTCCTAACCTGGGCTAATGAAGACGGGCATACGCCATACAGTGTGCAATGAGGGAAATTTTGCCCGGACAGCGCGCGGCACTACGGCCTACTCTTATATCGAATTCCAACTGCCAAGGGATCTTTTACGTGCACGCCAATGTGTACACGGGACCTCGGTTTTTCGTCCCATCCGAACGACTAGACAGCTTTCCTTGTCAGCCCCTCCGTCCTGCATCACTGACAAGGGAGAACCACGCCGGAAAATCTGGATGAACTTTCTCGGCCAATGCAAGGATCGAACACCCGACCACCAGGATAGCGAGCTAGCCTCTTGCCCACTTAGCCACGTGATCCCCCTGTTTTGTGGAATAAAAAAAAAAAAAAAAAATTCAAGCGCAAGGAATCACACAATGATAAAACATTACACCCGGTTTTCACTTAATTAGAGGAATTGTATAAATAGTAAAATAAATCGAATTAACAAACCACATAATTCACTTTCAATTCATACACATTTTTTAAACTTTGTTTACCAAATTGTGGAAGAGAAATTCCAATTTATTCGTCGATGCACTGATGTCTGCAAGAGTGATGTTTTGGAAAAGTCAATTTATGGGGGAGTTAATGTTGTGGCGTGATTTTGAAGAAATCCATTCCCAAGTTGTCCCTTTTCGGATTTTTGGAATATACTGTAGGAATCATTTACACAAATGCGTTTTTCCCCACAAGGTCTTATCTAAAAGTCCCACGAAAACTGAACATATTGCAAGACTTTAATGTTGATCGCTTTCAAAACATCTGTTTCCATTCAGTGTTTTTGACATTAGTAGTGTTCCATAATATTTGACGTTTTCTATTGGTCCAGTGGTGGCCGTTTTTATTTCGTGTTTTTCTAATAAAGATATTTCGAGAGGATCGTCACATAGATTCGTAAATTTAATACAAAGACGCACACCGCAGTATTAAAGTGAATTTCCCATATACACGTATATCAATTCCCTTAAACAAAATAAACAAACAAAATGTAGTCCTATTTCAAAAGACCTAATTTGAAATTAAATTCAATCTAATAATTCAAGTACTAATATTCTAACATAGACCAAATTGAATGATTACGTAAATAAATAAGACAATGCGCGAGCATTACACATGTAACATTATATAGAACAATCGTCAATCGGTATCTTCACAATGTGAAGGTAACCCGATGCTGTCACATCAAATTTTCCCAATAGTGACGCACAGGGACAAGATAAATGTATGGAACATTTAGAATATCCTCAACAGTCGACAGCATAAACATTACAATGGATATCTGATCTTGGTCATCATCTTGGTCCAAATAATTATGAGGGGCGTACAGGAGTGCACAGCTTGTGATTGGTCAGCTAAAGATCAACGTACCAATTAAAACCCGTAATACTGAAATTTCCGTGAAATCTCCCGAAACGCGTTTAGTTTTGTTATCCGCGGATAATTGACTGACTGTCTGACCAAGGCAAAGGCAACTGTTGTCATGACAGTCCTAGAATATTCAGTTTTCTTATACATGTATTTAATGTTACTAGAATAAGTAATAGAATAAATGAAACAAAAATAAGATATAGGTTAGATCACGTATACACAGACTGACGTTTTACATTTAATAAGTAATTTAATATATTGCGCATTATTATGCACCTGGGGTCTATATTTTCATTTTTACTACCGGTTAAAAATGGCATTCTTTCAGGTGATAAACATTTCTGTAGGTCGTATAAATTAGGTAGTTATTTTAAAGGAATATATTCAAGGTATATCAGATAATAATAATGGTATTTGTGACACTGCAAAATAAATAACCTGGAGCGTTAGCCAATGTAGGGAAGTCGCTTTAAGAGAATCGAGCAAGAACAAGAGAACGCATACAGGCTAGATCACAATACATCTCTATATAAACTACGGGATCGAGGTCAAAGTTCAAACCATAAATCCCAGATTAAACAATTCCTATTTAACCCTCTCCTTTTAGCTCGCGGCAGGTGCTTTGAATGTCGTTCCTCAAAAGATATTTATTTCAATTCATCGCCATTTTTAATTTCGTTCTCTTCACATTATTTCTAAAGATATTTACTTCAATGTGCATATTGTTTCTTCTCTTTTATCCCACAAAAGTTAATGAAACAAATGAAATGAAATGGGGTTTAACGTCCTACTGTTTTACTCCGACTATGGGCTAATGAAGACGGGTACATTAAACAAACCAGTACAACAGCCAAATGTCTATAGCTCTTACCGATAAATATATATTGGTTCAACACTTATTCAAGTCCATCAATCAATCTTATAGCCATTTGAAGTTTACATTAGTTTCTATTGATCACACGATACCGCCCCCCCCCACACACACACCTGTTTTGTTTAGAAATGTGGAGGGCTGTATGACTATGCTATAGTACTTTAAGAATGGCGTAATCAGATGGGCATGCATGGGGTGGGGTATTTCAGTTTATTACATAGAAATAAGTAACTTTAAACTCAACTTTTAAATTGGTTGTCGGCACATCCCAAGGACAAGAAAATAATCTTCGAAATGAAATCTCTATCAAAATGTCAGGGAAGTCTGAGAATATAATAAAATAATATATACCATCGAATGCGATCCCACATTCATCCCAACCGTTTTAACAAGTTGGGTACCATTTAGAACATTCTCGTGGTTTCCAGGGAACTTCAAAATAACGCTATTCAATCGAAAAATGATTAAAAGGAGGAGGGGGGGGGGTATTAACGTCTCACTGTCCTGCCCGACTGGGTTAATGAAGTCGGGCATACACCATACATCTTGCTCTCAAATAAATTTTGCCCGGGCAGCGGCACTATACTCATACGTATATCAAATTCTAAGGCTTCTTTTAGTGCACGCCAATGTGTACACGGGACTTCAGATTTTCGTTCCAGTGACAATGAGAAAGGTAAACGAACCTTTCAGCGAATTTATTTCCATCACTGACTGACTGAAGTAAAGTAAGCAGCTGCGAAAATAATATTAAAATTAAAAAACGAAAAAAAACCGTACATAAATCAAAGAAAAGTTTTAAAAAAATATCCAAAGTATCTAACTGAAAGAAATCTATTTTAAAAAATAAATTCTGTAAATAGATATAACTAACTTGTAAACATTTTCACTTTGATGTCGCGGCTCACGTGTTAACACTTGAAGAAATGCTTAAAGGCGTAATCCCAGATTAAATAGAGTATTCGTTGCTACGATAGGCCTACAGATAGGTTTCAGTGTATAAATCATACAACAAGATGTCATGTGATGGTTTATAATATATTATTAAACATTTGACTTCATCTATTGAGCCGTTCGGAAACGATCTCCAAAATTGCTTGAAAATGGTTTACTCCTACGAATTGGGTTGGTGCAGAAAAGTAGGACGTTAAACCCCATTTCATATCATATCACTACCGATTCCAATTTTGGTCTGTTGGTTGTGATGATAATGTGACAACCACACGAAGGCAACCAACCACATGTTGTTATCACCAGGGCACTACTGAAACTTAAATTTGGAAGCTTGTACGGTCGCCTAACGAAATAAAACTGACAACTTTAGATAGTTGTTTCAAAAAGAAAGATCTATACATTATTATAGGCAGATATAGCTCTCACACAATGCATCTTTATGAAGACCTCAAATTAATTTGTTGATTTGGATAGTTCTGACTTATCTTTTTCGAACAGAAATGACATAATTATCCCATACGCTTTAATTTTTATTTCGTCGTGTAATTTAAGGTTCAATTTTGATTGTTGTCTGATGAATAACCGTGCAATTTTAAAGATGGAAAAATACCGATTTCACTAAACAAATTAACGAATCGGCCGCAAATCACAGATCAAACTTATTTTAAAGCATTAATAACCACGCAATAAAGTTTAGTCAATTGACTAAATATTGAATATAGTGTGGCGTTTATTTATAGTTTGAATATAGAACTGGATAGACCATTCACTTTAACGTTTCGGTAACACAATGTTCGGCCATTTTCAGACAAACATAATAGTACTAATTTATATTTCTATGCTTTTTAATATCCCATGGATGTATTGAAAAGCAGTTTACGAGTATCAGAGGCTCCGTGACCCCCAAAGTATAGTTAATGTTCTGACGTAGTTGTGGGCCCATTTTAGTCTTGATTGTACATCATTTTGGATAAATTGGTAAGAATGCACTTTGATAGTTTGCAGACTCTGGTGGCTTGGTACTCCGGATGTATTCTAGAAAATACCATTCAAAGCACCTCTTAAACATGTTAAATAACCATCATCACTTTGAGTGCCTATGCTGAACTGGATAGGTTCATTGACACATTAATCAAAAGTCGATACACCGATAAAGCTTTTCGGAAATGTATGGTTCATTTCAATACGCATGGTAATATCAAAGACTTCTCGGATAGATTTCAATATACCCAGGGTTGGGGGTGGTCGAGTTGTTATAAGGCAATGCCCCCCCCCCCTCTCTCTCCCCCTCTCTCTCTCTCTCCCTCTCTCCATCCAGTCAGTTTGTTGGGTAACAGGTTGTAACTTTAAGAATATACATGTATTCACTGACTGGACAGAGAGGGCCCGTCTCTTTAGCTATAGGTAATTTGTCGAGAGTACACTTAGGGGTTAAACTACTAGCATTTACAAAGTGAACTTGTAATAGTAGTTGACAGAAACGACAGGTATTTGACCCTACAGGTATTTAAGTTCTGACCTGAACAGATTAAAAGGATTCAGCTTGTCATGTCGAATAAGTATAATGTTACACTACAGCTTTAAAAATATTCAGACAGGTATATATAAAAAAACATATAATAATTTGGCTTAGCTTAAAGAGACACTATGACTCACCAAATAAGTGTAATTAATATTGGAACATACCGCTTGGGAAAGTAACCTAACGCTCCCCATCTGATAATCAAAATTCGAAACAGATATTTTGCGATATTTAATCACACGCTTGACTTGACGGCGTTTTTATGACTTACAGCAATGTCCACGTTTCTTGACCCGTCCTCGTTGTCTCTCTTCTGTGTTTCCAGTTAATTGTGTAGTTTGGTCCTCCTATGGTTATTAAACGTGACCATTTGAAGTGTATTTATTCCCTGTGGTCATTAGACCAGCTGGAGCAGAAAACTAACAGGGCGTTAAACCCCATTTCACCCAGTCACTGTTATAAGAAAACAAGGTTCTCATTAGAGTCATAAATTGACATATAAATCTATATCTCAGCAATCACATGGTAGATTAAATATCCAGATTTTACATACGACCAAAATTGAACATCCTCGATACCAGTCAAATCTAATATTTTGACCGTATTTCCCCATCAATAACCGAAATAACATAACAAGGCCAACCCAGAGAAAAACAATTAATGCTGCATTCATGGTTGTATTTAAAGGCCCGATTCGCTAGAATACAAGGTAAATATAGAATAAAGGATAAATTATAGTAAGTAATATAGAATAGAGGGTAAACATGGAAAACAAAACAAATGAAATGAAATGGAGTTTAACGTCCTACTGTTCTGCTCCGAACTTGGCTAATGAAGACGGGCATACGCCATACAGTGTTCTATGAGGGAAATTTTGCCCTGCCCGGACAGCGGCACTACAGTCTACTCTTATATCGAATTCCAACTGTCAAGGGATCGTTTACGTGCACGCCAATATGTACACGGGACCTCGATTTTTCGTCCCATTCGACCGACTAGACAGCTGTACTTGTCATTCCCTCCGTCCTGCATCACTTACAAGGGGGAACCACGCCGGAAAATCTGGATGAACTTTCTCGGCCAATACAGGGATCGAACACCCGACCTCCAGGCTAGCGAACCAGCGTCTTACCCACATAGCCACTGTGATCTCAAACATGGAATACAGGGCAACTATAGAATTAATGGTAAATAATATAGAATAAAGGGAAACATGGAATACAGGGCAACTATAGAATTAATGGTAAATAATATAGAATAAAGGGAAACATGGAATACAGGGGAAACATGGAATACAGGGCAACTATAGAATTAATAAGGGTAAACATGGAATACAGGTCAGCTATGAAATTAATGGAAAATAGAATAGAATAAAGGACAAATATAGTTAATAGTAAATAATATAGTATAAAGAATCATTAAACGAAATAACATATCAAGGCCAACCCACAGAATTAGTGGTAAATAATATAGAATAAAGGACAGAAATAGGATTAATGGTAAATAGTATAGAATAGGGGACAAATATAGAATTAATGGTAAATAATATAGAATAAAGGAAAAAATGTAAAATTAAAGGCAAATAATATAGAATAGAGTTGAAATAAATAATATAGAATAGAGGGTCAATATAGAATTAATGGTAAATAGTACAAAATAGAGGGCAAATAAATAGTATAGAATCAACCCGTTTACCAGCGGTAAAGCAACTATTTACTGCGGATCAGTTTGGGTAAATATATAGAAAATTATTCAAATCGATTAAATCCAAATCAAATTATATTGACATGTACAGTTTACATTGGGTTTAATTTCATACCGTCGTCTTTATATATGTCTTCGATGAAAGAAAGTATGACATTTCCGACATAATATATTTCGTACAAGTCAGCTCATCCTTCATTAAAAACAATCTCAAATGTGCTTAATTATACAATAAAATATTACAATTTTTTTCTTTACTTTTTAGATATATTATATCAGCTTGGCATGCCTTTACTGTGTAATAATTAAACTATATCAACATCTATATTAGCCCATATCATTCATAGCATCATACCACACCTGTCGTGTTTCCTGCCATTCAACCCATTTACTTACCACGTGGGCTTTTAAAGGGATAGTCTACATTTAAAAGATCAAACAAAGAAAATGCAGGTTAAGCAACATGTTGATGTCGATGTTAGTGGATGCAAATTAAGAGTAAGAGCTGAGCGAGTGAGAGAAATGGGGTTTAACGTCCACTCGACACAAACTAGGTCGTTTTGGGACCAACATAAGGTTCAATCTTATTTCAATAATTCGGGTACGCGTAGTGGTCTTTAGCAGTGGGGGGAAACCGGAAGACCAGGAGAAACCCCACAAGGTTGGCCAGACGATCCTACTCCTTGTCACGTACAAGCGGGGAATCGAAAACACAACACGGACGCAAATCAAATATCACAATCCATTATTTATAGACGAATAAGAATTCCGCACAAAGTCAATACAAACTAACGCCCACTTCAAATAGCACATATGAATAATGTTTGACCTAATATACGTTTTATGTGAGACTATTTTCTTGTGTCGTATAAATAAAATTTATTGTGTTGATTTGTTATGCGAAGAGTCAACCTCATTCTATGGTGTTTTTTTGTAATATTTATTTTTAATTACTGGTACCCAAATATTGACAATGTTGAGACTTTGTGTTCAGCAGTAGACAGTTCAAATCCAAAACTAATCGCAAAGAGCATGTCCTAGCTTTAATTTTATTCACATTGTAACCTAAAATAAATAGGTATAACTTCTTTAAGACCACAAGAAATTACTCTTACATCAATTGGTCTTAGCCCCATAATTGTTTTGGCCATATGAAGTGTATTGATTTCCCATCGTCATATTATCTATTGGTGCAGAAAAGTAATAAGTTCAATCCCATTTCATTTATTTGGAATTTGTTTCACTCACTGTGCGATTTATGTTCATCTGTAGTGCTTTGCGATATACAAGTATTTGATTTAAATCCTCGACATGAAGGTGTAATATAACTTACATGTTTTTGGTTTAATCTTCTAAATTACTATCTAAATGACATTAATAAATCATGTTTCTTGTATTTACATCTGATTAACCCACTGCCTTGATTGTGTTCTGTTTTCTCGTAAGACCCATTTTTTCAAGAAAAATAATGTTTTTTTTTTTTTCAAAATGAAATCAAGCCAGCCTTTTCACTGTCTAAACTGATGTATTAAAGATGTATTATGTAAGAGCTAAATCTGCCTATTGCAGGTCCTGTTTCAAGCGTCAAATGTTATATAAATTATTATTTAGATATTTAGATATTATTCATATGACAAGCCCATAATCAACTCCCTAGACCATTGTATGGATTGAAACACGATCGCCATTTAAACATACATTATGCAAGAGCTAAATCTGCCTATTGCAGGCCTTTCTTTAGGCCTGAAATGTTATCTAATTTATTAATTATCCAGACCTTAATGAACTCTCGATGCCATCGCTAGCCTGCGATATTTAGCTGATACAATTTTTGAAAAAAAGTTAAACATAAAAATGGATAATCGAAACTCTGTTGTTTTTCTTATCGTTCCGACTTTAGTAACGATGATCGAGGCTAGTCTAAAATTCAAAAACTGTCAACTCTTTATCTAATCCATAATGCTCCTTTAACAATTTAAGTTAAAAGTGGATATCCGAGACTGTTTTTTTTTATCGTAACAATGGTATAGCAATGGAAATCGAGACTACGCTCTTCTTCGATATTGAATGAGTCAGCACATCTTCGCCATTTAATAATAAAATGGATAATCGAGACTGACTATATTGCTAATACGGTTTTCAAGCAGAATTCCCAAACTACACACCTGTTTATGTACTGATCCCCCTTTTTTTTATTTACCTAAGCCTTATAATTAAAATCATGCCATAGGTTCATGGTCAAAACAAAAGGGGAGAACAGACAGAAAATGTTTATCTTATTTAACTCACATAACACTCTTATATTCTGCTTACGCAGCAATTAGTGGTTTGATCCCAAACAAAAGGTAAATTAGTTGTACCGGAGTTGTCCCCCGTGATCCATTTAATTCCAGCTATGCACGAACTCTAGCTGAGCAATTACCTCTGGTTTGCGCTCGTGGTTCCGAACCCCTGTGTGAGCGTATGCGGCTTGGAGATAGGCGCGCTTTCTCAAGCTCGTGGGTTTACTCCGGGTACTCCGGTTTCCTCCCACAGCAAAGACCCCTGCGCGTGCATGCGCTAACCATAATAAAATAAAAACAACTTGTCTGCAATATCACCATCGGTGGAAGCGGACGTTATACAATAATAGAAGAAGGAGGAGAAATCCTCATTGAAGAAATACTCTCAAAAGACAAATAAGGTTTTTGGTATAGAAAATGGACCCTAGGAAAAAAAAATTTCAAAGCAGCTCTGACATTAACGAAAGAAATTCATAGTTTTAAAGAGAAATGATCAATATCACCAAGAAATTATATGTAATAAATTTTGAAAAATAACAAATATTAAATGTTCTCCTATTCATTGGGCTACTTAGAGTGAAGTATTTTTCAGGAACATGTCCAAAATATTTTGACAGTGTATATTTCAAAGACGTTTTAGCAGATTTCATCGCCAGAAAGGTTCTAAAACGGTAGATACGCTGGTGCATTTTCGCGTTGATTTGGATAAATCTTCCTCCACTGTTCTAACTAAGCCAGAAAAAATGTGACATTGAATTGTTTTGGTAAAAAAAAAAAGAGGGACAGGTTGAGGGAGGTATGAACAGCGCAACCAGCCAACCACCTGCAACATATTTATCACATAACTGAGATATCATACTAGGCTCTTTCCGTGGTAGTAAATAATTAGTAGCCTTACTCCTTAAATTTGACAAGGGAGACAATCAGTGAAACAACTCCATTTTATATTTTATGACACGGTGAAAGGTAAGTCAAGGCCATATAACCAGACCAGATTATAATAACCTAAAATGGATATGGATTTATTACAGTATTAACAATGGTATTATATAATAACCATGTTGCATGTAATATGTTTATACCATGACCTGTGATTTGACCTTGTTGACAAGACTCATGTCGCGTAGTACTGGGTATCTATCGACTACATTGTGTGTTTCAACTAAGGGCTGTATTGATAAATAGCTTATTAATAGTAATGCAATATTGGTATAGCATATGTTGGCTTATCGGTAAGTATAGTCTGTATTATTCATTTATCAGTCGTACAAGAACAATATGTTAGCTATGATAACTCTTCAAATGAGAAGTGGTATCAAATGTTCTAGAGAGAGTAAACATGTATGTACAGGTATTTGATTATAGGGAAATAAAATGAAATGAAATGGGGTTTAACGCCCTGCACTGTTATCCCAGACAGCGGAGCTAAGGCCTACTCTTATATCGAATTCCAACTGCCAGGGGATACGTGTACGCCAATGTGTACGGGACCTCGGTTTTTCGTCCAGGCATTCTTTCCTGCACCACTGGCAAACAGTGATGTTAAAGGGAAAGGGTGGTGGTATTTATAAACCTCACCATTCATTTCTGAGCTCCGAGGAGGTTTGCGAGAAATATTCACTTATTTCAACGGTGTACATTGGAGTCACATTGATAGGAATGCCCCGCCCCCCCACAACACAGTTGAACACACAGACCCCGCCTGTTTCTTATCAAGCGTGGAAGGCAAATATAGACGTACGTGTAAATGCTTAAATATATATATATATGTAATGTAAACATAGATTTTGATGTGTCAGTTATATTTGAGTACATGTCGTGTATAGGTATATAGACATAAAGGTTGAATGAATGAATGTCAATAGATATAACACCGTGAATCCTAGTTTATTAGCTAGTAAAGCGGTCCTATAGCACCCATTATTATTGCAATGTGGTAAAAAATTTAATAAATCTAAATTGGTCATACCTTGGGTTTCATTTAGAAAGTAGTTGCTGTGCGCGGTCTAATAGGCCTACTGTTAAAGGACAACATTGGTGTCAGTTATTATCACATATGTGATAGAATGGTTAAACTCGATCCCTGCATTGGCCGAGAACGTTCATCCAGATTTTTCGGCGTGGTTTCCCCTTGTCAGTGATGCAGGACGGAGGGCCTGACAAGGACAGCTGTCTAGTCGTTCGTATGGGACGAAAAACCGAGGTCTCGTGTACATATTGGCGTGCACGTAAAAGATCCCTTGGCAGTTGGAATTCGATATAAGAGTAGGTCTTAGCGCCGCTGCCCGGCCAAAATTTCCCTCATAGCACACTGTATGGTGTATGCACGTCTTCATTAGCCCAGTTTAGGAGCAGAACAGTAGGACGTTGAACCCTATTTAATTCCATTTAGTTAAACAGGTTCCAAATATAATTTTAACACAGAGATCATTCCTACCATAGATGCGTAATGAAGGTTTCAACACTCAGAAGTGACGAACGCAAAAGGAAAACACGAGTTATCCCTCTAAATAACTGACTGGGGTTACGAGTGATAACAGATACACGGGCGAATTTCTGCTCACTAATAATTCCTTCGACGACTAAAAGTTGTTAAATATGAGACTGTAAGAGGATATCTAACAATTTAAAAATGTAATTGAATGTCATTAGATAAGAGAACACGAGAAAAATAGAAATAGTCCGTACATTCCCTTGTTTGTATTCATTCTATACTTAATAAAAACATGGTAATGCACGGACTTTTTCTATTTTTCTTTCGTGTTCTCTTATCTAGTGACAGTCAATTCTTTTCATGAATTGTCAGATACTTACAGTCGTCAGATACTCACAGTCTCCAGTGGCGGACCCAGGATTTATTCCAGGGGGGTGACGAAAAGAGGCCAGGGGCGAAGCGCGGTCGACCAAAGGCGGGAGCACTAGAAGGTGGAGGGGGGCATAGGGTGTCCAAAGGGGTTAAAACTATTCTGTGCTATCTGAGGTATCTTCTGGACAATAGTTCTCAAAGAAATAAAGTGACAAGTTTTTTTCAAAATAAGTGAATATTTATTTTCCCTGCAGACCAAAAAAGGCGTTAGGCACACGAATGGTAAGTGAAACAGGTAGCCTAGGCCTAACTAATACTACGAATATCTTTTTTTATTATCACTTTATTTTGCACATCATTCACTCACAAGCAACAATCAGACAAAAGTGATGATCCTTTCATTGGGCGAGGAAATGCGGCGATGAATTTTTTGCAAATGTCCTCGTTTGGAACTGGTATCGCGAACCCGTGCATGGCAATAACGGCACAGTCTGATAGTTTCTCGGTTGCCATGGAATTCCTGAGCCAATTATGAATACGGCGTACACAAGAAAATGACCTTTCCGCCTCGACACTTCCGATCGGCAGTACAGCAAGGACTGTCAACAACTCGCGGACATTCGGAAAAAATGTTGCATCGGCGTCGGTCGCGAGAGTTTCAGTTACTGATCGTGACTTGATCGATGACTGATGCCTCCAATAATTGAACTTGTCCGATTTTGCGTTTTTTAAATCTCTAAAGGGGGGGGGGGGGGAATAGTTACCCTAGTCACCCCCCCCCCCCCTGGATCCGCCACTGGTCTCACACAACAACTTTTGGTCCTCGAAGGAATTATTAGTGAGCAGAAATTCGCCCATATATCTATTATCACTTCAGTCAGTTATATAGAGGGTTAACTCGTGTTTTCCTATTGCGTTCGTCACTTCCGAGTGTTGAAACCTGCATTACGCACCTATCGTAGCAATGATCTCTGTGTTAAAATTATATTTGGAACGTGTTTAACCAGTTCTATCACATATGTGATAATGACTGACACCAATATTGTCCTTGAATGGATAGACTCGTAACAAAAATACCCTGTTCCAAATATGGTGAGGGTCTTTAAACCCTGAAATCCTATTACACACGATAAATCCTATTATTTCACACGATAAATCCTATTTCTCATGATAAATCCTATTATTTCACACGATAAATCCTATTTCACACGATAGAACCTATTTTAAACGATAAACCCTATTTCACACAATAAAATCCTATTTTATACGACAAAATACTATTTTGATTTCAAGGCAAATATTGTGTACTGGACCCGGAGATGCTATAAATAATATGAAATATTGTGATGCAATTGTGCTGTATTTAGTTAGTTGTCTGATGGTGGTAGTCGGCGTGGTTCCCCCCTTGTCAGTGATGCAGGACGGAGGGCCTGACAAGGACAGCTGTCTAGTCCTTCGGATGAGACGAAAAACCGAGGTCCCGTGTATACATTGGAATGCACGTAAAAGATCACTTGGCAGTTGGAATTCGATATAAGAGTAGGCGATAGTGCCGCTGCCCGGGCAAAATTTCCCTCATAGCACACTGTATGGCGTATGCCCGTCTTCATTAGCCCAGCATAGGAGCAGAACAGTAGGACGTTAAACCCCATTTCATTTCATCCAAAAAGACAGCATAGCAAAACCGAACACAATTTTCTAGGGCATCCACCATTCAATGTGCTATGAAGGAAATTTTGCTCGGACAGCGGCGCTAGCGGACTGCTCTTATATCGAATTCCAACTGCCAAGGATTCTTTTACGTGCAAGCCAATGTGTACACGGAGCCTCGTTTTTTCGTCCCATCCGAACGGCAATACGTTGTCCCGGTGCTGCACCGCCGACAAGAGGGAACCACACCCGAAAAAATCCCGATGATCTGTCTAGGCCAACACCGGGATCGACCACGTAAACTCCAGGTTTAGCAAGCCAACATCTTACTTACTGATCCACCGCGTATCCCTAGCTCAAGATGAAGCTTTACTCTTTATAGAATGCATTATAATTATACCACATGTCATTAATGTTGCACTTTTGTATATTAAACATTCCCCTCTTTCAGTTAATCCACGTCCATCAAATTGATAATCGACAATGGAGAGACTTCAGAGTTTATCAGACTTTATAAACAAGGACAACCATTGGCCGATTCTAGCTGGTACCGGAACTGTTCTCATTGGTGGAATAACTGCTTATAAACTTTTAACTAAACGGTAACTTTAATTAGTTTTAATGCGTGGACACATTGAGGAAGCAATATTCGCCATACCACATACGAGTTGGCAACCATGTTAGTTAACTTACGTTTCTTCGTCGAAAACGTAGTGATTTTCCTTGCATTCTAATTCTTCCGAGAAACTAAAGCGCTATTTAGCTAAAAAGGCCCATTACACGGAACCCTCTATGTGTGGCCCGTCCTATGGTCGCTTAGAACATTTGTGATCAAGTTTGAATCAAGTTGAATCATAGAAGTGACCAAATACGTTCGTGTAAGTGAAACCAACTTTAAAATATGCAATGAAACTAAATTGTTATTTGCTCCGAGTGAGTATTTTTGTAGATACATTGATTGGCAGTTAATGCCCTTCCGTTTGTCTCCCAATACACACACTTAAACTGTTAAACAAAAACTATTGCAACCCTGACCCACCCCACTCAACGGAATTTTAAACCGTCGACATAACTGTACAGCCATACGACGTACATGTAAATGACAAAGTTCTAAATGTCTTTTTTAAACCGGCGCCTTTAAGTTTGACATAGAATTATTTTGAATATATTCCAGAAAAAAGAAAAGTTGGCCCAAAGATACAGTTGTATTACATTCACTTGACAAAGGCATCTGGGATATGAGTATAACACCATTTGCTGTTAAACTAGAAACATATTTCCGATTGGCTGATATTCCTTACATTGTAAGTAACTTTATTATTACTGGTTGGTTGATAATCCTGTTATTATAGATAAACGCATTTTTCATTGGTTGATATTACTAGTAGAAGTAATAACTTATTGGATAATACTCCATTTAAAATTTGCCTTATTTGGAACTGATGGATCCCTTGTCGAAGTAAGGAATCGGAGTTTGTTTGGACCCCAGTTTCCTTAAGTTCAACTTAGTGATTCGGAACATGTCAACTAGACCCCTACCCCAGATCGATGCACCTGTTGTCAGAGTTGACTGCGCTTCCCCTTTAATTCCTGACTAGAGATCGATTGTGCTTACCCGTTGATTCCCCACTAGGGATCGATTGCGCCCACCGGTAATTCCTCACGAAGGGTCGATTGTGCTGCCCCTTTAATTCCCCACTAGGGTTCCATTGCGCTTTCCTGTAATTCCTCGTTACGGGTCGATTACTCTTTACCCTTAATGCACCATTATTGCTCGATTGTGCTTTCTTGTAAATCTCCACTAAGGGTCGATCGCGCTTCCCCTTTAATTCCTCGCTATGGATCGATTGCGCCTCCCAGTTAAATTCGAACTAGCTATATTGTTTATATTTATATTTCCCCGCAGAACAACCCAACCCGTCAGCAATCATCTAAGAAGAAAATACCATGGATTGAGTATAATGGCGAAGCTGTGGCTGATTCTGATTTTATTATAGAATATTTAAATAAAAAGTTAGCTTTAGATCTCAATATGCATTTAACACAAACAGAAAGAGCTATAGGTCGTGCATTCTCTAAAATGGTGGAAGACAATACATATTGGTATGTATTAGTAAATGTGTTTGGCTATAATCACCTGCAATCAATAGAGATACTAGTTATCTTATGAGGGAACCCCAGTGGCTGATTGAGTAATGCGTTTGCTCGCTAACCTGGAGATTCCCTTTTCGATCCCGGTCAAGAATGTTCATCGGGAGTGTCTGGTTTCCTCCCAATGCTAAAGAACATTACGGTCAAGCGAATTATTGAAAAAAAGTTGAATAGCCTAGTTTGTGTCGAGTGGACTTTAAACCCCATTTCTCCCCCTCTCTCGTTTCTGGCGTGGTTTCCCCTTGTTAGTGGTGCATATGTGTATAGTCATTCTCATTCGGAAGGGACGAAAAGCGAAGGTCCCGTGTACACATTGGTGTGCACATAAAAGATTCCTTGGCAGTTGGAATTCGGTGTAAGAGTGTCCAGTAGCGCCGTTGTCCGGGAAAAATTTCCCGCATAGCACACTGTATGGCGGATGCCCGTCTTCATCAGACCAGTCCGAGCAGAACAGTAGGACGGTAAACCTCATTCTCTCTCTCTTCTTTTTTTCGGTGGTGGGGTGCAACTTACACAATACTGTAGTTTACAAGAAATTAACAACCCCTCTATTGCCGATCAGAAACGTTAATATAGTGATGAGTTATGGTTGCTGTTTTCAGGACGATGGTGATGTCAAGGTGGTACCATGATATACATAAAGTTGACCCTCCGGGTCTTGGTTTGATACCCAGGTGGCTTCTCTCTGTTTTTGCTCGAAAGGTATATAAACAGGGATGGCAACAAGGTATGGGTAGACACAGTCGTGATGAAGTACTACATATCATGGAAGAAGATTTAAAGGCGGTTTCTCTGTTTTTAGGTAATGACAACAGTACACAAATTGTGCTTATGATACAGTATAAATAGTATGGGTTAAACCATGATGTGTGCTATGAAGGAAATTCCTTCTTTGCAGTGTATACAAAGGGCCTCGGGCTGACTGTGGTATACACATACATGACCTCGAGTTTTCGTCCCATCTGAAACAGTAGACGGGGTTCCTTGCCAGGGGCCTTCTTCAAGAGATTGATGCTTTAATTTTTGATAGATTTAGCCTTTGTCATAAATTGAAAGTTTAAATGTTAATACAGATTTGATCTAGCCAATGAAAAGGTAGCAATCGAACAATATTGTAAGTTAAAGAGGTCGACTCTTTGATCGAACCCCAGATCATCTGGATACGACTATCGCGATGCTTGTCTCTTGTATCTGATGTTTAATTTGTTATGGTTTTTTTTGGTAGATAAAAAGAAGTATTTGTTTGGAGAGAAACCATGTGAAGTTGATTGTGTTGTATTTGGTCAATTATCACAGTTTTGTTGGCATATGCCTGGTTTATACGGCGAGACATTAATAAATGGTGAGTTAATCATCGCCCTATAAGAAATTGTCATCAGTTCTATCCACCACGATGCATAATTTAAAAGTGTGACTTCGTTGTTGATCCCCGCGAAAAGAACACGTGATTGAATTTGAAGTCATACTTACTTGAAACTGCATCCCCATCTATTATTTAATTGATCTCCCTTTATATATGTTTCCTTTCGTTTTCAGTCATGACATAGAGATGAATTCCATTGTTTTGAAATATTTATCAAAACGTTTCGAATCTTTGATTTATGAAAGAGTTGAATGGGGCTTACAAAATCAGAGTTCCTTATGTGAGGTGATCGACAATAAACTCATTATGTGGAATGAGACCAAAAAAAACCCACCATGAATTCTGAATTGCTGAAATAATTACACTTACGGATTGGTTACGTTATCACTGGGTTGTTCATATTAGGAAGAAAGTTATGAATGGTACAAGAGCTATTTATGGGAATATTTTATTGCGCAATAACATCAACTTCAGTTTACTACTCATTTTTGGAGTATAACGAATATTTCGGGTTAAAAGCACATGGCATCGACAGAAAAAAAGTGTTTACTGTTAGTTTAGATGACGCCCCAAACAACGTCATTTACGACAAACTGGTATATTTTTATTTCAATGATTCCGTTCCTATTGAATAGAAAGATATTATTGCAACCGGTAAATTGTTAAAAGGGGGAGGGGGTGAGATTCATGATAAAAGTTATAATACCTTTATGAGATGGTTTGTGCTGACATCTTAAATAATAAGAACCCGGGCCGAGTCGAAAATACACTAGCTTAGACTTACCCAAGTGGTATCGTATATATTAGATATTGTAATCACACTGACCTCTGCCACAAACTTGCTGGTCCACGCCTTCAATGGTAAGATTTATTTTATGTGTGAAATTAAACCCTAACATTGCATTTAAATGCCTTTATGTTCTTATTTTCAGAGAAATACCCTAATCTAAAGGAATATTGCTATCGAATGAAGAAAGCGTTCTGGCCAGAACTGGGAACAAGTGCAAGAAGCAAACAGGAGAAAAAATCAGCATGAACTGAGATTGTGATACCCGAGAACATTTTGTAGATTTGTTATCAGTGAAGGGCTTTTCCACTAATATTATGTTTATATGTACATTAGTTAATTCGAATTAAAATTTAAAAATAAAATTTGTTGAAGATAAAGTTAGATATATCTCAATCTATGAGCAAAGTCAGACTTACAACTCAAATGAATCCAGAATTTTTGACGTCATATCTCAATCTGCGGATATCATGTTTTTAAAAAGGAATGCCATAAAATAAAGAAGAATCAATAGTGATATTAATTTTACACACATCAAAGACATTGTTACATTATTTTGAATTAACTAATGTAATACTTGTCGCGTACACATGTACAGTGTGACTTGTCATTCATAAACCATCAACTCACTAACTTACTTTCGGAGAGGGGGGGGATGGTCGAATGGATAGCACGTGCGCGCTGTATCATAAAGCCTGTCATTGAGTCAACTGGCGTGGTTTCGAATCCCCGGTTGTACGTGACAAGGAGTAGGGTCGTCTGTCCAACCTCGTGGGTTTTCTCGCGAATTATTGAAATAAAATTAAACCATATGTTAGTCCCGAAATGACCTAGTTTGTGTCGAGTGGACTTTGAACCCCATTTCTCTCTCTCTCTGTCTCTCACTCTCGGAGATAAATGGACGCATATGAAGAGCGGTCGTTATTCCGACAACGGACAGACCTAGGAAGATTTTAGATTTTATCTAATGCATAATAAATGTAAATGTAATATTACCTTATAAGTTGTTGTACTATGGGCCAGTAACAATAATATCGTTAAATCCATCCAAAAGACGAATTGCACGAATTTCTGATTGCATATATTATATAGTCATCATAATTTTTTGTTGAATTAATAAACTATTACGTATTTAAAACATTATAACAGGACTTACAACTAGTTTATTATTTATTTCGTAATGATCGATTTCATTCTTCATACACACTATTGTAACTTAATATTACTAAGGGAAGATTAGAAGTTCTAAATCAGAAAAAAAAACAAATATTAAACGCACCAGGCATACATAGGAAAACAAACAAAGGTGATGCGGTGCCTGCTTATTACAGACCCACCGACCGGGAACTATTTATTGTAAGAGTGGTGATATGGGAATCCTGAATAAAATCAACCGTTCGTTATTTCATGATGTAGTTCAACCGCTGGTTTAAAGTGGGGTACTACCGAATATCTCGATAATTGTTATGCCACGATATTCATATATATACATGTAACAGACGTTACCTTAGTTATATCAATTTAAAAGTGATTTTAAAATGCACCAAAATCGTTAACGCCCTAAAAGCTTCTAACGTGCATTGTCGGATTTACTGATAGCCTTGGTATCCTGGGGCCCGGGCCAAGGAATATACTATTTTTGACACTGGCATAAGCCTTTCTTCGACGCACTCTAGCCTTTAACATCCGTCATCATCGGCTTTGCTCAATCGTGCTTAAAACACACTCGCATCTTCCTCTGGTCTTGAGGGCTGGGATTGGGAGGATCTAGCTTGGGCCTCACTTTATCTAAATCCTGTGATGGAAATTCTGTTATGTGCCCTAAGTCAGTGTGCTGATGGTTCGTCGACCTCAATTATCGACACCATTTTATACGAAATGGTATGGGCAGCTAGGGAAAGAAATCTGAATTCAAAAGCAAGAGACAAATACGACCGGTACTACTACAGATTTTTATTAAACCGAAACATCACGTTCTGAGTAAATATAAAGGCAATTTGAACAAATAAACTCAATGTTCTGACTAGTGAATGACCCGGGTTGTGCCAGTAACTCTGAAACCGGAAGCGGTAGGCCAATGTCACCAAGCGGTAAGCCAAGCGGTAGACCAATGTTACTCCACGGTCCGAGCTACCCCATTACACCAAATTTCAGCCTCGGGACTCCCCTTGTGTAGCCGCCAACCCTGAATAGACAAACCAAACGACGGTCACAAATATTAGTATAGATAGATGTAAAGAATATCACCAGCATTATGACTGTTTATAGGCGAATACACGGCTCTGTTGGCAGTGTACGTTTACTAGAGCTGTTTCATATTCACTTTAGAAATTGTCATTTCAGATTGAACATTCACTAAGGTAAGTTCATTGTTTTAAAGTAAAAACCATTTTGGCTGTGTATGGCACAATAAGTTATAATCGCTCTGTCTCAAAAGTTCCACTTCGACATTCGATTTAAAAAACGTTCAATCTATAACGCTGTAATATGAAGCAGTCTAAAGAGTGGTCTACATGTGCTAAAATTATAACACCCCTCCCCTCAAATAAACGATTTAACGAAATAGGAGTTCAACGCCCTAGTCCTCTCTAAATGAAGATTTATTGTAAGAACGATGGCATAAGAATCCCAAGTAAAACCAATCGTTCGATCTGTAAGGTTGTACTTCGACAGTCGGGTTAAATATCGCTCGTCCTTTATTGGAATAAATAGAATAAATGACTTGCTGGTCAGTACTCATTAATGATTTTTGCATTAGTGTATCTACAGAATTTCTATAAAGACGTACAAATTCTTTACTGACTTCTTTTTTGGCCAAGTTCATCCCACCTCCGACCCACACACGATTTTTCAGAAAAATATCGGACATATTTATTTGTGGTGTAAATTCATAGATTTGTGTGAATGAGATCTTTTCTTGATCAAAGCAATCTGGCAATACTAATGTAAAATCCTTGGTACAAGAAACTATGTCACGAAAGTAGCCAATATCCAGCCATGAAAAATAAGCAGTTGAGAAATAGTCTTCTTGGATGGCTTTCTCCAGACATTCATATTTAGCGTGGTTAGCGCATGCGTATTCTGGAACAACCGTGTTTGGATAAAACCTAGGATAAGATTTGGAGGAAAATATTTGACCTATTCTGTGTTTAAGTCCAAATGACCACATATATTTTCTATCCAGAACGATAATTTTTGTTACACTTTTTAAACCTTTTCTTAGATCTTTAAAAATATCTGCCATTTTCTGTTCATCTACGTAAACAACAAGCGGGTTTATAAGGTACTGGAACGTTGTCATCCATTTTACGTAAAGGTCGGGAGTATATTTGCCCGACAACCCTTTCTGAAATTCACCAATATTGAAGTAGGCTGTTACTACTGTGATGTTATTTTCTAGCTGTGGATTGGCAAACCATTTGTTGTTTGGACAATATCTCTGAAATAAAATCGGTAGTTAATTCATTTTGAGAGAAAGGCAATACGTTTATGTTAGATAATATCTTGGCTTCGATGTTATCGGATACAAATTGAAAATTTCAAATAATTACAGACGCATAATATGTTTAGGATTGTAATGTGAGACTTTCGGCTTGACAGTTAGGTGTAGATACGAACGGGCTTTAGAGGGCATTTTAGACAAACCGTCACCCATTGCTTATTTATTTACTTACTTACTCTGTACATTAAATGATGAACAACAATTATGACAATCAGCAAACTAATCAACAACCACGGTTTCTTCATCTCAAAAGTAATTACAATGTAACATTTTCTGTAAAGCAAAATATATACGATTTCACTACAAAGGTTGTTATTATATTGTAATGTATGTAATTTCACAAAGACAGTTATTATTATATAAACTATGTAAAGATTATTATTATAATAAAACATATTATATTTCATTATAAATATTGTTATCATAATGTAAAATATGTTCTATTTCACTGTAAATATTCTTAGCTAAGAAGACAATCAACCGGATACTGGTAAAATTGAACTGAATACTGTGAATAATCCTGTACATTGATTCTAATTAACATTTTTATACTCGTACTTATACCTTTATTCCAATATCATTTATATATCATTTGTATTATTAAATGGCTTTTTGTCTAGATGTTTCTGATAAGGCTATTGGGTGGATCGTGAATCTGTCAACTACAATCAATACTAGGAGATTGTAACAATTGTAATGTGAAATTTAACGCACGCTTCCAACTAAATGATATCGCCAAGATGGAATGAGTAATAATATTTCCAAAATTTAAATATCAGATAGTAATAGTAATAGTATTTGTATGTATGTACAAGAAATACAAGAATAAATATACATAAAATATGATGGGACATAAACATTACTTAGTTAATGGTGACCAATCTGAGATACATATGTATATACTAATACCTTACTAATCCATGAATCCATCCATGATACCAAGATATAACCCAACGTGGAACTAGAGTTGCTGTACTGGCAAGTTTCATAGGAAAAATTGATTTATCTGCGATATCACCCTCGATGGCAGCGGATGTTAACCCCCACGAACGAACGAAAGACAGATCAAATATCATTTCTCCCAAGGGCGTATGGTTTATACAACTAAATATTATATCAGGATAATCCCTTATAAAATATTAATATTTGATAATTAATCTTATAACTAATTAAGATTAAAGATGCAATATGTAAGATTTAGATAAAGAGCAGTCCACTCTAGCTATTAGCGTTTTAAAATAGATAATTTATAATGAATATATTGAAAATGTCACTACAATTACTTTATTCTGAGTGAAGTTATGAATGTTTGAAGCTTTGACAAGAAATAGCGCAAATATGAATTGACTGTCAAGTACCATTTTGATGTAATAAATGTAATTTATAATTTCCATTTAAACGTTTAACAAAGATATGACAGACATCCTCTCATCCATTTAACATCTAAGCCACCCGATGTCCTAGAGAGTTGGATTATAATTTATATTACATTTAACAAGAGCCAGATCTAGCTCTTGCATAATGCATCTTTAATAAACTATACAATGTTGATATTTTATAATGCCCATCCACTTTATAGGTTATTAGATCGGTCGCGTGGTTTTGGGGCTTAATTAAATATCACATCTCTTGATAGTTTATATTTTTCCAAATCCTGATATTTATTCTGTGATGCTGGGATTACTTTGTGCCTCTTAACTGATGGTGCTTATCGTGTATAGTAGTATAATGGCCACCCTAAGCGGGTCGTATAGGCAAGGATAAATGAAATGGGGTTTAACCTCCTACTGTTCAGCTCTGGTTGGGCTAATGAAGGCGGGCATACGCCATGCAGTGTGCTAGGGACATTTTGCCAGGATAGTGGCACTACGGCCTACACATATATTGAATTCCAACTGTCAAGGGTTCTTTTACGTGCACGCCAATGTGTGGGCAACCTGTTACTGAACATCATTCAAACTTTTGGATTTGGAGAAGGCGTCATCCTATTTCCAATCAAAGATTCAAATGGTATTTAAAATTCGAGCAAATTTCACCCATTTTTGTCCGGAATGGGAGAACGACCCCTTTTCTATTCACGTTTCAGTTAAAGATACATTATGGGAGATAAGATAAAGAGATGGCAGTTCTCGCTATAATAGTTAAAAACTAGATAGTGTAAAGGTAATTTGCTGAAAATTTCAGTCAAATGGATCCACTATGAGCCGAGAAAGAAGCGGGTGAAATTTTTGCATAGTCTCGGTCATCATTACTAAAATCATTAATATAAACAGCATAGTCTCGATTATCCACTTTTATTGATTTAATTATCAATAGCCGTTAGCGGCATATAGGAATCTAATCCAGCCAACATCGAAGGCTAGCCTTGACATCGAGAGTTCATTATGGTCTGGATAAGTTAATTAATGTCTAATTGATAATTTAGATAACATTTCAGGCCTAAAGAAAGACTTGTAATAAGCAGAAAGCAAAAAGCATTGAGAAATTCCCAGTGTCTTTTCAAAATTGGACACGATTCCAGTTTCTGTAAATTAGGAAATCACGGCGCTCGCTTTATCATTTCAATGCAAAAAGTTGCTTTCAGAGATTTGACTTTGACTGTATTCAATTTTCTATTTATTAAAGAAAGCGTATTCTCATTTTTAAGTAAAAAGCCTTGATTAACTCCCCAAGTCTTTCCGAATTCAGAGAACGGCTCCATTCATATCATCGTGAAACCCCTCGTGTCTCTCCGAAATTGAATTTTATTCTATTATCTGTAAATTACGGCGGGTGCCTTATCATTTCAATGCAAAAATATGGTCGAAAGCGACCCAATTTCTATCAGAGATTTGACCGTATTCGCTTTTCCGTGAATTGAACAACGTGTCTTCCCATTTTCAAACAATTATGATCTCGAGAACTTCCTTAATTGTCTTTTCGAAATTGCACCCGGTTCCATTTGCTGTGGATTAGGGAATATACGTTTTAGATTTCTTAGAAAAAAAGCACATAAAAAACATATTTTGCATAACTGCACTTAGATTTTCGCTGAAGCGGGAAAAATTTGTTATTTCCAGTTTCGGTAAATTATTTTCATTTCAATGTAAATAATGTTAGAAAATGAACCTATTTCTATCAGAGATTGGACCGTATTAGAGATTGGACCGTATTCAATTTCCTGTTAATTTGACAAAGCGTCTTCTCATTTTCAAGCAAACATCATTG
Source organism: Patella vulgata (assembly GCF_932274485.2). Classification (NCBI taxonomy): domain Eukaryota; kingdom Metazoa; phylum Mollusca; class Gastropoda; family Patellidae; genus Patella; species Patella vulgata. Next base: position 67,588,815 of record NC_065879.2, on the reverse strand, counting down.
AGAAACTCCTCTAGTCACGATTCCAGTTTCAGTAAATTACGAAACTACGGCGTGCGCCTTGTCATTTCAAGGTGAAAAATTGGTTCAAAATTACATGTACCCCTTTTGTTTATCAGAGATTTAACCGTATTCAATTTTCTGTTTATTGAAGAACGGTTCTTCTCATTTTTAAGCGAAAAGCATTGCTAAACTCTCCCTGTCTTTACGAAATCAGAGAACAACCCCATTGATATCAAAGATTGGGGGGCCGTATTCACTTTTTTATGAATTGAAGACCGCGTCTTCTCAATTTCAAACAATTATCATCGTGAAACCCCTCGTGTCTTTCCGAAATTGAATCCGATTCCATTATCTGTAATTTACGGCGTGTGCCTTATCATTTCAATGCAAAAAAATGGTCGAAAATGACCCAATTTCTATCAGAGATTTGACCGTGTCCACTTTTCTGTGAATTGAAGAACGCATCTTTTTATTTTCAAACAATTATCATCGAGAAACTCCCTTTGTTCCATTTGCTGTGGGTCTGATTGTCACCATCTCTCCCCGGTTTATCTCCTGTCTTAATGTATTTAGGAGTATACAATATTAGGTAATATAATAAAATATAATCACCCCCTTAACAATAATAAATTATTCTGCAGGAAATGGCGATCAATATGATGATATTTGTTATAGGATGTTCAGTGGCTTTTACTTCAGGTTAACCTTGCACGTTATCATTTACTAGCGCATGACCCCCCCCCCCCCCCGCTAAACGGGTTAAAAGTAGTATAACTCAGAAACCGGAAGCGGTTGCCCAACGCCATCAGGTCTAGGTTACTCTCCGTCCTGCACCACCGACATTGGCGACAATGGGAAACAACGCCGGAAAATCTCGATAAACTTTGTAGTTTTCGTATTCCTTCTCAAAAAGGTCACATCCGTAGATTGAGATAATATGTGCAAAAAATTTTCGAATTAACTAATGTACGTGCAGTATAATATTATTGAAGAACTAAAATAATAATCTGAAAAGCGCTATGTTAGATAACTGTACAAAATGTTCAGTTCATGTTGATTTTTTCTCCTGTTTGCTTCTTGCACTTGTTCCCAGTTCTGGCCAGAACGCTTTCTTCATTCGATAGCAATAATCTTTTAGATTGGGGTATTTCTCTGAAATTAAGACAAAAAATCCCAACATTTAAACTGATGTCTTTCGTCGCAATCCCAAAATAAATACATGCCAAATATTAATTAAATGCACATTCACTATTTTGGAAAGTATCGAGCAATCAAACTGATCTTATATACTTAATCGAAGCAGTCGATGTTCACGATCAAACTCAGTGATGGTTTTGAAGTGCCTGGTAGTGAAACTATACACTACGTTAACTACTCTCCATCAGTAATTTTGTCTGCTTAGCTTTAGCGGAAAATGTTAACCATTTAACGCAGTCAAGACATTCGCCTAATGAACATCTTTACCACGTTTTAGCATTCTACCTCAATTAAAAGCAGAGTTCTTATGTTCCAAAGTCTTGACAAATCAAATTGCTTATCGCTTCTTAGCAGAGAATTCTCATCATCGGACTTCCTCGTAATTAGAACCAAAGTTATGTGTTTAAAAGTTTCAAACAATTATATTGCTTATCTCTGCATAGCCTTAAAGGTAAATACGCATGATCGAACACAGTCAAGGCATTCACCTCAGAAACACCTACACCAAGTTTGACCATTCTACCCCAATTAGAAGGAGAGTTATTGTGTTCCAAGTCTCGACCAGTTCGCTTGAAGTCTCTACTTATCCAAAGCAGAATATGCCCGTCATCAATCTCAGTCAATTTACCGATGTAACGAAACTATACACGAAGTTTCGCCACTCTCGCTCAATTAGAATCAAAGTTATCGAGTTCCAAAGTATCGACCAATCAAATTGCTTATCGCCCTGCTTACCCTGAGTAGAAAATCCCCATATTCTAACTTAGTCAAGGTATTGATATAATGAAACTATATACCAAGTTTCATTACTCTATTAGAACACATCAACCAATCATCAACCAATCAAATTACTTAGCTCTACTTAGCCTAAGCAGAAAATGCTTCATCAAGGTAATCACCTAATAAACACCTACGCCAAGTTTGAACATTCTAGCTCAATTAGAAGGAGGGTTGTTGTATCCCAAAAAGTGTGACGGACAGACAGACAGACAGACGGACGGGCATTTTAATTGCCCTCTGCTTTAATTTAAAAGCTGGGAGAAAAAAGACCAATAATTTAATTTTACACAAAATGTTACCTTACAGTCTACCACCAGCTTTGTCGTCAAGGTTAGGGGTGATTACTCCGTTTTAAGATATTAAATTACACTTTAAGATATTAAATTACACGTTTTACAGGCAATAAGCTAATCAACGAAAGATAGTAAATAATAGCTCACCATGTATTAATGTCTCGCCGTATAAACCAGGCATATGCCAACAAAACTGTGATAATTGACCAAATACAGCACAATCAACTTCACATGGTTTCTCTCCAAACAAATACTTCTTTTTATCTACCAAATATAGAAATTAAATCGGGTTTAACATCCCATATCTTTGCACGAAACGGGATTGAAAATACGGGCATATGCCAGGCAGTGGTCTACGAGGGCAAATTTTGCAAGGGCAGTGGCGTTTCCTTCTATGTTCCATTGAATTCCAACCGTAAATGGTTCTTTAAAATGCACACCGACAAGTACACGGGTGGACCCCAAGTTTGTGTCCCATCCAAAGGACTGGATGCTTTTCCTTGGCAAGCACCCGGTCCTCCTACGCCACTGATAATACCGGAAAATATGACTAAATCAAAGTCAAATATTAACATTGGAATTATTTTAGGGGTTCTCCGCCAACTATCGTCAATAAACAAAATATAAGACTCTCAGCACGGGTATGGCCATGCGCCGCAAGTGGCATAACTCCAAAACCGGAAGTGGTAGGCCATCGCCACCAGGTCTATGTTACTGCCGGGTCCGAGCTATCCCTTTACACCAAATTTCAGCACCGGACAGCCCTAGTGTATCCGCCAACGGTGAACAGACAAACAAACGACAGTCACAAATATTTGTATAGATATACGAATTCCAGTCACTAAAAAACATTGTCCAGTCAAGAACAAACAGTTAATATTTTCGTGAAACAAGCAGGACAAAAGAACTATTTACTCCTATATGTTTCTTATACCGTTGTCATTACCTAAAAACAGAGAAACCGCCTTTAAATCTTCCTCCATGATATGTAGTACTTCATCACGACTGTGTCTACCCATACCTTGTTGCCATCCCTGTTTATATATCATTCGAGCAGCAAATGGCAGAAGCCAGCTGCCTAACAAACCAAGACCCGGTGGATCAACTTTATAGATATCATGGTACCACCTTGACATCACCATCGTCCTGAAAATAGGGATAAACAACTGCATTACCTCTTGCCGATATCTTCACTGTACTATGAGTTGTCAGAAATTCAAAAATAACATTCTGCACAGTAAATTATAAAATGTCAGGGGGTGTATGATATATTTTAATTCAACAATTCGCCTCCGTGCTGGAGTCTTTAGACAGCGCTCACGATAGGCATAATGTCACGGCCAAGTGTAGCAATATTACGGCCTCGACCAATACTGTTTTCAAATTCATAAACAAGATTTAATAGAGGGAACACCATGTAATGCTACGGATGGCACGGAAATAGATAATATCTTGATATATTTAAAAGACCGATCGGGTTTCTTTACGAAAATATGATGTAGCGTTTTCAGTAGTCTACTAACGCTGAGTGGATTGAGAGACATGTTATATTTAACTTCATAGATTTATGCTTGTAAAGTTAGTATGCTGCTTGATATAAAACGTAATTTTTAAGCATTACCCTAGCTGTGTTCCTGATGCATGTACGATTTGGTTGCCATATAAGTCCAAGAGTTCAGAGGCCCAACAGTATCTACGTCAGCTATACCTTGACTATCAGTGGCCAGAAAAAAGCATGTGTGTAGCCGGTATAGATACACGTAGGATTTGACAGGCTTGTGGTTTAGCTACAAAAACTTAGGATCGAAAGCATACCTTGCATAACCACTGACACCTATAATATTATTGTAAACCCTGTTAACAGTTTTATAGTATAACGGTAGGATAATCTCATTGGATGTGTTAAGTGTCTGTTGTTTGATGGGGACATGGTGAGTATTCCTACTCAATAAATAAACACGGAACCTTAGTATGGAACACAATTATTGTTTTAATTAAAGCGACGTTTCGTTGAGGGTTCTCTCAACGTTTTCAAGCAAATGATGATGAAAATAATATACAGAAGGTTTATATACAAAAACAAGTAACAAACAGCTAATTAACAATTAATCTATAGGGAATATAGACATTCTGTATATTATTTTCATCATCATTTGCTTGAAAACGAAACGAAACGAAACGTCGTTTTAATTAAAACAGTAATATTTTGTTCCATATTATGGTTTTGTGTTTATTACTTGTGTCAATTGCTAAATGCCACTAAAAGAAGATATTCATATTCAGTTGAATAGGAGGAATATCAAGTTCCATCAGTGGACATATTAGCGTAGATGTAAAAGAGCATTTGGCAGAAATAATTGTGATCCTTGTATCCCGATCGACTGTTGAGCAAATAAGGCCAATACATATAATATTATGTGCTTTAAGATATAATGACTGATTTATACCCAACCCCGTCATCTAGGTAACCTTCTGATTTTTAAAAGTATGAAACTTTTAATTATTTTATGGAATTGGTGAAACAGTTTACAAGTCAATATTATAGTTACAAAAATGTATAACTAATACATACCAATAAGTATTGTCTTCCACCATTTTAGAGAAGGCACGACCTATAGCCCTTTCTGTTTGTGTTAAATGCATATTATTGAGATCTAAAGCTAACTTTTTATTTAAATATTCTATAATAAAAGCAGAATCAGCCACAGTTTCGCCATTATACTCAATCCATGGTATTTTCTTCTTAGATGATTGCTGATTGGTTGGGTTGTTCTAGAAATATAAATCAATTTATCTAGTGTTATCGCCATTGCTTATTAACATTTCGAGAATTGTTTAAAAAAAAACGCAAAATGAAACCGGAACACAAATCCAATCTTAAAAAAAAACCCCACCGATTTGGTCACTGGAATAATAAATCTAACAATTATTGTCATTTGAATTAGATTTAAATGGATTTTTAAAAGGGACGCCCAAGCAAGCTGGTCGGAATAAAATTCATATTTGTGCAAGCGTAGAGTTAAAAGGTTTTTTTTTAACCTATTTACTTATCCGCCTTGCTAATAATTTACGTGGGCAATTAAAGGGGAACTACAATTGATCCTAACGAAACTTAAAATATTGTTTATTGTTTGTGGAAATATAAAATTTGAAACGTGTTATCAACGTTCGTGAATACAAACCTTCTAAACATCATGCCCACGATCCTTTACTGTGAGAACTATATTTTGTGCACATAAATCGTTGCTAATTATTATTATAAATTATAAGTATAGTTACTTACAATGTAAGGAATATCAGCCAATCGGAAATATGTTTCTAGTTTAACAGCAAATGGTGTTAAACTCATATCCCAGATGCCTTTGTCAAGTGAATGTAATACAACTGTATCTTTGGGCCAACTTTTCTTTTTTCTGAAATATATTCAAAATAATTGCAGCAAACGTTAACCTGCATCGATGCCGTCCACCAAGTTTGCATATGTGATAGAACAGGTTAACATGTTTCAAATACAATTTCTTAGCGAAGATCCTTTCTGTGGTTGATTTATAGAGACTACTTGCAAATTTCCTGTGCGACGCAAATATACAGGAGGAGACCAGATTTTGTTACAGATTACTTTTAAACGTATCGATGAACAATATCGCTTCAGCGTCTTGGTTGTCCGGAAGTAGTAATAAAATATCTAAACACCGGGAGTCAATCTTTGGTTAATAGAGATTGTCGAACACGCTGCCGAATGGAGCAACGGGCTAAAAATGAACCTTCTACCGCCAACCCAATGTGGCTGCTTTCCTGGGGTTAGGACATATAGAGCAGGAGCCCAGGGGGTTAACCTAGCTGAAAAGTGTTCCAATTTTCTCCTATATGGTATCATTGTATGTATATCTGGTATCATCAGAATGTAAGTCTACCGGGTTTCTGGTGGTGGGTGTGGTATTCCACGCTCAAAATGCCATGCCCCAAACTAGTCTAGATTAGCTCACATGAAAATCACACAGCAATGTACCGTACATCTTCAGGTATTACAAAAGCACTCTGGCAGACATTTCTAGTGGTGGGGTACCCCTGACAGAGCTATGTAATTGCCAGACATTTGTAGTGATGGAGTATCCCTGACAAGAGTTATCTAATTTCCAGACCAAAGCTAGGCTAGATTAGCTCAAATCTGTACCACCTAAAACAGCTTTGGAGTTGTTCAGTACCACCACAGGAATCATGAATGACCACTGCCAGACACTTTGTGCGGTGGTTTGCCCCTCAAACGACACGCCCAAAATAACACGACCCCCAACTAGGATAGATTAGTCGGCACTGTTCCTGTGGTCCAAAAAATTAAAAATTATGCCAGGATGCGTAGAATACCAATACCTAGCACATATGGAAGAGTCGATAAACTGCGTTTGTAGGAACAATTTTATTTTTTCAAAAACGCATTTTTAGCTCCATAAAATGTTTTTTGCCCAAGAATCAATTTCTTGCAATCGCAGTTTATCGCCTCTTCCATACGTGCTAGGTATTAGTATCCTACGCATCCTGGCTAAAAATCTAATTTTTTAGAACACGGGAACAGTGCCTGCGAAGCTAGCCTAGTTGGGGGCGTGGCATTTTGGGGCGTGTCTGTTAGGGGTAACCCACCGCACAAACTGTCTGGCAGTGGTCATTCATGACTCCTGTGGTGGTACTGAACAACTCCAAAGCTGTTTTAGGTGGCACAGATTTCAGCTAATCTAGCCTAGCTTTGGTCTAAATATTAGATAACTTTTGTCAGGGATATTCCACTACTACAAATGTCTGGCAATTACATAGCTCTATCAGGGGTACCCCACCACCAGAAATGTCTGTCAGAGTGTTTTTGTAATACCTGAAGATGTACGGTACACTGCAGTAAGATTTTCGTGTGGTACACTTTTGAGCTAAATTAGCCTAGTTGGGGATCATGGCATTTAGGGCGTGGAATAACACACCCACCACCAGAAACCCTGCAGACTTACATTCTGATGATACCAGATATACATACATTGATACCATATAGGAGAAAATTGGTACACTTTTCAGCTAGGTTGACCCCCTGTGCTCCCGGTCTAATACTGTAACAAATTATAACTACATCAAGTTACCGTTTTGTTAAAAGTTTATAAGCAGTTATTCCACCAATTAGAATAGTTCCGGTACCACCTAGGATCAACCAATTGTTGTCTTTATTTATAAAGTCTGATAAACTCTGAAATTTCTCCATTGTCGTTTATTAATTTGATGGACGTGGATTAACTGAAAGAAAGAGACATGGGGTTATTTGTATAAATCCGTATGCCAGCTGACGAAAAACGGAAGTGCGCAGGTGTGATACATTTCGAAACAAAGTAATACGCAATAAACTCATTTATTTCACCTCTCTTCGACTGTTCGACCCAATTCAAATATTTCTAGAACGTTAGAAACTCTCCCTATTGGTATTGTAATCGTTAGTTCAAGCTAACAACAGTTTTCAGTTCCGACGCGTATTTGTTTAAATCCGTATGCCAGCTGACGAAAAACGGATCTGCGCAGGTGCAATACATTTCGAAACAAAGTAATACGCACTAAACTAATTTATTTCACCTCTCTTCGACTGTTCGACCCAGTTCAAATATTTCTAGAACGTTAGAAACAATCCCTATTGGTGTTGTAATAGTTAGTTCAAGCTGACAACAGTTTTTTTTAAACCTGATAATAATTGTGATCTCTAGAGGGACCTCAAGCTAAAAACGCGATTTTTCGTACAACCAGGGGCCATAATTCAGGAAGTTACAATCCGATATGCGCGAATATCAAAATAGGAACCAAGATCTTTGGGTTATAAACATATATTTCAAGTTTCATCAAAATCAGAAGAAAATTGTGACCTCTGTAGGGTCCACAACCTTAATATACCATATTTTTACGCTATTTGAGAATGAGGGAAGGCCATTTTGTCTGTCAGTTTTGGGCCGAGTTTCACGAAATTCGAACTAAGCCATCCTTAGGGTGTAACGGTGATATACTAAAACGTTTTTTTTAAAAATCGGATGACAATTATGACCTGTATTGGGTCCACAAGCTAAAAACGCGATTTTTCGTACAACCAGGGGCCATAATTCAGGAAGTTAAAGTCCAATATGCGCGAATATCGAAAGGAACCGAGATCCTTGGTTTATAAACTTACATTTCAAGTTTCATCAAAATAGGATTAAAATTGTGACCTCTATAGGGTCCACAAGCTAAAAACGTGATTTTTCGTACAATCAGGGGCCATAATCCATGAAGTTTCGATCCAATACATGCCAATATCGAAAGCAAACGATAACTTTTGGAGACAAACCTTTATTTTAAGTTTCGTCAGAATCGGATAAGAATTGTGACCTGTAGAGTGTCCACAAACAAATTGTGGACGGACAGGGGCGACGACAATATACGTTCACATGAAAATGTGGCCATATAAAAATTGTGACCTCTACAGGGACCACGAGCTAAAAACTTGATTTTTTGTTCAATCAAGGGCCTTAATTCTGGAAGTTACGATCCGATATGCTCGGATAGTGAAAAGAAACAAGATCTTTGGGTTATAAACTTATATTTCAAGTTTCATCAAAATCAGAAGAAAATTGTGACCTCTATGGGTCCAAAACATTGATATACCATATTTTTACGCTAATTGTGTACGATGGGGGGCCATTTTGTCTGGCAGTTTTGGTCCGATTTTCACGAAATTCGAACGGTGTAACAGTGATACATTTGAACGTTTTTTTTAAATCGGATAATAATTTTGACACCTAGAAGAACCTCAAGCTAAAAACGCGATTTTTCGTACAATCAGGGGCTATAATTCAGGAAGTTACTATCCGATATGCGCGAATATCGAGAGGCACCAAGATCTTTGGGTTATAAACTTACATTTCAAATTTCATCAAAATCAAAAGAAAATTGTGACCTCTAGAGGTTTCACAACATTGATATACCATATTTTAACGCTATTTGAGTACGTGGGGCGGCAATTTTGTCTGTCAGTTGTGGTCCGATTTTTACGAAACCATCCCCAGGGTGTAACGGTGATATATTCAAACGTTTTTTTTAAATCTGATAAAAATTATGACCACTATAGGGCCCACAAGCTAAAAACACGATTTTTCGTACAATCAGGGGCCATAATTCACAAAGTTACTATCCGATATGCGCGAATATCGAAAGAAACCGAGATCTTTGGTTTAAAACGTACATTTCAAGTTTCATCAAAATCGGATAAAAATTGTGACCGCCGTAAGGTCCACAACCTTGATATACCATATTTTTACGCGATTTGAGAACGAGGGGCGGCCATTTTGTCTGTTAGTTTTTAGCCGATTTTCACGAAATTCGAACTCAACCATCATTAGGGTGTAACGGTGATATACTAAAACGTTTTTTTTAAATCGGATAAAAATTATTACCTCTATAGGGTCAACAAGGGGCCATAATTCAGGAAGTTACGGTCCGATATGCGCGAATATCGAAAAGAACTGAGATCTTTGGGTTATAAACTTACATTTCAAGTTTCATCAAAATAGGATTAAAATTGTGACCTCCATAGGATCCACAAACTAAAAGCGTGATTTTTCGTACAATCAGGTGCCATAATCCATGAAGTTTCGATCCGATACATGCCAATATCGAAAGCAGCCGAGATCTTTTGGAGATAAACCTATATTTCAAGTTTCGTCAAAATCGGATAAGAATTGTGACCTTTAGGGAGTCCACAAACAAATTGTGGATGGACGGACGGACGTCCAGACGGACAGGGGCGACGACAATATATGTCCACATGAAAATGTGGGAGTATAAAAAGGCAAATTGCCTTGACTCATGGAAGAAAAGGGCTGTTGCCTTTTTCGGTAAAACTGGGTGGGACTAATGATTGCCCTTTTAAGCAAAGATCGAAAAACATCGTTAACAAATCGCACTGGACAAGTTTAATGAAATGGGGTTTGGTTTAACGTCCTGCTGTTCTGCACCAATTGGTCAAATGAAGACGGGCATACGCCATACAATATGCTATGAGGGAAATTTTGTCCCGGACAGCGGCGCTACAGTCTACTCTAATATCGAATTCCATATGGATACACGGGACCTCGGCTTTTCGTCCCTAGACAGCTGTCTTTGTCCCGATGAAATATTATTAGCCTACAGGGCACGTGGCTTACTTTACTCATTGTGTTCATAATAATCAACAATGGCTGACACGGCTAACTGTGTAAGAACGTAGATACATTTATTCACCGTGTTTTATCTGTATAATGACATTCACTAACGAATGACACAGTAAAATTTGAGTTTAATTTAGATAGTGTGTAACACCTATAGACACACGTCTATTTATTTGCTATCGTGTAGTGTACACGGACATTACGGTATACTATAACCAAGCATTTCAAAGCAATGCTCGTAGATTATATTTCCATGATTTGGATTCATAAATATTAATCATTTTAATACATATTGAATATTGTCATGTAGACGATAAAAGTAACGGCTACATTCAGAGACTAATTTCCTACACTTGTTTCAATATAATTAAATGTATTCATCGTCTCCTGTATTTAATGATTCAAGCCTCTTCTACACCCACATCATTTGTCTTTACAAATCTAGCATTATTTACCATTTTAATTAACTGTTTAGTTCAAGTCACCAGTGGCAACATTTTAATGATCTTTTATTGGATAACTAACTAAACTTAAAACTATTAGAGATTAGTGTCTTAACAACCAGGTCATATAAATTAGATTACATTTTCATTATAGATATATTATTTTGTCCTAAGGAATGCACATCGTCTTGTTCATTTCTTTTTAGTTATAAATTGATTTTAATGTTGTTGCTGGTCAAATAAAGTCATATCCAGATTATACAGCTGTTCCTGGTTTTATGGAAGTGACCCTCTAGGTTACAATACTACTGTAACTGCCGGTACATTCTCGCTCTGGGACATTACATGTTGATATACAGGATACAGGGGTACGCGTATGGTTCATGAAAGTACCCATAAGATAGCTTCAAATCCAAACACATTTTCACCACGGCTGATAAGTGAAACATACAGGCTATCTATAAGCCTTAATCCAGTAGCACGTTAAGCCCCATTTCATTTCATTTCATATAAGTCAAAGTCAGTATTATACTAATAAACGTGTTTTAACATAACAAGCAAGCTATTGTCATTACCGCTCTTAGTGATAGTCACAGATCATGACATAAGCCCATTATTTAGAACATGGTGTGCATATAAAACTATTGTTAATTCAATAATAAATTCATACGTTAAAACAAACCCTGTCCTAGATGTCGACCTACCTTTCCCAACGTCTTAAAATGGAGTTACACCCCTTTAGCTGAATAATTAACTCCCTTACATTATTATGGAAGGATAACGTTGCCAATATTATTTCAATGTTCACTGTACAAACTGCATATTATGCCAGCAGTTCAAAATACGTATTTTAGTTTTACAAATTGCAATTTCCATTGCTCCACACTACCATTGTCACAGTGTTAAAATACAGTTTTCAATAATACAAATACAGTATAATTTTGCACATTACACTTGGGTGGCCGAATGGTTAGCACGTGCGTGCTGTATCATACGCCAGGGCCTGTCATTGAGTCAACTGGCGGGGTTTCGAATCCCCGGTTGTACGTGACAAGGAGTAGGGTCGCCTGTCCAACCTCGTGGGTTTTCTCCGGGTCCTCCGGTTTCCTCCCACTGCTAAAGACCCCTACGCGCAAGCGAATTAATGAAATAAAATTAAACCATATGTTAGTCCCGAAATGACCTAGTTTGTGTCGAGTGGACGTTAAACCCCATCTCTCTCTCTCTCTCTCTCTCTCTCTCTCTCTCTCTCTTCTCCGTTATGCATTTTGCATTTAATAGACAAATGCATAATAGAACTTAGCATATTAGAGCATATACCTTATCACACTGATCCGCAGTGAATATTCACTTAGCCGCTACAATCACTGATAAGGATGACATCGATGCGACTTAATGACTACAAAATATTAACTTTTTTCTTTCGACAAATTAAATTCTGAAACATTTTTTTTTAGTATTAGAAAAATAAATAAAGGTGTTTGAAGTATATCGTGATAAAAAATATTCCATATTTAGCGTAAATAGGTACAGAAAATAGTACGCGGAGGCGTAAAATGGGTAAAACGATATAATTCTGCCCGTACCAGTTCATATTACTACGTTCGATGTAAACAACGCACGTGTGACCATCAATTTGACGTTTTTTTCTGTTTGTTTACTCTGAATTCTTTCAGAAGTACATTTTTTACCGTCTAATCTGATTGACCTGCTCGTGTTTGTTTTAAAACAACAAAAACAAGCCACAGAAGTAATCTTTTTTGGCGTTATCGATGCCATCTTGCTTTGTTGGTAAACATTGTGATGTGACGTCACCCTTAGAACAACAGCGGTCTGACCTTTTAAAGGTCAGTCATCTTGGACAGAGATAAAAGACGGATGTCGCATTAGGTCTGTAAAACAGATTGATACCTTATATGTGATCTACGACAAAGTTCATTTGCATACGGAAAAAGTCCGGACCAGGACGGAAATTAATAATTTACGTGATCAATCTACAAAGGTCAATGTGCTGAGATCAAACTGGTATACAATAAGTCACCATACAAAAAATCGGCTTACCATGCATTAAGAGCGAATAAGGAATTCTCTGGATGACCATGACTTCTGTGAAATCATGCGCTCGTTATGGCTAATCCGAGCCTTCGATAAGCGTCACATTTTAACTTCATTATAACGACCCCCACCCCCACCCTTTCACTTCAACATTATTTTTTTTTAAAGTAGGGAGCCACGGTGGCTAAGTGGGAAAGACCCTGGCTCGCTAGCCTCTAGGTCGCGCCTTCGATCCCTACATTGGCCGAGAAAGTATATTCAGATTTCCTGACGTGGTTTCACCTTGTCAGTGGTGCAGGAAGGAGGGTCTGAAAAGGAGAACTGTCTAGTTGTTCGGGTGTGACGAAAAACCGAGGTCCCGTGATTACATTGCCGTGCACGTAAAAGATCCCTTGGCAGTTGGAATTCGATATAAGAATAGGCAATAGTGCCGCAGCCCGGGCAAAATTTCCCTTATAGCACACTGTATGGCGTATGCCCGCCTTCATTATCCCGGTCGGACCAGAACAATAGGAAGTTAAACACCATTTCATTTCACTTTTTCAAAGTATGTAAATACAAATCTGCCAGAAAATTATTTAAACATTTGAAAAGCGAAATGAATGTGCATTTTAGTGATACGTAACATGATATCTATTCGTATCAAGACAGGTACATGTATGTTTGTTTACTTTAAATACCCAAGCCCCCCCTCCCCCGGTCACTTAATAGAGTTTCGTACCACCCGAATTTGATCGTTTTTCTTTCCCCTAGTCAGTGATACAGGAAGGAAAGTCAGCAAGGAAACTGTCTAATCATTCGGATGGGATGAAAAAGGGAGTTCCGTGTACACATTAACGTGCACGTAAAAGAACCCTTGGCAGTTGGAATTCGATACAAGAGTACTGTAGGCCGTATATAACGCCGCCGTCCGGGCAATATGTCCCTCATAGCACACTGCATGGCGTATGCCCGTTTTCATTAGCCAAATCACAGCAGAACAGTAGGACGATGTTTAGTCTGTAAATTTGGCAAAACAAACCCAACGTCCAGCCTTCCTTGCCTCTTGTCACAATTACAGTCGTGGCAGTCATTTCATATTTCATTCTCTTCATTTTAAAAGTAACATATCGATCAAAGCAGGAATGTTTACGTATATTGCAGCGGTAGCGTTGCTCTTCTTAATTCTACCTGAACGTTTAACACTATTATCTTCATTAACAGCAGATTTACAGGTAGAATATTAAACTCACAAATTACAATCTACTAGTAAGTGGAGGGTGACTACACTACACACACACACAAACCGATAAGACAAATCTGCGGACAAGACACAAAGTACACAGACATTAATTGCAAGTAATAAACAGCAGATATAAAATCAAATGAATGAATCCGGAGACCAGCTGTAAGCGTCCAATGTGCTGTACAGTTCCGGCTTCGTAATTTGACCTAAATAGCTTTAAAGGGGAATGACCAAACAAAATAAATGAAAATGTTGGCACTACCGATTTTTACTAACTTGTGCATCAATAGTTTCTCCTAAAGATGCCCAGGGAAATACCCAAGTTTTAATTTTGACTCCGGACGATTCAGGAATAGATTTATCAGGTAAATTGGAAGAGAAAATTAAACAATATCAAACGTTAAATTCAGATTTGGCTTTTTTGTTAAATTGGATGATTAATGATATAGAACCTGGGAAGAGTGCATTATTTTTAGCTAGTCCTGCTCTAAAAGTTATTGGATCAATCAGAACTTATATTATTTAGATGAAAATCAAAGACCGGGCGGTATTTCTTAATTAGTAGTGCCGAAGCCCTTTAGTCTCCGAACTATTGCGATTAAATCATGATGTACCTACGGCTGTCCATCAAGCTCCGGTGCTACCAAAGAAGAGATTGACTTATAATGAATCTGTTCGAGTAGAATCGCGCAGTAGGCTTTAAAGAGATTTGGATAAAACAAATTTCCGATGCCCGGGAACCACCGTGGGAGCGGGTCCCGAGATTTAGATTAGTAAAGGCCTCGCTATGTCCAGTTCCAGGGCGTAGATATAAAGCCAACTCTTTAAAAATTCATGCATTTGATAAAGATTGTGAGTAAACGGGTGTTAGTGGTGCATCCTCTGGCTCGAGCGATTACAACAGCAGGAGAGTCCTTGTAGGGGTTATGGACAAGCTAAATAGGGATAAGTCGATATGGGCAGACAGTAGAGTAGATCGGGAAACCTTTATGGCTTTTAGGGAATTTGCAAAACAGCCTGGGTGGATTCCGATTAAAGATTTTACCCTCCACCCCTTAAAACAACCAGCCCTGTTAACACATTGGAGGGTTTTTGCCACTTTATTAGGATATTTTCCCCAGGGGATCAGAAGATTTTCCGGGAGAGGTTCTCTTAGATTTTGGGTAGGGGTTCCCCGGAAAGGAGGACTCTGTAAACTGAGTTTGTACACGATTTCTAATGGTTTTTGTATTTCAGATGGAACCCAATACCCATCCGTTGACCCTTGGGGAGGGGCGGGGGGAAACGGGGAGAACTCGACGTCTTTGCCCTGGTCCAATTTGAGTGGTTCCGGGGGCTGGGGCGGAGGCCCAGGTGCTAGAGGCGCCAGCGTCTGGCCTCGGCTGAGGGGGAGTGTATCCGGGGGGGTGGGGCGTGTCCGGTATTTTCCCCGAGCCAGTGGGAGAGGACCGGGACTGGCAGTTAGGAGACCTGGGTCACCCTTGCCAGTCACTTCAGCCCTAGGACCGTGGGGTGTGGGGGCTCCAAGGACTCCGGAGGCCACTCTTCTGCCACAGGGGATTTGGACTTCCTCCTTCTCTCCCTTGCCCTCTTGAAACTGGAGGACGGGTAGGGGAAAGTAGGGGAGAAACTGGAGGACGGGTAGGGGAGAGTAGGGGATCAACCGTCTCTAGGGGATCCCATCTTAGTCCCCAGGGAAGGCCGGTTCCGTTGATGCCCCTTTCTCTCCCTCGCCGAGAGTCCCCTAGCAAGAGGAGGACTCGACAGTGGATCCGAATGCAGGCGGGGGTCTTCCAGGAAGGTGGCGGGAGATAATAGGGAAGATTTGCCCTTCAGGAGTGGCAAGGGACCGCCTGTTGCCCCCGCTGCTTCCAACGCCGCACCCGCAATACACTCTTGGGGAGTATTTAGTTTTAGACTTTAGTTTTTTTCTTCTGGGCCCTGTTTTTTTGTTGCTTTCGTTTTGTTTATTTTGCGAGGGTGGTTTTTACGGACTAATTTTGAGATACACTGATGTAACTAACTAAATACAAATACAATACACTCGTTTGTTTGTGATTTCGATGCTAAGGGCAGACGAGCGTATTTTTTCGCCTGGTCGCGCCGATTAAAATTCGCCAGCGATTTTTTTACGGCCGATCACCAACGGGCACACGTAGCGGTCGTCTCGAGTGTGTTTGTAAATAACGTCGATCACGTGACTTGTTCTAAATGGCGAATCGCCGAAATCGTAAGATTGTTGTTGTAGCTTGCAATTTATATGATAAAAATAAAACGCATGCAGAACACCTAGAATGGCTCGTTGGACAACTCGAAACTTGTGATACAGACATTTTGAGATCATGTGATATCAATCATGTCTCCGATTGGCTAATAAAAATGGTTCGACCGACAATATACGCTGAACAAGGGAACACGAGCGAATTTGATCACCCGGTCAAAGGTTCCAGTCGACGCATCGCGTCAGGTGACAATAATATATCGTCGTCTATATCGAGTGAGCGATTTTGTTTATGGGGGCAGGGCTTATCTGATAGAATAATAATATCAGCGGCTGCCCGACAGGATACGCCCACATTTTGCAAGAGATTGATAGAGAACAAGCTAAAAACAAAAATTGATTTTTTTGTACAATCAGGGGTCATAATCCAGAAAGTTATGGTCTGAAATGCGCAAATATCAAAAGGGACTGAGATGTTTGGAATATAAAGATGTGCTTTAAGTTTCATCGAAATTGGATAACCAGCGGTTGCCAGACAGGATACGCCCACATTTTGCAAAAGATGGATAGAGAACAAGCTAAAAACAATCGTGATTGTGCAAATATCGAAAGGGGCAGATATCGTTGGGATATAAAGATATGTTTTAAGTTTCATCAAAATTGGATAAAAATTGTGACCTCTAGAGGGTCCACAACCTTCGTATTACACACGTCTACACAATTTGCGCACAACAATTTGTTTGTGGACACTCTATAGGTCACAATTTTTATCCGATTTCAACGAAACTTGAAATATAGGTTTATCTCCCTAAGATCCCGGTTCCTGTCGATATTGGCATGTATCGGATAGTAACTTCCTGAATTATGGCCCCTGATTGTCCGAAAAATTGCGTTTTTAGCTTGAGGTCCCTCTAGAGGTCACAATTATTATCCGATTTAAAAAAAAACGTTTAGATATATCACTGTTACACCGTAATGTTAATTGAGTTCGAATTTCGTGAAAATCCGGCCAAAACTGCCGGACAAAATGGCCGCCCCTCGTACGCAAATAGTGTATAACATCAGGTATATCTAGGTTGTGAACCCTCTAGACCGAATGGATGACCGAATGGTTAGCGCGTGCGTGCTGCTCTGTATCATACGGTCTGTTATTGAGTCAACTGGCGGGGTTTCGATTCCCCGGCTGTATGTGACAAGGAGTAGGGTCACCTGTCCAACCTCCTGGGTTTTCTCTGGGCCCTCCGGTTTCCTCCCACTGCTAAAGACCCCTACGCGCGAGCGAATTATTGAAATAAAATTGAACCATGTGTTAGTCTCGAAATGACCTAGTTTGTGTCGAGTGGACGTTAAACCCCATTTTCTCTCTCTCTCTCTAAAAATTGCATTTTGTAGCTTGCAGATCCAATCAGGGGCCAGAATCCAGGAAGTTATATTCAGATATGTGTGGTTATCAAAAGGAACCAAGATCTTTATTTTCACGACATTGGAACTCAACCTTCAAAACGGTGATATAATCAAACCGTTTTTTAATTGGATAATAATTGTGACCTCCAGAAGGACAACAAGCTAAAAAGGGCGATTTTTCGAACAATCATGGGCCATAATTCAGGAAATTACGATCCGATATGCGCAAATATCGAAAGGAACCAGGATCTTTGGGTTATAAACATGTATTTCAAGTTTCATCAAAATCGGTTTAAAATTGTAACCTATATAGGTTCCACAAGCTAAAAACGTGATTTTTCGTACCATCAGGGGCCATAACCCATGAAGTTTGGATCCGAAACCTGCCAATATCGAAAGCAACCGAGATATTTTGGAGATAAACCTATACATCAAGTTTCGTCAAAATCGGATAAGAATTGTGACCTGTAGAGTGTCCACAAACAACTGTGGACGGACGGACAGGGGCGACGACAATATACGTCCAATTGAAAATGTGGGCGTATAAAAATACGGGAGGTTTCAGGTTTAAGTTTAGGAAACATTATGTAATGATACATTACATCAGTAACATAGCTATTAGTGTCGCTAAAGACCATTTTATGCTTAGGATAAGCTAATAATTTTAAAATGAGTGTCATGTATTGGCGTGTTGTATTTACAATGTGTATATGGTTCAGTATAATATTTCTTACATAATAATAAAGCAATGTCTACCCATTTCAAGTGGATAAATATTATATGATTGTAACCACAAGTAAAAATATATAGTTAGGGTCTAGAGCACAAGTGATCTAACTACCAACCATTTTAGTTGGTTGTTAGATCACTTTTGCTCTAGACCCTCCTTTATCATTGTCACTATTTTTTTTCTTCTATTGTAATCTAAATATCTCCAAGGTATTATTTGAATCAAGAATTCAATCTATTCTATTGTGATATATTAACACCACAGCTAACCAGAGCGACGTAAGTAAATATTATTTCTTCTATTGTAATCTAAATATATCCAAGGTATTATTTGAATCAAGAATTCAGTCTATTCTATTGTGATATATTAACACCACAGCTAACCAGAGCGACGTAAGTAAATATTATTTTACCAAATTCTTTTGTTTGATTCAATGTTGCGGATCCAACTCCAGTTTCTGGCTATCTATGTTATTCCACGTAACGACATACAGTCCAGCATTGATTTCGAGATTTGGGCGTCTCATACGTTATCGTTTTCAAAATCCGTTCAGAATTTACATAGATATGATGACTTGGAAATTTATCAACAATCGACATTCATCTACAGACGTCTATAATGTTTGATGAAACCTTTTGGTGCGCCTCTTTTCGATCCGATTGAATCCAAGCCGGAAGGTTATCTACCGTTGGTATTTTGATAATGTGTTCTTAATTAAATGTTAAATAACGTGGATTAAGCTGTGACAAATTATATATTGTCCACCAAATGCAAATGGCGATCACCGACTTTAATACTAAACTAGAACTCCGAAGGAGTACTGACGTGTTTCGGTATGCCAGGACACGCCTTGTCACGTCAACAATCAAGTTACGCAATGAACTATTGAGTATAGTAACATCCAATACCTATTAAAGTGGGTCACAACGCATAAAATAATTTAATATGCATGTATATAAACCGATTTACATTCAATCGCTTCCGATTTTACACTAATGTCAAACCAGTCATGATCGGCGACATACGGCAGAGGTCTGAATCGAATGGCAATCTCTAGTGTCTGGTTATTCCAGTCTGCACCGACAGTATTTATTGCGCATCCTCTCCAGATAAAAATATGGCGTCACCGTTTGACATGATTCGTGGAATATGTCTACACTCGTTCTTCGTGTCCCTTGTTACAAATGGCGCTCAAACGCATTATGGTACACGATTCGTGTACCAATGGTAAAATATTTATCTTGTCTTAAAATATTGGATATCAGAAGCCTGCCTTTTCCCGGTAAGATCACAACATCAATGTTGATTTAAATTGACAAATAATTCGTGTTTTCAATGTCGAAGGTTTTGGATGATATTGAGTTAGAGACATAGCTACTTTAATAAAACTGGAAAGTATACTTAAAGACCGATCTTTTTGATATTTGTTGTTAGTAGACGCCAGGGTCATCATTATGCAAAGTTCAAGGGTCACTGAAACGGAAGTAAACGAAATCGAAATAAAAAAATCGGCTCCATTAGAATTGCTGCCATTTGGAGTAAGTTCAAAACAAAAAAAGGTTTTCGTAAATCGCCTGAATATTGATTTGAAGTGTGTTTGTAAAATTCAATATGGCGGAGAAAGGGTTGAAAATTTTATGAAAGTAGGTCTCAGAAAATGAAGGATAATATCTGGGGCTAGCACTACCATATGTCATTTTTAGTCTATTTTGAAAATGGAGAGAACTATATTCATGTTCGGGGAAAATTGGAAGGCCTTGGTAATTTCCGAAAGTTTCCGGAAGGACCTGCACGTGCACGAATATAATTAAAGTTTTCATAGAATTGTCCTGAAATGGCCTGGTTTGTGCTTAGTCAAACTCAACACTATTTTATTTGATATCAGTAATCGAATGAAGGGTTATTTCACATTGGCAACAGGTTTAAGACCCATCTTACTGTTGGAAGTCAAAACAATAGCCAATAGCACACTGCAAGTTGAAACAGACGATGGGGTGTTGGATGACCAAGCGCTCTACAGAGTTGTGTATAAGGCTCAAGCTTGTCGACCACCAGTCGCGAATGGTCGTGCATCTGTTGTGTGTACGCCTTCTTGGAGTGAAAACCTATAGGTTCAGCGCTCGTAGCCGCAATCGCACTTTGGGTGTGGAGCGCGGCGATGAATTGTTATATCGCCCCGGGCCTAGATTCGATGGCCTAAAACATTCAAGGGTCATACTGGTTACTTTGATACCACATATGTGGATGTGGATCGCGGCTGCACTATGTAACCGGGGTATCTCTTAAAGACACACGTATACATAGTAAATGAAAGGAAAACTTTCATCACTAAAATCCTATTTGTGGACAATCAGAATTTCGGAACTATCAAATGGCCAAAGGAAACGAACCCCTGTCAAAATAACCTAAACAGACCACAATTTGTCTATAATGTATATTTTGAACCTTACACCGGCGACGAAGCGTGATATCTTTGATTTTACTTATAAAGATAACTAGTAGAAAGCCCCAAATCGCCCGGCTTCCAAATTCGCCCAGGGCCAAATTCTCGCACGGAAACCAATTGCACCAGGGGCAAAATTAGTCAGGGGCCCAAATAGGCCCGTGGCACAAATTCGATGACAAAAAACATTCATGGGGTCATACTGGTTAATTTGATACCACATATATGTGGTTACAGAGCGGCAACGAAGCGTGATTCGCTCGGGCCCAAATTCGATGGGCGAACATACACACATCTTTGATTTTATTTATATGGATAATATAGTCACATTAATGCATTTATTAGTGTCATTTTTAGCATTGGGCCAAAGTCCAATATCAGTAAGAATATTTCTAAGATAGTATTTTTTACAAGTAAAAGCAATATTGTTGCTAACCTTAAACTAGATATTTTACATAATCAATATACTTTCAACAGAAGTAATGATATTAAAGATAATATTAAAATAGATGGACTACCTTACATTTATTCTATACCTAAATTCCATAAAAAAAAACCAAGTAAAATTCAGGTACATAATATCCTCCAGTAACTGCCAAACAAAACCATTGGATAAAATATTACCAAAGGGCTTAAACTATGCAAAACCCATCGTAGAAACTTTCGACAAAATCAATAAAAAAAATTAATGCAAAAACAATAGAAACTTTTGATTTTTCTACTTTGTATACTATGCTTCAACATTCAGATCTTAAAGATAATTTGGATTGGTTTGTTGATAAAGTTTTTAATGGAGCTTTCGGGAAAGGCAAAAATACGCCCACATTTTCGAAAGATGGATAGAGAACAAGCTAAAAAGAAAGTGATTTTTTTCTACAATTAAGGGCCATAATTCAGTAAATATCGAAAGGAACCGAGATCTTTGGGTTATAAACTTATATTTCAAGTTCCAACAAAATCGGATAAAAATTGTGACCTCTATGGGGTCCACAATCTTGATATACCATATTTTTACGCTATTTGAGAACGAGGGGCGGCCATTTTGCCTGTCAGTTTTGGGCCAATTTTCACAAAATTCGAACCCAGCCGTCCTTAGGGTGTAACGGTGATACAATAAAACGTTTTTTTTTTAAATCGGATAAAAATTATGATCTCTATAGGGTCCACAAGCTAAAAACGTGATTTTTCGTACAATCAGGGGCCATAGTTCAGGAAGTTACCGTCCGATATGTGCGAATATCGACAGGATCCGAGATCTTTGGGTTATAAACTTACATTTCATGTTTCAACAAAATCGAATAAAAATTGTGACCTCTATAGGGTCAACAACCTTGATATACCATATCTTTACGCTATTTGAGAACGAACGAACATTTGAGAACATGAAAATGTGGGCGTATAGAAACGTCGCAATGCCGACACTGTAATTTTTGATAAAGAAAAAATTCAAAACATTATACATTTTCTCATTGACAATGCCATATTTGAGGTTGAGGATCGGATAATACAGCAAACTATTGGTTTACCAATGGGAACTGACCCCGCCCCATTTATGGCAAACACACATTTATATAAATATGAATTCTGCTTTCAGGATCATAAACGAAAAACTGATTACAAAGTAGCTAAAAGTCTAAACTATACCTTCCGATACATTGATGACATAACACCTATCAATGATAAGGGAACTTTCAACAAATAGAAAAGTGAAATATATCCCCCAGAACTTATATTAAATAAAGAAAATTCTGGCACTATAAATGATTTTCTGTAGTTTCCTAATCCTATCTGGATTATCGCCCTTATTTTATGCCTTTATATAAATACATGTTTATAGTACGATTTCTTCAGCATACCTGTTTGCATTTTGGTAGGGGTTTACGTATTATAGTTTGTACATTTACATAGCTGAATAATTCCGATTAGTTCCTAAATCGATAGCTTATTAACCATTTGGCGTTATCCTATCTGGATTATCGACAACTCATGTACAGGCGCCATTTTGGGTCCCAACTATGACGCCATAAAAACTATAACGTCATGGCGCCATATAGCTCAAAGCCCTGTATAGGGAAATTTACGACAACTCATTTACAGACGCCATTTTGGGTCCTAACCATATATTGACGTCATAAGATGAAAGGTTTCCTGCTACACCCCTCCATGAATAACATAACAAGTTTTTCAAAAGAAGACTTAAAATGATATTTTACTGTTATTTAACTAAAAGATTCAAACATTTCGGCTCCCAACAGAAATGAAATGGAGTTTAACGTCCTGCCTCGGCTGGGCAATGTGTACATGGGGCCTTAGTTTTTTGTCCCATTGAAATGACTCGATAGTTGTCCAAGTCGAGCCCTCTGTAGGCCTACTGCACCACTTACAAGGGAAAGCACGCCGGAAATCCAGATAAACATTCTCGCGGCCAACACCGAGAGCAAACCCGCACACCTCCAGACTAGTTACTATACTTGTAACGTTCAAATAGGTTCAAACGCACAATTGTCAACACATATCATTACAGTTTGTATTGGAATAAGTAATTCTATGAAAAATAGTGAAGACTGGACCACTAAAATAGTCACCGAACAGATTTTCTTTGTGGTTATGCGTTCTACATATTGCATAGCGATGTTCCTTGTAATGACGTATTACGCAAGCCACCATGCCACCGGCCAGTTGAAATTTCGCGTAGCAGTTGGGTTCATCAAATCATATAATTATGCGGTAAGGCTTCACCTTTATTTCAATGGGAATTGATTTATTATATGTTAAGCTATGTGCAGTACTGTTTTGGGTCAGTTTATGTGTAAATTAAGGGAGCTATAGGCCAGTAACCTTTTTGTAGTCATTTGACTAAAAAACTTGCGCAAAGGAACTCTGTAGGACGAGCCACTACTGTGGCTGGAGTAAGGCGGAAGACATCAGTAGTGGAACTATTTCTACCTCCAGACTAGCGACTCATAACAGACAATTTAAAACATAATCCAGCGGCTGCCAGGCAGGATACGCCCACATTTTCGAGAGATGGATAGAGAACAAGCTAAAAAGAAAGTGATTTTTCGTACAATCAGAGGCCATAATTCAGGAAGTTACGGTCCGATATGCGCTAATATCGAAAGGACCCGAGATCTTTGGGTTATAAACTTACATTTCAAGTTTCAACATAATTGGATAAAAATTGTGACCTCTATAGGTTCCACAACCTTGATATACCATATTTTTACGCTATTTGAGAACGAAGGGCGGCCATTTTGTCTGTCAGTTTTGGACCGACTTTCACGAAATTCGAACTCAGTCGTCCTTAAGGTCTAACGGTGATATAATAATACGTTTTTTTTAAATCGGATAAAAATTATGACCTCTATAGGGTCCACAAGCTAAAATTGCGATTTTTCGTACAATCAGAGGCCATAATTCAGGAAGTTACGTTCCGATATGCGCGAATATCGAAAGGAACCGAGATCTTCGGGTTATAAACTTCCATTTCAAGTTTCATCAAAATCAGAAGAAAATTGTGACCTCTATAGGGTTCACAACCTTGATATACCATATTTTTACGCTATTTGAGAACAAACGGCGGCCATTTTGTCTGTCAGTTTTGGGCCGATTCTCACGAAATTCGAACTTGACCGTCCTTATAATAATAGGGTTTTTTTTTAAATCGGATAAAAATTGTGACCTCTAGAGGGTCCACAAGCTAAAAACACGATTTTTCGTACAATCAGGGGCCATAATTCAGGAAGTTACGGTCCGATATCTTTGGGTTATAATCATACATTTCAAGTTTAAAATAAATTGGATAAAAATTGTGACCTCTACAGTGTTCACAAGCTAAAAACGTGATTTTTCTTACAATCAGGGGCCATAATCCATGAAGTCACAGTCCGATACATGCCAATATCGAAAGGAACCGAGATCTTAGGGTGATAAACCTATATTTTAAGTTTCATTGAAATCGGATAAAAATTGTCACCTGTAGACTGTTCACAAACAATTGTGGACGGACGGACAGGGGCGGCGACAATATACGTCCACATGAAAATGTGGGCGTATAAAAAGTGTTCCAAGAATGAATAAAGAAATTATTTTTATTAATCTGATTCTTATTTGTTAATATTTTTGTGATGACTATTGTTTTAACAAGGAAAGTGTTGTCTCGTTCAGATGGAGAATAAAACATACGTCCAGTAGTTCCAGTTTATAGAAAATGCAGGGTGTGTCTGCCTTGTATCGTAAGGTCTGTCATTGAGTGAACTGGGTTGGTTTTCGATTCCCTGGCTGTACATGACAAGGAGTAGGGTCGCCTGTCCAACCTTGTGGGTTTTATTGAAATAAATTGAACCTTACGTAGTCCCGTAATAATCTAGTTTGTGTCGAGTGGACGTTAAACCCCATTTCTCTCCGCACCCGATGTTTAATTACATCAAAACATGAGTAAGTAATTCCATAATGAGCATTTTCGTCTCCGGTTAAGCAGAGTAAGTAGTCATTTGATTGGTCGAGACTTTAAGAGTTCGACAGCTTTTATTTTAATTGAGTGAGACTGGTGAAACTTAGCCGAGAAAGGTCATCCAGATTTTCCGGTGTGGTTTCCCCTTGTCAGTGATACAGGGTGGAAGGCCTGACAAGGACAGCTGTCTAGTCGTTCGGATGGGACGAAAAACCGAGGTCCCGTGTACACATTGGTGTGCACGTAAAAGATCCCTTGGCAGTTGGAATTCGATATAAGAGTAGGCCGTAGCAACGCTGCCCGGGCAAAATTTCCCTCATAGCACACTGTGTGGCGTATGCCCATCTTCATTATCCCAGATTAAGAGCAGAACAGTAGGACGTTAAACCCCAGACTTTAAGAGTTCGACAGATTTTATTTTAATTGAGTGAGACTGGTGAAACTTAGCCGAGAAAGTTCATCCAGATTTTCCGGTGTGGTTTCCCCTTGTCAGTGATACAGGGTGGAAGGCCTGACAAGGACAGCTGTCTAGTCGTTCGGATGGGACGAAAAACCGAGGTCCCGTGTACACATTGGTGTGCACGTAAAAGATCCCTTGGCAGTTGGAATTCGATATAAGAGTAGGCCGTAGCAACGCTGCCCGGGCAAAATTTCCCTCATAGCACACTGTATGGCGTATGCCCATCTTCATTATCCTAGATTAGGAGCAGAACAGTAGGACGTTAAACCCCAGACTTTAATAGTTTGACAGCTTTTATTTTAATTGAGTGAGACTGGTGAAACTTAGCCGAGAAAGTTCATCCAGATTTTCCGGTGTGGTTTCCCCTTGTCAGTGATACAGGGTGGAAGGCCTGACAAGGACAGCTGTCTAGTCGTTCGGATGGGACGAAAAACCGAGCTCCCGTATACACATTGGTGTGCACGTAAAAGATCCCTTGGCTGTTGGAATTCGATATAAGAGTAGGCCGTAGCAACGCTGCCCGGGCAAAATTTCCCTCATAGCACACTGTATGGCGTATGCCCATCTTCATTATCCCAGATTAGGAGCAGAACAGTAGGACGTTAAACCCCATTTCATTTCATATTAAAATACATTTTCATTATTACTTTTTGTGTATTTTGATAAATCATACCAAATTTCTTATCTGAGTATATCTGAGTCAAGGGGCAAACGAGAATTTTTTTGAATGAACTATCAGGTCCAACAGGCTCAGATTCCAACAGCGTTATGTAATTTTTTGCCTGACCAGGTGTGAAAGTATGAAATGTTTTTTATACGCCCACATTTTCATGTGGACGTATATTGTCGTCGCCCCTGTCCGTCCATCCACAATTGTTTGTGAAAACTCTACAGGTCATAATTTTTATCCGATTTCAATGAAACATAAAATATAGGTTTATCTCCATAAGATCTCGGTTCCTTTCGATATTGGCATGTATTGGACTGTAACTTCATGGATTATGGCCCCTGATTGTACGAAAAATCACGTGTTTAGCTTGTGAACACTGTAGAGGTCACAATTTTTATCCGATTTGGTTTAAACTTGAAATGTATGTTTATAACCCACAGGTTTCGGTTCTTTTCGATATTCGCGCATATCAGCTAGACCATAACTTCCTGAATAATGGCCCCTGATTGTACGAAAATTCGCATTTTTAGCTTGTGGACCCCATAGAGGTCACAATTTTTATCCGATTTAAAAAAAACCGTGTGAATATAACACCGTTACACCCTAAGGATGGTTAAGTTCGAATTTCGTAAAAATCGGACCGAAACTGACTGACAAAATGGCCGCCACTCGTTCGCAAATAGTGTCAAAATATTGTGTATCAGGGTTGTGGACCCTCTGGAGGTCACAATTTTCATCTGATTTTGATGAAACATGAAATGCATGTTTATAACCAACAGATCTCGGTTGTATGCAAATTGTGTAGAAGTGTGTAATACGAATGTTGTGGGCTCTCTAGAGGTCACAAGTTTTATTCGATTTTGATGAAACTTAAAACATATCTTTACATTTCAGGCCATAACTTTCTGGATTATTGCCCCCGATTGTACAAAAAATCGCGTTTGTTTTGTTCTCTATCCATCTCTTGCAAAATGTGGGCGTATCCTGCCTGGCAGCCGGTGGTTTTGTTGACAGTATGAACTTTGAGATGCTTTTTTGTTTTTGAAAATATTTTCAATTTCGTCTAAAAAGCCTTAGTATGTAAACTGTGTACATAATCCTTACTTTTCTTATCTTTCAAATTCCAAAGAGGAATACAATAAACAAACCGAAAAACAAAAACAAAGAACCACATCAAGTTTACATCTTCCCATAAATATTTAAAAAGAGTTCCCATGTTTATAATTATTTCATATACTTATGAAAGTTGTTGCAGAATTCCCAATAGCTATCTCAATTTACTACTATTACAAAAAAAATAGAATAAAATGTCGGTACCAAATTCTCAACATAAAAAATATCGGCGTGACAGTTTCAAAATTCGATTTAAACATAAACTACCAACTCTAAAATTTCAAACTAAAGTTTTTAAAGCAATGAATTTTAATTTTCAATATTAAATTAGTGGTTTATTGTATTCTTTTTACAAACGCTATCATCACTGTATCTGTCTGTATTTCCCTATGAAAAAAATGTCAAACGCTTTATAATTCCAATAAAACTATACAAAAATAAAGCTACGGTTTCAATTAGTTAAATTAATCTGTTGGGCTTGTCGATAGGACCCTGAATTCCTCCAAAAATGGATATACGTTCACCATCAGTTTGCCGATTGGTTTTCACGGCTTCTGCCCTGAAGAGAAATCTCGCGCGGTGTGTCATGGCGGCCCTAACCAATCATAAGGCTTGAGCGGTCTATCTGACGTCAATGGTCCCAACTATGACGCCATAAATACACACTGAGTTCGGATTTCGTGAAAATCAGATCGAAAAAAACTTAAAATGTATTTTAATATACCAAATATTTCTGTTCCTTTTGATATTCACGCATATCAGACCTATTTTCCCGTCTTGTTTTCAAATATATTTCATATTCACGTTGTATTCATCATGCAAAATAAACTGTTCCAAAACCCAGGGCGTCCCCTTTACGAAAATATGGGCAAAGCATTTAATGCATATACCTTGGGTTATGATCCCTGACGTTTAAAAATAATGTCAAATATGTACTAAGTTTGTGGATCCTCCCATCATTTTTAACCGGTTCTACTGAAACTTCTGTTTCCATCATTCTACAACTTCTTGGGTTATGAACAAAATGTACCTGGAACAAAGTTTGTGGGCTTTCGTTTTTATATCAATAAATTTGAATAAATTCGTAAATTTTGTGTTATCTTTAATATCAAAAATTTTTGGAATGTAGGCCTGCTTTTTCACGACTTCATTATCTTTTATTTATGATTAAGCCCTTCGCACCCGATAGCTCGAGTTGCAGTGTTTACTTTTCACTTCATACAACTTCCAAGATGGCCGACTTGGAAAAAGACGTCATTGCTATTCTAGTCTATATTTCTATGGCTTTACTTAACAAAACGTTTAATTTTTTTCTTGGTATAAAAACATCGTTTACGGATACTAAACAAATTGCAAAAGAAACCAATGCAGTTTGGTTCAATGATAAATATGTCAGACAAAATTATACTCAAAACCGGCCAAGGCAAATTGACATGATTAACAGAATTCAATTTGGCGTTCTTCAGGAATTATCGGAGAGCGATATCTTGTATTGAGTGTCTTTCAATGGTGGGAGGATAAATAATTTCTTTTTAAATTCCTCACAGAGTGGTTATACAAGCGAAATGTGTCGAAAAATCGAATTTGACATACATCAATTAAAAAAATGTATTTGTCATTTGGTGACGGGCATTTCTTTCAAAATGACTGCCAAATTTTGTAATGAAATAATATCCTTTAAAAAAAACCAAATAAAAATGAAAAAAAGAAAAAGAAACAGCATTAATTTGGCAATAAAAGGGCAGCGATAATCTCAAAAATTTAATTTTGAGAATTCTTAATGGTAGAATTCGAAATGGCCGGCAAAATGAAATCCAAAATGGTGGAATTTTAATTAATCGTCATTTCTTTCCGTTGGGTATGATTTGTAATATGTGATATATTAATTTCGAAATGACATAGTTGCTCTTAAATGAGTTAACGCGCTTTAAAGATCTAGATACAATAGTTACACACTGTTAACCACCTATAGATGTTTTAATGACAATAAATCATATACTTTATTCAGCTCGACGCAAGACTTAAAATGGATAGATGCAGTTCGTTTAACTTGAATGTAGATATTATATATCTGTGTTGCATATATAGGATCTTTCGGTTAAATCATATCATAAAAAGTATCTTATTTCATAGTTTTACGTATTTGTCGACATTAAGGTGTACTTGTTCTATTGTTCCATTTAGCCTATGAATTTTCTTGTTTTACTTGACTAAACAAAACATTTTGTAGGAATGTGGGCTTTTATAGATTGAACAAAAAGCTGATAAATGTTGAGATGTGTTTAAATTGCTTGAGGCAATTTGTAACCAACCTCAGACACGATATATATTATTTGATACTAGTTGAGCATCAGAACAACATGATTATTTCATTGTAGTCCGGTGGCTGAAAGGGGGGGGGGGGAATTTATGAGACCAAGATTTTCTAGACCAGTTTTTTGCGTAGATTCCGAATCTGGGTGGTAATCAGGCGTTTGAGGGGGCGTTTTCGAGATATAGGGGGTCAAATGTCTACAATGGGGGGGGGGGGGTCATTATGTTGACGTAATAATAAAACATAAATTTCTAAGACTGCCCATCTATAAATAAGTGTTTAAGATGCCCCTGGACAACTGTTTTGATTTGTGGGGAGGTGGGCTGGGGGTAGCAGGTGTGCGTGTATGGATTGGGGGGGGGGGGTACAATTGGCGGGAAATGAGTTCACGTTGATGATTTTCTTAGAGCTTGGTAAAAACATTACTTTTAAATTCCACTGCACATCTCTAAATATGTGTATACGATTACCATTGTATGGGGGAGGATAAATGTATTTGGGGGACAAAATTGACCTGAAAAGTGTTTTCTCGAGTTTTCGTTCAGTGCCAATATCGTCATTCAAAATATTAAATTATAATGGTACTTTTTGAGAGATCTGGAAATGTACATGAAAAACACCTGTTTAGATATTAGTTTATTCTTATGTGCGGGATAGATATCTTCTTGATGGCTGATCAACAGCCTGCGTATATCCTTTGGATATGCTTCAGATACCCATTCACATTGTAGATCTTCATTCCAGCCTTGTATCGCAGAGTCATCTTGTTCGATCATTAATTTTGCAACCTGTCTCCATATTGCTGCAACATAATGTACAGCAAAAGACTACTCGGGCAAGATGGTAATAAAAAAAGAAAGTTTTGTTATATTTCATCACAATTAAAATTTCTCCAGAAGATACTTCTTCTAGTGTCATCTACTGATGTAAGTCGGTTTTCGCCGAACACGGTACATGTACAAACAATTTTTTTCTAAACCAGCAATTACGTCATCAGAAGCATCATTTGTCTATCCCAGCTCTTTAAAAATTGTTAGAAAGTTGGAATTATTTTGAAAAAGAAAGACAGATAATCCTTACCACTGAAAGCATGTACTATAGGCCGAGATATTCTCGACACTTTCAATACTAATTTTGATTGGATCAAAAAAATATCAAGATTAAAGATTATTATTGAAAGTGTCGAGAATATCCTAGAACTGACAACCAACCACGAGGACACCAAAATATCTTACCTACTCCTCTTCGCATTGCAAATTAATGGAGGTGCTGAAACAAATTGTATTTTGCGTTCGGGCGAAATAGACATCCCAATCATTCTCTTCGCAAATGATGATCCAAATGTACAAATTTTGATCAATTATGAGACGGGCAAAGGTAGAAAATATCGCGAAAGACGACGTACATCACTAGATGACGCTAGAAAAAAAGATTTTCTGGTTGAAAAAGTAACAGATCTTTCTTTATTATCACCTTGCCGTATACGTGGTCTTTTGCTGCATGGCTGAAATGAAGATTTACAATGTGAATTGGTTTCTGAAGCATATCCTTGGATATGCGAGGTGTTGGCCAGCAACCAAGAAATTATTTATCTCGCTCATATAAACTTTTGATTTTGAATCTTCTGATGAAGACAAAGAATAAACTAACAACTAAACATATCTCTGAGTTAATGTGTTTTTGATTTACATTTCCAGATCTCTTGAAAAGTACTATTATAATTTAATATTTTGAATGAAAACGCTAACGAGATACCACTTGAAGCTCAATTATGAACGAAATGATTTCTGTCCACAAAAATACATGTTGCCACCCGCCATCACCACCCAGATTCGGAATCTACGCAAAAAACTGGTCTAGAAAAACTTGGTCTCATAAATTCACAGCTCGGGTGGCGATTCCCCCCCCCCTTCAGCCCCCCCCCTTGGAAATTGGGCGCAAATAACCAAATGTCTGTCTACCTGTGGAATAACAGGTACATTATTTGTATCTGTTAAATTTGTGCGTTTTATATATTAGATTAATATTATTACTTACACATGGGCGGGGAGTGATAACGTCTTACATAAACAAATTGCAAAAGAAACCAGGAAGTTTCGGACAGCTATACCTCGTATCACATGTCACTTATGAAAAATAGCCCGAAACACATGTCACGCTAGACACCCTTTATTTAAATTACACTGATTTTAACATTACACTGATTTTAAATGTTTTATCCATTAGTCAATTTAAAGAAATTTCTATTTTCGAAAAATTGATGATACACTTAATAATCGATGACCGAAAACTGACACACAAACCGGAATGGCTCCAGACCAAAAAATCATGGAATTTCAGGCATTTATTTTGCCGGCTAGAAGGCAAAGAGGTTTTAGCTCCCAAATTACTATTTAAATTTTCATTTTTCACTTTACCCATCTGCACAAAAAATCTGATTTTTAAAAGCGTATACAAGTTTAATATATTTAATAGCGCTTTTATCTGGTGTATCTTTTATTTCATTTTCTTATGAATTAGACTATATTATTATAACAATAATGTGCGCTTTTTGTTGTATAATAATAATAATAATAGTTTGTTCAGCAATACTTTTTTTTTTGCGGAATTATATGACATATCTATCTACATCCCTGTCGAGAAAAGCTAATTTCGACACAACAGTATGATAGGACATAAAGTAGATAGTGAGTAGGTACAAATACTTGGGACCCAAGATGGTGTCTTTGTACACTTGACGTCATATTTTCATGACGTCATATGAAATTTCTGGCTTCACAGTTGTCGCAACCTTAACTATATACGGCTTTGATATAGCTGCACATGTACTTATTTTTTATTGGGATAACGTTTTACGGGCTACAATTTATCCCAAACAAATTGCGAAAGAAACCAATGCAGTTTGGTTCAATGATAAATATGTCAGACAAAATCATACTCAAAATCTTTGACCTCAACTCATTAATGGACAATTTCCGTTTCTGTTTTAGAATTCCGCCCAAACAATTACATTGTTATTTTATAAACACCCTATCAGACTGACACTGACACAAGCGGGGCTCAAACTTATGACAATACCAGATTATAATTTATTTAAAATACAACTATGTCGAAGGAAATGGTTGCTCACCCATTCCCCACAAACACCAGTCTATATTTATATAAACATGACAGACCTAGCTTTTAATTACACATACAGTAGGTTAACTATATCCTATATATTAACGCATCACGGGACTTTCACACACGTCTAATTTAACACAGTGTTAATACATATTGTTTTGAATAACCAGACAAAAGAGTACTATGTGACATGTCAAATTACACATTCTTAATCACCTCGCGTGAACAATTTAAAGCAAAATTGAATTAATTACACAAAATAGCATTTAGCAAATATATATTTAACGTTTATATTACGTTTCTAAAGAAAAATTTAATTACATAAAATTATATACGGACAAAATTTACCGTATATCCTACCACTTTTCTAAAAAGTGCCCTATTCTTACCTTAACCTCGTATTAAACTCGTATTAATGATTTTGCGATAATCTCACAATTTAACGAGTCGTTAATTTGAGTTTTGCCAGAAAAAACTATATCTACATCCCTAGATTTAGCCACATGGGATTTGAACATAACTCCACTTTTTATTCAAAAGTTAAATTATCATAACTTTGAAACCTGGACTAAGGGTTTCAAAATTACATTAGCTCTACTTAGCTGATCACATATATGAACGACACAAAAACACACATTTTAACGAATCAAAGTAGAAACATGCCAAACCTATCCTTAGCTCTCCCATCTTCCCACTTTGATCCGGAGAAAACATTAATTCCTTATTTATTCCCTATTCCGTTTCTTATTATTATTCCTTAGTTATAATAAAAAAAAAACAAGCCAACGGTGACGCTGATGTCCCCCGCCGAAATCCCAAAATAAACAGGGAATCACGTGGCTAAGTGGGTAAGACGCTAGCTCGCTAGCCTGGAGGTCGGGTGTTCGATCCCTGCATTGGCCGAGAAAGTTCATCCAGATTTTCCGGCGTGGTTCTCCCTTGTCAGTGATGCAGGACGGAGGGGCTGACAAGGAAAGCTGTCTAGTCGTTCGGATGGGACGAAAAACCGAGGTCCCGTGTACACATTGGCGTGCACGTAAAAGATCCCTTGGCAGTTGGAATTCGATATAAGAGTAGGCCGTAGTGTCGCTGTCCGGGCAAAATTTCCCTCATAGCACACTGTATGGCGTATGCCCGTCTTCATTAGCCCAGTTTAGGAGCAGATCAGTAGGACGTTAAACTCCATTTCATTTCATTTCATTTCCAAAATAAACAGATGACACATATTAATTAATCGCACATTTATTTTTTTCAAAAGTATCAAGCAAACTGAGTATCAACTATACACTAAGTTTCATCACTCTCTATCAGATAGAATCAAAGTTATCTTGTCTCAAAAAATCGACCAATGAAATGGCTTAGCTCTGCTTAGCTTTAGTTCGAAATGTTAATCATTGAACTCAGTCAAGACATTCACCCAATAAACATATACATCAAGTTTAAACATTCTACCTCAATTAAAAGCAGAGTTGTTATGTTCCAAAGTCTTTACCGATCAAATTGCTTATTGCTCTTTAGCCGAAGCAGAAAATTCTCACCATCGAACTTAGTCAAGGTAATGATATACTGAATCTATAGTCGGAGTTTCATCCCTCTCACTTAATTAAAACCATTGTTATCGTGCCCAAAGCATCAACCAATAAAATTGCTTATCTCTGCTTACATTAAGCAGGCAATGTTGTTAATCATCGAACTCCATCAAGGCATTCACCTACTGAACGCCTTCATCAAGTTTGAACATTCTACCTCAATTAGAAGGAGAGTTATTGTGTTCCACAGTCTCGACCAATCAAATTGCTTAGAACTCTGCTTACCTAGAGCAGAAAATGCTCATTATCGAACTTAGTCAAGGTATTGATGTGATAAAACTATACACCAAGTGTCCTCACTCTCACTTAATTAGAACTAAAGTTACCGTGTTCCAAAGCATCAACCAATCAAATTGCTTATCTCTGTTTACCCTAAGCAGAAAATTTTCATCTTCGAACCTCATCAAGGCATTGACCTAATAAACACCTACACCAAGTTTGAACATTTTAGCTCAATTAGAAGGAGAGTGATTGTGTCCCAAAAAGTGTGACCGACGGACAGAGAGAGAGAGAGAGAGAGAGAGAGAGAGAGAAATGGGGTTTAGCCTTAATCTCGACACAAACTAGGTCATTTCGGGACTAACATGGTTTAATTTTATTTCAATAATTCGCTTGCGCATAGGGGTCTTTAGCAGTGGGGGGGGGGGGGCGGAGGACCTAGAGAAAACCCACGAGGTTGGACAGGCGACCCTACTCCTTGTCACGTACAACTAACCATTCAGCCATCCAACCCCCCGGACAGACAGACAAACGGATTTTAATAGTCCCCTGTTTTCTTCGAAAGGCGGGGGACAAAAAACTAAACCTACACCCAGACCCACTTTAATTTAAAATAACTATTTTTACTATAGGTCATGTTGACCTGACAATACGCATACCTAATTCATGATATTATATTGTTTAATAACCCTGTCAAAACTCAACTTATGTATGACTAGATTTTATTCTTTATGCAGTACAATTTTAAACATTTTTAATTCGTAACATGATTTTAATCTTACATGAATATTATTTGATCTGTTACAACTTTAACACGTTCAATTTTCCAGAAAAATGTATTTACCCAATTTTGCGAATATTTCCGCCAGATTTCTTTCTGCCAATTTTTTTTCCACCAGAATTTTTCCTGTTGCTGGTTTGTATGGGTTTTCTTCTTCCAGATTTCTTCCAGGGTACTCGATCTTTTATTCACGTGCACCAAATCAAATATATATTCTTCCAAATTTGCTGTTTACCCTAAAGGTCGAAACTGTGTTACCGCACCAAATAGAATATGTAGTACCATGGGCCTTCGGTCAGACGTGGAGAGGGGGGGGGGGCAAATCCGGTCGCCACACCCTACGTGCACCTTTTCTGACTACATATCTTAGTAGCCTTGTGATCGTCTGACGAATTCTCACAAATATGATAGTTTTGTAGTATGGGTTTTAACGTTCAATTATCCAATTGGTCAAATATGATGTAAATTTTAATAATCAAAGAGATTGGTCAATTTAGGCTA
The DNA here is from genome assembly GCF_932274485.2 of Patella vulgata. Classification (NCBI taxonomy): domain Eukaryota; kingdom Metazoa; phylum Mollusca; class Gastropoda; family Patellidae; genus Patella; species Patella vulgata. The sequence goes on along the minus strand of NC_065879.2, from coordinate 67,552,603 downwards.
ATGATGTAGAAACCCACCATTATAATGAAAATGGAAATTTACCGGAGAAACTTCCCATAAGATATATTATGTTAACAACCTAGAATTGAATGTTTAGCACATTATGACTATTTTTTTATATAACAATATTTCATTCATTCATTAAGTTGATTTAAGTACATACTACATATATGTGAATCTAATAACTTGCCAAAGATATGAATTAATACAATATAATGCCATCATTAATTTTAAGAGGAAAAATTCTACAAAAGTGTTACATTCGTCCCTTTCTGTAAGACTTTTTGCTCAGTATTAGGTAACAGATCCCCTGAATCCTTTACAATAACCATACCAACATCTATAGAATTATATAAATATTCATAAATGTAGCAGTTTACATGCATATTTCTTGTAACATATAGCAGATCATGACTACTGTACAGCGCAGTGGACGTTTACGGCTAGCCACCGGATCCATTCACTTGTCCATAGATTTATTTTTGTGTAAAGTATGTGCGGTTCAGTCCCCCTGCACTTACTATTAGGTGAGTCTATGGGGACTGTGGCGCCTTCTCCGGCATGCGGGGGCGTCGCCTACACAAAATATTGATTGGGATGTCATGTCTTCCATCAAGATAAGCCGCGGTGTCTCAGTGGGTATGGTGTTTGCTTAGTAACCAGAAGGTCCGGTGTTCAGCAAGACAGTTCCACGTGGATTTTCCTGCCCGGTTTCCACTTGATGGTGATACAGGACGGATGGCCTGTCGATGAAAAACGCCTAGTTCTTCGGTTTGAATCGAAAACTGAAGCACATGAATATCATTGGCAACACCAAAAAAGTAGGGTGTAGCGCTGCTGTCCGGGCAAAATTTCTCTCATAGCCATTTGCATGGCGCATGCCCGTCTTCATTAGCAAAGATACCGTTCAGAAAAGCAGGACGTTAAACCCCATTTCATTTTATTTTAATGTCGACTCGGTGTTCTTGGATTAAAAACTTGGGAGGTTCAGCGCTCTTAGCCGCTATCGGACTTTGCTTTCCCACCCCTTCCACCACCTATTCCAGTTCAAAACTGCAATATACTCAGAAACTTTCAAATCATTGCTTTAAAAGTATAGCCTGTATAACGAATGATATTTGCCGCTTTTTAATTGCCCTATATTGTATTTATTTTTTTATCTACCTTACAAATTGGATAATAAGGGATTAACAACAATAAAACCATATTACTATATAGTATCATACCGTATAGGCCATTTTGACAAGATTTCAATAACCGTTATCAAGCATACACAATTTACAAATGCGCAACAGTTGATAAAAAAACATGGGCTATACCTACTACATTCGTGAATAAGGATTCAGATAATTAAGCAATTTTATTCCCCAAAATATTGGCCCTTTAGGTAACATGTTGATGTCGATGTTAGTGAATGCAAATCGAGAGAGAACGTCCACTCGATACAAACTGGGTCATTTCGCGACTGACATATGGTTCAATTTTATTTCAATAATTCGCTTGCGCGTAGGGTCTTTAGCAGTGGGAGGACTCAGGGTGGGAGGCTGGACAGGCGACCCTACGCCAGTTGACCTTGTGATGTAACGCGCACACGCTAATCATGCGACCATCTACCCCCCCCCCCCCCGCGCACGAGCAGGGGCGACGGCATAATACGTTCACAAGAAAATGTAGGCGTATTAAAAAAAAGGATAGGTTAGAAGCGCTGAATATCGACAGGGTTCTTCCGCTCATGACCCCAAGAAATATGTTAAAAACTGTAGCGGCAAAGAGAAAGTATTTCAGGAGTGAAATTCACCGAACGCAGAATATCGATAGTTCTCATCCTCTCGTGTGATCCAATTGCTTTCCACCAAATTTGAAAAAAACCCGTTAAAAACTATATTCTGGGGCGTAACTCTGAAGGAAAGGTCGGTGAGATGAATATCGATACGGTTCCCCCTCTCGTGGCCCCAATACTTCTCACAAAATTTGAAAATAATCCGTTAAAAACAATGGCCTCTATAGTGTTCTCACGGTTTTCGGCATAGGTTGGGTAACTCCACAACGGAAGATCGTGGAACCCAGCATCGTGTTCACTATTCGGAAAATGAGCAAAAAGAAAAACAATATTCGCCAAAAGGCAGTAAAAGCAAATCAGATCCTTAATTTGAAAAAAATTCAGAAAGATTAGAAATGATTATATTAGTTCGATTAGAAAATGTAAAAGAAAAACATATTAGGACAAATTAGACGATAAATTAAAGGATAATCAAAATTTCGGCAAAAAAGAATGGTGGCATGTAGTTAACTCGTTTGTAAAGGGTAAAAAATCTCGAAGGCGAGGTATTCATCCATGGGGTTCCATGTTTTAGCCCGAAGGACAAAACACTTTATTTAAATGAATGTTATTAACCCATCACAGCTTGACTACATAAATCCCCAACTTCAAGATCTTAAATTTGCCATCTAAATCTAAGACCTAAAGGGGCTGAAGAGATGATTTCCATTCTTGATGTGCATATTGGTTCAAAATGATGTCTACGAGAGGAGACGAAAGCGAATAGTCATATCTGTTACACATAGGATGCATTGCCTGCATATTATTTGAGGGGAAAATGGTCAACGGGCCAATCCGAACTTAATACTGACACACTTCTTTCCCATTTTTTTCACTTTTCACAAAAAAGGGGCGTATTATGTCGCTCCTGTCAGTCCGAACAAACGTTCACATTTGTTGAGCCTTTAGAGATCACAATGTTTATCCAATTGTGACGAAATTTAAAAATATGTTTGTAACACGATTTTGGTTATGATCGATATAGATGTTACACTGATCTTAAAACCTTCTGCTGATATCGAAAAACAAGTGGACCTTTTCAAAGATGGTTAACGAAGAATGACTGTTGCTTACACCGTATAGCAAATTATGTATATTGATAGCATTGGGTGGTAACAGATTTATAGATATTTTGCATACATCAGAAATGAAATGAAATCTAGTTTAACGTCCTACTGTTTCGCTCCGAATTGGGCTAATGAAAACGGGCATACACCATACAGTGTGCTGTGAGGAAAATTTTACCCAGATAGCGGCACTATAGCCTACACTTATATCGAATTCCATCTGTCAATGGATCTTTTACGTGCACGCCAATGTGTACACGAGACCTCGGTTTTTTTGTCCCATCCGAACGACTAGACAGCTGTCCTTGTGAGGCCTTCCGTCCTGCACCGCTAACAAGGGGGAACCACGCCGGAAAATCTGGATGAACTTTCTCGGCCAATGCAGGGATCGAACACTCGACTTCCAGGCTAGCGAGCCAGCGTCTTACCCATCATTCGCCACAATAGTCAAAATGTGGAAGAATATGTTGTTTCTAAAGACAATTAATCGTTTTACTTAAATTAATGTTAACATGTTTGTCCCATTTACAGTTTTTCTGCGCCCATCTTGCACTTGTCATTCCTAACTCGTTAGCGAAAGGTCAGGTACAAAACTCGGAAAACTCGGAAAATATTTTCCGACTTTTCTCTTCTCCGAGTTTTATGAATTGACTCGATTGAAAACACAAAACTCGGAAAACTCGGAAAAAATTGACCGACTTTTTGTTTCAAACTGAAAAGTCGGAAAATATTTTCCGAGTTTTCTATTCAAACAAAAAAGTCGGACAATTTTTTCCGACATTTCCGAGTTTTGTGTTTTCAATCGAGTCAAATCATAAAACTCGGAAAGAGAAAAAGTTGGAAAATTATCAAAAATATTATTTTTTTTTAATTGGAGAAAGTAGTTGTAGTAATACATCTATTTAATAAGTTGGACATAATCTGTAAATTTTCAGTTATATTTTAACCAAAATAATGCAATATGGCAGTTATAATCGAATATCCGAGTTTTCCGAGTTTTGTATTTTGGCCTATACGAAAACACAAAACTCGGAAAACTCGGAAAGTGGTCAAAAGGTATCAAAATAAAATATTTTTCATTGGATATGGTGTGTAAGGGTTGTAATATGTACAAATGAACTCAACTCGCCTTTACGGGGATAACTTGGGTGAGATCGAAAACTCGGACATCCAAAAGATGAAATGATTAAAACGAGGTGTGTATATAATTTCAATTTGACACATGGCCCCCGAGGCCGAACCTGCCCCGTTCTCCCATACTATCAGTTAGATTTTAACCAAAATACTGGAATATGGCAGTTATGATTAAATTTCCGAGTTTTTCGAGTTTTGTATTTTGGCCTATACGAAAATACAGTTTTCATTCGATATGGTATGTAAGGGTTGTAATATGTACAATTTCAATTTGACACATGGCCCCGAGGCCGAACCTGCCCCGTTCTCCCATACTATATACGTCGTGTCGAGAATAGGCCTACCTAACTTTTAGAAATAAAAATGGCGAATGGAGTGACAGTAACACATCTATTTAATAAGTTGGACATGATCTATAGCCTTTTCAGTTAGATTTTAACCAAAATACTGCAATATGGCAGTTGTAATTAAATTTCCGAGTTTTCCGAGTTTGTGTTAATGTGCATATCGGACCGTAACTTCCTGGATTATACCCCCTGATTATACGGAAAATCGCTTTTGTTTTTAGCTTGTTCTCTGTCCATCTCTTGCCGCTGTTTTCTAAACAAGTATCCAGAGCGGACACATGATACATTTGATGCTTCTATCACAAACAGAACACTTTTTTCTAAACATTGACTTATTCTGCCAGGCTTTACATCATCAGATGTTTTAAGTTTTTATTAGGGAAGCACAGTTTCCGGTGTTTTGGGTTTCCATGAAAATTCCAAGAATTTGACTTCCGATAACACGCTTACACTTTCATAACCAAAATATAACTGAATTAACATATTTATAACCGTGTGTCAGTATCATTTACAGTCCAAAGAAACATACAAAGTCGATCCAAAGCCAAAAAACGAACCTTCACTCTTAAGTTTCGTGCTTTATGTGGTGGTGGGAATACGTCAACAATACAAAACGTTTGAAACACAAATCGAAAGTGGTCGATGATCATGATGATAGCTAAGTTTCCCCATACCATCTTGTCAGATTGACAAGCGTACATAGCATTTTCATGTGGACGTATATTGTCGCCCCTGTCCGTCCACAATTGTTTGTGGACACTCTACAGGTCACAATTCTTATCCGATTTCAACGAAACTTGAAATATAGGTTTATCTCCCTCAGATCTCAGTTCCTTTCGATATTGGCATGTATCGTGCCGTAACTTCATGGATTATGGCCCCTGATTGTACGAAAAATCACGTTTTTAGCTTGTGGATCCTTTAGAGGTCACATTTTTTTTTATCTGATTTTGTTGAAACTTGAAATATAAGTTTATAACTCAAAGATCTCGGATCCTTTCGATATTCTCGCATATCGGACGGTAACTTCATGAATTATGGCCGCTGATTGTACGAAAAATCGTGTTTTTATATAGCTTGTGGACCCTGTAGAGTTAATAATTTTTATCCGATTTAAAAAACCGTTTGAATATATCACCGTTACACCCGATCGATGGTACTCATGCCGCCCCTCGTACTCAAATAGCGTAAAACTATAATATATCAAGGTTGTGGACTCTCTAGAGGTCACAATTTTCTTCTGATTTTGATGAAACTTGAAATGTAAGTTTATAACCCAAAGATCTCGGTTCCTGTCGATATTCGCGCATATCGGACCGAAACTTCCTGAATTATGGCCCCTCATTGTACGAAAAATCGCGTTGTTTAGCTTGTGGACCTATAGCGGTCATCATTTTTATCCGGTTTAAAAGAAAAACGTTTGAATATCACCATTACACCCTAAGAATGTTTGAGATCGAATTTCGTAAAAATCGGACCAAAACTGACAGACAAAGTGGCCACCCCTCGTACTCAAGTAGCGTAAAAATGTGGTATATCAATGTTGAGGACCCTCTAAAGGTCACAGTTTTTTTCTGATTTTGATGAAACTTGAAATGTAAGTTTTTAACCCAATTATCTTGGTTCCTTTCGATATTCACGCATATTAGACCGTAACTTCCTGAACTATGGCCCCTGATTGCACAGAAAATCACGTTTTTAGCTTCACGTCCCTCTAGAGGTCACAATTATTATCCGATTTATAAAAACGTTCAAATATATCTTCGTTACACCGTAATTTTAGCTGAGTTTGAATTTCGTGAAAATCGGACAAAAACTGCCGGACAAAATGACCGGCCCTCATACGCAAATAGTGTATATCAAAGTTATAGACCCTCTGGAGGTCACAACTTTGATCTAATTTTGATGAAACTTGAAATACATGTTTGGTTCCTTTCAATATTAGTGCGTATCGGATCATAACTTCCTGAATTATGGCCCCTGATTGTACGAAAAATTGCGTTTTTAGCTTGTGATCCCTCTATAGGTCACAATTATTATCCGATTTAAAAAAAACCATTCGAATATATCACCGTTACACGGTAATTTTGATTGAGTTCGGATTTTAAAAACCGTTTAAATATATCACCATTCCACCATAATGAATGTTGAATTCGAATTTCGGGAAAATCGAAATGAAACTGCCCGAATAAATGTCCGCTCTTTGTACGCAAATTGTGTAAAAGTATGCAATACGAAGGTTGTGGACCCTCTAGAGGTCACAATGTTTATCCGATTTTGATGAAACTTAAAACATATCTTTATATCCCAAAGATCTCAGTCCCTTTTGATATTTGCGCATTTCAGACCATAACTTTCTGGATTATTGCCCCTGATTATACAAAAAATCCCGTCTGTTTTTAGCTTGTTCTCTATCCACCTCTTGCAAAATGTGGGCGTATCCTGATCCTGCTTGGCAGCCGCTGGTTCAAAGCACGGATTTCAGATTTTCAAAGCACGAATTTTTTACAGGTATCACATACTTAGTACGTAAATATTTTTGTCCACGGTGACTACACTACACAACGAGATGGCATATTAGTAGGCCAAACATTTCCGTGGTTTATTACACTACCTTGGAAGATATCTTTAGCTTTACAGACAAAAGTGTACGAGAAAAGACACACAATACATAATGGTCAATATTCAAAATATTATCCTCGTAGCCAAATCTATTATTTGTGATTTATAATAAAAATATTAGACGAATAATAATAATAATAATAATAAAATATTCTTCAGAAAATGGCGACCAGTCTGATGTTTATTATTGGACTTTTAATGGATTTAACTTCAGGTGAGCTTATATTCTTTATTGCGCCTATGGTGACACCACTATATATACGTATTGTTTTGCTTTGCTTTCAGGAACTGAAAAGAAAAACCGACTACAAATTAATGCCTATCGATATATATATTCTGTCAAAAAAAAACGCATAGGCGAAATATTCACGAAATTGTCTCTTCAATACAAAGTGGTATAATTTAGTTATGGTCGTATAAAATTTGGCATGACAATGTGACTACGTTCTTGCTATGGACCTAGGTCAGTTGTAACCTTGCTGGTTACTTTTGCTTGACTCAAGGCCGAGAGCCTCTAGCCTCTCTTGCGAGGGACTAGATATGGATGACTCTCGAACCTTCTAGACCGCCCGTTGTGAAAACGGTCTAATTCCGGGTATTGTTCTGGCTGTATCGTTGTTTGACTAATGGTTAGGACTATTCTTCTTTATCTGGTTCGTTTCAAGTTCCAGGGGATAATTATCACAAACTTCCAAATGGTTTAAATAGTTTATAGTTCCATTAAGCACTTTACAAGTTTACAAAAGATTTGTAATAATCACACGCTTGACAGAATTCAATAACTTATACTTAACTCTATGTACGTCTACAGCAATAACTTCACGTCCGATAAATTCCTAATTAGGAATTATCGTACTAGTTAGATTACGTTAATAAACTAACCGGTCTACAAATGTAGAAACGTGTTGGTCTAGACTTAGAGCCGTATCTTGACTTGCTGTTCGTACCGGGATATCTAGCTTAATGTAGACCCAAAATCTAAGACAATCGTTCAAATTAGTTTAGAGCTTATATACCTTATTGTTAATTTCGTGATAAATGACACGTAAATTAAGAACAACTTGCTTACAACTTTTCCAGTCTATATAGAAGACATATAGGTTGTAACCCACCGAATTTAATGATACGGTTTATGTAGAAATGGCAAAGTTACATAGTTGTATCATTAAGCTAATAGAATTCTGTCAAGTTGGTAATAGTATACATACGTTCGTCATTATAATTTACTTCTAATATAGTTAACAGTGTCATATCCAAAAATACAACCACCTTTTTAGTGAGATTCATATCACGTGACAATTCAATGTAACAATCTTGTTCCTTGTTTGGACTGAAAGCTAATTAATAATTACAGTAATTACTAATCTGAATACCTTAACAACTAGTTTACGGATTAAAATTAAATGTACAATCGTGTTTTGGACTGAAAGCTATTTACGGAATGTGTTTATAATATAGTATTAGCATAAGACAATAACACACCTATATATTATAAAATATTTGTACCATACTAACAATAATACAATGATTAAAAGGAAAAAGGATAATATATCTAAATAATAATAATGCAATAATTAAAATAAAAAGGATAATATATACATATCAAAACATGAACAAGATTACACATCTTCATCCCTATGGTGAAAAAAAATAACAAAGGTATTTTTTTTTTTAAATTAGAAGATATTTCGGGGCATTTTGAGCAAGGGTTGGGGTGTTTCTGGATCATCTTGCTCAATCGGTTCCATAACTCGTTTTCTGGATACCGGATCAATGTCTATTTCTCTTTCCTCTCTCTCGTTTACAACATTATCTCTAAGTTTGTTACGTTTGGCCAGTATATAATTAGCAAATCGATTAGGACGATAACGAATACATAAAACAACAACAACTGCGACAACCAATACACCGCCTATGATAATATAGGGGAAAACTAAGGGGTGAGAAACACCGGGTGGTTGTGCACGTGGTTGTAAATTCTGTAGATCATTTAACAGTTTGGTGATGTCCTGTTCGGGGGGGGTACATAATCAGGAAGTGGACTCAGAAGAGTTTCATTGGGAAGGGGATCGAAAGGAAGGGGAGGTCATAGAGGAGAGGTTTTCATTTAAATATTTCGATAAGTTTAAGTGATCAAGAGGTGTGTCCCGTACACGATAATTAGAAGCTATGTGGGATTTTGCGGGTAGACTAAAAGCAGGTCCATAAGCAAAACAGTTTGCTGGGAGAGTCACCATATTGACACCCTTAATTATTGAGATAACCTGATAAGGAGGTATTGGGGAGTGAGTAGCACATACTAAATCTAAGTCCATGGGGAATGGGGAGAATATAAGCCAATGACCTTTGGTTAAGGCCTTAACTGTGGGTATCGCCGGTATGGGTAACACGTGTTTAATACAGGTTTGTGAAATTAAAGTAAGATCTCTTAAAAGCAATGAACTTAAACACGAGGGAGCACTTTTTGTTGAAAAAGAAGCCTTTTGAAATTTACAAAAATTTAACGAGGGATTTAAACAGGGAGTAACATCCAACTGATTTAATAATAAATAAGTATTTCTATCTTGAGATATTGCAAGATACTCGGCTTCCGTTTCAAGTTTTACGACTTTTGAAGTATTTGTTAACAAAGTGGGGACAGATACAACTTGATAAATTTCATACATAGAAGACTTTTGAATCAAAGGTAAGGCGACAAGTAAATGGAATGCACGGTGATCGGGAACTAGAGTAGTGGTGAGTAGTGCATAGTATTTGGACAAATTAGCCTTAGACAAGGGATAGGGAAAAGCCATAGATGGGGGAAGTTGGGGTTGAATTTCAGACAAGACTTTATATAATAATTTTGGCGAAACCAAGGAATTAGACAAGCGACCGGTGAGTGCTTCAGTGATTTGTTGGCGAAATGTTGAGACTGATTGGGATAAGCTAAAGACAGTCGATGACATTATTCTTAACACACTATTTAATTCTGATACGAGTTCAATATATGCAACCTGGGGTTCTAGACCTTCGGCGATACGCATGTAAACCGCACCTAATCGTTCAGTTAAATCATTTGTAGCGTTGATGAGGGAATTTATAGACCTACGGTTTAATGAAACTTGTTTGTTAGTGGAATTTAAAATAGACAAACCGTTTTCCAAGACATGAATGATTTTGGTTTGGGAACTTCGTAGAAGTTCGACGTTAGCACGAATTTTGTCAACGTCTGCTTCATCAGCAACACCGAATAATGATGAAAAAACGCCACCTAAAGGTAATAAACTACGCTTTTTTCGATTTGAGTCGATAGAACTTTTTTGACTTTTTTGAACGTTTACTCGAAACAAGAGAAGCTTAATCCGCATATGCCAAATGCAATTTTGTAAGGAGGTTAGATAATTTGTTATAGCCTTGAGCTAAAAGAACACGGAGGTTATTGTGAATACGGAGAGCTGCATCATTCGCTGTAAAGGGGACATTGAGTGATGATATGGAGGTTTGGAAATTAGACATCTAAATTGTTCGACATAAGGTGTCAATTCGAAATGAAAATTTATAATCCAGCTAAAATAACTAGCTGCATTGGTGGTGAATTTTACAAACTTGATACCTTCGCTGGCCATAGCGAGTGCACAGAACGAGTGCAACGAAAACACAAACGAGAGAGAGAACATGGCTTGTTCGTATCTCCTGCAAAGAGACAGAAATAAGTAAATTAGTGGGCGATTCAGCATGCCCTGCACGCACGAATGCATAATTCAACACAAGTACTTGAATATCTGAAAACCAGAAATCAATTTCAACTTGACACATGTCTCCAAGTTGGATGAACAAATTCGGGAAGGTTAATACTAGATTCCAAGAAATCGCATAACAGCTCCCAATAATTTGTTTGAAAACGTACTTTGAATTTCCCGAACACTATGCACAGAACTATCAGACTCATTCTGTGGAAACTCTGGATTGAAATCAATATCTGACATATCAGATTGTTCGGAATCGGATTCATATCGGGCTCTTTTCTCGAGATCAATAGGATCGGGAGAGTGTGGTGCCCTTCTCTTCAAGGCAAAATCGGTTCGTGCTCTTTTTTCGTCATCACTTGATGGAGGGTGAATTGCCGATCTTTTCGTCGTCGTTCGGGGCACTACATTAGGCTCGGTAGTACCCCTATTTCCTTGAAGTCTTGCCCTTAGTTGGGCCAGTGGGACGTCCTCCAGCTCCGAGAGCTGAGGTTGGCCCATTCGCGCTCGCCTGATTACCCGGCAAACCTTCGCCAGAGGGTGGCTCGGAGATATGGCGGTCTCGAGACCTGCCTTGACTCTGGGGTAGTGAAGTTTCCCGCTCGTCCGACTCAATCCTGTCGGATCCCGTGGCTCGACACGTACGTAACGGTTGTTGACGCGTGCCCTTCGGTTCATTTGCACCCGATTTCGTGTTCTTAAATTTATCCAAAACTGGTCTACATTCATCTGGAATTTCGTCCCATGCATTTTCGGGGTGAGCCAAACGAAGATGCTCTGCATGAACTAATTCAGATTTTCCCGTTTGTTGATGTTTGATCCTGAAATTCACAGGGGAAAAACATTCTACAATTCGATAAAATGGTTGCCAGTGTGACGTTAATTTTGAGGAGTGCCCTAACTTTGTAGTGGTATCGAAAAAATATACAGGATCGCCAGTTTCAAATTTTTGATCTACTGCCCTTCTGTTGAAATATTCCCTATTCTTTTCATGACTATCTATCAAGTTTTTCCTAACATAACCAAAACCGTGATTGAGACGCTGAAGCATCGTTGGAACATAGTCATCCCCGTAATATTTCAGAGTTGGACGTAACAGGGTATCTAAGGGCAGTACGGGATCCTTTCCATAAACAAGAAAATAAGGCGTATACTTCGAACTTTCTTGGATCGAAGTTCGATAACACATCGCAATTCCAGGAAGAAACGTATCCCAGTCGCCATGATTCTTGTTTACATATTTAGCCATAGTATTATTTAAAAAGCGGTGAAAACGTTCAGTTTTTCCATTTCCGGTAGGATGATAAGCTGACGTAAGAATATGGTTGATTCCCATCTGAGTGGTTAATTGTTTAATAACTGCCGAATTAAATTCTGTTCCCCTATCTGAAATAATTAATTCCGGGCAGGAAAATCGAGGTATGAATTCCTCTAGACTAACGTTAGTCTACCACTTCCGGTTTCGGAGTTATGATCCCCGAGCGAAGCCGGTCTGTTCGGGGTTGGCGGCTACACTAGGTCTGCCCCGAGTCTGAAATTTGGGGTATAGGGGTAGCTCCGACCGGGGAGTAACATAGGCCAGATGGCGTTAGTCTACCACTTCCGGTTTCGGAGTTATGACCCCCGAGCGAAGTCTGTCTGTTCGGGGTTGGCGGCTACATCTGCCCCGAGTCTGAAATTTGGGGTGTAGGGGTAGCTCGGACCGGGGAGTAACATAGGCCAGGTAGCGTTAGTCTACCACTTCCGGTTTCGGAGTTATGACCCCCGAGCGAAGCCGGTCTGTTCGGGGTTGGCCGCTACACAAGGTCTGTCCCGACTCTGAAATTTGGGGTATAGGAATAGCTCGGACCGGGGAGTAACATAGGCCAGGTGGCGTTAGTCTACCACTTCCGGTTTCGGAGTTATGACCCCCGAGCGAAGTCTGTCTGTTCGGGGTTGGCGGCTGCACTAGGTCTGCCCCGAGTCTGAAATTTGGGGTATAGGGGTAGCTCCGACCGGGGAGTAACATAGGCCAGGTGGCGTTAGTCTACCACTTCCGGTTTCAGAGTTATGACCCCCGAGCGAAGTATGTTCGGGTTTGGCGGCTACATCTTCCCCGAGTCTGAAATTTGGGGTATAGGGGTAGCTCGGACCGGGAGTAACATAGGCCAGGTGGCGTTAGTCTACCACTTCCAGTTTCGGAGTTGTGACCCCCGAGCGAAGCCGGGTATCCTGCTAGTATATAGATATATTGAATAACCTTTTCACCGTCCGAAAACATTTGCGTAAGGACACCACCTACGGCATGATTGCTCGCATCACTGTAGAGCTTGGCATAGGCCAAGACTGGTGCAGATATCAATTTTTCTTTTAGTGTTATAAAAGCCTGTTCCGCCTCTGGGCTCCATTTGAAACGCACGTTTTTCTTTGTCAAAGCCGTCAGTGGCTCTGCGGTTTCTGCAAATTGCGGAATAAATTTTCGATAAAATGATACACACCCCAAAAAAGATCGAACGTCTTTTACCTTGCGAGGGGCTTGGAGATTTGTGATAGTTTCCACCTTAGCGGGATTTGGGCGAATTCCGTCCTTAGAGATTATGTGTCCTAAATATTTAACCTCTGTTTTTAAAAACTCGCATTTCGAAGGTTTTAGTTTAAGTCCAGCATCTTTCAGCCTTTTAAACACGTCTTCTATGTGCTTTAAATGTTCTGAAAATGTCCTGGAGTGAATCAAAATATCATCAAGATACACCTTCACATATTTATCCAAACATCCAACCATTAATCGATCGACCAAACGCTGAAATTCCGAAGGGGCTGTCTTCAAGCCGAAAGGAAGTACGTTGAATTCGAAATGTGCATTTTGACTAACAAAAGCACTTTTATGCCTAGACGATTCTTCCAATTCGATTTGCCAATATCCGCTCTTTAAATCAAGACATGTGAAGTATGTGGAACCACCAAGAGCTGCAGTAAGATCGCACATGTTCGGTAACGGATAAACACATTCTCTTAATTGTAGATTTAATTTTCGATAATCTACTCAAAATTGCAAAGTCCCATCCGGTTTAGGAATCAGTACTATCGGTGACGCATACTCACTAGTGGAAGGACTAATTATACCCGCGCGTAACATGGCTTGGATTTGTTCTTCAACAATTTTGACATGATTTAGCGGAACTCTGTATGGTTTAGACCTTACCGGAGGATGGTCTGCAGTATCAAGTGTAATTTTAACTAAATTTGTTCGCCCTAAATGTAAATCATCTTCCACAAATAAATCGCTATTTTCGCGTAACAACATTAATAATTGATATTTTTGTCCTGGCGGAATATGGTTTAGCCGTAGCGTTTTTATCAGGTCCTTACTTTCAATAGGCGTATCGGTTAACGTAATAAAATCTTGGGGTTCAATCGATCGAATGTTAGTCTCATTTATTATTTCTGCCACAGCTATGATTTGATTTTTCTTTACTCTGTATTTACAAGCTGTCTCATTTATAATTTCAATCGGTATTCCCGAACCTTTGTTGTGTATAACAACACTAGCCATATTTAATCCGGCCTGATCCTTTAAAAATTTACTATTATCAAGCGGATGGATTTCTAAACAGAAATTCCTAACTGAAGATTTAACCTTTCCTACTAAAGTAACTCGCGATTGAGGGGAAATCCATGTGTCATTTAAAGCCCTTACTAGACATAATTGGTCTAGTACTTCATCTCCGTATTTAGGCTGTAATAAAATAACATAGTCTCTTATTTGCAAAGTTTTATTGTTAAAATCTAAGGTAGGCTTGTAAACAGACATAAAATCAATACCTAAGATCATATGTTTACCCAAACCCTTTATTACATAAAATTCCATTTTTAATTTTAGACGTCCTAGTTTAAAAATTATTCGGGCCTTTCCCTTTACTGTTAGAGGGTCACCCGTCACACCAATCAAAGTTGGCAACGCCTTTGTATCCATACTTTTATATAAAATATACCTCTTTGGAATTCTATTCAAAAATTCAAGATCAATCACGGAAGTTTCGCAACCAGAGTCCAATAATACCTTTTTCTGGATGTAACCGGTTTCAACATAACAATATGATCCGCAATAATCTCGATTAATTTCATTTAAAATCTTTTCCTTACGCTTACGCTTACCAAGTATAGTCAAAGCACTTTACATGTTTACAAAAGATTGGTAATAATCACACGCTTGACAGAATTCAATAACTTATACTTAACTCTATGTACGTCTACAGCAATAACTTCACGTCCGATAAATTCCTAATTAGGAATTATCGTACTAGTTAGATTACGTTAATAAACTAACCGGTCTACAAATGTAGAAACGTGTTGGTCAAGACTTAGAGCCGTATCTTGACTTGCTGTTCGTACCGGGATATCTAGCTTAATGTAGACCCAAAATCTAAGACAATCGTTTCAATTAGTTTAGAGCTTATATACCTTATTGTTAATTTCGTGATAAATGACACGTAAATTAAGAACAACTTGCTTACAACTTTTCCAGTCTATATAGAAGACATATAGGTTGTAACCCACCGAATTTAATGATACGATTTATGTAGAAATGGCAAAGTTACATAGTTGTATCATTAAGCTAATAGAATTCTGTCAAGTTGGTAATAGTATACATACGTTCGTCATTATAATTTTACTTCTAATATAGTTAACAGTGTCATATCCAAAAATACAACCACCTTTTTAGTGAGATTCATATCACGTGACAATTCAATGTAACAATCTTGTTCCTTGTTTGGACTGAAAGCTAATTAATAATTACAGTAATTACTAATCTGAATACCGTAACAACTAGTTTACGGATTAAAATTAAATGTACAATCGTGTTTTGGACTGAAAAGCTATTTACGGAATGTGTTTATAATATAGTGTTAGCATAAGACAATAACACACCTATATATACTATTCAAAAAAAGTAGGGGATATTTGATTTTGGTGGCATAATACTAAAATATGCAAATGACTACGAAAAAAGTCACTATAGAACCTAACAGAAGAAACATCTCCAGTTACATGTGACACCCAAACGCACCAATAGCTACCGCATGGAATGCAGGTGATGCTTGGGATCATCATGGGGGTCCAATCCAAGATTTGCACGACTCTGACTTTGAATGTTACAGTCATTGTGGCATTGAATTCCAGGGTGGAAACATCAGTTTAATTGTTTTAGTGACCAGAAAACAAATTTTGATATGCGTCGGCTTACCAAAATGAAAGGTTACGTGTCCTTGGCATGCTACAGATCGGCACAACACAGGCGGTTGTGGCGCGGACGATGAATGTTTCTCAGTCTGTCATAAGCAGGCTATGGTCCAGATACCGTGATACACAATCTGTACAGGAGAGACCACGCTCAGGTCGACCAAGGGCGACATCTCAAGCCCAGGATCGATTTATCCGTACCTTGGCCTTGAGAAATCGTGTCATCACAGCAAATCACTGGTGTGAGAGTGAGTGGCCAGACGATTCGGAATCGACTGCAAAGGGGTCACCTTCGCGCCCGACGTCCTCGCGTGATCCCTTGTTTGAGAGATCATCACATTCAGGCAAGACGTCGTTGGTGTAGGGATCGTCAACACTGGGATAATCGACGCTGGAGCAATGTGATGTTTTCAGATGAGTCAAGGTTCACTGTTGATTTTTAGGACAGACGTAGGAGGGTGTGGCGTCGTCGAAACGAGCGCTTCCAAGACGTTAACGTCATCAGACATGATCGATTTGGGGGTGGTTATGTTATGGTGTGGAGAGGCATCACTGTTGCTGGAAGAACGGCTTTACATGTTGTTGCAGGGCGTGTTACAGGTCAGTACTACCGGGACAACATCTTGGCAGTCCATGTTGTGCCGTTCGCACGACGTCATGGCCGCCGTTTCATCTTCCAGGATGACAACGCAAGATGTCACAGGGCCAGGATCGTTACAGGTTACCTCCAACAACAGAACATCACCACATTACCTTGGCCAGCACTGAGTCCCGACCTCTCCCCCATCGAGCATGTCTGGGACATGCTTGGACAGAGGTTACGTCAACGTCAACAACGTCCTGCCAATGTCCAAGAACTTGCTGCTGCGTTGCAACAGGAATGGGACAATCTGGACCAAAATGACCTTAGACGTCTCATTAGGAGTATGCCACGTCGGATCAATGCTTGTTTGGCAAACAGAGGAGGATTTACCCGTTACTGACTTGGTTGTGATGCTGTGGTAACTTTGCTGTTTGACCCCGGGTATCATTTTACCCTTATAATGGTCAGTCTGTGGCTTACTTAGTCTAACGATCATTTGGAATAAATCGATGAATGTGAACTTCATTTCATTTTGTCATTTGTTTCTTCGTCAGTTTCATTAGGTGACTTTAATAACACTTAAAAATCAAATATCCCCTACTTTTTTTGAATAGTATATTATAAAATATTTGTACCATACTAACAATAATACAATGATTAAAAGGAAAAAGGATAATATATCAAAATAATAATAATGCAATAATTAAAATAAAAAGGATATACATATCGAAACATGAACAAGATTACACAGTGGAGGCAATTTCGTGACCAAACAGCGCCGCACTACGGTATCAAGTCATTCACGTAATACCCTGCATATGTCGTCATTAATTTTGATTGGCAACTGACCCAGCTAGAAAATATATTCGCTAATACCAAGTCTCGCGCCTTCCAGCTAAAATGTATACATGTGATAGGGTGCCCCACCATAAATAAATATCTCCAAATATTTCGACAATTACACCAGAAAAAACTACCTGGACTCCTCCGCCTTATAAAGAGAAATACTTGGATGCATACCTTGCCGTTGTACTGAAAGAGATTATGAACGCTCCTGACAAAGAGTTCTACAACAACTTAGCTCCCCAGTAACGAGAAACGATGCACGACCTTAAAACAGATAGCAGTATCGTTATCCGTCACGCAGACAAAGGTTCGACTGTTGTTGTTATGGACCGAGGGTCCGTTACGTCAACAAAGCGTACAGACACCTGCGTGATTTGTCCGTCTACGAAAGAGTGGAATTCATTGAGATCTCTCAAGTGGAGGTAAAAGTGACGGATTTACTTAGTGGTTTGCACTCCAGTGGAATCATCACCGATGATATGCGTAAATATGCCACATAGTCCTGGATCTGGCTATGGGTCTATAGGAAAATTTGAGTTGGGAGAATGTTTTTGTAAAAATGTTTAGTAGGTGGCTTATTAGTCAGTATTTTGGACTTGGGTGGACACTCACCACATGGTAGGTTATTCCACTATAACGTCATCAAAGATGGCAGCCGACATTTTATTTTATCCTACCTGCTCTAGTTTTCTGCCAATTTCTATGAACTAAATGACAGAATGAAGCTGTTTATGCGAAATAAAGTTAAAAAAATATATTTATTTATTATTAAACTGTTATTAATTTTTCACGAAAACACATACCCAATTTTTAAGTGACAACGCGAAAAAAGCTCTAAAATATAAAAATAATAACACCTCAAAATTAATTATAATGGTATAACAATAAGAAATTCGTTGATAATACTCAAAAAGGGTTTCTACAAGTTCCATCATAGTCTTTGACGATCATACATTTACAAAATGAACAGCATTGGCTCTGCAAATGTACAGAACGACTTTGCACATTTTACACAGACGCAAGCACCAATAAAGTCATCGGAATACTATTGTACATTGATTTGCGGGACCAAACCAATTTTGGAGATTTCAAAGACAAAATAACATGGATTGAAATGAATGATTACATTATCAAGACAACAAAGTAAACAGTATATGTATAAAAATAACCGAGCAGAATCCCTCACCCGGATTCGAAAGAAAGCTAGCAAACATTCGTAGCGGAAATAAAAACCTATATATATTTATCATGATTATAATTGTTAACCGTTATATTAGAAAATAACATTTTATTACATATTAATGCAAAATATATATAATAAACTAATATGAAAAAAAAATATTATCGTAAACATACTAAAATATCGCACACTAGGCTAACTGAACAGGCAACTAGTTCTACCCCGTTCCCAATAAGTCTGCAATTGGTTCTAACTAGGTCTAACGTTATTTTCTCGTCCTTATTGCGTTCGAACGCTCTCCTATTGCGCGTGCAATCCCGTCCTGGCTCGGGGGCTAAAAAATCCATTGAGTTCGTGCCATTCCATTTCCCGTTCAACGCTTCCAGCTGTGGTGATCGAAGCTCCCATTACACCAAACTAGTTATCACTACGTTCTGGAAAATGTTGGCAAACAGGCTCAAACTGTGTGCGAGCGGAGTGAACGTAGTAGTAACAGTTTACGATATGTTTAATTACTTTGTGGATGAGCTCGGGCTGACAAGAGTGCTCTAGAACTCTGAACCTGTTCAAAATGCTCCCTGTCCTGCAATTAGACGGAGTGACAACGTTCTTAAAACGAGATGGCGGTACTAGAAACAGAATTGCCGTACAATGAACGGAATTACACCGTACTTTGATCCTCCTAGGGACGTGTTACAATGGGACGTGGTCGAGCATCAATTATTAATAATTTATTTATTTTATTTTATTTATTTTTTTGGAGAGGGGGGGGGGGAGGTAATTGTTTTTAAAACGTTTTTCTAATTGTATATTATATATTTTACTAGTATTGTATTTGTAGGGTTGTGGTACTAATTCATTTTATGGAGGATAAAATCATGGCTATCTAGACTTTTTTGCACAGTTTAAAAACCTATAATTTATACTTAATTACTTTTTAATGTTACTGCATGCAATTACAAAACCTTTCATATTTGAATTTATTATTAGGGTGTTCATTTATTTATTTATATAATTTAATGTGGAGGCAGTTAAAGTGGGGCCATCTTCTAAGTATTCGTATAGTTCTGAATGGTTGTAGATCTGGGCCTCAGACTGGCTTCCACCAGCACCAACATCTATCCACATCTACCAAGGCCATTAACACAATAGCAGAAGTCTTTGTAATTGTGGTACATGGTTCCAGTCTTGGGGGGCTGTCTGGGCTGTATGTTTCCCATCCAGGGCACCACAGGCATTTTGGCATTCCTCAGAAGCTTCGTTCCATGTGTCTCTGTCAACAGGACAGGGCAGATGATGACATCATGTTTGAGCTCCATCACCAAGGCATCACAGATTTCTTTCACCAACAAGCATATTGTGTTTCTTGCCTGGTGGCATGGGAATCTCCTGTTGCGAGATGACGCAGTGTGATGAAAAGCTTCATTCCTGGTTCCAGAGCCTCCTTGTAGTTGATTCGTCAAACACGGGTGATTCTCAAGACGTTGAAGGACTCTTGATCATCCAGACGGAGCTCCTCCATCTGTTGATGATAATGTCCCACGGCTATTCTCCTCAAGCGATGTGCACTGCAAGAAATCTTGAGCCAAATGAACCAGAGCGAGAGAGAGGAATGTGGTTTATCGTCCACTCGACTCAAACTAGGTCATTTCAGTTCAATTTTATTTCATTAATTTGCTTGCGCGTAGGCGTCTTTAACAGTGTGTGCGTGGGTGTGCGTCATTGAGTCAACTCAACTGGCGTCCTTTCGAATTCCCGGTTGTACGTGACGAGGAGTAGGGTCGCCTGTCCAACCTCCTGGGTTTTCTCCGGGTCCTCCGATTTCCTCCTAATAACAACATGTCTCTCTTCAAACGAAAGCCGACAAGTCGATATCTGCGCCTTCGTGGGAAGGATTAATTTTGGTCACGCTCAATAACTGCGCCTTCGTGGGAATACACCCACCGGGGTTATATCGCAGACAATAACATGTTATATATACATAGTGAAATTATTTATAAAGTGATTAGCGAAAAGGGATTTAAAAGGATTAGTAAGTATTTATATATATGTACAGAGCAAAACAATAAGTGACGGGAAGAGACGTTATATAACAAGTGCTGGAAAAAAGGGTGCGAATAGAGACATAGACATTTTAAAAACAGACATACATCGTACAGCAAGAGGAGTGGGTCAGATTGCCCCAAATCATGATTGGAATATTGATTAGGTGCATGCCACTACGAATTGCTGAATGTCTGAGGATTGGTGGAGCAATTACTCATTATTAAGACTGAAATCAAAAACTCCCATTTTCACTTTTGACGGTGTATCTCTTTGCGAGTGAAATGGGATCGTCAGATAAGCCGCCCATATGAACTGTTTATGTTCATGTGTAGGCAATTGGCCTGTTATTAACATACACTGGTTACCTCTAATATAAACAGCAGTGCATTT
This sequence comes from Patella vulgata, assembly GCF_932274485.2. NCBI lineage: Eukaryota > Metazoa > Mollusca > Gastropoda > Patellidae > Patella > Patella vulgata. Next base: position 67,531,621 of record NC_065879.2, on the reverse strand, counting down.
CTGCAGTTTTGTATTGTTTCTGAATATCCCCTAATTTTTTTGAAGAGTATATATATATATCCTTATAACGGATATGTATTCTAAAGAAACAGATACCAAAAACTATCTTTCTTATGTCACCCACGCCATACCAAATATAATATACCCTTTTCTTTAGCTAGAAAAATATGCACTACTGTGATAGATGAAGACCTCCGGGTTGTCAGATAAGGTGAGCTAAAAAGAAATTTATTGAAACAGTACTCCCCCCTCCAGGTAATAGAAGTTGGGATAAATAAGGCTTTGGCAATTGATATCCAAACACTGAGGGCTACTAAAGCAAAAGACAGTTCGGATAATACCATTACCTTTGTCGCTACTCAGAACCCCCAACATCCCAACTTCTTTAAAACAATGTACGAGAGCAGGGCAATCCTGGCATCAAATGACAACCTCAGAAAGAAATTTGATATAATGTTCAATTCATTAAATCACAAAGACAGCGACCTAATCTCAAACGCCTCCTAACAAAAGCAAAATTCAATTCATCTATCACAAGGACCGGCTTTTATGTATCTAAATGCCTGGATCTTCGATGCAAATGTTGCGACCATATTACGCCAAATAACAAATATAATTTTCTTAAGTTTACATTTAGTGTCAACGACAATATGAACTGTGACACAAAAATCTCGTATATGTCTTGACTTGCAATGGATGTCTAAGTTTTTACATAGGGGAGACGTCCACGCATCTACGGGATAGAGTACGCAACCATCGACGGGATTGTAGTATTGAAAATGGACCCTTATTTGTAAATAGACATATCTTTAAATGTGCACAATACCTACAAGTAAAATTCCAAATTTTCCCTTTTTATAAAATGAAAGTCGACGACACCACGAAAAGGAAATTAATGGAAAACCATTTTATTAAAAAATACGTTCATCGACTTAATAGTTAATAAGTAACAATTGGCCATTAGCTTCATTAATTTTTTAAAATCTATCCCATGATTATCTTCCACTCATTGTTCCTAAATTGAACCCATATACTACAGATTAACACACGATTTACTCCCACTGTGCCAGTTTTATTGTTTAGAGATTAATCAAATAATTAACGATACAACAATGGGGATTAGTTAGGGTTAAGGGTTTACCAGAGGATTAACAGTTTAATTTAATATTTTATTCCATTTTAAATCTACCTTTTTTACACATTATTATACTAAAATACAATATTTAAAATTTTTAGCATATAATGTACAAGTTAGTCTTACAGCATCTCCAATGTACCCTATCCTCGTTCGAATTCTAAATTTATGCCCTCTATACACCAGATTTTGGCCACCCTGAACATTTGGTATGAAACTAACATCTACTTGAACGTTTGCCATCTTGTGATATCTGTCAGATCAATGTTGTTGACAAATGACAGTGGTTCCATATATATAGTATCCTCTGAACGGAGTTCACCACTTAAGTAAGTTTTAACAAAAAAATTGCTTATCATCATGATAAAATAAGATGAACACAGTTTACATGCCATATGCTGAACGAGTAATCTGTTGAACACAGTTCTCTACACCATAAAATTGGACCACTTGATTAAGCCAATTAAGGCTGTTAATTAAAATCCGATAATCCAGGATAATCCAGGGATTAAAAACTGGCACAGTGGGAGTAACCCTAACACACGTGTGTACATGTTTTCTATTAATTAACATAACGATATACTATGTAACCATAGACAATGGTAACTATAGCCAATTAAAACCACAGTGTTACTATGTAAATATGTATAAATATACTATACTGTCCATCTTTAAAAATGACATTATTTATGAATAGCCCCAAGACGGACGAAAAGTACTTTAAAATGTTAAAATGTTATTAAACCAGTGTTGAAATCAGTTTTTGTCGGCATACCTTTTATCTTTTCATCGTTTACCGTGAAACAAAGTAGTGCAGCTTTACGGTTGTGCTAATATGTCTGGATATATATATATATATATATATATATATATATATATATATAAAACAAGTCTTAACTTACTTTTTCACGCTAATAGTAAGTAAATAAACGTTGGTGTTGTATATAACAAGTTATAACCATTTAACCATCAATACCAGCGGCTGCCAGGCAGGATACGCCCACATTTTGCAAGAAATTGTAGAGAACAAGCTAAAAACAAACGCGATTTTTTGTACAACAGGAGCAATAATCCAGAAAGTTATGTATGGCATGAAATGTGCAAATATTAATAGGGACTGAGATCTTTGGGATATAAAGATATGTTTTAAGTTTCATCAAAATCAGATAAAAATTGTGACCTCTAGAGGGTTCAGGACCTTCGTATTACACACTTCTACACAATTTGCGTACAAAGAGCGGCCATTTTGTCGGGCAGTTTCATTTCGATTTTCCCGAAATTCAAATTCAACCTTCATTATGGTCGAATGGTGATGTATTTAAACGATTTATAAAATCGGAAACAAATTCTGACCTCTAGAGAATACGCAAGCTAAAAATGCAATTTGTCGAAAAATCAGGGGCCATAATCCAGGAAGTTAAGTTCGGATTTCCGCGATTATCAAAAGGAACCAAGATCTTAGTGTGTAATGGTGATATATTCACACGTTTTGTTTTAAATCAGATAAAAAAATTGTGACCTTTACAGTAACCACAATCTAAGAACATGATTTTTTTGTTCAATCAAGGGCCATAATTCAGTATTACGATCCGATATGTGCGAATCTTTGGGTTATAAACAGGTATTTCAAGTTTCATCGAAATCGGATCAAAATTGTGACCCCTGGAGGGCCCACAACCTTGATTTTCCAGATGTTTACACTATTTGCGTACGAGGGGTGGCCATTTTGCCCGGCAGTTTTGGCCGGATTTTCACGAAATTCGAACTCAACAAACATTACGGTGTAACGGTTAAATATTCGAATTTTTTTTTTTTAAAAATCGGATACTAATTGTGACCTCTAGAGGGACCACAAGCTAAAAACAAGTTACGATTCGTTGTGTACGAAAATGAAAGGAACCAAGATATTTGGGTTATAAACATGCATTTCAAGTTTCATCAAAATCAGATCAAAATTGTGACCTCCAGAGGGTCCACAACCCTGATACACAATATTTTGACACTATTTGAGTACGAAGGGCGTCCATTTTGTCCGTCAGTTTCGGTTCGATTTTTACGAAATTAGAACTCAACCATCCTTAGGGTGTAACGGTGATATATTCAAGCGTTTTTTTTTTAAATCGGATAAAAATTGTGACATCTATAGGGTCCACAAGCTAACCAGCGGCTACCAGGCAGGATACGCCCACATTTTCGAGAGATGGATAGAGAACAAGATAAAAAGAAAGTGATTTTTCGTACAATCAGGAGCCATAATTCACGAAGTTACGGTGCGACATGCGCGAATATCAAAAGGAGCCGAGATCTTTTGGTTATAAACTTACATTTCAAGTTTCAACAAAATCGGATTAAAATTGTGACCTCTATAGGGTTCACAACCTTGATATACCATATTTTTACGCTATTTGAGAACGAAGGGCGGCCATTTTTTCTGTATAGGGTCCACAAGCTAAAAACACGATTTTTCGTACAATCAGGAGCCATAATTCAGGAAGTTACGGTCCGATATGTGCGAATATCGACAGGAACCGAGATCTTTGGGTTATAAACTTATATTTCAATTTTCAACAAAATCGGATAAAAATTGTGACCTCTATAGGGTCTACAACCTTGATATACCATATTTTTACGATATTTGAGAACGAACGTCGGACATTTTGTCTGTCAGTTTTGGGCCGATTTTCACGAAATTCGAACTCAGCCGTCCTTAGGGGATAACGGTGATATAATAATAATCTTTTATTAAATCGGTTAAAAATTATGACCTCTATAGGACCTACAAGCTAAAAACGCGATTTTTCGTACAATCAGGGGCCATAATTCAGGAAGTTATGTTCCGATATGCGCGAATTTCGAAAGGAACCGACATCTTTGGTTTATAATCATATATTTCAAGTTTAAACTAAATCGGATAAAAATTGTGACATCTATAGTGTTCACAAGCTAAAAACGTGATTTTTCGTACAATCAGGGGCCATAATTCATGAAGTTACAGTCCGATACATGCCAATATCGAAATGAACCGAGATCTTAGGGTGATAAACCTATATTTCTAGTTTCATTGAAATCGGATAAAAATTGTGACCTGTAGACTGTTCACAAACAATTGTGGACGGACGGACAGGGGCGACGACAATATACGTCCACATGAAAATGTGGGTGTATAAAAACGCGATTTTTCGTACAACCAGGGAACATAATTCAGGAACCGAGATCTGTGGGTTATAAACATACATTTTAAGTTTAAACGAAATCGGATAAACATTACGACCTCTACAGTGTTCACAAGCTAAAAACGTGATTTTTCGTACAATCAGGCCCATAATCCATGAAGTTACAGTCCTATACATGCCAATATCGAAAGGAGCCGAGATCGTAGAGTGATAAACCTATATTTCAAGTTTCATTGAAATCCGTTAAACATTGTGACCTGTAGAGTGTGCACAAACAATTGTAGATGGGCGGACAGGGGCGACGACAATATACGTCCACATGAAAATAAAACTAGACTGAAATATTTACAACAAGACGCCATTACATCCAGGCATTTTGAGTGCACAATAGGTTACGTGCCCTTGGTTTTGGTTTGAAATTAGACCCGCTTAACAAGTCTACCGACCGTTCTCCGACTGATTGACAGTCCGCGATAATCAAGACTATTTTCTACGAAACCTTATAGAAAGCTAGATCAATAAATCTAATTTCGTAACCCCTTCGTTAGACAACTCAAAAAATGTTTTGAGAACCTTGTAAATGCAAAAGGAAAATACTACTAGTATTCTATTCTTGCCTAACCAAGGAGCTTTTGGGATTTTAATTTTTTTCTAAAAGATGCCGCTCCTAACGGAATAGTTAATAATAAAGCATATTAAAATACAAAACTAACGTAATTTTCTAAAGCTGCTGTAACCACCAAAAAGCTAAATAGTTTTATTATTCAGAATCGTTAACAATAGATTTTTTTACGGCTGTAATAGTTGATAGATTGTAGAGAATTGCACGTGCGATGGATATTTATAGTCTCATAGACTCAAGCGCTGAGTATCATCATACTGCGTAGTTAGCGAGAAATCACTTCGAGACAAGCCACTGAAGCGTGCACATTCGCCGTGTCGAACCCAACTTTCTGTAGGGAAAATTTTCACTACTCGGGTCAATGCTCAATCCCAGGGGCAGAGCCACGTCCATTTTCTTTTTGTGTGTCTGTGTGTCACTTACAGGTCGCAATTCTTAATCGATCGTCTTGAAAACTTTTCATATTTATTCCTTATACCCTAAGGCTGACCTATCATTTTTGGTGCATGCCCAACCCGTTGGGAGAGCCACGCCCAATTTTTGTATGTGTCTTGTGTTTCGCCCACAGGCCCCAATTTTTGTGTTTATTGTTTACAAGCTTCAATTCTGAATTGATCCGCTGGGTATTTCGCATATGTATTCCTTATTGCCTAATTGCGGCAACTATTGATGTATGGAAAATCTTGGAACTTGGTATACTTATTCTTTATACCCTGAGGACGGAAACTATTGATGTTGGTGCACGATTCCCCCCCCCCCCCCAGCCCTTTCTGTGGAGCCACACCCACTTTTTGTTGACACCTTTTCTGTAAATAATATACATGTTGCAATTATTAACCGATTTGGATCCATTTCGGAATGATCTAGCATAGGGTTGTACCTATATATATTGGTCCATGTCCAACCCCCAGGTGCAGAGCCACGCCTAATTTTTGTGGTTTTTTGTCTGCAGGCTGGATTTCTAAATGGTTCATCTTGGAACCTAGCATATTTATTCCTTATACTGTAAGGACAGCAACTATTTATTTTTGTGCATGTCCCAACAGTTCTTAACTGTAAATACTCTACAGGTTGCAATAATAAACAGATTTTGTTTAATAAACAGATTTTGTTCAAATTCAGCATATCAATCATTTCAATAACAGGGTGGCAGCTATTTATATTGTTCAATATCCAACCCCCAGGGGCAGAGCCACGCCCAATAATTGTATTTATCGTCTACAGGCTGCAATTCTAAATGGATCATCTTGGAACTTTGCATATTTACTCCTTATTCCGTAAAGACAGGAACTATTTATTTTGGTGCATGTTAATATTTCGTCTGTAAATTTGGCAAAACAAACCCAACGCTTAGCCTTGTTTGCATTCTTGTCATATTACAGCCATTTCACATTTCAATCTCTTCATTTTAAAAAGTACCATATCAACCAAAGCAGGAATGTGTACGTATATTGCAGCATTAGCGATGCTCTTGTGATGAATTGTCAGATATCTTCCCACAGTCTCATTTAACAAATTTTGGTCTTCGAAGGAATTATTAGTGAGCAGAAATTCGCCCGTGTATCTGTTAAAACTCGTCACTTCAGTCAATTATATAGAAGGATAACTCGTGTTTTCATTTTGCTTTCGTCACTTCTATATACCAGATAATATTTCTAAAATTTCACCTACATACAAATTTTTACCACCAATTCATAATAAAATATTTAACTACCATGAAACTATTGGAAACCTTAACGTACAAGAATTTATTGACAATTACGATAATACCACGTGTCAATGCGCCAACTCTCCCTTTAAAGACTAGTTTCATGACCATATACTGACAGGACACTTCGGTATTGTTGAAGATAAAAATCTTAAAAACCTTTTCCGCTTTGGACCACAATTTCGAGAACAACCAAGTAGAACTAATTTCAAAAAGTTACATAATAATCTCAAATCTCAAATCAGGAAATGTATTGTAGCTTGGTCTGATAAATTTCGTGCACCTTTAGAATATTTTGGAGAATGGAAAAACACCGTTTTTGATCTCTTGTCAAAGATAATCAAATATATAAAATTAAACCCAAGACGCTCCCACCCGAGGTCCTAAATAACACATACATATACATTTTCTCATTGACAATGCCATATTTGAGGTTGGGGATCAGATAATACAGCAATCTATTGATTTACCAATGGGAACTGACCCCTCCCCATTTATGGCAAATGCACATTTATATAGATATGAATTTTGCTTTCAGGATCACAAACGAAAAACAGATTACAAAGTAGCTAAAGTCTAAACTATAAATTCCGATACATTGATGACATAACACCCATCAATGACAACGCAAATCTCAACAAATATAAAAGTAAAATATATCCCCCAGAATTAATATTAAATAAAGAAAATTCCGGCATAATAAATGCATCTGTTCTTGACCTGGACATTAACATAATTAACAATAAATTTAATGTCGGCATTTTCGACAAAACGGACAAATTTGGTTTTGAAGTAGTAAAATACCCGTCAATTTATAGTAACTTACCAGATACAACGCCGTATAGTGTTTTCTATTCACAGGCATTACAATTTTTAACAATATGTAATAAAGAACTATTTATTTCCCAAATAAATTCTCTTTATTTTAAGTGCACTGCCAAAGGCGGTACACAATTCCTACGCATTTTAAAAGAAATTTCGAAACTTCCATTTCTTCAACATACCAAGTTGACATTTCTTATAAGTATATAACCGGCTACATTTTGGAAAATGATTCAATTTAAATTTTTATTTTAAATTTTCTGTAGTTACCTAATCCTATGGTTTATCGCCCTTATTTTATGCCTTTATAAATACACTTACATAGTAGGCTACGATTTCTTCAGCATACCTGGTTTGCATTTCTTGTGTGGGATATTACGTATTATATTTTGTGCAATTACATAACTTAATAATTCCGATTAGTTGCAAAACTGATAGTTTATTAACCTTTCGGCGTTATTTTATCTGGATTATCGCCCATTTTATTGTGGTGTTTTGTTACTTTCTAAAATTTTGGCGTCATTGACAACCTACCGGCTTTTTCACGTCACGGCATTCAGTCAGCAGATGGCTGTCTTTCGAGACGGCCTACATTTTCTCATTACTTCTTTGTATTCAGTATTGTTTGTTTTTTGCTCTGTTTTTTTTGTGATGGGTGGAACATTTACCCTTCTGTGTACAATATGCCTCGATTCTATTGAATACTAAAACGTTTCTTAATTGACTTAGAGCATTTAGTTTTAGACTACCTGTTTTTTTTTATACATTTCACATATGTGGTTAATTGTATAGTTAAATTTTACAACAATACGCTTACATTCATATTTCTTGTAACATATATATACTATAGCAGATCATGACTCATGCTGACATTACACAATGGTTTCTCTGGGTTTTATTCCTGATTGTTTTCAAATTTTAATGAAGTCTGTGTCACTACAGGCCCGGGACTGTACAGCGCAGTGGACGCTTACGACTAGCCCCCGGATCCATTCACTTTATTTGAATTGTAAGTTAGTTTTTTGGGGGTTTTGTTGTTGTTGCTTTCTATTCAATTAAACCTATATATACTCCATAATGGCGACAAGGTATTTGGGTCTAAACAATGCATTTACGCGATTAGTTCGGTAATTTTCGTAATTTGGCGGAAACTATCGAACATTTATCCAATCATTGTTGACTTTAAAATTAAGGGTGATTAAAACTATGACGTTGTATATATTTCGGACATAAACCTTCACTCACTCGGATTGATATGGTAGAGAACACTTAGGCTTCGGCCACATGTTCTCATCATATCAGCCTCGGGGAGGTTAATATCCTTTACATATAAATGGGTATATAAAAAGAGTAAAAGGCACAATTCTGCGCGGATCAGTTCACGCCCAGATGGAGCCACGGTGGCTAGTTGGTTAAGACGCTGGCTCGCTAGCCTTGTGGTCGGGTGTTCGACCCCTGCATTGGTCGAGAAAGTTCATCCTTCGGATGAGATGAAAAACCGAGGTCCCGTGTATACATTGGAATGCACGTATGGCGTATTCCCGTCTTCATTAGCCCAGTATAGGAGCAGAACAGTAGGACGTTAAACCCCATTTCATTTCATTTCACGCCCACATCGTCGTATGTAAACAATGCACGCGCCATTGGGCCAATGATCGACGCCTCTTGATGTGACGTCACATTAGAAGGCAGACATCGTATACAGAGTTATAAGAAGACTTTCGCAATTCCTCTGTGAAACAGATTGAAGAGTTGCGTTTTTGGGGGTCCCGATCACATATCTACTAATTTCAGACCTTTAATACTCGAGAGTTCAATTAAATCATTAATAATTTTATTACAGTCATTGAGGGTGTATTAGTATATGCATGTTATAAACCACCGGGATCCGTATGTTCCAATCATAATCTAACATGTAGTAACGGAGATCTCATAGGCATCTTCCACCTGTACTACGCTACTAAACCATCTAACATCACCTGCCCATTAATACAAGATGAAGATGATTGTAAAACCAGTGTTTGCTGTACGCGTGGAAGTGGTGATACGACAGTGGGTTTCAATCAACAGGAAAGATTAACAGTTTATAAGAAGTGTTCTTATAAAGAATCATGTAGCTTGAATTATCCTTACAATCCAACTACCGGTTATGATTACATATGGTATCATTATGGCTGTTTCTCGGGTAAGTAAACTCAATATATTAATAATGTCTGCTGTTTTTTTTATATTTTGAAATTTTCGGGGAGGCTAACAAGTAAACTAATATAAGTAGCATTGAAAGAGTTATACTGGACGGGGGGGGGGGGGGGGGGGTAGGATGGCCGAATTGGTAGCACGTGCGAGCTGTATCATAAGGCCTGTCATTGAGTCAACTGGCGTGGTTTCGAATCCCCGGTTGTACGTGACAAGGAGTAGGGTCGCCTGTCCATCCTCGTGGGTTTTCTCCGGGTCCTCTGGTTTCCTCCCACTGCTAAAGACCCCTACGAATTATTGACATAAAATTAAAACCATATGTTAGTCCCGAAATGACCTAGTTTGTGTCGAGTGGACGTTAAACCCCATTTCTCTCTCTCTCCGTTATACTGGACATGAATAATTAAATAAGCTTTGATATAAAGCGTCGGCCATAGATTAAAACTATGCATAGATATAAAGTACATTACTAATTACATATATTACAGGGTACTCGGATAATTACATCATAAATACCACTACCTTCACAACAACTGGTTCCAGGTATCTGATTTTCTCAGGCAAATCAACTCCAACACGTGATTTAACATGTTCATGTAATATAACCGGTAGATTACATTTTGCCACTGAATACATCTTCCTGACTGCTGAATCATGTAACAGTGTTACAATTACAGTAGACAACCAATCCTTATATTGGTGTACTGGTGATGATGTTGTCCTTTTACCCAGTAACATTAAATATGACAAGATTAGTATACAATTTAACAGATATACATCTAACACTAATGATGTTATTTGGTTGTATTATTACCACAGTAAGTACACATATAATATTAACTATACGATTTTTATATTTCATTCTTGGACACCCTTCGCATTCCGATAAATAGTTGGTTGATAAGTCAGCATTGTCAGTTATTATAACATGCATCCCGAATATTTAAAAGGAAATAGGATCAGGTTATATTCTCCATTTTTTAAAATCAAAACTAGGTTATGTGACATCTTTCACGGGGTGTTCTCATCCAGCTCAAAATATTGATTAAGGGGATTAAGGGTTTAGGGCTGGGGGATTATGGTCTGTAGCTGAAATGTGTTCACCTAATTAGATATGGATTAAACGTTTAATTAGTGTTAATTGTACAGCTCAGTGCTAACGGCATTTCCAGGCCAAAGAAGAAAGCCTACCGTGAACTAGAAGAGAGACTTCAAGCATTAAAAGATCAGTTCCGAAATGGTCAAAGAGACATCATGCTTTATGTAGATGTGGTATCTCATCTTGTCCATTTAGAGTAAAAAGTATGAAATGTTTACTTGCCCATATGAAATATATATTTTTAATGTTGATGTTCATTTCATAGTGCTATTTAGTTATTTATTTTTTATATTAAGTTTTTCCATTTACATTAAAAGTGTTAAAATAAACATGTTTTACTATAATAAATGTTGAATAAAACATTATCAAGTGATTTTGTTTTACTATTAGGTTTAACCTAATGAAATAAACAGTGCCCAATGTGAAACAGACTACAGCTAATCCTTCTTTAGAAATTCCAATTAACACCTTAGTCACGCTAACATGATTATTTAAGTTTTGAGCTGGGTGAGAATGAACCTCTTTCACATAGAATGTAAATTATACAAACATAGTAAATAATCAGTATGATAATTGTTTTCTACAGTCGTATTGACAAAATGTATAAACAAATATCATTTAAAACTGTTTACGTTTACGGCACGGCCGCCCCCGGATCCATTCGCTTGATTTGATATATTTATGTGTTTATTATTTGCAATGTCTCATAATTGTGTGTCTTGTCCGCGGGTTTTTCTTATTGTTTTATTTTGAGGGAGGCATGTGTCGGTGCGGGACCGGGTTGATACAGCGCAATGGGCGCTTATAACTGGTCCCCTGATTTGTTTATGTGTGGTGTGCAGTGCGGTTCTTCTGCACTCACTATATATTAGTAAAATGTGAATAGAAATGACAAAATATGTCCACATCGTAATCTTGAACAGATAGAGGATAACTTGTCCATTTCAAATTAAACAAATTATTAACCTCGGCTTGTACTAAAAAACTTGGAAACATTTAAGTTTCATATCTGTCATTATCTAAAACATATTTATAGTACTTAATATTACTTCTTCATATAATTTTAGCTGCATCTCAATACCTGCTGGTGTCAGGCGATTGTGGTAACCGAGGTAAATCATTTATTTCTGATTGCATAACATACAACTGATATGCTGAGTTACATTACATTTTTAACCCTCTCCAGTACTCAATTTAAGTACCTCTTCAAATATTGTTTGAAACTAAATTAGAAACGATCGCTGAATAAAGTAACCCAGTTAACATTGATGGTTAGATTTACGTAAAGTTTACGTCATTATGGTTAGATTTTGGTTAGCGTCCAATAATGGTAAAATTCTTTGGTTAAATTTACGTTACTTTTACGTCATAATGGTTATGGTTACTTTTACGTCCGAAAATGACGTAAATGTAACGTAAACTTTATGACGGATTACTAACGAATTTTTTTCCCTTTGAATACTTCTTGATTAAATAACATTACAAGTGTGTACACATTCTAACAATTGATATATAGTCGGAATTCAGACATAATAATTATATATGTATTATTGGTTATAATTCTAACGTTAATCTAACGTAAATTTTACATCAGGTTTCTAACCGTTAGTTTATGGTTAGTTTTCTGACGTAAATCTAACGTTAGTTTTCTGACGTAAATCTAACGTTAGTTTTCTGACGTAAATCTAACGTTAGTTTTCTAACGTTATAATAATGTTAGTTTTCTAACGTTAATGTAATGTTAGTTTTATGTCATAATTTTAACCGTTAATTTAGGGTTAGTTGTCTTACGTAAATCTAATGTTAATTTTATAACATAAATCTAACTTTAGTTTTCTAACATAAATCTAACTTTAGTTTTCTAACATAAACCTGATATTAGTTGTAAAACGTAAAACAAATGTCAGTTTAATGTCATGATACTAACAATTAAGGGCCTGACAAGACAGCTGTCTAGTCATTAAAATGGGATAAAAATGGGTAAGACCATGGCTCGCTAGCCTGGAGGTCGGTTGTTCGATCCCTGCATTGGCCGAGAAAGTTCATCCAGATTTCCGGCGTTTTTTCCCCTTGTCAGTGATGCAGGACGGAGAGCCTGACAAGGACAGCTGTCTAGTTGTTCAGATGGGATAAAAAAAACCCCCGAGGTCCCGTGTACACATTGGCATGCATGTAAAAGAAGATCCCTTGCCAGTTGGAATTCGATATAAGAGTAGGCCGTAGTGCCACTGTCGGGGCAAAATTTCCCTTATAACACACTGTATGGTGTATGGCCATCTTCATTAGCCCAGTTCGGAGCAGAACAGTTGGACGTTAAACCCCATTTCATTTCATTACATTTTGTATCCATTTCTAAGTGCCCAAGAATAGAGATCTAGCTCCTTTAATAGTTGCGAATTGTAGGTGACACACAAAGAGAAAACGAATGAATGAATGATCTACTCTCATTTCAAATTCCAAATGTCAAGGGTTCTTTTACGTGCACACCCACGTGATGGATTAGACACTGTATTTTTGAGGTCCTCTGTCCTACACACTACTAACAAAGGGAACTTTCTCGACCAACATGGGGATCACGTTGGCTAAGTGAGTAAGACGCTGACTCGCTAGCCTGGAGGTCGGGTGTTCGATCCCTGCATTGGCTGAGAAAGTTCATCCAGATTTTCCTGCGTGTTTTCCCCTTGTCAGTGATACAGGACGGAGGGCCTGACAAGAACAGCTGTCTAGTCAGGGATGAAAAACTGAGGTCACTTGTACACACAGGAGTGCACATGAAAGATCCCTTGGTAGTTGGAACTTGATATAAGAGTAAGCCATAGCGCCGCTGCCTGGGCAAAATTTCCTTCATAGCATACTGTATGGCGTATGCTCGTCTTCATTAGCTCAGTTTAGGAGCAGAACAGTAGGACGTTAAACCAGATTTCATTTCATTTTTCTCGACCAACACGGAAATTGAACCCCTCATTTGCTAGCCAGTGTGTTACTAATTACTAGAGAGAGAGAGAGAAATGGGGTTTAACGTCTACTCGACACAAACTAGGTCATTTCGGGACTAACATATAGTTTAATTTTTATTTACATAATTTGCTTGCGCGTAGGGGTCTTTAGCATTTGGAGAAAACCGGAGGTTGGACAGGCGACCCTACTCCTTGTCACGTACAACCGGGGATTCGAAACCACGACAGTCAACTCAATGATAGACTTTATGATACAGCGCCCGCACGCTAACCATTCAGCCATCCAACCCCCCCCCCCCCCGTTACTATTACTAAGTTTGTGAAATGTAGGTTTTTCCTCATGTAGGTTTGTCCTGATGAAATCGGTTTATTGTCCTACTGTTCTGCTCCGACTGGGCTAATGAAGACAGGTACATACCATACAATGTGCTTTGAGGGAAATTTTGCCCCAGCAGCGGCACTATGGCCTACTAATATCGAATCCAACTGCCAAGGGATCTTTTCGTGCAAGCCAATGTATACATGGTACCTCGGTTTTTTGTCCCATCTGAGTGACTAGACTACTGTCCTTGTTCCTGCACCTCTGACAAGGGGAAACCATGTCGGAAATTCCTGATGAACTTTCTCCACCAATGCAGGGATCGAACACGTGCCCTCCGGATTACCGAGCCAGCATCTTACGCACTTAGCCACCGTGGCTTTATCAAAATTAGTAATGAAGATGTGCTATGACAGAAATTTTGCCTGGACAGCAGCATTACCGCACTTACTAATGAAGATGTGCTAGGAAAGACATTTTGCCTGGAGAGCAGCATTTCCGCATATAGTCATTACCAATAGTTCTAAGTGCACGCCAACCTGTAAAAGAGGTCTTTACACACTTTTCCATCATTACCAATTACTAGTCTGCGGGTTCACTAGTCCATGGGTGCACTAATCCGTGCATTCACTAGTCCACTAGTCTGACTTTATAAAATACTATAAATATGAGTATTAAAGAAACCCAGTAGATATGGTGACTGATATCACCCTTCGTAAGGCGATAACCCAACATCACGGCATTTTAACCCGAAATCACAACATTTTAACCATTATAGCATATGCCCTTCTTCATTAGCCCACTTGGAACAAAATAGTAGGATGTTCAAACCCCATTTAAAATTCAAATTCATACTTTTCTGCACCAATCGGACTATTGAAGATAGTCATACGCAATGCAGAGTGCTATGACGGAAATTTTCTATGGACTGTGGCAGGGCGGAGGATCTGGCAAGGGATAAGGTATAGTTGTTCGGGTCATACGAAAAATCAAGTCCTCATGTACATATTGGCATGCACGTAAAAGACACTCCGACAGTTGTAATTCAATATCAGAGTAGGCCATAGTGCCGCTATCCGTGCAAAGTTTCCGTCATAGTACACTGTATATAGTGTATGCCTGTCTTCATTAGCTCACTCAGAGCAAAACAGTAGGATGTTTAATCTCATTTAATTTTATTTAATTTTCCTACTTTTCTGCACCAATGGGACTATAAAAGATAGGCTGGCAAGCGGACGAGTGCACCCGTTGACTATTGAGCATCATTTACTTGAAAACATTGAGAGAACCCTCAACGAAACGTCGCTTTAATTAAAATAGTAATTGTGTTTTTTGTTGTATCATCGAGTCAAGTGAACGTTAAACCCCATTTCTCTCTCTCAATTTTGATACCCAAAAATTTGACAAAACAAATAATGATTGATTGTCGGAAACTGTTTCATAAAGCAGAGTTGTTCTCTACTAAAAGGTTATCACTGTCCAAATGTTCGGAGTAGTCCACACCTAGGCCGACTATGCATGAAGTGTTTTTATAATTAAATTTATTAAATATAGTACCTTGCACCAGTAAATATAAAATTAATGATCCTTTCACCAGTAAATATAAAATTCATAGGCCGACAATGCATTAAGTGTTTTTATAATTAAAGTTATTAAATGTAGTACCTTGCACCAGTAAATATAAACTTAATGATCCTTGGACCAGTAAATATAATATTCATGATCATTATTTATATAAGGCCTTCATCAACCTTGCACCAGTAAATATAAAATTAATGATCCTTGCACCAGTAAATATAAAATTCATGATCATTATTTATATAAGGCCTTCATGTATGTTTGTACAAGTGTACATTCTTGGAATTGTATTACCATTAACAATATGGAGCTCAATTATAATAACCTTTGGCCTTGTTCATGAATCCTTAAATTTTTGAAAATTTAGTTCTTAATATGAAACTATCTAAATAAAATATTGCTTAAATCAATGTGTGTTGTTAATATCATTCAAAATGGCGGCTGTCTACATACATACAATATATAAAATAGGTCATGAGTCGATTGTTGCCGTTTTTTTATTTCGAATTTAAAAGTTCAACACTTAATTATATAAGTTGTAAAACCATATAAAAATAAAGGTTGGACCAAGACTAGTTCCATTTTTTTAAGTTATGAATCTGAAAAATAGATAATAATGACCCAGTCAATTAACATAGAGATCTACTCTAGCTATATGAGTCCATATATTTATCGTCTCTCGATAAAAGACCTATCTCTGAAAATTAAAATTCCCCGATTTGATTATTCTTTTAATATAACGTAATTATGTAACCTCATATAAAATATGGTAGAGCGTATACAAACAAATTATATGAATAGATTCATTATCAGAAATATTACAGGCCTTTCAAACGAACAGCCGCCATTTTTAGACCGACATAGATGTACAAATATATTTTTATCGTCTCGGGCAAGGTCAAGGTCACGATCTGTTCACGATTGATGATTGTGTTTAAATCGGTTTATATCATATTATTTCTATTCACATTACAATATTTTTTTATAGGTTACGGTTATTGTTGTTATTTATCTAAATTGCTTCAATTATTTATTAAATATTTTTTGTTTGTTCGTTTGACCGGAACGTACGGAATTCTGGGATTTAAAATGGCGGCATAGGTTATTATTTTTCCCAAAGAAGAAATGATGCCGTGATTTAAAGTTAAATAAAGCTATTCCACACATACACACACGATTTTGGATTCAGCAAAGTAAAGTTGAAGGTAAGTGCACTTTTTATGCGAACTTCCGTTGACAGTATACCGATAGATCTAATGTTGATAAAAAAAATAATCTGGCCGTGGAAAAAGTTTGCACGCAACTTTGTATATCAGACAGTCAGTATTTGTTTTTAACACGATGCAGTTACATTGTCCGTAAACCATACTATTCATAAACAAAATCAACATTGCTTTAAGTTATCGAAAGTAATACTGGTTCCAAAATTGTTTTTAAAAAATCTGGATCCAAAAATTATCAAACACATAACGAATTTATTAATGATGTAGACTGTTAAAATTCAGGCTGTGCTAATTATAATATAAGTACATGTAGTATTTTCTAATCATTTTTATGGGTGTTTCAGGTTGGGTTTTTTTGTTGTTATTGTACTGATATTTTTGCAAATTTAATAATGCATAATGCAAGAGCTAAATCTATATATTGTACGTAGGTTAAGTAGGTATTTCTTGAGACTGTAAATGTTAAATTTTTTTATAAGACATTTTAATGTATTAACTTGCTAAGTCTATAATCAAGTCTCAATGCCATCGGGTACTCGAGATGTTCACAGATTCAAACACTGGCGGTTAATGTTAATGATTTAATTTAATTGAAAAATGGATAATCAAGACTCTAATTATATACATACATAGGCCTATAACATTAAATAACAAGTTTGCCCGTACATACTTGTACATAAAGGTTTCAGTCCTACTCCCCTGCTTATTTTTTTCTTGTGGTGGCCAAGAAAGTTCATCAGGATTTTCTGGCATGGTTCCTCTTTTAACTGGTGCAAGACAGAGGGGCTGGTAAGGGCTAATGTACACACGGTCCAGTCAAAATTTCCATCACAGCACACTTTCAAGCATTTGTCCAACTTCTTTAGCCCAGTTTGAGCAGAAAAGTATGATGTTGAACCCCATTTCATTACAGATCCACAGTAGGTTGGCTGTCAGCCCAGTTGGAGCTGAACAGTAGGCCGTTTAACCCAATTACGTTTTTTTGGGGGAGTATAAAGTTGCTTTTTATTTATTTTTTTTTTTTTTTACAGATCCTACATGTATATTTGAGCACCCTTGGTGGCAGTAATGACAAAGAAGTTCTAAAAAGATTTATATGGGCTTTATAATGAAAGTTAGACAACACTACTACTTGCCAAACACTACTGCTTGTCACATAATGTAATGATATAAATAAATATGTATCTATGGTAGCACAAATATCATCAGAATGTAGGCCAAAGCTTTACAAGCATTGTAGGCCTAAAATACTTTCTGTCTGAACTTTTGACAGTCAATTCTTTGATGACTAGTTAGTTTAGAGCAGATATCCTGTCACAGTATTATATAACAGCTCTTTGGCTTAAAGTTTAAACTGAGTTGTATCAGTGAGTTGAAAATCATCTGTGTTCCTGTTATTGCTCCCTGCTGCAGCCAGTAAACAATAACCTTTTGCGTTCCTTACAAATCTTCCAATTTTTACTGATAGATCAACCATAGCAAAGATCTCTATTAAGATTATATTTGTAATGTGTGTAACAAATTCTATGACATAGGTATAATATTGGTGTAGTTAAGTATATACCATATTTATGCACACATTTCAATGTTGGCATATTATTAGTCTCTATCATCTAGAAAAAAATATTCTATATTCTACGAATATTAGTGTGGTTGCGTTGTCAACATTTGAGAATAATCGGTCATAGGCTAGATTATCCGGTCTTTTACATTATCATAAACAAAGTCTAAGGGAGGTAACTAGTCCTAAAACAAGATGTTGACGCCATGAAATTTATATAAGAATGCCATTTCCGAAAGTCCATTTGATTGCATTGTCAGTTCAATATCCAACACTCTTAATTTTTTTTTTATTGTAAAATTTCTCTCTTCATGGGCCATATCTATGGTTTTTTTTTTATTGAATCCTAATTCGTCATCACGATTCATGTTTGTTTATAAATGCAAGTGTTATTGACAACTGTCCCAGACCCTCATTATTTATATGGCCTAACTTTTCTTCGGCGTACACCGGCACGGTATTAGACTAGGATAACAGTCCCGAAACTCGTGGAGTTGAAAAACATTAGTCTTATATACCGCCTCTACTTAATTATGGATGTAGGTCGGAAAAATGTAAAATTTGGCAATTTGACTTATACTCAACATCGACTTATACCCTGTATGGTAATGTGATGATGCCCCCTCTTCCAGACAAGACATAGGCTATAACTGTTTCAAATGACAAGTGCTAAATGAAGTATTTATGTGGTCTTTGGTGAAAGAAATGAAATGAAATGAAATGGGGTTTAACGTCCTACTGTTCTGCTCCTAACCTGGGCTAATGAAGACGAGCATATGCCATACAGTGTGCTATGAGGGAAATTTTGCCTGGGCAGCGGGGCTACGGCCTACTCTTATATCGAATTCCAACTGCCAAGGGATCTTTTACGTGCACGCCAATGTCTACACGGGACCTCAGTTTTTCGTCCCATAACGACTAGACAGCTTTCCTTGTCAGTCTCTCCGTCCTGCATCACTGACAAGGGAAACCACGCCGGAAAATCAGGATGAACTTACAGGGATCGAACACCCGATCTCCAGGCTAGCGAGCCAGCGTCTTACCCACTTAGCCACTTGATCCCCCCCTTTGGTGAAAGAGAGAGAGAAATGGGGTTTACCGTCTACTCGACACAAACTAGGTCATTTCGGGACTAACATATGGTTTAATATTTTATTTACATAATTCGCTTGCGCGTAGGGGTCATTCAGCCATCCCCCCACCTTTGGTGAAAGAAAACAGAGCTGTGGCTAGTGAAATGAAAGTTTAACGTCCTACTGTTTTGCTCTGAGCTGGGCCAATGAAGATGGGCATACGCCATACAGTGTGCTATGAGGGAAATTTTGCCCGGACAGTGGCACTACTGCCTTCTCTTATATCGAATTCTAATTTCAAGGGCTCTTGTATGTGCACGCCAATGTGTACATGGGACCTCATTTTTTTGTCCCATTTTAATGACTAGACAGCTGTCTTGTCTAGCCCTCTGTCCTGCATCACTGACAAGGGAGAACCATGCCGGAAAATCTGGAATAACTTTCTCGGCCAATGCAGGGATCGAACACCCGACCTCCAGACTAGATAGCCAGTGTCTTACCGACTTAACCAACGTGATCCCCGTTGTGGCTACAATTCCTGGATTTGAAGGTCAGGTATGATATGAAACAAATATTTTGAACCGGTTCACCAATGCAACCAATCCGTGACGGGTTAACTGATAGAGGGTTACATCCTTGATATAAATATACTTGTCGCGGGTTTTAAAAATAGAAATATATATATAAAGGTAGCTCAAAATTCATCTCTACATGTACACACTGGAATCATGAGAGGACGAAACCTATCAATATTCAGCATTCCACAACATTCCATTCCAGTGTCGGCCGAGAAAGTTCTTCGTGATTTCCAGACTTGGTTTCCTCCCCTTGTCAGAGGTGCAGGACAGAGGGCCTGACAAGGAGGGACAGCTGTCTAGTCGTTTGGATGGTACGAATGACCAAGGTCCTGTGCACACATTGGTGTGCACGTGAAAGATCCCTTGGCAGTTTGAATTCGATATAAGAGTAGGCTTTAGCGCCACTGTCTGGATAAAATTCCATAATAGGACACTGTATAGCATATTTCCATGTCATTAGCCCTGTCGGAAAAGGACATTAAACCCCATTTCATTTCACTCATTCCAAAGTTAACTCCTATTCCATCAATACCTTGAGCAAATAAGATAGAGGCTATAGGTTTTGGCCAAATTTGGTCAATATCCCAGTTTTTTCTTTCTTATATGCATATCAACACTTTCATAGCGCTAATGTAAACCTTTTTCTTGAACATTTTCCCTTGTCAGTGATGCCTGACAGAGGACCTGACATGGATGGCTGACTAGTCATAAGGAAGGGACAAAAAAAAAACCAAGGTACAGTGTAAACTCAAGTGTGTGTGTGTGAAAGATCCCTTGGCAGTTGAAATTTTATATAAGAGTACGCCATAGCTCTGCACACTGTGTGGCATATGCCCGTCTTCATTTCTCAAACAGCTGTGGATAAAAACTGTTAATATTTAAATGTGTATTTTGTATTTTATAACATTATATTTTTGTCTTTTAAATAAAGTATATGTATACATACTTGTAGTATATTTTGTCATATAATTCTGCTAGATTTTTAACTTTTCTGTGCAATACATTTAGAATTCTGACTGGTTATGGGTAGATAGAGAGCAATGGGGTAAAACATCCAATAGACATAAACTGTCCTTTGGGACTAAGTGATTCAATTCAAGTTGAATAATTCATCCGCACCAGGAATCTTTAGTAGTAGGAGGACCCAGAGAAAACCCATGTTCAAGTTGACTCAATGACAGACTTTATGATCTAAAGCGCACACGTTGGACCACTCAACTTTTAGCCTCACCCACGGGTCAGGAAAATTTGATTATTGATTGAATGTACTTCCCATTTACTGCCGCAAATAATGAATAATTTTGAAGGTTTTAATGGTTGGTTATATTTTCGTAACTTTGCTCATCAAAATTTGACATTAGAATTGCATCCGTAAATGATGTTAATTTAATGTTAGATTTACGTTATAATGGTCGGTTAGATATCCATCATTTTGCTCATCCTTTTAACGACAATTTAACGTCAGGAAATGACGTTAATCTAGCGTAAAGTTTACGTCATTTTTACGTTATATTTACATCATTTTCTGACGTAAATCTAACGTAAAGTTTACGTCATTTTCTGACGTAAATCTACTGAAAATGACGTAAACTTTACGCAAATTTTACGTTAGATTTACGTCAGAAAATGACGTAAACTTTACGTTAGATTTACGTCAGAAAATGACGTAAATATAACGTAAAAATGACGTAAAGTTTACGTTAGATTAACGTCACAAATGACGTAAACTTTACGTTAAATTTACGTCAGAAAATGACGTAAATATAACGTAAAAATGACGTAAAGTTTACGTTAGATTAACGTCACAAAATGACGTAAAATTATCGTTAAAAAGATGAGCAAAATGATGGTAAACTGACTGACTATTTTTACGTAAATGTAACGTAAAATTAACATCATATTGTTATGTGGGAAGAGTTCTTTTCCAATCGTTAGAAGTCAGTTTGGGATTCATTTCGGAGACATTTGGGTCCCTAAATCTGTATTATTAAGTTATTAAATGTAGCGGGACTGGGTTGGACATTCTCGTAATTCATCTAAAATTAAAGAATACACCAAGACGTTAAGAGGGTGGGGTGTAGGGATGGTTTCTAACCGTACAAAAATACACGTCTCAACAGTCTGAAAATATACTACTACTACTACTACTACTATAGCTTTAATCTTCCAGTACTAGTTGACGGTGGATGGAGTGCTTGGTCAATCACTCCCTGCTCTGCTACATGTGGCCAGGGAACTAGAAGACGGTTCCGATATTGTAATAATCCTGCTCCTGCTAATAATGGAAAGAACTGTATCGGCGATATTATGGACAGCGAGACATGTGCTGCACAATCTTGCTCTGCTTTGTATGAAACAAGTAAGTCAAATCTTTACAAGTAGTAGTTTCTGTGGCGAAAGAAAGTTACCAAAGATTTGATTTTCTTAAAGAACATTGAACCGAGACAGGGTTGTTGCATAATATTATAAATATAGTTTTCAAGATTTATTTCACCCGGAGCACGATAGTAATGAATCCTATCTATGCATCTTATTTAAAAGGATTTAATTTTAGACAGCCAATTTACGAAAAAAGAGGGACTACACGGAAGAAATGCAAGAAAGGATTTTTGATGGTTTCTTGTTGTGTTGGGTGTACAGAAAAGGAAGGTTTTTAAAAACATTTTCCTTTAAAAGTTGAAACTTCAGACACGCTCAAAATCTTCAATTACCCCAAAAAGGGAACCGTGGTGGCCCAGGGAGTAAGACACTGACTCACTATCCATGAGGTCTCGGCTTCGCTACCGGTGTCTAGTCGTGCGTATGTCACAAAACACTGAGGTTCCAGGTGTACATAGGCATGCACGTAAAAGAACACCTGGTGGCCCAGGGAGTAAGACACTGACTCGCTATCCATGAGGTCTCGGCTTCGCTACCGGTGTCTAGTCGTGCGTATGTCACAAAACACTGAGGTTCCGTGTGCACATGAGGTCTCGGCTTCGCTACCGGTGTCTAGTCGTGCGTATGTCACAAAACACTGAGGTTCCGTGTGTACATAGGCATGCACGTAAAAGAAAACCGTGGTGGCCCAGGGAGTAAGACACTGACTCGCTATCCAGGAGGTCTCGGCTTCGCTACCGGTGTCTAATCGTGCGTATGTCACAAAACACTCAGGTTCCGTGTGTACATAGGCATGCACGTAAAAGAACACCTGTCCGTTTGAAATTTGATAGAAGAGTAGGCCATAACGCCGCTGTCCAGGCAAAATTTCCCTCATAGCACACTGCATGCTATGAACGTCTTCATTAGGCCAGTTGGGGTAGAACAATAGGGCGTTAAACCCCATTTCATTTTCTTATATGTTCAAAAAACATTTATAGGGTCTTAAACCAACCATTTAGGATTTTATTGTTCATTGGTTTAGATAAGTTTGGCCACCTTGAATTTTTACCCATTGTTATAGCTTTAATAGAAAGTGCAGGGGGACTGCACTACACACAATTACACAAAACAAATCTACGGACAAGACACAATACGCAGAAATCACACAAAAAAATCGTACATATCAGGACCAATTGACACCACCAGGATTATCTTCTAATGAAATAAACGCAAAACCGCATACACACGTTTTCTTTTATTTTCTAGCGATAAAATCGTAAATTGGCTGGTCTGTTGTGTCAATTACCTTTGCAAACCCCAAAGATATAAACAAATGATATGATATTACATTCAAATATACTATTCAAAAAAAGTAGGAGGTATTTGATTTTTAAGTGTTATTAAAGTCACCTAATGAAACTGACGAAGAAACAAATGACAAAATGAAATGAAGTTCACATTCATCGATTTATTCCAAATGATCGTTAGACTAAGTAAGGCACAGACTGACCAGTATAAGGGTAAAATGATACCCGGGGTCAAACAGCAAAGTTACCACAGCATCACAACCAAGTCAGTAACGGGTAAATCCTCCTCTGTTTGCCAAACAAGCATTGATCCGACGTGGCATACTCCTAATGAGACGTCTAAGGTCATTTTGGTCCAGATTGTCCCATTCCTGTTGCAACGCAGCAGCAAGTTCTTGGACATTGGCAGGACGTTGTTGACGTTGACGTAACCTCTGTCCAAGCATGTCCCAGACATGCGCGATGGGGGAGAGGTCGGGACTCAGTGCTGGCCAAGGTAATGTGGTGATGTTCTGTTGTTGGAGGTAACCTGTAACGATCCTGGCCCTGTGACATCTTGCGTTGTCATCCTGGAAGATGAAACGGCGGCCATGACGTCGTGCGAACGGCACAACATGGACTGCCAAGATGTTGTCCCGGTAGTACTGGCCTGTAACACGCCCTGCAACAACATGTAAAGCCGTTCTTCCAGCAACAGTGATGCCTCCCCACACCATAACAGAACCACCCCCAAATCGATCATGTCTGATGACGTTAACGTCTTGGAAGCGCTCGTTTCGACGACGCCACACCCTCCTACGTCTGTCCAAAAAATCAACAGTGAACCTTGACTCATCTGAAAACATCACATTGCTCCAGCGTCGATTATCCCAGTGTTGACGATCCCTACACCAACGACGTCTTGCCTGAATGTGATGATCTCTCAAACAAGGGATCACGCGAGGACGTCGGGCGTGAAGGTGACCCCTATGCAGTCGATTCCGAATCGTCTGGCCACTCACTCTCACACCAGTGTCTGTTTGAAGACGAGCGCTGATCTGATTTGCTGTGATGACACGATTTCTCAAGGCCAAGGTACGGATAAATCGATCCTGGGCTTGAGTTGTCGCCCTTGGTCGACCTGAGCGTGGTCTGTCCTGTACAGATTGTGTATCACGGTATCTGGACCATAGCCTGCTTATGACAGACTGAGAAACAATCATCGTCTGCGCCACAACCGCCTGTGTTGTGCCGATCTGTAGCATGCCAAGGGCACGTAACCTTTCATTTTGGGTAAGCCGACGCATATCAAAATTTGTTTTCTGGTCACTAAAACAATTAAACTGATGTTTCCACCCCGGAATTCAATGCCACAATGACTGTAACATTCAAAGTCAGAGTCGTGCAAATCTTGGGTTGGACCCCCATGATGATCCCAAGCATCACCTGCATTCCATGCGGTAGCTATTGGTGCGTTTGGGCGTCATATGTAACTGGAAATGTTTCTTCTGTTAGGTTCTATAGTGACTTTTTTCGTAGTCATTTGCATATTTTAGTATTATGCCCCCAAAATCAAATATCCCCTACTTTTTTTGAATAGTATATATTATTTTCAAATATATAATAATCTTAATAATGCCAATGATATTGATAACACGCTGTATATCAAATATTTAAGTACATAAATATTACAGCTAGAGTTAACGGTGGTTGGGGTACCTGGTCAAACACTAGTTGTTCCGTTACATGTGGCGTAGGAATTAGAACACGGTTCAGACACTGTGATAATCCATATCCAGCTAATGGTGGAACTGACTGTAATGGTGAACTTTCTGAGGACACTGATTGTAACCTAGAAGAATGTCACGGTTAGTATTTAAACATCAGCATTTAATTTGGCTTCTAATATAGGTTATAATCAAAATCTCTAGATCATCGGATCATGAGGGAGATTTAAACGAATTAAAACACGATCAACATTTAATGATTTAATTTAAAAATGGCGAATCAAGGCGGCTAAGTCTCGAATAACAAGTACCATTGTTACGATAATAAACAAGTTATGCTGCATCTTGTCAAATCTTTTCTTACCTATTATAGCAAAATTTTCGTTAAATTATTAAGCGACGAGGATGTTCTAATCCAGTCAATATTAACTATCCGTTGACCTAGAGAGATGAAAGCTGACTTTTCATGTGAACAGATATCTAAACTAGAAAAAGACCTGCAAATAGGCAGATTTAGTTGTCGCATAATGAATCTTTAACCTCATGACATTAAGATTTCTTTACAGACAATAACAAATTAACAGTATTTGTGTTTACAAGGTACATTAGCGACGGTTAGTTGACTCGAACAGACTTAGATTTGCAAACGACGGTCATACGCCATACAGTGGGCTATCAGGGAAATGTTGCCAGGACAACGGAACCACGGCCTACTCTCAAGGATCTCTTACGTGTACGCAAATGTATACACGGGTCTTCGGTTTTTCGGGCCACCTGAACGACTATACCTTGACACTTTCCAGGCCCTCTGTCCTGCACCACTGACAAGGGAGAACCACGTCGAAAAATCCCGATGAACTAATGTTTATCAACATTACTCTGTGTATTTCAATTGTCTTTTGAAATAAGTATGTGTATTATATAATAGACCAATTGTAGTTTGAAATAACTATGTGCATTATATAATCGATCAATATTAGTTTGAAATAACTATATAGTAGATCAATATTAGTACGAAATAAGTATTTGTAATATATAGTAAATCAATTTTAGTATGAAATAACTATGTGTATCATATAGTAGATCAATATTAGTATGAAATAGTTATTTGTATCATATAGTAGATCAATTAGAGTATTATATACGTATGTGTAGTATATAGTAGATCAATATTAGTATGAAATAACTGTGTGTTTCTGTGGCGCACTGGGTCTGAAAATATTAGTTATGGTCCTTGATCGCTTTGAACAATCTTGTGGAGGCTCTAGAGGGAAAACGATTTCTGATAATTACTGCCAGAGGTATGGCCCTTGATCACTTTGAACCATCTTGCGGATGCTTTACAGACCATAGTTAGCATCTGATTGATGTTATATTTATACACCTTGTTCACGTCTATACGTAATCGTTTCGATTAATTGATACACAGAGTTTAAGGTCTTAAGACGAACAAGTATTTTGATTTTCGATGATTTTTGATAACTTGAACAGCTAAATCCATGATATTAAGTGTTTTGTATACTCAACGTTAGCATGGGTCAAACAAATTCTAATGGTTTTCTGATAATTACTTATTGAGTTGTTACTCTTAATCAGATTTTAGTGTATTATAAATGTTTCATTACCGACAAAAGTAAAAATTTGCGACAACTCTTGTTGGCGGCCCGGACGATTTGGCTGCTTTGGGCGTATGTTTCGTTGCCTGGCAACCCATCTTTATATATTTTAAGTATATGAATATTAGTGCGTATTAACTGTGTATATTTGATAGGGACCAGTCTGAATATTCTACCATGGATTTTATTTGCTGTATGCTTTTTGCTCGTCATAGTAGGTATTACATGGTAAGTTCTTTATTAAGTATTGTTTAATGGTCGAGAGCGAGACAATAAGTAATATATTGTAACAAGAAGAGGGCCGCGAGGCCCGAGTGTTTTTACAATATATTACGCAATGTCTTAAGCTCGAGACCATTAAACAACTTAAAATACAGAAACACTTGCACGGGCTTTGCAATGAAATACGTCACTCGGGTTCAATATTTTAACTAGTTACACTTGGCACATTGCCCGTACGATTATTTGAAGCAATGGTACGCCAACATCAAAGGATGACGTCACATCTGTATTTTAAAAGTTTATAATACATATCCTTAAGCAAATAGGGAGGGGGGGGTGATAGACGAATGGTTAGCGTGTGCGCGCTGTATCATAAGGTCTGTCATTGAGTCAACTGGCGTGATTTCGATTCCTCTGTTGTACGTGAAAAGGAGTAGGGTCGCCTGTCCAACCTCGTGGGTTTCCTCCGGGTCCTCCGGTTTCCTCTCACTGCTAAAGCTAAAGATCCCTACGCGCAAGCGGATTATTGAAATAAAATTAAACCATATGTTAGCCCCGAAATGACCTAGTTTGTGTCGAGTGGACGTTAAACCCCATCTCTCTCTCTCTCTCTTAAGCAAATAACATCTAACGTTTTTCTGTAAAAGTATGACGGCTAAAAATTCCGAACTTACATACAAAGATTATTTGCTTTTTCAAAATTATACCTTAAAGGCTCAATACCACTCTTGTTTTAACTGAATAATATGTCCCAATCTTTATTCTGGCCAACAAAATGTACTATTTTACAATATTCCAATTAATTGATGATATAAATTTCATCTTAACACACCTAATTTAAAAAATTGGAAAAATTCAACTAAATGATTTGAAAAGCCTGACGTAAAGCTTTACAAATGTGACTTGGATTTAACAATATTTTTTAACCCTTTGGACAAGTAAAATAGGATTTAATGGATAATTTACACAACAGGTAGGACACATCTAGTACTTAGAATAAGGCTATTTTTTTTTATTTTCTGGAGCTGTCAAGCCAGCAAGAGTGTTATTGTCCCTTTGAATACACCAATATTGATGCTGTTATTAACATACAAACCTTATTAAACTCAGCCATGACTTAAAGAAAATTATTGTTTATGGGTTTTATCATCTACTTTTCTGCACCAGCTGCTGAAGTGAAAATTAATTAACAGGATATGTAGTTTATGATTACATTAGATTACATTGTTCCGATAACAGCTGCATTGAAATTTCTGTAGATAAATATAGACCTAACCCCTAAAAGACAGAAAACGTTATTAAAAAGAAAAAAACTGCTGCTCTCGAAATTCGCGTAAGATGACAGAAATATCGATTGTTAACAAGAAGTTAAAATTAGCATGTCAAATACATCAAAAATGCAAACATTTTTCAGTGCAATTATTTAACAAATCACAATGCACAATACACGCATGACATAGGGGATATTGAAGTAGGGGATATTGAAATGCAAATACCTATGCAGGTTGTGATATGATAAATAGTCATGGACACTTAACATGCTTTGAGAGTATGTTCACAGATGAAGAACTTATCGCCCCAACAGAACAACTGAGCTGAACATGCGACACGCAATAGCGCCATACACGTGGGAGGGGTTCATTGTCAAATTTGACACTTCAAGGAAGGGTTATGACAACTGCCGCGTGCTGGTTTATCCTATCCATGTATGCTTTCCTACCGGTTCTTGCATAAGATTTACTGTTTTAGCGTATCTTTGCTTTAGTGTGTTACGTTTAATTTGCAATGAGACGTCTTCAACATGATGAACGTCTACGTGCTATTGGCATGCTTCAAAGGTGTTCTACACAGCGAGCAGTAGCCAACATGCTTAATGAATAATGTGTCACAGTCTGTGATCAGCAGAATGTGGAACCAGTACCAACAAACACACAATGTTTAGGTCGTCCTAGAGCCACCACACAAGCCCATGATCGATACATTCGTACACAGGTCCTGCGAAATCGAGGACAAACGGTCAATCAGCTTTCTGTAAACTTTACCAAGTTACAAGAATTCGAGTTACACCCCAAACGATTAGAAATCGGCTACATGCAGCCCATTTGCATGCGCGACGACCGCGTGTTGTGTCTCCATTAACTCGCCAGCATATGGCAAGCAGGCGTCAATGGAGTAGGCAGCGTAGAAATTGAGGTAATCGTCGATGGGCGCGTGTAATGTTCTCAGATGAGTCCAGATTTACTCTGCATTTCACCGATAGGCGTGCTTGCGTTTGGAGGCGGGACATGAGCGTCATGCTAACGTTAACGTCAGACAGGATGACAGATTCGGCCGTGGGTCTGCTATGGTGTGGGGAGGAATCACCATGACTGGCAGAACGGACTAGCATATTGTTCAAGGAAGGGTCACTGGTGTGTACTACCGTGACCACATCCTGGCACCGATAGTTCTGCCCTTTGTTCAACGCGCAGGTCGACGTTTCATCTTTCAAGATGATAATGCCCGTGCCCACCGCGCTAGTGTCGAGAATGACTACCTCCAGCGTAACCATATTGTCTATATGCCTTGGCCAGACATGAGTCCTGATCTTTCACCTATAGAGCATGCTTGGGACATGATCGGGAGACGTGTTCGTCGACGTAAACGTTAACCGACAACATTGCAAGAATTGGCCGTGGCACTGCAAAGAGGAGTGGGTCAGATTGCCCCAAATCGTGATTGGACTGTTGATCGGGAGCATGCCACGACGAATTACTGAATGTCTAAGGATTGGAAGAGCAATTACTCATTATTAAGACAAAAATCAAAAAAGTCCATTTTCACTTTTGACAGGGTATCTCTGCGAGTGAAATGGGGCCGTCAGATAAGCCGCCCATATGAACTGTTTATGTTCATGTGTAGGCAATTGGCCTGTTATTAACATACACTGGTTACCTCTAATAAAAACAGCAGTGCATTTCCGCAGTTTTGTATTGTTTCTGAATATCCCCTAAGTTTTCTTTTTAAAGAGTATATAACCTTTAACACATGACACAATTATATGGAATACAAGTTACTTAAAGAGTTTATTACAGCGACGTTTCGACGAGGATTCTCCCGTCTTTATCAAGCAAAGTTTTCAGATTTTTTTTACAATTCTTAAACATATTCATTAATCTGGATTTTTTAAAGACAATTTATGTATATCAAATTTTGTTAAAACCATGCATTCAACTTTTTTTAAATGCCTAATTGATTTGTACCGGATAATCTCATGTTATTTCACAATATGGCTTCTCTATATGGTCCCTTAGTAGGTTCGTTCTGTGAAAGCATAGTCACCGACCAATCTAGCTGCCTTTATTACCATGTTTTCTTTGTACATAGTTCACTAGACCCACCCTTATGGCTTCCGGTAGCTACAACCATAGACATCTTCTTATATTTCTTTCGTATATGAGCACTCATTGCAATTTTTAGTAAGAATGTAGGCCTACAAGCGAAAATAACCAAACACCTGTAGGCCTACCCCATATAAATTCTGGAAAATTTTGGCTTAATTGATAAACCAATATTATACAAAAGGAAATAAAATCGAAATCACCAAGCTTCAGCCTACTCTGCCTTACCGAATTCTCCTGTATAAGGCAAGTTATCGTCCTGTATGAAGCTTCCATATTAATTACTCTACTATATGACTAAACAGACCGTGCTATTTACTTTAAGTTGTCACAATTTGACATCTTAGTCATCTTTCGTTTTCGTTAAATGGCACTATCTCACTCTGTCATATAAATAAAATACCTATACACCCACTGAAATATGTCCAACAGTAAAATAGAAATCCATTAAAAACATTTAAACACTAACTCAAGTTTTACCCGTTTGTTTTACCGCTATTTATTCACTGTAATTAACACTCACCTCTAACATTAACATGGCCATCATAACATCCCACAATTCCCTATGCACGTTCTTTTTGTGCTGGGAAACATCACACTCTCTTTCAACCAGACGCTTTTCCACTATAGACTTCAAATATATTTTCAGCTGTATATAAGAAAGTAGCTATAATATAGGAACTTTAATTGTATTCTGTATTATATTACCGTTTGTATATATCATCTCATATTGACTTTGTATATAACAATTGTAAATAAAAAAAAAATAAAAAAAAAAAAGAATCCTCGTCGAAACGTCGCTGTAATAAACTCTTTAAGTAACTTGTATTCCATACAATTGTGTCATGTGTTATTCTCATCCAGTTACTAAATGCCACTAAAACAATTCAATAACCTTTATTGAATGGGTTGTTTAAAATTACTATTATTAAAAACATGTATATATAACCAAACAAATACATCGGCTGTTGTTAATTTACAGAGACAATTTATCTGTGAATTAAATATTTTAATATATATAAAGCAAAGAAAATTATCTGTGAATGAAAGATATCAGATTTTGAATGACAATGAATGTTTTTCTTAATGGTGATCATTAGCAAAAACCTGGAACACAAATATATAAAACAAATCGGCTCTACTCGTAGTATCAAAAGACGTTTATTTAAATATTAAGTAAAACATGGCGGTCGTACTCTATGTATATAGATACCTCATTGGATTTCTTTCTAATTATAGGGCTATAATAAGGCTTGTGCGAAGACGACGGGAAAAGAAATCGCCGAATCTTGTTTCTGATCCACAAAATACCAATAACACCTCATCAACATCAGATACTGTATATTATGTTAATGCCGCTACTATTAATTCGTTGAACCAGAGTGCAAATAATGAAAGTCACTATGATACTTTATCACAAAGGGCTAACATTGAGGAGGCTAATTATACTTCACTGACATAACAAAAGGGTAATAACAAATCCAAATCGAAATTCAATTTCAATCTGATCATCGTAAATTGAATTCTGAAAACGTGAAAAATGTAAATGTAATTGTTATTAGGGACCTTTCGCATCGTTACGAAAACGAATACGAAAACGTCACCGATTCGAGTCTACGTGTGATTTCAACCCGTACACGAGTGTGGAGCTGGACTCGAGTAGGTATGGAAACAAAAATGTTTCTTGTCTCATATATTGAATTTTCCACAATATTTCGAGGCCTTGTGTATATTGTTGATCGTGTAGATTGTGTAGAACGTGCTCAAATGCAATATTCTGCTTGATTCGTTGTACATCCGCCAAAAATCGATTGAAAACTTTGCCTGGACCGATAGGTTCATAGAGTGACAATTTCAGTTCAAGTTGTATAGGCTAATACTTTTTTTTTTTTAAAAAAATATCGAATATATCTATTTCTAAATAATCAGTTTATGAAAAATAACTGGAAATAGTTGGCATTTATTAGATAATGTCTTTCATCATCCGAATAGAAATAAGTCACAATTCTTTTCCCTATCGATTCACAGAATTTCAGGTGACTCAAACACAATTGGTTTATTTAATTAAAAGGCTGTACTATGTAAGCTTCTAGGCCTAATTTTAAAGATGAGAGCCCAATTCTCTTATTCATTTTAACTGTTATTGTACGTTAGATTACGAAACAGTATCTTAGAGGATACGAAAACGTAACAAATGTTCGTTTTCGTACCGATGCGAAAGGTCCCTTATATTATGATCTATGGTTAAGATTCCAGTTTTAAATTTTACACCTCAGTAGGCGTATACCAAATTGATGGTAATCTTTTAAGGAGCTTCAAATGAGGTGGGGGCTAGATTGTCAGTCTTATCTCAACAGAGTAGAGAGACATCTTTGTAATATTCTTTTAGATTGTCAGTCTTATCTCAACAGAGTAGAGACGGTATCGCTGTAATATCATTTTGTTTATGAATGTAAATAAATCTGACCTTTGGCGAGAATTGATTTTTACTTCATAATAATGAGACCAGTCAGTCACCCAGCTTGCTACTTTTGCTGTAGATAGGAGTATTCAGAGGGCAATGTTCCCGAGAAGATGATGTAATACCAACCACTTCTACGACCCTCATATATCCATTGATCTTTACAAAATGTGGATTTGAACATTTACTTTCATTTCTTCTGAACTTTTGATAAACATTATATGCTGTTCTCGATGTTACATTTTTAAAATTTTGTAATCTTTTCCAGTTTTAGATATTGATATTGAAGACATCGGCTTTTTATTCATGAATAACTGAAATTTGTGTTTCTGATAAAAATTAAAACATTTTCAGATATACCCGTTTAATCGTTGTAAAAGTAACTTTAACACTATGTACATGTCTTGAATAACAAATATATTATAATTCATATTACGTTCCCGTTTTACGTTTGTAATGACAACTTTACATTTTAAAATGATTAAGAGCTAGAATTATATATTTTATTTTTGCTACAAAGTAGTCAGTATATTTTACAATGATTAAGAGCTATAAATATATATTTTAATTTTGCTAATATATCAGTATATTTTACAATGATTACGAGTTATACCATTAAAGTTTATGTTTGTTATTTTATGTTTATTAATATTCTAGTACATTTTTCTATGATTTATGATAATTGAATAGTTATAATATAATTTATGACTATATATTTTATGTTTGTTAATACCAGTATGTTTTTGTATGATTTATGTTTGTTTCTTTTATACTAGTATATTATTGTATGATTTATGGTAGTGCTTATAAACAATAGGTTTGTCGTTAAATTAATTATATTTCTCTTTAGTTCTCACTTCATCATACCACGGTAAGTTAATAAGAACGACAATAACCCTATGAAATAATACAAAAAATAATGTAGTAAATGATAATTCGTTTGAGTATTCAAATGGTAGTAATCCTTTTATTTGTTCAATCAAATTATTTATAGCTGGTGGCCTATGTTTGTAATTATAGCTATATAACCGGGACTCGGTTATGGAGTCCGAAGAGATCTTCATATCTCATTTGGCAGAGGCAAATAACAGTATCAGGGGGACACCTCAAGATCTTCCGTTCTTACCTGACTTCGCCCGAAGTAATACAGCTATACTAGATCTATGGGTGTACAGTTGGAATAACTTCCACCGACTATCAGTACATGTATTTTCAGATTTCCTTTATGATCCTAATTCGTATACCATGCTTGTTTGGAAGCTATGGTGGCCTCCACTGCTGCTAGACACATGTGAAACGTCAGAGAACCCTTTCACCAGATGTGGCATCTCAAAGCTGGATTTTCCCAAAATTTAATTATGCACAAAATGGTTTAGTAAGACATGTCGCGCGGTATAGCAGTACCTACGCTGTTTTTGAAATAATGTAAAGAGTAAACCAACCTGTAAAGTAGCTAAGCCTCTAACTCAATATTATCCAACGTCTTCGACATTGAAAACACGAATTATTTGTCAATTTAAAGGACAATATTGGTGTCAGTCATTTTCACACATGTGATAGAACTGGTTAAACACGTTCCAAATATAATTTTAACACGTAGATCATCGCTACGATAGATGCGTAATCAAGGTTTCTACAAAAGGAAGTGACGAACACAAAAGGACAACACGAGTTATCCTTCTATATAACTGACTGAAGTAACGAGTGATAGATACACGGGCGAATTTCTGCTCACTAACAATTCCTTCGAAGATCAAAAGTTGATATGTGAGACTAAAGCGAGGATATCTTGACAATTCAAAAATGTAATTGAATGTCACTAGATAAGAGAACACGAGAAAAATAGAAACAGTCCGTACGTGTGTGTGAGAGAGAGAGAGAGAGAGAGAGAGAGAGAGAGAGAGATGGGGTTTAACGTCCACTCGACACAAACTAGGTCATTTCGGGACTAACATATGGTTTAATTTTTTTATTTATTTCAATAATTCGCTTGCGCGTAGGGGTCTTTAGCAGTGGGGGGAAACCGGAGGACCCGGAGAAAACCCACAAGGTTGGACACATGCATGTGTGTTTATTAATTCTATACGTAATAAAAACATGGTACTGCAAGGACTGTTATCGTTTTCTCTTTTCTAGTGACAGTCAATCTCTGTTTTGAATTGTCAGATATCCTCTCACAGTCTCATATAACAACTTTTGGTCTTCGAAGGAATTATTAGTGAGCAGAAATTCGCCCGTATATCTGTTATCACTCGTCACTTCAGTCAGTTATATAGAAGGATACTCGTGTTTTCCTTTTGCGGTCGTCACTTCCGTTTGTTGAAACCTTGATTACGCATCTATCGTAGCGATGATCGTTGTGTTAAAATTGTATTTGGAACGTGTTAAACCAGTTCTATCACATCTGTGATAATGACTGACACAAATATTGTCCTTTAAATCAACATTGATGTTGTGATCTTACCTGGAAAAGATGTGCTTCTGATATCAAATACTTAAGACAAAATAAACATTTTATCATTGGTACACGAATCGTGTACCATAATGCATTTCAGCACCATTTGTAACAAGGGACTCGAAGAACAACGGTAGACATAATTATTCCACAAGTCATGTCAAACGGTGACGGCATATTCTTATCTGGAAATAATCTGTGTAGACTGGAATAACCAGACGCTATAGATTGCCATTCGATTGAGACTTCTGGCGTGTTTCGCCGAACATACCTGATTTGAAATTATAGTAAAAACAGAAACGATTGAATGTAAATCAGTTTAGATACATTCATATTACATTATTATATGCGTTGCGACCCATTTGTGTCAATTTCTAGGTCCCAAATACTAGCGATTTAGCTCCTTTAAGATGTATTTACGGTGTTCCCAATGTCATCTTATATTTTACGCAAATCGTACCAAATAGTTCTTTAAATTCGTTCTATGACATTTGCATTTGTCAACAGAGGTATGTTTTATATCGACACAACCCTCGTGTAAATTTATTGCCTAAACTAACTTAGGCGAATTAGCGTGATTTTTAAAATTATTTGCGGACAGAAAAAGGTATAAAATATGGGTCTAGATAAAAATAATACTTTCAAGCTGCGCCGGTCAATAGTGTCACACTTTGGACGAACACTCAACGAACAACTTTGTCAAAGGTGAATATTTAATAATCCAGCATGGTCAGTGAAGGAACCGGAAGAGAGAGACACACTCGTTTACGCGAGTCAACAATACAAACATTCAGTACCATTCGACACTACTCGGTACTGGCGTGACTTCTCTTTTCCTTTAATTTACAGAAAACACATGTAAACATTATAAATGATCACAATAAAGTAATGAGTAAAATGTCTTTTAAGTCTCATAGTCTTTACGGTACGTTGGTGGTCTGCGAGTTCGTTGAGGACGAGACGGAATCAACTGATTATTTGGAAAAGGTGTTATCTCATTTTCAACTGTGCTGGGTTGAAAGGTTTCTGTCATATCAGAGTCAGAGGCTGCTAGCTCGACTGGGACTTCGGGCAAGACTGGCGTTACAGGTAACGTTGGTACATGTAAAGGTTGATATTCATTTATAGTACTAGTATCAGTTGTGACAGTATCTGTTTCATCCTCATCATTTTCATGTTGTGGAGGATGAGAGGGAACAATGTGCTCTGGTACTTTAAAGATGTCATGTAACTTGACTTTGTAAGACATGGAACGAAGCTGTGATCCTACAAACTTTCGAATAAAACACCAACCATTTTCTACACTCATAACAAGATAACGATCACGAGCGCCGGTCTTGTTTCCTTCAGAGCAAAGGTAAACCAAGTCGCCGATTTGAATGTTCATAGCTGAGGAAGGACACACGTGTTGGTTTAGGTTTTTGGAAACCATGATGATGGGCCATGATGATGTCTTGGTCCAAGACAGGAATTTGTTGATTAGAGAATTGGTTTCGGTGAGTCCACAGTTCTCTTGCAGACAATCCACGACCACGAATGCGCGAATTAAGTCGTGCAGTTGCAATAGTGAGGGGAGGGGAGTAACTGTACCACCTTTCGGTTCCTGACGGAGAAGTTCATTTTCTAATTCAGCGATGGCTTTCTCAGCAGTAGGATTTTTGTTGGGGTTCTTGGGGTAGCCAATTTTCAAACACAGATGGTATTGATTTAATACTGGATCGTTCTCTAATGCAATAAAGCCAGGAGCAGGATCAACTCGAACAACTGCATGGGGACCATCAAGAGGACGGAGTACAATGGCTAGTTGTAATAGACCATCACGTACAGAAACCTGTTGTTCATTTTCCAGTATACATGTGGCTGTATATGATGTAGTGGTTTCACGAAGAATAAGAATAAGTTGCCGGTTTCTCTTCATTACGTCGGCAGCCTTGTTTGAGGTGGGCATGAACACGGCGTAAATCAGGACAGTCATGTTGATCCAACCAGAACGTGTGGTAAAGGGTAACCGTTGACTACCATTCATGACGTCCTTAACAGAGATACTCCGTACCACTGAATTTTCCGTAGTATTAATGAAAAGACAGATCTGGCATGTTGGTTCTACACAAGGAAGGGCATTTCTACTGGCAAAATCAGATGGCACGTTGGCAGTACCTGCCAAGTGCCGAATGCTCACTTGGTATCTGCTGACAACCGAAAGGAAGGAAGTTACACGTGGGCTGGCGGAAAATTCACCACGACACAGACGTTCAAATGCTTGTACACACGGTTTACTGTCTGTGAGAAGGCAAGCATTATGGCTGGATTGGATGATGTATGGGCTAAAATGTTTGACTGCTGCTGCTGTACATAATGCCTCTATCTCACAGGGTAACCACGTTACCTGGTGTTTGCGAAGCTTAGCGCTGAAGAATCCAGATAATAACTGCTTTTCTGAACGGGTAACGTACAGAGTTGCACCAATGCCATGTTTTGATACAGAACCATCAGTGATTATTCATAGTTGATCGGTTGACCGAGGTAAAACGATGGATCGGTTGGTATGTAGGGACTGTTGAGCCTTGGTGAAGTGTAGTAAAAGTTCATCCGACCAAGTAAGTTTATCTTTGGACTGTAAACCTGTGATTGAGTCTTCGAGACGGGTAAGTATGTGAGAACAGTTAGGAATAACTCGGCTCAAGCCCTTATATGCGCCTAAAAATGACCGTAAACCACGAACAGTTGTAGGAGGTGGATATGACGAGAGCGTACTGATCCGGTGCTGACTAGCTGATATTGAACTTTTCGTCCATATCCAACCTAGTATGGTCGTAGTAGTAGGACAAATAACAGTCTTGGTAGGAGATAGCCGAAGATCACAAGAATTGAGCGCCGATAATGTCTTTTGAAAATTGGATAACAAGACCTCTATGGTGTTGCCGCCTATATACAAATCATCTGCTAGTTTCGCAATAACTCCACTCTGTAAGAGGTCACCAAGAACACGAGACATAAGCTCTTCAAGTGCTGTCTCGGAACCAGGCATACCCATAGCAGACCTGGTGTAAACACGAACTCCTTTGTATGGGGTAGCGACACCACAGTATTTCATCGATTCTTTTGATAGGGGAATCTGATAAAATGCATTTGTTAAGTCAGTTACAATGATATACTGCCAGGAAGCAATTGTGCGAAGGATAGATTCAACGTCCGGCATTAATGAAGGTTGAGACTTGCTGTATCGTCCAACGTCGGCAAAAGCGGTAACAAGGCGGTAACTACCGTTAGGTTTCTGTATTAAAAAGGAAGGGTTGAGATACTCTACTGACACACCAACATCTTCAGGACGACGAAACACCCCAGCTGCTTCCAGTTCATCAAATTTTTCCTGTAATGCTGTAAGTTTATCTCTAGCGTACTGCGGAACTCTGCCTTTTCTTTGTGGGGGCTGGACAGGACCCATGTTTACTACAGCTTGAAAATTACCAGCAGCACCATTATAGCACGATATGTTCTTACTGAAGAGATTATCAAACGTGTGTAATAGATTCTGGAACTTACTAAAGTCATCTGAAGACAAAATATTATCGGGATCTAGCTTTATGGCTGCTGAGTTATGACCCTG
This sequence comes from Patella vulgata, assembly GCF_932274485.2. Classification (NCBI taxonomy): domain Eukaryota; kingdom Metazoa; phylum Mollusca; class Gastropoda; family Patellidae; genus Patella; species Patella vulgata. The sequence goes on along the minus strand of NC_065879.2, from coordinate 67,492,462 downwards.
TGGCTGTTTAGTTTGTGGTACATTAGCTGAAGTTGTGACGGCCAATGAAGAATTGGTATCACCGGGTGTATAGTCCTTTACCAATCTGGCTTGACAGAAATGTGAATGTCTTGAAATTGGTTGTGGTTCAATAGATGTGTTAGGAATGCGAAGTTTACCGGCAACAGCGTCTAGTATTGTGGGTTGAGGCCATATCTGTGATGGTGTACTGTTTCGAGAGTGTGGGGAATCCCATCGAGCTTCTATCGCAAGAGTACTATCTGGGTCAATATCTGATGGAATGTCAACTTCGAGGTAATCACCTGGCCATACGATGGTGGATATAGTAGGCGAGCGCAACACATATGCTTGAGTTCTGCGAACAGCATGGTGAGATGACTGCAGCGGATTAGGGCCATATTGAATGACATTTTCACCTAGTGTGACTTTCTGCAAGCAGGTCGAACCGAGACATCATTCGTTGTCATAAACGGGGTACCGGCCAAAATATCCACATCTAAATCGTCGACAACCAAAGCTTCGAGTTGTATAGTGGAATTACCTCTTGTGAGGGTGGTGTAAGTCTCACCAATAACGGACAGGTGTGTGATCCCATCAGCATGCAGGGCACGCTGTGTGCTTTTTTTAATAGGGGCACCAATATAATTTGCCACTGATGATTTAATCATATTAATTTCGGCTCCAGTATCGATGGTAAGTTGTAACGGGTGGTGGTTGTAAAATGCTTTGATGTGGGGAGACTGCTTTATGCTAACACGACAGGCGATATGTCCAGGAGGAGATTCAACAGGTACAGGAGGGTTGTCGTCTTCATCATCACCATTGTCTCCCTCAAAGCTACAAATAAGTCTTGCTTTAGAAAGGAATTTTTGATCAGCTGTAGGTAAGAACGGACACGAACTGAGATAATGTTGGTAGCGAGGACGTCCAGTCTGTTTACAAATAGGACATGACTTGGCAGAAGGAGGTATTTTACTAGTGTATGGCTTCTTGTAGTAATCATTTGTAGATGAACGAAGAACACGAGCTTCTGACTAGGATTGTATTTCATCTAAAAGGGAATCCAGGGCTTGTGAAAACTCAGGTTTCAAGCTAGCAATGGTACGTGACCTAAGTTCTGTTCCATACCGCTGTTTAACTAATTGAGGTAGGTCGGGATGAATGAGGCGAAGCCAAACCAAAATGATGATATTTTCCAATGATGGAGAGAGTTCTTCGTCAAGGACGGGTACTACACCATTAGTACCGTTAGCCTTTAATGGTATAAATCCTCGGGACGCTCAGATGAATCCAATCGAATGTTATTAAAGTCCAAGAAGTGTGCGCCAGTGGACTGGAAACCAAAATAAAGGCGGATACATTGCCATATTTGATTAATTGACGTAGAATTCTTAACAATAGTGTTCCTTGAAACAACCGGGCAATAATTTGAAAGCCTCTTAGAGGTTCAGCATTAGTTTTCTTTCGCCATACTGCACCGTCAAGCAGGAAAGGTGCAAAATTCGGATCCAGCGATAAATAATATTGGAGATTCTGTCGCCATGATTCAAAGGAAGTAATATTCTCGTGTTTAGTGAGGCACCACTGTTTTGGTGCACGTGTGTTATTCGCCATTGGTGAACTTGCTGGTTAACACAAAAATATACACAATACAAAGTATGGGAGAATTGAATGAAGACAATTTATAGTAAAAAAAACTTCGTCCAACCGCCGTTTCGGTAAAAGCGACGACACTTTTGACAGGTTTTTTTTTAAACTAATGTACAAGTTTATAATGAGTGAAAAGTTCGTATCCCACCTCTGCCACCACGCCAGTCAATAGTGTCACACTTTGGACGAACACTCAACGAACAACTTTGTCAAAGGTGAATATTTAATAATCCAGCATGGTCAGTGAAGGATCCGGAAGAGAGAGACACAGTCGTTTACGCGAGTCAACAATACAAACATTCAGTACCATTCGACACTACTCGATACTGGCGCTGGAACTCACATGGTGGCCATTAAGTATTTGATTTTAAAGATATGTTCCCAGAAAAGTATTTATCGGGTGGTTGTTTCCGATAAAAGTATGGCAATTTTGGTATATATGGAAAGTAGAAATATCCAATCTTACTAGAAAAATACTGGATTACCTGAAAAACACTCATGTAGCACATACAGGACAAAAATGTAAGGGTTTCCCTAATGGACAGCCCGACGATTAGGAATGTCTATACGCGTGACATCAAAGATTGCACGCGGAGATTGAGCACTTGATGTACATATTGATAAACTTTATGAAGAGTTAGACGTACAACACTTTCTGAGATAAAAATCACGGAAAAAGACGCGGGTGGTTGAAAATCCGATAATTTAATTAGGCTTCGATATTTGTAATAAAATAGTCAACATCGTCTTAGTATGCAATGAATTCTCCTCCGTTGCTAGGTACCGAGAGAGGCAAGTCACGTGACACAAACATGACATCTTTTGGTCGATTTTTTTATAGCAGGGGTATTCCCTAACAATTATAATGTTGTGAGAAGGATTTGAAGCAAAATTATGATAAATTAATTAGTTTGAATATGTTTTTAGTCCAGATATAATTATCATCAAATCACCCAGTTTGTACGCGGGAATGTATCTTTAAAAAAGTTTTGTAAACAACAAATACATGAAAAATTTTAATTCGGTTTTCTTTCTTGTTTTATTATACACGAATACCACTCAAAATAGATCCTTTCTGGGGAAGTTTTAAAGACGACAATCCCTAAACAGTATAACAAAATGGCAGTGATTGTTATAAGTGACGCGCAAGCGAATTACTATAATAAAATTGAACCATGTGTTAGTCCCGAAATTAGATTATTTTATTTTGTTAACCATAGGTTATCATATTTTAAACGTTTTTCAAAAATACTCTTTACACAATTGAAATGACAGATCTAATCATCTAAAGCGCATGCATTAAACCTTTTGCCCCCCCCCCCCGTCCGATTATTTATAGTAATAGTAAGTGCAGGGGGACTGCACCACACAAAATTTACACAAAAACAAATACACGGACAATACATCATATCCAGGACTGCGCTATACAGTCCCGGGTCTGTAGTGACACAGACTTCACTCAAATTTGAAAACAATCAGGAATACAACCCAAAGAAACCATTGTGCAATGCCAGCATGAGTCATGAACTGCTATATTTTTATGCTACACGAAATACGAATGTAAGCATATGTAGTAAAATTCAACTATACAAGTAAGCACATCGGTGAAATGTATAAAAAAAAGTAGTCTTAACCTAAATGCTCTAAAATCAATCAAGAATCGTTTCAGTATTCAATACATATAGGGCACATGTTCCATCCGTCACAAAAACAAAACAGAATACAAAGAAGCAAATAGGAAATGTAGAATAGGAAATGTAGACTGTCTCGAGAGACAGCCGTATGCTAACTGAATGGCGACGTTATTTTGGGATTTGACGTCATATCTTAGAAGGCGATAAAAAATCACAATAATAAAGATAAAAAAAACTGTAATTGTCATTGTACAATTTATAATACCCCTCACAAGAAATGCAAAACAGGTATGCTGAACAAATCGTACTATGTAAGTGTATTTATAAAGGCATAAAAAAATAAGGGAGGTAATTCAGACAGTGTTAGGTAACTACAGAAAATCTAAAATAAAATTTAAATTGGATCATTATCCAGTATGTAGTCGGTTATATACTTATAAGAAATGTCAAACTTGGTATGTTGAAGAAATGGAAGTTTTGAAATTTCTTTTAAAATGCGTAATTGTGTACCGCATTTGGCAGTGTATTAAAAGTAAGGAGATTTTATTCGGGAGAGAAATAGTTCTTTATTGTTACATACTGTCAAAAATCGTAATGTCTGTGAATAGAAAACACTATATAGCGTGGTATCTGGTATGTTACTATAGATTGACGGGTATTTTACTACTTCAAAACCAAATTTGTCCGTTTTGTCGAAAATACCGACATTAAATTTATTGTTAATTATGTTGATGCCCAGGTCAAGAACAGATGCATTTATAGTGCCGGAATTTTCTTTATTTAATATTAGTTCAGGAGGATATATTTCACTTTTATATTTGTTGAAAGGTGTTGTCATTGATAGGTGTTATTTCATCAATGTATCGGAAGGTATAGTTTAGACTTTTAGCTACTTTGTAATCTATTTTTCTTTTATGGTCTTGAAAGTAGAATTCATATTTATATAAATGTGCATTAGCCATAAATGGGGCGGGGCCAGTTCCCATTGGTAAACCAATGGTTTGCTGTATTATCTGACCCCAACCTCAAATATGGCATTGTCAATGAGGAAATGTATGATGTTTTGAAATTTTTCTTTATCAAAAACTACAGTGTCGGCATTGCGACGTTTTATAATCCATTTAGCATCTTCTGCATAAATGGCCATCAAGTTTCTGCCTTTCCCGAAAGCTCCATTAAAGGCTTTATCTACAAACCAATCCAAATTATCTTTAAGATCTGCATGTTGAAGCATAGTATACAAAGTAGAAAAATCGAACGTTTCTATTGTTTTTGCATTAACTTTTTTATTGATTTTTTCTACTATAGTGTCTACTATAGGTTTATTTTTATCAATTATGAAAAAAATATTAATTCCAGTATAACTACGAAGTGTTCTGCACCAAATGGCATGTTGGGTTTGGCATAATTTAAGTCCTTCGGTGATAGTCTTAGCTAATGGTTTCGTTTGGCAGATACTGGAGGATATTATGTATCTGAATTTAATGGGTTTTTATGGAATTTAGGTATAGAATAAATGTAAGGTAGTGCATCTGTTTTCACATTGTCTTTAATATTATTACTCCTGTTAAATGTATATTGGTTATGTAAAATATCTAGATTAGTTAAATCTGTAATGCATTTATAAGTGTCATTATGGGTATTGGGCCAAAGTCCAACTTCAGTAAGAATATTTCTAATATAGTATTTTTTACAGACAAAGGCAATATTATCGCTGGCCTTATCGACAGGCGTTAGAACAAATTTATCTTTAAGAGAAGCAAGACATTCAACTGCGGATGTATTATTTAGGACTTCGGGTGTCTTGGGTTAAGTTTTATATATTTGATTCTCTTTGACAAGAGATCAAAAACAGAAACAGTGTTTTTCCATTCTCCAAAAGATTCTAAAGGTGCACGAAATTTATCAGACCAAGCTACTATGCATTTCCTGATTTGAGATTATTATGTAACTTTTTGAAATTAGTTTTACTTTTTTGTTCTCGAAATTGTGGTCCAAAGCGAAAAAAGTTTTTTAATATTTTTATCTTCAACAATATCGAAATTTCCTGTCAGTATATGGTCATGAAGTAGGACGTTGTGTAACATGCGGTGAATATAAATTCTACTGAAGATTACAATCACACCGTTTATTGATCGTAACAGAGCTTGACGAAATAAACATATTATACACATCATACACTATAAAACACATTAGAGTGTAAATTACAAGTTAAGATTTAGAGTCAGTACAGATTGTTGCTGCTAAGCAGGAGGTGTTTTATTCTTATTATAGACTTTGCAATTTAATTTTCTCATCAAGATAAACTATTGCCCATTTTATGGTTCTTAGGTAAACCGCTACCCAAAAACAAAGCGAAAAAACAAAATTTAAACAGGGTCCATCAGGTTTCTCGGCTACCAAAAACAGATGGCGGCGTTTTGTTACGCTCGAGTAGCATAGTTCGATGAAATTTCAATTCCACATAACTTTGTAAAGACTGAACGGAATTGAAACATTTTTGGACTGATATTCCTATAAGAGAGATTCATCTTTCACAATATTGTATTTTGCAAGTGATTTCTATAGTATAAAATGGCACACCGGCAAGTTAAGGACGATGTTGTTATATTGAATCATGTTTGTAATTTTATCGTGTATAGTGTTTTGCTTGAAGCCATTCTGCACTCTTATATTCGCGTGTCTATTCAGAGTACGCCGAGTAAATCCATAGATATAGTCCGGTGGCTGAAGGGGGGGGGGGGATCGCCACCCGAGCTGTGAATTTATGAGGCGTTTGAGGGGGCGTTTTCGAGATATAGGGGGTCAAATGTCTACAATGGGGGGGGGGGGGGTGATGTCATTATGTTGACATAAAATATTATGAAAACATAAATTTCTAGGACTGCCCATCTATAAATAAGTGTTTATGATGCCCCTGGACAACTGTTTTGATTTATGGGGAGGTGGGGTGGGGATAAAATTGGCGGGGAAATGAGTTCACGTTGATTTAAATGATGATTTTCTAAGAGCTCGATGAAACATCTCTAAATATGTTGATAAGATTCCTATTGTATGGGGGTGGACGCCGAGGTGAGTGCTCGACGTGGGGGGTGGGGGCGGTGGGGGGTGGGGGCGGTGCGGGTGATGGCGGGTGGCAACATGTATTTTTGTGGAAAGAAATCATTTCGTTCATAATTGAGCTTAAAGTGGTATCTCGTTAGTGTTTTCATTCAAAATATTAAATTTTCAAGAGATCTGGAAGTGTAAATCAAAAACACATTTAAACTCAGAGAAATGTTTAGTTGTTAGTTTATTATTTGTCTTCATCAGAAGATTTAAAATCAAAAGTTCATATGAGCGAGATAAATATTTTCTTGGTTGCTGGCCAACAGCTCGCATATCCTTTGGATATGCTTCAGAAACAAATTCACGTCGTAAATCTTCATTCCAGCCAGGTGGTAATAAAGAAAGGTCTGTTATTTTTTCACCCAGAAAATCTTTTTTCTAGCGTCATCTAGTGATGTAAGTCGTCTTTCGCGATATTTTCTACCTTTGCCCGTCTCATTATCGATCAAAATTTGTATATTTGGATCATCGTTTGCGAAGAGAATGATTGGGATGTCTATTTCGCCCGAGCAAGAACGCAAAATACAATTTGTTTCAGCACCTCCATTAATTTGCAATGCAAAGAGGAGTAGTAAAGATATTTTGGTGTCCTCGTGGTTGGTTGTCAGTTCTAGGATATTCTCGACACTTTCAATACTAATCTTGATATTTTTTGATCCAATCAAGATTAGTATTGAAAGTGTCGAGAATATCTCGGGCTCTCGGCCTACATGCTTTCAGTGGTAATGACTATCTGTCGTTCTTTTTCAAGATAATCCCAACTTTCTAACAATTTTTAAAGAGCTGGGATAGACAAACGATGCTTCTGATAACGTAATTGCTGGTTTAGAAAAAAATGTTTGTACATGTACCTTGTACGGCGAAAACCTACTTACATCAGTAGATGACACTAGGAGAAGGATCTTCTGGAGAAATTTTAATTGTGATGAAAAATAACAAAACTTTCTTTCTTTATTACCATCTTGCCCGAGTAGTCTTTTGCTGCACATTATAATAAACACAATAATTATGTTGCAGCAATATGGAGACAGGTTGCAAAATTAATGATCGAACAAGACGACCCTGCGATACAAGGCTGGAATGAAGATTTACAATGTGAATGGGTATCTGAAGCATATTAAAAGGATATACGCATATCAAGAAGATATCTATCCCACTCATATTATTAGAATGTGTTTTTTATTTACATTTCCAGATCTCTCGAAAAGTGCCATTATAATTTTGAATGACGATATTGGCACTGAAAGAAAACTCGAGAAAACACTTTTCAGGTCAATTTTGAACCAAGTGGTTTCTGTCCCCAAAATACATTTACTCTCCCCCATACAATGGTAATCGTATACACATATTTAGCGATGTGCAGTGGAATTAAAAAGTAATGTTTTTACCAAGCTCTAAAAATATCATCAACGTGAACTTTCCGCCAATTGTACCCCCCACCCCCCCCATCCATACACGCACACCTGCTACCCCCACCCCACCTCCCCACAAATAAAAATAGTTGTCCAGGGGCATCATAAACACTTATTTAAATATGGGCAATCCGAGGAATTTATGTTTTATTAATATATTATGTCAACATAATGACCCCCCCCCCCCACACACACACACACCTGCTATCCCCACCCCACATCCCCACAAATCAAAACAGTTGTCCAGGGGCATCATAAACACTTATTTATAGATGGGCAGTCTTAGAAATTTATGTTTTATTAATATATTACGTCAACATAATGACATCTCCCCCCCCCCCCAATTGTAGACATTTAACCACCTATATCTCGAAAACGCCCCCTCAAACGCCTGATCACCACCCAGATTCGGAATCTACGCAAAAAACTGGTCTAGAAAAACTTGGTCTCATAAATTCACAGCTCGGATGGCGATTACCCCCCCCCCCCCTTCAGCCACCGGACTAATAGTGTCATATTTTCTTTATTAACTAAATAGAAATGCATATTACTGCACCGAGTTTCCTTTCATAACCACCATAAAACATCATGCATAGCGAAACATTATATAATGAAAGATCATTTTTTATGCAGTCTATATTAACTGGAAAATAAATATTATTTGATATAATCCTAAAGCACTATAGCACTGACAACATTACTTTGCGTTACAAATATCTCCTGTAAACGGGTTACACAGAAGAAAAAGGTAAGTACAACATTTCTACTGAACTGATACGGTTATTTTTTGTTACATGTCGCACCAACATTGCAATTAGGCATTTGAGACACTTACTTGTTTATAATCGCAATTGTAGTCTTCAAACATTATTTCCCTTCTTGTCCAAAATATCTCTTGAGTAATAAAAACGACAATATCCCTATCGAAACGTTGCATAGTCTTGAATACTGTATTTGCAAATATTGGTTGTTTACTAAGTAAATAAAATTGAGGTTATGGAATATGCTAAGCCCTCTAATAGAATATGATAAGGATCCAAAGCCGTAGTGACGGGAATCGTATACGAGACGGGTTATATCACACGTTCGATTAAAATAAAATAAAACCAAATACGAACAATCCAAACCATTAGACAAAATTCGAAGTCCTAAAAAAAAAACGGTATAGGCAAAATGGTGCAATCAGCAAATGGACTGTTCACCGTGTACAAAATACACGACAAATAGTGGTAACAGGTGTCCGGAAGAGTAAGCTTACCCTTGGTCAACATTGGTATGGTCATTCATATCATCTGTGTTAAAATCCCTTTACTGGGGTTCCGTTGAACAGCGGATTCTGAAAAACAGATGTCATTAATCTGTCAATGTCAACATACTTGCTTTTCTTAAAACAAAACTAAAGCAATAAAACAATCTTGTGACAATAGTTTCGGTGTCACTTCACTTCGCCTTTGGAATAAGTTACTGATAAACATCACAGAATTCCAAACTTTCAAACTTTTCAAGGCTAAACACTTCTGTATTTAAACTTCTAATCCCGATTAGAAACGAAATGTTTGTTTAATGTTTCGCTTTGATTTAATATTATGTTTATTCTTTCTGGAACACCTGGTATTCCTACCACACATCTGTGTAGTTCTGGTGTATACGATAAATAAATATTTGCAATAGAGAACGGCTATATAGATGTTGTTTATTTAAACATAACACCATTTTATTCAACAACATCTCACTTGGGTTATCTTTGACAATCGGCTTTTACTATGTTCCTCGCTGACACAAATTTCATGGAGACCGCCCACCCCCTTCCTTCTCTCATGGACCTAACAGTATACACTCGTATGTATAGACTTACATTGACATAAATTTCATTAGGGGGCAACATTACCGTTAACCGTGTTTACACTGAAATTACTTCTTCATTAGGTGAGAGCAATTAGTAACAGGTCGATTCTTGTTTTAAAGCTAATGTAACCCCCTCCCCCTGCTATTGGACATACGTGACACGTCAGAGAATTCGTTCACCAGTTGCGGCATCTCAAAGGGGGATTTTCCCAAAACCGTGATAGCTATAAAAAGGGTTTATTAGTAAGATATAGCACTGTAAGGAGGTTAAAACCTTTTCAATGAATTTACGGTGTTTCGACTGACATCTTACATTGTACTCAAATCTTACCAAACAGTTTTTTTTGTTTTTTTTTAAAAATCTGCTATATGACCTTTGCTATTGTATGTTTAATTCGACAAAACCCTCGTGTCCCTTTATTGCATTATGTACTCTTTAAAATTATTTACGGACAGAATAAGATTACAATATAAATATGAGTCTAGATAAAAGAGACTGCAGTATTAAGACATTGTGAGTACTTGCAAACAAAAAAATACATGAAAGGTGTTAACTCGGTTCACTTTCTTGGCTTTATTATACCCAGATACAACTTACAATGGACCCTTATTAGGGCGGTTTTAAAGACGACAATACCTCAACAGTATAAGAAAATGTCTGTGTTTGTCGTAAGTCTTGGTATTTTAATAGTAATTCCCTTTCTGTTTTGTCTGATTCAAAACCGGAACAATAATTTAGCGTGTTTGGTAAGCTTTATTCTAGGTTAACTGTCTATTTTGTACTAATGCGGTATCTTTACATTCCGAATAAGAGATATGGTCGTTATTTTACTTCGCAGACCGGAATGAAAACTCCCGATGGCTTTCTATACATGGGCTGAATGCGGTTTAACATTCACTCGACACAAACTAGGTTCAGTTTTATTGCAATAATTCGCTTGCACATAGGGGTCTTTAGCAGTGGGATGGAACCGAAAGACCTGGAGAAAACCACGTGCAAGCGGGAAATCTAAACCACGCCACGTGACTCAATGTCAGACTTAATGATCTAAAGCGTACACGTTAAACCAATTGGCCCCCCGAACCTCCGGTTATTTATAGTAATTAGCATCAACAAGGTGGGTGTTTCTGTGGCTCGTGTTTTATTAAACTAAAAAAAACTTGGCGATATTATTCAATTTTTGAAGGACGTTATGTAACATGCTGGGAATATAAATAGTACTGAAGATTACAATTAAACCGTTTATGGATGGTAATAGAGCTTGACGAAATAAACATGTTGTTATACACATCATACACTATAAAAACACATTAGAATGTAAATTACAAGTTAAGATTTAGAGTCAGTTCAAATGTATTTAATGTACAATTATATTGATTATTAATTGTTGCTGCTAAGCAGGAGATGTTTTATCCTTATTATAGACTTTAAATTTTGCAATACCTAATTCATATGTACATGTACTACAAATCCATGCTTATCTAATTTTCTCATCAAGATAAACTATTGCCTATTTTATGGTTCTTAGGTAAACCGCTACGCAAAAACAAAGCGAAAAAACAAAATTTAAACTGGGCCCATCGGGATTCTCGGCTGCCAAAATCCGAGTAGCACAGTTCGATGAAATTTCAATTCCACATAACTTTGTAAATACTGAACGGAATTGAAACATTTTTGGACTGATGTTCCTATAAGAGAGATCCATCTTTCACAATAGTGTATTTTGCAAGTGATTTCTGTAGTATAAAATGGCACACCGGAAAGTTAATGACGATGTTGTTATATTGAATCATGTTTGTAATTTTATCGTGTATAGTGTTTTTGCTTGAAACCATTCTGCACTCTTACATTCGCGTGTTTATTCAGAGTACGCCTAGTAAATCCATAGATAAAAGTTAGTGTCATATTTCCTTTATTAACTAAATAGAAATGCACATTACTGCACCGAGTTTCATTTCATAACCACCATAAAACATCATGCATCGCGAAACATTATATAATGAAAGATCATTTTTTATGCAGTCTATATTAACTGGAAAATAAATATTATTTGATATAATCCTAAAGCACTATAGCACTGACAACATTACTTTGCGTTACAAATATCTCCTGTAAACGGGTTACACAGAAGAAAAAGGTAAGTACAACATTTCTACTGAACTGATACGGATATTTTTTGTTACATGTCGCACCAACATTGCAATTAGGCATTTGGGATACTTACTTGTTTATAATCGCAATTGTAGTCTTCAAACATTATTTCCCTTCTTGTCCAAAATATCGCTGAGTAATAAAAACGACAATATCCCTATCGAAACGTTGCATAGTCTTGAATAATGTATTTGCAAATATTAGTTGTTTACTAAGTAAATAAAATTGAGGTTATGGAATATGCTAAGCCCTCTAATAGAATATGGTAAGGATCCAAAGCCGTACTGACGGGAATCGTATACGAGACGGGTTATATCACTCGTTCGATAAAAATAAAATAAAACCAAGTACGAACAATCCCAACCATTAGACAAAATTCGAAGTCCTAAAAAACGGTATAGGCAAAATGGTGTAATCAGCAAATGGACTGTTCATTTAAACATAACACCATTTTATTCAACAACATCTCACTTGGGTATCTTTGACAATCGGCTTTTACCATGTTCCTCGCTGACACAAATTTCATGGAGACCCCCCACCCCCCTTCCTTCTCTCATGGACCTAACAGTATACACTCGTATGTATAGACTTACATTGACATAAATTTCATTAGGGGCAACATTACCGTTAACCGTGTTTATACTGAAATTACTTTTTCATACGGCGAGTGCAATTAGTAACAGGTCGATGGGAACGAATTTAAAAGTTTGTGCGTATGTGCATGATGGGTCATAGTTAAAAATAATATACAAAAGAGAGAGAAATGGGGATTAATGTCCACTCAACACAAACTAGCTCATTTTGGGACTAATATGGTTCAATATTATTTTAATATTTCGCTTGCACTTAGGGAGAGGAAACCGGAGAAAACCCACGAGCTTAGACATGCGACCCTACTCTTTGCCACGTACAATCGGGGAATCGAAACCATGTCAGTTGACTCAATGACAGACCTTATGATACAACGTGCACGCATTAACCATTCGGCCATTACCCCCCCCCCCCCCAAAAAAAAAAATAAAATAAAATAAATATACAAGGTCGGCAAGCAATTCGACTGTTTGTCTAGAAGACCTATTATAATGAACATACAAAATAATTTGAATAAATAATCAAAAAGGTAACATGTACATTAGCTGTGTGGCTTCTACAATGTCCACTATCTGACTGTCATCATCTCTAGATAATCAATCAATTATGGTGTTAGGTAATATAATAAAATAAAAGGGTAAAAAACAATGTCATGCGATCATATAATTACATTTTTACTATTTGAACTAGAGGAGGATATATATATCAGCTGCGATATGCATAAAATAATAAATAAAACATTTACGAGCGTATGAGGAAAAATATGAAATGTAAACGAGTCCTTGTCAATCGTATAATGGTTACACATACTTAATCATTGTCGTTATCATTATAATAATAATAAATTATTCTTCAGAAAATGGTGACCAATGTGATGATATTTGTTATAGGATGTGCAATGGCTTTTACTGCAGGTAAGCTCACCGCGGTCATTTATTCCGACTATGGAACCCAACAGAACAAATGACTACAAAGTCGTTGAACTCGAATTAATATTTTGCGTTAAAATGATATGAATTATTATAGGTTTTTTATTTTGCCTTTTTTTTGTTTTTTGGTGGGGTGGGGTCTGTGTACATTTCTCTTTTACAGCAAAGCTTCGCATTTTCCAATGTTTAGACCCTTCGCAAAAGTTTTCGATGCACTCCCCGATCAACTCCTTTTTTTTGTACAACCCAGTGTATGATTACACTGTAAATAATATTTGTGTATTTTTACCGTACATTGACTGGCAGAAAGTTGCCAGTAAAATCACTGTATTTAACACTGGCTTGTAAATTTACATCTAAGTGGTAGATTTAGATTTACAAACAGCATGTAAATTTACAGAGAGTGTAAAATAATTTCGATGTAAATTTACATTGTGCTTGTAAATAGAAAGTGAGTTAAATTTACATTCACTGTAAATTTACACTGTGGTTGTAAATTCACCTCAAAGTTATCTTACACTCACTGTAAATTTACACTGTGGTTGTAAATTTACCTCAAAGTTATTTTACACTCACTGTAAATTTACGTGGTGTTTTAAATCTAAATCTATCATTTAGGGGTACATTTGCAAGTCAGTGTTAAAATACAGTGATTTTACTGGCAACTTTCTGCCAGTCATTTTACGGTAAAAATACAATTTGAAGCGTATATTTACTTGAAATATACTTTGAAAAGGTGATATTTTTAAAGGGAATGTGTTTGTCCCCACTCGACTAAGTATTCCTAGGTTCGATCCTGGCGAACACATAAAGTTTTGCGGACCTTTCAGCCGAGCATGCAAAACATCATTCGATAATGGAAAGAAATTAAATAAAATGGGGTTTAACGTCCTATTGTTCCTCTTCTAATAATGAAAAGAGTGGGAGGCATCACACGAAGCAAAATGTCCCACACGATCCAGTGTATGGCATATCACTGTCTCTATACGCATGTTAGGTGCATTTAGATTTTGAATAACCCATCTCCTGAAATAGACTAATCTGACTGAAATAACAGTAAATATTTTGCACAAAATTCGATATGTGGTCGAAGGGGAATAACCGATTTGAACACTATTTGACAGTAAATTTACAATTTGTTGTAAAAATACTATTTCAAATGGCATTTTTGTTAATATACAGCTCACATAATGTAAAGAAAAACCATATGGTTGTATTTCTACTTTACGTTTGATTAAATCTTACATGTGGCCAAAGAGGGAATAACCGACGTGGTCACTATTTGACAGTTAATTTACAATTTGCTGTAAAAAATAGTCATTCAAATGGCATTTCTGTTAATATGTAGTTTACATAATGTAAACTGACATACAATGGTTGTATTTCTACATTACGTTTGATGTCATCTTACATAAGCCTTGTATTCATATGCATTTAAGTTAACAAACCATGTGATATTCCAAATCGGACACTGTATTTTAAGTATACTTATAACTGTAAATATATATATACTTTTAACAGTTTAATAGGGATCTATTACGTGCACGCCAATGTATACACGGAACCTCGGTGTTTCGTCCCATCCGAACGACTAGACAGCTATCCTTGTCCGACCTGCATCACTGGCAAGGGGGAACCACACCGGAATATCTCGATGAACTTTCTCAGCCAAAGCAGGTATCGAACACTCGACCTCCAGGCTAGCGAGCCAGCGTCTTACCCACTTAGCCACCGAGCTCCCCCCCCCCACACACACACCTCTTAAGTGGACTATAGACGAAGAGTAATGAAGCCTTAAAACAGTGGTTCTCAAACTTTTTTTGCCAACGGCACACCTTGGAACTCATGAAAGAGACACATAGAATGACTCAAACTAAGTAAAGAAAAACATAGCTTGTCAGTAGACACCAATGAATACTCAATTGGGATTACATGGTTTTTCGCATTTTCTTAATGTGCCGTTAAAAATTTCGCGGCACACTTAGGAAGATCTCGTGACACACCGGTGTGCCGCGGCACACTGGTTAAGAATCACTGCCTTAAAAGGTCTATCAATGTTAAAGTTCTAAAGAGATGTACAATTACACGTCTCCTGTAAATTGTATACAAATCCCGTATTTAAACATGTTTGAATAGAAGATTTACCCATAAACACAGTTAAAATACAACATACATGTACGTTAACAAACATAGTTGTATCAATACAGGTTACATGTAAAAAAAAAACCAGTTCTAACTTGTAAAACTACACTTTTATGGTTAATTTACCAATTTATTTACAGTAATCCCATTTTACCGCACTAATACAGTAAATTCATAGTATAAAAACATGCAGTGGTATTTTTACAGCGTTATGTTTAAGTAATTACATATTTTTCACTGTAATTTTACATTTATTTTTAACAGTGTAGGTTATTTATGGAAAGTTTGCCACCAAATGGCTTTCATTTTAAAGACCGCTTAAAGTACGATCAAAACTCATACAGCCAATTTTCAAGATAACGCAACCGACATCGATTTCTTTATAAAATCGTTTGATCAACAAATTTCTGATAGTGACATTAGGGTCAAATGTCAACAAAAACGACTGTATTCAAATTTGGTAAACTGGCGTAATTTTAAAAGTATGTCTGAAGTTGGTTTTAGTGTCTGTGTATCGTTTTGTGGTACTAAGCTATTATATGGAACCATATTCAACCCTTTTTGAGTTGACCTAATTTGCATAAATTGGACATGACCGTCAAGTTACAGGTTCAGATATCGCAGTCAAGAAGGACAATGTGTTACAGCGAGTTTTTTTGGCATGGGTCTGTTGTGTTGCAATCATGAAATATCACTGCTTAATCATAATATGTAGGTCTTACCTATTCAAATATATTATTTTGCCCAAATCCAAGATGTATCGAAGCCTATAACTTCCATTCATAATTTCTACTTTTCTACTGACGCTTGTATAGCGTGTTGGCGCCTTCTTACTGACATCAATAAATACAAAAATATGACTAAGTCGAAAGTCGACAAGACGGTACACAAGCCAAAATGCAAGTCGAAAATAAGAAATTAGGAAAAAACGAGGGGCGCTATTATCGTTGTGTGTTATTTCTTAATTTCCTATTTTCGAGTTGATTTTGGCTTGTATAGCGTGTTGTCGCCTCACATTTGTCGTAACTTCTACTTTTCGACTTTCGCGTTCTGAAGAGGCGAAAAGTAGAAATTATGAATGGTAGTTATAGGCTTCCATAAAGATGAGGATACCACGAACAGATAAAATTAACAATGCTTAATTGCATATCCAGGCAAATAAAATTGTTTAAGTACAAAGTCACCTGGTTGTAATCTCTGTGTGAACGTGTCGTAGTCCGGTAAAATTAATAAATGACCTAGAACAAATTGCAACAGAATTTTTCTCGACGGAATCTGGAAGAGGGGTCCCTGAAGGTCTCCCAAACCAAAATCGCCCAAAATAAAAAAAAAATAGGTTTTTCGAGTAATTAGCATAAATCCAATATTGCCGCCATTGGCACCTTAAAACTCTAATATCTCGGGAATGGTTGAGTTTGGAGGGTGTAAATGTATTACGGGTAGATAGGAAAGTGGTACCAAGGAATAAAACAAGCATAATCTATGACATACCTGTGACGTCATAACGCCATACGTCCAACAATTAGCATAAATCCAATATGGTTGCCATTGGAATCTTAAAACTGCAATATATCGGGAATGGTTGAGTTCAGAGGGTGTAAATGTATTGCGGGTAGGTAGGAAAGTGGTACCAAAGAATCAGAAAAACATTGCCAAATTACGTCCATGTGACGTCATAACGCCATAGTCCAATCATTAGAATAAATCCAATATGGCCGCCTTTGGAAATCTTAAAACTCTAATATTTTATGTATTATGGGCAGACAATGTGAAAAGACGTAATGATTAAACGAAGAACCGGGACGATTCTTCGACAATGTTATAATAATTCACGAAAGGGGGATTTGGAATTCGACTAGAAGAGATTTATCAACACAGCAGCCACACTAATCTGCAGCTATATTATTAAACAAAATCCATCACAGAAAAGTATTACCTGGACCAGAAACTATAAAGTTTTTGGGTGCATTTACAAATTTTGCATCAATTTTGCTGAAGAATACACAATCACTTTCAACTGTTTAAACGATCCTTTGGCACCATCCTATTTATCCGATTTGATTAAACAGTATGTGCCTTCTCGTTCCTTACGTTCATTTCATAAAAACCAACCTATATGTCCAGTACAGAAGTCAAAGTTTGGCGAAAGCGCTTTTGCGTACGCAGCACTAAAAGAATGGAACAAATTTCCTCTGGAAGTCCAAAATCGCTATATTTAAACGACGTCTAAAACCCGTTTTTTTACCCAAACTTTTGAACTATAAATTAAATGCTTCACTTTCCATTTCTATATTGTAACTTGACTATTCCTTTGTATTCTTTTGTTTATTTGTACATACATGACATGTTTTTTATAATCATATGTACGTTGTAAAGCGCCACAGAGCAGTTAGACTGACTGAATGTTCAGCACCATAGAAAACGATTATTATTATTATGTTTGGTAAAAGCAGCGAGACCCCAAGCAATTTTAGACCTATTTCATTCCGCGTTCGCGATACACCTACATCATATTTATGGGCCAGGATTTCTGATGGGTACTTTGAATGCATACGGCTTCTGTACCTCTTATTTGAAATTAAAGCAGCAACGATGTAGTGATACCGGACTTCCTTGTTGTGGTTACTTTGTGATTGTAAAATAAAACTACAAGTTAGTTCGTTTCTACAACTTTACTATTAAACTGCTTGCAAGGCTTCTATGTTCCACGTTCTCAATAAGGCATCAATGATAGCTGCTAGGGTGAGTTCTGCTCAATTTCACTCAACACCCTCTTTTATAACCCCCTAATTTCTTCACGTCATAGACTGACCTAGGCGTTCATTTCCTTCCCAAATATGGAATAAGCACCCCCATTCTTCCAAAACCAGGGGGAGAACATTACCTTATTTGGCCTATCAACCACATGTCATAAACAGATAGGATATTTTGACAATGTTAAGGATTTTACCAAAATATCACTGTTTTCTTTTATAATGTATATAAAAATATCATTCATCTTCATTAGTACGTAGGATTTGACTCTATATCCAAAAATTAGTTAAAGGACCAAAGTATTACATTGACCGACTTTCTAAAGACACATGGACAGAAGCTCCAGAACTAGACCCGCCAAGATTGTTAACTAATTCACCCGACGCCAACTTAAAGATTGAAATTCATAGTCAACGATTCGCATGAACCTGGACCAATTGCATACATGATACTACAACGTCATTAAAGAAGAATTGTTAGCAGAAGAACTGTACAGTCCATAATTAAAATATTCCTGTTAAAACCTTTACAAACTGATGACATGTATATAGATATTCAAGAAATATACGAATTGTTTGACAAGATGATACAAATAATACATTTTCACCCTCTAAACCCAACCATCTACGAGAAACTGGATGTTTATGGTTTCAATGGCGGCCATATTGGATTTATGCTAATTATTGGACGTATGACGTTACGGCCAAAGCCCTATATAGGGAAAGTTACGACAACTCATTTCCAGGCGCCATGTTTTACTATTTACTCGTTGGATTATAAATGATTTCTTTTTAAATTCCTTAAACACAGAGTGCTTATGCAAGCGAAATGTGCCGAAAAATCGAATTTGACAAACATCAATTTAAAAAATGTATTTTTTATATGGTGCCGGGCGTTTCCTTCATAATGGCTGCCAAATTTGGTATTATTATTATTATTATTATGATTATTATTACAGCATATTTATAGTGCGCCCTTTCATATAACATGTTCAGGGACACTTTACACAGTTACAGTGTAATCATAAATGAAAAAGACACGATTATGGACATGTTAACGATTGTATACAGAGTCAGTTAAAAGCCTGATTAAATAAATGTGTTTTAAGTTGCTTTTTAAAAAAGAATATAGAGATGTACAACATCTTAAACTAAATGGTAGATTATTCCATAAAACAGGTGCTTGATAACTAAAAGGGTGCTGACCATAAGAGACTAGTTGGACATTTTTGGACTTTAAAGGTAGTTTATCTGATGTATGTAATGTTCGGCCATTATATCGTGGTTATGTACGCGAAATGTGCGGAAAAATCGAATTTGACAAACATCAATTAAAGAAATGTATTTTTCATATGGTGCCGGGCACTTTTTTTTTAAATGGCTGCCGAATTTGGTAATATAATGTCATTTAACAAAAAACCCCATAAATTTGGCAATACAAGGGCATCTCGTAAGATATGACCTTTGCTATGTCTTTTATATGGTTTTCGATGTCTTTGAATTTGAAGATAAATTTTGAAAATACAAAATGGCAGCAACACAAATCGGCGGATATTAAATTAATCGTCATTTTTCTTTTTGGATTTTAGCAGTCTCCAAACCGTGTTTACAGTGTAGCTTGGATGTAGTTCGTCAAATGAAGATGCATTTTACGATATATCAATCCCGAAATAAAAAATGAATATGTTGTAATTGCGCTTTAAACATCTGGATACGATAGACTTCGTGTAGAAAAGTCAAGGTACATTATATCATTGGCAATAATAAATATCCAATTTTAGTGTTTAGTTACACACTGCAGACCACCAATAGATGTTTTAATGACAATCTTCTTCTATATCTATCTATATATATATATTTGTGACTGTCGTTTGTCTGTCTGTCTGTCTGTCTGTCTGTTCGGGGTTGGCGGCTACACTAGGTCTGAAATTTGGGGTATAGGGGTAGCTCGGACCGGGGAGTAGCATAGGCCAGGTGGCGTTAGTCTACCACTTCCGGTTCCGGAGTTATGACCCCCGAGCGAAGCCGGTCTGTTCGGGGTTGGCGGCTACACTAGGTCTGGCCCGAGTCTGAAATTTTAGGGTATAGGGGTAGCTCGGACCGGGGAGTAACATAGACTAGGTGGCGTTAGTCTACCACTTCCGGTTCCGGAGTTATGACCCCCGAGCGAAGCCGGTCTGTTCGGGGTTGGCGGCTACACTAGGGTATAGGAGTAGCTCGGACCGGGAAGTAACATAGGCCAGGTGGCGTTAGTCTACCACTTCCGGTTTCGGAGTTATGAACCCCCGAGCGAAGCCGGTCTGTTCGGGGTTGGCGGCTACAATAGGTCTGCCCCGAGTCTGAAATTTGGGGTATAGGGGTATCTCGGACCGGGGAGTAACATAGGCCAGGTGGCGTTAGTCTACCACTTCCGGTTTCGGAGTTATGACCCCCGAGCGAAGCCGGGTATCCTGCTAGTAAATCATAAAATTTATTCAGCTCGACGTAAGACTTAAATATAAATAGATACAGTTGGTTTAACTTGAATAGAGATTTTAATTATCTATGCTGCAAATGCGCATATATCACCTTGCAGCTAGCTGAATCACATTATATATCTTTTTTAGTTGATGTTCATATCGTCTTACATATTTGTCAACATCAAGGTGAACTTGCTCTATTGTCCAATTAGCCTATTCCGACTTGTTACCACGAATTTACTCACCCCACCCTCGCATAGTTATGAATTTTCTTGTTTCACTTGACTAAAGAAACATTTTGTAGGAATGTATGCTTTTATAGATTGAATCCTTGTTTGCGATATCATTTTTGGTGGAAACTGGCACTGTATACTTAAAGAATGAACAAATAGCGGAGACGGGGTTTCAGCCGGCTGATTTAAATTATTTCTTTAAATACAGTAAAGATTGAAATATGTCAGTTTTTACTCTTTAGAATGTTTTTGTAAACAAGTTTTTATTGTAGTTTCCGTGACGTATTCCCAATAAGCGTTAGAAATAAAGATATATACCCTTAATCCCGGTGCCGATAAATGTTGGGTTGTGTGGAACATGCTAACAAATCTCAGATGTTTGATTCCGGTTGAGAACAGCATCAGAGCATTGGAGATGGGGCGCAAATATTCAAAGGGGTCAGACAAACTCTAAACCAACTGCGTTCCCTTCACTGAGTCCCTTTAAAGGGGCCCTGCTGTCTGTCCTCCTGTGGAATAACATGCATTTGTATCTCTTAAATTTGTGTGGTAGACAGATTGGTATTATTTATACATAGGCGGGGAGTGATAACGTCTTACCTCAAACAAATTGCAAAAGAAACCAGGAAGTTCCGGAGAGCGATATTTCGTAATCAGTGTGTTTTAATGGTGGGGGAATAAATTATTACTTTTTAAATTTTTCAAATACAAAGTGGCCATAGAGGCGAACTATGCCGAAAAACGAATTTGACAAAAATCAAAAAATGTATTTTATACATGTATGGCGCCGGGCATTTCTTTCAAAATGACTGTCAAATTTAAAATGGAATTTTTCCGACAAAAACAGGGATAATCTTTTAAGATATTTCTTTAACTATGTCTTAAATGGTTTTCCACGTCTTTTATAGGTCACCGTCGAGTGCCGAAGTCGTAAAACACACCGTCGGGGGGATTTGTTGGGGCATGTCTCCCCCAGAAAATTTATGGAAATTTCAAGCCGTGAATATGGCAGCATGAAAGTGGTCCATTTTAATGAAGACATCTGAAACAAATAAAAAATCAGGCTGTTGTCGTTGCAGTCATATGACACCAGACGTGTCACTGATGAAACAAATATGCCCGAAACACATGTCGCGGTAAGTGCGACCCAATTGTGACAATTTCTTGGTCCCAAATAGTAGCGGTATGGCGAATGCAAGTTAAATATGTTTAATAGCGCTTTTATCTAGTATATCTTTTATAACAATAATGTGCGCTTTTTGTTGTATAATACTAATAATAGTATGTTCAGCTATACTTCTCGTTTAAAAAATGTATGTTTTATCTCCTATAGACACTTATTCGCTGAAATCTATGACATATCTATCCACGTGACATCCCAGTTGGTCGGGACATCCAACAATATAATGGGGCATATAAATAGATAGTGAGTTGGTAGAGATACCTTGGGACTCAAGATGGCGTCTTTGTCCACTTGACGTCATATTTGCATGACGTCATATGAAATTCCTGGCTTCACAGTTGTCGCAAATTTAACTATATACGGCTTTGGTTACGACTTCCCGGTGGCGTAATATGGCAATGTTTTTCTGATTCTTTGGAAGCACTTTCCTATCTACCCGTAATACATGTATACCCTCCAAGCTCATCCATTCCCGAGATATTGGAGTTTTAAGGTGCCAATGGCGGCTATATTGGATTTATGCTAATTTTTGGCCGTATGACGTCATGACGTCACAAGGAAGTTGCCTGGCATAGTTTTTTTCTAGTTCTTTGGTAGCACTTTCCTATCTACTCGTAATACATTTACATCCTCCAAACATAACGATTCCCGAGATATCGGAGTTTAAAGTTTCAATGGCGGCCATATTGGATTTATGCAAATTGTTGGCCGTGTGACGTCACAAGTACGCCATTTCGCTTTGTTTTTCTGAGCCATCTGTACTACTTTCCTATCTACCCGTAATACATTTACACCCTCCAAACTCAACTTTTTCCGAGATATTGGAGTTTTAAGGTGCCAATGTCGGCCATATTGGATTTATGCTAATTACTCGAAAACCTATCTTTTTATTTTGGGCGATTTTTGTTTGGGAGACCTTCAGGGACCCCTCTACCAGATTCCATCAAGAAAAATTCGGTTGCAATTTGTTCTAGGTATCCACACCATATGGCTTATCTTTACTCGACTAATGGACCCTGAATCGGACAAAATGGCCAATAGAGGGTCTATAAACTTTGTACATATTTCACATTTTGAGTAAAAGGAATGGAACATAATTCCAAAACGGAAGGTCTGATTTGCACCATAATCGAACTCATCGAAGATCTTTTGACCCATAGCAAATTTTTCATCTAAGGGTCCACAGCCTTGGATATGTATTACATGCTTTGTTACTATTGGCGTAAAAGATAGGGCCCATTTAACTCATCCGCGATTGGTGTGTAATGAACATACATTTGAATGGTGTTTAAAATCGAAGACAAATTGTGACCTTAGAGGGGCCACAAGACTAAAACGCGATTATTCATACCACCAGGGGCAATAATGTTATAGCCCGTAGATACAATAAGTGAACCAATCCGGGACAGACGAAATGACATAATAGGTGGCATAATACAACAAAAGAATCGTTGTACATGTAGATATAGTAGAAGGGTTTTACTGTTATGTTGGCCACAGTAACTATTTAGACTTTGTTTATAGAAAGAATGGCGGTGTTTAAAGATATAAAAGAGTTATCACCTTCGATGGAAGCCGAAGTTAAACTCTACTAACAAACGAACATCGCTGTTCAAATTTCTGTTCTTAGAGGGGCAACAAGACTAAAACGCGATTGGAAGCCGAAGTTAAACCCTACTAACAAACGAACGAACATCGCTGTTCAAATTTCTGTTAAAAAACTATATTATCCTCCATATTGGACTAACGTTCAATTTGTCTTAGAAGTGTTCATCTATTTGGAAATGCTATTAATATATGCATACAAGATTAAGAACGTATTACTTTATTACAGTCGTAGACGGGGATATATATGGATGTTACAGACCACCAGGATCCACGTGTTCTAATAATACTATAACATGTAATAAAGGATATCATATATATTTCTACAACCTGTATTACTACACAAAACCATCTACTGTCACCTGCCCCTTTCTACAAGATGAAGATGATTGTAAAACCAGTGTATGCTGTAAATATGGAAGTGGTGATAAGTCTACAAGATTAAATCAGCAAGATAGTTTATCAGTTTATAAAAAGTGTTCTTTTCAACAATCATGTAGCTTCAATTCTCCTTACAGTTCAACCACTGGCTATGATTATATTCGGTATAGATTTTACTGTCTGTTTGGTAAGTAAACTACATGTAGTAATAAACTATAGTTATTGCAGAACAAGTATTTGTTATCATTGTGAAGTACAGGATTTGTATTACAGTATCTGTATATTTTTGTAGTGAACTAGAATTAACATAATTATTCTGGTTCCATTTAAGTAGTATAAGCACAAATAAGAAGTTTCATACGTTTTAATTTTCATGACTTATCACTGGATTAAAATCGCAGATATAAAGCATATTGCAAATTACATATTTTACAGAGTCTGCAATTACATACATTACGAATACCACTACCTTCACAACAGATACAAGACACCTGTATTTCTCGGATAAACTTACTCCAGCAAGTGGTTTAACATGTTCATGCAATATAACTGGTATACATTGGCTTTACACGAATCACGTATACTTGAGTGGTGAATCATGTAACAGTGTTACAATTACAGTAGACGACAATTCTTTTTCGCTGTGTACTGGTGGTTATTATTTTAGACAATATGCCCATTATGGAGGAGACCGTCTCAGTATAAAGTTCACCAATTATACATCTACCACTAATGATGTTATTTGGATGTGGTTTTCCAGAGGTAAGTGCATTATAATTATGCCTATTATGCAGGAGACCGTCTCAGTATAAAGTTCACCAATTATACATCTAACACTAATGATGTTATTTGAATGTGCATTATAATTCAACAAAGGTACGCTCGTAGTTATTAGTGTTCCAATACCAGGTTTGACCGGCTCGGCCGACTGTACACAGCGAAAGTAGTTATTGGTGGCTCAATTGGGAACTCGCGCTAAGGGCACTCGGGGACCTTTACGTGATGCCGTCTTAGTTGTCACACAATGAAGTCTCCTTCACGCTGAGAGATAAAACAACTTTCATTAGGCAACATATTGTTGGTTACAATAGGAAATCAGAAGCAATCGTAGAAAGTTCTGCCACATCCCTTGGGTAGTCGCATCGCCGCATTGGCTCGTGGAGAGGTTTTCAACCAAATTGTGGCACAGTCACTTAGGAGTTCGGTTGTTCAGATTGTGGTCGGCGGGATATTGACTACAAAAATCTATTAGATTCAAAGATTTCTGTCCCAAAGTATCGACCAATGGCATTGCGTAGCTCTGCTTAGCCGTAGCGAAAATAGTTAAATCATTAAATTCATTCAAGACATTTACCTTATATACCTACACTAAATTATTCCTCTATTAAAAGCAGAAATGAAATGAAATGAAATGGGGTTTAACGTACTATTTTTCTGCTCCAACTGGGCTAATGAAGACAGGAAATTTAAAGCAGAGTTGTAATGTTCTAAAGTCTTGATCTATCAAATCGAGTATCGCTATTTAGCCTAAGCAGAGTCCCCGAAAGGTAGCTGACAATATTCCTGCTATTCCAGGTTTTACTAAGGCAAATATGGAAACAAAATAACGTAGATAACCAATCAATAACTAGCCGAGACTAATAGCTTAGAGCCACACACGGTTTCGATAGACACGCCCTAACCATTATTAAAGGACAATATTGATGTCAGTCATTATCACATGTGATAGAACTGGTCAAACACGTTCCAAATATAATTTTAACACATGGATCATTGCTACGATAGATGCGTAATAAATGGTTTCAACAATCGGAAGTGGCCAACGCAAAAGGAAACCATGAGTTATCCCTCTGTATAACTGACTGAAGTGACGAGTGATAACAGATACATGGGCGAATTTCTGTTTACTAATAATTCATTCGAAGACCAAAAGTTGTTGAGTGAGACTGTGAGACGATATTCATAAAAAGAATTGACTGTCATTGGATAAGAGAACGCGAAAGAAAAATAGAAAACGTCCGTGCATTACCATGTTTTAACAAGTATAGAATAATAAAAACAAGGAAATGTACGGACTATTTCTATTTTTCTCGTGTTCTCTTATTTAATCTGACACCAATATTGTCCTTTAAGTAGTTTGTTCACGGTCGAAGAAATCCGGTTGAAATTTATGACGGTTCACATAAATTAGCCGTGATATTCCCGGAATCGAAGTGTACAAATGCCCTGTACGCATACACTCTAGTCGCTCTTTTGGTAGCATCGTTGCGTTGCCTCAAAGCTGCTTGGTGCTCTAACAACCGAAAACAAGGCTTACACTGATTCATGTATTATGTCATCATATAATTTTAGGTTTAAAATATAAGTATGTGCGAGTGTCATGTGATTGTAGTAACCCAGGTAAATAATTTATTTCTGATGGTTTAATATACAACTGATGAGTTACATTGTATACTTACTCCCTTCTAACATTCAGTATGTTCATTGATCTTGTAAGTCTACTCATGATCACAGCTTGATAGGCATCATTTTGGAATTAATTTTAACGACCGTTATTTAAATATCAACTTTATCATTAAATCATGTTTCGTCAGATTACAAAAATAGCGATGTAGACAGGTTTCGTTTTAAAAGGTCTTCCTCGAATTGGGTCTGTCATTGGACTATTTTTTCTGAAAGCCGAAGTCGTTGCTTGAACCACATTAATATTGAAAAAAAAAATAAAATAAGTAAATTACGTACACAATTTTAGTTTAGGAATTTTAGTTTAATCTCCAATGCTATTAAGCATGAGTAACGGGTTTGTATTAAATGCATGCACTGAGATATACATTTAATGTAGATTGGGCGTGCGCAGACAATGGGTTAATTTTCAAAATTGACAACTCAGGATGATTTTATATTTCCTGATATACATATAGCTGTTCATAGTTGATGGTGTCTGATAATAAAGCAATTACACCTTGTAAACAATTATTTCAGTACTGGTTGATGGTGGGTGGAGTACGTGGTCAAGCACGCCCTGCTCTGTTACATGTGGTCGCGGAACTAGGAAAAAGTTCAGACATTGTAATAATCCTACACCCGTGAACGGTGGAAACAACTGCATCGGTGATATTACAGAAAGTGTGACGTGTACTCAACCATCTTGTCCTGGTTTGTATTGTGTAATAGAAATACGTTGAATTTTGTATAAGAAGTAGTTTCTTTGACGCATGCATGCTACAAAGATGATCGTTAACCTTTAAAATGTATGGATATGATGTAGTATTACCGGCACTAACCCAGAATGCTGAAGCGACATGAATTTTAATTTGTAGGCGGGATATATATTATGAACGTTGTTGAGTATTTGTGCAGCTAAAATGCTTTTGTAAACCATGAAATATTGTTGTATGACCGACATTGAGCTAGACACCGATACTGAAAACTACATTCAAAGAATTAGATTGTTTATAAACAAGTGGGGGTGTCCACAAAGGACACAACATAATTTATATTTCATTTCTGGTTTGATTTGAAATTGATGCACGAAATAATATACAATAGTAAATTCGGGTATGACTACTGTTAATTTGCCATAGCAAAACTAGTCATTGTCGACATTGTCCTGGTGAAGTCGTGTTCTTTACCTTTGTTGTTCTTACATGATTACAGACTGTGACACATTAAGCATATTGGCTACTGTTCGTTGTGTAGAACCCATTTGAAGCATGCCAATAGCACATAGATGTTCATCGTGTTGAAGACGCCTCATTGCAAATTAAACGTAACACACTAAAGAAAAGATACTCTAAACAGTAAATCTTATGCAATAACTGTGACACATTAAGCATATTGGCTACTGCTCGCTGTGTAGAACCCATTTAAAGCATGCCAATAGCACGTAGACGTTCATCATGTTGAAGACGCCTCATTGCAAATGAAACGTAACACACTAAAGCAAAGATACTCTAAACAGGAAATCTTATTCAAGAACCGATAGGGAAGCAAACATAGATAGGATTAACCAGCACATGGCAGTTTTCATCAACCCTTCCTCGAAATGTCAAATATGACAATGAACCCCTCCCACGTGTATGGCGCTATTGCGTGTCACACTTGCAGCTCAGCGGTTCTGTTTGCGCGATAAGTTCTCCATCTGTGAGCATACTCTCAAAACATGTCAAGTGTCCATGACTATTTATCATATCACAACCTGCATAGGTATTTGCATTTCAATATCCCCTACTTTTTTGAAGAGTATATATTGTACACTGACTATAGAGAAGTAAAGACAAAATACATCCACATGGAGGTATAAAATATGTTTTATTGCTTATCTCCCTGACGGTATTCGCAGTCGACGGGTTCCATCGTTTTATTAAAAAGCGATCAGCACATTGAACAACTGATATTTCATTTTAAACCACGTTAAGTTTGTTACACCTCCAAATCTACTTTTTGGAATACACATACATTATTTACAAAGATATATATGTTAATAATGATACTGCATGATTTTGATGGCATATGTCGACACATTAATATTACAGTTAAAGTTAACGGTGGATGGAGTACGTGGTCAAATACCAGATGTTCTGTCACATGTGGTCAGGGAACTAGAACACGGTTCAGACATTGTAATAATCCTACACCTGCTAATGGTGGAACTGGTTGTATTGGTAAAGGTTCCGGGAACATTGATTGTAACCTAGAGGAATGTCCTGGTATGTATTTAAATATCAGTAGTAACTGGAAGAAGGTATATCTGATATTTAATAATAGTGATAATATGCATCGTTATCCAGAAAGCAGCCACTGTGTCGGACTTTGGCTGGACTGATATAATAAATGGCAATTCAAAATCACAGAAAACCTCGTATGACATTTTTAGTACGAGACTACAAAAACCTGAAACTGATAGGCATTTTCTCAAAACCGTTAAATTCTTGAAATTAAAATTAATTATAGACTCTTGCGTACATATGGACACTCCCTTAAACATATTATTTATACAG
Source organism: Patella vulgata (assembly GCF_932274485.2). NCBI lineage: Eukaryota > Metazoa > Mollusca > Gastropoda > Patellidae > Patella > Patella vulgata. The sequence goes on along the minus strand of NC_065879.2, from coordinate 67,463,385 downwards.
CACACAAATTGACAATTCTTCCACAATTAATTCCTTTAATTATATAACGATAACTGTATGGAAGGTATCCTTTAAACAAATGGCAGGATTTAACATGGTAGAGCTGAGTGGGTGAGTTTATGTTATCATTGCAGAGCTAGTGAATGGCGGATGGAGTAAGTGGTCCTACACCAGTTGTTCGGTTACATGTGGTCAGGGAATTAGAACACGGTTCCGACATTGTAACAATCCTACTCCAACTAATGGTGGAGCTTACTGTGAGGGCCATGTTTCTGACGCCATCAATTGTAATCAACAGAAATGCCCAGGTATATATGTTTTAAAAATTAGATTAGACAACTTAGCGATGTCTATGATAATCGGTACAAGGGAAACAACTAATGTAAACTTTATTATAGGACGGAAGGAAGTCACTATTAGTATGCTCTGTGTGCTTGGTCCTTGCTACCACAAGTATTCGACACAAAACCATATTGAATCTTAACACTCATAATGCTTATTAAACAGTGATTCTTTAAATTAGATTTAAAGGCACCGAATAGTCTAAAAGACTTTCCGGAGACTGGAGTTTTTTGGTCCAGATCATTACCTGCAAATGTTTATACATTATTGACTATGTTCCTGGTCGCGTATAACCGATGTATTTTAATTCTATAGCATTACTCGTAAGATATAGCAATAGTAGTGTAGATTGATTGCGTATACTTTTATAGGATATCAGTAGATGTTACAGTGTATATTTATTAGTAAATCAATATTGGTGTGACAATTACTGTATATATTTTGTATTATGATGATATGATTAAGAGTTACTATGTATATGTTATAGTATATTAATATTGATATGCAATTATTGTGCATATTATGTAGTATGTCAACAATACTTATTGTGTATATCTTTAATAGAATGTAAATAGTAGCATGAATACGCCGTGTATATTTTATAGTATATTAATATTTTTTGCATTACATATTTTATGGTATATCAATGTGTAATTACTATGTATATTGTATAGTTTATCAATATTATTATAAATTTCGAATTTTATAGTATATCAATATTATTATAAATTTCGAATTTTATAGTATATCAATATTAGCATGTAACTATTGTATATTACATCGTATTTTAATATGTAATTACTGTTTATATAGTATATCAATATTAATATGTAATTCTATTTGGTATGCCATTAAGTTATATAGAATCACTTATATATTTTTACGGTAAAATATTACCATTATTAAAAATTACTGTGAACAGTTTCTAGTATATCAATATTAGTATATATATCGGTATTTTATAGTATGCCAATAGTAATATGGAATTAATTAGTATATGTAGTTTGTTTATGGTTTAATATATCACCATTATTATAAATTACTGTGTATTTTCTTTTTAATTTATCAATATTAAAATGAATTAAATAAGGATACATTTGTTAAGGTATGTAATAACTGTGTTTTTTTTTCTAGTATACCAATATTAGTATTAAATGACCATGTATATATTTTTGTAAGTATATCAATATTAGTATGTAATAACTGTGTATATTTTATAGGGACCCGTGTGAATATATTACCTTGGATTTTATTTGGTGTGTGTTTATTGGTAGTCATAGTAGGTGCTATTTGGTAAGATTGTATATTTCTATTACTCTCTAGTACACATTTGCATGAATGTTTAAGAACGCCGTAACTGTTGGAATTCAAATGCTGTGCAGGGGAAAAAATCTCTAATAGCACAATGTCCGTTTTCATTTACCCAGTTGGGGCAGAAAAGTAAACCTATAATGGCGGGACATTAAAAAAATTATATATAATTATTATTTGTATTTTTTTTTGATTATAATAAATTTGTGATAATATTATGTTTATTATTCCTCTATTTATGGTTATTACCAAGCGATGTTCCGACTAGTCTTCATATTCAGCGTTCCGAAGTCTTCCATTCCGAATGTCTTCTAAATGCGATGGAAGCTAGAAATTTTAACCGATTGTGTTCACATTTGGCTTAGAACATTATGTTCATAACGAATCTCATTGATATTCATCGTTCAGAGACATTCCGTTCCAGCCATCCTGTGTGAATTTGGTGCATTGGGATTGGACATAATGAAAACTGTATTATATGGTGATTTCAAAATTCTGTGACTTTTTGTTCCAGAGATATATCACGATATAAATCAGATTTCTGATAACATCCTTTTTTGTCATCATCCAAGTTTTTCTTTTGCACAGGGTGTTGTCCATGATTATCTTATTACGGGACATTGCGTCTGTGAATTACAGATATCTTGTACTATCCCTAGATTCAGCACAAGTTCAGTTAATCGAAGCAAGTTATTCCGTTAAAATATTATTCAGATTAAAGCGTATATTATGTAATGTTGGTTAGATTGTGCTTTATATTATATTCTTTTTACAGATTAACGTAAGTTACATGTTTTGATTGTCTTTATTGTCTCAATTGAAACAGCTAAGACTATTTATTTTTATACAAGGGATGGTAGCTATAGGTTATATCATGGATACTGATCATTAATACTAGAAATAATTTTTTTCCCTTTCTTCTGTTATTGTTGAATAGATACATGACCCTGTGGCGTGTTTGATAGATTGTATCCGAATATGGATTCCTTTATTTACATTCAAGATTTGTGCTATGGGTTTGTTCATCTTTGGATCCAAGGTTGTACACTATCATACCCTGCAGCATCTGGAGATTGGATTCGATATTGAACTAGATGAATCGGGAAAATGACAGTGAAACACATCCTAATATAAAATTGTCAGATCTTAAATAGAATTATTTCTCATTATAGGTGTATAATAAGGCTTGTGAGAAGACGACGGGGAAAGAAATCGCTAAAACCCACTTCTGATCCACAAAACACAAATAACGCCTCGTCAACATCAGAAACTGGATACTATGTCAATGTAGCTACTATTAATTCGTTGAACCGGAATGATAATGATGAAAGTCACTATACTACTTTATCAACCAGGGTCAATGGTCAGGAGGGTAACTACACTTCATTGGCACCGAAAAAGGGTAGAAACAAACAACCTGCTTGTTCTATATTGAATTATGAAAACGTGAAAATTTCAATGTAACTATTACTATGATTTATGTTTAAGATGATAGTTTAAGATGTAATTAGATAGTTTTTGTTGTCGCCGAATTTTCCATAATCCAAGATGGCGGGAATATGAAATGGCGGCTCAAACGTCCCTGAACCGGCTGATTTATATAATCCCACATTTTCACGTGAACGTATATTGTCGTCACCTCGGTCAATTCGAACGTCCGTCCGTCCACAATTAATTTGTTTGTGGACACTCTACAGATAACAATTGTTATCCGATTTTGACTAAATTTGAAATATTGGTTTATATCTCGACGATCACAGTTCTTTTCGAAATTGGGATGTATCGGACCTAACAATCATGTTTTTAGCTTGTGGACACTCTACAGGTCACAATTCTGTGGCAGCATGCAAGAACCTGATAACCCACAATTCCCCCAAAATTGAGATAAGGGTGTCATTGAAGGTAAATTGGTAGTATCTATCTTGACTGTAATCATGAAGACACTGAATATATTTGACATGATAACCAAGTCTATAATAGTTTTAACCTGATATAAAAATAAGCATATTCCATGCAAGAACCTGATAAGCCTCATAAGATTTGATTTGTGTGCCAACGTTTCCATGCAAGAACCTAATAACCCACAGGTCAAACCCAAGTTCAATAGACAAAACTAAGCATGGCCGAAGGAGCAAGCACCCCTGTTACATCTAGAGCTAAAAGACTAACATGTCATCAAGTTAGAGAGTTTATCTTGGAAGGTGGGTCTTTTCGTCCTTTTTAATGTTATCAATATGTTTCTGATTAATTTTTTTAATTTTTGTGATTAATTAATATTGGCACTTTCATTGAGTCGAAAATGTATGGAATCGAGTTCATGCAGGACTGACAAAATGTTGTGGTTGGGAAAAATGTTTTTTTAGAAATTATTTATTCATGATTATTTTTTTTTGCAATACCCCATACATTCAGTCATTCGCCTATCTGGGGAAGCGGCGTAACGCGTGCGTTTAGATCATAATGTCTGTCATTGAGTCAAGTGCCGTGGTTTCAATCCCAAGCTTGAACGTGAAAATGAGTAGGTTCGACAACCCAACCTTGTGGATTTTCGCCTGGTCCTCCGGTTTCCTCCCACTGTAAAGACCCCTACACACATGCAAATGATTGGAATAAAATTGTACCGTAAGTTTGGCTCGAAACGACATATTTTGTGTCAAGTGGACATCATAATAACTCAATAATTAAGACGTTTTGTATTGTCAACACACTTTCATGAAACGACTCTCCATAACAACAATCAAAGCCTGTCCCCTTAGAACTTTTGGAAGGAAACAACTCCAAATATATAAGATAACTCTTCACACAATTCAGACAACTAATGAATAGTTCTAGCACAAAACAAGTTATCAGTTATACTCCATTTCACCTCTCTCATTCATCCACCCATCAACTCAGTTATTCATTCATTTACCAATCTATCAATTCATTTATTTATTCACCCATCATTCCGTAATTCATTCATTCAAGCATTTATTCATTTTGTTTGCAGATGAATCCAACGAAAGTGATGTAAATGACAGTGGAGAAAGCTGGTGCCCATCTGGCAACGACACAAATTCCAGTTCAGACTGCATTATCAAGACAGTTACGCTTGAAGCGACAGGTGTAGATGGCCGAATGGATAGCACGTGCGCGCTGTATCATAAAGCCCGTCATTTAGTCAACTGGCGTGGTTTCGAATCCCCGGTTGTACGTGACAAGGAATATTATTGAAATAAAATTAAACCATATGTTAGTCCGGAAATGACCTAGTTTGTGTCGAGTGGACGTTAAACCCCATTTCTCTCTCCCTCTCTCTCATTCAGACAGAATTTATCTCCACAATTAACAATTAAGAAACTTCACCAGATGTACATTGAAAATTGTTTCAATTTGGCACAAGAGCCCGTATCACTCAGAAGTTTTCAGGTTATTTTCACAGAAGAATTAAACTATCACTTTGGTCATCCCAGCCTCGATACATGTAAAACCTGCGACAAATTCAGAATGCAGATTGATGGTATGGGATCCGAAGAAGAGGTAGCTGCACTGAAGACCCAAAGAGAGCTTCATCTAAAAAAAAGCTGAGACTGGGCACCAAATGATGAAAAAATGATTTTGATTCTTCTGAGTATGTCATTGCCTTTGACTTGCAGCAGGCTCTGCCAACACCACATATTAATACCAGTGTTTCCTTCTATTCAAGACAACTGTGGGCATATAATCTTGGTGAAAATGGCAAAGGAGCCCGATGATGATGTGGTCTGAGGACATTGCGGGTCGTGGCTCAACAAAAGTGATATCTTGTATTAATACATACTTGGGCAAAAAAAAAAAAGGATTCTTGAATGCAGAATCTCTACAAGGGACTTTAGTGGTATGATCGGATTCTTGTAGGGGACAGAATAAGAACAGAAATGTGATAAGCTACATATATTACCATGCTTTAAAAGTGTTTAAACTGCGAAATACACAAATTTCCCGTTCCTGGTCATAAATTTTTACCTTGTGATAGAAGTTTTGGCGTCATTGAAAATAAGAAACGGAGAACTCCAGCTGTTTATACCCAAGAAGGTTGGTTTGAACCTGAAGGATTTTATTGATATATCCCCATTTCGTGAAAGGTTAAACGCACGCAAAAATTGCATTGATGGTTCCCCATTCCAAATCCAGAAGGCAACAGCATTTAAAGTATGACACATGGCGAGAAGTCCAGTTAATGGGAAAGGGTTCGTTAAGTTTATTTTAATTACCACAAGCTTACGAACACCGCAGACTAATACCAGCACCTAAACTGAAGGAATTGACTAATTACATTCCATTTGAATATAGGAACTTCTACCTCACATAAACTTCAACCATCACCAGTCCAAAGAAACTCAGAAATGGATTATCTGCCATCGTAACTCTCCATGATGAAGAGGAACTGAGTTCTGTGGAGGAATTTTCTGATGGTGGTGATGATTAATTCAAAATTCACGATCTAAACTGCACCAAAACTGACATAAGGTTGTTCATCATGGCATCCCAACCCGTCTTGTCAAAGTCATATACTTGATAATTCTGTCATATGTGGGCTTTTTGTTTTGTTTAATTTTGTAGGTGTTGTTTCAGTTGATTATTGATGTATTTTAAACGATTAAAGCTTACAAATCTTCAATTTGTTTTTATGAATATGTAGCTTATCAGGTTCTTGCATGGAAAATTGAAAAAAAAAAAATCTCAGATATTCATATTTGCCCAAAATTTCCATAAAATTTGCAGTTACAAGGCTCACTATTACACAGAATTTTTATAAAATGTCTCTGTGCACATTAAAATCACAAAACATAATATAGAGACCATAGACATGGAATTATAAACCACAAACTTTAGTTGCATTTTTCTCAATTTGACGACATGTAGCTTAAATCCGGTTCTTGCATGGTGCCACAGAATTGTTATCCGATTTGGATGAAACTTAAAATGTATGTTTATATCCCAATATCCTTTCTATACTAGCGGGTATCTGACCGTAACTTCCTGGATTGTGAGCCATGATTGTACGAACAATTGCTTTGTTTTAGCTTGTTCCCTGTCAATCTCAGGCAAAATGTGGGCGTATCTTGCATAGCAACCGCTTGTTCATATTGTTCCTAAATAGCGGTAAATATGAATGCCCCGGATAAACGTCAATCTTCCTTTTGGATTTGCGGGGCTTGATCATACCGGATCTGACAAATCACAAAATAAGATTTTATATCTTCCACATCTTGCCAAATAAAAATGTCCACTCTTCAAAATACGAATTGGTTACCGAAAAATAAAGAAATTGCTAATGCGTCGTGTGGTACAGAGCCTAGCGAATGATAAATACGAAATCAAGGAAAAGACAATGCACAAATAAACCAGCGGCTGCCATACAACGATATAACGTTTATACGAATACTTTAATTCGTTTATACAAAATAATTTAATTCGTTTATACGAAATAATTTAATTCGTTTCTACAAAATAATTGATTCGTTTAAACGAAAAATCATTTTGTTAATATTATATCGTCATAACGAAATAATTATATAAGAGTGGAATCCTGCACTTAAGGAGCTCCGCATAATATCAATATATTTTGTTTGTTAAAATACCAGTTAAATTGATTTATGTTAGTAATTACATAAATATATATTCTGTTTCTTAAATATCAATGAAAATGATTTATGTTAGTAATTATATCAATATATTTTATGTTTGTAATTATAACATGACATGTATATGTGAAATGATTAAGAATTATAACATTATATTTTGTTTGTTTGTTAATATAGCAATATCTTTTAGAATGATTGTTGATAATACTTATAACATGTTTCTGTGAAATTAAATTTAATAACCTTTGATAACATTAAACCTTTAGGATGTTTTATGGTAAACAATTATAACCATAATTCGATTGTGAAATTAGATTTTATATCATTTGATAGAATTAAACTTTAGAATGGTTTATGTTTGTAATTATAACCTTATATAACAGGACTTTGGTTATGTGGTGTAGTGTGGTGTGGTGTAGTGTGTGGGTGGGCGGGGCACCTCAATTTCCCCACTTCTATTGTTTATAGTCTGTGTCCACCAGGTCATGACTAATTAATCAACAAAGGGGGTTTAAAGTATAGTGTGTAACAAGTTTGTGACACTTCAACAAAATGATTTAAATAATATTAGTGAAAAAGATTACATGTAAAAAAATACATATAATATTAATTATGGATTCTTATATTATACCATTTCCACTACTATCTTGAGCATGTAATATGGATGGAGTGAGCGCAATTACAAATGTACATTATTATTATAGCATCTGATATATCAAGGTTGATTGACGAAACTTGAAATACATGATTATAACCCAAAGATCTTGGTTCCTAGTGATATTCGCGCATATCAGATCGTAACTTCCTGAATTATGTCCCCTGATTGTACGAAAAATCGCGTTTTTAGCTTGTGGTGCCTGTAGAGGTCACAATTTTTATCCGATTTAAAAAACCGTTTAAATATATCACTATTCCACCGTAATGAAGGTTGAATTCGAATTTCAGGAAAACCGAAATGAAACTGCCTGACAAAATGGCCGCTCTTTGTACGCAAATTGTGTAAAAGTATGCAATATGAAGGTTGTGGACCCTCTAGAGGTCACAATTTTTATCCGATTTTGATGAAACTTAAAACATATCTTTATATCGCAAAGACGATTTCAGTCCCATTTGATAATTGTGCATTTCAGACCATAACTTTCTGGATTACTGCCCATGATTGTACAAAAAATCCCGTTTGTTTTTAGCTTGTTCCCTATCCATCTCTTGCAAAATGTGGTCGTATCCTGCCTGGCAGCCGCTGGTTAATTCCTAGAGCTGGCTTTGGATTTGGGCATATTTATGTCTCTTCCTTGGTGGTTCCTGGCCCCCAGCATGCTGTGCGATTCTAATTTCATTAATATTTTGCTCTTGTTGTAAAAATGCGATCATTTAAAAAAAGAAATTCGGATGAGCTTTAATAACTAGCTTCTTGATCCTTGAATGCCATCCTTCCAGAATGTTGTTGGTTCTGTGTTCCTCTGTGTGGTAGTGGTTCCAATGATGAGTAGCATATTCACCTACGCTCGTTGGCTTGTTACGCAGTCGGCAAATTCAGTTATTTTTGGATCCAGTTGAGAGTGAGCGAATATGTGAACACTACTTGGATGATATGATGATATTCATCATCAGTTGCCAATTGGTGATAAGATTCATATTGAATACTTGGATGATATGATGATGATTTTCATCATTAGTGAACATAAATTCATAAAATCTTTAACACCGTTAATTGGGTCCTAATAACGAAATGCCCTCTTCAAACGAAAGCCGACAAGTGCATATCTGCGTCTTCGTGGGAAGGATTAATTTTGGTCACGTTCTGTAACGGCGCCGTCGTGGAAATACACCTTTATTTCTTTCCATTTATCGCTTCACGAATGTTAGTTAATTACAATATTAACATCCTATTGTGTTATATTTGAGTAATTGTCATACAGTATTAATGTCCTGTTAAATATACATGTATATACTCACAAAAACGTCAAGATAATTTAATACTTGGTAATTTATGTGCAACGAGCCCAAAACATAAATGTTGAAAAGGCATAATTTTCATAAGGGTTAGATCGAAATGTACTTGAAATGAATGACGCTAACCAATCTGATGATATCCCCATTAATTAATTAATTAATTAAGGGAATAATAACTGATGATCTGTAGACCAAGAATATTCCATCCCATGAACGTATTCGTTAAAATCTAGTAAAATCACATGTGAAAATAACGATAAGAGTACGAGGTACCCGATTTTCCTTGACATAGTAATACTATGTAAAATTATAATATTAACTTGATGGCTAAACACTATACATCTTATATAGTAGACAATAATGGGCTATGCTATATACCGGAAAACACCGAAAAACATCAAGTTATACTGAATACCGGAAAACACCCTAAATAGGTAACCCGGAGAAGGGCTATACTATAAACCGGAAACTAACCCTAACCCAGTCACACAGAGGACCAGACTCACGGTTTACCTATTTAGGGCATTTTCCGGTATTTAATGTGTTTTCCGGTATTTTGTGTTTTTCCGGTGTTTTCCGGTATTCAGTATTAAAAGGTGTTTTCCGGTATATAATATTGTCGGACAAAAATATCAAATACGTAGAAATTGTATTGAAATTGAGCTGTGTGGGTAAGTGTCTTTTACAGTTTTAGTTTGAAGTTTTGACAATTAATTATATTATTGTTAGAAAGAATTAGATATCCTGAAAAATAAAGAATGCCAGTCTAGCAAAGTATATAACCCTGAACTCTTTTCTTTTCAGTTGTAATTATTGTACAAATCAATATGATATCTATAAGTCAATATTGTAGAGTTAATCAGAAATATAGATAAATGTTACTACGGGCTAGACCATTAATATCAATGTAATTAGGTTTTCAAAGTAGAAAGTTCGGCTTCACTGCTTCTAAATGTATTGTACATCGACAGTGTTTGATCCCCGTTAGTTTTAATTAGCTTTTAATTAAAGAGGTCAGCGGGTTTATTTTACCCCTTTCCTTGATCAATACAATATACGGCAATTTGTATTGATATATATATATATTATATATATATATATTAGAATAGTTAATTAAAGCTGCTCTTTGGTAATATATAATTGAAATTAAAGATGGCGAAATAAAACTACATTTTTATGCTAACGTTTCACCGCGATAGCGGCTCTTCGGACATTTATTAAACATTGTTATGAGGGAAATATAATTGACCGGGCAGCGGGCAGTACGGTCTACACTTATTTTAAATTCCAACTGTCAAGGGTTCTTTTACGCGTACGCCTAGTTGCACAGGGGACCCTGATTTATTATCCTCACTGAACAACTATACATTGCCCCTTGCCCATCCTATGTCGGAATATTCCGACGTGCAATTCTGATCGAACACGGGACCTCCAGGTTAGAAAGCCAGCGTGCTACCCACTGAGCCATCGCGGCCCGACGCTTATATGAAGATAGCCACGTTTAGCGTGGAAATATGTCCACGCGGCAGTTTTATTTTGCATAAAAGATAGCCATAGACAGCATCCGAGTTTATCCAGAAGGAAACATTTTGGCCTGTAGAAAGCGAATAAGCACAATTACGCTGCAGGACCACAACTCGGGGGCAAAACCTGGCGACTGTGTTCAAATTCAATTCCAGTCTAATTATAAGAACAATAATTATCTCAAGGGATGCAAAAGATTCGTCAAAAATTGTGGCCTCTGGGGGGCCGAACAGAAAAATTAAGCTAATTAAAGCCACGTTACTCCAGAACGAAAAATGAGATTGCGCTCGAATTCAATCCCACTTACCTTTAGGTTTGAAAAGAAATCTCCAAAAAATGTCCTTCACAGCGCGGAAAAACAAAATTACGCCAATTAAAGCGGCAGCATCTTCAGAATGGTATTCCGCTCAAATTTAATCACAATTGTCGATTGCTGACAATTATTATCCGACGGTTTGAAAAAGATGCACCTCTGGTGAGCGGACAAGTCAAATTACGCTAATTAAAGGGCCATAACTCGGGAATGAAAAGAGTCATTCAGCTAAAATTCAATCCCAATATTGTCGTCCGCTAACTAATGGGAATCATTATCCTAAGGTTTTGAAAAGATTGTCAAAAATTATGGCCTGGAGAGAGCGGTCTATCAAAATTGCACCAATCATAAAGGGTCATAACTCCGGAACGAAAAATGCGAATGCGCTCTTTTTCAATCCAAATTGTCTAAGAATTTGAAAAGGAATCATCAAAAACGTTATTTCCCAGCGCGATTGCGCTCATATTCAATCCCAATTGTCGTCTACTGATAAGAATCATTATTCAAAGTTTGAGAAAGTTTTGTCAAAAATCTTGACTTTTAAAGTGGGGACAAGCAAAATTAGGCTAATTAAATGGTCATAACTCCGGACAAGCAAGTGTGGACGGACAAGTGCTTTGTACGCCCATTGAATGTACACAACCAATTCCTCCCCTTTAACGCTTCAGGAATGTTGCTTATTGCCTTATATTTTAGTAATTCTCAAACAGTGTTGACGATAAAAATATATATTGTTATTAATGCCTCTTTAAATCTATATTCAAAAGTTATACCCGGGGTGTTAAATTTGTTACTCGGCATGGCATATAAAAATGGATTTATTTTATGTGTTGAAATGTCACATAAAGTTTTATTATATAAAAACTTCAAGATAATTTAATACCTGATGATTTATGCACCAAGCCCAATATTCTGAAGAGATATAGTCCAGTACATGTAGCTGACACCAAATAATGTTATCAGAAAATAAAAACCCATTATGCTCCAGCACCAGGAATTGTAAACGAACTTTGCTTTGACGAATAAAAATTCTGTATTCTGAATAAAAATATCGATAGTTCTGAGGTTCTAGCCCCGCAGTATTTTTATTTAGCGCTCACAGTTGGCGGATTATTTTACTGCGAAAGCTTACTCTTTAAACCATATTTGGACATTCATTGCGATGTAAACAAACGATAACGAGTGGTTTATTTACTACATATGCAGACAAAATGACACCTTTTTCCCTATATATGGAAACATTTTAAGATAAATAGAACCTTGCAACGCGAGTTCAATCAGTCTGAAGAGTAAAATATGAACAGAAGTAGTCACAATTTATCTTTTATAAATGTATGGAACTATGATAAAATGTGTATACTGGTGGTTTGGCTGATAAAAATTGTGGCCAAATTTTGTAAATTCGTGAGATCTGTCGTAGGCCTACATGTTATTTCTACTTTTGACCAGTGGCGGATCCATATGTGGGATCCCTAGCCCCAACCCCTCACCAATAACGGTATAAAATTCACAAACTATTGTGTTTTAAAGAAACATGTAAAATTTAATGTTTTGATGTATGTAGTGAGATGAACCACCCCTAACAAAATATTGTGGGCCCGCCACTCCGGCAGTAGTCTATGATCCCTAGCCCCACCCCCTATGCAATTCACTAATTATTGTGTTTCTGCGAAACATGTAAAAAAGAAAATTGTTGCTTGGGGTGACATGGGGATCCACCACCACACCCCAACAAAATATTCTGCATCCTACCACTCAGGCAGTAAGGTGCTGCCTCACTCACCAGGAGATCCGTTGGTGTTGCGCATAAAAACCCCTTAACAGTTGGTATTCCAAATAATAAAAGTAGGTTGCTGTACTGATGTACAGGCAAAATTTCCTCATAGCACATTACACAGCGTATGTAAGGATAAGTATTCCTTCGTTCTTTGCCTTCACGTTGACTAAGTGTAAAGTCACGAAGCCGTGACAAATGGTCCTAATCTCGCAGCTTTCCTCTGAGGTTCAGCGCAAAGGCAAGAATTAATCAGTCACTTCTCTGCTTCGCCTTATTTATTTCTTGGGACTTGCTTTAATATGAATTAACCGCGCAAAGGACAGAAATGAACAAGGCGAAATTAAGAAGTTTCTTGGCTTCGTACTCTTTGTTTCCTGCCTTTGCACTAAACCTCATAGGGAAGTGAACTCACCATTGAACTAGACTGGCCACTTTTCGCAGCTTCTCGACTTCGCATGTGGGGTCCTTAAGGAGTTAAAGATTACCCATCGGCTTCCATACGTATGCCTGTCTTCAACAGCCTGGTTGGTACAGACATCAGGAGCCATGGTGGTTCAGTTAGTAAGGTACTGGCCCACTAACCAGGGTGTCCTGGGTTCGATCCTACCCAATCATGGTCAAGAAAGTACATCAGGATTTTCCAGCATTGGTTCCTGTTTTCACTAGTGCAAGATGGAGGGCCTGGCAAGGAAACATGTCTTGTATTCGGACAGGCCCGAAAACTTGTGTACACGTCGTCTTTCAAGTAAAAAATCCCTTTGGCAATTTGAAATAAGATTAGGCCATAACGCTGCTGATCAGCAAAATTACCTCATAGCATACTATTATCTTGCGTATACCAATCTTCATTACCCCATATGTATGGAAGGATATCGCTGCCAATATTAAATGCTCTGCTAAAATGTCTTTTCTATTGATTACGTGTAAAAATTACAATGTTCAAAGTCTTAATACCGGTAATGATAAAGTCAAATTACCTCGAAGACCAAAGTTAAATGTAAAACGTCAAATGCTATGTGTCAAATGTCAAATGTTTTATTGGAAAATGCTGTTTTTGACGTGTCTACTTTTGACATTTCCCTCGTCACATTTTATATTTGCGTTCTGCCGCATCACATTTGTCCTTCGTGCTTTCTACATAACATCTTACGCAGAGCACCAAGTTTGATATGCAAATGTAGGATATCACGTGACTTAACATATACGGAAATGAGGCCGATATCAACCTGGCACACTATAAGCCAGCACACTATAAGATATTTACATTGTCTGCGATAACACCTCGGTGGAAGCGGCCGTTAAATAAAGCTACTTCACACACACAAGATATTTACCCCACGATATTGAGGCAATCAACATGGCAACCTATAAGAAATTCACGGGACGAGCGTGCCTGAAATAAAATCATGTGGTTGGTATGGTTAACCCGAGCCTTTGACAAATAAAATAAATTAACAGTATAGTCTATATTTAGCAATTAGGTTACTGTCGGACAGTTTCTTTCGACAAAACAAGGAGAACTTTTCTTTCTCTAAAGTACGTAATTATGAAATGTGCCAGGAAATAACTGGTAGATTCAAAGAGCCATAGAAACATACTTTCCAGTGATGTATAACACGATAACTGGAATTTCGTATTAAGACCCTTATTTCTGACATTTTAGACCGTCGCCACCGCCCCACACCCTCTCTTAATTTTAGTACAGGCTAATTAACTTTAATCCATTTTTTTTTAAAAAAGTATAATCATTGTGCTCAACAAATAGTGAATATACATGTAGGCTACTTAAAGAGAGAAAAGAGTATACATGAACGTGCTTTTCACTGACATGTAACATGATATCGTGAATATCGTATTATGACCCGTATTTTGCCATTGCCTACCCTCCCCCTATCCGTAATCATGGTAATATAGTTTAGTACCATCCAAATTTGGTCGTTTTTTCAAGGTAAGTAAATTTCTTATCGTGTGCTGGCCTATAATGTGCATGGTTGATCTCGACCTCGTTTCCGTATATGTTAATAAGTCACGTGATATCCTACATTTGCATATCATAGTGCTCCGTGTAAGATGCTATGTAGAAAGCGTGAAGATCAAATGGAATGCGGCAGAACGCAAATGTAAAATGTAGACACGCCAAAAAACAGCCTTTTCCGATCAAACGTTTGTCATTTGACACATTACATTTGACGTTTTACATTTAACTTTGGCCATAGAGGTATTTTGACTTCATCATTACCGGTTTTAGGACATTGTACTTTTTACATATAATCAATGAAAAAGACATTTTAGCAGAGCATTTAATATTGGCAGTGATACCCTTCCATATAGATGGTGCAGAAAAGTGGGATGTCAAACCCCATTTCATACCTGGGGGCCACGGTGGCTCACAAACCTTGAGGTCCCTTGTTCGAGTTGGTCGAGAAAGTTCATCTGTATTTTCCGACATGGTTCCCCCTTGTCAGTGGTGTAGGACAGGGCCTGGCAATGGACAGCATATAAGGTTGGAATCCTTGTCACGTACACGCTTGAAATCAAAACCACACCACTTGACTCAATCGAACGGGCACATGTTAAACCATTCAGCCACCAACCCCCCTCAGTTTAAAGAAAGAAAAGGTCTAAATGTACTGTAGATATGGTCAGACACATAGGTCGGGGGACTGCTTATTTGGCAGTTGGGGGACTAAACCACAAAGGTCTATGGAGCAGTGATTCTCAACCAGTTGCCCTGGCAGACAGGTGTGCCGCGAAATCTTCATAAGTGTGCCGCAAAAGTTTGAACGGCACACTAAGCAAATGTCTAACTAAAGCCAACTATTTGACTGATAAAATTCGAAACAATGCAATAAAGTAAATTCATAGCTGTGCTTTTCTTTTTTTAGTTTGAGCCATTCTATGTGTCTATGACTAATCTGTGTCTACGGTTGTATTCCGTCTATGACTTGCCATGTTTTTATTTTACAAAATTCAAATATTTTTCATATATATTTAGCCAGGTGTGCCGCTATTTTTTCATGTGTTCCAAGGTGTACCTTCGAAATCAGCTACTGGCCTAATACACCGCTTCATGGATTCTTTCATAAGGTTTAGTGGCCCGGTTGGGGCTGACGTTGAAATCATTTATTAAAGGGATTTATAACTTTTGAAACGAAGACAAAGAGTAACAACCTATGGACGTATTTGATTAAATCTAGTAAAATCACTACGTGAATATTACCACAATGGTAAGTTGTACCAGATATTCATAATACATGTAGTTAAAATTAGGGTTGGGACGAAACAATGCTTTTTGTCAGTTTTAACTCCTGAGAATTGACCTAAAAAATCTGAAATTGAAGAAATTGTAGATATATGGCGAGTTTTTAGGTTGGGATCGGTGTCATTTCGCTATAATCGTAAAAGTAACCAATCAATGCCCCTTTGGGCCTAATTATGATGTTTAAGCCTTTCTGAAGGAGTTGTTTCCAGGGTTTTTGAGGTCAAGAAATTATTTGGAATGCATATTATTAATAACGTCATATCAACCAACACGGCGGCCATTATGACATCACAATTGTACTCAGTGGCAAATTAAAAAGAATTTAATATCTTAATTGGCAACAAACCCATGAAAAGTCAGTTTAACAGTTATTTAATTAAGATATGTATAATTATTTGTCTTTATTAAACAATCCATAAGGACATTCCGTAAAAGAGAGTCGAGGTCATCTGACTTTACAAATTCTAGCTTTAGAACAGCTTTGGTTTCATTTGTCAGTTCGACACGTGTGAAATTCTGAAAGTGGCATTTCCCATCAGTAGACTTCACTCGGTGTTTTTGTCGGATATCGGGGGTAACGGTGTTTCGGAGATTTCACTCAAGAGTTGCTTCTTATTTAAGCTTCCAGCGAGGTGCATTGAATCTTCAGTTACAAGCCCTATGTGCATTGAATCTTCAGTTACAAGCCCTATGTGCATTGAATCTTCAGTTACAAGCCCTCTGTGCCTGTTACAATCATCAATTATCTTCAGGCGCCGCTTCATTTTCTGTTTCTTTACGTCTCCTTTTCCTTTTAGGGCTAGTGCTTTGCTGAATTTTACTTTACTTGTGAACTCTTTCTCTATCTCCTTCGCTTTCTTCACTGCTTCGTGTCCATTTCCATCGCCTTCTATTTTTATCTGAGATCTAGAAACTCTTCATGCGTCAGCAGAGAGAATTTCTGGAGTGCGTTTTAATATCTGAGATTGAGAAACTCTTAATGCGTTAGCAGAGAGATTTTTTGGAGTGCGTTTTAACAGTAGTCATTTGCTTGAAAACGATATCTGTATGTGTATCGAAACGTAGCATGTTAATAAATTCAGAAGTAGTATATCCATATAAGTGTGTTTTATTTTTAGTGAAATCTATTTCTATATGTCTTATAAGGATTATGTCATGACTCCTGTCATTTTAAGTTGGTTGTCGAGGCGAGCAAACTGAGATTCGCACCCCAAGTTTGTGAGTGGACGTATTTCAGCTTCAGTGTCCATGGTCGAATCTGCTCCAGAGAGATTACCCACCCCGCCAATACTAGAACAGCTCCAAGCAGTTTACCTTTACCCGTTGCTGTATTGCTAAACTTTACACCCGGTTTTGTCAGTTTTTCCAGCAGGCCGTCACAAAATACATTCGCCTCCTGCCAACTAGCCCTACTGGACGTATCCTTGTCAATACCGAGGAAATCAGTTATAGGAAAGATAGTTATTTCACCGAGGAGGGAGTAATACACTTCGTCATGATAAAGTTTCATGAAAAAATTCACAATCATTTTACTTGCTTTGAACTTTCACTTTGTCATTAAACATGCACAAAGATTTTCTTACAAAAACATCACCGTGATTTTGTTTTTGACAATGAAATGCCATTCTACAAATTTCTTTGCATTAAAACTGCACTACTTCAACCCCGACCTTGGATCTACCTAAAACTGGCTTATAATGAAATACTGACCATAATACACATACATTCCAGTGGTTCTCAACCTTTTTTTTGCAAACGGCACACCTTGGAACACATGAAAAAAACCGACACACCTGGCTAAATATTTATAAAAAAATAATTGAATTTTGCAATCTGGCAAGTCAGACGGTATAGAACCGTAGACACAGACTAGTCATAAACACAAAGAATGACTCAAACTAAATAAAGAAAAACACAGCTATGTTATCCAGTAGACGTGGTACAAGGGTTAATCAGCGAACTGGATGTATGAGATGTGTTGTTGACGTTTGGGAAAGTAAGACGAGGGGAAATGTGTAGGGAGTGAAGTGCTGTAAAGGGATAGTAAGATGTATTATGAATGGTTAGAGTGGCTGTGGTGTTACGGTGAAATACTATGCCGCAACCGTAACACCACAGCTTTATGATTTGTTAGACAGGAGTGATGTAACGGGTGTCAACAACTGGGTATGCTGGTACCGTCGCAACGTAGCCGTGAAATATATATTGTGGGGGGGGGGGGAGGGCGGAAACGGAAAAATATACAATGTTGACAGTATGTGCCAGGCATGAGGCTGCGCAGACCGAGCGGCAGCTCGATAGGGAGTGTGTGGGAGGGTCACCCTCATAAAAAAATTTTTTTTTTAAATTTCAGTTTTCTGTAAGCAGTGAAAACACTATTTTGGCATTGTTTGCGGGGTTAAACCTAAAAATCACATTAATACACCTATTGCACGATATTGTGAAACTAGCTGACGAAGACAGCTCGGGCGGCGATTGTTGGACTCGGGGCTGCTCTGTCAGTATCTAACAAACGCATTTAGTTCGCGTACAACTTTTAAAAACCGAATATCAGTATGGTATTTCTCACATAATTGGTTATCGCAAAAACAGAGTACACTGAAAGCGAGTAATCTCGACTCAAACCTATAGTCTATAGCCTACTTACTACACTCGTCACTAGGCTTCCTATATTATTGTTTGTGGACGGTTTACTACTCAGTGATAAGCCTGCGCCGCAAAAAGAGGTCTCGCCTTTTATTATTAGTATAATGACTTCCTCATGTGCGGCAGGTTAGTTTGCTTCTAAAAACACTGTTTTCCGTTCCAAAAAATACAAAAGTAATTTTCTACCAGATGAACATGGTTCTTTTCACCGAGACTAGATAATTTCTCTCGGTGTAAGGATATAGCTATGGATAAGTTCATACAAGGTCAATAAATCCGCGGTCACTTCGGGTCACACTGTTGAGAAAATAAACCGATGGGTTTGTTTAGTAGCAAATCGAGCGTGAATCAACTGAGTTTGTACTGAAAAATTTTTGAGTGATATGTATGAACTGTCTTCACACATTCGGTTTATAATTAGCGATACACAGGTACAATGGCAAGTGTTGTACTTCACAGACTGTTTACCTCCGAACTACCTCCGCACGAAATCCCCGATTTGCGTACTTGTTAAAAGAAAAAGAAATAGTACCTGTGCGCATGCCAGTAAAAAAAACCCTAAGAGTTCGCGCATAAAAATGCCCGAACGTACCAGGCGCCAGGTCATCTAGTACGAAGAAGGTTTATATTATAGTATGAGCATATGACATAGATAAAAGCAGTGACATTTATTTACCCCAATAATGTCAGGTAACTATTTTTATGTTACATACTGAATAAATAAAATAGAAAAAAGCTGCGATTTTTACACTTCTCCATAATATACAAAATTTAAACTTAACCCTTGTCTTATATTGGTCCGATACTGGGAATCATTCCCCCGGTCTTACGACAGCGAACATTGACTGTTATGTTCCGACTGTCTGTCCGAGGCTATAGTTCGCTATATTTATTTCTTTCCAATGATACTTATACCTGAAAATATTCTAATTAAGAATTCGAACCCCAGCGTGTCCAGACTTTAGCTCTATACCGGTGGTTCCGTTGCCACATGACCCGGACGTGCAGACGTCGCCTATTTTTCGTTATGAAATGAAAAGAAGCCATTAAAAGCATTTTTCATAAAGAAAAATACCAATGTCATTTGTTAACACCGAGGCACGTTACCAAAAATAGGTGATAAAATCTCTCGCCCATGTTTATAAAAGTCCATCTAAAATGAAACAAGTTTAAGGGGTTAATACTATAGCTGTGGGCAACACATAACTAATAACGAAACCATTGTTTTATATTAATAAATGTCAAACAATAAGAAAGTATATCTAGGAATTAAAACATTACATTGTGTTTTTATTTCTTTTGACATGAACATGTTAATATGTCAGATTTATTACGAGGCATCAACATTTAAAAAAATATACTCTTACAATACATAAATTAAAACAAACGTCTGTTTAGGACTGTGAATACCTAAAGGAATGTCCAGACGAGAAATTATCTGGCAATGCACGAATGGATATCTTATAAAGTTTTGATTTAGAGTTAAGAATTAGCCAGAAAAATAAAGAAGGCCATTCTAGAAAAATATGGTATGTTGTTCAATGTTTATTTTATAATTAATAAATTGAACTATGTGCTTTAGTATAATGCGCCAACAAACAAACACGCTTTCTTAGCTTCAGAAGTGGTATAAGGGGTTCTCGAAAAGCTAAACATATATTACCTCATGTATGGCACTAGTGTCTATATAATGCTAAATCCAGGGATAGTCTGTAGCGGGGTGGTGTGGGCTAGTAGTCTAGAGTGTCGCGCTTCGAGTTCTAGCTGACCGGTCATCCCTGGCTTGCAATCGTGGTTTGGAGATAAGGGCGCCTTCTCAACCTGGTCGATTTACTTCGGGTAATCCAGTTTTACCCTACAGGAAAACACACTGCACATGCGCTAAGCATAATAACAACTCGTCGGTGAAATCGGACGTTAAACACTATTGGATGGGCTGGATCTAGATTTCGGAAGCCATAGTTACCCGCTAGTAGATAACCCCGCGGCCAAGGACCAGACATCAAGAGAGTAACAAACACGACATATTTGTTGACTATTCACTATTTTCATAGTAATTGTCCACGAGAATGTTTTTATTAGATATAATGAAAAATCTAACAATAGAAGGCATTTAACCAATTTAAAATTAATATACTAAGTATTTCTGTTGGTGAGCACGTATTAGCTGCCTGGCAACGCAATCTGATTAAAACACAGATCCTATTTCATTTCGTTTTCTATAGTTTAAACTTTCGTTTTTTTGTCTGTACTACACTAGGATCTGGAAGCGTTGTTATATAACAGGCGTTCTGGATGACGTGAGGGGTTAGCCAATAAAACCATTTTTTACGGCGACTTCTTGGCGTACCATGCACGGGTCTGTGGATAAACCATTAGAAACGTCAAGGCTGATTGATTAATCAATGTCTGGCGTCTACGTCATAGTGTCAAAAGCCGCTCGTACGACCTCTGACGCGAACCTCCAGTACAACTGGTCAGATCTTCATGTAGTGTAGGCCATCGAAAGTATAAAAAAAACAAACGAAATATAGATCTGTATTTTAATCAAATTGCAGGGCAACGCTATATTTAAACATGCATTATGCAACAGCTAAATCTTCCTATTTCAGGTCTTTCTTTGGGCCTTAAATGTTATATAACTTACAAATGATACCTTAATTAACTTACCAAAATCATAACCAACTCTCGATATGATCGGATGGCTACGATATTAAAGGGGCTATCCCGATTTGAACAGAGTCTCAAAAATAAAAGTCCGAGTTCGTATGAAATTTAAGCGCCAAAATACAGAGGAATGGTGTATTTACCCTGCCTCAAAATTTCTGCTCAAAATATTGAGTTGTTTGGACGTGAACGTCAAAAATGCTTATCCGGACACGTAACCCTTTTAAGATTTCTGGTCAAGTTTTTCGTTGGGTGACCTAATAATCTATCGCCGTTCCTTTAGAGGTCTATACAGTGAATGACCCATGTGCCGAACTGGATAACAAAAGGTAAATTTCACCTTCACATTGTTTTTATAAAATAAAGTCTGGTTTTAACCAGACACAGCATAATACAGCTAGGGACACCGGTCTCCATTTCCAGATGAAGACTGACGGGTGTAAGTTGTTTGAAAACATATCACAAATATTGAATTAGTTGATCGGCCCTTAGGTACGGGATATTAAGGAGTTTTAACACAAAATTAAGCAGTTTTATTCTCCAAAATATTATCGGGATTGGCCCTTTAAGTAGATTTAAAAACATTTTGCGGATACCGTAAATATGGATAATCGAGACTTTGTTTATTATCATAACAACGGTAGCAATGACAATCGGGGCTAGACTGTAATTGCTTCGTCGATAACTAGTCTCAGAGTAATTTGTCTGAAATATTCAACTTATTCCATTTTCATCTATTTTTATACGCCCACATTTTTACGTGGACGTATAATTATTATCGCCTCTGTCCGTGTTTCTGTGTGTCCGTCTGTCCGTTTGCATTTTGTTTGTGGGCATTCTACAGGTCACAGTTTTTATCCGTTTTAACGAAACTTGAAATAGGTGTATCGCCCAACGATCTCGGTTCCTTTCGAAATCGGCATGTATCGGACAGGTACTTCATGGATTATGGCCCCCTGATTGAACGAAAAATCACGTTTTTAGCTTGCAGACACTCTAAGCGGTCACAATTTTTATCCGATTTTTATGAAACTTGAAATATATGTTTATAACCCAAAGATCTCGGTTCATTTTTATATTCGCGCATATCGGACTGTAACTTCCTGGATTATGGTCCCTGATCGTACGAAAAATCGCGTTTTTAGCTTATGGTCCATCTAGAGGTCACAATCTTAAAAAAAAAACGTTTATATATCACCGGTACACCATCATAAGGGTTGAGTTCGAATTTCGTGAAAATCGGACCGAAACTGCCGGACAGAATGGTCGCTCCTTGAACGCAAATAGCATAAAGGTATGTCATACCAAGGTTGTGGACCCTCTAGAGGTCCCAGTTTACATCACAAAGTTCCTCTCGATAATCACGCATATCGGAACTCAGCTTCCTGAATTATGGCCCCTGATTGTTTGAAAACATAACGTTTTTGGCATGTGGACCCCCTAGAAGTCACAATTTGTATTCAATTTTAAAAACCGTTTAAATATATCACCCTTACACACTAATGATGGCTGAGTTCAAATCCCGTTAAAATCGGTCTGAAACTGCTAGACCCAATGGCTGCTACTTGTACGCAAATAGTGTAATAGTATATGTAATACCAAGGTTGTGGACCCTCTAAATGTAGAAGCCAGATTTTTTATCCGATCTTGATGAAACTTAAAATACATGTTTATATCCAAATGATCTCGGTTCCTTTTGATATTCATGCATATCAGACCGTAACTTGATTATGGCCACTGATTGTACAAAATATCCCGTTTTTGTTTAGCTTATTCTCTGTCTATCTCTTGCAATGCAAAATGTGGGCGTATCTTGCCTGGCAGCCACTGGTTCAACTATTATAGCGATAATTTTACTGTCAGCATTTTATCTAATCTTAATTAATGTCCCCTTAACATACAAATTTTTATACATACGGATTTTGTTTTAGACTAACGCATGGCATCTTGCTTGTTTTCATTGCTTACGTGTGCGATGCAGCGGATGATAACATAATATGTAACAATTTCATTGCATCCATTCACTTGCCCATAACGGTTTCTTGCTTTGGGAGGAAACCGGACGACCTGGAGAAAACCCATGTGGAGAGGCAAAGATTGGGATCGAACCTACACCTCTTGACTTAATGTGAGACCCCATGATCTAAAGCGCACGCGTTAGATCATTCGAACACCCAGTCCCCAGGTGTATTGTTGAAACCAAGAAAATTTAAAGGGGCTAAATCGCTAATATATGGGACCTACAAATCGAATGGCAATCTCTAGTGTCTGGTTATTCCAGTCTACACCGCTAGTATTTATTGCGAATGCTCTCCTGATAAGTATATGGCGTCACCGTCTGACATGACTTGTGGAATATACCTAACCTCGTTTTCTTGAGCCCCTTATTACACATGGCGCTGAAACGCATTATGGTACACGAGTCGTGTACCAATGGTAAAATGTTTATTTTGTCTTAAATATTGGATATCAGAAGCCTACCTTTTCCCAGTAAGATCACAACATCAATATTGATTTAGATTGACAAATAATTCGTGATTTCAATGTCGAAGATTTTGGATGATATTGAGTTAGAGACTTAGCTACTTTAATGTAGAAGACTTGGTCTTATGGATGTTAACACTGAAATAATCACCACATATTTACAGGAGTACATGTCTATCAATATCATATTGATTCAGTAAACAATAGAGATAAACGTTTTTTTTTAATATTCGCAACGTGGGTGGGGAACGAGTGGTCTAAAGGATACACTCATTGAGTCAAGATCCAAGCTTGTACGTGGCAAGGAGTAGGGTCGCCTGTCCAACCACGTGGGGTTTCTCCGCGTCCCCCGGTTTCCTCCCACTGCTAGAGACCCATATTGTACCATGTTAGTCAGGATATAATAGTCTGTGTCGGGTGAACTTGAAACCTTCACTTTCTCGCTTTATTTGTCAAGTTCTATAATTTAAGTCTCATGGACCGGGCCATTTGTGATAAGTTCTGTTTCTATATGATGTAGGGAATGTTTACTCATGAACACCTCTATCTCTCTATGTAAAAGAATAGAAAGCGAAATAAAGATAGCGAACAATCAATAAAGACAATGCCCTATAGATTAATATACTCTTAAAACAGTGTGTATATTAGTAATGTTTAATCAGAAACAAAATGATTGTATTGATGAACAATTATGTTTTGCCCAGCGGATACTGTCTACCGATCCCGTAGCTTTTGAAGTTTAGTTTCAAACAACCACTAATATTAGCAATAAATAAGGATGCGTGTTGTACGCGTGTCAATATTTGCTTGTACGCTCAAGAATCCTTGAAACTACTTATAATTTATTTAGTATAAGCACATTACTATTATATGTTGTATTATTAAAGAAAGTGCAATAGGACTTTACCACACATAATCAAAACCTATACGATAGGTCATTGACGTCATAAGTTTTAGAAGTCAAAAACATTAACAATAATTAGGGCGATAATCCAGATAGAATGTCGGAAAACGCTAATATGGTTTAAATTTAAGAATAGAAATAAATAGGTAAAGTAAACAATGTGTATAGAAAGTAAACAGGGGGGGGGGGGGGGTATTTGTATGAATATGCGGCATAAAATGATACAGACAAGGAACTTTAGTATTTAGTAGTACATGGGTTTTTTTGTGGAGGGTGGGGTGTATCCAAAGTTTTCGCTGCGACTCACAGATCTCACATAATATGTTACTCCGATCACAGGCAACAGACTAGGTCACAGACACTGATGTTACCATTGATCTAAGACTGAAAACTAACCCAATCATACGTCAAGTTCGGACTGATTATGCGATGAACACCAAGGCGGTCTCAGTGATTACTACAAATATCGATTGAGAAAGACAATGCACCACTGACTACATAGATGTATTTAAAGCACCAACAAAACGTGGTGTGTTTTTTTTAAGTCCAGCCTTTATTCCCTATCATTTCTGAAATCGTATGAAGTTATCTGGGAATTGTATTTTGTATTATTGCTTGATCTACGTCATTAGTTAACGAATAGGATATGTATAGAGATGGTACGATGTAAGCAATGACTTCGGATGGAATTAAATGTGTAGTTTTCAGTAGATAGTGGCAGCGGATCAATTTCAAATACCGCTTGTTAACT
This sequence comes from Patella vulgata, assembly GCF_932274485.2. NCBI lineage: Eukaryota > Metazoa > Mollusca > Gastropoda > Patellidae > Patella > Patella vulgata. Next base: position 67,437,845 of record NC_065879.2, on the reverse strand, counting down.
TTATGAAACGAGTGTTCTAGTACGAGTAAAGCCATGCGTAGATGACAATAACCTCTGGACAATAGCTGAATTTATAGATGAATTAACGAGGCGTACTACTGTAAGTGATACATTAATTGCTGCCTGGATAGAAAGCAACGTTGGGATGTGCAGTAAGTTTAAATTACTAAGGCCTACGACACCAAGAATTAGTTTCCATCGATAACCCCATTTCTCGTCTGTGATAATCAGTCGAGCAAACCTCTCAATCCCTAGCGCAGACGGATGATATTGAGACAATTTTTAAAAGATCTATAATTGACCTCATATTGCTAAAAGAATGGCGACGGCAGCGGATAATGACTTTGATAATTATCGAAATCGTACATCAGTCGCTGCATCAATATCTTATGAATCATTTTATTTTGTTTGTCAAATCAGCGCAAGCTAAAATATCATGTACGTAATCTTAGAGAGTGGCGAACCCGCAATCGCCGAATACATGCACGCTGCATCTACGTTCACACACGTTCGTGACGTTGCGGGTTGGCTGACATTTGCTGGTCGCTTTAAAAAGCGCACACTATGCAGATTTCTCGTGAAATATATCTTCTCGGGTTTCGTCGCCCATACAGTGGTTGGTTAACACACGACTTGCCATAGTAATTAACAAACGCTTAACAAATAATATCGGTTACCAAAGATTTTATCAACACGTTGTTTATCAGACGATGAACTATCGGCCATCAGTGCACATAATGAGTATATTGCCCCACTTTTGTCGCTGACGAGAAATCGAGAGAGAGAGAGAAATGGGGTTTAACGTCCACTCGACACAAACTAGGTCATTTTGGGATTAACATATGGTTTAATTTTATTTCAATAATTCGCTTGCGCGTAGGGGTCTTTAGCAGTGGGAGGAAACCGGAGGACCCGGAGAAAACCCACGAGGTTGGAACGAGAAATCGAGCTATTAGAAACGAATGATTCTTGGTGTGCGTAGGCCTTTTATGCAAGCATGCTTAGTAATAGTATGGGGGCGTGCAGTATGTTACTTTAATATGCATTCATTTTATGGACAGAAAAATGCATTCATTTTATGGACAGAAAAGATACCTGACAGTAAAATCAAGATGTCTTCACATGAAAGCTTTTTATCGGTATTGCCATAGGAGGAGGTTCATACATTTAACACGAATTTCTTTTGTAAGGGGGGCTATTAAAGGTTAGTGATGATAGAAAGTATTCATAATTTTATGCATCAAAACAGAACGCTGTTAGATTTGTGAGAAATGTATCACTTTTTTAAAAGATGGTTGGTAAATGTTCGAAATTCAGTGATAGATTACTAGTGGACAGCCAAGGTGTGGCCTTAAAAGGTTTGACCATTCTAAACTAAAATGATGCTTGGTTGTTTGAAGTCTTTGTGATGAATTTAGATTGAATACAAATTGACAAATCATCGTACGAGTTAATGGACTTTAGGATATTAATTAATAAAGGAACACGTAGAAGGTGCATTAGATATAACATCGTTAGATGAAATGTCCTGTAAACTAATGCGACCCCGTTGTTGTCTTGAAGTTTATTGATTAGAATCAGATTAAAATCATAGATTGCATAAAGCGACGTCCGACTACATATTTCAAAGTGTGGATGCTACTGCTAGGTGAGACTTCCTCGAGTGTATAGTTAGAAACAGACACAGTAATTGCTTTCGAGACTCGTCTTTAGAGATGATTTCGTGACAGTATTGTATATCGCTAATTACATTTAAATGTGTTATGTTTTGTGTAAAATTATTTACATAATATACGATGATGTACCCAGACAGCGGGTAGTGTTCGTTCATTCTGCCTGAATAACCGCATTTAAATGATGCGTTTACACGCATATATGTTATAATGAAACTATTGGTGGATTTCATCTGAAGAACGAATAAACAAGTAATTTTATGCCACATATATATAAAAACAAAAACCATACGGCGTGTGACTGACGGGTTGTATTTTCTTCTCAATAGACTAAAAGACATACACACGAATTAACCTGCAGTTCTTTATGTAATACACTTGGTGGTAAGGTTTTCGTTGTTCACCCGAGTTCCTCGAGTCGACACCAGACTAACTCGAGTCGCATCACGTGACTAACCCGTTTACTCCCCAATGAGCGGAGAGTAAAAGGGTTTGTCACGTGACAAAATGGCGTCCTACACGCAAAAAAGCCTGTCTCTCGATCACATACTGACGTCGTAACTGTTTTGATGTCATGTGACTACTCGGACCGTTCGGGATGTTTCACCCGGGTAAACTCGGCAATGGAGTCGACTCGAGTGACGCGAGTAAACGACGAAAACCTTACCTTGGTGTGTATTCGCTTGACGACATAAATACGATACAGCACGGACATAGAAGTTTACTTGTTTTAAGGACTTACAGTGGAATTAACTCGCAATTCTTACAGGCTGCTATTGTAGTTTTCACCCATATACGTTGGAGTAAACGAGAATTACAAGTGTACCGTATTAAAGAAATTATGGCAAGTTTTCTTTGTAAGATATGAACTGATACACTAATGTGTACGTACTAGTGTTAAGGTAATGATTTCCACTGTGCAAACTAGTTTACTTTTATGCACTATAAAGGACTTTTAAAGTAGATATTTGACTAAAAGAAATTTACCTATGGACATTTAAATATTGGACTAAAATACACCAACAAGTGCAGTTTATATGAAATAATGAACGGATTTGAAAAAAAAAATGTTCCTATTTTTTTAAAAGTTTGTTATTATTATTGTAGACTAGTTACCATTTGAACTAGGTAAATTATGTCATGTGAACACAATGGAAGACGATTTTAATTACATGAAGCGCGGTGGTATCCAGGATACGACGTCACCAAAGGTAAGACAAATTGAGAAAGAGAGAGATATGGCGGTATAGTAGATTCAAAATTCTAATGTGCTGTCGGCTTATTTCCAACTTCTAACTTGTATAATCCAAATTCTCAATTTGTTCAGCGTAAATTTTAAAACTGTTATATCTTATTTCTATTATTAGGACGAAAAATGTCTTCATCGTTAACGCTTTTACACGTTTAGCATGAACATGAAACAAATTTAGAATTAGCAATTACCATGATTATAAAGTCGTTTGGTGTCGCCACTGTGTGCTCATTTGGTGATTGAGCAGGTGGTCCGGGCATTATGTGCAGTTTAATGGCCGAGTGCGAGACATTAAGTTATATATTGATATTGCACGAGTGCGATAGCACAAGTGCTATATCTATATTTTCCGCAATGTCTTCAACTAGACCATTAAACCACAGGTACATGGGGACAGGCACGCCCTTATATGGTTCACCTATGTGATTTTTTCAAAATATTTTCTGGGTTTTTTTTTTCAAAATATTTTTCAAATTTTTTAATCTGCTTTATTTTTCTTCCTATTTGGTGCTAAATCATATAATATTTACTATCAAACATATTCGTATAAAAAAAGAATTATACCTTCTGATGTATCTAATAAAATAAAAGGGTAAGACACTTTTCTGTTGACATTTTTTTCTCCGTGAGGTACCCCTGTCGCTATTTAATTCAAAATCGTGAATAAAATTGCCCGTACCATTATCTGAAATAATGGTACGCCAACAGCAAAGGGTGACGTCACATCTGTATTTTAAATTTATTGAACGAAGTGTTAAGATTGAAACAACGTCGAACGTGATATGGTTTGCAATTACCATTTCAAACAACACTTATTCATTTATTTTTTTATTTACTTATTCTTGTTTTTTGAAGACAAGTGACGGATTTGCAGTTAAGCCAATATCAATATTTATATACTGCTGATCTGTATTCTATTACTGCTCTAACAAAAATACGATCTGTAGATCAATATTTCGTTTCGTTTTTTTTATACTTTCAATAGCCTTTACTATTGAACTATTGAGAGGTTGCGTCAGGGGTCAAACGTGCGGCTTTTGACCTTATGACCTTAGGATACCCACAGTCCCGTACATCGCACGCCAAGAACTCGATGCATCAACCTGAATGAGGGCTATATAACAACTCAGTGTATTAAAAACAAGTAAAGCGAAATGTTGAACTATAAAAAACAAAACGAAATAGGATCAGATTGACAAAAATATCACTTCCTATAATGATAAACATTTTCTTGAAATGGTTCAAAGATATAAATTTAGAAACCCCATATTGTCGGGATCAAACGGCCTTTAAAGGAGATCGCGATAATCTGTTCACGTGGATCACGATGAAGTTTCTATTTCTGGCGTCTTCATTATACCTACCTGACCAAACTCATGGTAGTTTTTTCTAACTAAATATAATTCAAGTTGCATTAAGCGAATGAACTGAGGTTTATCGTCCAACTTTTCTGCAACAACTGGGCTAATGAAGACGGGACAGCGGCGCCACGATCTACGTTTTTTTACGAATTACAGCTGCCAAGGGTTTTCATCATTCCATCCAAACGGCAACCCCCGCAAATCACAGGGACTGAACTAATAATGCCAGAAATGTTATAAAGCTTATTTTTGCTAGTGTGTATACTAGCTGACGAAACCCATAGAAATACATTTCTATGATATAACCGATATACATTGGCGTGGTCCTCCCTTCTTTATCATTAATACAGGACGGTGGTCTGGCAAGAACAGTGGCTAGTCGTGCGAATGGTATAAAGTGACATTTGTTTTAGAGCAGTAATAATATAGACCAACAGTATATAAATATAAATTGGCTCAATCTGTAAAAAAAAACAACAACAAAACAAAAACAAAACAAAACAAAAAACAAATAAAATTCTCCAAATCCTGCACTTAAAAAAAATGAAGAAATGCTGTTTAGCTTATATTTGACATAGTAATTGCAAACCATATCACGTTCGATGTTGTTTTCAATTTTGACACTCTTTCAAACCATAAAACCTGACGAAGAGCGAGTCGCTTGTATCAACATAATGGTCGTCATATAGAGCGCACGGTGGCGACACCAAACGACGTCACAATGATGGTTGCTATGTAGAACTGTCAAAATTCTTAATTTAAAGCGACAATGAAGTAGACATTTTTCGGCTTAATAATAGCAATAAGATGAAATAGAATTAAACTTTTCATGCACAAATACAGAAATTGGATTATACATTGTCTTAATTCAGAAATTACATGAATAGATATTAGCCGGTAGCACGACATTAACAAATTTAGAATTTTGAATTTAATATACCGTCACAGAGAGAGAGAGATATTTGATTGTATGTTTATCTTATGATGTACACCTCTGCGGTCTATTTATAGTCGTATTGTACCCTGAGAGGAGGGGCTGGATCATATCCTATATTGGGTTGTAATTGTAATGATTTTCTGTTTGGTTTTATTTTTGATTTATTGGCCTTCGTTTCTTTGTTGTTGTTTTTTATCTTTTTATAAAAACTTTTTTTATTATTTGTTTTGTTTTATTGTTGTTTTTATATTTTATTTCCCAGGGGGATGGGCTGGGGTGATTGTCAACTTTAATTGTGTATCTTCTGTATGATTTGCTGTCTGTTTAGTCGTAAAATTAGTCTACAAGATTCTTGTATTCCCTGGTCGACGTTGATTACAAATGATAGGCTGATGTAGCTAGTATAGGAAAAGCATACCGGTACAAATAATCAATGTCTATATTGAATTTTAAAAATATGTGTTGTTTTTATTGTCTCTGTTAATGTTAGGGTATTTTTGAAGACTCTGGGTATAACCCATTTCATCCATTGGTGTACGAGCCAGGGGGGCAGGGGTAAAAGTGAAAACAAAAATTATTATTTCACCTAGTTGGCAAAATAAAGTGCCCGAATTCTAATAAAACACTAATTTTACTTATCTTTTAATTCAATACCACGAAATTGTACTGAATTGTCTATAGATTAAAACATTTTGTTTAAAGCCACTTTACTTCGTGCCACATTTTTGGGCATCGATTATTATTAAAGTTTAAAGCTGCAACAGTCCGATTGGATGGTTGGAGTTCAAGTCGGCATAGAGTGGAACTTCGGTTACAAAACGATTGGAAACTTTGAAGTTGCTTAACTCAAGGGCTAGAATAGCAGAAAACCGCATTTGCGGCGGTTAAATTTTCAAAATCTTCTAAGGGAGAGCGAGGCCCCTATAATTAGCGACAATCGAATGGTTGCTTGGGATTTGATTTTGAAGCCATCTAAGGTAGGCTATATTTGACAACATTGAAGTTGCTATATTCACGTGCTGGAAAAGCAGGAAAACATGTTTAGAGAGTCGCGCACCAAGCTCTAGCTGGCCGGTCACCTGTGGGTTCCGGTCGTGGCTTCGATCCCTGGTTTAAGATGGGGGTGCCTTCTCAACCTCGCGGGTTTACTCCAGTTTCCTCCCACATAAAAACCCCTGCGCGTGCGCTAAGATAATGAAAATAACACAACTTGCGTGCGACATCACCCTCGGCCGAAGCGGACGATAAACGCTAAGAACAACACCATTGAAATGCGAGCCAGACACATAAGTTAGGCCATATTAGACCACTTGCTGTATTCAGGGATTGGAATAGCAAGAAAGCGCGTTTGCGGACGTCAAAAGGTGGGGAGTCCCGAGACGTCTGTAACCCCAATTTTTTTCGGGCAGTTCAGGTTCTGCTCCTTTCTTCCTCCCACCATAGCATTCATAGAATTTGTATCATCGAGCCCTTACGCCTATGGCTGATCATAATTTTAAAATTCTATATTTCACACATTTTGATATTGTAATGCTTGAAGCCATTCTGATAATGATATTGTAATATCTATGAAGCCATTCTGGTAAAACTAATTCCATACCTTCGGTCAATTGGTTCAGGCGCTAGCTGGCGAACCAGGTGGTCTCAGTTGACCGACAAAGAAACTCCGGATTTTCCATCATGGAAGATATAAGTAATGGTTTCGAGTCATTGGGAGGGTACAACAAACCCACCTCCCTTGTACAGTTTCAATTCGATAAGAGTAGGCCACAGTGTCGCTGTCCGGGCGAAATTTCCCTCATAGCAAATCGTATGTGTCCGCTTTCATTAGCCAAGTCGATGCAGAAAAATAAATTGTTAACGTTTAGAGTAACGTAATGATAATGATTCACTACATTACAGGTGACTAAATGTGGATATTTCAAAATTATGGATAGATCAAAACACGAGTAATTGCTTGGCTCAACAGAACGCGAAAAGTGTAATAGTCCGATAGAAGGGTGATTTTTGCTCGATACATATCATTAGTGTAAAGTCAAACGGGTGTACGTACCTGGAATATTTGACGAAGTGTATCTTCTTGATCAATAAATTCTTTTAATTTACTTTTAAAGCCAATACAACTGGTTTTTAATGTTTTAAAACGTCGAATGTGAGCTGTTCATTTCTGATCGTCATCGCCTGTTGAATGCCTGAAAGGCTTATGCGTCCTAAAAGGCTTCAATTTCGTCCATATACTTACAGGGTTACACAAACATGATACAATTGAAACGTCACAGACAATATATAAAAGGGTTATGGTCAAAACGGACGTACAGCCACAATTCACATAAGTCAAAACAGCCACAGCCATCAAAATAAGTGTTCTAGTATTATACCGTCAAAATATGTAGTGTAAATATTGGATTAGAATTAAATAACACATATTTAATTGGCCTTTTTGGTACTTTTATGGCCGTTAATAACCGTTAGACTGATTTTCTGTAAGGGTGTATCTTCTGTTTTCATACGTACAGGCCAGCGCCACCTATATTATGTTTCGCAATCGTTGGCGTCCATCTTTTACAACGGTTTGAATCCAATCCGGGGGAATATCTACCGTTGATATTTTTGTTTGCTTTCTCGATTAGATGTTAAAAGACACTTTCTCGCGTACAAAATGTGTGATTCGCTGATATATTTTGACTAAAAACATATTCAAACTAATTTATCTATCATATGTTTGTCTGAAATCTCTCTCAAAACATTTTAATCACAAGGAACTACACCAAGCCGTAACATTGTATTTTAAGCATCCTTGTTTATCACGGGAATTGACCGAAGCCAAAGTAAATTCTTGGAATATCTATCCTCTGTCAACTTCTTTTCACGACGTTTAATGACAGTCTGTTGTACGTTTAAGTGCATCACTGTTCCCAGAACAGCTTTGAGCGCCCCCTACTTTACTCGAACAGTTAGCCAACAGATAGGTTGCCAGTTTATGATACCCTTGCATGTTCGTCCTGTACTCGCTCAATGGGTGTTTTTCTGGGAAACCAATATTTTTCTAATAAGATTAGATGTCTCTACTTTCCATACATAAATTTGCCATACTGTAACACTATCAACAAAATATCAGTTTCGTAAGTAGTGTTATCGCTATTTTAAGACAACCATTCCGTCTCTCTAGCTGCCAAACCATTTTCTGAACTCGCCGTGTCCATAAGTCCTTCTCAACCAAGTCCCTGCTCTTTACACTTCGTCACTTCTAGGTCTCAAAACAACGGGAAATACTGGGTCCTATATACAGTGTACGTTCAAATAGGGGGAAAACTGGATACGAATATCTTATAACGAACTGCGTCTCAAAACACAAGGTCGTCATTATATATGGGGTTTTATACACATGTTATCGTATGGAATTAGGTGACCGGTATGAATTCCACCTAAAAAACGAACATTGTCACTGTCAATAACATGTGGGATTTATTAAGCCTGTTATTAAAACACAACAAATACGTGCTTATGATGCGGCTAGGAGCCTATATCATTTACTATCAATAACATGTGGGGTTCAGGGCACCTAAGCAATGTTAGTATATTATATGTGTAAAAGTGATGGAACACTTTTATTAGAATTATCTACCTCCCCCCCCCATCGCTGGAATTCATCTTTAAGTCATGAATTTAGATATCTCCTATAACTACATTATTTTTGCTTGTAATGCTTTGGTAGGTTACAAAATATATTTAATTCAATAATATCTAATTTTTCCTCTACTGAATCCACGCTAAAATATTAATTTACCATGCAGTGTGCTATAGCGAGGGGCATTTTCCTCGGACAGCGGCGTTACGGCCTACTCTTTTTTCGAATTTAAACTGTCAAGGGCCATTTTACGTTCACGCCAATGTGTACGCGTGACCTGGGTTATTCGTTCCATCCGAAAGATTATTCCTTGTTCCTTGTCCGGCCCTCTACCATGCACCACTGACAATGGGTAAAACGGCGGAAAATCACGATGGACTTCCTCGGTAAACACCAGGGTCCCTATATTTCTGGTCCGCTATGTACCGAAGGAAGCATGGTTTATATAAATATTTTAGAAAATCTTAAATTAAATCTTGAGTACATTTTGAAGCGACTATTTCGTTGTGATAAATCACGCTATAAATCTGATCTGAAATTGATGACAATCTGAAATAATTAATATACTAGTAGGCCACAATAATTGCTCTTCATTAGCACAAGCCAAACGCCCCTCACCTTCTTTTAACATTTTGTTCTCAGAGATGTAACGGATGTACAGCATCTGGAGAATGTTCTTGATGGTAAGTTGAAGAGACAGTAAATAGAAACAGCTATTAGATTATAAAGACACCTAATATTTAGAACATCAATAAGATTCTATTATCATGGGTTCTAATTTCCGGTATTGTTTCTTTATTCTTAAAGTCCATGATACCCAGTAGTTGCTAATAGCATATAGGCTGATACTAGATGAACTCGGTAGGCGTGCTTTACAGTTCACGTACACTTTAAACTGTAATGTGCGTCGACCCTGAGATAGACCATTATGTACTACTTATCTAAGAGGGTATGACTGGGAAGGTGTCGTATAGGCCAATACTAAATGAACGCGGTATAGTCCAAGCAAGATAATACAAGTGCTTCAACATAATGCCGACCATGGTTTATGACCGATCTAGACGTATAGGATTACTGAAAATATGTCCCAGTCCGAAATTCGTGTCCAAACTGGCCAAAATCCAAAATGGCCGTCTGTTTTGGCTTGTAAATTTCAATGTCCACCCAATTAATCATGCTTGGTGAATGCCGTCGTATTAAATCTGATTCAGACTCAAGTATCCTCAATCTCCCAATTTTTAATTGGATCTTCTCCTATATTGACAAAGTGAACAAAACAATCACCAAAATGAGAAAATGGAATCAGCTATCCAAAAACGTATATTTTGACACCAAACGTGATCATTTAGTAAAATTCGAATTTCCCCGCCAAAACTGACCGCTATCTGAAAGTATTCCCAATATTGACTCCGCGGTATAACTAATCACCAAAATTGTATGGAAATGGGTTTAGCTACTCCGAAACGATATATTTTGACACCGAACTCGATCATAAATAATATTATGTTAATTAGACAAAAACATTGGCATTTTTCAGCCCAAACTGGACTTTGGATGTTGATCCATTTGGACACAGATTTCGTACTGGGACTTTGGGTGCGCTTTAGTTCTCAAAGTCTAACATCGATTCGACCCAAGCCTTCTTCATAACCTCGTGGGCTTTCTCTGGTTCTCCGAATTACCCCGACAGTTAGTGTCGTCTGTGCAAATTATTGAAATATATGGTTGTATTGAGTTGAAGTTCTACAATTATATTCTAAATGATTGACAAACGTGTACTTTACATGTCACAACATTACTTCTTTTAATTCAGCTGAGCGCAGTGGCATGTATAGTGCAGTATATAGGGTATACTTATTCTTTCTAGAACATTTTATCCCAATTTACGCTGTTGTACATTTTGTATTGACATTTACATTGTTACACTGAAACTGAACTAACTGACATCTATAGACGATGTATTTATGGCGTGTGTAATTTGATTTTATGGAAAGTAAAAAACCTAAATTATTTATGTATTTGAGCACGAACCACTTGTATCTTATCTATAACGTTGACAAGATTGTCAAGATTTCGTAGACCATAATTGACAATCGACAGCAGGAGATCTTATAAGCAATTTCTAAAGTGATAAGTTGTTACTAACAAGCGTTAATATAAGGTTGGTTGGGTCATTTAGAGACAAACATATGAAAAGCTATATTGTATTTGATTTTTTTTCGATCTCGTTCGTTGATCTTATGCAGTTCGCGGAAAACTGGAAAACATTAGAGGTAAGTAGGAATTACTTATCCCCGTCCGTTGTATTTAAAAATCGAGGGTATAAACCCAAACCCGAATTACTTTGTGTGGATGCTATAACGAGCTCAGTAAAAATGTAGCTTAAGGAAATGATATATGTTTTCGTCTGGGAGCGGATAATGCAGATAGATTATGGACATGATATAAGTTTTAAAGTGCGGGCTGAAATTGAGCATAGCTTATGTAGATGATAGAGTACTCTGCGTGAATGTTATACAGATAGCCCAGAGACAAAGAGCTGAGCTTAAAGATACATTATGGGAGATTAGATAAAGAGCTGGTAGTTCTCACTATAATAGTTAACCAGCGGCTGCCAGGCAGGATACGCCCACATTTTCGACAGATGGAAAGAAAGTGATTTTTCCTGCAATCAAGGGCCATAATTCATGAATTACAATTTGATATGCGCGAATATTAAGAGGAACCGAGATCTTTGGGTTATAAACTTAAATTTCAAGTTTCATCAAAATCGGATAAAAATTGTGATCTCTATAGGGTCCACAACCTTGATATTACATATTTTTAAGCTATTTGAGAACGAAGGGCGGCCATTTTGTTTGTCAGTTTTGGGCTGATTTTCACGAAATTCGAACTCAGTCGTGCTTAGGGTGTAACGGTGATATAATAATACGATTTTTTAAATCGGATAAAAATTATGACCTCTATAGGCTCCACAAGCTAAAAACGCGATTTGTCGTACAATCAGGGGCCATAATTCAGGAAGTTACGTTCCGATATGCGCAAATATCGAAATGAACCGAGATCTTTGGGTTATAAACATACATGTCAAGTTTCAACAAAATCGGATAAAAATTGTGACCTCTATAGGTTCCACAACCTTGATATACCATATTTTTACGCTATTTGAGAACGAACGGCGGCCATTTTGTCTGTCAGTTTTTGGCCGATTTTCACGAAATTCGAATTCAGCTGTCCTTAGGGTTTAACGGTGATATAATAGTACGTTTTTTTTAAATAAGATAAAAATTATGACCGCTATAGGGTCTACAAGCTAAATACGCGATTTTTCGTACTATCAGGGGCCATAATTCAGGAAGTTATTTTCCGATATGCGCGAATATCGAAAAGAACCGAGATCCTTGGGTTATAAATTTACATGTCAAGTTTCAACAAAATCGGATAAAAATTGTGACCTCTATAGGGCCCACAACCTTGATATACCATATTTTTAAGCTATTTGAGAACGAACGGCGGCCATTTTGTCTGTCAGTTTTGGGCCGATTTTCACGAAATTCGAACTCAGCCGTTCTTAGGGTTTAACAGTGATATAATAATACGGATTTTTAAATAAGATAAAAAAATATGACCTCTATAGGGTCCACAAGCTAAAAACGCAATTTTTCGTACAATCAGGGGCCATAATTCAGGAAGTTACGGTCCGATATGCGCGAATATCGAAAAGAACCACGATCTTTGGGTTATAAACTTACATTTCAAGTTTCAACAAAATCGGATAAAAATTGTGACCTCTATAGGGTCCACAACCTTGATATACCATATTTTTACGCTATTTGAGAACGAACGGCGGCCATTTTGTCTGTCATATTTGGGCCGATTTTCACGAAATTCGAACTCAGTCGTCCTTAGGGTGTAACGGTGATATAATAATACGATTTTGTAAATCGGATAAAAATTATGACCTCTATAGGCTCCACAATCTAAAAACGCGATTTATCGTACAATCAGGGGCCATAATTCAGGAAGTTACGTTCCGATATGTGCGAATATCGAAATGAACCGAGATCTTTGGGTTATAAGCATACATGTCAAGTTTAAACCAAATCGGATAAAAATTGTGACCTCTACGGTGTTCACAAGCTAAAAACGTGATTTTTCGTACAATCAGGGGCCAATCCACGAAGTTACAGTCCGACACATGCCAATGTCTGAAGGAACCGAGATCTTAGGGTGATAAACCTATATTTTAAATATCATTGAAATCGGATAAAAATTGTGACCTGTAGACTGTTCACAAACAATTGTGGACGAACGGACGGACAGGGGCGACGACAATATACGTCCACATGAAAATGTGGGCGTATAAAAACTAGATAATGGAAAGGGATTTTTCTGAAAATTTTAGTCATATTGATTCACCCTGAACCAAGTATTTAGCGATTGAATTTTGGGCCTAGCCTCGATCATCGTTACTAAAAGTCTGTACGATAAAAACATAGTCTCTATTATGGATTTGTTCTTTATTTAATCAGAAGCAGCAGGCCTGGTTCTAATCCAGTAAATATCGCAGGCTAGCGATGCCATCGAGAGTTGATTATGGTCTGGATATGTTAATTAATGTCTAGTTAATAATTTAGATAACATTTCAGGCCTAAATAAAGACCTGCAATTGGCAGATTTAGCTCTTGCATTTTAGTCTGGAGGCTCAGCGCGGAGGGGTGTCCATCAAATTGGCACAAAACCAGACCCAACTTTTCTAGAGTAAAATTTTGCGTAAAATACGATGCCGAGTGGTAATCAGCCCGCCGTTGGGGCGTTTTGGAGATATTCGGGGTCAAAGGTCAAATGGGTTCATTTGCACGGAAAGTGAATGCGCGGTCATCCCTGTATCATGAATATAAGCTGAAAATGATAGAAAGTAATCACACTTTTAATAAAAATGTAAACTTCCTAAATTCACTTTTGTTCTTTGTGACCCCAGAGGTCAAAAGGTCACATTTTCCGATTTAGCACCAGGAAGATTTAAAGTAACAAATGTCAGCGTAAAATATAAAAACTAAAGCGAAACCTGTTCTAATTAATAATAGGAACATTTAAAATTTATTTTTAGGTGGTCTTAGCACCGAACTTTTACTTTGGAACGTCGAAAATGATCTTGCATAACAGAACCAAAACGCATCGGAGCCTGTTTCAAAAATACACAAAAACTGTTTAATTAAAATCTCTCCGAATTAGTTTTACAACGAATGCTATACAGAATGATACTAGTTGTCTGAAAAAAAAACAATTGAACAGTTCCATGGCTGGACTCCAGCCTGCAGGCCGCGTCACAAATCCTGCCCAAATTTTCCCCGCTAACATTTACCAATACATCCTGTGAACTACTATGTACAATGCATTCGTCGGTTTTATCTGCGTCCATGTTCCGGCGAAATTCATAAAAACACATAAAACATTTGCAAACTTTTAAATTCGTCGTCATTCGTCGTCAGATAAGTGTTTTCCCGTCACAGATTAACGTCGGTTTTCCTAGACTGGGATTCTCGGAAATCCAACCGACCTGCAGCCTGGAGTTTAACACTGAAACTATTCAATTGTTTTTCAGATAACTAGTATTACTATGTATAACAATCGTTGTGAAAATAAATCGGAGAGATTTCGATTTGACAGTTTTTACGTATTTTTGAAACAGGTTTCAAAGTGTGTTGGTTCTGTTATGCAAGATCATTTTCGACGTTCCAAAGTAAAAGTTCGGTGCTAAGACCACCTAAAGATCAATTTTAAATGTTCCTATTATTAATTAGAACATGATTCGCTTTAGTTTTTATATTTTACGTTGACATTTTATTGCTTTAAATCTTCCTAGTGCAAAAACGGTAAACTTCACCTTTTGACCTCCAGGGTCACTAAGACCAAAGGTGAATTTAGCAAGTTTACATTTTTATTGAAAGTGTGATTACTTTCGATCATTTTCAGCTTCCTTTCATAATACAAGAATGACTGCGCATTCACTTTCAGTGCAAATGAAATCATTTGACCTTTGACCACGAATATCTCGAAAACGCCCCAACGGCGGACTGATTACCACTCTAGAAAAGTTTGGTCTGGTTTTGTGCCCATTTGATGGACCCCCCCCCCCCCGCGCTGAGCCTCCGGTCTATTTAGAATGTATGTTTAAGCAAATGATATATGTTTTCATCTGGGAGCGGATTATGGACATAGCTTATGGATATCAGTTTGAATTCAACGTGCGAGCTGAAATGAACATAGCTTATTATAGATATGACATAAGTTTGAACGTGCGAATTGAAAATGAACATAGCCTATGGATATCATAGAAGTTCTGATATAGAAGCCCGGTCTGAACATACATGTAGCTTCAGGTTGGAGCTGAGTATGGAAATAGCTTTTATGGACACGACAGTGGCCACGTGTTAATAAATATATTATATTGTAGGCGGAGTCGCTGTGATTATTAATATTTTAGAAACGTTAATAAAAAACACGTGTGGCTATGACGTATAATTTAAACGAAAAACACTGTACATTAAATTAAGATAAAACAAATACCTCCAAAGAGTTGAATTTAAGTAGGAACCGGTGTCGTACACTGTGCTGGACTCTTCATATAATCTCTGGATCATTAAGGAAGCTCAATAATAGCCATGGTACATTTTTATAATATAATATAGAAGACTTCAGTAAAAAAACAGATTGACAGTCCGCAATTCAAATCAAGATCCGAGCTAAGTCCGGTTATAAACATATCGAGGGGCAGTGGAGTACGCAGTGACATAGTGAATAAGACGTCGGCTTGCTAACCAGGTCTTAGTCGGGTCAAAATACAGTTTATCCCCCAAAAAATTGCTACAAAAGGTTTCTCAACTGATTCTGGTAGGGTTTAGTGTACTGTATAACATACTAAAAGTTTACCAAGGTAGGACGCACCAGAAAAGTGTTTTTTTTTCAAGATGGCGTCAAAGATGGCCACCGAAACGTCTTAATGATCATAAATATGAAACTATCAACTCAGATTTTGGGGACAAGGAACACATTAAGAGAACTTTGGATATTACTGAACTGTTGAATCATTATGAAATTGAATGCATAACCTTCAGCTGGCCACTATGATAGAATAAGTTTCAGAGCGTTCAGTTTTGAGTGTCATCCTCCTCCTCAGTATCGACCTCTTCAGTGTTGTTTGAATTGTCAGGGATTTGCTGATCTTGCTCCTTCATTACTCCTGAACAGACAAGGAGATCATCTAGTCCTGTTCTGGCGTAAACAAGCAGTCAAAAGAACACAAAGTGTATAATATTAACCTGTTGAAAGAAACTTTAGGAGACGATGTGTGCAACGAGTTGCTCTTTGTACATGTCTACTCAGGTTGTGATTCAACTTCACTGATTTTAATCACCGGAAAAAAATTCACCTTCCGGAAATTAGTGAAATCTGATCCTGTCATGAAGTCCTGTGCTACTGCATTCACCATTCAAAACATATCTCAAGAGGACATATCAGATCTTGGCAATGTTCTGATGGTTGGTCCCTTTGTTGGCAAGTCGAATGATACGCCATCATCACTGTGTCATATCATTTTCACCAAGAATAGTGGGCATAGTGGTTTTCAAGAGGTTTCGCGGAATGTAGTTAAAAATACGTTTCACATAATTATGATCAGAATATTATAATAACTTTCCACCCATTTGTTGTTGGTGGTTTACTACATGTTTCTGTTAACTTAATGAACTTTCAGTGGCCAATTTGGAGTCCCTGGTGAGGGTCGGACATGTATTGAATAGTATCGCTGTTTATAAAGGACTAAAGAATCCTGGTCGATATGTCAATTATTAATAAACAGTGGCTGTATTAAGCAGAATTGTGTCCATTAGACATTCAGACTTCCAAACTATACGTAACGGCGCTAATTAAAACCTCCAGGTGGTAAATTGAGGTAAAACTGTTCTAAAACCGACACGCTGGTAACACTACAGTACTATCTCCTTCAATCCATGCGTTCTTAGTTCCCTCTCTACAAGATCATATACATGGCAGCAGATAATTAGAAAATAAGAACGCGTATGTTTTAAGAGCAATTAGTCTGTATAGCATTACTTTTTGTTTGTTTGTATGCTGTCTTCATTTCGCTTGCTATTCTTTCATACAGAGACATAGAGATGTTCCAAAACACGTAAACAATCGCAACATCATTCTACTACAATTGACTATACCGGTAATCAATTCGCCCTTTAGATTAGACTCAGCTTTTAGAAGTACTTGGGCCCAAGAACCTGTGAGTGTGAAGTCATTGCACCCACCCTGGAGAGAGAGAGAAAGAGAGAGAGAGAGATTAGAAAGCAGACACCCCCTGTCACGTACAAGCCTGGTACAAAAACTATAATACGTGACCCAATGAGAGACATTAGAGACTTTTGGTAAGCGTAAATTCCTGGTCCGTATCGCGTATTCGTATCGATTTTGCATTTGACGCCATCAATGTGTGTGTATTTGTCATATGTGATACGGCACACGGATGCGGCAGCACGTATCGAACAGCTTTCATACGGAAAAGTTCCGTATAACATCGTCGTCTTTTTACCGTCTATTTTGCTACTTTTAGACGC
Organism: Patella vulgata; assembly: GCF_932274485.2. Classification (NCBI taxonomy): domain Eukaryota; kingdom Metazoa; phylum Mollusca; class Gastropoda; family Patellidae; genus Patella; species Patella vulgata. Next base: position 67,420,370 of record NC_065879.2, on the reverse strand, counting down.
TGAAATGTTGTACCATAGCGTATTTATGAGGTGTATATTTGATGTGAATTTAATCATTATTTTTGATGAGTTCTTCTCGGGATTTTCATATTTTTTCTTTTTGTCTGCTTACTCTTTGATCTACGTGCTAAATTAAGGGCAGTGGGACCTTGCAAATCTGTAAATGATGTGATTCTATGGTAAAAAAGTATAAACTTTCTAAAATAATACATTAGTGAAACCAAAAATTGTTGTCAAGTGGAAGATTTTTAATAAGATTCGACATTAAATTTTATTTAATAGCTCAGCGACTGTTGGGCGAATTTACTCTACCCAGGAATTTGTAGGCTAGGCACCCGACTAGTACTGATCGTAATTTCTTAACAAAAGAAGATACGACCAATGATTGTGTTTATGAAGGGAAATTATACATTTTTTTAGAACTGATATGTAATATAACAACTCTGTAAACGGACACACGCTATGCAGTGTGCTATGGGGAAAATATTGCAGACATTATTTCATATTCCAACTGTCAAGGGATCTTTTACATCCTATCCGAACGACTAGATGCTGTTCCTTAGCCCCTGCGTCCACACAACTGACAGACCTAAGCTGTGCCGGAAAATCCTGAGTTACTTTCTCGGCTAATACCGGGATCGAAACCGGAACCCCAAGTTAGTGAGCCAACTATTTTACGCTTGAATCGTATAAAATATGACCAAGAATACCTACAAATGGCCTGCAAAAGAAAACAACTTATTCACGTAGATCGTGACCGGATTGGAAATACCACTCGTCGTTTTAATAATGTCGCGAACAACTTTTCTACTAATTTCTGCTTTGTGAACAGCTGGTAATACTATACCATTTGGATATTGATTATTTCGGTATGTCTTCTTTCACGAACTACCCTTAAGATGTTCCTGTTTTGATTAGCCTTTCTGGTGGTGCCATTTTGTCCAATATCCAATTTGGGGGGATTTGCTGAACATACCCAGTTGTTCTAATACAATATTTGATTAATTTGCTGTTGTGTAAATTTGGTCAAATTGTCGGGTAATCATTGCAAACGTAATTAAATGGGGTTTAACGTCCTATTGCCATTGCAAAAGCAAAGTAGAACAAATAATTTATTCATGTACATTATTGATTGATTTCTTGTTCTTTATATTTCAGGAAAATGTGACCCTTGATTGCATCACTGGATCAGATCTAGTAAACTTGGTTGAATCCTGGGTGAATGACAACCCGCTTTCTTCCTACAACGGAAGTAACTGTTCCTATGATGACGTCATTACATTTCTTGAGGAGGAAGCAAGCAAACCTGCTATGCTGATTTATGGCAGACTTTTTTACGCATATTTTATGCCGGTTGTGTTCGTTGTTGGAGTTATAGGAAATGTCCTCTCTATCAACGTATTTCTGTCTAGGAACATGCGCGGTTTATCCGGAAGTAAATACATTTTAGCCTTATCAGCTTCTGACATTGCTGCCTTAGTGTTTTACGTATTGGTGGAATGGCTAAAACGAGGCCTGCCTTTTATAACACACAACCGAGTCATGTTTATGGACATTACTGGAATTTGTCATGGAATATTTTACTTCCAGTATGCGTCCAGATTTTTCTCGGCGTGGTTAGTCGTGGCATTCACCCTCGAGAGATTTATAGGTGTTTGTCATCCATTACGGCGGAGGGATATATGTACGGAAGCAAGCACGAGACGGATTATTTGTGGTCTTATAGTGACATCATTAGTAATCAGCATATACAAACCAGCCTTGAGTGTAGTGCAAGATGTCACAAGGTATGGTCGAGTATGTACAACAGATCCACGTCATCAATATGTGACTTTTGTTCTAGATTCCATTTATGCTGTTTTTATAGCTTTAGTGCCGTTTGTTTTTATCACAGTGCTTAATTTAATGATCGTGCGCAAATTAGTAATGCATAATAAAAGAAATAGGTTGCGCAATGTTGTGACTGCAGAAAGCGTCATTCGTTTAGAATTTACGTTAATATTATTAGCCATATCAATATGTTTTGTGATTTTTAACGTTCCGTATTTCGTCGTGTGGTGTAAATTGTTTTTAACATCCAAGTTCGTACAGTTGGATGAGTTCGAAGACATCAGGAAAATGGAGTTTTTCCAGGGAATATTTTGGATAACTCGCGCCATATTTTGTTTTAATTATTGTATCAATTTTTTTCTGTACAGCATCACTGGTGCCTATTTTCGTCAAGAATTAAAAATGTTATTTATGTACAACCGGAAGACGAGTCAATTAAATCAGCCATATTGTAGATGTCGCTTTACTTCAAATCGTTCTACTGTACCGTCCGTTATAACCTAATAAAAGATAGTCATCTTTCGTAATAGATACTCATGGCAGTCACATTTTACAGCTGTCCTGGCATGACATCTTCATGTTTTTGTAGCTGGCTTTATGTTATGTAATCTTCACTGCTGGCCCGATAAATGTAGCGGCTGTTTTGTGTCACGTATGGCGATATAAATATAGCAACCATGATGTTTTACTGATAACCTTTGTAGCCATATTGTTTCGGTTAACGTGACAAAATGACATCCACGTTGTTTTACTTGATAAAAGCAGCGGTCATCTTGCTGCACATGACTTTACGAACATGGCAGCCATGTTGTTTTACTGACCTGACGAGTATGGTATACAGTGATTTAATCTGGTAACTCCAAAATATGGCAGCAACACTTGGCTTGCTGTAATCAACCAATGTTTCCTTCGGTCGTGTCTAAGACCAGCTTTGTTTGATTTCCGGATTCCCAATGCACTCTATTCATTTCCTACAGACTTTTTTTTATCAGAATACAGGTCGATGTTGTGGCGTTAGTTCGGTCCTCAGATTTAAAATGGTGGTAATCGACAACAAAACCCTGTCTTTCGTTAAACGGATTCAGAAAATCGCTTGATTGAGACCTAAATCTGGAAAGAGAATCTTGATTAAGATTGATGAAATCGATCTCGCCATTAGTCGCATGGGAGCCATATTTTCACCAGAGATAATACTACACGCCTTTTTGTTGATTAAAATAAATGAATGAGTATGTTGTTCACCGTTTTGTTACTGATTTTCTGTAAAACTATACATGGTATACTAACTGTTTTATTAAAATTATATATTTTTTTCTTTCGTCTTAATGGTTCTACGCCACACATATTCAGTACCGTCTCACACATATTCAGTACCGTTGCTATTAAGACGCCTGACACCAGCTGTAACATTCACAAAACTACAGGCCAGTGGGGAATGTCTTGACGTGTTTGGAAGAGCATTCACTGATTAATCACAGTACACAAATAAGAATATGAAATAAATATAAGACTAGTCAATTGTAACGTAAAATAAATTTTTTAAATACATCTGATTTTGCTCAGATTCAGGTTTTTTTATGCTGACTGTCTACTTTCTCGTCATTTCAAGAGACATAAAAAGTTAGAGTTCAATCGGGAGTGAGATTTAAATTAGATAAACGCATTTTTTTTTATTTTAAAAAAAGTAAAATGAACCAATCTAGCTCAAGTTGACACTGCAAACCAAAGCACACCGCTGATAACAGTGTACATTCTGTGAGCGAAAATCTTTCAACGTCTTTTCAGTTTGAACTCCGTTCATTTCAAAATATCTTAGTCATTGTCATTAACTAAAATTCTTGTCTTCATTGGCGTATTTCTCTCCATGGGTGGCTCACTGGGTGTGTCATTGGTTCGCTGACCTGGGGAACCCGTGTTCGATTTTCCGGCGTGGTTCCTTGTTGCATGACCGAGAGCCTGGCCAGAGTTATTCGGATAGTACGAAAAACCTGGTTCCTGTGTACACGTTGGTGTGCACGTTAAAGATCCCTCATAACGCACTGTATGGCGTATGCCCGTCTTCATTGGTACAGTCGAATGTCAAACCCCATTTTATTTCATTTCCCAACCATACCAATGTCTGGGTTTTGTAATAACGTGGCATATATTTTATAAAACAGACACAAATAATTCAATTTGTCAATATTTAGGAGATAAACACTTTCTGTTTCGTATTTAGAGGGGGTTTATTGCCCATTTAACCATGCTTGACTTATTCGACAGCTTCGAGTTGTTTAAATGGATAGTTCAAGCATGGTTAAATGGACAATAAACACCCGATAAATACGAAACAGGAACGTGTGTATCGATATTGTAGCACAAATATTTGGAGATTTTCTTCGGAACTATTTAGGAAACATTTTTACGCTAATTTAAAAAAAAAGTCGTTATTTAGCCACGTGCTTGCGTTCATTTTTCAAAATATTCTCAATAGATTTAGACCGTCCTTCCTGCAATTTTAAAATGCTTGAGTTTCGAGTTGCTGGTAAATGAATTATGAAAAAAATGTTATTCGGATATCGACATTTGAAGATTTTTTTAAAGAACGGGAAATTAGTCCTATTGCGGTATTTTGAGACGACGGTGTCAGCCGTGATCAAAATAATTCCAGGCTGCTATTCGATACTAAAGAGGAGATACTCTTGGCGACAAAGATGACTTCGCTTCGTTAGTTTCATGTAAGTTTTCAGCTTTTATTATTTTATTTTCAGGCTGTTATCACAATTTTGTAGCTAGTTCTTGTTCACACAATTGCAGTTCGTACTTACATTCTCAAAAATACCTTATAAAACTATGAGAGTGATGTCTAGCCTAGGATTCAATTTGGGCACAATGATTAGGCCTAAATTTCAGCTGCTGTTTTCGACTCCCTCATTTTATTTTCAAGCGATCTCTTGGGACTAATGACTTATTAATAGGCAGATCATGCTTGTAAGACTTGGATCAAAGCGGGATTTAAAAAAATTACATCTGATTAAAGATACATTATGGAAGATTAGATAAAGAGCTGGCAGTTCTCGCTATAATAGTTAAAAACTGGGTAATTTAAAGGGAATATGCTGACAATTTCAGTCCAATTGCTTCAATTGCGTTTGAATTTTAGGCCTACCCTCGATCATCGTTAATAAAGTAAGTACGATAAAAACATAGTCTCGATTATCCATTTTTGGATTAAATCATCAATGAGCGTTGAGCAGCAAATCCTGAGAAAATCCGTCTTTTTCTATTAATAAATGTCTAATTAACAGTTTATATTATTATAACATTTCAGGCCCAAAGAAAGACCTGCCATAGGCAGATTTAGCTATTGCATAATGTATGTTTAAGTAAACATTGGTGAGTGAAACTGGCTTATACCAAAACGAAAACAAAATTGTCCATACTGTCACTGCCTAGTTACGAATATATTTGGATACCTGAAAACGGGTTTAATTAATATATGACTGAGTTTCTACTGTTTTATGTATTTCAGGAATATGTTTTCATAAAAAATGATGTGATAGCCATGTGTGCAGAATTTCCTGAAGATATTTGTCAATAAAGATTTGAGTTGAGGTAGATCATCGAGAAAAAAGTGCACTGAAATATTTATACGCAATAATTCGCCTTGATAATTTAGAGTGGGTATATTGTCTATTCGACCAGAATTTTCCATTAATCCGAATCAAGGAAATTTGTAATTTGTGCTATAATCTCCCTTAAAGAACATCTTATTTCATGTCAAATAACCAATCGTTTCCTGTAACCAGATGTTTTACTACTTCCTGTAACTTGTTTATTGGCGTTGCGATTGGTTAAACCTTGCACATCACTTCTCGTTCCGTGTGGTGTTTCCTTTGCAACATCAGTTTTCGCAAGCCAGGAATGAAAATGGTGTTGTTTGTAATGATAATACTATTGTAAGGAAATTTGGTTCACGATGACAAACACTAGCTAGAGTGACGTCACAATTTCATATGTGTGATATAGCCAACCCTATTTGATTTAGATCTCACTATAAGGATTGAACTTGGCTGATCCGAAGTCTTTTTTGATTACTGATGGGTGAAAGTCAATACCGTTATATCTTCTGTACATAAATTTGCCCCGGTCTCGAGTACCTGCAACAATAAATGTAGCCGTATTCCCACCTCACAAAGGTTATCAATAAAATCAACACTTTTATTCGTAAATACTGTGGATACGAAGAAATCTTTATTCGCAAACACTTTGCTTACGAATAACGTTGTCCTTTTATTTACCCTAGTCATTTTAAGACTATACCGTTTGCGCCTAGCTAGTCCAGTCTACCTTTTTGTCTTTTGTAGATCGTCGCCTTCATTTCGTCGACTTGTCGGGTCAATTCTGTCGACTTGTCGACTTCGACTTATTCACAACCCGACAAGTCGACAAAATACAATTGTTTCGACTTGTCGTGCGACGACTTGTCATCTCGGAAGTGAAGCTCGAGCTTGCGCATTTGCTGATTGGATAACTTGCATGCGTACAGATTAACTTCCGAGGCGACAAGTCGTCGCACGACAAGTCGAAATAATTGTATTTTGTCGACTTGTCGGGTTGTGAATAAGTTGACGCGACAAGTCGACAGAATTGACCCGACAAGTCGACGAAATGAAGGCGACGATCGTCGGGTTATTTTGTCGTGTTGGCGGGTTGATTTCGTCGACTTGTCGCCTTCTTCATAAGGCGACGATTTAGATGACATTTGAATGGCCGCTAACAGCCACCATACACAACAGTACAACAGCATTGAGAAATGCAATCAGGTGTCATAAAAGGATATTCTCTGGCTTTTCTTCTTACGACACGGAGGGAACTTCTCAAGTGTAAGTATGAAGTACATGTTAATGTAGGCCCCTTTATTGTTGATAAGTAAATAGATAAAATTAGTCTTGACTGACCCATGCTGACTAATTTTATCTTACTTTGTTGTCCTTTCAAACAACATTAGTACTAATTTACATGTCTCGAAACATAAAACTATGGAGCAGGAATCTTCAAATGGGATGAACAAAACAACAATTCAACCCATGTACATGTTTATGAAAAATACTTGAAAGCATGATATCTCTACCTTCTGTCTCCCAGAACATGTAAATCCTCATGTACCAAATTCGTCCAAAGAATAAACTATCACGTGTTATAAAATCAACTTGATTAATATTATTTGGTGTAAGAATGTTCAGAAAGGATTGTTCAATTTAAACCATGATCATTTTGTATTATCCTTTGACATATTAACGCGCGTAGAAGACGCACCTGGTGTGGTATACTCTATAAATCCACCATAGTATTATTATCATGAAAATGATAGAAGAAATTAAACCTCTTTCAATTCAATTCCATTCCATTACTAAAAGGTCTTTTATTAATAATATCACGGGCTTCGTTATTTACAAGAGAGTATAGTAAAACATAATATTTGCTAACTCACAAGCTGATAATTCCATGGTCCTCTATATCCACTATGGTTAAACTTATAAACTTACACCGTAAATAATTAAACAATATTTCGTATGACATTTACAGTGTACTTTTATGCTTATATTTCTCTGGTTAGACGATTCTATCATGAGTTATTTAGTTACTTAGTTTAAGTATGGCGATATTGGTATACTAGGATACTATTTTGTTTTGTTTGTTCATTGTTGGTAAAGCTTATTAGATAGCTAGGCCCACACAGCAGTTGTGTCTCGAAAATCGAAAATAAAAATATAGTAATAAACACTCCAGTGTTGACCAGCTTGTATCCTTATTGGCTTTAAAAAATCAGATCTCTATCGTGTTCACACGCTTTTCGGGTCATGTGATGTATCTCTGGAACAGAAAGTCATCCACCCTGATCCCAACACTTCACACCAAAATTAAAGATCAATTGGGTTCATCCTCCGGCTAATGCTTCACACCAAATATGAAAAATTAAAGCTTTTAAAATCTATATCCTCTATCGCGTTCACAAGGTTTTTGGAAAAGGGTTCATCCTCTCATAGTCCTAATGCTTACATCAGATTTGAAAATAACCCATTAAATAGAGTAGCTTATATTACATTCAGGATGTTTTCGGGAAGGGGGGCACAACTACGGAACGGAAAGTCGCAGGACGCAGATTAAAGTTAGGGTTCGATAAAAAAAATTAGTTAAAAACTATAGCCTCTATCGCGTTCACTAGCCAATTGTTGACAAACTGATCAACGGACCGACAAACATGGTGACGACAAACTGAAATGCTGCCTACATCACATCGTTAATCACAAGCTTTCTACCTAATCAATCAAACAATTGTTGCATAAACTTAACAAAATTTATTTCTGTAGATTGTCCCCAGGCAAATGTGGACGTATCAGACTGGCGAACGCAAGTATGGACAAAAGAAAACTTTTTGTAAACAATATTTTATTCAGAAATTGAAAGGGATTGAGGAACAGACATAGCCTATATGACCTCTCTCCTAAATACGAGAATTAATATGGATATGTAAAAGAAATAAGTGAGTAAACAACAATACAATACAATGAATACTCAATCAACAACATTTTGTATATAAATATTTACACATTGGCTATGCAGTTTTTCATGTTTCCATTTTGATCGATATAGATGTTACACTGACCTTAAAACATTCTGCTGCTGTCAAAAAACATGTTGACCTCTTCAAAGATGGTTAACGAAATACGACTGCCACTTACACCGTATAACAGATTATGTGTATTGATAAAATTGGGTGGTAAAAGATTTACAGATATTTTGCATGCATCAGAATGTAACGAGCAATGTAAAAGAAAATGATCGGTATCTTCGAAGGAATGACCGAAATCACACTCGGGGCTGTCCGTAATATGCCATAAAAATATATGCCCATTTCGGTCACTGCAAGAGAGACGAAGGCGACTATGTAATATTTAGGTGATAAACACCGACTGTTAAGAATTTACATGTAGAGGACTGTTATTGTCCATTTGATACCACTTACGCGATCTCGGTCTCTAATGATAAATTCTAAACAGGAGGTGTTTATCGATATTGTAGCCCAAAATATTTAACATTTTTCTTGGAATTCTTTCTTTCGCGATAGTTGACGGTCGTTTTTTTGGTTTTAATGACGTAAATTCCAAGGAAAACAGATTTGACGTAATGAAAATATCCGTGACGTAATAATATAACACACATAATTTCCATTCTATTTGGTTCACTAAGCGACTGGTTAATTGTGTCTGTTTGGAAAGGAATGTCACTCTGCGATAATTTTAAAGATCGAAACAGAAATCGTAAGTGTATTTTAAATTTTATGTACTTTTTAAATGATTTTGAACTCCAGCAGTGACTAGGTTCCAAATAAATTGCATATCATGTTTGATAAATGTCCATACACTGTGTGACAGTGTAGATATGTGCTGTGTAGCGTACGCATGTGGTTGCTTTGCTTGTTTACGTTGTCATTTTTAGGGGATCACGTGGCTAAGTGGGTAAGACGCTGGCTCGCTAGCCTGGAGGTCGGGTGTTCGATCCCTGCATTGGTCGAGAAAGTTAATCCAGATTTTCCGGCGTGGTTCCCCCCCCCCCCTTGTCAGTGATGCAGAACGGAGGGCCTGACAAGGGCAGCTGTCTAGTCCTTCGGATGAGACGAAAAACCGAGGTCCCGTGTATACATTGGAATGCACGTAAAATATCCCTTGGCAGTTGGAATTCGATATAAGAGTAGGCGATAGTGCCGCTGCCCGGGCAAAATTTCCCTCATAGCACACTGTATGGCGTATGCCCGTCTTCATTCTTCGCAAAAAAAAAAAACAAACCTTGGCCTGTGTATGAAAATTAGTCTCTGTCCTATTCACATCAGTGTCAGCCCGACTTGTATATTTTTAAAAATATATCCCAATCAATTATTTACGGTCCATACGGAGTTCAATAAATTGTAGTATTTTTATTCACTTGTTGAAAATCTTCGATTTTGACCAGTCTGATTATGATAGAATGGCCATAGCAACCATTATTGTCAGACCAGCCTTGAAATGAAATTTACTCATTATCTTTCAAATACACTCACTAACTTTGTTTTTGTGTTTCAGGTGTGTGTTTCATTAGGGCAATGATTGAATTTTATTGTTGAAGACATACAAGAAAAAACTTTTATGGTAGAATGTATATAGGATTTAGAATATAAAGTTGTTTGACAAAAGTAATTAGTTAAATTATTGCTATTGCGAATATTATAAGGAGTTTTGGAGGTATGGAGGGGTTTTTGATTAATAATTTTGTGCATTAAGATGAGTTTGTGACGCCTTCGCCTCTCTTGCAGAGTGATAAATCCTGTTTCTTCATATAATAACCTATGACTGGTACCCTTTACAGCCCCGCATATAGTCCCGAGTGCATCTAGTTGTAAGTGTTGTAATATAATTTATAGTTCGTCTGTTCACCCATCCCATACCTACCTTAAATGTATATGTAGAAGTAAAATAAAATGTGTTTAACGTCGACCTGTTATGCGCCAACCGGACTAATGAAGACAGCTTATGCACGAGTGTGATTATATATACTATTAAAAAAAAGTAGGGGATATTTGATTTTTAAGTGTTATTAAAGTCACCTAATGAAACTGACGAAGAAACAAATGACAAAATGAAATGAAGTTCACGTTCATCGATTTATTCCAAATGATCGTTAGACTAAGTAAGGCACAGACTGACCATTATAAGGGTAAAATGATACCCGGGGTCAAACAGCAAAGTTACCACAGCATCACAACCAAGTCAGTAACGGGTAAATCCTCCTCTGTTTGCCAAACAAGCATTGATCCGACGTGGCATACTCCTAATGAGACGTCTAAGGTCATTTTGGTCCAGATTGTCCCATTCCTGTTGCAACGCAGCAGCAAGTTCTTGGACATTGGCAGGACGTTGTTGACGTTGACGTAACCTCTGTCCAAGCATGCCCCAGACATGCTCGATGGAGGAGGGGTCGGGACTCAGTGCTGGCCAAGGTAATGTGGTGATGTTCTGTTGTTGGAGGTAACCTGTAACGATCCTGGCCCTGTGACATCTTGCGTTGTCATCCTGGAAGATGAAACGGCGGCCATGACGTCGTGCGAACGGCACAACATGGACTGCCAAGATGTTGTCCCGGTAGTACTGGCCTGTAACACGCCCTGCAACAACATGTAAAGCCTTTCTTCCAGCAACAGTGATCCCTCCCCACACCATAACAGAACCACCCCCAAATCGATCATGTCTGATGACGTTAACGTCTTGGAAGCGCTCGTTTCGACGACGCCACACCCTCCTACGTCTGTCCAAAAAATCAACAGTGAACCTTGACTCATCTGAAAACATCACATTGCTCCAGCGTCGATTATCCCAGTGTTGACGATCCCTACACCAACGACGTCTTGCCTGAATGTGATGATCTCTCAAACAAGGGATCACGCGAGGACGTCGGGCGCGAAGGTGACCCCTATGCAGTCGATTCCGAATCGTCTGGCCACTCACTCTCACACCAGTGTCTGTTTGAAGACGAGCGCTGATCTGATTTGCTGTGATGACACGATTTCTCAAGGCCAAGGTACGGATAAATCGATCCTGGGCTTGAGTTGTCGCCCTTGGTCGACCTGAGCGTGGTCTGTCCTGTACAGATTGTGTATCACGGTATCTGGACCATAGCCTGCTTATGACAGACTGAGAAACATTCATCGTCCGCGCCACAACCGCCTGTGTTGTGCCGATCTGTAGCATGCCAAGGGCACGTAACCTTTCATTTTGGGTAAGCCGACGCATATCAAAATTTGTTTTCTGGTCACTAAAACAATTAAACTGATGTTTCCACCCTGGAATTCAATGCCACAATGACTGTAACATTCAAAGTCAGAGTCGTGCAAATCTTGGGTTGGACCCCCATGATGATCCCAAGCATCACCTGCATTCCATGCGGTAGCTATTGGTGCGTTTGGGCGTCACATGTAACTGGAAATGTTTCTTCTGTTAGGTTCTATAGTGACTTTTTTCGTAGTCATTTGCATATTTTAGTATTATGCCCCCAAAATCAAATATCCCCTACTTTTTTTGAATAGTATATGTTAAACAGAAATAAATAGGAATACATATTAATTATATTATTATTATTATTACTGTTCAGTTTATATAGCGCTTCATTACACATGAGTGTTTCTAAGCGCCCCCCCCCCCAAAAAAAAAAAAAAAATAAAAAAATAAATAAAAACAACAAAAAACAAAAACCAATAGTTTTTGAAATAAATGTGTTTTTAAGTTAGTTTTAAAGCTTTGGATCGAAGAGGACTCGCGAAAGGTTTTTGGAAGATCATTCCACATTTTAGCTGCTCTGACAGAAATAGCATATTTAACAGAACGCTTATTATATTTCGGAATCCTCAATATTATGCTACCATCACTTGCAAAATGAAGGTTGGATCACCGGGGAGTATAGAAATCAAACATGTTTGACATAACATGTTTAAACATGAATAAATTTTAAACATATAACATGGTTAAATAGGGATATAAATTCAATATATAACAGGTTAAAACAGGGATGCAAATTAAATATATAACATGAATATATAGCATATGAATTAAATATATAACATGTTAAACAAAGATATAAATTAAACATGGTTAAACTGTGCGGTGACTGGTGAGAAAAATCGCTACAGCCCTTTACCATAATATCCTTATAAATAATCGTCAAGATTTGATGATATTTGTACGGTACTATACTACGCTTGTGCATAATGTACGGTACCGACGATTGTTCAAAGTTTACTGACATAGACGAAAATGTTCATATAGTACATATTAAAACATGTGTAGCCTAAGTTGTTTAATGTTCTTTAAAGTTCTCTATAAGTGTACACGTTGCCCACGGCCATGACGATTAGCAGACAATCGTGCCCTTTGTTTCGTGTTTTAATAATTGCTGTTTGTAATTTGTGACTACGCGAATAGTCACTCAAATTGTGGCGAACTGTTGTTTTGACTTATTTCACTCAGATGAAAGATGTATATTTACAATAATTGTATAATGGATATTATAAGCAGTCCCTAAAGACAACAATAATCGTTTAATGGCTATTATAAGCAGTCCCTAAAGACATCACGAGTTTTTAAAAAAAATACACAATTTTACACTTTTAAGATAAATTTAATAACAGATAATGTCTATTAAATACAACGGACAAAGAGACAAAGCTTTTAGTTTGTCATAACATCCTTTATTTCTTTTTCAGTTATTTTCGTTCTGCGCTTGTAAAATGAATTTAATTTGTTGATTTGTTGCTTAGATAGTCACATATTAACAAAATGAGATCATTAGAGTGCACATGTGAATATTTTCTGACAAACACATATAAATCATCAATGTATTCTTAAAAGATAAAGCAAACTTTTGCTTTTTAATTTGATTTGGTAATACACAATGAACATTTTAAATTGTTTCCCGAAGTAATGACCACGCAAAACTGACTGATTAACGGGCGGCTTAAATATATTTTTTAAAGACTGGACTAATCAGGCGCAAACAATCTACATTATCTTGGACTGCTCACGTATTTCACAGACGATAACCGATTAGAAAGTATACTTCTGAAAACCAATAAAATCTGAATAAGATATATTTTTATTACATAATTAAACCAGGCATACAAAATAAATAGACGTAACCCCGTAAATAATGTCTAAAATTGCATTATGCCTACGTACCACAATTGTTACACAATATGGGGACATTATCGAAACTTTATTATGTCAGCTTTGACACAAAGCGGGACTAATTAAATATCCTTACCATATCAGCGGTTACTCATGACAGTTGGTTGATTTCTTACCAGATGGTCGGCCATTACCAGATGGTGCTATGTAATGTCCGTTGACTTGTACAGAAAGCCAATCTGACATTAAGCAATAGCCAGCTATGTAATCGTTCACTCCCTTTGTCGGTATGGTCAAATCCGCAACACCTATCGTTTTTAGGATTTTCCGGCGTGGTTTCCCCTTGTCAGTTGGACACAATCTAAGTATTTAATACATGTAGTATAGATAAATCTAAATTAAATATAGTAAAAATTATGCATTTATGATTCGTGGATCTGGCTGAAACACTGAATAATGAATGCTGCCTGCCCCCGTGACTGAAAACTCGTGGAGCTGAATGAACAAGCCAGCAGTGAGGCTGATGTCCCCCGCCGAAATCCCCAAATAAATAGATGACACACATTAATTAATCGCACATTATTATTTATTTTTCAAAAGTATCAAGCAATCAAACTATACACTGAGTTTCATCACTCTCTATCAGATATAATCAAGATTATCTTGTCCTAAAGTATTGACCAATGAAATTGATTAGCTCTGCTTAGCTTCAGATCGAAATGTTAATCATTGAACTCAGTCAAGAAATTCACCTAATGAACATCTACATCAAGTATAAACTTTCTACCTCAATAAAAAGCAGAGTTGTTATGTTCCAAAGTCTTGACCAATCAAATTACTTATCGCTCATTAGCCTAAGCAGAAAATTCTCACCATCGAAATTAGTCAAAGTAATGATATAATGAATCTAAATTCGGAGTTCCATCGCTCTCGCTTCATTATAACCAAAGTTATCGTGCCTCAAAGCATCAACCAATCAGATTGCTTATTTCTGCTTCATCATCGAACTCCACCAAAGCATTCACCTAATGAACGCCTACACCACGTTTAAACATTCTACCTCAATTAGATGGAGAGTTATTGTGTTCCAAAGTCTCGACCAATCAAACTGCTTATGGCTTTGCTTACCCTCAGCAGAAAATATTTATAATCGATCTTAGTGAAGGCATTGATATAATAAAGCTATACTCCAGGTGCCATCACTTAATTAAAGTTATTGTGTCTCATGTATATCAACCAATCAAATTGCTTATCTCTGCTTACCCTAAGCCGAAAATTCTCACCTTCCAACTCCGTCAAGGCATTCACCTAATAGACACCTATGCCAAGTGTGAACATTCTAATTCAATTTGAATGAGAGTTATTGTGTCCCAAAGTCTCGACCAATCAAATTGCTTATCGCTCTGCTTACCCTGAGCAGAAAATGCGCATTATCAAACTTAGTCAAGGTATTGATGTAATGAAACTATACATGTACACCAAGTTTCATCACTCTCACTTAATTAGAACTAAAGTTATCGTGTCCAAAAGAATCAACCAATCAAATTGCTTATCTCTGCTTACCCTAAGCAGGAAATGCTCATCTTAAAACTCCATCAAGGCATTGACCTAATAAACACCTACACCTAGTATGAAGATTCTAGCTCAATTAGAAGGATAGTTATTGTGTTCCAAGGTCTCGACCAATCAAATTGCTTATCGCTCTTCTTACTCTGAGCAGAAAATGCTCATTATCAATCTTAATCAAGGCATTGATGTAATAAAACTATACACTAAGTTTCATCACTCTCACTTAATTAGAACTCAAGTTATCGTGTCCCAAAGCATCAACCAATCAAATTGCTTATCTCTGCTTACCCTAAGCCGAAAATGCCCATCTTCGATCTCCATCAAGACATTCACCTAACAAACACAAACACCAAGTTTGAACATTGTAGCTCAATTAGAAAGAGGTTTATTGTGTCCCAAACATTGTGACGGACAGACAGACTGACAGACAGACTAACAGACAGACAGACAGACGGACGAACCCATTTTAATAGTCCCCTGCTTTCTTTGAAAGGCGGGGGGGGGGGGGAATGTGTGAATTATGACTAAAACCTCGTGGATCTGAATTAAAACAATGAATGTGAACTATGTGTCTATCGATCATGGATCCGAATTAATGGATGGGATACGTGAATAATATAGATGTAATGGAGTTGAAATTGAGTTGAAAACTGACTGACAGACAGACGGACGAACCCATTTTTATAGTCCGCTGCTTTCTTCGAAAGGCGGGAGACAAAAAAAAAAAAAAAAAAAAAATGAGTGAATTATGACTAAAACCTCGTGGATCTGAATTAAAACAATGAATGTGAATTATGTGTCTATCGATCATGGATCCGAATTGATGGATGGGATACGTGAATAATATAGATGTAATGGAGTTGAAATTGAATCAAGATGGAGCACTCGGAGATAATATACATGTATTACGTTATACTAGACAGACCAGGATTTAATTCTTTTTAATAACTTTCCTTCTCCATAACTGCCAAAGAATAACATTGATGTGATTTAAGTCATTATAAATCAAAATACCTCAGACTAGCAAACTTTAATTTTATTTCTTATGGCAGGTCAAGAATTTCCCTTTCTACCCAGCTCACGAATAGACACGCCTTATTAGCCAGTGTGCTGCTCCGCTCACGTCGAGAGCCAGAAACGTTCTAGCGACGAGTTCGGTGTTCTTATCTCACGACTATCGCCAAGTCCTGATCCAACCTCCTCCGAGGTGTCAGATTTTCGGAAAACTCAAATGACTAGTGTCTTACAACCTACTCTCTCATGATTATTTTTTGATGCTCCAAATGTCTGTTTGTTACAAAAAACAACAGTTTATTTTACAATAAATTAAACATACATTATGCAAGAGCTAAATCTGCCTATTACAAGTCTTTATTTAGGCTTCAGATGTTATAGAAATGATTAATTAGGCCTTTATTTACACAAAAAGCTCAAAATCAACTCTGAAGACCCACATATGGCTTGGATACAGTTTGGATTTAAACAGTCGTCCATTTAAAATTAAATCAATAAATGACGGACCAAGCTTACGTTTACCGTTAGTCGCTGATGTCACTGCCCAGCGAGGCTACCATAACCATTGCGCATGTTACTTGATAATCGAGAATATGTGTGTGGAGTTTTCGTCTGTCAATCAAACGATCGTCAATTCTCATAGACGGTGTAGACACAACTGATGCCTATTTCTAGTCTAAACTTTCAACAGTGACAATTCCGTTCAGAACAAAGTAATTTGACTGAAATTTTTAACATCTATTTTTGAATTATTATAGCAAGAATGGCTAACTCTTTATAAAACTCGTAATGTATCTTTAAATGGTACTCTTATTGTTTTTAATTATTGGTGATATTGACAATTAAACTTTCAAAGCAAACATTAATCGCATAGTGCTTGTGCGATCGCTAATCAAAATAACACGTAAGATAAACCCCATTCAATGATATGTTTAGCTACTTAAACGGCAAAATAATTACATTACATATGTTTTAAGTGTAGTTTAATGATCGAGAGCTATACATTATGGAAGATTAGATAAAGAGCTGGGAGTTCTCAATATAATAGTTCAAAACTAGATAATGTAAAGGTAATATACTGAAAATTTCAGTCAAATTGCTTCACTCTAAGCCGAGAAAAACTTATTTTCAAATCACTGTAGATTGTTACCAATGTCCCGATAATTACAAAGTCTCGATTATCCATTTTTGCGGTTAATCATCAACAGGCGGACACATAAGATGGCATGAGGAGTTATTTGTGGTCTATTCATGTTATTAAATGTCTAATTAAATTAATAGTTTATATAACATTTCAGGACTAAAGAAAGACCTGCAATAGGAAGATTTAGCTCTTGCATAATGTATGTTTAAGCATAATGTATTTTTAAACGCTAAAATAATTATATTACATGTGTTATATGTGAAGTTTAATGACAGGGCGAGATATTAAGTAATATATAGATAAGTGTTCTGCTGTTCGAATATTCAGCCAATATCGATCAAATATTCGAATAGTTGCTATAAAAATACGAAGTTCAAATGCATACGTATTGTTTCTCAACCATCTATAATGCTATACAATTTCAGACATCATAATGGTTCTTATTTAGAAGTGTAACAAGCGTACAGTCTTTGGTTTGAGGCAAGAGGTTTTTGTTTTCTCAATAGCACCCACGGTGTTGCAAAACGTAACCGACAAAAATAGATGGCGTGGATGTGCATCTTCAACAATTTAAATGATTTCATACAAAATTGAATAATTTATAGATACTTGAATTTTTTACAAAAACTTTCCTACTAATCAGTGGCAGGAACAGTTTATTTTTATCAATAACACCCAAATCATTGCGAAAAATGATTTGTTATAGACATGTGTGTATTCTACACCATGTCCAAAATTTAAATGATTTCATAGACAATTGAAAAAAATATGGATAATATAAATTTTGACGTAAAATTGATTGATTCAAGGTGGTTGCATGCATTCCAAAATGGAAGCAGTTTTTATTTATCCCAACGTAGCCATCTTTGTTTATGTTAGTTAAAGTAGCTAAGTCCGTAACTCAATATCATCCAAAATCTTCGACATTTTGCAATTTAAATCAGCATTGGTGTTGTGATCTTACCTGGAAAAGATGGGCTTCTGATATCCAATATTTAAGACAGAATAAACATTTTAGCATTGGTACACCAATCGTGTACCATAATGCGTTTCAGCGCCATTTGTAACAAGGTGCTCAAAGAATGGGGCTAGGCATATTCCACAAGTCATGTCGAACGGTGATATCATATTCTTATTTGGAGAGCATGCGCAATAAATAATATCGGTGTTGACTGGAATAACCAGACGCTAGAAACTGACTTGCGGTTGAGACTTCTGGCGTATTTCGCCGAACATAACTGATGACAATTCACAGTAAAACGGACACGATTGAATGTAAAACAGTTTATATGAATTCATATTACATTATTACATGTGTTGCGACTCATTTGTGCCAATTTCTAGGTCCAAAATATTAGCGATTTAGCTCCTTTAACTATATCTAAACGTAGCCATCTTTGGTTATGTTAGTTAACTAATGTATATCTATCTAAAGGTAGCCATCTTTGGTTATGTTAGTTAACATAATAGATCTAATATTGCTTCATGTCTGTAAGTTTGTTTCATATATTGGTCTTTTTTTAGATTGTATCATGCTCACTGGTGATGAAAGATGATTTGTTGAAATATATGGACTCTTTTAACCGTCATATCTTCCTTTTTGTTCATTCAGGATTAAAATCTGCATGTTATTAAAGGAGTTACATGATATATCTGTCATGTGGCTTTTATAAATAGTTTAAAATGTGTAAGTTGCAGTTCCATCATGTCGGTATATGTCGCTTTTTCAACATTCCAATGCATAATTTTGCTAAAAAAAAATTATGAAATCTTTTGGTTATGATGTGTGCAATATGCACATCTATTACTTATTTTCATTGCCGTTCACTATTAGCTATAATGTGTGCGCTTTTGACGAAAAAAAAAACGATCTTGTTACAGTTAAAGCTAAGGCGCTTTCGGTTATCGTGATTTCTTTATTATGGTCGAATTAACTGAATCCGAATTTCATTTAGTCCGGACCATAGTCCGAAAATACTGAACCTTGCTATTGTGGCATGGTCGGAGTAGTTCCAAGATGGCGGGTGTCGATGAAACGTACGTATAGAATATTTAGAAATAATTTATTTTGGTTTAGCATATGATTTTAGAAAGCTTAAAATAATTTTAAATGGTTGCTACTTCTATGAGCAGATATCTTTTGTCTCATATGTTATGTCTGAATCTATGTAGGTCTAGAAAAAATAGAGTAAAATTACAAGGAATTTTGTCGTCTCTAAAAATTAGTTTGAGTCGCGCAAGATTAATTTCATGAAGGTAGTATTTGTTAAACTATATAACATTATATAGCACAGCGATCCATTATCCTCCATGGAAAGATGTATAGACCTTCCTTCAGCAAACCTTAGCCAATTTAGTAACTTCTGGAAATCGATGATAAAAGTTCTGGTGGTTGACTGACCAGTTCCAACATTGGTCAGCACATGGTTAGTCCGAGTCAAAATGATCAGCAGTAAATATTCGCTTGACCGCTATTATCACTGAAGACCAATTTTATGAGTTCTCAATACTATTTCTTTTTCTTCTGCAAATTAACTTCTAAAACATTTTTCTTCAACCATTAAAAAAATAATAAAGGTGTTAAAAGTATATATGGACCAGTTTCTCGTTACTACGTCCGATTTAAACAAGGGGGAGGGGGCGAATAGTTAACGCGTGAGCGTTAGATCAGAAGGTATGTTATTGAGTCAAGTGGAGTGGTTTCGATTCCCGGCCTGTACGTAGGGTCACATGTCCAACATCGTGGGTTTTCTCCAGATCCTGTCACTGCTAAAGACCCCTACGTGCAAACGAATTATTGAAATAAAATTGAACCATATGTTATTCCCGAATTGACCTAGTTTGTGTCGAGTGAACGTTATACTCCCTCTCTCTCTCTCTCTCCTAAATGCCAGTCACTAAACTGAAGGGAAACTTCTATCATAGAAGAGATAAACATGAATATGCAAACTAAACTTCGACTTAGTGTGTGAGGTTGGAATCAAGGATATCGTCTGATCCCTATACGAAAAAAGTTACATCCTTTTGGCGGTATCAGGAGATCACCTGAGGACGGGGACTTGTTGCGAACACCGGTCGGGCATGCCTACGTGAAGGGATGGATGGTGGGCTTAGAATTTGCTGTTGTGTGTAGGGATCTACGGCTCTTAGAATGACAACGCTTGCGCGTCTTGACTTCATAATTACGAACAGCATTGGACGTTGGGCCAACCTGCACGTTACCTTACTGGGTATGAACTGGCAGCGTGTGTGCGCACTACCTTACCGTGTATCGACCGTCTCTATATCGGGGCATGGGTGGCAACTAAGCACCTGTCTACGCCCACCAAAGGTTTCTATGTTTATAGCTTGTTCTAATGATTAGCGTCTGACATCGGAGCGAGACTGGCACTAAAAGGCCTACTATACGATGTACATGTATTTCAAAAGGCATGACTGTGTCTTCATGCCTTGGTACAGAGGCGACAGGTTTCATTTCGAGTCTTCCCATTCCTACCTTATGCTGGACCATGATCTCTCAGATTGGCTCTTCTGGCAAGTTTCCGTTGGAATTTGTTGGAATCAGAAGTGAAGCCCAACGAACGATCTTGTGGAAGCGGACTTTAAATATAGTCATTTCATGCACGCGCACTGTCACGTTGGTGATCGAAGTTAAAGCAGCCTTTACCCTCCTGTCAGACAGTATCCACACACAGAATAGTCAAATGTCTGATCACGTAAACAAAACATGGTCTAAATATTCAAAATTTGAAACAATTCCACTTAAAAAAGGCATCGGAAAAAGTGGGTATTAAACTAAATTTAGACACAAACTTGATTCCTATATAAACAGGGTAGGGCTTATTGGTGACCTGTTTCCCTTTAAACTACCTAGAACAATCGTTCCAAATAGTACGAAACCGCGGTGGCTCAGTGGCAGGTAGGCACTGGAGAGCTAACCAGACAAGTAATCCCTTTTCGCCAGTGGTGCAAGCCTTTATGCGACGAAAAATATGCGCATGGCATTTGCGCGTCTTCATTCACCCCGTTGGCGTAAAAAAGGCAGAGCGTTAACCTAACCTCCAATTCATTCTTAATTAATGGTACAATGTCAATAATAAGGCCCAGCTATACAATGGCATTCTTGAATTACTTAAATGCACTTGATGGGGTTTTCACCAATCGGAATAAACGCAGAACCAGTAATTAATGAAACCTTATTTAAGCGGGTTTCCCAACCATATCAGTCTTACTAACAGCAGCGAAAGAATCAAAATACGTCTAATGCCATTATATTTCTATGGATCGATTGGTGATAATGTGAAGAATTTATGGTTTTGCTATTGATATATCTCAACAATGATTCTGACATTTTATAAACAACTGATATGTAGGACACGGATTTGTATTTACATTACTGTGATGAACGAAAATTCCATCGATCCATGCGGCTCAATAAGTAGCCAATACACCCGCCATATTTATGTTTGGCGAATTCTAATTGATGAGCCAGTCTTTATTCCGATTCAATCCAAGCAGAGAAATTATCTAGTGCTGGTATTTTTATTTAATTAAAAGTTACATAGTCAATCCGAGTACATATTTTGGATGAAGCCGTGATATATGCAAATCATGCACAGTTTAAACTACCCTCGACATTATCTTTAATACATCTCTTCACCTAAATCAGTCCGAGCTACTTTTTATGGTGAAACAATAATTTACCGGTTCCATATTGTCTGTTTATTAATTCATTGAATTATTTTTTTTTATTCCAATACACATTTAGAAAAAGAAAAACAAAACAGATTTTAATAAATGCAACTCAATATCATCAAAAATCTTAGACATTGAAAACACGAATTATTTGTCAATTCAAATCAACATTGGTCTTGTGATTTTACAGGGAAAAGATGGGCTTCTGATATCCAATATTCAAGACAAAATAAACATTTTACCATTGGTACACGAATCGTGTACTATAATGCGTTTCAGCGCCATTTGGAACAAGGGACTCGAGAACAGGGCTAGACATATTCCACAAGTCATGTCAAATGGTGACGCTATATTCTTGTCTGGAGAGCATGCACAATAAATACTATCGGTGTAGACTGCAAAAAACAGACGCTAAAGATTGCCATTCACATGAGACTTCTGGCGTATTTCGCCGAACATAACTGATTAGAAGATACAGTAAAAATAGAAACGATTGAATATAAATCAATTTATATACATTCATATTACATTATTATATGCGTTGCGACCCATTTTTGTCAATTTCTAGGTCCCAATTAGCGATTTAGCTCCTTTAAACATTTTTTGTGAAATCTCGTAATTAAATGCCATCACTTTTCATATTTTAATACTTGCAAGAACTCAGAAATAGAAAAAAAAAGTCTTAGTAGAAAAATAGCTTTTAGTTATACAAACAAGCGGTTGTCATGCAAGATACACCCACATTTTGCAAGAGATGCACAGAGAACAAGCTAAAATAAAAGAAGCGATTTGTCAGGGGTCATAATCCAGGAAGTAACAGTCAGGAGGGGTCATTTAGGCCCGCCGTTTCGACCTGAAATTCGAACATAACCATCATTATGGTGTAACGGTGATAAAACCAGATAACAATTGTGACCGCTAGATGGTCCACAAGCTAAAGACGCGATTTTTCGTACAATCAGGGGTCATAATCCAGGAAGTTACGTTCTGATATTTTCAAATAGCATATATTTTAAGTTTCATCAAAATCTGATAAAAATTATGACTTCCAGAGGGCCCACAACCTTGGTATTACATGTATATACTTTTACATTATTTGCTCACAAGGAGTGGCCATTTTGTCAGGCAGTTTTGGTCCGATTTTTACGAAATTCGAACTCAACCGTCATTAGGGAGTAACGGTGAGACGGTAACGGTGACAGATTAAACGTTTTTATAATCACATAAAAATTGTGACCCCTAGAGGGTCCACAAGCTAAACACGTGATTTATTTTCGTACAATCAGCGGCCATAATCCAGGAAGTTATGCGCAAATATCGTAAGGAACCAAGGTCTTTGGATTATAGACATACATTTCAAGTTTCATCAACAGCGGATCAAAATGGTGTCTTCCAGTGTGTCCACAACCT
This sequence comes from Patella vulgata, assembly GCF_932274485.2. Taxonomy (NCBI): domain Eukaryota; kingdom Metazoa; phylum Mollusca; class Gastropoda; family Patellidae; genus Patella; species Patella vulgata. The sequence goes on along the minus strand of NC_065879.2, from coordinate 67,397,015 downwards.
TGGTATTTCATACTTTTACACTGTTTGCGTACAAGGAGCGGCCACTTTGTCCTACAGTTTCGGTCAGATTTTTACGAAATTCGAACTTAACTTTCATTGATGTGTAACGGTGATATATTTAAGGGCTTTTTTCAAAATGAATACAAATTGTGACTTCTAGCAGGCCCACAAGCTAAATAAGCGATTTTTCGAACAATAAGTGACCAAAATCCAGGAAGTTACGTTCGGATAGGCGCGATTATTGAAAGAAACCAAGTTCTTTGTGATATAAACATAAAGTTTCATCAAGATCCGATCAAAATTGAGGCCTCTACATGGTCCACAAGCTTGATATACCATATTTTTATATTTGAACACTATTTACGTACGAGGGGTGGCCATTTTGGTCCGATTTTCACGAAATCCGAACTCAACCGTCAGTAGGTTGTAATGTTGTTATATTCAAACGTTTTCATTTAAAAATTGGATAGAAATTGTGAGCTCTAGAGGGACCACAATCTAAAAAGGAAATGTTTCGTATAATCAAGCGCCATAATTGAGGAAGTTACGATCCGATATACGCGAATATCGAAAGAGACCATTCAAGATCTTTGGGTTTTATATAAACATGTACTTCAAGATTGATCAAAATTGTGACCTCTGGAGGGTCCACAACCTTGATATACCCTATGTTTATACTATTTGCGTACGACCGGCGGCCATTTTGTTCTGACAGTTTTGGTCCGATATTCGAACTCAGCCGACATTACGGTGTAACTGTGATATATTCGAACTTTTTAAAAAAAAAAATTGGATAATAATTGTGATCCCTAGAGGGACCACCAGCTAAAAACGCGATTTGTCGTACAATCAGGGGTCATAAATCAGTTACGATCCGATATGGGTGAATATCGAAAGGAACCAAGATATCTGGGCTATAAACATACATTTCAAGTTCATCAAAATCAGATGAGAATTGCAGTATCCACACGCTAAACGCGTGGTTTTTTGTACAATGAGGGGCCATAATCCACGAAGTTATTGTCCGATAAATGCCAATATCGAAAAGACCCGAGATCTGTTGGAGATAGACCTATATTACAAGTGTCGTCAAACTAGGATAAAAATTGTGACCGGTAGAGTGTCCACAAACAAATTGTGGACAGACGTCCATCCGGACTGACAGAGGAGACGGCATAATACGTCCAAATGAAAATGTGGGGCGTATAAAAAAAACCAAACCTTAAACACATCATAGTAGGACATTATTAACTTAGCTACACATCTTCTATAGATCATTATAATAAAAATAATGGTAAGTACAGGAGGATCGCACCATACTTAAACAAGACGAGACAAATGAAATGAAATGGGGTTTAACGTCCTGCTGTTTTGCTCCGAACTGGGCTAATGAAGACGGGCATATGCCATACAGTGTGCTATATGAGGGAAATTTTGCCCGGACAGCGGCACTACGGCCTACTCTTATATCGAATTCCAACTGTCAAGGGATCTTTTACGTGCACGCCAATGTGTACACGGGACCTCGGTTTTTCGGCCCATCCGAACGACTAGACAGCTTTCCTTGTCAGCCCCTCCATCCTGCATCACTGACAAGCGAGAACCACGCCGGAAAATCTGGATGAACTTTCTCGGCCAATGCAGGGATCGAACAACAAGACGAGACAATCAATATAAACAAGACATTGCAAGCAATAATCAACCACCATATTATTACTCAATCAAATTTTTAGTTCCAAATGTCCGCGCAATATTTATGGTTTCTAAATTGACAGGTAATATTTTGAAATCATATTTACGGGGAAAGAAGGTTTAGTTATTATTTTAATTGTACTGGAATGTATCTTGTTTTTATTACAGTACGGTTCCTCACAGCTCTTACAGCAAAGGATGAAAAGGTCTGTCACAATTGATGACAAATTAAAGCACGTAACCCCTATAGCAGCCAGCCCAAACCTCCCTGTGTACCTCTCAGCTTCGGTTGTATTTAAACTCCTTGCATAACGTTTCAACATTTGATATTTCATGACCGAGGGCATGATATGTGTGCAAAGTGCATTTATTGATAAGCACAAAATTACAGAATATTTTTTTATGTTATCTTCTCACTTCTATTTACGTAATCCGTTCACGCAAAGACAGAATATTTAACACTTGATTTTTTCCACCGGCCGTTTTTCTTTCTCTCTTTATCGTGTAATTATTTGTTTATTTCCTTTTTATTTTATATAAGGATGGTACACACAGATAACATCGAATCTATTTTCAAGCAGTGACCTTTCCGTTCAAAATGTATGTGTTGTATTGTTGATTGGAGTCCAAAATATGAAATGGGGTTTAACGTCCTAATGTTCTGCTCCGACCGGTCTAATGAAGACGGACATATGGCATACAGGGGGAACTACGCCGGAAAATTTCTGATAGCGAGCCAACGTTTCACCCGCTGAGTCACCGTGATTCAATGGTTGAAGACAAATCTGCATGTAAAGATATTTTGCGCTAGAGTAAAAGATGTACTTTTGCTTTTAAAAGAACTCATGCGTTTAACTACAAACAAGTCACAGGTATGTGAGGCTGGCCACGATTCATTAGCGGGACTATACAATTTTACCTTTATATCTGCAGTACTATGCTGGTTATATACTCTTCAAAAAAAGAAAGGGATATTGAAATGCAAATACCTATGCAGGTTGTGATATGATAAATGATGACCACTGAGCTGCACGTGCGACACGCAATAGCGCCATACACGTGGGAGGGGTTCATTGTCAAATTTGACACTTCAAGTAAGGGTTGATGAAAACTGCCGCGTGCTCGTTAATCTATCCATGTTTGCTTTCCTATCGGTTCTTCAATAAGAGTTACTGTTTAGCGTATCTTTGCTTTAGTGTGTTACGTTTATTTTGATCGGGAGACATATTCGTCAACGTCAACCGACAACACTGCAAGAAATGGCCGTGGCACTGCAAGAGGAGTGGGTCAGATTGCCCCAAATCGTGATTGGACTGTTGATTAGGAGCATGCCACGACGAATTGCTGAATGTCTCAGGATTGCTGTGTAGCAATTACTCATTATTAAGACAAAAATCAAAAACGTCCATTTTCACTTTGCCAATGAAATGGAGCCGTCAGATGAGCCGCCCATATGAACTGGTTATGTTCATGTGTAGGCAATTGTCATGTTATTAACATACACTGGTTACAGGGGCGCAGATCGCCCAAAATTAGTGGTGGGGACAGTTCATTCGCGGGCGACTATTGGTAAAGAGGGGGGGTTGGGGGGTCCTCCCCCGAAATTTTTTGAAAACTAAACGCGCTAAAACGCACTCTGTGGGTATTTTCAACATCATTTTCTGGCAGCAAATGATACGAAATATAATCGAACGCCGCTGGCGTGAGCTGCTAGAGGTTGGGGGGGGGGGGGGCTTTTACAATTTTTTGAATTTTTGTTACAAAATGGTGCCTAAATATGCATTCTCAGCGATTCTGAGGATTTTTTGTACCAATAACAAAATAGTCCAGAGAGCAATTTTTTAATCGAAAAAAAATTCCAATAAAGTGTTTAAAATATTTAAAGCTAAAGAACAGTACACATATATCCACTCTGTCCGTTTCTTTTCCCTTTTGTCTTCTTTCTGGACGGCCCATGACAGGTTTTAAAAAATGTCTTTTCCGATAAATTCCCTAAATTTCTAAACCATCTTCAAAACAGCAAAAATAATTCACTTACTTGTAATAATAAGTACACGATTCTTGGCTCAGCTTACTGTACTCCAAAAAATAAAGGTTTCGAGTCTTAAATTTTAGATTTAATTGCCTATATTCCACAGAGAGAGAGAGAAACCAGTCTTTAAAAATAGTATGGCAGCAAATCCAGCAATGAAGGGTTCCCCTTGTATACAAACTAAATCCTTTAGTTAGGTGATTTATCATCCAGTATACCAGATAAAAACAAAATCTCAGTTATTCCTTAACCCTTTAATACCCAGCGTATCATATAGGCACACCTACATGATATACATATTATTATAATCCCTATGGAATATTTTTAATTATTTACTGTTATAATATGAATTATAACTTATTCCCTGTTAAATAAAAATCGGTCACCGGGTGCAGCTGTACAACTTCAAGGACCCTGGCTTCAAGTGCCTGAAATGGCAATAACAGCTCTGGAATGATTTCAATTTAAAAAAATAAACAGTGATAACATCGGAAATAAGTGGTGGGGACACAGTATATTATGTCGCCACCTCTAAAAATATTGGTGGGGACGCGTCCCGGTGTCCCCACCGGGATCTGCGCCCATGACTGGTTACCTCTAATAAAATCAGCACTGCATCTCCGCAGTTTTGTATTGTTTCTAAATATCCCCATTTTTTTTTTTTGAAGAGCATAATTAAAACATTTGGTATCTCAAAAATTCTTTACACGGCAGCTATAAACCCAGTATTTGTTTGTACTATTCAAAAACTAAGTACAATATTTTACAAAATTTATATGGAACGGTCCTAAAAGAATAAAGCGAGGCGTTCTAATACAGAACAATAAAGAACGCAGATTAAAAATAATTGACATGAAAGAATTAATATGTAATAGTATTTTTTGGATTAAGAGCATATATCAGTCACCCGTTCAAACATGGCTTATACCGTATGAATTCGTTATGGCTGACATGGCGAACAATTAATACCTGCCTGCAACTTTCCAGATTCAAACTTAAACATACTATTACCTATTTATACAAATCTATTTTCCGACGTGGTTTCCCCTTGTTAGTGGTGCAGGATGGAGAACTTTACAAGGACAGTTGTCTAGTCGTTCGGATGGGACGAAATACCGAGTCCCGTGTATACATTGGCACATAAAAGATCCTTGGCAGTTGGAATTCGATATGAGTAGGCCATAGTACCGCTGCCCGGGCAAAAGTGTCTCTCGTAGCACACAGTATGGCGTATGCCCGTCTTCATTAGCCCAGTCGGGGCAGAACAGCAGGACGTTAAAACCCATTTCATTTGCCCCTTGGATTGCACCAAGACACACGAGTAAAACAACTTCGCAACCTTTTCGCATGAAACCCAAATCCAAGGCCTTTAAAATCCCGGGGTTCTCGGTTTCAAAATCAGTTGCACATGTAAACATGTGATGCCACTTCTGAACGAAGATCAACGCAACAACGCTATCGATCGGTTACAAGCAGGTGAATCCCAGACAGATGTAGCCAGACTGCTGGATGTTTCCCAGAGAGTACAAGCTCAGGCCAAACAAAAGTAACCCCACCTGCCCTGGGTCGTCACCTCCGGTTATGTCATTTGCGGGAACGGTTTAGAACATCGACCTCTACTGCAGCAGCAATTTCTGGACGGCGTAGAATCACAGGCTAGACAGTCCATAGACGCCTACCTGAAACCGGATTACGAGCCAAATGTCCCGTTAGAGCTGTTGTTTTGAAATACGCCGACACTGTTAAATCCGACTTCAGTGGGTTTAGCCACACAGGGTATGACCACAGCAACGCCGGAGAACAGTTTGGTTCAGCGATGAGTCGCGGTTCCTGTTGCAACGAGGCGATGGTTTAGCGAGGGTATACCGACGACGAAATGTCACTATGCGTAAAAATAATTTATTATATTAGTATAGTCATGAACTTATTCATCTTAATTTGTTTTCATAAATGTTTTAAATAAATGGCTGTAACCTAATGTTTATTAATAATGTAATGTATGACATGTATGAGCTTGGTAACACATTACTGCAACTTTCTTTTAATTCAAACTGTAACATATTTGTTTTTGTGCCATATCGATCAAAGGTTTGCTTTTTGCAGTTCGGCCTACCTTTGTTGACGGAGAAATTATTTATTTACTTAAATTTTTCTATAACAGTGTTTAATTAAATGTCAGGGGTCTAAATGGAAAGGCGAAGCATTTCCCATGTTTTTTACGCTTTACATGACGTCTTATTTGTGGCACGTGCTGCAATTCTTAGAAATAAAGGCGGAAAGCAAAGAAGTGTGTAACGCCACTACCTGATTTTGGAACTAACATGTACATACTTAAAACTGTATTTCTTTAATTCCCCTTTGCCCTCACTCTTTTAACTCTGAAATCTACTTTTATTCCTAGGGCAAACTGTATTTGTTTAATTCTCTTTTGATGTCTAACATCCTAAGGTTCTGCTCTGACTGGGTTAATGAAGACAGAGTAGGGATTGGAACGCGTGATCTTGATATTGTTGCTTGGATTTAAACCAACCATGTTAGATATTTAACTCTATCACAGTTATTATTGTCTGGGGTGTTTGAATGGTGTAAATCTTCTTCTGTAGATATTAAGGTGTGCCAGTCATCCCCTTAAGATAAAGCTACTATGGTACAGTATCTCGCGGAGAGGTTCTGTCATGACCGACAGTCTGACTTATACTATAAGCATCTTGAATGAGATCAGGTCTACAGTTTCGTCAATTTACCAAGATCATTATTTATGCATGCGTTTGTGGAGTTAGGAAATATTTACCATACAACTGCTCTGCCGCTTGGCTGTCATCGAATTTCAGCCGTGAATGAATCTGTCATGTCAGTTTTCAAATTGGATATAGGTTAGGTTTAAGAATTTGGGGGGAGAGGTTAAGTCTCCACATAAGCACTGACCTAGGATGATGAAAAATTAGTTCTTGATATTTCCTAGTTTTATTAAAATACATACAATACATTAGATTTATATACAAAGGCGATTTCACTGTTTATTGGTGTTGGTGGCGCTGATGGTCTTCCTTGGGTGGTGCTTCTGGTATTCTGGTATTATTGTTTCTGAAGAAAAAAGAAAATAAATTTGAGGCTCTCGGCAGAGAGCCACATTAGTGTGTTTCCTACAACGGATTGGATTTTCTAAAAAAAATCGTGTTTGTTCCACATCACCGGGTTACGGCTAGGGATTCTTATATCTAATTGATTTTAATTACTAACGGTTAGGCATAGGATTTGATATATGGTTTGTTTTGGGTCAGGGTGGAGACTGGTCTTATTTAATCTAATTTACTGTGCACTAGGATGTCGTTCAGATTTTTATTTTTAGAATATGCAATTATAAGTTTCTGTGTGAATATTTTTGGGTGATTTTCTTGGAGATCCGTATAGTGTTTTCTGATGATTTTGGACGCACTTGCTGCTGTTGCGCTAAATGGAACTACAAAAGGAGCTATTGCGCTAGCCGTATGGATATTCAAACCTAGGGGGGCTGTTGTTTTCAATTTGTCAATCCAGAATTTTTCTCTTGTTAGCCTAAACGGTTTAATTTCTTCTGAAGTTTCAAAGTCGCTCTTGGTCTTTTCTATTGGCGTGACAATGAGATCTGAAATGTCATGATTTGGTTGGTTGAATGAATTGAGACAGGTTTGTCTTTTTTGGTGACTATGTCAGACCGGTGACCGTTAATTCTTTCCCTAAGTGCATTTTGAGTCTCCCCTACGTATTGCTTGTCACATTTTCTGCATGAGATTAGATAAATTATGTTTGAACTACTACTGTCTAATATTGGGAATTTTGTGCCAGATGTTTTGTTATGGAAATGGTCGGATATGTTTAAGATTTTGCATGTTTGACATCTTGGATGGCCACAAATTTTGGTTTTATGTGCTGATTGTATATTATTTGTTTCTTTGGCGGCAAGCTCAGCTAGAGTGTTGTTTTTCATACGTCGTAGATAGCGTTTGGAGTATCCCCTTTCCCGTAGTTTGCTAAATACCAATGTACATGCTGACTCAAAGTCGGTCTTCTGAGTACATATCCTATGAAAACGGAGAATCTGAGATTTTATGATGCCAGAGAATGTATGTTTTGGGTGAAAGGAGCTTTTGAACAATAATTGATGTGTGTCGGTTTCTTTGAAAAATACTTTAGTTTCCAATTGGCCTGTGATTTTGGTGTTGTTACTTTTAAAAACGGTAGTATCAAGGAAATCTATGCTGTTATGGCTTACATTTGCGGTTAATTTGACAGATGGATGATGATTGTTCAGAATGTTGAAAAACGTCCAAAATTCGTCTAGTGTGTAGGTCCAGACTATGAAAACGTCATCTAAAAACCGCCCATAGAAATCTGGTTTTAATGGACAGAGTGGCAGAACTTCCCTTTCCCACTCCGCCATGAAGAGATTTGCATAACTCGGGGCAAATCGTTTTCCCATCGCAGTTCCGGAAGACTGAAGGTATACTTGGTCGTTAAAAGCGAAGTCATTCCTCCTCAGACAAATGTTGAGTAGTTTGAGGATTTCTTCGTCCGGCCTGGATGCTTGCGGGTTCCTAAGAAATGCTTTCCTAACTGCTTCAATACCTGTGTTATTATCAATGTTCGTGTACATGCTTTGTACGTCGATGGATATTAAAACGGTGTGTTCGGGGACTCTTAACTGTTTGATTTTCTGAATGAAATCGTTAGTGTCTTTAAGGTAGGATGGGTGTTGGCATGCTAGGGGTAATAAGAAATGGTCTATATATTGTGATACGTTGTATGATTCGCTGCAACAGTCTGATATTATTGGGCGTCCCTTGGGTATTTTATTAGGTATAAACCATTCTGTTTCTGGATTTTTATGTATTTTTGGTAGTGTATAGAGATGTCTTTGTCGGCAGTCAGATTTAGCAGATAGATAATCATATTGTTTTGCTGTTATGTATTCCTTATCCTGCAATTCATATAAGATGTTGTTTATTAAATTTGCGGTGTCCTTAAAGATGGGTTGGTCTAATTTAGTGTAATGTATAGGATTACTTAATTGTTTTTCTGCCTCTGAGATATAGTCTGCACGATTCATTATGACACAACACGAGCCTTTGTCGCTTTTCTTAATTATTATGTTTTTGTCCTTTTTAAGGGTGTTTAATGCCGTTTTAGTGTCTCGGTTGAGATTTGGTTTTTGTGACTGTGGTTGAATGGATGATATTTCTATATTCATTTCGTCGAAAGTTTTTAGGATGGCTGGTGATAATGACTTTTTAGGTGGTTTCCATGTGGATTTTACTGTGAATAATTTTTTACCTCTGCCGGGTTTGTTCCTAAAAAAATAAGTCAACGAAAGTGTTCTTTGGAAGCGATCGGTTGCCTGGGTGATGGGGTCTATGGATGTTATTGTGGGGGTTGGGATGAATTTAAGGCCTTTATCAAGAATGTTCATTTCTAGGGGGTTGAGAAGTCTGTCGCTCAAATTGACAACTGTCTGTCCTAAAGACGGCTTCTCATTCCTTTTCCCTAATCCTAGTTTAAATTCCTCATCCAGCAGTTGATGATCTCTCTGGCCGTGTCTGGGCTCCAGTGGATTGCGTCGTTACCTTTCAGTTCTATTTTGCCCTTGAAGGTTGGTAATGTGGTGGCGTTTGGTGAAGGTGCAGTGGAGATCAGTTGGTTGTAGCTGGTGATGTTTTGGTAGGCGATCGGATTTTCTTGTCGGAGTCGGGAAGAAGTGGGGATCTGTGTGGCGAAGAGCTTGGTTGTTGGGAAAGCTGCTCTGGTCACCTTGAGTATCCTTGGTCCACTTTCCTCCCTGTTGTTGAGCCCGACGTGTATCACTAATTCCTCTGGTGCAGGACCCATGTAGTTCTGGAGTATCTGTCTGATGTGGCTGATCTTGGCTCCAGAGTAGCTATGGATCTCCCAGTCCCCGACGAAGGATGCAATCCTAGCCAGGTTAGAGGATCCAATAACCAGGGTCTTTGCCATGACGGGTGGTAGGAACCATAAATCCTTCTCGTCTTTACCTTTGTAGCTGTGAGGTCTCTTTAGGGATAGGTTGAGTGATCGCCTACATCTGGTGGAAGATCTGGTGGCGATTCTAGGGTTAGGAATGATGGGCGATCTAGGGGACAGACAGTCGACAAGCGCGTTTAGTGGCGATATAGATCCCGAGGAAGTAGGTGAGCCAGACACAGCCCGGGGCGAACTGGTTGATCTAGCTGCACGCTTCGAGGGAGTGTTAATGCAAGTGCCTTCTCCAGGGGATAATTTTCTCTTGTTGGGTGTGTTTCGTTTTGGTGTGTCCCGGAGAAGGTTGTGTGTAATGTGCATGGGTGATGAATTGTCAGATATCCTTTCACAGTCTCACACAACAACTTTTGGTCTTCGAAGGAATAATTAGTGGGCAGAAATTCGCCCATGTACCTGTTATCACCCGTCACTTCAATCAGTTATATAGAGGGATTACCCGTGTTTTCCTTTTGCGTTCGTCACTTCCGATTGTTGAAACATTGATTCCACATCTATCGTAGCAATGATCTCTGTGATAAAATAATATTTGGAACTTGTTTAACCAGTTCTATCACATATTATGATAATGACTGGCACCAATATTGTCCTTTAAGTACACAATTTTACATCTATTCATCATTCAATTTTCTGTGCCGTTTCGAAGACGGTCACTCTCGTATATAGCTGTACGTGTAATATAAATGTCTTCCTGTATACAATAGTTTTAAGAATAGACACAGCGTTCATTTATTACTATAAATTGTGCTATATTATACATCAGTCTAGTATTGACAGGTCTAGTTAACACAGGAAAATGAACATCCACTACTGGAAAGAGGCGACTACTTTGGATAGAACCCATGCCATGAGGTTTATGCTGTAGAATAACGATTGTGTCAGATATTGTGATTAAATCCCTTTCGAATCTTAAAAATAAGATAATTATTTCAATTTTTATACGCCCACATTTTCATGTGGACGTATATTGTCGTCGCCCCTGTCCGTCCGTCCGGACGCCCGTCCGTCCACAATTGTTTGTGAACAGTCTACAGGTCACCTTTTTTTTTATCCGATTTCAATGAAACTTGAAATATAGGTTTATCACCCTAAGATCTCGGTTCCTTTCGATAGTGGATCCTATAGAGGTCACAATTTTTATCTGATTTTGTTGAAACTTAAAATGTAAGTTTATAACCCAAAGATCTCGGTTCCTGTCGATATTCGTTCATATCAGAGCGTAACCTCCTGAATTATGGCCCCTGATTGTACGAAAAATCGAGTTTTTAGCTTGTGGACCCTATAGAGGTCATAATTTTTATCCGATTTAAAAAAAACGTATTATTTTATCACCACTAAGGACTGTTGAGTTCGAATTTCGTGAAAATCGACCCAAAACTGACACGACAAAATGGCCGCCCCTCGTTCTCAAATAGCGTAAAAATATGGAATATCAAGGTTGTGGACCCTATAGAGGTCACAATTTTTATCCGATTTTGTTTAAACTTGAAATGTAAGTTTATAACCCAAAGATCTCGGTTCCTTTCGATATTTGCGGATATCGAATTGTAATTTCCTGAATTATGGCCCTTGATTGTAGGAAAAATCACTTTCTTTTTAGCCCGTTCTCTATCCATCTCTCGAAAATGTGGGCGTATCCTGCCTGACAGCCGCTGGTTTTGTGTTGTTAATATCTTCTCTGTTTTTACATTTCACACGGGGTCTTGCCAAGTCATGCTTTTAAAGTACGACGAGTTCTTTAGGATTATCCAAATGATCATCAATATGTTTGTTGATTAATCATTTTTGATTGTAGACCGGATATAATACAGATGCCTATCCCAACTTGTCTTCTGCCTGGCGTTTACCATATCGAAGAATGTGTGAGACAATCCAAGCGACTGACTGGTTCGCATGTTAAACTACTGACAATGCCAACACGAATCACCTTTTCTCAAAACAATGACTCCCATTTGTTCTTCATCAAATTGTCGAAGTACGAGCGGTCAATGATGCAAATAAATCGGCATTAACTAATGGACATTTGTTGTAAGATTGGTAGAATTTTTGCTCTTTAAATTAATAATAGCATTACATTAACTATAGCTTTTGACTAATAATTGGTTTCATATTATAGAGAAGTCATATCTTATGCACTCAAATTCAATGAGTGATGGGTTTATACATGTATATAAAAATAGTTATAATTTCATACACATTTAATTCTGGGCCCTTATTCACGAAAACTTAAACTAAGTTACAACCGAAGTTTTAAGAAATACTGCAACTTCATTGGATATATGTAAATTGATTTAACTGGTCAGCCAATCGAATTGCAGTATTTCTTAAAATTTCGATTTTATCTTAGTTTAAGTTTTCGTGAATAGGGGCCCCGGGTTAATAATAAAATAACACGTCGGACACTTCTGGTGGAAAGATTTTACTGTCCCTACTGTTCAATCGTTACAGAGTGGTTATTGACGTCATTAGGCTTAGTAACTAATCATCAAAATTAATTACGTAATATTTGTCCAATTAAATAATTGGCAGTGCTGTCTCAAAGACACTGGCAATGTTAAGGTCCCATAGTCATTAGACTGGCCCTGGATTCTTAGATAGCTGAATCGTGTAGATTCGAGAGAGATCGCAGAGGTTCACGAGTCACCATCTGGATTGAGTGGACCCCATTGATTTGTAGGAGAGCCATATGATGTAGTGTGTTTAGTCAGTAAACTCGGTCTGCGAGTTAGGGGTTAAGAGAGAAAGACATGTTAATTTTAAGTATGGCAATGTAACATATGTATCCAGTGCTTGATATAAAAATGTAGAAACAAACTGTTGCATTGTTTTTCATAATTTTCTTAATCTTAACTACTGAGATGGTAAGAAGATACACAACCTAGCCATAAGAAGATAATATAGCCAGAATAATAGACGATCACAGGACTAATAAAATGTGTAGCAGAGAAGAGACTATGCGTCACGCGTTGGATATGGGGAGTTTTTGGCTTATTAGCTTTCCACATCTTACCAGCGGCGCATAGCGCTGCATAACGCTACACATTATCTTAGACAAAGCTGATGTTTTATTGTTCTTTTTGGCTGAGTTATGTTTAATTCCGTGCTATTGTAATGGAGAGTTTCATTATTAGGAAGCCATACTCTTGAAGGAAACAAAGGGGAAATTGTAAAGCCTCTAAAGCATACACATGCGTAAGACCAACGTATCCACGGTTGCGATAGTGATAATTGATGAAAAATTGGATTCGGTCAGTCTATCGAATTCCAAATATAGGCACCAGATCCCATAAAACACGAAGTAGTCTAACCAATTCCAAAGTGAGTTATGACAATTGACAGTACACATTGCTTTATCTCGATTTCGTGTCGCCTTGTTGTCTCGGGCACATCCGTTAGTTAACGAATAAGATAACTTATTTCTATTCATGGACATCGAGTGCAAGATGGTATCTAAAAAAAGGCTACAGTCCATATTACTTTATATTGATTTCACGCCGTCTTTGCGTGGTCTTAGACACATCATTTAAAGAATGAGAACAAAATCTAATATCTTGTTATCTAACCATCGATTTTTATTTTAATCATTCAAATTAGAACCTAAAGAACATGTTTTCTTTACTTATTGAAATAAGAAGAAAACTGATTATTGCCAGTAGGAGGTATATATACCCATGTTTGACACAAAGCAAATTCAGGCAAAACTTAATTAATACATTTGTATAAACTGTGTGGGGTTTTTAAAAACCTTTTTAAATGGGCTGTTTCTTGTTCAGATTTCTACTCATACCAAAACAGTCATTTTTGCATGGCAATTTATATTTATTGTATACTGCCATCACGTTTAGTGCAATACGGCCATGATGCTTTCTGAGCAATACTTTCACTGGTATCATTGGTGACTACGGGCATTCTTGTTAAACAGACATGATATGGTTCGGAAATATAATGTTAGAAGATTTAACTTCTTTCAAATAACGTTTTACCTTTTGCATCTTGGTTTCATTATATGCCCTAGTTCGTTAACCAAAAAAAAAAAACCTTCTGATGGTAGCAGGGTAGACCTGTAGATCTTCAGGTTTCCGTTAATGAAGGATATCCTATGATATGAACATAGGACATAATTAATTCCTACGTTGGTTACCCACAAATGTAGCTCCCCCTTTGCATGAATATTTTTTGTGTCGAATTGGAGAATGTGGTTTGAATGTACGGTTTTTTTGGCAAGTTTTTATGGATATTCATGATTTTGATGCAAAAAAAGAGGTTGGTTATTTTGAAATTTAGGACTGACATTTGCATGTTAACTAGTATGCTACGATTTCCAAAGTGAACTTCATACATGTTTTTTAGCAAGAGCTTGTCAAAAACCTGTGGTAGATAGCGTCCAACCCAAAGAAACTTTGGTAAAAAGTTCAATCTGGTTAAAACACAGATCCTATTTCGTTTCGTTTTTATAATTCAAAATTTCGTTTTACTTGTCTTTACTACACTTGGATCTGGAAGAGTTGTTATTTAACTCGTGTTCTGAATGGTGTCAGGGATAAGCCAATGAAACGGTCTGTTACGGCGAGCTTTAGGCGTGTTTTGCACGGAACTGTGGGTAATCCACTAGTAACATCAATGCTGATTGGTTAATCAAATGTCTGACATCATAGGGTCATAAGTCGGTCTTTTGACCCCTGACGTGACCTATCGCGTAGGCCATCGAAAGTATAAAAAAACGAAACGAAATATAGATCTGTATTTTAATCAGATTGGGAAAAGGTTAAGAGCCGGTCAGTTCCTAAACAATTGCGCATAGTTAAGAATCCGGCCCCTAACCTAACTTTCTCTAGATGATTCGTGTCAAGATGAAACAGATTTACGAATCCAAATCGTACATCACGAAGATTGATATGATTTGCTGGATATCTGAACAGTGTCCGCCACGTGGGTGTTTTCTGTAATGGTTCCTCTCAACAGGTAGTTAAAAAGGAAATCGTATCTAAGTCAAGTAAATAACGTATTTCAATAATTATACTGTTATATTTAGAATACCCCTAGACTAATCTAATTATCTAAAGACTAAGAAATTGACTGCTTGAAGCAAAACAATTTTCACGCGCGAATGTTGAAATCTTGAAAACTACTACAGACTATGTGTATATTATTGGATCGCAAGCTATTTTCGCATATTGCTTACACTCTGATGCGGCTGTCTGTAACTACTGGTTCCTAGGATGTGCCATAGTATATATTTTGATATACATGTAATTACTTCTCAAAATTAACCAATTGCTTTAAAGTGGATAAGTAGAGCAAGCTCGCAAGTATTGTTTGTCTGTAAAAGACAAAACGCCACGGGACGAACGATTGACATTATTTCAAGGTGGAAAAAAATGTCACTTTTTTTTACATCCTGTCAATCTTGCCCTACAATTTTTCAAAGATAAACGCACCGAGAATATTTCGGCGCATTCACTTTTTTACACACCTATTCCAGTTACTATACCAAATTTCCGCATGTATTCTCAGAAATTTAATATAATTGCTAAAGATCAAAAAGATCATTTAAGCCTCAGTGCCCAATAGCGTGACAAATAATGCAAGTATTTTACAGAATCTCACCCAATCACTTTCAGATGATCAAATAAATGTTAATTCTTCCTTTTGGAATTTATCACCAGGTTTAACCGTCATTGCACTTGGATTTTCTGTACTGGCATTACTATCGCTTTTATATGGATATTCTCTAAAATAAGACGCTTGTCTGCACTAATATTACTTCTCCAAATATCCCCCTATGTACGTTCCAGTAGCTTACCCACATTCGAATATGCATATACCACTCCAAAACCTGGAGTAGATTATAACTTAGTACCTTTAATATGGAAATATGTGCCTTTAATACATGCTACTATCTGTATTATTCTCCTCATTATTATTTCATATAAATTATATCAAAAGAAAACTTCTCATCCTGTATCAATATTAGAACTAACAACAGATTCATTATGTGAATTTATCCCTCTTATGTCCTGTCATTATGTCCTTCCTACCAGAGACAATTACTGATTTGTATGTACAAAACATGATACAACCTTCACTTCTTTTAATTATGATTTCAATATATCTTTATTTGAGTTATGATGTTCATTCGTTAATAAACCCAGTTCGACGTCAAATAATTAGTACTTATGTTTCTTATAGATTAAAGCTCCTTGAATAATAGATATTGTGAGAGCGCTGTGCTTCGATGTATTAGAGAAACGCACCCTCAGCATAAGAAGTCCTAAAACACGTCAAGATAATACAACAGAGCACGCTCGCAGATGTAACGGATTACAAAAATCCACTCAACATTAACCAGCAAAGTTGCATATCTAAAAGGTTATAACTTAAAGTAATCAATAATAAGAAAGGGGTATTAGATATTCTGAAAGGGTAAGTATATTATAGTCTGCCTTGCGCATGACGCCCAAATGCATGGCATATTTGTATTAGACAATACAGTATAGAGAACCAATCACAGCAAATAGGCCGGCAAGATACCTGTCGAATACCCCTTTAATATGATTTCCTTTCGGATTTCGGGTTCGGTAAATAAGACCCGACTCACGAAGCAAGAGGTCTCGGGATTGATCCCTGACATCATGCTGGTGTGGGCAGGACAATTCATCCGGATTTTATAGCTTCAGTTTCCCATATTCTGGTTTGTGCAGAAAAGTAAAACGTTAAATCTTATTTTATTTCATTTGTATCATACCATACTTTTTGCTTGTTGGTCGGTTAAAAACCTTGAAATCGTTTCATCTAGATGTGATTATCATCCAAATGTGTCATAATAAAAATAATGTTACCGGCTTAAAGCTTAAAAACGACAATAGACCGAACACAATATACAATGTAATCAAGTTGTATGCCAAGGGTTATAAGATTTAAATATTTCATTTATGTAGGGATATTAAGAGCTAAATCTGATTATTGCAAGTCTTTATTTAGGCTTCAGGTGTCATAGAAATTACAAATTAGATCTTTTTTTATACAACAAGCACAAAATCAACTCTGTAGACCCACGGAAGGCTTGGATTTGGCTTGGATTTAAACAGGATTTCATCGATTGATTAAATTTTTAAAGGGCGTCGTAAGCGGAGATTAACCGTTACGTTGACGTTATATTCCCGGAAATTTTAGATCGAGGCTAAATGATAGATTGTACGCAGCGAGGCCGCTGTTGAGCGAGGCCGCATGTCAGTCAATTTGATTGAAAGTTCGATATATACGGCCTTGATATTATGTTTAGTTGTGGTTAAAATGAGAGGTTGGATGTCGGTATTATACGCTTTTTTGTCACTTGCGTTTACAAATTATGGAAATTGATAAACATCGCAGCAAACATCACCCCAGTTGAATTGCAGCCCCATTGGATCACTGTTTCCTAATCCTATTTGTCTGCTTCGGGAGTTACGTAGGCCTACCAGTTACATTACAAAGAGTACGCGCAGGCTAACAAGAAGTCGGCTATAATTATGCCTCATTGATTTGGTCCATTCCTTTCAAACTTTCGCTTCTTATCTATATATTAAAAGTCTTACGAATTGAATTGCAACCCCGTCTCAAACCGAATAGGCTAACGGTAACACGTCCATTGAAAACGTTACTTGATAATCGAGATTATGTAGGTGGGGTTAACGCCTGTCAATCAAACGATCGTCCATTCTCGGAGACAGTGAAGAGAGGGTTGACTCCTATTTCTAGTCAAAAATTACAATGGTGATAACTTTGTTCAGAATAAAGTAATTTGACTGAAATTTTCAATATATTCTTCTACCATCATCTATTTTTGAACTGTTATAGCAAGAATGGCCAACTCTCTATTAAAATCTCCCGTAATGTATCTTTAATGGAAAATCTAATTCCTTTTTTTCGGAAATAAAGTAAGCTTTAGCCTTCTAACATGTTGTGTTTGTAGAATAACCATTATTAGAATATTACCCTATTTATGTTTTAAGTAATACGTAAACAAATCTAATGGAAATAGCCCTTTACTTGTACTCAATAATACTTTACTTTGTCGTATATACATGTATTATAAAACCCGTACTTCATCAAATGGAGTGAGTACGATACTTGAGCTACTAAACATTTATAGGCGGAGGACTGGGAAGTCCTAACTAGCTTAGTTTTCAAAAGTCGTTGCAACTCACCGCTGTGGAAAGTTTTAATATTTATTTCTCGAGAAATAAGCCTAATGTGTTGTAAACAAAACTGCCACACTCCAATTTATGTGCCAGAAACGTTTTAAACAAATTATCTAAACGACAGCATTTTTTGTCATCGCAATAATAAAAGTAGTGAGACGGCGAGCTTTCAGGCTATGAAAATCTAGTAAATAGCGAATAACAGTAAATACACGTGACCTTAAGGAGAATTTAATCGATCACTGTCGTTGTTTTCCTATAATATAATTAGGTCGATTTTTTTAGCCAAACTCGTTGTAAATCATATTTCTAATGAAAAGAAGGTGCGCACTATTAATACTGGTATTTACCGGTGTCGGCTAACATGTAATAAGTGCATAAATGTGAAAGATTTAGGTCAGCAATGACTCATTGGGTAGAGTGTCCAACTGACAGCTGCTCACCACTTGGCGATTATGTGCCGTGTTTTTGGACCCTCCACCCCATCAGACGGACAGTTTTCCCCGATGCCAGACAAGCTTTACCCCCGTGAAGCCGCTGTCGGTAATACCTGACGGGCTTGTCCTCTCTCAACAAATTCTTAGCTGTTTGTAGCCTGTGTAAATGTGATGAATCAATTTATTATTCTTAAGATAGTATACGACACTGTGGAATTAATTTTTGCATGCATCGTGTTTAACGTCCCACCACAGCTCCGAGTATTAAGATAATTTGAGAAGGGTTGGAAATGTTGTTTGATAGCAATGATATAGGCCTATATATAATCGAATATAAATATAGATAATTGCCAAATATCAAAATCAATCAAGGTGTGTGAAGCTATATTTTATTAGAGGCTCTCTTCCTACTGTATTTGTCTTTGTGTGTGTAGACATACATACTTTGCATTGTCGAGTTCACCCTAATATTATCTGGTTAGAATAGATCCCCTAAGCCCACCCTTCCTCATCCCATATAATATAACTATGCATAAATCAAATGCAAGGCCCAGCCCCCCCCCACCCCCAAATAACTGGCTAAAATGTCCCTTGTTTGTCCATTCCCCTATTTTAAAAAATATATATAGACTACTTGGTCTTGCTCAAAGGAGCGGTCTATGGGAGTTTTAAAAATAAATAATTTTTTTTAACTTTATTTATTAAAGATAATTGGATTATAGAGCAGGCAAGCCCACTCTCCAAAAAAAAAAAAAAAAAAAAATACAAACAGATATAAATATTACAATCAAAACATAATGAAATTACAATAATAAATCAAATACATAAATATACACATATATATATTACATACACTCACACACACTCATGTACACACTACACATACACTAATTCATTGATAATTAACAATTGAGAAAAAATGTACCATAATAGACTAAAATAAATATGTATGCTGCACATGTCTGATATATAAAGAAATAGTTTTAATACATGTAGTTCAAAAATTAAACATTAAATATTACTGTAATGACTTTAATTGACAAAAGTTCTGATTTTAATGAAAATGAATATGGAAAAACAGTATGTACAAGCTCTGTTGATAAGATATGAATTTATAGGCTTGAATCAGCATACAATAGGTATGTAAAAACATATATACAAAGTCATTTTAAAATTTAATAAAACATGTTGATTTTGATTTTATAATTATACTAAATCCTTCATGGAGAGAGAGAGAGAGAAATGGGATTTAACGTCCACTCGACACAAACTAGGTCATTTCGGGACTAACATATGGTTTAATTTTATTAACATAATTCGCTTGCGCGTAGGGGTCTTTAGCAGTGGGAGGAAACCGGAGGACCCGGAGAAAACCCACGAGGTTGGACAGGCGACCCTACTCCTTGCCACGTACAATAAATCATTCATGGACTAAAGTGTACAAAATATGCATAATGAATTTGTTATGGTTAATATATGTTATAGCGAGTTCAATGATAGGTTCAATATTAACAGAGATTACTTGAATTGTAAAACTGTTCAAAATTTAAACTCGACTAATGATACAGATTTAAAACATTAGTTTAACTATAAAATAAAACAAAATTATAATCTGATGGAATAACTTGATTTTAAAAATATCAGAAATCAAGATAAAAAAAATCACTAAACTTCAGCCGATCATAAGGGACAGACACAAAAAAAATCCCTGATGTAAGAGTTATAAACTATGTGAGAATGTAGCATTCAACTGAGGATAAAATCCATGCTCCCATATATTGCTTTAATTTTAGTAATGCCAGGTTAAAGGTGTACAAAGAATTGGGGATAGAAAATCATTTTAAAGAAAAGGAAAAAATAATAATACTTTTAAAACAGATATTTGTTGATGTAATAATGAAAATATATATATATTTTTTTTTTATTGAGAATGTATTGATTATTATTATAGTTTTTACATTCAACATTCTTCTTCATCATCATTATCATCCATAGCCATCTCTGTGGGTGTAGTGTAGGTGTGGAATTTTAACAGTCTTTACATCCACATAGATCTGTAAAGGAAAGAGCAGCAACTTACACGAACATCTACAATTAATACAATTGTGTGATAGATCAAATTATCTTTGCTCAGTTAACAATATATTACCAGTAATATAGTAACTTAGCTCAGACTTCCTGGGTGAATATTAATTTCTAAACTATAATTCTTGCATGATATTTATACTAGAATATATCGCCTAAAACTACGAAGCCCAATTAACCGGCCCACTAGATCCCTACATCTAAATTTTTTTTGAACAATGCAATCTCTAAATGAAATCAAAATCTAAAATTGCTCATTTAAATAGCATTTCCGCCTGTAGGATCTTTTCACGGCTTAGACTAATTGCCTTTGATTTTTCAAACTATGCTCCCACAAGACGGCAGGTTTTGTTTTAGACCAATCACCGACGGAATATAAATTTGACAGGTTTTGTTTTAGACCAATCACCGACGGAATATAAATTTGACAAAGTTCCATGGAACCTGACTAAAATGATTCTAATAAGAATGTAATTTTAAATATTATGTGCTGTACTCCATATTTCTAATATTACTTTATTGAAAATGATATTTCATAACCCTTGACATTGTAATTAATGACTAATGTAATTTGTTAGTTATGTTTCATAAAAATGTTTTGCCCTTCACCAGTTTAGGCTTCGGTTTTATTTTAAAACTTGAAAGTTTGCCCACCACTGCAAGTACTTTATATATTTCTTAACAACAACCAACGTGAACACTCACAGCCTAGAAAAAATTTAAATACTAAGACTAAGAAAATAATAATAATAAAGTAACTAATAATAACATACAAACATACCTTCGAACACATCTCGATACGTGATTGCAATGTTTTTTTCTTCTTCATCCAAAGTCTGCCACTGTTTTGAATATTCCACACAATGCCTCCAGGTGTTGTCGTTAAAAACCAGTAACTTGCAGGGCTGTGTTGCATTCTGATGAATAACCTAGTTAACATTGATGGTTAGATTTACGTAAAGTTTACGTCATTATGGTTAGATTTTGGTTAGCGTCCAATAATGGTAAAATTCTTTGGTTAAATTTACGTTACTTTTACGTCATAATGGTTATGGTTACTTTTACGTCAGAAAATGACGTAAATGTAACGTAAACTTTATGACGGATTACTAACCAATTTTTTTCGCTTTAAATACTTCTTGAGTAAATAACATTACAAGTGTGTGCACATTCTAACAATTGATAAATAGTTGGAATTCAGACATAATAATTATATATGTATTATTGGTTATAATTCTAACGTTATTCTAACGTAAATTTTACATCAGGTTTCTAACCGTTAGTTTATGGTTAGTTTTCTGACGTAAATCTAACGTTAGTTTTCTAACGTTAATATAACGTTAGTTTTCTAACGTTAATATAACGTTACTTTTATGTCATAATTTTAACCGTTAATTTAACGTTAGTTTTCTAACGTAAATCTAACGTTAATTTTCTAACATAAATCTAATGTTAGTTTTCTAACATAAACCTGATATTAGTTGTATAAAGTAAAACAAATGTCAGTTTAATTTCATGATACTAACAATTAAATTAATGTCATTTTTTATCCTTAGTTTTCTTACGTAAACAAATGTCAGTTTAATAACATGAGCACCATTTGTAATGAAGCGACTCAATGAAGAAGGCTAACCATATCCCACAGGAGAATACTGGTGTGGACTAGAATAAGCAGACGCCAAAGACTGTCATTCAATTTGGGCTTTTTGCATATTTTGTCGAACATAATTGATTAAAATATACAGTAAAACCAGATAAGACTGAACTTTATTCAGTTTATATACATTCATGTTATATTATTATATGCCTTGCTACCCATTTTTGTCCATTTCCAGGGGCCCAACAATAGAAATGAAATGGGGTTTAACGTCCTACTGTTCTGCTCCGAACTGGGCTAATGAAGACGGGCATGTGCCATACAGTGTCCTATGTGGGACATTTTGCCCGTACAGCGGCACTACGACCTAGTCTTATATCGAATTCAAACTGTCAAGGGATCTTTTACGTGCACACTAATGTGTCAACAGGACCTCAGTTTTTCATCGGATCCGAACAACTAGACAGGTGTCCTTATCAGGCCCTACGTCCCGCATCACTTTCTCGGCCAATGCAGGGATCGAACCTTTTAACTCCTTTAAGAATTTCAGCCTGTAAGCGACACATAAAGAGAAAAAGGAATGAATGAATGACCTACTCTCATTTCGAATTCCAGCTGTCAAGGTTTCGTTTACATGCACATGCAACATGAGCACAAGATCTTGATTTTTTGTCCTATTTGAAGGACTAGACACTGTCCTACATTACAAACAATGGGAAAATTCTATACCAGGATCGGACCCCTCGTTAGTTAGCCAGTGTGTTAACTTGAAAGTTAACCATTAGCCATTCAACCACGCCAGTGTGCTACAAGGGAGTTTTATCCGGACAGCTGTGCTAAGGCCTACTCATATATTGAGTTCCAACTGTCAGGGGATCTTTAACGTGCATGCCGATGTGTACATGGGACCTCAGTTTTTCGTCCCATCCGAAAGGCTAGAAACCTGTGCAGTGCACAAACACATTCTCCTTATTATTCCTGTCTGTGACTACAGTAACTTGATATTGTACACATTGGAGTGCACGTAAACGATCCCTTGGTAGTTGGAATTCGATATAAGAGTATTCTGTTGTGCCGCTGCCCGGGCAAAATTTCCCTCATAGCACACTGTATGGTGTAGGCCCATCTTCATTAGCCCGGTTTAGGAGCAGAACAGTAGGATGTTAAACCCCATTTCATTTCATTTTGTGTACATGGGACCTCAGATTTTCGTCCCATCCGAACGACTAGACAGCTGTCCTTGTCAGGCCCTCTGTCCTGCAACACTGCCAAGCAGAAACCACATCGGAAAATCCTGATGAACACTAGCCAGTCAGTGGCTCCGGGGTCATAAATGTAGTGCCACAAAAACAAAATTTGCAGTTCACAAACACATTCTCCTTACTATTTGAGTCTGTGACTACAGCAACTTGAAAGTAGTCCAATTAATAGCCTTTTTTATGTGGTTTTGCAATCGAAATCAAACCTGAGAGGGAAAACAAATAATGATAATACATGAAAAAGTGTGGCACCATCCAAAGGGAGAGTGAGAATGAAATGGGGTTTAACATTCACTCGACACAAACTAGGTTATTTCAGGACTAACCGTAGGGGTCTTTAGCAGTGGGAGGAAACCGGAGCACCCAGAGAAAATCCACGGGGTTGGACAGACGTCCCTACTCCTTGTCATATTCAACCCGGGAATGGAACCCATGCCAGTTGACTCAATGACATACCTTATGATACAACACGCATGCGCTAAATCGATGGACACACTAGCCGAATCGTTCGGCTGAATGGGTGGACACACTAGCTGAATGCTCCGCCCGATTCAACCTGTCGGTTGCATCACCTTTCACGTCACATGATTAAACATGGCGGCGTCTGTGTCTTTAATCTATCATGTGACTTCTCGATATGAGTGGTGATTGGCTAATGAATTCTATATTCGGCCGAATGCTTCGGCGAAGCGAACACACCAGGCGAATATAATTGATTCGGGCGAATTATTCGGCCGAATGACAGTGGACACCGAATCATTCGGCTAGTGTGTCCACCGCCTAACCATTTGTCCATCCGACCCTCCGCCAGTGCGTTACCAGGGAGTTTTGTCTGGACAGGAGTGCTAAGGCCTACTCTTATATTGAATTCCAACTGCAAGGGGATCTTTAAGTGCATGCCAATGTGTACATGGGACCTCAGAGAGAATGAAATGGCATTTATCATCAACTCGACACAAACTAGGTCATTTCTGGACTAACATATATAGTTTAATTTTATTTCAATAATTCGCGTGCCCGTAGGGGTCTTTAGCAGTGGGAGGAAACTGGAGGACCCAGAGAAACCCATGAAGTTTGACAGGCGACCTTACTCCTTGTCATGTACAACCAGGAAATCGAAACCATGCCAGTTGACTCAATCATACCTTATGATACAACGCGCACACGCTAACCATTTGGCCATCCAACCTCGCGCCAGTGTGCTACAAGGCAGTTTTGTTTGGACAGCAGTGCTCAGGCCTACTCTTATATTGAATTCCAACTTCCAGGGGATCTTTTATGTACATGCCAATGTGTACATAAGACCTCAGTTTTTCGTCCCATCCAAACGACTAGACAGCTGTCCTTGTCAAGCCACCGTCCTGCACCACTGACAAGCGGAAACCACGTCGGAAAATTCTGATGAGCTTTCTCAGGCAACACTGTGAGCGAACTTGTGACCTCCAAGCAAGCCAGCCAGTGTCTTATTCACTTAGCCACTGTGGCAAAGGGGTCATAAGTATAATTCCACAAAAAAACCTGTGCAGTTCACAAACACATTCTCCTTACTATTCGAGTCTCTGTGACTACAACAACTACGTCGAAAGTAGTGCGAACTGTAAATTTTATTTTGTTAAACTATCGTAAGAAAAGAAACATATTGAATATGCTTGTCAATATTCTTTCTCTGTCAGAGCAGCTAAAAGGTGAAATTTGTCTTCCAAAAACTCTTTGTGAGTCCTCTTCCATCCAAAACTTAAAAAATCATTATTTCAAAAATGGTGTTGAGAGAGAGAGAGAGAGAAATGGGGTTTAACGAGAGAGAGAGAGAGAGAGAGAGAGAAATGGGGTTTAACGTCCACTTGACACAAACTAGGTCATTCGGGACTAACATATAGTTTAATTTTATTTCAATAATTTGCTTGCACGTAGGGGTCTTTGGCAGTGGGAGGACCCGGAGAAAACCCATGAGGTTGGACAGGCGACCCTACTCCTTGTCACGTATAACCGGGGATTCGAAACCACGCCAGTTGACTAAATGACAGGTCGTCACCATTCGGCCATCCAACCCCCCAAAAATGGTGTTGAAATGGGTGTTTTTGTGAATGCGCTTAGAAATACTCATGTGTAATGAAGTGCTATAATTGAACCATAATAATAATATAGTAGGCCTAGTGGACTCCTCCGTCTCATTTTGGTTGAATGTTTGGAAATTTGATGGCTAATTAGATTTAGGACACTCTGGCATATTTTCTAGGCTTGGCTTCATGTGGCCTGTTTTCCATGCATACAAGAATTAACCAATTAGAAGTTAAACAAAATAAAATCTGCTCCAAAATATTACAATACTTTTTTTTATTTCATTGCCCAAAACACCTTTACAGCCTGAATGTTAATTTTGGGGCAGCGTTTAACTGCATGGGTGGTAATTGAATTTATTAAATTGACTAACTTTTGCACAATAAGTAAATATAAATTATCTTAATACCCCAACTCAGACAAGTTAGTGGCCTTTCAAACCAATTTAAATTCGGTCAAAATTTGTAGAAATTTAGATATTATTTTATTGCATGTGTGTACAATTTGTTATGTGTCTAAGCTCTGTTACCACAAAAAATATATTTAATTTAGTCCTTATAGTAGATTCTATCACACGTTTGAAAGTTGTCCAACGGTCGAATAAATATGTTGTAGTTTGACCTAGATAAATATAAGACTGGGAAAATAAATATAAAAAAAATTCCGACATCTTAAAAGTAGATACCTATATTCGCAATGGAAATATTATTTTAAAAATCGGGATTATTTAATTTGATACAACTGAATAAAATGGCTCTAGTCGATCTATTTAAAAAAACATCAACCAAATATACGAGTTTGGCTACTGCCAGTGCAGTACTGCATCCGTCGTGATCCGAATAAAGCTGTACGTATGTATATTATATCATGTGCATGCTTAAAAAAAGGCCTCTGAATCATATAATAATTTCTTCAATTTTACTATTCATAAGCCTAAAATATTACGTAGTTATAGACTATATAAATAAAATATTGAAGTGCGTAGGCCTACAGTTGATAGTCGCATAGACTCCGTTATCTACGTATATGATATATGCCGCCATTTTGGGTCAAGGTCAAGATAAATTACAGTCAATACAAATGAATAACTACATCGATAAATTATTAAATGTAATTTCTATTAACTGATTTCAATGTTAGGTGGTCTATGTTGTCTTTTTCAGTATATTGTCCACATTGATTAAACTATCATTATTAAAATCATTTTGATTCTTCTATATTTGTACGTACTTTTTTACAACTCTGAACCCGGAAGCGAGGTATTCTGGGAAGGTTATTTTAAAGATGGCGGGCGTTTTGGAATTTATTCGTGGAGTGCATGAGAAATGTTCAATATACAGCTACTTGGATTACACAAACAGAGAAAGATAGATTATACCAGTTAAATTGAGAGGTTTTATTTGAAAGTAAGTTTTTTCTTATATCCCCGACTGCTGATATACACGTATACTGAGACTACAAATTCAGCGATATGAAAAGAACTTACAATGTAATAGTAGTAAAAATACTAATAAATACTATTCACACAGATGTAAAATTATTTCTGTCCTTATTTTTCTAATTTTTCACCGTAATTCTTACTTCTGTAAGACGCCAGGTTACGAAACAGTTTGCTTTTGTGAAAAAAAAAAAATTACTATCAGGTTATTACTGTACACATTTTCATTTTTACTTAATTAATAATTACTTAGACCTTTTGGACTAAAAAAAAATATGTCCTCACTACTCAACGCTGCAGGCTTTGGCACATGACATTTTTACTTTCATAGCATTGGCAACACTTTAATCTCAATCTTCTCTGATTCTAAATAGCAGAAATATAGCAAATTATTCTGTAACACTGTAATCAACCAGAACGTAATTCCAAACTTGACGTCTCCCCCTTGGACCCCGGCGGCTATTGCTTTTCATCAAAAATCTACCTGCTGTGCATAACTAAAGTTGACTTTTGAGCGCACGACAGAGAGTCTGGAGAGGGCCAACGCCAGTCTCTGCAGGCTGGGGCCAATGTACAGTCTTTCGAATGGGACAAAAAACCAAGGTATTTTGTACACATTGAATGATAATTTAAACCTAATTTCATTTTGATTTTGGAGTATAAAAGTTGCTTTAATTGAATTTTTTTTTTTTTTTTACAGATCCTATAGGCCTATTTGAGCACCATTCATGGCAGTCATGTCGAGGAAGTTATAAAAAGGTTGATAAGGGCTTTGTATATGGAAGCTAGATGACATTACTACTTATCATACACAACTATTTGTCACATACCGACTTGGGATTGAAACCAAGCGACTGAACTCAATAACACTCCTCAATAACACTCGTCTATGAAACCACCCAGATGGCAAAGAAATAAAGACTTTTTAATTATGTACCGAACTCATATATGTATCTATGGTAGCACAAAATTCACCAGAATGTAGGCCAAAGCTTTACTTTACAAGCAGTAGGCTTAAAATATTTTCCGTCTGATCTTGTAAGAGTCAATTGTTTATGAATAGTTTGCCTCAAGCAGATATCCTGTCACTGTGTCACAGTATCATATAACCGCTCTTTGGCTTGAACTGAGTTGTATCAGTGAGTTGAAAATCTACTGCAGCCAGTATATTAGATTCAAAATTCTAACGAGCTTTCGTCTAACTTCTAACTTCTGTTCATGTATTTTTTAACTTCTATTCATGTAATTTCTAACTTCTATTCATGTATTTTGTTAAATTAAGACAATGTATAATCCAACTTCTTTATTTGTTCAGTGTAAATTTTAATTCTATTCCATCTTATTTCTATTATTTAGACGAAAAACGTCTTCTTAATTTTTACACTTCTGCCTAGCAACCATCATTATGAAGTCATTTGGTGTCGCCACTGCGTGCTCATTTTTGGTGATTGCGCACCTGGTCGGGACCATTGTGTTGATATAAATGACACATTCTTGATAAAGACGAGAGTGTCCTCGTCGAAACGTTGCTTTATATTAAACTCAGTAAGAGTTATCTATAAAATTGTACCCTGTGTTAATGTAGACCAACAGTATATAAATATTAATTGGCTCAACTTGTCTTAAAAAAAATGAACAAATGCTGTTTAGCTTGTATTTGAAATAGAAAATGAAATATAATGGGGTTTAACATCCTACTATTCTACTCCGAACTTGGCTAATACGCCATACAGTGTGCTACGAAGGAAACTTTGCCCGGACAGCGGCACTACGGAACGATTAGACAGCTGTACTTGTTAGGCCCTCCATCCTGCATCACTGACAAGGAGGAACCATGCCGGAAAATCTGGATGAACTTTCTTGACCAATGCAGGGATCGAACACCCTACCGCTAGGCTAGTGAGCCAGCGTCTTACCGACCGTATTTGAAATCGTATTTGCAAACCATACATAGATATCACGTTCAATGTTGTTTGTGGGGTTGGATGGCCGAAAGGTTAGCACGTGCGCGCTGTACCATAAGGTATGTCATTGAGTCAACTGGTGTGGTTTCGATTCCCCGGTTGTACGTGACAAGGAATAGGGTCGCCTTTCCAACCTAGTGGGTTTTCTCCGGGTCCTCCGGTTTCCTCCCATTGCTAAACACCCCTACGCGCAAGCGAATTATTGAAATAAAATTGAACCATGTTAATACCGAACCTACATGTAGTTTGTGTTGAGTGGACGTTTAACCCCATCAGACTCTCTCTCTCTCGCTCTCTCTCTCGAAGTTGTTTTCAATTTTAGCACTCCACCAAACCATTCAACTGGACTAAGAGCGAGTCGTTTGTATCAACAGAATGGTCCCGATCAGGTGCTCAATCGCCAAATTGAGCGAACGGTGGCGACACCAAACGACGTCATAATGATGGTTGCTAGGTAGAAATCAAAATTCTAAATTTGTTTACCATTCATGCTTAACATGTAAAGTGACTAGACATTTTTCGCCTTAATAATAGAAATAAGATGAAACAATTAAAATTTACACTGAACAAAAAAAGAAGTTGAATTATACATTGTCTTAATTTAGAAATTACATGAATGGAAGTTAGAAATTACAAGAGTAGAAGTAAGAAATTAGACGATAGCATGTTAGAATTTTGAATCTAATATACCGCCATAGTATACGGGGAAACTTTTTAAACCCTTACAAATTCTTCAAATTTTTGTGATAGATCAATAATAGCAAAAATCTGTGTTAAAATTATATTTGTAATGTGTTTAACAAATTCTATCACACATGTAATATTGGTGTAATTAAGTATATACCTTATTTCAATATTGGGGTATTATATCGTTGCCCTGACTGTTTGTTTGTCCAAATTAGTTTGTGATTGTGAAGGTGACAGTTTTTTATACGCTAACATTTTCATGTAGACGTATATTTTTGTAGCCCCTGTCGGTCCGAACGTCCATCAGTCCGTCCACAATTGTTTGTGGGACCGTAACTTCATGGATTATGGCCCCTGATTGTACTGAAAGTCATGTTTTTAGCTTGTGGACCCTATAGAAGTCAAAATTTTTATACGCCCACATTTTCATGTGGACGTATATTGTGGTAGCCCCGGTCCGTCCGGACGTCTGTACACAATTGTTTGTGGACACTCTACAGGTCACAATTCTTATGCTATTTTGACGAAACTTGAAATATAGGTTTATCTCCAAAAGATCTTGGTTGCTTTCGATATTGGCATGTATCTGACCGTAACTTCTTGGATTATGGTCCCTGATTGTACGAAAAATCAAGTTTTTAGCTTGTGGACCCTATAGAGGTCACAATTTTTATACGCCCACATTTTCATGTGGACGTATATTGTCGTAGCCCCTGTCCGTCCAGACGTCCATCCGTTTTTAGCTTGTGGTCCCTGTAGAGGTCACAATTTTTATTCGATTTATAAAAAAACAAAACATGTGTATATATAACCATTACACACTAAGATCTTGGTTCCTTTTCATAATCACGCATATCCGAACGTAACTTCCTCGATTATGGCTCCTGATTGTTCGAAAAATCGCATAATCAAGGTTGAATTCAAATTTAGGGAAAATCAAAATGAAACTGCCTGACAAAATGTGTAAAAGTATGCAATATGAAGGCATTGGATACTCAAGATTTTAACTGGCCTGCAATTTAAAAATTTAATTAAAAAATGGGAAAGTGAGGCCAAGTCTCGAATATACCTGTGCCCTCATTACCACAATGCACACATCATGTCGAAACTAGAAACTGTGATAACTTGGCTCAGAATGAAGTAATTTGAATGAAATTTTCATTTTACATGTATATTATTTATTTTTGAACAATCATAGCAAGAATGGTCAGCTCTTTATCTAAATCTTACAGAAAGTATCGTTAATGTATCTTTTTCAAATTTTGTCCCCACCCCCGCAGATTGGCTGCAAAACCTGTGAACACTGCCCTATAATTTATTCACATTTGTTTCAAAGTTGGTGTGAAGCATAGATATTAAGTATTCCACAAATTTCCTTTCCAGTATTATCCCACCTAGTTCGAAAACCTTTAGCAAACGTGATAGAGGCCGTATTGTTTTTTTGGGTTTTTTTTTATCAAATTTGGTCAACGTCACAGTTTTCCTTTCTGATATACTGCTGAATGTGTTGGCGTATTTCCACATTTTCAAAGTTTTTCTCGAAGACCGTTTCCTAAATTGTCACCAACTTAATGCTGTGGATAAACTGTTACAATTTAAATGTCTACTTTTGTATTTTATTACATTATATATGTATTTTTTGAATAAAGTATAGATACTTGTAGTATATTTTGTTGAATAATTATGTAAGTTGTACTGGTTTTTTGGCGTTTGGTTGCAATTACATTTAGAATTCTGAATGGATGTTGATAAATACATGTATAGAGAGAAATGGGGATTAACTTCCACTCGAATCACACTAGGTCATTTTGGGACTAACATGTGGTTTAGTTTTATTTCAATATGTGACAAGGAGTAGGGTCGCCTGTCCAACCTCGTGGGTTTTCTCCGGGTCCTCCGATTTACTCCCACTGCTAAAGGCCCCTACGCGCAAGCGAATTATTGAAATAAAAAATTGAACCATGTGTTAGTCCCGAAATGACCTTATTTGTGTTGAGTGGACGTTAAACCCGATTTCTCTCTCTCTCTCTCTTAATTCAACGACGGAACTTATGATGCAACGAACATGCGTTAACCGTTTGACCACCGAAACCTCGAGGACGAAATAGATAGAGAGAAATGGGGCCTACGATTCAGTTTCAGTTCAATAATTGTTTGCGCCAGGAGTCTTTAGCACCTCATATGGTTAAAGAAGATTTGGTTATTGGTCGACTGAATTTTACAATTACAACCACCAATAATAGATTATATTAAAGGTTTTAATTGCTCATTTGACATTAGAATTGCATCCGAAAATGATGTTTATTTAATGTTAGATTTACGTTAAAATGGTCGGTTAGATTTCCATCATTTTGCTCATCCTTTTAACGAAAATTTAACGCCAGGAAATGACGTTAATCTAATGTAGAGTTTACGTCATTTTTACGTCATATTTACGTCATTTTCTGACGTAAATCTAACGTAAAGTTTACGTCATTTTCTGGCGTAAATCTAACATAAGTGACGTAAACTTTACGCAAAATTTACGTTAGATTTACGTCAGAAAATGACGTAAACTTTACGTTAGATTTACGTCAGAAAATGACGTAAATGTAACGTAAAAATGACGTAAACTTTACGTTAGATTAACGTCATTTCCTGACGTAAAATTATCGTTAAAAAGATGAGCAAAATGATGGTAAACTGACTGACCATTTTTACGTAAATGTAACGTAAATTTAACATCATATTGTTATGTGGGAAGGCACTTCATTTTTCTGGTCAGAATGCCAGAACAATGTGTCCTTGTTGACTATAAACGCCATGATTGAAGGATCGCGGCTAATAGTTTTCTTTTTTTTGATTGGCCAAAATGGCACTCGGCATTGATCATAGTGCGTATTCCTACGCGTGTAATGTTTATTTTTTTTAGGTGATTAGGTTAAAAAGAATTCCATTTTTAAAAAATAATTATTAAATACTGGCACATGCTGAATGTGTGGAGATCTGTTTTTTTAAATGAGTACAAAGAGACGTGTAATTTAAAAAATTAAAATCTCCCACAGAGGTTGTTGCAACGAACTTGAACGATAAATGTCTTCGGTCTTTCGCCTATTAGAAGAATAATCAATAATTTGATCAGTAACAGGTCCCCAAGCGCTATTTATCTTATTGTTTATGGGGTGACATTCTTCCAAAAAAAAGGTAGCCTGGAGGTCGCAGGTTCAAGCCCGGTGTTGGCCAAGAAAGTTCATTGGGCTTTTCCGGCGTGGTTTCCCCTTGTCAATGGTACTGGACAGAGGGCCTGACAAAGACAGCTGTCTAGTCGTTCGGATGGAACGAAAGACCGAGGCCCCGTGTACACATTGGCGTGCACGTAAAAGATCCCTTGGAATTTCATATGTGTAGGCTGTAGCGTCGCTGTCTGGGCAAAATTTTCCCCATAGTACACTGTATGGAGTATGCCAGTCTTCATTAGCCCAATTGGGGCGGAATAGTGGGACGTTAAACCCCATTGCATTTGATTTCTTCGAAAATAGCCCACCCAAGGCTTCGCCAATTCATATACGGCCGACATGAATATGGGCATGCTTGCTCATTGGGCAAATTTTGATATGGCGCCATAAATCCTGGTTCATAGTTAGTAATTATTTTTATCTGTCCTGTGGAGTTTATATTCACATGTGTATTATAACCTAAACAGGTGACCAGGCCACGTTTGATAGTTTTGTCAAGTACATTCGATCCTAACCAATGATCAAAACATATAAGTCCAACATCGGGTAACAATTAGTAAGTGGACTTGCGAATATATGAGAAAATATAATAATGGAAAGTGGTACCTTCGTCAACTATGTTTGCTTTGGAGTGTTGGCAATTTATATCTCAGAATAGAGACCCATACGTAATATTCATACCATGTAGCATTTATAGTTTTCAAATTTGACCAGAAGGAAAATATATGAATCGGACGCTCTGCTATCTAACATGGTCCAACAAATGATTTGAACAATGGTCAGGTCGATATGTGACAGGCTGTCATTAAATTGCCACAACCGGGCTTTGATTATGAGTGCGGATGATCAAGGTAAACGAACGGGTTTTAACGGTGAAGTGTCACGACACCAAATTGTGGATTTACTTACGACACCTTTTAAGGTGTCCAAATATTAAATAAAGACGTAATTTAATGCCTGCAACCAAAACACAATGGATTTAGTTGTACGTAATATAACGCTTAAACATAGATTATGCAAGAGCTAAATCTGCCTATTGCAGGTCTTTCTTTAGGCCTGAAATGTTATCTAAATTATTAATTAGACATTAATTAACTTATCCAGACCATAATCAACTCTCGGTGGCATCGCTAGCCAGTGGTATTTACTGGATTAGAACCCAGTCTGCTGCTTCTTATTAAATGGATAATCGAGCCTTTGTTAATTTGGCTGAAACTTTCAGCATTTTCTGTTTTCATTACCTGTTTGTTTAACTATTATAGCGAGAACGTACGGCTCTTTATCTAATCTTACCTAATGCCCCTTGAATTTTTCAATTGACTTCATATCAGCGCAATGCATCAGGGAATATCCTGGCTCAAGTAAGCGAGATATACCACGTTACCATGAAATAGGACGGCCCCGCGCAATGCCCACACTTATATAAACGAACTCTGTATAATTTTAATCGTCTTTGCACGTGAAATTTGTCAATGCGCATGGTCGGGTGACTTCACGTCTTCTCAACACTGTTTGCATAGCCTTATTACAGCTTTAAATTTGTCGGTCTATCATTCCCTTGTGTACAGCGCCATAATATTTTGTTGTATTGTGTAATGTTCGGGTCCCTGTGTGGAAAAAATAACTTCCGGTCTAGGGTTTCCGGTTCCGGGCGTGGTTTGAGGTTTGTAAATGTTTCCGATATTAAAAAGTGTAAACAGTTTTTTGCTGTCTTCGTGTTCACTCCTCTAATAAACTGTCAGGGTGGCTGACCGTGGATCTACTTACCTACGTCTCCATCAGCGAATTGATAGCACAGTTCCCGTGGTCAGGTTGTACTTTCGGTACGAAAGGACGGCTCTTGGCTTGTTGCCAAAAACGTGGCATTACTACACAATTTATTAACGATACCGTTTTAACGGAAAATGGTATATGAGTACCTGAAGCAAAATAAAAATTGATATATTTACAAAATTCCTCGCTGTCGGGAACACGAATTGTCTCTCTGAATTTAATCGAGGATGCATCTTCTAAGGGTTCTTTATGTGTAACCCAATCTGTATTCGATCCACACGACTTACTAGGCATAATACTGTCCTTGATAACTTAGAATAGGGAATGAAATATTACGAAGGTGCTTTTCAGTACACTTCAAGATTCAATCCCGGGAGGACAGTGTAGATGTGTAGTCTATGGGAACGATGGCAATACCATGATGCCACATGTGGATCGTAATGGTGGGTATATTTAGGTTTGGATTACGATATATTACCTTTTTGACATCACAAAAGGTCGAGCTCAAAAAGGGTAGAAGATTAATTGTGGTTTCAAAAACTGCCCGGATGAGTTTCGAAATCATCGACTAGTTTTAAAAACCATCAAGACTTATAGGTCATGTGACCTTTTGATCCTTAATGACCCCAAGGATTTCATGTATCCCAAAACGAACTATTGCATCTCGCAGGCTCACATACCTCTATGAAAGGGTATCGCTGCCATTATTAAATGCTCTGCGACAATGTCGTTTCCATTGATTATATGTAAAAAGTACAATGTACAAAGTCCTAATACCGATAATGATAAAGTCAAAATACCTCTAAGGCAAGCGATAAATGTAAAACGTCAAATGTTTAAGGTTAAATGACAAATTTTTTGTGGAAAATGCTTTTTATTACAGCATGAACTTTCATATGCAAATGTAGGATATCACGTGACTTATTAACATATACGGAAACCCGGCACACTATAAGGATATTCACCGCACGATACAGTAAATCAAGCTGGCACACCATAAGAAACTATCTAGACGGCCGTGCGTAATCATGAATGTGCCAGGAAATAATTGATAGATTCAAACAGCCAAAGAAACATATTTTCCAGTAATTTATAACACAATAACTGGAATTTCGTATTGATACCCGTATTTTGATATTTTAAACACCCCCCACTCTTTCCGGTCTCTCTATAAACAGATTTGAGTACAGCCTAATTAACTTTGATACTTTAAAAAAACAACAATATATAAGCATTGTGCCCAACAAATAAATAATATATTTAAAGAGAGGAATGAGTATACATTTTTTAGTATGGACATAGAGAATTTTTGATTAAGCATTTTCCCACAAAACATTTGTCATTTAACATTTAACATTTGACGTTTTACATTTAACTCTTGCCTTAGAGGTATTTTGACTTTATCATTATCGGTATTAGGACTTTGTACATTGTACTTGTCACATATAATCAATGGAAACGACATTGTAGCAGAGCATTTAATATTGGCAGCTATACCCTTCCATATACCTCAAGCTTTTTATTTCACTTTTCTAGAATTGTGACAATTTAAATGAGGACTTAACGCTTGACATCCATGCCAGCCAGATGTGGCACTTCGTGATCTATCACTAAGATGTCTCTAACATGAAATGATTACTAAAAACTCATTTTGTGATTGATCCCCTCTACTAGGTCGACTTTATCTGAATCGGATGTTCACCAAACTCTTCGGCATTAATCGGGTATTTCCGATTCGTAATAACAATTTATCACCATACACAAAAATGTCATCCAGGAAGAAGGTTAAAGGTCTTCGATTTGATGACAAAATTCAAATGGAATTGTAACGAAATTATTATATTAGCCTGATAAGGGGGCCTAAGTTTGGTTAATCGAACACAGGACTACCCATAATCGGCGAGGTGTAAATAAATATGTTATAAATAAATGTGTCAATCGCGACTACACTACAGTGCCAAGACGAAGGGGGGTTGGATGGCTGAATGGTTAGCGTGCGGTATCATAAAGCCTGTCATTGAGTTAACTGGTGTGGTTTCGAATCCCCGGTTGTACGTGGCAAGGAGAAGGGTCGCCTGTCCAACCTCGTGGGTTTTCTCCGGGTCCTCCGGTTTCCTCCCACTGCTAAAGACCCCTACGCGCAAGCGAATTATTGAAATAAAATTGAACCATAGGTTAGTCCCGAAATGACCTAGTTTGTGTCGAGTGGACGTTAAACCCCATTTCTCTCTCTCTCTCTATATATATATATATATTAGAAACACTTTGATTGATTAGAAGTCAGCACGCGTTACTTCAACAAAAGGAAGTCACCACGTTTAGCAGTGTTAATTTATTAAAGGAAATACCGTACACATTGTGAGGCAGCAGCTAGAAAGAATATATGCTGAATCTAAACAAAATAATATATCTCAATCTAAAATCCGATTTTTTGAGATTGGTTTCTCACGAAAAAATAAGTAATAAAAAGATTTGTCAATCATATCGTAACACGGAAAGGTCAATTAGTAATGTACAGAAAGGGTTGTCATTAATATTATTTGTTATAAATGTCAATTTTATTTGAACAACACAGAATAAAGAATAATCTAGTAACGTAAATTAATTTTTGAGTTTTTTTTATTGTTCTCTCCCATTTCATTTCTTATTCCATACATGTTAACCAAAAATTAAATCAAAACCAAAAATTTAATATATGAAATGAAATGGTGTTTAACGCCTATTGTTTCGTGTCAACCGGGCTAATGAAGACGGGCGTGCGGGGAAATTTTTGCCCTGGCAGCGTCACTCTTATTTCGAATTAAAACTGTCAAGGGTTCTTTAACATGTGTACATGGGACCTCGCTTTTTCGTCCCATTTGAACGACTGTATGTTGTCCCAGCTCCGTCCGGCACCACCTTTCTCAGTGTAGTTTATATAAACGCACAGATATATTTGTAATCGTAGTGTGTGTGTCTTCCTTTGCTCAATCGTCTGAGAAACATATCCGTGTTCATCCTATGAAAATTGCTTTCACTGAATATTATTTTTTTTGACAAAATTCAATTTCGTTTATTTTTTATTTTCTCTATTATATATTTGACAGGACTTAATTGTACTTAACATTTGACAGGTTTAATCATTAGGCCTTTATGATAACCAATGACTTGCCCTGATTCTGCAGACAGTGGCTTTTGAAAATTGCTATTACTCAATCATATTACAAATATCAAAATTCAATTTCGTTTTATATTCTGTCATTTATACGAGGGATGCCTCAAAAGTTCTAAGCCTATCTGCGAAAGACCTATACTAGTTACTTTTTCAATTTTGGAAACAGGTCTCATCCATGGTTACTAATCTGGCCGAAAAAAAGAGTTCTGATCCGCGTTCAAGAGCTTTGGCACGTATCTTGCAGAAACTTTTGTAATTCCTACCTTGTTGGCGATAATGTGCTGAACCCTCTCACGAGAAATGCCCACACCAATGGCAATACCGTCAATTAGCCCTCAATAGGTCATGCACTCGGGTAATGTTTTCATGAATGGTTGCTGTTGATGGTCGGTCATCGTCAAGACTCCCCGCTACGCTTAAATTCCACAGCCCACTTCTTTACTGTAGAAAAAAGAAAGGACTCCATCCCCTAAAGTGAAGACCATGTCGGCATGTATCTGTAATGGAGTTACTGTCTGTTCCAGGTAATACTGCTTGTCATTTCTTCAAATTTTAATTAAAATGGCTAAAACTTCGTGTAATACCTCGAATGGTCACCCCATTGCTCTCTTTCTTGTGAGAACTAAGTTCAGGTCAAGTTTTATAGCCTTTCTCCTTTCTAAAATCGAAGATTGTTGACATCTTACTACAGGAAACAGCCATGTTTGGCCTAGTTATCTGGGCGAGCCTTAGTGGACAAGGGCTGCTGGGTTTGCTTCAAGTCGTTTCACCCTACTTGGATGTATTGGTGGTTATTTCGGTCCAGTAGAATATAACTCTTTTCAAAGAATTATTTACTGAATCCCAGACCACGGTTGTTTGTCCCACTAACTTGAATATTTAATTGCCCTCCGTCCGAAGGTTGTAATTTTTTGATATCGATATAAGCTACATGTAAATTTTAACCCGCTACCGTGCTGACGTGTGACGAAATTGTGGAAGGAGGCTGCATGACATACTCAAACGTAACTCGGTCCATTCAGTGGCTTAAAATTTGCCTTGCGAACTGTTGGAAATTTTAAACTTGAGCTAAGACTGGCATGGTGATCAGCTAATTTTCTATGTAGCGCAATTCCTAATGAAACCTTCAGCAAAATTACTACTACTACTACATAAGATCATTTATCACCCAATAATACATTCTGCAGTAGATATCGCTTGTGTGATATATTTCATAATCTAAAAATGAACTTGTTATTCAATTGACCTTGATGGAAACACTGGGTCAATATAAAGGACTTTGCAATGGTTGAATTGCTGTCAAAAAATGATGTATCACTACGCCGTAATGTTCAGTAAAAGTGAAATCTACAGCAAAGAATTATATTTATCTATTTGTGCATGTAAGAAGGGATTGGGTGATAAATAAAATCTCCTACTCGTCTTAGACTGGTAGGAAATTCTCTATTTAGACAGTTATTAAATCAAGAACATGACATATGTGACTGTTATCTAAAGATTAAGATAAAGAGCTGAATATTATATATAGTTTAAATATTATAGTTTAAAAATAGATAATGATAAATGAATATATGGATACTTCAGTCAAATTACATAATTCTGAGCGAAGCTATAAATGTTGGGAGTTTTGATAAGGAAAGCGCTGTCTCGATTTCGATTGCTACCATTTTTACGATAATAAAAATATTCTCGATTATCCATTTCACTCCATTAAAAATCACGACCATCCGATGCTTTAGAGAGTTGATTATGTAGGCCTACTGGTCATGAGAATAAATGTCTTATTAATAATTTAAATAACATTTAGGGCCTAAAGGAAGACATGCAATAGGCAAATGTGGCTCTTACATAATGCATCTTAAAAGAAATTCACTTACATACGAGCCATTACTGTGTAGATTGTGGATGGTCGCTAACTGATCAGGTCAAATGTATCTAATTTTGGTAAACAGTTTTTAACCGTCCTTAATTTGCGATCCGGCTTTGTAGAGCCCCGTACACATAATTTACGTGTATATTTAGAACGTAGGCAATATTTTTTTTTAAAAAACTTTTCATTGGTTTATAATTCACTGTATTATGTTTCTGAAATAACTACAGTAATAAAATTGTTTGACACATTCCTTGACATATCGCGTAATTTTTATCTTGAAATTGTGCACAGCAATATTCCATTTTTTTCCCAGCATTCGTTTGTTTTTGTTTTCTTTTCTACTACAACATCGGAAACAAATCTGTTGTATCTATATCTAAATGTCTATATTTAAAGGAATACCGGTATGTGAAACTATTGTAAATCCAAAATTTTTTAAGATATCTTACAAATATTTTACACTTTATCTCAAAGGTTACTATTCCAATCCGATTAAAATACAGATCTATATTTCGTTTCGTTTTTTATACTTTCGATGACAAGATATAGTGGAAGTTCACGTCGGGGAACAGCGCGACTTTTGGTCTTATGACATCAGACATTGATTAATCATTCAACGTTAACGTTTCTATTGGTTTACCCACAGTTCCGTGCATCAAAATCCCAAAAACTCGCCGTAACGACCGTTTCAATGGCTGATCCCTCACATCACCCAGAACACGTCAATAATAACAACTCTTCCAGATTCTAGAGTAGTAAAGACAATTAAGACGAAATTTTGAACTATAAAAACGAAACAAAATAGAATCTGTGTTTTAATCAGATTGCCATTCAATCTGCTGCAACGCAATTCTATGAATATCGATAATGTAATGAACAGTGGGGAATATTTTATGGGCATAAAAAGTTGAAAAGTGATTCCCACAAAATTGCTTATTTCCCGGACATGTCAAAAATTTGAAATGATCTATGGATTATATGACGTATATGCTTTGAAAATAGTTGTGTTTCAGCCTTAAGATCTAAATTGCAATAAAACGAAATTGGAAATTGGTTTCAGTCTTGCTCTGCTTAATTACAACAGCAGCTAAATTTTAACCCCTAAAAGCGTTCCGAAAAGGTAAACAAAAATGCTCGTTTCTCTCAATCAGAGTTATAAAGTCTCAGAAAACAGAGTTATAAAGTCTCAGAAAACAAAATTCGGAATCATTTTACCCGACATATTTATTTAAATTTAAATAAGGGCTAACCTTTTACACCAATTTACTTATTTCTGAGAGTTCGCATGGTTCTGACATGTGCCAACTTTTCAAAATAGCTTTAATCTTTAAGTCACTCAAATGTATCCAGTGAGAATTTTTGAGCGAAATAAGCAAGGTGGAAACAAAAAAAACCCCTATCAATCTGAACAAAAACAATATTGTTTCAAACAAGCTTCAAAGTGTGAGAACCTAATAAGTATTAGGAGATACTCGATTGAACGTTCCGGAATTAAATTCTCTCTATTCCGAAAATAGTGTTAATCGAGTGAAAAGGATAATTTCGGAGTATAACGCATGTGCCGATTGCATAAAAAATATCTCAACCAATCATGTGAGCTGAAACATAATTGTTACTTAAAATACGTCACGATTCTACTCACACCACCTCAGCTGTCGGGACTGGCAGAACTGTGACAGGACTGAATTCTGTATTACTTGATTGCAATTCTGTCAATTCGGGACGTTCCGGACTGACAATCGAGCACCCCTTTTTGTCGCGAAACAAACTGGCGCATTCTCCTTCACTAGACATTTCTAACCGAATGCACCAAATTTGTTAAGTACCTGTCTACCCTAATACGAAATACAAGTGCCCTATATTAAACGCACGCGTAGTCGAAATGTTTATGTTCTAAATGTTTATGTTCTGATAAAGTGACAATGTCGAAATATATGAAATTTACAAGAGAATACTGGATTTTATCGGACTTCTAGTCATTTAATCTAAGGGAAGATATCAAAGGGATGACAATTCCAGGTATGTCACAAAGTTTTAGCCATTTTAATTAAAAAAAATAAAGGCTTGGCACGCATTTTTCGAGTCGGAGTATCACCAGGAACAGACAGTACTCCTTTTATATGCAGATACTTGATGATTGCTCTTTGTCCAGTTTTGTCCATCTTTGGTGATTGCACAAGATGGTCTGGTACGAAGACAATAATAATACTACTGTTACAGTTCTTCTATCTATGATCCATTCAATGATTGTACTTGTTGGTGGCAAACGTTTGTTTCAAACCAATTGATCTATCCATTACAGGCTTAGAACTGATCAGCCAATCCTCTTATTTACATTACTTAACATCTGTCCCAATTTATTATTGCGTCATTATGATAACCGGAGACTTGCGTGATTCTGCAGACAGTGTCTTTTTAGTTTCACTCAGACAGCAATAAATTAAATCTGTACGGATTAATCATTGTTTTATCATTGTATTATTATCATGACTTAGCATCGTCCACTGATCATCAGAACCATAAAACACAACGATAACATTTTCAGAGGTTTTTACTATCACTATGAGCGTCTACCGGGAAACTGTGACTTTGCGTGATAATTCAGAAGATATATTTTTAGTTTCACAAAGACTTCGGGTTGTATGAATTCAGAACTGTGTCAAGGAATGTTAAATATGTAAAATACCCATATACATGAGAAGTTGTATAGTAAACCTATCCTACCCCGTACACCGCACCCGTCACTCTCATAGCTATGTCGTGATCTTGTCTTAATGTGGAAATTTGTCTTGAATTATCCAACAACAGATTTCTTTTAATGCTCTTCCACACCCACACGACTACCACCGTAAGATAAACTGATTGTCAAGAGAGGTCGTCAGATGTGATTTACCGCTTGGTAATAATTATTTAGCAGAGCAGACAGTCGATGATGACTCCGGATTTCAAGGTCATCGTATCAGATCATCCACTGTACCGGAC
The DNA here is from genome assembly GCF_932274485.2 of Patella vulgata. NCBI lineage: Eukaryota > Metazoa > Mollusca > Gastropoda > Patellidae > Patella > Patella vulgata. The sequence goes on along the minus strand of NC_065879.2, from coordinate 67,354,559 downwards.
CAACAATGGCCTATCACGGGATCACTCACTGTACGAGTCAAAACTTGCAAACAACACGCTAGTACCGTTTATGCCACCTTAATTTTAAACACAGAATAATAGTTGTCTTAAAAAGCAATATGATCGTTTTAATTCCACACAGATAAATATAACGGACAAATAATGCACCAGTATGATTAGATAAGAAACCTCATCTCTCAACCCTCCGTGTTTGAGATAAGAGATAATATTTTTTAGTTTTACTTGGCAAAACCCCATCGCGAATCAGATCGGATTTCAAACAACAAAACTGTCAATTTGTTCTTCAAAACATCGATTGATTACTCTTTATTTGTTACACTTGTGCCACATCCAAGCATATAATCTTACCTGACACGGGTACCAGTCACCTCTTTTAAATCGAAGCGATAATAGCTGGCTTTTGGCCATTTTAACCAAAAGACAACTATAAACCAAAAGTTTTTCGCTACATTGGGCTGGGTTTAACTAGTCCTAATGGTATACAATTAGCTTATTTTTTAGTTATTGCATGCATTAATAAAGAAATTAAGTTTGCCAGGTGAAATTTAAAGCATCCAATCGTAGCTAAAAACAAGCACATCAGCATATCTCAACGTTTCAGCTACGTTCTCGTAGCTACATTATGTTACATAATCAGAGATTATCTGATGTTATAGACGCTTGCTGCCACTTCGACACAGGAAAGTGATTTTAATATCAACATATCAAACATATCAACCTGTCCGACCCCTGGAGTTCTTGGTAGCCTCTCTATGTGATTATGTAACTTTACCTTGATGGCATGTCTTATTTAAACTTTCTTTGATGATAAGCAAATGTTAAACCTGATATGATACATGATACATCAGCCAGATGTCTAATAAGATTCTTTTGTCTGGAATAGTTTATAAAGCCAGATTAACAAACAAATGGAGAGAGAGGTCCGGACAGGACACGAGAGCAGAGGCCATGGGCGCCTCGGCTCGGCACAAGACGGAACGAGGGAGAGCGCCCGAGAGTTGGCACATTTATGCCAAGCTAGGATATGGCTCCCTCAATACAAGTAAGTTATGGAGTCTTTAAGTTTTGTACATAAGAAGTTTTGTTAGAAGAAGCAGAGAATAAAAGTATTATAAGCTGTTAAACTAGTCTTGTCATCCGAACCTTGATTAAAGAACCAATACTGTCACAATTATAAGAAGCACCGAACAGTTTAAGTGTGTATCTCTAGGCAAAATGGCCGCGAATAATATTTATAGTGCAAATCAGAGGCACGGAGATATTGAGGTCTTCGGTATAGGACTTTGAATATTTGGTGAAGGGTATATTAAAATTTTTAGAAATATAAAGTCTTTAGGTTTATCGCAATCTGATTAAAATACAGATCTATATTTCGTTTCGTTTTTTTTATACTTTCGATGGCCTATACACTACACGAAGATCTGACAAGTTATAGCGATAGGTCACGTCAGGGGTCAAAAGACCGACTTATGACCCTATGACGTCAGACAATTGATTAACCAATCAGCATTGATGTTACTAGTGGATTACCAACAGTTGCGTGCAAAACACACCTAAAGCTCGCCGTAACAGACCGTTTCATTGGCCTATCCCTGACACCATTCAGAACACGAGTTAAATAACAACTCTTCCAGATCCAAGTGTAGTAAAGACAAGTAACACGAAATTTTGAACTATAAAAACGAAACGAAATAAGATCTGTGTTTTAACCAGGTTGGGTTTATCAATATAAAAGAAGGTATATTAAATATACTGTATTAATATATACAATTTTATCAGCACCTTTGTCAACCCAGCAACCGAAATCCTTGATTAAGCAAGATGAATTCTCAACAAAACTATACATTATCCCCAGTTATGCTTCCTTTCAATGCTTATTAGGAGATCGAATTAACCCTCGCTATATATACTCCAAAGATTGTGTAATCCAATTATAAACACTTCTTGTAATCCATACATATATATGGGGCTCGATGTATGTATAATATCTATCTGAACGCACTATAATATAGTTTAAAAGACAAAATAGTCTGCGCATTTGCAACATTTAGAAGAACTACGTCTAATGAATGGAGTAAAGTGTAAGCATACATCTGGGAATTCTAAGTCAGGAAATCAAATTCGCTGAGCTATTTGAAGCGTTGAGTAAATGATTCTGTGTGAAGTAATGGGCCATTTAACCACACAAAAATATGGAACTTAAACAATTGTATGTCAAAAATACTTTCTTTAATTACTGTTATTATATTCATGGTCCATAATTTCACAAAGATTACGGTCTGTTAATAATATATCATAAATATGTGTGCTACAGTAAAAGGAAAGAGTTATTGATAATGATTTGTTATATCCATAGTGATACAATACAAATATACACATTACAATTTGTTGAAGTTATATTTGAAAACTATTAGCATATATTTTACAGTGCTGTTTGTATTTGATTCATTTTGTAAAAATTCTCCTCAGAGGTGATGGGATAGAGTAGGGTTTAAAATTTCTCCTAGTCCTTAACAAAATATGCCGGTCATTATCAGAGTAACATATGGTTATGTGTGCAATGCGAGGAAGGGGAATTTTAGCAGGGCATCATCTATAAATCATAATAATGATCAAAACAACAGTATTTCATGGATAGGGTTAAACCCAATGAAATTTTATTTAATCATCTCTTAAAATCAGTAGCCGATTAAGTTTAAGCGATTATCAATGTTTTGGGCCACGATTAGTAAGCTTTTTTGATATGAAGAACGCATTTGTAGCTGAGATCAAATTCTACTTGATTCACGGAAATAAGAGTCAAAATTCAAAACATTCAACTGTCAGATCTAACAACAACACTATTGAAATACTGAAGTTCAAGCTAAGTGTATAAATATATTTTTTATATACAAAATAAAAACATTTTAAGCAAAAGGCGGTCTTTCAAGAACTTTATGATGTCAGATTCACACAATGCTGTCAATCAAAACAACGCATGATCAAGGTAGGGATTAGGCTTCACTCACATGTAAACCGGAACAGAAGCGCGTGCTGGATCATGAAACATTTTTTTCAAAAGAAAGAGTTTTCTTGCAGTGAAACAAAGTAATTTAATTTGTACAATCACAACACATACTATATTAAGGTTCAGTGTTTATATCGGATACCCAAAAATTATTTAGCTTTCTTTTTTTTTCTTTTGTATCTATAAATAACGAACTTAATAAAAACAAAAATCTTATTAAAAATGTACCCAAATTGGCATTTTTTTAAAAATCAAGACGATTTCGTTCGATTTGAATTAGTTTCATAAAGTGTTTGAATAGCAACGACCAATACAGACGACTTACTGCCAGTTGTGATCGACGATACCGTATATGTCATTATGAAAGAGAATAACTGAGTTACAAGTAAGACCTATAATCGGAAGTACATGATGACCTGATTGCGACTGTTGGCACTTAAATCGTTGAGTTGCGTTGATCTGATTTCAAGAGGATTATGATTTATAACGAAATACCACTACCACACAGAGAACTCACAAATTCTGAAAATATAAAAGAAGGAAAAAACATAATAAAGAAACAAGCAAAACAAAAAAAAAAATACCATGGCGGTATTGAGGTAACGGGGAAATTTAGCTTGTATGAAACATTATAGGTCTGATATCACTTCTCACTTGCGAATCCACATACACCAATGTCCTAACTTGGACCAAATTTTATCACGGTTGGTGCAGAAAAGTAGGACATAAATCCCGCTTTCATTATCAGGTTACACTGGTTATATCAGGCATGATCATCAGAGAACATGAAAGGTACGATTATATATCAGTATTACTACGATGCCAAGCTATAATAGGCATGGTGCACAGGCCAGGGTGGGTGTGCCTACTTTTCTATAAAACATGATAATATTTCGGTCTTGTGTATCATTATTTGGGTAATTTCCCTTTGGTTAATCCTTAGGTTCTATTGGAAGGGTATCAATTTGTGCATAATGTAGTTTTACACCCATGATCCAGGGTGGGTGTGCCTACTTTTCTATAAAACATGATAATATTTCGGTCTTGTGTATCATTATTTAGGTAATTTCCCTTTGGTTAATCCTTAGGTTCTATTGCTACGGTATCAATTTGTGCATTATGTAGTTCTACACCCATGATCTAGGGTATCATAAGGGGGACATAACTCACCTGCCCTGTCTATTTTACCATTCTGATTAATGTCCATTTCTTCACAAAATCTAATGACATCTGATTGGCTGAGATCACTGGCTTGTCGATCTAACTTAGACATAATCTGAATAACCTAAACAACAACAATTAAAGCATGTCGTCACAAATGTCTAAACCAAAATGATGACAAAACAAAATTGGTTTCAAGTTTTTAATCAACAAACCAGACATTCCCTTGGCATTTTAAATCTTATTCTGGGGTAGGCAAGGGTATTTTAAGGGTGGGGGGACTAAAGGGTGTAATCGACTGTCTCAAAACTGGTTTACACTGGTAAAACACATCTTAATATGGGGCATAGTTAGTCAAGTCGATATCAAGTCTAAGACTAATCATTCTCTCCCCATTGACTTTATTGTTAAATCCATGACATTTCTTGGCCTATCATATTTTCAGGACATCCTGATGACCTTACTCTTTATAACGACAAATAGCCGAATATGACACAGGCATCCGATGAAAGTATTAAAACCGTTAGATGGAGAGAGAAATGGGGTTTAATGTCCACTCGACACAAACCAAGTCATTTAGGGACTAACAGATGGTTCAATTTTATTTCAATAATTCGCTTGCGTGCAGGGGTCTTTAACAGTGGGAGGAAACCGGAGGACCCGGAGAAAACCCACGAGTTTGGACAGGCGCCCCCACTCCTTGTCACATACAACCGGGGAATCGAAACCACACCAGTTGACCCACTAACAGACCTTATGACGGAACGTGCACGCGCTAACAATTCGGCCACCCACGCCCTCCCCACACCCCAAACCCCCACACACTTTTATAATGATCTATAGACGATAATATGGGTGAATTAAAAATGTCCTACTACGATACGAAGCGTACGCGCTAACCATTCGGCCATCCCCCGACTCCCCCTCCCCCCAAACCGTTAAAAAAGAATCTATACACATTGGTGTCATTCCCGTCTACCTAATTGTCTTTTTAGAGATAAAATCATCAGAACAATCACAATATGTTGACATATTACCCACTTAAAGGACAATATTGGTGCCAGTTATTATCACATATGTGATAGAACTGGTTAAACACGTTCCAAATATTATTTTATCACAGAGATCATTGCTACAATAGATGAGTAATCAACGTTTCAACAATAGGAAGTGACGAACGCAAAAGGAAAACACGAGTTATCCGTTTATATAACTGAATGAAGTGACGGGTGATAACAGATACATGGGCGAATTTCTGCTCACTAATAATTCCTTCGAAGACCAAAAGTTGTTGTATGGGACTGTGAAAGGATATCTGACAATTCATAGAAAAAATCCATGCATTACCATGTTTTTATAAGTATAGAATGAAAAAACACCCGTGAATGTACGGACTGTTTCTATTTTTCTCGTGTTCTCTTATCTAATGACATGCAATTACTTTTTTGAATTGTCAGATATACTCTTACAGTGTAATATAACAACTTTTGGTCTTTGAAGGAATTTTTAGTGAGCAGAAATTCGCCCACGTATCTGTTATCACCCGTCACTTCAGCCAGTTCTATAGAGGGATAACTCGTGTTTTCCTTTTGCGTTCGTCACTTCCTATTGTTGAAACATTAACATAAACGGATAACTCGTGTTTTCCTTTTGCGTTCGTCTCTTCCTATTGTTGAAACATTGATTATTCATCCATCGTAGCAATGATCTCTGTATAAAATAATATTTGGAACGTGTTTAACCAGTTCTATCACATATGTGATAATGACTGGCACCAATATTGTCCTTTAATATTGCGGTATCTATCGCGCTATTGACCTCTATGCTGTTTTGCCATCCCTGGTTAATACGCAACCAAGCAACTACTATAAATACTGGTCTATAAGGGATGGTAATCTGTATATAAGCTCATTACCTTGGTAAGTTCAATCTCGTGCTGTTCTTCAGGGAAGATTCGATCCAAACAATTTAATATTTCTTCTTTTATCACCTCATCGGGCTGTTTATGAGCCAAAACAAGTCGACAAAATTCATTAAAGCAAATATTCCCATCACCTGTAAATAAAAATGCGATATGAATAAAATTTTAAAGCTGCAATAAAAAATTGATTAGATTTGTTTAAAATGTATTTTAACTTTGGATACAACTGGATTGGACTAAACTTACAAACGTCCTTTCCTTAAAGCGGTAATAAGTCTATACAAGCAAGAATAATTTGTCATCATAAATCAGCTTTTAATCCTACTAATTGTTGAATATGCATTTAAATTTAGACATTCTAGCATTTTACGTTCTGGTACTTGCATTCTTTTTGAATAATGTTCAATGTTTATATCTGTTTAAAATACAGATGTGACGTCATCCTTTGATGTTGGCGTACCATTATTTCCAATAATGTACGGGCTACTTGCCAATCGTACATTATCTATACTAGATGAAATATTAGACTCGCGTGACGTATTTCACTGAAAAGCACGTGCGGGATAGTGTCTGTATTTTAAGTTGTTTAATGGTCTCGAACTAAAGACATTGCGTAATATTTTGAAACAACACCCGGCTAACGCCTCGTGCGGTATCAATATATTACATAATGTAGCTATGTCTCTAACTCAATATCATCCAAAATCTTCGACATTGAAAACACGATTTATTTGTCGCTTTAAATCAACATTGGTGTTGTGATCTTACCGGGAAAAGATGGGCTTCTGATATCCAATATTTAAGACAAAATTAACATTTTACAATTGGTACTAAGGGACTCGAAAAACGAGGCTAGGTATATTCCACAAGTCATGTCAAACGGTGACGCTATATTCTTATCTGGAGAGCATGCCCAATAAATACTATCGGCGTAGACTTGAAAAACCAGACGCTAGAGATTGAAATTCGATTGAGAATACTGGCGTATTTCGTCGAACCTAACTGACTAGAAATTACAGTAAAAACAGAAACGATTGAATGTAAATCAATTTATATACATTCATATTACATCATTGCATGCGTTGCGACCTATTTGTGTCAATTTCTAGGTCCCAAATATTAGCGACTTAGCTTTTTTAATGTCTCGCTCACGACCATTAAACCATACATAATGTCATTTACTATAAACTATAGAAACCTGTTGTTTCAGTATATTAGGGATGAATGACTTTTGATAGATGTAGATTTACTAAAAGGGAAGAGGGATATTATTAACATTGTTAAGTGGATTATATATATAAGTGTAAAGTTCTGATAACGTATCCGTAAGATAGTTTGTAGATTTGTTATAAATAATTTTATATAAAAAAGAGAGCCTACTTATCCTTTTACGTTCTGACAATATAACTAAGCCGTTTTCATAATATCAAGATTCGTAAGTTGTTTATTTTAGGAAACTTGTAATAATTATTGATGCCTGAACTGATTTATTTCAAATTTATCGCGATCAGATAAATTACAAAAACCTCACAATTCACAAGAATATTCAAGTATGGATATTTCGCTTCAAAACGTATTTAAATTTTTTCTCAAAATTTTTTATAGGTGAGCAGCCTAGGTGTCTGTGATTGACTACAACATCTAATGATTCATTACCAAAAAATAAAGTTGCGGCGTCTCAAAAGTTCCCGGAAATACAATACTTAATTGGTTTCAGAACGATTCATTGTTGGATCACGAGTTTAGTTTGAATCAATCAGTCCTTAACGGAGTCTATATTTTATATACACGAGATTTACTACAACTAGTGAAAATGCTATTGGCAAACAGTATATCTTTTATGTACACAATAAGAATGGACCCACTACAGTGCCCCGGGGATCCACATAATTAACCGATAGAATAGAATAGATTGTTCATATCTGTATTATTGTACGAGTAAAACGAATGAAGAAATGTGTCAAGGTAGGGTTCCCCACGCAGTCAAAATTTCCTCTATTAAAAGTTTAATTAACCACAGCGAATGGCCGTACTAAAATGACAAATAATGAAGTGATTACAGGGTAGACGTGCATCAACCGGTGTGGGTTCTATTAGCCTTTAAATAGCCATCACACGTGGAATTTTCTACACATCTATCAACCATTAAAGCAGTAACGAATCTAAAGAACAGTAAAATTGAGCTTTTTGGTTGTTAAAGCAGCTAGTTGAGTTGTCCAACTAGCAAGTTACTAAATTAGATTTCTTGAGCTCGATTTCTGTAATGTTTCGTAGACTGGCTTACCGCGAATTATTTCAAACTAAGGACACGTAACCTATTTTGCACTCAAAAATGTTCGGATGTCAATGTAAATTCTCGTTTACCTTTTCAGTCTATTTTTTTAATTGATGTTTAAATGGTTATAACTTATCGTGCGAAACTAAATTGAGGCTTGTTATATATAAATATTGTGGTATAATTGTCGAAATATTTGGAAATATTTATTTATGGTAGATGTAACATGAATTTTCAACATTGTGTTATGTCTGCGATATACTATCGAATTACTCGGATTGGTGACCCCGAAACAAGGTTATCATAACCTTTAGATGTTGTTTTCTCTTTTTGTAAATGTTACATTTATTTTTATTTCTTTTCTTTTTTTTTTACTTTATAATTTATTTTTTACTTATCCAAATCCTTTATATTTGTTTTGTTATATTAGAAAGTCTTCGTCCTGTCAATTTCTCTAAGCGCCTTTCTGACTAAACCATGGTTTGCCGAAAGGTCGAATTTCAACGCGGTGGCTTTGGGTGCATTCGTTGATAAACAGGTTGAATTTAGAGATTTAATCGATATCGGTTCTAAATCAAATTCTTGAGTTTATCGTAATTCGCTTGCTTCTAAATGGCTATTTCTCTTGTAAAAGGTGACGTGGTATTAACAGGAATATCTCTATCACAACTAACACTTTATGATCAGAAATACGCCTTCCAAAATCTGTAGTTTCACGTAAAGTAAACGTTTAGATCCAGAAGGGTCAAAATAATGTCTAAAGCCTAGCCCACACCAGTGCGTCACTATTCTGCGTAAATCCTTGCGCAACCTAGCGTATGTATTTGCGTAAGCCAATGTGCGCTGCTTTGTGTCGGTAGTTTAGCGGCGTAAGGATACCACAGTGGTGTCTTAAAAGACGCGTCATTTCTTGAAAATGTTCAATATTTTGCCAAAATCCACGTTACCACAAAGGTGACACAAATAGTAATACCATAGAAATGTATAAATATTTATATATCTATGAGTAACGCGGTGTTGTGTGATGTGACGCATTGCTACCGCATTACTTCTGTCTAGTTTACGTCGCATTTTTCGGCAACTGACGACCATAAACTACTTGCGGCGACGCAGGCTGACGCAAGGGTGACGCTATAGTTGTGTCATCTGATGTACATGTGACGTAGCTGCGTCTATGCTACCTCACCACGGGGATCACCCTGCACCATGGTAACGCACGAGCCCTTTTGTGAAGGCTTAAGAAAGTGAACGGTTAAAAAAACCTTGAGACTGATAACAACACTCATGGAATTTGCTGGTGTTTTTTGTAGTGATAAGAGCATTGTTTAGAACTGTTCATATCACTGGGTGATTTGTATGCTGTTGCTATTGATATGATAACTCAGAAAAGGAAGACTGTGGATTATGAATATCGATAGGGGTCGATGAACACAATGCTTCAAGCCAAATATGAAAAAGAGCCATTAAAATCTATAGCATTTATCGCGCTCACAAGATTTTTGGAAATGGCGGCATAATTTCGGAAAGAAAAGTCGCGGAGCGCTGAATTTCGTTAGGATTCTTCCTCTCATGACCACAAGGTTTCACACCAAATTTGATAAAAATCCGTCGAAAACTATAGTGTTCACAAGGGTTTCAGGGTTTCTGGAACAGAAAATCGTAGAACGCTGAATATCAAAAGGGTTTGTCCACAATGCTTCAAGCCAAATTTGAAAGAATACGTCGAAAAGTCCAGTCCCTATCGGCGTTCACCAGGTTTTCGGAAAAACGGGCTTAACTTCGGAACGAAAAGTTGCGGAACGCTGAAAATCGACAGGGTTCGTCCTCTCGAGACAACGCATTTACAAGCCTGGATGACGACGTAATATTTCACTGTGGGCGTATAAAATAACAGCAAAAATATACAATGTAATAATATATTTAACTCAGTTAAAATGCAGAATAAGACTTTTTGCTACATTTATAACGATGAGTCGTTTGCATTTTACGCTAAAATATTTTTCACGGCTTAGTCCACGCTAATAAGTGTTAATACCTCTCGTTATTAATCCATTTTTGACCATATTAATTGTTGGATATGCATATTAATTTAGAAATTCTAACAATTTAAGCCACAGTAATTGCGTTCTTCTTCAAAAGTGTTAGTCTGCAGGCTCAGCGCGGGGGGGGGGGGGGGGTGTCCATCAAATGGGCACAAAACCAGACCCAACTTTTCTAGAGTAAAATTTTGCGTAGAATACGATGCCGAGTGGTAATCAGTCCGCCGTTGGGGCGTTTTCGAGATATTCGGGGTCAAAAGTCAAATGGGTTCATTTGCACGGAAAGTGAATGCGCAGTCATTCTTGTATCATGAAAATAAGCTGAAAATGATCGAAAGTAATCACACTTTCAATAAAAATGTAAACTTGCTAAATTCCCCTCTGTTCTTTGTGACCCCAGAGGTCAAAAGGTCACATTTTCAGTTTTAGCACTAGGAAGATTTAAAGTAATAAATGTCAGCGTAAAATATAAAATCTAAAGCGAAACCTGTTCTAATTAATAATAGGAACATTTAAAATTTATCTTTAGGTGGTCTTAGCACCGAACTTTTACTTTGAAACGTCAAAAATGAACTTGCATAACAGAACCAAAACGCTTCTGAACCTTTTATATTTTACGTTGACATTTTATTGCTTTAAATCTTCCTAGTGCAAAACGGTAAATTTCACCTTTTGACCTCCAGGGTCACTAAGACTAAAGGTGGATTTAGCAAGTGTACATTTTTATTGAAAGTGTGATTACTTTCGATCATTTTCAGCTTCTTTTCACAATACAAGAATGACTGCGCATTCACTTTCAGTGCAAATGAACTCATTCGACCTTTGACCCCGAATATCTCGAAAACGCCCCAACGGCGGACTGATTACCACTCGGCATCGTATTCTACGCAAAATTTTACTCTAGAAAAGTTGGATCTGGTTTTGTGCCCATTTGATGGACACCCCCCGCGCTGAGCCTCCGGTCTGCTCACTGTAAACTACGGAAACCAGTTGAGTCCTTTTTTTAACCTCTCGCTCTTTCGACCTTGACGTCCCTACTTCTTGCTTTCTTGCGTTTGAAAGCCCTTGCAATCTCGCCCTTCGACTTCTCGCCTTTTGACGTCCCGTTTCGTTTCCAACTCCTCGACTTCGAGATAATAAAATGGCCACAACAGGCTGACAAGTACTACTGTAAACTGTATTCTAGTAGTAGGTTTGTAAACAAACGTTGTACTTGAGGAATGTGGAGGTTTGTAAGATTCATTAAGTTTGTAGATGGCTATAAGATAGCGTGGTTGTTTTTTTTATAAATTAATAACAGTATTTGACATTTAATTAAGAAAACATAATCAAATTACCATCATTATTAGATAACCTTCCGGCTTCGGTCAAACTGGTGGTGTGCTTATTACTTAGCGAGCAGCATAGATCGATGATTTGGGCCATTCACGAAGTTTTTAAAATAAATTGAACGTAAATCACTGTATATACACTCATATTACACTGATACATGCTTGTAAACCCACTTTCGTCTATTTTTAGGTGCCAATGAATAGAGCTGTACGGCCTTTTAGTCAGTATTACATGTGTCATTATCACTTATGAAGACCTGTGTCATTCTTCCATGTGCCATTATTACCTATGTTATTATTACATGTGTCATTATTACCTGTGCCAGTATTACCTATGTTCATATTACGTATGTCATTATTACATGTGCAATTAATACCTATGCCATTATTACATATTATGTCATTATTACATGTGCCATGTTTAACCATGCCATCTTTACCTTGTCATGTCTACCTATGGCATTATTACATGTGTCATGTTTAACTATGCCATTATTACCTGTGTCATGTTTACCTATGTCAATATTACCTGTGCCATGTTTAACTATGTCATTATTACCTGTATGATATTTAGCTATGCCATTATTAACTGTGTCAGGTTTACCTTTTTTCAACCTATAAAACAACCTTGTAAAAAGATAACCGCAAGGTCGTGACCACCAAGTCAAAAATGTGACAAATTTAGCAGTTGTATCAAACATGATGAAATGTTTTGCTACTACTGTGATAATGAAGATGTGTACATGAGACCTCGGGTTTTCGTTCCACCCGAAGGACTGTACGTTTTCCCTTGCCAGTTCCTCCGTCCTACACCACTGACCGGGGAAACCACGCCGGAAAATCAAGATGAACTTTCTCGGCCAACGCAGGGATCAAACACGGAAACTCTAGGTTAGCGAGCCAACGTCCTACTCACTGAGCCACGGTGGCTCCCATCAAACATAATAACCATATTATACTTATATTGCAACTAAAATATTCGGTTGTATTCGCAATAAATAAATATAATATTAAACAATTATGTGTACCATTTGTGGATAATTTGTCACATCTGTTTAGCTTAAAAGCTTCATTGTTGACGAAAACTGTTAATGGGAAGAATATACTAATAAAAACCCTATACTGAACAGAAATTTGAATTACCTGATATCAAATTACATTTTGTATGACAATCGTATTATTTCTTATCACGTAAATTTCTATTAATATTATTGGATGTCATTTCGAAATAACAAGATAAAAAGCAATATCGATAACAAATTCTTATTGTATAAACCAAATGAGTTTGGTTTTTTTTTTACCTTATGTTCGTTTTTTTCTGTTTTATTTTAAGTGTGCAAATGACGTCAATAAATTGCGAAAAAGTACATTTTTTTTAATCAATAAATTATAACCTTACAATTCATGGCATGTAACCGAACACCATCTTTTATTCAGGCTATTATAAACCAAGAGGCCAATGGAAACAAGCTGAACAGTTGCAGACCTATTATCAATTCTGAGTATCTGCATGATACGAAATTAAAATTTGGTCTTAAAAAATATTTTATCGGTAATCGCTTGCAGTGAAACGAAATATTTATTGATTGATCTCGTTACACTTAGTTACAGAAGACTTTTGGATGAAATATTAATAATAAAATATGGTGTTTTCACTCAATCCATCCGCCAAACCGGAGTCTCCATTTCGATTGGAAATTGGATCTGTATAACTACCTATATTATTCGAGAGTTGAACACTTTATCCTTGCGTACATGATTTAACCAATTACGAGGTATATTGCCAAATAGCCTTCGTGTAACACTTTTTGTAGAATTTTTGCTTTTTAAATTAAGGATAGCTTTATATTGGATTAATAATATCTCTGGCAAATTAGTCGATTCACAATCAAGTTAGCTAATGGGTGACAGATTGTTACATGAAAAAGGGTCATAATGTGGTAAACATTATATTCTAGGTAGATAACAGATATCTCATGGGAATTTTCTCCAGTAAATTTCCATTTAACCATATAAGGGTGGGTTTCCATGTCATTTGGCTAAATTGACCAATCCCTCAAATTATTTACATCATATTTCACCAATTGGATAATTGAACGTCAAAACCCAAGCTACAAAACTCATATTTGTGAGCAATCGCCAGACAACAGACAGATTCCAGAAGGGAAAAGATGTAGCAGTTTCTATCAGCAGACTCGCCCATCGGGTCTGGCTGGCTAGTGTTTGAGCATGACTTTAGTATTGTAATCTATGCTATGCGTGTACAATATGTAAGCAGCTATGATATATAAAATGTAAAAACAAACTGTTGCATTGTTACTCCTGGTAAGACAAACGTCTTAAGAAAACAGTAAGAAGCAAAGACAGCTATAGAGACAAATTCTAAACGATCACAAGGCTACTAAGATATGTAGTAAGAAAAGATGCATGGGTCGTACGTAGGATGTGGCGACCAATTTTCCCGCGTCCGCTCTCCACGTCTGACAGAAGACCCATGGTGCTATATTCGAAACACCTTTTTTATACTCGTTACAATAAGTGTTCCCTTTTTACTGTAGGCGGTGGATCAGCGAGAAAAACGTTGACTCGTTAACCTGGGGATCCAGGTGTTCCAGGTGGTTCAACCTTGTCCGAGTGCAGGGGTGTTGGCAAAATTTCCCTGCATGGCGTATGGCAGTCTTCAATATAGCCCAGTCGGAGCAGAAAAAAAAGACTTTAAACCCATTACATTTCATTTCATTTTCCATTTTTACTGTTTGGGAGATCATAATTTATTTCAGTGTTGATTAAAAATAAATTGACAATTCACTTTAGTAAGTTAGACCCATCGTCCTTATTAGAGCTCGCAATAACCAGAAAGGTCATAACCGATAGCCTAACTTGTGTATTAGACCACATATTTAAACATCCAGAACAATCCATTGAAAATATTAATGAATCGTTTTAAATACTACATTATTATCTTTCGTATCGTCCTTTTCTACACTCTAATGGAATAGTCGAATCATTTCTGAAGTTCAGAAATTCATTTTTATCTATACCGTACACCATGCATGTTATTTTAATGCAGTACTGTATCGATAATAAATATAATTCAGCTCAACTTTTTTTCAAATTAGAGAAAAGAACTTCTGTTTGTCCAAAGTAGTTTTTATTATTTTAAAAGAAAATCTTATACTAGTTTGAATATTCAGATTCTTTTCTCTAATTTGAAAAAGTCGAGCTGAAAATATTATACTAGTTTGAATATTCAGATTAGAGACAGAAACTTCTGGTGATCAACAGATTAAGTAGTTTTTATTGTTTAAAAAGAAAATTATATGCTAGTTTGAATATTTAAGAGACAACATTACAGGTCCATTAAAGGATGCAAATTAAATATTTTCTTGACGACTATGTGAATAACATCTGAAAATCCTGCACACGCATAAAACGGTGAATGTAAAATTCAAAGAGAGAGAGATAGAGAGAGAGAGAGAGAGAGAGGATGGGGTTTAACTTCCACTCGACACAAACTAGGTCATTTCAGGACTAAAACATTGTTCAATTTTATTTCAATAATTCGCTTGCGCGTGGGGGTCTTTAGCAGTGGGAGGAAACTGGAGGATCCGGAAAAAACCCACGAGGTTGGACAGGCGACCCTACTCCTTGTCACGTACAACCAGGAAATCGAAACCCCGCCAGTTGACTCAATGACATGATACAGCACAGCGCGCACGTGCTAACCATTCGGCCATCCAACCCACCAAAATTCAAAGAAATTAGTGTAAACGTCAAATGGTCAATTAAACAATCATCATCCAATCAAGAATGACTAGACCTCTTTGATTTGGGCAAAAAAATAAAATTATGCACTGGGCACATTTTTATGGAAAATTTATGTTTATAACTGAGCGATGTTTCGATTTAAGAATCAGTACTTTGAATATCATTCAATCAATTCTAAAATAGAGTTGTTGATTTCATAGGATTGTGGGTGTTGATTTGTTTTGTAGAATAAACATCTGTTTTCGTTGAAGACATCTATAAATAAAGTTTGTGTTGAAATATGACCGATTTCATGCTCCGCTGTCGACACAATAGCCAAATATTAACCTAAAAAAATATAGTAAACAAGCCGACTTCCGCTTAATATTGCCCCAAAACTAAACGAAATACAATACTTTAGTTTGATCTAAATCCAACAGCACTAGGCACCAAACGATTCGCAAGCGGTTGTATGAAGACCGAAACTGTGTGCATTTCCAAATAAAATATATTTCGTGAGTGCTTCACCCCATTGTTCACTTGTGATGACTGGTGGGGGCTTCAATCGTGTTTTTAGTTATCATTATCCTCATTTAGATATTGATATTTTTTAGGTTCAGCATCATGCCACCACAGAAAAGATCACAGCGACATCAAGGCAAGCGGTTGTATGAAGACCGAAACTGTGTGCATTTCCAAATAAAATATATTTCGTGAGAGCTTCACTCCATTGTTCACTTGTGATGACTGGTGGGGGCTTCAATCGTGTTTTTAGTTATCATTATCCTCATTTAGATATTGATATTTTTTAGGTTCAGCATCATGCCACCACAGAAAAGATCACAGCGACCTCAAGGCAAACATGTCAATGTGTCACATGTGGCTGTCCCGAAGAAAACTCGGGTTCCATCCAAACGACCCCAGCAACTGCCTGGTTTCTCCAAAGTGCCAGTAAAACGTCCCCGACAGATATCTATGCCCGCTCACTCTAATACAATTGCCACTGATATTTTGAGCCACACACCAGCCAACTCCAACCTTGCTTCTGTGCCATCCACCTCCACTTTGACCTCTAATGAGCTTTCAAGCACAGCACCAAAGACACCCTTGAAGTCACCAATGAGCTCATCTACAGATTCAAGTTTCTATACCCAGATCCAGGAAGCCATAACAAATGCCATCCCTACCATTACGCAAGCTGTCTTGGCTTCTATTAATGCGAGAACAGTAGGACGTTAAACCCCATTTCATTTCGTTTCCTATTAATGCGACTACTCAATCATCGCAACCTCCACCAGTTCATCAAGTGACGGAAGGTATGTCTTGCCCACAACTGCCGACAGCACTAGATCATCAGCCACATGGGGTTTCTACTACTGTCTCACTCAACCATGAGCAGGATAGGCATGCCCAGTATGATAGTTGGTTAGCCACAGCTCAACCCCTGTCGTTAGCAGTAGACCCAAAAATCAAAGGCAAAGTTTGGGCCAATGAATATGTCGAGATGTCACAATTGCTAACCTCGAAAGCTCCTAAATGCCACTTTTTAGTCAGTGAAAGTTCTGACAATCAATTTGTTATACGCAAGGAATAAGCCACCTCACCTAAACTGCAAGGCTTGACGCAATGGCTCAAAGCGTTTCACATATTTGTTAGTATCTATGCGGAAAAATTCCCTACGGAAACACCTCATTTAATGAAGTATATTTCTACAATCCAAGACTTGGCTAGTCAAGTGGGCGAAGCTGCAGCCCTGGATTATGACGTGAAATTTCGTCTTTGGCGCCAGTCCACATTGTTTCCGTGGCAATGTTTGAACATTGAACTTTATCAAAAAGCTTTGGCATCTGGCATTCACAGTAAATTGCAAACTATGAACCCATCTTTTCGTTTTCCACCATATAACAAACCCATCGGCGGAACGGAAGGTAGCAAACAAAGTAAAGAGCCAAAGTTGTGTTGGAATTACAATAACACCGGATCATGCACCTTTCGACATGTTTGCCAAAGATGTCGCGGTCCCCACCCACGTTTCACTTGCCCCCGAAAGCCTAACTCAATGCCTGGGACCCAAAGCCATCCTATCCTGTCAAAACCAACCACATCTAACAAATATACCCCTAAATCCTAACGGCATGGATAATACCATAACCACGCCTGTAAAACTGATCGTTTACAATTTTGGCTTGAATCCTACGATCCGGTTAAGCGTGATTAACTGGTTAATGGATTTTCTCACGGGTTTCATATCCCATTTCAGGGGTCCTGAAACCCTACAATCTCAACAAATCTGCGTTCTGCTCTTGCAAAATTCTACTAATATTAAAGAAATTATTGACAGAGAGGTTGCGGCAGGTCATTTTGCAGGGCCATATACCATCTTATCTCTGCCCAACTTCAAGATTAGCCCTTTAGGTGTTGTCCACAAAAAAGAACCAGGAAAATTCCGAGTAATCCATCATCGCTCTTTCCCCGAGGGTTCCTCATATCAGTAAACGATGGCATCTCGGATCACCTGTGCACTGTATCCTACCAAACTGTTGCAAACGCTGTTGCTATAATTCGTCAACTTGGTCCAGGTGCCCAAATGTCTAAAACAGATGTAGAAAATGCATATAAAATTGTTCCCATTCACCCTAGGTTTCAGTTTTGAGGGCAATTATTTTTACGATAAAACCTTGCCTTTTGGGCTTAGTTTCTCTTGTCGACTGTTTGAAGAGTTTAGTACGGCTATCCACTGGATTATCGATTCAAACTTAAATGCAAAGGGTACTGTTCATGTCCTTGATGATTTTTTGTTTATTGGGCTTCCACAGTCCCCGGTATGTGCACAATATTTGGCATTCTTCCATGACAACATAGCGCGTTAGTAAAATTAACTCGACAAAAACTGTCTTGATGTCTCTCGTGCTATTGACCCCTATACGTTTCAATCACAATTAACAAAGAAACTAATGTACAAGTCTAAGATTTCTTCTACATATTAAAACTAAATTTGAAATTATTCAATATTAGTCAATGATTATATAGTAAGAAGTCAGACCTGAACAATTCGAAGCATTGAAGATCCTGGTTAGGTATGTAGGCGGGGATTGAGTTCAAAGAACTTCATTGAGTCGTGTAGAAATAGATTAAGCGGAAATAGTGTTATCGTATTTGATCAAACAAGATATCTTTAAATATGAAAGCTAAAATCTTTAAATAATAAGGTCTACAGAATGCAGTCTACCAATCATCAATTAAATAGTTCAAAGTATAACCCAAAATATTGCAGGAAATACTACTTATCATTTTAAGTCAGTAAAAAGTCATAATTCAGCCAAAAGGAATTAACGGAATCCTTGAAACTTGATCTGTAAAACAAAATGCCAGACATGCCAATGGGACAGACGGGCGGAAAATCTATAGTTCTTCCGGTATTTTCAGTGTGTATTAAACACTATATTTAACCGTTATACTATGAAATTGAGGCTATAATTCTTAAACTATATGGCATTAGCCAGTTCAGTAAAATTACTAGCCTTTTTCATTATGGATTTCTGCCCTCTCTCTCTCTCTGTCATTTATAATATCAGGTCTGTATTAGTAGACTACAACCTACGCAATTCATAGGAAACTGAACCGTTCGATCATAGTCAAGTATCATTGTTTCGGCCCCAGATTCGTCAGTGACAAGGAATAGAATCGCTTTCCTAATATTTTGAGGATTTCCCGGATTCTTTTGTTTCCTTCCACTGTTAAAGAAATGAAATGAAATGAAATATGGTTTAACGTCCGACTGGGCATACTCTATGCTGTGTACTATGAGGGAAATTTTGCTCGGACAGCGGTGCTACGGCCTGCTCTTATTTCGAATTCAAACTGTCAATGGTTGTTTTACATTCACGCCAACGAGTACATGGGACCACGGTTTTACGTCCCATCCGAACGATTATATATTGTCCATTGCCAGGCCCTCCGTCCTACATCACTGACAAGAGGGAGCCGAGAATGAAATCCCGATGAGCCCACGTCCTACTCACAAAGCCACCGTGGCTCCCCTCTCTGTTAAACTTAAAGGCCCGGTACGTAATGAAAATAAACTTTGTATTGGTCACACCTTCATTATTCATTAACTGTATTCAAACGGTGTTTAACGTCCTACTGTTCTGCACCTACTGGGCTAAAGAAGACGGTCGTACGACATACAATGTGCGAAGCACGATGATGGACAATTCATTAAAGTATAAAGATTAAAGTCAACAAGTACAAGCGTACTATCGACCAGGAACCAATCATGACGTCATTGCAGCCATCTTGGTATTGTGACGTCATATCAAAAATGAAAGTACGTCCATAGATGCGTAATTGTCTAAAGAACAAGCATGGCAAATTTCATGTGGATCATACTTGAATTAACGGAGCCTTAGGATTGTTTTTTAAAGGGCGTGGCCCCTAAGACGAACAACAACAGGAAAATGAGTAACAAGTCAAAACTTCGAAAATAAGTCGAAACATAAAACACCGGGGTTGTGAACAGGAAACTTATTAACTGGTTAATATAACATATAACTGAGATTAACGCGTCAATAGAAATGAATTATAACGATTTTCCAGCCAAATATGCATATTATATTGACGTCACAGAGTGTTAAGGAGTTTTAACAGACCCATGAAAGGGCCTGATTCATGCAAAATATCATCCATAGGCCACATTGCCACTGTCGCTTTAGTTACGTCTGCTAGATCGCATGTCCACGATCGAAATAACTTGGTCGCTAGTCTCCCACTCGGAATCAACGGTGTTAAGGAGTTTTAACTGACCCATGAAAGGGCCCGATTCATGCAAAATATCATCCATAGGCCACATTGCCACTGTCGCTTTAGTTACGTCTGCTAGATCCCAAGTCCACGGTCGAAATAACTTGGTCGTTAGTCTCCCACTCGGAATCAACGGTCCAAGTCGAAAGCAACAAATTCGATTTGTTTTGAACGTTTTCCCCTCGAAATTCCACCTAAATACTGGATTTAGAGTCCAGAAAAAAAATAATGATCAAGAATAATTTTTTTTTACTCTCTGAAATAGGTTGGCTACGAAAATGACCACGTATTAGGAACTTCGTTAAATAACTCATATTAACTCGTTAAAGTGTTTACCAGTGAAAGGAAATTTTAACTTGCTTTCAGCCCTGTAAAACACACCTATAAATAGGCTACAAAGACATGCACTAAAATTGACTTATTTGTGCAGCCGTAAATAAACTGGTCATATATTATTATTAAAATACCAGATGTTTATATACAACATGACAAGATGTATGGAAGACCAAACAGCTCTTTAATCTTAGTTCTTATTTCTTAGTTCTTAATTCATAATCCTTAATTCTTATTTTTTTCATTAATTTGTTGTCTTATTCCGACATTTGTACTCTAAAATTAACATTTGTATCTTAAAATCAATATTTGTCATAAAAAAATTTTGTTTAATTTAATTTTAGTTATATAAAGATTAAATTTATTTTGGAAAATCAAAAAATTAGCCTACATTTACATTTCATCAGATACATACAACAAAAAACAAATCTCGAACAACAAATTTCCAAATACAAATTTCCAAATACAAATCAAATTTCCAAATACAAATTATGTCGACATGAGCGGAAATCAACATGGCATACAATAAGTCACCATACAATAATGGGAAATCGAGAAAGCATATATACAATAAGCAAATTCGCTGTACGACCGCGACTGTAGTGAAACCACGTGCGTAGTATGGCTATTGGGCCGGGCGTTCAAAAAAGAAAATAAATTGAAAGCAGTCTATTTTCAGAAATTAGGTTATTGTCTCATAGCGACATTTTTTTCTCAAACGAAAGGGTGTTTTATCTCTTCTAAATCATGTTATCATGAATGTGCCAGGGAATAAGTAATATATTGAAAGAGGAATATAAAATACTTGCCGGTCAAGCATTACACGATAACTCGTATTTTAAAATTTAAATTGTATATCTCTATCTCTAGAGAGGGGGGGGGGGTGTATTTAAATTCAAAATACTGGTCTTAATACGAAATCCCAGTTATTCATCACCGGAAATCATTATTCTATCGCCTTTGCATATATGAGTATTGGTTATTTACTGGCACATTCATGATTACATGATTTAGAAGAGATAAAATCCTCTTTTGTTTGTCTAATGCGTCGCTATCAAAAAATAACCTAATTACTAAAAATAGGCTACTTTCAATTTAATTTATTTAATGCTAGGTCGGCTTAACCAATATATGTAGAAACTATGGGTTAGCCATAACACACACGTGGTTTCGCCAAAATCACAGTCATCGAACGAGTTTTTCTTATTGTATGCTTGCTCGATTCCCCATTGTTGTATAGTGACTTATTGCATGCCAGTTTGATTTCGTCGTCATAATGTTCCGGTTCAATGAATTTCGAGAAATGTTTTTGGACAAATGTTTTGCAAGATTTGTATTTGGAGATTTGTATTTGGGAATTTGTTGTTCGAGATTTGTTTTTCGTGATTGTCTCTGATGAAATGTAAATGTAGGCTAATTTTTTTGATTTTCTAACATAAATTTTATCTTTATATAACCAAAATTAAACTACACCAAACCACATTTTACAAATCCTGTATGGCAAATATTGATTTTAAGATACGAATGTTAATAAGAATTGATGACTATGAATTAAGAACTAAGGATTAAGAATATTGAATAAAGAGCTGTTTGGTCTTCCATAAAGATGTTGTTGTTTCTTGGATTTATTTTATGTCAGACTCCATGGCTTCGCTGTCATAATGTAATAAAGTTGACAAGGAAGTCTTATATTATTTTATCAAAGAAAAAATAAGAGAAGATATATTTATGAGCATCGCGTCAAGGACGGTCATAACAAGATTCTTGGTTCTTCCAGCCACACTTTATTACCAGTTTATATGGTGCATCCTCGGTATCCCCAGTGACATCTTTCCGTTTTACCCCATTATAGCCTATATGCCGGTGATAGTAGGTAGATTCTACGAAATAATCAAAAAACAATTTACATACCAGTCCTTAGTGTCATTATTCACGTTTACCACACTGATTCAAAAGTAAGTCGATAAAAATAGTAGAAGTATCAAGGGCGGATAATTTGAATTCGTGAAAACCCCGTGAATACACCCAGTGTATAGTGGAGTAGAATGGAAAGGTACCACTGAGGGATACCGAAGATGGTACACGTGTTGATTATTTTATATAAGAATTTCTTTTTGTTTATGGTTTTGTATTTATGCTTAGTTCTGTAAAAAATCGAAACACTTTTTTGTATTTTATCAAAGATTGACACATTGCAGTATTCAGAAAGAGCACGGAAATTGGAGTAAACTTAGATTTTGAGATTGGTTTTATTTTTATTTTCTTTTATTATTTCTATTTTCATTTGGTGAGTAGAGACACAATAGAGTTCATATTTCACGTATTTGTTTTAAATCCGACCCAGATTTCATCGAAAAAGTGGAAACCTAAATAACATATAAGGTGATGGAGAAACTGAAAAAACACGAAGCCCCATTTTAGACTCTGTGCAGAAATAATGTATTCAAATCTATTTAGGCTTCACTCTGATTAACACACAGATCATATTTCGGTTCGTTTTTTATAATTCAAAATTTCGTTTTACTTATCTTTACTACACTAGGATCTGAAAGAGTTATATAACCCGCCTTCTGGATGAAGTGAGGGATTAGCTAATGATGTGAGGTGCACGGAACTGTGAGTAATCCACTAGAAACATCAACGTTGATTGGTTAATCAAATGTCTAACGTCATAGGGTCAAAAGCCGCTCGTATGACCCCTGACGCAACCTTGCACTACAACTGGTCAGATCTTTATGTAGTAGAGGCCACCGAAAGTATAAAAAAACGAAGCGAAATATAAATCTGCATTTTATTCAGATTGTTTAGGTTTCTTTCTTTTTGAGTTTATAAAACTGTTAAACAGCCAGTTTGGCGTCTTTGAGATAAATAGAGAACTACAAGCTCGTACATTCGAGTCCGTTTTTTCTTTAATAAATTTTAGCTTATATTTTTGATGAATGTAGTTGCTTGGAGTATTTTTATTGTAATATTAGCTATCATTAATATGAGAGATGGATGTATGTAAGAGGAAGTGGTAAACAGCTGCTGTCTTGTATTTAAAAGATAATTTCTCTCGACATTTATACTTCGGTCTGTCCTAAAATAAAGGTTAAGTAGATGAACGGTCTTTTTTACAAGAATGCACAATTTATTTTTGATCCATAAGTCTGATTATTTTATTTCGTTAATAATTAGAAAAGGGATGAACTGGGCCAATCACCCTATATTGGGCCAGATTCTATAACCAAACTAGAAATAAATTTGTCAGGGCGTATATAAACTAATAATAAGTGTCCTGTCAATGTATCTTGAGAGAGAGAGAGAGAGAGAGTATCCAGGTAATACAATGCCCTGGCAATTCTACCTAAGACAGAAAGAGCGAGAGGGTGTGTGTGTGTTAAGGAGTTTTAACTGACCCATGAAAGGGCCTGATTCATGCAAAATATCATCCATAGGCCACATTGCCACTGTCGCTTTAGTTACGTCTGCTAGATCCCAAGTCCACGGTCGAAATAACTTGGTCGTTAGTCTCCCACTCGGAATCAATGGTCCAAGTCGAAAGCAACAAATTCGATTTGTTTTGAACGTTTTCCCCTCAAAATGCCACCTAAATACTGGATTTAGAGTCCAGAAAAAAAATAATGATCAAGAATAATTTTTTTTTACTCTCTGAAATAGGTTGGCTACGAAAATGACCACGTATTAGGAACTTCGTTAATTAACTCATATTTACTCGTTAAAGTGTTTACCAGTTAAAGATGACAAGATGTATGGAAGACCAAACAGCTCTTTAATCTTAGTTCTTATTTCTTAGTTCTTAATTCATAATCCTTAATTCTTATTTTTTTCATTAATTTGTTGTCTTATTCCGACATTTGTACTCTAAAATTAACATTTGTATCTTAAAATCAATATTTGTCATAAAAAAATTTTGTTTAATTTAATTTTAGTTATATAAAGATTAAATTTATTTTGGAAAATCAAAAAATTAGCCTACATTTACATTTCATCAGATACATACAACAAAAAACAAATCTCGAACAACAAATTTCCAAATACAAATTTCCAAATACAAATCAAATTTCCAAATACAAATTATGTCGACATGAGCGGAAATCAACATGGCATACAATAAGTCACCATACAATAATGGGAAATCGAGCAAACATATATACAATAAGCAAATTCGCTGTACAAAATGAAATGAAATGAAATGAAATGGAGTTTAACGTCCTACTGTTCTGCTCCTAACCTGGGCTAATGAAGACGGGCATACGCCATACAGTGTGCTATGAGGGAAATTTAAATTCGCTGTACGACCGCGACTGTAGTGAAACCATGTGCGTAGTATGGCTATTGGGCCGGGCGTTCAAAAAAGAAAATAAATTGAAAGCAGTCTATTTTCAGAAATTAGGTTATTGTCTCATAGCGACATTTTTTTCTCAAACGAAAGGGTGTTTTATCTCTTCTAAATCATGTTATCATGAATGTGCCAGGGAATAAGTAATATATTGAAAGAGGAATATAAAATACTTGCCGGTCAAGCATTACACGATAACTCGTATTTTAAAATTTAAATTGTATATCTCTATCTCTAGAGAGGGGGGGGGGGTATTTAAATTCAAAATACTGGTCTTAATACGAAATCCCAGTTATTCATCACCGGAAATCATTATTCTATCGCCTTTGCATATATGAGTATTGGTTATTTACTGGCACATTCATGATTACATGATTTAGAAGAGATAAAATCCTCTTTTGTTTGTCTAATGCGTCGCTATCAAAAAATAACCTAATTACTAAAAATAGGCTACTTTCAATTTAATTTATTTAATGCTAGGTCGGCTTAACCAATATATGTAGAAACTATGGGTTAGCCATAACACACACGTGGTTTCGCCAAAATCACAGTCATCGAACGAGTTTTTCTTATTGTATGCTTGCTCGATTCCCCATTGTTGTATAGTGACTTATTGCATGCCAGTTTGATTTCGTCGTCATAATGTTCCGGTTCAATGAATTTGGAGAAATGTTTTTGGACAAATGTTTTGCAAGATTTGTATTTGGAGATTTGTATTTGGGAATTTGTTGTTCGAGATTTGTTTTTCGTGATTGTCTCTGATGAAATGTAAATGTAGGCTAATTTTTTTGATTTTCTAACATAAATTTTATCTTTATATAACCAAAATTAAACTACACCAAACCACATTTTACAAATCCTGTATGGCAAATATTGATTTTAAGATACGAATGTTAATAAGAATTGATGACTATGAATTAAGAACTAAGGATTAAGAATATCGAATAAAGAGCTGTTTGGTCTTCCATAAAGATGTTGTTGTTTCTTGGATTTATTTTATGTCAGACTCCATGGCTTCGCTGTCATAATGTAATAAAGTTGACAAGGAAGTTTTATATTATTTTATCAAAGAAAAAATAAGAGAAGATATATTTATGAGCATCGCGTCAAGGACGGTCATAACAAGATTCTTGGTTCTTCCAGCCACACTTTATTACCAGTTTATATGGTGCATCCTCGGTATCCCCAGTGACATCTTTCCGTTTTACCCCATTATAGCCTATATGCCGGTGATAGTAGGTAGATTCTACGAAGTAATCAAAAAACAATTTACATACCAGTCCTTAGTGTCATTATTCACGTTTACCACACTGATTCAAAAGTAAGTCGATAAAAATAGTAGAAGTATCAAGGGCGGATAATTTGAATTCGTGAAAACCCCGTGAATACACCCAGTGTATAGTGGAGTAGAATGGAAAGGTACCACTGAGGGATACCGAAGATGGTACACGTGTTGATTATTTTATATAAGAATTTCTTTCTGTTTATGGTTTTGTATTTATGCTTAGTTCTGTAAAAAAATCGAAACACTTTTTTGTATTTTATCAAAGATTGACACATTGCAGTATTCAGAAAGAGCACGGAAATTGGAGTAAACTTAGACTTTGAGATTGGTTTTATTTTTATTTTCTTTTATTATTTCTATTTTCATTTGGTGAGTAGAGACACAATAGAGTTCATATTTCACGTATTTGTTTTAAATCCGACCCAGATTTCATCGAAAAAGTGGAAACCTAAATAACATATAAGGTGATGGAGAAACTGAAAAAACACGAAGCCCCATTTTAGACTCTGTGCAGAAATAATGTATTCAAATCTATTTAGGCTTCACTCTGATTAACACACAGATCATATTTCGGTTCGTTTTTTATAATTCAAAATTTCGTTTTACTTATCTTTACTACACTAGGATCTGAAAGAGTTATATAACCCGCCTTCTGGATGAAGTGAGGGATTAGCTAATACTGTGAGGTGCACGGAACTGTGAGTAATCCACTAGAAACATCAATGTTGATTGGTTAATCAAATGTCTAACGTCATAGGGTCAAAAGCCGCTCGTATGACCCCTGACGCAACCTTGCACTACAACTGGTCAGATCTTTATGTAGTAGAGGCCACCGAAAGTATAAAAAAACGAAGCGAAATATAATTCTGCATTTTATTCAGATTGTTTAGGTTTCTTTCTTTTTGAGTTTATAAAACTGTTAAACAGCCAGTTTGGCGTCTTTGAGATAAATAGAGAACTACAAGCTCGTACATTCGAGTCCGTTTTTTCTTTAATAAATTTTAGCTTATATTTTTGATGAATGTAGTTGCTTGGAGTATTTTTATTGTAATATTAGCTATCATTAATATGAGAGATGGATGTATGTAAGAGGAAGTGGTAAACAGCTGCTGTCTTGTATTTAAAAGATAATTTCTCTCGACATTTATACTTCGGTCTGTCCTAAAATAAAGGTTAAGTAGATGAACGGTCTTTTTTACAAGAATGCACAATTTATTTTTGCTCCATAAGTCTGATTATTTTATTTCGTTAATAATTAGAAAAGGGATGAACTGGGCCAATCACCCTATATTGGGCCAGATTCTATAACCAAACTAGAAATAAATTTGTCAGGGCGTATATAAACTAATAATAAGTGTCCTATCAATATATCTTGAGAGAGAGAGAGAGAGAGAGTATCCAGGTAATACAATGCCCTGGCAATTCTACCTAAGACAGAAAGAGCGAGAGGGTGTGTGTGTGTGCGTGTGTGTGATTTTGTAGCTTCGCCCAGTTGAGCTATATTTCATGACGGGTTGACACGGGTTGATCAAAAATTGATCTCCTAATGACAAGTTTGGAGAAAGGTTCTCCTCATACTGACTCGTTTTGGTGGCCTACTAACCAGTAAGTTCGCAGTTCGTTCGAGGTGTTGGTTGAGAAAGTTGTGTGGGATAAAGCACGAGATTGGGGTTATGCTGGGGAAAGAAAGACTGAAGAAAATAACCCGAGAAAAAAAGTCGAGGCCCGTAGGCCGAGGTTTTTCTGTCGAGGGATTTTTCTGAAGTCTTTCTTCCCCAGCGTAACCGAAGTCGAGTACTTTATCTTGCTTATAAACCGTCTATTTTTACATGTAGCCAAAATGAGAATATCCCAGCATTGCAATAAGAAAAACCTTAGATCATGTTTTCTTATGAAAAAAAACCCCCGTACCCTGAAAGAATAACCTGTTACAGGTTTAAAGAAAAACTTTCAGAAGAATAACCCGAAATTCCCCTGTTCCAAAGCCGCCCCCGACTTTCAGACCTCAAGTTATTCCAGGCATAGATTATACACCAAAGGTCAAAGAGATTTACCGTTACAGGTTTATAAGTATGGTTTCACCGTGTCAGTGGTTCAAGACGGGGGTCTTTCGGGGGACAGCATCTAGTCCTTCTGTTTATACGAGAAACCGATGTCCCGTTCACAGTTGGAATTCGATATAACAGTAGGCCGCAGCACCACTATCTAAGCAAAATTTCCACCATGACACACTGTATGACGTATGCCCGTCATTAGTTCAGCAGGTACAGAAACGTGGGACGTTAAACTCCATTTTAATTCAATGCAATATATATTTTTTTATAAACAATCAATAATGGAGGTTCATAAACAGTATAGCACTCTACATTCTGACCACATCATTGTCTAAGCCTTCAACACTTATAATCCACTTAACTTAAAATTTCCCCATATTTCAAGCCATTGAAATCTCAAGTAGTCAATCATTACTGCCACTTCGGGGATTTTCTTTCGACGTTTCTTCCTGACAATTTTAGAAGCATCGATTACTTTAAAAGTCGAATTGTTAAACTGACACTTTGCTTGCTAACAAATCGGATTGCCCTATGAAACATTTTCATTTCTTTATACGGTAGTGAAATGACAAACTGTGTTTTATAAAATACACGTGGTTCAATAGTATTGTCATATGTTTAATCACACAGTATTTATTGGGATGGAATAAAAGGGGAAAATGCCAACACCGTCGAGTATATTCTATACCGGATTATACCAATAATTGACTGTGCTATAGGGGAAATTTAGCCCGGACGCTACTGCCTTCTCTATTTTGAATTCCAACTGCCAAGGGTCATTTTACGTCTACGCCAACGGCATCTGAATGACTATACACCTGGCAAATGACAAGCGCCACGGTGATAAGAGAAACCACGTTGAAAAATCCCTGTGAACTTTATCGGCCAACACCGAGATCGAACCCCGTGTCCACTGGATAGTCAGTCGACGAACAACGCATTAAGCCACCGCGCCTTGAATCAAAGTGTCTGTATATATTTACACAAGCGTGTGTAATGTGGTGAATTATAGGAAAATATATGAGGAAATCACTGTAAGCGATTTGAAATACTGGTGCCTGTATACTCTTCCTGGTACAAGTAGAGTAGACTTACTCATTCTTGTTCTGATTGGATGAGTTCACACAACCGACAAATATGTGCTTTTGTATTGTAAACTACTTGTATATCAATATTATTTATTACTTACTATTTTTATCAGCACTTTCATACATCTGTCGTAGTTCATCATCTACAGGATTCAGACCAAAACATCGGATTAATTTTTTGAATCCACGGTAATCTACTTCGTCGTTGTTTGCATATATTTCAAATGTCTTTCTTAATTCTATAAATACGAAGATAACACCGTTTACAAGAAGGCGACGAAGAAGTAGCAATATTTTGTTAATGTGTCATTTCTACAATAAAACAATGCAATAGCCCTACTGCCCCCCCCCCCGATGACGTATGTATACTAAAATACGTTAGAATAATCTGTACAAAGAAATTCAATATCTTTTACATTTACAAGATAATTTAAAGAAAAAAACTTATTAAAAAGAAAAATGCATTGAGCATATATATATATCCTGTCGCTGCAGGGTACTATAAAAAAAATCGCTACTCTATCATACGTGACACTATACTGCAAAATAAATCATTTAGTTTGAGAAGAAAATGTTTGATGGCGGATCTTGAGATATTTTTTACCAATCACAACCTTGAAAACTTCCATGGTTTAATTCAATCGGAGATTTTCCGAAACCTCTTGCTACCGTACAAACCAAAATTTATAATTAAATTTTGAAAGCCAGATGGTGCCACATAACATTGGATAATATTAATCAAGGGATGCACACAAAATGTCGTCAATCGGGGCATTTCGAAACGAAATGTAGGACTATTTTACCTTGTCTCTAGGATGATGAAGTATATATTAAAATCGATACAAGATTCTAAACATTAAACGCCATTAAACAACCAGGTTTCCAGCATAGTGGCACTATATGGTGGTAATGGATTATGAGACCAGGACATTACATAATCAAGTGACAGGTTATTGAGTTCGGACAGCGATACGAGATGTAAGTGGACCTAATCAAATGCATTTCAGAAATGTTGATTGGTCATGATAATCGTATTGAGTGGGCGAATGCCTTATCGCCCGGAATTATCGCACTTACTAGATTGACACCTTCCGTGGCAATAAAATCAATTTATTCGGGTCTTCCCAATTATTAACTGCTCTGTTGTTTTTTATTTGTCATCCAAGTAATTAATTCTCCGATCATTATGCTGTTGGGACTTTGTAATGGTGTCAACTAACAAGGAAACCCCTAATATAACTTGAGTTGATGACTTTAATGACCGATGGACACTAAGAAAGGATGGGTAATGACGTACTTTCTACTTGTTCTTCAGAAAGATTCAAATCCGCTGGAGCGTCGTCGCCATTAGCTACAACTTCTTCTTGTTCCGCTTCGACTTCTGGTTCAACCTCTTCCTCTGCAGGTGGCTCTGTGGACTCCTCTTCTTCTTGTTTAACTTCCTCTGTTTCGCCTACAGAACATGAAATACAAGTAGCAGCAAATTTATTTAAAATATTATTTAATATCTATCAAGTAGTCATCAGCTTCTGAAAATCAGGTCTAACCTCTTCAAATATCTGGAAGTATTGACTTGTGTAAAGGCATTGTATGCTTATTATTTATTATACCATGTGTGGAGTAAGCATGGCTTACAAAATATTTTTTCTACGATTGCATAGAAGACATAACGATAGGCGACATCAAAATCACACTAGCAAGGGATTTAAACAGTAGCTTGAATATATACTACACATTGTACGAAGTTTTATTTAGATTCCTTACAACCTTACAAGTGCATGCGATTAAAATATTGCTTTACGTTGTAAATACGAAAGAGAGAGAGAAATTGGGTTTAACGTCCACTCGATACAAACTAGGTCACTTTGGGACTAACATATGGTTTAATTTATTTATTTCAATAATTCGCTTGCGCGTAGGGGTCTTGAGCAGTGGGAGGAAACCGGAGGACCCGGAGAAAACCCAAATTTCTAATTTAAATTTTTAGAGCGGTCGTAATAACAATACAGGTCATCACAGTATGATGTGATTTATTATTTTTATATATGCCACTGTTAATCGCGTGTACATCGGACTATAAATTGCCCACTCGCACATTATAATCCACAATATAATCTCTCTTTATATTACGAAACTGTGTTTGTCGTTCCAGCTTTCCGCCAAATAGCTGTAGGTCTTCTATAAACCGATTTAACAGTGAATTATCATTGATTGCTTTATATATATCGATGGCTGAGTATGCAAATGTTACATGTCCATCATTTTGACCTTTTTGAATTGCATAAACATGCGTCCTTCTACTGTGTATCAAGTCATTGCCATGAAAACATACAGCACATGTCCCCATTCAGCAAAACTTTATTATGCAAAAGTGATATTTGTGGACATGTAACTTTTGTCTACTGAAAGCTCATAACACTAAACAGGAACAGTGGACATATCTACGAAAGCCCAGAAGGCTCATTCCAAATTCCAAATTCCAAATGCGAAATTCCAAATTCATGTCTTACCGATAAAATAGCAAATTGGCAGCCCCCCTCAATTGAACAAATTAGAATTTATATAAATTGTAATTTTACACAACTAATTACTTCTAGTTTACCTATCCCGGCCGGATAAATACCCGTTCCAAGTTCCAGGTTCCAGATTCCAAATTCCAGATCCCAAATTCCAAATGCGAAATTCCAAATTCATGTCTTACCGATAAAATAGCAAATTGACAGCCCCCTCAATTAAACAATTTAGAATTTATATAAATTGTAATTTTACACAACTAATTACTTCTAGTTTACCTATCTGGGCCGGATAAATACCCGTTCCAAATTACTAGATTCCAAATTCCAAATGCGAAATTCCCAATTCCAAATGCGAAATTCCCAATTCCAAATGCGAAATTCCCAATTCCAAATTCCAAATCTGATCCGATTTTTGCTTTTGACTAATCAGTTAGAGTATAATAACAATATTCCAGTTCGGGTTTGCTTCGGCAGATGTGAACAGTTTGGGTTCCCCTGCTCTAACATCAAAAGTTATCTGCCGATCTGTATGAAATTTACATGCGTCATTTAAATTAGTAAAGAGAAGAATCCTATTGAATTTCAGCAATTTCTGTTTATTACTTCGAGAGTTATTGCCCTAGTTTCACTTTGTTCAACCCTGTTAATGCTCGATTGATGAAAGTTACATCCGATATGTATGAAATTTATATGCATCATTTAAATTTGTGAAACGAAAAAACCTGTCAAATTTTAACAATTTCTGTAGATTACTTCCAGAGTTGAGACCCTTGTTTCAATTTGTAGAACCTTGTGAACCCTCAAACGGCAAAAATTATGTTTCGTTGCCCGGCAACCTATCTTTAAAATGGGTCATCACATGACAGAGTACACAATAGCTCAATATTTCTTAAAATTGAACTCATTCCTGCGCATATTATATAACTAACATGGCATTATGTCCATCAAAATGTGGACCTGTTTTAAAAGTTCAATTGCATAAACGATATGTCCATATGGAACCGATTTGCCAGAAGTCAGGAACCAATTTCATTCAAATGATCATCTAGATTTGTGTAGTACCAGCCAATATATAAAATATATATAGTACATCATGTTCAGATAATTCCCTGATTTGAAATAGGAATTCAAAAGTTTAAAATGCGATTTTCTCGAAACAAGAAAAATGGACATGTAACATATGCATACTCAGCCATCGATATCTGAATCTCTTATCTTATATTGTAAAGGTTAATTCCCCTTAAGCTAAAATATTACTGTTTTGTAACGTTTATCAGATAACAAAGCTCCGATTCTACCTAAGTAACTGTGATTTTCTAAATGTCACAGAAATTAAATTTTAGAAAAAGAGGCAATTTGAAGCAATTTTTGTTAAAACCGTGCCCCCTGTTTAATTCTAACACATGTTTAATGTGATAACAGTGATTAAATGCAGTTTCGCCACCCAAGGGCGCCAGGCTTATCGACTTTGAATCATTGGTTTAACATATTAAAAATACATGTAGATAATGTGCGTCGTATTGTGTAATAATATTGCTAGAATTTTTGCTCTTGAAATTAATGGTGGCAGTATACTTCATTAATTAATATATTTGGCAAATTAATAGTTTCACACATATTCACATATATATTATATATAGTGTGTACTGAATCAACTTAGTCTGTAATTGACAGTTGACAAATAAAAAGAGTTATTTAGCCAAAACATGTGTCTATAAAATACAAACGAAATATCACGTGCATGGAAATTTTACCATTGCATCATTTGGCTTAATTTAACCACTCATGTCGTTAATTGCACAGATTCAGGGCCATGATCACACTTGATTGTGCATGATATGCATAAGTCTTATAAAAGAAATCATAGTAAACTTTTAAGTCAGACTTTCATTAGATTCCAGAGAGGTTCCATCTGAGTGCTTGTATACATGTATTCGGCTATGCTATATAAGGTTATATAGTTTTAAAATTCCGCAGATAGAAACAATCAATACCCATTGGCATAATTATTAAGATGTTGGTTTGAAGCAAATACTCAATTTAAATCAGACTTTGCACAATTTGTTTCTAGTCGTATTTGGACTATACAGATCCTTATATTTCACTCCTTAATCCTTAGTTTTAGCTCCGATGTTGAAGTTTCAAAAGCAGTGAAGCTCATATGAATAAAATAAAAGTCGGAAACTGGCAAATCTTACAAGCCACTAGTAAATATTTACCTACCATTAACTTCTGGTTCGGCTTCTGTTGTTTGCTCTTCTGTAGTTTCCGTTTGTGGTTCAGTAGCCGCTGCTTGGTCTTCAGTTGCTTCCATCGTCTCTTCAGTAACCTCAGTCACCTCTTGAGTAACTTCCGTCTGTTCTTCGGTTGTTTTGTTTTGCTCTTCGGTTACTTCCGTTGTTTCCGTCACCTCTGCCTGTTCATCGGTTACTTCTGTCTCGTTATTTTCACCTTCCGTCTGTTCGGTACTTTCTTCCGTTGGAACAGCATCTGGATTTTCATCGGTTTGTTGAACAGGTGCCTCTTCAGTTTGTTCCGTGGATTGTTCGCCATTTTCCGTAGATGCTTCTGCTGCTTGCTGTTCGGAATTTTCCATGGTCTGCTCCGTGGATTGTTCCCCATTGATTGTTTTGGATTCTGTTTCTGATGCGTCAGCCTAGTAGAAAGTAAATATTTTTATTTATTTATTTATCATTTGTTCTTACACTTAAACAAATATGAAAGTGAGGATGGGTGCATTTAGATCGTATCAAATTGTAAAACAACACCTATGTTTACTTGCCACTTCATTCATTCGTTCAAATTTTGTTTATATCACTCATGGCGTGGTTCCCCTTGTCAGTAATGTAGGACGGGGGCCAAAGAAGGACAGCTGTCTAGTCGTTCGGTGAGACGAAAAATCGTGTACAATTTGACGTGCACGTTAAAAATCCCATGACAGTTGGAATTCGATATGAGTAGGCCGTAGTGCCGCTGTCCGGGCAAAATTTCCCTAATAGCACACTGTATGGCGTATGCCCGTCTTTATTAGCCCAGTTCGGAGCAGAACAGTATAGGACGTTAAGCCCCATTTCATACCATTTATATATCTTTTTCTGAGCTTGTCGCTTTAATTTAAATAAACTGCAATTATGGCCTGTGTTTTGAAGTGATAATAAAGTAATTGAAAACAAAATCGAACGCCAGTGTATAATCTTAACTAATAGCCTAAGTGTTCATAAGATAGTATCAAGCATTTTCTAGTCCTTTCAATGAAATAGAGTACAATAGCCTGAAGTGTGTGTTTAGGCGTTTAATGGTGTTTATTGCGTTTACGTTATAATAAAACTCACATATAGTTCAAATAATTTGCTTTCTTCGAAGGGCGTTTTCCATTAAAATTAAAATATCTATTCGCGTTGATCCAATTTTTCTATTGTCATTGAATCTATTAGAGTGTTTTTAAACAGCTCAAACTGTTTATTATCAGTTTAAACTTTTGATTTGCTGGACCTACCAAGTACTATATTGTAAATTATGTAGGTCTACCATTAGAGTGTTTTTAAACAGCTCAAACTGTTTATTATCAGTTTAAACTTTTGATTTGCTGGACCTACCAAGTACTACATTGTAAATTATGTAGGTCTACCATTTCACACAAAAATGTCTAGTCGTTTGGATGGGATAAAAAAAAACTAAATCAAGTGTATTAGTTATCGTGCACCATTGACAGCTATAATTCAGTGAAGAGTTGTCGGAAGCGCCGCTTTAAGGGAGATACTCAAATATAGTCAGGGGCAAATAACTCGACAGAAATGAAAAATCTCTCCTATGTCCCTTTCTTGGATGGCCGAATGGTTAGCACGTGCGCGCTGTATCATAAGGCCTGTTGAGTCAACTGGCGTTGTTTGGAATCCCCGGTTGTAAGTGACAAGGAGTAGGGGCGCCTGCCCAACTCGTGGGTTTTCTCAGAGTCCTCCGGTTTCCTCCCACTGCTAAAGGCCCCTACGCGCAAGCGAATTAATGAAATAAAATTAAACCATATGTTAGTCCCGAAATGACCTCTCTCTCTCTCTCTCTCTCTCTCTCTCTCTCATTTTACCCAGTATCATCTTCTTTAACCCCCACCTTTCGCTGTCGGAAGTTAAAAGTTACGTCTTTTCAATTACATCCATGGTATAATTTCTTGTTGATCGGGCATGCTGGTTAATCTGATACGCCCCCCCCCCCCACACACACACATATGATTATATTTATTTAGATATAAATGCTCCATTTTTATAAACGCACGTGGATTAGACACCAAACGTTTGTGAGCCGCATTTTGTTGCATATTCTGTATATATTGCCTATTATTCACATACCTGTATCATTTACTTGATAAAGACGAGAGTATTCTCGTCGAAACGTCGCTTAGTATTAAACTCAGTAATTGTGTATCCATATAATTGTACCTTGTGTTTACATTCAATCACTAAATGCCAATCAAAGAAGGGTAAATATTACGTATTACTGTACGAACCCCTATCTATTCACAAATACAGCGTTCAAAAAAACTTAATTTATTTAATTAATTACTCCCAAAGTAACGTTATTGTGAATAAACCAGGCGTATTATTTGAGAGGATTGGCACCCCACTGAGCTTAACTTAATGCAATTCCCAAAGCAATAGTTTCTTTTTTAACAATTGATATGATTAATTATTATTTTGGCGGCAACTTTAACCATTGTCTCACAAAAATATTCGAATATTCGCATTCAATTAGTTCTTCAAGGCTATATGTACTGTTTTGGGGGATATATTATTTGTTATTTGATGTCAGTTAAAACGAATGGAATTTGATCAGGATTGTTGTCACAATAATTTGTGTACTATATCAACTAATATTCAAAAATAAATTGACAGATATACGGAAAATAATATTTATATAATTCAAATTTGCTAGAAATCTGAAAAGCACCAAAATGAATGCGAACATTGTTTAGTTAAACTGAATCAAATATTTGAATAATAAAATCAGCATTCGATGCGATCACTATATCTCGAACACATGGTAACGAAAATACTAAATGAAAAAGTCCAATTTCATTGCCTATCCATCCAGGGATAGCTCTGTTTTATTTAAAGTTCCAAAATCCTGCAATTGTAGGTAGAATTCTTGGTGAAGTTTTCAAAGTTCTGATAATTGGATTGGTTAAACGATGCAAGTAATCTGTATTGCAGACATCTCCCTATGAAGGTTACTGCCAACAAAAGATAAATTTGAAAACTAAACAAATGAAAATAACACGAAACGAAGTTTGAATCATTAAATCATTATGTAAAGTGGGAGGCCAACGATTTTGAACAAGGTTTCTATAAATTTTAAATATATATTTAGAAATAATCTCCCCTGTAACACACGCAAAAAGGAGTGATGTAATTGCATCAACATGTTCACTGCTCTCGACAGTAAGCAGATTTGGTGTAAGTTTAGCGCTCAATTTGGTTCACTCATCGTCGTTTGGTCGGAAATCGAACGACCGATACTTATATCGAATTCTGACAAGAGTTCTTTTACGTGTACGACGTGTATACGGGGCCAATGAATAAAAGAAAAGATATAAGAAAAACTTGAATGGAAGCACAATACAGTACTGGTTTTATTTCAACCAGATTGACAAACTGTTGATTTGTTTACGTTGTCAATGTAATTGAGACATAAACATTATTAAACATTTAAACTGACAACGCCCATTTTACATGATGTCGTTTGAACAGTTATTAAATATTGACAATTAAATGAATGTATAAAACATGTATTATAATCTGCCAACGCCCTATATACTACAGTATAAAGGTATGTATACAACTTGTATTATAATCTGCCAACGCCCTATATACTATAAAGGTATGTATACAACTTGTATTATAATCTGCCAACGCCCTATATACTATAAAGGTATTGGACATTTATTATGAATATACCATTTTTGGAGAGTTAAAGGAGGTGGTTCTTCTATGTTTACGGTAAATAAATACATACACAAATGAAAATACGTCCAGGTAAAAGAAACCCAAACACTTTTATTTCTCCATTCTCCGCGAGTTCGTTAGCTTAGTAGGAGCATTAAACTCTGCATTAAATACAAAATAAATAGCATCATTAACTATGGACCAGGAACCGGGGAAGACGTTTTCTTCAAGTAGTGACGTCATATCAAAAAAAAAAAAACCTTCAAGGAACATGCATGGTCAAGTTGCATGTTGATTATTCTTGAATTAGCGAAGCCTTGGCCCTTTTCCGGGTAGCGTCGCCCCTAAGAAGAAGAAAACAAACAAAATGAGTAGCGCTTGCGCCCCAGCTCCAAGCAAAAAAGAAACCCTGATTATCCGAAGAGATTTTAAAATTCTAAAGTACAAGTACACCGCGAACAAATAAACGTTCTCGTTTTATATATATATATCGATTATTATTTCAATAATTTTGCTATATTTCCTTCTGTAAACCTATTAATGACCGATGTTACCCCATGGAAATCAATAATAATAACATGTTGGCATTAAAATAAATGATTTGGAACGCAATGATGGAGAACGTCAAACATTGTGATGAATTAGGACATGAGGGGGTGGATGGTAATGGTTAGTGTGTGCGCACTGTATCATACATGAAAGGTCTGTCATTGAGTCGACTGGCGTGATTTCGATTTCCCGGTTGTACGTGACCTTGTGGGTTTTTTTCCGGGTCCTCCGGTTTCCTCCCACTGCTAAAGACCCCTACGCGCATGCGAATTATTAATAATAAACAATTTGTGTAGAGCTGAGTGCTCCAGCTAACAGCTGCTTCACGGTGCTCTTCTCAATTAAAATACATACACTGTAAAATAAATAGTTCTAAAACATTAAAAAGTCAACATGTTCATAGTTTAAAAGCACGTTTAAAAAGTTCTGTTTTAATATTTCTTTTAAAAACAGCAACATTAGTAGAGTTTTTTTTTACATGAATAGGCAATTCATTCCACACGTTAGCAGAGGTGTAAACAAAAGCCCGTTCACCAGTTTTAGTTTTTACTGTAGGAACATGTTATATGGGGTTAAAAGTTCATTAAGATGCCAATGAAGGTTTTGAAGTACTGGAGTATTTTTTTCAGATTGTTTAGTTATAGAGACGATACGTGCAGCTTTGTTCTGAATTTTCTGGAGTCTGTTTATATCTGATGCTGGTAATTGGTATAGAATTGCAGTAATCTAGTTTGGAGAGAACAAAAGCGTTAGTTAACATTTTAGCGGTATCTGACGTTGTAAATGATCGAAGTTTACAAATATTATTGTAAGGATGAAAATTTAAAGACTTGCAAATAGTAGAGATGTGACTTTTCATTTTAAGATCTTTATCAAAGTAAACTCCAAGATTTTTTAACTGATTGAGAGGATGTGATTGTTGAATCACCCATTTTAACGGATTGAGAAAGAGATTTTCTGCTGACCTCTGTCTTATCATCATTTAATTTAAGGAAATTAAGATTCATCCAATTTTTAATGTCATCTACACAAGCCTCAAGTTTACAAATGTCGGTGGAGTCACTCGATAGGTTTAAAGCAAGATATAGTTGTGTGTCGTCAGCATAAAGATGAAAGTTAATTCCATGTTTTCGGATGATATCGCCAAATGGTGTTGTAGCAATAATATTTTCTGTGAGCTGATAGTGAAAAAACTTCCATCAGTCAAGAGGTAGTTGACAGGCAACCGGGTGTGGACACCTTGCTTGATACGGTGTTTACTGGAAGTGGGTGGGGCTTGTCTATGTGTTTGTTTGTCCAAAGCGATCGCCATTGTTGTTCTACAAATTTAAAACAATTATGGCGGTCGGTTAGGGCGTTACCTTTTTTTAATTTAATTATTTCTGTAGTTTTGTAATCGGAGTTCAGCTTTAAGCCATGTATATTAGAAGTAAAAAAAACCCCAGATGCTCTTTGTTTTCGGGTCCCTTGATAGCGATGTAATACTCTTTTATCCAAAACGTAAATAAGACGGTCGGAGTAATGGCGATCTTTCTTTCCACTTTTTTTAAACCTAGGGCGTGCAATTTTTGTCTATTAAATTTTATCCAAAATCGTCTGGGAAAGTTCTTTCCCCCTTTATGTATTATTCATACTAATCCAATATTTAACCTCTAAAGAACTGACACCGAAATGTTGACGTTTTTAGAATTATATCTCTGAATGAATGAATGTTAAATGACGTTAATCATGTCATATGTGAAATAGTCATGAATATATTTCATATATATAGCAATCTGATTCTCAACAGGGAAATAAATATCATTAATTTGGTATAATAGCACATTCAAAATATGTAATTATCGAAACTCCAGACACTATTTTGGGTTAAGGCATTTTGCAGAGAATTCGTTAAAATCCTCCAAAAGGCTTATATTTCAGCAATGGTCTGGTAGAATTATCTTGGATTTTTAAATGCACACTAATTGAACATGTACGGTTTAAATTTGTAATCAAATCACGTCAAGTCAAATTTTCTGTTGTTTCCCTTCACAGATTCAACAAGGGTACTCTTTCAGGGACATTGCTTATTGTGATGATTGATATTGATTATTCTATAAATTGATTATTGATTATTGTTTTAATTGGATATTATTTTAACATTAAGGTATTGATTAATCTGCTAATTGTGTATTGATTAATCTGGTTATTGTGTATTGATTATTTTAATAATTGAGTATTGATTATTTTAATAATTTAATATTGATTATTTTAATAATTGAGTATTGATTATTTTAATAATTGAGTATTGATTATTTTAATAATTGAGTATTGATTATTGTAAAATTAAATATTTACTATTTTAATATCGGGATTTTTGTTGTTTTAATTATTGAGTATTTATTATTATGATCACTGAGAATCTATTCTTCTGATAATTGGATATTTATTATTTTGATCACTGAATATTGGTTAATTTCTATTTCGGTATTGGTTATTTAAAGCTGTATTATATAAGAGCTAAATCTACCTATTGCAGGTCTAAATTCTGGCTTCAATTGTCATAAACTATTTGTAGATATATTTAATTCACATGCCAGGGCTATAATCAACTCTCTAGTCCATCGCATGGCTGAGATTTAAATGGAATGAAACACGATCGCCATTTAATAATATTAAAATTTAATAATGGATAAACAAGACTTACGGTTGCTACGATAATAAACAAACTACGCTACATCTTCAAACACCCATAACTTCGCTCAGAACAAAGCAATTTGAATAAAATTTTCAATATATTCATTTTTCATTATCAATATCTATTAACTGCTATAGTGAGAACTTTCAGCTCTTTAATTAAATCTTACATAATAAATATTTTATGATTCGGCGTTGATTAGTAATCAAATACTACAATGTCTCAGTTTGGTCCAGAAGCCTTCATACTTGATTCTTAGAATTTCAGGTGGATATTTACGTGCACACAGAACCTGGAAATAATATTTGCTTTCGAAACATTGAAATTTTCACTCGTGCTAGCAAAATAACGCACACTCTTTAGTAGAGAATTCTAATAGTTACAGGATATTTCTTTATCGTCTATCACTTAATGGCAATGTAGCCTATATGCATCTCTTGGGAGTATACAGTTTCTGTAAAACATGCTAAACGAAATATAATATAACTTTATAACCCTATTACAAGCCATTAATGTACATATCTTAGATGTGGTTAGAATAATACTATATTTTTTTTACATCCCTTTGCAGTCGTTGGTCTTAATCAAATATCAAGTTGATATATATAGAATCGTTGTAAGACAGTTTATTACAGTCACATCAAGTTTCTGTGGTTTGTATACAGGTTAAGATGTATTTATTGTGTTGTTAAGACACGGTTTTATTTATAACTCAGCTAATCTCAATATGTTAATAATACCTTGTCTATGGTTTGTATGTCTTATTCACGGCTCAACTTAATCCAAGTTTGGGCGAGACGTTGTAATTGTAACTACTCTAGAAAAATATGTAGATCAAACAAGAGAGAGAGAGATGGTGTGTGTGTGGGTGTGGGTGTGTGTGGGGGGTAATATACTTAAGAGAGCAAGAGGAAATTAGCTGTGGGCTAATATATATAATCATGGTATATTTCAATAATAACATCCATTTCCCGGATCATGTAAAACTGTGTGCAAAGATAGCGTGTTTAATGTTCATGCAACGGAGTTATTAACCCTTGTCGGTGCACGTGGGGTCTCCGTGGACCCCATGCACATGTTTTATAGTGTTGTGTAATAACTACTGGGCACTGCTTTTTGAAATTTAGTGACTTTGTCTCCTATACATTTTTACACGTAATGAAGAACTCGGTATTCATCTGCTTCCCACATGCAGAGTTCTGTTACATGCAAATCAGGCCCAACGCTTGAAGGGAACAAGGGGTCCAATCGGACCCCTAACTTAAACAACTCAACGTAGGGATTTTGCTAATGTATTTGCTGCCTAATACCATATTGCGTATGCCAGAGTATTCTCTCTTTTAGCAGCTGCATGTTACAAATACCAAAAATTAAATGATGAATTCAAGATATTCAATGGTTTTTGTATCAAGCGTGAATTGCCATTTTAACCTCTTTATCACATAGTATACAAAGTAGCAATTTTGTGAGAATTATTAAATCTTTTCCAAATGTCACTAAAATGTTTTTGTAAAATAATTTAGTTGTTTTTCAGTTGTCAAATATGAAGGCAAATAAAAACTAAACCGCTGCCTTTTAATTCAAATATATCTGTACGTAAAAACTTTGAATTATAACTGGGGTCCATATGGACCCCTGATACCTGCTATGTGATTCTCATAACGTGAACCCACAAGGGTTAAATAAAAGTTGTTTAATTATTTCCTTACGAAAGATTAGGATGAAAGTGCACCACTGTAAGAGTCAAATTACGTGTATTAGACATTACAGCTAATCTTAACACTGTTTGAAGTCTTTCTCGTGTGTAAATGTGTTAGAGACTGTGTGTCTATATCATCTACAAACGATGCAAAAGTCAAATTAAGTAACAAGGCCCTCTATATCATACCGACGAAATCAAGGGTGTATATTTTTTATTTAAAAATGCATTATGTTAGAGCTAAATCTGCCTATTGTGTGTGCGTCTTTATTTTGGCCTCAAATATTATATAAATTACCAATTAAACATTTTTTCACATGACAAGCCCATAATAAACTCTCTAGAACATTGGATGGACGCGATTTTACATGGATTGAAACACGATCACCATTTAATAATTTAATTTAAAAATGAATAATGCAGAGTTGGTAACATGAACTATATTGTGAAAACTTCAAAGACCGATATCTCTACTCAGAATAAGTTAACGTGGCCGAAATTTTAATTATTCATTTTGAACTATTATAGAAACAACGGTATTTATCTAAATCTTACATAATGCATCTTTAATTGTTAATGTTAGGATCGGCACTTCTCTGTTCTGTAGGAGGAAAATTAAAGCTTGATTAGTTATATTTCATTCAGACGGAGCATAACTACATTAAACCGGTGTAGAAAACTAGTCGCCCAAACGGAATAATCAAATTACATAAATCATTATGGCCATTGAATAGATAAGCTCCCCCACAAAGATCTTTACATTCTCGTAATTCATATAGTAGTGTTGATTCTATTCATTCATTGTTTCAACCACACACATTCTTGTATACCATAGATTATCTCCAAGGGCGTTACAAGTTAATTCACTTAATAAATGAAATGAGCTTTAACTTCCTACTATTCTGCACCAACCGGGATTTCATTAGTTAGTACATATTTAGGGAGCTCGCATAACGAACAAACTACTTTGGCTGTTCTGGAATTCCTTTTCCATGGAATCAAGTGCAACTCCGCGAGAAGTATGATAGCTAATAAACGTTATTTGTACTTTCGTTGGGGGCTTGTGTGGTGAAGTGGCTTGGTCTCGATCCTAAGCTTGTACGTGACAAGGAGTTGGGTCGCCTGACCAACAGAGGTTTTCTTCCGACCATTTGGTTTCCTCCCATTGCTGAAAAGACCGTTACACGCAAGCGAATCGTTGGAATGAAAATGTTCCATGTTGATCCCGAAATGACCTAGTTTGTGTCTGTCATTGAGTCAACTGTCGTGGTTTCGATTCCTCGTCTGTACGTGACAAGAAATATGGGCGCCTGTCCAATACGCAAAAGCGAATTATTGAAACAAAATTGAACCATATGTTCGTCCCGAAATGACCTAGTTTGTGTCGAGTGGACGTTAAACCCCATTTATCTCTTTCTCGCTAAAGGACATGATGGCCCATCTATTTCTGTAGAGATAACGCTGGCAGCTAGTAGAACCACAAGTCACACTAAATACTAAAATTTTAAAGTGATTGAACCTTGGCGTGGACTGA
Organism: Patella vulgata; assembly: GCF_932274485.2. Taxonomy (NCBI): domain Eukaryota; kingdom Metazoa; phylum Mollusca; class Gastropoda; family Patellidae; genus Patella; species Patella vulgata. Next base: position 67,310,244 of record NC_065879.2, on the reverse strand, counting down.
GCAGAAAATATCTTCGGGAATATTTTAAGACCGGTACATATACTATTCAAAAAAAGTAGGGGATATTTGATTTTGGGGGCATAATACTAAAATATGCAAATGACTACGAAAAAAGTCACTATAGAACCTAACAGAAGAAACATTTCCAGTTACATGTGACGCCCAAACGCACCAATAGCTACCGCATGGAATGCAGGTGATGCTTGGGATCATCATGGGGGTCCAACCCAAGATTTGCACGACTCTGACTTTGAATGTTACAGTCATTGTGGCATTGAATTCCAGGGTGGAAACATCAGTTTAATTGTTTTAGTGACCAGAAAACAAATTTTGATATGCGTCGGCTTACCCAAAATGAAAGGTTACGTGCCCTTGGCATGCTACAGATCGGCACAACACAGGCGGTTGTGGCGCGGACGATGAATGTTTCTCAGTCTGTCATAAGCAGGCTATGGTCCAGATACCGTGATACACAATCTGTACAGGACAGACCACGCTCAGGTCGACCAAGGGCGACAACTCAAGCCCAGGATCGATTTATCCGTACCTTGGCCTTGAGAAATCGTGTCATCACAGCAAATCAGATCAGCGCTCGTCTTCAAACAGACACTGGTGTGAGAGTGAGTGGCCAGACGATTCGGAATCGACTGCATAGGGGTCACCTTCGCGCCCGACGTCCTCGCGTGATCCCTTGTTTGAGAGATCATCACATTCAGGCAAGACGTCGTTGGTGTAGGGATCGTCAACACTGGGATAATCGACGCTGGAGCAATGTGATGTTTTCAGATGAGTCAAGGTTCACTGTTGATTTTTTGGACAGACGTAGGAGGGTGTGGCGTCGTCGAAACGAGCGTTTCCAAGACGTTAACGTCATCAGACATGATCGATTTGGGGGTGGTTCTGTTATGGTGTGGGGAGGCATCACTGTTGCTGGAAGAACGGCTTTACATGTTGTTGCAGGGCGTGTTACAGGCAAGTACTACCGGGACAACATCTTGGCAGTCCATGTTGTGCCGTTCGCACGACGTCATGGCCGCCGTTTCATCTTCCAGGTTGACAACGCTAGATGTCACAGGGCCAGGATCGTTACAGGTTACCTCCAACAACAGAACATCACCACATTACCTTGGCCAGCACTGAGTCCCGACCTCTCCCCCATCGAGCATGTCTGGGACATGCTTGGACAGAGGTTACGTCAACGTCAACAACGTCCTGCCAATGTCCAAGAACTTGCTTCTGCGTTGCAACAGGAATGGGACAATCTGGACCAAAATGACCTTAGACGTCTCATTTGGAGTATGTCACGTCGGATCAATGCTTGTTTGGCAAACAGAGGAGGATTTACCCGTTACTGACTTGGTTGTGATGCTGTGGTAACTTTGTTGTTTGACCCCGGGTATCATTTTACCCTTATAATGGTCAGTCTGTGCCTTACTTAGTCTAACGATCATTTGGAATAAATCGATGAATGTGAACTTCATTTCATTTTGTCATTTGTTTCTTCGTCAGTTTCATTAGGTGACTTTAATAACACTTAAAAATCAAATATCCCCTACTTTTTTTGAATAGTATATATGTCAAGGACTGACAAAAAAAAGCTCACCATAGAAATGAAATTTAGTCTCAGAGTAAATTTCGGATATTCGTCATTGCATCAAAATGTCTTACTAACTGCTACCAGTAATGGCTCGAGACATCCTTTTCGTGGGATTATAGCTCATCAAACGAAACACTGCGAGGAGTTTTTCATATCAGAAAATAAAGCACTGTTGCTTAAGCGATCTTCAGAAATAAATCCAAATAAAATTTTTCATGATAAAATTTATAATTTTTTATGTGCTATAGGTAAATGTATGTTGATATATCAGTATTTGTCGTGAAGGGATTTAAAGAAAAGATCAAACTTTTCATTTGATTTACGGGCTTAGGTTCAAACGTGAACAACGTGAGAATATGGCCGGTAGTCTTCTAACTGCAAAATTTCAAGTATCTATTTACATACATGCCAGTGTGTATTGCCGTACAGCCAACATCAAGTTATGGGTTAGAATGAATTATAAATCGGGTACCATTTGTGGTATTTATTACATCTATTCATCATCACAAACGATTTTCAGGGAGCCTATATACTGACCAACAATATCACAGACTGACTCAAGTTAAATATCTTCACGGTCTTTTATCAAAGGACTTGTCCTTTCGTTTTTAATTAACAAAAGGTATTCCTCCATTGATAAGACAGCAATGTGTAGAGACTCAGTATTATGTGTCTGGTACCACGCTGTAGAAATCTTCTACAGCATGTCATACAATTCTTATATGGCAACTCTCTGTAATCAAATCAAATTACCCTGTTCTGAAAACTTGATTATCTGTTGTCGAGGATATTGCTCTGTTTGTACTGACGTCACGGGGCTATAAAGTAATTATTGTAAACATCGCAATAAATGAAGTGAAACAAGCATCAAGTTGACCTAACAAAAATTAGATATTTTAAAACTAAAATATCGGATTTTTTTTTCAGTTGTAATAATGACCGCATTCCTTATCGACTTCAAGCGCGGGGTGGAATTTAGAGATGCAGAAGGCATGCCAGAGAGGTTGAGAGTTTTTCCAAAAGGACGCGTTATGTAGATGTAATAAATGTTTAACTATAACTCGTCGCCATTTTCTCTCCCCAATATTTTAAGGAGAATATGGACCAAAAAAGCCTTGTGGTTTTAAAGCCAGGTTCCAAGTTTTGTTATGACAAGCTGGCTGCTCGGTTGGCAAAGAATTGCTAGTGCACGTACATGTTCTTTTAGCAGTATACATTGGAATAGCCACTTGGTGGCTCAACACCTCGGCAAAAGAATTTAGTATAACATCTCGCCTTCACAATACTTCAATCGTATGGAGGTTAACGTTTGGTATATCGTATATTTCCAAAGTTACATATATACTCGTCTTCAGATTTAAACTATCAATCGTTCATTAAATGAGCACATCCCTTAAATACGTCAAATACTACAAAAAAGGGAGATTGTGTTATATCGGACTGAAAGGAAATTATGAATTGATGTTAACGGTAAATGACTTTGGTCCTTGTGGAAAACGAACAGATTCAGTCTGATAATCGAGAATGATAAACATGGTTGCTTTACCTCCGTGTACTATGGTAGATTAAAGAGAACGCTATGATAAACGTCTATTTAATTGAATTTGGATACGACAATATGTACAACCCGCAGATGTCTCCCCCGGGCAAGTGAGATTCGGGCTTGAAAAATCCCGAGTGTTATTTATACAGCCCACATAGGAATTGGAATCACATGGCACCCTGTTTCCATTGGCGATATACGTGGTTTTGTGTTCAATATTCGACAGCTTAGACTGAAAACTAAACTAATCTTTAATAAACGAAATGAACTGGGGTTTAACGTCCTACTGTTCTGCACAGCCTGGGCTTATGAAGACTGATATAGGCCACGCAGTCTGCTATGAGGAAATTTGCCCCGACAGCGGCACCACGTCCTACTCTTATATCGAATTCTCAGTGTGCCCGCCAGGGTTTTTCTTCTCCTCCTCGAACGACTAGAGGCCATTACTTGCCAATCTGCACCACTGACAAGGAGAAACACCCCAGAGAATCCTAAGGAAACTTTCCCTACCAACAAAGTAATCGAACGCGGGAACTCAGCGAGCGAGAACCTTACTCGTTGACCCCCCGCTGCTCAAAAACTTAACAAACAAACTGACTTCCGTTAAGCCTACTGACGTGAAACATAATCATGTAAAACCCGTCTCATCACTAACAGAAATAACACATGAGACCAACACTATTCAAGACTTTGTTTTCTCCCGAATCAAAGAGGCTTAGCGCGATCGTTTAAACATAATTTGTTTCTTGCAGGACATGTATAATCCTTAACATCAACAGGGTGAGATATTTGCACATCAAATCTTGAAAGTTAATACTTCAATTGCTGATTTCGGTTAAAAAAAAAAGCAAGAATTACTTGTCTTTCCTAGTAAAAGAATTTGAAACATAAAATAAATTCTGGTGTAAAATAATAGTTCCAACACAATAGCAGTTGTAACATGATACGATTAATTCGTGTAGTAATGCTAGGTTTCCGCTGCCGTGCGATATGTTACGGTAGGGTTGTCCCTAATGAGTCCACGGTCTGGTAGGTGCAGAAACGTTCAGATACGTTTCGATACGACCAACACGATTGCTACGACTGACCTCAATATATGATACGATGATACGACCTGATAGGATCACCACTATTACCACACGATTAAAACCACGAGATCAATCGTAGCGCGAATCGTGATAGTGGGAAAATAGCTTTAAGGTCTATTCATAGATTAACTTCAGGGAGCAACGGTACGTGGCGGTGTGAGTAAAAGAATGTCATTACGGACCCTTTTCTTTTTAAACTCTTTATTTCAACTGGTGAAAATAGAATAGAATAATAAAACCCTTGGGAAATTTAATGTTTTGAACTATCAATTTTACTCCAAAGCAAGATTTCCCCAGGTGATTTTTATATTAGAAAAGTAATTGCCCAATTTAAAGTTAGGCATTAGTGCTTTAGAAATCGTCGGCAGTTGGTAAAAACATGATTTTCGAATGATTTGTGAGTTGTCTATTGGGGGTATTCAAAATAGATTATACGCACAATTTGGGACGAAAAGGTCAATCCACGTTGACATAAAGACGTTAAAACATGTAGGCCGTAAGCAAAAATACACGTGTTTATGGTTAACCCATCCTAAACATATTTTCTACTTTCCCAAATCCTATAAGTCGATCTTGGCGTGGTTTTCTGAAAATTCGATATTTACAATTACTCAGTAATTAGGCAAGTAATGCTAGGAAATAGATTATACACACTTTATTCTATTTAAAATGACTTGACAAACGTTATAAATGCAAGAATCATTTAATTGTTCAATTAAGTCTATCGAATCTTACTCCACGAACCCCAAGAAAAATTCCTACTTTTGCGGGGCCAAGTACCCGTAGACACAGGTATTATTTGTTTGTCCTAAAATACTCCCAGTAAGCCACTGCTAGGATTTTCGGTTATTTGAAATATTTGGTGCATAAGCATTATTATTTGTTCACAGTCCCAGTGTACCAACGTTTAAAGATACATTCCCACAAAAGTATTTATCGGGTGGTTATTTCCAATAAAGGTATGGCGATTTTGGTATATATAGAAAGTAGAGAAGCCCAATCTGGGAGACGTATAGTCAAATTATCCGCCCTTAATTGTGCTATTTTATCGACCAATCAAAAATTTCCATAAATATAAAGCTCTTGGGAGAAGGGAGGTAACTTGTATTTTGTTGAAACTAAAGTCGCCGAAAAATTGTTGCAAACTTTGTAAAAATACTTTAGAACAACTTTTTGTGTGCATGTCACTTCTTTGATAATAAATTTTTTCTTGCAAAGTCTTTCATAATTTGCTGTATTGTGGTGAACCAGAGTGGTATGTAATCTGTTTTTTGATTGGTTCGTACAAACAACCTAACTGGTCAATGAAGTCATCAAGGGCAGATAATTCAAATTAGCGAACACCCCGTGAATTGACCAAAGGATTAGTGGAGTAGAAAGGATACCGCGGATGTATTACACGCCGCCCCAAGCCCAATAGTCACTTGTGGTGACAAGAGGTGCCATGCCAACACCTTGCTGAACGTTTGCTAGATCTGGAGAGATGCTTTATCTTTGGCATTAATTGTTTAAACCAATCACAGTAGATTTTGTCAGACTAAAGCTGCATTTCCTTTAGTACGGATCCGGTCCGGTTGCGGATACGGAAAAAAACACTTTCATAGTAAGAGTGTTTCCTTATGTGCGGGTGTGGATACGGTTCTATATGCGGCGTCCGGTACGGTTTTTCGAAACGGACCATGTAGCGTTCGGTACAGAAACGCATGCTGAACCGTGTCCGGTATGTATGCTTCAGCCAATTTTAATGTTTTTTCTTCTTTTACGAACCTTGACAATGCCGGTGCCATGTTAAAAAGAGGCCCCTACGCTTGAATAACCGCATATAAGTATAAGGATACACAACCTGCCGTGTACTATGTCTACTCCCGGACCGGAGCCGGACCGGATCCGTACTAAAGGAAATGCAGCTTTATAAAAGAATACAAACTATAATATGCGCAGCTTTTCTGCGATATCACTCCCAAACACACATAAACAAAGGTGTTGTACCGTGTAATTTGTCGGTTGTTACGTAGTCGTTAAAGTAAGATAGTTGGGTCTCAGGGGCAATCAGTTGTTTTACCCTTTACACTAATTGACATCGACCATTCATCACTGTTTGAAAATAATCCGTGTGCTTACTGGCTAGTAGTTTCGATTAACCTACCTATTAACGTCCTTCATGTCGCTAAAGGTTAGGGTGCTAGATTGTCGAGACTTGGTTCACGTCGGAATTACCAGAATCAAACCACCTGAACCAAATAGGTTATCTCGTCAACAATTGAGTTCACACTAAATGGGTTCGAATGTCAGAAGCATTCCTTTCGGTGGTGCGGGGCGGAGGCAAGAACAGCGACTAGTTGTTCAGATTGGACGGTAAACCGCGGTCCTGTGTACACGTTGGCGTGTACGTAAGAGAACTCTTGACAGTTGGAATTCGATATAAGAGTAGGCCGTAGCGTCACTGTCCGGGAAAAATTCCCTCGTGGCACACTGTATTGGGTACGCCAGTGTTCATTAGCCCAGTAGGTAAAGAAAAGTAGGACGTTCGACTCCATTTCATTTCTTTTCCCTGTGCCGCTCTTCCACCCAGTTTTAGAAAGTGACGTAATATCGTAATAAAGACCGTATTCGTTAAGTGGGTTACTTTCCTTTGAAAGAGACGTAACCGTTTCAGATAGGACCGCGCCACCCATCCACCCTACCGGCCGTCCCCATTACAATATTTTCTGGGTGAATTCGAGACATTAATAATACAGTATTCAAATTCCACATAGCTACCATTTCTGTGTATACTTTGCTGTCCAGAATTTTGTTTTTTTGTTATGCTTAAGTCTAAATTTAGTTTAAAAAAAAAAACAAAGTGTATTCCACTTGCAAAAAATTTGGCATTTGGAGATCTGGGCCGCACACGGTTTCTAATCTTTATGACAATGTAAAAATCAGATTTGACAAAGGAGTTCAAATTAGTATTGTTCGCTCAATTTAATAATTATTTGCAACGGCCATGGCAAAGTGTTATTAGTAATCAAAGCGAAACGAAAAACGTAACCCTGGCGACAATCGCATGCTAAATCTAAATTGTATAAATCAACTATCTAAAAATAAGAAAACGCGGAAGCAGCCCTGTTTTAATCAAGTAAGAGTTATGAATTGGGTGCAATTAAACTAACAGGATAAATACATATAATTCCAGGAACCTAAAGGTGCACGTAATCTTTTAATCTGGGCCATTTTTCTGATTACTGCACTAATGTCTTCCTGTACTGACATCACAGAATATCAAAAATATTCAGGCAATCATAAAGCTCATCTCCATCTATAAATCGTGAACTCATCATCAGTCAACGTTTGATGCGTTTGGTTAAAACGAAGACCAACAAGTTGTTTGATGTCAGGGCGAATCACGTCAAATACATTAAATGAAAATACGGGTCATAATATTAGCTGTCAATTTCTGACGTTTCTGTACTACAATCACTTGAACAAATCTTAAAGTGGCATTAGGTGAGATTAGATAAAGAACTGTTAGTTCTCGCTATAATAGTTAAGAATAGATAATGAAAGGAGAATATGTTGAAAATTTCAGTTAAATTACTTCACTTTGAGTCTAGATATTAGCGATAGAATTATAGGCTAGCCTCGATCGTCGTTAACCATTGTTAGGAAAATAAACAAAGTCTCGATTATCCACTTTTATGGTAACCGCATCCACCAGGAAACGAGTTTGAATCTTCTAAATATCGCAGACATCCGATGTTTATGGTCTTGGTAAGTTAACTAATGCCTATTTCATAATTTAGATAACATTTAAGGCCTAATAGAAGACCTGCAATAGGCAGATTTAGCTGTTGCATAATGTATGTTTAAGCGACTGAAATGAAATGAAATAACTCTGACAGAGATAATCTGTTTCACAGCGGTAACGTGAAAGCCTTCTTCTAACCCTGTACAGGGTCGCGTTTACTATATAGTCCAATCAATCTACGTTAAATTTGGTGCAACGTAGAACAAATTGCAACAGTCGGTGTTAGTGGGATCATCCTCTACATCCAAAGTTCTCTGATTTTCGGTCCTGGGAAAGAGTCTAATTTGAATAAATTCAAAATGGCCACCAAATGTACCTTTGGGGTCTCATAACTTCTTTAATATTGACTTCTTAGCTTATAAATTTATTACAGTTAGAAACATGATCACTGCGAGTAAGAATATCAAGTTAGAAATTATCATAAATGAACCTCATGACGGCATCACGTCTTATTTTGACGTTGCATGATATCAGCATACACTTTTCAAAGACATGGCTGAGCTCCTTGGAAGAAGTTAGAGATTACCTTATTCAAGTTCGAATTCTTTCTTGCTCCTTCTCAATATTTGAAACCTTTACATTCGCTGCCTGAATCAGTACGCTGTGTTGGGGATCACTGTGGGTAAGTGGGTAAAGCGCTGGCTCGCTAGCCTGGAGGTCGATCCCTTCATTGGTCGAGAAAGTTCATCGAGATTTTCCAGCGTGGTTTCCCCTTGTCATTGATGCAGGAAGGAGGGCTCAGTCATTTTTTGGAAAAGTGTATGCTGACATCATTTAACGTCAAAATAAGACGTGATGACTAGATATTTTAACTCGCAAGGGTCATGTTTCTATTTCTAATAATTTTATAAGGTGAAAATTCCATATTAAAGGAGTTATGAGACTTGGAAGGTACATTTGGCGGCCATTTTGAATTTATGTAAATTATGCCCTTTCCTCGCCCCGAATATCAGATAACTTTGGGTATGTTGTAGAGGATGATCCCACCAACACAACGATACCAAGAAACCTTATGTTGTTATTTGTTTTAGATCAATTCATACTTTGACTGGACTAACAGGTCAACGTGTTTACGTGTGACGCCACATCACATGGCGTCGATAATACGCGACTTGTTTACATAGGTCGTAGTAACAACACAAACCAAACCGGTCCTGGAAGAATTGGTACCCCTTTACACATTTTATGTACCCGGCCATTTACATAAATAGGAAATATTTTGTATCCAGATATACTCCAACATCTTTATTTATTTTCTTAATAATTGTTTTAGAATTTAATATGCAGAAGAAAAAAGTTAATATTGAGAGCTAATTAACTCGCCCCGATGTCATCCCTCTCAGTGATAATAGCAGTCAAGCAAATATTACCGAGAGTAAGACGCTGGATAGCTAACGTCTCGGGTTCGGTCCCGGGGTCAGTCGAGAACGTTCCTCGGGATTTTCTGGCGCGGTTTTTTCATGTCAGAACGGAGGGTCTGGCATGGCGAGTGTCTAGTCCTGCCCCTCAAGCACTAGAAATGGTTCCACTACCTACTGATGTCTTCCGTCTTGCTCCAGCCACAGTAGTGGACCGTCCTAAGACCTCCCCTTGAGCAAGTTTTGTAGCCAATTGACAACAAAAAAGTTACTGGCCTATAACTCCCTTAATTGCTAATAACACCGACCCCAAACTGTACTGTACATGGCTTCACATATAATAAACCAATTCCCATTGAAATAAAGGTGAAATCTTACCGTATAATTATTATGATTTGATTAAACCCAACTATTATGCGAAATTTCTGTTCAGTTTAAAATGTCTGCTGAACCAGAATCACGGGGTGTCATGTCACTCGAAAATACAGAAAAACTGTTCGTTAAGATAAGATTATGATTTCAGTGTTCCACTCTTCACTATTTGTAACATAATTACTTATTTCCATGCAAACTGTGATTATATGTGTTGAACATTTTGCAATTGAACCTAATTTTACTTGCTCAAAGCCTCGAATAGTGTATCAATTGCAGCCGTAGATAAGAATTATCACGGCTAAAAATTGCAGCTACTCAAGCACCTGATCTTCTGCCATGCGTTTCAATATTATTGTTTTAATGTGTATATAATAGATGAGCTAATTAATCACGCGGTAACACCTCTTTACAACAGAAAGTCGTTTGGTCATACCAAAGAGACATTTCCAAGACCGCCGTGATCCCCAATACTTAAAGGGGGCAAATCTCTAACTCAATATCATCCACAGTCTTCGACATTGTGAACACGACTTATTGGTCAATTTAAACGTCGCTTAGTATTAAACTAAGTAATTATGTATCCATAAAATTGTACCTTTTGTTAAAATGTTCAATTACTTTAATAATTCCAATCACAGAAAACATTGATGTTGTTATTTTCTAAGTGTGAAAAAGATAACCTATGATCGTATAATAGTGAGTTGACAACCTATTGAGCAAAAGACATAGAAATAATGATGATTTGACTTTCTTAGAAAATATGAAATTGTAACTTTAATTTCTAGGTGCCACAGAATACAGATTTAGCTCCTTTAACCATCGACTGGGAATATTGTGGTGAAATACTCCACACAGAAACCCCCCAACATTGTCATTTATTTTCTTGGAGCAAGTGACATAGTTAATCAAATAAAAGCCACGCGATTGACTTGCACTTAGAAGCATAGAAGTTATATACAAGTACATCATTAAAACTGTCTGGTTTCATTCTCTCTTTTAACGCTCTTAAGAAATGAAGCGGCAGACTATGAGGGATTCAATCGCTTCAAGCAGATTACATATAGTAGATTCTATTATACCAGGTTCTTGTTGGTTAACAAATAACTAGTGAAGTGAAAAGGGGTTTAATGTCGTACTGTTCTGCTCCGACTGGGTAATGAAGACGGGAACAAATAACTAAGTCAAGCAGTGCCTAATTAATAGGATTTATTTATAATGGGGTTTTTACCAGTGAATTTCATATCATTAACTACTGGATTAAATGAAATGAAATGGTGTTTAACGTCCAACTTTTCTGCGCCGACTGGGCTAATAAAGACTGGCATACACCATGTAGCGTCCAATGCGAAATTTTTTTCCCCGGACTAGTTCGGCAAATACGGAATACTTGTATTTCGAATTCCAACTGTTAAGTGTTTTTTAAGTGCACGGGATAACGAATCGAAACGTACGTTCATGCTCTAAAAGAGCATTGTTTTCCAAACGCTGTTTGACTTCGAACAATGCAATAATGATAATAATTTTTGAAAATAACGGTAGTAAAATTACATTATTTCAAATAGCCCTCGATTCACCCGTTTATACATTGGCGCCCACGAAAAATAACCTGTTAGTATGTCTGCAATCCAATATTGACTGGGGGTTGGGTGGCCGAATGGTTAACGCGTGCGCGTTTGATCATACGGCCTGTCATTGAGTCAAGTGGCGTGGTTTCTATTCCACGCTTGTACGTGACAAGGGGTAGGGTCGCCTGTCCATTCTCGTGGGTTTTCTCCGGGTCCTCCGGTTTCCTACCACTGCTACATAACCCTATGCCTTAGCGAATTATTGAAATAAATTGAACCATATGTTAGTCCCGAATTGACCTAGTATGTGATGAGTGGACGTTACCCCCCCCCCTCTCTCTCTCTCTCTCTCTCTCTCAGGATCTATCGATATTGACTAGAACAAAATAAACATCTAGTCTCAAAATTACATTGATAGGGCCTATTGTTTTGACTATACATTAAATTACATTTCTTTCATGTTGGCTTTTTAAAATATTTACACCAGGAAAGGAAAACATGTTGATTGTAACACCATGCAATTTTTATTGATCTTTTTATTCAGTAAATCTTTGATATTGGGGACATAAAATATTAAACACAATAGCATGTATAGTATAGTATGTATAGAATTTCATTCTGCAATACAAATTCATTCAATCGGTCACGGGTATATATTTTTTATTAACATTCTGATTGAGTATTGATTTGGCTTAAAGTGATACGACAATCTCGCGATTTAAAGGTCGGGTCACAAATTAACTGTTAATGTCATGGTTAATTCCATTCTGTGTCGTTATTTTACTGGGAGAGCCAAACGGGCCACAGGGATCACAATTTCTTCTGCCAAATTCTCTTTTAAATTTACGCTAACGTGTACAGTGTACAGTCCCATTCAACCGATATAATAATATACGTATAGGGGCTAAGTGAGAGGGGGGCAATGACAAGCTTTGCGTCATGGTTTTGAGTTTTCGCGTCCCCTCGCAAATACCAAAAACTCACACGGTTTCAATGCGGTTTTCAACATTATAATCATAATCATAAGGCTCAACCAATGTTAAACATATAATGTGGGTCAGATATGCTACAAATTGACTCTCGCATGTTCCACACAGCCTAATATTACTCGGCGGCACTGGGAGGTACGCCCCCCCCCCTCCCATATATATCATATATATAGTTAGAGTCGTGTGACGTTTTAACACCCTCTTTCTCTCTCTGTGATATAATATGTTATTGTAGCAGGATTAATATATCAATATTCTTAACATTTAAAATGAAATGAAATGAAATGAAATGGAGTTTAGCGTCCTACTGTTCTGCTCCTAACCTGGGCTAATGAAGACGGGCATACGCCACACAGTGTGCTATTAGGGAAATTTTGCCCGGGCAGCGGCACTATCGCCTACTCTTATATCGAATTCCAACTGCCAAGGGATCTTTTACGTGCATTCCAATGTATACACGGGACCTTCTTAACATTTAAAAGTACACAGCTTTATTAATTGAAACATGGTAAAACCATAAAGTTGTGTTATTATGAATACTAAAGTACATCAAACAAATTGCCATCGATAAAAGTTAACACCAAGTAGGCGAGTGGTCTTAATAAAATCAGATATAAAAATCTGATGAAAGTATATAAAATACTGTTTAATATGCAGAGAAACATCATACCCTGCCTCGTGCGCAACACTCACCACAACTTATATATAAATAGAGCGATAATTCAACTGAAAAATCAGCTACTTCATTTTTTTTCATATGACCGTATCTTCTTATAGAATCTTAATTAAATAAATAAATAATTTAGCAAAGGTCATCTTTCTAATTAAGTCACAGTAAATATAGCTGTGTTATTTGTATTAATCATTTATTCCTTTTCTAAACATGCATTAACTTTACCAACTATTCATTCATCCGTTTGTTTAAGGCATAAGGAATAAACTGTAAATAAAATATTTTTACGTCGACATTCATTCATTAGTTCATTAATTGAAACATTGTGATTTATCTTACATAAGCTATGTATTTGTTAAATCAAATATTTTTTGGGGTGTGTGGTTACGGGGTGGGGTGGTGTGGGTGTATGTGGGTGGATCAGTAATACATACTCTATATTATCACATCTCAAACACAGGCTTTGGTATTGCTTATAATTATCATGACACTGTGATCTTAGACAGAGACCTGGGGCCTGTTTCACGAAATTTTAACTAAGATAAAATCCAAATTTAAGTAATTTGATTGGTCAATATTAGATTGATTTTAGTGCGTAGCCAATCAAAATTTAAATATATACTAAAATTTGGATTTTATCATTAGTTACAATTTCGTGAAACAGGACCCGGGTCTAACATTTATTTATTGAGTACATTATTAACTGCACAATTAACTGCAGCTTGTAACCAGGACGCATTTCTGTGTACAAGTACTATGGCCTTACCCATATAGAAGTTTTGAACCTAAACTTCTGCCCCACTCTCCCATCCACCATCCCTTCCCATTTCGTGACCAATGGTTCATATTAATTTATAAATTGGTTCAATGGTATTTAATACTTGAAACTTGAAATACACAGTACACACTTCATATGAGAGATTATGGACGATTATTGGATTTCAATTATCCGCTTTGTCCCCTCTCTCTTCTTTAAGACTTTAATCATCATGATTAAGAGAGATTGTTCCAACCAATAATCCACTATGTCAGATTAAAACCCAGTTAAAAGATTAACATGATAACTTACCATTGCGGTTGCTGAGATAAAGTTCAAACCAAACTCTGTCAAAACTTGTCTGGAAAATTTTGTGAGATTATAAAAAGAAAATTTGTGATCCTCTAAAAAGTTTTATATCACAATGTCCGACTTAATATCGTATTTGTTAATACACTGATCGTCTAGAAATAATTTTCAAGTTTTAAATCTTGTCTCTAATGGCGATAATATAAATAGATATCACTGCTCTATAAATCCACAGACCTTTTTCTTTTCTTTACATTTGGCTTGCTTAGTTACCAAGTTGTTTATAAATGGCGGAGAGAAGTAGTGTTGTGTAGTAGAAAAGTCTTTAATTGTCGTACGATAAAGTTGTAGGTCTAGTTGAAGAACTATAATAAGAAATTGTGGGTATGCATGAGATTAGGCCAAGTTGTTTAATTATTAGGTTTGCTGTTTATTTGGTGTAGGTAAGGGGAGATTATAAATACTAGTCGTTAATAAACCTAGCACAATATCTCCATTTCATAAATAATGATAAAACATGTAGGGTCAGGTAAAGCCATACAATATCAAATCTGGGGTTGCATGAGATTAGACCAAGTTATTTAATTATTCTGTTTATCGTTTTTTTTTTTTTTTGTATTTTTTTAAAGATACATCGTCAGGTAAGACGAATGCAATCTTAATTTCTCAGTAAAACCCATTCTAGGAGATATCAAAAGTGTTAAAGCTTTTTAGTTTTCGATCGGACGTTAAATAAAGCTATTTCACACACAGTTTGAGTCAAAACAATGAATACAGTTTATCGTACTCTTAAGAAATCATTTGCGAAGAATGGCCTGGCTGGTACAAATAGGACAGCAGAATTGTTATTCCTATATTTATTTAAAACATACACCGGGGGCCGCTTGAATTCAACGGAAGCTACAAATGGCCATAACTTCACTTAGTTATATTCGGTTTGAATAGATTATGGACCAAAATATTGTGGCCTTTTTTATTAAAAGTGGTTTTGATGGTCTTTGGCTCAATGTGTAGCATTTATTCGGGCATATTGGGCCTTTAACTACAAGAATCACAACGACAGTTAACCTGATAGTAACTGTATAATGTATTCTATTTAAATTATGATTTAATTGCCCTTATTTTCTCGCCAGATGTATGTCAGTATATTTAGAAAATCTTTGGGGACACAATTATTATGGCCTATTTCTCAGTAACCAATAATGTAATATTGCAGAGGAAATGTCTTAAACACTAATTCTAAATATACAAATATTATCTCCATTTGTGAACTTTTTATCCCGTTCATTCTAAAACTAATGAATAGTAGATTGTAATTTCGTTTCGTTTACTTGTTCATTGTGGAATACATTAACGTAAGCAAACTTTCTGTAATCACAAGAATTGTGATTGTATCAGACAGTCGTTTTCCAAAAAGTTATAACACTTACGAGCCGTAGTGACTCAGTGACTAAGATGTTGGCTCGCTAACCTGAATGTTCTGGCAAGAGGCTACGTATTATCGTCCGGATGGGACGAAAAACCGAGATCCCGTGTACACATTGGCATGCACGTAAAAGATCCCTTGGCAGTTGGAATCCGATCTAACATTATAGCACAATGCTTGACGTATGCCCACCTTCTTTAGCTCCGTCGGAGCAGAACAACAGGACGCTAAAACCCATTTCATTTCGTTATAACACTTGAACCACATGGTATCATTCCAATATTATACTTCCCCACAATTCACACAGACTAATTGATCAGTCAGTAACTTCGCGTTATCTCAACACAATATCTAAACAAAATATCTGAATAAAAATAAAGAGAAAAGTAGTTTAAATTAGATTGGCCGATCGTATTTATTATGAATGAGGCACTCTGAATGACTTTATGTTTCTTCTGTCAAAAAAGGGGTGGGGTGCTAATGCCCTCTGTACTATAGCCCTTCGCCAATTTTTCAGCTGGGTGCTTTACTTGGGAAAGGAGAACTTTGGCGAACCTCAATTTAGCTGGAGGCATCCCTCCGAAAATAGACTGTCGGTAATGCAGTCTGGTTGTATTTCAGGCACTGATCGTCGAGATGAATATAGCTGCCCATATATCGCCTCGCTAAATCACTAGCCTATGTGTAGGATAAAGCACGAGACTGAGGTTATGCTGGGGAAAGAAAGACTGAAGAAAATAACTCGAGAAAGAATAACCCGTTACAGGTTTAAAGAAAAACTTTCAGAAGAATAACCCCAAATATATCCAAAACAACCCCCGACTTTCAGACCGCAAGTTATTCCGGGCATAGAATATACCCCAAAGATCAAAGAGATTTACCGTTACAGGTTTATAACCAACCAGATAGGGAGGTGACAAACGAATTGAGTGAGTGAATCAAAGTGAATGCATATTCTCGCCGCGTTGAACCTATACCTCAAACACGTGTTGGTGTTCATATGGAGAATCTCCTCCTAC
This sequence comes from Patella vulgata, assembly GCF_932274485.2. NCBI lineage: Eukaryota > Metazoa > Mollusca > Gastropoda > Patellidae > Patella > Patella vulgata. Next base: position 67,293,758 of record NC_065879.2, on the reverse strand, counting down.
GAGTCTTTTTTGATATCAAAAAATATCAACACAAGTCGATAAAGTAAAAAAAAAACCGAAGCTCTACTTTATCAAGGAGTGTTGATATTTTTTGATATCAAAAAAGACGAGCAGGAGATTTTATTTATCACCCAATCCCTTCTTACATGCACAAATAAATAAATGTAATTCCTTGTTATAGATGTCACTTTTTTACTGAACCTGATTGCATTATGGCGTAGTGATACATCATTTTTTGACAGCAATTCAACCATTGCAAAGTCCTTTATATTGACCCAGTGTTTCCACCAAGGTCAATTAAATAAAAATAGTTCCTTTTTAATAAGAAAGAAGTTACTTTAAAAAAAAATGAACTGTTCTCATGTAAAGTGATATCTCCTAAGGAGATATCGCAGTAGATTATGAAATTTGTCACACAAGCGATATCTACTGTAGAATGTATTAATGGGTGATAAAGTAGGTTTACAGCAGAATGGTTTTTTTTTTAAGAAATCACTCGGACTCTACAACAAGTCTATAACTGGGTTGATAACTGGAAAGTTAATAAGGACTGGGTGCATAATCCTTTGGTCGGGAATAGACACTAGGAACCCCTTCCGTCAATAATGGCGTGCACGAAATTTAAATAGCAGAGGTATCGGTTGAATATAAATTACTATAAGTCTTGATGAAACTGACAGAAATATTGTGTTGACCAGACGTTAAACCAAACTCCATTCCGTTTGTAATATATACTGTAGCAAACAAATATTTTATCGTGTATTTTATTACAATAATAATTTTAAACATGACAGTGTATTATATACAAATAATTTATATATAATATCAACTAGGGGAGGCAACTACAAAAGAACTATGACAGAAAACGTATAACCCTGATTTCTTAAATTTAATGCATCTTTAAATCAAATTTGAAAATCATCATAATATGACATAATTGGCCTTGTCAGAAATACAATTACACGCCGAATTGTGTAATACAAATATTTTGTGCGTATTTCTATTATTATTTTTCAAAATATTGAATAAGAATAATAAAATTTCTGATTTGATTTAGCAACAAATTGCAACATAGAAAAATCGAGATAGTCAATTAATATTTATATCACGCATTTTGTGATGACAAACATTTTAAAGATATACTATATGGGTGCTCCAAAGGTGAACGAGATAATTTAAAAGATTGTGAAATACCCCCCCCCCCCCCCGCAAACAGAATGCATTAAATTAATGCGAATACAAGGGCAAAATTTAAAAACTGTGACGACGAAATATAATGCGACATAAAAATGTATTTATGCAATTATTTGTTACCTTTATCATCAAGTGAACTAGAACTGTGGCAAGAAATGAATGGTCATGATGAGGTCAAAGTTCAAAATCCTTGGTGTTGGGGAACAAAGTGCAATTTTAAACTGATGTGAGTATTTTAAGCTTTTTAAATTAATAAAAGCAGACATTTGTTTCTTAATTAAAGTAATGTTTTAATGTGGAGGTGAGCAGAACTACAGAAGTACAGGGATTTATGAAGACTCTCCATTGGAGACATAATATGCTCTTATAAAATAACAACTATACTAAAATTAATCTATGACGTAATTGAGCAGACGACTTCCACTACAGACATGGCTGTAACAAAAACTTCACAAACTCTGAAAATATAAGCGTCAAAAATTTGTTTAAAAAATTCTTCCATCAAAAATTAGGTTAAGACATATTTCAGATTCTTTTTCAGGACATTGAATGATTTAATATGTTTTAATAATTGGTTACACTAAATGTGTTCCGTCTAAATATAATCACTATTGTTTTTTAACTTTGCTAATAAACACCGGGATTATGGTGCATTACCTGTGGCAATCTAAGACATAGGGGGGTGATCCCTGGATTCTTTTGCTATTTGTTTGTCCCTAGGCATTAACGACAATAGACCCAATTACTTCCTATGATGCTGGTGCCTATATTGGAAAGATTTGCACAATGATTCAGCCTTCCTCATTCCGAAAAGACACACAAATGGCTGAAGCCTTTTGTTGGAGGGGCTGAAGAAGGTTCCTTGGCATTTTCGAGTCTGGTTTCTCCTTGTTAGTGGTGCAGGGCGAAGGACCTGACCGGCGGCCGGTTGTAACCAAAATCAGCGGCTCGTCCGTGTACTCGTTAGTATGCACGTAAAATAACCCTTGACAGTTGGAATCCGATGATGTGTAGGCGAAACCGCATTTTTTTTCGAATAGCCCAATGCATGGCCTATGCATGTCTTCCTTAGCCATATTTAAGTTCATACACATTCACACCGTACCAAAGTCTAGAAATAAACCTTACCATTATAATCTATTTTACCATCTCGGTTTAAATCTCCAACTTTAATCATTAAATCCACTTGTTCTTCTGTTAAAGCTTCTCCCAGTTTAGTCATCAGTCGTTTTAACTCGTATTTATCAATAAAATTATTACTGTCGCGATCCACTATCCTAAAATATAATTAAAATTATCACGGTCACAATATACTATCCTAAAATATAATAAAAATTATTACAGCGAATATAATTAAAATCATTACTGTCACGATACAATATCGTAAAACATAATAAATTTATTACTGTCCCGATCCACCCTAAAATATAATTAGAAATTATCACTATCACGAAATACTATCTTAAAATATAATAAAAATTATTACAGCGAATATAATTAAAATCATTACTGTCACGATAATTATCCTAAAACATAATAAATTTATTACTGTCCAGATCTACGGTCCTAAAACATAACAAATTACTGTCCCGATCTACGGTCCTAAAACATAACAAAATTATTACTGTCTCGATCTACTGGCCTAAAATATGATTAAAATTAGTACTGCCATAATATAATGAGTTCAATCCTAAAATGTAATAAATCAATACTGTCACGATTTAGTATCCTAAAATACAGTACAGTAAATGAATAACTGTCATCATCTACTATTGTTCAATAAGATTGGTACTGTCACGATTTACAGTCAACAATAATGATATATACCAAAGCTAGGATATAACTGAATGGTCCGGGTTGGATTGCGTTGGAGTGTTTGGGTGGGGTATCCAGTCATTAAAGGATATCTTACCTAAAACTTCTAGTGATGAGTTCAGTGAATAATTTAATGGATGTCATACTTGAAAACTCTAGCAAATAATTAAAGTGTAGTTTATTTAAAAACTCAAGTGAATAATTTAAGGGTAGTTTGCTTGAAAACTCTAGTGAATAATTAAAGTGTAGTTTATTTAAAAACTTTAGTGATTAACTTAAGGGTAGTTTACTTGAAAACTCAAGTGAATAATTTAAAGATGCATTATGTATCATTAGATAAAGAACTAGCCATTCTTGCTATAATAGTTCGAAAGTAGATGATGTAAAATGAATAATTTGAAAATTTCATTCAAATTACTCTATTGCAAGCGAAGATGTTAGCCTTTGAAGGTTTGACAGACGTGTGCAATAATTTCAACCACTGTACTGGTTGATCGAAGCTAAGTATCGGTCCTCCATATTTGATTAAATCAAAATATCGCTGAACCATTTTAATCTATTTAATATCGGAGAAATTTGATGCCACCGAGACTTGAGTAAGGCCTGGATCAGTTAATTAATGTCGAATTAATACTTTAGAAAACATTTCAGGCCTAAAGAAAGGCCTGCAGATTTAGCTCTTGCATAATGCATGTTTAAGGAAAGTTTGCTTGAAAACTCTAGTGAATAATTAAAGGTTATTCTACTTGATAACTCCAGTGATGAATTAAAGAATGACTTTTTTGAAAACACTAGGATTTTCACTTGAAAACACTATTGAATAATTAAAGGATTTTCCCTTGAAAGCACTACTGATGAATTAAAGGGTGTTACTTGAAAACACCAGTGATGAATTAAGAATTTAACATGAAACACTAGTGATGAATTAAACGATAACTTACTTGAAAGCCCGCAACATATCATTCTGTTCATCTTCTCTAGTTCTTTGTTTTTTCTTCATCAATCCAACAAATTCATCAAATTCAATAACTTTATTTTCTGTTCAAATAAATATTGAAAATATAAACTTCTTTCGCCAACAATCGGTTGTTTTGTCGTAAACTTGATTCAGCGCGGCTCATCAGCCTCGGCACAATCTATTTGTTTAAAGTTTTGATATTTTGCTTGTACATGTAATACCCTGCCTTGTGTTGCTGTAAGCTCTTAAATGGAACAAGGTATTTTAAACTGACAAAAAATCAGATGGTTTTTAGTTCGTTTTAGTTGGTTATTTTATTTATTTATTTTTTTTTTTTCGGGGGGGGGGGGGGTTATATTCCGTATTTCATATGTACTGTCTAAACGGCAACCGTTCTAAGTATACGATATATTTTAGGCTGCGTAGTTGAGAGGAGCCACGATGGCTCAGTGAGTAAGAAGTTAACTCGCTAACCTGGAGGTCCCCCGTGTTCATGGGATTTTCCGGCGTGGTTCCCCCTTGCCAGTGGTGCAGGGCCGAGGGCCTGGCAAAGGATAGCGTATAGTCCTTTGGATGGTCCCGTTTGCACATTGGTCCCGTTTGCACATTGCTGTGCACGTAAAAGATCCATTGACAGCTGGAATTCGATTAAAGAGTATGCCGTAGCGCCACTGTCGGGGGAAATTTTCCCTCATGGCACACTGTGTGGCGTGTGCCCAGTCGGAGCAGAACAGTAGGACGTTAAACCCATTCCATTTCATTTCATTTCACTTAGTGGAGAAAATCAGAACAATTAAGGCAAAATGAAAGAAAGATATAATTTAAATTAGATTGTTACTATTTGTATCCAACTGATCTCGTATTTCATTTAGTTCTTTCTCTGTTGGGTTTAAATCTAATCCTCGTAAAACTTTCCCTAGTTCCGTGGTGCAGATATGGTTGTCTTTATTGGTATCAAAAAGATCGAATACTTCCTTCCATACTGAAAAATATAACAGCTAAACTATGAAACTGTTGCCAACTGGAAGGTGTGGGAGATCTAAAGATATTTTCAAATCACTAAGTTGATAAGTAATCCATCTGGATTGATTGTAGGAAATGGTCGAGGTCGACATTGAGTGCGCGAAGGTTGGGTAGAGATGCTATCCTTAAACACGTCACTGCAAGACCAGTAGTATATCAGGATTATTAAAAGGGTTTGGGGGTTTACAGAAAGAGGTGTGAAGGATGGGAGGGTGGTGCTTCTGTGATCTACTGAAAGTTATAAAAAATGACGGACCGAGTGGGGTGGAGAGTTTATTGAAAGGTGGGGTGGGGTGGATAGATAATAATAACAAATAAAAATCATACACAACCCTGTCCATAAATATTCAAAAGTTTAAATATGTAAACAAATACTTGCTTACCTTTTAATTTTTCTTCTTCTTCTTGTTTTGATGCCTGAAAACGGGAAAAAACAAAGGTCGTTTAATACAAGCCATTTAAAACGCTGTAAACCATTATAAAAATATAATACATACTCCAAGGTTTGAAAACTCGTGTTCTTGAACTATGTAAAGAGACATTTCTATTTAAGAAAATAAATAGTATGGTCATGGTCTGTTTGATGAAGACAAATTATTCAAAAACAGACAAATTATTTAGGATGTCCAAAACAGGCATAGTTTCTTTCCTTCTTCTTTTCAAACTCAAAGATCGGTGGTTAAAACTGGTGTGTTATGGACTCTGTTCTGGTTCCGCTACTTTTAGATACAGTAGCGGCAGGGAGACAGCGCCAAGGATACGAATTTTCGCATTCTAGTCAACTAATTGCGCCTATAATGGTATATGTTTACTGTCTTGGCGTTAAAATTGTTAACGGTAAATTTTATATAAATTGGAATTTTTATTTTTATTGATTTTCATGTCCCTGCATTTCTCCAAGTTCTTTTTTCATACAACACATAGACGGGGTTCGGTTGGCCGAGTAGTAAAGCGCGGTGTATTATTAGACTGTGGCCAATGCAAGTCACGGGTTCGATCCCGCAAGGAGCAGTGTCGATCGCCTGCCTAAGCTTGAGAACTACTTTTAAAAGTACAAATAATAGTCATTACAAATAATATACTATCGTACTTTCAAATATAATAAGTTAATGTAGACAACATCTTAATTCAAAATCAAAATAAAATCTTTGACTAACAAAAGGTATACATTTATTTCAATATTTCGTTTACGTGCAGATGTCATTAGAACAAAAAGTGTCGTATATGTATGTGTGCTGCCCCTTTAATGACTAGCATTGGCGGAATACACATGTAGGTATGTATGTTGGCTACTTATTTACACATTTCCACACAGTCTAATAAATCTGCCACTATTATTAGACAGTTGTAAATTGTATTCTATTGTTCAAAAAATTGAGGGAAGGTTTTTACGTGTGTCTTCAGTCGCCTAGAAACTAGTCAACATTATTGTTAGGACTGGATAATATTTCTGTAGGTTAGATTACCAGTTATAAATAGTTGATGTAAATTGATCTCCTTTATTGATTCAGTACAGTGACTGCATATTTCTGAAACCTAGCTAGGACTCACGTTAGATTTTAAGACTGTGTATATTCTATATCCCTTATATAGTTGAATGGAATTGGGTTATTGTTTGTTTGGGGGGGGGGGGGTGCCTTGTCTGCGATATCACCCAAGGTAGAATCGGATGTAAAATCCCATGAACGAACCAACGATCATTTTGAGACGAATGAATGAATGAATAAAGTAACTGTTGTTCAAGGTCCTATTTTTCTACGCTAGTTGGGCTAATAAACTGGGGCTTAAAGTCCTATTTTACTGCACCAACCTTGATACTGAAGACGGATACACACATACAGTGTGCTATGAGTGGTATTTGGTTCATTTTGCTCTTCATCGACTCCAAAATGGTCCTCTTACGTGCACTCTAAGGTGCACACGGTACCTCGGGGTTCGTACTATCCGAAATACTCGACGTTTTTCCTTGCCAGACCCTCCGTCCTGCACGACTGGCAAACCAGGAACCTTCTTCGCACATCACCTGAATGGGCCCGGCCTTTCTCACTTACTTATAGTCACCCCCGGGGTAATAAATACGGGCATAATTATACGGTGTGTTGCGTGGGACATTTTGACCGGATAGTGGCCGTTTTCGTACCCCTCTTCATCGAATTCGAACTGTCAATGTTTATTTTACGTGCACACCAATGAGCCTATGTTTACCTCGATTTTCGTCCATTTCGAATGACTAGACGCCTTTTCCTTGCCAGTCCGCATTAAACTCCCCGTGCCGCTGACCATCGAAAACCACAATGTAAATCTAAGGTTACGTGGCAATGCGAGGTATGGAATTTTCAAATGGGGATTATATTCACGAAAACTGAAAATTCCGATAACAATGACAGACAGCGGAGTTGACATTGAGTGAAGGTATCTTAGGAGTGTGTTTGAATGGTCGGTATTTGAATCGTTAGTCCTATTCTAAATTCATACAATAGTAGTGTCGGATTATAGGATATATAGGCCCATTGTTAAAATGTTATCCCAACATGGCCTTTATAGATCTCCATAACATGTTTAAAAATATCTAGGCATAATTAAAAAAACCTGAATTTTGGAAGACCCTTGCGGACTGTGAGGACCCGATTATAGCTTATAGACCCATTGTTAAAATATCCCACAAGATGTTTAAAAAAATGAATTTTGTAAGACCCATGCGGACTGTGAGGACCTAAACTATGCAATCTAGATAAATCCAGAGGTGGTAAAGAATCGGAATATGTATTTCTAATTTAACCATGAATAAAATTAGCATTTATAAATCTGCAGCCTAGACTAAACACAAAGTTGGACTGCAGGACAGGTAAGATAAGATAAGGTAAGTGTGTCAAGTCTATCGGATTGTACTAAAAACCGAGGTCCACCCCTGTACACCCTGACGTGCACGTAAAAGAGCCCTCGGTAATTAGACATCGATAGCGTAAACCCCATATCCTGGACAACCAATAATCTATCGACACTCGTAGTACAGGTTTAGACGAAGGTCTATTCAGTGATATTGCCAAACAACATTAGTAGGCTATATAATATAGTCCAGTGAAACTTATAGACTGAATAGCGTATTATCATGGCAGAAATCCTACCATCACAAATCAAAAAAAGAAGAAATATGCCTTACCATGGTTGCTCTCTTTCAAGTCAAATTGTGTTGAAATATTACTATCGACTGTCTGTTGTGTTTGCATCGGCAGATAACTCGCACTGGATAATCTATGTAAACAAATTGAACAAAAAGCTCGCCATTAATCGATAAGAACTTAACGAACCATATCCAGTCAGTGGCAATTCGTATCCCAGTCATTTTGCGTTGACAACAGAAGGGGGGGGGGGGGGATAAAGGTAGTTCAAGTGTGTTGGTTATGTCGACTTCAGAGAGGGCACTTATTTCTAGCTCGATGGACAGAACTATCTAAAAAGTGATAAAGATGTAGGAAATAATTATGAAGCATGCAGGTTTAGGGGACGCATCTGTGAATAACATGGACTATAAATCAACGTCAAATCATTCCAGCTCTTTTCAGTGACGGAGTTAGAATTTCTATAGGGTGCGGGTCGGTGATATAGCCCCTCCTAGAAATTTTAAGGAGCTAAATCGCCAATATTTGGGACCTAGAAATTGACACAAATGGGTCGCAACGTATATAATAATGTAATATGAATGTATATAAACTGATTTACATTCAATCGTTTCCGTTTTTACTCTAATTTCAAATCATTTTTGTTCGGTGAAATACGCCAGCAGTCTCAATCGAATGGCAATCTCTAGCGTCTGGTTATTCCAGTCTACACCAATAATATTTATTGCGCATGCTTCAAGATATGAAGCATGCAGGTTTAGGGGACGCATCTGTGAATAACATGGACTATAAATCAACGTCAAATCATTCCAGCTCTTTTCAGTGACGGAGTTAGAATTTCTATAGGGTGCGGGTCGGTGATATAGCCCCTCCTAGAAATTTTAAGGAGCTAAATCGCCAATATTTGGGACCTAGAAATTGACACAAATGGGTCGCAACGTATATAATAATGTAATATGAATGTATATAAACTGATTTACATTCAATCGTTTCCGTTTTTACTCTAATTTCAAATCATTTATGTTCGGTGAAATACGCCAGCAGTCTCAATCGAATGGCAATCTCTAGCGTCTGGTTATTCCAGTCTACACCAATAATATTTATTGCGCATGCTTCAAGATAAGAACATGACGTCACCGCTTGACACGACTTGTGGAATGTCTAGCCTCGTTCTTCGAGTCCCTTGTTACAAATGGCGCTGAAACGCATTATGGAACACAATTCGTGTACCAATGGTAAAATGTTTATTTTGTCTTAAACATTAGATATCAGAAGCCCATCTTTTCCCGGTAAGATCACAACATCAATGTTGATTTAAATTGACAAAATCGTGTTTTCAATGTCGAAAACTTTGGATGATATTGAGTTAGAGACTTTATATAGCTACTTTAATTGCAGGACAATTAAACAATGTAAAATCCTATTTAATTTACATTCAACGGCCGACCCATGGGTAGGCTACGTGTTAGGGTGATATATATCGTCTGGTAATTAGCATGCTACAGGTACCCTGTCAGTACTCTATTATACGGTACTACATGTTGGTCATTGAGGTTGTCGATCTAAAAATAATTCCAGCCAATATTTTAAAGTATGCAGTATGCAAATAAGATTGTTTGCATTCGTGATGCTGTTAAAGGACAATATTGGTGTTAGTCATTATTACATATGTGATAGAACTGGTTAAATACATTCCAAATATAATTTTAACACAGAGATCATTGCTACGGGAGACGTGTAACAAGTACGTGAAGAAACGGGAAGTGACGCCAAACATGACAAACACGTGCTGTCCTTCTATTATAACAGACTGAAGTAACGAGCGGTAAGAGACAAACGATCGAATTTCATTTCACTGATAATTCCGTTGAAGTTGAAAAGTTATTATATGGGACGGTGAGAGGGTATCTCACAATTCAAAAATAGAATTGGCTGTCACTAGATAAGGGACACGAGAAAAAGTAGAAAAATCCCGTGCATTCCCCCGTTTTTATTCATTCTGTTCTTAATAAAAACATGGTAATGCACGGACTTTTTCTAATTTGTTCGTTATCTTTTATCTACTGACAGCCAATTCATTTTTTGAATTGTCAGATATCCTCTCATCGTCTCATATAACAACATTTCATCTTCAACGGATTTATCAGTGAAATAATATTCGATCGTTTGTCTGTTACCGCTCGTTACTTCAGTCAGTTATATAGAAGGACAACTCATGTTTGTCATGTTTGACGTCATTTCCCGTTTCTTCACGTGCTTGTTACACAACTCCCGTAGCAATGATCTCTGTGTTAAAATTATATTTGGGATGTATTTAACGAGCTCTATCACATATTTTATAATGACTGACACCAATATTGTCCTTTAAACCAATAGCTACTGTCGATTTTCCCGCGTTTAAACGGCTCTAACCAATGATAAAATTATAGTTGTTTGGTGCGCGGAGCGAAAATTCCGCCATTTTTGTTATTTTTTTATTTTTTTTTGTAAAATTTTATCTTGATGGAATTTGAATAACAGACATAATAAACTGATGACTGATTATGTCGAATCAGTGAATATTTTTTTTTTAAAACCTGTTTGAGTTTTTTCTGCTATTTATTTGTAACCGGTCGTCTTGGTTCAGCTTTTGGCACTCGGTGAAATTTTAATCCAGTGATCAGTTTTATCTATATCCATCGTCGCAACCAAGAACGACACATAAGTGTCCCATTTTATCAAAAATTCATATTCAGTATTTGGTTCAGAAATACTGTTGAATAAAAATATATAACTGGCTTCGATGTATCCTATACGGAATTATTTTTATTTCCAAATTTATTATTATATTTTTTAAGATGTGCTACGGCCGTGTAAATTTTGAAATTGTCTTGATTTCTTTCGTGGAACCGCAGGTCACCTCTCTAACTCTAATGCTCTATTTCCTGGCATTTTACACCTAAACAGATGTTTAATATCTATTAATTGTTTTCAGTAAATTAACACAAAATTTTAAAACCTATAAATCGGCTTCATACAGCAACTTTCAAATTTCAACTTTTTTTATTTGCATATTACGTCCATTAGGAACAGTATACATACAAAACATACCAATATACAAAAATATATGGAATGCATCTTATTAAGTAAATTTATACGGCGGTCGACGTGTACTGGACTGTGTGCGAGGTTGACATCGTCTGCTACAGCGCAGTTATATCGTCAGAAAAAAATAATTTTGACCTAGTTTAAAATCAGTAATTGGTTACGAATGTTATGTACAACTTACAACAAGAGTGACATTCAAGAATAGCCTACGTTTCGTATAAAGAGAAAAAGACTGAATGAAATCCTCGTTTTCCCTAGCATTTACCATGTTAGCCTTCCAAAGCTAAAAAAAAAAAAAGACACCGGAAAGCTCCAAGTGTTGTTCCCAATGACGTATATATATTAATATATATGCGTCATTGGTTATTTCCGTTTATTTTGGTTGCACAACGGGTTGTAGAGTATTTCGTTTCAAAATAATCTTACCTATTATTGCATTAGAAATTGTAATTCACCGACAGAACTTCCGGTCGCCAAACATAGTCAAAATTGTCCAGACCTTTTTTCTTCCTCTTTACGTAACTGGTTAACCGGGAGTTAGGACGTTATCGAAGGTAAACAAATATGGAGGAAGAAGGCGATTACGGATACGATGAAGAAGATGCCGGCGTAATTATCATGCCCGGTGAAGAACCAAAAATACCAGAAATAAAATATGAGTGTGAGTAATAATAGGAGAACATGATGAAGATTCTACTTTCATTTTAATATGTCGACATTGATCTGATAACAAAAATGTAAGGCAGAGCTAGTAAACACACGTGTGTAACTAAATTTTGTGGAACCTAAGCCATACGTATACTGTCACACTGATCAGCAGTGAATATTCGCTAGTCCGCTACACAGTCACTGACAGGGTTGACATCGATGTGCCCTAAAATGGGCCGCAAATATTAACTTTTTTCCTTCTGCAAATTAAATTGTAGTTAAGCATTATAAAATAAAGGTGTTTCAATTATATATGTAGGGTACTCCAGTACGAAAGAAAATTACAGACTCGAAACCATCCAACCATTCATGTTCATTCCTTTCGGTAAATTCACATAATATTGATTTTAAAACTTTGCTGGATTCAAACCTAAAAATAAGGCACCTGTCAGGCACAGATTCCCTCTTGTCAGTGATCATGCGCAAAGGAGGGCCTCACAAGAACAGCTGTCTAGTCATTCGGATGGGATGAAAAACCGAGGTCCTGTGTACACATTGGCGTGCACGTAAAAGAACCCTTGACAGTTTGCAGAAAAACAATGAAAGCCAGTGCGCGCTTTGCAGGGAAGAGGATCCAGTCGTTCAGATGGAACGGAAAACCTGTGTCCTGTGTATAGATAGTGTACGTAAAAACTTGGAAGTCAATTGCCGTCCCGGCAAAATTTCACCCTTCACTGTATGGTGTATGCTCGTCATCGTTTGACTGGTGCAGAAAAGTAGGACGTTAAACCCGGCCCATTTTATTCACCCATTTATTGTTGCTTGGTGTACATTTATTACCCTACATAAAGTTCACAAATCCATCAAGCTGTTTTTGAAGCATTCAAATATGGCAACATTTATTAAACAACTTGAATGACCAAACTTATTTATTGTTTATTTATTTTTATTTCCAGATTTAGATCACACAGCAGATGTTCAGTAAGTATTTGATCACACCTGTTTCCTGTTAATTCTTTGGAACTACAGTTCTTAAATAAGTGGACTCGAGTTTTAACATCTCATCAACATAATACTTCAGTCCAGAATAACATGTTATTTGTGTGCAATACTAGAGAGAAGAATTTTAGTCAGACAGCAGTATTTACACATATTCTTCTGAATTTTCTTTTATTTTAAAGATACATTATGTAAGAGTTAAATCTGCCTATTGCAGGTCTTTCTTTTGGCCTCAAATGTTATATAAATAATTAATTAACTATTTATTCACTTGGCCAGCCTATAATCATCTCTTTAGAACATCGGATGGTTGCGATTTTCAATTGAGTGAAACATGATCGCCTTTTAATATTTGAATTTAAAAATGGATAATTGAGACTTAGTTTATTATTTACATGTAACGTAACAATGGTACTTGACAAATGCTTCAATTGAGACAATATTTTGAACACATTAAAGCCTGATACGAGTAATTTGACTGAAATTTTATATGTACTCATTTTTCCTTTTCAATTTTTTTAACTATAATAGTAAGAACAGTCTGCTCTTTATCTAAATCTTACATATTTTTAATGCTTATTTTACAGATTACATTCATGTATCCTTTCCCAGTACATATTTAATGTAAAGACAGCGGTTAGAAATGAGGTTTAACATCCCACTCGATACAAACTAAGTCATTTTGGGACTAACATATTTAATTTTATTTCAATAATTTACTCTCGCATAGACCTTAAGAAAACCCACAAGGTTAGACAGGCGACCCTACTCACATACACGAGGGGAGTCGAACCCATGCCATTTTTAATGACTCAAAAACAGACCTTATGATCTAACAGACACGCAAACAAACTGTTGATTTGATTATATATTTACCGTAGGCTAAAACGTATTCATACTAAGTACTTAATTTTTCAAATGTTTGCTTCAAATCCCCTCAATACATTTTAATCGTAGGAAACTACCACATGCTGCTTAAGTCTATTTTACTCGAGCAGACAGACTGCCACTACTGTCCATGTATACCAAATATTCCATACTTTATTGGAAAGAAATACCCTACTCTGTACATATCTATAAGTACTTTTTTGAAACGCATTTGAGTATAAAAAGACCATCATGTAAAATACACATGGTTGTACAAAAAACGCAGCCCAATTATTTTAAATTAAAATTAATCGATTCGAATCATTTTTAATAAAAATGCTTTTGACTCTCTGAAACTCTTTATTTTACCCATATTTTGGCCTTTTGCGGCTTTAAACAGCAGACATGTTGCATGTTTAGAACCAACCAAACCATTTGGATTCAGTATTTCTCTACTAGTCATGGTGAATATTATACATGTATATGTAACATGACAGAACCCCAGTAAACAAGAATAAAGGTGTCGGTGGAAACTATCAGTGGCCATATTTCTGGTATGGTACCAATTTTTTTTGTTAAGAGTATTTTCGTAAATTCTATATTTGACTTTTATTATGACATGTTGTCCCTTTAAATTCTTTACCTATAAATCAGGGGGTAACGATTTAAAAGAATCATTTGAACAGGTAAGTAATATTTTCCTATTGTTGCTTTCTTAAACAGGCACAGGTAGAGAGATCAACATATGAGTTGTATAAATATTTTACTGCTTTTCATGCACATAGAAATGATTTATCCTTTAGTAGTTGAATAGCTGCAAAAGGGATTTCACTTAATCGTCCCAGTTAATATCTGTCAAGCATAGTCCTAGAGAAGCCGAAAGTTGAAGCTTGAATAATAGGATTGCACATAACAGATCAGACACAGACAGTAAGGCCAAGTGAAATCACTTCTCTCCTTCGTCTTCCAGAAAGCTAAGAATTGACTAGACAACTTGACTTTGTTCTGTTATCTCATAGTTAATGCGAGGAACAAGACAGAGCAAAGGGATACTAATAAGCTTCCATACAATAGAACTGGAATAAGGACTTTTGAATAGTAAGATCAGCATTTAATGTGAAGACTACTTTATGAAGATCAGTATACAAAAGCAACTGAATAAAAGTTCCTCTGTGAGACACATAACATTAAAATAACTTCCCTTCCATATTAATATTTTGAAAATGTTATTTTTGTGTTAGCAGAAACATGGTTAATGTTATTTTATATGTAGGTAGGGACTGCCATGTTTGGTTATATGACAACAGATTATGATTCGGTTCAGATGAAAACAGTTCATGAAATACAAGCAGATGGTAAGATACATGTAATTCTCTTTAACATTCAAATGCACCATTGATCTGACTGGAAGTGTTGTTGAACATACCAATAATTTAGCTAAAAATTATTTTTGGCATGTTAGCTGGATATTTCCCAACTCAAGAAAATCAACACCCCATGATCAGACCAGAACAACTTTACAATGTCAAAATGTATGCACAAAGCCAACAATGGGAAAAAATCCAATGTCGGTAACATATGGGTTCACCTCTAGCAGCCACACAACTTCATGCAGTGTCTCCAAATGAAGGAAATAAGCCATTGAATGGCTGCTTGTGGAATCTTTCTCCAGTGCTCCTGTTGCAATGTTGCTTCCAATGCTGACCTAGATTTTGCAGTTGGTTCACCCTGGGAGAGATAACGTCCAACAGAGGGCTGACCATTTCAGTAGCGCCACTTTGGCTGAAAGGTCTAGATATTGTTGCAAGTGTCGTGGGTTAGATCCCATGGTTGTATGTAACAAGCAGTAAGGTTATCAACTTATACCTTGTAGCTTTTCCTGTCATTGAGTCGACTGGCGTGGTTTCGAATCCCCGGTTGTACGTGGCAAGGAGTAGGGTCGCTTGTCCAACTTCGTGGGTTTTCTCCGGGTCATCCAGTTTCCTCCCACTGCTAAGGACCCCTACGCGCAAGTGAATTATGTAAATAAAATTAAACCATATGTTAGTCCCGAAATGACCTAGTTTGTGTCGAGTTGACGTTAAACCCCATTTCTCTCTCTCTCTCTTGTAGCTTTTCTCCAGGTACATTTAGGTAATCTGAAGTGAATAAAAATAGTATCTCTCTGTGGTATGTACGATTTTTTTTTATTGATGATTTCAGGTGATGATCTAGAGTCCTTATTATTCCATTTTTTAGATGAATTTTTATTTTTATTTTCTGCTGAACCATGTATAATACCTAGGGTATGTTACAACATTTATTTTTGTGTATTTGACATTTGGCAGCAGGGAAGATAAGCATAATAAAAACAAGATTTAAAGCAGGAATAAAGACCACCATTTGACAATGACAGTTTAAGAGAATACTGTTAGATACAAAAATGAAACTCCTGCTCAGTTTTACAAGCAAAATGAAAATTTATAATCTATGTCAATGAGAGTTTCATCTGTTAATCTGATTGGTTGCGATATGAATTTCCGTGAGATTTTCGTTGCCAATCATGTATTCAATCTGTTTATAAGTTGAAAACTGTAGACATATTTACAAAACATATATTTTAAATGTGCAGCATCAGATTGTTACATGTTTATTTTCAGGTCATAGAAATAACAGAATTTGATTTAGATAACTTTCATATCACAGCAAAAGGGTGAGTTTTATTGTCCACCGCCTTTCGAAGAAAGCAGGGGACTATTAAAATGGGTCTGTCGGTCCGTCAGTCGGTCCGTCCGTCACACTTTTTGGGACACAATAACTCTCCTTCTAATTGAGCTAGAATTTTCACACTTGGTGTAGGTGTTTATTAGGTCGATACTTTGATAGAGTTTGAAGATGAGCATTTTCTGCTTAGGGCAAGCAGAGATAAGCAATTTGATTGTTGATTGATGCGTTGGGACACGATAATTTTAGTTCTAATTAAGTGAGAGTGATCAAACTTTTTGTATAGTTTCATTACATCAATACCTTGACTAAGTTCGATAATGAACATTTTTTGCTCAGGGTAAGCAGTGCGATAAGCAATTTGATTGGTCGAGACTTTGGAACACAATAACTCTCTTTCTAATTGAGCTAGAATTTTCAAACTTGGTGTACGTGTTTATTATGTTGATGTCTTGATGGAGTTTGAAGAAGAGCATTTTCTGCTTAGGGTAAGCAGAGATAAACAATTTGATTGGTTGATGCTTTGGGACATGATCAGGGGCGTAAATGTGGGGGGGTAAAAGAAAAATAGTCGGCCGCAATACGTCGCGCTACTCACGCAAAACTTTAGTATAAAATAACCTTGTCAACATATCATGTTTGAAAAAATGTTGTGTTTCACTCTTATTCTGTTGTGAGTATGTTGGTCCAAGAACAAAATTTCCCCTAGAGAGAAAAATAGTCGGTCTCAAAATAAGTGCAGTCACTAAAATTATGCATTGGCAACTTAATGAATTAATGAGGTAAACAATGGCAGAATAGATCCCAAATACTAAGTATTTGCGTGAATCCGTGAGCCTAAATTGAATACGTCACACAAAACTATAGTGCCATAACTGCCATGTCTGCTTGTCATGTTTGAAAAAATGTTCGTCACTCTTTATTCTGTTGTGAGTATGTTGTTTTGTGAAATGTTTTTCCTCCATGGCAAAAAAATAGTCAGTCTCAAAAAAAGTATTCACCGCAGTCGGTCTCAGTCTAAATGATTTAATGAGGTAAACAAACAATCACAAAACAGGCGAAATTGACAGATAGGCGACAAGATTCTGTCCCATTTCTTATACTATCGTTAACGAGAATTTGGTTCCATTTGCATGACATTGACTAAAATTTCAGACCCAGTCCCGAAAAATTAAAAGTTTCGGCGGCGCTTGATTCCGTTATAACATCATTCTTCTATTCCTCTGTTACCTTATACTGTCTCAGCACTATCATATTCACAGTGAGGTGTGTGGGTCGTCAGACTATACAAATGTTATGTCAACTCTTGCAAAACAGGCGGAATTGACAGGGGCAGATCTCGACATTCTGTCCAATTGACTCACATTTCTGGTCCTCTCGTCCACAAGACTTTCTCCCAGCAATGACCTCAAATTCTAGGATATTGACTCAATTTTTCCAAATTTTCTCAGGTTGCTCAGTGTTATAGGCACAATCATCATATATGACATAATATTTATGTCAACTCAAATAAAATTGCTTTCCAGCGAGACAACGATCGGCGAACAACTACATAACTATACAATACTATCTATTTTCTACTTGGACGCTTAATGTTATAGCCAGTATTTTGTTGACATTCATTGTGGGGTGGGATTGTGGATGTCTCCCTAGATTTGGAACTGCCCCCACCCCACACCCTATTCCCAGCTTCAAGATCCGCTACTGAACATGGCCCCTATAAAACTTGCACCTGTGGTGCGCGGCTTCTGACTGCGTCACTCGTACTGGGAGTATGTGCATCAGTCGGTCTAATTTTGGCTAAACACCCCCTCAAACAAAATCGTTATGTACGCCCCTGGAAATGATAACTTCAGTTCTAATTTAGTGAGGGTGATGAAACTTGTTGTATAGTTTTATCACATCAATACCTTGACTAAGTTCGATAATGAAAATTTTCTCCTGAGGGTAAGCACAGCAATAAGCAATTTGATTGGTTAAGACTTTGGAACATAACAACTCTGCTTTTAATTGAGGTAGAATGTTTAAACTTGATATTGATGTTCGTTAGGTTGATTCTATCTGATAGAGAGTGATGAAACTTAGTGTATAGTTGATAATCAGTTTGATTGCTCGATACTTTTGAAAAAGATAAACCTGCAATTAATTAATATGTGTCATCTGTTTATTTCGGGATTTTGGCGGGGGACATCAGCCTCACTGTTAGCTTGCTTTAAATGGAAGAGAGATAACCCAGTCCCTATTTCTGTTAAGCTGGTCATGTAAGAGAAGAGTTTTGCTCACAAGGCAGTGTGTGCTTCTACTTTTCTTTGAATTCCATCTGCCAAGACTACTTTTACATGCAAATAAATGTGTCCATGAGTAGACCTTGGTTTTTTATCTGATCAAAAAGTAAACACTTTACTTTTCAGTCTTACAGGTACTTTCCCTTGGAAAACAGACTTGTATTCACACCCTGGGCACGAGTTATAGAGGTCTCCCGCAGCAGACATATTCTGTTTATGTCAACAGGCGACGGTAGCACTATTTAGTGGAAGGGTGCGAATATAAGGTTGAGTTTAAATCCAGTTCCCTTGACCCTCAGTGTACTCAAAATAAGTACTCAACGAATTAGATATTAAAGGCATTGCAGACAAGAGGCAGACATAGATATTTAGACTAGGCACAATCAATTTAAAAGTAGTCTTACTTAACAGAAAGCACTGTAGTCCAAAAATGATTCATACCTCTAGTTAACTCTCTACTGATTTTACACTGTCATCTGTATTATTACTGTATGCCACAGGGGGATCATGTGGCTAAGTGGGTAGGACGCTGGCTCGCTAGCCTGGAGGTCGGGTGTTCGATCCCTGCATTGGCCGAGAAAGTGCATTCAGATTTTCCGGTGTGGTTTCCCCTTGTCAGTGATGCAGGATGGAGGGCCTGACAAGGACAGCTGTCTAGTCGTTCGGATGGGACGAAAAACCGAGGTCCTGTGTACAAATTGGCGTGCATGTAAAAGATCCCTTGGCAGTTGGAATTCGATATAAGAGTAGGCCGTAGCGCCGCTGCCCGGGCAAAATTTCCCTCATAGCACACTGTATGGCGTATGCCCATCTTCATTAGCCCAGGTTAGGAGCAGAACAGTAGGACGTTAAACCCCATTTCCTTTCATTTCATTTCTGTATGCCACAAGGATAATTAATTTTTATCCATCAACATGAAGTGATTGTTTTAAATCTAAACAATGGGATAAATCTAAATAAGGAAAATGATTACCAGCTTTCTGACACATTGAGACTTTACGCTTGAAATTAGTTTGATTTTGCAGAGGGAATTCAAGTTGATATGGTACTAAAATGTTTTGTTTCGATCTTGATTAACATACATGTATATGTTATCTTAATTACTCTTTGATAGGTATGGTGAACCATTTGAAATTGGAAAACATCCACAAGGGACAGAAGTGAAAGCTATAACTTATTCAGCTATGCAAATACTCGATCAAAAGCCAGAACATGATATTTTTGTTGTGATTGACATTTAGAAGACTGTTTTCATGAGAACAAAGGTTTTTAGAATTCTTTTGGAGGTTTTCTTCAAAGAAAATCATAATTGGGTGAAATTATAAAATCGTGCAATTTCCTCATCACATCAATTTCTTTTGCATTGATGATATTCTGGTTTTACCCCCTTCCACTTGTAATTAAACCTGTCAAATCACTGTACCATGACCAATTTGCAAACAAAATGTTTGCCGGTCTGATAAGAGACAACACAATATTTAGATCAACGACGGTCTAGTTTTTATCACTACCTTAATTTAACTCAGCTATTTGCAATGAAAATTTCTATTTAAAGTGCACAATAAAAACAACAACCCTCAAAGTGGACAGTTTATAATACTTGTCATTGACTTCTAACATGTCACAGGTGGGTGAAATTAGCGGATGGTTACAAATTTTGATGAGATTGAGTGTTTACTTTGGAGTGATTTTGATTGGAGCCAGAGATAATGGAAGTTCAACTATTAGTGGATGGATCGGCCTATATATTCTATAGTTAAATAGTTCAATATATTTATATACCCCGTAGGATTGATTTATAAAACTTTAAAGACAAGATCTCTGAACCATAAAATCACCGGTAACTGTGAGCAGCTATACCGTTCGTTCGTTTTACGTCCACTTCCACCTAAGGTGATATCACAACAGCTGTACTCTTTATACTGCCTTAAATATGACCTGGTATTAAATATTTCCTTTTGACATATGACATCAACACAGATTAAACTATTATGTTGATAGGCTTGATTTTAAGACCATGGATGAGTTACAAATTCTTGTTTTCTTGAAAATACTACTTTTAAACATATTTATGTGTCATCTTTTTGTTATTACCATATTTCTCAGTGTATTAAAAACACTTTTTATGTAAATATAAAAATAAAATGTTCTTCTTATTTATTTTTAAGATGTACATTTTCTATGAATAAACAAAATTTAAGTCATTAATGTCAGTGTTATGCGTTAATGTATAGGAAGGACTTATTTAGTTGTCACATGATGTGGAACTAGGCTGAAAACATTAAATGATGATTCAACACATTTTTAATTCAATGTCTGTTATTTAAGTTTCTGGTCGTCATTTACGTTCTTGAATAATGTATCTTTAAAGATACATTATGGGAGATTAGATAAAGAGCTGGCAGTTCTCACTAGGGAATTTGCTGAAAATTTCAGTCAAATTGATCCACTCTGAACCGAGATTTTAGTGATTGAATTTTCGGCCTAACCTCAATCATCATTACTAAAGTCGGTACAAACATAGTCTTGATTCTCCATTTCATGATTAAATCAAGAATGAAAGTGCAGCAGCAAATGGTATCCTAATCCAGTAAACATCGCAGGCTAGCGTTGACATCTAGAGTTGATTATGATCTGGATAAGTTAATTAATGTCTATTATAATTTAGATAACATATCAGGCCTACAGAAAGACCTGCAATAGGCAGATTTAGCTCTTGCATAATGTATCTTTAATAATTACAGTTCCATGTCTCAACCGACATTCATATTTGCAAATATGTGTTTATTAATGTAAAAAATGTCCAGCTGACAAGCACCTTGTTTAAATGGCTAGGCTGCTTTGTAAAAAAAGTAAAGAATCAGAGGGGCAATACCTGTCTTGTGAAAATCACGCGCTTTGGGTATTAATTGAGAGAAGGAAAGTATCAGATTTAGATAGACATGACACTTGTAATATGGGTGTTCACGTCCCAAAACAATGAATACCAGTTAGTTTAGAATCAGAATTATAGTACAATGCCCTTGAAAATTATAACCTATTGGTTTACTTACCTCCGATCTCTGTCGCGTTCATGTTGTGGACATGGCGTACAGGTTACTTTAAATATTCTACTCTATTCTCCGGTATATGCAGTATCGACTCTTAAGGTACGCCGAAATCAATAATTTCCTCGGTTACAGATTCACCCCGCCCCGCCCCGCCCCTGTCGGCCCACAACAGTCTTCACATGGAAATTCCAGAAATAATGCGTCATGGAGGCGCTCCATTAACCAAGAAGCATGTTTTCCGAAAGTCTGAAAAAGGCTAGCCTAGAAACGCATACGAGGTGTTTGGATTATAGTCTGTTGGCACCAAAATCGACACGATTTGGGACAAGAAATTCCATTTGGAATAGCGTTCACATCACAGCAGAGAGAGAGGTCAGTTGGGATGGGCTCGCGACTTTCTTTCATATGTGGGGATGGTGTACTGTACACCATTGTATAAAATCAATACATCTTGAACAAACTTATTTGCCAGTATTTTTATCAATCGACTCATTTTCATTCTATACTGTTTACGCCATATACACTGTATAAATAACATGTATTTTGATGTTTGCACGGAATAATAATTTGAAGGTTGGTGGGGGGCGGGGGTGCGGAGATTACATTTCCCACCTGACTTGCCCTAAACGTTTTATTATAGCAATAAATAGTAAGTTAGACCCGTATCTAAATATTCATATACAATTTTATTACAAGAAAATACTATGGGATTAAATGAGAAGAAAAAAACAACAAAAAAAAAAACAAAACAAAAATCACTTAAAAATAATAGTGCATAACGTTCCACAATGTCAGATACTTTTTGATCCGATCACTCAGTTCAATTTTAAATATCTGAATATAAATGTATAATATATACGTATTTAATATTTCACATTCCTTATAGTCTAATAACAATTTCTTTTTCGTGTTTATGTCATTTACACTTGCACTACGTAGACCAATAATATATATATGTACCGGTACATGTCGAAAGAAATAAATATCTATTTTTAATTAGAGTGGATGAAATAATAAATAAACATCGTTTATTGTTATGTAATATGGCGAAACGTTATTAAAAATTAAAATAAAAGCCACAAAAACACAAACTTCAAACAATTGGAAAAAATCAAATTCAAAATAATAAAGTAACACTCAAAATAACATAATAATATACAAAACTGAACTAAATATAGATGTTAAAAAGCTGCTCTATATGAGAATGTTCTTTAAATTGCATTGAAAATCCTTGGGAAAGGGCAGAATAAATTATTTCTTAATTCATTTTTAAGAATTTGTTAAAAAATCGAAAGTATAATCAGTGTAATTACACTATCATAATTCTGTCAATCAATTTCTTAATAAATAACCTAATGATAATTATGGTACGTAGATATTTAATATTTCGATTGATGATAATTTATTACATGTGGCCTTTGTCTATGAGGATATGAGATATTGCACTTCAATGGAAAAACAAATATTTAACTGGCGAAATTGAAACTTAAACGGCAAATCAGCTCTAATAATTGTTGCAACTCGGGTTATTCCCCTTTACGATAGGTATTACAGTAAAGCATTAGGCCCCTACACGTACTGTTGATATATTTCTAACGGTCATTATCAGAAATTTCGTTGGTTTGATAAATTATTTCATTTAGTAATCTAAACTTGAACGTGAGTTACTTCCCCTTCCTTCGCCCGAGTAGCCTATTTGGCTAGTTCCACATTGCAGGCCTATAAGCTGATTAATTTCTCATTTGGGGAGTTAGCATGGCGAAGAATTAATGTCTGTAGTACTGTTGAATGTATAATATAGCCTAATCGTAAAATTCTATGTTGATTTGCAGACTGATCTCGCAGTCTTTGAACCTACACGGACTGAATAGCCTCCCCTTGCTAACGCTATAGGCATGGTTTTACAATAATTTCTCTTTTCTAATGTAACATTCTGGTCTCCTAAGTTTACTTTTGTTTCCATCTTCAAGAATGAATCTGCCATATAAGGAAATCTTCTTTATCTTGAGTGCTGTCTACATTATCTGGAAACTCATCACGGCCCACAACTCTTCCACTTCTCTGAAATTGATTTTAAAAACATGATGAACGAAAAGTCAGTGGGCATTCTTCGACAATTTTAGACAATGAAAAACTCACCCACCTCTTCCAATGGACATAATATGTTTAGAACATATTTCGTTATTATTATTTTCGTTTGGTTATTTCAATTTTTTTCTAACATGGGTGGGATTTGCTTGGTTTTCTTTTGTGGTCTTTTAGATTAAGAATGGTAGTCTATCTTTATTTCGACAATAATATTCTAACTTTCAACGGTATATAAAACAAAAAGAACAAAACTTCTGTTTATTTTTTAAATAAATATGTGTTCTTTTGCTTTAATCCACCTAAACATGTAATATGCAGTTCGGTATGATGCATGACCTACAATGCATAGTGGTCAATTATGGGTGAATTCTAATTTATTACTAAAGCAAAACGAATAGTGTTAGTCTAGGGAACTGGTGTGATCATTATAGTTTATTATTCAACAACTTACTCTGTTTATACCCTTTAGAGGGGTCGAGTTCCATGCCCTTAAAATAGAAACTATTCCAACACTGGAAGCAAGTATTGCCATGGTTGCAAAAATATACTTTTGTAAATTTTGCATTAATACTGTAAGTTCTAGTTGTTGGTTTGATATCCCGACCTGATCTCAGAAAAAAATTGACTATTAATGCAAAGGCCTAATGTACGTTCGTTTTAAACGTTTTATTTGTTATTGTGACGACATAACATTGTGATGTCATAAATCTAAGCATAACCCAGCTTTTGAATGTGAAGTAAACAAGTCTGTCTTTCACATGTTGGTCGTCCTTTAAAAGAGTAATATCAATATTTTCCTTTTGGCATACGCCGTCAACCCAGTCCAAAAGGTGTTGCATCTATCGCATTTTATCTCATTTGGGTAATTCTTGAGACTGGTCGCATTATTTCTATTACTTATTTGTTGTAAAGCTTTCATTGTCATAGTGAAGCCCGTATCATTACATGCCCTGGGCTGACCCCAAGATTTATTCACTTGATTTGGCATATGTTGTTTATTTCTTGTCTTTGTAGTTTGTCTTGTCCTCGGGTTGGTCTTATCGACTTTGTTCCCGTTACATGTTTAGGCCTATGACATTGATAAATACACAGTTTTTTACTATTGAATTTCAATTTGGATGGAATAAGCGAAAATAATCGATGTTCTGTTTATTATCTACATTTCTAATTTAACTTTCAACAGTTCATCGAACTATAAAAGATCTAGGTTTATAGCATAATCTATAGAATCTCTTTGATTTGCGTGAAAACAGCAAGGTAAAAATATAAATTAAAAATTTAATCGTATAATCGATCTCATAACATGTTTTTATTAAATTTATTCTTTGAATGGCATTTAGTAATTGGAACATAATCGAACAACACACTATTTATGGATAACAATTACTATGGTTTATTTCACTGCGAAGTCAACAAGATTTCACATGTCGAAACGTCGCAGTGAAATAAACCATAGTAATTGTTATCCATAAATAGTGTGTTATTCGATGTTATTAATTACTTTAGATTAAAGTCTCATGACGTCATTGAATCTCAGAAACGAATATCTGTCAAAAAATGGTTTAATTCCGTTCAGTATTAAAGAAATTGTAAATTTATCAGCTTTCTGCAGACGATACAGGGGAGTATCTACCGTTGATTTTGTTTTATTACTTTAATTATAAATGATTAAATTTAATACTTTTAGCGTAGATTAATATGGAAAAAAATGGCGGTTATAAGCAACACATTGTTGAACTGAACTGGGTATTGTGACGTAGTAGGGTCAATAGGAAAATGCTCCTAACACATAAAAATCATATTCAACGCTCCGTGCTCCTTCTCCCACATTTTGTCATCCGAAAACAAACCATCCGAATATTTTCATTTAATTCAGACAAGTATCAAAAGTAAAGATATTCAGCGAAAACTGTATTGTCCCCCTTGGGGCTAATTCCCCCTGTGCATTGTAATAGCATTTTGTTATGAAACTTGAAACCAAGATTTTCTTACGTCAATTGATAACTAGAACTTTAAAATAGTTTATCGACACGGTTTCTTTGGAACAACACAAAGATAGAAACATGGGTCTAGCGTATTGAAATGAAATATTCAATGGGGTGTATACAACGTCCCACTTTTCTGCATCGACTGGGCAAATGAAAACGGGCATATATCATACAACGTATTATGGGGTAATTTGTGCTACGACCTGCTCTTATTTCGAATCCTAACTGTCAATGTTTCTTTCATGTGCACGACAACGTGTAGGCTACACGAGACCTCGGTTTTTCGTCCCATTCGAACGACTAATCTAACGCCTTATATTATCCACACTAACTGTGTAATGAAGACGGGAAAACACAAAGAGAAGCGGAGGTTTCGATAAAAGTCGTCCAGAATTTTAGAAATAAAACTATTCGAAACAAATCTTCAAAATAGAACTATTCAATCAGTGACCTTGCATTGAAAGGGAGATAATCGCCGTGTATGCAGCTAATTTATAGCCCGGGCTTAAATATGTACTTAAATTTTTATTTTAGTATTATAAATCAAGGGAATATGTAATGATAAATTATATAGATAATTTTGTCTTACCTTTTGGTATTTAGCATCCATAATGTTGAATTGTTCCGTGCTTCAGTGATAGATCTGTAAATATAGGATGTAGGTCTAGTTATTTATAGTGAGTATATTTGGCAACAGGTTGCTATATGTAATTGCTATGGTACTAGAGATGCTGTCTGATAATCATTACTACATACAATGTGTATATAAACAGTTTCACGGGCACCTGCTATGACGTAATACACTGTCTTAAAGGTCATCTTTCATATCCAATCAAAAAGAAAGTGAAGATAAATAATATAAATACGAAATATGATATCCTACATGTAAGTATATGAGGAAAATGAGAACGTAACTTATTTATATAGCAAAGAATAATTTGTTAATTTCTATGATTCTACAAAAAAATCAGACAAGTTGGAAGACAGGTAGTGTAATTATTTAAAAAAGCAACACGACATATATAGGGCCAATAAATATATATATCACTATTTAGCCTGAAAAGAAATATACCGGCTAAATGTTTATATAGGAATAGCTGAAAGTGGGCTACATAATCTCATGACATAAATAATCTAGACCAACTTAGCAGTACTCCTGCATTTACTTACAAGTAGATACCCTACTAAGCCAACTGGTACCAAGAGTCAAATCACAGGAGCGCCTTGTGCTTCGTCTAAATGTTCTTTATATTGATGACTTCTATTGTTAATTATTGAATGCTAATTAAATATCCCTTCATCGCATGCGGTGGTTAATTTAAACCAGATTTGGTTTTAACCAATTCTGATAAAACCAAAACACAGCTTTTCCTAAACCAGATAACGGGTTAGCCAGGTGTTCTTTATACATGTAATAATCTTTTCTAATGTAATGAACACTAATTGACATAGATGACGATGCTAATTCGTATCAGATCCGCAATTAACAGATTGTTGTAAAACGAAACCTAGATTGCACGTGGTGTTCCAGATTTTTTTTTTTTTTTTTAAGATAATTATTTCATTGTCAGCAAACACATTAATTAAATCTGTATTAAATGCAGAACATAGGACGTTAAACCCCATGCAGTTCATTTTAATCACGCATTATGACGATTAGAATTTGTTTGTGTTTAATGTAATTTTTTAACTTACCATACACATCTCAGTATGCTCTTGGGCTTTTGTATTTTTAAACCTGCACCCGTTTAAATAATCTTTGAAGTACACAATTCAACATATACAATAAAACTGGGGATAGTTACACCCTAATGTCGCGGTAAAATTGAGAATGTCAAAATCGCGAAAGTGTCTCTTGAGCTGAATTAGGATATTTTAACACGTACACGCCCTTTGCATTTCTTTCTGTCTTTCTTTGTTTTGTTTTTTGTTTGTTTTTTGTTTTGTTTTTTTCTGTTTTTTTTTTTTTACAAATTGAAAAATGTTTTTATAATAGTCACAATTGCTTTAGTACATTTTGTGTCAATCCCGCTGGGAAGAATTCTAACGGGTTATAAATAAAGCTGTTTCCTTTTGAAATATTTTCATATAATTCTAAAAGTAGATAATTGTATTTAAAGGTAAATAATTATATCTGTACACAGTTATATTTAAAGTAGCTAAATCGCTAATAGCCGGGACGTAGAAATTCACACAAATGGGTCGCAACGTATATAATAATGTAATATGAATGTATATAAACTGATTAACATTCAATCGTTTTCTATTTTACTCTAATTTCAAATCAGTAATGTTCGGCGAAATACGCCAGAAGTCTCAGATAAGAATATGAGGTCACCGTTTGACATGACTTGTGGAATATGTCTAGCCTCGTTCATCGAGTCACTTGTTACAAATGGCGCTGAAACGCATTATGGTACACGGTTCGTGTACCAATGGTAAAATGTTTATTTTGTCTTAAATGTTGGAGATCAGAAGCCAATCTTTTCCCAGTAAGATCACAGCATCAATGTTGATTTAAATTGACAAATAATTCGTGTTTTCAATGTCGAAGACTTTGGGTGATATGTGTTAGAGATATAGCTACTTTAAAAGTACACAATTATAATTAAAAGCTTGCAGTGCAGGGATGTATGTAAGAGAGTATTGAATTATTACTAATTCAGACACTATGCACTATACCTAATTAAATCATTTTGACGAGCTTCCGCAGGACTTCCCTTGAAAACGTCTTAATGCTATCATGTTTTCAAATCGTAAGACATTTTAGAAAATATATATCTCATCGATGGATTATCTCAAATGATGCATACACTCGAATTTAAACGAACTCGGCGTAACTGTATAATCATATCACGACACATCGACAGTCATTGTCTTAGTGACCGGTCAATATCTCCAAAGTATTATTTTTATGCATCTTTATGTTATTTAAAAGATGTGCCCTACTAAACTTTGGCCAGACACCTTTCGTACGACATAAGACACGTAGTCTACGGATCTTGACATAAACCAAAAAGGTTTAGCCCCTTTAAGGCAACACGATGTTTATAATTTATACATTTTCAAAGTGTAATACACCTGATTCTAACCCCAATCTTCCATCCCGACTCGCTCCCGATTAAAAATGTTAAATAGAATAGATTGACCCCCTTCTTTGTGACGCGGTATGGCCAAGTTCTTGACAACCTTGAAACGTGGAGTCCCCACGGAGCAAAACGTGTGCATGTAGAATTAACCTCATCGAGGAAATAATAAAATATTATTTTTAGGTCACATTTCAGGTTACAATTGTAGATTACATAATTATAAAAAAAAAGTGTGGGGTATTTTTTATTACACTGATTTTTTATTTTACTTCTATAATATATTAGACAAAATTATTACGATATTAAACTTTGCAGTTTTAATTTCTTGTACTCAAATTATTCTTTATTTATCACAAAATGTATTGGTTTTCACTTCCCTTCTGGAATAATAACATTTCTTTAAAATATTTATATATATTTTAAAGAAATGTTATTATTTCAGAAGGAAAGTGAAAACCAATACATTTTTTGATAAATAAAGAAATGTTACTTTTTGCAATTTTAATGTCAGTTTTACGACAGAGTTGCTTACATTTCCCAGATGTATTTTTTGGGGGGTTATAGTAGGTTACTGGGATAAATGATAGGTGAAAACTAAATACTGATAAATAAAGATAATCTATATTTGCAGTATAAACAATGTTATTTGTAAATTCGGTGACTATAGATTATTTTATTTCCTTGAGTTGGGTTGGTCACTCCGTATTAACTTAAGAAAAGTTTAAGTTTAAGGAAAGTGCGTTCTGGACCTGCGACTCAGCATAATAATTCCGTTGACCTTGATTAGACAATCGAATTCCAACTGACATGACTGACAATGGTTCTTTTACGTGAGCGTCAATGTGTAGTCTACACGGGACCTCGGAGTTTCGTACCATCCGAAAGACTATACGCTAATGCACCACTAACAAGGGGGAGGGCAGGCTGAAAAATCCCGAGGACGTTTCTTGCCCAACACAGTGATCGAACCCTGGACCTCAGAGATACCTTAGAGTAATGTTCAACCCCCATCAGTAGATTTTTATATTCAGCACGGGGCAATGTTTTAGGGCGTCAGGTGAACTGGGCTGTTTTATTGTCCAATGGGTATTTAATAAATGGACACTAATAACAAATGAACGATTATAAAGTTAAAATATAAAAATATCTACAATGATTTATTATCCGAGATAGACAACTGTGGTCTGAATTAGGAGGCAGACCACCATTAATTTCCCAATTGACTTCAATGTTAATTCTGGCCTCTTTGCCCACCTCCAACTTTTCCCCAAATTTTCGTTGGGCTGAATGCTTTTCACTACAGACAGGGGAACAAATGATCATGTCTTTGCACTAAAATTTGTATGAGGTTGACCACCAAAATTTTGAGATACACAAACTTGAAGAAACATACTAAAAACATGTAACTAGTTGCCGTACATATCGCCGTAGCTAACCTGATAACCCTCTTAAATCCTTCCGCCTCAAAATCATGAATATTTACCAAAACCTGGCAGAAAATGTTAATTCAAACCCTCTTCGTCCATTCTAGACCAAAAAATCAACAAAAATGGGCATGCAAAAGGGGAGAAAAGAGAGAGAGAGAGAATTGCTATAAATAGACGAACTACAATTCATTTGGGTACCGAGATGATGAAATTTAATGGTGGTCTGCCTCCAATTACGTTCCATAAAATGAACGAGTTGCGTCCCTTATCACAAGCTCGTTTGAAAGAGATTCATAAGACAATTTTATAAACAAGTATGGCTGACAGATGAGCACGTTTTTCTGTTTTGACCTTTGAGGTTTGTCAAACTTCGAGAATAATTTAAATACGACAAAATAATATGCTTTAATAAAACTATGATAAATGATAAATCGTCATAATCAGTCATTAGACCTATAACATAACTCTTTAGAATTAGATAAAGTATTTGTTGATTGTTGAATCAACACTGTCCTAAGCCAATTATATTATTTATATGAGGAGCTAATTTTATCCCATCGAATAGTGGCGTAGCGAAGATCTGAATTAGTGGGTGGGTTTGGGAGGGGCTAAATATTTGCATGTTGTTATCTATATAATTAACCCGCTCAAACGTGCATTAGTGCTTGCAAGGGGTGCCTTGCTTGCTTGCTTCCTGGTTTTGGGAAAGAATGCACTGTGGAACAACACTGCTTATAATTTAATGTCTATTAATAAGATTTAATTTACTTCAAAGTTTTGTCATTGCAAAGATTGTGCAGGCCCAGTGTTTAATTAGTCACAGTATGAGATTTTTAAGACATTGTACATTAAACAGGCATTTATGCAAGTGCTGAAAAATCTGCCCAATGCAGGTCTTTCTTTAGGCCTGATATATTATATAAATTATTAGTTAGACATTAATGAATTAACCAAGGCCATAATCAACTCGCGATGCTATCAGATGGCTGCGATATAAATTATATTTATAGCACGGCTTTCATGAGTTAAGAGGTTTAAACATTGAGGCCGTACATGTAGGTTGAGATGTAAAACCTGTTAACGAATGAAGTGTGCTATAAATTATAAATGACTTGTCACATTGACACCTGCTCAACATGCTTGTTGTTATTGCACAGAAAACCCACCCGACTTCTCTATATGATTTCTACTAAAACTAGTGTAAACCAGCAAAAGAGTGCAATAACATTGAACATGTCTAGTTATTGCACGTTTAAGCTCCAGCCAATCTACTAGAGGGAAAACAATCGGCTTATTCAACGAAAAGAACAAAGAAAGATTTCCCGTCTATGTTACAAGCAGATTTAAATATGTTTTGTGGTCGATGCAGTTATGATACCGTAAATCGGATAATCAAGACTTTGTTTATTATCGTGACAACGATAGTGACAATCGAGGCTAAACTATAATGTTTCGCCAATATCTAGGCTCAGAGTAAAGTAATTTGACTGAAATTTTCAGCATATTCTCTTTTCATTATCTATTTTTTAACTATTATAGCAAGAACTGTCAGCTCTTTATCTAATTTTACTTAATGCCACCTTAATTAAGCAAAATGAGTGGAACTATATAAAAGGACTCCAATCGTAGCAACAAACACATAATCAGACGTATCTCAAAGTTCTTAGTGAGATACTTGTAGCTAACCAATTTACGTGGGGCTGTATAGCCACAGTCGGAAGAAAATTTGAATTGTAAGGGAAAGGGGGGGGGGGGCTCATTGTAATTTTTTGTGAGGCTCCAATGGCTGGCTCTCAGTCCACAGCTTGATATTCCCTGACTAAAATTTATATATATATTACCTTTTTTTTGGAGGGGGTGAAGGGAGGGGGGGGGGCATTGTAATTTTTTGTGAGGCTCTAATGGCTCTCAGTCCTCCCTGACTAAAATTCATATATATAAATTGTCTTTTCAGTTGGTGTCCTATCTGATGTCATGTAAATCAGTTTTATAAAACTTAAAATGTTGCGAGTGATTTCAGTTGCCAAAAGACTCAAGATTTTTGATACAGACACTGTGAAATTTTTGAAGTGTTATAATTCATGGTTAAGATGTTCCACGACTTCATTCACAAATAAAAATATCTCTACAGAAAAAGAGGAATCTGGAATTTCATATGAGACGGATGTTAAAGGCAATAACCCTGAAGAGTCAAGGAAGACAACCCTTATTAATACAGAACCATCATCTGGACCAAAAATTGATTACTTTAAAAGCATTCATGGGAACAAAGCCAGACTAGATGAAACCACAGAACACAAAAATGAAAGACATTTTATTGAGAACAATCCAAATAATTCTGAGGAACCGGAAACAGGTTTGGAACCTGTGACGGACAAACCAGTTTCTATTAAAGAATTTAAGCCAGTGTTTAACTTAGCTGCTTTAGTGAATGAATCAGACACATTACAAAAGCTCTTAAAAATAGGCGTTGATTTAAGTGCAATTGAGAAATACAAGGGTATGGCTGACTTGATTGTAAAATTAGATTTTGACAAAGATGTGATGCCATATTTGTTATTTCTAAAAGACTGTGGGGTACACAAATACGGATCATATCTAGCAAAGAATCCATTGATTTTTAAACAGAGTTTAGAAGATCTACAAGCGCGGGTCAGTTATCTCGAGTCAAAAAAATTCAGTAAAGAATCCATTGCAAGAATAGTTCTTAAAGCTCCACTGTTTTTATCTCTTCCTGTGAAGACAGTTGATAAAAAGCTAGGTTACTTTCAGAAACAGTTTAATTTGACAGGTAAAACAATTTTTCTATAAACTAGCCATAGCACAATCATTGGCTCCCAGAGATAAGTTTACCCTTCGTTTATCTCTGGGAAAACTCGCTGGCCATTAATCAGTCTTAAATCAGTTCCTAAGCCCTGCCACCAGTGCCTCCTGATTGGCTAGATTTGTTTGAATGAAATGCTGCCGATTTCTTGACAATTAGGCATCGGTTTGTTGCATGAGTTACTTTACATATTAACGATCCTTGAAACATTTTCCACGATCTTGACATCAAAAGTTCATTTGAAAACAGTTGATTTGATTAATTAGCGGGCACTATTTTTAGCTCGTAATGTGAGTGATTCGGCTAAATATGCAAAATTTCTGAAGAAACGCATGTTTGAGCCGCCATCTTGGATCTATGTGAAGCGACCGACAGAATAATACATCACATGATATTCAAAATGGCCGACATATAGCCAAAGGGTAAACTTATCTCTGGGAGCCGTGATTGGCAATATTAGCAGTTCGAAAGAGTAACTACAACCAGCCACGAGCCCACTGATTTGACTTTGCAGGATTATTGGGATTTTCCAGCTTGGTTTAACCTTGTTAGTCATGCAGAATGGATGGAATTTTTAGCATGATATGGGATTGGCGATTTCTAAGATATGGCGTATTCAATTTTGACCAAAGTGACCAAAGTGATATCAAAATTGGATATTGCTGTCTAGAAAGGCAATTCCACAAGGATTTTTGACATGGGTGTTTTAAAGAGTGATGCACCTTATGAATATGACCTTGTGATGACATTTCATTTACAAATTAGCACTACAATATGAAGACATTAACGGTATAATACTGTTTGTAAAAAGAGCATACATGTATGTTTTTTCACACACCTGTCTATGTATTATATTTTATGTTTTATAGGTAATGAGGTACGTCAACTAGCTACAATGATACCAAAGATCATAACATGGAGACTTAACAAAATACAGGTTAGTTACAAATACATTTTACTACCTTTGGTCATACAAACATTTATTCTGGTTCTCAGACAATCCTTGGTGGTATTTTTATTTTTGAGTTTTTATTTTGTCAAAGGATCACAACTGGGCTAGATGACTTCTCATACACATCAAATTTCATGGCACTTCATTTACCTCATCATGTGGCTTTATATAGGAATTTCGAATCCCTTGTTGTACGTGACAAGGAGTAGGGTCGCCTGTCCAACCTTGTGGGTTTTCTCTGGGTCCTCCGGTTTCCTCCCACTGCTAAAGACTCCTACGTGCAAGCGAATTATTGAAATAAAATTAAACCATATGTTAGTCCCGAAATGACCTAGTTTGTGTCGAGTGGACGTTAAACCCCATCTCTCTCTCTCTCTCTCTCTCTCTCTCTAATATAGGAATGTATATGATTATATATCCAGTATCATTTTAGATTGTCATTAACACTGTATCAGGGTTTCATATACTTGATAAATAATACTATGTATTCATTAAAATTGTTTTTATATAGTTACTTCCTATAACTGTGGTTAAATATTTACTTGTGGTACTTAATGAGGCTGTATTTGTTTTTAAAATAAAGACTCATGTGGCCCTTTTAAAGTGACGCAGGAGTATCGGCTAAATTATACATGTACCTGCAGTCTGACTGTCTGTCTATTCTCCTACATGTATGTGGACATATATTATCACCTGTGTCTGTTAACGTACTCATTTAATGGACAAATATCATATGGTCAAAATTCCCAAAAGTCTTACATATTTACACCAACCAGGCTTATGTGTATATGACAAGCAGAGGTATTCTTTTTTCGCTTTCCAACTGTCAATGTGAGACCAGACTTTTTTCTCCATACTTCAGGACCTCCAGGTTAGTGAGCCATTGTGGCTTTAAAGGACATTATTGGTGTCAGTTATCACATATTTGATAGAACTGGTTAAACATGTTCCAAATATAATTTTAACACAGAGATCATTGCTACAATAGATGTGTTATGAAGATTTCAAGAAAGGGAAGTGACGAATGCAAAAAAATATTAACTGTCACTAGATACCAAAAAAATAGAAAAAGTTTGTGCATTACCATGTTTTTAGTATAAAATAAATAAAAATAAGGGAATGTAAGCACTATTTCCATTTTTTCTCGTTTTCCCTTATCTAGTGACATTCAATTAGTTTTTTGGAATTATCAGACATCCTCTCACAGTCTCATATAACAACTTTGGTCTTCAAAAGAATTATAAGTGAGCAGATATTCACCAGTGTGTCTGTTATCACTCGTCACTTCAGTCAGTTATATTGAAGGATAACTCGTATTTTCCTTTTGCGTTCGTCACTTCCCTTTCTATAAAAGCTATATATACATAAAATGGTAGCTTAAGGACAATCCTGGTTCTCAAAAAAATAAATCTTTATAAACCATCATTTTATTGGTTTTTCAGGAGAATAGTCTCTATTATAAAGGGTTTTTAATCTAAATTGTATTATTTTCAGGAAAATACCCTGTATTATAAGGAGTTTTTGGGTTTTACTGATGTAGAATTAAAGAAGATATTGCTGACTTATCCTAAAGTCTTTTTAATGGGTAAGAATTGTCTCCCTTACTTCATGTGTTCTTGTTTGGCACAAAGTTTAATGCCTCAATCCCTTTCTCCCTACAACCCCCCGGCACATTTATTTTGTTTTGTTTCTTCTTTTAAGGTATGTTCATTCATAGAGTATCACATGTAGAAAGTAGATTGGCTTAACTTAAAACCAGAACGATTCATTATCTCTCTTTGATATATGTGATTTGGAGTAATAAGTGTCAATAAATTCGCCGATAGGGTAATCAGTTTGAATTAGATGGAACTTTAAAGCTTAAAATTTGATTGAATGTAAATCTCTATGGCTAATCAGTGGTCATTAAAAACACCTTTAATAGTATAAAGTTTGACTCCAGGCTGAGAACGAGCTCAAAATGGAGATTACCACTGCCAACAACTAGTGATCATACAACGATCTTATGTTAATATTTGAGACTTGAAATCCCTCATTAATACTAATATCAGATTCTACAAGTTATTATAAATATATCTATTTTTTTTTTTTTCAGATCGGCATGGCGTTGGTAAAAAGTTTGATTTTCTTCATAATGTGATGGGACTGGATCATAAAAGACTATTGGAGTGGCCGGCAGTGTTCGGAACACGATTATTTATAATAAACCATAGACATCGTTATTTACTGAAAGTCAAGCGTGTTCAGTATGACCCTGAAATGGAAAACTTTGTATCCCTTCAGGCCTTGTGTAGTTGTAGCGATCGCAAGTTTTGTGAAACTATTGCAAAAACATCAGAGCAGGAATACGATGCATTTTTGAAATGTTTGTGATTTGTAAATAAATGTGAAATTGAATGTCATCTTTATACCCTTAGACCAGCTCCGGTCAACTGGCATAACAATGTCACTTAATATGGATGCACAATCAGATTAAATACGGATGTAAATTTTGTTTTTATACACTTCAGATGTCCTTCACTATATATAGATCTAACCATGTGTTACCTGGTGTTATTTGCAAGTAGGTAAAATGATGACCTTTTGGTGTGGGCCAAGTTGTACTGTCCGGATTAGGTGGGGCTGACAAGGAAACTGTACCTAGTCATTTGAATGTTGCGGAAAATCAATGCCCATCTATGTAGAAATTGATAGTTCGAAATCAATGCCCATCTATGTAGACATTGATAGTTCGAAATCAATGAAGAATAGACAGATATACGCTGTTGTCAAAACATAATAATTATTGTTTTTATCTGGCATTGCACACCCAACCATAGAAAAACAAATATTGTGTTGCTGAGGTAACATTCACAACAGTCAGATAACTCAGCAAATGTCTTGTGTCAAAGAATAAAATTGCAGTATCTAATACTTGACTTCAAAGACAATATGAATGAAATGAGGGTTTAAGTATTACTTTTCTGCACCTATCAAGCTAATGAAGACAGACATATATACAATGTGCTGTGAGCGAAATTTTGCCTGAACGGCAAATAAATTAAACTGTCAAGGGTACCTTGCACGTCCAACTCAATAACTAGTCACCATCCTTGAAAGGTCCTTCCTTTGTTCTGCATCTCTGACACAGGGGAACCATGCTGGAAAATCCTGTGGAATTTTCGCATTAGACACTAGTGTACATGTGTTATGTGCCACAAGCACTTTATCCATGACAATGGATTTATGTTCACTTACAAGAAATATTAACATCCATTAGTTTCTTAGACGCTATGATCCAAAATGTGAACTTGGTAGACAACTTTGCCAGCTAACCTGCCCCGATTGGAATTTATCAAATTCGGCCAGGTATAAACGTGTCACAGATAAATGATAGAAATAAAAGTTTTTGTAAAAATAAAAGGGTTTTGTTTTACCAAATTCAAATTTTAGGGCCTACACATATACATAATAAACAACCATAATAATATGTTCATTTATACCGCGCAAAGTTTCATCCTAACATGCATATGCTCAAGGCGCTTTATTACTGCGCACAGTTGCATGCTAATATGCATGCTGAAGGCCCTACACAGTCTGGGTGCCACAATAGGTCAAAATAGATGATTTTTATACGCCCAGTGGACGTATATTGTTGTCGCCCCTGTCCGTCCGTCCGTCCACAATTTGTTTGTGGACAGTCTACAGGCCACAATTTTTATCCAATTTGGACGAAACGTGAAATATAGGTTATTCTCCCAAAGATCTCGGTTCCGTCCGATATTGGCATATATCGGACCATAACTTCATGGATAATGACCCTTGATTGTACGAAAAATCACTTTTTTTTAGCGTGTGGCCCCCTATTGGTCACAATATTGATCGGATTTTGATGAAATTTGAAATGCATGTTTATAACCTGAAGATCTTGGTTCTTTTCGATATTCGCGCATATCGGATCGTAACTTCCTGAATTATGGCCCCTGATTTTACGAAAAATCACGTTTTTAGCGTGTGGTCCCTCTAGAGGTCACAATTTTTATCCAATTTAAAAAAAACGTTTTAGGATATCACGGTTACACCCTAATGATCTTTGAGTTCGTGAAAATCGGACCAAAACTGCCGGGCACAATGGCCGCCCATTGTACTCAAATAGTGTAAAATATGGTATATCAAGGTTGTGGTCCCTCTATAGGTAACAATTTTCATTCGAATTTGATGAAACTTGGAATGCATGGTTATGTCCCAAAGATCTTGTTTCTTTTCGATATTGGATCGTAATTTCCTGAATTATGGCCCCTGATTTTACGAAAAATCGCGCTTTTAGCTTGTGGTCCCCCCCCCCTTTAGGGTGGTTGAGTTGGAATTTCGTAAAAATCGGACCAAAACTGACAGACAAACTGGCCGCCCCTCGTACGCAAATAGTGTAAACATCTGGTATATCAAAGCTCACAATTTTGATCCGATTTTGATGAAACTTGAAATGCATGTTTATAACCCACAGACCTTAGTTCCTGTCGATATTCGTGCATATCGCATCGTAACTTCCTGAATTATGGCCCTTGATTGTACGAAAAATTGCGTTTTGAGCTTGTGGTCCCCTATAGAGGTCACAATTTTTATCCGAAAAAACTGACAGACATAATTGCCGCCTTTTGTACGCAAATAGTGTAAAAAAATATGGTACAGTATATCAAGGTTGTGGCCCCTCTAGAGGCCACAGTTTTTATCCGATTTGGGTAAAAATTTAAATTTTTTATGTTTTTATCATAAAGATCTTGGTTCCTTTTGATAATCACACATATCCGAACGTAACTGCCTGGATTATGGCCCCTGATTGATCGAAAAATCTCTAGAGGTCACAATTATTTTTCCGATTTTAAAAACGAAACCGAAACTTTATTAAATTTAATAGCCCCTTTGAACGCAATAATTTAAAGTAATCGGGTGACTAATGATGCCGAACCGCGGTTATAAAGATGAATCTGCAAATTTGGTCACTTGTATGGTTATAAAAGTGTGAACATGTGATGATAGTTCTGGAAGTTTTTATTCCACTTCCGCAGAGAGACTGACCGTTGTGTTGGTTATGACCAATTTGGTGACGATTTCTGAAGGTTCTTTCGGGATGGTAAGATGGTGTGGGCGTGGGAGCTCAATTGAAACTATGAAACTCTGGTGTTTTTAGAACAGTAGCAGTTAAATTTTGCTATTATCTTGGAACCCAGGGTACAAACCCACAGCCCCTCACAAATCCACAATTAGGTATAAACGCGGGCTTATAAACGCACAGAGGCATTTAGTCACCAAGAGGCATAACTCTGCAAGCTATTTTAACAACTGGTTGAAATTAAATTTATAAAACTGAACAAAGACAATTCATTTAATGTTAGTTAAAAATGTTTATTTAAAAAGATACGATATAACGCTGTATAATTAGTTTTAAAACAGTTTCAAATATCTAGACAAGGAGAATAACTCACGTCACCACACAACATAGACAATAATAATAATAGCACTTTCGTTTTAATATACACAAAGTTTATTGAAAACTGTGGAAAATAATATACATGTACCTGCAAAAGTCGAACAGTTGTCTGTTCGAATGCAACGATAGGCCTATTGTTGCCGGACATTAACCGACGTTTTAAAGAAAGGGAAAAATTGTCTGTGGTATGCATTGGCCCATGTATGAAGCATCGTTATCAATTATTAGGCTGTTCTGGAGCCCAATGATTGGGTCAAAATAAGAAGCTGACGGGATAGGACTGGTGGTGTGCATTTACCAGTATTTTTAGAAGTCAACAATAATATAGTATGGGAGATAACTCTGTCGATACTAAAATCTCTAAGCGTGTAAATGTATTCTCGTCTTTGTGTTGGCAAGTTTTCAAAATCCAAAAACTCCAATAAAAATACTCTGTAATTATATTTCTTGATGCATTTTACACTAAATCAGTCCCTGGTATTGTCAACTGTAAACTACATGTTTATTTCGGGCGGGTTTGGCGGTCACGAATCCGATTTAGATTCTGTTCATTCTGTTGTTTCCTAACAATTTTTGAATTCCTATCCAGATAGGTGGTTCTGTCTTGTAGTGTTAATTCATGTAAGGTCATTTACATATCAACAAGAGCTGATCAACGTAAAACATTTTTTAATTGTTTAGGTATCTTGCGTAATTTATAAAAATAAATATTGCTTACGCGATGGATTCTAAAAACTATTTGTGACTCGATTCTGGAAGGAGAATCTAGATTTAGAATGGTGACAATCAAACAGGCCCGAAAACCGAGTTAATGAGAAGTTGCGATACTATGACGAATATAGACCTAAACCTAATACAACGTGATCGTGCTTATGACGACTATACACATAGTCATAATATAGTATATTTTACAATTCAAAAACAATACAATACCGACAAAAGATTGACTAGAATATATTCAACGAAAAAATAAAACAATAATAATATAACGTTCTTAAATAAACTCAAATTGCATTATTAATAATGTGGTTTATGACTTAAGGCCAATATCTACCGGACAATGACTAACGGTAACGTATGCGAGAGAGAAATGGGGCTTAACGTCCACTTGCGCGTAGGGGTCTTTAGCAGTGGAAGGAAACCGGAGGACCCGGAGAAAACCAACGAGCTTGGACAGGCGACCCTACTCCTTGTCACGTATATCCGGGGAATCAAAACCACGCCAGTTGACTCAATGACAGCGCACACGTGTTAACCATTCGGCCACCCAACCCCCAAATGGTAAGGTATGCAAACTGCACATTGCTCTTTTAACACTAAGAAGGCAACAGGTACTTTGGATTCGTTGCTGACAAGAATCATCAAGCCGTCCAGAACGACCTCCGAAGACAGTAAATAGTGACACTTGTGAGTGTTGTAGTTCGTATCAAAGCAACGTTAACGAATGTACTTCTCAACTTAACAACACAAGAAGCAGTTAGTTACATATATAACCAATTTAAGACCTCTCGATTGTCCAAGTGGCAGATAATGGCCTCATAAAGAAATAAAATGTAAAAATCTAGTAGACATTGAGACAAGGAGCAGTTATATTGGCGTCATTAAACATGGCGTCATTAAACATCATCTGGAATAAAAAACAATTCTAGAAAATGCTGGTATATTAGGAAGACACAAAAGGCATATTTCATAATACTGGCTTATGATAGTAACAAAGATGGAGAATAGCTAAATATGATTTACAGAAAATACTTAATTTATAAATATGATTCGAGAATATTAGCAGGTAGAAAATACTGATACTTGACTAGGATAGACAGGTGGCCGTTTTCCATTCGTGTGGTAGACGTGCTATAAATTCTAAGAAATTCTCTTTGCGGAAAAGCGATGGCGTAAAACCGTACTAGTCCGAAAACCCAAAGAAAAAAATAATTATTCAGATCAACAGCTATTATAGTACGAGCGTACATAGGATTTTTTTTTTCGATTTCCCTAATCACTGCGTACGGTGTTGGTTTTTCTTTAACCACCCAACAACCAATGCCAACAGGATTTAAAACGTACCCAATCTGGTTAAACTAAGATGACAATTTCATATCCTTTTTTTTATGTGGAAATCAGAAAACAAACGAAATTTATGGAATCGCTCCAGTCCACACTGTCTCCGTTTTACCACAACAACTATTGGTCAGAACAAATTCCCGTATGATCTTTGGGAAAATTTAGACTGGAGTGATCCAGACCAAAAATAAGCTACGATCAGCAGACATAAGAAACAATTAAGCAGTTATTAATACACACATAATATTTGAATATAAAATTGTAAATATATTTGTTAAAAAAAAAAACAATTTTTAAAACTGAGCGATAGATTGAATAATACAAAGTATGACCTATGTTATACAGTTACATTGAGAAATAGAATATTAGCCGACATTTGTTGTATGGATCTGATGGTGGACATTTTATTTTAGCACCTTCTTCGTTGCACCGTAGTACTATGTTAGTTTTTCTTGGTAAGTTTGTCTCTACAATTGTCACGTCGACAGCGGTCGTGACCAAATTTTTATTGGCGCAGGACCGGACAAGAAAGATTATCTTAATCATCTTAGTAATACTGCAATAATAGCTCCATGCTAACCAAGTGTACTAACATCTGACCAGATGTCATGTTGCTTTATCATTATTTTATCCATGCATACACCATCAGGAGGTACGGCACTTTTGATTGGCGCTACAAATAAGGGTTATAATGTCCAATTAATAACGTATGGCGACATAGTCAACGCGATCATCAGGACACCTAATCTGTGTTAATAATGGTATGTTATGCAGCCTGTTTATGTCACGATAGTCAGTTGTCGGCTGGAATACCCTTTTTTCTAAATCCTATAATATTTACATAAACACACCTGTAAACACGTGTATTTTATATTAGATCTTATTATAAAATGGTGAGCCAGAATGAAAGATGCAATCAGCAAACTCTATCTTTAATATTGTTGATAAGAATGACAAATACAACCGGTCTCCTTCGGTATAATAACAATACAAATAGATTTCATATTTTTTTTGATTGACTATATCATAACATTCAATTCCTCTTAAAATTCATTTTAATCTCTCAAATTTTTTACTGATTAAATTCAACTTAAACTTATTGTAGTTCCCCACAACATGTCACAGCAAATTTCAATATTATGTATACGG
Source organism: Patella vulgata (assembly GCF_932274485.2). Lineage (NCBI taxonomy): Eukaryota > Metazoa > Mollusca > Gastropoda > Patellidae > Patella > Patella vulgata. The sequence goes on along the minus strand of NC_065879.2, from coordinate 67,250,965 downwards.
CAGTATTCGCTAAAACTCTAAGTTATACATTTTTTATTTATCAAAACTTCAGGGTAAATTAGAATAATACCTATTGGTATGACAAAATAATTAAAAGTGGCAGACAATATTATTTCAATTTTTTCTACAATTTCTATTATTTTTAATCGTAACAGATACTACCCATTTTGAAATTTTAAAATAAGATCTAATATGAAACACAGCTTAACATAATAATATACATATTTATTCATTTACGGCAGGCAAAATGTAAGTTACTTAGCACACAAGGTTCTTAACCCAGAAATGATGTATATTCTCAGAATATACAAAATATTAACTCAAATTTGTTAATCGGATACTGTATTTCTTCAACTAGAAACTGATTCTTTTAGAATCCAGATTGAGAAACCAAAAGGTTTTGTATTTAGTAGACATACTAAGATCATATAATGTATTTATAATTTTATCTGATCTTTGAATCCGATGTGCGAATATGAAAGTAGCCCTAATGTTGTAAGTATATATATATTTAAACAATGAGTAGTTTAATGTCGGTTTCTGCCGTCGCATGCATATATTAAACTGGTAAAAAGACTAAGAGCAGAAGCAGATATCCCTAGATAAAACGACCAACTAAAACGACTGCTCGATCGCCTCTCAAGTTCCATCTCCGTTCCTCTGTCCAGGTGAGCCTTGATACCAAAGAGCACCACTGCTATTCCCATGATTATAACTGAAATGAAAAGCGGACACTAGTTACACAGAGCATATATATTATCAAAGCCCACCTAGCCATCTATCACAAACCCCATCCCTGAAATTTCATTGATCTAAATATTCTAAAGTCTTGACGGCCACGGGCATATTCAAATCAGTCATTTACACTGAGGATCAGTAGTTACTTCTCTTATCTGGTTCCCCAATTTTGCATGCCAATTGTCTATTTTGGGGTGGGGTGGGGCTTTTTGGTCTAGAATCGACGGTGAATGTTCATGATCTTAAAGCGGAGGGATAAGGAAGTAAATAAAAATAATGTCACAGCCTATAGATTACTTAAAGATACATTAGTTAAGAGTTTTATAAAGAGTTGGCCATTCTTGGTATCATAATTCATCACCAGTGCCCGGTTGTGACATCAGCGAGTAACGGTAAACGTTAGCTTGGTCCGCCATTTATTGATTTAATGTTAAATGGACGAGGCTGTTTAAATCCAAACTGTATCCAAGCCATCCGTGGGTCTACAGAGTTGATTTTAAGCTTGTCGTGTAAATAAAGGTCTAATTAATAATTTCTATAACATCTGAAGCCTAAATAAAGACTTGCAATAGGCAGATTTAGCTCTTGCATAATGTATGTTTAATTCAGACGTAGACAAAATTGAAACAGTCAAGGCAACTTTCTGCAATATCTTTACCAGATGACGTTGAACTACTAATAATGGACCAGGATTCTGAGTACGATGTCATCGCCGCGATCTTGAAATTTTCTGTCAGAGTGCAGTTATCCAAGGAACAAGGAAACCTAGTTTATTGTCGAGCGTGCTTTAATTGGGGGAGTCTTGGGATTTCTTTTTTTGAAGAGCGTTGCTCCTAAACCAACAAATGTACCGGATTTAACGTAGAATTCAATGCGGAAAGAATTATTCAACTTACATCCAATCATTAGAATACCGGCCACAGCATGACTAGAGTTACATCCCTTACATTCACAGCACAGCGCTAGTGTCGCCACTAATAACGACATCAGGCCTAGGAACAAACCGAACGCCATCAAAGCTTGAACAGCCACCCACCATACTGAAAACATATATATATAATCAAATATTACACATTAATGCCGTAGTGCCGTTTTCTGTTTTTTTTTTTTTTTAGCTAACTGCAACACTGACAACGATAACTCATATCAATAATTAAACATAAACTAGGGCTTATCAAACTCCTATATAACGCTTAAACCAGCAGCAAAGTCGACCGTGTGAACTCTAACACTAGTTGTCAGTAAACCCCACTATTAAGTATGCCCGAAGCTTTAGCACAGAGAGAGTCAATTTGATTAAAGATAGGTTGCCAGGCAACGAAACATACGCCCACAGCAGCTAAGTCGTCCGCAGATCAACAAGAGTTGTCACATATTTTTTTCTATTGTCGGTAATGAAACATTTATAATACACTAAAATCTGATTAAGAGTAACAAATTATTAAGTTATTATCAGAAAATCATTAGAATTTGTTTGGCTTTTAGTTCTGCCCCATGCTAACGTTAAATATATGAAGCATTTAATATCATGGATTTAGCTGTTCAAGTTATCAAAATTCGTTGAAAATCAATATACTTGTTCGTCTCAAGACCTTAAACTCTGTTTATCAATCTTAAGTCAATCGAATGATAACTTTGGTCTCTAGAGCATCCACAAGTTTTTTCAAAGTGATCAAGGACCATAACTCTGTTAGTAATTATCGGAAATCATTGAAAACCGATGCACTTCTTCGTCTCAAGACCTTAAACACTGTCTATAAATTTAAAGTCAATCGGATATTAACTTTAGCCTCTAGAGCGTCCACAAGATATTTCAAAGTGATCAAGGGCCATAACTCTAGCAGTAATTATTAGATATCGTTGAAAATCAATAGGATTCTTTGTCTCATGACCTTAAACACTGTGTATAAATTTAAAGTCAATCGGATATTAACTTTAGACTCTAGAGCATACACAAGATTTTTCAAAGTGATCAAGGACCATAACTCTGGTAGTAATTATCGGAAATCATTGAAAATCACTGGGCTTTTTCGTCTCGGCCATAACTCTAGCAGTAATTATCAGATATCGTTGAAAATCAATAGGATTCCTCGCCTCATGATCTTAAACAGTGTGTATAAATTTAAAGTCAATTGGACATTAACTTTAGACTCTAGAGCATCCACAAGATTTTTCAAAGTGATCAAGGACCATAACTCTATTAGTAATTATCGGAAATCATTGAAAATCACTGGGCTTTTTCGTCTCAAGACCTTAAACACCGTGTATAAATTTGAAGTCAATCAGATATTAATTTTAGAATCTAGAGCGTCCACAAGATTTTTCAAAGTGATCAAGGGTCATAACTCTGGCAGTAATTATCGGAAATCGCTGAAAATCAATAGGCTTCTTCATCTCAATAATATCAACAACATATATCAAAACAATCAGATAATAAATGTAGTCTGTAGAGTGTTCACAAGAAATTGTGGACGACGGACGGACGGACGTACAGACGTACAGACGGCAATATACGACCACATATCCAATGTGGGCGTATAAAAACACAGATCCTATTTCGTTTCGATTTTTATAGTTCCAAAGACATCAAATGGACAATGTCCGCCTGGTTAACCAACAATATCCGTCTGGTTAACCTGGCTTAAGTAACACTAATAACGGGTATCAGGTTATGGTAGAGAATTATTTATAGTTACTACCAGTTGTGAGCTGTCAGTTTATCAGAGGGCAAACATGGGATATCAGGATTCGGGTTATCAATCAAAATTATACACCACGCGCCACGAGCTATACTTCCAATTAACTACATAAACTGACTTTCGCAATGTTTTTTTTTAATGCGCTAACATCATTTCTAAACATATAATAGTATATGCGCTAACACTATTTCTAAACATATAATACTGCGATAGGAGTTGTGTCATTTGCCCCCTCCCTGCCTCAAATTTGGCCACCAAAGAAATTGTTTTAACAGACACACCCAAGTTCCCAGCCCAGCCGTCACCCCCACCCTTTCACGGGCCCTGACTCTCATAATAATGTTGTTTTCATTGTATTAAATTCTAAATTAAATGTTTTCGGTGGCTTGCGCCCCGCTCCAGACTTTAGTCATTCTTTTTGGAAATCCAACACACTTCAATCAGTAGCTTTTAGAAATGGTTTTCTCAAGGATCTACGGTTTATCCCTCTTCGCATAAGCGATTTATTAAATAAACATACTATATTGTAGTCGATGTATGCCCTAGTTTATCTTAAGTGGAGGTGAAACGCCTTTCAATTTACCATTAGATTTCAAGCAGCTACATGAATCAGACAAGTCTTTGTCCTGGGTGCCCTCGTGTTTTCCCATTGTGATATTATTCATAGTTGTATACACAAAATCAATCTAGTATTATTTTAAGCAACAATAGCTGAATCAAGTTTCATCGTTGCAATAAAAAGAACATCAAGGCCATATCCGGTATTTATAATATGCAACCTCATCTATCATTTATATACAACCGGGATGAACTGGTGTCACTTCTTTCTCTTTTTAACCAGGGGCGGGTGTAATCGAAAGGTGAAAGATGCGGTCGTAATTCGTAACACTGACTGTGTCGTCTGTCCAGCCAACAATTTATAGAACGCTATCTGTCAGAAGTTTTGTAGAAAAATTATATTATATAATGCGGTTGAGTTTGTACAATCTTGCTTTTCAGTTTTAAATATATGATTATATGCAGTTAACTTGTTAAACTTGCATATCCTATTCGCAATAATTTTCAAAAAGATAGGTTGCCAGGCCAACAGTAGCTAAATCGGTAATGAAACATTTATAATACACTAAAATCTGATTAAGAGTAACAACTCATTAAGTAATTATCAGAAAATCATCAGAATTTGTTTGGCTTCTAGTTCTGCTCCATACTTATGTTTAGTATACAAAACATGAAATATCCGCAAGATTTTTCAAAGTGATCAAGGGCCATAACTCTGGCAGTCTTTATTGGAAATTGTTGAAAATCAATAGGCTTTTTCGTCCCATGGCCCTAAACAATGTGTGTAAATTTAAAGTCAATCAGATATTAACTTTAGCCTCTAGAGTGACCACAATATATTTCAATGTCACCAAGGGCCACAACTCTGGCAGTAATTAGCCTCTAGAGCGTCCACGGGTAATTGTGGACACCGGACCGACGGACGGATGGGGGCGACAATATACGACCATATTTCAATGTGGGCGTATAAAAAAGTTTTAATGTTGCTATTTTTCTATCGTCACTTGTACGATTTTGGAGGTAAGGTGATTTGCCCGGACAGTGACGTTTTCACCTACTCTTCCTTGAATTCTGTCACAGGTTTCTTTTGCGTGTAACCCAATGTTTACACGTATGGACCTTTGTTTTTCGTACCATTTCGTACTAGACACGCTTTACTTGTCGGCCCCTTAGGAGCCCCCTGTCAGAACCAGGGTTCTTCTAGGCCCATGATCCGCAGATGAAATAAACCCTTGGGTCCAACCATGTCCATAGTATCATCGTTCCATTGGCTTTTCATCAATTCATTCACCTTTTGGAAACGGTGGCATTAGGAATGAATAATCTGTGCAAGGTGACCATCATTGTTACAGATTCTTGATTCCAAGGAGAATTCCGTATTGGCTAATACGTGATGATCCAAAGTTCAATCGTCAAACAGGGAAAGGAATTCCCTGACTGGAAAATCACCGAGATCGAACCCGGAACCGCCTGTTTAGGGAGCCAGCGGCTTCACTGAACCACGTTCTCATTCGATTGATACCGTAATATTCTGAAACTTAATTTTAGGGTAAGAAGGAGATATATGCATACCCATTATTATTTGTTATATATAGAGTCTGTGACAATAACTATTTAATTTATGGACCAGGATTTTTTTTAAATGAATAAAACCCAATCAATATTTCATAACATAGAAATGTGTTGATGACTCAATTTTCTCTTTATAATGAACAAGAAAGGGTTGAATACAGTTTGCTTTCAGGATGTGGATTAATAATTGATTAATTTGTATTGAGTGAAATTACAACGCAAGTTATGAAAAAATTCTGTTCCAAACGTTTTAGGGTGATTTCAGAACCTGGTCGCCAATTAAAATTGTTTCTTTATAACCTGACTGCACGTGAAATACACGTGAGTCTCTCGTCAATTGACCTTAACAGCTTCTTGACATTCATTTTTGAATTATACATTTTTTTCTGCAGTTATTTCAGGCTAAGCAACTCACTTTGACAATTTGGAATTGGGTTTAATGTCTCGTCAGCACAATACTTCGGTCATTTTGAGACAAATATGAATATGGTTTTGTTTTAAAAAAATAAGTAAATGAAAGATGGGCAAAAGTTGCTCTGATCTCAGTGACGTTTCCATCAACTCTTCATCAATTTCCCGCTATAATGATTTTTTATTTTACATGATGTACACATATGGACCTCGGTTTTACGTCCCATTCTAAAGGTGCAAAACTTGTCAACCCCGCAAGCGCCGTCCCTGATAACTGAGAGTCGGGCTTAAAACCAAAGGTTCTTTCCATGCTCGGAACCGGCCAGTAGATTCCCGTGCCCTGGTGCCTCGACTACTACGTCACCCCATCTCCTTGACAGCTGGAATTGTCTGTGATGTTTTCATGTACTGATGTAGAAAGTTTCCTCCCGTGTAGATGTTTTGCTGACAAGGCAGGTATAAAATTACTAAACAGCTATAAATAGATGGGGTGTATAAATATACAGTACACCAATACAACACAACATACTAACCAAAATGTTGATTATAACCCTCATTTATGCATGTGCGTAAACCTAAAAGTTACATTGGGACGGTGCTTGAGCTCAGAGGTTACCTAGAGAGGAATCCGGAAACATACAGGTTATCTTGAAACGATGGAGGATACCATGTGTTTGTACAGAATTAGTCCAGACCCCGGAAACACAGCGTTTGCCTACAGATACCTAGCGATTGTCTAAAAGTACAAGTGAAACTAATGATCTGGGTAACCCAGCGGTTTCACACAAAGGACTTTCAAAACCCAGCGCTTGCTTACAAAGGATCCTCTAAGCCCAGCTTAGGCCTACAGACGAACCTGGTTATTCACGAAAAAATCTGGAAACCTACAAAGGACTCTGGAAACTCAAAGATTACCTACGCATTGTACCTATAGAGGTTGCCGGTAACCTAAGGATTACATAAAGGTGGTCGTGATCAGATGATCAGAGGGCTACCGGGCTACCTAATAAAATAACCATGGCCTTATTCTGAGCGCCCCCACCTCAGCCGCCTGTTGTAGGGGGGCAAAGCTGGAGTAAAGTCCAAGGTTCCGGGGGCAAAGGCGCGAGCTTCAACTAGGCGTTTGGGGGGGGGGGGGAGGCTTGCCCAGAAACATTTGAAAAATTGACTGCCGGAAATGCAGTCTGGTAATATTTCAGGAACTGATCGTCGAGATAAATTGACCTGACCAGATACTGCCTGTCGCCTGACCACTCGTTTATCCGACCAGATTGAAAAGTGTCAAACGAACGGATTTGCTAACCTCGACGAAGCTCCCTCATGTGCGCCAAAGTAGCGAGCCCTTACGGAGTGTATGGGGAACCTCTCCCAGAAATATTTTCAAAATAGACAGCCTGAAATGCAGTATTCAGGCACCGATTGTCGAGATAAATGTTATTCAAAATTACAGCTGTTTCCCAATCTCTGAAGAAATATCTGAACCATTGGAGCACTATAATATGTATTAGAAACGCCTGGGAATTATTATCTACCCCTGACAATATGTAATTGATAAACAGCTAGACAGACGTTAAAAAAAATTACATTTGTTCCAGATACATTATTCAATATTCCTGAATAATAAAGGGCTCTTTAGGCCATTTTGTTGCCATAGACAACAATAAAAACGCGACGATAGTCATATATTCATAAATATTTAATAACATTCACTTATATCATGTAGCCTAATATCACAATATTTCACTTCAGCAGACGTGATTTTCTTCATATGACCTCCACGACCTCCAATTATAGATTCAACTCCATTAGACGTTATCGGTGCCAAACTAAAATGGCGAGAGAGGCGAACAGAAATTGGACCTCATGAGTCATAAATGTTGGCACTACTTTCATGTATGAATGGCGAAATCTCGCGCGCTAAATTAAAAATTTCCTCCAGAAATCAATATTCGGGTTCCAAATGAACAAGTGTTTTATGAGACATTCCGATTTCAGAACTGACATGGCTATTTGAAAATTATTCTGCATAACGGATTGCCGAACAGTGGCGACGGCAGTAAACAATTAAATAAAAAAAAGTAATAATGATACCTACATTAGTTTTACATATCTAATACAAAAATACAACAGATATTTGCCAGCGAATGTCTCTATACGTGTTATAACGAAACCAAACAAATTCGTATTGAACGGACTGTCTCTATAACGAAAGTGAACCCGATTTAGAATGAACATAATATCTCTATATTTACAGGTACAACGAATTCAGATTGAACATTGTGGGCATTATTTGAGTTGATCAATCAGTTTTTAATGCTTGTTCGTGTCAAGACGACCTAGTATAACAAGGTGTGGAACGAGAATTAATTACATCCGGGTTATTGATATTGGTATTATTGATTGTCGTTTATCGTGACCCGGGTTGACCTATTTATGTTGCTAATTGACATCTGTTCATTCTATAGGTTTTGTTTATTTAACCCCGTGGACGAGCATATAATCAATGGCGTACCTCGTGATTAGGACCGGGGATTGTGGCCCGTGCGAAATCTTTTGAATCTTATTTCGTGCATAAATTTTTGATATGATAATCTAATTAATCTTATATGGTAACTGCTTATTTCGTTTAGTCCACCATGTTGAAAGTTAAAATTTTGTCAACAGCCATGCCAATTATCCGACCAAAATCTCTTTGGAGAGGGTGGGGGTAGGTTTCTCCGGTGGCTACACCACCGCCTAGTCTAACTATTTTTATTCCTAACGACCCCCAGCTCACTAAGTTTAAGCAGTTCGATCAGATAGAGCAAGATGTAATAACTTTAATCGGATGAAATTCGTTAGGCACCTGTAACACTATCCTGTGTCGCGGTACCAAATAAAAACGACTGTGGTACTAGGGGGGAGATGTGACTATCCCGGTCACGGACTCCAAATCAAATAAAACGGACTGTGACACTACGGGGTAGATGTGACATTACCGTCTATGCCTTTCTTCGACTTCAGGTTGCGATAACTATTTCCAATGATAAATTAAATCTGAAACACTGTTTATGTTGTTACTATGTTTATATATCAAATGCAGCAAACTACAAAGGTTAAATACAGGAAACTACAATATCTATGATAGTACTTTTCAAGTTATTAAAATATTCACGGTCTGAGTTTAATATCCTTTCTAACTCAGACCTAACGGCTTAACGTGGCAAGAGCTACTTCTTGATAGTTCTACATAAGGTTTGCGCTTGGATGATGTTCATCCTAGCCGAGAAGGCTATGGGTATGTTCCCCTTGAGCTCCGAATAATGTCTGTAGGTAAATCAAACTAGCTCTCTTCTATATAGAAAGTATAATGCGTCATCTATTAGGGTGGGACAATTACCGATGTTGGGTAAGTGTTTCGTATAGGCACCGTTTTACGTCAACACTATTCTAGTTAATTGTATTAATCCGTGGACGAGATGAATGGACTATAGTACCCTACTTCCAGCAATGGCTACTGACATAACTGTAGGTGAGTTAGTCTCAGATAGTAGTAGAATGATGCAAGCTACTTCATTACCCTAGTTTTCGTCACACATCATGTAGGTAACGATTTTTTATATTAAACAGAACACCTTTCTTACAACTAAAATAACCCTTATAGTATTACACACCTTCCTCTCTCTAATGTGAACAACCGTTACTATTTTTTTAAAAAAAAGACACTATAATAACTTTAAGGAGCACATAAAATCACCATGTGGAATTGTTATAGAGTGTATAGTAAACACTAGCTATAAGTACATACTGTATAATTTTGTTTGGTCATTTTATGTGCTCTTTAAGCTACTGAACGTTCAAGGGGAACTGTGGACTGACGGACGAACTAGCGGACAGCCAGGGAGGACGACAACGTATTACTATATTTATCAATGCGGGTTTTTAAAAATATAATTGCCTCACCTGGGTAATTTTTCTGTATGGCTAAATCATTCTGAAACGCCCACCTGCAATTGCTTTCACTACAGACAGCCCATAATCCTTGATTAACCCTTCCGGCTATCAAATGCATCTCATCCAACCAATATGGCGTCGCAAACGATATAATAATCGCTAAATTCGTTAAGACCAAAAATACAATCCCTAAAATAGCGCAACAACTGGCCATCATGGCGATTCAAAAATATTCAAGCAGAGTGAAATATTAATCCAACAATTCTAAATTCAGCCCCGGATCAAAAGATAAATCCACAACTACAGAAAAATTCCAATTTCCTTGATATTACACGTTTGGTGTTTTAATTTCCTGTGTTGCTCAAAACAGAACGTGAACTGCACAGTCGTTATTTTAGCCCACACGTAATTGGTCACTTCTGAATGAGAATTTTTACTAACGGATATCCTCAGTTTATTTTCACAATTCTCAAAATATTTCCTTAAAATTGCACAATACAGTACGTAATTACTCTACAGCAATTGAAGGCTCGACAAGAATAATCCACTGAAACTGTTTGCTGGTGGCAGACTACACCTGAAAAAAAAATGGCCGTACATTAAAAATCAAAATATAGTGAAAGTTTTACAAAACAAGTACGATGGAACTATATGAAATGAACCATATACCGAGCATGACGTCATCGCAGCCATTTTAGAATTGTGATGTCATATAAAAAATTGAAGTCTGTCAACCGATGCGAAATTGTCCAATAACAAGAAACAAGCATCGTGTTGATCTACTTGAATTGGCAGGGCCATAGTTGTTTTTTGGGTTTTTTTTTTTATGAACGCCCCTCCCCCCCCCCCAACCATGAAGATGAGTAGCGTTTGGGACCCAATTATTGCTACAGATATACATAATAAATACATATAAATCATATAAATATCTGTGTGTGATTTAAATATAATTCAAATTATCTTTTAACATAATGAAAAAACTAACTGTTTTTTGGCTCATTCCCATTCCTTTTCCGAATAAACACATATTAACTAGAATATGTTACAATGTTGGTTTTTATTCTTTCATTAGTTGATATAATTGAACGAAATGGGGTTTAAACTCAACAGAACACTTTGGTGATTTTGAGATTTCTGTGCTAAAGTGTGCAATGCCAGGGTGGATATTTTGTTAGACGGTGACATTTCCGCCTATTCCTCATCGAAATGAAACTGCCAAGGACAAGGGATTTTCCAGTATACTAGCAAATTGTACAGTTTTTCGTTCCACCCGAATGTCTAAATACACTTTTGTTGTCATCAACAAAAACTTAACATACCCTAAAAATCCGCTGATTCACAAAACATTATTTGGTCTCATTTTAAATACAAAAACGTTTCAGAATACTTACAACCTTCAATAAAAATTCCTTAATGTATAATACACTTCAGTACACACCAATCTCTAGATATGTTACTGATAATTAAATGCAGCCACTTGAGCTAATTAATTAATTGACTAGTGATTAATTACAGCTGTAAACCATTGACAAGTATATGTATGTAAATATATATATATAAATATCACGTGACCAAGAATTACCCCACATATGCCCGTGATCATTCAAATGATTCAGAAATTGTTATTATGTAAAATCAATTACATACACATGCTACAGCTGTAAAAAGTTTATAAAATACACCCACTCTTATAAATTGCAGTACATATTTGTAATAGACTCATTCATAATTTATCTTTATTTCCTTTGGTCTTCATGATTCGGATTTTGTACACTTTATCAGATTAAAGGGGCGTTATAGGCGGTTAGATAAAGAGTTGGCAGTTTGTGCTATAGTAGTTAAAAATAGACTATGTAAATAGAATATGCCGAAAATTTCAGTCAAATTGCTCCACCCTAAATTTTAGGATAGCTTCGATCATCATTATTAAGGTCGGTACGATAAAGTCTCGATTCTCCACTTTTACGTTTAATTATTTTTCAAAAAATGTATTCCGTTCCATTCCGCTAAAAATCGCAGGCAAGCGATGGCATAGAGAGTTGGTGTGTGGATATGTTAATTAATGTCTAATTCTAGATAACATTTCAGGCCTAAAGAAAGTCCTGCAATAGGCAGATTTAGCTTTTCCATAATGTATGTTTAAATAGTAAAATAAAATAAAGGAAAATGAACAGACTGAAACTGAACGCAAGGGAACGGCCGGATGGGGATCGCGATAATATACGACCACATTTCAATATGGCCGGTTAAAAATAATTTGCAGCAATGTGGTAAATCAATTCTCGTATGGTATAAAGCATGGTACCGAATCAAATAATGACATATACCCAACCTAGTCTTATGAGATTAGTAATATATAATTTTCTTATCGACATTGTAAGCGGGCCAAGTTTCTTGTTTTACTTAAAGAGCCGAATATAAGGATTATCCTGCCATTGGCTGAATCAAAAGACGTAAAATTTTAAATGCAGGAAACCACTTAGTGATAAAACATATCAACACATCAATTTCATACACATTTATAAGGTCTCGTTCTTTTAAAACGTTACAGTGTCCATATTAAATTAGGGGTCCTCTTTTAAATGTTATAGTGTCCATAATAAATGTTATATTGTCCATCCAATAATAGATACATGATTCTATTTAAAATGTTATATTGCCCATCCGATAATAGATACACGATTCTATTCTATTCAAAATGTCATACATATTTTCCATCCAATAATTGATACATGATTATTTTAAGGTTTAAAGCGATAATTTCATATTTTCTAAGAAAGTCAAAACATAATTATTTCTGTCTTTTGCTCAATAGGTTGTCAACTCACTATTATACGATCATTGGTATTATTCTCCCACTTAAAAATCCTTTGTTTTTCTACCCCCCCCCCCCATGGAATAGCTATCTTCAAAAGTTTGAATTTAAAGTTGAAAATGATATTTTTGCCAATTTCTCAAACAAGGTAGGACTGTTTATAGATACCATCTATTTTAAGGATTTATTTTAATAAATTTTAAAAAATATAACTTAAAAATATGAAATTGCAACTTTAAGGAATGTACTTTTAATGTTTTATTTTGATAAGTCCTGTACCGAAATGATTCATTGGCTGTCATATATGTCAACATGGTTGATTTTTTGGTGGAGCGGAGTCTCATCCGAAAATTATTATGTAACTTTTTAAAATCTTATCAGCAATAATTTATGAGATTCGTTTGTTGCAGGATGGGTATTGTATGCCTGTATCTATTATTTAATTATTAAATTCTTTACTTAATCAACCCCTATTAATCCATTTAATATACATTAATTAATTACCAATAATTATTAGTGGTTTTATGATCCTTTGACCCTGTATTTCATATTGTTAATGTTCTGTATAGTATCTGATTTATTTTTATTGTTTGTCTATATATAATTTACTACTGTACATGCTTCGATAATCCCCTTAATAGTAATAGTATGTGTTATAGTTTATTATTCTATCGAGTTACTAAATGCCTATAAAGGATTATTTGTAATGGCGTTTATCCAAATACACGGTCATATTTTGAACTGGCATGTAATTTTCCACAGACTTTGTTAAATTAATTCAACCGCCCACATTTATTACACATAGGTAACTATTTACAGCTTTTGTGTCTTGGATAAATAAATTACTAATGATAGTGCTATCTTTTTGTGCAAGTGCTATCCTTGTTGTCAGTCCATATTCTACATGTAATAATAATAATGGTGCTATTCCTTTTATCAGGCCATATTCTACATGTATTAACAGTACTGTCCCTTTTGCTAGTCCATATTCTACATGTAATAATTATAGTGCTATCCCTTTTCAGTCCACATTCTACCTATCCCAATTGCCACTTCATATTCTACACGTAATAGTAGTGCTATCCCTTTTGCAGTCCATATCCTTCTACATGTAATAATAGTGATATCCCTTTTGTCAGTCCATATCATCCTTCTACATGTAATAATAGTGCTATTGCCAGTCCATGCATGACGATGTATAGTCTTTACATTAAAATTGCGTGACTTAATTTGGATATATAATGTGAATGACCTTTTGCCTATTGTGCCTTTAATCAATTACATTGCTAAAAAAGAGATCTCTTATCTTTTAAGAAATCGTCTAGAATCGCTCCATTCTAATCTGATGTATCAAAATACCGTTAAGTACACTGCTCATCAGTCTATTGCACGGCAATAACTGCTCGTTATACAAACAGGCTATATATATTCAACAAATGATGTTTAACTTGATATGCTGAATCGCAATTGATCAAATGTTCCATTTATCAGCCACGCAATAACAATATTTAGTAGAATACTGAATCACCAATTACTTTTTTCAGCATCTATTCAATCTATCACTATACTCATTAAATCAACCAATTGGAAACTGCATAACATCTGAATTCATTACGGGAGCCACGGTGGCTAGGTGGTTAAGACGCTGGCTCACTAGCCTGGAGGTCGGGTGTTCGATCCCTGCATTGGCCGAGAAAGTTCATCCTGATTTTCCGACGTGGTTTCCCCTTGTCAGTGGTGCAGAACGGAGGGCCTGACAAGGACAGCTGTCTAGTCCTTCGGATGAGACGAAAAACCGAGGTCCCGTGTATACATTAGAATGCACGTAAAAGATCCCTTGGCAGTTGGAATTCGATATAAGAGTAGGCGATAGTGCCGCTGCCCGGGCAAAATTTCCCTCATAGCACACTGTATGGCGTATGCCCGTCTTCATTAGCACACTATAGGAGCAGAACAGTAGGACGTTAAACCCCATTTCATTTCATTTCTGAATTCATTACAAAACTAGAATTACCTGGAAATAAAGTAGTGTTTGGCGCCTTACTTTTCTGCACTAATGGTACTAACGAAGACGTGGATACACTAAGATTAGAGCATTATGTTATATTTTACTTCGATTCCCAACTGCTAGGGGACCTTTAATATGTGGTCAAAGGTATACACAGTTTTCGACCCATCCGAACGACTAGACTGTTTTTTTTGCCAGACCCCAATCCTACAATATTGGCATGGAATAACAAGGTTTAAACTCCCTTAAGAAACTTTTTCGGTCAACACTAGGATCGAACCTGGGGTCTCCTGGGTAGTAGACCCGTGCCATACTCACTGAGAAACAGCTGCTTCCTCCTAAGGCATTGCCACATTTCATGGGGAACATTGCCGGTTCCAGGCGACCCGTCATCGATTACTTCTAGGTCGAAGTTTAGCTGGTGAATTCACAGCCCAGTAAATAAATATTGTACGCGTTTCCGCCGGCGAAAGGATCGGTCTAATGCAAATGTAATGGGACAATTTCCATGTAGTAGCCGGGAAAAAAAGTTGCTCAATGATTGACACGAAGTGTGCACATGCTTGCTCTACCGGGTTCTCTTCCACTAAGTCAATCAGCCGCTGTTAATGCAAATTCCGTCGTCATTAGCTCAGTAGGATCAGAACAGTAGGACGTTACACCCCATTTCATTTCATTTCAGTTACTGCAAATCAAGCTTGAAAATGGCAGATTTTTTGGACATGGTGTTATTATAAAATGTCGGCGACCGAACACAAACAATGTAACTTATGATATATTTACGTGGGATTCCCCAAACTTTCATCGATATTTTTGTACAAATACAAAAATAATCGCGCGCGGATACGCTGCGTTTTTCCGCTATCGAAAGCGAGTACATGGAAAGCAGGCCTTAGGCACTACCCAATAGACAGCTTCTTCTTAAAGACTCTTCACTGTTGCAGCCCTCAATGTTTTCTTAACAAATACCACCAGCTATTATTGGGCGCTGACTAAAATAGGTAATTTCCAGAAAATGATCATACAATGTGCACGGATTCTGCGACAATATGCACTAGGGAAAGAAAGAGCGTTTATCGGGGAATTCAGAATTCGTATCTACGGTAAGAGGATATAAGCTCTTCATTTGACAAAGTCATAAGTTATTTACATCTGTGTGACTCAAATCCCATTAAAGAGATTGTATAAGGGCGGATCTAGACAGTCAAAATTAGTACCGTTTCTTAATATGTCTTCCGACCAGTTCATAAAGATTGTCAAATTGTAATTTTTGGTAGACGGATGTCCATGCCCCCCCCCCCCGAATATTTGATCACTAGAGCCCTCACAAGGATTTTTATCAAGAGACATGACTCTATAAGTAAGTATATCAAAAATTGTTAAATCAATAGTCCATTTCTCTCACATTGATGTACATCCATCTTAAATCAATCCGAGGATAACTCTTTCCCCAAGGGCGTAATGGTGGATGAATCGAGACATATACCCCCCCCCCCCCAAAACAAATTTCAAATGATTAATGTCTGCGTTTCTTGGAACATCGCCCAAACACACCATTTTAATCTTATAATGTTAATTGGGAGCATTAAAACAATGACATTGTTGTCTAAATGAATTTGTTTTATGCGAATTCACACAAAAAACAAAAAAAAAATAATGTCTTTTTTTTCAATCGAAAGAACTCCGCAGAGAAAAGCTGGTCTATTGTTTGATTAAATCAGTTATACTCTGTGTGAATTTATCAGCCATAACCAAATTAGCCAAGATTTCATTTCATAATGATATATTGTATAATTTGGCAAGAGATTTGTTTTTAGTACCCGCTAACGTAAAATTGAGATTCATGACCCCACCTTAGTTTTTATGGTGAAATTCTCTGAAATCTTGGAGATCACATCATGCTGTTAGCCAGGTGATGTGTAGTAAACAAATTACCACCAAAAGGGTACTTAAAGGGACAATAACACTCTGGACTTCTTCTTGGTTGCACAGAACAGAAATAATAATACTGCTTTGAATAAATTTGACTATCAGTTACACTGAGCAGGTTCATATTAGATTATATACAAACTTTGAGACAAGCCAGCGAAGCCAAACAAGAGATATACACGAGTCGTTATAAATTACAGTAGTTCAAATTTTCCAGTGATTTTCGCGGCGTTTAAAGACCGTTTGTTACCAAAGCTTTATTCAAAGTAGGTCCAGTGCTTGCATTTTTGATAAAGTGAGTTTAAAGAGTTATTTTGAATATAATGTGAAATATATCTAGATTGTATGCAACATTAAAGACAAATTTGGGATGTCATTGCTGAGATATACACGTTTTAACTTTTCTATTGATAATTTGTATTTTCTTTAGTGGCGTCAAAGGACGCGGGTGAGAAATACCACACGCTGCTTTGATTAGCCTGGACCCACATTATGTGTCGATTCGTACCCAACCATCACTTATATTACACAGATTGAGGCATCTAGGTGTAATATGTTTAAAGTTTTAACAACCTGAGGCGTAAGATGTTTAACACACTGGCGTTATAAGATCTAAAGATGGCGGCCAGATGGTTTTCACTATACATTGCTACGAGTGTTGCGTAATACTAAAATCAAATTTAGTCTGCAACCGAATATGTGTCATACTATATGTTAGGGCGGTTCTTTATAATTTGTGTGTGAAATCCAAGATTATTCTTCCCTTAACTGTTTGTTCCTGTTGAGGTCTGATTCACTCAATCATCACTGGCTACACAATATTGAATTGCCACCCAGAAAAAATCGCTTATGGAAAATATATATTTCGGCAAACATGAGCACCATAGGTCTATCATGTAATATTCCAGATTTAGCCTGTTAAAGCTCCATGTTTAGAATTTAGAACTTTCGTACTTAATGCTAACTGGAGTGTATTTGAGGTCTCGTGAGTGCTTTTAAAAATTTAAACATCTGTTAAAGATGTCACTTCCTTCAGTGGTTGTCTTAACTTATGATGTCATAATATTACGTCATTTAGTAGTGTTCATGGCATAATGTAATAGATCGTGGTTTACTGAGGGAGACAGTATGGGTCAGTGGAATCACTGCCAACCGAACTTGAAAGAGAATATTGGGTTAGCCATCGACGAACCGGGAAAGTTAGAATAATAACGGTCAATTTCCCTAATCTATTGTCTGGAGACATTTCTGGCCTCGGTGTAAAATCAATACACTACTTTAAGATTAGCAAACGGCAAGTGAATCGAGCTGTTGCATGCGACACAAATGGTCGACCTCGTGCTGATAAGAGACCCGTTAATCTCTCAAACAAAAAACAATGCATTTGAATAGTCCAACAATAAAAAGGCCTTAAATAATGACCATAACACCATTGAAACTCAAACCAGAAAATTCAAAAAGTAAAAATACTAGAAGGTCCAAAGTGAGGCAGGCGGTTAACTATATGTATCTTGTCACGAGCCATCCGATGAAATCGACATCCATTATATTTAAGCTTAAATATAAAATTAAATGAAATAGGCCTAGGGCTTAACGTCCTATTTCTCTGCTCCGTCTAGGCTAATGAAGACGAGCATGAGCCATACATAGGGCTATGCGTGCACGCCAACGTATACACGGGGCATCGGTTTTTGTCACATCCAAGCGGCTAGACGCTTTCCTTGTCTAGCTAGCCCTCCATCCTGCGTTTAAATATGAAAAGGCGACCTAAGGAATTGTGAGGATTACTTTAGAATCAATACCACGATAATAACACTTAATTTCTAGCTTTAGTAGAAATGAAATAACTCGATACTGAAAGGAATAATATGATAGTAATGGCCCATGATATAAATCCACATCAGGTATTTTCAATTAATTCTAGAATATGAAACATTCATACAATACCCAGTAATATTCTAAGCCCATATTTTAATACCGTTAATTAACTTGCCTGTCCAATCGATGTAATAAAGGCATTCAACTATAATTCTTGGATTACAAAGTTATTGTAGGGCATCCCAGTATGGTACGCAGTACAGCTCTTTGTTATGAGTTCTTAGCTCTTGATTTAAGTGCTTAGATGCAGCTTCTCCGCTTGTGACCTTGAATCGAGATTTATATACCAACATCGACATCGACAGCTGACTTGACTGTCTACAGCCAGTCGTGTGCGCATAATATTAGTGTTACAATAACACATTTCTGAACCAATCGGTATAACAGGGCAATGAAGACATTTCAAGCGAGATTTGCTTGGGAAGGTTTATATTTGAACATTTGTATATGCCTACACAAAAATATTAATACGCTAATAACAAGGGCACAACTCATTTAACCCACTGCGCTGTTATCCAGTAGCACTTCCCTTCCGAAATCTAGACCCAACTCATTTCTCCAATTAGCTCTCAATAGTGGGGAATGTCATGCACGAGGCGGGTTATACTTACTTTTTTAAAACACATACTACCATTTTATTTTGAGAAGTTCCCGCCGCTAACAAGTTTTTGGTGTACTTTCGCAGCGGACCTGTATTTCAGAAGCCGATTCTTACAGCAGGGTAGATGATAACACCAGAGACAAAGGCCACTATCAAGTCAACAGTCCAAAAGGTGCACATGATAACGGTTCCAAGAGAACGCTATCTTTTCTATTGTTTGTGTTCCTTTACGATCAATAAGGTAATATTAACTGTAATCAGCTAATTCTAGTATCTTATGTTTACCAGATCTCATTAACCTGTCATTTACACAATAATCAAAGTCCAAGGTCCAGACGTCATTAATCGCAGAATCGAGGCACAATCTGACTAACAACATTTTTCTAATTTGCACTATTCATCAAGATTTGCTTAAGCTTACATATCAATGACGAGTAATTGAAAGGGAAATAAAGAGAAAGGAGTTTAACGTCTCGACAACAGTCATTGTCAGGGGTTAATTTTTTTATGATCACGAGTGCAATGCTAAGGAGGAAAAGTTCGACGTTTCCGAATACTCTTGATCAAATTCCAAATCTCAAGGGTTCTTTTACGTGGCTCGATTGAATAATAAAACGATATTATACAAAATTGTGTGATATATATGTAGCAGATGCTGTTATTCATTTGTCGACAATTTAACTTAAAGTTCATCATACAATAATGTTCTGGAGGAGAAAGATGTTAAAATTGTGTAAATATTCGACAGAACTCGATACTAGATCTGTTATTCCCATTAACAACAAACTTGAGACTGTAGATTACGTTATATTAATTCAAAAATAGACTAGCCTCTCTGTTTAATCAACGTAACCAACATTAAAGATGGGTTCCCAGAAACGTATTTATCGTGTGGTTATTTCCAATATAGGTATGGCAATTTTGGTATATATGGAAAGTAGAGATATCCAATCTTACTAGAAAAATACTGGATTCCCCGAAAAACACTCATGGAGCGTATACAGGACAAAAATGTAAGGGTTCCCCTAATCGACAGCCCGACAATTAGGAATTTCTGCAAGCGTGATGTCAAAGGTCACACGCGAACATTGAGCGCTTGATGTACAAGTTGATAAACTTTATGAAGAGTTAGACGTACAACACTTTCTGAGATAAAAATGACGGAAAAAGACCCGGGTAGTGAATAATCCGAGAATTTAATTAGAATTCGATACTTGTAATAAATAGTAAGCGAAAAAAGACAACATCGTCTTATGTATGCAATGAATTCTCCTCTGACTTCCAAGAGAGGTAAGTCACGTGACGTAAACATGACCTGGTTTGCTAGAACTTTTATAGCAGGGCATTCCTTCGCAATTACAATGTTTTAAAAGGTTTTGAAGCAAAATTATGACAAATTAATTAGTTTGAATATGTTTAAGTCCACATATACCATTAAATCACCCAGTTTGTACGCGGGAACCCATCTTTAAAGATACAACATACTATGAAATGAAATGCAATGGCGTTTAACGTCATACTTTTTTCTCCACCGACTGGGATAATGAAGACCGACATACGCCTTGCAGTGTGTCATGAGGGTAATTCGAACTGTCTAGGGTTCTTTTACGTGCACGCCTGTATGGTCACGGGACCTCGGTTTTCATACAGAATACCAGAATAAAGACAGAACATGCACAAATAAACAGTTAATACCTGTCATTAAGACAGACGTTCGTGTTTTCGAGGCGTGACTAGGAATTAGCTAGCCTGCATAATTTCGTGGGTTTTCTCCGGGTCCCTCGATTCCTTCAACTGTCAAAGACAATACACACAAGCGACTTATGGAATTAAAAAAGATGTACCATATGTTAGTCCTGAAATAACCTAGTATGTGTAGAGTGGACGTTACTAATTGAAATAACACATTAATCCAAACTTCATTTTAACCTAAATCAGAGATTTCCGGCTAATTTGAAGTTGAATTGAAGTCAGATAAGGGGGGTTGGATGGCTGAATGGTTAGCGTGCGCGCGCTGTATCATAAAGTCTGTCATTGAGTCAACTGGCGTGGTTTCGAATCCCCGGTTGTACGTGACAAGGAGTAGGGTCGCCTGTCCAACCTCGTGGGTTTTCTCCGGGTCCTCCGGTTTCCTCCCACTGCTAAAGACTCCTACGCGCAAGCGAATTATTGAAATAAAATTAAACCATATGTTAGTCCCGAAATGACCTAGTTTGTGTCGAGTGGACGTTAAACCCCATTTCTCTCTCTCTCTCGAAGTCAGATAAAAACTTTATACGAGCTAATGGTTAATATTGTGTTCTAAAATTTAGCCCTGTATGTTATATATTCTGCAGGGGCAATCAATAACAAATACAACGAAAGGTAAAATTAAGATAAAATAATGAATTAGTATCAGCTGCCTGAGAAATAGTAAGCATATTCTGCCTTGCGCGCGGTAACAGCAGCGACAAAAAAAGAAATCTTAATCATTCTTCATTAGCACACATTATCAGTACAGCATGTTCAGTCGATAACAACTTACAGTAGGCGTGTATAAAACTAAGTACAACAGTATCATTTTTCTCAATCATCATTAAACCCAACATTTACAGTCGTGGTTAATTCCTGTACTCACACTGTATTTTGGTGTAAGATTTTCATATATATATATATATGTACTTATTGCTGTATATATGTTCTATTTATAGTTCATATATATATAGCTAGAAAACACTGTAAAGTGTTTATTATATAGGATTTCTATTCTGAAAACTCATCAATGGCAAATTTGGCTAAATCAGCTTCCTTATATTAATGAATATACTTGAAGTAAGTGAGAGAGAGAGAGATATTTAACGTCCATTCGACACAAACTAGGTCATTTCGGGACTAACACATGGTTCAATTTTATTACAATTATGCGCGTGCGCATAGGGGTCTTTAGCAGTGGGAGGAAACCGGAGGATCCGGAGAAAACCTTATGATACGGCGCGCACGTGCTAACCATTCGACCGCCCAAACCCCCATTTATTTAGACTTAGTGTGTATGAAAGATGTAAAACGGATTAAACAACAATGCAAAATAGTATACTAATTTAACGTGTACGCAACACAAACAAGGTCATTTAAAAGTGCGTAGAAACTGGAGGATCCGTAGAAACCCTTGAGGTTTGGTAATCGACCCTTCAATTCGTTACGTACAAGCGTGGGATCAAACCAACAAAACCTGCATCAATGGCTGAGCTTACGATCTAACAAGCACGCTTAGCCTATAGGACTCTGGGTTACCTCATCAACTGGTGCCAGAAATGAAATAAAATGGGGTTTAACGCCCTACAACTGGTGTCAGCTGTAAATAACCTCGGATATACTAGGATGTAGTGGGATTTCTCATACTAGTTTTCTGCATGGACTGGACTAATGTTATACTTATTGTATATGTTTCTCTACTTATTTATGTTCTCGTCGATTTAGACAATAATCCAGTTATTGTGTTAATTATGTTCGTCAACAAATGCCTATCAAAGGAGCTATATTAGAGTAAATTGTCAAAATGATTTGAATAAAAAAGGGACTTGTTAAGACTAGTTTCGGAAACAAGATAAAAAGATAATTTAAAAAAATTAAATAAAATAAAAAGTGGTTTGACATCTTACTAATCTGCACCAATCGGTCTAATGAAGCCATACTGACATGCCGTGTGCTTTGAGGGACATTTTGTGCAGACAGTTTTCCGACGTGGTTTCCCCTTGTCAGTGATGCAGGACGGAGGGCCTGCCAAGGACAGCTGCCTAGTCGTTCGGATGGCACGAAAAACCGAGGTCCCGTGTATACATAGGCGTGCACGTAAAAGATCCCTTGGCAGCTGGAATTCGATATAAGAGTAGGCCATTATAGTGCCGCTTTCAGGGCAAAATTTCCCTCGTTGCACACTGTATAGCGTATGCCCCTCTTCATTAGCCCAGCCGGAGCGGAACAGTAGGACGTGAAACCCTATTTCATTTCGCCAGACAGCGGCGTTTCCGTTTTCTTTTCATCAAATTCCAACTGCACAAGGTTCTTTTATGTGAACGTCAACGAGTACACGAGTGGACCTTGGTTTTTCGTTCCACCCAGGCTCTCCATCCTACACCACTAACAATTGGAAACCAGGATGCAACCGGGATCGAATTAGTCAGTGAGCCCGTACAACACCCACTGAGCAGCATAACCATGTTTACTTGATCATAACATACTATTTAATCTCGAGTGCCGCGGTGTCCCAGTGAGTAAGGTGCTGGCTTACTCACCCTGACCAGGAAGTCACGGGTTCGATCCCGGTGTTAGACAGGCGACAATACTCCTTATCACATACACATTGGGAATCGAAACCAATAATTTGACTTAATGACTTAGTGTGCCTTTCACGTAAACATATTTTGACAGTTTAAATTCTATATAAGAATAGGTCGTAGTGCCTCTGTCCTGGCAAAATTTCCCACATAGGACACTGTATGTCGTATACGCCCGTCTACATTAGCCTGGTTGGTTTATTTTAGTTCGCTTTTATCTCGATCAGCCGGAAATATGCCATAATTTCTTTTACATATTATATGAGTGTCATATCCGGGTGCACCTTTGTTCGTGCAAGTTGTCATTTATCGGCCTTTACTATACTAAAAGTTATTTATATTTATTTATTTAGTTTATCTGTTTTAGCTCCGTTAAACTTGACTCTCGTATATAATAAATCATTGTTAATGACTCGATAATTTCGCAGACAACACCCGATAACTACATTATATTTCGGTTGCCAACTAGTTTAAGTACTTGGGTAATGCAAATTCTGTAGGTGGCTTTAATATTTGTTTTTAGTCATTTCATGTTTTCACTTGCATTAAAAGCTCGATGCGTCATTTAGCGTATTCCTTGCAAACTACAATATTGTGAAATTTTAGTCTCTAATTGGATTATTAGTCCAAAGAATTTTAAAATTCCGTTCATTGTTAACCAAGTTATGATCAATTGAAATTTCATCGATCCATATTGCTCCATATTCGTGGAAAAGAACATGATGCGTCTAGTTTAAATCCGATTTAATCGACGCCTGGAGATTACCTAGCTTTGGTATTTTGATTTTGTTTTCTTAATCAAATGTTAAATAATTAGTCAAATGACGCATCGAGTTATTAAGTGAAATCTTTGTTACCATCGCCCCCTTCTGTCTCGGGTCCATTCACTTGATTTGATTGTGTTCTTGTCTTGTCGGCTCCGTTGTTTTCTGGGTTCCGAGTTAATGAGGTCCCGCTTTACTCTCAGCATAAAGGCATGGAATTAAAGGCTTTGAGGCCACTTGTAAAACAAACAATTTTTCTGAATTGGTAATTTATTACAAATAATTATCTGAGAACATTGAACACTTGTGGCTAATTGCACGGGTTTTATATCGCTGCAGACGTATTAAGTCCGCGCCGTTAATTATAGCAGACGATAAATGAATATTCGATAGGAATAACATCGGGGAATAAAGCTACAAATGTTATCAGATTGTGTCACAATAAATGTTTATATCATAATTTCCAGCAATAGGCTTTATAGCCCTATATCCATACTCTCGCAGTAAGCCATTTATTTTCATTCACCTCTCTCCCACGGAGAGATTTTTTATAGACATATAATATTTGGATATTGGGAATTATATGAAGAAGTACCAGTTCCATGGATTAAACGTGTTTCACTAGTGATAAAAGTTAAAAAGTTCCACGCCAATCTAGTGTGTGTATGATGAAGAGTGAGGCTGGGGATGAGGTTCGGGGGCGGGGGAATACGGTGAGGGGATAGCATGAATATGAACTCATTAACTACACGTATCTACATATTGTAAAAGAGACCAACAAGACTAGTTTTACCAACAAAGTCCACGATCATAACACGAGGGGTCATAATAATTATAATAGATGCTGAGTTAATATTTTAAAATTAAAGTAAAATAATTTAATCTATTGTAAAGATAACTTCACCCCCCCTCCCCCCAACCCCAGCCCGGAAGATTTAGATGCAAACACAACGAAGGTTATTCATCCACAGGACATTAAATTGATATTTTATCAAGAGAAGCAAATAATTACTGTACTGTGATACGCCTTACTGGGAGAACCTCAATTCAGTTAAATTAATGTAAATTTTGATTAGGGTCTAAAACAAAAGTATCGAATTCAAATTGTGTTTATGGGATGCCAATCTCACTTCGTAAACACTGTTCTATAAGCTATTTTGTGTTCCGCTTTCGAAGCCAACTTAAAATTAAAATATTAAGTAATTTGACATCTGCTTAATCTCTCGAAAACAACGTTCAATCACACAGAGCTTCCAATATAACCCCGGCGTGTCCCCCTCCCCCTTGTCAGGGATATAGGACGGGGGGGCCTTATCGTTCTGACGGAATCAAAAACCGAGGTCCCGTATACACATTGGCGCACACGTAAAAGAACCCTTACCAGTTGAAATTTTAAATAATTGTAGCAGTAGCGCCGCTGTCCGGGCAAAATTTCACTCATAGCCTTCTGCATGGCCGATGCCCGTCTTCATTAACCCAGTCGGTGCAGAACACTAGGACGTTAAACCCCATTACATTTCGTTTTACCCCCATAACCAATCGTTATATCACACTAGATTAATTCAATTCAATATTTCATTTTGTCCTAAATCAAAGAATTGTGGTTCCTTTTACAAAACCAGAATACACCGTTATATAATTTTACGGTCTTTTTAAATGAATAATTCAGTATAAAAGTCAAATGTTTTTTCCAGTATACGCTTAATTAAATCACCGTAGACTGTAGAAATACATATTAACCATAGCTGAATTCAGAACAAAAGGGGAAGAAAACGTACAATAAAAGTCTTTAAATGAATATTTTAGTATGAGCTCAAATGAATCGTCAAATTAGTCTGACTGTAAAGTTAGATGACAAAATCGATATTTCATCACAATAGAGCTATAAAAGTGTGCCATGTGTGACAATGCACACGCATAACAATACTATAAATGCACGCGGGAATAACAATGGTGTTAATCTTGAAGCATTTCTAAAGAGAATAAATTTAGAACCAAATTCCAATACGAACCCTTTCGATATTTTTAGTCTGCTTCCCAAAATCTGCGACCAACGCCTTCACATTTCACAAACTGTTTATAAGCCACACGCTTCCACAGACGTGGTATATCACTCAATATTGCCCCGGGAATATCAACTCGATGTATCAGCAAAAGAGCAGAACCGACCTAAAAGAAATTGGGTTAAAACGGGATGTAATATAACTGTACCCGATATCGTCTACATTCCACCTCTCTCCTGCTCTGAAATCTAAAAACACGAGAACACAGCACTCTTCCAAACCACGCGACTTCTGAACATCCAGACTCTACATTAGCAATGGGAATCAGGAGCTTGTAGACTCCGTTAACCAGATAAAGGCCATACCCGCCCTAAAGTCAGGAATCTCTATAAGTCAGAAACACGTTTATTCTCGATTGACAAGTACTGATAACAAGGTTATGTGTGCAGAATTCCATATTGCTTGTACGACTGGTTAGACAAGACAGCTCTTTATGTTTTAACGACCCATGGCGCGGGAAAATGATCCGCCGGGCGCGGAGCTGAGAAATACTTATCACGTGACAGAAGCTCGCAGAACGCGCGTCTAGAATTACATTTTTGGCAATGTTGAGTGGTATTGCCTGACGACTTCAGATCTTTGAACGGCCTTCGCTAATCTTCTATTTATATGCGAGACTTGATAACAACTATTACTTTGAATAGGAAAGAGACTTGTTGATAGTTCTATGACGTCTGCTTGTGTCGTCTGCTTTAATGAGTTCTATAATCAATGGGAAATGACAGGGAAGCGAAGCCACGTGGAAAACTGCGGATAATTAAATTAACTGGCGGTCTTCAATCGAGACTGGATTTATTCAGAAATCGCTGTAAATTTATTTGTATAGTAAAATCATTTAATAGCATACAGCAAGGATGGCAAATCTCAGTTTATTCTTCAAATCGAAATGTACAAAGCACCGATCTTTATTTATCAAAGCAATGATCAGAATGGAATTTCCATTCACTTCCATGGGCGGATCTGTGGATTTGTGGAAAAGGCAGACTAAACAAAAACAAGGAGAATATTTTCTGTCCGCCGATGCACCTACGTTTTTTTCTATCGCTACACACTTTGTCCCACGCCAAAATCGTTCAAAAGTGGTAGGTTGTAGCGCAGCCGTCCGTCAAAAGTTCCCCCATAGCACACTGTATGGAGTGTGCCCGTCTTCAATAGCCCAGCTGGAGTAGGATAGGCTGTTAAACACAGTTTCATTTCATTTCAGTTCGTAGTTTCTATGTTAATTTTACCTCAGTCCTTATATTAAGGTTCACGATTTCTCAAATATACTGAACTTTGAAACTGTTTGTAGTATCAGTAGTTCCATAGAATTTATATTTTGATCATCATTATTTAACTTCAACATAACCGTAGAATAACAATTATCGTAGTTAGCCTCAAAATGACACCGCCACAAAAACAAAAGGCTATATTATTTAATTATATAGCGACATTGAGGTAAAATCTTATTATAATTAAGTTTCGTTGTTCGTAGGGTTTTAGTCCGCTTCCACCAAGGGTGATATCGCAGACAGGTGTTTCCAAAGAAACTTGCTAAGTTTTTTTCTCCAGTAGACGTTCATGTCTCCCTAGAGATGCGACTTCAACTTTTAAAATTCCTCAAAATACCAAAATACTTTTAAGTTTCTTCCCCTGTATACATTTATGTATTTTACATCTTCCGATTGAAGGGAGACTAATCCAATTATAATAAGTTCTCCATAGATAAATTCTCTCCTTCCTTCCTTTTCTCTCTTTTTTGGGGTATTTGGTTAAAGGTTTATTGTGTCCGGTTTTGGTGACTATAAATGATTTTGATGCGGAAAGGTCGTTGCACAGTTTACGTCCATATAGATAAAACCAAAATATTCCGTTTAACAGTCCACCTAAATAAAAGTGATCATATATATTCTGGCAGTAGACGCAAGTCACCTCCACCCATACGAACCCACTTATTTATAATTTCCCACAAAATACTGATTTTCTTCTCCTCTCTTTACATTAATAGTCATCACAACTAACCCCTAAAGCTTGGCTCACATGACTGCGTCACTCATCAGCGTAATCCCTTAAACGGCAATTTCTCCAGACGACATAGGCCATAGTTGTTGATACATAGACCCAGCTAATAAGGTACTCACTCACTAAATAGGAGATCCAGACTTCGATTCCGGTGTCACTGGTTGGGTAAACGTAGAGTCTGGCGGCAAGTAACACTTTCTAGTCGTTCGGATGCAACGAGAATCCATAAAAGAGCAAATATTAGACGGAAACGCCGCTGTCCTTGCAAATTTACCTCATGGACATGTCTTCATTAGTCCAACAGGTGTAGAAAAGTATTTTATTTGTCCATTGATTTGGAACGGACCCGCTTCTCTTGATCCACCAGTTGAGATAATATCTTTTTCATGATCACCTAAACAATCTGTAGATTTAGATAATCAAATAATACCCGACTACTACATGGCAGGAGATTATAAGATTATTGGATTATCGCTGTAATAACCTACATTAATACCTAGCAATGTATATCAGTACATATCGCCACTCTATGAACTTATTTTCAGTGACCTGATCACTTACTCCAAGAAATCATATCAGTAAATAGGTACGACCTTTGTCGATTCATTTAATGAACATCGCAATCAGTCAAGTCCTCTATTGACTTGTGATCAGAAATTAAAGAAATTACTTTAACAGTTTCGTACTTAAACGATGGGGTCATCTAGAGATTAACATGTATAGTGCCTGATACATTTTCCCCAAGACTTTATAAGTTTGTGAAAGGTTAGATCATAAGGTCGACCATTGAGTTTAGTGTTGTGGTTTCGATTCCAGGCTTGTACGTCACACGTTGTAGAGTCGCATGCCTAACATGTTGTGTTTATCCGATTCATCTGGTTTCCCTCCACTGAACGCAGACGAATTATCGAAATGAAGAAGTACCATAATATGTCGTGTCCCGAAATAACCTAGTTTGTATTGAGTAAGCGCTAAACTCCACCTGTCTCTGCATCTATGTACCTAAATCGTTTTGTCCTTCCCCTAATGTTTTTTTTTTAAATTTATGTTTATTTTCAACATGGACAGGAAAAGGACACCTTAAAATATTATAGCATATTATTTAAAGATGCATTATGTAAGAATTAGATAAAGAGCTGGACGTTCTTGCTATAACAGTTCAAAAATAGAAAATGAAACATGAATATATATTTGTAAATTTCATTCAAATTACTTTATACTCAGCGAAGTTATGACTGTTTGAAGATATAGCGTAGATCGTTCATTATCGTACCAACAGTACTTGACAACCGAGACTTGACCCCGATTGTCATTTTTATCCTTAAATTTAGAAATCTCGTTGATGTTTAAATCCATTTAAATCTCGGCCATCCGATCGTCTAGAGAGTTGATCATAGGCTTGTCATGTTGATAACTGTCTAAATAATAACTTATAACATGTGAAGCCAAGAGAGAGAGAGAGAGAGAGAGGGAGAGGGGGTGTTAACGTCTACTCCATACAAACTATTAGGTTATTTGGGGACTAACATATGGTTCAATTTTATTTCAATAATTCACTTGCGCGTAGGGGTCTTTTGCAGTGGGAGGAAACCAGAGGACCCAGAGAAAACACACGAGGTTGGACAGGCGACCCTACTTCTTGTCACGTACAACCGGGGAATCGAAACCCCACGTGAGTTGACTCAATTACAGACCTTATGATACAACGTACACGCGCTAACCATTCGCCCCCCCCCGCCCACACACACACACACACACCCACATACACCCACACACACACCCTCACACACCCACACCCACACCCAAACACACACCTGAAGCCAAAAGAAGGTCGAGCAATAGGAATATTTTGCTTTAATGTAATGGACCTTTAACGGTTTATATTCAACACAGGTGTAGGAAAGGGCATTTGAAAAAGTTACTTTTTAGATGGAGGAACCGACTTTCTCCCCCCCCCCCCCATTTGTTAGATATAGATGGAGGAACCGACTTTCTTCCCCCCACCACCCCATTTGTTAGATTTACTCGCTTGTGGTATTTTAGTTGACATCTGTATGTTGTCCGTCTAAATATATCACAACGCCTTTGGTATAGCACGATACTTTGATTTTAACACCCATTCACAGATTAACCTAAACCGCTTAATATAATCTAAGACCGAAACAAATCTGATATGGTTCAAGTCACTCTTCTAATGTATTGCCGACTGTTAGGATCAACATACTATGGACTTAAACAATAACTGCGAAATATATGCCAGCTCTATGAACTTTTCAGGTAAATGATTTTGAAGCAACAAGTTGGAGAAATACCTCGGAGAAATGGCTAAATGAGTAGAAGTATTCTGGAAATTCTCAACAAATTGAGATGAAATGTTTCAGATTTAACTAGAACGTAATGCTAAAGTATAATGGATGTTGTTGGATATGTGAATTTATATGATAAATTGTGTTATAATATGTGCCCCTATAGAAAGTCACACTGTCAACAGGTGAAACAAACAAGTGTAGTATGCAGTGTACGATATTATAGTGATATTTAAACTCTTATGGATTATGAATGAAAACTGACTGTTTGATCGTCGCTATTAAATGACAAGTGACATCAATAGGTATACCAGAGACAAAACAAACAGTCCAGGTCAAAATAAACACCGGGAAAATGTACCATAGAAAGAAATTTAAATAAAACTGGAACACATTATTACAAAAAGTAGGCCTACAATACAAAAATATCCTTTGATATTGTGTGTTCAAAAAAGAGTAAGCGTATCCGACACCTACCACTCTTTTGCGTAGATTTTTATTTTTAGATCGTAGATTATTCAAGGTTTAAATAATGGAGAAAAAATTAACTCTGCCATAATATTTTTATAACCGATATCTGAGATGGGAAGTGGTATCACTTGTTCTAAGATATATAATAACACAGTGCTTATGTAAATAAATCTATCTATCTATAATAGAAAGGTTACATTTGTTGGAATTGGAACATCTGTGTATAATGGAGGAGGAGGCGAGATATAGAAATTATATACTAGATAGTAAGTTCATTTACATTAAAAGTCGGATCTAGGAAGAGGGTTGGGTGACACTGTGCTTCTTAACTAGATTCAAGGGCCCATTTTCATCCATACCCAGAAATTTCTTGTTAAATATCTGTCAGAGAGAACGACACAAGGTGCACTTCTTGTGAGATTTATATGTTTAGGATGCGGAGGGAGTTATCGTGAAAGAGAGGGAGAGAGAGAAATGGCGTTAAACGTCCTCTCGACACAAACTAGGTCATTTCGGGACTAACATATGGTTCAATTTTATTTCTATAATTCGCATGCGCATATGGGTCTTTAGTAGTGGGAGGACCCGGAGAAAACACACGAGGTTGGACAGGCGACCCTACTCCTTGTCACGTACAAGCGGGGAATCGAAACCACGCCACTTGACTCAATGACAGACCTTCTGATCCAACGCGCACGCCATAACCATTCGGCAACCCACCCCCCTAGTTATCGTGAAAAAATGGACATAGATAACAATGGTGATGTTGTAACTTAACAATAAAAATGTAGAAAGATGCATCACTAATATACAGATCATATCGGAACACACCGTGGCTAAGTGAGTAAGACGCTGACTCGCTAGCCTGGAGGTCGCAGGTGCTATCCCGGTGTTGGCGGAGACAGTTCATCGGATTTTTCCGGCGTAGACTCCCCTTGTCAGCGGTGCGCGGCGGAGATCCTGACAAGAACAAATGTCTAGTCGTTCGTAGAGCCGATGTCCGGGCAAAATTTCCGTCCTAGCACACTGTATGGCGTATGCCTGTCTTCATTAGCTCAGTCGGAGCAGTATGATGTTAAACCCCATTTCATTTAATTTCATTTCACTGATGATATTTGCCCTTAAAGAGCATATGATTCTAGCCTTTGGAACATTAAACTAGACAAAAGGAGTTCTAAAGGAACATATTAAACATACATTATGCAAGAGCTAAATCTGCCTGAAATGTGATCTAAATTATTAATTAGACATTAATTAACTTATCCAAACCATAATCAACTCGAGATGGCATGGCTAGCTTGCGATATTTATTGGATTACGTTCCGATTTGCTGTTCGACTTCCATTCATATTTAAATCAAACAATGGTTTATCGAGACTATGTTTTTTATCCCATCGACTTTAGTAATGATGATCG
Source organism: Patella vulgata (assembly GCF_932274485.2). Taxonomy (NCBI): domain Eukaryota; kingdom Metazoa; phylum Mollusca; class Gastropoda; family Patellidae; genus Patella; species Patella vulgata. Next base: position 67,218,489 of record NC_065879.2, on the reverse strand, counting down.
AGGTTAGCCCCAATATTCAATCGCTAAAATCTCGGTTCATAGTGGACCCATTTGACTGAAATTTTCAGCAAATTGCCTTTACATTATCTAGTTTTTAACTATTATAGTGAGAATTGCCAGCTCTTTAACTAATCTCCCATAAGGTATCTTAAATGTAATTTCGAATTACACCGACCTGGCCCCTTTTTCACGTTTTTTATTATTATTTTGTCGTTTGTGAATCAGCCTTAACTAATTACTACAGTATTGGATATTGGAAACATCAATATTGTTGACATGGACCAATATTGAATTCTAATTCGTGTTTTTAATTTCGAATATTATGGAAAATATTGAGAGAAAAGTTTATCTCCTTTTAGAAAATTATTTTAGGAACCCCGAAAAAAAAATAATACAACAGTTTAACAGATAAATGTTATATTTCAATATAGTATTTCTTTTTCCAGAGGTCAAATATTCCTTTTCATTATGTGAAGATGCGGGTGGAAGTGACGATATCAAACTGAACGTGGAGAACATCGCACCTCTGCTGACATCTTTGGGGGTTCACCAGGGTGAATCGGATATACTTGATTTAACCAGGAATGCTTTAGTAGAAGGTTTGTAAATTTTCAGCCTCCCATCGTTAATGTCGCCAGTATACATAGTGTGCGTTAAAAAAAATTCCGAATGGATAAGCAAAGATAAGCAAAGCAAAGATAGTAATATAATTTGTGCTTTCTCTACCTGGTCCAAATGTGATAGTGTAGCAGCTGACAAGTGTCCAAACTTTTTTGAGACTATTAAAAATGAAGTTGCTTTCACTTGTCACCATATTGACATATGGGTCATATTCGCAGTACCGCCCAGTCCCCAAATGTAGATAGTTCGGAATTTCAATCCGTTAGACTGCCGAACTCGAAACATAAAACATGTTAGAAATGAAATATTTAAAAGGACAAATAACACCAAAGGTGCGTGTCTATTAACACATCGGATCAAAACAAATCCACACTTATTTTGACCTTACGTAAAGGGACACCCCTCGTTTAAGGCTTGCAAGTTGAATTATATTTTTTAGCATTAAAGCCCATTTCATTTTATTTTGAATTATATTTTAAAATCCTTTCTGCAACCCACTGACAGATCACATTTTGTCGTATGACAAATATACCCCACATGAAGATTGGAATGATCTTTTAAAATTTGCTAAAGCTTTGCCTGCTCCTTTTAATTTCCTCATCGATATGGTGGAGAGTTCAGCCCTACGAATGATCAAGTGTCCGCTGTGTATCTTTGTGGGTTTTGGCATTATTAAAATAAGATACACAAATCCTAAAGTAACTTAAAGTCCCTTAATGGCGATAATACAACCATATTAATCAAAACAAAATAGAAATTGGTCAGTTTTGTTTTTCAGCTAACGGGGCGATAGATCCAATAGATCTAGATAAGGCCTTAGTGAGAATAGCAGCAGAAAATGGTGACCACGAGGAGCTGTATTTTGACGAAGCTTTTGCCATTTTGGATCAGGATAATGACGGATATATAACATGCGCTGACATCCACCGGCTGTTTCAGAAACTGGAAGTATCTATCTCTGATCAGGAGCTATTAGCTCTGGTGAATAATATAGACCTTGATCAAGACGGCAAGATAGGATTTGAAGGTAATGTATAAAATACGTTAACTATATGTTATCGTCCACCAGATTGTCAGGCTAAAGATATATTAGCTCTTTAAGGATCTTCGATGGTTAGGGGTGAACCCGTTGTCCATAAGTCTAATTTGATGTTCTGATGTACCAATCAAATGTGTCGTTAAAGATACACACAGGCCATAGACAGGAATAATATGTACGTGGAAAGGAGAAGCATGCATTGCAAAACAAGACTAATAAACTCCCGAAGAGATTAATTTAACAGGATCTTATTTACGTTCTTTTTATTTCAGATTTTCGTGATTTCATGGTATGCCTAAAACCCCAACTGCCTGAACCCGAAATAAGGAAAGCTTCATCGGATGGCAATGATGATGATGATGATGGTGATGATAAATTCGAAGAGAAAAAACAAGAGGACAATGAGGACGACGACAGTAAATTCGGAACCTACAAACGACTACGGCGCCCGAGTTCGAGAAAGCTCACCCGTGAAGACAGCCAGTATCATTTAGTTTCGGAACAAAAGCGAAAACTTTTGTCCTACGTGGATTACGTGAAAGATGCTGTTTCGGTGATATCACATATGAGGAGGGGTTCTCAAGTCAGTAAAGCGGAGGTGGTACAGAATCCCCAGTGTGAAGGGGAAGAAGTTTATGCAAACGACAGAACTAAAGGAGTTTCCCTAAAGACTTCTGAAATACACGAAAGGCTTACGAAAATCTTTCAACAAAATTTGGTTAGCAGTGAAAGAACAGAGCGAGTGGTTACCAATAAAAACACGAATGAAGCTCCTGAAAACGAACTTTCTCAGAATAATAGCAGATTAGAAGCTATAGTAACAACGGAACCTCCCGAAGACATGCATTCTGATGAAGATACACATATTGAAGATATCTCTGATATCTCCTTGGATGTTGATACGAACATCACCGTTGAACAGCTTTTGGGTAATATCGATGTCTTTAGCAATAGTTCTCGGAAACAAAGAGGCGATGGCGATACTCAACATGAGCTACAATATCCGGTATTGGAAACTGAACACTCCTCGTCTGAACGAGAACTAGACACAGCAAGCGAATCATCAGTGAAGTCACTGCCGTCCCATGTCGACCTATGTGACTATTTTGATCCAGATAATATGAGCACTTCTTCCAAAAATAAACTGTTCAACTTACACAAAGATACAACTTTCCTGAATACAGATAGTAAAGGACAACAATATGAGAAACGGATCGCGACTGAAGCCGGAAAGCTAACTAGCATGACTATTAGTCCATTTCAGTTAACCCCAAGAACAACTAAAGCTAAAGTTACAGATCTTGTATCCATGTTTCCCACACTCAAAACTGAACATGCCCGTTCTTATACAGGTGATAATTTACGCCCAAATAGTCCTATTGAAAATGTACAAAAACATCTAGAAGATAATGTAGACGTCTCCTCTAATATGAATAACCATGGCATGATTGATTGCTTAGTAGTTAGATCCTGTCAAAAATCCAAAATCCCCAAAACACAAAAAAATGACGCTAATTCTATAGTAGATAACAATTTAACAGCATTAGACTTTGATATTCCACATTCCAGAAATCAAATGTACGACTTCGATGAAATAGAAGCATCAGAATTCCCGGAACCTGTTGAAGATGAAAAGCTGAACAGGATACTTAGAGCAGCTAGACTGGAAAACTTCATAACTGGGGGATTTTCAAACAACGTTGATATGTCTGCCGATGGTCTAAATAAAAATTATGGGTTCGTGCAAATTGAGAATTTTGAAATGCCATTTCTTTCAACACCGAGGACCTCCCGAGTTCAAACGGCAAAAACAAAAGACAAACAAAGGATTGTTCCGATAAGACCTAAGACTGCTACAAGTGCGACGTTCACTCCAGAACCGAGTTTGGAACCCAGAGATTACATAATCGGGGACGCCTTGACCGCTAGGCATCTGACTACTAGCAGATTGCACAAATCAAAGCTAAGACAATCCCTAGAAAGTCACAACACCCAAGATAGTGGATACGTAGTGGGAAGAACATGGTATGAACAGTTGCAATCATCTGGGGATGGACCAGCTACAAGCAGCAGCTCTCGACGGTTATCAACTTGGCAACATACATTTCAAAAGGCAGCTGAATTGTCCCATCCGCAAACTGCAGAATCACGAATTGTAGAACCAAAACGCCCGAACACGACAGACTCTGGGATAGCTTCGCAAACATCGCATCAAAAATCTACAGACACCCGACTGGCACATGTGTCTAAGATTAATGCTCCCAGAAAAGTAAAAGACTTCGAATCGGAACGAAGGACAGGATCTGGAATAAGCTCCTCTCTTGCTGAAACGAAAAGTTTAGCGTATACCGAAAATGAAGAAGATCGAGGATACTCGACCACAAATGACTACAGAGATTCACGACAGAACCATGTACTGCATGATGACGATACACACCATGCAGACGATTTATCCCACAAAGAAGATTCCCAAAACAGTTCCCATTATAGTGATACGGGTAGTAAAAATGACACTGAAATGTTTCCTAATGATCACAATCGGAAATCCACTGAACATGTGCATAATCCACTTTCCACTTGCTGTGGGTGCAGCCTGGAAAGATTACAAACTCTATATGCAACTTTAAATTGCCCCGCGCCTCCCTACAAATATACAAAAGTTGTGCACCAAGGAGGTATTCCTGACCGACCAAAGACAGCACATGCATCTTTAGACGCACCGGATCCCGGATATGACCATATTAGGTTTCAGGGCGACCATCGACGAAGACCAAAAACAGCCAATTTTATAGCAATGACCAAAATTGAGGAGGGTCCGACGGACTCCACGGAACCTCAAAGAATAAATATAAGATTTAATAAAATTGATTTACCAGACGCATCCAAGGATATTTATACAAGTATCGCTGACGCAAAGATAAAAACATCGGTAGATACCAAAGCCCCCTTCCCAAAACCCCAGACCAGGAGAACTTCGACTCAAATTACCACCGTTCAGCTTAATATTGACTTTATGGACAAAAGAAAAAATGACAATTTTATACCCTTTCTTAAAAGACCGAAGACGTCGCCAGGTCGGGTTTCGTTCGTGGAATCGACGTCTTCTAATCAAAAAGACTGTTTAAATTCACCACCAATTCGAAGGACTACCCAACGACTTGCGAGAAGTAAGTCGGACGTTTGTAACCGGCTGAATGCGGACGGAACTCACAACATCTACAACGATAATTTTCCCCATCACACGAGATCCAAAGAACCACAAAAACAATCCAAAAGTAACCTTTCCAGGTCCAAATCCGCACGAAATTCTTCAAGTGCTTCACAAATTGTTCGCGTTGTCAATTTATCAGCTTCTGCTGAAATCGAACAAGGTTTTCAAGTCTCAGAATCCTACAGCAGCTTCAAACCTTTGAGTAGACCCTTTTCTTCTATGAGACCAAGAAAGTCGAAAGTAGTTGAAAACTCTTCGCTCTCCCGGAGTCTACAAACACGGGGTATTCTTATTCAGCACGATGATTTAGAAACTTGCAGAAGGAGACCTATCCAGGAAGTGGAGACTTTAAAAGTTATCGAACCTGTTATGAAATCAAAACATGTTATAACTCTGGAACTGCCGAGGACATGATCTATGAAATGTACGTTTAAGAACATAAAAATGTGACATGTGGGAGGAAATATTAATATAGATCTGTGAAAACAATGGTGAAATATTTGAAATGATTACTAATAATAAACTTTGAAAAATATAGAACTTCAATCTGGTAAAATGGGACGATTATTAAAATGTAAAAACTGTAGAACTTCATCCGGTGAAATATTTGGGACGATTATTAATATAACAACGTGAACACGGCAGAACTTCATTGCGATGCAATAGATTGATATTAATATTAAAACTTGGAAACTATAGAACTATAGAAGGTTTGAGGCACGGGAGGAGATTATTATTACCTACAGATTTTAGCCTCTTCGTATTAGATTTGTTGCGATAATTAGAATTTTACCGATATTCGTACAAATTTACCAAAAATGTTAGATATCTATGCCATAAACGTACAAATAACGCTATTACTACTTCTCAGTGTATGGTATTCAGTATCTAGTATCAAAAGGTTTTACCCATGCCGAATCCGAAGTATAAATCGTGTTAACAGTTGTGACGTCATGGGGTTACCTGTCAATCACTGTTTATGTTTATAAACAAACTCATGGTATAATATCTATATTCTACCGTAATGGAATGGAAATGAATGTTAGTTTAGTATCTCGTCTACAATATGTGGGTCGTTTTAAGACTAACATACGGATATTTTCCTCGGTGCGCCAGGGTTGGGGGGGGGGGGGGGTGAACAGAAAAACGGACTTAGTAAGGGACAATAAATTTTGATTTTTGTACAACCTTTTTTAGTTTTTGACAGTTATGAGTCTTTTCACGTACCAGTATCCAAAACTCACGACATTTTATTGGCTATAGGGATTCAAACAGCTTTATTGTTCAGGCCAAGCATCGTCATTACTATTTCAGAATTTTTTTTATCCTCATTGCATTATGTGGGGTTTTGAAGGATACCAATGACCCGTGGGATTATTCAGTGTCGTTATCATATTTGTCTTTACCTTTGGTCATCTGGAAATAATATTGAGATATGGTGGCGAGTATATGGACACGCCTATTTACAATATATAATATACTAATGTCCAAAAGAAAGTATAAACTGTGCATTTTGTGGTGCATCAACCAAAGTCGTTTTTCCATGGTATACGGTATCTGGGTAGAATGTCAATTTGTTTCACATTTTTATTTTGCTAAGAAATGTTGAGTTTGGATGCCAGAGACAAACTCAGTAATACTTTATCAAATGTTTTTAATCTAAACAAAATTTACTGTCTGATTCATCGTAAATTTTAAACGGATTTCTTCGATTATGAACAAACTACTTAACTTTGGTTATTATAAACTTACCTGTGTGTTTGTAATGAACTCCCGTTCGATAAAATCCATTGCACAACTAATTATCACAACGATGAGAACAATTTCTCTCTTGAAAAATTTGAAAATTTACTTGTAATTTCGACAGAGTCGAGTCAACGATGTCTTCGTGACGTATTGGTCGAATCCAATATACCTGTTGCGGGGGTTGGTTAACATTGAAAGATAGTTTGACAGCGCGATCATTTTGATCGTATATGGGTTTGGGCGACGAAAAATATCAATTGAAGGCAATTACATAGGAGATTTATATGGAAACCATTGATCGCCAGTCTATCAAATTTTCTTCACAATTAAAATATCACTGATTGCACGGATACTCGTAAAAATAAAGTCATGAATAAACTATAAATATCCTATCTTCTTCATGTTATAGATAATTTAACAAGGATCACGAAGCTTACCTCCGAATTCTCTGAGTGTATTTTTAATTTTATACGCATTCTTTCGATCGAATAATAACCGCTTCAGTAACATCTTTAAGCGTGTTGCGGCAGCCCTCAGCGTGTCTATTGCCGTATTGGGTGCCCGGGTGGGTATATAATGCTACTAAGCCCGTATGACCCCGTAAGAAGCGGAACATTAATTCTCGATTCGACAGTTTTGACCGAAGTGTGATAAAGCCCGTAAAACGAATGTATAGTTGTGTTTGTGCGGCATGCGTGTTCAAAAGTAAATAATCCCATCCGAGTCGCTAATCAAATAATTAGAACAAAATATTTCAAAAAGTAAAGCTATAAAATTTGCAGAGATTTTACTAGAATGTAAAAGACGGTAACTAAATACAGGAATGCGGGTAGTTATGTGTGCGAACGCTCAAACTCAATGCCAATTGTCGTAGGTATCCAGACCACTCGGACCAAAGACTACTCGGACTAAGACCAGTCGGACCAATTAAATTATATTATAAGGCTAGACAATATGCTATTTAGTTATTATTAAATCACAATACAAAGAAGCAAATAATTCTTATACGGAATTCTTATATTTAGAGTTGTTTGGTTCAATTTTGTGTACGTAAATAAATCAACGATTAGTTTTAAAATTAATTAATAATGGTGCCAAAAAAAAATATCAATCTAATTTTTCTTTACTCTTGCAATGAGACTCGGTATTTCCAGACTTTTGACAGTTTCTACATATACGGGTATACTGTTCTTGTCTGATAGCCTAATTTTACTTTTTCCACATTCGCGGTATCCCCAGTGGTTTCATTCCGTTCTACCCCACTAACCCCTGGGTTACTATATATGGGGGGGGGGGGAGGTGGAGACACGTTTTCAAGTTATCCGCCCTTGATGCGTTAATATAAACAGCACATAATAATACGAAGACCGGACGTTTATATGCCCCTTTTTAAACGTGACTACAAGTGTGGTTCTCGATATTTTGCGATTTGGAATACAATTATCAATTTATTCAAACAACACGTTATTATTAGTTCGAGTAGTCATATTAAAACACACACAATTATCAATTTATTCAAATAACACTTTATTATTGGTTCGAGTAGTCATATTAAAATAAACACAATTATCAATTTATTAAAATAACACTTTATTATTGGTTCGAGTAATTATATTAAAACAAACGCAATTATCAATTTATTAAAACAACATTTTATTATTGGTCCGAGTCGTCTTTCTGTTGGGTCCGAATAGTCTTTTTGTATGGTCCGAGTAGTCTATTTGTTTGGGCTGAGTGGTCTATCACTTGGTCCGACTGGTCTTGAACCGAGTGATCTTTGGTCCGAGTGGTCATGGATTCTTGTCGTAATTGTACTTGAATTTCCTATGCTGTCACCGCTAATACGAAATGATATCTTCCGCAGAGTGACGTAACCATCTTTCATATTGGTATTTTTCTCTGGGAAAAGTTTGTGATATTTCAATTTTTCAAGAGAGAACTTGTTTTCATCGTTGTGATAATTAGTTGTGCAATGGATTTTATCGAACGGGAGTTCATTACAAACACACAGGTAAGTTTATAATAACCAACGTTAAGTAGTTTGTTCATAATCGAAGAAATCCGTTTAAAATTTACGATGAATCAGACAGTAGTCATACTTTTAGTGTGTATACTTTCTTTTGGACATCATTATATATGGGGGGTAACTCCATATAAGATTTTCCGGCAATAGGGAAGTAGATCACCAATAATTTTGCCCATTGACTTCATTGTTAATTCTGGTCTATTTGTCTATTTTTCCATCACCAACTTTTCCCAAAACATAGCCGCACTACACACCACCGTGACTTACCTCTCTTTACTCTATTATCCTTTCCCTTCTAAACCATGAATATTTACCAAAAGATGTCAGTTCACACCCGCTTCAGCAAGGAACTAAATAATCAACATGCAAATAGCCATGCAAATGGGGAGAAAGGTCGCTGGGGGGGGGGGGGAGAAAGACAGGTATTGGGAGGAACTACATTGGTGGTCTGACCCTGGCGGTTATTAACTACCACTTAAACGAATCTGCATAACAGTGAGCCCTGACAGGGATCCATCATAGTGCAATATTTTTGGCGTTGCAGTTTGAATATTTAATGGTTTTTAATAAATGAATGACAGGCGAACCATATTTGTTTTATAATAGTACAACTTCGCAGAACAAATATTTGCAAAAGATACACAAATACCTAAGTATTAGACTAATCTAAAGCTATCTTTTGTAAAACTTGAACTTAATATAAATATAAATTCTAAACAACGTAAGCTTCTTTTCTTCCATAGGCTGGTCATATTTGTTCAATGATACAGTTTAATAATAAAAGGTATTTCATCTATTCAATTTTATTCCTAAAATGTAAATACAACCCTTATGCGGATTATCGCCCTTTGTAGTAGTCTAGTCACAAAGCTGTATAGAGACTACTTACAGCAAACAACTACCGTCAATGCCAGTATCATCATTTACATGTACATTGTTTCTTTCTTGTACTCAGCTCATGTTTTATTTTGAAAATGGTCTAGTGGCCCAACATGTTTAGAATGTTCGTATATTTTATCAAGCTTATAATGTTTTAAATCCTCAATTCTACACACCAAATGGAACTAAACGGGTTTCTCTTATGAACTAACATTTTGACATGCGTTTAACCACACAGCCGATTATGACATACACGAAAATAACACATACACGTACACATATTTGGGAAATATTCCCCTGTTTGTAGATTGTTGCCCTTGTAATTTCGATTTTATTTGGGGCTCCATTTAAGAAAAGACTTTATCACTACAGTGAACCCCTTACGATCGGATCCATTCAACTGACTTGATAATAATATTTTTGTTGTTTATTGCTTGCAATTTAAGTGTGTTGTGTGTCTGGGGCTATGTTTGTATGTGTGTGGTGCGGTTCTCCTGCGCTTACTACTACAGGAGAATAAACAGTTAATCTCTAGAACTACACAAAGACCGACATTTTTCAATCATATTACACTTATCTAGAGATTTACATTTATCCCAAAATAAACTCCATTTCTCAGACAAAATGTTTTTCAATTTTTCACATTTATCTGCGAGTCCACATCTATCCAGCTTTTTCAACTTATCCATGATTTGTCTCCGCAGTTTTGGTTTATCAATGTTCTGCCATTTCTTCCTAAGAAGTCGAAAGAGTTCCTTACACTTTCTCAGCGGCCAACAACGGTCGACAATCTTGAACCTCTTATTTAAATGATACAACACTTTCAGAATATCCGGAAGTGACACCGCAATGCATATAAACGTAATAAACAAAATGGCGAAGGTACCTAAGAACTGTGACGATGGGCGGTCGTCAGGGATACTAATGGATTTTCTCACATTCGATGACAACGTGTCAGTTTCCACGGTAAGAGCTTTGGTAATGTTTTCCAGTTTTTCTTCAAGTTCCTCAGCGGTAAGGTTGGTGGCGGAGTTCGAACTACGAGGACAGCAACTGCACTTGCAGCTTATTCTTTTAGCAAATGTCACCTCTCGCCCGCCATTATTGGGTAGATCATTAGTCGGAGGAGTTGACTTGGGTCCACCATTAGCAGTCAATGCCGACGCTCGTCCTTGATCGAGAGTCAATTTCGACGTATCGACTTTGTTAGTAGCTGGAGTCTTTCCAGGAATATCAGCATCTCCAGTGTAAGCGTCGACGATGGTTTCGTACAAAACTAAAGATAAAAAAAATTGACACATTTAGACTGAATAGAAACGAGAGATGTAGTATCTTGTTTATACTGTAATTTAATTGATTAATTTTCAGACTAACGTCCAACTTTTCTGATCCATAGAGTGTGTTATGAGGATAATTTTTCCGGGTAGCCGTTCTTAGGGCTACTCTTATTTCGAATTCCAACTGTCAAAGGTTATTTAACGAGCACAACAACATGTACATGGGGCCTATCGTCGGACCTGAACGACTAGACAATATTTCTCGCCAGGCCCTCCTTTCTGTATCACTAACGCAGGAAACCAATCCGGGAAGTCCAGGTTAGCGAGTCAGCGCCTTACTCAGCACTGAGTCACCAAGGCTCCGTGAACCGGACCAAGCGTTAAGTAAGACTTCAAATTTGCCTATAGCAGGTCTTTCTTTTGGCTTCAAATGGTACATAAATTATTAATTAGACATTTATTCACGCGGCAAGCCCATAATTAATATCGAATGGCCGTGATGTTTAATGAATTAATACACAATCGCCATTTCTTAATTTGATTTAAAAATGGATAATCGAGACTTTATTTATCGTAGCAATGGTCCTCAAACCTACAAAGACTCATAACTGCACTCAGATTAAAGTACTTTGTTTGAAATTTTCAATATATTAATTTTTCATTATCTATAATCTGTACATTGTAGCACGAATGACCAGCTTTTTATTTAAATCTTACGTAATGCATCTTTAAGGTAATTGTGTACAGATCAAATTTAAAAGTTAAGTAAAGAAATACATTAATGCTAAAATAGGAATATTTATAAACAACCATGAAACGTCTAAATGACCTAAACGTCTTTGTTTGCTCTGAATTTATTGTATTGGGTTGATCTGGTAATGTTACTTCGGTGAAAGAAATGACACACTCTATACGATAGATCCTTTTGTTTCGAAATTTTAATTTTAGTTTCATTTTTGGCTTACTCTATGGATACAAATCTGGCTTTATCTATAGACAGTCATCCCACAAACCGAACTAATCAAATTTATTTTATGATCAGTAGTGGAATACCGCGTTTTATCAGTGAAATAAAAGTGTTATTCCACTGGCTAGAAGCGGACAAAGTAGTCCATGTTGTTTTTACCTAAAATGATTGTAAAATCATAAAATAAATAGAACATTTGTCGTTTTGTCGTGAATAACATATTTTATTTCATCTCTAAGCAAGAAAACGTTTATATTTTCACTCATGCTACGCATTCGTGAAAATATAAGTCTTCTTGCTTCTCGATGAAATAAAATATGTTATTCACTCTAAAACGACAAATATCCTCTATATATTATTTTGACCCAAACCGGAGAGGGCTACCACCTTTTCTGTACTTCGATTGATATCTAACCTGGTAAAATGATACATTTGCCAGAAAGATTATTGAAAATGCCTCATTTAATATACTTCAGATGAAAAATTACAAACAAGCGTACTTCAGTCTATTTCTGACCAATTAATTACCATCTCATCTATTATCGAGTGCACTTCAAATATCTGTTTCCTGTCAATAACCTGACACCCCGAGGAATTATCCAGTCCCAAATATTCGTTAGAGATAAATTATTCTACCTGGAATTGCCCTCGGTTTGAATACCCATTGCCAGCCTGGTTAAATGTAACTTTATGATTATACCTCTTCTGGTACAATCACGATTATCATGTCTTTTCTACCATAAAGGGTTCTGTAATTATAGCCTGTATGTCTGTCAAGATAAACAAAATGACTGGGCTGGTGAAGACGGGCATACGTCGTATAGTGTGTGCTACGAAGGAAGCTTTGCTCGGACAGCGGCACTACGACCTAATCTCATTAGAAGAGTCGGTTTAGAAATGCAGGGGGTTAAATCCCATTTCATTTAAAGAAGGAAATCACTTACCCACGTGGGTACCAAACATTACCACTAAAAATGAAAGGAAACGCATCGTCAAGTTGTGGAACTTTACACACTATATTTGAAACATGTCCTACTCGAATGAGGATACCTGTTGCTATAGCGTATACTTAAACACTTGCAATCCAATAAAGTAAACTAACTAACATTTATATAGAATGATCAAAGAGACACTGATGTGTCGATCTTACTGTTCAAGACTAGTGTTTAACCATGTTATTTAATTGATTTTTTATCCCTTTAACAGAGCGGTAGTGTACTATCGATTTGTTTGACCCGGGTGCCCAGTCCTCCGGATAGGACGATATCCAAGCTTCACCCATTTACAAATTCGGGTGTAAGTAAACGACACCTGGACAGTTTGAAGTCGCAAAGGATACGGTATGCAGGAAGGCCGTTGTCCGGGTAAACTGCTCTATTCAATCTCAATAACAGCGGAAGTAGTCACGAAAAGTAGAGAACGAATTTAATCTGATTTTTAAAAAGTTACAGAATACGGGGTGGGGGCTGCGAATTCCGTCCCACCCCAAACCCTCATTCCTGCCCTACGCTAGGTTTGACTCTCAGTAGGTTTTTAAGGAAATATTCACCCGCGGCATTTCCCTAAATGGAACGGATGTTACCCCTCTAACGAACAACGATCGTTTGAACGAACGCAAGGGTCTTTTCTTTTGAAAAAAAGCTGTGACGATGACCGGTAAGAACTTTACGCTTATTACTTTTAAAGAAAATTAACTTACGTCCTTTAGCTGTAGGAGTTGTACTGGATACATCATTAGTTGGAGGAGTTTGCCCATCTCTACCATGATAAGCATCGACATTGGTTGGATATAAAACTAAAGATATAAAATTTTACGCTCTTAAAGGAGTGATAATCTTAAATGAGTAGGTTGGGTAATTTCTAAGAAAGAGACGTTTTTTAGTTGACCAAGGCATATTTTACGTATGTTTCGAGATTCTAGTCGAATCCTTGCCAACACTTTTGATAAATGAGAAATGGGCTTGAAATATATCCAATCAGAACGATACTGGTTTAAAGACTACGTCTACAGTTATTAGAAAGCCTCCAGTGTAGGATAACTGCAAATTTCAACAAAATAAAAATGTTTATTAATTGAATTATTAAACAGGAAGACATTAAACCTCATTGTATTTTATTTCATTTAATTGAGTTATCCAAGTTCAAAACAAATTCATTAAAATGTGATTCCTTGGCAGTTGGAATTCTATATAAGAGTAGGCCATAGTGCCGTTGTCCGGGCAAAATGTCTCTCATAACACACTGCAAGACGAATGATCATCTTCATTAGCCTAGAATAGGAGCAGAACAGTAGGACGTTAAACCCATTTCATTTCATTTTACAAGTAGGTTAAACCCCATTTGATATTTCATTCACAACAATCGATTGCGGTTAGGTACTATCGTTACGGGTGCAGAGGTTTAGCTTTTGCATAATGTATGTTTAAGTAGAATATAGAAGTGGTATCAGCATTCCTCAAAGGCACAAATCACTTACCTAAATGGATGCAAAATATCATCGCTAAAAATGAAACGGAACACATCGTCAATCTGAGAAATTTGTAGACATAATATTTGAAACATGGTCTACTCTACTGGCGATAGTGGTTGCCATGACAAGCACGTCAGACTTTCAATTCAAATAAAGTATATTAAATAAGACATTGAATGTAAACATATCAAAGTGACAAACCGCTGTGACAGTTTAAGGTGGACATGATTGGGTTGGGATGGTCTAGTCTTCTGGAGTGTCACGCTTTGAACTGTAACTGGCATGTCACCTCTGGCTTGCTGCAGTTGTTTTGATCCCTGGTGTGTGTGCCTTCTCAATCTCGTGGGTTTTCACCGGGTACTCCGGTTTCTTCATAAAGGAAAGATCTTTGCGCATGCGCTAGATATACTAAAATAAAACAACTGGTATGCGATATCAGCGTCGGTGTCAGCAGAAGTTAAATCTTAGGAAAAACAACAAGGTCTTAATGAGTCCTACCAGTGTACAAATTTTTAACGCATTAAAAATATGCTATGGCAGTTTGAATAAGGATTAAAATAATTTCGTGAACTATTTACTTTCGAGACTAACATACGGTAATCGAAATTTCTATTGTTACTAAAGGCTATGGTTAATTTTGTCCCGACAGGGGCGTTTCCGCCAAATGTCTTCAAATTATACCTACCAGTATCCGGTAGTCTAGTTGAGTTTCAAATGTCCCCATGATAGACTTTATGGTTTGGATTGCTCTTAACAATTTGCTGGAGTTTATATTTGAATTGTTCTAATATAGCCATGTCGCTCGAGAGAAATCCCATCTTGTCCAAAACAATTTAGGTTTTCACACTTTGTTGGAGGAATTTCGCCCCAACACCTCCCACATTCTTTTCGACTAAATATGTATACATAAATGAGTGTGCCCATCACACATTCACCGCGACTCTTGGGTTTAATTGGGAACACCGGAGCTAGAGAAGAGACCACTGACTTGATCTGGATTTCCTTAATTAGAGAACTAATTCAACTGGGTTAGAGTCTTGTGAAACACAGAAAACAAAGACGAGGGAACATATGTGCCAGAAAACCTGTTAGCTACATTGTGTGGTTACAGAATGAAGTGAGCAAAGATCATCGCAAACTAAGGATTGCTTTTCAACGATTTTCCATCGTCAACGGGTTGTCCTTTTAAGTTTTAATATGGCGAAACAACGTGTTGTATTTGATTAATATATTGTCTTTTAATCAATTATTCATCAGGATATATTAGATATAGATATCTATATAATATTTACTTAAAACTTATCATACACTATCCATATTGACAATACGACAGAAGGTCAATAAACATTTTCCTTCATTAACTTTAACATAAACAAAAATTGTTTGAAGATTAGTCGAAAACAAAAGTGGTTGAAGGGTGCACCATTTAGAGACCGCAAATGTGGGATGAGACGGGTTTTCAGTGTTGAACGAGATAATTTAAACTATTATAAGAGATTTCCTGCTCCCCCTTCTTTCAACCTCCCTTTATTGGCCTAAACTAACTTTTATTATCCCCAGCAATTTCAGAACACGTTGTACCACTTCCCTTTATGATAATTTTTGCGTATAAATTACATTATTTGGAATGCTCTTATGTGACTGATTCATCTGCTCGCACGACTTGATTTTGCTGAATTCTTCCGTCGGACTTTGAATTTTGACTACCGGTTAAAGTCGATTTTTTGTTCGGTCCTTTATTTCTCAGTTACTTATTCCTTATGTTGGTCCTCAATTGCTCTCCCATTATTCATTTAGTGTTAAAGTGAAACTAATGATGGTAATGTTTATTTCTACCACTCAATGTGTGCCGGTCTCTCTCTCTCTCTCTCTCTCTCTCTCTCGCATTGCAAGGTGATCACAGAAATTAAATTACCGTATATTAGTTTCAAAATGACCAAAACACTGTGCTGACAAGCCATTAAAACCATTGATATAAATAAAACCGTTTCCGTTATTTAGGGTCCGCCCCACCTCAAGCCTCTCCCTCTCTCTGTGTATTTTTTAACAGAGAAATAACCGTGTTATTTATTGAATGTATTACTTTGACATCAAATGGATGGGTTCAATATAAAGGTAAAAATCATATACTAATATTTACTTGATCAATATCTTAACTCGCTTAACTATACACTACCATAAAAATATCCTATAGCGTAGTTAGTTATTTTCCATTATTAGTATGACATATTTGGTATGTATGGGAAGCATAGACATTCAGTTATCAGAAAAATACAGGATTTCCTGAAAAACACCCATGGAGCGCCAACAGGACAAGAATGTAAGGGTATCCCTATCTGGCCGCAAAAAAGCACTCAGATGTGGTGATATAATGGCTATCGGTTGTGAGAACATTGAGAGACGTAAGCGTCCAGTAGACTCTACGATTTAAAGGCGGAGAATAAATTTGCAGAGGATAATCCAAGAATTTACTTAGGCCTCGGTACTTATAATAAATGGGCAGCGACTAACGACAAATACAAGATGAATGGATCCCACCCTCAAGTCACATGACAAACAAGGATTCTTAGAATAGATTCTTTGGGTAGTTTATTTGCAATTAAAATGTTCTGAGAGGCAGTGGGGGCAAACGATCGATAGATAATTCAGTTGGTTTCAGTAAATCATTTCGGGACTAACTTATGGTTCAAGCTTATTTCAATAATCTGCTTGCGCGTAGGGGTTTTTAGCAGTGGGTGGAAACCGGAGGACCCAGAGAAAACCCACGAGGATGGACAGCCGAATCAAAACCACGCCAGTTGACTCAATGACAGACCTTATGACACAACGCACATGTGCTAACCATTCGGCCATCCAATCTCCCGATAAACAATGAACATTATTCAGGTACCTTAAATTTCTAATTAATATGTAAATTCAACTGTTAGTATGATTAAACGTAGATTTAAGACGAGGGATTATGCTGGCTTGCATATATTAATAATCGCTTTAATATTAAGCAATCGATAGGCCTACTATCTTTTAGGTGACAAAATCAAATTTAGTAACTCTGATCAACATGAAAGTGAATGACGTTTCGCATTTGCAGAGAAAAACATCTATGATAAGAAAATATAATTATATTTTCTTTATATAAAGATCAAAGAGCGAATAATAAAATAGTTCGGTTATCGATTATCGATCAGTTGTTTGGGGGAAATGGTGCTGCCGGGAGTATTTTAGAATAGACTAGTGTTCAATGTCGCTTCAGTATTTGATACTGCATTTCAGAGACAAGACAAAATGGCGCCACTAACAAGGAAATCACGTGACATTATCACCCTTTGAGTGATGTTATTACTTTCATTCATATTTTCTGTCTTATTAAAGTCGTCCAAGCGTTTTATAAGCAATAGGTGATTTGGTATGCGGTTGTCGGTTGAAACATATGTCTTGTTCCTGGGTTTGTCTTGAGTAGTTATTAACCTGCACTTACAATTTGTTGTTTGATATGTCTGTGTGTATCTTTCCGTGGATTTGTATTGTGTTATTGTTTATGTATGGTTTGCTCCTCCTGCATTTATTTTTATTTACCAAACGACAGTATCTAAGCGATGTCCATCTCTAAAGATATTATAGCTCTAGTCTAGTCTTGTCATGCCGTTCAGTGTATATTAGACTTCCAGAAAATGCCAATTAATGAGTGCTGGGGCAAACTAGGGTATTAAAGGACAGTGTATCCACCAATATTACATATGTGATAGAACTGGTTAAACACATTCCAGTATAATTCTAACAATGATTTGAAGAATCGGGAAGTGACGCTAAAAAGGGAAAACACTAGTTACATTTACTAGCTGAAGAAGAGGGCGAAAACAGACACACAGTCGATTTACTGTAACCTAAATTAAAGAAATCCTTTTTCTTTAAAAGCAAAATTTTAGTATCATGATTAGTAGACAATTGATAATAAATACGTGATATATAATATAACCGAATATCAATTACCAAGTTTTACAAACAAATATACAAATACTTGTATTTTACCCCTAGTAACGAATCAGCGTAATTGTACAAATTGTATTCAATATTCAATATGTTTTAGTTATAGGATAAAAGATAAACATGGGCATCTCAAATATCTTTAGAATGTTAAAGGGGTGCATTATCGTGGTAGAGTGGTTTCACCTCGAGTTCAGCTTCATGCGTAATATTCACATGGTGCAACATGGGGAGTGGTTTTGTAATTTGACCAGATAGTAAACAACCATATGATTTGTATTCACTACAAAAATTTGATATTCTGTATTATTGTGTAATTTTTTTCGCATGACTACGCGCGTATTAGTTTACAACCTATATAATCTTAAACACATAATTTCCTCGCATTTCGCACGTAGGCATATGGAAAATATAACCACCTAAATCAAAATATGATAAAATATTGGAGAATTATCAAGTATAATTAATTTTAATCGCTGGTTAGATGTGGAAAGGCACTCTACCCAAAAGCTCCACACATCCAACGTGTGACGCATACTCTCTTCTCTGCTACATATTTTAACAGCCTTGTGATCGTCTGATATTGTCTCTGGTTTTTTTTGTAATTCTTTACTCTCTAGGACTCCACTTTAAACATTGTGTATATATCTTTATCTCGGCCGTTAAAACGTTTCTCTAAATGTCACTCTGACAGTTCACGTTATGAATTTGCATCTTGCTGCGATTATTCGGTTTATGGTTACGCTCCGGAATAAAAATACCACAATTCGTTTCTACAGTTTATGCCAAGCACTGGATGCATAGGTTGCAAACATAGATTACAAATAAAGTTATTCTCTCTATCCCACTCCTTTGCAAGCTCAGCATTTCCCCTCTTAGTATCTAGTATCTGCCTGGTGGTTTAAATGATGCCCGAATGATGTCTAAAGAACCTTAATTGCGCTCGTTCTTATAAAGAGGATACGTGTTTGAGTCACGAACTGACCCCCGGGAAATGTACCAGGTACTTCCTTTATCTGATTGGTCAGCTGCACAGAAGCTAGTCTGAATTTCAACACGGTGTACTTATATGGGCACCAGGGAGGATGGGTTTCTAACGCATGGGGTTGCCATATTTGGATTTCCAGACTATGATGTCATTGTCCGATTTTAATCTACATATCCTTGTTAGCCTAAACCCCATTTTCACTGGTACTAGCTAACGACTTCAATACATTAACCAGAGCATCTTTTAGAGAACTTAAGCAACCTCTACAGTATATATGCCCTATAGTATTACAGTAGAGTAACGTGTGTTCCAACTTCCAAATATACGTTTGTTAATCTCCATGAAAAGTATTAATAGCACGTCCGAGCTTTCGATCGACCAAGTAACGAGCATGACTTCATCGCCATGCCCGCCAAATCAATGAACAACTGTCCAAAGAACAAGTATACTAAATTGACGTCGATCGTACTTGAATTGGCCGAGCCCCCAAGAAGTAGAAACACAATATGGGTAGCGTTCAAAAACCATGCAATTATTCCAACTCCCATAAAGTGTTGCGCGTTTTGCACGGAACTATGGCCGTCATGATTTTAAAATCTGCCAGTTTATCTTTTCAAGTATGGTTCACCATAACTATAATCCTTTGTGTTGAGCTGAAACTAGTCTAAAGTAGTTCAACTGATTATTGCAGTGATCGCTATCAAACGTAAATGAATATTGTGTCTTGTTAAAATTTCTATATTTTCTTGGTTAGTAACAGATCAACATCAATTACAGAAAAAAATATAAAGCAATGATGCGTTAACAATATTGGTATAAATGCTTAAAATGTAAGATTTAGATAAAGAGCTGACAGTTCTAGATAAAATAGCGCAAATAAGTTAAACAGACAGTCGACATTTTGTCACTTACTGAGACAGGTGGTCATAAATTTTGTTATTCTTTTATTGCTATTCTTAAATACTTAAAGCGACATACTACTCGGGAAATATGATATTTTAATATACCATATTAAATTAGCTGTATTCGATATCAGCAAGTGATAGGTGGCCATAAAATATATCATTTTTTTTTATTGCGAGTCTATATGCTACTCGTTCAATTGGGACGGGCGTTAAGCTGGTATGCGAATCGGCGTAAAAGGCGCCATTTGTAGTAGGGGTTTGGGTGGCCGAATGCGTAAAGCGTGCGCGTTGGTTCAGAAGGTCTGTCATTGAGCCAAGTGCCGTGGTTTCGATTCCCAGCTTGTACGTGACAAGGGGTAGAATCGCCTGTCCAAACTCATGTTTTTTTTCCAAGTCCTCCAGTTTCCTCCCACTGCTAAAGACACCTACGCGCAAGCGAATTATAGAAATAAAATTAAACCATATGTTAATCCCGAAATGACCTAGTATTGTGCTGACAAGCCATTAAACCCACTGATTTAAATAAAACCGTTTCCGTTATTTATGGTGTTGGCTAATAGCTTGGAATAACGATTAATGGAAATTGTGAAATGCTGGGCTCTTTGTTGTTATAATGAGTAAGATCATCGGAATATCCATAATCATGTTATAGGCCGCTAAATGTTGTGGATTTAACTTAGGCATCAATGGCGGGGAGGGGGGGGGGGGGTAATTACTAGTCGGAGATCATTATGATTAAAGACTGAAAAAAGGGGGCTTGAATAATTGCTGCAGTCTGTCCATAGTCCGGTCCCCTGCCAAGACTCGAAGAAAAGTGCAGTCGTCCTTTAACTGTGACATGACTTGGCTGAAGTAACATTTTTATGACTGGATGATGGACGAAAGAGACTTGGCCTAGAACATGTTCATGGTTGTAAAATCTTTTTTAAGATTTAATGCTAACTATTAATTATTACCTTGTCATGTTACGTCCATCATATTAAAGCGTGGTTTGCCAGTAACGAGTTCATCCCCAAGTCACACAAGAGACATTTCGTCAAGGTCGCGAGGTGTAAATAGAGTTAGGGCAGTGATTGTTGACGATATTATGGATTAGGGTTAGCGCTTGCCATCATTGATCTTAAAAACACAATATATCAGACACAAGGTTAAGTATAGAGTTTAATGTAATATACACAAAAAAAGGCAATTTATTACAAATTACATTAAAGTCCAAAATGTATTTACATCGGTCTTTTCTAACTTGGGTTATGGTCATTTAAAGTGTACATTGGTTTCTATTAATTTCACACAGCCATTTTTGTGTCTTAGACAAATAAAGTGATAATAATTCCGTTTTAGGGAAAACTCCTGCTCTTTGGTAAACGCTTTTGATAGTCGGACAATATCATGGCAAGGGTCTTGATATAATTTAGAGACATAGCTGAACTAATCTGATTACAATTTGGTGTAATTTACGTTTCGTTTCATGTTTTCTATACACTACATTAAAGATATGTTATGGGAGATTAGACGAAGAGCTAACAGTTCCCACTATAATAGTTAAAAACTTGATAATGTAAAGGGAATTTGCTGAAAATTTCAGTCATATTGATCCACTCTGAACCGATCATCATTACTAAAGTCGGTACGATAAAAAAAACATAGTCTCGATTATCCATTTTATGATTAAATCATGAATAAAATTGAGCAGAAAATCGGAACCGATTCCATCGAGAGTTGATTATGGTCTGGATAAGTTAATTAATGTCTAATTAATAATTTAGATAACATTTCAGGCCTAAAGAAAGACCTGCAATAGGCAGATTTAGCTTTTGCATAATGTATGTTTTTAACATCTGACATATTTTCTTTTGAAAATGATATTCAGATCACGTGGACTTATTGACCTATCAAATTTTCTGTAGAACCAATGTTGGGCCAATATTGTAGCTTGTAGGATGGCTTTCAGTTTTCTGGACTATATTACCTACGGTTATATAAATAATTGATCGGGGGTCTGGGTTTTGAAATACACCATGAATCGATCAACGTTGAATGTAATGAAATATCTCCTAATGATATATTTCTGTGTTACGTTTTCTAAACTTAAATTGTCGTAGTCAGTCTGGTCATAATATATCCCCATAATGCACTATTTACACCTCGCGACCTTGACGAAATATTCAGCTGGCCTTAATATTTAGATCTGACCCGAAACTGGTTAATGAAGATGAGAGCAGTGTTTCCGCCTACACGTCATATATTCCACCTGTATATATTTAATACTATACGACTAATGTCAATATAACTTATTTGAAAGTAATTAAATATTTGTTTAGTAATAAAATTGTCAACATTACATCCATCGAAGGCCCGGAGGCCTCTTGGCATTCAATATATACAAAGCATATAAAACTAGTGTTAAAATGAGGAGCCGTGGTGTTCCGCTTCGCTCCTGGCGTCTGCCTCGGTAGTCCGAAAAATGAAAATCACGAGTTTGTACCTTTAATGGAACACAAACTGACTGACGAAGCAACTTTCGGGGTATTTTATGTCTATATTTATATATTTACAGCTTTTATTAATGTTACAAATAAGAGTCCGGCGTACATCGACCTTTTTGGAGTTTAGTTTTATTCTTAAAAGCTTTTGTTATTTATTAATTTAACGCCAAAACATGTGTGACAAGTGTGTTTATACAGTGCTCTAATCGTTCGATCATTTCAATATTTATATAGGGATTATTTTTTGTAAGGCACACAATTATATTTACTTTTATTTATTTCAGTTCATTGAATTTGAATTTGTATATTTAATAAATGAATTTGACCCATGCATTTTAAGGTTGAACTTGACCCTTTTTAAAAAAAGTAGAATTTTAAGCGGTGAATCTTTAATATTCAATTGTTAGTTTTGTAAGGTACTTACTAATTTTTATATACTCTTCAAAAAAAGTAGGGGAAATTGAAATGCAAATACCTATGCAGGTTGTGATATGATAAATAGTCATGGACACCTGACATGCTTTGCGAGTATGTTCAGAGGTGAAGAACTTATCGCCCCAACAGAACCTCTGAGCTGTACGTACGACACGCAATAGCACCATACACGTGGGAGGGGTTCATTGTCAAATTTGACACTTCAAAGAAGGATTAATGAAAATTGCCGCGTGCTGGTTTATCATATCCATGTTTGCTTTCCTATCGGTTTTTGCATACGATTTACTGTTTAGCGTATCTTTGCTTTAGTGTGTTACGTTTAATTTGCAATGAGCCCTCTTTAACATGATGAACGTTTACGTGTTATTGTCATGTTTAGCGTATCTTTGCTTTAGTGTGTTACGTTTAATTTGCAATGAGCCCTCTTTAACATGATGAACGTTTACGTGTTATTGTCATGTTTCAGATGGGTTCTACACAGCGAGCAGTAGCCAACACGTTTAATGTGTCACAGTCTGTGATCACCAAAATGTGTATGGAAATGGATATATTTTGATACCAAACTCGAACATATACTATTCAAAAAAAGTAGGGGATATTTGATTTTTAAGTGTTATTAAAGTCACCTAATGAAACTGACGAAGAAACAAATGACAAAATGAAATGAAGTTCACATTCATCGATTTATTCCAAATGATCGTTAGACTAAGTAAGGCACAGACTGACCATTATAAGGGTAAAATGATACCCGGGGTCAAACAGCAAAGTTACCACAGCATCACAACCAAGTCAGTAACGGGTAAATCCTCCTCTGTTTGCCAAACAAGCATTGATCCGACGTGGCATACTCCTAATGAGACGTCTAAGGTCATTTTGGTCCAGATTGTCCCATTCCTGTTGCAACACAGCAGCAAGTTCTTGGACATTGGCAGGACGTTGTTGACGTTGACGTAACCTCTGTCCAAGCATGTCCCAGACATGCTCGATGGGGGAGAGGTCGGGACTCAGTGCTGGCCAAGGTAATGTGGTGATGTTCTGTTGTTGGAGGTAACCTGTAACGATCCTGGCCCTGTGACATCTTGCGTTGCCATCCTGGAAGATGAAACGGCGGCCATGACGTCGTGCGAACGGCACAACATGGACTGCCAAGATGTTGTCCCGGTAGTACTGGCCTGTAACATGCCCTGCAACAACATGTAAAGCCGTTCTTCCAGCAACAGTGATGCCTCCCCACACCATAACAGAACCACCCCCAAATCGATCATGTCTGATGACGTTAACGTCTTGGAAGCGCTCGTTTCGACGACGCCACACCCTCCTACGTCTGTCCAAAAAATCAACAGTGAACCTTGACTCATCTGAAAACATCACATTGCTCCAGCGTCGATTATCCTAGTGTTGACGATCCCTACACCAACGACGTCTTGCCTGAATGTGATGATCTCTCAAACAAGGGATCACGCGAGGACGTCGGGCGCGAAGGTGACCCCTATGCAGTCGATTCCGAATCGTCTGGTCACTCACTCTCACACCAGTGTCTGTTTGAAGACGAGCGCTGATCTGATTTGCTGTGATGACACGATTTCTCAAGGCCAAGGTACGGATAAATCGATCCTGGGCTTGAGTTGTCGCCCTTGGTCGACCTGAGCGTGGTCTGTCCTGTACAGATTGTGTATCACGGTATCTGGACCATAGCCTGCTTATGACAGACTGAGAAACATTCATCGTCCGCGCCACAACCGCCTGTGTTGTGCCGATCTGTAGCATGCCAAGGGCACGTAACCTTTCATTTTGGGTAAGCCGACGCATATCAAAATTTGTTTTCTGGTCACTAAAACAATTAAACTGATGTTTCCACCCTGGAATTCAATGCCACAATGACTGTAACATTCAAAGTCAGAGTCGTGCAAATCTTGGGTTGGACCCCCATGATGATCCCAAGCATCACCTGCATTCCATGCGGTAGCTATTGGTGCGTTTGGGCGTCACATGTAACTGGAAATGTTTCTTCTGTTAGGTTCTATAGTGACTTTTTTCGTAGTCATTTGCATATTTTAGTATTATGCCCCCAAAATCAAATATCCCCTACTTTTTTTGAATAGTATATTATGATAAGTAAATAAAAAAATGCATTTTCCGATCAAAACTGGGGGCTATTTTGGATTTTTGTTAATCTGACCCATTTAGGTACGGATTTCGAACTGGGACTTTTTTGGTGATAAAATATGTCTAGACCAACCATAAACCGTGATCGGCATTTCTATTGCAGCAACTGTCCGGAATGGTGCGAAATTAAGTTAAAATGCCTGGACTATAAAGGCTGATTTACAAACGACAAAATAATAATAAAAAGCGTGTAAAATAGATTAAAAAGGTAAACGACTGTCGTTCAATTTGAACGGTTCACGTATTTCACCGAATATAATTGATTAGAAATATTGCAATATAGTTTTTAAAGATTGAATACAAATCACTTTAACATTCATATTATATTGATATGAGCTCTAGAACTATTTTCTTCTAATTCTATCCTATCGGTTATTAATCCTGTGGAACTCGAATTCAGAAAAACAAATTGTTAACGGTACACATTACATGTGTTAATTGTATAACACATTTACAAATCTCCATAAGTTTGTGTTAATGTAATGCACAACAACACAAGCTTGTGTAGAATAGTGTTAGCATAAGTCCTTGTGTTGAGATCCAACAAAAGATCTTTTTCAGTGTGATTAAATTTACAATAGTACAAAATTATTGAGTATTTTACTTGTTTTTACTCGTGAGTCTCAACTGAGGACATACTAAACTTACACTGCCTGTTTACAATTAGATCCGCCTAAGAACAGACACAGATCTAGTTGACCGATATTTTAATTCCTAAATCGACCATTTAGCCGAAAACTCTACATGTAAGTATCCTTTGATAATTTTGAGAAATATTTATCCCGATTCAATTTAATATCAATGAAAAGGTTTTTTTTATAACCTTTTTGTGTATGGCAGATATGAAACGGAGTAAGACCACATTACTAATTTTTGTATATGTGTGCAGAATGAACTGAGGAGGGACATGTGGAGACATGTGGATGAGGGACATGTTGATCATGTTGATCAGGAACATGTGCACGGGACATGTTGATCAGAAACAGTGCATGAACTAAACGTCGATGAAAATGTTGAGCTGGAACACGTGGGTCAGTTAAAGGACAATATTGGTATAAGTCATTATCACATATGTTCCAAAAATTATTTTAACACAGAGGTCATTGCTACGATAGATGCGTAATGAACATTTCAAGAAAAGGAAGTGACGAAAACAAAAGGAAAACAAGAGTTATCCTTCTATATAACTGACTGATGTGACGAGTGATAACAGATACACGGGCGAATTTCTGCTCAATGTGAGAGGATATCGGACAATTCGCGTAATGTCGGAATGATTCCTCTTTGACAGTGGTGCAGGACGGGGGCTTGGCAAAGGATAACGCATAGTCGTTCGAATGGGACGGAAAACCGAGGCTCTATTTACAGATTGGCGTGCACCTAAAAATACCCCCTGACGGTTGGAATTCAATATAAGATTAGGCCGTAGCGCCGCTATCCGGTCAAAGTTTCCCTCACAGTACACTGTATAGCGAATGAAATGGAGTTTACCGTCCTACTGTTCTGCTCCGATTGGGCTAATAAAGACGGGCTTAAGCCTGGCGCACACTACGCGACGACATTGGCGATTTCGGTCGCCGACGATACAAATTCAAAAACTCGCCTAGTGTGCGCACTCGGTCGCTAGCGATATTTCGTCGCCGGCGATGATCGCTAATATCAGTCATGTTTGATATAGTCGCCCAAGTCGTCGCTTCGTCGGCAACAAATCGTGTAAAGTACTCACCTCGGCGACAAGTTAAGCGACAATCAAGGAAATAAATTCACCTATATAAACCAACCATGTTTGGTTATTCCTCTCATGTGACATAACCACACACGAGGTTTCTCGGAATCTTTTTCTGTTGCATGTATATATAAGCGGCTCGGGTAATCTAATTTAGGCCTAACTAACTAATTAAAATTAAGTTTTCGATTCTGGCACTTATTAAATGTGTGAGCTGTCGTATACATGGTAGGCCCAGTGAATTGTTCCGTTTGTATAGCAATATACTCAATAATATAGTCCTAGGATTCATAGATGGTAATTAGAATGGGCGGTTGTTGATTTTTTTCCAGCAACTGTAGCGAGAAAACGAAGGGTGATAGTCAATCACTCTCCCGGGCTTATTGATTGTCCCATGTTGGTTGTTTGTTTGGTAATAAGAGGATTAATCATATGTAGGATACTCTGGAATATTTCTAGGCTCATCCTCACGTAGCCTGTTTTCTATACATACCAGGGTCGCCCAATTTGAGATCGTTACTTGGAATACTATATAAGCACAACACTCGACCGGTGTTGTCCTAAGAGTTGGCCATTCTTGCTATAATAATTCAAAAATAGATGATAAAAAAAGAAAATGTTGAAAATTTCAGTCAAATTACTTTGTTCTGAACGGAATTGTCACTATTGGAAGGCTGGACTATAAATATGCATCAATTGTGTCTGCAGTGCACCGTCTATGAGAATTGGCGATCGTTTGATTGACAGACGATAACTCCACCTACATATTCTCAATTATCAAGTAACATCACCGACTAACGGTAAACGTTAGCTTGGTCCGCCATTTCTTGATTTAATTTTAAATGGACGACTGTTTAAATCCAAACTATATCCAAGCCATCCGTGGGTCTACAGAGTTGAATTTGAGCTTGTCGTGTGAATAAAAAGGTATAATTAATCATTTCTATAACATCTGAAGCCTAAATAAAGACTTGAAATAGGCAGATTTAGCTCTTGCATAATGTACGTTTAAGTTGTCGCACAGTGTGTGCCAGGCTTTACGCCATACAATGTTGTATTGTCGGGTTAAAATGTCGTGATGTCGTGCTGTCGTGGTAAGAGGTTAAAATGTCGTGATGTCGACATGATATCAATCAACCAACATACCTTTTGGGATATTATTAGATTTTAAAATCTTGCAGATTGTACATTATGCTATGAACATTTCCTGTGTACATTAAAATTTATTGAATATATATTTACTTATACAAAAATTGTTATACCGAAAACGACGAAGATAGCGCTGATGTTTGTAGTTGGTGACATTCTGGATCAAGTGGCTTTGATCCCGTGTCATTCGAACATCTAACACTATTGACAAATAATATACTAATAGGGGGTGTGGGGTGATAAGAACATTCCTCACGTTTGTCACGCGTGTCTTAAAAAGTAATTAAAGGGATATTTGCAATGTGGC
The DNA here is from genome assembly GCF_932274485.2 of Patella vulgata. Classification (NCBI taxonomy): domain Eukaryota; kingdom Metazoa; phylum Mollusca; class Gastropoda; family Patellidae; genus Patella; species Patella vulgata. Next base: position 67,190,110 of record NC_065879.2, on the reverse strand, counting down.
AACGTGTTTGACATAGATACATTTGAGTTTGTCTCCCATTTTTGGCGGAATAACTCGAAGGGAAGATAACTTAGCTGCCCTTTTTGTCACATTTTTAAAATTTAAGCAAAAAATGGAAATGACCAAAATTGTCAACTGTCTGTCGGAAAATTTGACTAAAATTGGATTATTTTCATATTTGGAAAATCAGCATTGTTCCGGTGGTTCAGCGAATAAGGCGCCGGGCAAAATTTATCTCATAGTACACTGCATTGGACATATTCGTCTTCATTACTCCAACTGGTACATAAAAGTAGGAGGTTAACTACCATTTCATTTCATTTCGATATATATAGACGGTTGACAATGTTTTACAAGTGAATCAGCCATCAAACACATTTTTGCCAACCTCATGAACTTTGTTTCATTTTGATCACAGATTTTTTGTTCAATATATATATATATATATATAAAATAAACAAAGTCGAATTTAAAAAAATTAAAAACAGTCATTGTAGTTGCATAATAATATATAAAGCAATTTCTCCTTTTTATCTGTTAATTCTGTAACATAAATATTGTTTTAAGCCAATTTCGAATAAAAAAGTAGCATTTAATGCATATTAATTTATACTATAGTTAATTATAATAAAATTACAACAAATATACGTGTCTCTTCAAAGAGATTATAAACAGGTTTATATACACAGTTTAATGTTCAACAAGTAAATCAGCTTTGATGTGGGTAAAAATAAAGAGACGAATTGCATTGATTTAATGTGTTTGGATGAGAAATGAAGCGAATACTAAACCAACTGAGTGTTAAGATTTTATTTCTGTTGTATTTGGCGTATTTACTAATTTTTACTGCCTTTTGATTTTTTTTTAAAATAGGACACAATCAATTACCCATTAATCCATTAATATCACCTTAGGTGGAAGCAGCCGTGAACGAACCAATCGGTTCAGTGTTTACCTATAAAAATGTATTTTTAGAAAGGGTTAAAACCTGGTCATCTGTATTAAATGGCTTGAGCATGTATAGACCTCGGTGTCAAATATATAATTAAGCGTGTGGGGACATTATTTTCCCACATGTTTTATCTGTGAAAGAGGAGAGCCTGTAATAATTTAGTTTATAGTTATGATTCTTTAACCACCTACGGTAAAAGACATTAATGACCATGACTCAGCACCAGATCGAAGAGCGTAAATTTTAAAATATAGACAGGTCAGGTATCAATTTCTCAAATAAATTAAAACATAAAATTTATTTAAATAGATATCATTTTTCATACTCAAAGCGGCCAGGCCCGTTTAGATAAAACGTTGATAACACACTTATGCCAAGATATGAACAATGTAGTAAACATTCTTATCGCAATCAATGTGCTACTTTATTGTATTTCAGTATTTGTTTACTGGCGAGTCGCGATGGTTCAGTGAGTAAAGCACGGGTACTAACGGCGGGTGGCGGGGGGAGAGATTCGATCCCGGTGTTGCGAGAATTGTTCCCGGAATTGTCCAGCGTTTTTTCTGCTTGCCAGTCACTAATTGTACAATTGGGATAAGAAAACTCGAGATCCCGTGTACAAACTGGCGTGCAGGTAAAATAATCCTGGACAGTTGGGACTCGATATAATAGTAGGCTTTGGCGTCGCTGTTCGCGTAAAATTTTCCAAAAGGAGGCCTTTGCACTCACGCAGATCTCACTCGCGTCCGCCCGTGGCGTCTCTCCCCGTTAGCATTGTATAAATATTAAATAGTGGGCCATGTGTTTGGTAGTTGATTGTAGGGAAGTGTTGTAACTTGATATATCGTAATATACACCGCCATAAATAGTCTTGGTGAAACAGGTGAACGGAACAAATGACAGGTAAGTTGTGATATTTATAAATACTATGATTAAATTATTTTGAGCTAATTATCACACCGAATCTTTCGCAAAGTGGACCCTGACGCCACTTTTATCATGTCGTCACTGGGATTGGATAAAACAGTAGTTATATAGTCACAGGGCAACCAGAACTATCTTTCTAATATAAATGCAATACCACGACTCGATATAAACCCCGTGAAGCCGTACCATAAAGGACAATACATCCGTGTGTTTGATAAAAATGTAACTATGGCGATAACAGGAATCGAGTTGGTGTGGGGTTTTATTTTAGGTCAAATCTATTCTTAAGGTAAAGTAAAATACCATCTTCAGCTAAAACAATGCTATTCTTCAATTAAAATAAAATTCTGTCTTCAGCTAAAAATAATGCTATTCTTCAATTAAAATAAAATACAATCTTCAGCTAAAACAAAATTCTATTCTTCAATTAAAATAAAATAACACCTTCAGCTAAAACAAAATGCTTTTATTCTTCAACTAAAACAAATGTTATTCTTCAGCCAAAACAAATGTTATTCTTCAGCTAAAACAGATGTTATTCTTCAGCTAAAGAAAATGCTATTTTTCGAGTAAAATAAAATTACCATCTTCAGCGAAAACGAATGAAAATGTGCTTGATAATTATTCTTAAGTATGTTGATAAAAGGAACATGAAGTTGAGTTGTGGGAGTAGTTGAAGGCGGTGAGGAGGGGTGTATTTATGAAATTACATCACAGGAAAATCGACCTACACCTTTTTTTAAACACTATTCCTGTATATCTTATTTTCGTACTGTATAATTGTCCTGTATGATCGATTACAGTAAAAGTGTAATTAAGCTTTGAAAAGCATAACCTCGAACTTGAACAAGTAGGCTAGACATTAGGATCTACGTTCCCGTGGAGATTTCTATACCTGACATACTTAAGCATTATGAAGCTGATTCAACGTTTAGCATCATTCACCTAATTCCCGCGTCTGTGACGCTCACTCTGTAAGGTGAAGCTCATGTAGTTGAATAGATTCAGGATAATAAAGGTCTCAGTAAGTCTTACCAGAGTACTAGTTTGGAAGTTATTAGGTTTTTAGTGAGTTTTAACAGAAAACCATGTACTGCTATTTTGGAGATAATTGGGAAGATTTATTAAGATTATTACTGGTACAGATATTACAGGGATGGGGTTATTGTTTCACTATACCCCAGCCCACCCCGCTATGCTTTAGGTCTTTGTTTATATATACTGGAGACTATGATTAAGCGGCTTAATAAATAAACTTAATACGGTTTTAGGGAATTTAACCATATATTATCCGACTGCCACTCTTTAATATCAACTTAAGAAAGTTTATTAACACTTTCCTGCTCTTCGGCAATTCTGTATACACCAAAAAGTAAAGCTCTATTCATCATGGAGACAATAGGTATTATGGCCTCGGGGTTATAGGTTGGTCACCTTGTCAAATAATAATAATCAATCTGAAAATACTGTCACATACCTCATGATGATTGACAATGTGTCTATTGTTTATCTTCCTTTTATATTTGAGCTAATCTATCTACATGTATTTAGTTCTCGTTTTTGATAAATATATACGACCTCCACATACGATTAAAGACTAATAAAGATGGCGGCATGAAATTAGCAGAAATTAGGTGGAACTATTTTTTTTAGGAATAGACGAATTAATAACACTACTTGTTATTGTGTTTGGTCTGAAAGTCTATATCCGTAGTTAATTGGAAACAAATTAAAGGGAAAAATAATTGAATCTTATTAAAAGTTTCAGCGGAGAAGGAACGCTCACCAGTGCAGATGGTTACTGTGATAGATAAGTAAAGAAAATTCAAATTACTTTCACAATCTGCGGGATTCATTAATTTGAGCGAAACAAGAGATATTTTGGAAGAAGTTTTCATTGAATCTTAAGCCATGCATTTACATTCAGGAATTGTTAATTATTCCAAAGAACCTTGTCTTCAATTTGGTATAATCATACTGATATAAATGTATAATCCTCTTTAAAATATTTATACCACTAAGTCAATATAATACTATCTTTTAGTCTTATTGTATCTGGCGGGAAAATGTTAGGATCGCATTCACCTATCCACCTTTGATTAGGTCGACGATGGTCTTCTTCAAGTATGCAAATATTTGCCTCTTTACATAATACAAAAATAAATTTTCTTTTGTCATTTATGATACAAGTGTAATTATATAGGGGTAATTTTAGTTAGGTCATAATAAACTGTAATGTCACACAAGTATACATGTATATACATATTTTGTTAGCTCGAAGTTCAGGCGAGTCCACTATAGTCTTATTGAACTCTACCTTTGAGCGTGATACAGTATGAGGGCTGACGGAACAGTTCTAAGCCCCTCTGTAAAAGACCTGTACAAAGTCGATGGATTCCATTTATTTTTCTATGCCTTTGAGCGTGATATCGTATGAGGGCTGTATATACATATTTTGTTAGCTCGAAGTTCAGGTGAGTCCACTATAGTCTTATTGAACTCTACCTTTGAGCGTGATACAGTATGAGGGCTGACGGAACAGTTCTAAGCCCCTCTGTAAAAGACCTGTACAAAGTCGATGGATTCCATTTATTTTTCTATGCCTTTGAGCGTGATATCGTATGAGGGCTGGCTGAAAAGTGCTAAACCTATCTGTGAAAAACCTGTATAAAGTCGATGGATTTCATTTATTTTTCTACATAGTTCCCTTCGAGGTGTACATACTATTTGCCAACGCTGTTGCAAGGCCTGGATGCCGGTCAAGGATAACTTTTCTTCATTTTTGGAAACAGGTCTCACCCCTTGTTACAAATCCGGTCAAACAATAAAATCAGGATCTGCTTTAAAACGACGCAGATTGTCACGGGACGTCGGGAATATGACACGTTTCTAATCCGCAGTCAAGAACTTTGGCGCCCATCTTGCAGAAACTTTTGTCATTCCTAACTCGTTGGCGATAATGTGCTCAACCCTCTCATGAAAGATGCTCACAACACTGACAGTGACAATATGTCGATTGGTAAATCGTCGATCAGCCATCGCCATGTCAGGGACTTGGTTGCTGTTGGTAACCGTCCATGACGCGGGTCATCGCCAAGACTCTCTCTGCAACGCTTGAATTCCGCAGCCCACGTCTTTATTGTGGAAAAGGAAGGGGCACCATCTCCTAAAGCGAAGACCATGTCGACATGTATCTGTGCTGGGGTTAGTTCTTTCAGTTACAGGTACTTAATGACCGCCCTATAACCAGTTTTGTCAATTTCTGGAGATTGCAATGGGTAGGTTCACAAGATGGTCTGGTACTAAGACAATGATAGTACTTGTTATTTGCAAAATTGTATTTCAGCCTAATAGATCTATCTGTAATGTTTCGGGTTTAGAACTTTTCAGCCAGCCTTCGTAAAATGCCAGTTGTAAGATTATAACACGCCCTACTCTCTCCAACGCAATTTTGCTTGTGCTTGTAAAGTTTTAATAGAATTATTTTTTTTTATCAAAAACTATATACTAAGCTGCACATTTGTTCGGAAATACATGACTGCATGCCAATATAATGTGCTCCTAGTATGTCGATTCCATTGATTAATTTGTAAAAAGTAAAATGTAAATAAAAAGCTATATGTGTAGTAATATTAAGTCCCGTGAATGTATCGAACGACAAATGTTTACGGGCTAATGTTACCGAGTTATTATCTGGGTTTAGGTTACATGAGTAAATTCCTCTATCGCATTTCACACAATAACTGTGATATGTAAATTAACGATGTCACGTGACGAAGGGAGAGAGAGAGAGAAATGGGGTTTCTTGTCAGCATAGATCTAACGATATGACTAATTAATGATATTACAAGATCTTAAAGCAGCGAGGAAAATTCCTAGGCAATCGCAGTAGCATTTTGACCTGCAGTCGTTGCTCTCTGCGATAGGAGATAACTGATGTAAGAAGAGTTGATTCTACCTCCTGGATCGCAGAGCAAGGATGTCATAGCAGTCAATCTGCGAAATGATATGTCAATATAGGCTAGAATGTATTTATCGCGTGGAAAATTCGGGATTTATTCGCTCTGGTAAATACTCCTGGATTATTCGCTCTGGTAAATACTCCTGGATTATTCGCTCTGGTAAATAATGCGAGTAGAGAGAGAGAGAGAGAGAGAGAGAGAGAGAGAGGCGGGGGGGGGGTAACATTCATTCGACACAAACTATTTAATTTCGGAACTAACATATGGTTCAATTTTATTTCAATAATTCGCTTGCGCGTAGGGTTCTTTAGCCATGGGAGGAAACCGGAAGTACCCGAAGAAAACCCACGAAGTTGGATAGGCGACCCTACCCCTTGTCACATGCAACCGGGGAATCGAAATCACGCCAGTTGACTCAATGACAGGCCTTATGATACAACACGCACGCGCTAACCATTTGGCTATCCGCTCCCCACAATGCGAGTCAAGTAGGTGGGTACAGCTTAATTTAAGCATACATTATGCAAGAGCTAAATCTGCATATTGCAAGTCTATCTTTAGGCCTGAAATGTTATCTAAATTATTAATTAGACATTATAATTAACTTATCCAGAACATAATCAACTCTCGATGCCATCGAGCCTGTGATATTTAGCTGATTGGAAAACATTTTTTGAAAAGTAATTAAACGTAAAAATGGATAATCGAGACTTTTCGTACCGACTTTATAAATGATGATCGAGGCTAGCCTAAAATTCAAAAGCTCATATCCGAGTGGAGCATATTCTATGTACGTTATATATTTGTAACTATTATAGCAAGAACTGTCAACTGTTTATCCATTCTCCCACAATGCCCCTTTCAGAACACCGGTGCTATTATACTATATTATATTTTTAATACGAGGTATGAATGTAAATATATGATAATGTATAAAATGACTGGTCAGTTAGTATTGAAATGTTTAACCGTATAGGGTTACCGTTCTTTATGACGTAAGGTATTGTCGTCTAAATTATTGAGGTTGGATTTTCCACCCTGTACACCACAGTATGTCAGCTAAATTATTAATATTTTGTACTCGTTTCTTAATTCGTTGATTTTCGAATAATTCAGCAAACCAAACATTTCGGAAACAGTAGTATTTTCAATATAATTATTCAAACCATGGATCGCCGAGGTGGGACAAAATCCGAGGTCAACTGTATACGGCAGCATTTTAAAGACAGTTGGTGATCGAAATAAGTGTGGGCCATAGCGCCGCTGTTCTGGCAAAATTCCTCCCATAAAAGAAAAAAGGCAACAATATGGCGTACCCCTCTTTTCATCAGCCAGGTTGGTGCCGAAAATAGGACATGAAACTGACATGGCGTTTTGTTGTTGTTTGTGTGTAAATAACTCCTGGGTCTGTTTCAAATCTGTGAATGGAAGACTTTAAAATGGAAATAGCATGATATTTAGCCAGAGATGGAGAGCATTATCCGTACGTCTATGTGGTTTGGGCGAGGTGCGTGGGTAAGGGTTAACGCGTGTATTTATTTTATTATCAAGATATTTAGTTTTACCTGATCAGACTTGTCTGAATGATTACAGTATGTTGTTGATATGTTCCGGTTGGTTGAACTTCGATCATACAGGTGACTCAATCCAATTCTCTATTTGGATTAAACACAATTACGAGTGTTCGTCCGATATTGAGGGTCATCGACATGACTCGGTCCAAGTCTCGATTTGTGTGCTTGTTCGTCCAATATTGGTGGTTTAAGTCCGCTTCCACAGTTGGTAAGATATATTGATATATCGCAGAAAAACGTTTTCCAAGAAACTATAACAGGAATGTAAGGACCAAAACGACAATTCGGGGCTCCTGCTCTGGTGAAACCTTTTAATAGGCTACCATTCAGTATGATTTAAATTGGTTGATATTATTGGTCAATTGGGGCCAACCGTGCCTAATTTTTTTCCGGATGAACAGGATTTTTTGACCGGGCATGGAAATATTCAACATCTGCCGAGCAGATATCAAAGAACGTAATTACTCGATTTCAGATAAAGATGCATTATGCAATGGCTAAACCTGCCTATTGCAGCTCCTTTTTTTCTGTTTTTAAATTAAATGTTATATAAATTATTATTTAGACATGCATTTATATAAGCCCAGAATCGGATGACTGAGAAATTAAGTTGATAATTATATCAAGCTCTGTCATATTTTCGTTAAAAGTTAAAATGGATAATGGAAACTTTCCTTTATTGTAGTAGCAGTGGTATTTGACATTCGAGACTACTTACATGATCTATTTTTAAACGATTATAGCCAGATTTATCAGATCTTATATAAATCTTACACTAAATTAGACATTTATATTTTTATTGTACTGTTACCGTTAAATTTAGTATTCAATTTTAGACCCCTAGTGGTAGTGGTCTTTTGTTATGATTAATATTGTATTTTTAATGATTTATGTGTATCTATAATACATGTATGTTTCATTTTTATGAACTATTTTCCTTCTCCCATTTTTCTCCCATGTAAGTAGGTCACCTAAAATAAAGGGTTACAATGAAACATGGCTGTATTATTATAGTTTTTACATTATAAATTGCATACAGTGGTGCGGGAAGTATTATGTTCTCTTCCCGCCAGTTGGAAATTTTCAGGAATTGCTGTATACCTAGTAATTTTTTCTAGTATATCTGCGGGAATATACCTACTAGATACCTACCCCTAACGAATGAAATATACATCGCTGGAGACTACTCGCTTAGCTCTATTTTTAAGAATGCAAACTTTCAGTTGTGGGGAGATGAATGTAATGGTGTCAGGTGACCAGTGAGTGATAAATGAGATGAGTACACACATCAACAGGATCGCTTGAAAAATGTGGGTTGACAAATATCCTTTGCCGTAGAAACTGGTCGGTGTAGGCTAGCCCATGTTCCCGAATAAACGATTGCAACATCTAGACGTTGCATGCTACACTAAATGTATTGCCTTAGATTATTAGATTGTACATAATTATTTTATGGTCAAAGACAAAACTATTTATAGTCCGGTCGCCAAACCCAGTAATTCGAGCGAACCTGTAAATTGTATACAAAGTTTTGTTTTAAGATTGATTTTAGTAGCCCAGGGTGTCCTCTTTCAGAATCTGCCGGGTGAACCTCTGTCACTCTTGAGCGTTTTGAGAAATTCAAAATGGCATCTTGCTCCAAAGAATGATGCATTTGCAGAGAATGTAGAAAGAGCTCATCACCATGCAATTGTGTGGCGTTCATTGGAAGATCGTAATCCACCTGAACTTGATCCGGAACTGTATGGCTGGGTGAAGGACACTAAATTGAAAACATTACAACCGGTCACCCTTCCAGTTGATAATCAACTTGCTCCGGAGTCTGTCATGCGGCTCATCAGATGCGGGTGCAAGAGTGACAACCCATGTACGCGGGATGGCTTAAAATGTACATTATTTTGCGCTTGTGCCGCCCCATGTAGCAGCCGGAAACACGACTATAGGGTTAAACTGAATGATAATATTACCTATTTTGGGGAGTCATTTTCGTCTTTTGCGGGTAGAATTCGGTTGTTTTTTTCGTAAATGTTCAAAAAATAGCTTTTACCCCTTTTTCAGGGGAGGTCCATGCTTTCCTGGAACCACTGGTAGCCATGTATGTGGTGTCATCGTATCCGTCTTATGCACCTATGTCCTGAAATATATAGCTTCTCTCTAGATATAGTTAGGTTTGGTGACATAATCGCCCCCAATCGCCGCTAAAGGGTTAAGGGGCCATATTAGCCGCCATTTTGGATTTTACTATCATCTAATCACTCCACAACATTATGAATGCTTTCAGAGTATTCCTTGACTCCGAAAACATACGGTTAGACACAAAAAATATTATCCTAGTTTAAATACTATTGGAGTTATAGGGGATTATTTGAAATGGCAGCCATCTTGGACGCCATCTTGAATTTCTCAAAACGCTCAGGGGTGACCGAGGTTCATCCGGCAGATTCTGAAAGAGGACACCCTAGGCTACTAAAATCAGTCATAAAACACTGTGTATACAATTTCAAGGTTCAGCCATAGTTCTGCCCGACTATTAAGATAGGTAAAGTAAGTGACCAATATTGCCGGGTTTGAAAAATAATGCAAGAAGATATTGAACTTTTAGTCATTGGATGTCAACATTTGACATTTTAAACGTCTAATTCCAGAGTTATGCAATATTATTTTGTGTACAGTAAGATTAGCTATTTATAAAAGAAGACTGCTAGTTTTAAAAGACGTACATATTATAGACGTTAAGCCACCATTTAAAATATTGCTAATAGATTATGAACATAAGAGTGTAAAAGATTTCATATTCAAATTCATAGAGCCATATTTTCTGATTAAAATCGGATTAAATGATACGATAAGCATTTATTTTTAATAAGAAAAAAAAAGAAACGCTTTTATTCAATGTAAATACGCACTTTTCAACCCTCTGAACCAATTTGTGACGTTACAGTAGAATCTGCATTAAGCAGCCACCCAAGGGAATTTTCACAATTGACCGCTTAACGGGAGTGGCCTCTTAATAAAATCTCGTTGCTTTTTGTGCTGACATAAATTAAATATTACGCTTGGATGCATTGGAAGCGGTAAATTTGACAGTCGCTGAATCTTGCGCCGAACGAAAATTCTTTACTCAAATCTCGGACATATTTGTGATGATGTCATATTCGTCTGGTTGTCTCTTTAACTTTATTGTGGTATTTAAAGTTTACTGTCTCTCCTAAAATTGTGTAGCATTGTCAAAATGTCAACAAATATTTTATTATATATTATCTTGCATGTAAATCAATAATCTATTTGACAGAACCTGTCACACTGTCATTGTAAACGGATGTTGTCACATGATAGCCAGATGGTGTCATCACAATGCGGGTTAAGTATGCAGTCAAGTATTGTCAAACAATAGACAGATAATATATTTCATTTGATGTACCCGGATTATTATTGGATTGTATCAACGAAGGTCGAAATCGCTGTAACTTACGCTAGATTAATTACGTTTCGTTTAATTTTCTGATTTGTACACAATATTTTAAGGTAACCTACAAAACCGTGCTGTGCTAATGAAATAAAATGCGGTTTAGCGTACTACTGTTCTGCACTGTTCTTTTACGTGCACGCCTACGTGTACATGGTACCCGGGTTTTTCACCCCATCACTTGCGAGAACTTCCGTGCTGAAACCACGCTGAAAAATCCCAAGGTTCTTTCTCGACTAAAACTCGGATCGAACACAGAACCTCCAGGTTAGTGATTCGGCAGTTTACTCACTTAGCCACCGTGGCCCTCGTGTTCTGCCCTTGGCAGTTATATGCATATCAACCAGTCATGACATAACTTAAAAGGGACTATCCCTATTTCAACAGGGTCTCAAAAATAAAAGTCGGTGTACGTATGAAATTTAAGTCCCAAGATATAGAGGAATGGTGTATTTACCGTCTCTCAAAATTCCAGCTCTAAATATTGAGTCGTTTGGACGTGAACGTCAAAACTGCCTATCCGGACACGCAACCCTTTTAAGATTTCGGGTCAGTCTTTTCGTTGGGTGACCTGATAATCGATTCCCGTTCCTTGAGAGGGTTATATAGTGAATGACCCATGTGCTCTACTTGATAACGAAAGGTAAATTTCACCTACACATTATTTTTATAAAATAAAAGTCTGGTTTTATCAAGACACCACATAATACACCGGTCTCACAAATAGAGGATTTTAAGGGGTTTTTGCACAAAATTAAGCAGTTTTATTCTCCAAAAAATATCGGGATTAGCCCTTTAAAACTAAAGGGCATCACTCTTAAATGCAGTTTGATAATTCAAAGAATTCGCCCCGAAACAACGTCCTACATAACAATACCGTCACTTTGATTTGTCAATAAGACCACGTGATCTAAACACCATCTTGCAAGTAAATAAATTATATCCCAGATTTCAAAACGAATTGCAACTGCATTATGTTAGAGGGTCAAAATTAATGGCTTACTGGCGATAATCGGGCTATAATCTCAAAACATTGTAGCAATACACGTTGTATGGAAAGTGAAACCGACCAAAAAGCTTACCACATCCGATATAAAATTATATTCTTTGTCACAGATCTTGTTAGCCTGTGATCTAATCGTCTACTGTACATTAACTCTGGCGTATATTTTGTAATTCTATTCAGTTAGAACTTCTTTTGTTTTGTCCGTATTTTCATCAGCAGCTGAAACGGTTTTTTAACATTCAGTAACAAGAATACAACAGTTTCGTTTCGACATTTTATGTCAAGCAGTGGGTACATGATTACAAATTAAGGTTTAAACAATGGTAACTCCACTAACTCGCAGAATGACTTTACTGACGGACCCTACCTACATCATATGGCTCCCCACGAATCAACGGGGTCTACTGACTCCACATGGTGTTTCTTGAAGCTCAACGGTATCTCCCAAAGAACACATTGCGTGTCTGATCCCTAAAGAATCTACATGATGTCTGCCCCCAGAGCCTAAGTCCAATTCTTTATATATGCCAAGATCTCCGCTATTATTTATTCAATTGGCCAAATCCGTGTAATTAATTTTGTGATTAGTTATTTATGCCCCATGACGTCGTGAACCACCCTCATAAGTGTTCTGGGCCCTTATTCACGAAAACTTAAACTAAGATACAATCGAAATTTTAAGAAATACTGCAATTCGATTGGCTGACCAGTAAAATCAATTTGCATATATCCAATGAAGTTGCAGTATTTCTTAAAATTTCGGTTGTAACCTAGTTTAAGTTTTCGTGAATAAGGGCCCTGAGCATTACAAACTAGCCTTGACACTAAATCTGATATTATGTTATTCTTCTATTTCCTTTGGATTACGTGACGATATCTAACTAGTTTCTGAATTTGAAACCAATAATTGGTCAAGGACATAATATTATTACAGCCTAACAATAATATCCATAATAGCATAAATCACCCAATATTGTTACAACATTAGCTGTAGTGGTTATGATAAAATAGCATAAATCACCCAATATTATTACGACATTAGCTGAAGTGGTTATGATAAAATTAATATAGATTGCACAACATGTGATCAACTATACTTTTAAGAAATGGCAATCTTGGTATATTAATTAAAGAGAAAGAAGTTTAGAAATTCCTTTCAAAACAAAGCGATCTCTTCATGAAATAAATAGTTGTTACATATTGTTGGAGTAGAATACATTAGAATTTTGCATAGTTATATCTGCCAGTAGTGACCTACTGCGGTATTCGTTAATAATAGTGAGTCTACGGTTATTTTGAATATGCTATTATTAACAAAAATAATTAAATTCGTCTTCTTTGGGATAATGATGATGCCTATTCAGAAGGCAAACGAGTAGATTGTTTGTCGTTATTCGCCAATATCAAAAAACAAGTTCCTTGTTTTTCTTTATTCGCCAATATCGAAAAACGAAACGAAAAACGAATATCGAGCTAACATCACATTGCCTATTCAGAATAAGAATACTCGATAAACAATCCATAGAGTTTCCCTTATGTCTTTATTTTTATTCATGCTATTGTTTTTATATTGACAGGTTAAAACCACGGGTGTCATCATGAACTGACCTATTTAGATTAATATGTACTTAGTGTAATGGCGGTTGGAATGTTGCATTGTCAGCCATGGACGACTTGCCATTGGCGTCTCTTGTGGTTAAGAGAGACGATATGTCGCACCATGTGAAGAAAAAATATAAGTGCTACAACAATTTGTAAAATCCTCAAATTGGAAGTGGTATCAGTGAGTGCTAGAAACGGTAAACATGTCGTGTAAGAAATATTCAGAGTAGAACAAATGGCATCATGTGTTCTAGAACCAATAAACATATGCTGCATTGTGTGAAAAACCTGCAAACTGGAACTAATTGCGTTAACTTTGTAAATTCCTGGATTTAGAAGTGGTAACAGGTGTTTTAGAAAATGTACAATATTTCCGGCGCCATGCGAAAAATCTGCATAGTGGAATTAATTTGTGAATTCCTGGATTTGGAAGCCATGGTTCTAGAAACAGTAAGAATACCCAGTCGCGTTTCCACATCCATCACATCGGCCTAATGTTATGATATACACATCGAAGCATAACGGCCATGATACAGCACAGGATGATCATCCACCGAAACTACCTTTGTATAGCCAAGGCATGTTTTATCACGCTCTATTTAGAATAGTTTTAATAGGTACTCAGTTTCCCTAGTCACCATAACCACAGAGTTTCCAGTAGGTCAATTAACATTTTTTGAATTATTATATATTTTTTTCAAAAACGGCAAAGTACATCGCTAGAAATTTGTGCAGTTTTGTATTGTATTGTGCGTGTTCTCAATGAAGGATGGTCAGCTGAGACGATGTACATGTATTGTGTGACAGCCCTATAATTTACATATCGCTCTCTTAGTCACTGGTGAGGATTTTATTATAAACTCCTGTTTTAAGATGATAAAATGGAGACATTTCATCAACAAGATTAAGATGAAACAGACCTGAGTTTAAAGTTATAGCAGATTTTTACTACGTCATGATTTTCAAGAACACTGGCAGTTTTCAATATTGTCGACTATCAAAATATAAAGGTAATTCACTCATTCATTCCTTAGCCTTCACTCATTCGTTCAATTATTCATTCCTTCACTCACCAAGCTTGAACTGATCAGAAAAGGGGCGTAGGGTGAAATCCGTTGGCTTTCTTTGAGGAATGTCTGTTGTTTTATAATAAGCCAATTAAATGATGTGGACTTTGTTTCTAAATGGGCGTATTTGCATATAATATATGTGCAATATGTATTATAAATATTTATTATAATATAATATACAGCAAATAAATAAATTCTTTTAAACTGTAGGCTAGAGATAATTGGGTATAATCGGATTAAAGTACCTGTAAACATTTATCCTAATCCTATTGTTAGTTTTAATCGCTTATCTCCCACTTTCTCAAGAAGTGGTAAGACAATTACTGCTATTAGTTATTACCGAGCGACGTTTCGACTAGGCTTCTCTAGTCATTATCAAACAATGATCAACTATGAAAATATAACAAGACAATATATACATAGTATGTACACAATTGCTCACAATCTGATTAAAATACAGATCTATATTTCGTTTCGTTTTTGATACTTTCGATGGCTTACACTACGCGTTAGGTGTTATAAAACGGCTTTTGACCCTATGACGTCAGAAATTGATTAATCAATCAGCGTTGACGTTTCTATGGGTTACCCACAGTTCCGTGCAGAGCACGTCAAGAACTCGCCGTAACAGACCGTTTAATTGGCTAATTCCTCACATCGACTAGAACGCCTGTTATATTACAACTCTTCCAGATCCTAGTGCTGTGAAGACATGTAAAACAAAATTTTGAACTATAAAAAACGAAACGAAATAGGATCCGTTTTTAATCAGATTGCGTCGCTCAGTAATAAGCAGTAATTGTATTCCATATACATGTAATTGTTACCTATACATTCCAGTTCAATTACTAAACGCCATTGAAACAATGTATGTAGTAAAAAGTTTTTAGATTTTAGGCCGCTATGGTCACTAAAAACGAATTTATGCGAAGTAACCATATATTATACTTGTTTACCGTTTATTTTTGACCTGTTGTATGTTGTTGTTGTTTATTACAAATTTAACGTCCAATACATCAAGCATGATATTGTGGACACTTAGATTTAATTAAGTTATTTACATATTATGAATGAGTAATATATAGAAGATAGGTAGAAACACTAAAAAATAAAAAGTTCTTGTATATCTAAAAGTCACTTTAAAACACAGTTTTAAAATCGCTGTCGTGAGAAGAGAGGATAGGTCATCTTCTCACTTTGTCATAATGAAAACAAGTTAAAACAAGAGGTCCAGCTGTTTGATGACATCGCAGCGGATTGAAAAAAAAACTGTGGAAAAGCGAAGTTCTCGCAGTAAAAAAACACATAGCTGAATCCGTGGAGTATTTACAAATAAAATGTTTGTGTGGTTGTATTTAAGTATACCGCTTCAAGTAAATCTATTGTTATCGGGGGTTAGAGGCTGAGCGGTCTAATGCGTACACTTTACCCACAGGTCTGTTAAACTTTCATTCAATTATTAACCCTAAAATGTGTTTCAAGCAGTATGGAAGCTTTAGCGATAGTCGAGTGGCCAAAGCACTGACTTTTGTTTCTAATGTTTACTACAGTGTTCGCGAATTTCGTAGGATTGATTTGGTTGTCGCCTACATTTTGAAATGTGTTCACTCAATTACCAATAATATATTAGAATGAAAAATTTAAAGGTGCAATTAAATCTATTAAACCACTCCCATCCCTATAATATGATGAAGAAATTCTCAGGGCTACGAGAAGGTGAGGTGTGTATGACGTGTGTTTTGGGTTTGTCCGCCTCCACCTAGAGTTAGATCGCAGACAATACAAGAAGATGGATGTTCTAAGGTTGGACAGGCGATCATACTTACTACTCCTTGTCAGTACAGGCGGGCAATCGAGACCGTTACGGTCACTTAAAATGACTTCATGCGAAGTAACCATGCGGAAAGTATCCCCCATCGTATTGCACACGTATGCATAGAAATAAAAAAGGTACCATATATTTTTTTATTCAAAATGACTGACGTGTTGTGTTTACAATACATTCGGCACCATTCCAATTTATGATTCGGGTCGAGTTATTGTTAAGTTTTAAAGAGCTAAATCTGCCTATTGCAGGTTTCATTTGGCTTCAAATGACTGTTATATAAATTATTATTTAGACATTTATTCACGTGGCAAGCCTATAATGGACTCGTTAGCCCATCGGATGGCGGAGATGTAAACCGATTGCAATACGATCGCCATTTAATGATTTGATTTGGAAATGGAGAAGCGAGACTGGGTCTTGATTAACCAGTAACTTTGCTATGATTAATAAACAATCTATGCCACATCTTTTCAAAACTTCATTACGTGATAAAGCCGCTCAGAATAAGTTAATTTTAATGAAATTTTCAATACATTAATTTTAGATTATCCATTTTAGATTATGATATAGATAATTATACTATCCATATATCGTATATCTAAATCATATCCTAACATCCATAAAATTAGACTTTTATTAGTTATTGATAAAATATATATAATTAGAATATAGAAATACGTGTGTAAACCATACACGGAAGTAATAACCAGCCATCTAATACTAGAGTTTAACGTCTCGTCGCTATTTTCCTGGGGGGTAGTTGCGGCACCGACAATTGATTAATTGAACTATTACTTTTTCAGCCCCACAGGCATCACCACTGACACATCGTGATAACGTGACTTAACGGTAGCGAGTTTTGAATACGAACAGTATGCCCTAGTCGTCTAAGCAGGTCTGTTGCAGTAATTACACCGTAGACATTGTCGGTTTTGTTTTGCGTGTAGTGTGGTCCTCCTGCACCCTAATAGATTTATGGATTCCGTAGGATACCTCTATGGTAATTCAGGCAGGTAAATTCGTCAAGCATAAAATGCTGCTGTTGGTAAAATATATTATAAACAAGGTCTTGTGGACGCCAGAAGATTTTGCAAAAATTGACGGGAGCATTAAAGAGGATAGTCTGATGTTGCTGGCTTATGTACAAAGTTAGCGCGTGTAAATCTTACCAATTCAACCAGATTAAACCGGGTCCTCAACCTATGTGACAACATCAACTTCTTTAGTGGCCCCACGGACAACATCGCCTAATCGCTCTATATATACTATTCAAAAAAAGTAGGGGATATTTGATTTTTAAGTGTTATTAAAGTCACCTAATGAAACTGACGAAGAAACAAATGACAAAATGAAATGAAGTTCACATTCATCGATTTATTCCAAATGATCGTTAGACTAAGTAAGGCACAGACTGACCATTATAAGGGTAAAATGATACCCGGGGTCAAACAGCAAAATTACCACAGCATCACAACGGGTAAATCCTCCTCTGTTTGCCAAACAAGCATTGATCCGACGTGGCATACTCCTAATGAGACGTCTAAGGTCATTTTGGTCCAGATTGTCCCATTCCTGTTGCAACGCAGCAGCAAGTTCTTGGACATTGGCAGGACGTTGTTGACGTTGACGTAACCTCTGTCCAAGCATGTTCCAGACATGCTCGATGGGGGAGAGGTCGGGACTCAGTGCTGGCCAAGGTAATGTGGTGATGTTCTGTTGTTGGAGGTAACCTGTAACGATCCTGGCCCTGTGACATCTTGCGTTGTCATCCTGGAAGATGAAACGGCGGCCATGACGTCGTGCGAACGGCACAACATGGACTGCCAAGATGTTGTCCTGGTAGTACTGGCCTGTAACACGCCCTGCAACAACATGTAAAGCCGTTCTTCCAGCAACAGTGATGCCTCCCCACACCATAACAGAACCACCCCCAAATCGATCATGTCTGATGACGTTAACGTCTTGGAAGCGCTCGTTTCGACGACGCCACACCCTCCTACGTCTGTCCAAAAAAATCAACAGTGAACCTTGACTCATCTGAAAACATCACATTGCTCCAGCGTCGATTATCCCAGTGTTGACGATCCCAACACCAACGACGTCTTGCCTGAATGTGATGATCTCTCAAACAAGGGATCACGCGAGGACGTCGGGCGCGAAGGTGACCCCTATGCAGTCGATTCCGAATCGTCTGGCCACTCACTCTCACACCAGTGTCTGTTTGAAGACGAGCGCTGATCTGATTTGCTGTGATGACACGATTTCTCAAGGCCAAGGTACGGATAAATCGATCCTGGGCTTGAGTTGTCGCCCTTGGTCGACCTGAGCGTGGTCTGTCCTGTACAGATTGTGTATCACGGTATCTGGACCATAGCCTGCTTATGACAGACTGAGAAACATTCATCGTCCGCGCCACAACCGCCTGTGTTGTGCCGATCTGTAGCATGCCAAGGACACGTAACCTTTCATTTTGGGTAAGCCGACGCATATCAAAATTTGTTTTCTGGTCACTAAAACAATTAAACTGATGTTTCCACCCTGGAATTCAATGCCACAATGACTGTAACATTCAAAGTCAGAGTCGTGCAAATCTTGGGTTGGACCCCCATGATGATCCCAAGCATCACCTGCATTCCATGCGGTAGCTATTGGTGCGTTTGGGCGTCACATGTAACTGGAAATGTTTCTTCTGTTAGGTTCTATAGTGACTTTTTTCGTAGTCATTTGCATATTTTAGTATTATGCCCCCAAAATCAAATATCCCCTACTTTTTTTGAATAGTATATCAAAGCCCATTTTACCATTCATGATGTGCTGGATTTGAGATTTCACTTAGACACTGACGAGTATGTCGTCCCATATTTACCAAGGCACCGGAAATGAAATGAAATGGGGTTTAACCTCCTACTGTTCTATTCCGACTTGGCTAATGAAGACGGGACCAAGCGACCTCATTACAAATTGCGCTCGAGTACACGCCGGTGTGTACTGGTTTTAAAACTGCTAGATTATTGTAAGTCGTGGGCCCATATTTTTACTGCAAGAGAACATAACTATTGATAGGAATGGACCAATGATTCGTGTCTGTAATGTCAAAGACTGCGGATAATATTAAGTTAGAGCTTTACGGTATTAAGTAGTGATTTCTGAAGTACCCGGGATTACATATCTATTAATTTAACTCTAGACGTTTAATTCTTGTGTATTTATTAAATTCAATATTTCTGTTTTCAATGCCAGATTGTTCAAATATCTCAAACCAGATGGTTCACATATATCTCAAAGTTCAATAACGTTGACTGTCTTTATTATGTACTCAAACATTATTATATACAACAAATAATGGATTGTGATATTGCGTAAGTAAAGGACAAAACGGTTCATCCGTAATACTGATCTGAAGAATCCCGAGGTGACGCAAATATAGAAACGCAGAACCGTTACCGACTGCCACGAGATCAGAAAAAAGCGAGAAGAAAACCCTTTAGTTTGGATTAATTCTCTTCTTAGATTTTAACCATCGATATAATTTATTCCAATAAAAAATGAATCCGGAATATAAGACAGCATACACCATGCAGTGGAAATTAACTCCTCACTGAGCTCCAAGGGTCTCTCTGTATAAAGGCGCCATCGCCTTAAACTGTTGATTTCGCTATGGGTTACTTAAAGTGTCACTTTAAAGGGTTGTTAAAGCCCTTAAAATCCCTTAACTTCGGACCGAGCAACTAACTCAATATACGTTTTCAAACAACTTAAACTCGCCAACGTGTAGGTGAAATTTACCTTTCGTTATCAAGTACAGCACGTGGGTCATGTACTGTATATACTTTGGTATTATGTCGCGATGTTGTGGTGTCGCCCTTCTTAAGGCGACAACCTGACATTACGACATTTTAACCCGATAATACGACATTTTTACGCGACATTACGACATTTTTAATGCCGTGGTGTCTGGTGAAATGTCGTATTGTCGGGTTAAAATGTAGTGATGTCGGGTTGTCGTAGTGTCGGGTTAAAATGTCGTGATGTCGGGTTGTCGGGTTATCGCCTTATGAAGGGCGACACCACGACATGATACCAATCAGCCACTATAGGAACCATTGAATGTAAATTATCTTATGCGTTACGACCCATTTGTGTCTATTTCTAGGTGCCAAAGAGCAGAGATTTAGCTCCTTTAATGCTCAGTTTATTTCGCGACATGATATGAAATGGGAATTGTTGTTTTACTATTCGGTACCAACCGAGCTAACGAAGAAGGGTTTCAAAATGCACTTATTGGATTTGCGTATACAGTAGTATTCATTTGTAATCCCTAACAAAGCTTGAAAGTAATGGGTCAGGTATGTCGTGTTAATTCACACATTGATTCGTTAATTGATTAAGTTATATGGACGTGTATCGACATTGTCTGTCATAAATCGGATTTAAATACATTATCTTGTTGAGCAAGTCAAGCGTTTAATTGATATCATTAATGATTGTTTATATAACGATCTTATATGATCCTCTTTCGGACTTTTTAACAGTGGACAATTTACACTGAAGACAGCTCGGCATCATAAAGGATTACTTATCAATGTACACTTAATTAGTGGAATTGTGTAGTATTATAATTCACGGTTAATTATTTTCGTATTTCAATGTTATTAACGCATGTAGAGACACAGATTTTTCAGTATCCATGAATATGGATTTCTTCAATATCGCCAGTATATAGATTAAAGGCGTTAATTTGCGTTGGTTTCCATATCGATTTTTAAGTGAACTGTAAAAAACAACTAACTGTGAAAGTAATTTATAATGTAGAGACTATTGTAAAATGATGCAGTGTGTGTTGATGTTCTGGAGATTTGATTTATAAAGGTAATTTGTTTCTCTATTTTGTCTTTTGTGATGAATATGGCCAACTTGTCTTCATAATTTAGAAGTCAGCTTAATCGTCTACAAATACCTTTTCTGAAATTATAATTTTCACTTATCAAGGAATACATGTATATGGTATATGGATGCAATATGAAGTTTAATTTATATAATATTATGTCAACTCGTGTGCACAATTTTAGATGTCAACCAGTCTATCAATATTTTTTTAAGTGATGATTTTCACTTAGAAAGGCATAATATATGAAGTTTAATGGTCGACTCGCCCTTTTCAATTTCACTATATCTAATCCATTTTTTTAAAAAAAAAATTTTTTTTGTTTTCATGTAGTCCATAAAGAATATCGACACTATGAACTTTATTGAACGTAATTATGATAATGTGGGAAAATGTGTGAAAGAATTTCCTTGTTATTTATCATTTAAATTGATATAGAAAATGTGTGAAAGAATTTCCTTGTTATTTATCATTTAAATTGATATAATAAAACTCGACTAGACGTAAAAAGACATTATCAGGCTCACCAAGAAAATAAATGTAATTAATTTTGAGTAAGATATTCAGTAGAATAAAACATAATACCATCGGCCTTAATTATGGAAGCGTATTTGGGTCACTACTTATTGAAATAATATCGCAACACATCGAACTAAAATATGTCAACTTCATGAGTTATATTACAAAAAATCGACTTAATAAAGTCGACTTGACGCATTAAATTCACCTCTTGCCGACAAAAACTATGTCGATATGTTTACATCATGCCAATAGTCGATTTGACTAAATCAACAATAAGTCATATTTTAATGTAATATATAGACTTAATAATGTTGCCGTTTTCAGTTATGTACCACGTGCTTAATTTCATTCCCCGAGATTGCTTATTCATGAAAGTGCAGCCAATGATTGGGTTCAACGTCCACTCGACACAAACTAGGTCATTTCGGGACTAAGATATGGTTTAATTTTAGGGGAATTTAGCAGTGGGAGGAAACCGGAGGACCCGGAGAAAACCCACTAGGTTGGACAGGAAACCCTACTCCTTGTCAATGATAGGCCTTATGATACAGTGCGCACGTGCTAACCATTAGCGAGCATGTTTGCTCCTGATGCATCAACACGTACAATTTTACTTGATATCAGTACTAACAAACATTGTGGTTTTATTAGGTGGTCATTCCCGTTAAGCGGTCAGTCATGCAAACCCCCTTGAGTCTACTGTACTCCGGAGAAATTTGATTGGACGATTACAATAGACACACTTCGTCAAAACCCCAAGATTTTGCTATCAGTACATTGCTTCAGGAATATAGTAAAAGTCACAACATTGTTAACTCTATTGTTCGTCCAAATAGTATTTAGTCTTGACAGTTCACAAGGTTCAGACTAGTAGTATTGACAAGGACAAAGCCGATACTAAAAATAGCACAAACATGTTCATATTGAACTGCAATGTTCTATCCAAAAACATGATAATCCAAAATTTCTCCCAAAAATCTCCCCGCGTTTTCACACAGTAATCACGTAGTTCTTAGTTACACTATACACAAGTTTCAAATATCATATTTGAAGAAATCAGAGCAAAATAACCCAGTTGTAGCCACACATGGCAAAAAAAAACTCTTTTGGTGCTTGGAACAGTAATAAGTGCTGATAGTAGTAAGTCTTTTAGGATTATATACAAATTACCACCCTCAAAGAAAAAAAATAACAAACAATGTTTTTCACCGATGAATTTTCAGCTATGGTAGATATAATTGACAAGAAAGGGGAGAATTCTACAATTATTGTCGGAGATTTTAATATCCATTATGGGGGTGGTGGTGGGGGTGGTGGCCGAATGGTTAACACGTGCGCACTGTATCACAGGGCCTGTCATTGAGTCAACTGGCGTGGTTTCGACTCCCCGGTTGTACGTGGCAAGGAGTAGGTTTGCCTGTCCAACCTAGTGGGTTTTCTCCGGGTCCTCCGGTTTCCTCCCACTGCTAAAGACCCCTAAAATTAAACCATATTTTAGTCCCGAAATGACCTAGTTTGTGTCGAGTGGACGTTAAACCCCATCATTGACTGCACTTTCATGAATAAGCAATCTCGGGCAATGAAATTAAGCACGTGGTTCATAACTGAAAACGGCGACATTATTAAGTCTATATTAGTATATATTGCATTAAAATATGACTTGTTGATTTAGAGTCAAATCGACTATTGGCATGATGTAAACATATCGACATAGTTTTTGTCGTTTAGAGGTGAATTTAATGCGTCGAGTCGACTTATTAAGTCGATTTTTTGTAATATAACTCATGAAGTTGACATATTTTAGTTCGATGTGTTGCGATATTATCTCAATAAGTAGTGACCCAAATACGCTTCCATACTTAATACTAGGTTTCCACTGTCGTGCAATGCGTTACGTAGGATTGCCCCTATTGAGCCCACGATCTGGTACGTGCAGATAAGTTCGGATACGTTTCGATACGATCAACACGATTGCCACGATTAATCTCAATATATGATAAGACCAGATAGGATCCCCACAATTACTCCACGATTAAAACCACGATTTCAATCGTAGCGCAAATCGCGATAGTGGGAACCCAGCATAAAGGGTTACCACACTCAAAGTAAATTCATAACAGAACAAAATAGTAGGCCTACAATAGTAAGTGGGCAATAAATTTACCTAATTATAGATAATCGAAAGATCGACATAATTATAGTAAAGGATTTTCCACTAACGTTCCATAATTACTTGAAAATCGACATAATAAAAGGGAACGGTTTGTAAAATAATAGATAGTTAAAAGAAATCTTGCATAATGGTATTATCAATCAGGGCAACTCAAAACATGTGTTTTGTTAGTTTGTCACTTTATGGGCATGCCTATAATCAATTTCGTTTTATTTATATAGTTCAAATGTGATTTATTAGTCCTAATCACAGCAAGCTCTAAAAATATTAAAGCGTTGTTCTTATTGATATAAGATTTCAGGCCTCCCCATTGAAATAGTTAAATCCCGGCAAATGGAAACTTATTTTATACAATGACCAAAACCCTCAAAGATGTCGACAACTTAAATAAATAAGTGTATTTTGTATAAATTTTATAAATTTTGAGTGGTGCGTTTTTGGCACATCAATCCCGCCCAGTGGTGACCTAAATAATAATAACATACTAGGCCTACACTAGCTGTTTAGAATCCATTTCAGAAAATTAGAGTTTATATTATTAAATTATAAGCAAACATATTTATTTTTTTCCCTAGGTGCACAATTACGAAAACCAGCCATCGACAACAGTCAAACTGTAAAAAAACTGCTTGATAAAGAAGCCTAAAGAAATTAAGCCAACCAGAGTTATCGCTTTTTATAGGAGAAATCTTTGATAGTTATCTCCCTTCGAAAAATGGCCTTAACCAGAACGATCATTGAAATTTTTAAGCCATTATTGTCGAAGTTCAGTAAGTATTAGGGTTGTGTCAATATGTAAAAGATCATGAGGTTGTCTGTAGGGCGTGAGTTAAACAGGTGTGTTATTTTAACGGTTTAGGTCTACTGAAAACACAGTAGAGACTAGAGTAGCCAACAAGTACAACGGCGCCTGTTCGACGTCGTCCCATGTCAATGACTTAGTTAGTTAGTCATTAGTGGCCGCACCACTAAACTTGCTGTTCTCGTGTCAATAACTTGTTGTAGGCCTATTGATGAATGCTCAGATAGTAACAGCGAACTCCACCACATGGTTCATTTCTAGTTGAAAAAAAAATAACCACTTACTGACGCGAAGTAAAAAAAGGGTCATGATGAATTAATAATAGACGTGCGAAACGAGTTCCATTAGGATTAGGTAAATAAATAGTGTATTGGTAATGTACACACAGAGTTTATAGTATTCACAATAAATAATTGACATTATGATATTAGCACGAATTACTGCAGGTAAATAAATAATGTACGTGTAATGAACACATAGAGTGGTTATATAATATATATAATATATATAATTATTCATAATAAAAATAGACATTAAAATACAAGCTGTGTCAACCACAGGTAAAGATAAGAAGCAATATTATAAATTCTGAAATACAAGTTTCATAATCTTGTTGTTTTTGAAGAACATACTGTTGATATATTTATAGGCCTACAATATAAACTTTAACTCTAGGCCTATATTTAAATTTTATATATATGCTGGCTGGCATGTTCGAGCTTCAACTTAATTTTAAATGTATCCATCTGATTCATCTAAATATACCTCTCGAAAGCTTTATTCCCGCTGATATTAAAAGTTCCAATAGCGCTTTGGATTGATAAAATAAATATTTACTGATTTGAGTTGATTTGACTATTAAATTAGGCCGCATTCTCGGGGTGAAAATCTTGTCACCTTCGCTCCCGCTAAACCGGTCTACAAATCGGACTATCAATATTCGTGCAATCAATATGTCAACAAAGTTCTCCAATATAATTTGCCAATTTAATAGTTCAAGCTCGAAATAGGCTAGAAATCGATGACTTATTTCTTTATAGTGCGGAGCCATATTTGCGTAGATGTGAGATGGATCCTGCGCAGCTATTTAAAATTTGGCCAATCAGCGGTCGCGCTTGCGGGGTTGCGGTCAAAAATTCTGGGGTCAAGTGCCAGGTCATAGCATTTGTAAACAAAACCATGTGCACGATTTACCTTGCAAATTGCTCGCGGTCGGGAAGAACAGAGATGAAATTAACCCAAAAAACGTCCCATCGGTGTAGAGAAGTGGTGTATTAGAGCAACAAAAGGTATTTTGATCACGCACTGACATAAAATGTGGCAGTAAGTCAGTTTTTTTCGACACTGATTAAGGATATTGGACCGGTCGATTTCACCAGAAAAATGCCTTAATATCAAGGAGATTACAGAGAATACAAGGTCGCTGCTTCTAAAAGTGTAATTCTAATAAAATCATTCATTTTACGTAACAACATACATCTACTTAAAACCTGTCTAGCCTGCTGTCTTAATAATTATCATGGATAGGCTAG
This sequence comes from Patella vulgata, assembly GCF_932274485.2. Lineage (NCBI taxonomy): Eukaryota > Metazoa > Mollusca > Gastropoda > Patellidae > Patella > Patella vulgata. Next base: position 67,163,809 of record NC_065879.2, on the reverse strand, counting down.
TGTATAGCTAATGTATAAGCTTACAATAGATATATGAATTCAAATAACACTTGACTGTAATTAAAAGTTGTCAAATTTCATTCTCATATAGAAAAATGGGTTTTGTCTGCAATTGCGAATAAACCAGATGCCCCCCCCCCTCATCAATATTGGGCTCACCTACGACATAGTGTACATGTAATCATCGATAAAAGTGCCAAACACATTTTCAATGTCCGAATCTTGCTTCTGATTAATAAAAATTCTGATTTCTTTAAACAATTATAACAGATACTGTACATGTAGTCGGTCAAATCCAAAACTAATTACCTTTGATTTGAAAAATATTTTTGATCACCTAAGATAAATAAAATACAATTTAATAGAGGATTTCCACTAAGAGTAAGACACTAACTCATTTAGTAGTTAGAATAAGGCTACCGGTATTTGTTTCACTGGACTTATCAAAGCAGCAAAAGTGCTATTGGTGCTTTAAATAAAATAATAAAAATGCTGTTTTTATTTCGCACTGGACTAAATTGTCCCTCTTTTGTGTGGCCCCCGCTCGAACATACTTGGATTTTTTCTTGAAAATTATACAGATCTCTAATAAAACTGACTTCTTTAACTCTGATGAAGTAGTAACAAGTACTACACTATGATGTGATTCCTTTGGTTAGATTAATTAAGGAGTAGGGGTGAATGAGACACACTTTTAGTTTTTAAAGTTGTTAAATACTAGGCCTAGTAGTAGGGGTTATGGACATAAAGGCCCTAAACCAAAATGGCTCAAGTATTTGGTCATAACGGTCAAACATTTTGGTCATAACTACATAACGGCCAAAACATTAGGGTCATAATGGCCAAAAAAAAACCATTTGAATTTTGATATTTATGTATCAAATGATATTTATTAATATAAATATTGCATAATATAAATACCAATATTTCTTTATAGATAATATATTCATATACGTTATTTAATACATAAATTTAAATACACTGTAGACATTTATACTTAATTCACTGTATAACTATAACATACATAATTTACAAAGACATCTATTTAATATGGAGGGTGGGTGGCGAATGGTTTAACATGTACACATGAAATCATAAGGTCTGTCATTGCGTCAAGTCACGTAGTTTCAATTCTCCGCTTGTACGTAACAAGGACTAGGGTCACTTGTTCAACCTTGTGGGTTTTCTCCGAGTCCCCCAGTTTCCTCCCTCTGATACAGACCCTTACACGCAAGCGAATTATTTAAATAAAAAGGAACCGTATGTTCGACCCCAAAATGACCTACTTTGTGTCGACTGGACATTAATGTTCAGCTCATGTTACTTTATCAGTGGGGTGTGAAGGACTTAATTAGGGATTATCAAAAACTTTGATTAATTAGTATTCCCGTCTTTCCTTTGAATCACAGCATGCAATGTTCTGGGTTGACTTGGATGGTTATATTCAATTCTTTCATTCACAAATTTTTCTGGACTTATGGTCTGTAGCCTATGATGCACCTTTATTACATTTATTTATTGCTTCTACTAGTTGGAATAGAAGTGGTCATATCTTGTTGAAGGTTCAGTGAAACCGTTTTTAAAATAGGCCTATGATGTTATGAGTGAATTGTTATTTTTGTCGAATGATTAATATACTAATAGTCAGTTGTTATAATGTTTTGTTCTTAAAACATCTATAAAACGTTGGGTGAAATCCAAAATCACTGCCGACTGTATCTTCAGTATAATATCCTTCGTAATAAATCCATTTGTATAGAAAAATGCTGCAATGGATTGGTCATTTCCATCCAATTGAAACCAGTCTATAGCTACCTCACGATATTTGTCTCACCTTATTTTGTGTTTGTAAAGGGTTCTGCACCTCCCTTATTAACACTGTCTAAGTGAACAATACAAGTTACTTGAGCCTTTGTCTCCATTTCGTGTAGCTTCTACATGTACAACTGCAATGTGCTCCTCGTGAAGCACGCCATTTTGTGTTTACCAACAACAGACGCGAATGTAGACAATAACGTGATTGGTCGATTGTGGAAAAAACGATCACGTGACGCGGCGAACAACGCTGAATTCTGCCAAGTGACCTCGCACACTATGAATTTTACTATCAATAAATAGTCCGGATTTCAAAGAAGAATATCACCGAAGAACTATGAAATTTTTTAGAGAAAATTACAAAAAACGAATATCTCTATGTGAACTATACACTGACAAAATTTCTTCTAGACCGGATTTGCAGGAACGAAAATATTTTTGCAACGACAATTTGTGCCCATGGAATGCGGCCTATATCTGCAGTTACTTCGGCCATGTTTAATGTGGGATTTGACTTTAGACAAATATATCATATTATAGGCCTAAACTCTATTCATGGAAATTAAAAGGCGCCATTGAAAAATACCTTACAACTCTAAGTTTGTCAGCGTTTAATCACTATATCATTAACAATTTTATTGAGAATTATATTTTTGATCCAAATCAAAGGGTTGTTGTCAATTGTTGTGACAATTGGTTATTTCAGTGATAAAAGGCAAATAAAATGGGGTTTAACGTCTTACTTTTCTGCATTAACAGGGCACGCTATGCAGGGTGCTATAGAACAAATTTTACCCGGGCAGCGTTTCCGCCGACTCTTCAACGAATTCCAACTGTCGGGTCCATCAGCATACTCACTCAGCCCCAATTTCTGTCTGAATAGGGGATAAAACAGTTACATAAACGTGAAAAATAGAGATCTGCCGATCTGGACCTTTCTAAATCGTCAGGTTGCTTAAACCTGGTAGTTAATTTCCACTGATTGTATTCCATCATGTATAATGATGTTGGAATATTTGAAGTCATCGACAGCAGGCACATTTTCATTGCTGCTATTATTTGATTTTCTTAAAACTTAATTTTAATCCCCGAACTAAGGCATATCATCATCATCATCATCATTAAATTTTTAACTTAATTTTAACACCCAATCCCCTGATCTAGTACTTGGAAATGGTTTAGTAATCGACAATGTTTGACCCCCCCCCCCAACACACACACACACACACACACCCCAATCCCATCACTGGAGTAGGTATAGCGGTTTGATTGAAAGAAGCCCGGTAAATGTCATTGGAAATAAAGCGCGCCCTTTGCCTCCATGCACTCGTATGAAACTTATTTCATCCAACCATGTGTTATACTAAATATTGTCCCCTGTCGTTCATAGAAAGCAGGCGGCTATTAAAATGGGCCAGTCCGTCCGTCTAACTGTCACGTCCATTGAAACACCGTGCTTCTAATTGAGGTGTGCAAACTTGATGTAGATGGTCATTGGTCTTGACTGAGTTTTGAGATGAACAATTTTTGCTGAGACTAGGCAGCTAGATAGAGCCAAATTGATTTCTTGATACACTGGACCACGGTAACTGGGATTCTAGTTTAGTAAGTGAAATGGAATGAAAATAATGGGGTTTCTGTGTCGACCGGGTTAATGGCGACGCACATACACCATACAGTGTGCTGTGAGGGACATTTTTCCCGGAGAGCGGCACTGGAGCCTACTCTTATTTCGAATTCAAATGTGCACGCCAATAATGTTGACACGGGAAGTCCGTTTTTCGCCCAATCCGAACGACTATACGTTGTCCCTTCCAAGGCCCTACGTCCTACACCACTGACAAGGGAGAACCACGCCGGATAATCCCAATGAACTAACTGAGTAAGAGTGTCGAAACTTGCCGTAGAGTATTATTACACCAATACGTTGCCTTTTTATAACTAAAACCATCTATATATTTTTATATTTACTTATTTTGTCGTTACTGAAACTTTTGTCATGTATTCTAAAATTGTGTAATCAAGTTTAATTTTATATTTTTCAGCATTTGTGCTGATTGTGGTGGTTGTTATGACCGGGTTGCTGGTATTTCAAAGTCGCATCGACTTAACGCAGATGTATCCAAGTCGATTTACTGTCATCATGCAACAGCGTTTTAACCATTCCATAAAAGATGACCCAAAGTTAACAACAACGAAGGGAAATAACTCTCATGAAACTGGAAACTCTGAAAAATCTAAAACTACGATCTCTCCTCGTCGTGCGAGTACAATTACTATCGTTAAGGGTGGCCTTACAAAAGTAGTGATAGCAAACTCTACGATAAATAAGCTTACATCTAAGATTACAATGACTACAACAACGACTAAAGTGACGCCTATTGTTACACCAAACGTTACAATTATCGTTACGTCAAGCACCAAACCAATTGTTCCAACTACTATGGCAAAAACAATGACGTCCAGCATTACAACTACTTATAAAGTGACACCTAACCTTACGTCCAACGTTAAACCTACAAATGGGACGATCGTAACATCAACAGTGCCGAACGTAGCGTCCAGTGTTAGAACGAGTACACCTGCTAAAGTAAAAAAGAAAACGTATGTTTGTAAGCAAATTGGTGCTCGTCTCGGAAACCAAATGTACATGTTCGCTACTTCTTATGGAACCGCAAGACGGAATAACATGACGTTAGTGATGAAAAACGATGCAACGTTGAGGGCAACTTTTAACATAGAGGGAGCCTATAATACAAATTGGACCTTGTGCAAGGACGCTACAACCATTAGCGAACCTTCATGTTGTCGTGCGTGGCCAAATATTTATAATGTTTCAAACGAAAAGACAGTTATATTGGGTGGATATCTTCAAAGTTATAAATATTTTGATGACCACAGGGACGAAGTCCGTAAATACTTGACATTTAGAAATAACGTCCTAAACGAAGCAAATAATAAATTAACCGATCTATTTAAAAAGCGATATCCCGGTCAAAATAAAGAGAAGCGGACTTTAATAGGTGTACATATTCGACGTGGGGACTATTTATCATCCAATAGTATAAAGTTTGGTTACGTCACGGCACCAAAGGAATACATTTTCCGTGCGCAGAAATACATGGAGACTAAATATTCTAATATAACTTACTTTGTTTGCTCAAATGACCTCGCGTGGACAAATGATGTGTTCAAAGGTCAAACAGACGCTATTATAGTTCCTATAGGACCAGCTCACGTGGATCTTGCTCTTCTCTCGCTCATGGATCACATGATCATGACTGTTGGAACATATGGATTCTGGGCGTCGTGGTTTGTGAATGGTACGACTATTTACTTAAAAGATTTTACTAAACCTGGTTCGAATTTTGGTAATCAATTTGATAAAGACCATTTGGATACCATACCTCCATCTTGGATTGGCTTATAAAACTTGTTGTGACTTCTTGCCATTTTAGTGTGTGCCTTACGGTGATTACAGGTATTTGCAAATACTAAAATAACAAACTGAATAGCGGAGTTGGCCGAAATACCCCGACCGATATCTTAAATCATTCCGTTTCAATGAAATTTCATGGAAATCTACTGTAAATCCAGGCTACATTACAAATTTAAAATGAATGAAGCGCAGTTGGTTCTGAGACTAACATATGGTTATATTTTACTTTAGATACGTGTTAAATGCGTGAAAGGTTCGTGTAGACTGGGTGTTTCGCTTACCCTTTGTGAAACTCACAAAACCCGTATTTGAAGCTAGGATGTTCAAAATTTCAGTAGCACGGCCAATGTTTGCCAGGGTCAATTAATTATTGAAAATCCAAGCATTTATGTATCACAAGGTTTCACAAACTCCTGGAAAATCTCTTAGAAATAAAGTGAAAGTAAACAAAATGTAAAATATCTTAGCCAAGGCGTGACTGTTTTTTTATCCGATTTTGCATACAAAATCACGTTAGTGAAAATTTTATTGTGTATGGGTTTGAGAGACTTGTTTATATTGCCCTTAAATATTCCAGTGTTATTACAATATAATTGTATTATAGTGAGTGAACATTTTATTGTGTGTATGAGTATAATTAATGATTTATCTAATTTATCTTGCCTTCAAACATTCCTTCAATATAAATGCAACCTGTGAAAATGTTGATTGTATGTGTGTAAGGGACTTGATGATACTATCTAATTTATCTTGACTTGAACGTTCCAATGATGTTATCGTAGATCTACATGTAGATCCGAAGTATCACGTTATGATTTGAAGCCTTACATAATAGTCTCAACCACCACATTCCAGATTGTATCCGCATCAACAATAACAGATAATTAAAATACAGAACTGACGTCATCTTTTGATGTTGGCGTACCATTATTTCACATAATGGTACGGGCAATGTGCCAAGCGTACATTATTTATACTAGTTGAAATATTGAAATGCACGTGCTGGATAATGGCTTTATTTTAAGTTGTTTAATGGTCTCGTGTAAGACATTGCGTAACAATAGATATAGCCCTCGTGCTAAGCGCACACGTGCAATATCAATCTTAATGTCTCGCACTCGATCATTACACTACGCATATTTTAGTCAAAGACATACAGTTTGACTGCAACAATTAAGATGTATTGCAGACTGGAAAATAGGGACACTGTCGCATTTTTGATTTGAAAGTTGTTGGTTCAAGTGTTGATCTATAAATTCGCAATATAAAAATAAAAAATTTAAAACAAACCTATGTAAACCTTTCGTACGTTTTTACTTTGTGTGTATCATATTGTGAAGCGCTTCTGCACACTGTTGTGGAAATGGCGCTATAGAAATGTATGTATAATAAACAATGTAAAATAATAATAACAGCGTAAACGATCCCTTGCCAGTTAGAATTCGATATTAGACTAGACCGTAGCACCGGTGTCCGGGCAAAAATTCCCTCACAGGAAAATGTAAGGAGCATGCCCGTCATCATTAGGCGATTCGGAGTAGAAGGACGTTAAACCTCATTTCATTTCATCTCATTTTAGTTTACATTAGCCTACATGTAATATTCCCGTGTTTACTAATATTTGTGTGCGTATTGGTTTGAAGTGGGACAATAATCTACTAAAATCAAAGTCTTTAGTTAATTTCTTTCAGGCATATATTCAGGAATGAGGAGTCTACGAGTTAGCATTGTATGTAAAGTTCCCTGATCATAGAATTTAAGATATTCCCCAAGCAAAGTCCCTCCACTCCGTGATTTAAAATCAAGCTTTTAACACTAGCAGGAAACGAACTAGCAGAACTTGTTTATACAGGAAAAGATGGTACGATGTAGGCCTACACTAGGTTTATTACCAATATGAAATGAGAAGGGTTTTAACTTCTTACTTGTCTGCATCTACCAGAACTAATGAAGACCGTCATACGCCATAAAGTGTACTTTGTTGGAGAACTTTTGGGTTGTGTCCTATATCGAATTCCAACTGTACGGTCGCAGCAGCGCAGTAAGGACGCAACCCGGTCTGACGGGGGCATTATGAACGAGAAAACGCTCTAGATTTAGACACCGAGGAGTGGCACCGGTGTAAAAAGTCTACTTAAACCAGGTCATGGAAGTTACTGGTGACAGAATAAATGCCAATAAAACGAAGTAAGATTAATTGATTCTGAATATTATGGAAATATTAATTTGGCCGTGAAATCTTTTCTGGAAGCCATCCGTGGAAATTAAGGCCGGATTGACCTTGCGTGGGGCTTTTCCATCAACAGTGAAATGCGGACATATTTTGGTCATTTTCCGCCACATACACAAATGCATTTGTATGTCAGTATGGGTGAGGGATCGATTTGTTTGGCACATTCAGGGACGGACTTGGCATCGACCAGCCAGAAGTGTATGGGGGCACCAGAAGGGTCCGGGATCCAGTTCGTCCGAGGGCCTCAATGGCATCAATCTTCGTTTCCACTGAAATTTATAATGGCCTCAAAGCGAGGAAAAAATGATCCATGAGTGCGGTGCAGAACTAGTGAATCAAACTAGTTTCATTTTTTCATCATGCCACGCATTCTTCACGGCGATGGGCCCCAACGAAACCAGTTGGTCCTAGGATCCAGAGCTACCCAGTCCGCCCCTGACAATTTAAATACAGGGCTAAATGCGGAATTGTGATTATAATTTTGTTTAAACTGCAAAGTTTTTCAAATCGAACCCCCAAATCAGAGAACATTATAGATACTAGCTATAATCAGTCAATCATTGTTAACTGGTTTCCTGTGACAATGAGGCGGATTGATAGATGGTACATGTAGTATCTCTAGAAATAGTTGGAACAAGGGAAGGGCAGCAGGAAAATAGGGCACAATATTTTCATTAGGGAAATGGGAAAATGATGACATTGACCTGGGCATTTTCTTGAGCATATGAGGTAACTCTTTCGATGGCACTTTTCAGAGGAAAGGGAAAATAGCCCCCCCCCCCCCATACCCTGGTAGGTAATTTTATCAGATTTTAGCATTACGGACCATTTCCAGTTTCTTTACGAGAGCAGCCTACCCTGCCCAAAACCAGCACGCCTCTGGTTTTAGCACCCACTAGATTCATCATGTTTAATAACCGAAATGCTTATATATTAATCCCAATATCGGAAAATTAAAATCGAAAGTGCAATTTTGTGGGATCTGATTCCAGTCAGCGAAATTCTTTCCTGTTTTTCTTGTTTTTCCACCTTCGCTAATTCATTATTTTTTTTATAAACAATTATTTTATTTCATTTTAATTTGGATCGAGGAACAGACCAGGCCTACGTTGATCCATCGTTAATCGATTGATTTATTTATTAGCGTATATCGACATTGGTTGCCATAAATAGGGTTTAGATGCATAATTGTCTTATTGTGATTTTAGACTAAGTCAAGCGTTTAAACATACATTATGCAAGAGCTAAATTTGCCGCAGGTCCTTCTTTAGGCCTGAAATGTTATCTAAATTATCAATTAGACATTAATTAACTACCAGACAATAATCAACTCTCGATGTCATCGCTAGCCTGCTATATTTACTGGATTATAATCCGATCTGCCGCTCAACGCTCATTCATGATTAAATCAAAAAATGTTTTTTATCGTACCAACTTTAGTAATGATGATCGATCAAAGCTAGGCCCAAAATACAATCGTTAAATTCTCGGTTCAGAGTGGATCAATTTGACTGAAATTGTCAGCAAATTCCCTTTATATTATTTAGTTTTTGACAATTATCTGATCTCCCAAAACGTATCTTTAATAGATGCCATAAAGCATTTTTTAATTCTGTTTAGTGATCTTACATGAGCCTCTTTTGGACATTTTTAACAGTGGATGTTTATACTGAAGACACCTGGATATCTTAAAGGATTGATTATCTATATGGAAGGTGCAAAGGTCGAATAGTATGGTACATTCCCGATTAATTATTTTTTTAATTTCGATTTTATTAAAGCATATTTATGGGCACATATCATTTTAATATGCATGAATATTGATTTTTGTCATTATCACCAGTATATAGATTAACAGCGTTCATTGCGCTGGTTTTCTCATCGATTTTGAAAATAATGAACTGTAAAAAACAACTAACTGTGAAAATAGTTTATAATGTAGAGACTATTGTAAAATGATGAAGTGTGTGTTGATGTTCTGAAGATTTGATTCATAAAGGTAAATTTTGTTCTTTTTTTCTTTTTATCGTTTTTACGAAGTGGTCAACTCGCCCATATGTCAACTGCTCTATCCAATTTAGAAGTCAAGTTCTCTATAATTATTTTTGAAATGATAATTTTCATCTATAAAGATGTATGAAGTTTAATACAAAGCGAAGAATTATACGGATCCTGATGGAAATCTTCAGAGACACATACTTGAAGTAGCATATTAATAAACATGCAACGGTCCGCCGTACATTTCAACATAACCAACTTCTTAAATCTGTTATCGTTCCATCTCAAAACCTGGCGGACAATACAACTTAAAAGCTGTTAATGCGATTCTATACCAAAACGTCAACGAGAGAGAAAGACTAGTAATTATAAAAACTTTTGCACTACATTCGTAGGAATTAATTGTGTCCTATATCTTATATACAACAACATTTAGGGTTTTTAGGACAAAGTAAAACATGACTCTTTTTAAAAATCGCCTTTGTGACGTTCCCTGCCAGGTGTATAGAGATTTAACGCAGATCATAGTAGTTCCTGGACAGAAAATTAAGAATTAAAGCAAAAAAAAAAAATAATAAATAAATAAAAAAAAAACCAAAAAAAAAATCAAACAAAAAGACCGAAATCCTTTTAGGTAATTATAGTCTGTACCTGGAGGCAAACTTTGGATTGTAAAATATTTTTAAAAAATATACCATTTTTATTCGCTATTAAATAAAAACTATTTGATGATAACCCCCCCCCCCCCACACACACACACACACACACACACACACCCACACACTCACATCCGAGGACGTTACAAGTGTATATCAATAATATAAATTGAGTGGGATCAATACTCTATATCCGAGAACAGATCCCCTTTGACCGCATGATCAGCCCACTGAAAGAATATATTTTTTTATTGATTCAGCCACATAAAACTTTTAATTTTCTAAACCAGTCTGACTGAGGTCGTACAGACTGTATGTGAACAATCGAGGACTTGTGTTCTTGACACTTATTGTGGTCTTTAACCCGTAAATAACTACGTTTTTGTTCTCCCTTTGATCACACATGGGAAAAAAGACAACATAACCGTTATAATTGATTTGCGGTGCAATATCGCGATAGAAGAGGTTTTTTTTTATTAAAGATACATTATGGGAGATAAGATAAAGAGATGGCAGTTCTCGCTATAATAGTTAAAAACTAGATAGTGTAAAGGTAATTTGCTGGAAATTTCAGTCAAATTGATCCACTATGAGCCGAGAAAGAAGCGGGTGAAATTTTTGCATAGTCTCGGTCATCATTACTAAAATCATTAATATAAACAGCATAGTCTCGATTATCCACTTTTTGTGATTTAATTATCAATAGCCGTTAGCGGCATATATGAATCTAATCCAGCCAACATCGAAGGCTGGCCTTGACATCGAGAGTTTATTATGGTCTGGATAAGTTAATTAATGTCTAATTGATAATTTAGATAACATTTCAGGCCTAAAGAAAGACTTGTAATAAGCAGATTTTGCTCTTACATAATGCATGTTTAACGTACATTATCTTTTAATACGGACAAATGGGGACTTTGTGTATGGTGAACACCAACAACCGAGTACACACACACTCACATCCGAGGATGTATATCAAAAATATAAATTGAGTGGGCTCAACACTCTATATTCGAGGACAGGCCCCCTTTGTCCACAGGAGTAGCTCATTGAAAGAATTTTTTTTTAATTGATTCAACCACTGAAACTTCTAATTTCCGGAACCAATATAAGTGAGGTCTTACAGTCTGTATTTGAACAATCGATGACTCGCACACAATCGAATACATGGGAATCTGGATCTCTAATATGTAATTCCAAAATTTACATTGCGGCAGTAACATAATTCATCATCAGCATCACCATTAACATTATCATCGTCATTATCAGTTTGTAATGGTCTGAAAATGATTGGAGTAGTAAAAGAAAGGCTGGGGGCGTTGGGTGAGGGTACACGAGACAATTATAAACTCTAGTTAACTCTATATTATTAATTAAGGAATTATTTGGTAAATGAGACCAGAAGGACAGTGAACTGAAACGGAGGGGAAACGGAGGGAAGACGGGAGAGCGCAGCGATGGTAAATGGGGAAATTTAAAGTCAATATCTTAAAATAAAACCGTTTAAGATATTAACTTGAGCTTTTAAAGTACTAACATTTTCAAATTTCAACTTGAACTTAATCTTGTAAGATATTAACGTAAACCTTTAAGATATGAAAGATACATTCCCACGAAAGTATTTATAGGGTAGTTATTTCCAATAGAAGTATATCAAATTTGGTATATGAACGTAGAGACGCCCAGTCTTACTAGAAAAATATTGGATGGGGCAGGCACTGGACAAGAATGTCAGGGTATTACTTACTGTTAGTCCGACGGTTTATTGTCTGCCAGATTAACTTAGGAAGTTGTTATTATTTCTTAATCAAACAGTTAACTGGTATTTGGAACATTGAGTGGCTTAAACCATCATGATGAGATGGCAACGTTATATGTTTTATATTGATGTTCAAACGAACACGTCATGTGATCAGTTATTTGTGTATAAAACAAATGATAACCTCCATTGTTCAATAGTCTAATTGTGGGAAGTATCCTTGCGTTAAAAAGAAATAATTATTGGGGGGTTCTCGCTGTAAATAGTATGCATCAATTGTGTTTGGAAATAAAATCAGTAACTTTTATGTGGTCGTTAATTTTAGATCTAAAGGTTTTAGCTATCAACTTCTTGTCGACATGTTGCTTTCATTTTTGTCCCGGAAATAATATTTTATATTGGTGCTTTAGTGTTTAAATCCTTGCTCGTGATTGGTTATTCAAGATAAACGTGGCTTATGGGTCGATTATGTTCATGTATGAGGAAAAGTCTAACAACATCAATGCAGAAACCGATATAAATATGTCTTCACATTTAGAAACAAAATTCATTATCGGCTTAAATCGATATTTGCATCCTCAACGGGGACACGGTGGCTAAGTGGGTAAGACGCTGGCTCGCTTGCCTGGAGGTCGTCGGGTGTTCGATCCCTGCATTGGTCGAGAAAATTCAGCCAGATTTTCCGGCTTTATTCCCCTTGTCCGTGATGCAGGACGGAGGGCCTGACAAGGACAGCTGTCTTGTCGTTCGGAGGTCCCGTGTACACATTGGCGTGCACGTGAAAGATCCCTTGTGACAGTTGGAATTCGATATAAGATCAGGAAGTAGTGCCCCTGCCCACGCAAAATTTCCCTCATAGCACACTGTATGGCGTATGCCTGTCTTCATTAGCACAGTTCGGAGCAGAGTAGGACGTTAAACCCTATTTCATTTCACCTAAATCCGGAATAAGACTTTATTCTGAGTTCAATTCAGATTAAACCCCCAGTGTGAACGCGCCTTTATACTCCACAACGTGGCAAAATTGTGGCAAAAATTATAACACATTTTTGCCACGTTTGAACAAAATTGCCGAACGAGGCATTCTGAGGTTTACAGTGTTAATTTAAACTTTTAAGAACTTAACTTTTTAAGAGATTAAATTTTCTCCCGATGGGTCCCGATGTTTTTGCCCAAAGAAACGAAGTAGTCCCGTCAGAAATAGAACTTATTAAGCATCGGGAGTGGTCTGGTGAATGTGCACTGATGCTTAGGCTATGGTCACAATCTTCCGGGAATGCCCCGCCCCGAGCAATTGCCATGAATCATCGAGGATGGCTCCCAATAACCGGGAAAGCTCCGGGGTACCTTTGCCGATAATCAAAATCATCGGGTGAATATTCATGTCGGGAGATCTCAATCGGCGACACATATGCCAAGGTCCTACTGGGCATTTTTTGCATCGGCGATATACTACCGACTGAAATTGATGATCCCCCGAGGCGCCCGGTGTGAAGGGAAAGTTTCGGGGTCATCATGAGCAATGTTGAACCATTAGGAGGACTCAGGAGAACTGCAAAAAATTTCAAAGCTGGCATTGGAATTTCTTCCGATGTGTTCCCGACGTTTTGTCTGGAAAACAGGCCGGGAGGGCATGCCGGCAGCTTTCCATATCGACGGGGAAGCTCCGGAGATGCTTCTCTGGAGCAGTGAAGCTTCAGCGAAATATTTTGCTTCAAATATACTCAAAGGTCGCCTGATAAGTCAGCAAGACATCGCCGATGCTTCGGAGTAGTCGCGGGCCATATGAAACCATCGGGAAGCCTGGGGATAACTGCGATAAATTTCAAAGCTAGTATTGAAAATTTGCCCGATGTTTACCCGACGGGGAGGCTCCGAGATTCTTCCTTGAAGAATACTTTTTCCCCGAGGCATCCCCGATTCAAATATCCTCAAAGGTCCTCTGATACATCAGCAAGACATCGGTCATGCCCCGGAGCATATTTCGCGGAAGCTCCAGGGAAGCATCCCCGGAATGTCCTTGTGAATCTGGAAAGCTCTGGGGATGCCTCCCGATCTATTTTCCTGACAATGAAAACATTGAAACTTTTCGCAGTTCTTCCGTGACCTCTGTAGCACCATGGACCTTCTGTCAGACGTGGAGAGCGGGAGATCCTAATCGATCGCCACATCCTACGTACGACCCATGCATCTTTTCTTACTACATATCTTAGTAGCCTTGTTATCGTCCAGAATTTGCCTCTAGCTGTCTTTACTTCTGCTTCACGTTGTGTATTTACTTCTTACTGTTTTCTTAAGACGTTTGTCTTCTCAGTAGTTATAACAATGCAACTGTTCGTTTTTACATTTTATATATCAAGCTGGATACATATAAGCATTAGTATAGATTACAATACTAAAGTCAATCTCAAACCCTAGCCAGCCAGACTCGATATGGGCGAGTCTGCTGAATAGAAACTTCTACATCTTTTCACTTCTAGAACCAAGCTGCTGTCTAACGAATTCTCACAAATATGATAGTTTTGTAGCTTTTGGCTTTGGATCTTCAATTATCTAATTGGTCAAATATGATGTAAATAATTACAGAGATTGGTCAAATAAGCCAAATGATGCAATCGTAAATTTCCGTCACATGTTTTTCGACACAATCTATCCTTGAACTTAAAACCCCTTTCCTGTTATTCTCACGCTATTTCACAAACAATTAATTTGCGTTTTAAATAAACTCATACCATAGCTACTATACTGACAATAGAGAATAAATTGTAAAGATAAAATATGTTGTTTAACCGATCTTATTTCTCTATTCCTTGTCTATAAATTTAAAAACAATGTCGCAACGATGATAGTGCTACACCTCCCGATGGGTCCACGTGGCTCGCGATGCCCCAGGAGCTCCCCTAGGACACCTGAAAACCTGTTCCCGACGCTTTATATCTTTAGTACATCGGCAAGGCAAAAATTGCCCATTGGTACCTACGCATTATATAACACGACTTGAAATTGCGCGACTTATTAATATTTCAACTGTTGATTACTCATTATTTTATCTTTATGATTTCGGCAATAATCTTATATGTTACGCCAGGTAAAAATAAGTAATATAAGTTACGCCAGAAGTAATATAATGACTAGATGGCTAGATTTTTAATATCGTGCGGGTTTAAAACGGTTAAGTTTAGATATGGTATAAATAATAACTTATTTCTCCCACGTGACCATATATGATGTGTATGGTAGACATCGGTTAACTGAGAACTTGATACACTCCGTGTCCAATAAAAACTCACTGCGGACTTGATACACATAATCATATTTTTCCCTTTTCAGATCACACACACGAAAGATACACCCCAACTGTAGAATACCGCTTAACGCGGATCACCTCAGATCGACCTTAAAATCAAATGGGATATTAAATCCGGGCGTCTGAACATCGTTACAGTCCTAGATTTAGTTCAAAAAGTCCTGGGTTGAACCGAGGACGTCCTCGGTTGACACAGGTCCGTGATTAGAAGGTGTGTATTCAGATGTGTGTCCTCGATATACACCATATACACCCACACCGACGCACACACAAATCCAACACAACCTACCAAACCAAACAAAGTACGTTTTAACATGTATATGCATTATTTTTTTCTAGGCGCAATTTCAAGGAAACAATTCATCGACAGCTGATAAACTGTAAAACTACTTCATAAAGTAGAAGTTAAACAAGACGGTGTTGTCGCTTCATAGAAAGAAATTTGATAGTTGTAAAATGACCTTGTTGACAAAGAAGATCTTTCGCAACATTAGACCAGTATTGTCGAAGTTCAGTAAGTATTTAAGGGGGTTTAACGTCCACTCGCCACAAACTAGGCTTAATTTTATTTTAATAATTACCTTGAGCATCTTTAGCAGTGGGAGAAAACCGGAGGACCCAGAGAAAACCCACGAGGTTGGACAAGCGACCCTACCCCTTGTCACGTACACCACGCCAGTTGACTCAATGACAAACCGTATGATACAGCGGGCACGTGCTAGCCATTCGGCCATCCACCCCTTTCCATCCCGGAGTTAACTCCCTCCCCTTTTGCCGAAAACCTTTGGAACATAGAGGCTACAGATTTTAATATAATATTATGGCTGCTCTGTGGACGTATTTCCAGGTTTAAGAATATGGATAGACCATATTCTGTGGTTTGTTGTCCCTTTGAAATATTTATATTAATTAGAAAATTAATTATTATGTTATTGATTTCTATTAAAATGTAAACACATTTCTGTTGACGTGCCACAGGTGCAAAATACAAAACAGTGAGATTTTACACATGAAGCCTGATTTTAATTTAAATAGTGTAGGGATAGCTTAAGATCATCGTCTTCGTCATATTATTATTATTATTACTAGTAGTAGTAGTAGTAATAGTAAATGAAATGAAATGGGGTTTAACGTCCCACTGTTCTGCTCCTAACCTGGGCTAATGAAGACGGGCATACGCCATATAGTGTGCTATGAGGGAAATTTTGCCCAGGCAGCGGCGCTACGGCCTACTCTTATATCGAATTCCAACTGCCAAGGGATCTTTTACGTGCACGCCAATGTGTACACGGGACCTCGGTTTTTCGTCCCATCCGAATGACTAGACAGCTGTCCTTGTCAGGCCCTCCGTCCTGCATCACTGACAAGGGGGAACCACGCCGGAAAATCTGGATGAACTTTCTCGGCCAATGCGGGGATCGAACACCCGACCTTCAGGCTAGCGAGCCAGCGCCTTAACCACTTAGCCAAGTAGTAATAGTAGTAATATAGTAGCAGTATCTCCTGGTCTAGGTCTAGAGAACAGGATATCAGTAATAAAAACGTTTGACTTGAGCCGGTGGTTCGCCTTGGTCCAGTACCTGGTTACGCTCGGTTTCGGGTGCATGACACAAGAATTAAACCCAGCCGTTATGTATCTATTTCGTTCTCTGTTTTCACATGGAATCTATTTTATATTTTCAGCATCTGTACTGATTTTGGCGGCTGTTGTGGTCGGGTTGGTTGTATTTCAAAGCCGCACTAACTTCCAAGGCCATATATTGTCGCAGATACATTCAAGTGGATTTTCCGCCGTCGGGAAACAGCGGTTTAATAAATTCACTAACAATGAACCAAAGTTAACAAAATGGAAAGAAAATAACTCCCAAGCAACTGGGAAAGCTGTCCAATCCCCAAGTCCGACATCTATTCGTCGTGTGGTTGGTATTACAAACATAGTAATAAATAAGCTTGCGTCCAAGAATAAAAAGACTACAACTACGACCAAAGTAACACCTATTGGCACATCTGTTACGTCGAACACTAAAAACACTAAACCTAGTGTTACACCTACTAGGATTGTTAAACACACGGCGACAATTGCACACAGCGTTAGAACGAGTTCACATGCTAACGTTAAAAAGAAAACGTATGTTTGTAAGCAAAATAGTGCTGGTCTTGGAAACAAAATATATATGTTTGCCGCTTCCTACGGAACCGCAAGACGGAAAAATATGGCGTTAGTGATGAAAAACGATGCAACGTTGAGGGCAACTTTTAACATAGAGGGAGCCTATAATACAAATTGGACCTTGTGCAAGAACGCTACAACCATTAGTGAACCTTCATGTTGTCGTGCGTGGCCAAATATTTATAACGTTTCAAACGAAAAGACAGTTATATTGGGTGGATACCTTCAAAGTTATAAATATTTTGATGACCACAGGGACGAAGTCCGTAGATATTTGATATTTAGAAATAACGTCCTAAACGAAGCAAATAATAAATTAAACGATCTATTTAAAAAGCGATATCCCGGTCAAAATAAAGAGAAGCGGACTTTAATAGGTGTACATATTCGACGTGGGGACTATTTATCATCCAATAGTATAAAGTTTGGTTACGTCACGGCACCAAAGGAATACATTTTCCGTGCGCAGAAATACATGGAGACTCAATATTCTAATATAACTTACTTTGTTTGCTCAAATGACCTCGCGTGGACAAATGATGTGTTCAAAGGTCAAACAGACGCTATTATAGTTCCTATAGGACCAGCTCACGTGGATCTTGCTCTTCTCTCGCTCATGGATCACATGATCATGACTGTTGGAACATATGGATTCTGGGCGTCGTGGTTTGTGAATGGTACGACTATTTACCTTAGAGAGTTTGCTAAACCTGGTTCGGTATACAGTAAACTATTTGATAAAGACCATTTCGATACCATCCCTGCATCTTGGATTGGTTTATAATTATACAGTCGCTCGTGGTTGCTTTGAGGGTTGAGTATAACTATAGTTTTCCTGGGGGTTGTTTTCCGGAATCTTCCCCCTGATGTGTGTATGTCATTCTATTTAGTAGTGATATTCCACGGAGACCTAAGACGTTACGGGGGGGGGGGGGGCGAATGGTTAGCACGTGCGCGCTGTATCATACGGTCTGCCATTGAGTCAACTGGCGTGGTTTCGATTCCCCGGTTGTACGTGACAAGGAGTAGCGTCTCCTGTTCAACCTCCGGTTTCCTCCCACTGCTAAAGACCCCTACGCGCAAGCGAATTATTGAAATAAAATTGAACCATTCGTTAGTCCCGAAATGACCTAGTTTGTGTCGAGTGGACGTTAACCCCCTCTCTCTCTCTATCTCTCTCTCTCTCTCTCTTTCGCTCTCTCTCTCTCTCTCCCATAAGACGTTACCAAATGTTACAGCGATTCTATATACTCTTAAGGTCAAGGACGTGCATAGAACTAATGTGAATGAACTGCAGACTAACATAAATCATTCTGAGACTAACATATAATTGTTATATTTTACTCTCGTTACCTGTCAAACGGGATGTTTTTGCTTACCCCTTTTCATACTCACAAACCTCTTAGATGTGAAGCTCACCATATTACCCACTCCCGGATAGAAATTAGAAAAAAATATTCTTCATTTCCATGTACAAAATCCAACAACGATATAAGGATCCGGTATTTCCCTTGGTCTCATTTTACAAAGGGCGTGTAAGTCTTCTTGTATCTGTACCTACCCTTATGAAGCAGGTCCCATATCAGGAATATAAGGGTTATCTTCCCCTGCGATCTTTCACGAATACATTTGGTTAGTCTAAAAATGAAATGTAAAATGTAAAACATGTCGACGGCTGAATCATGATATTAATGCGGGTCCAAATGGGCTGATTGTAATTGATCAATAAAATGAATACAAACTCCGTTCATTTGTATTTTTTTTACATTTATTATTATACATCATAAGTTCATGTACAACTGCCAGATTCGGTAAAAACGGAAAAAATGGAAGTCAATAACTTTCATTCGTAATTTCTTCTTTACCTCATTCAGAAAGCCAAAGCCGAAATAAACAGACCACGATATTAGATCTTGTTTTGTCGTGACTTCTACATTTCGAGTTACACGTTTGCTTGACGTAGCACGATGTTATATTTTTGTATTTTATTCAAGTTAGTAAGAAGTCAACACGCACATCAAGCAAAAATACATTTTGAACAGTAGAAATTGGGAAAGTAACACATCGCGATATTAGCGATCTCTACTTTTTGACTTTCGCGTTTTGAATGACCGAAAAGTAAAAATTACGAATGGTAGGCCTATCTATATGCTTCCATGGAAAAGTTTTGCCACCCCGCCTAAGCTACACTGCAGAGTACATAACGTATCAAAACAGAAGATAAAAATCTATTTTATTCATCAATCAAATGCTTTATTCGAGGGGTTTGAAGCTTTGAAGAGGTATTATATAACATTATCAGATATTAAATAAATGAAATTAATTTCAATCTGTTCTAGTGTTCAACTACCAATATTATGGAATAAACTATCTTTAGTATAAGAACACCCATTGGACTAATAACAGCTGAATATTGTAGTCGAAGACAATACAGTTTTGACTAGAGTGATCAGAACTGCTGAAGTGATGTTTCTGGTGGTTGTAGCTTATTCAAACACCAACGACGAAAACTCAGATAAAAAGTTAAAATTGTACTTTTAATAAACGATTGTCCAAAACTGGCTAACGGTCACAATAACTAGATAGGTATCGCTAGGGCGAGCCGGTCACCAGACTAAAGTTACAGTAGAATATAGAACATATATATGTTACAGTCAATGTCTACAATCGGGCAATGTGTACAATGCCTGAAATAACCAGTCAATGTGTACATTGTCTAATGATGCCAGTCATTGTGTACATTGCCTAAAATTTCCAGGCATTGTGTACATTGCCTGATTTATTAGCCCAATTATTGTACACTTTGACTGATTGTTGAAGAGCGATTATTGAGAAGACTAGATTACCACAGGTTTTGTTCTGTGATCACATAGGCTCCATTTCATATAAAAGATACTTTAATAGGTTTGTCACTAGAGTTGTTGTTTTTAACTAAATAAATGACAAATATCATACACACTTTGAAGGATGAATTGACTTTATTTCACACAGTATGAAAATACATGAATTTCTGATTTCCCGATAGAATACATGTGAAATACTCAAATACTCAGACAAATGGTAACATGTACATGTCCACTTGATTACAACCATGATATAAGTGGCATTGAAATATGTCAACAATTTTTGTTTTGACAATTGATGCTGTTGTGGCATCTGCTGTTACATAACAAACCCAACTTGTAACATTTTCACTTATTTGTGGCACACTGTTTCCCACTTTTAGAACAGTTACACCTCGTATAACCTTGGCCTCCGCATTTTGATTCTGTTTGAACTGCTTGTCTAAGTCCAATATTATATAGTAATATTTGATCAGAGATGTTAAATTGTAAATAGGAAACAGATGTTTAAATACAGAAGAAGATATGGGCATAGCAAGAAGCGTGTTAACTATAAATACGTAATATATATCGTTATATTAAGTATAAACCCAAACAGTTAAAAGACTTGAAAGATTAGTCAGATATCAATTCAGACATTGGTCAATTGCTATTTTGACTAAAATTAAATAGTAATAAAATATATAGAAAGACACACTATAACAACACCCGTCTTCCCGAAAAGCGCTTTTCTCCGTAAAAGCAAACAATAAATCACACACAGTAGGGTGTTTAAATTGATTATAGACTAATTCAATTAATATGATAAAACTTACAAAATATGGTAGACTAAACATAACACTAAGGAATGAACAATTTAAATTTTGAAGACAACAAATTACCCATTCTATTTTATAAAATGGTGAACTTAATAAGTACATATAAATAAAATATTAATGCAACACTTCATGAAATCCCAATGGGCAGGACATAATGACAGAGATATAACAGGGCTAAATTCACATAATGAACCTGTAGTTCATTCTAACATCAATACAGTATGAAATGAGGGGAATAAATCATGTTGAATAAACTTAACAGAACGATCCATTTCAAAAAGATAAAAGTGACACTGAATGGTCTTCCTGTGGATGAAAAAATAAATAATGTGATGTGATAAGTCTGGGTTGAAGAACAAGTGTAGCTATCACTGGAACTTTCTAGCACTTATACACATTGCTGTGTAGATGAGAGACCAATCATATCTCATTAACAATTTCATTCATCGTATTTCCCTAATAGATCGAAGTTAACTTTTAGTGAAATATTTCTTCTTTTTGTGTCGTCTCAAGCCATTTGGTTTGTAATTATTATTGAAATTCCTACGGTGGATTTCGTCAATATTTTCTTCTGGTTCCCAAGTTTTAGATGTATCATTCCATATTATTTGGTACTGAACTTTATCCCTATATTTTCGTTTTCTTAGAATTCTAATAAAGTTATATGCCCTGTCTGTATCAAAATTTATGCTCTTAGTCCATCGATTTACATCTTTATTTCGGTCTTTGAATATATTGTATCGTATTTTTGAGCTACTTCTTATAGTACCGCACGCCAAATGATAAACAACCGTAGTGATACAAATGCTTAAACTAATACATGTATATGAAGGTCTATTAGCTTTAATTTTGTCCAACAGGTCTATAAGCCAATCCACGATTCCGGAAAGGTATCTTCAAAGCCTTTACCAAAACTTTTACTAAATTCTGATCCTGGTCTAGTGAAACCTTTATAATAGGTCACAGTCCCGTTTACCATCCATGATGCCCAGAACCCGTATGTTCCAACGGTCATGATCATGTGATCCATGAGCGAGAGTAGCGCGAGATCAACGTGCGCGGGACCCATGGGAACCGTAATGACATCACGTTGGTTTTTGAATACTTTATTTGTCCAAGCGAGGTCATTTGAGCAAACGACATAGGTTATATTAGAATATTTTTTCTGCATGTACTCCTGTGCCGCGTAAAGATATTCCTTTGAGGCCACTTTGTACCCGTATTTTATTTTAGGGGCGTTTAAGTAATCACCGCGGCGAATATGAACACCTATGAACGTTCTGTTTTCGACGACATGTCCTTGATACGGCTGTGATAAAAGTTTTCGAAGTTTATCCTTTGCCTCGTCTAAAACACTGTCCTTGAATTTCAAATATTTACGGACTTCTGCTGTGTGTTGATAAAAGTATTTATAACTCTGCATATACCCTTTAACTAAAACAGTCTCACCCGTTGAAACATTGTAAATATTTTTCGACACGCGGCAACACGCTTCTTCATGAATGACTGGGGCCTTTGTACACTTTTCCCAATCGGTTTCATAAGCTCCATCTATATTGAACGCTTTCTTTAAATGAGCGTCATTATTCATAATAAGTTTTACACCGTGTCGTCTCGCTGTTCCGTACATAGACGCGAAGATATACATTTCGTTTCCCAGGCCCCCTTCCGGGGTACCACAGATATATTTTTGGGAAGGGTTTAAATTAGAAAAAGATTTTTGTAGTTGTGATTTTGTTTGAACATCATTTACGGTTGTTTTTTCATCCTTTACGCGAGTTTGAACATCATTTACGCTGGCTTTAACATCATTTACGTGAGTTTGAACATCATTTACGATGGTTTTAACATCATCTACGATGGTTTTAACATCATTTACCTTACTTTTAAGGTTTATTATATTGGTTGCACTCCTTATTTTCACACCTTTCGCGACACTTTCTTTCTTCAACACTTGATTCTGTAATACTCCTTGATCTTTTCCAATTTCACGACTAAATTCGTGGATATTATTTAGGTTTATTGACGCCCCGTTCCAAAACATTATGTGGTACAATAATACCAGAACTAAGAGTACCAGCATAGAAACTGAAAAAAATAGAATGATATATAAAAAAGACGTTTTAAACATTATGGTAAAACATTATGACAGAAGTTTTAAAAATTAATGTAAATCTAAGTCGCCGGCACAGGCGGAGATGCATAAAGAGGCAAAGAACCAATCTGTTTAAAACACAGACCCTATTTCATTTCGTTTTTTTTTATAGTTCAAAATTTCGTTTTACATGTCCTCGCAACACTAGAATCTGGAAAAGTTGTTATATAGCTGGCCTTTCAGTTGATGTGAGGAATTAGCCAATGAAACGGTCTGTTACGGCGAGTTCTTGGCGTGCTCTGCACGGAACTGTGAGTAAACCCCTAGAAACGTCATAGGGTGAAAAACCACTCGTATGACCCCTGACGCGATCTCCCAGTACAACTGATCAGATCTTCAAATAGTGAAGGCCATCAAAAGTATTCAAAAAACGAAACGATATATAGATCTGTATTTTAATCAGATTGGAAAAGAACCACAGAATTATGCGAAACTACCCACTAAATTGTGTTTTGTCTTCCCGCATGCACCGACGTGAAGCGCCCTCTTATAAAAAAAGAGTTAAATCCATTCTGTCATTCACAGTAAAGACTATTTACCCCGTTGGGATAGATATTTCTTTGGCTTTATTTTTATAAAATTGCTTTCCGTGCTGCGGTGGCAATACTGCTTTCGCAATGGAGTGGCATATATTTGTTCCCGGTTTCCTTTCTGATAACAATTGAACATATTTTCGTTGTTTTATTATTTGACTATCCTAACATTATATTTGAAAAATTGGAAAAGCTTAGATCATTTCGTTTAAACTAAAAGAAAAATAAGCAACCGAGATGTATACCGATTCGTTTCAGTTGAAATCAAAATAACAATGAGTGGTGTGTTTGAGGAAGTTTATATCAGTATGTTGTTTCAAAACATCTTACCACTCAGTTTGAAATGTCTACTTTCTATTGCTTTGTTTTGTCAAGTCTATCATGGTCTTTACGATTCCCTGAGGCTGGTAACGCAAGACTGTATTTCTTACATCTAAATATCAAAATCATTTTAAAATTTTCTTTCGAAACTATCGTTTGATTAGATATGTCGTGCACAGAGCAGGGTATGTTCGTATTTCCAACTTTTATCACTAATCCAAGATGGTTTAGTGGGTTAAACGATAGTTCGCTTATTTGGAGAAAGTTCATCGCTATCCCTGCATTGGCCGAGAAAGGTCAACGAGATTTTCCGGCGTGATTCCCCTTGTCAGTGGTGCAGGACAGAGGACCTGCAAGGGACAACGTATAGTCGTTCGGACTGAACGAATACCGAGGTCCCGTGTACACATTGGCATGCACGTAAAATACCCCTTGACAGTTGAAATTCGATACTATAAGACTATACGTAGTGCCGCTGTCCAGGCAAACTTTCTCACATAGCACACTGTATGGTGTATGCACGTTTTAATTAGCCCAGTCGGTGCAGAATAGTAGGAAGTTAAACCCCATATCACACAATTTCTTTTTCATATTTAAAAGAGTTTTGTATTATTGTTGAATACTTACATTTAATATGTTTATATAAATGTCGCCGGACCATGGTTCTTCTTCTTGAAATAGCAGCCTTTTAAATGGTAAAAAGAATAGTTTGTTTAAAATAGCTAGACCACTTTGATTTGCGAGAAAAACAAAAGAGAGAGTATAGCATCCAATCAACACATACTACGTCATTTCGGTATTAAATTGTTTTGTCAATAACTTGCTTCGTTCAGGGTTTAACAGAGAAATAAAACCCACGATGTTGGACAGTCGAAACGGGGATAACGGGGAATCAAAACCACGTCAATCAATGGCGGACCTTGTCATCTAAACATTAAACTATTCGCCCCCCACCACCACCACCACACAGACTCACGCCACAGACTAGATCAACCCAATTCAATATTTCATTTTGATCTAAATCAAAGATATCTAGCCCATTTAATGTTAGTAACTAGTCTTGTATAAGGTAAACATCTATTACCATGGTAATAGGTGCATGAAATATGGAATAATTTGTTGTTTAATCAAACTACTTTTTAAATATGCTATTCCAACCGCTTATGCTCCGGTACATGCAATATTATGAAAATATATGTACATGTAAACAAACGTTATTTTGGTTGACAAACAATTTAACAATTCCAGTTTTCAGATTTTGTATTGGTGGAGGTTTGTAAGATGTAATAAGATGGAAGAAAGTCATATTAAATTCCACGTTTTAATTCCATCAAAGACTGGACGCGGTTGGCTGTTATAAATTTATAACAATTTTCTTACTTTAACGATCACTCCCAAAAGTGTGTAATGGAACGAACATATAGGAGTATCAAGGAAAAAGGTGCCAACAATACTTTAAATCAAACCTGAAAATTCTTCACATCCACTTATATTTCTGAAACTTATTTCTCCATTCAAAAATTCATTCCAAACGGCAAAGTACAAACTGCTGGGCAAATTAGGGAAACGACATCATACGGTATAACTCATCTGTCATTCAAAAGTGTTATGGATTCTAGGAGCTTATTCTTAAAAACTAACCTAGTTTATGGGTTCGGTCATTTGATTAGTTCACAGTGGAAACTGCTTTATAAATGCTTATTATTACACGCTTTGATTAATCTGTCCGGTAGGGTATTATGAATTGATCGGAATCAAATGTTTAATCTGCCTTTGGGGGAAACATAATATTTTAGCAAATCATTACAATTAGCTTAAGGGAACAAAAACCCTTTGTTGATTTGATGTGGTATTTGGATAGTGATGGACATGAACCGACTGGGCAAATGAAGAGGGAGCATGGGGGAAATTTTACCCGGACAGTGGAGCTACTGCCTACTTCGATTTCGAATTCCAACAGTCAAGAGTTCTTTTATGTGCACGCCAATGTGTAAATTTGACCTCGGATTTTGGTCCCAGCCGATTGACTAGACAGTATACTTACCAGGCCGTCCGTCCATCGCCCTGAACCTCTGATAAGGGGGAGCCACGCTGGGGAATTCCAAGAAATTTTCTCGGAGAAATATGGGAGCAAAACCGAGACTTCCTGATTAGCGTCTTACTCACTCCACCACCGCGGCCCTTGACAGCGATAGGGAAGCTCAACGTGATTAAAGATTAGGATAAAATCGGGTAATAATTTTAGTTAAATGTTTGTCTTACCGTGTTGACAGTGGAAAACAAAATCGGTTCCTTTATTATAATACTATGTATATTATCTAGGGAGAGGGTTTTTACATAGGCTAAGCCTGTTCCCCAATCCCATTCAGACATCCTGAATAAAAATTTTGTTTATAAAAAAAAAGAAATCGGTTATGTATAGATATACATATATATATATAACTGGTTGTCTGGTTGTTCTCGTATACAATTCATACAATGCCTATGGACCATTAAATCGAGTTTATCACACACACGCGATAAAACAAGCTGCGAAAAAAGTCGCATATTGATTTAAAGATGCACTATTCAAGAGCTATTGCAGGTCCTTCTTCAGACCTTAAATGTTATAATATAAATTATTAAAATATATATTTATTAACATGCCAAAACCATAATCAACTATATATATGCCATCGGATGGTCTTCATTTTCGACGGATTTAAAAACGATTGTCAGTTGATGATAATCGAGAATTTGTTTACTATCGTAACAACGGTAGCAATGACATTCGAGACTCCGCTAATCTCCAAACAGCCCTAACTCTGCTTAGAATGAAGTAATTTGACTAAAATGTTCAACATATTCCCTGGTTTAACTATTATAGCGAGAATTGTCAACTAAATGTTACATAATGCATCTCTAACAATGATTATCCTTATATAATAAACCGCTTTGATGATTATAAAACACGGGAATATAGTTAAACGGTTATCAAAATACCGCAGCTAGCTAAACGTGGAAAATCAACCTCGGTACGTTCCGTAATCTTCATAATTAGCCAGGAGCTATTTATACTGTGGGCCTGAAGTATTTTCTATGATAATCGTTATCATTACCTTTTGGTATACTTCAGCCTAATTAGGCGTATATAATAATAATGATGTAAATAAAATCTTGATTTGGGTTAAGACTTGGGCCTGGGGTTTCTGTACAAATCTGCAAAGGGTAGCTCGTCTATAAAAACCTTAAGCTGTAAGACAAATATGGATTATCGAATTTGCACTATCCCGAGGCGTAGAACCTGGCAATAAACACAATCCAAGAAGAAAAATTTACAGTAACGTCGGTGATCTCTCGACAGAAAAAAATTAATTTCTAGCTCTCTGATAACAGGGGCCTGTTTCACGAAATTTTAACTAAGATAAAATCCAAATTTTAGTAATTTGATTGGATAATATTAGATTGATTTTAGTGTTTAGTCAATCAAAATTAAAGTATCTACTAAAATTTGGATTTTATCTTTAGTTAAGATTTTGAGAAACAGGGCCCAGATTTAGAATATTCTAAGTCTATGAGGAGTTGGGATCATGTGGTATATACCGTTATTACGATTTACTGCTTGAAAATAGCACTCGAGTAGCCTATTCTAAAATCATTTTCAAATTTACAAGTATAGAAAATGAAATGTGATTGAACCCTTGTGACACTATGGTGACACTTATCCTGTTTCACAGCTCCAAAAAGACAGACATGACACTTTCACGTTGTGTAGCTTTTTACTCAATTATCAGTTAACTCTAGGAAAACTGCAGAATGTCCCTACTCCGGCCTCGAGGCTGTGGTACGCCCTTTTGATGTCTAAAGGAACCTTAATCTCGCTTGTCTATTTATATACCGAGTTTAATTAGATACGTCAGGACGGATCATTCGGTACCTAGGTATGTCAACTTTATTTTATAAAATTGGATTAATCTGTACTGCACCAGATGGCTGGCTGCCAATTAACGCAATAGTACGTCATTTTAACGAAACCTGACAATAATAACCCACTTACAGAAATAGATGGTGGCATGAACTATGTGTGAGTCAGTCTAAGAAGGTAGAATCTTGCAAGGTACCTGATTAACCCAAATCTAGCTGACACCCATTTGTAGGTAACAACTTCAGTACATTAAGCCGAGAACTTAAATAACTGCTCTAGACATGTAGTACTACACTCTGGACTTTTCTGCATCAACTGGTCTTGAGGGCAATTATCCAATGACGACAGCACCACGGCACTCTTATTCCGATTTCCAACTGTTAGTGAATCATTGGTGTGCTGCCAGCATTGCAAATGACATCTTGACATGACCCGAAATAAATAACGAAACTTCACCAAGGAGATATATTATGTACTTTTAATGACCCTAAAGAGAAAAGTAGATAATTTAGATGATTTATTCTTTAAAATGAAAGATTTATCCTTCGACGTTATCACAATTCAACAGTTGCTAAATGGTATAAGCTAGGATACCCAGGGGAATCAAGAAAACATATTTGAATACTTATCCTATCAAATGATAAACGTATCATTTCACCGCGGGCTATATAAAACTATGGAAACCGCAAACCATTACATTTTCTAGACCTCGATGTTTAAGTACATTAATGAGATTTCTTTCCGTAGCAGACAGAAAAATATAACGCTACGGAACCAATAGCCATAAATGAAGACTTTAGATCATCATCATAACACGCGCCTAAGCCTGGAATGATTTGATTAATGTTTAATTATGTTTTTTTTACCCGGACTGTTTTGTTAATAAAGTGTATGGTCTGAAAAGGGTTTGGTCTGAATTTGCCCTTCAGAATAGCGTGACTTTAATGGAGTCCTATATTGATTACAAATCAAAACAATATTCATTTCTTAGTATATCACAAAGGCATCATTAATCTCAAATTCGAAGAGAGACGTAGTCCCAAGAGAGTTGTCTTCCAATATAAAGACTGTAAAAAAAATGGGAGTATCACGGATGACGTTTCGCTGTTTACCTTTGTTGAACAATCCAAGAAGTAAGTATCCGATTAACAACAAGTAATGATTGAAATCGTGTGTGAGATGGGATATGCTGTGAGATGGGATATGATTATGCTGTTTAGGTATAAAGCTGTCCTAGTTATTATGTTTATCGTGGTTTGTTTTTGTCAGAACACCTTTCATCAATTCGCATGAGCGAAAGACCTCGGACTGTAGAGGGAAGCAAAATTATATTTGGAATCTATTTAATGGACTGACTGATTAATGGACCCATAGCTCTTAATTCGACTATGGGGGAGGTGGGTGAATGGTACGGAGTTTTTAAATGCCATACATATGATTTGTCACTGTACTACCCGTCACAATGCCACCACCAATCACAATACGACCGCCTGCCACAATACCACAAGCTTTCACTCTACCATGTCACTATGCCACGTCACTATATTAACAGTCTCCAATCTCTCTTACACTGCTTCCAGGCTGTTGGGGTAGAGTGATCTAGCAGTCTAAGGCTTGTAAAATAGATCATTAGATCTGTCATTGAGTCAAGTGGCCTGGATTCGATCCTAAACATATACGTGATAAGGAATAGAGTAGCATGTCCAACCTCGTGGATTTTTTACGGGTCCTCCGGTTTCAACTCACTGCTACAGACCTCTAAGCAAAAGCGAACTGTACCATATGTTAGACCTGGAATGACCTTGTCTGTGAACTGAGCTAGCTTCAAAAATGTATTTCTGATCAATTCTCTTTTTTCAGTTTTTTCGGCAGAACTATTACTTTTATTTATAGTAGTTTACGTCTTAAAGGGTAGCTTCAACACCCAGTCTCAAAACACCAATACCCACAGTTTAAATATCAAGAACAACCAACAAACTTTGTGTTGTCCAGGCACAAGGATATTTACATACACCAAGTCATACACAATACGACAACGGAAGCAAAACGAGTTTCAGTTCCGAAAACCCAGAAAGTGATTTGTATTAATATTATCTCTGGTTTGGTAACCAAATGTTTGCTTCACTGTACACTACAGCTAAGGGAATGAATCTAGTATTTAGCCATCATCAGGCCGCTTTCAAAATCGACGAAGCCATCGAAACAATTGGGATGTGTGCAAAAGCGCAACTGTAATACAAGAACGCCCACCATGTTGTGGCGTGGCGAATAATATCTACAATATTTCAAATCAAAAAACAGTTTTAGTGAAGGGTTATCTACAAAGTTATAAATATTTTGACAGTTATAAAGATGATATACGAAAATATCTTACTTTCAGAAGCAGTGTTCTAAAAAAAGGCAGAAACGAAATTACAAAATTACTTATCGAAACGTTACGCTGGTGTGCACGTTTCAAAGCTTACACAATTGGCGAGCATATTCGACGTGGAAACTTTCTTCTAAAAAGCTTCATAAACAAAGGCTATTTAATAGCCACGAAAGAATATTTGTACAAAGCTCAAGAAATAATGCAAAATAAATATAGCGACATTACATACATCGTTTACTCCAATGACTCGAATGGGCTAGAGACGTATTCAAACATCAGCCTGAGGCCATTGTTGTTTCTTCGGGACCACAAAACGTAGATCTCGCTCTACTCTCGCTCATGGATCACACGATTATGACTGTGGGAACGTACGGATTCTGGGCGTCGTGGTTCGTGAATGGAACGACAATCTACTCTAAAGATATGGGGAAACCGGGTTCAGTTTTCGCTAGTTATTACGATTAGTAAACGTTTCCGGCATCATGGATTGGTTTAAATTAAATGTAACTGGCATATGTCGCGTTAGGTGTTCCATATTAGAACCGATTAACGCATATGAGATCTAACAATACATTCAAATAACATCGACAGTCACCCGATCATTGTGGCAATATTAACGGCTTAGATCGCCCATACGATCCGATGCAACTGGGAGTGGCAAAACTAGGCGACATAAGCGATCTTGCGATGCGATTCTGTTTGTTGTTCAAATTTCATGCAATCGGTTGCAGCTAGTAGCAACTTATAATAATAAGTTGTTTTGCATCTGGACGCAACTTGTTTTCCTCGGTTCTCAAATACGTCATTTGTGTATAATGGCAGACGAAGGTATGGAAGAGCGTTTGGACAAAAAGGGTCATTTTTATTCAATGAAAGGATAATACCAGGCTAATGCAGATCAAGCCGGTAAGAAAAGTATTGCTAACCTTGAATGATTGCGTCGTCATTATGTACTGATTTAATACGATTCCTTAGATCTTAGTTCGGTTAAGTTTTTTTTATCTCATCCATATTGTTTTTATCCACACGCGTGTTTTCATTTATTTTCTTTCGCATAATATTCGGCATATTTATACAAATTTATAAGAGAGAGGGAGGTGCGCGCGTGTGTGTGTGTGTGTGTGTGTGGGGGGGGGGGGTGACGTCCAGTAAAACCAACTGGGTCATTTGCCTACTAACATGGTTTATTGATACTTCAATTACTCGCTTCTACACAGAGCTCTGTAACCGGATGATGCGGTGAATACACACGAAGATGCCGTTTGTCAGAAATATCAAAAAAATATGAAATAGAACATACAACTGATAAAGAAGTAGTATAGACTAACATAAGTTTCGTATTGAAAGGAAAATATTTGTTATTAGATAGAGACTATATTTCCCGATCCTATTACCAGGGCCCTGTTTCACGAAATTTTAACTAAAGATAAAATCCAAATTTTAGTAGATACTTCAATTTTGATTGGCTAAGCACTAAAATCAATCTAATATTATCCAATCAAATTACTAAAATTTGGATTTTTATCTTAGTTAAAATTTCGTGAAACAGGCCCCAGGAAGTTAAGACAATTATCTGTAAAAACACCAAACAAATAACTGTATATTGATTTGTACACTTTTGTCTGTGAAACTAAAATTAAAAGTTTAGTACAGCGTATCGTATTTCAAGGGACATGTCAAACCATGAACATTGAAATGATTTAATTAATGTTTAAAGTTATGTTGACACAATATGACATGACATTTTCCTGGTTGTTTGTCACAGGAGGTAAACAACACGCTATAATCTATCAATGCGGAAGTAATTAGTAATGGATGATTCATAAACAACAAAATAATAGAAACACGTGTAGAATGGACTAAGCAGGCCTAAATGACTATAATAAGGGACAATAACACTCTTGTTGGCTTGACAGCTCCAGTAAATAAATATTAGCTTTATTCTAAGTATTAGATGTTTAAGTGTCCTACCTGTTGTGTAAATTATCCATTACATCCTATTTTACTTGTCCAGAGGGTTCGAAAATATTTTTAAATCCAAGTTTGAAAAGGTTTACGTTAGGCTTTTTAAATCATTTAGTTGCATTTTTCCAATTTTTTAAATTAGGTGTGTTAAGATGAAATTTGTATCATCAATTAATTGGAATACTGTAAAATAATACAATTTGTTGACCAGAATAAAGATTGGGACATATTATTCTGTTACAACAAGAGTGGTATTGAGCCTTTAATGTGTACTGTTAGGCGCATTTTCGTCCATTTAAAGGTTGCAAACAATCGTTCGTTCCTAGAATTTTACGTCTACTTCCACTTCGTAGAGAATTGCAAAGAATACAGCCATACGCCCTTTAACTAAATAATGTAAGTTGTGGTTAAGTTAAAGGGCAATAACTCCACATAACAATAGTTATGCAACTGAATTTATGAGAGAGAGAGAGAGAGAGAGAAAGACATGGGTTTAACGTCCACTCGACACAAACTAGGTCATTTCGGGACTAACATGGTTAAATTTTATTTCAATAATTTGCTTAGGCGTAGGGGTCTTTAGCAGTGGGAGGAAACCGGAGGACCCGGAGAAAACCCACGAGGCTGGACTAAATTTATGAACAATCCCAGCAATTTGAAACAAGCAGATATATCCACTTGAAAGAAATGGTAGTAGTCAAACTCTTAAATTAAAAATTATAAAGTTTAAGTAGGTCTATTCTAAAACGTTCCCAACTTATTTTTGACGTATATACGATCGTAGGAAAAATCAAGAAAAATCAGTCTGCGATAGCTTCACGAAATCAGATAAGGCCACAATCATTCCGCAAATTGACGAATATTGTTATAACGCAAAATACATAGCTCCATTAGCATCGAAAGAACGTTGTAGATTGGTTCACAAGCATGTGTGGCCGGGTGGACCGAAAAAGAAATGAAATGATGTTTAACGTCTTACTTTTCTGTATCGACTGGAGAGGGGGAGAAATGGGGTTTAACGTCCACTCGACACAAACTAGTCTGAGCCACCAGACACCCATAAGATTAAAGATACATAATTGCAGATTAGATAAAGAGCTGGCAGTTATAGCAATAAAATAAAAATAATGTAAAGGGAATATGCTGAAAATTAGTCAAATTGCTTCACCCTAAGCCTTATTTTAAAATCACTATAGCCTCGGTTGTGACTGTTACCACTGTTGCGATAATTAACAAAGTCTCGATCTGCTTAACCTAAGAAAATACTCATCTTCTAACTCCATCAAGGCATTCACCTAAGAACACCTACACCAAATGTAAACATTGTTGCTCAATTAGAAGGAGAGTTACTGTGTTCCAAAGTTTCGACAGATCAAATTGCTTATCGCTCTGCTTACCCTCAGCAGAAAATGTTCATTATTGAACTTAGTCAAGGTATTGATGTAATGAAACTATACACCAAGTTTCACCATTCTCACTTAATCAGAACTAAAGTTATTGTGTCCCAAAGCGTCAACCAATCAAATTGCTTACCTCTGCCCCTCACGCAAATGAAGTCACCCATATGAAGTGTGGATGACACTAAACCGAGAAGTGCTCGAAGTGAAAGATTTGATATCTGAAGTGTTCATTTTTACCACACGTCCATAACAACAACACTTCAAATTTTCAATAAAATAAAGAAGGCAGAAATGATATTGAAGTGAGGAAGAAGCCATGCCAAATATGCAAATTAGGTTTCCATGAAGTGTACTCTTCATTAAGTGTTTTCCTCACTTCAAGCGAGTTCCTATCGAGTGTTTTGTTCACTTCCACCCAGTGCTTATCGGGTGTTTTCCTCACTTCCACCCAGGGCTTATCGGGTGTTTTCCTCGCTTCAACCCAGTGCTTATCTGGTGTTTTCCTCACTTCAACCCAGTGCTTATCTGGTGTTTTTCTCACTTCAACCCAGTGTTTATTTTCTCTCACCTCAACCCATTGCTTATCGAGTGTTTTCCCACTTCAACCCAGGGCTTATCGGGTGTTTTTCTCACTTCAACCCAGTGTTTATCGAGTGTTTTCTCACTTCAACCCAGTGCTCATTGCGTGTTTTTCTCACTTCTACCTAGTGTTTAACGAGTATTTTGCCCATTTCATCTAGTGCTTATCGGGTGTTATTAAAAAAATGCTTGCTTATAGGGTGTTTTCACTATTTGTACACATCAAATATAGTGTGTCTTCCACACGTCTACCTGCGTGGGACATCAAACCCCATTTCATTTCTGCTCTGTACATAAGCATCTTTACATGAAACAAAATACGCCTATATGATTTATTTACTACTACTTTCATACAATTACAACAAAATAAATATTCAACTAATTTAGATCCTAGATTAAAATCATTTAAATCAAGGTATAGCGTTTCATTACACATTTCCATCTTGTCTGCGGCATACAAGGACCTTGCCTCACGAATTTACAATGTTGTTTTTAACATACCAGATTTTATCCACATGGCTTCAATAGCCACATAATATTCACAA
The DNA here is from genome assembly GCF_932274485.2 of Patella vulgata. NCBI lineage: Eukaryota > Metazoa > Mollusca > Gastropoda > Patellidae > Patella > Patella vulgata. The sequence goes on along the minus strand of NC_065879.2, from coordinate 67,128,998 downwards.
TGTTATTCTAGGTTTTAAAACATTGTGAAAGTTATTCTTGTTTTTATCACACCCCCAATGTTATTCTACTTGTTAACAAATTTCCAATTTTATTCCAGTATATAAACACACTCCCAAAGATATTCGAGTTTTAAAGACACTGTCAATGTTATTCTAGTATTTAACACACCCCAGTGTTTCTTTAACAGTTTTGAATACACTCCCGGTGTTTCTTAAAACAGTTTTGAATACACTGCCGGTGTTTTTTTAAACAGTTTTTAATATAGTTAACACACCCCCAAAGCTTTTTTTTTAAAAAAAATATTTTTTGGTGTTTTTATATCAGGGTAAGCAGAGCGATAAGCAATTTGATTTGTCGAGAGTTTGGAACACAATAACTCTCATTCTAATCGAGCTAGAATGTTCACACTTGGCGTAGGTGTTTATTAGGCGAATGCCTTGATTATGGTGGCTGATTGGTATCATGTCGTGATGTCGCCCTTCATCAGGCGACAACCCGACATTTTAACCCGACACTACGACAACCATCACGACATTTTAATCCGACAATACGACATTAAAAATGTCGTAATGTCGGGGAAAAATATCGTATTGTCGGGTTAAAATTTCGTGATGTCGGGTTATCGGCCATAATACCATGATTATGTTCCCCGGGATTTTGCAGCGCGGTTTTTCCATGTCGGTAGTGCAGGACAAAGGGCCTGGCAAAGAACAGTGTCTAGTATTGTACATAGGACAAAAAAGCAACCTCCTGTGTACAGATTGGCGTGCACATAAAAAATTCTTCACCACAACCCGACATCACGACATTTTAATTGAGGTAGAATGTTCAAACTTGGTGTAGGCGTTCATTAGGTGAATACCTTGAACTAGTTCGATGATAAACATTGTCTGCTTACGGTAAGCAGAGATAAGCACTCTGATTGGTTGGTGCTTTGGGGCACGATAACTCTGGTTATAATTAAGTGACTGAGGGTGATGAAACTCCAAGTATAGATTCATTATATAATTACCTTGTCTAAGTTCGATGATGAGAATTTTCTGTTTATATTAAGGAGGAATAAGCAATTTTATTGATCAAGACTTTGGAACATAAAACTCTGCTTTTAAATGAGGTTGAATGTAGATGTTCATTAGGTGAATGTCTTGACTGATTTCTATGATTAACATTTCGAGTTAAAAGCTAAGCAGAGCTAAGTTATTTCATTAGGACAAGATAACTCGATCTGATTCTATCTGTTAGAGAGTGATGAAACTTAGTGTATAGTTGACAATCAGTTTGATTGCTTGATACTTTTGAAAAAAATAAATGAGCGATAAATTAAAATGTGTCATCTAATTATTTTGGGATTTCGGCGGGGGACATCAGCCTCACTGTTGGTAGGGTGACCCGTGCACCGTGCAGAAAGTTGGTCTCGACACGGCGAATGTACACGCTTCAGTGGCTTATCTTAAAGTGATTTCTCGCATACACTACGCACTATGATAACAGTCAGAGCTAGAGTCTATGATACTATAAATAGCCATCGCACGTGCAATTCTCTACACATCTATCAACTATTACGGCCGTAAAAAATCTATTGTTGACGATTCTGTATAGCAGTAGTATTTAGCTTATTAGTTATTACAGCAGCTTTAGAAATTGCGTTCGTTTTATTTTTTAAATTGCTTTATCATTAACTGTACTATTAGGAGCTGCATCTTTGGGTTTAGTACAAATAATATCTCTGAAATACTTGCATTAGGCAAGAACATGATACTAGCAGTAGTTTCATTTTAATTTTACAGTGTTCTTAAAACAATTGTTGAGTTGCCCAACGTGCGTGTTTCTAAATTCTATTTATTGTTCCAGCTTTCTGTTATGTTTCGTAAAAAAAAAGTAGTCTTGATTATCCCGGCCTGTTAATCAAACGTAGAATGGTCGGTAGACTGGTTAAGCGAGACTACTTTCAAAACAAGGTCACGTAACCTATTTTTTACTCACACGGGCTCGGATGTTATGGCCGACACTCGGAACCATCTTTCAGTGTAATATACTATTAAAAAAAGTAGGGGATATTTGATTTTGGGGGCATAATACTAAAATATGCAAATGACTACGAAAAAAGTCACTATAGAACCTAACAGAAGAAACATTTCCAGTTACATGTGACGCCCAAACGCACCAATAGCTACCGCATGGAATGCAGGTGATGCTTGGGATCATCATGGGGGTCCAACCCAAGATTTGCACGACTCTGACTTTGAATGTTACAGTCATTGTGGCATTGAATTTCAGGGTGGAAACATCAGTTTAATTGTTTTAGTGACCAGAAAACAAATTTTGATATGCGTCGGCTTACCCAAAATGAAAGGTTACGTGCCCTTGGCATGCTACAGATCGGCACAACACAGGCGGTTGTGGCGCGGACGATGAATGTTTCTCAGTCTGTCATAAGCAGGCTATGGTCCAGATACCGTGATACACAATCTGTACAGGACAGACCACGCTCAGGTCGACCAAGGGCGACAACTCAAGCCCAGGATCGATTTATCCGTACCTTGGCCTTGAGAAATCGTGTCATCACAGCAAATCAGATCAGCGCTCGTCTTCAAACAGACACTGGTGTGAGAGTGAGTGGCCAGACGATTCGGAATCGACTGCATAGGGGTCACTTTCGCGCCCGACGTCCTCGCGTGATCCCTTGTTTGAGAGATCATCACATTCAGGCAAGACGTCGTTGGTGTAGGGATCGTCAACACTGGGATAATCGACGCTGGAGCAATGTGATGTTTTCAGATGAGTCAAGGTTCACTGTTGATTTTTTGGACAGACGTAGGAGGGTGTGGCGTCGTCGAAACGAGCGATTCCAAGACGTCAACGTCATCAGACATGATCGATTTGGGGGTGGTTCTGTTATGGTGTGGGGAGGCATCACTGTTGCTGGAAGAACGGCTTTACATGTTGTTGCAGGGCGTGTTACAGGCCAGTACTACCGGGACAACATCTTGGCAGTCCATGTTGTGCCGTTCGCACGACGTCATGGCCGCCGTTTCATCTTCCAGGATGACAACGCAAGATGTCACAGGGCCAGGATCGTTACAGGTTACCTCCAACAACAGAACATCACCACATTACCTTGGCCAACACTGAGTCCCGACCTCTCCCCCATCGAGCATGTCTGGGACATGCTTGGACAGAGGTTACGTCAACGTCAACAACGTCCTGCCAATGTCCAAGAACTTGCTGCTGCGTTGCAACAGGAATGGGACAATCTGGACCAAAATGACCTTAGACGTCTCATTAGGAGTATGCCACGTCGGATCAATGCTTGTTTGGCAAACAGAGGAGGATTTACCGTTACTGACTTGGTTGTGATGCTGTGGTAACTTTGCTGTTTGACCCCGGGTATCATTTTACCCTTATAATGGTCAGTCTGTGCCTTACTTAGTCTAACGATCATTTGGAATAAATCGATGAATGTGAACTTCATTTCATTTTGTCATTTGTTTCTTCGTCAGTTTCATTAGGTGACTTTAATAACACTTAAAAATCAAATATCCCCTACTTTTTTTGAATAGTATATTTATGGATGATTAAATGGTCATAGCTTATTAAGTACATGGCCGTTTATTTAGTGACTATAAATGTGCAAAACAGATTTAAGGATTGGTATATATATAAATATTGTGGTGAAATTGTCGTGATATTTGGAGTTATTTATTTATGGCGGGCTACCCTACTGTTGGCTTGTTCTTATTTTGTTTTATTTCATTTAAATTCGAAATACTAAATTATTGGCGATCTATATATTTTGACATTCAGGATAAAATATCATTCAAATAATTCGTCACTTTATCTCCGTTTTTTGTATCCGGATATAATTAAACGACAAGGAAGTTGCTGTAATATTTTATATGCAATTACTGGTATTTATCTGTCACGTCTAGTGGGATATGGAATATGATCATGTAAAACTGTATTGATTATGAAGAGATGGCGATTATAAAGCGCTGCTTTCCTGTGCATTACGTCATATTCAACACACACAAGTACCTGTGCGACGAGGCTAAAATACCGACATCATGAATTTAGCCTTATTTGGAAGCGTTGTACTTTTATTGCTGGTACACACAAATTACGGTAAGAAATCATATTTTTATATTTCTTTGTTAATTTGATGAAATAATTTTAATGTCATTCTACAATCATAGAAATGGGTTATTATTCTGGAGTTTGGGGATCACGTGGCTAAGTGGGTAAGACGCTGACTCGCTAGCCTGGAGGTCGGGTGTTCGATCCCTGCATTGGCCGAGAAAGTTCATCCAGATTTCCCCCTTGTCAGTGATGCAGGACGGAGGGCCTGACAAGTCACAATGTATTCTGCTGTACGACTCGAAAACAATTTCAGAAAACGTGTCAAGAATCGTTTGAGTCATCTATTTGACTTGCGCTCTCAGATTGAGACGTATTGTTAAATTGGGAGTTATCGACTGAAAAGTTGTTTAAACACTGAGACATGAGGCATTGGGTGTATGTCGTATACTTTCCAGCCACGCGGAAGAGGTCAGTGTGGATTCGGGAGCCTGTAATGCAGCATAATGTAGGATTGTTAGTTAGCTCTTTTGACCTCTGGTATAAATATTACGATCTGCTGGTAAACCCGTGATACACGATATAAATCGTATGCTTCCAAGTTATTGAATATTTTTTTCTCAAATATTAGTGAACGCTTCCGAATTGGGGCATGTATACTCTTTTCAAAGAGTATACATGTAGGCAATCAAGTTCCAACACATTTAAAGTTGCAATTTCATATTTTTAAGTTATATTTTTAAAATTTATTAAAATAAAGCCTTAAAATAGATGGTATCTATAAACAGTCCTACCTTGTTAAAGAATAATCCTATTAATCCTATAATTCACTATTGCCAGTTGAGAAATTGGCAAAAATATCATTTTCATATTCAAATTCAAACGTTTGAAGATAACTACTCTATGGTGGAGAATAGAAAACAAGGGAGGCAATTGTGTTATTATTTCCGGTGTAAATGAGTTTTAAGTGTGAGAATGACACCCATGATCGTATAATAGTGAGTTGACAACCTATTGAGCAAAAGACATAGAAATAATTATGTTTTGACTTTCTTAGAAAATATGAAATTGTAACTTTAAGAGTCAAATAGAAGTTATACTATACCAAATCTGCGTCTTTTTCATCATGGCTAATCGGATATCTCTGAAACGTGGTAAGGAACTCCCTAAGATAACAAATTTAAGAGTTGAAAGCAGTTGAGGAAATTTGATAGTGGCATGAATGTTACTTACTTGAGATTTAATCTAATGAAATCGCTCGATCTCATAGTTGTTGGTGCAAAAGTACTTTGATTGGGCAAATTTTCGACCCCTCGTTAGATTTGAGCAATCTAACCAAACTGCGCATGTATTAAATTACAAATACATTCACAAGTATGAATCAATATAAAAATGTAACCCTTTATCGGGAAAAAAACATGAAGTTCCCTCAATGGTTCTGATATAGCTGAGCCACTCTATCCTTGTCTCTGCCATTTTATTTTTTTTTTTTTTTTTTAAAAAAAACAAAACAGAAAAGAGCAGTAGCCCATTTGAAAAAAAAGGGGGGGGGGATACCACAAAGGAATTAAATCGTGAGAAATATAGGGCTGATAGCCTTCGCAAAGTCTGTTTTGACCACACTCGATTGATTTATATTAAAATTTATCCATTTATATTTATTTTGAATTAGTAATTGTTTATTTTTACTTGCTTTTTGACAGCTGTGTCTCAATCTGGACCACAATGTCCACCGGTGTGTGCTATCCATTGTGAGTATGGTAATGTCCTGGATGAAAACGGCTGCCCAACATGTAGTTGTAAACCTCCTCCCATAGGTATGTACATATTGTTAACATATTTAATATTATCAATGGGATGATCGTCTTGCGTAATATTGGGGACTGTTGGTTAGACTTCATTTTTGAGTGAGAAGTAAAATAACATTAAAATTCAGTGTGTAAAATCAGTTTATTTATGTTGGCATGGCAGGCACGGTATCTAAGTGAATAAGTCGCTGGCTCGCTAACCTGGTGTTTGCCGCGAAAGTTCCTCGGGATATTCCAGCGTGGTACCCCATGTCAGTCATGCATGATGGATAGTTTGACAAGGACAATGCCTAGTCGTTCGGACGTAACAAACATCTAGGTTTCGCGTACACTTTTGCATGGATGTAAAAAAAAACCTTGACGGTTACAATCCGTCTTCATTATCCCAGTAGGTACAGAAAAGTAGTAAACCCCATTTATTCATTCATTATGTTAACTTATAATTTGGCTATGTTAAGTTACTAGCTTGGCCTTTGACAACATAGTCATTCTAAATTTAAAATATAAACCAACGATATCTCATATTTCTATTTTGTCTTTGAAGTTTGCTTTTATTTCTAGCATGCCCACCGGTATGCCTAATTTATTGCATAAATGGTAACGTCTTAGATAGCAATGGCTGTCCAACTTGTCAGTGTAAAGGTTAGTGCTTTCATCAGGGTTATAATTGAGAGAGGTGGGGGTGTTATACTGGAGAGAGAGAGAGAGAGAGAGAGAGAGAGAGAGCATTTATATGACTGTTCAAACACCATCAATTGTGATAGGTTTATTTTTTTTTCTGTTCAAGTTTTAATTCCAATAGCCGGGGCAGCACCGTATGATTGCAAGGAATGATACTATGCTTTACATTGAAATATCCTTAACACAGAGGGAATATTTATCGCAATCACTATAGAAATTGGTGATCTGTCTTGGTTTTGCTCAGTAAGAAGTTCTAAACTCCCCAATCTGCGCGTACCAGGGATCATTTACGTAACAATAGATTGAAGAACAGTATGTGTATCGAAATCGTGTGAAATGGGGGTTATGCTGGGTTCCACTATCACCATTCGTGCTACGGTTGAAATAGTGGAGTAATCGTTGTGATCCTATCAGATCTATCATAACATATTGAGGTTAGTTATGGCAATCGCGTTGATTGTATCGACATATTATCCGAAGCAGATCGTGATCTCAAAAGGGACAGTCCTATCGTAACGCATCGCACGACAGCGGGAACCTAGTATTACTTCCTCATAACAAGTAGTGCCCAATCCACACATGATAATGTCTTTTGTCCCCCGCCTTTCGATGAAAGCAGGAGACTATTAGAATGTGTCTGCCTGTCTGTCTGTCAGTCATACTTTTTGGGACACAATAACTTGGTGTTCTAACTTGGTGAAAGTGTTTATCGTTCGTTCCTCTAGTTTTACGTCCACTTCGTAGACAAAAAGTGTTTATTAGATGAATGCCTTTATCAAGTTTGAAGATGAACACTTTCTGCTAAAACTAAGCAGAGATAAGCAATTTGACACGATAATGTCAGTTCTAATTAGGTGAGAGTGATAAAACTTGGTATATAGTTTTATTACATCAATACCTTGACTAAGTTCGTTAATAAGCATAGAGCGAAATAGTCAATCTGATTGGTCAAGACTTCGGAGCTCAAGACTTCGGAGCTCAATAACTTTGATTCTAATTGAGTGATAGTGGCGAAACTTCGTGTATAGTTTCATTACATCAATACCTTGACAAAGTTCGATGATTAGTAGTTTCCGCTTAGGCAAAGTAGAGACTTCAATCTGATAGGTCGAGACTTCGGAAAACAATAACCCCCCTTCTAATTGAGGTAGAATGTTCAGACTTGGTGTAGGTGTCTATTAGGTGAATGCCTTGACAGAATTTGATTATGCACATTTTCCATTAAAGCTAAGCACACACAAGTAATTTGATTGGTTGAGACTTCTGAACACGATAACTTTGGTTCTAATTGGGTGGGAGCAATGAAACTCCGGATATAGATTCATTATATCAATACCTTGCCTAATTTTGATGGTGATAATTTTCTGCTTAGACTAAGTAGCGAAAAGCAATTTGATTGGTCAAGACTTTGGAAGATAACACTGGCTAAACATTGAGGTAGAATCTTTAAACTTGGTGTAGATGTTCATGAGGTGAATAAATGTCTTGAATAAGTTCAATGATTCACCATTCACCGCCAAAGCTAAGCAAGTAGAGTTAAGCAATTTCATTTGTCGGTGCTTTGGAACAATACGTTTGATTCTGACTGATGGAGAGTGATGAAACTTAGTTTATAGTATCACTACCAGGTACTTAAAAACCTTGACTGAGTTTGATCGTGATCATTTTATGTTTAGAGTGAGTGTAGATAATCAGTTTGATTGTTCGAAACCATTGAAAAAGATAAATGTGCAATTACTAAATATGTGTCATCTATTTTTTCAGGGATTTCAGCGGGGGACAGCAGTCTTACTGTTTGCTTGTTTCTCTTTTCTTTGCCCACGGCAATTTTATACAGAGACGAATTGGCGTCAGTACACGCCCTATTTGTTTTAAATTAAGGGACATGATAATGGTTGCAGAGTAAATGCCAAATTAGGGAAATCTTAACAAATCTTAGACATTAATGTAAAATTGAGTTTTTAAATCATATTTTCTATTTCAGCCGACTGAATAAGCCATATAAAACCAATCGTCAACAGAATTAAGCTGACGTATAATACCACCAATAGTCGGCAATATATCTGCAATAAATTTTATTAAAACAAGTTTAATTTTGTCTGAAGAGTCACTAGAAACCTAGAACTATGTCCGCTTTACATGATCACTTTGATTGTGGACGAAAAAGTGGATTAGAACCCTATTATTCACATTCCCGATGTTAAAACCCACAACTACACCGTCAACCTCGTAACGATTTACCGGCAAAACAATCGACAGTGTAACCCTAGCTTAATGTCATTTGTTACATAGTCACGAATTCCAATCAACAATCTAAGATTTGAAGGTCTGTAATACTGTATGGGAGTCACCAAGTCCAGTTAGCGTTGGAAGTCTGGCAAGTTGCAAAAACAGAACCTATTTGACGAGTTTGCCAAATCTGACTTGTGATCGTTTGTCTGGATCTTTAACGATAAAATAACTTCATTGTTTAGACCATCAAATCTAAGACTGTTGATAGGCAACTGTCAATGATTCTTTTACGTGCACACCACGTGTAGACGGGACCTCGGTTTTCGTCCCATTCGAACGAAAAGACAATCTCCTTGCCAGTTCCCCCCCCCCCCTCCACGTTTTTTGTTCCCACTAACAAGGGGAAAACACGCTGGAATCGAACCCGGGACTTTAGGTTAGCGAACCAGCGCCCTACTTACTGAGCCACCGCGCAGGGCAACTAGCTCAGAGCAACGAGGGGATGGGAAGTGTTCTCAGGGGTGCTGCAAAATTATCTGTTGTTTTTATGGTCGACAATTGTTTTCTCGAGGCGGGGGGGGGGGGGCTAGTTACGGGCCTGCCATACGACTATAGAACTATGCCCCTTTCATACGGTCACTTTGATTATGGCCGAAAAATTGGCTGAGATCCCTATTATCCGATTTCCCGAGGTCACCCAGCCAGAAACTGGTTATGTGTACATGTTCACATTGTAAACAACAGCCTGTGGTTCCCATTTAGACAAACACCCCTCCAACTATAAAACTCGTAAAGATTTACCTTCTAAAACCGACAGTGTTAAATAGTCAGTCTAAATTGTCCAATCGAATATCTACCACTTAATTGTCCAAACTATCGTGTGGGAGTCACCAAGTTCAGTCTTCATGGAAAGTCGAGCGATTTGCAAAAATAGAACGTGTTTGGCGCGTTTGCTAAATCTAACTTGCGATCGTTTGTGCTATGCCTGGATATTGAACAATTAACTAACTTCATTGTTTAGACCATCAAATTGTAGATGATCGATTGGGCAACTTCAAAATCGTGACTAATTACTGAAGAAACACGGACAGTGTAAACCCAGCTTAAAACGATAGTCTTGAATATTAATCTATATAGGAGAATAAGTTGGAATAGAAAAATTCTTCTGTCCATGAAGAAAGAAGAGTCCCAGATTTCACAGTGAGTTGTCTGTTGATAAGTATAGATGCAAACCAAACCAGACAGAGTAGAACGTTAAATCCTGGTTCATTTCACAAAACAAAACAGGTACAACTAGTCCAATTACCTTGTTTCATCTCAAAATACTGAACCATAAACCTACTTCCTATGATGTGTCAATATATGTGTTCATAGAAAGAACGAAAATGAAATGGTTTTAACGCCTTAATTTTCTGTCCAAACTGGGATAAAAATGACGGGTGTATGCAATAGAGTTTGCTATGATAAAAAGTTGCCCGGACAGCAACTTCTGCCTATTCTTCGAATTCCATCTGCCGCAACTAATATTGCAGTCGGTAATATATATTCAACTCCTCGAACACCCAATAAACAGACACTGAAATAGAAATAGGTTGTTGAATCCTAGACTAATCTTCCCCCATTACAATAACCCTTTAAAACAATATCAGACTTGAAATTTTATTTTCAGTTTAATAAATTAACAATAATTTCAGTTAAAAATAAATTTGAGGGATTAAAAATAGTAGATTTCTAAGAAACATAAGTTCTGGTTGCATCGATTTTACATACTCATAGTCATATATTCCTTTTCATTAACAGAAAGAACATATTTCAATTTCAAGATTTCGTCTCTTATTCTCTTTCACTTTCACGGTTTTGCAAAGAAATTACTCTGTATTACATTAATTGTACATACTGTATATGAAAATAATGAACTTTAAATATCTTGGCTTTCCATATTCCAATGTTCGTATAGCTTACACCAGGTAACTGCTAACCTTTGTTAACTACCATTAGTAAATACCATTATATATAGTGAATCCCATTAGTAAAATACCATTTAAAAAAAAGCATTAGCACTCTTAGGATCTTCGTCGGTTATAAAAAATAATTTGGGAATGTTCAAGTGTCATTTTATGCAAATCTACCACTTCATGGCTGAGGTATACACCTTTCACTTTGGAGCATATTTTTAGTGGTTTTCAAAGCGTTTAACCAATGAGTGTGAACATTACCTTAATGTAAATTGGTCAGTGCATAAAAAAGGCGAGTCTTAGGTTAACTTCAATATAATAGGTGTGGGTGTCAACCCTGTGAGAAACTGTTAAGATTTTAAATGTACGTTTCCGTCAAATTTAAGATTCCACGGTCACCAAATTCACTTAGATGACGATAAACGTAATGCTCTACAGCATATAGAATATCGGATTTAATTTCTGTTTTCTTTAACATAATTCATATGCTGAAGACGGGTTCATATAAGATGGGCAGGGAAGGAAGGAGGTGGGATGGTGGATGGGTTATTATTCTTTAAAGATTTTCGCTTAATCCATGTTCTCGACAGGTACTGGAATAACTGTAATAATCTCAAGGTATCAGTGTAAGCGCAGGGTTTCCCTCTAACCTCAGTGTTTCCGTGTAGAATCAGTGTTTCCCTATATTGAGCTTTTATTTTTTGCTTTAAACATTATGTAGGGTGGTTGGATGGCCGAATGATTAGCCCGTACGCGTTGCACGGTCTGTCATTGAGTCAACTGGTGTGGTTTCGATTCCCAGCTGTTCAACGTGGTGGTCTTCCTCCGGTGCTTACCAATGCTAAAGACCCCTACGCGCATTATGTTAGTCCTGAAATGACCTAGTTTGTGTCGAGTGGACGTTAACACCCCCCCCCCCCTCTCTCTCTCTCGACCTCTCTAAACTTTCGAGGTTATGAACCAATGAAATGTATAGGGGTTTGGTATGCTGGAATGTGGCATTTCATAAATCTTTGTCGAAATCGTTTTTCGTGGTCCTTCAACAAAGATATAATTGATTAAAGCTATCTTTCAACCAGTCATGTATATCTATCAAACTGATGTGGATGCCTAAATCTGGCGAATCGAACGTTCGTATGGCAAAATACCGATGAATGACGTAGTGCCCTGTATATCTGCCAGACCCTATTAGTGACACCACCACAACTACCTGTAGAAATATTATGTGAATTAGGTTACGGGGTCTAGAAGATGGTTGTGCTTCACAGGATAAAAGTCACCCTTAGTCTTCCTAGAAAACCCTAAACCGCTTGCCACGCTTATTTTTTTTTTTTTTTACAAATATCTTGTTTTATGTTGGTTCTGATATAGAAGTAAGGGGATACTGTTGCGGTATACTCTTTCTAGAACACGTTATATTAATTATTTAAACAGGTGTTTATATAGGTAACAATTATTTTTAGAACTTGTTTGGTACTATGGTAGCATACTCTCCATAGAGCACTCTACGCCACTTCCCGATTAGATAGTATGCAAGATTTATAAAGTTAATAAGTGAAATTTTTATGAAAAAAGGATTTAAATAAACTGAAATAAGGCTTGGTCATGTTCTTGAAGAGTTGGAGTAGTTCATATGTATCCATAGTAACGTCAGCCGAGATACTGAAGACGTTGTCGCAATTCCATGGTTTCCATACGATCACGGCGTTGATTCTCCGACAACAATAGATCTGCCAATGAAGTCAGGGCACCATTTATGGATAACCGACCGGCACGCTTCGTAGTATTCACTGCACTTTTATAATCGGATATAACATTTTGGTTGTCGCCCGTCGAATCATTTTTGGACCAAGTTCTCACCACCGTAGATATTCGGACATCATCGTCATCTTTTTTCTTGGAATTCCATTCCGGGGCCAAATCTAATTGATCTCTTGGCGCATTTTTGATATGTTTGAGCAATTCTGCTAAGAATTCTGGGTCAAGACCCCTTTTTGTACCTTTGTCTTCCATGTCTGCCGCGCGACCCTTCGCGATACCCCTCTCAGGGAACAACTTTTCAAACATATTTAAAATATTTTCCGCATATTCCTTATCATCTGCAAGCTTAGATTCCTCCCTCGAATTTTCTTCACCCGACAAACCGAGTATGGATCGAGAATGTCTGTTGAGAATTTTGTTGTCCGAATGTTTTAATTGTACTGGGTGACTTATAACACCAGTCAATGTGACTAAAGCTGCGAGTAAGAAGACGGCGCTTTTCTTCGTGTAGTAATCTTCCATGGTTCAATCTGAAAATATAAAGAGCCAACAGTTGAATTATAAATTTAATTCGGGTAAGTACAACTCCAGATCTTGTCTATAATATCGATATGCCCACATAATTTATTTTCGACCAATGGTCATGGTCGATGTAAGAGTGGTGTATGTTTTCACGGTCATGCTCATACAAGCTTCAAAGTCAAAGACATTTTGTACAAAACGCAACAACCAACGGGACGAAGAGACGATAATTAACTCTAATCACTGGAAAAATCTTTGGTGGTCTGCATACATTTAAAATAATTGGAGTTGTCTCCCTTCCTGCATTTTTTATGCTTAAAGTGAAAGCGCAATGTTGAAGTGGGTAGTCTAAAACACAAAAGGGAACGAAACATACCTATGATTTTAATCAGACGAAGAGGAAATAAATTGAAATGAGGTTAAACGTCCTACTGTTCTGCTCCACCATGCAGTGTGCTATGGCAGAGTGAAATGTGAACACGGGACCTCGATTTTTCGTCCCACCTTGGCGACTATATATTGTCACTTAAACTGAGAGGTTATTAATGGAACTGCGTTCTATAATACAACAGGTGCACTCTCTATCAATATTATAAATTGTACAGTTTATATACCATATTATTGACTACCTGCACTAATTATGTTTACTTTTACCTGTACTTGAGGGTAAATATAACTAATACATTGATTGCAGATTACACTTATGTTATTCTTATACGTCACCATCTTGACATAGCTCAGGTAAATATCTCTACTTTTAATTAATGTCTAATTTTAGTGCCAATATTGGAAATATTATCGACTCTCGTGTCACAGTTGACAGACATATATGTTTTCTAAGGAATGAAAGATATTTTGAACACACGATTGGCACGACTCGAGCCTCGAGATTAGACGTGTTGTCTATTTTAGTGGATAGTTTTTTTTTCTACAACATTGTCCCCAATATTGATCAATTTTTAAAGGATGTTAAAGTGCAACATGCCCGATTTAAGGTTAACTATAGAGTTTAAAAGCAAACGGAATCAAAATTACTTTTGTGAAAGCTTTTCCGTTCACAAATTATTCAGATATATAACCATTTAAAGTTTACATTATTTTATATTGATTTTGGCGTGAACCTAAAAGGACACATGAAAGAGTAGGTCGTAGTGCCGCTGTTTTGGCAAAATTTCCCCCATAGCACTCTGCACGATGTATGCCCGTCTTCATTAGCCCAGTCGGAGCACAACAGTAGAGCGTTAAACCCCATTTCATTTCATTTCATTTATATACCACTGCTATCTTTATGTCAAGACGGGGGGGGGGGGGCCGAATGGTTAGAACGCGCGCGCTGTATCATACGGTCTGTCATTGAGTCAACTGGCGGGGTTTCGATTCCCCAGTAGTACGTGACAATCAGTAGGGTCGCCTGTTCAACCTCGTGGGTTTTCTCCGGATCCTCCGGATGTTGGAAAACTGATAATGCGCAATTAATTGTTATTTTATTTTATTTTAAACAGTAGATTTATCAATCGTGTTGCTATGTTAACACGTGCTCTAGGGGTTTTATAAGCAGTAGGTGTATATTGAAGATCTATATCTTTGATGTCAAGTGTAAAAACAATTAATTCTTGTAATCTACTGAGTTTCTACTTGTGGGTATTGATATTTCACGAATGACACTACTCGTCAAACAAACTGAAATACATATAGATCAAAAGACTAGACTCTATCGCACGAACCATAGTGGACACCACTTTGGACGTAAACATAACTAAATTGTTAACCTTTTGAAACGTGCTCCTCGGCGCAAGTAGACCCGTACAAGTTTAGTAATAGTATATAGTAATGGTCCATCACAATGAAACGAACACGTATACAAAATGTGATTTAGACCAATCAAATCTCATGGGCTTGAAAAATCTGTCATCGGTTGTTTACAGAGGCGTAGCCGTGAAATATATATTGGGAGGGGGGGGGGGTCCGCAAATGAAGTTATATAAAATGTTGACAATCTGTGACCGCCGGGAGAGTGTGGGAGGGTTACTATCCCACTGGGGGGGGGGGGGGGAGCATACATTTCTTTTAAAGTTTCAGTCTTCTGTAAACACTGTTTTGGCATATTTTACGGGGTTAAACTAAAACATCACACCAATACAATGTTTATCATGTTTAAGTCAGGGGATGTCGTATTTATATTTTTTTCATGACTTTTACATATTGAATGTTACGCTTGAGGACTGGCTAACTAGACACAATTTTATGGAACACAGTTACTTTTCACTTCACACATGTTTCCAGGATGATACTCTCCGTGCTTTATTTTAGCAATGTAAACCATATGTACAGGCTTTATACAGATAGAATCTTAACTAATCCTAATAATTGTTGTAAATAAATAGGAGTTAGGGCCTACTATGTAAATTTAGTGTGTGTGTGTGGGGGGGGGGGGGGGGCGTCCAAGTATGTTCAGACCCCCCTAGAAAAACAATTTCTGATTTCGTATTTTTAACTAAATACTAATGTTAACTAATTGCTACATTCATAATTCTAATTGCTAAATTCATATTTCCAAAATATAATAACTTCTCATATCATTTCCTCTGATCAAGGAAGCTGATTAATATACGACTTCATTCACCCACATTCTTAGAAATTAAAAAGTCATTTGCCGTTAGTTTGCTCATCCATGTCGGGTGTGAATCTCGCACTGATTTTCCATGTATATTGTGTTTGTAGTTGTACATGTAGATCTATGGAGTGTGATTCTAATATGATATAGCTATTAGTAATGTATGGAGAGCAGAGGCATTGGGATTATCACCTAATTCATAGAGCATTAAAGTCCCAAACGGATCTTACTTGGATTAATGAACTCTAAACCCAAGCTCTCTCTCTCTCATAGCAAGAACAACCAGCTCTTATCTAAATCTTACAAGTCAGGGGGGAAACTCCTCTAAAAGTTTGGCAGAAAGGCGATAAAAGGTGACATAAACAAACAAAGCCAGGACTGGCTTTCAAAGCATTTTACTGTAGCCAATTTATTCTTTTGTGAGACATCTATTCGGCGATGTGCCTTTGTTACTGTTAAAATAGATATTAGACCTACTTCATGTAAAGAAATGTTTGTGTTACCTACAAGCAGTAAGATCCTGCGATGCTACAACAGCTCTATTCACTTAACATATACTTTATTACATTTAAAGCTATTTTTGTCATTTGAATTCGATTTGAAGAATATTTGGTCAAAGTGGAAACAATTACTGTATTGTCACCTTTCTTATTATTGTTTTTAAATATGACCTTATATTTATAGATTATATAATTGAATCCTGGACATTCTAGTCTGGGCATTGCCCATCGAAGCTCCCTTTAAAAACTGAGGTAACAAGATAATATAAACTATTTTCAGCTGGTGATTATTTAATGTTAAAAAGCATCGATGAAAATTTAATAAAGTAGACCGAATCGATGTGCAAAACATATATATGCACTGAAAGGTACACACGTTTTTCTATTCTAACTCTTATATCGAGCAACCGTACAGTGCAATATCTTTTAGCGCAATTGTTTCTTAAGTTGTTTATTGTGGATGTAGATGTAGATGAGCTACGGTTGTTTATATCAGAGGTGGGGATAGACATTTCTGCCATTTCTTTATTGCTATTATTGACAGCCAATTGTCAGAAAGGTATTGGCCTTGTGTAACAAGGGCGGAAACTCTGTAAAACTTCTAGAATACCCAAACCTTCTAAGAATCGGAATTGAAAGTAGGTGATAAATAAGGTGTTACCATTCTCATTTTCCATAGATTGCTATGGAAAAAATCAACACCATTTCAGGCATCGTAAAGATGTGTTCAACTAACAATGTGGGAATGCTTTGATTTTGTTCTAATTGTTTTAACCAAGCACCTTGACCCCAATCAGATTTCAAAGAGAACAGAACATTTAAGCCACTAAAAGAAATCGACCGACTATTATCGACCCTTGCAACTTATATAACAGCTGTCTCAACCATCGGGAATACTTTCATTCATTGTTATCTTTTAAAAATATTTAAAAATTCTATAAGTAAGATTCTCTCTTTAAACAAAACCTTCATCTATTATCAGTAGGATTTTTACTGAGTGATCTGTCCCTTGTTAATAATAACTTTCACTAAATAAACGCCGATGAATAATTGATAGGACCATGTCATTATACAATATCTAAAATCAACATCTTCACAAAAATTCCATTACAAATAAATTCAATATTTTTTTGTAAATAAATTAACATCCGTTTGTCATTCAGTACGATGTCTATACGACATGCTGTGGATGTTTTAATTATTCATTTTTTTATTACTTTTTACCAAAGTGAGCACATACGGTGGCTGATTTATGACACGCAAAAAAAAAAAAATATTTCGAGCGCTCGAGATACTAAGTCGAGCGATATATACAATTATTGATTCGTATAATAACATGCATGGGCTGGTGTGTGTGTGTGTGGGTGTGTGTGTGACGGGGGGGGGGGGGGTACCCGCTCCGTCATTGCAGCTTTGGACGGTCTGTAAAAACGAACAAATGAATTTCTTTCCTCTGCAAGTTTATCATTAAATTATGCATAAAATTATACAGCTTAAAACATCGGTTTAGACATGTTCGATTGTATTATCTCGAACGCTCAGCTTAATTATCTCGAGCGCTCGACTTAAATATCTCGAGCGCTCGACTTAGTATCTCAAGCGTTCGACTCGACTTAGTATATCGAGCACTCGACTTAATATCTCGAGCCACCGTAAGCACATGTTTACCTAGGTTATTTTAATTTTAGACCTTAACAGATGATTATAAAAAAAAAAATTAATGAAGACGGTCGTTTGCCAAACTGTACTTGACTTCTCGGTTTTTCGTCACATCCGAACGACTAGACACTGTTTCTATCTAGGATCTCTGTCCTGCACCACTAACAAGGGAAGTTCCCGCCAGAAAATCCAGAGAAAATTTCTCGTCCAACATTGGGAGCGATTCCGAGACCTCCTGGTTAGCGAGTAAGCATTTTATTCTCCTGGCAACATAAAATCATTGTGGGCTGTAGAGTGAATATATTTTAGATAGAAATTAAAACTGTAAAGGACACACTATGCAAATTAGGCTATTAGGAGCATAAAACAAACAGAGAAGAAGTGCCTTGATGCCGTGTCTAATCTAAAATGATCCGCAGTAAATATTCACTAATCCTTTAAAGATACGTTACCAGAAAAGTTTTTATCGGGTGGTTATTTTCATTAAAGGTATGGCAATTTTGGTTTATATGGAATGTAGAAACATCCAATCTTACTAGAAAAATGCCGAATTCCCCGAAATACACCCACGAAGCGCATACAGGAATAAAATGTAAGGGTTTCCTTAATCGACAGCTCGACGATTAGGAATGTCTGCTCGCGTGATGTCAAAGGTTGCACGCGGAGAATGAGTGTGAACAACACTTTCTGAGGTATAAATCACGGAAAAAGACGTGGGCAGTGGACAATCCGGGAATTTTATTGGGCTTCGATATTTATGATAAATGGATAGCCATTAAAGACAACATCGTCTTATGTAGGTAATTCGTCAGCAAAGTCGCGTGACACAAACATTTTTAATAGATATTTTTATTGCAGGGTATTCCATCGCGTAACCAGTGTTTTGAGAAGGATTTGAAGCAAAATTTTGATAGATTAATTAGTTTGAATACCTTTTCAGTCCAAATACATCATTAAATCACCCAGTTTGTACGCGGGAACGTATCTTTAAGTGAGAAGGAAAATAAATGGAAATGAATTGGCATATACTGAGTGTAAATCTCGTTTTACAGATAGACTTTAATATTACAGTTATGAATATGACAACATCAGATCAGTTTTCGTAATCGGCGGCGAATCTGAGACCTGGTTAGCGAGTAAGCGTTTTACCCTGTTGGCCACATAAAATCATTGTGGGCTATATAGACTGAATATATTTTAGATAGAACTTAAAACTGTATTTAGAGTAAAGGGCACTCTTTGCAAATTTGAGAATATTAAAGGAGCTAACCCACCGCATTAATTGAGCTCTGAATAAAGTGTTAATTTGGGTGCATTTTATTTCATGCTATAAGAATGTCGAATTTATATTTGGCCGCTTGGTCTACAGACGCATTTAACCGCTAATGGATAATAATTGAAAAAATGGAATGGAATGATATACAAACCCAGTGCATTCCACTGTCTTATATTTGGTAGGATATGACTATGTAAGAAAACGTGTGTATCAGTGATACCATTGATATATATATATATATATCGTACAAGTTTTACCTGCTCCAAACTGGCTATATTTATGGTAGATTTGTTATGTAATTCGAATTTATAATTTTTCTGATCATTAGAAATATCACATTGTTAGACAAAAAAAACCGTTTTCTGGCATCGAATAGTTGACCTACTTATGTTCGAATGGCAGGATCAAGGTTAAAGATAAAGTTCAAAAATGATTCAGATCGAACCAATCTAATTAAATTGTGGCCATTAACAATTTATTTCACTTCATCAGCTTAAAGGGGTTTTTCCATACTCAGACATTACAACACAGTACCTATATTATTATTTTACTTTTGATATATATTTGAACTGTACGAGAAGGTTTGTCCTTAGGTAAACTATTTATGGAATAACTTCCATTAAATTTGGGGTGTTTAATTGCTTTTTGTTTATTAGAGAAATAGACAGAAATATGATAGAGAAAAAACAAATACGTTTTTATTGATTTCATTTAATTATTCTATTCAACCGAATAGCCATTTACGTAATATCAATGTTTTAATTGATTTATTCACATCCATGTTTGCACTTGTAATACGGATGACCTAATGATCTAAAACGTTGCAATATTGATCATAACCCTGCATATATAAACCCAGGTTTGACCCCACGGTTGTTTCTCGTGACAAGACATACGGTCGTTTGCCTAACCCCGTTTTCTTTTCTTCAAATTTTCTCGATTGCCATAGAGGCCTGTACAGCCAATTATTGAAGTCGGACATGATTCGCAACCAGTAAAACATATTAGTTTAAAAACTATTTATAAATCCGATGGCTACACAGCAAAACAATGGGGAATATGAAGCTTGATATAGTAATTATTTTACATATTGCCATGATGCTATGGTGCCATGAATTCTTGCAAATCAATATCTTTATATACACAAAACTAGAACTTTGAACGGGAAATATAAATAATACTAATTCAGTGTCATCTTCTGCTTGTCCACGCGATAAGAGTTAGAACTGCCACAATAACCCTTGATAATACTTCTATTTTATGTTTAACCCAGTTAATGTGGCTTAACTTGAACCCTCGTGTCCAGCAGTTACATTTGATTAGGTCTGCTTTAATACCTTTAATGAAACTATTTTATTAACGTATTTACCGCTGTCATTTGTATCTTGGTCTTTCATTGGCATGAACAGCACGTTTTATTGTCATCCAAACGGTAGTTAAAAATTGAAAGGTTCAATTCAGAGATTGCTTTGAACCCTGACATGCGTAGAGAACAACATTAGTGATTATTCAAACCCGACCTTTCACGTGTCAGCGGTGTGCCTAGACTTTCGAATGTGACGAATACAAGAGGTCCAGTCGGCGGTTGGAAATTTGAAGAAGAAAAAGCAGAAACCCCAAAGACGGATTGCACAAGTAACCCTAGATAAAAATATTAGTTGTGATGATTGGCGTAATAGTAAAATGATATCTATATATCAAATGACTATAAATAGCCCATCTGGTTATATATATAATAGCTAATATAACAATTGTAGATATATTTATTACACATATACTTATCTTCAGACAAACAAACTAAATATAGATTTGCGATCCAGGGGTCCGTTACACGAATCACGCGTAAAGATCAGCATAAAAAGCATTGCAAACCCAACTGAAGACTGGCGTGGCGGAACGCATTACGTTCAAATGCGGACACCACAGTTCAAGAATGTACACATTTTTTAAAAAATAATCGATGTGTTTTGTCTTTTCGGCAACCTTTTAAGCACAGCACTGAACGTTTATTGGTATTCAAGAGGTGTTCCTACCAGAATACCCGTTTTAAACACGTGTCCAAGATCAATAAATCCCATGCGCACGATTGTCACGTGACGTATTTTCAAAATCACTAAAGATTTCCCCATTGACTTTAATGTTAATTCTCGTCTCTTTAGACCGGCTCTAACTTTTTTCCCAAATTTTCGTTGGGTAGAACGCTTTCTGCCACAGATGGAGCAACATGTGGCAAACTCTTGCCCAAGTGCATGTATGAGGTTCACCATGGAAAACTTCAGATACACAAGCTGGCACTGGAAGTAGAGACAAGTAAACATGCAATTTTCGGCCATACATTTTAACATAACCAGCCTCCCAATTCTTGTACCCTTCCACCTCAAAATCATGAATATTCACCAAAACCCTTTCCTTCGATTCTGCACCAAAAAGTCAACAAAAAACGCCATACAAATGGGGGAAAAGGGGAAGGGGGAGAAAGACTAAAAAAACTTTCGCCCTACATTCGTAGAAATATATTTGGTGAGCTGTGTACAACGGAAGAAGGACGCCAACTCGTTGGAACAAATGAACATGTATTAATATTATTTTTATCATTTCACACTTAACATGCCAAAGGTCTCGACTCTGATAGGAAATTGGCAGTTAGTAGAAGTCGGGCTGTTTACAGGCTATTAATATCCTATTCAATCTAAATCAACCCAGGTGTTAAATTTAATACTTTTCATGTGCAACATAATATGTGTTTACTACGAACAAGAATTTTCCCCATCTTCTGTAGAAGGTTTGACCTCGTTTTAACTACGTAAATCTTATGTTGTAAACCTGGCGGTGTTGTTTTATGAACAGGGTTTTTGTGCCCCTTAATAAAATAATCTTCATGTATTGACAAGCTAATGACGTTTTGTTTATAGAACTTAAGGAATAAATTGTCAAAACTAATAAGATCAAATTGAAGTCCGATTGATTTATTGTCCAATTACACGGACATGTTCAAATCAGACAGTATGTAAACCCTAGAGCAAATTTGTCAAACCATTGTTAAATGTTAAGATATAGAACATTTAACTTTCAATTCACGAGTCATTATTGTTGGTTTTCCTCATTTATTTTTTATGAATTTCGGAACCGCGGTGGCTCAGTGTGTAAGGCGTTGGCTGACTAACTAGGAGGTTCCGATTTCGGCCCCGATGTTAGTCGAGAATGTTCCCCACGGTTTTCCAGTCTGGGTTTACATTGCCCTTTGTGCAGGAATCTGGACCAGGAAAGTTCAGCATCTAGTCGTCCGCTAAACGAAAAACCGAGATCCCGTGCACGCGTTGGTGTAACATAAAAGAAGTTTTCGCCGTTTGTATTCGATATAAGAGTAGGCCATCGCGTTGCTGTCCGGGTAAAACTCCCCTCATAGCACACTTATGGCGAACGCCCGTCTTCATTATCCCCATCGGTGCAGAAAAGTGGGACGTTTCATTTTAGTGAATCCACGGTGGCTGATTTAGGACATCCCGAAAAAAATATCTCGAGCGTTCCAGATACCAAGTCGAGCGCTTGAGATACCAAGTCGAGGCTTGAGATAATTAAGTCGAGCGCTCGAGATAATTAAGTCGAGCGCGTCTCAGCCGATGCCCTATAAGCTGTATAATTTTGTGCATTATTTAATGATAAATCTTGCAGAACAAAGGTATTCATTTATTCGTTTTTATAGTCCATCCAAAATTTACACCCTGTT
The DNA here is from genome assembly GCF_932274485.2 of Patella vulgata. Lineage (NCBI taxonomy): Eukaryota > Metazoa > Mollusca > Gastropoda > Patellidae > Patella > Patella vulgata. The sequence continues at coordinate 67,106,188 of NC_065879.2, read as the reverse complement.
GATCCAAAATGCTTAATAGTATTCTAACATCCTCTCTGCTAATGGAAAATTCAACCAAAATACATTTATGGTGCATCATTCGATAACCAAGTCGGTTAAAGAGCCGCCCAAGTTGCTATTAATAAAGTCAGCGACATCTATTACATCAGAAGGATATTTATTCCTGTACAGATTATTCCGACGTATATGCGTCGCAATTGCATATCTGAAATACTTATATTATCTGCAATCTCTTTTAAAATTAAAATTTTGGCTGGATTTTCCATTAGCAGAGAGGTTGTCATGAAATTCACATTATACATTAGACCTTACTTTCCTTTTGTTTTTAAATATAATGGTGAGAGTGTTAATGTCTAGCTAATGTCTAATTTAAATGACCGTGATAAAAGTTGTTAGCGATGTGATCTCTTAAAATGGAAAGTAGAACAGGTTATTCTAGAAAGATGGCCGTACCCTACGTTGTGCACCTCAGAAGCAATGGCTTCCTGTAGATAATGTTACATTTCGGGATGGGTTTTTCAAAAATAAAATAAACCAAAACATTAAATGTCGAAATGTTAAAAGGGCGTGAGCCTTAGATAGTCGATTTCAAAGGTTAACGAGAAACTTGGTCAATTGTTGTTTTCTGCTTGTAGTATTATCAGTCTGGTTGATCTGTGTAAATGGTTATCTATTAGCTGGGGTTACCCAGTTCAATCAGCTAATAAAAAAAGCGAATGACAGGAAAAGAAAATAATTTTATTGTCTATTATAGTCGCCGGTGTATTAGGCTATTAGGGGCATAAAACAATCAGAGAAGAAGTGCCTTGATGCCGTGTCTAATCTAAAATGATCCGCAGTAAATATTCACTAATACTTTAAGTGGGAAAGAAAATAAATGGAAATGAATTGGTATATACTGAGACGCAACAAAAACGCACCACACTTTAATAAATTGGTGTAAATCTCGTTTTAGAGATACACTTTGGTATTACACAGTTATGAATGTGACAACATCAGATCACAATCACGTTTTCGTAAACGCCAACAACAACAAAACAAATGAATTTGACAAAATGAGAACGTTGAAATACACGATTTTATCGTTAAGACCATGGGTTTAAAATGTGACTTTTAAAAAACTATTGTACCACGAGTACCAGTGCCACTGGAAGTAGTATTTTAATGAGAATCGAAAATGATGCAGGTTGTCATTCGGAGGCTTATCTCCTCCATGTGGCAACGTTAAATGATGTGTGTGGCGAATACAGTTGGATACGTTAGTGAATTTTAGTGTTCACCGCTTGTGCCAATGTTCACCAAAATATAATGCTGCAATGGCCACCATGATTTTCTTGATTCAGTAAATGTTCACCCCCCACCACCACCACCAATCATGCCAAAAAAACACATTTCACCTGCATTATGTATCACAAGAACTTTCATTCAAATCTGTGGTGTATTTTATACGCAGTGATATTGAAGAGGATGAACCCTTTTGATTTTCAGCATGTTAGTAGGACTTTCTGTTCGAGAGATATATCGCGGAAAATATCGTAAACACACAAATGATTCTTATAAATTTGGTCTGGGGTGTGTAGCTCTAATACGTCGAAGCACAGCGCTCTCACAATATTTATTATTCAAGGGCCTTTAATCTATAAGAAACGTAAGTACTAATTATTTGACGTCGAACTGGGTTTATTTGACGTCGAACTGGGTTTATTAACGAATCCCTGCATTGGCCGAGAAAGTTCATCCAGATTTTCCGGCGTGGTTCCCCCTTGTCAGTGATGCAGGATGGAGGGTCTGACAAGGACAGCTGTCTAGTCCTTCGGATGAGACGAAAAACCGAAGTCCCGTGTATACATTGGAATGCACGTAAAAGATCCCTTGGCAGTTGGAATTCGATATAAAAGTAGGCCATAGTGCCGCTGCCCGGGCATAATTTTCCTCATAGCACACTGTATGGCGTATGCCCGTCTTCATTAGCCCAGTATAGGAGCAGAACAATAGTACGTTAAACCCCATTTCATTTCATTTCCAAACTTTTCACATCTGCCGAAGCAAACCCGAACTGGAATATTGTTATTATACTCTAACTGATTAGTCAAAAGCAAAACCCTGATCCGATTGGTCGGATCAGATTTGGAATTTGGAATTAAGCATTTGGAATTTGGAATTTGGAATCTAGTAATTTGGAACGGGTATTTATCCGGCCCAGATAGGTAAACTAGAAGTAATTAGTTGTGTAAAATTACAATTTATATAAATTCGAATTAGTTTAATTGAGGGGGGCTGCCAATTTGCTATTTTATCGGTAAGACATGAATTTGGAATTTCGCATTTGGAATTTGGAATGAGCCTTCTGGGCTTTCGTGATTTCACATTATCAGATTATGATGCATAAAAGAAACACACATTAATCAATAATCGAATATAAAGTATGCTCATACTATGTAAATAAGTGTATAAGCTATTTCACATCCTAATATTAAACATGATTATAAAATTAATGATTGTTAGGCTACGCAGTTATAAACTAACTCACCTATAAGAAACACAAGTACTAATTATTTGACGTGGAACTGGGTTTATTAAGGAATGAACATAATTGTCTGTATTTCGTCTCTTATATTTATACCCAGTCGCTATCGCCAACTTAATATATCTTAATGATAATTAAACTAGACATGTTTGAACATATACATGATAAGAGTTAAACATGTAATACAAAATGTGATATAAATTAACATATATTTACATTACGGAGACGTAACTCAAATATAGGTAATCTCTATCATCCAGAAAAAATAGTCTTACAATATTAGTCTGGATGCGTTGTCAAGATTTGAGTAGCAATGATCTCTGTGTTGATGTTATATATATTTTGAATGTGTATAACCAGTTCTATCTCATATGTAATATTGGCCGACACCAACGCTGTCCTTTAATATTTAACATTGCAATGTTTATTTGATCATCTATCATGTTACTATTGCTATTATTTAATCACCTATCCTGTTACCATCTATCTTTGACAATTTTATTTTCTGCCTGAACATCTTTTTTTTTCTTTTTTTTAAATAATATAAATTATATCATGGATATTTGGTATGTTTATATTGAGCTTTAAACAAATAAAATGTTAAAATATAATCTGCATTAAGTCTATTTAGTGGAATAGGTTGGTCGTTGTGCTGAATTATAACTAACATATATATTGAGGTATCTAACTTGTTTTATAAATAACATTTTTTAGCCTGCAGACTGTTTATTTTCTAGCTTATTGTTAAAAATTAATATATTTAGTAAATAAAGTAGCCCCCCCCCCCCCCCGCCCACTTCCACATCATCATCAACATCAACATCAACATATCATCTTCATTTCAGTAGCAGTGATTTATGCCAGCTGAAAGAGAATGGTTGAAACTCTATGATACGTTTGCAAAATAAACAACAACGTCAGATGGACCTAGCAAGGACAGTATCTAGTTGTTCGGATGGGCAGATGGGACTAATGAACCCTTGATCTTGGTCAAATTTTCCCTCATGACATAATGAATGACGTATGCTCAGTAGGTGCAGAAAAGTAGGATGTTAAACCCCATTTCATCAATTCATTCGAATGACCGATTAACAGGTAGATTTGGTGACGAGTTTATGTACTGGCAGTTATATAGTGCCTTGATGAAATTGTCTGTCACTCACATCGATTCTGTGGGAGGTTTTGCTAGGTAAGGGTGGGTCATTGAGTTACACAATTTTGTAAGTTATGACCCTGCTTTAAGTACCATCACGGAGACTAATTGCGTGAGACGCTTGCTCGCTAGCCTGGATGTCACAGGTTCGACCCCGGTTTTGGCCGGGAAAGTTCATCGGGATTTTACGGCGTGGTTTTCCCTTGTCAGTGCTGCAGAACAGAAGGCCTAACAAGGACGGAACGAAAAACCGAGGTACCGTGTTCACATTGGCGTGCACGTAAAAGATCCCTCGGCAACATTTCCCTCATAGCACAATGTATGGTGTATGCCCATCTTTATTAGCCCAGTCGGGGCAGAACGGTAGGACGTTAAACTCCATTTCATTTCTTTTTCAAGTACAATCATTGATCAGCGGAAAGGTTTAAAATAGTCGCGTTTACTCATTGGAGAAGCGATTGATATAGCGCGAAGTAGAGCTTATAATTCGTAGACCCCCTTGAAACTGTAACCTCTACTTTACGATATGGTGTAATTGGCGCTAATGATATCAACTATATAAATTAAATGCTTTTATCATCATATAATTACGTGTTAATTATATATGTATAATGTATCGTTTATAAATAAATTTAGTTTGACCAAGTACTCACAAACACATATATATATATCGACCATTCTACGTCTGATTGACAGGTCGGGATAATCAAGACTACTTTTTTACGAAACATAAGAGAAAGCTAGAACAAGAAATTGAATTTAGAAATAAGCACGTTAGCTAGCTCAACAATTGTTTTAAGAAGCTTGTAAAAGTAAAATGAAACTACTGCCAGTATCATGTTCCTGTCTAACCCGAGTGTTTCAGAGATATTATTTGTACTAAACCAAAAGATGCCGCTCTTAACGGTACAGTTAATGATAAAGCGATTTAAAAAATGAAACGAACGTAATTTCTAAATCTGCTGTAATAACCAAGAAGCTTAATTTTACTGCTATTCAAAATCGTCAACAATAATTTTTTTAAGGCTGTAATAGTTGATAGATTTGTAGAGAATTGCACGTGCCATGGCTATTTATAGTATCATACTGTCAGAAAGTTGGTCTCGACACGGCGAATGTGCACGCTTAAGTGGTAGTCTCGAACTATCAGCGGTGGACTGTATTTCTGTAGAGTACATGGGTCACCCTACGACAAACAGATAAGACGAACATTCTGAACCACTGATAAAGGGAACCAAGCTGGAAAATCGCGGAGAACCTTCTCCGCCAACACCGAGTTTGGAAACCTGCGTTCCAGTATTGTTACCGCCAAGAAGGGGATAATAATAACGAAATAAATCAGTCTAAAAGGGGGTAAATGGACATATATGCCCGCTTTCCAGAATATGCGTATCTTATGGTATGATGCGTATGTTTTAGGTTCGGTTGTTCATAATATCTTGAAATATTGTTTTTATTTTTGTGGAGTTATCTCGACTGTCCCTCGAATTAAAGCCTCCGTGTACGAGGTGAACCAATGTTTCGCTAGGCGGGTTTGGGTCTCGTAAAGTGACTCCACAACAAAATCCCCGTGTTAACTTTTATGTTCCAATGATGGTTATAAATTTACCAAATACGGTAAAAACGGATTGCCGTTTACCTTCTTATAGGCCGATTTATTTCATTATTATTATCCCTTTCTAGGCGGTAATAATATTGGATCGGGTGGAACCTCGAATTTCCTGGTTATTGGTTCCGCGCTTCATCCACAGTACCACCTTGTCTCCTTTCACAAATAAAACATATTATTAAGCTATAGCCAAACGGGTTTTTTTTTACGTTATGTTGCTCTTACATTTTCTCATTTTTTCTTGGGATTTTAAACTATGCCATTAGTGATTTTGCTTATGTTACGCTTTATAAATTACCATCATCAGTAATTTAAAAATAAATCATTAGCACAGATTACCTTCAATATTACATCATAAATAATTAAATGGGATGAAATATCCACTTGTGGGTCAAATAGCTTACTACGTCAATGACATTACCGCATTTAAACAAGTTCTGTGATTCACATATTTTCGACATATTTTAATATTCATTTTACAGAAAAATTCTTAAATATTTAATGAATATAGGTATGTGCGTCAATGACAAAAATATTGCTTGATGTAATGACTGTTCCATATATACATTTGATTGTTTTGCTCATTACCAGTAGTGGATTAGTTTATTTTAATGATTTATACTAGTGCTTAACAAAACTAGCTTCTTCTATTTCTTAAATAGATCACGTCCGTATAGTTCCAATGGTGAATTTTTCAAGTCCGGTTCCATGTTCATCCCTGCATGATGTTACACGGATGTCCCGTGTACAATTTGGCACTGCAGGCTAATTTTCCTTTGAGATATGTCGTATTTAGGATTTGGTAGCTTATTGTTGCGATTTAGTTGCTAGGTGGTAAAAGTTTACAAAATGTATTTATTAGACGCGTTTATCAGATCACTTAATAAACCTAACAAGCGCCCTAAACGAACTACACTGCAGTAACCCCTATAAATTGCTATATGGTGATCATTTCCACACGGCTGGATAATTTCAGGTAGAACCTATAGAAACGTGCAGGCATAGTAAATCATTTCTCAGATACTCACATTATCAGTCTGGAAATTATGTACATTGATAACAACTTGTTAAAATATGGTGTTATTTTCTTAATTGAAAGAGCAAACCCAGTGCCATCAGCGAGTAAAATCATTTTTGCTAAAGTCTTTTAACTTTTCTATGGTTAATTATCGCGAATTTGTGAAAACTCTCATTCGGCCGGCGTAATCACAATATCATTGCCGTTATTGTTATCGTTGAGTTAGAACTTCCAGAGATAACTGTACATTTTGAATACTTGAACATCCTGTGAATTCTGGGATCTGTCCTTTAAACGCAACGGCTATCAGTAACGTGGGGTGCGAGAGAGAGAGAGAGAGAGAGAGAGCTTGGGTTTACCGTTCACTAAGACAAATAAGATCCCTTTGGGACTAGTATATGGTATATCTTTTTTTATAATGATTCGCTCATATGCGCAAGAAAAGACAATTATGTACGTCGGTGTGTTGAAGATCATAGTTGGATGACTCGATGAAATATTTAAGAGCTTTTAGTAAATTGGTATTTTTATCATGATATCGATATGAACGCATCGTGAATTTCAGTTGTTGTAACATATAATATTTAATTTAAAGGGTACCTGGACTTGAACCACAATAACATTTAGCATAGCACATAACGATCATTTTTATTTCTATGGTTACTTGCGATTCATCAACAGAGGGGATTTCATTATTATTGTGTTCAAATTAATATGTAAGCTATACTTGGGAAAAATACGACATGCCATCTCCAAACGTTTTTTAAACGAACGCCCTTGCAAAACATCTTAATCATATTCGATGGGTCTAAAATTATTTTAAATATGATATTTTTCACAATTAAAACATATTTCTTCTATGGGACAATGATGATGCTACTTTATATACACACCGTTTCCCATAAATATCAAGAACACCCGATCCTAATCAGTTATCAAGGTTACGGCAAAATCCCGTAAGATAATATGGTACAAATTGTTCATGAATGGTAAGACCGACCTACCTCGTGCTAAACACCCCACCATAGCCGTTTTTTTAAAAGAAAGGTCGAGTTCATATGGTTATATTGAAATATTAGTTCGAACCAAACAGACTAGGAACAATAGTTCGAACCAAACAGACTAGGAACTTGATTGCGTCCTTGCAATGACATCCCGTCACAATATACCCTTCTTCGAATTCCAACTGCCAAACGATATTTTACGTGCAAAACCAATTCAATTCACGTGACATCGATTTTTAATTCCGCATAACAAAGAAAGCAATTAGACCCTTATTCTCATTAAAAAGGGGATTATTGACCCAGCTGTAGATATCTGACACCGAGGGCCTGGCAAGGGACAACGAAACGAAAAACGGAGGTCCCGTGCATAAACTGGCGTGCATGCAAAAGACCCCATGGTAGTTGAAATTTGATATATAAATAACCCGTAGATCGGGCAAACTTTCCCTCATAGCATACTGTATGACGTATGCCCCTCTTCGGAATAGAACAGTAGGCCGTTAAACCCCATGTGTACGCCAATATGTACATGGGACCTCGATTTTCCGTCCCATCCAAACGACTATACATTGTCTCTTACCAGACCCTCCGCCCTTGTCTAATTTCTGTGACAATCACACTATGGCAGTAAACGTGGCTGGTCCCCGATTAGATATAAGATCCGTAATTTTATCCAACTTTTGTCTCAGAGCTAAGCACATTAAGTAGTACCATGTTTTCCAAAAATAGTAAGCACGAGTTGGATTTTAAAAGCCGAAGCTAAATTTCTTTTAATACATGATAAATTTATCAAAAGTCTACTTACTTTTAAGAACTTTATATCAATTTTAAATGTTGCTTATCCTCTAACTTGAAATTTCAATCTTCCTTGTCAATCCTTTCAAAACTTCACAAATGAAAACAAATCTACCTAGTTCCTAGTACTAACACACAATTCACTTAACCTGGTTATTCAACGCATTTCATACTGTATTTATCCTTCCGCGCTATAGATTTAAGAAGCTAGTGACGTAATAATGATAAATGGCGGTAATTTGTTACGTGAGAGTACTTAACGCCAGGCAGTTAAGAACGAAAGAGCGCGAAAGTTGAAACGGCTCTTAATGACGGTTGGCCCGAGTCCTTCGGCCTCATGACAACAGCAGACGACACGTTCTTATATCTCACTTTAAGATGTCTAACGAATCCAATCAGCGCGCTTCTTACAGACAGATCAATATTATTATCGACGTTTTTCATTGGTAGATAAATTGTGATATAATCGGCCTACCTAACATGCATTGTGATGCTGTTCTGAAGTCATGCTAGTTTGAAGGTGACAAGACACGGCCAGAATTTCCCCGGACCAAATCTTAGCGTATTTGGAAACAAACTATTGGAATGGAATAGCGCTATGCATGGTATTTTTTGAGACTAAGATATAATTATATTGCTTTGCTAAGATTACACGTGCTAGGCGGCAGAGAGATATCCAAGGGTTTCAGTACTGAAAAATTCCGCGAATTTTCTCAGCGAACACCAGGCTCAATCCTGGAACCCTATGGCTAGTTAAGCAGAACCCATCGTGACCACACAAAATATAAAACAAACTACATGGATATTAAAACAAATATAAAGTTGAATAAAATCATCCCCAAGTGTTATCGGATACACATCAAATAATAAGCATATCCTTGATCACGATACCCGTTTTGTTTTGGTGCTATGTGCCGAAACCTGGCCAGGTTGTATGGTAGAATAACCCCCAGGCATCACCATTGGCGAAATGTGATTTTCTGGCAGAAGTTGGTAGTATACCAAGGGAATCTTTAGTGATGCAGTAATTTACATATATGTGTCTACGGCATGGACTGGATTTTGATTCAACATTTTGTAATTTTAAGACTAACATATGGTTACCTGTATTACAATCATATGTCGGATGCCAGGGGGGAATGTTCTGCCGACAGCGGTGTTTCTGTCTTCTGTTTTTCTATCTGTCCTTTAAACACTTATCCTATATCGTTTAGTTTTTTATAGTTTTAATTTCTAAATAAAACGCTTGCTCTTTCATATACCAGATAGGCTAATGACATGTTTAAATCACGCGCGGTTAATTATGGGTAGCATATGTAGAGCAGTAGACAACAAAACAAAATAAAAGTCGCATTTTAATGAATGGCTTAAATCTGTCACGTTCAATTACGTGACCTGTGACGTGGCCCAACAACAGAAACCACCGAAACGAAATTTTATGTCTACCAGTGGCCATTTTACGTCATTAAATAATTCTGAACATGTTATCTGTTTTAAAAAAAGAAATATATTTAACGTCCGATGCCCAAAAACTATTGTAAAATATTCGAGAATGATTTGTAAAATTGTGATCCGTCTAAGGCAACTTTATCATATCTAATGATACTTAAAATCTGTTCTGAATGAACCCTACTGTTAAAAATAATCTAACCAGAATTGCTTCAGCAAACTTTAATTGCGATACACGAAATATACTTGAGGCAACCAGAAACAAAATCAAGATAAACAGCCTTGTAAATTGAATTTTAGTTTTACATTTTCTGAAGACGTAAGGAAATCCACAAAGAAAAGGCAAATTGGCCCTTGGCTTGAAATTATCTAGCAATCTTTAAATTTTAAGCTGACTTTGGTATAATTATGTCCCCTATACAAATATGTTTCATTCTGTATGTCTAGTAGACGTAAAATATACAGTAACGTCGTATAACATATCACGACGCCCATGCAGCTACTAAATCTAGTCTCTTCATCCGCAATTAGCCAGCAAGCTAGTAAATTTAACAAAACTAAGGTCTAAAAAGTATTCAGTTGCTTCTAGTAAACGTAACAAAAAATTGATAGTATCATGACCTCAATATAACGAAATCAATTAATATGAACTTATTGTGACTATAACCTACATTAAGATTGGTTAATTTTAAACATTTTTGGACCAATATGACTGGTTGGTCTTCTTTTTGTCTTTAATTCGGAAATCTGTTGCTTTAATCTAATTCTACTAAAACAAAATTTGAATTATAAAAAAACGAAACGAAATTTGATCCCTGTTTTAATCAGATTGTAATTATTGTTCTTGTATATTACCGCTTTTAAATCAATATTTGACATTTATTTTTGATTTGCTTCTAAACTTGATATTTAAATCTGACTTGCAACATTTCATTCTGTTGAGTTGAAACAATAATTCATATTTAATATAACAAGTGTATGAATAGACCTTACTGGCACGCCACACGGGTCGCCAATTTGAGCTTAGATATGTCAAAAGTAGTTCTGTACATGACAAATGGCCACAGTACACCGTTGATTTCCCAATTGACTCTAACTTTAATTCTCATCTCTTGATCTGCTTTGTCTTTTCCCCAAGATGGAGCAAAATGTGTATAACTTCTTGCTTTAAAAGCATGTATGAGTTTCGCGCATGGAAAGCGTCAGATACACAAACTAGAAGTAGCATACTAGTAAGCTACCCGCTGTATATTTCAACGTAACCATACAGTTATCCTCCGCCTCAAAACCTTGACTGCTCAACCAGAGAAGGGAAGGATGACAATTAATAGAAGGCAGTACATGCGTCAACCAAATAAAGGAAATCCTGGGTGTCTTGTGACCAAATGGCATCTTAAATTGAACTTTGTATAATAGTGATCATCTATGTTCATCCGTCACTGTAGTTGTAGTACCCTAACCACTTAACGGCTGCTTCCACAATAGTGACATCGCAGACAATCTGCCACTTTTAGTTATATGCCACCGTATTCCAACACTGTGTAATTATCATTACTGTTCTAAAGTACAACACAAAACCTATTTATTTTATCTGCCATACAAAGCATCCGAAGTATTTTCTATTAACCTTTTCTTCAAATGTCTACATGAAAGATAATTATTTTGCGCTTTGAGATATCGGCCATTAAAGAGGCATTATCATTCTCAGAAAGAAAGAAAAATAACTATTTATATAATTTCATTCTGCTTTTATTTGCTTTCTTTTCTCGTATGTTCTTTGTGTTTGTGTATACACATCAAAAATATAGTGCCATTACTCCTAAATGATGTTTTAATGTCGAAATACCCAGAAAATAAAGTGGCAAATTAGTTCATGGACTTTGTTATCAGATCATATTAAGAAAAACAAAATTAGCCGGGCGATTTAGCAAATATCATACCCAATACTATAAAATACCACCCAATGAATACTACCAAATACTAATCATTGATATTGAAATAATCGAAGTACTCTGCCAGTCTGTCATAACAATAACGTAGTATTTGGTACCATTTTGTGGTATGTTTTGTATAGTGTAGTATTGTGCAGTTTGAGTGTAGTATTGGGGGAATATTGTGTAGTATTGGGTAGTATTAAGTTTACTATTTAGTAGTGTCTCGTGGTATTGGTGTAGTATTTGGTTACGTAGTACTAAGTTTACTATTTGGTAGTATTGGGTAGTACTAAGTTTACTATTTGGTAGTATTGGGTAGTAAGTACTAAGTTTACTATTTGGTAGTATTGAATGGTATTGGGTAGAACTAAGTTTACTATTTGATAGTATTTGGTTGTATCGGGTGGTATTAAGTTTACTATTTGGTGGTATTGGGTAGTACTAAGTTAACTATTTGGTAGAATTGAATGGTATTGTGCAGTATCGAGTTTACTACTTGAAAGTATTTGGTTGTATTGGGTAGTATTAGGATTTCTATTTGGTAGTATTGGTACTAAGTTTACTATTTGGTAGTATTGAATGGTATTGGGTAGAACTAAGTTTACTATTTGATAGTATTTGGTTGTATCGGGTGGTATTAAGTTTACTATTTGGTGGTATTGGGTAGTACTAAGTTAACTATTTGGTAGAATTGAATGGTATTGTGCAGTATCGAGTTTACTACTTGAAAGTATTTGGTTGTATTGGGTAGTATTAGGATTTCTATTTGGTAGTATTGGTGTAGTATTGAGTGGTATTAAGTAGTACTGAGTTTACTATTTGGTAGTATTGAGTGATATCGGGTAGTCCCGAAATGACTTAGTTTGTGTCGAGTGGTATTTGGTAGTATTGCTGTAGGGTAACTACTACATTATATTGGATAAATCGATCTGGCGTTAAAACATTTTTATCTGAGCGATAACTTGGCTTTGTATACAGTATAGTTTGAATTTGTACCTAAAATCCCGCCAAATTAAACAAAATATGTATTTAACAAACAATAATCATTTAGCTGATGCGAAAGAATAAATTAAAATCTTGCTTTGTTTTATTGATGTTGGTTTGTTTAAATTGGAGTGTTTTGTATTTATTTCTATGGTATAATTGGGCACAATTATAACGTATATACGAAAGTCAACATGAGCCTATATACAGATTGCAATTTGTTTTTATTTAAGAATAACTTCGAATAAAGTAGATATAAACGCCTTTCGTGTAAACCTCCATGTTAGCTACCATTCGTCGTATTAATGGTATTACGCTTTCCCGCCAGATAGAAGCTCGAAAAGTGTGCATTTTCAGCAGTAAACCCCCTATAGTGTTAGTGACATCACATATTACCTTCGGCAACCAACTCCTATGGTCGTGGTGTCGTGTATTTGAAGATTAACTGCCTGTGAGGCGTATTTGACTTCTGATATCATATTCAGTTGGCATTTATTGGGCTTTTTCGGAGTACCAAATTCCACAACTGCAAAATTGTTTTGACTTTAGTAACCACAAATGTTAGTGGATCCTAAGTGTTTGTTTGCTACGACTAAACTTAGAACACCTATAGTTGTACTCGCGTGTTTTGGAACTGCTTTAAATATGGGTCAACTCATAACGATTGGGACTACTTTTGAATGACCTTTTATGCAAGGAACCCGGTTTCTGTCACGTTTGTTCTTTGGCTACCAATTTCAGACTACGCTCGACGCCCCGTGGTTCTAATCTCAACAATTGCAGTTTGTTATTGTTGATTTTGACTAAAAGTATATTCCAAACGGAATTATTAAATAAATTCATACACAATCCTGACAAAATCGTATTATTGCGAACACAATACTTACCGAAAAGCCTATGGGGCTTAAAAAGCCAGTCGGAGTATAAAGGTGCACTAGATGACGATATCTCCATACTAAACTATATTACACGTACAAGACTATACAAACGCAAATTCTGGGGATTTTTCGAAGTCAAAACCTGGATCGACCCCAGTATCACTCGGATAGTGATCCGCGTCTTACTCGTCGAAGCGCTGTTTGACGCCCAGTTGCCTTTCTACCACAGAACAGGGGTTAAGTGAAGAGGGTGCAATGATGCGCTTTTCGTCATGGGTTCAGAGTTATTGCGTCCCTTCTCAAATGGAAAATCAACGTGATTTCAATGGGGATTTCAACGCTATTGACAGATTCTGATCTTCATTACCTTATAATCGTAGTGTTAGACATACCAAAGCTCAGACAATGTTAAACATCAACTCTTGCATGTTTCACACAACCCTACATTTATCGGAGATCAAAGAATCATGCACACTGTTCCAGTTTCGCCCACGATGACATCTTCACCTCTTTATAATTAACTCATCTGAGATGAGGTTTTGTCACGGTATTAAATTGATTAGTAGATTCATCTTATAGGTTTTTCTACTTTATGCCTGGATAAGTCAATTTTCTGTTTTTAGAACACCTGATACCACTTCTCATTTGAGGTGGTTATATAACTTTGTTATTGTCAAGGATATTTGTCAGTGATATTCAATTCATCTGAGTTGATAACTCTATCAACAATTATACGCATTTATTACGTATATTGTTTGTTTAAGCTTTTCATAGTTAAACTCCGGAACAATAAACATTATGGATAAAATATCAATTCAGAGTTTTGATTTTCTAAACTTTTCTTAAAGTTCTTAAATTATGTAAACTTTACAAAAATACAAAAACAAAAGTAAAACGAATTTAGACATAAATGATTCTGTAATAGAATGAGGTTGAAGGTCCTGTTTTCTGCACCAATCGTTCTAACGCAGACACCAAAGTAATTCATCCGCCTTCAGTTACGACTCATTGCATCCTGGTTATTACCACTAAAGCCGGACTCAAACCAGAGGGTCACTATTTTGCTTTAACTCTTACGCCAGCTATTGTCGGTGTTTCAGTAAGCCCATGCGAGCTGTATGAGACCAAGGTTGCACAAGCCGTCTCGTAGTTACCGGAAAGGTGATGCAAAAAATTGACACAGTACTTGCCTCATCAATTGTCTCTTTTCTCCAACCTGTCCCATATGAGCGTGCGTTACCCTGGCGCAGCTTGGTGAAGTAGCACGTCCACCCGACACAAACTAGGTCATTTCGAGACTAGGCTTACATGTATCTTTCATCTACATTTTATGTATTTTTCATCCATTTTTTTATGTATTTTTCATCCACTTTATAATGTATTTAGCATGCTGACTGTAATGTATAATTTACATGCTGCCCGAAAAGGGTGTTTTATGTAATAAAATCTTTCTATCTATCTATCTATCTAATTACAGACATACACCACTTCACCTGCCAAGGTGCAAAACAACATACAAGTGCATAATATTATGATGAATATTTTGAAATACAACCCTGTATATTTCAAGGTGATAAATATCTCAGCGGAATTAATTAATTAACAATCCCCACGTTTAATTTTTCTACGTCGAAAAGTAACGCAGTCTTGTCGGATAGAGCATCGCTCTCTGTAGTATTTGTGTCAGGTTTGCGTAGCAAATGACAGCCACAAAACGACTAAATGAGATACGGAGTTTTACCCCCTGATCATACTCCTCGCAGTGTTTCGAGAGATCTCTTGGGCCATTGCTTTTGGATTATGCCCTCTGATTAGAAAATCTTGTGAATCACCTATAGGCCATAACTTTTGACCGATCCTCTTGAAACTGGGCGTAGCTTCCAGAATCTTTGGAAATGGCCTAAAGCCACATTTCTTTACGAATCTGTTTGAAAAATGGTAGTTTGTTTGTTTGATTTTTTTTTTTTTTGGGGGGGGGGGGCAATTATAATGATATGCCCCTTTCCCATTTTTGGGCAGCTCCCCAAGATCATGGCAGATAAATTGCACTGTTGGTGCTCACGGTGACTGGTCTTAATGGATCACAATACGGAAACCTGCTTTGCTCTATGTGCCCAGCTAATTAACATTAACCATTGTGTCGTTAGAACTAAAATTATCATGTAATTTAAGAAAAGCGAGGATTAACATAGAGTTTAGGATAATACACAATCAAAAGTATTTTTATTATAAATCTTTATAGTCCAAAGATTGAAGTTGACATTGGTTTCTATGTATTGCACATCACCTGTAAAATTTATCAGAGACTGCACCTTTAATTCCAAATTATCTTTTGAAATACATTTTTTTTTGAATATTTTGTATCGGTTACCCGAATGTCATTAGCCTTTGTGTTTTGTTGGTTCATTAGAGTCAGGAATATCGCATTCTGTAGCTGACAATTAATTATTTTTACGATTGACTTTTTATTCCCACGAGGAAACAACAGACAAAGAAAGCTGATAAAGTTAAAAGTCAACTTGATATTTTTAGCCTCCGATGAAAACGATATAATTATAATGCTTCATATCTGACGCGGCGATATCCCTGACGGATAGAATAAAAAACCATCCGCATGTTAGCCTCTCTCTCTCTCATACATACACACACACACACCACACATATTTTTTTTATATTTTCACCTGTTTATAATTTATTATAAAGCTTCTTAAAGAATTGTGTTATCAGACAATTTATCTCTTTAAAAATTACGTTACGTCGATAATAGCATATAATAGACTACCACGCTTTAATTTTCACTTAGCTAAATATTGTTCTTAGAAATTTACAACGGAACGAACAAAGCTATGTTATTTATTTTTCCGACACGAAAATTGCTTTCGGAGACAAGAAGCGAAACGAACAATAAAATTAAGTGATCTTTGCATTAGCAACGTTTTAAAATTGAACCCTTCGTTCCGTTTATTTATCATGTTATCAAAAGAAAACAAGCGGAAATTCAATATGGCTGGCATTGTGGGTTTAATTAGCTTGGACATACTATGATGTTGTTGACTCGTCACCAACGAGCGACCCTTTTACACACATAGTATACAAAATCAAAAACATGTGAACACGTCGTTGAGTATCGCCATTGATACCGCATATTGACAAACAAGTTAATTATTAAATAAATAAATGAATGGATATATAAGAAATATAGCTTGATCGGGGAATTGGCGAATACCTTACATTGAAAAATGATATCTTGAGGAAAGGATGAACGAATGAATGGATGAATGCAACAGCGCAAAATGATGACAGACAAACATGCTTTTAATTAAGTAACATTAAATCAAATCAAAGAAAACAAAACAAAACTACTTTCATTCTGTTTTCTCTGATTTTCCTTGATGTATAAAATGAAACACGATATCCGTTACAATTAATCACGGACGAATAAGATTAATACGAAAGCACGACTCGATCAAAGGATAATATTGAAAAATAGTTGACTGGAAATTTATAGTGCTAGTTTTAGATTCTTTGAGCGCAAAAAATATTATCGTTCTTCATTATGTTAATTACAGTTTTAAGAACTAAACAATGAAACAGATTTTATTTACAGAAATAAGTATTCTGGAATCAAACATGTTTCTGTGAGAGTAAAATAGAACAGAAAAACACGTACCATATGGACCAAGAACCGAGCATGACGTAATCTCAAAACCGAAGTCCAAATTCATGCGCAATTACCCAAGGAACAAGCATGACAATTTTCATATTGATTATACCTGCCTTGATGAAAAGGAACAGCAACAAGATGAGGAATGGTGGATTTTGTTTATTTTCCTTGTAGTTTATTTGTTTATTGTTGGTTGGGTTTTTTTCTGATGTTTTGATGCGTTTTTATTTTAATTCTATTTTGTTTGGTGTGATTATTAAGACTTGTTGCTGTGATGCCTTTTAATATAGTTCTACATTTTGGAATATTAGATTATCTGTGCTATGGTGTTGCTGAAGAGCTGGGTGATGTTATTGTGCACTGTCTGTTGAAATAAAATCAAGTTGCAATTGGCAATAACCTTGAATTACAGACACGGTTGTCGCCATAAGCCAAATAAGTCTGACATTTTCGTTTGATTAATTATTTGAAGTTATGCAAAAGTGTACAAGTTAAAGGTATGGTATCTATAGAAATAAAAGTCGTATAAATCTAAATTTAATTACTTTGAGATTTCGATCTATACAGACTTCTGTAATGGTGGTGGGTTTTTGGCTTTTTATAACAACAATAATGATACTAACATTGATATCATTAGATATAAAATTACCGTATTCAATATTTTTTGTCGTAGATGACTTATAGAGTTAAAAATGCTTTCAAAATTATGTAAATGATGCTAAATAAAAGTTTGTTTGATTCTGTGTTTTTAACAAAAAAGACATTAAAAACATTTAGGTCAAACATATAGTTTAAGACCATAATACAAAACTATTTTTATTAGGAATCGTTTTGGTCCAAATGTTATTCAGATCGGTCAACTCTATCTAAAGTAAATGGTCTGTTGAATTTTAAAAACTTTAATTCTATTGATGTCACACCGCCATATTTATAAGGTGTCTTAGATAATAAAGTAATAACAAGTTTGCATTTGAAGTTTTGGTTTATATATTGCAAATTTTCCAGAACATAATCCGTACTTTATTGTCCACGGGAAGTGTGAATCAGACCTCTACAAAACTCATTAATGCAGTCTCAGTCACTTTCCGCTTCATTCCACTGTTTTAGTTATTAAATACATTTTTCTTTTTATCTACATGTAATTTATTTTGTTTAATCCCAGAGGGATTATAAAGTTATGTTATGCGGATTATATCAAAAGGTACAACAAAGGGTAACATAATTCATTAATTATAGTGTATAGTAAACCTATTCCAGAAAAAAAAATAGGCAAAATCCACAAACTTATTTATTTCTGGGGTTCTTAATTGAATACAAAAACACCACATAAACAACAGCAAAAAGAGACTTGTATCTATAATGTTATACCCTAAATGGCTTGGGGGAAATAATGGGAGTCGGGGTCAACTGAAGAAGAAATAACTTATTTGACCATGGTTTCGGGTTTTCTAAAAAGAGTAATAGTAATCTTGGTTAATGTTATACAGGGAGCCGCGGTTGTTTAGTAAGTAAGACGTTGAATTTTCAAGCGTGCTACAAGATAAGTGTATCATACGCCCTGGGGAGGAACAATCTTTGATCTCTGTTCATCGTTGGTTTTTGTCGTCGTATTTGAATGGCTTCATGCAATCGGTGCGCCCTCTTGTTGCTTATATTCTTGCATAGTGATTTTACATTGGACCATTGGACTCTGTAGCGAGGGTTCAGCTACAGCTGAGTTGTTGTTTGCTGCTTTCGACTTGTGGTCATCTATCCTTTTACTTAATGTCTGTTTTGTCTCGCCGATGTAATATGTACTCCCACAATTTCACTGTATTTGATAAACACATCCCTTTGGTTGTGTTGGATTGCGTTTACCATTGGCTCTTAACATATCTTTAGTGCTGTTACTTTTTGTGAAAGTTACATCTATTTCTGGTCGTTGCATTAGTAGCCGTTTGATTTGGTATGAGACTTTGCCGTTGAAAGGCAGGGAGATTCTGACTGGGGCAGTCGGGGTTTTGCATTTAGCTGCACTCGCCGGCAGGGTCTTATTGATTTTGTTTGTCACAAACTTCTCTGGATAGCCGATGAAATTTGTGAAGACATGTTTGAGATGATCAATTTCCTTGGAGAGGCTCCCAGGATCACATGTCTTTTTCGCACGGTTCACCAGAGTTGAAATTATGGCCGATTTAACGCTATTCGGGTGATTGGATTTGAAGTGAATATATTGGTCGGTGTGGGTTGGTTTCCTGTAGACACTGGTACGGATCGAGTTGTTAGTTTTTGATACACAGACATCGAGGAAGGGTAGTTGATTATCATTTTCGGTTTCCATTGTGAATTTTATACGTGGTTGTTGCCCGTTTCTGGATAGTCTGGTTGTTTGATAATAACAAAGGTAAAGTGGTTTAATGGTGAGATGGTAAAAGATTTATAGTGTTTTTCCGTGCATCTGAATACAGTGGGCACCAGCGGAGAAAATGTTCAGAATCTTCAAAGCGATGACCACAGCTGCATGATGGATCCTCGGAGATATGCCGTAAAAATGTATGCCCGTTTAGGTCGCTACAAGAAAGCCGCAATCTACTATGTATAATTTGGTTCTTTCTTTTGTCCTGTAGAAATGAATTTGGAATAATAGGATCGTTTAGTTTTAGATTTTGTTTGAAAGTTGTTAGAGACGGAGAAAATCTTATATTGATATGAAGTTTGTTCCATTCTTTTGTTGATGAGGGTCCGAAAGAGTTCGAAAAATTTCTTCTTCTACATTGGTATTCTGAAAGATTGTCATTGTTACGAAGATGATAATTATTGGGTCGGTACATTATTAAGTCTTTTAGATACGCAGGTGTCAGGTCATTAATGATTTTATAAATAAGTGTCAGTTTGTGTCGTTCTTGTAGCGTAATAAACCCGGTTTCGTTATATAAGAGTTTATGGCTGGTTCCCCTTACAGCCCCAGATATAGTTCGAAGTGCAATTGTAAGTTTTCTAGTTTGTTACTTAGTATGCTCATCAGTGCACCCATCCCAGATTACATCAGTTAAAAATATTTCTGAGATTAAGGAGAGAGTGGGCTTCCCATGGGTAATCCATTGGTCTGTTCGTAAAAGTCACCCCAGGAGAAATATGTTGAATTGATGCGTTGTTTCAACAGGAGTATGATGTTGTCTGTTGATAGGGAGGTCTCCTGTGGGTTGTCAAAACTATCTATGCGTTTGCGTAGAATCTTCATAGTAGCCCTGGCATAAGGTGGTCTGGTCTGAGCTTGTAATAGAGAGGTTCAGAGATCTGTTTGTCGTCTTTTAGTTGTTTAAGCAAGTTTTCATGGCTGTCCTTGTGCGCGTTTGTTGGGTCTTTGCGGATTCTTCTATATGTTGCCGGATCTTGGAGTAAACCGTTGACAGTGGTGAGGTACTCATCAATGTTCATGATGACCGCTGCTTTTCCCTTGTCAGCGGAAACAATTGTGACTAAATCCACTAAAATACGAAAACCGGGCTAGAAATAATTCCAGGCTATATATGTTGATAACAATTTTAATAGTAACAGTATATTATTACCCGATTGGACAATTTTGCTTCATTGAAAATATTGTCCGATGACCAGGATTGATGCTTCGATTATTAATGGTTCGGTAGATATTCCCCTATCGACCATATTTAAAGTCATTATGGATTGATAGTGGGGTATTGGTAACCCCCAATAATAACATGGTTTGATTTTCATGTGCACGGGTTAGAGGAAGCGGTTGGTATTCTTACCAATGCACCAATATCTGGCCAGTCTTTACAGTTTGCGTTGATTTTTTAGTCCGAAAGATTTTCTTGTCCATCGCTGTGATATATGTACGCGTCGTACGTACCATTATGTCGCCAGTTCTTAGATTTTGTACATTTAGCTAAGATGAGGGTTGTTTTCAATATGAAATTTACGTTCATAATGCTTGCACGTAAAAGAACCCTTGACAGTTGGAATTCTAAACAAGAGTACGTCGTAACGCCACTGTCCGGGCAAATTGTTTCACGTGGTTTATGGTGTATGTCTGTCTTCATTGCAGAAAAATAGGATGTTAAACCCCATTTCATTTCCAAATGCTTTATCAAATCGGAGCGTGATCAACTCCAATTTCATACATATACCTAAATCTAGACGGTGAAACTGTGAACATTTGTTATTTAAAAATTTATGCTATATAGGTGACGAATCAAGTCCCCGTGGTTTTAATATAACAGATAATAAATGTAATATAATAGGTTACAAAACACAGGGGACTGTGCATGTCATAAACAGTGATTTGGGTACAACTTGAAATGAATTCGCTCAACAACCTGATTTTCTTCAATGACTCATCGACACGATTAAGAAGATCATTATTTGACTTTCATTTTATGTAATTTGGTAAAGCGTTATATTTCAATAATACCTTTGCCTACATTGGGGTAAGTGGTATCTTGAGAAAACCAACGAGTCTATGCGAGGGTCCCAACAGACCTAGGATGGAACCCATGATTTGCATGGACAACAGACCTTATGATCTACAGCAAGAGAGACGGAGACAATCTTAATTCATATCTCCCGTAATCAAACACACATGTATTAACGCGTATTTAGACATGTCTGTGTTATATGTATGTATGTGTAATTGCGTTTAATACTAAGAGGAAGAAGAATTATCTGCCGTATTCCCTAGTCAGATGTTTAATAGATTCATATATGTTGGGTGATTAGAGCCGTATTTACATACTAAACCATTTGGTCTATTAAAGGAGATTGTCCACCTATTTTCTAACATATAGATTTTCTAACATATAGATAACAATGGCGGCTAAACGAATCAAAGTTCTTGACGCCTCACTAAGCTAACGGCTGCTTTTCTGGTGCCATTCACGCCACCGGAATTGACAGTTGTCCATTAGAAGGGTATGAAACATGACCAACAGTTAATTTTGGCAAAGAAAATTAAATTAATACATTTAATAAAAACATTGTTATTTTCTGGCTTAGGGGCACCATATCGAACTATCTGCTGGTACTGATGACGCCACTAACTTTTAAACGGAGGAGTCTACAATTTTTTTAAAAGTTGATTAGCGCCTTCTTTAAATATGTATATGCTTTGATTCTCTTCTGTCGGGTTTAGTTTACTTGTATGACAGTGTGTTCATGGGTGTACCTGGCTATATCATACCATCCGAACGACTCTCAACTCCAAGGACACCGCACCTGACAAGTGAAGGCCGAGACTGAACAATCCTGAAAGTTATTCCGGGCCACGCCAAGATCAAAACCCGAGAAAACATTCCTGGTAAGATGAAATGTCGGTGACTTTATTTACAATTAATCAGTCTTATTAAATTAATACTTTTACTAAGGTTTACTAAAGAACCTGTAAAAAGATATTTATCCCACGTTTAATTCAAAGGAAAAAAAATAATTAGTAGCTACGGTTCACTAATTGGAATTATTGATGGTAGGTATTACTATGAAGATTAAAGGCAAAATATATAATGATTAGCGTCTCAACCTTGTTAATTATTCGTTCACTATATCTTTAATTCAACTTAATTCCATACAAAGTAAAGTGGGGTCTTCCCATATCGCCGACTCACCAGAATTTGGAAAGTCGACCGCGGCACTCTTTGATGGGTTAAAAACGGATTAAAAGCGTTAATGAGGCAGGGACCAGTTATTATTGATATAGTTCACTTAAATTGATTTTTATCAGAATTCAACTCACTCAGTAATTAATAAAATGAATATAGTTCACTTAAATTACATGAACTTGAATTTTGTCAGAATTCAACCCACTCATCAATTAATAAAATAATAGGCTACAGTTCAACATGATAATTGTTTTCATTATGACAAAGTGAGAAGATGACCCGCCCTCTCTTCTCACCACAGCGTTTTTAAAACCGTGTTTTAAAGTGATTTTTAGATATACAAGAACGTTTTATTATTTTAAATCTGTTTTAAAGTGACTTTTAGATATACAAGAACATTTTACTATTTAGTGTTTTTAGCTATCTTCTATATTTTATTCATTCAGATGTAAATAACTTAATTAAATCAACCTTCATGCCTTATGTATTGGATGTTAAATTTGTAATAAACAACAACAAGACATTTCATATTCATTTCTTTCTACGATGGATAATGCCCAGTTACAATCTAAGTTTATTCCTATACAGCAAAAGAAGGAAGAAAGAATTTTTAGAATTTTTTTGACTATGTTGTACACTTTATGCATGCAAAAAGTTAAAATTATGTATTTAAAAAAAATAAATGCTCCCAAAATTATCTGCTTAATTAGTTTTATCCTTCAGCTTGGGTCTATTCTTCTTGGTCACTCAACCCCTTAACGCCGACCAAAATATTCACCTAAAACTCGTCGAGTCGGCGATATGGGAATGAACCGGTAAAGTACAATATTTCAGTAGTTTAATATTTTAAAACATACAAAATCAACAATCTTTCGAGAAAAACCCAAGATCGTGACAAACCCTGTAATACAAAAATGGACTGACTTGATCACCTACAGGCAAGAGATTAATCCTCGAGGACCAATAATACCCATAATCCATAAACAACAATAAATGAGGGGTCTATTCTATTGGTCTCTTCTGAAGTGAAATTAGAGAGGGTTTTGTGAAGGTACCTAACAAATTGTAATAAAAGCGACATGGTACACCGAAAAAAATCATTCACTATCAGTTGGGAATCTGCATGGCATATTTTAAGTAGGAAAATGAATTACTGTATAACATAAAGAGACACTAAGCGCACGCCACTAATTTATCGCCGTCCATTTCAAGGCAGTGAAAAAAATACGTCACGAAATGAATGGATTATTAGGGACCACAGGAGAATAGTTGTGATTTTTATTTTGAAAAAGAGCACAAAATAATTGGCATAGGAATTTAAATTGGAGATAAAGTTTAACCAGTGCAACACAGCATAAATTTACGTACATTGTGTACCCATGGTGGTGCAGATCTGTGCTTACACGCGGCTCCAATAAGTTCATCAAAAGGTTTAGAGTGATGTGTGAATATTCTCTTCGCCACAAACCCCGCCCTCATAAATGCATAAAGATAAAAGAACACGGAAATGAAATGATCGATAATCCTACTAGGGGTATGGGTGGCTATGTGCCATGTTTCCGCAAAAGTGCCCTCTCTTCTGAAAAAATGGCAAAATTTCTGAAAAGTGGCCTCATTTCTGAACCAGCGGCTGCCAGGCAGGATACGCCCACATTTTCGAGAGATGGATAGAGAACAAGCTAACAAGAAAGTGATTTTTCCTACAATCAAGGGCCATAATTCAGGAAATTACAATTCGATATGCGCAAATATCGAAAGGAACTGAGATCTTTGTGTTATAAACTTACATTTCAAGTTTCAACAAAATCGGATAAAAATTGTGACCTCTATAGGGTCCACAACCTTGATATGCCATATTTTTACGCTATTTGAGAACGAACGGCAGCCATTTTGTCTGTCAATTTTGGGCCGATTTTCACGAAATTCGAACTCAGTCGCCCTTAGGGTGTAACGGTGATATAATAATAAGTTTTTTTAAATTGGATAAAAATTATGACCTCTATAGGGTCCACAAGCTAAAAACTCGATTTTTCATACAATCAGGGGCCATAATTCAGGAAGTTACGGTCCGATATGCGTGAATATCGAAAGGATCCGAGATCTTTGGGTTATAAACTTACATTTCAAGTTTCACCAAAATCGGATAAAAATTGTGACCCCTATAGGGTCCCCAACCTTGATATACCATATTCTTACGCTATTTGAGAACGAACGGCGGCCATTTTGTCTGCCAATTTTGGGCCGATTTTAACGAAATTCGAACTCAGTCGGCCTTAGGGTGTAATGGTGATATAATAATACGTTTTTTTTTAAATCGGATAAAAAATTATGACCTCTTTAGGGTCCACAAGCTAAAAACGCGATTTTTCGTAGAATCAGGGGCCATAATTCAGAAAGTTACGGTCCGATATGCGCAAATATCGACAGGAACCGAGATCTTTAGGTTATAAACTTACATTTCAAGTTTCAACAAAATCGGATAAAAATTGTGACCTCTATTGGGTCCACAACCTTGATATACCATATTTTTTACGCTATTTGAGAACGAAGGGCGGCCATTTTGTCTGTCAGTTTTGGGCTGAATTTCACGAAATTCGAACTCAGTTGCCCTTAGGGTGTAACGGTGATATAATAATAAGTTTTTTTAAATCGGATAAAAATTATGACGTCTATAGGGTCCACAAGCTAAAAACTCGATTTTTCATACAATCAGGGGCCATAATTCAGGAAGTTACGGTCCGATAGGCGCTAATATCGAAAGGAACTGAGATCTTTGGGTTATAAACTTACATTTCAAGTTTTAAAAATCAAAAACCGCTCGTACTGGCGCGACCTTTCGGTAAAACTGGCCAGGTCTTCATGTAGTGTATATAGATCGGTATTTTAATCGACTGATTGTGGATGGTATCCAATTTTCTCTTATTTTGGTTTCGTAGTTTGCAACCAATTATAATCACAATTCCTCATTAAGGACCGTATTGAAATTGTCAGGGGCGGTCTGGGTAGCTCTTGGCTCTCGGGCCAACTGGTTTCGTTGGGACCCCATCGCTGTGAAGAATAGGTGACATGACGAGAAAATGAAACTAGTTCAATTCACTATTCCTGCACCTCAGTCATAGATCATTTTTCTCCTAGGATTGAGGCCATTATTTTGTTCAGTGGATAAGAAGACCAGTTTTAATTAATTTTGAAAAAAAGATATGCCTAAGGGTGTGTTTCAAAGTCTGGCGATACGAGGCCGGGCCCGCCCCTGAAAACAACTTGTGTAGCAAGATTGCTAGAATATTTGCTCTTTGAATTAATATAGCATTATATTGTATCTTGAAATAATTATTGACTTAATTAACATACATGTATGTGTATTGAAGGGAAGTCAGATCTCATGCACTAAAATTAATGATTGATAGTTGATACATAAAAAGAGTTATAATTTGGTAAACATTAGCTGGTTCCGTGGGAATGAGACTATCATGTTTCACATGTGATCGGAAAATTACGATTGCATCATTTGGCTGAATTAACCAATCTCTATAATTATTTACATTTGATAATTACATAATTGAGGGCCCAAAGCTACAAAACTGTCATATTTGTGAGCAATCGTCAGACAGCAGCTTGATTCCAGAAGGGAAAAGATGTAGCAATTTCTATTAGTAGACTCGCCCCAGAGAGTCTGGCTGGATGGGGTTTTAGAGAATGATTTTACTGTCATTGTACTATGCTTGTATTTATGTATCCGGCTATGATATTTAAACTGTAAAATCGAACTGTTGCATTGTTATTCCTGGTAAGACAGACGTCTTAACTCTGGGAAAACAGTAAGAAGTACATGTAAATACACAACGTGAAGTGGAAGCAAAGACAAGTGAAAATATTAGACGATCACAAGGATACTAAGATATGTAGTAAGAATAGATGCATGGGTCATACGTAGGATGTGGCGACCGGTTTGGAGTGATCCGCTCTCTGCGTCTGACAAAAGACCCATGGTGCTACACTCGCCCTGGATCTTAATGTGTGGGAGTTTTGCACAAATTTCTGCAGAGATTTCTGATTTTATTTCGGGATCCAACATGCAATCCATTTCCGCCCGCTCGATTAAGCGGGGTGCTGACCAGACTACAGACAGGAGCCCCTGTGATAAAGGAGTCCCCAAATTAGTTCTAAAATAATAATTTATGAATTAATGTAGTATGTTGTGCCAAATAAATCTATCTATCAACCATACTGGCTAGAATTTTACTGTTGATGCAAGAGTCCCGGTGACATTTAAAGTCAAGGGTCCTATGCTAGCTTAACCCGGTCCTGATTTCCACTGATGGCTTCCATATTAGATTTCACAGCCAGATTAATATTTTCATAATATTCAGAATCAATTACTGTGTATTTGTGTCATTTATTTCACTAAATGAATTTAGGAAAATGAAAAAAATATTTGGAAGTTGCAACGGGGGCGTTTTTAGCTTTAGCATACTCGGGGCCAATTTACTAACTGTTACCACGAACCCTATCGACATTCATTCTGTCATCAGTAACTTCCATAGCTAAGTCAAAGTAAACTTTTTATACCTATGCCAAGGCCGGTGTCCAAATCTTAACCATCTTGTCGTTTTTTTGGTTGTGTAATGAACAGAATCGAATGAAACTTTTGTTGCTTGTTTTTCTTTTTTCGTAGGTCGTTTGGTTCTTGATTGTAATGTTCATGTTCAAATCTTCAGCCAACTGATAATTCCTCAACCAAATGTCATTGTATGGTATGTCATGGCTCAGATATACGCCAAATCGATTCTAGCATGTGCCACAGAACCTAACATTTCCGGCTCTGGTCTGCCTACCCTACTTCGGAGGCCAAGGGACGTCAATGTGTATAACATATTGAAACGAGGTGAGGTAGTTCTATGTACGGTATCGGCTTTTATTCTCAACACAGTTCAAGTCAGGCCTCAGTTTCAGCTGATTGTTTGGTTTTGTTTGTTTGTTTTTTTAAAATAACATGCTTTGAATAAAAGGACGTTTCAAATATTTTAGGAAGCTTCAAGGACAATTCTAATTTCAAAGTTGCAAATATTGAAACTTTATAGTTAACGTTCTGTATTAGAAATAGATAATTCTCCAGTTTAGTCTAAGTTTGTTAATACTGCTTCAAATATTGAAGTAAATTAAATTCTAATTTTATATGTAGGCTCTAAACATGAAATCGAAAACTGTCGTGTGTAAACTAAATAAACCAAAAAATGTACTACTTCTTGGTATCCTGCAATCCAATAGACCACAACTAGCTCACATTAGACCACAGTATACCCTTTTGTTTTTAAATATTAGGATTTATACAGTGTCGAAGAAGCAAACGGATATGGACAATAGCCAATTGAAATTTTTTGAAAGAGACATATATAGCTGAACTCTGCATGCATCTGTTTTTGACAGTAAGACATAGAATAATAAATATAATATGAATTTGGTTTTTAGATAATGTGAAGTTGACTATATAAGACAGAATGTGAATATTATTAACAGTAAAATATCATAATATTATGTGTCTAACAATCCCTCTTTTTCTTTAACCCTTTCAGTGTTTGACAAAAAACGAATGAAATTAATCCAATATATGCGAACCAGATGTGTAATAAACGCTTAATTGTGTAACAAAAGCAAGGGGTTGATTAACGTTTATTACAAAACTATAGTTTCTACGTGACATGAACATTTTATTGAATGGTTAACGAAACCAAGACAAACAAGAAATCTACTTTTTTCCAGCAAATGTCCAATGTTTACTGCAGTTTCTAATTGATAAGGCAGTGGAAGTGTTTTTTAGGACTTCGAGTTTTGTCTAATGGTTTGGTTTTATTGTATTGTAACAATGTAAATCTTCGATAATAACTAAAGACTGGAACTATCCTTCATACTATTTTTTACCGTTCGTTCGTTCTTGGTGTTTAACGTCTGCTTCCACATAAGTGATATCGCAGACAAGACATAGGAGAGCCGATGCTGATTCCTGGGTTTTTTAGAATATGATTTTGCAATCTTTCCATTTGGCCTTAGGCCATGGATTTGGTTTAGTGGGAAGTTCTTCCCTTTATTTAATACAAAACATATCGTTTGGTAGATCATCTCGTCTGCTTCTGGATTGGTAGATGTCATCGTTTGGGGTTAGTGTTTAGGTGCCAAGCCCGTCTTATCGTGGCCTCCCCTTACTCCACTGTCCCACTCTCTGGGTTTGGTATCAGTTTTATTTGCGGAATAGTGTTTAGGTGCCAAGTTCGTCTGACCGTAACTCCCCCTTACTCCACTATCCTGCTAGTTTGGTAGATGTCATCTTTGTGGGATTTGTGTTTAGGTGCCAGGCCCGTCTTATCGTGACCTCCCTTTACTCCACTATCCCACTCTGTAGGTTTGGTGTCTGTTTTTGGTGGAATAGTGTTTAGATGCCGAGTCCGTCTGATCGTGACTCTCCCTTACTCCACTATCCTGCAAGTTTGGTATAAATCCCCTATGTAGTTTAGTGTTTAGATGCCGGGCCCGTCTAACCGTGACCCCCTTTTACTTCACTATTCTACTTAGTCCAACTGCGTCCATTAGGGCGTGGATTTGTTCGAAGATTTGCAGTTTCAGATCTGGTCTCGGGAAAAGTAGGTTCTTAGTGTTGAATGGTATGTTGTTGGTCTCCATTGTTCTCACTAGTTCCCTTCTCTCCTCCTCGTATACCTCGCAGTCTACCAGGACATGGTTGGCGGTACATTCTTCTCCGCACTCACAGATGATGACTTGGTGTTTGTAGTCTCGCAGCCGCTCTTTCACCCTTAGCTTCGATATAAGTGTACAAATATCTCTTCTAGGGTGATTGAGTGTTGTCTTTGTGTGGATCTTGTCATCCAGCCAGAATCTGTATGTGTCAAGTTCAACGAGATTTAATTCCCAGATTGAATTGACGTGTCTTTTGACCATACTGTAGATTTCCGTGGTGCTGTAGTCTATGGTGCGGAGTGGTGCTGTGTCCTTGAGACCTTCATTGGCGAGTCGATCTGCCTCCTCGTTTCCTCTAATGTTGACATGTGATGGAATCCACACGAGTTCTACTTTGCTTCCCTTCTCTAAAAACCTCTGGTACAGCTGCCTAATTTCCAAAATGACTTCTGGTCTTGAGTCCGAGTTGTCATTTTGGATTGAAAACAGACTGCTCAGAGAGTCGCTTGGAATGACGAACTTACTAGTCTTTTGATGGGAAATTCATGATATAGCGTCACGAATGGCCACAAGCTCTGCAGTGTACACCGAACAGTTATTGGGCAGTTTCCTGCTTATTCCCTGTTCCCCGTTTGGCAGGTATATTCCAAACGAGCTGGTGCACCTTTCAGGATTGCGTGAGCCATCCGTGTACACATGGTCCCAGTCATCAGACGTTCTAGAGAGAAAGCACGTGCAGCAGTGGGGTTGTTTTTCTTGTCGGTTTTCTGCAGTAGATCTAGATTAACCGGCGGTATAGAGAGCGTCCAAGGGGCGATCACTGGGGGGTCGTGTTCATTTATCACGAGCTCTCCCAGTCGCAGATCCTTGATTGTTTCCGTGATACCCTGACCGAAGCTTTTCTTTCTAGGATCTCTCACATATCTTGTATTTTTTAGACTGACAAAGGTTGGGGATCTTTCGCCCAGTTGCGAGATCTTAGCCCAGTACCTTGTCGCTAGTTCTTTTCTTCTTAGGGATAGGGGCAACTCCATGACTTACTGAAGTAGTGCCTCTCTTCCAGTCCCTTGCCCTACGCCAGTCGCAATACACAGAGCTTTGTATTGGATGGTGTCAAGCGTCCTTAAGAGTAATGGCGCGCAGTTCATGAAGGCCAGAGAGCCGTAGTCTAATACAGATCGTATTAGAGCACGATACACCATCATTAGTGTGACTCTGTTGGCCCCCCAAGTGCTGCCCGTTATTTTCCTCATTAAGTTTAGGATTTTGGTGCATCTATCTACAGTCTCGTCGATGTGCGGTTTCCAGGCTAATCCCCCGACAGTCATTCCTCGATGACCCCCACAGGACATGTTTTGCGTTGAATACCCCGCAAAACACAAATTCGCCCTGCGGAAGCTGGTCGAGAAGTGACTGGAAGTCAACTGGTTTTCTCGTGACATCTGGGGGTACGTAGACATTCACTATTGTCAATTTTGTATTATTGCTCAATGTGATGGCTATGCCCATTGCTTCTAGAGGGTCCTCTACGTCCAGCGAAACAGAAATATAATTTAAGTTATCACTGACGTAGATGGCAAGACCACCGCCACGTGTCGTGCTGCCCGGTCTGTCCCTTCTCTGACAAGTGTATCCGGGCAAGTAGATGTCGTTCTGGTTGGTAGTAGCTTGGTTTCTTGGAGGCATATTACATCTTTGGGGTTGCGGGTGATGTATTTTCTCAGCTCAGCACATCTGGGGGCCAGTCCATTAACGTTTAGTTGTAGAACTTTTACCTGGCCCGCCATGATGACTGTCCGGATGGATGCCTCTCTGTCTTGTCTATTTATTGGTCAATTGGCGTTTCACATTCCATAGGAGGTACCTCATTAGTGTTCGTCTTTGGTGTTAAAACCGGCAAGCAACTGGGCATATCGCCAGTGCTGTAGTGACGAACATGAGATCCTTCTACGGAGTGCGAGGTTTGCCGTTTGATCGCCTTTTGTCGTTTCTTCGTCGTCGTCTTCTTCTTCTCTCGATCTTTTTTTACCGTGTTGATTGAATTAATCATGACACACAGGACATCGGGGTTGACCATGTGTGTCCTTATTTTGCCGAGTAGGTTTGTCATCTTGGTAGTTTGGTCCTCATTGGACACGGCCACCCGGAGGAACTCGATCATGAAGTTCATGAAGCCACTTTCCTTTTAAATTTAGGAATGAAGTGTGATTCATGAACATTCGTTTTCGGTTTCTCATCCTTCTTGGATTTGGTCTTATTCTTTGGTGTTGGTTTGTCTTTTTGGTTGGGTGCCGTGGTGGGTTTTTTCGGCGTTGTTTGGGATGTCGATGGAATCGACCCCGGAATTGGTTTTGCAACCGGAGTCCTATTCCTGGCATCTTTTATCCTCCCTTCCTTCTTTTTCAGCATCAATGAGGCTTCATTGAAACTTACTTTCTCTTTTACCTGGATCTTTAGAGTTTCCTTGGTGTTCTGGATTTTCGGGCATTCAGGAGAGTTCGCTGCGTGACCGCCTTTACAGTTGGAACATTTACAAACGGACATCGAGCAAAGTCAAAGAAGTCTAATCAATTTAAATTAATGGATATATTTAAAGTAGCTAAGTCTCTAACTCAATATCATCCAAACTCTTCGACATTGAAAACACGAAGTATATGTCAATTTAAATCAATATTGATGTTGTGATCTTACCGGGAAAAGATGGGCTTCTGATATCCAATATTTAAGACAGAATAAACATTTTACCATTGGTACATGAATCGTGTACCATAATGCGTTTCAGCACCATTTGCGACAGGGACTCGAAGAACGATGCTAGGCATATTCCACAAGTCATGTCAAACGATGACGCCATATTCTTATCTGGAGAGCATGCGCAATAAATAATATCGGTGTAGACTGGAATAACCAGACGCTATAGATTGCCATTCGATTTAGACTTCTGACGTATTTCGCCGAACATCACTGATTAGAAATTATAGTAAAAACAGAAACGATTGAATATAAATCAGTTTATATACATTTATACTACATTATTATATGCGTTGCGACCCATTTGTGTCAATTTCTACGTCCCAAATATTAGCGATTTAGCTCCTTTAACATTTAGTGCTGGCTGAAGGTTGATTAATGGCGACTGTACATTGTGGCTGCCACAGATACTGCTTCTTTAACATCCAATATTCTATGTTTATTCTGAATGAAATATGTACAGGTGGTTTTAAAATTAGTTTCACGGAATAATGTGTGATTTCATTTCACGTTAGAATTCGAAAATGTAAATTTCATAAAGGTGATTAAATTCATCAACTATCATGACAGTCAATTTGATCACTAAAAAAAATTGTTTACAGAAATTCCATGGATCCATGTCATGTTTTCTTTGATATTTGACCTTAAAAGTAATTGAAAATGAAGATAGCTCGGTTGTATATAAAAACAACAATCAGGATAGAATTTATTTTATGTAAACATGAAAGTTTCAATTAAAACCGAATCGAAATAAAAATGCAATTTAATTATTACATAACAGAATAGAGCATTGATAAAAAAAAAACCACAAAACAAAAAGCCTGAAAAACAAATTATAACTAAAGGGTGTCGATGACTGGAATGAAATAGGAGTTATAGATATGCCTGTCTGGACTACTTAAGATAAATAACCCACTACGTAAATATAAATTGTCGATTATATATCAATACAAGCCTTTTCATTAATTTCACTAAATAAATGATCTTGTTATATTTAATAAGTTATAAATTGACTTCAAATAATGCCTACCCACATCGTCCTTGATTAGATAATGAAAAGGGAATATATTCAAAGTTTCAGTCAAAGTACTTCATTCTGAGCGGAGTTGTGAATGTGCGAAGAATAGCGTAGTCTAGATTTTCTTGATTTAAATTATTAAATGGCGATCGTGTTTCAACCCTTTCAAAATCACAACCATTTCATGAAGCCACTTTCCTTTTAAATTTAGGAATGAAGTGTGATTCATGAACATTCGTTTTCGGTTTCTCATCCTTCTTGGATTTGGTCTTATTCTTTGGTGTTGGTTTGTCTTTTTGGTTGGGTGCCGTGGTGGGTTTTTTCGGCGTTGTTTGGGATGTCGATGGAATCGACCCCGGAATTGGTTTTGCAACCGGAGTCCTATTCCTGGCATCTTTTATCCTCCCTTCCTTCTTTTTCAGCATCAATGAGGCTTCATTGAAACTTACTTTCTCTTTTACCTGGATCTTTAGAGTTTCCTTGGTGTTCTGGATTTTCGGGCATTCAGGAGAGTTCGCTGCGTGACCGCCTTTACAGTTGGAACATTTACAAACGGACATCGAGCAAAGTCAAAGAAGTCTAATCAATTTAAATTAATGGATATATTTAAAGTAGCTAAGTCTCTAACTCAATATCATCCAAACTCTTCGACATTGAAAACACGAAGTATATGTCAATTTAAATCAATATTGATGTTGTGATCTTACCGGGAAAAGATGGGCTTCTGATATCCAATATTTAAGACAGAATAAACATTTTACCATTGGTACATGAATCGTGTACCATAATGCGTTTCAGCACCATTTGCGACAGGGACTCGAAGAACGATGCTAGGCATATTCCACAAGTCATGTCAAACGATGACGCCATATTCTTATCTGGAGAGCATGCGCAATAAATAATATCGGTGTAGACTGGAATAACCAGACGCTATAGATTGCCATTCGATTTAGACTTCTGACGTATTTCGCCGAACATCACTGATTAGAAATTATAGTAAAAACAGAAACGATTGAATATAAATCAGTTTATATACATTTATACTACATTATTATATGCGTTGCGACCCATTTGTGTCAATTTCTACGTCCCAAATATTAGCGATTTAGCTCCTTTAACATTTAGTGCTGGCTGAAGGTTGATTAATGGCGACTGTACATTGTGGCTGCCACAGATACTGCTTCTTTAACATCCAATATTCTATGTTTATTCTGAATGAAATATGTACAGGTGGTTTTAAAATTAGTTTCACGGAATAATGTGTGATTTCATTTCACGTTAGAATTCGAAAATGTAAAGTTCATAAAGATGATTAAATTCCTCAACTATCATGACAGTCAATTTGATCACTAAAAAAAATTGTTTACAGAAATTCCATGGATCCATGTCATGTTTTCTTTGATATTTGACCTTAAAAGTAATTGAAAATGAAGATAGCTCGGTTGTATATAAAAACAACAATCAGGATAGAATTTATTTTATGTAAACATGAAAGTTTCAATTAAAACCGAATCGAAATAAAAATGCAATTTAATTATTACATAACAGAATAGAGCATTGATAAAAAAAAAACCCACAAAACAAAAAGCCTGAAAAACAAATTATAACTAAAGGGTGTCGATGACTGGAATGAAATAGGAGTTATAGATATGCCTGTCTGGACTACTTAAGATAAATAACCCACTACGTAAATATAAATTGTCGATTATATATCAATACAAGCCTTTTCATTAATTTCACTAAATAAATGATCTTGTTATATTTAATAAGTTATAAATTGACTTCAAATAATGCCTACCCACATCGTCCTTGATTAGATAATGAAAAGGGAATATATTCAAAGTTTCAGTCAAAGTACTTCATTCTGAGCGGAGTTGTGAATGTGCGAAGAATAGCGTAGTCTAGATTTTCTTGATTTAAATTATTAAATGGCGATCGTGTTTCAACCCTTTCAAAATCACAACCATTTCATGGTCTAGGGAGTTCATTATGGACTTGCCATGTAAATAAATGTCTTAAACTAATGATTTATATAACATTTTAGTCCAAAAGAATAAGCTGCAATACCCAGATTTAGCTCTTACATCATTCATATTTAATAATAACAGGCAGGACCGCCTCATTGGAGGATCTGATTATCGAGGCCATCTTCTATAATGTTTCACAATTATTGTTGTATGTTATATTTTACTCGATCACAATACGATCAACACGATTGCTACAATTTACTGGCCTCAATATATGATGAGACCTGATAGGACCACCCCGATTACTCACTATTAAAACCACGATTTCAATCGTAGCGCGAATCGTGATAGTGGGAATCCAGCATTAAGCCCGGCCCATACCGCTACGACTACACACAAGCCGACAGCACTCAGCGTCTTGGGTAGTTGTAAAAAAAAATCGGGTCGCGCCTTTACTTCACTTGCCTCGTGTACAACTGGGAAACCATGCAGGAAAATACCGAGAAGTTTTCTCGATCAACACCGGAAGCGCACCTGTAACCTCCAGGTTAGTGAGCCCTTACTAACTGAATCGACGCGGCTCCCTCCGTGACATTTTGCAATTAAACTGGAAATAAACAGGTCACAATCCTATGTAGTACAATTATTGTTTATTACTGAGCGACGCTTCTACTAAGTTTCTTTGGTCTTTATCAAGCAATGGTCAATGCACTGGTCAACATTAACCAAGTATTGTTTTTTACACGTATATATTGTCTCGTTACATTTTACATTTTATTGTTGCATGAAAAAGACTACAGAAGCCTGATCGAAACGGCATTCAGTAATAAACAGTAATTACACAACTGTGCTCTGTAAAACAGTCTTATATTCGTCCCATTTTGATGGTGCTGTACTAGACTGACATCTGTCAAGACTGGGGTCGAATCCACGATTTTCATAGATAACATGCCTTATAATCCATCCCTCGACCATTCAAACTCGACTACGCCCAGGTTAGACTCTTTAAAGGACAATATTGGTGTCAGTCATTATAAAATATGTGATAGAACTGGTTAAATACATCCCAAATATAAGTTTAACACAGGGATCATTGCTACGGGAGATGTGTAACAAGCACGTGAAGAAACGGGAAGTGACGACAAACATGACAATCACGAGTTATCCTACTATATAGCTTATTGAAGCAACGAGAGATAACAGACACGCGATCGAATTTCATTTCACTGATAATTCAGTTGAAGATGAAAAACTATTATATGAGACGGTGAGAGGATATCTGACAATTCAAAAAAAGAATTGGCTGTCATTAGATAAAAGATAACGAACAAATTAGAAAAAGTCCGTGCATTACCATGTTTTTATTAAGAACAGAATGAATAAAACGGGGGAATGCACGGGATTTTTCTATTTTTCTCGTTTTCCCTTATCTAGTGACAGCCAATTCTATTTTTGAATTGTGAGATACCCTCTCACCGTCCCATATAATAACTTTTCAACTTCAACTGAATTATCAGTGAAATGAAATTCGATCGTTTGTTACATCAGTCAGATACATAGAAGGATAACTCGTGTTTGTCATGTTTGGCGTCACTTCCCGTTTCTTCACGTGCTTGTTACACATCTCCCGTGGCAATGACCTTTGTGTTAAAATTATATTTGGAATGTATTTAACCAGTTCTATCACATATGTAATTATGACTGACACCAATATTGTCCTTTAAATACACACTCTTGCCCGGATTCCTTCAGTAAATATTGTTACATCGGCGGGAAACAATATTTTAATTAACTGACAATTATTAAATTGTTTACTAGACATGTTGTCTACCGACACTCGGGTCGTTCTTTCATTTTCTAAGTTTTAAGTATTTATGTTTCTCACGTCGATTTTGAGTCTGACGAATGTCAACACGTGAGACTAATTATTGACAAACCAATGAATTGCTTCTAAATTTGTTAGCATCCGTCTAGATCAATCCAGTAAACAATTTGTTAAATTCAATTGGCTTAACCGCACACTACAAAGCGTAGGATGGTGGTGGGAGAGAATAACGACTGTCTAAACAAACAAATTTGTTATGTTGCTATACGTTATGGCTGCGAATCGTAGAATTATGACACGGATTGTTTTAGCGATTATGGTCAATCGAAAAGTGTCTGGCTGATAGTAATATAGCACTTTCCCTCACTCAATGGGTTGCATACAGTATGAAAGTTATAGAAACGAAATAAACGAAAGGAAATTCAGATTTAATAAACATTTCAGTGATAATTAATGTAATCATATAAAAAACAAAACAAATGATAAACATTATAGTGTAACACTTATAAAATAAATCAAACGACAATGTGGTGTTAATGGTTATAAAATACGATATCTATGATACTATTGGTACGTACCACTTTTTAAATAAAACAACCCAACAGTGAGGCTGATGTCTACCGCCGAAATCCCAAATAAATAAATGACACATACTAATTAATAGCAAATTTATCGTATTGAAAAGTACCAAGCCATCAAACTGATTATCTATACTCAGTCTAAGCAGAAAATGTTCTCGACCGAACTCAGTCAAGGTTTGGAAGTACCTGGTAGTGAAACTATACACTAAGTGTCATCAATCTCCATCAGTTAGAATCAAAGTTATCTTATCCCTATGCATCGGCCAATGAAACTGCTTAGCTTTAGTGGTAAATGTTGATCATTAAACGTAGTCAAGACATCCACCTAATGAACATCTACACAAAATTTAAACATTCTACCTGAATTAAAATCAAAGTTATTATGTTCCAAAGTTTTGACTAATAAAATTCTTTATCGCAACTTAGCCTAAGCCGAAAATTTTCATCATCGAACTTAGTCAAGGTATTGATATAATGAATCTGTACTCTGAGTTTCACCACTCTCACCCAATTAGAACTAAGGTTATAATGTTTCAAAATCTCAACCAATCAAATTGTTTATCTCGGCTTAGTAGAAAACACGCATCCTCGAACACTGTCAAAGCATTCACCCAATAAACGCCTACGCCAAGTTTGAACATTCTACTTCAGTTAAAAATAACGTTAGTGTGTTCCAAACTCTAAACCAATCAGCGAAAAAACTTGGTGTCCTCATACAGGATATCATCTATTATAATCAACTAAAAGAACGTGTTCTTCCTCAATATTACGACATTATAATCGATTTAATAAATAGTAAGTTTTCGCCTATACAGCCACATAAAGTAGGAAAAATAAAACCCTGGGGCCTGTTTCACGAAATTTTAACTAAGATAAAATCCCAATTTTAGTAATTTGATTGGATAATATTAGATTGATTTTAGTGTTTAGGCACTCAAAATTGAAGTATCTACTAAAATTGGATTTTATCTTTAGTAAAAAATTCGAGAAACAGGGCCCTGATGTGTGATGTATTGAACAGAATCTTTAGAGACCGATCAGTAATTAAATCTATACCAGATACTATTCCTAAATAAAATTTCGCCAACAGTCATATACGAATTTTCCTCAATTCGTAATAAAATATTTAACTACCATGAAACTATTGAAAATCTGAGCGTACGAGAATTTATTGTCAATTACGATAATACACCATGTCAAAGCGCCAACTCTGCTTTTAAAGACAAGTTTCGTGACCATAATATACTCACAGGAAATTTCGATATTGTTGAAGATAAAAATCTTAAAAGCCTCTATCGCTTTGGACCATAATTTCCAGAACAACCAAGTAAAACAAATTTCAAAAAGCTACATAATAATCCCAAATCTCAAATTACACAAGACTTCCTTAACTATCCAACCAAGGCACCTAAGTCCAACTTGCAATAAATAAATTATGCAAAGATTACAAACTAAATATTGAAAACGAAATACAAGATATTTCGTTTGCGAGTAAAGATGATTATAAAGTAAGAATATATATTGATATAATAAATAATTTGAATCTATTCTATAATATTCATTCAGACACTTTAAAATATCAAGGGATATTTATTTTAAAAGAATTAAACCAACCGCTATATTAAAATAGGAAGAATATTTAGGTAGACAAACAGATGAAAAAACTCTAAAATCAATATTTAATTTAAGTCATAATATTTGTACACATACAAAAGTCCGAATTTTCCAATTTAAATAATATACACAAATAATTGGTTATTTAAATTCGGAAAAGTGTTAGGGTCCATGTGATTTCTGCCACAGTACGCCTGAAACTGAAGAGCACCTATTTCTTCGGTGCCAGTATTCTCAAAGCCTGTGGAATGCTTTTAATGACATCTTGATTAAAACATAAAACATACAGTGATCTATCCCTTCTTGTCATACATTTTGGATATTAAAATTTACATGATGATATTAACAAATCTGAAAACAAACCCCAGTTAGAACTCATAAACTATGTAACTTTTCTAACAAAATATTTAATTTTCAAATTAAAATGTATAGGTAAAACACCGTCTAACGAACATTATATGGCTTACATAAGAAACGAGGTTGAACTTGAAATACATGTATCCTCAAATCCTAATTTAATTTATCGTAACTCTGATTCCCTGATCATACCGCTATAAACATGTATTCATTTGCTATTCAACCACGGTACGGTGTATATTATATCATTTAAGTCTGTCATTTATTTGCATTGTACTATTGTCTACACATGTATTTTTGTAAATTGATTTGATGAATTTTTAAGGCAATAAATTTACTTTTCAACTGTCGGGCTGACAGCTAGTGATACCCTGACATTTTTGCCCGGTACTTGCCCAATTGGTGTTTTTCAGGGAATCCAGTATTTGTTTTAGTAACATTGGGTTTCTCTACTAACCATATATACCAGTTTTCTTTGGAATGTATTTTTAATTTTCCTCGAACTTCTAAAGGCAGGTAGATGGCCGTTATCAGGTACACTTGTTTTCCAAGAAATTTCTTACTGGTCCATTTATTACATTAAACGGATTTTTCTACTAATTTGTAGGAACGTAAGGGTAAAATAAAGTGGCACCATTTTTATACCGATTGAAGAAAATAAGACCGAATGAAATAAATGTCTTATACTGTCCTGTCTTAGTAATACATTCCTTAACCAGCTTTCAATCCGTATTCGGCTATATATTAAAAAAAAATCAGTTGTTAATCCCTTCATATTAACAGTAATAGAATATATGTGATGATGAAAGAAAGTACTTGCAGGTATCATGGGCCAAAATAAAATATGTCGGTGATGCACCAGCCATCAACTTTTCGTAATAATTTGTAATAATTACTTGCTAATCTAGGACCCGTGTTCTGTTACGAATACATCTGATCTAGACTGGAAGGCGGATATAGACCTATAGACTTTCCATATACAATAAAATAAGTCTTGTCCAAAAAGCTTAATTAAAAGCTTCTTAATCTTGTCATAAAGCATATTGTTCCTAATAAAATTCAAAACGGCCAATGCTAACATAATTCCGATTACTTTCTGTTGACATCATTTTAAGTTCGCTATGGAATCCACGGACATCGAAATCAAGACATACATCTAACCAAGACCTTTTTTCATTTAATCTTCTAAAGAACACATTTGTTCATTAATTTGTTTTTGAATAAATATAACACAATTTGGCGCATGGAGAATCGAGAATGATCACAACCCATAATATTACTGTGGTTAAATTCCCGAATTAATTGGGGGGTTTTAGTCTGGACAATTTTGCTTTCGTTGAATTGGATACATCATAATATGTGATATTTCGAATAGTAATGGGGCAAGCTCAAGACGAGTAAAATGTGGTTTCGGAAGATAAAGAGACATTCTCACTGGAACAGACATTGGGTTAGTGTGAAAAAAATGCGAAAAAAACGCCGGAACACTTGTTGACGCTTTGTATTGCGGAGCCGCAGAAGCTCGGTGAGTAGGACTTTGGTTCGCTAACTTGGAGGTCCCTTGTTCGATCCCGGCGAATGTTATTCGGGTTTTTCAGTTATGCCGGACAGGGGGCCTGGCAAGGGCCAATGTATAGTCGTTCGGATGGAACGAAAAACCAAGGACCCGTGCACACATTGGCAGGAATTTGATATAAGAGTAGGCCGTAGCGCCGCGGTCCGAAAAAATGTCCCTCATGCACACTGTATGGTGTATGCCCGCCTTCATTAGCCCAGTAGGAGCAGAACAGTGGGATAGTAAAATCCATTTCATTTCACTTATATTATTAATTGATATATTTAATTTATTTCGGGATTACTATGTAACTCGAATCAACAAATATCACACTCTTTAAACATGTTTAAAGGGTAGAAAAGGTAACCCAATTAAGCCCTAACGTTTCTATTTTAAAATACACTCATAAATAGTTAAAATCCACGGACTACAAGACGGGATTTTTTTTTTAATTAACCTGAAATGAAAATAAATGGCGATTTTAATTATATTTAACACAAAGTTCCGCCAGGTTTATAATTTGATTAAAGCCATTGAAGGAAAGTTATTAAATGGAATGGAGTTTTACGTCCTTTAATTGCAATACTTGGGTCATCCGCTTTCTATGCCTCGGATTATTCACGGCAATTCTTATTGCGTTACCCGTACAACCAGCCAATCCAGTAGTAACGCACCCCATACTTTTAAAATCCTAAGTATTTACTGGTTATCAAAACATATAATTAAGGTCTTAATGTGAAATTATAAGCAATATGAATTGTTTGCAAGCTGCAATATTGTCAAAGATAAATATCTAATAAAGATATCAGTCCAATAATAGTACAGATCCATTCAGTACTTACAAAGATATGTGGTATTGAAATTTCATTAATCTGTGCTGATCACTGAGCAATAAGCCCGTCGCCATTTTTTTCCACGAAAATGTAATAATCGGCCTGTTTGAAATCCGATTAAATCCGAGCCAGTACATTATCTGGTGATGGTATCTTCAATTGTTTTTTCTTAATTACATGTAAAATAATCAGTACATATTATTGTGGGGTCTCGGTGAGAAATTTTACATTTGAAAGACAAATGCCATTGGCGCATCGATACTTTAATCAAATTACCAATAGCATATTATATTGATTTATAGCTTACAATGAAATATGTGTTGACAGTATGTTTGTCCGAACTTAAAGCCTAGCCGTGATGGGATATGGAGAGATTTACAGCATAAATTAACCAACCGGCTTGTACTTGATCTGTTCGACTCACTGAATTCATTTTATCTGAAAGTATTATATTCGCCATGACTAGAAAAATCATATTATAGACTCAAATTAGATTAAAGATGCATTATGTAAGAGCTAAATCTTCCAATTGCATATAAATTATTATATAAACATTTATTAACATGAAAAGCCCATTTTCAACGCTCCGGGCCGTCAGATGGCTTCGATTTTAAGTAGATTTATTCTCAATTGTCAAGTACCGTTTTTAATATATATTTTTAATATATCCACTTTTCATTATCTATTTTTAAAATATTATAGCAAGAACGGTCGTTTATCCAAATCTTACATAATGCATCTTTAAATCTCAATCTAAACAATTATACACAGAGAGAAGAAAGAGGGGGGGGGGTAACGTCGCCACTAAACAAACAAGGTTATTCCTAGACTAACATGGTTCAATTTTATTTTAATAATTCGCTCGCGCGTAGGGGTGTATAACAGTCGGAGGAAACCCAATAACAAAATCAATAACAATCATAATATGACTTGAACTTTATATCAACTTGAATAAAAGTGCTTTCCGGCCGGCGAGATAACGATCGGCGAACACATATATAGGCAATACTATCTATGTTCTACCGGAGCGCTGATTGTTATTTTATGCATTTTATTACGTATTTGGTTGACATTCATTGTGAGGTAGGATTGTGGGTGGTGCCCTAGATTTGGACCGTCTCCCCACCTCCTCCCCTATTCAGTTTCTAGATCCACAACTGTTCTTTAAGCCTCGCAATCTGATTTGAGGATTCCATTTTATGCGTCAGTGTGTTGAAGTTTATAGTTCGATAACTCTATGAAATATTTAAGAGATTTTAGTAGATTGCTATCTCTATCATGATATCGATGCGAACGTATCGTTGGAATTTCAGTTTTTGCAATACATAATATTTAATTCGAAGTTAAATGAAATGAGGTTTAACGTACTACTTTTCTGCACGGCAAGGGCTAATGTAAACGGACATACGCATTAAAGGGGACAATGGGAGCGAGATTTTTCCAGGACCGAGGTGCTATAGACGCCCTACTCTGTTCCAACTGTCAAGGGTTCTCTTTCGTGCACACCAACGTGTACACGGGACTTTCTTTTAAATATAATGCATTGGTTAACTTGTGTTTCCGCCATAAATTTTGATCGTAATACTGGTGTAATGTTCGACAACTATTTAGATATAGAATCTCACATAACCATTGTATGTAGCAATGACTGCTACTTTAATAATAGTTGTCTAATAGTACATATTCTAGAGTAACTTCACGCCTTGATAATTGTAATTCCTTAATTGCTGGTGTGACATAGTGCTTTTAAGCATACAAACTACAGGGAGTATTAAATTCAGACACGAGGGCTGGATGAAAAGTTCTAAGCCTGGAAAATCATTGAATGAATCATAGACATAAGAACTGCAACTGTATAGTTATTATTGTCTTCGTACCAGACCATCTTGTCAACCTACCCATTGAAATCACCAGAAATTGACAATACTGGCTATAGGGCAGTCATCATATAGGGCAACTGAAAGGACTAACCCCAACACAGATACATGCCGACATGGTCTCCACTTTCGGGGATGATGTCCTTTTCCACAGTAAAGATGTGGGCTGTGGAATTTAAGCGTGGCAGAGAGAGCCTTGACGATGACCCGCGTCATGGAAGGCCATCAATAGCAACCGCTAAGAAAACATTACCCGGCTGATCGACGATTGACCAGTCAACATATTGCCAGTGTAATAGGCATCTCTCATGAGAGGGTTGAGCACATTATCGCCAATGAGTTAAGAATGACGAAAATTTCTGCCATATGGGTGTCAAAGCGCTTGACTGCGGATCAGAAA
This sequence comes from Patella vulgata, assembly GCF_932274485.2. NCBI lineage: Eukaryota > Metazoa > Mollusca > Gastropoda > Patellidae > Patella > Patella vulgata. Next base: position 67,062,114 of record NC_065879.2, on the reverse strand, counting down.
CGTGTCTGATTTCTGACGTTCCGTGACAATCTGCGCTGTTTTGAAGCAGATCCTGATATTTGTTTTGCCAAATTTATAAACATGGATCAGACCTGTTTCCAAAAATGAAAAAGGAACTACCAGGTAGTCAATTTCCTAGTAGTGATGACGTCATGTCAGCCGTGAAGAGTGTTTAAAGAAAATTCCTTCCTGATCGCCATCCAGGCCATGCAAAATCGTTAACAAGAGTGTGTACACCTCGAATGGGACTATTCAGAAAAAATAATTGGAAACCATCGACTTTGTCCAGGTCTTTTACAGATGGGCTTGGAACTTTTCAGCCAGCCCTCGTACATTTACTAAAATTGCACTGCTTACTACGTTTTCGTATATTTTTTAAGATACTTCGTTTAATCCTCAACGATGCACTATGTACGATTTAGATAGCGAGCTGAAGGTTCTCACTATAATACTTTAAATAGTTTAAAAACAGATAATGAAAAAATGAATATAATGAAAATTTCAAAGTACTTTACTCTGAGCGCAGTTATAATTATTGGAAGTTTTGATAAAAAAAAACAAAGTCTCGATTATCCATTTCTACATAAAATGATTAAATGGCGATCATGTTTCAAACAATCCCGACCATGCGAGGGTTTAGGGGGTTGATTATGTGAATAAATGTCTAATTATTAACTGCTCATTTAAATTCCCATTCCCCTAATAGAAGTCTCAGATCCTCTTCTGATTGCCCTTTATCAAAACCGTGATATGCGAGACATAATGTAGTGGTAGTGCCTTGGTGGTATAAAGTCTGCTTTCACAGTAGTATTTAAAAATCGCACGGCAACGGATCCAAACCTATGGAATAACCTTACAATTTTCGCAGTATCAAAATCCTAGCTTCTTTTTATTATTAATAAATTGAAAATCAATTTAATCATTTACTTCCTACTATACTGTATTTTATGTGTTTTGTGAAAATGTTTATTTCATGTAAGACAGACGTGAAACGAAGTAGAAACGCATTAGAAAAATACTAATTTATGGATATTGCGGTCATTGTCGAAGTAAATAGTTCTCTATGACACCACAAAGTTCTATGGATAACAATCACTATATTATATACACACAGCGTTTCGACAAGATTTTACTGGTCACTATCAAGCATATAAATTTACAAATTAAGAAAAAGTTGTGAAAGCGTTATATAGATATATTCAACGATAATAACATAAATCATAAATTTACAATCATGACACCCTAGCTAAATTGGTTACACCCTTTTCACGAAGTACTTAAGTGACCACAGGGCTATATAAATGTTTTATAATAATTAATAATAAGGATGGTATCTAAGCAAGGTATTTGGTTTACTGGTCAGAAACAATACTTTTATCAGTCGCATTATGTCTTTAAGAATAGCACTTATACTGCTAGAAAATGTCTTTTTGTTTATTATATTTTGGTTTTTGATTGTATACGGGCTCTATGAAAGATCCACTGCACTGACTATTCGCTTGACATTTTAGTGCGATTGAACGATATAATTATTAGTCAGTTGTTTACGCGTTCGTTGAATAGCCGAACTAATGACATTATTTAAGATATATATTGTTGTTATTTTTCTTTGCATACATTTAGACTTTGATGGTTTATTTTATCGATTTCTACATGTTTTATAAATTCTGGATCGTAATATGAATAGATATGGGATTTTATATGGGCTTTATCACTCTCGCCAAGATAAAAAAAACAAGTAATTTTGTATAATATAATTTCCAAATAACAATAGTCTTTTCTAATAAACAAAAATCCAGGCATTCGTGTAACTCCTAGAAAACCAGTTGTACGGACGACAAACGTTTATAATGTTTGAATCGAGAACGATAATGCCTGGTCTTCGGACTCGACTCGATCTTTACTGAAATTTAAATTACTGGTTGCTAGCTCTCTAGGTGAAATATGTAATTGGACGTAATATTAATATCTTCCCATCGACATACTCTGTCAACCAAGTAGGCTACCAAAATATGGTGTCATAAATTCTATTGAAAGATGCGTTTGTTCTAAATTTGAATATTAGCGGGTGGGGGTATTATAGTTAAGCGGGCAGGGGCACTGGCATCTCGACTAGAATGCATCAGTTTCGAATGTTGACATTGACTGGATGGCTGCGAGGCTGGTGGTGGGTAAAACTTTGATGTACACGCAAATAGAACCCTTGACTGTCAAAAATAAGAAGAAAGCTTAGTGTCTGGACTTTACCAGACTTTAAAATCCCATAATATTTTATTGGCACATTGGAGGTCCAGGTCGGTTTGTAAAAATAACTTTCTGAATAATATATACATTGTTAAAATTATTATATATTATTATGTATTTTTACCCTTTTCTAACTGGCAGAAGTATTGCCATCGTTATAACTGTATTTTAACATTGCATGTTATTTCACAGTCTATAATGTATCTTTACCTCTAGCTATTATACATCCAAGGTAAAATTACATATCTGTAAATGGAGTACATGTAAAATTATCATGACGTTAATTTACATAAATTTGTACAATAGCATTTAATACAAAAAAATATTGTGTATTTTGACAGAGTTTATGTATTAATACCTCATAACTATTGTAGAATTATATATTATGTAATTTGCCAAGGTAACATTACTAAAACGAATGTGTTTGTCCCAGCTTGGATAATTAGTCCTAGGTTCTATCCTGGCGAAAACAAAAAGCTTTGGGGAACTTTCAGCCGAGCACGTAACACAACATTCGATAATGTAAAGAAATTGTGTGAGTTAGTTGTATTTTACGTCCGCTTCCACCGGGGTGATATCGTAGACAATATAAAGAAATTGTTGTTGTTGTTAGTTAGTTGTATTTTACGTCCGCTTCCACCGAGGTGATAGCGGACGTAAAATACAACTAACTAACATCAAGAAATTAAATGAAATGGGGTTTAATGTGCTACTGTTCTGCTCCTTACAATGGAAGAGTAGGTGGCATGACACCGTCCAAGCAAAATGTCCCACACAACTCAATGTATGGCATATGCATTTATTAGTCAGTTCGGTGCATTCAGATTTTGAATAACCTATTTCTCTAAAATGGACTAAAGTCAATATTTTTCACAAAATTCGATATGTGGTCAAAGGGGGAATAACCGATGTGACCACTATTTGACAGTAAATTTACAATTTTCTGTAAAAATAATACTTCAAACGACATTTCTGTTAATATACAGGTCATATAATGTTAACTAACATATGTTTGTATTACTACATTAAATTTGATGTAATTTTACATAAGCCTTCATATTCATCGACATCGTTTTAAATGTAATTTAACAAACCATGTGATTTGACAAATCCTGCACTGTGTTTTTACTATACTTATAACTGTAAATATACATATAATTTTAACAGTGTACAGTTACATCGGAAATATTCAAATTAGATTGCATGCAAAATTTGAGGCAAGTCTGTCAAGCCATTTATGCAATACAGACATCTTAAATCTCTATTTCCGAAACATTTTAGTGGAATTTCAGGAGTTTAAAATTAATAACAATTATGCTGTCCCTGTATGTTGAGAGAAAAATGTTCTGAATTACAAAACGTGCACGACTGATGGTCAACTAAGGAACCAGAAATACTATTTGACGTACAGCAATTGATTAATTTTAAAGATTTACCTTCAGTATTTGTTTAGTTAATTTCTAATTTTTGCTGTGGCCGCTGGTTTATGGACTGGATAAGAATCGGCCGAAACTGACACGGAATTTAATTAAAATTTGTTTGATTTTATCATTAAACCACACAGATATCGAATCCACCAATAAACTTATTCACCTTTTGTTCCGTTTCTTGAGAATGACACGAAACTACCACATCATTTCCTACACCACAGTTTTAAGTATGTTGGCTGTATGGATATCTTTACTTTGTCTCAGCTTGTTACTAATGGAAGAGGGACTTCTGATAATTAGAGACTTGACGCTAATGGGCATACTGCTAGGCCACTCGTATGTCAGGGATTGTCTTAAACGTCAACAAAGTAATTAATACTACGTCAACTCAACCATGGTTATTTCGTAGCTGAAAAACACAGTCATCTATTAACATGAAAAATACATAAATATGGTAATAACACGTACGAGAAGCTGTTAAGAGTCTCGTGTACGCGGTAAGGTATGCTTACCATTTCTAGAATAGCTGGTACTTTTCATTTGAGAAAAGTTCCTAAAGCTAACAAATATGTGATGTAATTTTGTATTTAAATCACCGGGCGTTGTAGTATATCTAACATCTAACTCCAACTCGGGTCCGAACTCGTCAGCAATAGTCTCGAACACGGATGATTTGTTGACTTGTACCGTTGAGGTTGGGGTTATCTGCACCATTGACAAGGGGAACCACGCCGAAAAATCTCGATGAACTTTCTCGACCAACACCGGGATTGAACACGGGACAACCTGGTTAGTGAACCAACGTCTTATTCGCTGAGCCACAACGCCACCCTTAACTCGAATGAAGATTGTGGGAAAGGTATCTTATAAATAACAATGCACAATTTCGTTTCGTTTATATATTCTGGGTCGCTTTCGGGTGCTCCTGTATGGTCACGACTATTTGACGAAGTATAGTTCACTAGCCCGAACGGAAGCTAGTTCGACCATATTCATCAAAATGGACGCCATTGAGCTTTTCAATGGGGTGGTTCAAAACCTGTTAATTGACAATATCAAAAGTTTGCTTTCTCAAAACCTTGAAATGACCAAATCAATTTTCTTTGTAGACCAGTTCCCGGAACGCTTGCTGAAAAAAACTGTACCAAAATATGACACCGACGATTTTAATTAAGTCTGCACACTGAATAACCTCAACAACAAGAGGAACGAATCAGTATCTCGTTTGAACGAATCTATATCTCGTTTGAACGAATCTATATCTCGTTTGAACGAATTAATTATCTCGTTTGAACGAGTTACTATCTCGTTTGAACGAATTAATTATCTCGTTTGAACGAATTAATTATCTCGTTTGAACGAATATATTATCTCGTTTGAACGAATTAATTATCTCGTTTGAACGAATTTGTATCTCGTTTGAACGAGTTACTATCTCGTTTGAACGAATTAATTATCTCGTTTGAACGAATTAATATTTCGATTATACAGAAACATGGAAGGGACATGCAGAAAGTATGTTTCAAGTAAAGATAATATGATTTAATACGCGTAGCGTCAGTAGAAGGAACTACACTTGTGAAAAGGGGAATTAGTATAGAACACCGTGGAAATTATCCAATTTGTTTAATGGTAGCCTGGGTTAGCCACAACATTGTAGCGAAGTCATTGTTTATATGTATATGCTTAAACAGACATTACGACAGATATATGTATGATATATTAAGGACGTGGATTTGAAATGCACCCAATTAAGAAATAAAATGGTAGATTGTGCCGTAGCTCAATTTTCACTAGCTCAGTGAACAGAACTACAGGTATACGATTGCTTGTCAGCGATTTTTTCATATTAAGGATTAATGTTATTGTTGCCAGATGAACTTATTTCCAGTGTTGATTGCATTCGAAGAGGATTTGGATGAGTTTCTAAGATAGAGGGGTGGGGTGGGAGTGTTAAAAGAAATAACTGATTTGTGCATGCAGCATGCAAAACGAAGTAGGAGTAGTAGTGCCGCAAAATTTATCGCATTGCACGTCGCATCCCTCCCACTAGGGAACCTTGCGGAGAAGCGACGCTGCCGTTGGCCGACTTCCTCGATAGGACAGAGGACTTGAAGCCGAGGATTGCAGAGGAAATGAAATGAAATGAAATGGAGTTTAACGTCCTACTGTTCTGATCCTAACCTGGGCTAATGAAGACGGGCATACGCCATACAGTGTGCTATGAGGGAAATTTTGCCCGGACAGCGGCACTACGGCCTACTCTTATATCGAACGACTAGACAGCTTTCCTTGTCAGTCCCTCCGTCCTGCATCACTGACAAGGGAGAACCACGCCGGAAAATCTGGATGAACTTTCTCGGCCAATGCAGGGATCGAACACCCGACCTCCAGGCTAGCGAGCTAGCGTCTTACCCACTTAGCCACGTGATCCCCGGATTGCAGAGGGGGACACTGGCTCAAGCGAGGAACGGCTGTTCTGGCCGCCCTATGCTTGATTACCGGTGAAAGCCGCCACGGCGGCCTTTCCCTCTTGGTACACCTTGAGCCATCGTTCCCCTCTGCGGCTCTCGGTTTCACGCCCCCTGTTCTCTCGAGCAAGTCGACCAACAGCAGCGTCGTTTTGCCACACGGGACCCTAGTGGGAGGGATAAAACGTGCAATGTGGGCAATGTTTTGGCGCAATTACTACGCGTGTTTCGTTTTGCATACTGCTACTGCACTACAGACTTTTCTAACAAGACTCGCGCTATTAATGTAGACGTCGCAAAGTAGGTGTTTCTTCTATCCCCCTCTATCTTAGAAACTCACCCAAATCCCCTTCCATCCGTTGTATTGCAACACAATCAACACTAGGAATACATTTACTCTGGAATAATCCTTTACTGCAAAGTTCAATTAATATGTAAATCAGGTTGACAAGCAATCGAATAACTGTAGTTCTGTTCACTAAGCTAGCGAAAATTCAGCTAAGGCATAATTATTTCTTAATTTAGTACGTTTCGAATCTACGTCCTTACAATATTAAAGATACATTATGTAAGATTTAGATAAAGAGCTGGTCGTTCTTGCAATAATAGTTCCCCAAAAAAATAATGCAAACTGAATATATTGAAACTTTCATTAAATCACTTATTCTGGGCGACGATATTAGCCTTTGGAGGTTTGACAAGATGTGTGCGCGGAATGTAACTATCGTACTGGTTGATCGAGGCTTAGCCCCGCTTTACAATTTTCAATTAAATCATTATATGGCCGAACTACATTTAAGACCTAAAGAAAGACCTGTAATAGGCATATTTAGCTCTTGCTCTTGCATAATGCCTGTCATAAAACAATGACTTCACTACGATGTTGTGGCTAATTCAGGCTAACATTAAACATATTCGGATTTTAAATCGTAACGCTAAAAATAGTAAAGAACTTATGTATTTAATGACATTATCTTTACGTAATACACCCGTTAGGATCACAATTTCTGCATGTCCCTTCCACGCTTCTGTACAATCGAAATACTAACTCGTTTAAACGAGATACTAACTCGTTTAAACGAGATACTAACTTGTTTAAACGAGATACTAACTCGTTTTAACGAGATAATTAATTCGTTCAAACGAGATACTAATTCGTTCAAACGAGATGATTAATTCGTTCAAACGAGATAATTAATTCGTTCAAACGAGATTAATTCGTTCAAAAGAGATAATTAATTCGTTCAAACGAGAAACTAATTCGTTCAAACGGATTAATATTTTTTTTTGTTTCGCAATAATGGGCCTTCGTAGATTTAAAACAGAACATTAGCAATTAAAAAGCATTAATTAACTCCCCGAGAGATACACTTAATACTAAACAAGCGGTAGCCAATGAAGATATGCCCACATTTTGCGAGAGATGGACAGAGAACAAGCTAAAAACGAATTTTTGTCAGACAATCAGGGTCCATAATCCATAATCCAGGCTCCGATACATACCAATATCGAAAGGAACCCAGATCTGTTGACAATCCTATTCTTCTCCTTCAATTAAATCTCTCCTATGTACAGCAACATGACAGCCCTTCGTTTAATCTGGTATCATCCCTAAAACTTTGGACAGTGATTTAAGGTATTAAAAACGGTGAAAGTATTTTTCGTCTCCAGCAGTATTGTTTACATTGTAGTTGTTTTGATAACATCGTTTGTCACGCAATTAGTTTTTCTGCAATATTCTGCTATGCACTGGTTAATTGGGCGTAATGAATTTCGTGAGTCATGACGTAACGTTATGTAAACATATTGGAGCCCTTCCTTTAATCTGGGGTCATCCCTAAAACTTTGGACAGTGGTTTAAGGTATTAAAAGCGGTGAAAGTATTTTTCGTCTCCAACAGTATTGTTTACATTGTAGCTGTTTGATAGCCTCGTTTGTCCGCAATTAGTTTTTCTGCAATATTCTGCTATGCGCTGGTTAATTGGGCGTAATGAATTTCGTGAGTCATGACGTAACGTTATGTAAACATATTGGAGCTCTGTTTAAACCCGAATGATATTGTTACACAGTTATGTATTGGTTGTTAATCGGACTATGGACTAGTCATAATTTGGAACAGAAATGTGCTTTCATTACGGCATAGGTCTAATCAAACGAAACACTGCTAGGAGTATGGAAGAGTGTCGACAAACAAAATCTGAAAGGGCAGACAGACTGGGACAATGACAATACGTGTACATCCTTGTGAAATTGTGGGTGTATCAAACCAATTATTTTGTTTCTTGTAAGTTTACCGATTTAAAACATAGCATTAGCAAATAGATTAAACTGTCTATTCCACAGATACATTTAATAGTAAAAAACAGTTATTTTGTTTTCTGTAAAGTTTTACTCATTTAAAGCATAAAATTAGCAAATAATAAACCATTAAACTGTCTATCCGACAGATACAGGAAATAGTAGAAAACAAATGTAGCCCATACATACATGTACTTGTTGCACCTATACAAAAATCAATTTCTAACACAACAAATTGTTAGGATTAGGCGACCCTACTCCTTGTCACGTACAACCACACCAGTTGATTCAATGACACACCTTGTGATGCAGCCCGCACAAGTTAACTATTCGGCCATCTAAGACCCCCCCCCCCCTTTTCTTTAATGGTGTAATCATATCATCATATCATCATCATTATCATCTTCATAATCTTTTTTAGTATTTGATTCAGTTTTTTCTTTAATGGTGTGATATATCATCATCATCTGATATAGACAGGTAACAATTATTATTACTGTCATTTGAAGTCGATGCAGATGTGCACGCACTGCCCGAAGAAGCATCATCGTGCTTAACTGCGAATGTATCACATTTGTAACTAGAAATTTCCAGTTTTGGCACTATTATTTTTAACCTTTTTTAACGAGTTACCTTTATTTACGATTTGATTCACAGTAAGTAAACTGAAATTACTTGAAATCCATTTTTTCATTTCCAGTTTTAGCACTATTATCTTTAACCCTTTTTAACGAGTTCCATTGATTTACGATTTGATTCACAGTTAACGAGCAAGTAAAACCTTTTATTTTCATCTCTCCTTGAACCTGCTGCCAAAGAATATGATTTTTTCCCCTTTAACAAATAATTTTCCATTGGTAACCTTAAAGACAATAAGCATTTCACTTCTGATTCAGTCCAAAAATGTGTAGCATGTTGGGCGTCATATTTAGAAAACCGAAACTGACTACAAGTACTGCCATGGCTATCATTACAGGTAGTCTATTACCCTCGGCAATTGGTTTGGTGATGTAGCTCATTAACATTAGGCCTGCCAGATTTAGTTACAGGTACTTCTATACATTTCGGAATCATGTTGCTCCACATCACCTGAAGTGAAAACAACAATGTACTTACGCTAACAATAGAAAGTTTGGAAATTAAAGTAAGATATGTCTTCAATCATTTACCAATATTATCATCACATTTTCGAAGATCCGGCTTTTTCAGCCAAGGATGCGGGTAATGATATTCATAATATTCAACATCAAAAACACGAATTAGAATTAAATATTAGTACAGATCTAATTCAATCAGTAATGGCGTCGCCATAACGTGAACGTATGGGCTCCTGATATCGAAATGAGTATAAATAAGGGTTCATTTTTGAAACAAAAATGTTGCGATTTTAAAGTAAAATGCCAATTTGGCATTAAAAAACCCCAGTATATTATCAAATATAAGTATAAATTGTTATCATACGAGTTAAAATAATAGTGGTTTGGAGTAAATAGTGCTACCGGGGCGGTGTGTGAACAACTTCACAGGTATTGTAATCACCAATTGAGAGACTTGGCCGAACACATTAAATGATAAAACATGATTAGCGGCTCTATATAATATGGAAATTACTTACTTATTTTATCTGAATATAAGTAATTGGCCAACTCGGGGCAACGTTCGTTCTGTATGTTTTTTCGTCAAACATATATTCTAACACCAAATGGGTTGCTTCCCGGGTTGACTTAGCCAGACACAAACAACCTCGAAAGGTGGGTTAACCTTTTCTGCTCCTGGAGTCACGGTGGCTAAGTGAGTAAGACGCTGGCTCGCGAGCCTGGAGCTCGTAGGTTCGTTCCCGGAGTTGGCCGAGAAAGTTCATCGAGATTTTGCGGCGTGGTTTTCCCTTGTCAGGGATGCAGGAAGGAGGGCCTGACAAGGGCAGCTGTCTAGTCGTTCGGATGGGATAAAAAAAATTGAGGCCCCGTATATACATTGGTGTGCACGTAAAAGATCCTTTGGCAGTTGGAATTCGATTTAAGAGTAGGCCATAGCGCCGCTGTCCAGACAAAATGTCCCTCATAACACATTGTATGGCATAAAGCGGTGGACACATTAGCCAATTTATTCGGCCGAATCGTTCGGCTGAATCAATCGGCGCCGAATTTTATTCGGCAGAATGAGTGGACACACAAGGCGAATCCTTTGACCGATTCACCAGACGATTGCATCACCTTTCACGTCACATCATTAAACATGGCGGCGACCATGTCTTTAAACAATCATGTGACTTCTCGATATGGATGAAGATGAGTGGTGCTTGGCTAATGAATTCTACAATCGGGCGAATGCATCGGCGAAGCAAACTCTAGGCGAATATAATAATTTGGCCGAATGACAGTGCATACACTAGCCGATTCGGCTGAATCATTAGGCTCGTGTGTCCCCCGCTTTAACCTGTCTTCGCATTAGCCCAGTCGGAAATTTTCAATGGACCGTGGCGTTTCTTCATCGAAATTCTTCAACTGTGAGGGATTCTTTTATGTGCACGCCAATGTGTACACATGTGCTTGTTTTTGTCCCATCTACACAACTAGACACTGTACTTTGCCAGGCTCTTTGTCCTGCACTACCGACAGGGAGAAACCACGCTGCAAATTCTTGACCAACACCAGGATCGGTGTATATATAATCATAGTATTAAGAGGAATACGGCCGACAACCCGACATCACGACATTTTTAATGTAGTGTCGGATGAAAATGTAGTATTGTCGGGTTAAAATGTCATGATTTTTATATTGGGTTAAAATGTCGGATTCATCACATTTAAATATATATTATTTATTTACCAGGTTTTAATCATCTAAAACCAGTCATTGGTGTTACTGTATAGATATTGGAAAACAGTCATGTCTGGTCCTTTAAATTCTCTCTGATCAATGTAGAGAGACGACCGTGCCTAACCTGTAACTTATCTCAAACCTCTCTGACAAACTTTCAAATTAATCCACCAAGAAAGTTTTAATGGCTCAAACATCCAATCAAAACCATGCACCACATGCACATGCATCACAACCGAGACTCATTCATTACTTTACACCCTCATTACCTAACTTGTTAAAACATACCCACCCTAAATCACCGAAATCAACCATGTCACAATTCATAACAAATAAACATAGCTAGGGTGACCCGTGCACTCTAGAGAAAGTTGGTCTCGACACGGCTAAATGTGCACGCTTCAGTTGCGTGTCTCGAACTGATTTCTGACTACCCCGCACTCTCTTTGAGTCGATAAATAGCCACCGCACGTGCAATTCTCTACAAATATATCAACTATTACAGCCGTAAAAAATCTATTGTTGACGATTTTGAATAGCAGTAAAATTTAGCGTCTTGGTTATTACAGCAGCTTTAGAAATTACGTTTGTTTTATTTTTTAAATTGCTTTATCATTAACTGTACCGTTAAGAGCGGCTTCTTTTGGTTTAGTACAAATACTATCTCTGAATCACTTTCTTTAGCAGGAACATGATACTAGCAGTAGTTTCATTTTACTTTTACAAGTTTCTTAAAACAATTGTTGAGTTGTCTAAAGTGCTTATTCAATTTCCTTGTTCTAGCTTTCTGTTATGTTTCGTAAAAAAGTAGTCTTGATTATCCCGACCTGTCAATCAGACGTAGAATGGTCGATAGACTGGTTAAGCGAGACTAATTTCAAAACAAGGGCACGTAACCTATCTTTTACTCAAAAGTGTCTGGATGTTATGGACGACACTTGGAACCAGTTTTCAGTCTATTATTTATAGATAATTAATGGTCATAGCTTATTAAGTACAACATAATCGTTTATTTAGTGACTATAATTGTGTGAAACTGATTTGAGGCTTGGCATATATATAAATATTGTGGCGTAATTGTCGAGATATTTGGAGATTTTTATTCGTGGTTAGTCACCCTAACATAGCAATTGTGACAACCAGGTCACCAGTTTATCAATGAAATAATTTTAAGATTGACGTTTTAACTTTTAATTGTCTAAATAATAACTGCTCCCCACAGTATCTTGATGAACTTTTAACCCCGTATAAACCATGTAGGAACCTGCGCCCTGCTGATAAAAACTTACTTCATGATCCTACAGTAAAACGCCTCTGGTTAATTATTGTGGAATGAGTTACCTGGTCATATAAAAAATCTATACTAATGTTGCTGTTTTAAACAGAATCATAAAACTGAACTCTTTCAACGTGTTTTTAAACTGTGAACATGTTGGCATTTTAATTTTTTATTGTTTTAGGTTATATTTATTTTAATTGTAAAGAGCGTCCTGGAGCAGCTTATTAACTGGAACACTCAGCGCTGTACAAATTAATTATTATTATTATTATTTTTACTATTATTATTATTATTATTATTATTTACAAAGAAAATTTGTCTGGTGTTAATGAAGTACAAAATAAAAAATAATGCGAAACTTTACTTAGATTATGTCGACATGTGCAAATATTGCAAGGCCCCACTTTACGTTTCATTAATTCAATTAAATCTTATGTTCGTACTGGTTTTCAAAGGAGTTAATCCTCAACAACAGAACATAGTTTTTATGTAGTACAATCACTAGTTTATTCTAAAAGCACGACGTTTCGACAAGTATCCTCTTATCAAAAGAGTGTTGAATTGGCTTCATCTAGTGTGACATTCGATTTATGAATGAAAATAAAATGAAATGAAAATGGGGCTAATAAAGACGGACCTACTCGTGTAGTGTGCTACGAGTGAAATATTGCCAGGACACCGGCGTTTCCGTCTACTCTTCATCGAATTTAAACTGCCATTGTTTTGGTTTATATACGTGCACGCCAACAAATACACTGGTGGACGTCGGTTTTTTCAGTCCCATCCGAATGTCTAGAAGCCCTTTTCCTTGTAATCTCTCCCTCTGGACATTTGGAAACAGGCTTGAAAATCACCCGGATCGAAATAAGGATCTCTGTATTACTGGGTCACTCATTTTGGCCTACTCGCTCCGACTTTATGACAATCGGATCTATTCAACAAGCATCATTCCAGTCCACTAACCTCGAGGCCGAGGCATTACTAAACTTATATCGCTTGTTTTAATATTTTAAGTAATACTTTTAAGTTGTTTGGGTTTTTTTGTAAACAATATTTTATTTCATTTGAACATGGATTGGCATCATTCCAGTCCACTAACCGCGAGGTCAAGGCATTACTAAGCTTATATCGCTTGTTTTACTATTTTAAGTAATACTTTTAAGTCTTTATTTTTGTTTGTTTTCTATTCAAGCAATGAAAAAGTTTATTGGCCGACCTGACCAATTATAACCAATCACAGTGGCTACGTTTAGACTTCAAAGATCACCGAGAATTAATAAACCAATAGCTAGATCTCAATGGTGTGCAAGTCAACCATAATTAAAACTAGAATGAAATACCTATCCAAAGTTGATATATCATACACTTGTCCTAATATCACAGCACGCACGTGAATTAAGGACTTTTTGACCGAATTTGGTAGAGATACGGTGGCTGATAAGGGACATGAAAAATAATATAATTTGTTTTTTTATAATTCTCACCCAAGTCAATTTTAATTTTCACCAAAGTCATTTTTAATTTTCATATAATTTGATTTGATTCTGAGATGACGTCACGCGCTGGGTGGAAAATCTTGGGTGAAAATTACAAAAAAACAAATTATATTAAAATTGACCTGGGTGAAAATTAAAAAGAAATTATATTATTTTTCATGTCCCTTATCAGCCACCGTATAGAGAACATTTTCATCGGAGATGTTCCTGGACTTGACATGTTACAACCCACATACTATTGTAATGGTTTACCATTTTGTATTTGTGTACTTTGATTACTTTGAATTCAAATCGATGATACTATTTTATTTATGAGAGGGGATAACTTGACCGGGAAGAAAATTTTTGGCCAGAATATTCGAGAACCTCTTCAGCGGAGGGGATTTTTTGGACAGAATAACAGGGGACATTTTGACCTAAGAAAACATTTTGGCCGGAACAACAGAGAACATTTCGAACCCAAAAAGCATTTTGGCCAGAGCCATACAAGACATTTTTGAGCAGTCAGTACAAGAGAAATGTTGATGAGAGAATAAAAGCGCATCATGTTTTTTGTTGTTGGGTTTTCTTTACCAAAGACGTCAATTTTGACCACAATGAATTACTTTGGTTAGATATCCGAGGACATTTTACTAATGGCTAGTCATGTTGAAAATTAACAGGGGACATTTTGACGCCGGAAAGACAGTTTAAGAAGAACAAGGCATTACAGAACAATTGTGTGAAAGCGATTACATACAGTAATAATAATGACGTGGGGTTTTAGCCATGATAGATAAAATCGAGTGTAGAAGCACTGTGTTTAGTCATAAATACCAGTCACTTCATTCACGGTAAAACTAACTAATGGATGTTTTATTGTGGGGATAACGGGGGTTTATAGCTACTTATATCCTAGAATTATTGTCATGTGACAGATTATAAACACTGCCTGTCTTATACACAAATATTAGCTACATAATACTCGGACGCTTAATACACGCCTTTACCTGTGAGTTTTACTCTAAAGTCAATAATTTTTTATAGTGTTTTTCTAAAGTTTATAATTTATTTTAGTGTTTTACTCTAAAGTCTGTATTTTTTTATAGTGTTTTTATAGTGTTTTACTCTAAAGTCTGTAATTTGTTATAGTGTTATATTCTGAATTTTATCATTTTATTTGTTTTATTCAACAATTGATAACGCTAAGTTAACAGGGCATTTTAATCTGTATAATACAACATTATATATTGGAGAGGTAAAAGAAAAGAACGGACCACTCGTATCCTTGAGTAAAGCATACTTAATTTAGGCCTTATAGGCCTACTGTACTCAAATTACACACCATTGTGACTTGCCTTAGACATCAAGTACCGGTACACGTAGGCCAACACAACGTAGCGTAAATTGTTAACGAGTTCTCGCGCGCATACCTGATAACAAAAACAGGAAATTCGGTTGTCGTTTCTAATTAAATTATAATGATCTATCCGATTACCCGATGACAGTTATCTCAACGTGATCAATAGGTGTCGCTTCCTACACAGGATGTCATAGAGAGTAACGTTTCCTGTGTGGTTGCTAGGCGTGAAATCAAAATGGCGGATGTGTAGGTAAGACTGCAATCATGTGTTAAATTAGAAAAGACAGATTCACTCAAAAGTTTTATGTTAAACATTTAAAGGCGCATTATTTAAGAATAAATGTGGGGTTTCTTTTCTCCAAAAGTGTCCGAGAATTATTAAAATAGATTAATCCTAAAGCGCGTAAACTTTCTAGTACTGTATGTTAATTTCATGACCTCAGCTATGTTTATAACCTAGGGAATCGAAACTACGCCACTTTAGTCAGTAACCTTTAGTCAGTAACACGCTTTATGATCTAAAACCCACGGGTTAAACCAATCGCCCCCCCACTCCTAAATTTAAAATGACTGTTAGTCTTAGGTTAGTGTTACTTGTATCATAAATGGTCGATTTGGATAATTTCTAACTGAAAAGATTAAAGATACTTCCCTAGAAAAGTATTTAGGCCTATGGAACGCATACAGGGCTAAAATGTAAAGGGTTTTCCTAACTGGCAGCTCGACGATTAAGGATATCTGCTCGTGTGACGTCAAAGGTTCCACGCGAAGATTATCTGATCGCTCAGCGTTAGTGAGCGCTTGATGTATATTTTGATAAACTGAATGAAGAGCTTAAACGTACAACACTTTCTGAGATGAAAACCACAGAAAAGACGTGGACAGTGGATAATCCAAGAATTTAATTAAGCTTCGATATTTATGATAAATGGACAACGATTAAAGAGAACATTGTCTTGTATATTCAATGAATTCTCCTCCAGCTTCGCATCCGTTGCTAGGTAGCGCGCCAGCCAAGTCACGTGACACAAACATGACTTCTTTTAATAGATTTTTTTTATAGCAGGGGTATACTCTCTCGAAAACAATGTTTTGGGAAAGATTTGAATCAAAATTTTGATAGATTAATTAGTTTGAATATGTTTTTAGTCAAAATATATCATCAAATCACCCAGTTTGTAGACGTGAAGGTATCTTTAATATCAAAGGTATCTTTGATCAGGTATTGTTTTAGCCTTAACCTGGCCTTCTGGAGCCAAGCCAGAATATTTTGAAAGGCCAAAATTGTCTAAATTGTGTAAAATAGTAAAACTGTGATGCATTTGTAATATGTTTTTAAGTGTTATTGAACACAGACATTTTTCTTCCAGTAATTCTCTCGTCTGTATTATCCCCGTTGTTGCTGCAAATTAGGTATTAAAACCCATTTCATTTCCAATAATTCTAACTTCGGACAATTTAATTAGAATGTGATCTGTATTTCGTTCTGATCTGTATTTCGATCTTCCACTCTACATAAGATCTAATCACTTCTTTACATATTGCAGTTTTGGCTAAATGGGGGGCCAGGTCAAGTCAACTGAAGATAAACTTCGTAAAATGTTGTTCGACATTACTGTAAACATAAACGATGTAAAGATGTTGTTAGACCTTACTATAGTGTAAATATAAACGATGTAAAGATGTCGTTAGACCTTACCGTAATGTAAATATAAACGACGTTAATATGTTGTTAGACCGTACTATAGTGTAAATATAAACGACGTAAAGATGTTTTTAGACTGTACTATAGTGTAAATATAAACGATGTAAAGATGTCGTTAGACCTTACCGTAATGTAAATATAGACGACGTTAATATGTTGTTAGACCGTACTATAGTGTAAATATAAACGATGTAAAGGTGTTGTTAGACCTTACTAAAGTGTAAATATAAACTATGTACATATGTTGTTGTTAAACCATATCCCCTGTCCAACCTCGTGGGTTTTCTCCGGGTCCTCCGGTTTCCTCCCACTGCTAAAGACCCCTACGCGCAAGCGAATTATTGAAATAAAATTAAACCATATGTTAGTCCCGAAATGACCTAGTTTGTGTCGAGTGGACGTTAAACCCCATTTCTCTCTCTCTCTAAACCATATCCCAATGTAAATATAGACTAAGTAAAGATGTTGTTAGGTGTACATATAAACTAGGCCAGGCGGAGTAAGGGGGGAGGGGGAACTTTAGCACCCCCCCCCCCCCCGCGCCCAATAATCTGACCGCAAGTACTCTTTTCTCCAGGTTGTTGCACGCAAGTAATTATGCCGTTTGATAAACAAGGTATGATTTTACATAGAAGTGAAACTTCTAGAAAGTAGACTTTCAGCAGAAAACACTGTCATGCTCTATACTGATCCATGGTTAAAGAGACTCCCAGTTGGAAAGGTCACGATTAGTTAACTGAACAGTTGATCATTATTTCAACCCCATCTCACTTCCGCTGTATCTATGACAGATTAGGTAATTAAAAAAAAAACGACGTGATAGAGTTTTCTCACACCTTCAATACAGGAAACTACAACATCTATGTCTGAAGGGAAAGTTAACCCCACACGTGCATAAGTCATGTATTGAGCCCAGGGAAATTGACCATGGGTACTTTCTTTATTCGATTGGTCAGCTGCACCTGGATTTCAACACACTGTACTTATATGAGCACCCAGGGGGGCGGCTAACCACGTTTCTAACACATAGGGTTGTCATATTTGGATCAGCAGACTATGATGTCATTGCCCGATTTTAATCTACCAGATCGGATACTAACTAACGACTTCAATACATTATTCAGAGCATCTTTTACAGAACTTATGTAATCTCTACGGTATATAGACCCTATAGTGTTACAATTATTATAGTTAAAACAAGCGGTTGCCATGCAAAATACGCCCACATTTTCCAAGAAATGTACGAGGAAGGGGTAAAATAAATAGGACTCATCCTTTCATTCAAGACCTCTTGATCCTTAACATATTTGTTCAGTTTCATCAGAAAGGAACAACCATTGTAGCCCCCTCTGGAGGATCTAAAACTTTATACATATTTCACATTTTGCGAAAAAAGCATGGGCTATAGGTCTAATAGGTACCAAAGTCGAACTCACCCAAGAACTGTTGATCCTTAACACATAGTTTATGTTTCATCTCATGAATCGGACAGAAATTGTAGCCCCCGGAAGGTCCACAAACTTCATTAGTATTTAACATTTTGCGAAATAGGCAGGGGGACAATGTGCACCAAATTTGAACTCATCCAAGAGCTAGTGATACTCGTAAGTTCATCTAAATCGGATAAAAATTCTGACCTCCAGATGGTCCACAACCTTGGCATTACATGCTTTTATACTATTTGCGTGGCCATCTGACTGAAAGTTTCGGTCCGGTTTTCAGGAAATTCGGACTCAAGTCATAATTATGATGTAACGGTGATATATTTGAGCCGTTTTGAAAATAAGATAAAAATGGTGATCTCTAAAGGGTCCACAAGCTAAAAAGATTATATTTCGTACAAACAGGGGTCTTAATCCAGAAAGTTACCGTCCAATACGCGCCAATATCGAAATAGATCCAGACCTTTGGGATATATCTAAATCGGATGAAAATTCGAACCTCTGGATGGCCCACAACCTGGGTATTACATGCTTTTAAGGGTAGTCGCCGTTTTGTCGGGCAGTTTCGGTCCGATTTTTATGAAATTTGAACTCAGGTGTAATTATGGTGAACCGGTGATATCTATATTTGAACGATTTTGACAATCAAATGACAACTGTGGGGTCTAGGGGGTCCACAAGCTACAAATATCGAGATCTTTCAGTTCTTAACATACATTGTCAGCTTCATCAAAATCGTATAAACATTGTAACCTGTAGAGTGTCCACAACCTTTGTATTATTATGCATATTTTTGTCAAGTTCAGCATCTCAGGAAACCACCATCGACTGTGTTTGCATGGTAAGGGATTTAAAAAAGTATAATGGTGATAACTGTTTCTATTTCATTCTTTCAATATTCCTATTCGTTAAGTATTCATGCATTCGATTAAACATTTCTGTTATTCTTATGTTTCTGTTAATCCTTCATTTTTTATTAGACGTTAAGCTACTAATCTTATGCTTTTGTTAATCCCTCATTTTTAATTAGACGTTAAGCTACTAATCTTATGACAGTTGACACATTAACAAGTTTAATTACCATATTGTTGTTTTATTTTATTGCAATGTTACCTATATTTTAATCTTTCCTCGTCTAAAGTCCTAGGATGGTAGCCCCCCCCCCCACCTGCAATCAAGAATTACTTCCACCGGCCCTGTAAACGATGTAAGTATAAACGATGTAAAGATGTTCTTAGACCTTACCATAGTGGAAATATAAACAACGTTAAGATGCTCTTTGAGCTTACTGTAGTGTACATATAAACCACAAAAGAAACGGAAAAGAAATAATCACCCAATATGTAGCTGAATATAAGACGTATCACCTCCGAAACTAGCAAAACTGAATTTTTCGCGATAATAAATTTGGCTAGCTTTGGCTAGCTTTACGTGAACGTCCGATAAATGAATTGAAAATTGTGTGTCTAACGACAAAAAACGGAAACGGAATTTCGATCCAATATGCTGCTGAATATATGACTTCACCTCCGAAAATACTAAAACTAAATTTTTCGCGAATTGAAAATTGTGTGTCTAACGACAAAAAACGGAAACGGAATTTCGATCCAATATGCTGCTGAATATATGACTTCACCTCCGAAAATACTAAAACTAAATTTTTCGCGATAATAAATTTAGCTAGCTTCACATAATACACTGTAAAAGTGAACCCACAGAAAATGTCACCACTTAGAAAAAACGGCAATGTTTTCTATCATAACTAGACAAAAAAAATTGTTATAGCGTATTTGCGTGCACTGCTACGATCGTAACATGTCTCCAGAACATTGATATTTAACCATGGTTTGTAGAATATCGTTAGTACGACGTGGACTACAGTAAGTTATGCCTAAATATCTTTACATGTAGAATGGTGAGATGGTGGGCGGGGTTGCTCTAAAACCAGGCATTAGAATGGCTAAGTAGACAACTCAAGGAGGATAATTCCGTCTGAACAATGGTATTTCTGCCAACTTTCCTTCGAATTCTAACAGCTACAAGGGGTATTTTACCCGCAGTTGTACATCTTAATTCCGACACATGAATGATTTTCCAAAATGTATATTTTAAAAGGGGTGATTTGCATTACAGACAAAGTGGAAAGAAAGAGTCAATGTATAACTAATTTGATCAAACACGCCATACTCCTCGGATACTGACTTCTGGTATTTCAAATTTAAACATCGTAGGATTGTGATGTATTCGATCTATACATGGAAAACAAGACTAACGGATAACTGTATGTCTTATTTCTTCTAATCAGAGTATTCTCGGTGCAGGACGGAGGACCTGACAAGGAACATTGTCTAGTCGTTTGGATGGGACAAAAACCCTAGGCCCTGTGTTCACGTTGGCATGCCCGTCGTCATTATGACTCGGTAGGTGCCGAAAAGTAGGAGATTAAACTCATTGCATTTAATTTCTGAGGTCCCGTGTACGGGTAAGAGCACTTCTATGAATTGGAATTCGTCTGGGTAAGGTTCCCTCGATCAGGTAGGACACAAAACCGATACAGATAAAAGGGGGATCACGTGGCTAAGTGGGTAAGACGCTGGCTCGCTAGCCTGGAGGTCGGGTGTTCAATCCCTGCATTGGCCGAGAAAGTTCATCCCGATTTTCCGATGTGGTTTTCCCCTTGTCAGTGATGCAAGACGGAGGGCCTGGCAAGGACAGTTGTCTAGTCCTTCGGATTAGAAGAAAAACCGAGGTCCCGTGTATACATTGGAATGCACGTAAAAGATCCCTTGGCAGTTGGAATTCGATATAAGAGTAGGCCAAATGCCGCTGCCCGGGCAAAAATTTCCCTCATAGCACATTGTATGGCGTATGCCCGTTTTCATTAGCCCAGTATAGGAGCAGAACAGTAGGACGTTAAACCCCGTTTCATTTCATTTAAAGATAAAAGACCTCGTATGAATTGAAATTCGTCTGGTCAAAATTTTCTTCATAGCACACTGCATGGTACGGTAGATCGTTAAACCCCATTTCATTTCGTTTACGTGCTCCCCAAGGTACGTGATCTCGGTGGGTTTTTTTTTGTTTGAAGAACCCTTTTTACAGATAAAATATAGTTTGGGGCGTAATAAAAGACAGAATGAGTCTTAGAAAAAATGGAGACAAAATGATAGTTTTACTTTTATATTTACTATAATTAAAATTCAACATTTTAACAGGACACTGAATATCGTGGAATGAAGGGGGATAGCCCAAATTTCCAATTTTGTTATCACAATAAACCTAATTACACGTGAGATTTAGAATTTCCGGTATGCATGTATCGGTTCGGCTACTATTTAAAACGAAAACAAAATCTGCTTCCAGCTTCTGGGGTCACATTATAACTACTCCAATGTATAACTTGGCCAGTTGGTCGATAGAATGACTCCAATCTGAAATGGCAACGAGGATAAACTATAAATATATATATATATATATTTTTAAATAATCAAATATTAAATGACAGCTAAAGTGAAAGTACATCAGGGATAATATTGTTCTGTAGATATTTTCTAGACTGGGGGTCGCAGTAGTAGTATTGTTTGTACACTAGATACACAGCGGAGTCGGAATCCTCGAGTTGGTCGAGAAGAACCTTCGGAATTTTGCAGTCCTATCATTACTGTTCTGGAGTGGCGGCGACAAGCAAAGTGAGTCTAGCCGTTGGAATGGGACGCAAAACTGATGTCCCGTGGACAAATTGGTAGCGCACTTAAACGACCCCTTGGCAAGTAAAACAATTAGGAAGCTATATGACGCCAGACAAGGTGGCTCAGTGAGTATCGTGTTAGCTCAGTGAGTAAAGCGCTGACTTACTCGCCAGAAGGTTCATCCCGGTGTTGACCAAGAAAGGTCTCGTGATTTTCAAGCAAGATTTCTCATTTTCAGTAGTGCAGGACGAGGAATATGGGAAGGGTAAACGTCTCTTAGTTCGGATGGCACAAAAAGCTGAGGTCCCGCGTATGCCATTGGCATAAAGATTTACATAAGAGAAGGCGGTAGCGCTCGTGCCCTGCAAACTTTCGCTCATAAAACATTGCATGGCGTATGCTCATCTTTAATGTTCCGATTGGTGCAGAAAAAATAAGACGTACTACTTACCTCTATGGATGTGACGTCATAAATTCCCGAGCTTCGTTATCATTAGTATCTCGGACACTGCGTTTTCCTAGAGATCTGAGTCGGGATCGTACTTCAAACATCCTATCTCTACGACGTCTGTTGTTCCTGGAAACTAGCATGCGTGCTAGAGTTTTTAATTCCTGATTAATTGATAGGTTGGACCTCTTTCCAATCGACACAATTTGAGATTTTTCGTTTTGCTCACCCGAAACTTCTGTAGGCGGACTAGCTTCTAGATTCTCGAAAGGGAGTTCTTTTGAAAGCTTCGTTAGAAGCATTGCTTTGTATAAATTCAAATTCACTTTTAGATCGAGGTCACTGTTTTGATTAGGTAAACGGTCGAGTTCAATGTAGTCTTCAGGTAAAAGGGACGTTGGGACATACACAGATGGCATTGCATGTGACGTCACCAGAACGTGCGCAGTTAGAGTTGATAAAAACAACCTGATCATTGTTCTTGTTTCTCTGAAAATAGAATAAGAGTAATTATTAATTACTTCCGGGGTCATATTTTTAACGCACATGTATTCCAGATCCGTAGAGCGACCTGCCTTCAATTAAAACGAGCACTGCTGTCTAACCGGTTGTCAAACTGAAAAATTTGAAAACGCAACTTTACCATAATATTACATCAAAAGGAAAAGTAGAACGTGGCAGAATTAACTTCTTATAGCTGCAAAATGCTTTGAAATATGCGATACTTCGATTTCTATTTATGAAAAGTCAATGCAAGAGGTCAAAAGGTGAATGATAATAAGATATTATCTTAAACGTACCGGATGTTGAAATATCTAGCATTATTAAGTCTATCGTGTTTAATTTATATCTACAGACTTTCCTTTGACATTAGAAACCGAATACACGGCAAAGCATGAAAATGTCAATTATTATATTAAGATGCTATCTCAAAAAAAAACAATCCGGGTGTACGAATAAAAAAAATGATAGCATCGTGGCCAGCTCACTCTAACTGTATAATACACAAGGGATAGCGTGTCGCATTAACAAAGAGGTTTTATTACCGCTAGAGGGCACAAGTGTGCAAATGGGCATATAATGGTGGACATTTGGACATGCAAAAGGAACATATAATAATGATTATAACCGGCAGCTCTAATATATGGAGCAACATAACTGCCAGTCATCAAAACATATTGGACTGATTTTCTTGCAACCCATACAAATTGTAAATGTTCACGTTGGGCATTTTTCGTCTCTCCGTTAAACCCTTGCATTCATTGGCCTATTATTTTTGTCTTAACTGTTGATTGGCCAGACAGTATAGCATGTCGACCACTGAAAGCTTACAGGACATGCAACCACCGGAATAACCGACCTTGGATTTGACGTAATATGAAAACATAATTCTATATTTGTTTATTTTTTCTATCGGGTTAATTTCTGAAAGCGAAAATATATTACTATATAAAAAAAAATTGCCAACGCGATGCCATCTCATATCGTAATTTACATTAGATTGGACACATACACTGCTGACTGGGGGTTGATTTCCACCTCAGCACGTGTTGATGTCCGTCATCAATTTCCACGACATTTTATGTTTTTGATCATCAAGATATCAAGAAGTGGTGTCAATTTCCAATGAATGTCGTGTTGTGATAACAGGGCGTACAAATGCAAAATTAGACTTCCTTGTAGATTGATTGAAATAATGACACACTAAAGGAATTTATCACACGTTGTTATCACTGGTGTTTTAAGGTTTAACATATGTGTACAACGTCCTACTTTTCTGTACCAATCGAGAGGTAGAGTAATAAGAAAAAATGGTAAGCTTTGACTTGCCCCGTGCGTAACACCCCAGCTATTTAATAGCTTAATCAATTAGTAATGTGACAAACTGTACGTATGAATTTGTTTAATTTGATTATATCGATTAGCGATGAAGCAATCTTTTTTTGAATGAATTTTAATTTCGGGAAAAGTGAAAGTCCGTTTGTTACAAGTTTTGTTTTTGGATTAAACTTTGCCACGAAGAATTTTTGGGATTCATTAAGCTCAATTCTCATCTAGTCACCCGGGTGGTATGAAAAGTCGAAGTCCACTCGTGTTTACCTAATCGTGCACATCAGAGAACCCTTTGCCGTTGGAATTCTTTGAAGAGTACCAGATAACACTGCTGTCTCACCAGATACATGTTAATGACAAACCTAAGTAAAGTACTTACAGTTTTTTTTCTAATTAAAAGCTTCAGATAAATTCTTTTCCTAGATATAAACATACAACCCGAATCCTTGTTCAAGTATCATTTACAGTACTTTGATTGTACTGGCTTTTATACCTACAGCACAGGTATGGAATATATTAGCACCCCCAAACTTTTTAGTTATTGGTCCTTATGACATGATGTTTGTCTTGCTCACACATTCATTAAAGGACCTATGACGATTAACTCGCGATAACTTAGTGTTTTTCGCACTTTTAATTCCATTCATGACGATATGAGACTTTGGCCCACATTTTAAAGTCGTCGAATGACGTCAATCGATCCAAATTACATTTTTGTACATATCAAAGCTGATATACGAGGGCTGGCTGAAACGTTCTAAACCCGAAAGGGATAGATCAGCTGGGTTGTAACAAACTTTTGCTACTAAGAAGTACAATCATTAAATGGATCATAGACATAAGGCTTGCAACTGTAATTTTATTATGGTCGTCGTACCAGACATCTCGTGAACCCATTGAAATCAACATAAATGGACAAAACTGCTTATAGGGCAGTCATCAAGTACCTGCAACTAAAAGGACTACCCCAACACAGATACATGCCGACATTGTCTCCACTTTCAGGGATGATGTCCTTCCTTTTCCACAGTAAAGAAGTGGACTGCGGAATTTAAGTGCGATAGAGAGAGCCTTGACGATAACCCGTATCCTGGGAGGCCATCAACAGAAATCATTCAAGAAAACATTACCCGGGTGCATAACATGGTGATGGCTGATTGACGATTGTCCACTCGACATATTGTCAGTGTTGTGGGAATCTCTCATGAGGAATGACAAGTTTCTACAAGATGAGTGTCAAAGCTCTTGACTGCGGATCAGAGAATTTGCGCTGTTATGAAGCAGATCCGGATAATTTTTTGGCCAAATTTGTAACTATGGATGAGGCTTGGGTTAATCACTTTCAACCAGAATCCAAACTTTAGTCTAAACAATGGAAGCATCCAGAGTCGCCAGCCCCCCATATAGCCAAGCCGGTTCCTTCTGCTGGAAAGGTGACATCTTCGGTCTTTTGGGATTCTAAGGGTATTCTGCTGATTGACTATCTTGAAAGAGGTCAGACTATCAATGGAAGATATTATGCTGACCTACTGAGACAGCTGCGTGAAGCTATTAAAGCTAGGCATCGGGGAATGCTCACTAATGGCATCCTGTTCCACTAAGACAATGCTTCTGTTCATAAATCAGTGATTGCCATGTCAGCGATCCATGATTGTGACTTCCAACTCATTGACCATCCACCTTACCAAGTTTGGCCCCTTCATATCAGCTGTGAACGAATTTTTTAGGGTGGCTGAAGAAAATTTCTTTCTGACCGGCATCCAGGCCTTACAAAATCATTGGCAAAAGTATGTACACCTCGAATGGGACTTTGCAGATAAATAAATGCAAACCATCGACTTTGTACAGGGTTTTAACAGATAGACTTAGAACTTTTCAGTCAGCACTCGTATGCCAGTGACAGTTTTATTTTTATAAACAAATTTTAGACCAAATCCTAATCCCAACAGGCCTGACTAAAACCTGTTTAGTCATTGTGATGGAACGAAAAACCGTCTATATTCTCGTATGTAGGCGGACACGCCTCTAAATGACGTATATTCGTCTTCATCTGTCCGGCTGAATCCCTTGAATATTTTGTTGGATGAAAATATACTTTCACATTTAGTTTCTTAGAGGTAGTAGTCTCACATAGGCATTTATTTATAGTGAATAATCTTACAACATAAAATTAGTTTATTGTTTGTTACAGCTTCCTGTAAGTGATTATAAGTAGTCATTAGCAGCTTTATTGAACTGGTTCTAATCATTTGTTAGTAGTTTATTTAATTGTTTATGTAAATGGCTTTCAGTTTACCATAATGTGGTCGTGATAATAGGAAAGGTTTCTGCCCAGCGATCCAGTCCAACTTATATGTCAGAAAGAAAAAGAATTTTAGAACAGAGTTTTCGATAACCTGTATTCCTTGACAGAGCTTATCCTATCACCAATCGAGGGGGTTGGATGGCCGAATGGTTAGCACGCGCTCACTGTATTATACGGTCTGTCATCGAGTCAACTGGCGGGGTTTCCATTCCCCGGTTGTACGTGACAAGGAGTAGGGTCACCTGTCCAAATTGTGTGTCTAACGACAAAAAAACGGAAATGGAATTTCGATCCAATATGCTGCTGAATATATGACTTCACCTCCGAAAATACTAAAACTAAATTTTTCGCGATAATAAATTTAGCTAGCTTCACATAATACACTGTAAAAGTGAACCCACAGAAAATGTCACCACTTAGAAAAAACGGCAATGTTTTCTATCATAACTAGACAAAAAAAATTGTAATAGCGTATTTGCGTGCACTCCAGAACATTGATATTTAACCATGGTTTGTAGAATATCGTTAGTACGACGTGGACTACAGTAAGTTATGCCTAAATATCTTTACATGTCGAATGGTGAGATGGTGGGCGGGGTTGCTCACCAGGCATTAGAATGGCTAAGTAGACAACTCAAGGAGGATAATTCCGTCTGAACAATGGTATTTCTGCCAACTTTCCTTCGAATTCTAACAGCTACAAGGGGTATTTTACCCGCAGTTGCACATCTTAATTCCGACACATGTATGATTTTCCAAAATGTATATTTTAAAAGGGGTGATTTGCATTACAGACAAAGTGGAAAGAAAGAGTCAATGTATAACTAATTTGATCCAACACGCCATACTCCTCGGATACTGACTTCTGGTATTTCAAATTTAAACATCGTAGGATTGTGATGTATTCGATCTATACATGGAAAACAAGACTAGCGGATAACTGTATGTCTTATTTCTTCTAATCAGAGTATTCTCGATGCAGGACGGAGGACCTGACAAGGAACATTGTCTAGTCGTTTGGATGGGACAAAATCCCTAGGCCCCGTGTTCACCTTGGCATGCCCGTCGTCATTATGACTCGGTAGGTGCCGAAAGTAGGAGATTAAATTCATTGCATTTAATTTCTGAGGTCCCGTGTACGGGTAAGAGCACTTCTATGAATTGAAGAATTCGTCTGGGTAAGGTTCCCTCGATCAGGTGGGACACAAAACCGGGTTCCCGTATACAGATAAAAGGGGGGATCACGTGGCTAAGTGGGTAAGACGCTGGCTCGCTAGCCTGGAGGTCGGGTGTTCAATCCCTGCATTGGCCGAGAAAGTTCATCCCGATTTTCCGATGTGGTTTCCCCTTGTCAGTGATGCAGGACGGAGGGCCTGACAAGGACAGTTGTCTAGTCCTTCGGATTAGAAGAAAAACCGAGGTCCCGTGTATACATTGGAGTGCACATAAAATATCCCTTGGCAGTTGGAAT
Organism: Patella vulgata; assembly: GCF_932274485.2. NCBI lineage: Eukaryota > Metazoa > Mollusca > Gastropoda > Patellidae > Patella > Patella vulgata. Next base: position 67,033,841 of record NC_065879.2, on the reverse strand, counting down.
TCGATATAAGAGTAGGCGATAGTGCCGCTGCCCGGGCAAAAATTTCCCTCATAGCACATTGTATGGCGTATGCCCGTCTTCATTAGCCCAGTATAGGAGCAGAACAGTAGGACGTTAAACCCCGTTTCATTTCATTTACAGATAAAAGACCTCGTATGGTCAAAATTTTCCTCATAGCACACAGCATGGTACGGAAGATCGTTAAACCCCATTTCATTTCGTTTACGTGCACCCCAAGGTACGTGATCTCGGTGGGGTTTTTTTGTTTGAAGAACCCTTTTTACAGATATAATATAGTTTGGGGCGTAATAAAAGACAGAATGAGTCTTAGAAAAAATGGAGACAAAATGATATTTTTACTTTTATATTTACTATAATTAAAATTCAACATTTTAACAGGACACTGAATATCGTGGAATGACGGGGATAGCCCAAATTTCCAATTTTGTTATCACAATAAACCTAATTACACGTGAGATTTAGAATTTCCGGTATGCATGTATCAGTTCCGCTACTATTTAAAACGAAAACAAAATCTGCTTCCAGCTTCTGGGGTCACATAATAACTACTCCAATGTATAACTTGGCCAGTTGGTCGATAGAATGACTCCAATCTGAAATGGCAACGAGAATAAACTATAAATATATATATATATATATATTTTTAAATAATCAAATATTAAATGACAGCTAAAGTGAAAGTACATCCGGGATAATATTGTTCTGTAGATATTTTCTAGACTGGGGGTCGCAGTAGTAGTATTGTTTGTACACTAGATACACAGCGGAGTCGGAATCCTCGAGTTGGTCGAGAAGAACCTTCGGAATTTTGCAGTCCTATCATTACTGTTCTGGAGTGGCGGCGACAAGCAAAGTGAGTCTAGCCGTTGGAATGGGACGCAAAACTGATGTCCCGTGGACAAATTGGTAGCGCACTTAAACGACCCCTTGGCAAGTAAAACTATTAGGAAGCTATACGACGCCAGACAAGGTGGCTCAGTGAGTATCGTGTTAGCTCAGTGAGTAAAGCGCTGACTTACTCGCCAGAAGGTTCATCCCGGTGTTGACCAAGAAAGGTCTCGTGATTTTCAAGCAACATTTCTCATTTTCAGTAGTGCAGGACGAGGAATATGGCAAGGATAAACGTCTCTTAGTTCGGATGGCACAAAAAGCTGAGGTCCCGCGTATGCCATTGGCATAAAGATTTACATAAGAGAAGGCGGTAGCGCTCGTACCCTGCAAACTTTCGCTCATAAAACATTGCATGGCGTATTCTCATCTTTAATATTCCGATTGGTGCAGAAAATTAAGACGTACTACTTACCTCTATGGATGTGACGTCATAAATTCCCAGGTTTCGTTATCATTAGTATCTCGGACACTGCGTTTTCCTAAAGATCGGAGTCGGGATCGTACTTCAAACATCCTATCTCTACGACGTCTGTTGTTCCTGGAAACGAGCATGCGTGCTAGAGTTTTTAATTCCTGATTAATTGATAGGTTGGACCTCTTTCCAATCGACACAATTTGAGATTTTTCGTTTTGCTCACCCGAAACTTCTGTAGGCGGACTAGCTTCTAGATTCTCGAAAGGGAGTTCTTTTGAAAGCTTCGTTAGAAGCATTGCTTTGTATAAATTCAAATTCACTTTTAGATCGAGGTCACTGTTTTGATTAGGTAAACGGTCGAGTTCAATGTAGTCTTCAGGTAAAAGGGACGTTGGGACATACACAGATGGCATTGCATGTGACGTCACCAGAACGTGCGCAGTTAGGGTTGCTAAAAACAGCCTGATCATTGTTCTTGTTTCTCTGAAAATAGAATAAGAGTAATTATTAATTACTTCCGGGGTCATATTTTTAACGCACATGTATTCCAGATCCGTAGAGCGACCTGCCTTCAATTAAAACGAGCACTGCTGTCTAACCGGTTGTCAAACTGAACAATTTGAAAACGCAACTTTACCATAATATTACATCAAAAGGAAAAGTAGAACGTGGCAGAATTAACTTCTTATAGCTGCAAAATGCTTTGAAATATGCGATACTTCGATTTCTATTTATGAAAAGTCAATGCAAGAGGTCAAAAGGTGAATGATAATAAGATATTATCTTAAACGTACCGGATGTTGAAATATCTAGCATTATTAAGTTTATCGTGTTTAGTTTATATCTACAGACTTTCCTTTGACTTTAGAAACCGAATACACCGCAAAGCATGAAAAAGTCAATTATTATATTAAGATGCTATCTCAAAAAGACAATCCGGGTGTACGAATAAAAAAAATGATAGCAGCCCACTGTAACTGTATAATACACAAGGGATAGCGTGTCGCATTATCAAAGAGGTTTTATTACCGCTAGAGGGCACAAGTGTGCAAATGGCCCTATAATGGTGGACATTTGGACATGCAAAAGGAACATATAATAATGATTATAACCGGCAGCTCTAATATATGGAGCAACATAACTGCCACTGCCAGTCATCAAAACATATTGGACTGATTTTCTTGCAACCCATACAAATTGTAAATGTTCACGTTGGGCATTTTTCGTCTCTCCGCTAAACCCTTGCATTCATTAGCCTAATATTTTTGTCTTAACTGTTGATTGGCCAGACAGTATAGCATGCCAACCATTGAAAGCTTACAGGACATGCAACCACCGGAATAACCGACCTTGGATTTGACGTAATATGAAAACATAATTCTATATTTGTTTATTTTTTTCTATCGGGTTAATTTCTGAAAGCGTTGCGAAAATATATTACTATATAAAAAAAATTGCCATTTAAACTTCCCCTATCCTACCTATTGGGGGAAATAGTTTTGACTTGGAACTAAACTCGTTGCTTTTTGGCCCGACAAGATGGCTTAAAATAGAACGAGATGTCAACTGTTCATCAATTTGACCCAACACATCAATCTGTTTCACAGAGAATTACGAGTCTCGTATAATATCTGTCATAGATGACTGCCTTAACACGTGCTGTCACAGCACGCGGTGTGAATCATTGGCTGAATGGCGCGTGCATTGTTTACATAAGACATAACTGCTTCGGAGAGAATGCTGCATTTTAGTCAATTTAATACCCATTTACACTAAATCGGAAATAATTTTTACCTACAAATACGTCAAACGCCTTTATTTATTTTTCCAATATATACAAAAAATGTTTTCGAATTTAATTTGTCGCAGGAAAAAAGTTAATATTTCTAGCTCATTAAGCCGCATCAATGTCATCCTTATCAGTGATTGACGCGGCGAAGCAAATATTCACTGCGGATCAGTGTGCCAACACATATGACGTAACATCCAATTGTGACAGTTATCACATGGTTAAATACAAGCTATAAATTATTAGCTATTATTGAGCAAGCCAGGTTAATGCTTGCTGCGCTAACAACGCCATGCCATCTCATATCGTAATTTACATTAGATTGGACACATACACTGCTGACTGGGGGTTGATTTCCACCTCAGCACGTGTTGATGTTCGTCATCAATTTCCCCGCCATTTTATGTTTTTGATCATCAAGATATCAAGAAGTGGTGTCAATTTCCAATGAATGTCGTGTTGTGATAACAGGGCGTACAAATGCAAAATTAGACTTCCTTGTAGATTGATTGAAATAATGACACACTAAAGGAATTTATCACACGTTGTTATCACTGGTGTTTTAAGGTTTAACATATGTGTACAACGTCCTACTTTTCTGTACCAACCGAGAGGTAGACTAATAAGAAAAAATGGTAAGCTTTGACTTGCCCCGTGCGTAATACCCCAGCTATTTAATAGCTTAATCAATTAGTAATGTGACAAACTGTATACGTATGAATTTGTTTGATTTGATTATATCGATTAGCGATGGAGCAATCTTTTTTTGAATGAATTTTAATTTCGGGAAAAGTGAAAGTCCGTTTGTTACAAGTTTTGTTTTTGGATTAAACTTTGCCACGAAGAATTTTTGGGATTTATTAAGCTCAATTCTCATCTAGTCACCCGGGTGGTATGAAAAGTCGAAGTCCACTCGTGTTTACCTAATCGTGCACATCAGAGAACCCTTTGCCGTTGGAATTCTTTGAAGAGTACCAGATAACACTGCTGTCTCACCGGATACATGTTAATGACAAACCTAAGTAAAGTACTTACAGTTTTTTTTTCTAATTAAAAGCTTCAGATAAATTCTTTTCCTAGATATAAACATACAACCCGAATCCTTGTTCAAGTATCATTTACAGTACTTTGATTGTACTGGCTTTTATACCTACAGCGCAGAAAAGGGGTGTGGAATATATTAGCACCCCCAAACTTTTTAGTTATTGGTCCTTATGGCATGACTTTTGTCTTGCTCACACATTCATTAAAGACCTATGATGATTAACTCGCGATAACTTAGTGTTTTTCGCACTTTTAGTTCCATTCATGATGATATGAGACTTTGGCCCACATTTTAAAGTCGCCGAATATCAAAGCTGATATACGAGGGCTGGCTGAAACGTTCTAAGCCCGAAAGGGATAGATCAGCTGGGTTGTAAAAAACTTTTGCTACTAAGAAGTACAATCATTAAATGGATCATAGACATAAGGCCTGCAACTGTAATTTTATTATGGTCTTCGTACCAGACATTCTGTGAACCCATTGAAATCAACATAAATGGACAAAACTGACAATATGGCAGTCATCAAGTACCTGCAACTAAAAGGACTACCCCAACACAGATACATGCCGACATTGTCTCCACTTTCAGGGATGATGTCCTTCCTTTTCCACAGTAAAGAAGTGGGCTGCGGAATTTATGTGCGATAGAGAGAGCCTTGACGATAACCCGTATCCTGGGAGGCCATCAACAGAAATCATTCAAGAAAACATTACCCGGGTGCATAACATGGTGATGGCTGATCGAGGATTGTCCACTCGACATATTGTCAGTGTTGTGGGAATCTCTCATGAGGAATGACAAGTTTCTACAAGATGAGTGTCAAAGCTCTTGACTGCGGATCAGAGAATTTGCGCCGTTATGAAGCAGATCCGGATAATTTTTTGGCCAGATTTGTAACTATGGATGAGGCTTGGGTTAATCACTTTCAACCAGAATCCAAACTTTAGTCTAAACAATGGAAGCATCCAGAGTCGCCAGCCCCCCATATAGCCAAGCCGGTTCCTTCTGCTTGAAAGGTGACATCTTCGGTCTCGGCTAAGCATCGGGGAATGCTCACTAATGGCATCCTGTTCCACTAAGACAATGCTCCTGTTCATAAACCAGTGATTGTCATGTCAGCGATCCATGATTGTGACTTCCAACTCATTGAATATCCACCTTACCAAATTTAGCCCCGTCATATCAGCCGTGAACGAATTTTTTAGAGTGGCTGAAGAAAATTTCTTTCTGACCGGCATCCAGGCCTTGCAAAATCATTGGCAAAAGTATGTACTCCTCGAAGGGGACTTTGTAGATAAATAAATTCAACCCATCGACTTTGTACAGGACTTTAACAGATAAACTTAGAACTTTTCAGTCAGCACTCGTATGCCAGTGACAGTTTTATTTTTATAAACAAATTTTAAACCATATCCTAATCCCAACAGGCCTGACAAGGAAACCTGTTTAGTCATTGTGATGGAACGAAAAACCGTCTATATTCTCGTATGTAGGCGGACACGCCTCTAAATGACGATTATTAAGATATTAGAACCTATTTCAATTCTTGTCATTTTTTCCTAAACATAAAAGAATCCCTTGAATATTTTGTGGGATGAAAATCTACTTTCACATTTAGTTAATTAGAGGTAGTAGTCTGACATAGGCATTTATTTATAGTGAATAATCTTACAACATAAAATTAGTTTATTGTTTGTTACAGCTTCCTGTAAGTGATTATAAGTAGTCATTAGCAGCTTTATTGAACTGGTTCTAATCATTTGTTAGTAGTTTATTTAATTGTTTATGTAAATGGCTTCCAGTTTACCATAATGTGGTTGTGACAATAGGAAAGGTTTCTGCCCAGCGATCCAGTCCAACTTATATGTCAGAAAGAAAAAGAATTTTAGAACGGAGTTTTCGATAACCTGTATTCCTTGACAGAGCTTATCCTATCACCAATCGAGGGGGTTGGATGGCCGAATGTATCATACGGTCTGTCATTGAGTCAACTGGCGGGGTTTCGATTCCCCGGTTGTACGTGACAAGGAGTAAGGTCGCCTGTCCAACATCGTGGGTTTTCTCCGGGTCCTCCGGTTTCCTCCCACTGCTAAAGACCCCTACGCGCAAGCGAATCATGGAAATAAAATTGAACCATATGTTAGTCCCGAAATGACGTAGTTTGTGTCGAGTGGACGTTAAACCCCATTTCTCTCTCTCTCTCTCCCTATCACCAATCGAAATAACACATCAGATCAACATAACATGTCAATATTTTATTTGGAGCTAAACAAAGAGGTTTAACTCCCTGTTGGGATTTCTACAGATGTCATTCATTGTAAAATAAGTAATATACATATAATTATTTATAAATCTAACAATAACTGTCGTGCTGCCAAGGAAACATTATTAGTGAAATAAAGAAAATAAAATGGGGTTTAAACTCTTAATTTTCTGAACCGACTTGGGTTATAAAGACAAGGATATGGGGATGTCTAAATGAAACAAATGAATGGTGTTCCAGAATAAGTAAGTATACTCTGTCTTATACAAGACAAGCGTCACCACTACCAAAACACGTCAGGAGAGATATCGGGTTTAACGTCCACTCAGCACAAACTAGGTCATTTCGGGACTAACACATGGTTCAATTTTATTTCAATAATTCGCTTACGCGTAGGGGTCTTTAGCAGTGGGAGGAAACCCGAGGACCCGGAGAAAACCCACGACGTTGGACAGGCGACCCTACTCATTGTCACGTACAACCGGGGAATCGAAACCCCTCCAGTTGACTCAATGACAGACCGTCCCTAAAAGATATGTGGAATTTAAATTCCATACATCTATTCTGCCCTTATGCAAATTGATAAATTTGATACGCAAATCAAGCACAGTTAAAGATACTTTCCCAGAAAAGTATTTATCGGGTGGTTATTTCCAATAAAAGTACTGTATGTCAAATTTGGTATATATGAAAGTATAGACACCCAATCTTATTAGAAAAATACTGGATTACCCAAAAAACGCCCATCGGGAAAGCACTGGCAAAATTGTCAGGGTATCACTAACTGGCAACCCGACTGTTATCTGTCAGCTTATAATTAAGAATTTACTTAGGCCTCAATATGTGTGGTAAATTTACACTAACTAATTATAAATACATTATGAAAAATGCCCCCCCCCCCCAACAATGAAGCTAAGTTGACAGATGTTGCGTCTAGCAACAGCTTACCTATTGCTATAGGTATCCCCGGCGAATACAAAGTTTTGAAAGGGAATTGAAGCAAATTTTTGATATATTGGTTACTTTGAATATGTTTTTAGTCCAACTATATCATCAAATCACAAAGTTTGTACGCGGGAATGTATCTTTAAAAGAAATTATTTATCGCGATGTCAAATTTAACTAAATATTCTTTTAGTTTCGTTTCTTTTCGGTTCAAACCCAAAGCAATTGTTCATTGATAATCTAATTATTGTTGACAGGGATTGTGCTTATTATATGCGTTTCGCTATAAACATTAGATTTGGGTTGCGTTTTTTAGTCTGGGACAAAAATCTGATGCGATTTAGATAATTCGTCATTATATCTTCAGTTAGTAAATTTTAAAGAGACATTAGCATTGTACGGGATGCCGATTTGACTTGATAGATGATACAGCCACATTGTACATCGGGCATGCTCAAATTAAACCGTGCACAATTGAAGACTATGATATTTTACCAATCATATATAAATATTTTAGTGATTTTCGCGCTGTTTAGTTTTTAGAATGATAATGCCACTTTAAATAAAAGAAATCGCTAAAAAGAAATTAAGCTTCAATTCTTTGAATGGTTGGAATCGACTGCTTTGAAATAATGCGGTACAAGTGAGTTCAAGTAAGTGAGTTATTCGCGTCAGTTGGGTCCAAATAAGTGTCATATAAAACATTTAACCGATTATGGAAGATTAGATAAAGAGCTGGTAGTTCTCATTACATGTATAATAGTTAAAACAAAACTAGATAATGTAAAGCGAATGTGTTGAAAATTTAAGTCAAATTGCTCCACACTGAACCGAGATATTAGCGTTTGGATTTTAGACCTAACCCCGATCACCATTACTTAGTTTTAATTATCCATTTTTGGATAAAATCATCAATTAGCGTTGAACAGAAAATCGAATTCAAATCCAGTGAAAATCAGACACATAGGATGTCATCGAGAGTTGATTAAGGTATTTTCATGTTAATTTTGCACTTGATCTAATTTTAACAAGCTTGGTAGAACTGCATAGTCCAATCCCGTCAAATCAACCGGCGACCCAACGTGTATAAATTTGAAAATCAAATTAAAGTAGTTTGAAACACCACTGCCCGGGGAAAATTATGAGCTCTGTCATTATCATTGCACACGTTTTCCTGTTATCAGCATCCTAGAAAAAAATACTATACTTATTGTAATAGTTTCCAATAATAATCATGGATCACCCCCCCCCCCCCACCCATCCACCCCCCAAAAATAAAAATAATGCTTATTATAATATTAATTGTTCTATGATTAATAGGTATCTATCTATAATAAAACTATATTTATTTAAATATCGATTGGCTACTCCTACCCTGATCAACTGAGAAACCTATTTCAGGAATTGTATTATTCCCCGGGCTATATCAAAAACTATTGTTTAATGTTTAGCGCCATTTCTTTAGATCAGCTCATTTAACATAGCCAATTAATGTCTGGGCGCTACAGACAATTGATTCGTTGACTTCGTGTATTATGATATCATCACCATAAATAATGTCGTATTTACAGAAATTACGGTTAATCAGAATAAGTTATTTATGTTCTATTGGTAAAATCGAATTGGTTTTTTTTTTACAATATGATTAAAATACAGATCTATATTTCATTTCGTTTTTTATACTTTCGACGGCCTCACTAGACTATAAAAATTGGACTATAAAGACAGGAAACGAAATAAGATCTGTTTTAATCAGCTTCGTAATTTTATTGTGTACGACATAATTATTTTAGTCAAACCATGAAATTCTTTGTTTTCGGTCGTATAGTACACACAAGAACACCTCTCTATTGATTAATCTGCATTATAAATATTCATTATTGATAGGTTGTCGCTATGGCTACGCCCCCCCCCCCCCCCGGCCTCTCGCACATTTCCCGATACACCACAGCATGCCCGCCCCCTACTGAAATATCAGATTAATATGTGTAAATGTGTAAGATTTCATGCAAAATAAAATGAAATGTGATTTAACCTCCTGCTTTATTTCACCGACAGGGCTAATGCCACGCAGTGTGCTATGAGGGGGATTTTGCCTGGACAGCGTCTACAACCTATTTTAGTTTTGAATTTCACCTGTCAATGACCTCAGTTTGTCGTCCTATCCGAACGACTAGTCATTAAACATTGTCAGGTGTTCAGTCCTGTACCACTGACACGGGTGAAACCACGTTAGAAATCTCAGGATCGACCCCAGAATCTCCTGGTTAGTGAGCCAGCACCTTAATCGCGGAGCCACCGTGGCAGATCAATAAATATTCTTATTTAAAAACTCAAGAAATAATTCATGATACGGCTGCGTTTGAAAATTTAAATTCTAGAATTATTTAGTACAATTAATGCTCCAGTAGTTTAGGATCAATAGGTTTATAAAACTTCAACACTCCAGACTAATAGACAAATATAGACTTTTTATCCATACACAGTAAGTAATCCAAAATAATTAAAATCGATCAATTCTAAAGTAAGTTATAGCTATCGTCGTCTAAAGCTGCTAAAAAAATATTGGTCCTAAAAATAGGCTGTTTGTTCTCTCTTCTAGAACATCTGATATCACTTATCATTTGTTAGGCAAGTTTAGATAGCTATCAAATATCCGTGTACTGTTATATTATCGACCAATCTAAACCAAATAAATCTATCGTCGGAAATCTCAAACTTGAATAAACTGACAACCAATATGGCCAACAGACTTACAAAGGTTATAAAGCTCAATGATCGACGTTTCGATCCATTAATTGTCGCCCTGTTTATTTTGTGGACTTGGATCGACCTTTCGAGCTCAAATACTTTACACAATTTAATATCTGCATCCTCATCGCATTTCTGTAATTCCCATAGCGAAAAGCAACATATTAGATGTTTAAAACTGACTTACCTATGTGTTGTTTTATCTGGTGTTCTATGGGGTTCCGGGTTGCTCCTGTGACTTCTGATATATTTACTAGAGATCCAAGCCGAATCCAAGCTGTTGAGCTTTCTATTGATACCAAAATGATATGAATTAATAAATCTCTTAAATTTCCGTCAGTATTCCGCTTCTCAAAGTCTGATCGGTAATCTCTGTGAAACTGAATTTCTCTACTGATTTCAAAGATGTTCTTGTTGATTCTTTAATCTAAAAACAATCAGTCGTTTTAAGTTATGGATCCCAGATGACAGTTTCCTTATGTCCACTTTATAAGTTATGAATGTAGCTTTTATACATAAACACGCATACCTATATTCTCCGCCCGTCAGCTTATCCCTCCCTCGCACGCTCTTATTCCGATAATACACCACATTGTTCTTCCTCTTTGAGTCAATCGGTTAACGTTCCGATTCTTGTCACGCGAGACACGTGCTACGTTTTATTAGAGTACTTATGCCATATAGATTAAAATCTGCGATCAAATAAAAACTAAGTTGGATAACATGAAACTAATAAGGATTTGTCTATTTTATCATTTAAAAAATCAAAAATAAAAATAATCTTGTTTTATTTATATTTCCATATACATGAATATTAAAATGACAGAAAATTAAAAATTCGAATAATCAACCTCCTGGGTGTTTGCCATTCATTCTACTTTCTTTGTTAAAGATAGAAGGTAATTGTGTTGAATTCAGAATGGATTTCAAAGCCCTATCGACAACAATGCTTGGAGATAAATAGAATAACAATAGAATGGAGATTAACGTCTCGTCAACACAGTACTTTTAGACTAACATATTATGGTAATTTTGCTGGTTACATGTGCAATGCGATGAGGAGACTGATGCCTGGAAAGCGGTGTTTCCGATATATACACTTCTTCGAGTTCTAACTCCAAGGGTTTCCTTTGTGAGTTGCACTGGCGGACCTCGGTTTTTCGTACCATCTGAACGACAAGGTACACTTTCTGTATTAACCCCACAGGCGCCAACCGAAACAATTTTTAACCGGATTCGAGAAATCGAGAAACAAAATTTCAGCCAACGCAGGGATTCAAACTCGGGACATTCTAGCCAGGGTGCTACTACCACACCGGTGTTCCACAATTAAAGGAAGGTAGAATTATTACTATGTGCGCGTGTACGTTACATTGTGGGGGGAGGGGGGTAGTTATGCCAAACTGCCAAAACGTCAAAAATTCGTCATTTTCATCCACGGGAAAAATTGTGTCAGATATTCGACATTATTTGTTCATTAAGCCCTGCAAAAGAGTGGACTGTTCGTTAAATTAATATATATAATGTTTTGTTTTCACGATGAGAAATTTTCATCTCCAAAACAAATCAATTCTTAAACTTAAATCAAATCGCTGGGGTTTTTTCTGGTAAAAATAAAAGATATTGTGATGTGTTCAAGGCCAACATCTAATCAAATTTCAAACACAACAAATATTTAAAAACAACTACCCGAATCTCAATAAACCATAGTATCATTTTCCGTAAATCGTATTATCCTCTTTTATGAATTGATGTTTTTTGGACACACTGGACATTAAACTTACATCTGGAATCAATTTACCAATAAATAATAAAAGCTCAATTGTTAAGCAAATATTAGGTTTTAAAATGAGTAGACCTCTTACGTTCGAGCAAAACAAAAAATATGATGTGATGATTTGTTTTGCACAGTGTCTATCGACCTAAATTTTAAGGTCATAAATAAAACCAATGTTAAAGATACATTATGTAAGATTTAGATAAAGAGCTGTCCGTTATTCCTATATAATGGTTTTAATAATGGCCAATGAAAAATTAGTACATTGATTTTCAGTTCACCAATCGGCAGTCAGGCACAATATCTAATCCCGCCAAGTCACTCGATGGTCTCGAGAGTTCAGTGGCTTGCATATTAACGTTAAACGAAGATATGACCGAGATTGTCTAATAGGCCAATTTAGGTATGATTTATTTTGTGTTAACGAAACTGAAAATGGTAAACAAGCCGACTTTCGAACTAATCGTATGGAGCTTTTCTCTTCTTTAAAAGAAATAATACGCCAGCACTTCATTTTGACCTAAATAAAAGAATTAAAATGAGGCTTAACGTCCTACTTTTCAACTAGATAAAAACAGTTTAGCTCCTTAATATTATTAAGCTGGTTGTGTAACGGGACGTGTTCGTTTGGTATATTCAAAAACACGTGTGGGTGTATCGGGAACTGTTTTGTTACGACAAGGGATTACCCAACCAATATGATGTTAATTTTACGTTACATTTACGTAAAAATGGTCAGTCAGTTTACCATCATTTTGCTCATCTTTTTAACGATAATTTTACGTCAGGAAATGACGTTAATCTAATGTAAACTTTACGCCATTTTTACGTTATATTTACGTCATTTTCTGACGTAAATCTAACGTAAAGTTTACGTCATTTTCTGACGTAAATCTAACGTAAAATTTGCGTAAAGTTTACGTCATTTTCGTTAGATTTACGTCAGAAAATGACGTAAACTTTACGTTAGATTTATGTCAGAAAATGGTGTAAATATAACGTAAAAATGACGTAAACTTTACGCTAGATTAACGTCATTTCCTGACGTTAAATTGTCAATAAAAGGATGAGCAAAATGATGGATATCTAACCGACCATTATAACGTAAATCTAACATTAAATTAACATCATTTACGGATGCAATTCTAATGTCAAATTTTGATGAGCAAAGTTACGAAAATATAACCAACCATTAAAACCTTCAAAATTATTCATTATTTGCGGCAGTAAATGGGAAGTACATTCAACCAATAATCAAATTTTCCTGACCCGTGGGTGAGGATAAAAATTGAGTGGTCCAACGTGTGCGCTTTAGATCATAAGGTCTGTCATTGAGTCAAGTGGTTTGTTTCCACACCCAACTTGAACATGGGTTTTCTCTGGGTCCTCCTACCACTAAAGATTCCTGGTGCGGATGAATTATTCAACTTGAATTGAATCACTTAGTCCCAAAGGACAGTTTATGTCTATTGGATGTTTTACCCCATTGCTCTCTATCTACCCATAACCAGTCAGAATTCTAAATGTATTGCACAGAAAAGTTAAAAATCTAGCAGAATTATATGACAAAATATACTACAAGTATGTATACATATACTTTATTTAAAAGACAAAAATATAATGTTATAAAATACAAAATACACATTTAAATATTAACAGTTTTTATCCACAGCTGTTTGAGAAATGAAGACGGGCATATTCACATTTCACACCCTGAAAATGGTAAACAAGCCGACTTTCGAACTAATCGTATGGAGCTTTTCTCTTCTTTAAAAGAAATAATACGCCAGCACTTCATTTTGACCTAAATAAAAGAATTAAAATGAGGCTTAACGTCCTACTTTTCAACTAGATAAAAACAGTTTAGCTCCTTAATATTATTAAGCTGGTTGTGTAACGGGACGTGTTCGTTTGGTATATTCAAAAACACGTGTGGGTGTATCGGGAACTGTTTTGTTACGACAAGGGATTACCCAACCAATATGATGTTAATTTTACGTTACATTTACGTAAAAATGGTCAGTCAGTTTACCATCATTTTGCTCATCTTTTTAACGATAATTTTACGTCAGGAAATGACGTTAATCTAATGTAAACTTTACGCCATTTTTACGTTATATTTACGTCATTTTCTGACGTAAATCTAACGTAAAGTTTACGTCATTTTCTGACGTAAATCTAACGTAAAATTTGCGTAAAGTTTACGTCATTTTCGTTAGATTTACGTCAGAAAATGACGTATACTTTACGTTAGATTTATGTCAGAAAATGGTGTAAATATAATGTAAAAATGACGTAAACTTTACGCTAGATTAACGTCATTTCCTGACGTTAAATTGTCAATAAAAGGATGAGCAAAATGATGGATATCTAACCGACCATTATAACGTAAATCTAACATTAAATTACCATCATTTACGGATGCAATTCTAATGTCAAATTTTGATGAGCAAAGTTACGAAAATATAACCAACCATTAAAACCTTCAAAATTATTCATTATTTGCGGCAGTAAATGGGAAGTACATTCAACCAATAATCAAATTTTCCTGACCCGTGGGTGAGGATAAAAGTTGAGTGGTCCAACGTGTGCGCTTTAGATCATAAGGTCTGTCATTGAGTCAAGTGGTTTGTTTCCACACCCAACTTGAACATGGGTTTTCTCTGGGTCCTCCTACTACTAAAGATTCCTGGTGCGAATGAATTATTCAACTTGAATTGAATCACTTAGTCCCAAAGGACAGTTTATGTCTATTGGATGTTTTACCCCATTGCTCTCTATCTGCCCATAACCAGTCAGAATTCTAAATGTATTGCACAGATATGGTTATACAGGTTAATATATAGGGAGATGCTGTTTAATAGAGATAGGGTGATACTGGGTAATAGACAAGGTGATGCTTGTTTATACGGGTGTATTAACCCGATACTACCCAGGTCATTTCAGGGCTATCTATTCTTTTTATTTCCATATTATATCACGATATTAATTGCACGCGTTAGACGACTGGGCAACTGCCTAGCTGATATCCTTGACCTTAAATTATAAAAAGTGGTTTTCAAGGTAAAATGAAATATAATTATCTGATGACCTGAACTAAAGATGGTGGCTTTGATTTAATATCTAAATAATTCGTGTTGAAATAAAAACATATGATATCTGCTTCTGGAGAAATGGTAAAAAAATGAAAACACGATAATTTAAAAACTGCACAATCCCACGCATTACGGTTATTCTCAATGAAATTCATTTTAACCGTATTTAATTATATATACGTTTGCAAGATTATATATCGTTGGTTATTATTTCCCTTTCTTCTGTAATAAATTGAATTTAAAAGTAAAGTGTGTCAATATAAAAGACATATATTGAGTTTATGACCATACACACAAATAATCTTTCGCTATACTTCTCTACCTTTATTAAAGAGGCATTGTGGTGGCACAGAACGAGACACCAGTCCTATATTATTTATAGTTTTGGGTTCGTTTTTAAATCAAAATTATGGGTGGTTTAAGAAGACATCAGCAAAATACCCAGCAATGATGGTAATGACCCCAATTTTACAGGTCACGTCCATCATTTTGTTTACGAATGATTGATACTTAAATTTTAACATTTTATTATCTTGTATAATTTGTTTTGTTCCAAACTTATATTAAGTGTATTTCCTAATAATTAAGTTGTATCAAAATGCCAGTTTGAAAAAAAAGAACACTTGTGAGTATTTTGAATCAATATGCAGTCGATTGAACCGGATTAATTCGGGTGGCGAACGCTGTGATTGTCCGGATATTGAATGCCGTAGGACTCCAAGAGTAATTATCACGTGTTACACCAAACAAATTAGGATACTAGTGTACACACATATATTAAATATTTTGGTAGATATTGCCATCCATACAACAAAAGACAAAAAGACGTTTTCCTCTCTCTCTCTCGCTCTCTCTATCTCTCTCTCACACACACACACACACACACACTTTGACCGGAACCTTTCGACATTTAATAACGACGCCCATTTTATATCTTAACTCAACTGTCATAGGTGCGCCAGTGATTGTAATGGTCGATCTAAAACAGTAGGACGTTAAACCCCATTTCATTTCATTTGTGTATCATTTCGAGGGCTATTAAAGTTAGTATGTAAAATGTTATATAAATTATTATTTAGAAATTTATTAAAGATGCATTAGTTAAGAGCTAAATATTATAACCGTGCAGGTTATAGTAGTTATATGTTATAATTTAAATCTTGAATATTTAAGATAATGCATTATTCATTTTAAAAGTGAAATAGCCTTCAAATTGAATTCATTTAAACTTTCGGGACAATAACTATTCTATTCCTTTAAAACATTAATTGTGTGTGTTTTATGTGACCACGTTGTTTCTGGTCTTATAAAATGAAGACTAAGTCCAAGTAACCTCTATGTAATTTATTAAACATAGATAAATCAACAAATATTTACAAGAGAGATATCCGATCTGTTCTAAACCATAGCTCACTCTATGTTTTTGAAATACAATTCTACAAAATATATAATAGGCAATTATGACATATTGACAATTAAACTATAAAATATTGCTTTTAAGTTGAAATCTAAAACAATAGTTCGTTTTATAGAGAGCTTGGTTAATGACCAATACTTAATCCCTCCATTGTTTAGACTTTAATGCTTCGTCTAAATTATATCTGACGTAATAGCCAGTGGATGGTTTAATAAGGTTCTATAACCTAGGGGCCAGTTGATGTTGTAAAGAGTTTGACTGTGTGTTTTTATAAGAACAATATATCACTCATGCCAGTGTCTGTTTAATTCAACACGTATTATAAATGAGAAATAATTAGGTAAATAAAATAGATTTAAAATATATTAATGTTGTCAGAGATATGTTTATCAAAATGGGAAAAGTAACATTGGTTTTTACTATATAGAAATCATATGACTTATGTCGGTCATAATATACCTATAGCAAATCTTTCTATAATAGGCTTCAAATGTTAAAGAAATTATTAATTAGACCTTTATTTACATAACAAGCCCAAAATAAACTCTGTAGCCCCTCGGATGGCTTGGGTACAGCTTGGATTTAAACAGTCTTCCATTTAATAATTAAATCATTAAATGGCTGACCAGGCCAACATTTACCGTTAATCACTGACGTCACTCCCGGAGACTGCCGATTAAAGAACTGATAATATTTGTTACTTGATAATGGAGAATATGTGGGCGGTGTTATCGCCTCGGAGGCGGTGCGGAGACAGTTGATCCCTATTTTTAGTCCAAACTTCTAACAGCGATAACTTCGTTCAAAACAAGGCATGGTTTCGATTCTCCGGTTGTACGTGACAAGGAGTAGGGTCGTCTGTCCAACCTCGTAGGTCTCGTTCCGAATACAGTAATTTGACTGAAATTTTCAATATATTCTTTTATTATCATCTATTTTTGAACTGTTATATCAAGAATGGCCAACTCTTTATTTAAATCTTAACTAATGTATCTTTAACATGAAAAGCCCATAATTAAACTCTCTACAGCATCGGATGGCTAGATATTGAGTGGATTAGACAATGAGCGCCATATATGCGTAAAAGGTGAATATAGTCGACTCTTAGAGAGACCGCCGATCGAAGGACTGAAGACCAAGACCTCGTTTATTAATGTGGCAATAGTACTTGACAATCAAGAATATAAACTGCAAATCGGTAATCAGCGAGACAATTTACGCTATTTCTTGTTAATAATGGACAGCTCTTTCTCTAAATCTTAAATACTACCTCTTTAAACATTCACAAACTCAATCATGCAATTGTAATTTTTAGGACCTTTTTGTAACTTGTCTTAGTGTGTCTATTATACCTGATTTTCTATTATACCTGATTTTCTATGAGACCTATATGATAGTTTTTTTTCAAAATATAGCGCCCCGTTTGGAAGTCCACATGGGATGAAAAAGTCCTCTAAATTCTAAATTTGTTCGATGTTCATTCTAATCCTGTAAAGCGTCAATGAAGAGTAGGTTTTAGGGGGGGGGGGCGGTTTCTTGTTGATGAGATGGATTATGTACGAGCTAAATCTTCCTATCGCAGGTCTTTAGTTTGGCGCCAAATGTTGTATAAACTATTACTTAGGCATTCATTAACATAGCAAATCTATAATCAACGCTTTAGACCATCGAATAGCTGAGATTGAAACGGATTAAAATACCATCCCCATTTAAAGATTTAATTCAAAAATGGAGAAGCATGGCTGGGCCTCGAATGTCCAGAACCGTTGCTACGATTTTTAAATTTCTATAGCAAGAATAGGCATAATGCATGAACAAATAAAGAAATTATATAATCCTGTCTTAGAAATTACCACGCCACTAATAAATAAAGAATTTTGAGTCAAATATTCGGCCCAACGGAGACAACATCTGTTAGTTCTATAGTAGCAGACTACAAGTCTTATAGCTGTCTAAAAACTAGCAACTAATTTTACAACCGGATGAAATTAGGATATAGTACTAAAAAATTGAGATTCATATTAAACTGTATATATTCCTACTACCTGTTAAATGTATACCAATCAACTTGTTCTGTATAAATATATATATTTACTGGTTTTCCTTGAAATTACTATTTGTGATGAAATAATTTGTTAACAGAGGCGGCGGTATTTTTATATATTCGGTTAATTGTTGGTTTAAGGACTATTAGTTGGTAATTTCATCGAAAACACAGAAATATTCTATTGTTGGAATTCGCCTTTTATTAAGATTATGATGTATAGTTAAAATACTCCCAATCATGTTTACAAATCGATAGGGGAATCGTGATTCAGAAATCGAAGTGTAATGATAAGCCTTAAATTAGACATAATTAGAATCTTTGTGAAAACTTCCAACGCTTACTTTCGAAGATAAGATTTATATTTTCCAAATGTCACGAGACAAAATGACGGCATAAAAACGACCGAGTTGGTCTTAACACACTCTTCCGTAAAGATACGAGTTTTCTACACTCGACGAACCTCAGTAGATTCCAGTACCCTGCATCTAGCCGCGGCTGTAGGACGAAGTCCGCCATTGAAACTACTTTCAAGTTCTCGGATTACCAACAGCGTTGCCAATGACGACGCCTTTGAAGAAAGTTTTATCATACAAAGATTTTAAAGTCGGAAGCTGTTTTTCTCTCAAATTTATCAGATTTTCTTTAGAGAATGACAAGTTTGCACTGAAAATTCTACACACTCTTCGAACGACGCAATTGTGAGAGCTTTTTTCTAAAAGTCGCAAGTTTTCCTAATAAGTAAACCGGTGCCGCATCGCAATTGTATAGGCGTAGGTACTATCACTTACCGCCATACAACCGGGGATAGATGTAGGGTACTGGAATTTGCCGAGTGGAGATTTCTACACATTACTGAACGATTCAGGGTCATTGAATAAAATATGTTATAGTTCATGCAAATTTGTGTAAATTACTCTAGCATTAATATTGACTGAGATATAGCCTTTTGAAAAGTGGTACTCTTTCGCAAGTTTTGAAACTACTATAATATGACTCGATTTTTGTGATCTGATTTTATTCCTTCTAGTCTGTCAATATTTATAAAATATACATTTGACAGTACTTGTTCTGAAAAATTTGATGGTGAATT
This sequence comes from Patella vulgata, assembly GCF_932274485.2. Taxonomy (NCBI): domain Eukaryota; kingdom Metazoa; phylum Mollusca; class Gastropoda; family Patellidae; genus Patella; species Patella vulgata. Next base: position 67,014,294 of record NC_065879.2, on the reverse strand, counting down.
ATTAATCTATATGAAATTCTCTTACGAACCCCACAATTTCAAGAATATAGACTGACTAGAAGGAATAAAATTGGATTACAAAAATCGAGTCATATAATAGTTTCAAAACTTGCGAAAGGGTACCCCGATTCAATTTCAAATAGTCATATCTCAGTCAGTATTAATGCAAGAGCCATATCATTTTTGCAGTTTTACATACGTCTGTATGTACTATAACATATTTTTTTCATAATTTTCTGAAGGGGTCACTTTACAACTTCCGAGAATTTGGTCCACTTGACATGGAATGACACTTCAGGATGAAGGGCCTGACAGGGACAGCTGTCTAGTCGTTCGGATGCGAGGAAAAACCGAGGCCCCGTGTATACATTGGCGTGCACTTAAAAAATCCCCTGTTAGTCGGAATTCGATATAAGAGTAGGCCATAGTGCCGCTGCCCGGGCAAAATTTCCCTCATAATGATTGTTTAAAAAACAATAATAGGTTTATGTCTGGCTATTAGACAAAGTTGGTATAATAATCTTTTATGTCTTAATGACCAAAATCTAAGACGACCACCAAAATCCAGGATACCACAATTTTTCTAATGTATAGTGAAATAAAACATTTAAATCAAAAGTGATACTTTTATACCATACTTTTCTGTATCATTTCAAAACATAGGCTTGCCACTCAACGAATGTATGCCTATCAGAGCTATTTCAAAGACACGCTAAACGTTTTCGGGGTCCGAGAAAATTAACAATAGATCAATTAACAAAATCAATAGATAATTAAGAATTTCGACAGAGGTCCTTCGAATGATTCGCTGAATAATCTGTGAAAGTTTGACAGTTGCAGTAACTCTGCTGACACCTACTCTATGGCGTACCACTAAACACTCTATGCCGGTGGAATAGTTCGATGAAATTCGCTGCGGAAAAATATTTAACAGTTCATCGAACCGTTCCACCTTCGTTGAGAATTTTGTGTCGTTCGTGGGCCTCATCACAAAACTTTATTGAGCTATATCGAACATTATCGAACTTATGTGTCCGTAACTTTACGTAACATAACTTTACGTACGCATCATGGAAGGGGGCTAGGTGTCACGTTATTTCAGTTATTTCTCTTAAAGGCACACTATCACTCTCAGTAAGATAATAAATATAATTAATGTTGATTTGTAATAAAAATAACTTTAAGACTCGAATAATTACCGAAAATCCAAACAATGGCCCATATAGCCTTCTGTAAACTCACTGAAACCAATAAAAGATTTGTGAACTGACAATTAAAATGTAAATATCTGAGCGAAGGATTGACAGATTTGTCTCAAATTTGGATACAATCTATAGTCCAATCACGTCAAATTAAATAAGAAAAATTACCAACGAGCCATGCCCTCCAAAGCGCTGACACATATTTAACTTTTAGAAATATATATATTTAATTGACTTAGTATAAAAATGAATAGTAATTTAATTGTATGCACATTAGAAGTAATAATTTTTGTTTTAAATGTAGACCTGTGTTCAGTTCTAATTGGATTAAAATGACTTAATGAATATCATAGTAATTTAATTGTATGCACATTAGAAGTAATAATTTTTGTTTTAAATGTAGACCTGTGTTCAGTTCTAATTGGATTAAAATGACTTAATGAATATCATTTGTCTCGGGCTCTTATAGGTGATACTTTTGTAAACTGAAGATTAAATATCACGTTATCGATCGAATTCCGTTGGTTCTTATGAGTTTTTTTGTGCATTCCATCATCAAAATTTAAACAGCGGAACAATTTATTTCAAAAATTCGCGACAGAAAAACTCTTACAAGTTTCAAATCCCAATTAAAAACTCAATTGTTCAAACAATCGTATGTAGACTAAATTGAATAGACATGTATATAGTTTATTGCTTTTAAAAGCGCTTTGAGCATGCTTATGGATGAATTTATCTATTTATTTATGTTGGTTTTTTTTTTTTTTTGGGGGGGTTTTTTCGCGTTTTTCGAAAAAGTACATATTCTACAGAATTAAACTCAATAATACCCGAAAGGTATTTAGTTGGAATCGTGAATGAATAACTGAAACTTTAAAAATGATAGCAGGAAGTGACGTTATCTATGAAAATAGACCAATATTAGACATCAAGAGAAACTTTTTTTGTTTTTCAACCAATATGAATGCGGTTTTCACCAATGTAGCTGTTCGTATTTCTCAATTTTTATGTCGGTGCATTGTGGCCTCTACGACGCATGCGTATGGTCCAATTTTAAGCTAAATGGTGAAAAGAGTGAAAATTCTGAGTGTAACTTTTTTATTTTTGAAGATTTCGACTTGAAACTTTCAGAATACATTACAAATGGGTGGATTAAGCCAAAATTGTAAAAAAAAAATTTCCGAAGATGAAGTCAGCTTTTCAACATCTTTAATTTTGCCTTATTTAAAAATATTTGTCAATTCGCGTCGTCTATCAACTTTTTAGAGTAATCTCATAAAGTGTAAGTCAATCCTACTCGTGCTACAATTTTTATCCAATTTTCAATATCGTCATATTTTTTGAAAAGCATTCACAATTCGCAATCGATCGCCGCTTTTAGAATTTGATATTTGATCTAAAAAAATTTTAAGTAACGTCATAAAATTGATTTTTTTCTCTCAATTTTATGAAGTCAGTTGAGTAAGTAATTGTTTGTCAAAATTATATGACATATCTTTTGTCTACATGACGTCTTCTTTGAATAGCTTTGTTTGTCTCCTACTTTGAAAATATAATGCATGTAGGTGTCCTTTAGAACACTAGGGCCTTTTCTAGCTTTGGTCGGCCAAAATGGGTTTCGTCGCGTTTGAAAATCTAATCCTACTTTTATTTTTCAAAATACCCGCGGTAACTCAGTGAGTAATGCACTACCTCGCTAATCAGGAATTTCGCTACCGGTATTGGCCGAGAGAGTTCCTCGTGCGTTCCTCTTGTCAATAGTGAGAGAGAGACAGAGAGGGGAAAGATGGGGTAACGTCCACTCGACACAAACTGGGTCATTTCGGGAAATTAACCTATAACTGTATGATTGGGTTGTATAAAAACTATCAACCCTGTTTCGAGAACAGGTCTAGTTATTATTATTATTATTATTTGGGGGTTTTTTCTAAAGGAGCATCGGGAATTAGATATGAAAATGAAAACCCACGCCCAATTAACGGATTAATTAATAACTGGACATTTTTAGTTTTAATTCACTCATATCTGGTAATCCAAATCCTAGTCATCGTAGAGTTTTCTTTCAAAGTTTCTGTGAAATCGAATTAGGGGAGAGTTAGAAATTCACTGGGATATAAGGAACAATCAGATCTAGTATAAATCGCAGTTATTGCTCTACATACGTTTCACATTCTTTTTTCTAACACTATTTATTCGATGAATATTTACATAATATGCATGTATTACCTAAAACGGAATATGAAAGGCATCCAAAGAGGTAGGTATCGCGGAGTTGGTAAATGTCGTTAGATAGGGGTTAATATGGTTATAGGTCAGGGCCCTGTTTCACAAAAACTTAAATCTCCTTAAAATCGTCTTAAACTAAACGATTTTAAGCATTTTAGATGAAATCCACTAAAATAATATTTTAAGTTAAAATTTTTATATTAACTTAAAATAGTGTCGTTTCACAAAACTATTTTAGGGACATTTTAACTAAAATCAATTTTAACTTAGAACAGCCGTCACACTCTCCTAACTTATAATCACGACATTAACAAATATTGATTAGGGTTACGTTGTTAGATCTATTGCGACATAATATACATATGTAAATCTATTATGGAATAATGATAATATTATTGCAGGTGGCCCGCGTCACGTAATTTTATCATATTATCATTCACAAAAATCTCATTCAATTTATTTTCATTGGAAATACAGTTACGGTCCACCCGTTTATTTTATTGTAAGGCAATTTACACAATTAGATGACGTCCCAAACACCCAAAACTCCAGTAAACAAAACCCTTTGTTTAGTTACTGTTTATTAGCATATGATTAACGTATAAATTATACTATTTTCAAATAATTAACAGACAATTTATAATTAACTTTATATCTAATGCTATGGAAAGAAGAGCACTTTTGTCTATAAAAAAAATATCTTCTTGTGCATTGTGTACAATGGTTTAAAATAGCCAATTTCTTGGAATTGGAAGCCTAAAGGCCTATAATAATACTGTTATAGTGGTCAATGGCTGATTTACATTTCATGATCAGAGCAGACTCCAAAGGATTGGCAATTAGCTAAACTATAACTACTTAATCCCTAGGATATCAGTTAGCAATGAAGTGTTGACTGGGTTAATCCTTTTCATAAATAAGCATACCTTATACTATTCGATTAATTAGTTTATATACATGGTAACCAAAACTAGCATATATACCCCAGTTGTCGAGAATACGATATCACATCTATTCTGGATATTAAATACTTCATAGCAGTTAACTGTGTTCCTGTACTGTTTCAGGAACCCCTGCTTACGTAAGGACTGTTGACTAATAGCTTGCGAGTTACAGTCAGGCACCAGCAAATTGCACGTCCTTAATACTAGACATACCATATGCAAAGTATTTACTCATGGCTTTGGGGTTATGATGAAATTTTGTAAAAAGACAAATCAGTAATGCTTATATTGGCGACGGAAGAGTAAAGGATCATGAACTAACCCATATTATTATGGTACTCCTACATGGCGAAGATACTCAGCCGATCACATAAGTCGTCGTCTCTTTGATAAATAACTTCCTAGCACCTTAAACAAATTCCCACGTATACCAATAGTGTGAAGATGGCATGAAGACCTTGCCAGGGGACTTATTCGTAATATACTTACTAATCGCACTTCTTTGCCTTCATCAAGGGTTTTACAGATTTGATCATATAGATCTAGAAGTTGATAAACTGTGGAATTGTAATTCATAAATCCAGATTGGAGTGGTATTACTGTTATAATCAAGAATAAGTTATAGGTGTATTTTTAAAGACATCTATCGAAGATGGGGGTTGGATGGCTGAATGGTTAGCACGTGCGTGCTGTATCATACGGCCTGTCATAGAGTCAACTGGCGGGGTTTCGATTCCCCGGTTGTACGTGACAAGGAGTAGGGTCGCCTGTCCAACCTCGTGGGTGTTCTCTTAGGGTCCTCCGGTTTCCTCCCACTGCTAAAGACCCCTACGCGCAAGCGGATTATTGAAATAAAATTAAACAATATGTTAGTCCCGAAATGACCTAGTTTGTGTCGAGTGGACGTTAAACCCCATATCTCTCTCTCTCTCGAAGATTCTACCAATGTAATTCCATAGTGATATTTGGCGGTATTTATTAATTGACGATGATGAACTCTTTTGTTCTGGTTATAATTTAGAATACATCCATACATACGGGCTATCCCGGGGATGTATAGTGCTTTGTCTGTGTGGTATAAATAATTCGATACATTTTAAAGAGAGAAATATTGAATATTAAACATTTGAAACTAAATGTATGTATAATTTTCATAAAACAGATTAATTCATATATTTTCAATGTCCACATATTAATAATTCGAGATTGTACATATATAAGCATCCTCCTGGGGCATTTTCCTACAGATTGTACTATAATTTCTATTGGGGAGGGATAGCTGAAACCGGCGTCAAGGACATTTGAGGAAACGATATGGTCAGTACAAGAAAACGAGACAATACACCATATTGAAAATCCGCACATTAAAAAAAAGATCATATCACCCATGACATTGACATACAACCTGTAGTGGATTCGCTAAGCACGGGAATAGTTTGATAAAAGAGCTAACAAAATATCAACAAGATTTTATCCAATTTTCTTCTGTATTTACTGTACATGTCAATTGCGAGATTAGAATTACATGAAATTAAGTACATTGCTATGGAGGAATTGTTTTAAACCCCGTTTTATAGCTAGGACATAAAACGTTGCTGTTAGTGGATGTATGAGAGAGCTTATGGAAACGGAAATACTGTAGTTATTTCACGATACGTTGATCAGATGTTGTGCTGCAGCGGATTTTTCTTAATGTATAGGATTTAAAACACGTCACTTATTGACGTGACATGTTGATTGAAGCCAGTGAAATAGAACTACCTTCCAAGAAGAATTGCCATTTGTCAGTAATGCAAAATACAAGGCATCATGGCATTATTATGTAAACTTAAAATAAAATCGTGTGATGGCACAAAAATATATAGTGTTGCCAGTACTGTCTTTGATCTAATGATTTCGTAGTGTAAGGTTGTCAAGTTACATATAATTAATCTTGTCCTAACATACCAGATCAACCTATTTCAATACTTTATTTTGCGCATCCGGTTTTGTTTAGGAGCATATCTCAACTTGTTGGGGTATCTTACAGCAGCAGTACCTTTTGATTTATTCAAGAGCAGATTAGTATTTACAATTGATCATTTTAAAAAAATATGTGAAAAGGATGCAGTAACAAGCAAAAATGCTTATATAAAACTGTTTCTATAATTATGATCATTACATATATGACCACTGAGAAAGATATATATTTGTAAACCATTGTGTGATTTAAATCAAAGGTATGTATAAAATAATATGTGTAACATAATCATAATCATTTCTTGGTTCCTGTTTTGAATTAGTCATCAGTTACCAATATCCGGGAGGTCTCGGTTTATTATATAACATGTTTGAAACCTTATTAATAAATGTACATTTATCATTGATTTGTTATAATAGAAATTCTATATTCCTGTACATGTAAATTAACTTACATCCCACTTCTACCTCGTTGCCAGTGGCAACCTTTAATAAAACTGTCCTGTTTATTCCCAATATGGGCATAAAAGTATCCGTGTATCAGAAATGAACAGTACGCAGTACGCTTTCCATAAAGAGTACTGTTCATTTCCGACAAACGCACACTTTTATACAAACAGGATGAAAACAAACGCCTAGAATGCATAAATTTTATTACAAATAAATTTCAACGGACGAACCGTCCACAGATGCACATTTCACCAGGATTGACCCACGTTGTGCAGTGTCCTTTACATTACGTTTAATATTATTGCAGTCCTCTACGCCAGGGACAAGTTGTTTTGACGATGTGGTTGACTCTATGTTCACCGACTTCGTCAAAACAACTTCGTCTTTTAATACGGAGTGCAGTCTAAAGAAAAACACGTGACTGTTTTACGTTCAGGGTAACGCAGCAAGACGCACCTGTAAATACTACTCAGTCAGGGTCGTTTCTCCACTGCGAAATCATTCTACCATGAAATGTAACGCGAGGCACAGAAAGGGATAAATGAAAGAGCAGAAAGTATTTGCCACATTTCGCTTGACACGACTCGATAATAAATACAATTTTTCACATTTCGATTCACAATACTCGTTAGAAATGTGATGTAAGTGACTTATTAGCACCTTTCCTCGGTGTATCGGTGAAGATCAGGACAGTTTTGGTCATTGACGCTTTACATGTTTAGCATGAACATGGAAGAAATTTAGAATTTTGACGTCGTTTGTTGTCGCCACTGCGTGCTTAATTTCGAGATTGGGCACCTGATCGGGTACATTATGGTGATATAAACGACTCGCTCTTCGTCTAGTTGAATGGTTGGACGAGATGGTAAAATTGAAAATAACATTGAACGTGATATAGTTTTCAAATTACTTTGTCAAACATGTCATCTGGCATACTAAAATTTCTCTGAAATACCACACTCACGAAAATGAATGTTGCAAAGAAGCTTAAAATTTGCAAATCAGGCCTGGAATACAATCTGGAAAGGCTATAAGTTAGCGATTATTTTTGTTGTTGATGGCAAATGCATAAATATCGCGTTCATAAGGGTGGAATGCAAAATTGCTATTTGTAATCTATGTGCTGTAGCCTGTAAAATTATAATTCACATGATTTTATAATAATATACCGTTATGAACATACTTGTCTCGGGTTTTAAACAAATATATTGATATGTTTCTATAGTAGCACAATTTTCATCAGTAAATAGGCCAATCATTACTGAACAAGCAGTAGGCCTAAACTGTTTTCTCTTTGGACTAGTTCGACATGTTGCAATTTGTAAACCATGTGGCGAAGACAATGGTAGTTTTCAAGAAAAAAGTAATAATAGTATGTTATAGGCCTATCGGAATAAACTGTAATTATCGCTTAAAATATGTAAGTTGATAATGAATAAAACCAAGGGAATGCACGGACTTTTTCTATTTTTCTCAAGATTTGTGATCAGCGTGGCGGAGACAGAAGACATTGTAAAAAAATGATATGAGTTTAGTTTATCTATAGGGCTGTCGGAATAAACTATAATTATAGCTTAAAATTTGTAAGTAGAGAATTAATAAAAGCAAGGTAATGCACGGACTTTATCTAATCCCATGACAGTCAATTAATTTTATGAATTATTAGTTTCGAACAGATATCCTTTACAGTCTAATTTTACAGCTTTTCGTCTTCAAAGGAATTATCAGTGAGTGGAAAATCGACCGTGTATCGCTCTCAACTTTAGTCAATTATAGGCTATATAAGGATTATCAATGTTTTCCTTTTGTTCGCGTCACTTCTGGTTTGAGCAAATCGTCTTTACGCATCCACCGTAGCAATGATATCCGTGTTAATATTATATTTGGAATGAGTTCAACCAGTTCTACCACTAAACTTTTCTAACACCAACACTTTCCTTTGAGTCAGGAAGGTATAATGGAGGCAACACCAACACTTTCCTTTGAGTCAGGAAGGTATAATGGAGGCATCAGAAATAGAAACTTAATCGCGATCCACATGAACCGATTATCCCAGTGTCCTTTGGAGGCCGTTTCATCCCCATATTTGGGGTTTCTAAATGTTATATCTTTGAACAATTTCAAGATAATGTGTATCATTATAAAGTGGTATTTTTTAAAAAGCAGTAATAGAATATATAGATCAACAGTGTATACATATTAATTGATTTAAACAGAATTTATTTAACATAAATATCAATTGGCTACACTGTAAAAAAAAAATCAAATAAATTCTCCAAATGAACAAATGTTGTATAGCTTATTTGAATAGTATTTTGAAAACTATATCACGTTCGGTGTTGTTTCCAATTTTAACTCTCCGTCCAACTATTCAACTAGACGAAGAGCGGGTCGTTTGCCGATCAGATGCTCAGTCATAAGATGGAATAGAATTAAAATTTACTCTGAACAAATTTAGAAATTACATGAATAGATGTTTAAAATTAGACGATAACACATTAACAAATTTGGAATTTTGAATCTAATAATACCTCCATAGTTTTTTTCGGGGTATAGAGCTTCGTGGTTTTCTCACACAGTTAAATACCTGTGCAGGCAATTTTTTAAACGAATTTTTGAATTAAAGATATGTCACATGTTAGTACCCATGATAGTCGCTATCTCTGCACTTTGTCAATCTGGAAATGTCCGATCAAGAACTGATATTTGTCCATTTTAATTAGGGAGCATGGGAATACAGAAAATATAATGCCACGGGACAATCAGAACCCAGAAAACATCATACATATACCAGAATTGTAGACAGATTGTTGGACCGCAAAAGGTGAGCCACCCAATATAGAATATTCGGATGCCGTTTCTTATCTGTTATACTTAAAATAAATGACTAGCATAATTTCTATGTTTCTTTAACCCTGTTTTTCTTCATCTAAGGAGGTTAGAGGTGTTTGGGTATAATCGGATTAAAGTATCTGTCATCGCACATACTAATCTTACCTTTTGCTTTTTAAATCCTTTAATTCTCAATTTCGAAAAAAAACCACCCCCATATATTGGATATTTAAAGTAGCAATGGTGTTATTAATTTAAAATAACAAGCTTCGTCCAGTTTTTGCACTGAATTAAAATAAACTCGTACTATGTACTATATTATTATGTTAATCCTTTTTTATAAGACAAATAAAAAGCACTTATATGGATATATTATTTCTGAATTTATTAACATGCTACGTTTTGATACACATACAGGTATCTTTATCAAGCAAATAATGATATTTTTAAACATTGTTCCTTTATGGGGATTTACGTCCGCTTCCGAATGTGGTGCAAAAACTTATTAAACTTATTGTGAAACCAAATTAACGTTTGTTTACAATAAGTAATATCATAGATAGGGGCGCCGGAACGTCGCGAGGGCTAGGGTACCAAAAGACAGGGTGGGGGGCGGGAATTGGGGGGGGGGGGTCTCTCCCCCCGGCCTCTAGAAAATATTGAAATTTGTCAATTCCGAGAACGGGTTAGAGCGCCTCTAGCATTCCAAATTCCAACATAAAACCCTTTAAAATACATGATAATGAAAGAGACAAAAGCCTGATTATTCACAACAGACTAGTAAAAAGGTTGAAAACTTTCATCATTAGAGCATGGAAAACATGTATACCCCAGAAAAGGGCAGGATACCATTTGAAATTTGTCAATTCCGAGAACGGGTTAGAGCGCCTCTAGCATTCCAAATTCCAACATAAAACTCTTTAAAATGAAAGAGACAAAAGCCTGATTATTCACAATAGAAAAAGGTTGAAAACTTTCATCATTAGAGCATGGTATACATGTATACCCCAGAAAAGGACAGGGTACCATTTGTAAAGCCTGGTCATAGACATATGCTATATATTGCACGGGGTGGTGCTCATGGTTAGTAAACATTATGGCTGTTCGAAATTAACTTAGAAAAAAAACTGGTGAACTTTCAGACAATATTCTGTACGCAGCAAAAGGTGCAGATCATAACCAACCACTACAACCCACTCAATTATTAAGAGAATTTGGGGAAGTCGCCATTATTTGGAAAGAAGAAATCAATGCTTGCGTTAAACACTTCCCAGACGCTAATGAAGAATGCAATGTTTCTACCTATTTACCTTCCAAAGGCAAAAGCGATTCCACAGAAGATTTATTAGAAAATATAGGCTTGTTATCTGTGTATTATCACTTACCATCCAACTCACAACATTATAATAGCAGGTGACCTGAACGAATATTTGTCTGATACAACTACAACATCAAATTCAACAAAAGTAAAGTATACTAAACGTACAGCTTCAATGGAGAAGTTTGTCAGAAGTTTTAACTGTCGGTATGCAAAAGGTGGCAGGACCTGCATATATCCAGCCAGATAAGAATGTACAGAAATTGACGTTTTTCTTGTAATTACTAAAAACTTAGTCTATAAGGACAAAGTGTGCTTAGAACACTTCATACCATCATCCAATAAGAATGACATTAACTGTACCGATGGAAAGTGGAAACATAAAATTGAAAAGAAAATATACTTAGAGAAAAACAATTGGGACAAGACTGGCAAGCAGGTGTATGCGGATAGTGTATCAAGGCATCTTAAGTAACTCACAATAAATAATTACACTGAAAACATAGGCAGTAAATAGCGCATCTATCATGCAGAAGTCTCTCTGAATCTGAAAAATATTCGCACTGCAGTCAGACATTGGTCCAGTCAGGGAAAACCATATGATTCTAATCATCCTGCCTGTCAGCAATGGAAACAGTGTAAAAAGTTATTTAGACGCTCAATACATAAAGAACATGCTAGAATGGATTTAAACGAAAAAATGAAAATACTACAAGCTCACTCCGGTGATAAGAGACTATTTTACTCGCTGGTTAATAGGCAAAGAAATCGCCCCCTGAATCTCATAGACAACTTAAATGTAGACACCGAAATTTACTCAGATACAAACATTGTGGAAGGTTTCAAGAAACATTTTGAAAATCTAGCAAAAGAAAGTATGGATGATCGTTACAATTCGGCTCATCATTCAGCAGTAAAATTTGAAGTTAAATGCATTGGAAAAACTTGTTGGACCAAAACCAGTAAAATCAGTGTCTATAGACGAGTTAGAAGAAGCATTAAACAGCATCAATAAAGAAAAATCAAACATGTACATGTATACTACGCAGGTCCTGAATATAAAAAAAAACACTTACTCGAATGTATTTTATAAACAACGTTTTTGATACAGGAGAAGTACAAAATACCTGCAAAACTGGACTGTAATCTCGAATATACAAAACCAAAGGTAGTCCAGTTTTCGAAAAGATCATACAATATATTCTCAAGCAACGTATTTACAACTCTAGATTCGACTCAGAACCCATCTCAAAGAGATTCAAAAGCTTACATCACCGTGTTCACGCAGTCTTGATTGATGAGGAGGTTACCAGGGAGTGCAAAGATATGAGCAAAGACTGCAATATTGTTTTATTGATGCCAAAGTAGCATTTGGTGTCGTCAGTCATGAACACCTACTGAGGCGGTTATGGAGTTGATGACAAACATTGATCACCCATACAAAATATCTATTCAGACTCTAATACTGTTATTAAATGGCTTGATAATCTATCTACACCTTTCCCTGTATTCCAGAACGTCAAACAAGATGACATTGTGAGCAAAGACCTTTATAAATGTTACATCAACCCTCTTCTAAATAGACTAGAAAACACAGGTATTGGTGCATTCGTTAACAGTAACATTGACTGCTGTTCTATCGCGTGCACGGACGGCGTAAGGTTAAACTCTTATAGACATCTTGAAACACAAGTTATCATTCACATATCAGAAGATCACGTAAGCTTAGATAAATAAATACTTCAACCAAAACAAAACAGAGGCACTGCTCTTCACTAGCAAAAGAAAGGTAGTAAATAACTCTTATTCTGAATAGTATAACTGCTCAATAAGCAATGTTGACTGTGCTACTTACTTGGGTATTAAAAGAAGCATAAATTTGGTCTAAACTGCAAATAAACATTTGGACAGCTGAGGTGTGTGTGGTGTGAGGGAGAGGGGGTGAGTGGGGTGGGGGAAGTGGAGGACGCGGAGAAAACCCACGATGTTGGAGAGGCGACGCTACCCCTTGTCAAGTACAACCAGGGAATCGAAACCACACCAGTTGACTCAATGGCTGACCATATGATACAGCGCGCACACGTTAACCATTTGGCCACTCAACCCCCCTTGGACACCTGTATGGAAAACTCTGCACTTTACTCCACCTACTGAATATGTATATAATGCCTAGATTATCATAATTCATACGGACTAGATGTGGTTTTACTAAACAAAGGCCAGGTGTCTAAACTTGAACAATTCCACAAGGAAATGTTAAAGCAAATTTTGTCCTTACCAAGTAATACAAGCGACTCTCCAGTTTATATACTTTCCGGCTTCATGCCTGTTGAAGCAGTCACTCATAAAAGATTTTGACACTATTCAACAAGGTGTGCCTTCAACCTGAAAGTTCAGTAGATAATAACAGTTGATTCATAAATGTCAAAAACTCTTATCAAAATGCTCTCTACCAGATTTGGATGGTGTCCTGGTTGGAACATTCAATAAACATTAAGTGGAAGAGTGGAGTCAACCGCAAAGTGAATTTAACCTTGCAAAATATCATACTGGATTCTGCAAAAACTAGCAAGTCCCTTGAATACCTGAACATTGTATATCAACCTGGGAAACTTCATCCTATACTCCGTATACCAGTTTCATCACACGGACAGCATTCAATCAGAATGAAGTAGACCCAACGTAGACTTTGCTTTGAGTACAGAAGACGATTGAACATTTTGGACTAGAGTGCCCAGTCCTACAACCTCAAAGCAATATATGTACTCCTAAGATTAAAAAATTGTTGTCATTCTGTCAATATGAACTTTGAGAACTTAAGTAAAAGACAGAAAATTCAAATATTGTTTGTTCATTAATAGACAAGCATACAGTGTACAATCGCAGTCCCGATAAGATAGATCTACAACAGCTCGAATCCCTCTGTGGATGATATCTGTACAGTATACATTGCAACAGATATAAATCCCTTTACTTATAAGTAGTAGAAATAGAAGCAGTAGGTCACGGCACACTAATATTAGAACCTAATTTATTAAGTAGATAACCATATAAGCGACTTGAAAAAAAGAAAAGCTGTACATACTGTATAGGGGAAACAATTATCACGGTGCTGGGATTATACTTGTGGTGACGGACTATACACGTAACCACATACGTCATAAGACGGGTCTCCTAGACAGGAGGTTTTGATATGAAGATAACAAGATATGGCGATAATGTTACTGCATTCGTTCTTTATAACTCCATAAAATATTTTTATTAACTTTAAGAGTTCAAACATATAATGTACCAGACTAAAAGTTGTTATGTGAGGCTGTGAGAGGCTATCTGATAATTCAAAAAAGTAATTGAATATCACTAGATATGGGAAAACGAGAAAAAAAGAAATAGTCCGTACATTTCCGTGTTATTATTCATTGTATACTTAATAAAAACATGATAATGCATGGACTTTTTTTTTTCTCGTTTTCTCTTGTCTAGTGACAAGTCATTTATTTTTTGAATTGTCAGATATCCTCCTACAGTCTTATATAACAGCTTTTGATCTTCTAGGGAATTATTAGTGATCAATCGTCACTTCAGTCAGTTATATAGAAGGATAACTCGTGTTTTACTTTTGCGTTCGTCACTTCCTTCTCTTGAAATCTCCATAACGCATCTATCGTAGCAATGTTCTCTGTGTTAAAATGGAACGTGTTTAACCAGTTCTATCACATATGTGATAATGACACCAATATTGTCCTTTAATAGTTTCTTGTCTTGTAGCAACATTATTGTGTAACAATAAACTTATTTCTTATCTGTAGATAATCTACTGGGAACAAAGTTTACTGCTCCCTGAACCGACCCTTATAAAAACCACTTCAATACCTAACCAGAAAGCAATCAATATTTTTTATACTTTCGATTGCCTCCACTACTGGTGTAGTGAAGACAGAAAAAACGAAATTTCGAATTATAATATAAAAAAAAAATCGGATCGAAAAAGGAACTTTGTTTTTGTCAGATTTAACAGAAAGCAGAAACCCCGCCGCTTTTAGTCAGTTTGCTGGATTTGTTAATTGGATGCGCTGTTAGTGCATTCAACTTTGACGTGCAAAGTACCTAAACAACTAATTACATCTGTTCAGCTAATGATGACCGACTTCCGTTAGGATAATCATTAAATTGGTTTAAGATGGCGAACGAACATTAACATGCTTTAATGTCGGGCGATCGTTATGCTAGTTTAAGATTGTGGACGATCTTTAAGCTAGTTTAAGATGAAAGACGATCGTTACGCGAGTTTTAAGATGACGGGCGGTCGTTAAGCTAGTTTAAGACGGTGGTCGATCGTTTCAGAAGCTGGTTAACATAAAAGACAACCTTTGCACATTCATAAGATGGCGGTTTACGTCTGGTTATCTTTTATCATTTAACTGCATTTAATTTACAGACGGATATAACTCCCACCCATTTAAAGAGGTGTGAGCTGATAGTTGGGATTGAAGACTGTAACCTATTATTTTTCTACAATCTGATAGTTTTACCGTATGAAATGATAAATAGTAAAACACCGAGGTTTTGATAGTATTTACTTATCGGCATATCGATATCTGAAAACAACACGAATCGCAGACTCCAAGTTTTGTTTACATCCGGAAAGGGTCGGCTTTGGAATGATTTCACATTATTCCTGTTAAAGGCGAGACAAGTACGTTTTAAAAATAAAAACAAATAATGACCGTATTTACGAAAATATTTCTAGTAAACAAACAATTAAGAGTTTCTAGTCTTTTCTTGTACTAGTAAAAATTTTAATTTAATCAATTAAAAAAAACACCACCAATAAAAAAATGTAATTTTGATATAGTTCGAAATGGCCAGATACGTGGTCTCAAAATATGAAAAGAATTGCAGGAAATCAGCTTCGTTTCCTCATATCCTTTTATATAATTATTATATATAAGGTGAAAATATATATGAATTGCAGGAAATCAGCTTTAAGGGACGTCTATCCTCAGTTTCCTCGTATGCTTAGCACAACCGTAAAGCTGTACTACGATGAAAAGATAAAAGGTGTGCAGACACAAACTGATTTTAACATCGGTTTAATAACATTTTAAAGTACGTTTAGCCCGGCTTGGGGCTATTCATAAATAATTTCACTGTATAGCGATGGACAGTCTAGTATATTTATACATATTTATATAGAATCCATGTGGTTTTAATTGGCTATAGTTACCAATGTCTATGGTTACATAGTATATAGGTAAGTAATGAAAACGTGTATAAACATGTGTTAATCTGTTGTATATGGGTACAATTTGGGAACAATGAATGGGAGATAATAAAGAGATAGACAGTTAATGAAATTAATGGTCAATTGTTACTTATTGACTATTAAATGGAGGAAGGTATTTTGTAATAAAATGGTTTTCCATTAATTTTCTTATCGTCACGTCATAGACTTTCATTTTATAAAAAGGGGAAATTTGAAATTTGACTTGTGGATGTTTTGCACATCTAAAGTATTATGTCTATTTACAGATAAGGGTGCATTTTCAATACTACAATCCCGTAGGTAGTTAACGGTATACTATAAGGACCTTTAGATTACATCATTGACCAACGTGTCTAAATAAATTACTAGCCAAATCTATGTCTGCCCTTTAGATATACTCTGTACATATGATTGAACGCAATAACTTCCAACATACCTCGATACATGTTAGTACTAATTAAACACGACTGCCTTGTCTATGTAGGTACATGGTACTAATTAAACGCGGCCCTATTCATCAACGTTTCTAATTAATCGTTTATTTGTTTACAGAAACTTGAAATGGTCGGAACATACAATACAGCATTTTCTCTTTCAAGAAAATGTCAAGAATTAATTGGTACTTATAATTTCACCACTATTATGTTATATATTTAATTAATTAAAAGGAATTATTAAACAGTTGCCACGGTTACTTGAGAAACAATTACGACTTCACTCACCGTTTTTAGACTGTTTTTATGTTTGGTAATTATTGAAAATTTGCTGAAATTAAAATCTCAATAAGACATGCATGACGAGATTGAACCTCAGGTATTCTAGTCCATTTCCTGGATCGCTCGGTTTAGCCCCCGTCAGACCGGGGTGCCGTCCTTACTGCGCTAAAGCGAGTGTACAGCGACCAGAAAATGCACAAGGTCGATGGCAAACGTAAATACAACACGATAAAATGTCCCAAAAAATTACAAACTTGAAACATAACGCGTTTGTTTTGAACATGCTTAAAACAAACGCCGTGATCATTGGCGACCATGGAGACCACAGCACGATATCTGGCGTTTCCACCACGCTTTTACCACGCGTATTGCGACCTTGACGCGCTCTGCGACCATTTTCCGTCGCCGTAGCGTCGCAGTAAGGACGCCACCCCTTCTGACGGGGTATTACCTGATGGATACATATTAACGTCGTTAATTAATGGCTTTTTGTTTATACTAGGTAATTAATTATGTGTAAGGATTGAGTGTAAATTGTTTTGTCTAGACAACAAACCCTTTTTTTATTTTTAGAAGAAAATGAAAGAAATGGGTCAATTCGGTAAGAAAAATAAATTGAACAAGTTCAATGAGAAAACATCTGCAAATAAACAAACCTTCAGCAGCCACACAAATTAATCTTTCGTATCATTGGTCGATTTATAAGCCCTCCAAAGGAGATACCTTATTAACTGTGGGGGACTGGGATATCGACCAAAATATCCTAGATTCGAATCTCTGTCCATATCAACCCACCCAATGGATTTAACACGACCATCTCAGATTATGCTCGAGTTTTTACGTTTGGAAACATGGCGCCGCAAAATTTGACATTTTTGGCAAAAACCGACGTGGTCTATAACTACCATTCATAATTTCTACTTTTCGCCTCTTCAGAACGCGAAAGTTGAAAAGTCGAAAAGTAGAAGTTACGACAAAATGTGAGGCGATACAAGCCAAAATCAACTCGAAAATAGGAAATTAAGAAATAACACACAGCGATAATAGCGCCCCTCGTTTTTTCCTAATTTCTTATTTTCGACTTGCATTTTGGCTTATATACCGTCTTGTCGACTTTCGACTTAATCATATTTTTGTATTTATTGATGTCAGTAAGAAGGCGCCAACAGGCATACCAAGCCAAAATGCAACTCGAAAATAGGAAATTAACACACTGCGCTATTAGCGACCTATGATCTGTGTGAAATAGAGTGTGAGCCCTGATTGCACGTATTCAAATGCGACCTGGCAAATTGAGACTACAACAACTTACGAGGCGAAAGTCGAAAAGTCGACAGTACGACAGATCATAGGTCGCTAATAGCTCATTGTGTTAATTTCCTAATTTTCTATTTTCGAGTTGCATTTTGGCTTGGTATGCGTGTTGGCGCCTTCTTACTGACATAGTGTATTTTCATATCAAAGACGTTTAGCCCCTTTAATTAAATCGATATTTTTAATTATTATTTTTTACTCAAATCAAAGAAGTATAGAATCAAATTTTTGATTATATATTTTTGTTAATCAGGAATATGATACGACGTGTCATATATCTTAAATTATCTTATAAATAATCCTACTCCATGGCGTTGTTATTCTCGCATTAAATTAATAATTGGTAATCTGAAACATTTTATCTCACGCACATTCATTATTTCAATAAAGCGGTAATTAATGTTTCGTCATTCATTTAATAACCAAGAGTATCGCTAACTAGTTTACAATGGTCGCCCACAGTCCAAGACTGGGTGGGATGGGGATGAATGGTCTAACGCGTGCACTGTAGATCATAAGGTCTGCGATTAAGTCAAGTGCCGTGGTTTCGATTCCTAGCATTACGGCGTGGAGTGGGGTCGCCTGTCCAAACCCATGGTTTTCGCGACGCCCCCTGTTACCTCCCATTGCTAAAGAGTCCGTCGCCCAAGCGCATCATTGAATTTAAATTGAACCGGTTAGTCCCGAAATGATCTCATTTGTATAGATTGAACTTTAACCCCCCTCCCTCCCTCTCTCCCTCTCTCTCTCTCTCTTCAAAAATGTATAGTGGTCGAGATCTTTCAGGTTCAATTGTCATTTGTCGGGGATAGCGCCTTTTCGGATGACAAGAATCAAGTGTCAAAATGGTTATGGAAAGTTAAACCCCGTTGCAATAAAAGAAAACTGTATAAGTTATGTGAAATTCTCATTTTGAGAAGTGGTACCAGATAGTCTAGAAATAGCACGCATTGTGACGCTCGTCAGTAATTATAACGTTTTGTTTACATCTGTACGGATCGACTGCCAGTCAATACGTTCACAATAATGCACACACTGTGTTTTATGTCATCAATTATTTGATCTGTAACATAGATTATTCGCATTACAAAAAGGCGAATTGTAATTAATCTTTTGTAATTCGATCATCGCTGTTTGTTACTGGAAGACAATAGAAATTTAATATGTTGATAGATTAGGTAAATGAAAATTTTATGTTTAGAGTGACAAGTAATGTGAAATAATAGTTCCATTAATTTCGTCGCTGCCAATCCTTTCTTCGATTTTATCTGTGACATCACCCTGTGTGGAAGAGTACATTGAACTTCCGCATCATCCACCAGTTTAATTCATACTGTATTTTCGGAAATCCGGGAGGTTTCGGATTCGATTCCGATGTTGAACGAGAAAGTTCCTCGTAATTTTCCGGCCTGGTTTTCCCTTCGCAGCAGTGCGGCTTCTATAGTCATTCGGATCGGATTAACAACCGCGGTCCTGTGTACACGTTGGCGTGCACGTAATATAATCTTTGACAGATAGAATTCGATATAAGAGTAAGTCATGCATGGTGTATGCCCGTCTTCATTAGCCTAGGTGGAGCAGAAGGCAGAGCGTTAAAACGGGTCGGGGCTGTGAACTCATAGCTATGTTCCCATATCTATCATTGGCTTGATAAAGACGAGAGAACCCGTCAAAACGTCGATTTGGATGAATTCAACAGTAAATTTATAATATTATAATATGGAAGTATTTATCTATACGAGAATTTATGTTCCTTCTACCGATGTGATAATGACATGACAATTTTAATTGATAAATATTTACAAGTGTGATTAAATGGGTTGTCTGTCCAACCTCTCTGGTTTTCTCGGGGTCCTCCGGTTTTCTTCCACTGCTAAAGTGAATTATTGAAATAAAATTGAATCATATGTTAGTTCCGAAATGACCTAGTTTGTGCCGAGTGGTCGTTATCTACTTTAATTTTTACATCTGAGAGACGGGCACAAACCAATGAAATGTGGACACGGCCCACCAAATATTCCTACGCCGTCACACGAAACAAGGGCCAAAACTATTTTTAGTCTTTCTCTATAATATTATTTTCCTTTATCCCCCTTTATTGTTGACTTTTTGGTGTTGAAATGTAGGGCCGAAAATTGCATCTTTACTTACAGTTTTTGTATCTTAAGTTTTCCATGATGAATCTCATACGTGCTTTTGAGCAAGCGGTTGTCACATGTTGCTCCATCTGTAGTAGAAAACGTTCTACCCAACAAACACTTTGGAAAAAGTTAGAGCCGGTCTAAGAGACGAGAATTAACATTAAAGTCAATTGGGAAATCATTAGTGATCTGTGGCCATGTACACAACCATCGACATTGTAAATAGACATATCTTTAAATGTGCACAACACCTAGAAGTAAAATTTCAAATTTTCCGGTTTTATGAAATGAAAGTCGGTGAGGACAGAATATGTGTACATAAAACAGTGATACAAACTGAAAAAACATTAGAATTAATAGCAAACGTAAATAAATATACTAACAAAAACACTAGTATTTACACGTAGACAAATACACCAACAGAAAAACACTAGAATTTTTAACAGTCGCAGACACACACTAACAGAAAAATACTACAAAAAAAAGAGAATTCATAACATACGTGGACATATACACTAACAGAAAAACACTAGAAATTTATAACAGACGTAGACAATCAGAAAAACAAAACAAAACAATTTATAACAGTAATACAAACAGTTAAACAAAAAAACACTAGAATTTACAGATGTAGAAAGATAAACTAATAAATAAACTAACAAAATTTGACTTTACAAACAAGGGCGCTGACAGTCATGAAGATTTACAAAAATGTAAATAAATACAGGCTACAGAAGCGACAAATAGACAAAAATTAGAATGGCCTAGTCTGATGACAGGGCGGTACTGCTCTTCCTATTGGCGAGTATGGGGCCTGGTCCATTATTCCTTCCATTTGTCTGGTCACGTTTTCTGTTCGGTGGACCACAGTGGCTAAGTGGGTAAGACGCTGGCTCGCTAGCCTGGAGGTCGGGTGTTCGATCTCTACATTGGCCGAGACAGTTCATCCAGATTTTCCGGCGTGGTGTCCCCTTGTCAGTGATGCAGGACGGAGGGCATGACAAGGACAGCTGTCTAGTCGTTCGGATGGGCCGAAAAACCGAGGTCCCGTGTACACATTGGCGTGCACGTAAATGATCCATTGGCAGTTGGAATTTGATATAAGAGTAGGCCGTAGCGCCGCTGCCCGGGCAAAATTTCTCTAATAGCACACTGTATGGCATATGTTCGTCTTCATTAGCCCAGTTTAGTAGCAGAACAGTAGGACGTTAAACTCCATTTCATTTCACTGTTCGTTATTGTTGTTTCAGATATCTATTTTGGTTGGTTTTTTTTGCTTTTGTTGTTGGTTCTCCGAACGATCGTGTCATCTATTAAATGTCACTTAATGAATGAGGTCTCAGCATATAAGCTAAATCTGTATACATGTTTTTGTGAAGGTAATTAACACTTTGGCTGATAGATCAAACACACAGCTGTCAAACACTATCACTTTCATCAACACCATAAATATATAAAAACAACTTTAAAATAAGATTAAAATAGAAAAAAATCCTGTGCAAGTCGCTTAATCAAAATATTGCAGTATTTATTTTTTTATTGCATAGAAAAACAAATAAACACAAATGCTAGAAAAACGTTTGGATTATTAACGATAAGAACACTAATAATTTGATCACAAAAACCTTAATAAAAACGTTGGGAATGGGGTTATCGTATGCATTCATATATTGGGCTGCTTTGCAAACTGGTTCAGTGACGTCAGTTGTCTAGTGATATAAATTTGATCGTGACGTTTTGGTAGATAACATGAGTTAAGCGAGCGAATCCCCCACTCCCTTCTAATTCCTACAAAATGGATGCACAATTTACTTATTAGTCCAATGTATAGGTCAAAGAGCAAACTATGATGGCGAATCATATAATACCCTGGGGCCTGTTTCACGAAATTTTAACTAAGATGAAATCCAAATTTTAGTAATTTGATTGGATAATATTAGATTGATTTTAGTGCTTAGTCAAACAAAATTGAAGTATCTACTAAAATTTGGATTTTATCTTTAGTTAAAATTTCGTGAAACAGGGCCCTGGTTTTAAAATTGTTCTGAATAAGTTTAATTTAACTAAAAAATTTAAACTTTTGATATCCGAGAACAAATGCGGGGCAATCCGATTAAAATACAGATCTATATTTCGTTTCGTTTTTTTATACTTTCGATGGCCTACACTGCATGAAGATCTGGGAGATCTGACCGTTTGTAGCGATAGGTCGCGTCAGAGGTCATACGAGCGACTTTTGACCTATGACGTCAGACATTTGATTAACCAATCAGCAGTGATGTTACTAGTGGATTACCCACAGTTCCGTGAAAAACACGCCTAAAGCTTGCCGTAACAGACCGTTTCATTTGCTGATCCCTCACACCATTCAGAACACGCCAATGATAACAACTCTTCCAGATCCTAGTGTAGCAAAGACAAGTTAAACGAAATTTTGAACTATAAAAACGAAACGAAATAGGATCTGTGTTTTAATCAGATTGAAATGCGGGGTTCGGTTGCCGAATTTAACGCGTGTGGGTTTTCTCCTGCCCTCTCCCCCCTCCCTCCTCTCCCTCTCTCTCTGAAAGAAAGAAACAATTCCAAATTACCGAAATTTACCGATGTGATGCCGATTGCTAAGATTTTTATTCTCGAATAGAACTAAACAGAAATGAAAATGAAATCATATAGATCAAAGGATAGATCGGTAAACAAAAGGGATTAAAACTATTTCTTAGGATGAATTTATACAAATCAATGTAGACAAAATTAATATAGATTAGAGATTAGAATTATTAACACCAGGCGATATATCCGGATAACATGTAACATGTGTAGCGTGATATTGTTTGCCGTTTTAATTAAAATTATTTCCGAACTTCATGATTTGCACAACAAAACTGCTTTGATTAAGGTAAAATGTTTCAGAAATAGTGGAAATCAACATGATTCTTCCTCGTATATAACTGGACAAATATAGGTTACCAGAGAAATAAATATATACAATAGGTTTAAAGATACTTTCTCAGAAAAGTATTTATCGGGTGGTTATTTCCAATAAAAGTATGTCAAATTTGGTATATATGGAAAGTATAGACACCCAATAGTACTAGAAAAATACTGGATTACCCGAAAAACGCCAATGGGGCAACCACTGGGCAGATCTGTCAGGGTATAACTAACTGGCAACCCGACTGTTATCTGCCAGCTTATTGTGTGCCAGCTTAAGTGAGGGAGCGGTTGTTATTTCTTGATCAAATGGTTAGGCCTTTTTGGGAACATTGAGGTAATGATAAATACATTCTGCAAAATGGACCCTCCCACAATGAAGCCAAGTTGACAGACATTGCGTCTAATAACAACTATAGGTATCCCCGGCGAATACAAAGTTTTAAAAGGGAATTGAAGCAAATTTTTGAAAGATTGGTTACTTTGGATATGTTTTTAGTCCAAATATATCATCAAATCACGAAGTTTGTACGCGGGAATGTATCTTTAACTTCTTAACCGGATTAATATCAACGCAATATGAAATAAAACCAAATGGGATTTAAAGACCTGGGCTAATGCAGACGGGCAAGCAGTGTTCTATGAGGGAATGTTACCACTGTGAGCGAATTTCATACCTCGGATTTTTTTCTATCCCATCCGAACGACTAGGGGTCGTTCCTTGCCCTTTGCTTTATATAAACCAAAAAAATATCTTCGCTAACGGAACTGAAATTAGAAATTATCGATTTTGCGTGTGACTCATCAATGCGTCGGTATTTCTCATACGTGATACGGCACACGGACACGGATATTTTTCCCGTCTGTTTGCATACTGGTTGATCTACGTGCTAATAGACAGGAGGCTCATTGCGGGGTGGGGGGGTCATCAAATGGGCACAAAACCAGACCCAACTGGTAATCAGTCCGCCGTTTGGGCCTTTTATAGATATTCGAGGTCAAATGTCAAACGAGGTCATTTGCACTGAAAGTGAATGGGCAGTCATTCATTGTATCATGAAAACATACTGAAAATGGTCGAAAGTAATCACTCTTTCATTAAAAATGTAAACTTGCTAAATTCATCTTCGTTCTTTGTGACCCCGGAGGTCAAAAGGTCATATTTTTCGTTTTTGCACTAGGAAGATGTTCCTACTATTAATTAGAACAACATGTTTTCATGATAAAAGAAAGGCTGCGCATTCACTTTCAGTGCTAATGACCTCTTTTGACCTTTGAGCCCGAATATCTCTAAAACGCCCCAACGGCGGACTGATTACCACTTGACATCGTATTCTACGCAAATTTTTACTATCGAAAAGTTGGGTTTGGTTTTGTGGCCATTTGATGGACACCCCCCGCATTGAGCCTTTAGAGAGGTGGGACCTTGCGAATCTATAAATTTGTTGATTCTATGGTAAAGGAGTATAATATACTTTCTGAAATGATACATTAGTGAAACCAAAAATTGCTGTCGAGTCGAAGTCGAAGATGTTTAATAAGATTCCACACTATTTTTTTTTTATTTTGTTTTTTAAATAGCTCAGCGACTGCTGGGTGACTTACCCTCCTTCAGTAATTTGTAGATAACTGTCATCATGCTGTGATAGAACTAAGCTCAGCTCAGCTACCCATACATACGCGGCGCGAAAATCTGCCAAAACGTGATGGTTATGTCAAAATTCCACTTGCCAAAAGTCTCTATTGTAAGGAAACGTGTGCTCGAAATTCACCTTTCTGTGGGAATTAAAGTCCGCTATTCAAAACATTTTTGATGCCACTTTAGCTTATATGGTTAAACTACCAGTGTCCCATCTTGACTCGGTATTCTTCAAAATTGCAATTTTAAAGTCGCCTATAAAATCTAAAAATGGTCCCAGAAGAGAGAGGGGCGTTTAACTTAACCTACATTCACCACAAGCTAGGTTCTCTTTTTTTCCCCGTTTTAAACAGATTGGTGTCTTTAATTCCATGTGCTTGGCAAATTCATGATAAATTCAAGAAACGTATCAACTATTAACTAAGTTAGTGACAAATATGAATTGCATGTGCGTGAAAAAAAACCATGGCCGGTATAGATTACATGTGCACAACAATTAACCGGTATCAACTGCATGAATGTGAAACAAATTCATGACAGCTGTTACTGTACGTCCATGATAAATTCGTAACAGCTATGAATTTGACGTGTATGACTAAATTCATATTATTAATTGATTGTGGGATCTGAAGTCAGATTGTGTTGTAGAATATCGGGATATAAAACTATCCATGGGGTATAAAGTCCGCAATGTTCTTTTTACGTCTTTTTGTAAGGTTTCTGTGCTCTGGGCAACGGTGATGTAGGATTATGCACAACACTTCTGACACCATTTCAAGATCATTCGGTTATTCTAATTAGCTCCATGAACTTCGTAGCTGTCTGTAGAGAAGCCATAGAACTAAAAGAAACCATAGAAAGATTGGTTTTAGGGCGTTGGAATTTGGTTTGTTTTTTAATAATTATGTAGGATTCATATTGGAATTATTATATAAAGAGTCATTTCTTGTATCAGATCTATCAACACGAGTTGTTAAATGTTCTAAAACACCATAGACTGAGCTAAGGATCCATACTTTATCGAATAATGTTGATGTATTTAATATAAACAAGATAAGTAGGATGTTATTAAACATCCCAATAGTATTCTTGATGAAGAGATAGTGGCGCTTTAGGGAACTTCATCGATTGGTAAATAACTAAACTTCTATTTCAGGTGGTTTGACAGTCACATAGGGCAGATTCAAATTAGATTGTACTGTGAGGAGGAGAGGGACGGGGAATATAACGTCTGGCTGAAACTTGTATTGGCCCATTTTGAGACTAACGTGTGGTAATTTTTATGTTTTGTTTGATGTTGACGTTCAACGCGTGGACTTCTTGATGACATAAATTTTGTTAAATTATATATTATACAATGTTGTATTTATATTATACAATGTAGTATACATATTATACAATGTAGCATTTATATTATACAATGTAGTATTTGTATAGTATACATAGAGGATATTTGTCGTTTTAGAGTGAATAACATATTTTATTTCATCGAGAAGCAAGAAAACTTATATTTTCACGAATGCGTAGCATGAGTGAAAATATAAACGTTTTCTTGCTTCTCGATGAAATAAAATATGTTATTCACGACAAAACGACAAATGATCTATTTATTTTATGATTTTACAATCATTTTAGATAAAAACAACATGGACTACTGCTAGCCAGTGGAATAACACTTTTATTTCACTGATAAAACGCGGTATTCCACTACTGATCATAAAATAAAATGTAATATTTATATACATGCAATATGCAATGTAGTATTTATGTTATACAATGTGGTATACATATTATACGATGTAGTATTTATAGTATACAATGGGTTGCCGAATGATTTGACGCGTGCGTGTAAGATCACACGGTCTGTCATTGAGTCAAGTGGCGTGTTTTTGATTGTCCTCTTGTACGTGACAAGGAGTACGGTCCTCCAGCTTCCTCCCACTGCTAAATGGAATTATTGAAATAAAATTGAACCACATGTTAGTCCCGAAATATACAAGTAGTATGGAAATCAGAAAACGTATTGTAATATTAGTAAACTGAAAATAAAATAGCCGGCCTTTCTTCAAATTCCAAATAACAATGTGAACACGGGTGGACATCGCTTTGTGATTTCATCAGAAAGAACCGGGATTGTACATACCCAAAGGTTATCCTCAAAAACCTGAGAACCCGGTGAAAACCCATGATGTTAGGCAGGTGATCATTTTCCTTGTCACATGCAGGTGTTGGGTCGAAACCACTACATTTGATTTAATGGTAGACCTAATGATCCATAAAGCGCACACGTTAAACCACTCATTAACCTAACCCATTTTTATTAAATAATATACGTTTCCATCATATTAAAGAGATTAACCACCAAAGATAATTTTAAAATGTGCTCCAGTAGTATTTTTACTTAAAGTTCCTTAACTTGATTTGAGTGATATAGGAATCCCTTGCAATCTACAATATTATAAATGTTGTTATTCCAGGATTATCAGTCTAAAATAGTTCAATTCCTTTCACTATTTACAAAGTTATGATGAAGCGAAATTCCATCGATCTATGCTGCCAGTTGTTTAAACGGCACACTTTACTTTTTCTATTTTTTTCTCTCCTCGTTTCCTTTTCTTGTCTGAATCTGTCAACAAAACAGGTCTACATTTCTTCCTAGTTGAACTTTCCGCCATTTTGCAATTTACCTTTAACTGAACGACATAAGAAGTTTGTTTATTGTCGGATGACGACATGATATTAAAACAAACTCGCCGCCATCTTAATGTATTCGCCCTGTTTTAATCCGATTGAATCCAAGTTGGGAGATTATCTAGCGTTAACATTTTGATTTGGTTTCTTAATTAAATGTATAATCAATCTTGGAACATATTAGTGTGGATTATGTCCGAAAAATGCAAACCAAGCACCGATACTTTAATTTAGGTTAACATGAAGTGTTGAATTGAGTTTAGCTGATGGTGATGGGACAAGCTCTACATTTTTAAATTTCGTTTTGAAATACTAAGCAGAAGTCTATTTCGTTTTCTACTGTAACAGTGGAACACAAAATATCTGTATAAACATTGACTTAATGAGCATTATGTAATATTTAGATAAAGAGGTGGCCATTCTGGCTATAATATTTCAAAAATAGATAATGCAAAATGAATAAATAGAAAATTTCATTCAAATTACTTTATTTTGAGCGAAGTTATCAATGGTTGTAGTTTTGACAAGATGTATGCACTGATCGTAACCACAATACTGGTCATTCGAGTCTTAGAATTGCTTCTTCATTTTTAAATTAAATCATTAAATGGCCGAACTGTTCTAATCGAGAGTTCGTTATGGTCTTTTCATGTTAATAAATATCTAATTAATAATTCACATAACATTTAAGGTCCAAAGAAAGACCAGCAATGAGCAGATTTAGCTCTTACTTATGTCTGTTCAATGTGTACTTAATTCAGTCAACAATGCCCAATTTAATGTGGAGGTCCGCAGGTTCTGCCACCGATGAACATAAAGTACAAATGTTTCAGGCTATAGTGATATTTGCTGTCACTTTTGATCATAATGTTGTTTTTAATCGGCATATTTTACGTCCGCTTCCACCCCTAGGTCTTGTTTGATGCTTCCCCCTCTATCTATTTCTCTTCCTGGCTGCTGGTGTTTATGTGTTATTCGAATCTTTCCTATTCAGCTATTGACGAAGGGATTGGTTCTCTTGAAGGGGGTGTAGTCGGAGATTCATTACGAAGCCGCCTATGGCACTGCCGATCAGGATTTTGTTTTCAATAATACTGACATTTTCGACCATAACATTAGTTAAGCGGATACTTGGGGCGAGGGTTGGTACCGATCTGGGGTCTATTTGCACCGGTCTGGGGTCTATCAGCCACGGTCTGGAGCTTATCTGCTCCGGTAATGAGATAAAATCAATAGAATGTGGCCGTCTTCGTTTGTCGACGGAATTCTGTCACCCGCGTTCGTAATCAGTAGTCGTATAAGAGCGACATCGGTTTTGGTGGCTCGCTCGAGTTGCGCCGGTTTTGGTGGCTCCCTCGAGTGGTTGACCTCGTATTTGTTTTTTTAGTCCCACCTCGGCCCTTGGATGTACTATGTAGACAACCGGATATTCGGCTATTGACGAACGTCTTGATACTCTTGAAGGAAATGTAGGCACCCCTTCCTATCTTCTTTTCTTGGATGGAGTCGTTACTGAGGTGACAGTTGTAGGATGGACCCCGTTGTTGGTATGTTGGTTCAGGGATTTACTGGAGGTGACGATTGGATATTGTGTTCAGTTGTCTGCTTGAATGGAGGCATTGGCTGATTTCCTGGGACAATTTGTATTTTAGTAAGTCCAATAAAACTCGTATGTTTGTCCCTTTAAAGCTTAAATGGAATTCTTGTTCTACTAGTCATTTCATTGATCAAGATTAATCACTCGGGTCTAATTTACACATATTTTACGACAACCGGAAACAGGAGAACTGGTAATCTCCATGCTGCCGTAAATTGGTCTGACGTTCAGTGTAAGCGATGACGTTTTACGTGATAATTCCATTATCGACTTCTTTTGTGATGTGTTTTACTGTTGTATTTGATCTGTTTTCAGTAATTCATTTAATTAAAGGGGATTCACACACAAAATGTATTTCAGGACAAGTTTAATCTTTAGTGATTATTTTGGTCATGAGAATTCTATTTTGATCGCCGCCAGTTTTAGTTTATTATTTATTAGTACATGTAATTTGAAGTGTGATCGTTGGTAATTCGTGATCAGAAGGTTTTGTTTTTTAGATTTATTATGATGACGAATACTTTTGTCATTACTATGAGTCGTGGGTGGAGTCGAGTGTTCGACGACAAGGCGCAATGAATCGTCAATCTATTGCCGATACGACCCCACAATAATGTGATACGGTACAAGGCGAGGGTGCACAATGCACATTCTTTCAAGCCTAGGTCCAGTGATCAGACTCTATGGCGCCGTGGATCGTCAGTGTGCCAATCAATTTCAAATTGATACATTTGCTTAGCTTCGAAATGAGCCAGTTGCAAATATTTCTCAAACTATTCTCAGTAGTTAAGTTTGTAATATGAGAAAATAAATTCTATTGGGGTATCTTTTATAGGCCCCATTTTAGAACATTTTTTGTACACGTCAGGCGTGTCTTCATTTGTTCAGAATACTGTGTGCTTACTTTCAGAACATTATGTGTTCAGATATGATTTCACCTCTGGAACGCGTAAAATGTGTTCAGTTTTTAGAACACTCTTCGTTCAACTTTTTCCCAAGAATCTTTTAACCCATTGGACGCGTAAACGTGTTCTTTTTAGAATACAAAAAGGTGTTAAAGGTATTTGGTAATCGTTCGTTCATAATTTTACACACACACAGGAAAAACAAGAGTTGTAAGCAGACACTTGATCTCTTATGATAAAATCATATCAAAATTTAAAAACATTTAAAGGTTTTTTTTTCAACTTTATTGTAATTCCTTAATTTCATAACACAACATGGACATAGATAATGTGACAGACATCTTTTTACGTCGATATTTATTCTACTGCCTTGAAGGAGAGAAATGGTTTAGTGTCCAATCAACACAAAGTACATCATAACTTGAAGGCCACACTAATTAAAAAAAGTCATAGGGAAAAAAGCCGAAAGAACTTGGTTGCGTTGTTTCAAAACGTTTAGTTAAAAGTTTTTAGGTTTTGAAATTTTAAACTAAACATCTTTCATGCGATTTAAACGGCAGTTTATTTATCAAGGCCAAGACGGACTAGAGAGATAAAGAAAAATGGGGTTTAAGTCCACTCGACACAAACTAGGTCATTTCGAGACTAACATATGGTTCGATTTTTTATTTCAATAATTTGCTTTAGCAGTGGGGGGGGGGCTGGAGGACCCACGAGGTTGGACAGGCGACCCTACTCCTTTTCACGTATACAACCGGGAAATTGAAACCTCGCCATCACGCGCTAAGCATGTTTTCTACCCGAACGATTAGATATCCATTCTTTGACAGCCCGCAGAACCACCCCCTTCCATAACCATTAACCCCATCAGAGAAATCGTATCCATTTAAATCAGTACCGAAATCACGATCTTAAAGACCATCCGCGATTAACTAGGCATCGTGATTTTTCATGTGAGTGAGAATCCTTAAAATAAAACAGAAACATGCAATCTGAATCATATACTCGTGCCCCCACCCCGCCCAGTATTTATAATTGAATATTTATGATACGGTGTTA
Organism: Patella vulgata; assembly: GCF_932274485.2. Classification (NCBI taxonomy): domain Eukaryota; kingdom Metazoa; phylum Mollusca; class Gastropoda; family Patellidae; genus Patella; species Patella vulgata. The sequence continues at coordinate 66,983,104 of NC_065879.2, read as the reverse complement.
TGTCACGCTGATTACGCCCATGGAAATCGTTTACAAGCGCGTTCAGACTAGAGGGGTTGGGTGGCCGAATGGTTAGCACGTGCGTGCTGTATCATAAGACCTGTCATTGAGTCAACTGGCGTGGTTTCGAATCCCCGGTTGTGCGTGACAAGGAGTAGGGTCGCCTGTCTAGACTCGTGGGTTTTCTCCGGGTCCTCCGGTTTCCTCCCACTGCTAAAGACCCCTACGCTCAAGCGAATTATTGAAATAAAATTAAACCATATGTTATTTCCGAAATGACCTAGTTTGTGTCGAGTGGACGTTAAACCCCATTTCTCTCTCTCTCTCGGTCGCGTTCAGAGACTAGCTGGACGCCACCTGTTTAGATGTCGACCTAAGTATGACGTACTGCGCTATTTAATGTCAATTACGTCAGAAATTATCGGTCGCGTTCAGAGACTAGCTGGACGCCACCTGTTTAGATGTCGACCTAAGTACGACGTACTGCGCTATTTAATGTCAATTACGTCAGAAGTTATCTATTGTAATGACCCGGGGACTTCATTACAATGCGGTGGAGTTAACGAAACGCTTCTAGTTACAACAGCAACAATTATAAGATAAATTTATATAAAATTCTATTAATGGTCATAATCCTATTCCAATCAAAGGCTTTTGGTAGAGCAAAACAAATAATTTGGAGGAGCGTCTTCTGAACTCCTTGAAAATACCTCTGGCCTTTAATGTACACGATTTTTCGTGCATGAAATATCAATCTAAATTAAAATACAGATATAAATATCGTTATGGCTTCGAAGACCTCAACTCCATATGGATCTGACCTTTTTGAAAAAGTATGTGTGATGATAAATGAAAACTAGTGCAAGGTCAAACGGTTGAAATTATGATGGCAGAGTTATTTCCCGTTGACGTACTTGTTCAAACTATGAAAACCAACGTCATGAGAAATGAAAAATGTGACTCTAACCAAGTCTTATGGAATGTATTTTATATTAATTATGATGTTTTTCTTTCAAAACATTTAAATTCACCAAACAATATTTACACCTGACATATTGATACATTTAATAATAGCATACATAAAATTTAAAAAAAATATAGTTCTTGTTTTCATTCCGAATCACGCTTTAAAATTCTATATATTTTTTTCATATATCTAAAGAGGCAACATTTGGGAATAGAGGGTAATTAATGAGTGACGAAATAACAGGTTCTCGTGTTCGCACGACTTTAGTGCTTTTAAATGCATTTGCTTTTTATCAACTAACGACGTTGTCAAGAGATTACCTAATTTACTGTTTTGTTTAAATCTTCTAAATTATCTGAACAACATTTTGATTTATATGAAATATTGCAAAGTTTTGTGGCCCTGGAATTTGAATAACATTTAATCTTGATTTCATAGCCTAAAGTAAAATTTATTTAGTTTCGTTTAGACGGTTCTGATTTTCGAAGCTAAATAGTATCTAAGTCAAATTAAAATTAAACGTTAATTCGTTTTGTTTTTTGTTTTGTTTTTGTTTTGTTTTTTTGTTTTTTTATCGTTTTGGTTTTCTATACTAAAAAAGATTGAACATATGTTTAGATTTTGTGTTACGTATGACTACTACAGTTACTGAGGGTTAAAGTCCGCAAACATCCAGGGTGATACGGTCGACTAATGCTATCGCAGACAATTTGTTATGAACGAGACTACAGTAGATAGTCTTGATTAGCTGTTTATATTGTGACGTCAATTTGACTAATAACAAGCAGCAGTATATAAAAAAAAACAGGCGTCAAATAAAACTAGGCCCAGTAAAATATAAAATACGGAACATAATAAGATAGAAAAAAACGGAAAACTGGTTGAAAAACATCTGATGTTAATCAGACGACACAGTGCATCCGCCATGTTGCCTCTTTAAATTTCTTTATAAAAATAGATATCAAATCAACATTTTTCTGAGAAGTTTTAACTTTCTGTACTCTTCAAGGCCCCCTTGGTAATGGTGTTTTCGATATGGTGTCTGAAAAGAGAAGAATATATTTTATGTCAACCAGTAAGCCATGTGGTTTTTTTTGTTTGTTTTTTTTGGGGGAGGGGGGGGGCAATGGTCAAATGCAAATCAAATATGGAGTTATGATATGATCTCAATAAATAATAGTTTTATCCTTATCAAGTACAACACTGAAACCAGGAATTTCACAGGGCACGTATTAAAGGCTCAATACCACTCTTGTTGTAACTGAATAATATGTCCCAATCTTTATTCTAGCCAACAAATTGTACTATTTTACAATATTCCAATTATTTGATGATACAAATTCCATCTTAACACATCTAATTTAAAAAATTGGAAAATTTCAACTGAATGATTTGAAAAGCCTAACGTAAACCTTTTCAAATGTGACTTGGATTTAAAAATATTTTTGAACACTCTGGACAAGTAAAATAGGATGTAATGGATAATTTACACAACAGGTAGGACACTTAAACATCTAGTGCTTAGAATAATCTATTATTTATTTTCTGAAGCTGCCAAGCCAGCAAGAGTGTTATTGTCCCTTTAAGTTCGCTAATAGTTTTGTCTGACATATCAAGAAATCAGGCCGTCTTCGAAAAATAATCTTTGACGTGTGCACGCCTTAAAGGACAGATTCCAAGTATGATTTTAACCCGAAGATCTTTGTTAATCATTAACGTCTGCGATTGACAACATGAACGATTTTTACTTTAAAACTATATTTGAAATATGTTTAAACATGCATTATGCAAGAGCAAAATCTGCCAATTACAAGTCTTTCTTTAGGCCTGAAATGTTATCTAAATTATCAATTAGACATTAATTAACTTATCCAGACCATAATAAACTCTCGGTGTCAAGGCTAGCCTTCGATGTAGGCTGGATTAGATTCCTATATGCCGCTAACGGCCAAAGATAATTAAATCAGAAAAAGTGGATAATCGAGACTATGCTGTTTATATTAATGATTTTAGTAATGATAACCGAGACTATGCAAAAATTTCACCGGCTTCTTTCTCGGCTCATAGTGGATCAATTTGACTGAAATTTTCAGCAAATTACCTTTACACTATCTAGTTTTTAACTATTATAGCGAGAACTGCCATCTCTTTATCTTATTTCCCATAATGTATCTTTAACCTATTCTATTTCTATCACATGGTCTTCAACATGAACCAAGAAGTTTATTCGCCGCGCCCTAAAGGGTATTACAAAAACACAATCTGATTAAAATACAGATCTACATTTCGTTCCGTTTTTTTATACTTTTGATGGCCTGCACTACATGAAGATCTGACAAGTTGTACTATGAGGTCGTGTTAGGGGTCGTACGACTGGCTTTTGGCCCTATGACGTCAGACATTGATTAATTAATCAGCGTTGGCGTTTCTAGTGGTTTACCTACAGTTCCGTGCATGGCACGCCAAGACGTCGCCGTAACAGACTGTTTCATTGGATTATCCCTCCCTTCAACCAAAACGTCGATAAAATATCAACTAGTGTAGTAAAGACCAGTAAAACGAAATTTTGAACTATAAAAAACGGAACGACATAAGATCTGTGTTTTAATCAGATTGTACAAAAACATTGTACATGTATATGAAACTTGCCTTTTCCAGTATTTATAATTGGTTTCATGGCGGCTTCCATCCAACCTGATATAAAATATTTAAAATATATCCAAATTTAAAACATCATTTTTAAGTGGCTAAATCAAAGAGATCTATACATTTTAACCAAAATGTTTAAATACTTATATCGAAAGTTTTTAAATATTGAAATCAAAAAAACTGAAACTCTGAAATCCAACGTTTTGAAACACTGAAATCCAACGTTTTGAAATACGTTTTGAAATAAATAAATCCAACGTTTTGAGATACTATAATGATATTTTTTGGAAATACGAGATAAATCAAATGTTTTTAAAAACATTTTCTGATGACATCTCATTAAAGTATAGCCTGATTTAATATATTAAAAATCTAGTGTCTCGACTAGATTAATTGCAAAACTTTCAGTTTCTCACTTTAGAGTTCCAGTAAGAATAGTAAGACATCAATTTTGTAGAGAATCTTTTGTTTTTGGCGTCAATTAAGAGTCATATCTTTATCTTAAACTTAATTATACCTCCATCAATGGCATCACCATTCTCGTCCGTAAGGAAACCATCCTCTTTCAGTTGACCATCTAAATTACTGCCCCCGAAATCTATAAGTTGATCGTCCTTCCCAAGAAATGGGTTCTCTCCCTCAAAATCTACCAATTCACCTTTGTCAGGTAAAACGTTACCAGGGAAACGAGTATTTTTGGCGTTAAATATTGGGTTATCTCCCTCAAAATCTACCAGTTCACCTTTGTCTGGTAAAAGGTTACCGGGGAAATCTAACGGTTGACCATTGTCAGGGATATCTTTATCTTTTCCTTTAGGAAGACCTATCGCTAGGGTGAATCCTTTCCCTAATGTTACCCCTTGACCATCTCCTCCTTTAATAAGAAAACCTGTGACACTAACAGACCCTGCTGTATCACCTAATAAATAAACAAATAAAAATGGTAAACATTAAACAAACATGCGTGACAACAGTATAACACAAACATATAAGGGATGCTCGATTGTGAATCCGGAACGTTCCGAATTGACGAAATAAATAGCAATGGTGTAACGCGGAATTCAGTCCTGTCACAGTTCTGTCTGTCCCCACAACAGTCGTGGTGTGGGTAGAATCGTGACGTAATTGAACACAACGAATATGTTTTAGCTGTCTACTTTAGATATTTTCGTATGCAGTCGGGGCATGCGTTGTACCAAATCCAAGCTTAGGCATGGGGCAAATGGGATCAGGCCCTGAACTCCGCGGTCATGGGACGCCTCGGTTCCTGGCAAAAAGAGAAACAATCTATTAAATTCCACATGAAAGTTCCACTCATCGGTCTAGGTGCGCGACGAGTGGAGACTGTGTGAGTCTGCTATCCCTCAACTTTCTCTGTAATTGGTCGAAACCCGTGGCCTAGGCGTTCGTTCGTATGCTTATTATGAGCAGCTTTTCATAAACCTCCACCAGTCACGTACACAACAAAACACGGCAGACCTGGCTGGTCAGGTTACATGTTACGACAGTAGCAGTAGGGCCACCGCTCCATTTAAACTGGTCTTTGATTGTAGCCGCTTTTCACTCGATTATCACTATTTTGAGGATCAAGAGAATTAATTTACGGAACGTTCAGTTAAGTATACCCAATGATACAAAAGCAATGCTTACTACCCTTAACAGCTCATTAACTATTGCTATATCAGATAAAAATATATGATGGGTTTTTTTCTTGGTTTACCAAATTCGATTGCCAAAATAATTACATATGAAAAAAACCCCGAAAAATCAATTTAATTATTATCATTTTGTTCTATGAGTTCAGACAACTAATAGAAGTATTATGTCTTCAACCGGAGCTACATAAAATTTTATTTTCATTTGAAGTTTACAAGAGATAAACTTCATTTCAAGTTTTTTTTTATTATTTTATTTGTTTAAATCAGTGTATATACACTGTGATTCTTTTTTTCTGAACGGGCAGATACATCCGATGCTTATTTACAGCCGTTTCGAGAAACCGGAAATATTTTTTTCCAAACCCGAAAGTGGTAAAAGCCTACTGACATGCATATTCCTGAAGCAATGGCCCGAGAAATCTCTCTGGCCATTGCTGGATTAGCTTCTGATACTCGCGCTTTTGAGGGAGTGTGTCTATTCTTCCCGTTCAATCAAATCTATCCAAAAGCACAGCAACATGACAGCCCTTCGTTTAATCTGGGGTCTTCCCTAAAATTTTGAACAGTAATTTAAGGTATTAAAAACGGTGAAAGTGTTGTTCGTCTCAAAACAGTATTGTTTACATTATAGCTCTGTTTAAAGCGTAATGATATTGTTACGCAGTTAGCTATTGTAAGGCGGGCAGTTGCATTTATATTTAAATGATACATTGAGTTTGTGTGTGTCACGTTTTCCATGATGAATCCTCATACTCGCTTTTGAGCAAAAGGTTGCCACAGGTTGCTCCATCTGTGGTAAAAACCGTTCAACACTACGAAAATTTGGGAAAAGGTTAGAGCCGGTCAAAGAGACGAGAATTAACACTAAAGCCAATCGGGAAATAATTGGTGAGCTGTCAGAGATTTCATTCATCCAGGTATATTCACTTTTACTCATATTAGTAAAATATGTTTTCTAATCCTGCATTTTTTATGTCTATGTAGTGGTTTTTAAAATGTGGAATTTAAAGTCAGCGTTTGATTTTAATTCCATAATGTGAGATGTCTTCAAACCTTAAACGCACACATAAATTGAAATCACCGATGTAAAATATCTGTAGTAATTTAGTCTCGGTTGTTTCAACCTAAATTGTAAAATATTCGTTGCAGCATGGAAGAATGGTGACTTTGTGGGATATATTGTGTATGTTCTTCCTTCAAATTATAAAACTAGAGTCCATTTCCACTAGAGTGTAACACTAGTATTTTCAATAATGCTTTGCTATGGATGTGTGACAAATTCTCAAGTTTATGCGTGTAAGAATATATTATTATCAATTAAGGGGAGGTAATTCTGTTTAAAACGCCCACCAGGAATCACACCACACAATCCATTCTCATTTTGTCCCCTTTTCGTAGCAAATTATGTTTGAAGTATGGTGCAGAAATGGATTTAAATTTACACAGTCAGTCAATTTTTGTCAGTATTCATGATGCAGAGCTTCCATGTCGGACCATACTGCAGTTTTGGTTAGTAAAGTATCTACTAACATCATATCCTGCTTAGCTTTCAACTAATAAACTTTGAAAATAATCGTCCTTATTTAATTAAACATGCATTATGCAAGAGCAAAATCTGCTTATTACAAATCTTTCTTTAGGCCTGAAATGTTATCTAAATAATCAATTAGACATTAATTAACTTATCCAGACCATAATAAACTCTCGATGTCAAGGGTAGCCTTCGATGTTGGCTGGATTAGATTCCTATATGCCGCTAACGGCCAGTGATAATTAAATCCAAAAAAGTGGATAATCGAGACTATGCTATGCTGTTTATATTAATGATTTTAGTAATGATGACCAAGACTATGCAAAAATTTCACCCGCTTCTTTCTCGGCTCATAGTGGATCAATTTGACTGAAATTTTCAGCAAATTACCTTAACACTATCTAGTTTTTAACTATTATAGCGAGAACTGCCATCTCTTTATCTTATCTCCCATAATGTATCTTTAAGTGTGGTTTAATAGTCGACAGCGAGACATTAAGTAGTATATTGAAATAACACGAGTGGTGTAGTCACGAGTGTTTTTACAATATATTACGCAATGTCTTAAGCTCGAGACCATTAAACAACTTAAAATACAGACACTCGCACGTGCTTTGCAATGAAATACGCCACACGTGTTCAAACTTGTAACTAGTATAAATAATGTACGCTTGGCACATTACCAGGTACCATTATTTGAAATAATGATACACCAACATCAAAGGTTGGCGATACATCTGTATTTTAACGATATTTAAAGATACATTATAGGAGATACATAATAGTTTAAAACTAGATAAAGTAAAGGGAACTTGCTGAAAATTTCAGTCAAATTGATCCATTCTGAACTAAGAATTCAGCCTCGATCAATCTGATTAAAACACAGATCCTATTTCGTTTCATTTTTATAGTTCAAAATTTCGTTTTATTTGTCTTTACTACACTAGGATCTGGAAGAGTTATTATTAACATGTTCTGAATGGTGTGAGGGATTAGCCAATGAAACGGTCTGTTACGGCGAGCTTTAGGCGTCTTTTGCACGGAACTGTGGGTAATCCACTAGTAACATCAATGCTGATTGGTTAATCAAATGTCTGACGCCATAGGGTCAAAAGACTCTCGCATGACCTCTGACGCGACATATCGCTACAACCGGACAGATCTTCATGTAGTGTAGGCCATCGAAAGTATAAAATCTGTATTTTAATCAAAATATCGTTACGATAAAAACATAGTTTCGTTTATCCATTCCATGATAAAATCACGAATGAAAGTTGAGTAGCAAATCGGAGCCTAATCCAGTAAATATCACAGGCTAGCGATGACATCGAGAGTTGATTATGGTGTGGATAAGTGAATTAATGTCTAATTAGTAATTTAGATAACATTTCAGGCCTAAACAAAGACCTGCAATAGGCAGATTTAGCTCTTGCATAATAGATGTTTAATGAACACATAAACCATAAACATGTAAATACTCAACTGATAAATGACGTAGGTGTTATTAAACACAAGGGTATAAAGCACGTATAAAGGTCAAGTACATGACTACATAATTTAATAATAATTACAGGGTATGCAAAATTTGTGGACACGCATAGATGTGTAGACTACATTCACTAAACATTGGTGTGCGACACACAAAATGGAAAACATAAAATATACACAATTTGTTACGTTTATGTTGACCCATAAATTTGGGAATGGTTATAATAAATCGAAGTTAGGAATGGTAATACACAGAATATGGGAATGGTAATACGTATTGTTTAATGGCCGAGAGGTCTGCCTTAGATCTTCCTTTATCCTATTTTTTAATTCCATACACAGATTTTAAATCTTGCATTAATCATTTCATTTATGGCCGCTGGCAACGGTCTTGGGATCTTGCAGGAACAAATAAACTTCATCACATTAAGCCTCTCTTAGGAGACTGGCCCAACTCCTATAGAACCAACAGGAGGGATGAAGTTGTTTTGTGTCGCTCTCGCATTGGTCATACCTTTTTAACACACATTTTCATTTTGAAGCGAGAGCCTCAACCGGAATGTGTTCACTGTCATGTTCCTTTGACTGTGAAGCACATTTTGATTGAGTGCAATCATCTCAGGAACATAAGATCGAAATATTACCGTTGTCAGTCTCTATGTCATCTATTTTAAAGGAGACAGGATTTTATCATAAATTTTAATTGTATATATATATATATATCATTTCATTTTTGTATTTAATATTTATATGCATAAAAGTTGTATTTTATTTTTAATTTTACTATCTGTGATATTGTTTTTATTTATGCATATAATGTTTTTCTGTGATATAATTTAGCCTGTCTTGTAATATAATATTCACCATATGTTTGGCGCAATATAGCCCGGTTGGAGCTGACGTGCCATTAAACCACATTTCATTTCATTTCATTAATGGCCGAGAGCGAGACATTAAGTAATATATTGTAACAACAAGAGGACAGCGAGGACCGAGTGTTTTTACAATATATTACGCAATGTCTTAAGCTCGAGACCATTAAACAACTTAAAATACAGACATTGCAAGTGCTTTGCAAGAAATACGTCACTCGGGTTCAATATTTTAACAAGTTACGCTTGGCACATTGCCCGTACGATTATTTGAAATAATGGTACGCCAACATCAAAGGATGACGTCACATCTGTATTTTAAATATAATTAGGGAATGGTAATAAATAGATTTCAGGAATGGTAATGCATACAAATTGGTAATGGTAATACGTATACAATTTGGGAATGGTAATACACATAATTTATAAAGAATACACCAAACAATTTGTTATGATTTTATTACAAAATATTATGTGCAATGACCAAGAGATTGGACACAATATTTGGGAATGGAAATAAATACAATTTGGGTAAGTTACTACATATAATTTGGGAAAGGTAATACAAAAAATTTGGAAATGTTGTTACACAGAATTTGGATTTGGTAATATAGAGCATTTGGGATTGGTAAGAAATTTGTACTGTTACATATAATTTGGGATTGGTAAGGATATGTGCATAGAATATGGAATTGGGAAGATTTAGTACATAAAAATAGTACATAGAATTTGGAATTGGTAAGAATTAGTACATAGAATTTTGGATTAGTAAGAACTGGTACATAGAATTTGGGATTGATAAGAATTAGTACATAGAATTTGGATTTAGTAATTATATAGAATCTGGAATTGGTAAGAATCAGTACATTTGGCAAAAGGTTATATATATACTCTTCAAAAAAAAGTAGGGGATGCAGGTTGTGATATGATAAATAGTCATGGACACTTGACATGCTTTGAGAGTATGTTCACAGATGAAGAACTTATCGCCCCAACAGAACCAATTAGATGCACATGCGACACGCAATAGTGCCATACACGTGGGAGGGTATCTTGGCTTTAGTGTGTTACGTTTAATTGGATTGGGCGACGTGTTCGTCGACGTCAACGTCAACCGACAACACTGCAAAAATTGGCCGTGGCACTGCAAGAGGAGTGGGCCAGATTGCCCCAAATCGTGATTGGACGGTTGATTAGGAGCATGCCACGACGAATTGTTGAATGTCTGGTGGAGCAATTACTCATTATTAAGACAAAAATCAAAAACGTACATTTTCACTTTTGACGGTATATCTCTTTGCGAGTGAAATGATGCCGTCAGATAAGCCGCCCATATGAACTGTTTATTTTCATTTGTAGGCAATTGGTCTGTTATTAACATACACTGGTTACCTCTAATAAAAACAGCAGTGCATTTCCGCAGTTTCGTATTATTTCTGGATATCCCCTACTTCTTTTGAAGAGTATATAATTGATAGGGATTGGAGAACGATAATCGTACAAAGGACAACCAAAGGACTTATGCCTTGCGCCCTTCACATACCTTATAGCCTGTTATTTTATATTTCTGTTGTCTTCGGGTCATCTGAGACCACACCTGTAAAAATTTGGATTCCATTGTTATTTCCATTGAGATATTTAACATGGATCAATGATATCGATTAGTGTTGCCAAAATATGTCCAAGCCTTAAAACTCGATTGTAACCAGCATAAACGGGCTGGAATATGGCGGGATAGCGAGAGAGCGAGTGAGAGCACACACGTATGTAATTGCATTGTGCATATATATTATTAGCAGTGGGATGACACGCGAGAGACATCTACTTCTACGAGACAAGGAAAATAACACATGTGTTAGTTAAGTGTACTATGCAAATAGGAATTAGAATCAGGTTTTCATGTGATATCGTGTTCTCTTCCCACCCACTCCGTTTTAAACGTTTATTTGAAGATCCATCATTAAATCTCACCTTTATCTTCGTCCAGAAAATCATCTGCTGCTGGTGTATCAAGTGGCAATGTTGTACCTGCAATTGGAGAATCTCCTTCCCTGGCGGTGGCAGCTTCTTTTTTGTTTGATGCCATAGCTTCGTCAGTTCCAGATGTCCCTGCTGTAGAGTCTGGAGCACTAGGAATGGGTATTTTGGATGTATATTCCAGGATTGTCCTGGGTGACTCACAGTCACAGGCTACAGACTTTATTTGTGTAGTTGTGGGTATTATTGTTGTTCTTGTCGACTGCAATCCACTAATAGCTATGGGATTGGGTTCCGTATTTGTAGGTTGTGCTGTTTGTGAAGTCAGTCGTGGGGTCCGTGTTAAAGATAACAGCCCATCACGTTTTGGAGTGGTCATTGTCGTAGTCATTTCTGCAGCGGGAGCAACTGGGCGTCTTAAACTCCGTGTATTAACAATGGGTAACTGTTCGGGTCCAGTGTTGTTTAGCGTCGTTTCATGAGGCTTGTTAGTGGACACTCTTAATAACCTTAGTTCACCAATGACCTTTTTTTTTTGTTCTGGGGTCGTGGGGTTTTGCGTCGTTACTGCGGACGAAAGGTTGGGAATTTCTGAAGACATCAGTTCAGTAATGACAACCGTATTTGGTTTCCGAGTTGTTCGATCTGGCGTCGTTTCTCGTGACAGATGTGGGAACCTTCTTATAAACCGCAGCCGACCAATGTCTTTGGATTGTGGTTTCGGGATTGTCGACTCAGGCGTCGTTTCTAAAGGTGGTCGAGCGGGCATTCTTAAAGAAATGGGTATAGGTTCAGGAGTTGCTTTAAAAGCCAGGCGAGTCCCAATCGTGAGTACAGGCTCTGGATTTTGTGTCGATTCTGGAAAGAATGGAGAAGGGTTTACTACACTAGGAGACGAAATCATGTTGGTATTAGGGTCTGTATCAGATGATTTGCCTGTCACGAAATATGAAATAGAATAAGTTTATATTTTGTCATATCCCTGTAGCGTCTTCAAAATTTCAAATCTGAAAAGATTGTTATACGTATCTGTCTAGTGTGAAAAGATGAACTAGTGGTGCTAAAAGACCCTGCAAGCTGAGCACAATGTTCTTAAAAATCAAACGAAGGATACGAAGGAAGATACACCTCTATGTGGGCTATATTGCTTCAGCGTCTTTGTTTTTGGAAGAAGTAATAATAGATTCGCTACCTTTGAAAAGGTTTACATCCTTGTTGAACCCAAGCAACAATTCTTGTCATGTCTAACCTTTGTGCATCGCTAGGGGAGTAAATTTAGTTTAAGACCGCGCGGTTTCAGCCTACTCTGATTTTAATTCTAACTGTACACGAGTCGATCTCGATTTTAGATGTTTGAGTACAGGAATCGGATAAAAATTGTCTGCAGCACCTCGCATCCCACATTTGTACGATAACAGAGAAGCTGCCTTACCCCAAACAATAACAAACCAACCGGCACCAACCAATTGTTTCTTATTTCGTGAAATTTTTGCACAACAGAGTAGAAACACCAAATACTTTTCTGAGTCATAAAGTCTAGTATTATCGTAGTTCTTAGTAAAATAATATATACCTAATCAGACATAATAATTGTGCAGCAATAATATTTTCTGTGAGCTGATAGTGGAAAAACTTCAATCAGTCAGGAGGTAATTGGTAGTTGACTATAACTAACCGGATGTGGACACTTCGGTTGACACGGCAAATACTGGAAGTGGGCGTGGCCTGCCTATGTGTTTGTCCGCCCAAAGCGATCGCCATGTTAGTTCAAGAAATTGAAAACAAGTATGGCGGTTGTTTTGGGCGTAACCTTTTTTTTATTTAATTATTTCTGTAGTTTTATAATCGGAGTTCAGCTTTAACAAAAACATGGTAATGCACGGACACTTTCTATTTATATCACGTCCTCTAAATTACCTAATCTATACTAAACAGCAAAAAAAAAACGTCAGTACGATTCCAAAATCAGAGAGGCATTTTAATCAATCATTCTAGAAAACGACTTACTAAATGGATCAAAGCAATTTTTTGTGAATAGTATGTTTACACATTAGTGATTAATTCATCACAATCCGAAGACATTACGAGAAGGTTTAGAGTCTGTACAAAGTCTGTACATCAGTATCTGGTGTGTCCACTGCGAGTATCAATAACAGCAGCGCAGCGTCTGTTCATGGAGTGGACAGACGATTCCTGAACGCCATTGGCACCGCACTCTCAGAAAAGCCTGGCTCAATCCATCGGCTGTTTTTGATCTCGGTACGACGCTAAGTCGCCGCTGAATTTCATCCCAAAGATGTTCACTCGGGTTTGAGTCCGGACTGGGCTGGCCAGTGCATAAAGTTGACACCATTCTGCTGTAGAAAGCCCCGAGTAACTCTGGCGGTGTGGGTACGGGTTTTGTCATGCTGGAAAACGTTGTTTCGACAACGTTCGAAATATGCTATGACGTCGGGGTCTAAGAGCTTGATCGATGTAGCGCAGTGCTGTGATGCCGCCTCCGCTTCCTGGACCAAGATTATGGAACACCGCAGGACCCACTTTCTGGTTCAGGCCGATTCCACCCCAAACCATTATGCTTGGAGCTCCCCACGAGTCTCGTTCCATGACACATTGGCCAGAATAACGCTGGCAACGTCGACGCCATATTCTGGTCCTGTCATCTGGAGTTGATACGCAATACCGACTCTCATCTGTAAACAGAACAGTTCTCCATTGCCTTTGTCGCAAGTTCTGGTGTTGTTGGGCAAACTGTAGACGTTCACGTCGATGGCGAGGATCGGTCCACGGTAAGGTCTACGGCAATGGATGTTCTCTCTGGTGAGACGTCGGCGCACTTTATCGGTACTGATGGATCTTCCGTGTGTTCCCACTGTCAGACGTGCTGTCTCAGATGCCTGTGTGAAGGGCTTCTACACGTGCTGTAGCCCAACATGGGGGTCTTGTCGCCTTGTGGTAACCCTTGGTCTACCAGTTCGGGGGCGATCATCCGTGGCGTTGGTGGCCCGAAAGCGTTGCTGAAGCCTGTAGATGGTCCGAACACTGACCTGGAAGTGATTGGCAACGGCTTGAGCAGTATGACCAGCGTCGAGTCTCCCCAGCGCCTGGTTCCTCTGTGCTGTCTTGAGTTGTGGTATGCTGCTGACATTGTAGTGTGAATGATTCAACCAGGCATGGGGGTGCTTTTTATAGGGCTGGTCCCGATGAACAGCACGTGCAGCATAAGTTACATGAAAATAACGGAGAAGGCATTACCATCTCAAAAATCAGGTTGCGTTTTTGAGAACGTTTCCTGGGTTCAATTCTGTGTTTGGGAAGGAGCCTTATTGCTCAGGTAAAGTTGGAGATGTGGTCACAAATATAAAATAGAAACATTTGGCAAGTTGTATGCAATGCGTCTATTCAAAGTAACATACCAACCTGACGTTTCTTTTGCTGCTTAATATAATTAAAACTATTTTAGTTTTATTTATTCAGTTGGCCACATAATTAAAGGAGCTAAGTCTCTAACTCAATATTTTCCATAATATTCGAAATTGAAAACACAAATTAGAGTTCAATATTGATCAGTTTCAATCAATATTGATGTTGTTATCTTGCCATGAAACTATAGGATCCTAATATCAATATTTAAGACACAATTAACATTTCATAATCAGTACACGAGTCGTGTACATGGCTTCGGGTGCCATTTTGTAATGAACAAATAAAACATAACCTACAACACAATGTGGAAGTAATTAGTAAAGGCTGATTCACAAACGACAAAATAATAATTTTAGAAAACGTGAAGAATGCACTAAGCAAGTGTAAACGGTTGCCGTTCAATATGAACTGTTCACGTATTTCACCGAACATAACTGATTAGAAATTACAATACTTTGCATACATTCATATTACATTGATGTGTGCTTTTAGAACCATTTTGTCTATTTTAAGTTTCCAAAAAATAGAGTCATACGCCCTTTAATATCTAAAGTCATGTTTAAGATAAGCGGAATCATTAGTTAGAATAGAATGATATCGGCGAAGCGAAGTATGCGCAATTTTGTAGTCCGGGTGATTTTCCTATGTTATGTGTATTAAATTAAAAAATGTTCAAAATCTTGTTGTCGTAGATTTTGTATAATTGTGCCGATTAAAAAGGGGTAGGGCACAACCATCCTATATAAATAAATTTTATATTCATTCCATTCAATACATTTTAATATCAGTACAATTATCTTACCACCAGGACTAGTTACACCATCTGAAATTCATCAATATAAAATAAATTACATAGTTTGGTAGTCCATCAATATTGTCTCGTAATTCGAGAGCCTAATTTTGCGTATAAACATTGATTGAAAAATATATTCAAGAACTAATCTATTCCTAAATTGTTTTTAAAAAGCATTTAATCGTGCAACCTGTCAACGGGAAAACTATTCACTTTGTGTCGAGCGTAAAAAGGAAATGGTTATCATCCACCATTTTCTACCGATTTGATAGTATATAAGTTAAAACAGATTCGAAAAAAAATATTTTTAAAGTAAACATCGTCGGACCAATGACAAAAGACGTCGAGGCCTTATTTTCTCTCTAACTCTCCCCTGGCCGTCAACCATTACAGAAGCTATCCATTACTGAAACTATCCGCCTAGACTCGTTTCAAGCAGTCTTGATATTGACAAATTATATGCATCAATAACTTATTAGATACTACTATTTCCAACGACTGGGTACGTTTGCAATCATTTAGAAAACAATCCTTGCTTTCTATGGGAGGGCCAAATGTGGCGTTTTAATCTGACTGACAGCTGGTCACACGTGTTAACGCTCATTTTGAGACTACTGCAGGGATGGTCCCAGTAAATTGTCATCATTATTGTCACCACTCAACAACCGAAATCTCGCTTATAGCAAGGCCACACATCTCCATTCATTGAATGAAATTTCGGAACATAAAAGAGCTTCGAAATGAAGCATAAAAATACCACTAATTAAGTCGACTAAGGTTAGTTTATAAAATCCACGCCTGGCGAAATAGTCTGAACTTATAACTCTCAGGGACAAAACAAACAGTCTGGTGTTCACCAATAAATTGTTGTTCCAAAGAGCAATCAAAGTCAATAAATTCAAAATAACAAATCAGTGTAATGGCATGTAGACCTAGACCTTATCACTAGAACGCATCGGAGTCGCTGTGGCTTAATGAACATTGCAAAGGTTCGCTAACCATGAGGTCTATGGGTTCGATTCCGGTGTTGGCCGAGCAAGTTCCGCGGGATCTTTCAGGGTGGTTTCCCCTTCTTAGTGGTGCAGGACGGAGAACCTGGCAAGGAAAAGGCGTCTAGTCGTTCGAAAAACCCTACTTCTATACTATTGGCTACACGTTAAATAATTCTCGCAACCCAGTGATATTATCTCGAACAATTACCATAGCTAATACGTTTGATTGCGTCACGATTCTACCTTCGCCACAGTTATTGGGGACTGAAAGGACGCCGATTAAGTGTTACTCTATTGTCATTCCGTCAGTTCGGAACGTTCAAGACATAATTGAGTACCCATATTCATTTAAGGTGTTCATATTTAAATAAAGGATTTAAACATGAATATAAATACACATACAAGTATATTTTGTACTAATAAACAAAATAAAATAAAATATAAAATACACGAAAGTTACCTCCATTGCCACCAATTTGTCCTGAAATGATAAAGTAATATTCCAGCGGTCAGAATTGGCCAAATACAACTTGTTATTGCACAGCAGTGTTATTTATTAAAATATTATTGTTCTAATTCGGTTATGATTGCCGCAAACCCAAAGTCTGGATTCTTTCCAGTAAATGAATTCATTCCGTTGTGTGGAGTGTTTGGATTCAAAATGCCCATCGTCTTATGTTTTTCAATGATACAGTTGTAAACGCATTAAACATACATTATGCATGAGCTAAATCTGCTAATTGCAGGTCTTTCTTTAGGCCTGAAATGTTATCTAAATTATTAATTAGACATTAATTAACTTATCCAGACCATAATCAACTCTCGATGGCATCGCTAGCCTGTGATATTTATTGGATTATGATCCCATTTGCTGCTCGACTTCCATTCATAATTTAATCATGATCGAGACTATATTTTTATCGTACAGACTTTAGTAATGATAATCAAGGCTAGACCGAAATTTCAATCGCTTAATTCTCGGTTCATAGTGGATCAATTTGACTGAAATTTTTCAGCAAATTGCCTTTACATTATCTAGTTTTACCTATTATAGTGAGAACTGTCAGCTCTTTATCTAATCTCCCATAATGTATCTTTAATAAACAATAAAAATATTAGTTTTTAGGGCGAATTACAGAGCTCAAATCTAAGCTAATAAAATAGGATTTAACTTTTGATTGGTGTCCTTGCCAATATTATTTCAATGTTCACTGTACAAACTGCATATATGTCTGTATTTCAAAATACGTATTTTAGTTTTACAATTTGAAATTTCTTTTGCCCCACAATACCATTGTCACAGTGTTAAAATACAGAACGCACTTTTCAATAATACAAAATACAGTATAATAGTTATTTTGCACATTACACTTCTGATGTTCTGCATTTTGCATTATAGACAAATGCATAATAGAATTTCGCGTATTAGAACATATACCTTATATTGGATCTACGGCGAAGCTCATTTGCATACGGAGAAAGTCAGTACGAGGTCATAATTTATTCAAGAACTGATCTAGATCCAGAAAATCTTCTCGTATGCTATAAATAGTTTTTTTTTTCTTTCCACCCGTATCTCATTATTACACAACAAACGGTCGGATTGTTGTGTGTCCTCTGGGTTATTTTACACATGGAACAAGTGTGGGTGCAAAGTCTTAATAAAATTGGTGTTGAAAAGTTAGTGCGTGTCTTAGACTATTCAAGGCCCTTAACTTAAAGTTTAAACTTACCTGCAGTTATTTCACCCTTTTCGTTATTAATTTCAATTTCACCACCCCGAACTCCTGGCACTACAATAATAATAACAATAATAACTAGAGCTCCGAAAGAGTACTGACGTGTTTCGGCTAAATGCGTCTCGTGGTGTCATCATTTCACTTTTATATTCAAGACTTTAATAGCCTTTATCAAGAATATGGGTAGAGATTTTATTCCGTGTCATATGCATGATACATGGAAACACTTCGCTCCCTTGCTTTAATAATTTCTACCATTATTGGTTTGAAAAAAAATATTACTTATATATCTTCTGCATATTATACGCTATTGACAAAGTCACGCCTGGTCAGGCCATGCTACGCCAGGTTAAGTCCACTATTGAGTATACTATCATCTAATACCTATTAACGTGGATAAACCTAACATTTTCAACTCTTAATAAAACCGGAAGTTATACCTCAAGATCTATTTTTTTTGATATAGTCAATGTAATCTAATATGTATAGGTCAAAGATCATTGAAGTACAAAGTCGGAAATAAACATAATTGGAATTCAATAATCGGTTCCCTAAGAATTGTTGCCACCTTGCTTGGCTTCAAAACGAAAAAACGTTTGCCAAAATCGGAATCAAAATGGCGGCTGAATATCGATTTGAAGGGGTTTTAGCCAATGTAGCGGCTAAACGGTTGAAAATGTTAAACAGTGTGTCTGAAAATGAAATAATCTGGGCTAACACCACCATATGTCATTTTAGTCTAGTTTTAAAATGGAGAGAAAATCCATGTTCGGGAAAAATCGGGAGGCCTCGGTGATTTACGAAAGTTTCCAGAAGCCGTCACAAAAAATTGAAGGCGTCGAACTGTTTCTTATTCCTACCAAGTTTCAACTTGATATCTCAAATTGTGACGGATATATGCCATCTTGAATGTCGAAATAATACTAAAGAAAACTTTCGCAAATATTTGATTCTAAAAATAATCGAGTAAACTTCCGAATTTTGAGTAAGCGTCAGTGAGACCACATATGGAATTCGTCCAAAGAATCCCAAAATGAAAACCCGGCAAAGATCCGTTGGGAAATAACCGAGATATGACCATTTTGTCCTATCCATAAAACTATCCAGTTTGTCAAAAATGACCCAATTTATATTTAACGGAGGCCAACAATATTCACGTTGGTGGAATGTTTGCACCATGCACAGGTTTGGCTGCTAACTCTAACTCTCTGAACACTACTCTCTCTCTCTCTCTCTCTCTCTCTCGCTCTCTCTCTCTCTCGTAACTGTGGTCTGGATAAGATCATAATCTTACCTGTATAGTAGACTATAACAGCCGTTAGGGCTACGCCGATTACGATTCCTATAGAGATGAAAATCTTGGCGGTTCTGCCACAGGGGCCTCCGTTTTCCTTCTTATTCTCAGTGTCAAACATATGAACTTCCGTTGACGAACAACCATCGCCATTTTTCGGTGCTGTTTCAGCAACTGTTATAAATGAAAACAATTTCGTATTTTCTCCTCGACAATTGTAAAACATTTGGTCGATTGCCAGACAAAAATATATTATTATTATTATTATTATTATTATTGCCGTTTCAATAAACAGGGGTTGTTTGATTAGGCTATACATGGAGTTTTGTAGTTTGGGAAACGACTAAGCGTCACAATTATTGAAAGCTGTAGATCGAAACCACGCCAATTGACTCATTGGCAAACCTCGTGATCTAAAGCGCACCCCTTGGACCACTCGGCTACCCAATTCCCCGATAATATTGGATTATTAGACATTAGACATAAATGAGAAATGGTGTGAAGCCAAACTGTCAAGATATTGATAATTAATTAATGCACAATCATTTTAAATTTCATTAACAAATAGCCACTTGAGGGCAAAACTATACTCTTCAAAAAAAAAATAGGGGATATGCAGATGCAAATACATATGCAGGTTGTTGTATGATAAATAGTCATGGACACTTGACATGCTTTGAGGGTATGTTCACAGATGAATAAATTATCGCCCCAACAGAACCACTGAGCTGCACATGCGCCACGCAATAGCGCCATACACGTGGGAGGGTATCTTTGCTTTAGTGTGTTACGTTTCATTTGATCGGGAGACGTGTTCGTCGACGTCAACGTCAACCGACAACACTGCAAAAAATTGGCCGTGGCACTGCAAGAGGAGTTGGTCAGATTGCCCCAAATCGTGAATGGACGGTTGATTAGGAGCATGCTACGACGAATTGCTGAATGTCTGAGGATTGGTGGAGCAATTACTCATCATTAAGAGAATTGGTCTGTTATTAACTTACACTGGTTACCTCTAATAAAAACAGCAGCGCATTTCCACAGTTTTGTATTGTTTCTGAATATCCCCTACTTTTTTTAAGAGTATATAATACCAACGCTAGATAGTATCCTGGCTTGGAATCTCGGATTTAAAAGAGACCCACTAATTTTGTTCACGGCAAATAAAAATGGCGGCCATCTTGTTACGATAGGGATCAGCATAGATCAATAGAATTTTCAATTCGACACATCTTTGTAAATACTAAACGGAATTGGGCGATTTTTGGATTGATATTCGTAATAAAGATTCAACTTTCACAATATTGTAGTTAGCAAGGGGTTATATATAGCTAAAATAACGCACTGAGTCTTTAACTAAACAGTTGTCTTTTTTTAAAAAAAAAAAAAATACACTGTATAATTAGTTTAACTAGATACGAGCATACGATAGTTGCGATGCCCTCTGATATGTACGCATTTGTGTTTTAAATCCTTTTTAACATAAGCTCCACTGGTAAATAAATCAATTCCAAGAGTAAATTCTTTGAGTAGCCAGTATGGGAAAAAAATCTGTTTGTTGATATACAACCATTGCATTTGCTTATATTGTAGAGAAAATCGTTATAAATTTTAGCTTAGATTCTAGTTTATACCAAGATGCTGACTAGAAATGGTATCTAATACTCTAAAAATGTTTATAAAATGGACGCATGCAATGGGTTTAACGTTCTACTTTTCGGCACCACCCGGTATATTGCAGACGGGCTTACGTAATCTGACACGAAATCACATTGTCGGATATTTTCTCGAAGTGTATTCCTCTCAATAAGTCCTGTCGATACTGCATGACTCAAATAATTAAATGCGGGCTGAGTTTAGCGATATTCTCTCGATCCATTGATATTTCAATACATTAATGCTGGTTTAGGGTATTTTCAATATGTCACAATCATCTGAATAAAAATATTGAAAGGGGTTGACAGTTTTGATTTGTTGCTAGGCTTGGTCAAATGAATCTATAGGTCGCTGAATTATATATTTCTCATAATGGATTTTTCTTACCTTCAATGTGCTATCCCCTTTAATCTCATTATTTAATACTTTAATCGGTCTGTTCGTTCTTTTGACGTTTCAAATATGCCAGACTATAAGAACACCGTTGGATATCAAGTAAGCTTGTGATATTGTATTTCATTTGAAGTCTGACTTTCTTTGAGCACTCCGGGTTATCTTTAAGGCATCTGTATCATGTATTGACATATAGACAGAAGTTGATAGCTACATGTACATGCAATTTGACGATAGAAAAAAAGTTTTAAAAAAGCATTTCGTGATTAGTTTCTCGTTGAGTAAACCATTTGAAACCAATACCAATATATAAACTTGGATAAATTACACATGAAAATGGATATGAATAGATATATGTTTTATAATAAATATCAGTTTCTATCTTAATGCCAGGTTTTATAACCAGGGTATCTTATTCTAACTGAAAGCAATTATTGAAAGTGATTGTACATATTCTTCTGACTTTAAAAAAAGTTTCCAAAGCATATTACATTTTCTTATTGACAAAACCATATTTTAGATTGAGGATCATCTTATCGAGGAAATAGGACAATATTATGGTCATCGATCAATAGCCATTTACAAGCGTATTAATTTTACTTTCAGGATTGTAAAAGAAAAGTAGGTAAAGCTCAAATTATATATTAATTACATATCACATTTAACGGACCTGTCAACAAACGTAGACATGACATGAACTAATACTAAATAAAGTATATAGGGACAAATTCGGTTTTGTAGTTTTAAAATACTTAAAACCTCGGTGCGCGATTTAGCGCTATATGAATCCCTTGTAAACTATAATATTGTGAAAGTTTAATCTTTAATCTGTTTTGTTTTGTTTTTGTTTTTGTTTTTTGTTTTTTTTTTGGGGGGGGGGCAGGCCCTTCGTCCTGCACTACCGACATGGAGAAACCACGCTGCAAAATCCCGGGGAACTTTCTTGACCAACACCAGGATCAGTGAATATAATTATTGTATTGAGACTGAGAGAAGCATGGGCGACAACCCGACAACACGTCATTTTCATCCGACAATACGACATTTTTACGCCACATTACGACATTTTTAATGTCGTGTTGTCGGGTGAAAATGCCTTATTGTTGGGTAAAAGTGGCGTGATGTCGGTTAGTCGGGTTAAAATATCGTGATGTCGAGTTGTTGGGATGTCGCCTTATAAAGACGACATCACGACACCATTTTTAGAATAAGTTTTATCAGCTTTCAAAGAATGACATTTCTTGCATGTATATATATCTGGTTGTAAAAGTTCAATTAAATTTTAATGAATCGATCGGGGAGCAGTTCATAAACGCCAAACAGGTAAATCTACCTTGCCAACTGTGCCATAAAAATTTAATGACGCCATAACTTACACATTACGTCACATAATTACCATACGGCTCTTTGCACAGTAAAGGGACAAAACATAGCAGTCAACTTGAACATTTTGAAAATAAAAATATATTTATTTTTGTTATTATTTTGTTATTGTTCCTTATTGATGTATGGGATGTGAGATAATATAAAATACCTGCATGAAAATTACATATTATTTTTTCTCAAAAAACAATTGGAAACCCTCATAATTTGGATGGAGCCAAACTACCGAAAAATAGTACCTATTGGATAAGGCTTCAGACAACACCACCGTCTCTAGCCACTGTAAAATAACAATATCTTTCCTTCAGTTTTCTCATATTTTTTTCATATTTTCCATCCAAGACAACAACGTAACGCTCGACATTTTGTAAAGTGTCTAAGCGTTGATATTTTACAATAAGTGCCCTCACATTGGTAGAATTTGGTAGAATTAAGCATAAAGTATGTCTTATAGTCTGTAGGGTTATGAACCTCAAATCAGTTTTGTAGAAACAAATGGTAACCGCTTGGCACCGTATACCAAAATGTTCGTTTTGACCCAACTTTTCGGAATCGGTCGTTGCCATTTTTTAAATTCAGCCAAAGTTACCGTTACAGCTATTGCATTGGCAACCATCAATTTCAACGTTTTTAGCCTTGAAAAAAGATATATTGTTATGGTGATCAGGTTTGTTATGCTCCTCGGTTGAAAAAACCATTTGTAGTACCCTGAGACTATCCATACTATACCTAGATGCTATTTTAAATGCGGTTGCCATGGTAACCACGACCTATCCTCTCTTGATGACGTCACGTTTGGTAGCACTTAAAGAAGGCATGTATTTATTTAGAAAAATATTCACTGTGTAATGATAGCCATATGATACACGAGATTACCAACAAATTTATCGGAGTATAAACAATAACAATGTTTTTATACACTCACATTGAAATGTGGTCGTATATTGTTGTCGCAACAGCTGTAACGGTCAATTTGGCTGAATTAAAGAATTGGCACCGACAGATTCCGAAAAGTTTGGGTCATAACGAACATTTTGGTATACGGTGCAAAGCCGTTACCAATAAAAAATTCAATATACATAACCCTACAGACTACCGATCTATTCTGTATTTGGGAATCATTTTCATGTTAGTTTTGCACTAAAAAAATGTCGAACGTCACTGACGTACAGTTCATTCCATCCGCAAACACATAACGTTGACTTCGGATGAAATGCATTCCAAATTTGTTCGTAACTTCTCACAAGGAACGGTTTTTCGCGAAAACGGAAGCGAATAAGACTCGCTATTGGGTAGAATAAAGAAAACAAAAAAGCGACTTCGGTAAATCTATCAATTCCTCATGTTTTCACATTCCATCCGTTTCGTTACGTTCGCAAAATAGTAACGATCGATTTTTGAAGCTGGGGCACCTGTTCAGAATGTAAACATCCGGGTTCCTGGTTCCGTCCAAATCGAGGCTCAGGGACGAGGTCTGCTATTCTGCTCTATATCACGTTTACACATCTAATCTACATGGAATTTGTTGCCATTTCAATCATTAGAATTTATGATAACGTTATTTTCCATCCGTCACATTTTTGATAACGTTATTTTCCATCCATTACATTTTTGATAACGTTATTTTCCATCCAGTTATTGATATTCGATAACGTTACTACATTTCCATCCAATATAAAGAACAAAATCCAGCATTTATTTTGACGAAAGCTTGGCAACAGATTATTTTGTTATTTGTTGTTTAATACATAATTCATAGATTGAATAAAAATTATTGTAAATAATTAAATCAAGAAATTAAATGTTGTAGAGATATAACAGTTGTTATTTTCCATCCGAGTTATGCCAATTGATAATTCATCTATAATTTTAAAAGTAATGGGAATAAGCAGTCCATTCAAAGTTATTATACGTTGGAAATAACATACTATTAACTTAAAAAGGTCGAACAGTCATTTCTAAACCTCAATTGGTCATTATTTATCATGCAATATTTGTGGTTCTTTTTTGTTATCTCTGGGTACTGTTACGTAAACACTCATATGAAGGAGCAAACATGCTAAGCTATCCCAATATATGAATTTTAAATTCATAAAATGGTCCCTTAGTATGAATCAAAATAGATAAATGATCTATTATTACATTTCGTTTAATCTTTCTCTTGGGAGTAATATGTCCCATTACTGTGTAAATAGCCACAAGGAAGGCATACGAAGAAGATCATTATGTACTGTCAATAATTACTGGTTTAGACTTACCTTGCGGTTCGTTAGTGGTAGTCTTAGTAGTATGCGTTTCATTAGTGGTAGGCATAGTAGTATGCGTTTCCTTTGTCACGTTCCCACTCTCAACATCTCCGTTTTGTTTACCAGGAGGTATGTTCTGTAAAGTTAAAGGTATACAGTGTATATTTTAATACAATTTGATCACCTTTTAAAATGTAAATGTATTAAATCGTTCAGTTCACTTTATGTTCGATTACTTGACGAATTTTGTGTCTCAACCTTTGAAATTACTAGATCGTTGGGTACAGAAGTCAGAAGTCCATGTGTTTCTCTATTCCAGGAATGGCCAGCCTCCCGCGCATGCGGCAAACGTGGCGCGTTCAATGATTGGAAGTGACGCATTGTATCCTGTGATAATGAATTAATACAATAAGCCTACTCATTATTTTTAGAGATTTTATTATTTCGTGCACATCCTCTCCAGCAAATGTTATCTTCTTTCACATTAATCTGTTTTCATTTGAAAAAAAAATATGCTTACATGTAAATTAATCAAACTAGGAAAATTGGACCTTTGTTCTAAAATCGCCCCGTAACTGTTCAATACGCGTTTGCGCAACTGTAGCACCATGGGTCTTTCGTCAGACGTGGAGAGCGGGCGTTGGAAAACCGATCGCCACATCCTACGTACGACCCTCCATCTGTTCTTACTACATATCTTAGTAGCCTTGTGATCGTCTAGAATTTGTCAGTAGCTATCTTTGCTTCCCCTCCACGTTGTGTATTTACTTCTTACTGTTTTCTTAAGACGTTTGTCTTTCCAGGAATAACAATGCAACAGTTCGTTTTTACATTTTATATAACATAGCCGGATACAGTACATGGATACAAGCATAGTATCCATACTTTACAATACTAAAGTCATTCTAAAACACTAGCCAGTCAGGCTCACTGGGTGAGTCTACTGATAGAAACTGCTACATCTTTTCCCTTCCAGAACCTGTCTGCTGTCTGGCGATTGCTCACAAATATGATAGTTTTGTAGCTTGGGTTTTGGAACTTCAATTATCTAATTAGTTAAATATGATGTAAATAATTAGAAAGATTGGTTAATTGAGCCAAATTACGTCGAAACCCACCCCTATATGGTAATGGAAATTTACTGGAGAAACTTCCCATGAAATATCTGTTATCAACCTAGAATTGAATGTTTACCACATTATAACTCTTTTTTTATGTAACCATCTGTCACTCATTCGCTAACTTGATTTAAGTACAAATATGTGAATCTACTAACTTGTCAGCGATATTAATTGATACAATATAATGCTATCATTATAAGAGCAAAAATTCTAGCAATATTAATAGTAATACACAACTGAATTCGTGTGTGAATAAATTGGCGAATGGTATGTAGAAGCTTGGCCACCCCTGGTCAATTCCAACAAGAGATAGATTATGATAACAGCGAGTCCATAAAATTCTAGATGTCGCCATTCCAGCGACACCTTAAGAGTAATACCAATAGCTGTCATCATAGTCTGTTGTTAAAATATATAAAAACGTGTTTCATCACCTTTAATTTCTTTCGTGGAAACAGGCCACATCAGATACGCAAGGCAATGCCATAATAAAGGAAATAACTGATAGTAAAGTAATGAAATCTTTCAGAATAATTGGAATTTGAAGAAATTTAGACATACATACCCCATGTTGATAACTTGATTAAAATATATTTACAATTCATCAGTATCGGTATAATAATCATTATTGTAAATAAATAGGAAGAAAAAGAACGATCACCGATATCAGAAATAAAATGTGAATTGACATCAGTCACTAATATCAGATTATAAAATATAAATTGAAAATGAAACAGCACGCAACAGTGAGCAGTGAGATTATTATAAATTTAATGTGATATTTTGTTGGACGTTAAACCCCATTTCATTTCATTTCATTTAATGTGATATTTTGGGGTTACAATCTCAAACGCTCTTTCGCTACAAGACAGAAGGTTGGCATTCTTCTCCTCGACAAGATACAAATCGATAGATGTATATAACTAGCGAAGAGGTTGAAAGATTTCAAAATTAATAATAAGATCTTTTATTTAATCCTAAAAATTACTGGTAGTCATACATACTATTACATGGAAATAAAACAAAATTAAAGAAGTACATGTATTGCCAAAAAAATAAATTTCGAAATATAATCTTCGATAATTATAACAGAACAAAATTTAAATCATTTTTACCTCCAGGCACTAATATGTCTTTCGGATTAGTGGACCAGCGATAACCGCAGAATTGGATTGGAAATGAACCAGCGATTTAAAATTAAACAGGCAGCGAAGGTAGTTGAACGACGGTGTAAACATAGCAACATAGAAGAGCTGACGGAAACTCCGCTGTCTGACAAACATCCTCAGAACATATCTTGTGTTAGTGACTAAATATTGTGTGTATGTTAAACATTCAGTTATGATCTTTGAATTTCACATTACCTATCATTGATTGTGCATTCAAAATAAATAGATCGTGTCCTTTTTAATTAATATTACTGACTGGGCATTTTAAGGACACCATTTACGCTTTTCAACAACCAGAGGGGAGTTGGGTTGTCTATTCATTGAGTCAAGTGGCGTGGTTTCGATTCCCCGCTTGTACGTGACAAAGGAGTAGGGTCGTCTGTCCAACCTCGTAGGGTTTCTCCAATGAGTAAGGCGTTGACTCCGGGATTCCCGGGGTTTTCCAGTGTGGTTTCTACTTGCCAGTGGTGCAGGACAGAGGAAAAGTGTCTAGTCGTTCGGATCGTACGAAAAACCAAGGTCCCGTGTACACATAAAAGAAAAACATGAGTTGGAATTCGAAATAGGATTGGGCCGTAGACCTTGTTCGCAAAAGATTTCCAGCATAACACATTACATGCATGGCGTATGAGCGTCTTCATTAAACCCGTTGATGCATAAATTAGTACGTTAAACCTCAATGTTAAATTAGATCACGGACTTCCATAGTTTTAAAATAATGGCCATTTGAAGTTTATATCAGATTTTATTCTTTTCACAACTATCCGGTTTGTTTTATGTTTTGAATTATATATGTTTTTCATTTGGCAAATTCACTTCACAATAACTTCACATTCAACAATATGTACTGAAGTAGAAAAAACGTAAGGTCTCACCTCCTCCATTTTAATTTCGCCCATTTCCGGTACAGCCTGTAATGGAGATGTTTATATTTCTTTAAAAGTGGGGAAATATGCAAAGAAGTTTATATGCGTCCATATGTTTTGAATTATATTTTGTTTTATTCGTATCCACTAACATCGATGCCAAGAGATAATCTAATCCAACATTTTTTCAGCACATATTTATAAATGGCTAGACCCCTTTGATTTGAGTAAAACATTAAAATGTCAAAGAAATTCAATTTGATTTGTTTTGAGAAGTGAATATCTGTCTGCATTTAAAATTTAGGTCCTACAATGTTGCGCTATAGGGGGGGGGGCGAATGGTTATCACGTGCGCGGTGCGTCATAAGGTCTGTCATTGAGTCAACTGGCGTGGTTTCGATTCCCCGTTTGTAAGTGACAATGATTAGGTCGCTTGTCAAACCTCGTGGGTTTTCTCCGGGTCCTCCGGTTTCCTCCCACTACTAAAGACCTCTACGCGCAAGCGAATTATTGAAATAAAATTAAACCATATTTTAGTCCCGAAATGACCTAGTTTGTGTCGAGTGGACGTTTTACCCAATTTTTTCGCTCCGACGCCCCTCTCTCTCTCTCTCTCTCTCTCTCTCTCTTTCTCTGTTGTGCTATCGTTGATTTTTTGTCATCCAGTCCCGATATATTAAGCCAAAGTCGAAACTAGATTAGTAAACAAACCTACTTTCGATTAATAGGTTGAAACAAAAATTAAATCGTATAGACCTTCTCCCATCAACAACACACCAGATGAACTTATTTCAATCTCAATCAAAGGGATTGCTTTTTTTAAGTAATGGTTTTCATTGGTAAGATTAATTTAGCATATTTATATCGATTTAAAATATAACAGAGTAAATTTAACAAAATGAGTTCAATTATTGAAATAGGAAAAAAACTTATAGTCTTCTTACCTCGTCGTGATTGGTTTCGTCCATTTCTGGAACAGTCTGTAAAATATCAATTTTTGATTTATAATTCAACAAAGACGCCAGGGATATTTTTAACACAAGGTACAATTTTATGGATACACAATTACTGGGTTTAATACTAAGCAAATGATAAAGACGAGATTATTCTGGTCGAAAGTAGCTTAGTATTAAACTCAGTAATTGTGTGTCCATATAATTGTACATTGTGCTAATATGTTCAATTACCAAATGTCAATTAAAGAAGGGATATTTTTACATAATATTTAACGAAATCAGTTCAAGAATTGAAGAAGGAAAAAAAGTATAGTCTTCTTACCTCTTCGTGCTTTATCTCGTCAACTTCTGGAACAGTCTGTAAAATATCAATTTTTACGGTTGGAAGTATTTATATTTTTTGAAAATGGAACAATAAGTCCAATGTTCACAGCATGTGATTTACTCCTCTGGTAACGATGACTCGGGTGTGATGGTAGATAATATTATATATACGTGCTCGCGCCAATACGTTCCATTTAGGTAGCAACGCTCGTGCCGACCTAGCAACGACTTCTTCTTCATATGGATCATTATCGATAATAGGAAGAATAAACTGAAATAATAATAAGTAAAATGATATTCTAATTGAATTTTAAAAAGGACAAAAGTATATAAAATAGCTTTTGTAATTGAATCTTTGGATATAATCTGTTGTTAAAAGTTAGAAAATATGTCAAATACATGTACTTATAATAGCTCTTGAGAGAGAGAGAAAGAGAGAGAACAAGCTAGGTCATTTCGAGACTAACATATAGTTCAATTTTATTTCAAGGTTCGCGTTCACCATTCGGACATCCAACCCCTTTCCCGCCCTCCTATTCTTTGGAACCTTAAAATAGACTAAAATGAGTCTAAAGCACATAGTGATTTATATTGTATTTTACATTAATTTTCCCCTAAGGACGTATTGCTTTATTCTTTAGAACCTTAAAATAGACGAAATTGGGTCTAAAACCACATATTTTAATATTAATATTATATGAATGTATCTAAACTGATTTATATATTATTTTTTTTAAAAAAATATAATATAATGTCTGACCAATTAAGTTCGTTGAAATATGTGAACTGTCCAAATTGGATGGAAGTCGTTTATGTCTGCTAAGTCCGTTCTACACGTTTTTTTTTAGTATTTATTCTGTCATTTGTGAATCAGCCATTACTAATTACTTCTGCACTGTCATGTAGGATATGTTAGGGTGTTTTGTTCATTACAAATGTCGTTCGAAACCATGAAAATACACATCTCGTGTACGGATTATAAAATGGTCATTATGTCTTACCCGCTAAAGTCCCAACATTCTAAATGGCAAATATAGGCGAGACTCTCAGATCATACACAATGAAATATAGTATTGCCTAAAAGCAGATTGTCGTAAATTTTATCAAAATTTCAATCCGCCATATTTATCGTCGTTCATTTACCAGTTGAGCCAGTGGATTGCCCAATGAGAGTATGGAAATGAAAAGAAATGAAATGGGGTTTTAACGTCCTACTGTTCTGCTCCTAAACTGGGCTAATGAAGACGGGCATAAGCCATACAATGTGCTATGAGGGAAATTTTGCCCGGGCAGCGGCACTACGGCCTACTCGAATTCCAGCTGCCAATGGATCTATTACGTGCACGCCAATGTGTACACGGGACCTCGGTTTTTCGTCCCATCCGAACGACTAGACAGCTGTCCTTGTCAGGCCCTCCATCATGCATCACTGACAAGGGGAAACCACGCCGGAAAATCTGGATGAACTTTCCCGGCCAATGCAGGGAACGAACACCCGACCTCCAGGCTAGCCAGCCAGCGTCTTACCCACTTAGCCACGTGACCCCATAAGAGTATGGGGTAGAAATGAATATGCAATGCGATTTCGGAGATGACATCATTGTCTTATTTAGTCACATTATTTCAGTGGCTTAAACCATGGACCTTATAGTCAGGGGCGTTCAGAGAGAGTTTGGCTTTGTGAAGAGACGGGTGTTTTATTTATGTAAAGGATTATAACTAACAGGACATCTTCGGATAATATGCAGTTTCGAGAATTCAAAATTATAATGAAGTTCGTGTCGTGTTTGGAGCAATATCTGTTCTTTTCCTTATTTTGATAGGGTCACAAACTAGTTTAGTACCTGAGAGAGCTATTACTGAGTGTAAGAGTGTATGTGACGTAATATTCTATGGTGGCTCGGAAAAGATACAAAACAATTGTTTACTTCTTTGTAACGGTAATTTATAAAATTTGCTTGTACTGAAATTTTATTTCAGGGCTATAAACGTTCAATAAAATAAACGTAATTAATATTAAAGGGCAAATCCCGATAATACTTTGGAGAATAAAACTGCTTAATTTTGTTTTTAAAATCCCTTAAAATTCCCTACCTCAAGGTCGAGCAACTAACTCAATGTGATACGTTTACAAATAACTTAAAATCGTCAGTCTTCATCTGGAAATGGAGACCGCTGCCCCAGGCTATATTATGCGGTGTCTGGATAAAACAAGACTTTTATTTTATAAAAATAATGTGTATAGACCTCTAAAGGACCGGGAATCGATTATCAGGTCACCCAACGAAAAAATTGACACGAAATCTTAAAAGGGTTACGTGTCTGCATAAGCAGTTTTGACGTTCACGCCCAAACGCCTCAATATTTTGAGCTGAAATTTTGACACAGGGTAAAGACACCATTCCTCTATATTTTGGTGCTTAAATTTCATACGTACTCGGACTTTAATTTTTGAGACTCTGTTCAAATCGGGATAGTCCCTTTAATATATCATTATCCAAAATAAATTTACAATGAAATAGAATTAAAACCGACGAATCTGATATATTTAAGTATTGAAAATTATGCGTTTGAAATTTGCGTTCTGTTGTTATCTGTGTAGCCATCAAACAATAACCAACGAGGTTGGACATGCGACCCTATTCCTTGTCACGTACAACCGAGGAATCAATGACAGACCTTATGATAAAACGTGCACGCGCTAACCATTCGCCGGGTCAACTCTTTCATCTCCGGTATCTTGCTATTGAGCGTCGGGCACGATTTCGTCTGCACAAGAATCACAGGCGAATCAGGATGATTACTCTTCTGGTCGCGTTTGCTCTGCATCAGCAAGTATGTACATGTACTTCACTCTCGACTCTGTACTAGCGAAGATACATTTCATAATTCAAATTCTTTCAGCACTAACCAATATCATAAAGTGTGATAAAAGTAAGTCTGGTGCGAAAACGCTACGCCGGAATTAAATGATTTTCTCACGCCCCTGACAGAAACAATCCTCTCAAATGTCTCACTGCTTAAAAACCTTTAAAAACTGACCCTGATTAAAAAACCCGCATGTTTTACAAGCCTATAGTAAAGAGGGGTTTGAAGACAAACCGTCACTAGACACTTATTGTTTTGACATTTGAGGTTTGTTATTCTAAAATAGACATTGCATAGATCATTAACACCGAAGGCGACTTTCGTGAAGATGGATAGGAGGTGTCTTGTTCATATCCAAATGGTTTCACAGTTCGACAAATTATACAAGTAAACTCCTTTTATAATTTCCTAAATAGTTCGTGGATGATTAATTAAGATGTTATTGTGTGTTGTTGAAGGCCCGATGAGTCATTTGCATTTACCCTAAAATAAATTATTTCTCACGTTAAATAAATACTATTATTAATAATTTTGCATTTAATTAAAGATACATTAGTTATGAGTTTAATAAAGAGTTGACCATTCTTGCTATAACAATTCAAAAATAGATGATAAAAAAAGAAAATATTGAAAATTTCAGTCAAATTACTTTATTCTAAACGGAGTTGTCATTGTTGGAAGTTTGGACTAGAAATAGGCTTCATCAGTGTCCGCGCCGTCTACGAGAATTGCCAGTCGTTTGATTGACAGGCGATAACTCCACCCACATATTCTCGATTATCAAGTAACATTCTAAATGTCTATGGTACCCTCGTTTGACAGGTCTTTCATCACCAGTCTCCGGTAATGACGTCATTGACTAACGATAAACGTAAGCTTGGTCCGCCATTTTAAATGGACGACTGTTTAAACCCAAGCTGTATCCAAGCCATCCGAGGGTCTAAGGGGTTGATTTTGAGCTTGTCATGTAAATAAAGTCAAATCAATATTTTCTATAACACCTGAAGCCTAAATAAATGAAATGAAATGAAATGGGGTTTAACGTCCTACTGTTTTGCTCCGAACTGGGCTAATGAAGACGGGCATACGCCATACAGTGTGCTATGAGGGAAATTTTGCCCGGACAGCGGCACTACGGCCTACTCTTATATCGAATTCCAACTGTCAAGGGATCTTTTACGTGTACGCCAATGTGTACACGGGACCTCGTTTTTTCGTCTCATCCGAATGACTAGACAGTTGTCCTTTCCAGGCCCTCCGTCCTGCATCACTGACAAGGGGGGGACCACGCCGGAAAATGTTGGTGAACTTTCTCGGCCAATGCAGGGATCGAACACCCGACCTCCAGGCTAGCGAGCCAGCGTCTTACCCACTTAGCCACCGTGACCCCCAAAGCCTAAATAAAGACTTGCAATAGGCAGATTTAGCTCTTGCATAATGTATGTTTAAGAAACCAAAATCAAAAAACCAACGCTAGATAATGTCCGGGTTTGGATTCATTCGAGCTAAAAAAAAAAGCCCAACATGTTTCCCCGCTACAGTTCAAATAAAAGATGGCGTTGAGGGAGAGAGAGAGTGGGGGGGGAGACACAGAGAGAGAGAGAGAGAGAGAGAGAGAGAGAGAGAGAGAGAGAGAGAGAGGGGGGAGAGAGAGAGTGAGAGAGAGAGATGGGGTTTAACGTCCACTCGACACAACCTAGGTCATTTCGGGACTAACACATGGTTAAATTTTATTTCAATAATTCGCTTGCGCGTAGGGGTCTTTAGCAGTAGGAGGAAACCTGAAAACCCTGAGAAAACCCACGAGGTTGGACAGGCGACGTACTACCGGGAAATCGAAAGCCCCGCCAGTTGACCCAATGACAGACCGTTTGATACAGCGCGAACGTGCTAACCATTCGCCCATCCAACACCCCAGGTGGCGGTGTCTTGTTACGCTCGAGCAGCATATATAGATCGAAAAAATGCAATTTATCATAACTGTGTAAAATACTGAACGGAATTGAACCATCTTTGGCCTAATATTGCTATTAGAGATTAACCGTTTATAACATTATAGTTTCCACGTGTTTCCTTCTTTAAAGTATGATGGTCTATCACATTATAAAAACAAACAATATGGTAACTATGGTTACATTTTATTAGATGGATAAAAAATGTAAAAAAAAAAGAATATTGGAGACAGACAGATGCTTGGAGAAAAATATAAAACAATATTAAATTTAATAAAGGGGAGGGGGAATTCAACATACAGTATGCAAGAGCTTTAGTCCTGAAATGTTATCTAAATAATTATTAATTAGACATTAATTAAATTATCCAGGCCATAATTAACTCTCGATGTCATCGCTAGCCTGCGTTATTACTGAATTATAATCCGATCTGCTGCTCAACGCTGATTCATGTTTAAATCAAAAAGGTGTGTTCCCACGACGGCGCCGTTACAGAGCGTGATAGTTTCGACATTACATATATGACTAATTTTAAGATTTTTTTATCGGGGCGTGCACGTTCTTTTCCCAAGATTTAGTTTGTCTGAGTGGTTCATTCCCATATCTCCGACTCACCGAATTTTAGGGGAAAAATTTTGGTCGACGTTATGGGAATGAGTGGCCAAGAACAATAGACCCAAGCTGAAGGATAAACCTCATTAAGCAGATAATTTTGGGAGCATTTATTTTATTTTTTTTAATTTATAATACATAACATAACACAATTTTAAATTTTTGCACGCAGTCCAACATAGTCCAAAAATTCAAATAAATTCGGTCTTCCTTGTTCATATCTATTACATCGTATTACAATCTAAGCATTGCGGTTTCAGTGCTATGCTCCTCTCGATAAGCAGACTGGAATTTACCGAGCAGTGAGTTTCGAGTGACATAATCTATTATTTGAGATAAAATGATCTTTTCAAGCAATTTAGCTAAAAATGAAATATTTGACACTGGTCTATAACTTTTGAGTGCATTACGGCCAAGACTAGGCTTTTTAATCAGAGGTCTTACAATGGCCTCCTTACAATCATCTGGAAAAATACCAGAGGAGAGCACATCATTTATAATAATCGTCAAAGCTGGTGCTATTTCATCCAGACACTCTTTAAATAGTTTTGTAGGAATTGGGTCCAGAGCACATGACTTACACTTCATTCGACACACCACTGATATTACATCATCAACATTCAATGGCTCAAAAGCAGAGAAATTACACTGGGGTGGGACATTAATGTCAGTGTAATGGGGGGGGGGGGAGTCAACAAACTTTTCACGAATTTTAATAATTGTTTCTGCAAAAAAGTCAATAAAGGTCTGTGGTAAAAATCAATTACAGTGAACTATATTAATAATGACTGGTCCCTGCGTCATTAACGCTTTTAATCCGCTTGCGCGTAGGGATCTTTAGTAGTGAGAGGAACCGGAGAAAACCCACAAGGCGGGACGGGTGACCCTACTCCCTGTCACGTACAACCTGAGAATCGAAACCCCGTCAGTCCTATATAATACTAGATACGCTATATGCAAATTATTAATTATGGTTATGATGATTTATATAGGAGCCATGGGTATTTTATATTGTGAAAAAATCATTTTAATTTATAAGATAGAGAGGCATTATCCAATAAGGGGTGTGTCATTTTGGCATTTTCAAATTATTATTGATAGGGTCCACAGGACTGACATTTCAAATCTAGGCATCGGAACATTGGTTATTTTGTGTATTAGTTTAAAAGTTATTAAATACTTTTAAAATTCGACAATACTTTAGTCTAGATTAATCGTTTGAATCTGAAATATCACATGTTTGTGACAATTTCTCAATAGTTTTTGTTATCCAAAATACCACAAAAATTACGAAATTCAAGCCATTTAGTTTATCGATACGCATTATTTCCATTGAAGCCTGCGAGTAAATCCTATGCCAAGGTCACGAAAGCGACATGCAAGTTCAAGGCCAACCAACTAATGTATTTCAAAACAAATAATAATCTCTCTACGACTGTCTGACCATGTGCAGGCATTGTTACAACGTATGAAACTCTCCTCATTGGTATTGTAACGGTTAGTTCAACCTGGCAACAGTTTTCAGTTCCGAAGCGTGTATGCTTACACCCGAAGTGCCCTCGCCGGAATTGTGCACTGCGCGAGCGCAAGCAATTTTAACTCAAATCTATTAAAATTGCATTTTAAGTTACAATCCATCTTCGTGAGACGCATAAAATTTAAAATTTCAGTTTGATTTTAGTTAAAATCTATCTTAGTGATTTTAGTTTAAGTTTTTGTGAAACAGGGCCCTGGTCCTCCCTACGCGTTCGAGTCACACGACGGTTGTCCACAATCAATTATTGATCACATTATACTCCCTAGAGACATCTATCTATAGTTTGCTCAGTAGGTGTTGTCACCCCAAGTCCGTAAAAGACTTTAAACTTCTAGTACTCATGGGAAAAGGGTAAGAAAAAAGGTTAAATCCATGATTACACCCATGCCGCTAATAATGCTTTTTGAACACTTAACTCCAATAACCTATCAACCCGACAGGAGATCGAATAGTGTTACAATTCCATAGTTTTGGCAGTGATCAACGCCTCGAATGAATTTGTGCCAATCAACAGTTACAAACCATTTATCAAGCCTTACTGGAATGGTACTACGAAGTCACTGACCTCTATGCAACATCTTAGATCAAAATGGATCACAAATGGACGTCTTCGTGACAGAACCGATCCGTACTTCGACGTGTATAAACAATCAAAATGTAACTTCCACAGGGAATTAAGGGCAGCATCGGCAAAATATCTGTCTGGACAATATTTCGACTAAGAGCTATGATATTGATCAAAAGTTCTTCT
Source organism: Patella vulgata (assembly GCF_932274485.2). Classification (NCBI taxonomy): domain Eukaryota; kingdom Metazoa; phylum Mollusca; class Gastropoda; family Patellidae; genus Patella; species Patella vulgata. The sequence goes on along the minus strand of NC_065879.2, from coordinate 66,945,884 downwards.
GGTCGATGGTTTGCGATCATGGAAACAAAATTCTGCTAAGTGTAACTACATGTATCTATCGGTTGATGGAACCACACTACAGGACAATCCTTCAATATAAAAGGCTGGGCCTCCCATTTCGAGTCTGTGTTAAAAAATAAAAATCATGATAGATACAGTTTTTCGAATCTGACAGTGTCCTCTAAGGTGGCTAAACTAAAGTCATCCTATAATCTTGGTGGTGCCAGGTGGTAAATGGGAACAGTTTTCGTGCACTCTGCACGAAGTCGCGCTAATCTGTCGAAATTTTAAGCCCAATAGAGCTGTCGATATACACGGTGTTGTGTACGAGAGAGAGAGAGAGAGAGAGGTGGGGTTTAACGTCCACTCGACCCAAACTAGGTCATTTCGGGACTAACATATGTGTTAATTTTATTTCAATAATTCGCTTGCGCACAGGGGTCTTTAGCAGTGGGAGGAAACCGGGTGTTGTGTACGAACACTTAATCCATAGCGGTCGTAATTTATATAAACATTTATCTATTAATTTAACAATATTCTGCGGTTTAATATCATTCCCTCAGAGTGGCGTCATAGTGTAATAATAACAATCTTTAAAGGAGGCAATAAACCAAAGTCCGACGCCAACTTGTAAAGAGGCATCTCACTAACACCAACCATTTGTAAAGTCTTTGAGAAACTTCTGGAATCTCGAATTTTTAACAAAACAAATTTACCAGATTTTCTACATACACAAAAAGTGGCTTACCAAAAAGGATTGTCGTCCATCCATGCTTCCTTTAACTTGCGGGAAACCATCTAGCACCATCTGGAAAGGTCAAACAAGTTGTATGTCACTTTCTCGGACAGAACCAAAGCGTTTGATTCGGTCTGGCACCATGGGGTGCTTCTAAAGCTCCACGAGATTGACTTAGATCCGTCACTTTGGTCCGTTGTTGATAACATGTCATATCTGACATGATGTGTTCGTCTTAATGACAATTATTCAAGGAATTTTATTCTTCAAAGGGGAGTACGGCAAGGAGGGGTGCTATCTGCAAAGTTCTATCTTTTATATATGGACAGTTTATGGAATTATATCTCTCAGTCGAGATATGGTGCCCGTGTTCTTGATAGTTCGATGTTATAGATGATGATTGCGGTGGCTGATAAGGGACATGAAAAATAATATAATTTGTTTTTTATAATTTTCACCCAAGTCAATTTTAATTACCACCCAAGTCAATTTTAATATAATTTGTTTTTTATAATTTCCACCCATGTCAATTGTAATATAATTTCAATTCTGTTGAATTTCCACCCAACGCGTGACGTCATCTCAATTAGCCTCGTTTCCAATGTAATGTATTATGTTTTATATGGTTCTCATACTGTAATTAGCAGATTGCAATGTATTATGTTTTACCTTATATCAAATAGATATTTTTATACGCCCACATTTTCATATGGACGTATATTGTCGTCACCCCTGTTCGTCCGGACGTCCATCCATAATTTGTTTGTGGACACTATACAGGTCACAATTCTTATCCGATTTTGACGAGACTTGAAATATAGGTTTATCTCCAAAAGATCTAGGTTCCTTTCGATATTGGCATGTATCGGATTGAAACTTCATGAATTATGGCCCCTGGTTGTACGTGACAAGTCTTGTACGTACGAGTCTTATTTATATTGATCTAATCTACTACTTATATGAGGTAATGAGTACAGCTGTATTTTTGTGACTTGTAAAAAGAGACTAAGCCGACAAGTCGACATCTCGATGTTACGACAAAAATAACATGATATTACGACAAAGTAAAGTGTCGTATGATTGCGTCAATACTGTCGTGATGTCGTGTTGTCGCGTTATGAAAAGGGCGAGAATTAACATGGCCACTATCAGCCACCATACTTGGGTGAAAATTAAAATTGACTTGGGTGGAAATTAAAATTGACATGGCCACTATCAGCCACCATACTTGGGTGAAAATTAAAATTGACTTGGGTGAAAATTATAAAAAACAAATTATATTAAAATTGACTTGGGTGAAAATTATAAAAAAAACAAATTATATTAAAATTGACTTGGGTGAAAATTATAAAAAAACAAAACAAATTATATTAAAATTGACTTGGGTGAAAATTAAAATTGACTTGGGTGAAAATTAAAATTGACTTGGGTGAAAATTATAAAAAAAAAACCAAATTAAATTAAAACTGACTTGGGTGAATATTAAAAAAAACAAATTATATTATTTTTCATGTCCCTTATCAGCTACCGTAGTTGATATAGCTGTTACTAGTCCAACTTCCAACGGTTTACAAAACCTCCTCAATATCTGTGAAAGATAAAGTTTTTACTGGATACTGGATATTTCAATTCTCTTCGACTGAGAGATCTGCGTGAATCGTATATTAGAATACAGATACATTGTTGTGAACTGTAGACCACGTGGCTTTATTCCTGATGTTATTTTAAAAAAAATTAAAACGTTATAGTCGCTCAAATTATATCGAGGATTTCATCGTATCTATAACCTTCCCAAGTAAAATATGTTAGAAGAAAATAGTAAAAGATTCTGTAAAACGGATAGCAACAAGGAAATGGTTAGAACAAATTAAACTTGATGACGATATACGATTATTTAGTGAAATCCATCAGACCTTAGAGCCCCACCCTATCTACTCGCTGTGGTCTAGTGATCCGTTTCTTAGCAAAGCCAGCAGAGTTTTTGTAAAGGTGTGGGCATACGCTAGGGTCGATGATCCAACATCGTTGGAAAGGTTACTGTGTACACATTGTGGCTTATTTATTACATGTAATCTTAGTCATGCCAAAGCCCTATATACGGCTTTGAGTCATGCTATTGTCGATTGTGTGCTGTTTAAGCAAAAACGACTGGATGTATTGGAATTGTATTCGTTTGATGATGTAAGTGACAATAGATTCCTCGTGAAAATGCCCCCCCCCCACCACCACCACCTGTCTGTAACGCCGACGATTACGTTCGGAAACAAACTATTATTTATATTCCTAGCTCGTAAAAGATTGGTATGACACCAATTGGTATGTGATCCGTTAGACTGCTTATTTATTTTTAATGTTGTAATTTTTCATTTCCTATTTTTATTTTAATTTCTAATTTTGAAAAATAATTTTTAATTTTGAAAAATAATTTTTAATTTTGGAAAATAATTTTTTAATTTTGTAAATAATTTTAATTTTGTAAATAATTTTAATGTTGGAAAATAATTTTAATTTTGGAAAATAATTTTAATTTTGGAAAATAATTTTTAATAATTTGTTTTCAATTTTGTAAATTTGTTTCCAATTTTGGAAAATGATTTTTAATAATTTGTTTTCAATTTTGTTAATTTGTTTTCAATTTTGTAAATTTGTTTTCAATTTTGTAAATTTGTTTTTAATTTTGTAATTTTTTTTAATTTTGTAAATTTGTTTTTAATTTTGTAAATTTGTTTTTAATTTTGTAAATTTGTTTTTAATTTTGTAAATTTGTTTTCAATTTTGTAAATTAAAAATTATTCTACAAAATGCAAAATTATTCTACTAAATGCAAAATTATTCTACAAAATGCAAAATTATTCTACAAAATTATTCTACAAAATTATTCTACAAAATTATTCTACAAAATTAAAAAAATATTCTACAAAATCCAAAATTAAAAATAGAAATTAAAAATTAAAAATACAAATATGAAATCGAAAAAAAAAAAAATAGTTCGTACTTGAGCTTCCGTACATATGACTTAAAATATCAAGTTTCTTACGGCTTAATCCACGCTAATATGTACTCGATTGATTATTCAAAATCAAAATACGAACGCCAGATAATGTTCAGCCTTCGATTGAGTCGAATTTAAACGGGCTATCAATATTTTTTGGCAAATAGCCCAGGTCGATGACATTTCAATTCGACATATCTTTGTAAATACTGAACAGAATTGACACCATATTTTGACTGATATTCCAATTAGAGATCCATCTTTCATAATATTGTTGTTTGCAAGTGATTCTATATTGCTAAAAAGAACGAGGTTTAGGTACTTTACGGGAATCGTATTTTTTGCGATACTTGGTTACTGATTGGTGTGACTTTCTCTTGGATTAAAATGGCTAAGATTAGATATCTCGAGATGATGTCTTAAACAATATTCTTAATTCTAACAGCCCAAGGTAGAATTTCATAACGATCGTAAAATGACTAATTATGGCCGTTATATTTACGTTGCTATGACAACCATATTATACTCGATAGCTTTAATCAGATAGATTTACACCGATTTCAGACTATGTTTAAACTATTACGTTGCATCTAATAACTACCATCTCACTGTATGTTATCACCAGTATCATGGTACATCTAATAACGACCACTGCACTGTTTCTAATAGCATAGCCAATATCACACAATCTAATAACCAGTATCCCCATATATCTCATGTATCTTATAACCAGAGCAAACTACGGATGACGGTTTATAAACATTTTTTTTATTAAATTTATCTGAAGTTGGGATATCAGGTAACAAAATATACTCCCAACTATGACATAGTGTACATGTATCACCGTATCTATTAATCAGTATTTCTCAATCTGTTAACCAGTATTACACTACCTACTATTAACCAGTATCAATGTTGGTGCAGATTTTAAAGTTAAAGAGAGGATAGACCCTATCGAAATTCAGAGTTTTGCAATCTTCGGATCCGTGTCTCGGAAAACTGCACCCCCCCCCCATAACTCGTACACATGCCCCCTGGATAATTTCCCACAAAATACTTATTTTAATGCATAGTTTCTTTTTCTTTTTTTTAAAAAAATTAAACCAGAAAATTTATAACATTCGGTCATCAAACATAACAAGGAATGGGCCATGCATTTAACAATTAATTTGAGCTCAAACGGTTATGATGCTGAAAATCAACCATGTCTAACCGTTCTGAAAGCAGAATCCTTTCAACTTTTATTCAGTTTCAACATAAGTTATGTTGAAATGAACACGTAAGTGCTGATTTCTCAACCATCTTAAAATGCATCTCCTAATATTTTATTTCTCTGTCGCTATCTTTTTGTCAGATAAACAACTATGTATGTTTCCAAAGTATTATTTGAGCTTTGTAACGGTACATGATACAGGGGCGGATCTAGGAATTTTGAAAAGGGGAGGGGGCGCTGCAAAATGAAGGCATTGACCGCGGAGACGGGGCACGCCGCTGTGGGGGGGGGGGGGGCCCAAGAAAATTATCCGTCATTTCCTTGCATTTGTAGCCATTCCAAGAGCTATCCGCCTCTGTGATATGTCTATTGCGATACGTTTAACCGTTAAATTAAGGCACCGTTTAACCGTTAAATTAAGGCACCATAAGCTTGTTTTTAACATTGTGGTGATCTGTATTTTGACAGTAGGGCTAAGATCTTTATCCTCAATCTGGTCCACAGGATTAACGTGGTTGGGACTCTGTGGTTAACCCATGGGGATCTTACCACATTCTGCATGAAGAATGCGCCCACTAGGCCGCGTTGTCGGGTCAGTTTCCTTCCAAAGCAAAGGGGTGTGGTTAGCTACTGGCTAATTACACAGAATGAGTAGAGTCGTGGCAATGTAATCAAAATGGCCGACAGTTCCTTTTGAAGAGAATTAATTATTTTGATAGCTGAATTCCGTTTACAGTGGTTTCATATACGGCATGTACACGAAACGGGGTGTTCCCACTTAGCCGGCAGGCTTTGATGTCAAATTTTGCCGCTAATCCAGAGTTAATCCTAAAACAATGGTGTTATAAACTATAGTCCATATCTTTTTTAAGACTAAAACTGTATTGATTTTAACAAATTTAACTTTTATTAAATAACATTAAATAGCTTACACATATAAAAATATATTACAATTTACACATTTAACTTTTATTAAATAGCATTATATAATTTATAAATAAATGCCTTACAACATAACAATCATTTTACAGCCCCACTAAATAGGAAATATTTGTTCTTGGCATTGGTCTGTGGTCAGTTTTTAACAAATCCATCATGGATGACAAAAACGTATCAACTTTAATCTTTACATTATCTGGTTGATGATTGTGTTCGGATCCAACAGTGGTAAGAACAACATTCTTGGTGTTTACAGTAGCTGGACAAGTTTTTGTTGAACATTTCCAATGGACGGCATTTGGTCTGCTTGACTTTATACTGAACTTGTAACCATTGTGTATTAAATATCGGCCACTTCGATTATTGGAGATAAAGCGAATATTAACCTGAACGTTTGCCATTTTAAAATAAATATAATTTCGACACAGATCGACCATCTATTTATATTAATATAGTGAATTGAAATCATGTTTGAAATCATAACGCCGGCATGAATTGTGTTCAAAATGTCATTAATTAGTTGGCTAATAAATTTTATTAAGATGGATTAAGAGCTCATTAACGCTGAACACCAGTGAACAGTTCTTGAGTGACTACTTTTAAACAGACTATAGTTTTGAGATCAATCAAAGGATTAACAGTCTGCCGGCTAAGTGGGAACACACCCACGAAACACATAAATTTATAGAAAATTAATTGGCAATCCCTGGATAAGATTTGACGTGTAAATACTGAAAATATATTGTGCAGTACGGTATCACACATTTTTGGCAGATAAAATATTCCAGTTGGCGGGAAAAAATATGAAAAATTTTTTTATATAAAAATTATCATCAATTGTTCCCCGGGATTTTCCCTTGTCAGTGGTGCAGGACGGAGGGCTTGGCAAGGACAGCGTCTAATCGTTCAGATGGGACGAAAACCAAGTTCCGTGTACACGTTGGCATACACGTAAAACTTCTCTTGGCTGTTGAAATTCGATACAAGGGTAGGCCGTGTCTGCGCAAAATTTCTCATTAGCCAAGTCGGTGCAGAAAAGTATCCCATGTCATTTCTTTTGGCACCATGATTAGTGTCGATCAAATGAAATTGGGTTTAACATCCTATTGTTCTGCTCCGACTGGTCTATGAGGGAAATTTTGCCCGAGCTGCGGCACTATGGCCTACTCTTATATCGAATTCCAACTGTAAAGAGATCTTTTACGTGCACGCCAAAGTATACACGGGACCTCGGTTTTTCGTCTCATCCGAATGACTAGACAGCTATCCTTGTCAGGCCCTCCGTCCTGCACCACTGACAAGTGAAAACCATGTCGGAAATCCAGATGAACTTTTTCGCCAATGCAGGGATCGAACACGCGACCTCCAGGAGCGAGCCAGCGTCTTACCCACTTAGCCACCGTGGCTCCCGATCATTTCGATCATCCATTATTCATACAATATAGCTATTACTAAGGGTAGCTGACCGAGGAAGGGCAAGAAAATGCAATTTACATCTATATGTGTTGAACTGAAATTACACTGGCATGAGTGACATATTGATTTCGGTACGCCTTAATTCAGGCATATACAATAAAGTTGGCCATACTATTATAAGATGATGATACTTATAGGCTGATCATAGGCGTATACACAGGGCCGCCGAGAGAATCTTTGTCTCCCGGAGCAAGACAAATTACCCCCCCCCCCCCGCCTTCCCAACCTGTGCAAGGGCATCAAGAACATAAAATACACTACAATACATAATGATTTTAAACTTTACCCCTTGCCAGGGTAGGGAATTGGATCGGGGATCCGTGGCACGAATATCGACTTTGTCGACGTAAGGAGATAATTAAATCGATATTTATTGGACTCCTGGGGCTCTACCGATCGCACCCACCCCCACCCCCTCCTTGGGCTTGGATGTACAGTGTTATACAATGTGTCGGTGGTCATAAATACATCCAAAACAGTTGTCTTAATGAAAGTCAATATAAAACTGAATACCAGAATTATCTAAACTTGCCTAGACAGCAGGACAAACTTTAATACGGTAAATAGGTAAAAAAAAATTATCGGAATACTGTTAATTAAATACGTCGAAAATATTTATGATGTCTCTTTCTACACAGTGGCTGTCTCGCTTGCTCCTCACTGTATTTCAATTGCTGGGTCAAAGGCCTTCAACATGACAGATTGAGCAGCGGTTTTAGTCCCTGAATTTGATTATCCCACTTTTATGATTATGAACATACAATGTACTCAAATTCAGGCCTAATACTTAGCCTCAGCTTGGTGTTATTTTAAAAGCAATTTTAGATTTTACAGGTGCATGCATTGCTCACTCTAGATTCTTTTTTCTCCACCAACTTTCATTTTAATTCATTTATATATTTTCCCCTCGAAAAATATATATTCTGGTTTTCTTTCTTGAATTATTATTACATTAGTACTTTCAATATACAGAAATTTACACAATATTCTCTGCTTCGTAATTTTTCTAAATTATTCTCAGTCGCGAACTTTTGGAATCACAATTAATGTTTGTCAGAGATGGCGAGACTCGGGTTTTCAATAATTAAATTACATTGAGTGTCAGTTGTCAGCTCCACCAGTCGACAAGGTATAATTAATAATATCTCATGACACTATATCTAACATACGACACTTCTACAAGGGCAATATCCGCTGACCACACCATATCACGTACCTAAACTATGGACAGATATCAAAGTCAATAATAAAACGTTTGTTGAAGTATGAACCTATGAGCAACCACTAGATTGGGATTCTAGCTCTAAAATCGAACGATTATTATTATAAATATCACGAGTATGAGTAGGCTGTAGTGCCGCTGTTCGGGCAAAATTTCCCCCATAGCACACTGTATGGCGTATGTACGTCTTCATTAGCCAGTATTCATTAGCAGAACAGAATAAGATATTCGTACTTTTCAGCTTGTATTTGTCGAAATAACGATATACCACGGCAATTATACGTTACATAAGAATTTCGCACCCTTCGTATTTCCAATTATTGCAGGTGTTTGTCTGGCTTAACAGAATTAGACACGGGCAAAAATATGACATCACCAATCATTAGCATTCAAATGCAAAGCCCAGAAATACGGAGTGACAAAGTGTCATATTTTAATTTTCACGGGAAAGCTGCCAAAGTCACTGATATGCCGATGTCAAAGGAGCACCAGGTGTTTTGCAAAGAGAATCGTCGCAGCGAATGTGAGTCGTTTTTAAATGAAATGGGGTTTAACCTCTCACTATTCTGCTCCAACCGGAGGTGGGGAGGGGGGAGAGGCTAATGATTACATTAACAAGGGAAGTTCTCGATTGTCAGTCCAGAACGTTCTGAATTGACGGAATTGCAATCGTGTGACGCGGAATTCAGTTCTGTCACAGTCCTGTCAGTCCCGACAACTGAGATAGTGTGAGTAGAATCGTGACGTAATTAAACGAATATGTTTCAGCTGTCATGGTTGGTTGAGATATTAGGTGTTTTTTTCTTTCGACTTGCCAAATCGATTTGTATTTAGTGGAGATGGCATGTGACAGTATAGTCGATTTTAAAGTACTCGAGTTCGTTAAATGCGCCGATTAGCTGTAAACATATCGTGTGGCTGGATGGACATAGTTGAAAAAACACGTGATCACCCGATTAAATCGTCAAATCCCATCTAGTGGTCATTGGCGATTGGTGGTGATCGCTTCGGAAATTGGTATCGATAAATTTGTTCGATAGGGTAACCAATTTGAATTAGATGGAAGTTAAAGATGAAAATTTAATTGATTGAAAATCCCTTTGGCTAAGGGGGGGGGGGGGTCTGAATAGTTAGCACGTGCGTGCTGTATCATAAGGTCTGTCATTGAGTCAACTGGCGTGGTGTTTCGATTACCTGGTTTCGATTCCCCGGTTGTACGTGACAAGGAGTAGGGTCGCCTGCCCAACCTCGTGGGTTTTCTCCTGGTCCTACGGCTTCCTCCCACTGCTAAAGACGCCTCCGCGCAAGCTAATCATTGATATAAAAATGAACCGTGTGTTAGTCCCGAAATGACCTCCCTCCCTCACTCTCTCTCTCGCTCTCTCTAACATGAAAAAAAATATTTTAAAACCTGTAGCATCTGTCGAGGTAGCACGGTTTTCGAAAAAGGGTGGGGTTAGGGGTAACCCAGGAACGGGTCTTGAGCGCTGAAAAACGATAGGGTTCATCCGCGTATGACCCCAATGCTCCTCATAAAATCTGAAGAAAAAAAATCCGTTAAATAACTTTAGCCTTTATCGCGTTAACGACCAAGTTATTGACGGACGGGTGCACAGGGGCGACGATAGCTTCAATATTTGTAGCTGTGATAATTGTCTTATTTAAGGCTACAATTGATAAACTATTCGAGGCTTTGCGCAGGTAAAAATTGGGTTCAATTGCAAAATTTTCAACACATATCATCACTGTATGCAAGGAAATAAGTAATTATGTTACAAACAGAAAGGAGTGGAACACTTTACCGAACAGTTTTTTTGTATTTTCGAGATAACGTGAAAACAAGTGCCTGTTCTAATTATGGTGCTGTGGCCATTTTAAAATGGACATAGATTTTGCGTAGCCGTTGGGTTTTATCAAATCATATAATTATGCGGTAAGGAATTGCCTTTATTTCAATGGGAATTGTTTTATTAATATGTTTGTGCAGTACAGTTTGGTTTCGGAAGACATCATTAGTGGAACCATTTCTACTCTAGGGCGACGACTGTGTGGGCGTGTAACAATAAGCTGTGGGTGTGTTGAAGAAATTAATAGTTATTGGAATTAGATACTCTCATATGATATAAATAAAATGACACTGTTTGAATTCAAAATTAACTAATGAAATGTGAAATGTGAATATCAGATGTATAAAAATGTAGTTTATGAGATAAACCAAAATATTGTATCAAGTAAAATAATATTACAAAATGACATTTTTTTAGCGATCATAAATCTGTTATTGAAATCCATCATGAACATCTCAGATGTAAGATAATGATAGTGTTGAAAGTTAGTTAAAGGAGCTAAATCGCTAATATTTGGGACCTAGAAATTGACACAAATGTGTCGCATCGCATATAATAATGTCATATGAATGTATATACGGATTTACATTCAATCGTGTCCGTTTTTACTCTAATTACAAATGGCGCCGAAACGCATTATGGTAAAATGTTTATTTTGTCTTAAATATTGGATATCAGAGGCCCATCTTTTCCCGGTAAGATAACAACATCAGTGTTGATTTGAATTGACAAATAATTTGTGTTTTCAATGTCGAAGACTTTGGATGATATTGAGTTAGAGACCTAGCTACTTTAAAGTGAAAGCACAACATAAAACGCTCAACCGAAAACGAATTTAATATTTTCATACTAATACATAATTATAGTTTATCCAGATATACTTCAAGCACTTCTATTATTTGGTCTTAATAATTTAAAAGATAGGTTGCCAGGCAACGAAACACCCGCCCACGCCAGCTAAGTCGTCCAAGCTGTCAACAAAATTTGTTTTCTTTTGACAGTAATGAAAACATTTACAATACACTAAAATCTGATTACGAGTAACAGCCCATTTGGCTTATAGTTCTGTCGTATACTAACCTTGAGATACATAAAATTTAAGAGTGTATCCGCGATAAGACCAGACAAAAATCACAAAATGTTCTAAGATGGGGGTTCGGAAGTTTTTGATCAAACTTATGGTATGACACCCCCTAGGGGCAAGAGGTGACATGCTGAAGTGGTTACAACCTGATGTCGCTTTAAAGGACTGTACTGGAAATAGTCATTTTATGGGTAAAATTTTGGTTTTCACGTGTGTATTTATCACCCTTTTTAACCACAGATTGCATTCTATGGTGCAATAGCAACCTTCTAATTTTGACCCTGTCTGATAAAGCGGGTGGTCAACTTCCACCCCAGCACTAATTTGAAAAAAGAAATCAGTCTATACTAATATTTTGTGGACTTGTTTTAGGGTACCATATTCACATTGTCACTGTAGTACAGAAAAAGATACACTGTAACTTTTTCTTTCATGGTAGCAAGTATAATTTCTTCGAATGATTTTGAAGTGCTAAGCGTATAGTATCAACAGGTGTAAAAAAATGACCGGAATGCAACATACTTAAAATATTGAGTTTATTGAAAAGTGCTAAAAATAAGCTTTTGTGATACATTTTTTTGCAAATTTAATTAGAGAAATAAAATTTTTGACTTTTATACGTTTTCTTCATATCCATAGCCATCATTTGTACCATGTAGTACTGTATATAAGTGTATATTTGCATTTATTGTATATTTTGTATTGTCGTCCTGTCCCTTTAACATATTTGTTGTATTGTCTCTTTAAGGTTTCATTTTCCAACAGGTCACGGAAAATGGCTACAAAAAGTTCAATTTCAGAGCATGTTTCCACTATTCATTTTGGGACACATCCACTGATTTCTACAATACAGAAATGTGGAAGCTTAAATTTTAACGGCAACGCAGCCTTGCGTCGAAGTGGGCGACGTTGAACAGTGTAGCATGGTAGCTACGGTTCTCAAGCGCTGTCAGCTACACCTTCAGGGCCGGGTTTAGAATAAGAGAGGCCCTAGGCAATCCCCCTGAACAGGGCTCGCGACATGGACCTTGGGGCCCTGGGACAAGCAACTCGGTGAGGGGGTGGGTCGGGGGCAATCATGCGGTTGATGGTTCGAAACTCACTTTTAGGTGAACTTTTCATTTTTGTTTGGATTACTTTATTTAAAATAATATCTATTTGAGAGTAATGGATATGTTTTGTTAAGATCATTTCATTGAGCACGTTGATACTCCAATGGAAGTCAATTCCCGTCGGCGCCAGATGGACCATGAACGAATACAAGCCTTCTATAGTATTTTGTCAAGACATTTTTTATAAAACAGATACTAATGTATTTTAGGGCTGATAGTAAAAACCATACTGTTAGTTTTTTTTATCTACTACGGTTAATTATCTCCAAAATAAGGAAATTGCAGGTTAATTTCATGGGTTATTGTTTCCTTCACCTAGTTTTTGTCAAGTCGATTCCGGTCATTTTTATTTTTTGTGTCAAATGTTGGGAGGTTGTTTGTTCACGCGAGCATATTTTTTTTTAAACCCACCTCATGAAAGAAGTAGCTATAGGGCGTCAAACTTCGGGTGACGAAAAATGGGGAATTTAGATAGGCTTTGATATCCAGTAACAGCAGTAGGTCATCTACAAACTGTGAGTTTGGTCTTTTGCTACGTATAGTTTAGGTGTGAGGACTTGCAAAAGTTGGAATTTGAAAAAAAAACTACGGATTTTGGCAATTTCACCATATGAAAAATGTTTTTTCAATATTCTCAGTCAGAAATTGAATTACACATTTATGTGTTTTGGGAGTATCCCAACTTATAAACCTTCTGCATGGTGTTCTCGTGGGCACGCTCTTAATATCAAGGGCCATAACAAAATCGTTGAAAATCGATAGGCCTCTTCGTCCCATGACCTTAAATATAAATATAAAGCAATCTGATATTAACTTTAGCCTCTAGAGCGTCCACAAGATTTTCAAGGTGATCAAGGTCTACAATAGCGGGATTTTACTGTGGTTCCCATTGGGGCACAACAAAAACTTAGACAATACCCCAGTGTTGATATTTTGTGAAAGTCCAAACACTAATGCCATCTGTGTGTCTGTAATTACTAATTTATGCTGCATTCACGATAATCTATCATGAAAATATACACAACAGATTACCAAGTTAATAAATGTCTAATCTGATCAATAATTTATATAATATTTAGCTCATGAATAATGCCCCTATAAATTAATTTTTATATATCTAATTGCAGGTGGCCTGGACTTTTACCACCTGGATAGCCACTGACCTCCACCCACCATCAATAAGTAAAATATAAATTATGGTACAGTTTACTGATTTATTTACATATGAATATAAATGTCTAGACTTTATACATCATTCAGGTCAGGTATAGTGCAAGAAAACAATAGACAGTTTCTATTATTCTGATATCAACATGCATTAAGGTAACAAAATCTACAATGGACAGGTTCTATTATTGTTCTGATATACGTAAATCTTTACGTAACATAATTTATAATAAAACTAAAAGTTTCATTCCATCTACAGTATGTCTGTATGTACACCAATTTGCAAGATTTTCATCAAATTCAGATGAAAACAGCCGCACAAATTATGGATATACCCTAACACAGCAGCTATGAAATATAGCTTTTATTGACATGACAGGAAATTTGGGGGTATAAAAAAGATAGAGGACATTAGTTACATGTATAATTGTTCTAAATACTGATACAACCCCATTTTATCTTTTTTTTGTTATTTCCTATTCAATCTGATTAAAATACAGATCTACATTTAATTTCGCTTTTTATACATGTACTGTTGATGGCCTCCGCAACATGAAGATCTGACCCGGCCTATAACATCAGCCATTCAATTAATCAAAGGCGGTGTTCCAAGCTGCTATTCAGAAATACAACTTTAGCAGGTTTGTGAGTTTATTTCCATGCTTTGCGACACTATCTTTATATACAGAAAACTCATCAAATTTGGTCCTTTCAGATAAACTGCTGTCGAGACAGCTTCAGTGTGGGGCATATTTCCATGCTATTTGTATACAGAACCCTCATCCAATTTGGTCAAAATTTAATTGTCTATTCAGATAAGCTGCTTTTGAGACATAGCTGTTGTGGGCGTATTTCCACGCTTTGCATAGCTATCTGTTTAAAGGCATTGTTTTTGGAAATATGTGGCTAATTTCCTGACTTAAGTTAAATTCTCCAATAATGCACAACGATTCCTGTCATTGAACTCAAGATAAACTGCAACAACTGTTCCACGAGCCGGACACACATTAACAATATATTCATACTTCATTAAACATAACTTTAGCACTTTGAAATTACTATTTTAAGAAATGTAAATGTAAAAAGTCTCTATTTCCTTATGTACAATTGAACATAAATCAATTTCTCCTTGTAATAAAGTGGGAATATTTAGTTGTACAGTTTTCTTGTACAAATTAGTTCTGTCTTTGTTTTGTTGGGCAGTTCTCAACAGCATCTCAAACCCTAAGAAAATCCATAAAATTTGTTGTCTTCTTGTTCAATGCTCAGAAATCTTGAAAATTATTTTCCACAATTGGATGTTGGCTATTCTATATCAAAAACAATACGTTATCAGACAACATAATCTGATTGGCATCCATCATAGTATCCACAGCTGCTTTTATTTCTTCATCCTTGAACTCATCACCGAGACGATCTTTGTTGACCTCTATACGTACTTTATCTAATTCTAATGACTGGGCATGTGCAGCTTTAAATACATTAAATAATGACGAACGGAAAGCCTTCAACCTGAAATATATAATTTTTGCAAATAAATAACATTTCATAGACTTTCAAAACATTAATATTCATTATCCAATTTTATTTTTTAAACCTAACCAAAAGCTCGCTTACAGTGTCTGCATGTATGAAGAACTCAATAAGTTCAATCCAGGAAATTACAGAAAATGAAAACTAAATCTGTTTACACCAATTGAAGGGCTCAAAATGTCCTTTCAAATTACTGTGGTCAAAAAGCTCAATCACTCCCCTTAAAAATCAAATCACTCAATAGTGATCAATGTGGTTGAAAACCTTTACCATACCATTTAAATTAACAAAATAATTTATTGCATGATCTAAGCCATAATTTACCTATCATCGGATATTTTTGGTTTATCACCCTTAGAGGTAGCGGTCTCATCTGTTTCCATGGCAGTATCATCATCACCCTTGGACTTTCGTCTTTTCTTACGAGATTCTTCTAAAGATTCTGGTGTCTCTGAAAATAAATTTCATATAATTCATTGACATGTGCATTGTTGTGTTTTCCTGATCAATGGTGTTTCCACTGACTTTTTCCATTCCCAACTGTACAAGTTTCTTTAATGTACACTCCACTCTTAGTTTTACATCCCATCCAAACAAGGCAACTCTTACCTCGACTGCCCTGCAGGTGGAACAGAGCACATCCCCCAAACTTACTAAGGCGTGTCTAAAGGGGCACATATCTACAGTAACAAGCATCTATCATTAAATCCTACTCCTGAATATTAATTTTCAATCTTACCATCTTCGCTAGCAGTACTTTCTGCTGATTCAAAGTCATATGGATCATAGCCTTCTTCTCCTTCTTTTAAAGGTGGACGTTGTTTGCTTGCTCGACTCTTCCTATAACAGAAAGAAATAGGGTTTAACATCCATTCAATACAAATTTATTTCAAGAACTAAAATGGTATATTATCAACATTTTGCTTACATACTGGGGTATTGAGCAGTGGGTGTAGACCATAGAAAACCTACGAGCTTAGCCAGGCTACCCTAATCCTGTGATGACAACAATGACACTTGACTCTATGACGAACCTTATGATCCGAGTCCACCCCCTCCTTTCTCTTACTTGTAAATGCAGTTTAATAAATTACTTATACAGCATCATTCATCCGAGTGGAAATAAAAGGATACATTATGCAAGATTTAGATGAAGAGCTGACCATTATTGATAGAATAGCTCAAAAATAGATAATGTAAAATGATTATATTGAAAATTTCATTCAAATTACCATACTTTATTCTGACCCAAGTTATCAATGTTTGCAGTTTTGACAAGATCTGTGCATTGTTTATTATCGTAACCACTGGTATTTTCGAGATGTAGCCTCACTTCTCCATTTTTTAAATTAAATCATTAAATCTAGTTGAAATCTCGGGCATCCAATGGCATCGAGAGTTGATTATGGTCGTCATGTAAATAAATGTCTAATTAATAAATTATATAACATTTAAGGCCTAAAGAAAGACCTGCAACGGGTAAATCTAGATCTTTAATCTAATGTATCTTGAATGAAACGTTGATAGAAATAAACATGAAAATCAAACTAACTTTTTACGTTTAGGTGTTGGTGCCTGTTCGACTTCGTCTTGACTTTCTTCTTCACTATCGTCTGGTTGTTTACGTCTACGTGATTTTTCTAATACCTGGATAATCAAGATATGTGAAGTTGGAAAAGGCTGTAATAAATCTATTGTTAACGATTCTGAATAAAAGTAATATTTAGCTTTTTGACTGTTACAGCAGCTTTAGAAAATTATGTTTGCTTTATTATTAACTACACTGTTTGGAACAGCATCCTTTGGTTTAGTAAAATTAATATCACCAAAGCTGCTTCTCAGGCAAGAAAAAAGTACTGTAGTATTTTCCTTTTGCTTTTACAAGGTTCGCAAAACAATTGTTGAGTTCGCTAACTTCAGAGTTACTAAATTAGATTTATCTAGCTTTCTCTCAATGTTTCGTAGAAAATCGTCCTGATTATCGTGGCCTGTCAATTAGCCAGAGAACGGTCCCGAGACAGGTTAAGCGGGACAAATTTCAAACCAAGGGCACGGTGCCTATTTTGCACTAAAAACTGCCCGGATCTAATGGTTGTTTGTCAACTTTTCAGTCTATTTCTTTTATTGATGTGAGAACCTAAGTTAAGGCTTGTTATCTATAATACTGTGGTATAATTTTGAAATATTTGGAGATATTTATGGTAGGGAACCCCTATGGTTGTTAACTATGACTAACTTATGAATACCATTTATTTTTCGTCTGATTAAACTCAATGAATGTTTACATAAAGCAGTCATTTCTTTTTTCTATCAGTCTTTTTTATTTACTCACAAGGTACAATAACACTTTGAAATTGGTTTCTCAATCCTAGAAATAGGAACTTCTCTCACCTTTTTAAAGTAAGCAAACTGAATGAGTTCAACAGCAGCTTGGGCATCTTGTAAATCAGCTGTTTTTGATAATCTGGCTTTAGCATGGGCAGTCGATAGACGGATCATAGTTTCCAAACAACGAGCTGTTACTGGTTGGGTCTAAAATAAACACAAGTATACACATGAATATCTTATTAAACTTACATCCCACTTCTACTCGTTGCCACTGGCAACCTTTGATAAAACTGTCCTGTTTATTTTCAATACATGCTTAAAAGTATCCGTGTATCAGAAATATACAGAAAGAGTACTGTTCATTTCTGATACACGATACTTTTATACTGTTTTAGATACCTATCAAGCGATAAATAGCCGACGACGTTTAGTCCGACCCAGATCGCAATTGATAACATGGCTCTCTACAATGCACAAGGATAATGTACATGAAACAACTAGTCAAAATCATAGTAACAAAACAAACCGGGGGGAACTACAAGGCAGTTCAAAAACATATACAATGACATTAAATTAACATATTACAAAAATCAATTATTATACATATCAATTGGCATCTATTTCATAATTTGGTTTGATTTATATTAATATGCAAAATATATAAATTAGAATATTGAATAATTATTTTAATTAATTGTGATGATAGAAGCGCAGTTCTCTTGCTGGACACTTCACAGGCATTGAAAATAAGCAGGGTGAAAAAAAAAAAAACGCCTAGAAAGTCATAAACTTTATTACAAATAAATTTCAACGGAAGAACCATCCGCCGATGCATACTTTTAACAGGAATGACCCACGTTTCACATTTCCTTTACACTACATTTAATAATATCGCAGCCCTCTACGCCATAGACAAGTTGTTTTGACGATGTGGTCTAAACAAACACGTGATTGTTTTACGCTCAGAGTACCATAGCAAGACGCACGTGTAAATACTACTCAGGTCATCTCTCCACTGCGAAATCATTCTACCATGAAATGTAACACGTGAGGCTCAGAAAGGGATAAATGAAAGAGCAGAAAGTATTTGTCACTTTTCGGTTGAAATGACTCGATAATAAATACTATTTTTCACATTTTGCTTCACAATACTCGATAGAAATGTGATGTAAGTAACTTATTAGCACCTTTCCTCGGTGTATCGGTGAATATCAGGACAGTTTTGGTCGGGAGCCGCCACGGCTGGGCCCCTCGACCAAAACTGTCCTGATATTCACCGATACACCGAGGAAAGTGTGCTAATAACTATTACATACATTATGCAAGAGCAAAATCTGATTATTGCAAGTCTTAATTTAGGCTTCAGATGTTATAGAAATTATAAATTAGATCTTTATTTAAACAACAAGCCCAAAATCAACTCTGTAGACCCACGGATGGCTCGGCTACAGCTCGGATTTAAATAGGATTTCACTTATTAATTAATTCAAATATGGCGCACCCTGATGAGAATACGTCGGTTAGATCGAGGCTAAATGATAGAGTGTACTTAGCGTGGCCACTGTAGAGCGTTTCCGCATGCCATTGAAAACTTTACTTGATAATCGAGATATGTAGGTGGAGTTAAAGCCGGTCAATCGAACGATCAGCCAAGGTGAAGGCACATTTCACTACCATTTCTAGTCAAATATTACAATGATGATAACTATGTTCAGAATAAAGTAATTTGACTGAAATTTTCAATATATTCTTCTTTCATCATCTACTTTTGAACTGTTATAGCAAGAATGGCCAACTCTCTATAAAAATCTCCCATAATGTATCTTTAATTAATAAATATTAACACCAGAATGACTTGAGCCTTTGGTTAAAGCCATTAGTTTCATTTACATTTTTCAAATAATATCGAACAGTTCAAGGCTAAAACATGTATTATGCAAGAGCTAAATCTGCCTAGACATTTATTAACAAAACAAGACCATAATCAACTCTCGATGGCATTGGATACTCGCGATTTTCACTAGATTAGAACGGTTCGCCATTTAAAATTGGGAAAGCAAGGCTAAGTCTCGAACATACCGGTGCCCTGGTTACCACTATGCACATATCTGGCCAAAACTACAAACAGTGATAACTTGGTTCAGAATTAAGTAATTTGAATGGAATTTTCAATATTTTCATTATCTATTTTTAAACTATTATAGCAAGAACGGTCAGCTCTTTATCCCCTCACTTGATTTGATATTTGTTTATTTGGCGCAATGTCTATTTTCTGTCTTGTCCGCAGGTTTATCTTGTAGATTTTTGTTTTGCATGTAGTGCGGTCCTCTTGCACTTACTATTAGAGTAGAATCTTAACCCTTCGTACTGTAGAATGTTCTCGCTGTTGGGCTTTGTTCCTGTTTGCTCACCACACTTATTATTTTAGCGTTTTCGGAGATACTATCCAGATTATCGCCCTTATTGTTAATATTGTTTGACGATCTAACTCTTGACATCCACTGGCAGACTATCGCCATTGAAGAGACGACCACTGTCAAGATTGGTCGCATTATTTCTCTTACGTCTTTTTTGTAAATCGTTTTTTTTTTTCATTTTTAGTTAAGCCTGTACCATGACAGGCCCTGGACTGTACAGCGCAGTGGATGCTTACGGCTGGCCCCTGGATCCATTCACTTAGTTTGATATTTGTTCCAATGTCTATTTTTTGTCTTGTTCGCAGGTTTATCTTGTAGATTTTTGTTTTGCGTGTAGTGCAGTCCCCCTGCACTTACTATTACATAATGGATCTTTAATGCACTTACCAAGACCATAATCAACTCTTGATGCCATCGGATGGCTGCTACATCATAAGTTGATTTAAATATGTTTTGTGGTTGATCGTAAAAATGGATAATCGAGGCTAGGTTATAATTGTATTGGCGTTATCTAGACAGAGTGATGTAATTTTCAGCATATTCCCTTTCCATTATCTATTTTTTTTAACTATTATAGAAAGAACTGTCGGCTCTATCTAAGATAAGTATGTGTATCTTGATGAGAACAAAATAGATGGGTTTACTTACCCTAGCAATGTGATCTTGAGCTAGATTATCCTGGTTACGTAGCTTGGCGTATTCATCCGCTATCAATTCTGCTGCTTCTCTTGTTAAACTAGGCTTCAAGGCCTTGGCTACATGAATGTATTTTCGCATAAATTCCATACTTAATATTCTGTCCCTAAAAAAACAAAACAAAATCCATTTGTCAATAAATACAAAATAAAGTTCAGGTAGGCAACTTTTTAAAGACTAACCATATACCATATACATTGGTTGTGCTTCATGATACATCAATGATTTTGCTCAAAATTTCAATGTTTTAGAGGTCAAATAATAGGAAAATAATCTGTTTGATTTGTCTTGAAAATAGTTGAATATTGTGTAATTTCAGTACAGGTAAATAATAATTCTTATTTTCTTACTTTTTAGATCTGGTAGCACCATGTAATAAAGCATCATATTTTTCATACATGGGCGTCTCCTGTTCTTCATTTCTTTCTTTATCTGGATCTTGTGTGGCTAATAAACTGACAGAATTTCCCATCTGAAGAGCTGTAATAAATAAAATATTACATGTTTCATAAACCCACGAAATTTCTAATCTTTGAAGCCCAAACAGGCCAATATAAAATGGTAAAAGTGTAAATATTGAGTTTAAAGCCCCAGAATACCCCCCCCCCCCGCCCGACCCAAAGATTAAATACAAGACCCAGCATACCCGACTCTAAGGGTAAATATAGTTCTTAAGACCATACACAACAAATATTACTTTTATTAAAAATAATTTGGTCCAAACGTTCAATCTATTAATTCTAACAAAAGTTACGGCACTCTAAGTTACACTGTTATCTGATGATTTCCCACGATTTTCTTGCTCCAAGCATGAATGTCAAATTCAATATTTGTTTGACATATGTACATTTGACATACCTGATTTTTTTATATCAGTGGAGTCAATATAGCCAATCGTAATATCAACAAATATTACGGCAAATGCTAACAGAAATAGATAAGATTAAAACCTTACCATCTCCATCTTGTTCCTGTGCCGATCTGTATCTATGCATTCGAAGAACATGATCCGAGATACGTCTGTCAAAATCTGGATCCATTTTATCCAATACAATAAACAGTAGATCAAAACGAGAAAGTAGTGAATCTTGTAGTCCGATATTCTCCATTGGTGTTTTATACTGGTCATACTGAAAGCACAATAATCACTAGAGATCACACCAAATGCTAATATTACTATTTGAACATTTAAAGCCACTATTCATTCAAATTAATTGAAATTCGCAAATTTTGTACTGTTTTGATGCATTTTCAGATTTCTACAAATTCTTTCACATCAATATATTTTATCTTTTTATTTTAAAATACAGAAGAATTTACTTTTAATTGACACTGAATGATCACTTGAAATGAAATGTACGACTGTTTTACCCGGATTCTGCGAAAAGACAATACTTACTCTGCCATATACAGGATTAGCTGCAGCCAATACGCTACACCTGGCATTTAATTTAGCATGGATACCCGCTTTAGCAATAGTTACCCGCCCTTGTTCCATCACCTCATGTATAGCTGTACGATCCATGTCAGACATTTTATCAAACTCATCAATACAGACAATACCGCGATCGGCTAACACCATAGCACCTGCTTCTAATCTACGATCACCTGCAAGTGGAAAATATTTCAAAATGTTACTAAAAATTTTAATTCTCTGTGAGGACTCCAAGCAAAAGTGTTGCCAGGTGTTCTTGAATCAAATTAAACAATAACCATTTTTAATTTAAATTGTTATCTCTGTAATATATTAGGTTTTTACAACAAGAA
This sequence comes from Patella vulgata, assembly GCF_932274485.2. Classification (NCBI taxonomy): domain Eukaryota; kingdom Metazoa; phylum Mollusca; class Gastropoda; family Patellidae; genus Patella; species Patella vulgata. Next base: position 66,923,355 of record NC_065879.2, on the reverse strand, counting down.
AAGGCTAATAGTTTCAATAATCCAATACCTGATGATCTATTTTTTTCAATTATTAATATGTACATTTTAATTCCACAATTATGAGATATTATATCAAACCTACCCGTTTCACTGTCTGTAGTAACAGCAGCCGTTAAACCAACACCTGATGACCCTCGGCCTGTAGTAGGTATAGCCCTTGGTGCACAATTCAACACGTACCTAAAACATACAGTACAAAAAATCTATACAATTATTCTATCTCAATGAGCAGCAGAGGTATTGTGTCCTAAAAACTGTGACAGACAGATCGAGAAATCTATTTTACTGGTCTCCTGCTTTCTCCTAATGGCCAGAACAAAGGACAAGACATTGTATTTTATTTATAATCTTACCGTAACATTTGTGATTTAGCAACAGACGGATCACCAATAAGCAGAACATTAATATCACTGAAAAATAAACAATACATTTATTTTGGGAGGTAAGGAGTATTGTAAACCATGGGCTAGATCTCATATACCAGTGTGGGTTGAAAATAGACTGGGGATTTCTCAATCCTGGTTCTCATTTATCAGGGGTGTCATCTGTTGAACCGACAATTAAGATGTTGCCCAGTGTTTTAAATTAAGACACAAACAAGGTTTATAAATGTACACATTTGGTGCATATAAATGAACTTTTTCACAGCAATCTAAGAATAGGGTAAAACACTGCTGTTGGGGCAAAATTCTCACTTATATTCCGCACATGACAGTAGTCATAAAATAACCATGTCAGTCTCAAAATTACCAAATTATTATGTTAACGAGACTTTAAACTCCTTTCATCCCCATAACAGTGTGAGGTCTAACTAAGGCAGTTGATGGACTGCATACAAATTTTCATTTTTTTAATTGCATTAAATAATTTGTGCTTTTACACTGCTGGGAGTTCAACTTCATAGATAGTGAAGAAACTGAACTTGAATTTACAATATAACCTTAATTTAAGGAAGTCAATTCAAAAACAAAGCATTATTTACAAAAAACTATTTGTAAGTATTCAGCTTTTCAATTTGAAAAGTAAAAATTTTGTTAAGATTTTAACTCGGTCAATTAAAATTTGAAATAATTCCTTGGTCTGTCAAAAAAGTACACATACCCTCTTAATCTTGTACCATTTTCTAGTATTTTCTCTGTACCACCAAGTAACATACATAACACAGCTTTTTTAATATATTCATGTCCATGTATTGATGGTGCAAGAGATTTAGCTAAAGCTTCAAATACATCCTGTTAAATAAAAAAACAAAATGTCAAATTTAATAGTGGAAATTTACTGAATCCAAGGACACAAACTTTGAAAATTAGCCAAGATATGCCTCTGTGATTAAAAGGATTGAATGACAAAGACTTCATTCAACTGAAATTCTATTGGCTTTATATGATTGGCATTTATTTTTGGACCATCATTTTTTTTCAGCCAACCAGATTAATAGGTTATTTCTGACCTCTACATGGTCTATGAAAGGAACAGCTAATACTTACCACATTTTTCTGTCGACCAAATTTTTTAATCTTTGCCACATCATCGGCAGAAAATAGCGGTGCGACTTCTTTACTCAATAACTGGATATTGTTGGCTATTAAAATAGTTCTGTAAAACAAAACAAAACAAAAATTATTTCATGTCAACCATATTAAATAGAATTGAAATAAAATGTGGTTTGACGTCCTATTGTTCTGCTCCCAAACTGGGCTAATGAAGACAGACATACCCCATAACAGTGTGCTATGAGGCAAATTTTACCCAGACAGCGGCACTATGGTCTACTCTTATATTGAATTCCCACTACCAAGGGTCTTTTACGTGCACCCCAATGTATACACAGGACCTCGGTTTTTCATTCCATCTGAACAAGGAGTTAAAACACATTGGAAAATCCCAATGAACTTTCTCGGCATATGCAGGGATTGAACACGCAACCTCCAGGCTAGCGAGATAGCGTCTCACCAACTAAGCCACTGTGGCTCCCATATCAAATAGAAATTAGTATTTTGTCAGTAAAAAAACATTTTTTTGTTGATGACTGGATATTCTTGGCTATAAAAATCAAAAAAAACACAACACAGTTTATATGGAAATACAATCACTGGTTTATAAGTATAGCACGACGTTTCGACAAGTATTCTCTTATCGTTATCAAGCAAATCAAAACAACAAAGCTACTGATTAGCCAATTGGTAAAAAATGGACAGAAACTTACAGTTTAATTATGAATCTAACATAAAAACCTACCTAAATGTACCAGATGTGTAGCCATTTTTCTTTCCTGGTAAACATCGGAAAGTTCCTATAACTTGAACACGATCTCCTGGCTGGAATAGAAACATTAATGAAAAAAGACATTTTTTAAATGGTATTTATCACAAGTTTCTACACTAAAAAATTCATGTTGTACAGTAAAAATTTGCCTGGTACATCTTTCAAAATTATCTTACAAATAAATTTTTTCCTCAGGGTTTGACAATTCCTTAATTCTTTCATTTGACATTTATGAGGTACCTTTCTTCAAATTAAGTCTTATAGCTATAAATGATATATAATTTCTAGATGGGAGACTGAAGCAACAGCATTCACATTAGACTGCAAAATCTGTGTTTTCACTGTGACATCATTTAATTAATACTAGTGTTCTAAATAAACCTGTATTTAATTTAGTGTACAGTAAAGTTTTGATATGTACTATGAAAATTAGTAATTGTGTGTGTAAATTCTGATGAACCTTGAAAATGCGATGTCTAAGATAAATCATTGAGTCATACATCCCTCTCGCATGTCTGACCAGAATATATTTTTGGGGGCAAGGGGGCAAGGAGAAATATTAATGAATGTACATACCTTACAGTTATCAACTAGATCATTATCAGCTATTATATCAATAGATCTAGGTAACTGACCGGGTGGCGCCTTTTCTGGCATTTCCTATTAAAAAAATATAAAACAGTTGCATTAATATTATGATGATGTTTTTACATATACTCCCAACCCCCTTTATCTTCAAATATCTGTTCAAATCAGGCAAATTCTCTGACAATGTATTTGAAATGATGGTACAATGGTACTGATTTCTCTAATGGAATTTTTTGTCATCATTTAACAACAAATTCTTTATCTTTTCCATTGGCATATTTTAATCGCAAGGAATGTTAGTAACGATTACAAAATAATCAGTTGAATGTTAATAGACTAAGAGGAAGGAAACCTAGTTGTTAGTCCGTAAATTAGAAACAAATGAATAGGAAAATTTCTCGGATGTGGTTACTAGAAATTGAACACAAATAGCACCAAGTGAGATCTCTCAGCTGATGTCACTAGCATAGTAGAATTGATTTCATTGCATTTGTTTAACTAACTGTTGTTGTTGTCCTTAGTGTTTAACATCCGCTTCCACCGAAGATGATATCGCAGGCAATTTGTGTTATTTTCATTATCTTAGCCAACGCGCAGGGGTCTTTCTGAGGGAGGAAACCCGAGTAAACCCATGAGGCTGAGAAGGCGCCCCTTTCTCCATGCCACATACGCTCACACCAGGGATTGAAACCACAAGTGACACTTTAGACCACTAGGCCATCGCAACCCCCCTTTAACTGACTAATACTAAACAGTTTAAATAGTCCAGAAAATATCTTCCAATCGTCCAGTCTTACCTGTATACTGAATGTTTGATGGTCTTTGTAAACTGATAATCCAAATTCTGTTTCTAATAAATTACCATCTTCATCTTTAGTTGGGTAGACAGCACTTGATGGATGAGCTTCTAGTGATGTCATGTCAGTGTACTTTCTTTCTATTGTCTTCTTTGTGGCTGGACAATAATGCACACTCCTGACTATTTTAGGTCGGATCAATGAGCCTTAAAAACAGGTACGGTACAATTTACATTAAAAAAATCAGTAAAGGAAAAGAACTTTGTGCACTCAACACAGTATTTTCTGTGTGTAATGTAAATGAAACAGGGTTCAACCTCCTACTGTTCTGCTCTGACTTGGCTAATGAACAAATTTTGCCCTTACTCTACATGTACATCATATTCCAACTCCAAAGGATTCTTTTACGTGCACGCCAATATGTAAATGGGACATGTGTTTTTGTCCTATCTGAACAGTTATACATAATTCCTTGCCAGGCCCTCCGTCCTACAACACTGATAAGGGGTAATCACCCCGGAAAATCCAGATAAACATTCTCGGCCACCACCAATATCGAACACAGGACCTCCGGGTTAGCGAGCCAACGTCTTACTCAGAACATTAACGGCCGAATTTAACAGTTGCAAATCCTGGTAAAAAACACAACAGTACTTGTGCAGTACCAGTACTGTATGTTCGGTCTATATATTTCTTTTCTGGGATCTTCAATTTAGATTTTATATATTGGATAACAAAGAGAGGGAGAGATAGAGAGGGGGAGAGAAATAGATATTAATGTCCACTCGACACAATCCAGGTCATTTTGGGACTAACATATGGTTCAATTTTATTTTAATAATTCGCTTGTGCGTAGGAGTCTTTAGCAGTGGGAGGAATTTGGAGGACCAGGAGAAAACCCATGAGGTTGGACAGGTAACCCTACTCCTTGTCACATACAACAGTGGAATCGAAACCACGCCAGTTGAATCATTGACAGACCTTGTGGTACAGCGCAAACATGCTAACCATTCTGCCATCTAACCCACCCCCCTGAGACAGACATAATAACATTTTTAATAAGAGATACATAATAAAATATAGACACTTACATTTTGTTACTATTCCTTCTAGACAAACCATGTTACCAAGGAAACGGGATGTTAATGTTCTAGGATTGACATGTTTAGCACCAAAACTGAAATATATAAAAACATTAAATGTTGCGCAATAATATTTCAATGTCATTTGTTCCATAACAAGTTTTGTATAAAAGGTGTACAGCTTCTCTTGGCCAAAGACATAGTTCACTTAATCATTAATTATTTTTTTTAAAGTTCTTTTTATGTTCTGAAATTTCAGTTAACCTATCCTCAGATAGTTGAATATAGCGATGTTCTGAAAATGGGAATATGTGACTCTTCACTATAAATGAGAAACAGGATGACAATATGACAGCGACCACCTTCATACAGGAGTCGGAGCATACATGTATGCTCACCAACTAGCCTGGCAATGTCACAGTTGTTACCTTCCTTACAAAATGATTGCCAAATCAAGTTTTGAATAAATTTGTTTTACCTTCCTTCAAAGCCCACAAAGAATTCTTCATGTTGTTTTGCATGTAGAGGATCAGCCGACGCCACAAGTTCCTTAAGAGCTCGATTGAATGCAATCAACTCTTCAAAACATTCATTTAATAAACTGAAAAACATAAATAGTAGATAATATTTTTCATTAAAGATAGGTTGCCAGGCAACGAAACATACGCCCACAGCAGCTAAATCGTCCGGGCAGTCAACAAGTGTTGTCGCATATTTTTACTTCTTTCGGTAATGAAACATTTATAATACACTCATGAAGTAATTATCAGAAAACCATTAGAATTTGTTTGGTTTTTAATATCATGGATTCAGCTGTTCAAGTCATAAAAATTCATTGAAAATCAATATACTTGTTTGTCTCAAGCTCTTAAACTTTGTATATCAATCTGAAGTCAATCGGATGATAACTTTAGGCTCTAGAGCATCACACGATTTTTCAAAGTGATCAAGGGCCATAACTGTGACAGTAATTATCGAAAATCACTGAAAATGAATAGACTTCTTTGTCTCATGACCTTAAACACTGTGTATAAATTTAAAGTCAACCGGATATTGACTTTGGCCTCTAGAGCTGCAACGATTCAGTTCGGTGCACCGATAACCGACACTAGCCGCCTCGGTTCGATCCACGATCTACAACGTTAAAATTTCGATTTGGTTCAATTGCAAATTAAATTTCAAATAAAAACAACGTACACCTTTCCATATGAAATAAAATGAAAGACCTGTAACAATTAAGTCCACTTAAAATTTAAAAAAAACTTTGTTTTTACGTAACTTTTAATTTACGTTATTTAACAAGACACGAATGTCACTCGAAAACATAACTAAAACAGAGTGACCTCCCTTTAAAAAAATTCCGTATGTTGACAAAAGTTAATTTATTTAAAATTGGTGACGTACCGTATGTTCATTGGATGTTAATTTAGGTCAATAGCTTCGGTAATCGTTATAAATTATAAACGATCTCTTTAGCTGATAATTCCGGTCATTATCTTCGGATATTTTCGTGTTTAACGATTATTACCCGTATTACCCGAAGTCAATCGGATATTAACTTTAGCCTCTAGAGCATCCACAAGATTTTTCAAAGTGATCAAGGGCCATAACTCTGGCAGTAATTATCTGAAATCGTTGAAAATCAATAGGCGTCATCGTCGCATGACCTTAAACACTGTGTATAAATTTAAAGTCAATCGGATATTAACTTTGACCTGTAGAGCGTCCACAAGATTTTTTGAAGTGATCAAGGGCCATAACTCTGGCAGTAATTATCGGAAATCGCTGAAAATCAATAGGCTTCTTCGTCTCATGACCTTAAACACTGTGTATAAATTTGAAGTCAATCAAATATTAACTTTGGCCTGTAGAGCGTCCACAAGATTTTTTGAAGTGATCAAGAGCCATAACTCTGGCAGTAATTATCGGAAATCGCTGAAAATCAATAGGCTGCTTCGCTTCATGACCTTAAACACTGTGTATAAATTTAAAGTCAATCGGATATTATCTTTGGCCTTTAGAGCGTCCATAAGATTTTTTGAAGTGATCAAGGGCCATAACTCTGGCAGTAATTATCGGAAATCGCTGAAAATCAATAGGCTTCTTCGTTTCATGGCCTTAAACACTGTATATAAATTTAAAGTCAATCGGATATTAACTTTAGCCTCTAGAGAGTCCACAGGCAATTGTGGACGCTGGACCGACCGACGGATGACAATAGACGACCACATTTCAATGTGGGCGTATAAAAAGAGAGATGCACCAGTTGAAGATTAAATAATTTGACAATGTTCACATTATGATGCAGGACAATGTAAGCCAACTTTCGATTCATGCATCATCGAAATCTTTAAAACTGGGGCAAAATTTTAAAAACTAATTATTAACGGTTAAAAGTCATTGCCATTGGGGTTACTATCAACTCAATACAAACTAAGTTATTTCACTACTTCACAGTAACTTTTTTTCAAAAATTTTTTTTCACAGTCCTTTACCTGTGGGGGGGGGGGGGGGGGAACTGCAGGACCTAGAGAATATTCACAAGGTTAGGTAAGCAACACTACTTGTTGCATTGACAATTCTGGCATTGAAACCATGCCAGACCTTATGATGTTAAGTCCCCCCTCCTCCCCAGGCCCATCGAAACGCCATAATGTGATAGAAACTTTAATTACTAGCTCAACTCATGGGTTTATAATACTATGAGTAGATAGCACACTAAATCATGTAGGAGTTGTTAATTTGCATATGGAAGTTTCATTGGTATTACTTTTCAGTGATGAACACCTCTTTAAAAATTGCTCATTTATAATTTTTACCTGGCGGCTCGTTTAGGATTTTTCTTTCTAAGATCATTGATATTAACTGTTAGACGAATCTGATTCTCTGAGATCATATCCCTAACTTTCTGTTGATATACACCCTGATCCTCCTGAAGAAAAATAAAGAAAGACAGATTTGTCATTACCATATACATACATGTACAGGTATATTTAATAACAGGTGCCTTTTACAACCCATCAAGGCCTCACAAAATCTTAATTCGACACTGTTAACCCTCAGATTCTTTTGAAGGGTAGGGCCTAATATTTTGTCAAAGTTCACAAGTAAATTCATTCAATCATTGTCAATATTTTACAGAGCCCATGCAGCCCAATGAATTTTCTGTCTACCCCTGCTAGCTGCCCTAGTGCTAAGTGAAGTCTTTTTTTAAAAAATTATTTGGCTTCACAATCATTATCAATCAATTTAAAGTCACCTAGATCTACTGCTAACTTAAATTTTACTAAACTAACTGGTTAATATCAATGACTGTTTGAATGTACCGGTACCCGGCTTATAGTATACTAAGTATATAGTCAAGATAATTAATTTTGATTAAGCCCATGGGCATGGCTTATAATAAAAGAATTAAGCCGTCGATTCTGAAAAATTCTGACTCGACCAATCTCCTTTATTCGAGCATCTGAATGCTAAGTGATATTCGCTGCTGTACCTACTAATAATTTTAGCTAATATGATGTATGACCATTCTGCTCGAGATGCCCGAGTTTGATAATTAATGATTGTCAGATTGAACTGATATTATTTGTGACATAAAATAAATACTAAGACTTTGAAAATATAAACAAAACATACATCATCGTCAAGAAAGTCGAGATATTCTCTCTGGATTTCCTTCAAACGTTGATCAACGTCGTTGTTCATCATGTTGCCAAGTTTTCTCTCAGATCTAGGGCCTATTTGATTATAAAGATGTTGCTCTTCTTCATCAAAACAATGACTTTTCCCGCAATATTTAACCCACGTGATAAATACCGCGGGAAATATCACGTGGTCAGAAAGGTCGGGTCAAACCTGAAGTCCTACGTTATCAGTTTATTCATTTACAAATTTACTCATTTGTTTTGATAGGAATTTAATCAATGATAAATTTTTGTGGGTCTTATTTGTTCAAAAATAGCATGACGGTTGAAAAATATTATTTAACAGATTTTTGAAAATCAGATTAAAAACTTACAAGTTACGGTGCATCAATTTAAAATGGCAGCTCCCATGTCTTCGAAAAATCAAAACAAACCATTTTAGAATCAGAAATTTCCGATCCTTTGGTGTCACCACTAAGTCAAAATCGCAGATTGTTAATGTCAGGATCAACAAAAATCCCTAGCGTGGAATATACTTTCTAAGAATAATTTTGGGGAGAAATCATTAAAAATAGGCGAGACATGGCAAAAGAAGAAATGCCAATGACGTCCCTAATTTCAGTAAAAATGTCTTTATTTGTAACACATGGAAAGGTTTTTGTGTGGAATACTGATGGTAAGGCTGCGAAATGTATAAATTAATTACTTATGTGACGTCTGCTAAAAAACTTGAACAGACTCACTCAATAAAATGGAAAGTTTGATCTTATGAAATGGAAAAAAATAACAGAATTCCCAATGTTTGAAATGGAATTTCTCATTTAGACTAGAGTCACATACAGTCATCACCCCTAAGTAAGATATAAATGAATTAGGATTCTTTCCTTATTTTGTAGATGTAATGAAGTTACGAGAAGATTATAGAATAGTGGGTAATCTAGTCGGGTGTTTACCTCGAGCACCTAGACAAAATATACAGCTAGGTTTACCTCTTCAGTTAGCACCTTATGAAGTAACATTACTACTTGAAAAAGGTTGGTAGTTATAATAATAATCAAGTAGATCTATATACAGTTAGTAAATAAGTGAAGAGTCCAGGGGAAGAACAATCTAAGTCACATTTTTGTCTTTTCGCATAAAAGGCAAAACAGACTTTTGGACGAGAATGCTTGACGCGAACAGAACGAGTTGGTTTAGTTCCTTAAAAAAGTGACTTAGATCGTTCTTCCCCTCTTCAAGTACTGATTAGAAACTCTTAGAAACCTGTCCTAAATGGAGTCAAAGCCATTGAAAGTAAAAAAAAAAAAACAAGGTAACAAAATATAGATTTGTACTTTAATCAGATTATCTTTTTTTTTCTTTTTTTTTTCTGCGGTGATAGGTTTATGTGAATTATTAGAATCTGTGAAATTGTCTTCACAAGTTGATGAAGATAGAATGAAACAATTTACAGACATGCGACAGACATCCCACCAACAGCAGGTTAGTCATCTTATGATATCCTAATTAAAACGATAGGAACTTTTTATAGTAAACACATATTGCTGCCATGTGAAATAAGGGGAAGGTAACTTCAAAACTAAAATTAATTTTTGCAAATTGGAAGCACAACAAGTAATTTCTCTTTAAATTTTGATAGGTTATTTTGCAAAAAACAGTTGGGATGTAAAACACAAATTTATTCATGAAAAAATATTGGTATATTAGTTAGTCTCAAATTGAAATAAATAATGTCACTTTCTATTTCAGATTCCACTTTTTATTGATGAAAGAAGAAAAGAAATAAATCAGCATCGTCATAAAATAGTAGAGGGTAAAAAAGCTAAGAGACATAAATTAAAACAAGATGGAGTTGATGATGAGAATAATGGCATGGAGGAGAGGGAAGATGATTTTAACGTAGATGATATTAAGATTCCATCCATTAAACTAGAGCAAGCCATTGTACAATTATTTACAGGTACAGTCAATCCTTTACTAAGCAACTCCATATTGTCCAAACTCACTCCATCTTCAATAGAAGGCTTGATCTCACTTTAACTCAGGAACCATATCAAGGTCTTCACATGATGCTTTATTTTTTTCGTCAATAATTTTGATTGGTCTAGGACCCAGATATAGACCTCTCAGATTCCTCGATAGAAAATATCATTGCGGACACCAAGTCTCACACTTTCCAACTAAAATGTCTACCTCTGATAATCCAGTTGCAAAGTTCAAGGTTCGTTCAACCGCAGCTTTTCCGCATGCTTATGATATGAACCACTCCACATCTTAGTCCATCTGTTAGTATATCTGCTTTTTTCACGTTTTCAGTGTGTTTTTCAGTTTAAAAAAAGCATTCAACAGCTGTAGCCATATCTATTCCTTTATGTGTTTGTATCACAACCTCTGATTGGAAAATGTTATTGTTGACGTTTATCGATAGAAGGAGATAACATACCTTAAAGTTCAAGAATCTCAGGCCAAACTAGCAACTGCTAGCGGTCTTTGCTTCAGCCCATGGTACAGTCAATAACATTCACAGCTTTTATATGTAATAAATGTTGATCTATTTGAATTAATATTTTATCACCATTGAGTATGTTTATTTATGTCAAAATATCAGTTGAACAGGATTGGTCATTTTCAGAGATGATGCATCCATGATGGCACCTGGGTTTAATCCCTTAATAAAATAAGCAATGGTTAATCGGCCCATAACCATCGCTTCAGGAATATGAGGATACACTAACATCTATTTTTCTGATTAACTGTCAATTGCACAAAATGAATCACTTTTATAAAAATAAGGTGTATTTATTTCAGAAAGTCCATGGAAATCTAGAATATCATCCATACATAAAGAATGGCAGTATCCTGAATCGGATTCTGATAAATTAAGATATGCTGTATTCAAAGATTTGTGGGAAAAAAAATACTACTTGACATCAGGGACTAAATTTGGTGGAGATTTTCTTGTTTATCCAGGTATGTTTGTGAACACTCTTTCTACAATAGTTATTATCCGAGCTGCATAAAATTGATATTAGTAACTTGTAAATGCTCCAATTACCTACAAAAGAATAAATATGTGACAACCCCTGTTGACTACTCGGGACGATTTAGCTGCTATGTTTCATTACCTGGCATCCTATCTTTTTGCTAATTAGACATTTCTCAGGTTAAAAAATATTTGGGTTTTCATAGAAAGAAATTTGACATAATATTTGGTACAGTCTTTATTTCGGAACATATCTCATAAATGTTTTTAGATATCTTTATTATGAAACTTTGTACACACATAAACCAGTTATAGCAGTAGCTAATAAGAAATTTCTTGGCTTTAAAATATTATTTTTTGCTTAAACCAATACAGATATGATATACTTCCTCACAACATCACATTTTAATTTCAGGTGATCCAGCTCTGTTCCATTCCTTCTACATAGCTGTTTGTATTCCTCATAATGATAAGTTAACTGCGCTAGAAATAGTGACATTAGGTAGACTTGGTGCCACAGTCCGTAAAACAGTAATATTGTGTTCTATATGTGATAATGAAGTCTACTATACTTCTTTACAATGGACTGGCATAACCTAATTAAATTGAGCTGGTTTAACTGATCAGTATGAACATTAGTGCATCCCGTTGATACATTATTAAGTCACTGTGTGTCATCAGCCGTGCCATGCCAACCTTTATCCTAGTAATGTCATTACATTTCCGACAAATTACAAATTCAATTTCTGTATGGGGTAGGCCTGGAGTCCCTTCATTCTTGTATTTCCACCCTCTTTTCTTGCCTGGATACCCTTGTCTTTATACATGTCATAGTGGTGAGTGATAGTCATGATTATCAAGTCATCCAGAGTGAAATTCATTTTACAAGGTCCATATCAATTTTCGATTAGGTTAGAACAATTACATAAATATTGGAACTTTTATTCGGATATCTGTTAACGGATATAAAGTAATGGTTATCGAAATCATTCTACTATCTGTTCCAATCTTCTGAACTTCTGTTGTGTTCAATATATAGTGATTTGATGATATTTTTGGACTAAAAACATATTCAAACTAATTAATCTATCAAACATTTGCCTCAAATCCCTCTCAAAACATTGTATTCACGAGGAAATACCCCAAGATATAAATAATCTATTTTTAGAAGCCATGGTTGATTGAGGGAGGGCCCATTTTCGGAATGTATTTGTCGTTAGTTACTGTCCATTTGCCATACATACTGAAGCTTAAGTAAATTCTTGGATTAACTTCTCCCAATTTCTTTTTCCGCCATTTAATTGCAAGGTCTTTTGTATGTTTAAATCAGGCCTTGAGATCTGAAAGTCACCCTGGAGTGATAAAATGTGTTTGCCATATATTTTGCGGGAGTTATTTAAGACTGCCAATTTTCTATCTGAGACAATGCTTATTGTAACTAGTTAACATTAAATTTAAAGTGTATAAATAATACATAAACACTGTTTAATACATGTAGTAATACTGTAGTAACTGTTCATTATAAAAAAAGCATTTGAAGAATTCATTTCTTTTGATATCATCATATGTATGTCCAATTACATTTTGACAGCACCACAAATTTATTACATTTACATTACGGTGATTACGACTTGTTGACATCTCTATCTATGATGCGAGGGCTACGATCTAGTGCTGTAGGTAGTCAACTAAACTTGACACACAACAAACAATACTGGGCTTCTGATATGCCTTTTAATCACAAATTATGCCACTGTATGTCAGCTTGTATGCATATTATTTATTTACTATCAAGTTAAATGAAATAATGAACAAAAACAAGCCTCTCTTTGATAGGTTATAATACTAAATCATATCCCCACCATTCTGAATGAACCGGTAAATCGCTTATTATGATTGGCTACTATTTTTGCAATTAGATTGAGGTTCTCATGGAGACAAAAAGATTACATTTCTTCACTGTATTTTGAATATTTTTGGGGTTTTATATCTGTCAGTGTTTTTAAATAGTTTTGGCAAACTTCTGAAATAAATCTGTAGAAATGCGCATCTATGTATTTTTTACAACCGATCTAAATTTCACTCTTCCCTTCCAACCTCGCTTCTGTTTCTTCACCTTGGAATCGCTTGTTAAATTGATAATTCCATATCTCGGAGGATAACTTTGCACCTGAATAAAATGAACAGCGGTATGATGGTGACATCTAAAATTGATCAGGGCTTTGTGGGGGAGAATTCATCCATGGTTTTGGAGACGATGTCGCCCACCATTTTGAGCCCAAAGATCGATGTTAATAAAGTAATGGGTGTTTTTCAGGGAATCCAGTATTTTTCTAGTGAGATTGGGTGTCTCTACTTTCCATTATACCAAATTATTGGAAATAACTACACTATAAATACTTCTGTGAGAATGTATCTTAAAATTATTAATGCACAAAAGAAGTAAATAAAAAAAAATATTCTTTCATCTTTACAGGATACAATTATGAGTATAATATAGACTTTTTGAGTCATTTTGTTCAAGAATTTTACATTTCAAATAATCGTATAGTAAACAAAGGTATTCGGATCCAAAATCTCAATTCGATTTTCAACACTAAATAATGTACTATTGGTAAATTACGTATATTGCTGACACATCGCAAGTGATACCAGGTGTTCTTACAGATCAACATTCTAAAATGTAATTTACTTGATCATGTCTTCTAGCCTATGCCAGTCAGTGATTTAACTGTGCATATATTTTGTATTTTTTTTTTAAAAAAAGAAAGATATCAATATCATAATTTTATTATTTTGTGATTATTTACATAATGATAATGAGGTCATTGAATGTGTCTATACAATATTTATAAAATCCGCTCCCTTGTCTCTCTATAATCTTCGGTAGAACAATACAATCTTCATCTAGCATCAAATACAATCACTAATATCAAGTTAAAGAAAATAAATTGACAACTAAATTTGAAAAATTAAAAATCGCCCCACTAAATAGCTTTCTATTTCCTGTGGTCTTTTTTTACTCACATTGCTTTGCAATATACAGTAAATGAAATGGGGTTTAACGTTCTAACAACTGGGTAATGTCGACAGGCAAACAACATACAGTGCTTTAATAAAAAAAAAACCTTATGCTCGAACAGCAGCATTTCCCCTATCATCATCAAATTCCGACTCCCAAGGGTTGTTTTATGTGCATGCCAAATGGGATCTTGGGCTTTATTTTTAGTCATCTGATCAAGTAGATACTGTTCCTTGCCAGGCCATCTGTCCTGCACCACTGACAATGGGAAACCTGAGGAAATAACCAAATCTGCCACTGGAGGACCCCACTAAAATTAAACCACTTCCATTGGGTTTTCGTGGGTTATTCTCAAGAAGCAGTTTATTCATGACATACCATAATTCAATTGTTTTGTACTTTTATCATTATTTTATATTTTTTGATTTTGACATGAAAAAAATAAAGTTTTTCTGCTGTTTCTCGCTAAAGTTTTGATCTCAAATGATAAGATTTGGATTTAATTTTTTTCAGAAGGATACATCTTTTTGTTCTCTTTTTATACATGATTCTATATCCACATTCTCTACAACGGATGGGATCCCGGGCCTTAACTTCATTCTCTTGATGGCATTCTGTAATAAAAATACATTCATTAGTGTTTACTCAAGTTGGCCATGGTTCGCATGAAGCCGATTTCTGACACATTTCACACATAATGAAGACCATATGTATAGATTAATTCATATAGATAAATTTTCAAGTACTCGAATTTCCCTGGTATACTGAACAATATACTTTAACATCAGCGCCCCACAGTAGGCAATATTAAAGCTTCATTATTTTCAAGTGTGAAATTTCTCAAAAACTACAAACATTTTAAGATTCAGAAAATGGACAGATAACAGGCCTCAAAATAGCCATAATATAAATTAGGGAAAGTATTAACATAAATATATACTTATATTTTTACCTCCACAAATATAAATCATCGTCTGTGATTTAGCTGGACCACTTGCATCTTTACCTTGATCCATCGTCTTCTGATTTGTGCTTCACCACAATCTGAATTATCAAAGTTTTGAGTGTGATAGAATTGATAATTTAACCTTATCTCCTAGTTTTATTTAGTGGTAAGTTTATTCCTTGTGATACTCATAAAATACAGTGAAATCCCACTTTACCACCATCTCAGTATCATAGGCTACTCATGTATACTTCCGTAATTTAAAGGACTGTATTAGATTTATATTCTAGGATTCCAACTCATTCAGTATAAAGAACTCTCTAATGTAATGTAACTGGTCGCTGAAGCAGGATTTATATTTATAATACTACTTACAATGCGTTTTTCAGTGGTTACATGTATCTAAATTTTTCAGTTCATCAATTAATAACATATATTACACTTATGTCTTTTATAACAAATTATTCAAATAAGGGCTAGAACATTATGGCTCATCAGCACTTGTGACTAATAAAACACATTAGACATTAGATAAGTCTGTCATTATTTAATGTGTTTTATTAGTCACAAGTGCTGATAGGAATTAATGCCATAATGTTCTAGACCTTATTTGAATAATTTTGAAATCTTTACATAGAAAGTTTCATTATATTCTCTGAACGTCATTTGGGGGATTATTAATCCCTTGCAAAACTATAATATTGTGAAAGTATAATTCTGAAAGGAATATCAATACAAAAATAGATCAATTCTGTTCAGTATTTAAAAGGTAAGATGAATTAAAAATGTTGTGACATTGTGCATCCTTCAGAGCTGTACATCTCTCAAGACTAATGTCTTATCAATTTCAACATTTCAGAATCCCAAAATATCAAATTCAATTGTCCTGTGAGTGTGACCTACAAATGACAAAACTCCAAACGAAGTGATATAACAGAGCATGAATCGTAGCTAAAAACAAACACATCAGATTTATTTTTAGTGACCAGAATTGAATAGAACAATGTCAAAGTTTCAATAAATGAAATATAGTTCACCTCTAGATATCACAACATTTCGGCCCCGCGACCTTTCGGACTCATCACAAATGACCTTTAGGACTCTGATTGACAACAGTTCAGACTTACTTGACAGCGTTTCGGATTTGCGCTGGAGATGTTTCGGACTCGGATGAATAGATAAAATACTGTTGAAAATATCTGTGGTTTTTTTCATTTTATGTGAGGCTGATAGTTGTTTTTCTTTTATCAAACAGTGAATAAGCTTGATTGGCTGATCACTGCTAATGTTTTTATAATTGTGAAAGTCTAAATGTCTTTTTTACATGAAACGGAATAAACACACTGCCATTATCGATGATTGACAACTCAGGTTTTTCCTTATCCACCAAAGAACGGTACTATACAAAAAAAATCAAGATTATCTGTTAATCAGCTTTAATTATTCCGCTTTGATCGTTGCCATTTCTAATGTTTCCCGAAAAGACCTTTCTTTGTATGCACTAATTTACCAATTAGTACTGCCTTCTATGGCAAGCTTATCAAGAAATGCATTTCAACGTGCAGCTTACGGACTATCGTTAAAAATTTCTAGGAACTTGTAAAAACAGTGCATGTCAATATTTACTTTCGTTTTTGTGTAGGTCATTTTGAAATAAGTTCATTAGGATATTACTCTTTTTACAAAAATATATTACTTTTACGACAAATTAATGATGATTATCAAAGAATCGCAAGTGTAACTTATGGTTTTTTGTTTGCTAGAGCGTTTTAATAACCACACGTTTCATTTAATATTTTCTAATAAATTCATCAGCTACCTTTTTTTAATATCAAATATACAAACATAGTACAGATACAAATAAATAAAACAACATTATTTTCGTAAACCTTCAACATTAGAAATATTGCCTTCCTTAAGAGGTCTGTACAGTGCATGGTCCACATGCTCTACTTGATGGCAAACGGTAAATTTTACCTGCATGTTATTTTTATAAAATCATTTTGGGGTAATTATAATAAATTGATTTGACAATTGTGTTCAACCTTTCCTTTCCATTATTTCCCCGGGTCCAAATCGTCACCTGCCTGAGTCCGAAACAATGAGCCCATATTCTTTTGAGTCTGAAAAGTTGTAAGTTCAAAATGTCACAGGACCGAAATGTCATGTAGTAATCCACCACTATGCTGTTGAAAAATAACCTAAACTATACTAGCTAAGACTCCTAAATTGACCTTTGAAGAAACTTTTCAAGACTACACAGACCAGCTAAAAGGAACAAAGGGTCTACATACAGCTGAAAAATTATGGATATTGATATATTACAATTACAACTAATTAAATTTAATAAAGTAAACAATTGAATTAAAACAAAAAGTGATTGTGAGCAATCAGCAAGATCTTCAGATTTCATATCTCTATGAACACAATTTTGGCTTTGCTTCTTTGTTGAATAGATTCTTGTAAAGGAAGCTTACATGTTATGAAATTTATGTAGTATTTTGAATTATTTAACATATAGATATTTCAAAATATTCTCGGTAGCGCATGATATTATTGTTAGTGTCTATCAAGCACATGTACCGGAAGTTTACCTGTAGATCACGCGAGCGGCGGTAAAATCTCGCGAGAGCAATAAAATTCATAACAAGTACGCTGATTGGTCGATTTAACATTGGCGAACGATTTGAAAGGTGCTTTTTTTTGAATCAGAAGACGACAACAAAATTTTATCAAACTCTATGTTTTTATTTTTTTAGTGACAAATTTTCAACGTTTATTGGTAGGTATAACTCTGTTCTATATCTAGATCGAATTTGGAAGGAATCGGGAACGGATTTGTCGATTTATCTCCTGATCAAATTTTGAGCGGCCATTCCCGCTTGACTTGAGCTTGCAACGAAACGCGACAAGCCCAAACCGCTATTAAAACAACAGAGTACATCATGATAAAATGGGGAAGCCATCCCGGCTCATCTGATTTGTTGTGAAGCGATGGGGCCTGAAGTTTTAGAGGTATATTCTTTTTATCATAGTTGAGACTTTTTCAGTCAGCAGATGAGGAATGTCAATGTGTGAAAGATGTGGGAACATTTACATTACTCTGACTCATTCATTTTCATTGTCATTAGCCTGGTTTTTGACACCATATTTTTAAACCTAGCCTAGATCTAGATCTAATAAAACTTTTTTAAAGGGCATAGATCTAAATAAAGCTTTAGCTCAGTATTATCGACAGTCTTACTTACATATTACAAACATAAATTATTGTTTCATTCCTCTAGTCTAAATGGTAAAAAATTAATTATGGCTACATGTATGTATGGGATCACTGTCCATTTAGACTTATGGCCGAATCATGATGAATGGTTAGCACAGTGTGGGCCGTGTGTCATAAGGTCTGTCATTCACATTGATTGAGTCAACTGGCGTGGTTTTGATTCCTTGGTTGTATGTGACAAGGAGTAGGGTAGGCTAGTCTATCCAACCTTGTGGGTTTTCTTCGGTTTCCTCTCAGTGCTAAAGGCCCATACGCGCGATTGAAGCAAGTTATTGAATAAAATTGAACCATGATGTTAATGTTATAGTCCCGAAATGACCTAGTTTGTGTCTAGTGGACGTTAAACCCCATCTAAGATAACTCGTATATATGTGATTTTTCAGGCGAGTGAGCGTAAAACTCTGATTTGGGCTCAACGTTGCGAGGCTTTTAAATTCAACTAAATTGTTATTTTGTATTTCCAAAGTCAACAATTTGGTGTTATTTTTTTTTTTTTAAATTTTTCAGGTTGGAAGTTAATCCCATGAAATAAAAAACAATATGGCCA
Organism: Patella vulgata; assembly: GCF_932274485.2. Taxonomy (NCBI): domain Eukaryota; kingdom Metazoa; phylum Mollusca; class Gastropoda; family Patellidae; genus Patella; species Patella vulgata. The sequence goes on along the minus strand of NC_065879.2, from coordinate 66,904,177 downwards.
ACCACACAGAATATGTGGATCCTGAAACTGCTCAAGCCTTCGCAGCAGGAGTTGAAAAACAAAGAACAGTTAGCACAAGTACCCCTTCTGTTGTAAAAAGTTTATGTTGCAGTGTTCTCTCTGAACATGATAGTGGTTTTGAAGATACAACAGCCGATTCTTGCTTCCTAACAAAGACAACCTCTAGTAGTTACAGCTACACACCAGACTCAAGTTTCCAATCAAACATTTCTACGGGTAGACTTTTCTACAGTCCAATCCTAAAAGAACGACAACAGACTAAAGTAGACAATTTTTGCGACTGGGAAATTGCAGAGGAAGAAGATGTGTATCAAAAGATTAATAATCGCGACTTTAACAATCTGCCATGTCGCAATTTGACCTTTGACACTGATTGTGAGAGTGACCCTAATTCTAGTCCAGTGAATTCTGAACTTGCTGAGAAATTTAAAAAAGTTCTCAAAGCATTTTCTCCCCCTGTGCTTGACCGATTAATTGGACGTAAAATGGGACTAGAAAAAGTAGACATAATTTTTGAACTCCACCGAAGAAATGTTTCATGTTTATCTACCATTTTAAATTATTTAAAACCAAAAGACTTGTGCAGGTGTGTAGAAATTTTGTTTCTTATCACTTCAGCTTGTTTGAAGATTTAGAATTTATGTTAGGCTAACAGTAAGACTAAGATTACTGTTTTTTTAGCAGGATTTATAGGGTAATATGGTGGTCTGACTTGTAACTGTAGATCGTATGATCTGTGATCAAGTCAACTGTCATGGTTTTATTCCCAGGCTTATAACGACAAGCAGTACATGTATGTACATTAATAGTACTTTGAATTTTTTTTTATTTAACCCCACCATCTGTGTACCGGTATACAATAATAATTCTGCTGTCATTTTCATGTTGGATACATTTGCAAGCCAGCCCATTCAGTCTGAAGATCTTTTGATGCTTAGAAGTTGGACTGAATCGTAAGTCATAACAACACAGGGACAGTCTTTATGTAAAATAGTACAACGATCTGGCTGGTTATGTCTTTAATAACAACATATAATTTGTTTTTTCAGTATGTGTGAAGTAAGTCGGAAATGGAAGAATGTGGTAGAATCTGATCCAAGATCAATATCTCGACGTAAAACTTACCTGAAAAAAAATCGTCTGAGAAATGATGCAATACTCAAGGATAAGGTACGTACATTTAACTTTGTACAAACTTACATTTCATATTTGCCTTTCAAATTATTTGATTTGTTTAAAGGGTGGGAAATAGATAAAAACATGATACATGACAAAGCATGGTCAAAACCTCCCATGTTTTATTCACAGCAACAATACACCATTCCGATTTTAGAACTAATTTGCAGTGCATGTACAGTATAATGTTAGTTTCATCTTTTCCATACATTCAGTTCAGCTTTTGAATCAAAAGTTTGCTCTTAATTATGTGACATCACAATATAATTAGAAATCAAATGCAAAATATAGTCTATTTTTCTGTATCACCAGAACTACTAATGAATTCATTTTTTTGTTCAAATCATTTGACACTCCCTTTTTCCTGTCACAGATGAACTAATGTAATAATAATCAATATCTATTTTTTTTTTCAGGAAAATTCTTTTAATTTTTCAAAGTCCCTTTTATTGGTTGATCCATCCAGAACTCCAAGTGATTTTAGTAATCAAAGATGTCTTCCAGTTCCACGAAATTCTACACCCTATTCTAATTTGTCATCCACAGAAGTATTCGCATTGGTAAGGTCAAAGTTTAAATTGAATTCAATTGAGATCAATGAACATGATAGTACTAAAAAATGCATGACCTACCAGAATTATCAGTATTATTAAATATGGGATCATTATAAACATGCAGCATCAGATAGTGGCTTTTGTGAAATTATTTTTCTTTGCAAGATAAAGAACGACTTGTCATAATGACTTCTGCCTGCGTGTTGATTCAAGGGCTGGGTATTGGGTATTGCAGTTGAAAACCGTATTGCAATATTTCTACTTGCTGTGCAATGCTTTGCAACATCTAACAATATAAGGTTATAGTTATAGCAATAAATGTAATGAAGTTTTTTTTTTTAATGCACTTTACAGTGTAACGTATTGCTAATAATGGTGTGTAACATATTGCAATATATAATGGTATATGCTTACTGTTACAGTGTAACGTACTACAATATAAAATGGTACAAGCTTATTGTTACAATTTAACATACTGCAATTTAAAATGGTATAAGCGTATTGTTACAGTGTAGTGTACTGCAATATAAAATGGTATAAGCTTACTGTTACAGTGTAATATAAAATGGTATGCATTAAGGGTGTGACAACTAAACAAAACTTGAACCGGTTAGTCGGCGGCTAAAAAACCGAACCGATTCGGTTTAGTCGGTAATGAAAACTAACTGAAAAATATTAGTCTTCCATAGTCTACAATACACGCTAATATACTGGACTTTATATACGAGCTTAAACTGTAATGGCGACATACATACAGTTCTATGTTTTATGTGTCCAGTACATTAAAAATTTGGTTTTGTTTGTACTATTACTATGTAGTTTGTTCAAATCTCCTGTTTAACCTTTTTAATAAAAGTAATAAATACAACATATAAAAAACTTCAAACAATGATGTATTGATCAATAATATTAGTGATAAACCGACGAGAAAGCGTATCTGGGCCTCAGCTCAGTGCGCATGCCTATTGACCTAACCTGGAGGATTGCTTGTTTCTGATTGGGCACTTCAACCATTGACCTTAGCGACCGACCAATCAAATAACGTATTCTTAAAATAACTTCATTAGGTATGCAATATACGGAATATAGTATATACTGTCTCGTTATTATTATTGTCGACAATTTATCAATGATGTAGCTTATTGCTTATTCGCCCCCATAATTGTCGATCGTTAATACATGTATCTTTTTTAAAAAAAAAACATGTTATAATATTCGGGCGACTGGTTTATATCATGCTGTATTTTTTAGACGACTATCGATTTCCCGAAACTTGAACCGGTTTGTAGGTAAAACCGAACCGACTCCGACTAAACCGACTAATCGTCACACCCTTAGTATGCATACATAAGCTTACTGTTACAGTGTAATATAAAATGGTATGCATTGCATACATATGCTTACTGCCACAGTGCAACATACTGCAATATGAAATGGTACAAGCTTATTGTTACAGTGTAACGTAGTGCAATGTAACAATATATTGTTACATGTACATGCCTAGTCTAGAATCAACTTTATACAATGTGCAATCAAATTCATGTCTTACCGGTACTAACTTAGTTGGACTTCAAAGTTATCAAAAATTTGAATTTATCTTTTCAGGCTGCCGATTCCCTTCGGGAAGGAGAAATGTTAAAACACTGCCCAAAATGTTTTGGTGCTTCCAGGGTTTTACCAGGTTATGATCGTGGGACTTGTTTTCGTAGCGGATGTGATTTTGACTATTGTGCTAAGTGTTTTGGTGAATATCACGGAGCTCGACCTTGCATTCCTGTGGCAGCCAAAAAACCAAAGACAGAAATCGTTGGATCAAAGAAATGCAAAAAAAGTCTGAAAAGGTTATGTGCATTATAGCGATAAAAAAAGAGATAACCCTGTCAACAGTATGATAGACTGAATCTCAATAACGATCTAAGGAGGTGGGTGTGGGCTGCCCAAGAAAAGAAGCTCCAGTCAATTATCTCCTTATGCAATACACAACTAGTCGGAAATGTGTTCCTGGTTGTTAACTTAGTGCTTGTGGTAAAATACCAAGATGGAAGCGTCAAGTTAGCCAGTCTTTCAATCCAAAGAGAACAGATGTCAAAAACAATATTCATAACAGATTTAATATATTTTTCTGTAGTTTTAGTTTTCGTAGTCAATGTTTCAATAATAATTCAAAATAGTATTTTCTATCTCTTTGGTTACACAAGTCAAGCTTATTTGTTTAATATATCAAGCACAAAACATTGATTGGCAGTATTCTCCTAACTTGTATTATATGATCAAGCCTATTTTCACCATTCCAACAGTTTTATAGCAATCTCTTGTCAGATTTCGGTCTGAGACCAATCAAATGTTGAGATTGGCTACAATTGTGATATAGTGATGATAGGTAGAATATTACTGAGGGTACATGTAACTAATGGAAATGGGGAGATGACCAAGATGGTCTACATGTATTTTGTGAACTTGTCGATAATAGCAGTTACAATCTAAAAGTATCCTTATTATTTCCTCTCTTTCTTTGTTAATTCTTTCTTTCTCATTCTTTCATATCCGCTTTCTTTCCAACCCTATTTCTGAGTTATACTGTTTGTATATTTGGAATAAATGTTCTATGTTTAAATGTCTTTAGGTCATGAAGATTGAATTCTTTTCTACCTTTCTATTTCTTGTCCTTTTATTTGCCCATATTTAATGTGGCTGTATATTTTATGTGATCATCGCCTCTTTGGTCTGTTGTCTATTTGCAATTCTTTTTTGACCATTTGACTGGTTGGCATATTAGGAGTCTGACGAGCTCTGGTTCATATTTTCTTTACTGATTTTTTTTTTTTTTTTACTCAACATAAGAATTCCATTTAAAATGGCAAAAGGAAAATATTCATTATATTATAAATTGTATGTATTACTTAAAGTTAGGGCTCTGCATGTAGCAACAACAAAAGGAAATTGGAATTTTGAATTAATGGCCAATGGTCAATTCATTACTTAGAATGCTTAACGATATGAATGGTTTTCATCACAAATAATATTTTTACCTCGAATGATTGTTTAAATAGTTTCATATTTTTGTCTCTTTATATAAATGTTTGATCTGCAATTTTTAATCTGCAATTATTCCTTTTATATGCAAGCATCCGTCCTTGTTGTAATGTACGTACAATGACAGAAATATCCTTCAAGGCATCTTGAATTTTTGAATACTCATAAATAATTATATTTTTAGTTTGAATTTCTTCTCAGGGACTGAACTTGTTGTACCCAGAAAACCTATTTTCTGTGCAATTGCTTTCTAATGTTGAAAACAGAATATGGTCTGGATTGTTAGTTTAGTTTTGTCCAGTCACAAATTGCTGTATTACTATCCAGATTCGTGTGTTCAATTACCATAACCTAGTCTACCTGCACTTGCCAATATAGTGGGTTTAATCATGTACAGCTAATCGTGGTAAACAAATATATGTTAACGTCAACCTTAACTGCTTTTCAAAATTATAGAGCAACAATTCTTAGCAGGGTTATTGTGCACTATAGTTATATATAGCCTCTGTAGGTCCACTACCATTAGTTGTACAATGTATATTGTTACTATTGGTAACAGAGACTACTGTAATAAAGACACTGCTGGATTTTTTTTTATGAATTGCCTATGCAATATTATGCTCAATATTTGTATTTAAAATATGAAACTTTCCTGACTGTTTGAATGTTAATTTGACTATAAATTGAATGATTAAGATATGAATCAAATAAATACAAACAATTCTTTATTTTAAGATGAGAATTATAACTAAATACAATTATTTTTAAGATAATAATTAAATATAACTAAAAATATTATTTTTATGATGAGAATCAAAATATAACAAATAACATTTATTATTTTGAAGGTAAGGTTATTATTATAACAAAAAAAACCCACATTATTATTAAGATAGAATATTGTAACAAAAATTATTATTTTTTAAAAAAAAAGAATATTATAACAAAAAAACAATATTATTTTTAAGAGTAGGTTGCATGTGATGTGGTTAAATATGAAAATTACGAAAAACATGTTCATGTACACAAATTCGTCAAAATAGATTTGACATGAAACTCCCATATTATGTACCATATGCAATTTTCAGCAACTTTTAACTTAAAAGACAAGGACATTACTTACAATACATTAAAATTTGACTAAAAAAATAAAATTGGAGGGGAATCAAATATTTTTAGATAGTTGTAAATAATGGATGATTTTTAATGGTGACAAAGTTGTGTTGTTATATGACAGTTTATTAAAATCATGTGGTTCGTTTAATTGCATTTATTAATTTAATCAAAGACTTCCATATCATTGTTTTTATTTTATTTACTTTTATTATATTTTAATAAAGTTATCATTCACAAAGTAGAACAAGTCGTTCTTATTGTTTTTATACGCCTATTTTGATTATGTTTTGAGATAAAGATATGACCTTTATTATTGTTTATTTCAACATAGACCCTCTATTTTATTCAATTAGAACATTTTTACATCCTGAACACGTTTTCTGGTACTGGATATTCAAAGCTACTTAGTAGATTTATTCCCCTTTGCAATCTCTCTCGAAACAGAAGTATGTTTGGTCCTTTACTTACAAAATGGAGGACCAAAATGAAAAAACATTTTCTGAAGCTGAATATTTAGAATCACACGGCCAAGAAAAGGCAGCCTTTGATAAATATTCAGATTTTATAGAGCAGACATTATCATTGGTCAAACAAGACGATGAAAATGTCAATTTGAAAATAAGGTCAGCTTTTAGCACAAAATCATAACTGACTGTAACTAAGACAAGAGAAACCCAGACTCAAATTCACAACCTAATTAAACTATATTTTATAGGCTTTCCCCAATTTTTTTTACAAGTAGTAGAAAAAGCCAAAAATTCGTAAGAAAAGAAAGACAGCTGAATGCTGTGTTCCAAATAATTTTTTTTATAAATACATGGATGGGAGTTTTTATGTAATACTAGTACCAAAATTGTATAAGGTAAATTTTAGGGTCTGTGGTTATGTGTATGCCCACAATTCAAGAAGGAGAACTTAGCCCAGACAGTTGCATTTCTTACAACACCTCTTTGAATTCAAATGGCAATGGATTTCTTTACTTGCTCGCCAATGTGTACATGGATGGGTCTCGGTTTTACATCCCATCCGAAAATCTAAACAGCACAGCAGACACCACCCCGAAAATAGTTCAAATCGTGACATTCATTTCTATTTCCAGATCCAAACTGGGACTAGCATATAATAATCGTGGATATTTACGATATTTGAAAGTGGATTTTGACGAGGCCATAGTTGATTATACGGCGGGCCTGAACTTTGATCCAAAGATGCATTTCAGTTATTACAATAGAGGATTAATACATTATAGATTAGGTAAGTTCAAATGGAGTAAATTCTGTCTACCATTTGTCATGCATCCTCTACATTATCATCCTCAGTGGTTTCATTCCGTCTTACTCTACTAGTACTATACCCTGGGTTCATCCATGGGGTATTTGGGGATTACGGTGGCTAAGTGGGTAAGACGCTGGCTCGCTAGCCTGGAGGTCGGGTGTTCGATCCCTGCATTGGACGAGAAAGTTCATCCAGATTTTCCGGCGTGGTTTCCCCTGGTCAGTGATGCAGGACAGAGGGCCTGACAAGGACAGCTGTCTTGTCGTGCGGATGGGACGAAAAACCGAGGTCCCGTGTATACATTGGCGTGCACGTAAAAGATTCCTTGGCAGTTGGAATTCGATATAAGAGTAGGCACACTGTATGGCTTATGCCCGTCTTCATTAGCCCAGTTCAGGAGCAGAACAGTAGGACGTTAAAACCAATTTCATTTCATTTCCATAGGGTATTCAAATTATTTGCCCTTGATCATAGCTTGAGTCTGCGAAGCAATCAAAAACAGTTTACAAACTGGTCATTTAATCACTGTTTACGTTCACAACAATATGCCGAGATCAACACACTATAAGGATTTTACCACACGATAAGCAGATATCAAGCTGGCGCGCTATAAAGAATTTGCTGCGTGACTGCAATGAAATCACGTGATATACACCATTTTGGATTACGCCCCACATTCCCTCCCCCCACCCAAATATCCTTATAGTGTTCCAGGTTGATCTCGGCCAACAATATGAAATCTTGTTCACTTGATTATGAGGTGACATGCACACAAAAAGATGTCCTAAACATCTTTTTGATTGGAAAGATGTTTTTTTTTTATGTCAGTTTTTATGTATTTAACTATTTTTTTGAGTGGTCAATAAAAATAGCACAAACATCAAGGGGCAGATAATTTGAATATGTGTCTTCCCCATGGATGAACCCAGGGGTTAGTGGAGTGTAACGGAATGAGGGCAAATATTTGAGGCGTGAACCACACTAACACTTGCTACTTTTTAAATATTGTATAGCCTTCAAAATAAATATGTTCACTTTTAACTGTCTGAACAATCCCAATTCACCACCCTATCTCTCTTGCGAAACTTCTACATCCATACAAACCTTCCCGAAAGTTTAGATCATCAGCTCAATATGAATTAATCTGCCCCATGACCAGAACTCGTTTTGATGAACGAGTGTTCAAGTACACAACTCCTTGTAAATGGAACAAACTGTCCTATGATGTAATCGAAATCACGTCAGTTGACTCAATGACAGACCTTATGATACAGCGTTATTAATATTGAGTCAAGTGGCAAAGAGTGGCGTCACCTGCCTCTCAATTATTTGAATCACAATGGGCACAGTAACCGATGGTGTTGCATGTGTCACTGTGACCGTTTTTGACAAGTTCGTTTCAAAATGGATAAAGAACCCTGGAGTAGCCCAAAATAGAAATGGTAACATCAAGCTGGTGACCATTGATGAAGGTGTTCAATAATTTATGACTGACTTGTAGGATATTTTTGTCTGTTTTTCAGGAAGATTTGAAGAAGCTATTACAGATATGAAGAAATGTGTTCAACTAAAGCCAGACTTTGAACCAGCGCAACAATGTTTAAAACAATCTATTATAGATAGTCATAATAAACAGAACAAAGAATCCTGATAAAGATCAACAAAAGTTCTTGTGATAAAGATCAACAAAAGTTCTTGTGATAAATAATTAACTACATACATCAGAAATAAAACCGTGATAAGCACCACAAGAAATAGGATTCGAAACATGGTAAATAGCCATATTGTGATAGACTTAATAACTTCAACATAGACTGAAACTGCTTGCCATCATAAAGATAATTATGATAAACATCAAAATATACTGTACTAAATAATTAACTAATCAGTTATAGTGATTAGTGAATACAGGAAAAAAATCCTAAGTTATTGTGTACTATTTGTAAAAGTTGATCGTAGACAGGGACAGATTAAGGGATCGGGCAACGGAGGCTCTAATCGAGTGTGGTATTGCAATGGTTAATAACCCACTCCTTGGAAACAAAAAAACAAAAAGACTAATTATGAAACAATATAGACATACAACATATTTCACACAAGTTTCTATCAAGCTTTCCGACCTGCAAAAATGTTAATGACTGCCTCAAGATCTATATCATCTACGGACAGACTTGGGGGCCCTTGTCACAGAGATTCAGCGTTTTCTTTCAGTTTTATGTTTGAAGATTATCAAAAAAAAATTGGGTCGGATGCTCACTCTTCCACCATAATCCGCTACTAATAATGGTACAAAGGATACCACCTGATTTACATTAAAATTTTATAAAAGAGTAAATCTCTGTTGATAAGTCCTTGACCAGCACTGGACCATACTTACTCATATTTTGATAATAAACAATTTATTTACAAAGTTTGTTTATTTCATGAAATATTACCACAAAATAATGTTAAATGACTTGTGAAAATGAAGAATGAAATATATACAATTAAGGCCTGACCAATTTAAATTCAACTGATCATTGCACAGTTCCTGATGTTTCTGTGAAATGATGTAAAATTAGTATTCATCAAAATCTTGTAAATTTATGCACAACTCTAGGGTTGAATGACAAGCTTGAGAATTGCATCTATTATGTTACATATTTTGAACAATGAAATTTTTAGATACATCTGAATAAAATATTTTCAGTTGTAAACTTTCTGGTATAGACTATGTCAAATTCAAGTTTAATAAACTTTTAATGCATCATTTCAAAGACAGGATTCTCAATTTGAAACCATTAACACAAAATGATGTCTTGAACACAGCTAGTCATGTAACTACATAACCATTTAAAACACTTTGTCTTTGCTGCAGTAGATGTTACAAAATCAGTTGAAGTTTTATTATTCCTAATTGATCTTCCCATTTTTAACGAGTTTTTATGAACTTGACAAAATACTGGAGAACACCTTTAAATAAAGACATATCCATATCAAGGGGCGGTCACATTTATCAAGTTAGTGATGAGTGGTACCATGACTCATTCATACATAACTTGACATCCTGGTTTAGATTATCCAGTGTCATATCCTATTTCAGTCTATATTATTATAAAATAAATATTTTATTTTCTTTCTATCACTCGATTTCACCAAGATATATCTTCTTATCACTAGAACAAGATGAAACTGAAAATAAATAAAAACAAAACTTGAAACAATGAGGAAATGATAGCAGTTGTCTGTCTCCCAATATGATCAACAGTCAAAACAATAAAACTTAAATGGCTCAGGTCCCCTTGACAAAAATCCTGTTTTATATTTAGTGCTTGAGGAAGAGTATAGTTACTCTTGTAGAGCACCTGATACCACTTCTCCACCTTTTGGGAACTTTACATATTTATCATAAGTTACCAAAGCTAGGACCCAAGTGTTTCCGTCCGTGCAAGGAAACCTCAAATGCCTAATGAAATGGTTCATAATTTCTGGGGGAAAGAGTCAACCAGGTCCAAGCTGGCTTTAGAATTGTCAGTGGCAACACCCATCCCGACTAAGCTTTTATTTTGTTCAGTATTTACTCTTGTTTAGTCTTGATAACCCAGACCAATGATTTATTAGATTCTTGCATAGACTACATTTGGTTGAGAACGAGGTACTTTAATGGAAACACAAGTTGTTAATGGAAATGTCATGAATATCTGTTAAACTTTTGTATACTTACTGATTGGTTCAAATGGATGGAAATCAACTTCGTTTACAGACCCAGCATGACCTGGTAATTTATATAAAACCCTACGTGTTGTTGTATCCCAGACATACACATATCTGTCTCCAGATCCGGCTGCTATTTTAGCACCATCTGGTGACCAGGCACAGTGCAGTAAATTCTGAAAAAACAAAGAAATTGATTTTTGGGGGGGTCTACTCACTGTATTGTCATGAGAAATATTTCTTTTATTTAAAAATAAGATTTCAGGATGCAACAGTCAACGTTATTAACCTCAAGTAGTAATAAATTATTTCAAAATTCCTAACTTGTTTTTATCAATGTTGTCATATTTTCAAGCGAAAACAAAGAAATTAAACATTCAAAATGTGAGGATACAATCTATTGCCGTGTCTGAGATTTCAAATCAAAATATTCTGCCGTTCGAAATCATTGTAATCCCGAATTAACCAGTTTAAAGATACATTATGGGAGATATATTTTATAGAGAATTCGCCATTCTTGCTATAACAGTTCAAAAGTAGATGATGAAAGAAGAATATATTGAAAATTTCTGTCAAATTACTTTATTCTGAACATAAGTTATCATCGTTGCAATATTTGACTAGAAATGGTAGTGAAATGTGCCTTCACCTTGGCCGATCGTTTGATTGACAGGCGTTAACTCCACCTACATATCTCGATTATCAAGTAAAGTTTTCAATAGCATGCGGAAACGCTCTACAGCGGCCTCGCTAAGTACACTCTATCATTTAGCCTCAATCTAACTCACGTATTCTCATCACGATGCGCCATATTTGAATTAATTAATAAGTGAAATCCTATTTAAATCCGAGCTGTAGCCGAGCCATCCGTGGGTCTACCGAGTTGATTTTGGGCTTGTTGTTTAAATAAAGATCTAATTTATAATTTCTATAACATCTGAAGCCTAAATTAAGACTTGCAATAATCCGATTTTGCTCTTGCATAATGTATGTTTAATTCACTTTAAGCCATATACAAACCTTTTCAAATGTATGTTGATGACCTTGTAATATTTTAACACATCTTTCTTGTGGGGCAAATGGTCTCACATCCCATACTCGCACTGTAATTAAAAAAATACCAGTACATACAATACAATGCAATGGTGGCAGATCTGCTGAGCTAAAACACATACTGTACATTAAACCACTCCACAATACAACCACTGTTGCAACACAAGGCAAAAATAAACAATTAAATAGGATGCTTACTTACATGTATTATCCATAGAATTAGATAGTAAATATGACCCATCTGGACTGAGTTCGAGTCCTGTAGGTGTATCTAGATGTCCACGCATTCTGTACAATATATTATTCTTACGTAGATCCCAGACCTGTAGAAATAACATTAATAGAAAAAAGTTTATAATCAACAAATCATATAAATGGAGGATATTTTAGCCTTTATTATCTGCTCACAAACAAATCTCTTGTGTAGTGGTAGGTACATGTAGCTGGAGATTTGACAGGAAATCCATGAGGTTAGAAATTTTTAAAGATATGAGAAAAAAAACATATCCTTCCTCGCGCCAAGTTCAAATTAGAACTCAAGAACTAAGAGGACTCGATTTGAATAAATACTTTAAAGAGTTAGGTAATAAATTCATGACCGTATAAATTAATTTATTAACAGATAGTAGTGTAATTAGTATAGATTCTCAATGGTTGAATATATTTTTTATCTTCTAATGATATATTTTACCTTTATATCGTTGTCAATACCAGCTGTAAATATTTGTTCTGCAGTATCATTAAAACATGTGGCTGTAACCTGATATGTATTCTGGAACGTCTGTATAACACCTTTCTTCCTCGCATCCCATAACTGTAATTATATCAAAACAGTAATACATAACAATAAAATTATATCACAATAACATTATATCATAACTGTAATTATATCAAAACAGTAATACATGTACATAACAATAAAATTATATCACAATAACATATCATAACTGTAATATATAACAATACAATTATAAAGTGTCAGATCAACTAGGGAAGCAGGCCCCTCCTATACGACAGTATAACAAATCCACTTATTATTTTCTTACTATGAAACATATACATAAGAGCTCTTTGTTGGTTAGGGTGATTTAGCTGTTATAATTGAATGTTATATTCAGGTCCAGATATGCACCACGTATCAACATGTGCACCCCAATTTTTCAAAATGTTTTATTGTTATGGGTTTTTCCATTGTGCCAAACTTTGAACAGAAATTATATACTGAACATTTAGTTTTACCTTAACTGTGCCGTCATCACTACCGCTACATAATAATTGTGGACCTCGTCTTGCTGGACTCACTGTATTAACAAATGTCTGATGACCTTTCAACTTTCGTATTCTTACACCGGCATCCACATCCCATACAGCAACTATTTTATCTGTGGATGCTGTGAATAGGTTACTGCAAAACAATTATAAAAGGTTTTCTTAATAAAAGTAAAAGTATTTTGGATTGTGTATGATCTTAAATTCTATATTCAACTTTTATTCTGGAATGTTGGGGATTTTAACTTAAAAGAGAAAATTCTCTTAAATCACTGTTTATGGTGTATAATTAGTATATATGTCCGGATTATGGTAATATTGCAAAATTTGGGGCGTTTCTGGAGGAGGCGGTATTTAGGGAGTATCATCTTCCCAGAGTCCAGCTAAAACAGTCCTACATTTCAATTCGGGGTTGTGTGTTTCCTTGACTGGTAAATACTTATCTTAGGCAGTGGAATGAAACCTTTGGGTTTAGCAAAGGTACAGGACTGCAGATGCAGGGCTGACAAGGGAAGTATGCATAGTCTCTCATATTGCATGAAAACAAACCAACAGTGAGGCTAATGTCCCCTGCCGAAATCCCCCCCCCCCCCCCCAAAAAAAAAATAGATGACACATATTGATTAATTGCACATTTATCCTTTTCAAAAGTATTGAGCAATCAATCAAACTGATTATCTATACTTAGTCTAAGCATAAAATGTTCACGATCAAACTCAGTCAAGGTTTTGAAGTTTTGTGAGAAACATCTACATCAAGTTTAAACATTCTACCTCCATTAAAAGCAGAGCTGTCATGTTCCAAAGACTTGACCAATCAAATTGCTTATTGCTACTTAGCCTAAGCAGAAAATGCTCATTATCAAACTTAGTCAAGGTATGTAATAAAACTATACACCAGGTTTCATCACTCTCACTTAATCAGAACTAAAGATATCATGTCTCAAAGCATCAATAAATCAAATTGCTTATCTCTGCTTACCCTCAGCAGATGATGCTCATCTTCGAACTCCAACAAGGCATTCACCTAATAAACACCTGCACCAGGTTTGAACATTCTAGCTCAATTAGAAGGAGAGTTATTGTGTCCCAAAAAGTGTGACAGACAGACAACCCCATTTTAATAGTCCCCTGCTTTCTTCGAAAGGCGGGATACAAAAAACGAGATTCACCCGTGCACACATGGGAGGGCACATAAAGAGCCCTTCACAATTAGAATTTAGAGAACAACTGCTATCTGAACAAAATTCTTCTCACTATGTAGCCATTGTTACATTGTTAGTCACTAAAAATAATTGAATGTTAGTCTCAAGCATTAACTAGATGTTGTGATTCAGCAGCATGAACTATATCCTTGAAGTTACAAATTTGCTTTTGACGTTTGTATATCTTATTTTTGTTTTTTAAAGTTCATATTATGGCTTGTTATTTGACATTGAGTCTTGTAAAAAATGTAATATGGCAGCAAACAGAGAGACCAGCTACAAGTTTTTATCAGGTGAACCTACTCTTTATCAGTTTTGTATAGTCACATGTAATTATTACCTGCTATCAGTAGAAAATTGTAATTCCATAATGGCACCAGCATGTCCTTTCATAACATGATAATTTTCACATTCTCCATATACATTCCAAAAATCTACAAAAATCAAATTTAAAGAGACATTGGCACATTTGATATTATTTGACTATGGGTTTGTATTCAAATTTTAAGAAAATCTGCCAAGTCACAGTAAAGAGATAGATGTTTCAACATTCAATTCAAAAGTTTTACTGGTTATCAAGGTTGCTGTTTTTATTTTCAACTTCTTGTTATGGCCCTGGTAAGAAGTTTATTTATTAATTTTTAGCATTTTTCATCCCAAAAATTCTATCGGGATTATCTCCCTTATGTAATTATTGTTATCTTTGGACCGTCTAACTCAGGACGTCAAGTGGTAGACTATCGAGACAACCACGCATTGATTCTAAGTAGAGAGAAATAGGTAGACTATATTTCTAGTCTGGTAATGTAAAATATTATGATGGGAGATATCTTGTTGAATGCACCAATAAAGGAATAATATTAGTCTAATTTGCTGCAGATATATCAGCCTTCTAAATGATATGATTGGCGTTTTTCTTTGTTTTGAAGAGTGTACGGCATATTTCCAAATAGGATAATAGATACCATTTTTCTTGAATGAGTTTACCAAACTGAACAGTAATGGGATTATAATCAGTTAAATAAAAAATCTACTTTGGTTTTGGTGCGGAAAAATAGTTTTCACTTGGATTTGAGCTTACAAATTTTTATAAGGCATCAGATCAGCAAACATTTTTGGTCTAAAAGATGATGGTAATCTATATGAAAACCAAATCAGCTAAATTTGTTGTTCAACTGACTCCCGTATAAATTTGTTGTTCAATTTACAGAGTATTTTGTACTCCGGTATAATGGCTGATGGCAGAACCAACACATTTTGATTGGCACATTATACTTCGGTAATTGTTCTGGAGGTAAAATCTATCTGGTGATGTTTGACTCTGGGTTCGGTTTCTCGTTTGAGGTGACCGGAGTTATGAAATTTTTAGCAGGTAAAGTTACTCCGAAGTTAGTGAAAGTGAAACTAGAAATATTTAAGTGGGGGTTAGCCGTCCCAGATTTCTCTCATGAAGCTACTAGTTTTGTTCTTATGCGGATGAGCTTATATAAGAACGAAAAACTAGTAGCTTCATGAGAAAAATCTGGGATGGCTACCCACCACTTATAGATTTCTAGTACAAATATCATAAACAATAATGTAATTTTAGGAAACCCTAGTAGACTTACAAATGAGTCGGTCAAACCCAGCAGAAGCTAACATCTGTCCACTAGGTGCAAATTTAGCAGTGAAGATATCCCCCTCATGGCCTGTTAACAACATTATTGGTGCGTCCAGGCTAGATGTTCTTGGGGGACCCTGAAATTATACAACAATAAAAATATTAAGTACATGTATGAATCAATTTATTATATGGGAGAAATTTGGCCCAACATTTATATTACAATTTGTAACCAAACTGTTGCAGGTTCGACTACTTTCCATAGCTTAGAATCGATTTATGCAATTACATAAATAATTGTTGATTTTCCGTCACATAGGGGGAGGAGCTATTACCTCTTTCTAATATTTAAATAGCCATGTTACCAGAGTTGTAGGCATATTTATGTAGGGCACTTTGAGTAAATCCATTTAGTAGTGTAGAAAAGAGCATATAATAATTAAAATCATAATTAAAGATCCCTCTTTTTCTTAAAATGTGCTTAAAGGAGCTAAATCGCTAATATTTGGGACCTAGAAATTCACACAAATGGGTTGCAACACATATAATAATGTAATATGAATGTATATAAACTGATTTACATTCAATGTTTCTGTTTTTACTGTAATTTCTAATCAGTTATGTTCGGCGAAAATATGCCAGAAGTCTTAATCGAATGGCAATCTCTAGCGTCTGGTTTTTCCAGTCTACACCAATATGGCGTCAATTTTTGACATGACTTATGGAATATATCTAGTCTCATTTGTCAACTAAGTTCAAGTCCTTTGTTACAAATGCCGCTAAAACGCATTATGGTGTACACGATTCAAGTACCAATGGTAAAATTTTGTCTTAAATATTGGATATCAGAAGCCCATCTTTTCCCGGTAAGATCACAACATCAATGTTGACTTAAATTGACAAAAACTTTGCATGATATTGAGTTAGATACTTAGCTACTTTAAGTTATGTGTCCATCATCCACGATTGACAATTTTTCACAATAGTACTAGTAATTATAATATAGAGCGAAGCTCTAAAGCACCGCCTATGACGCGTCTAATCACTGATGTCACATATTTTTTACGTCAATGAAAATAATTCTCACACTTTTTTTAAAAACAAAATTAATGTTAAAATTGAGATCTAAATAAAAATCAATTTTGAAAAACTAAATTATTTAACATTTTTTGTATCACTTGAGAAAATTAATTATGAAGGTTGTATATTTGACAATAATCAGCTTCACTCTACTCAGGCAATGCCTGTTAAATATTAGTAGTGTTAGCAAATAGGTGGTGCCAGTGCAATTTCATACACTAAAAAAGACCCAAGTTCAGAAAATATCAGATTGCCGGTACAGTATAAATGGGTCATCTCCAGCTTTTCCACTGGAAAGAGACCTAGCATTGCAGGGTATAAATATTTGTCAAAATTTAACTGGAAACAGTTTTTTCCTGTTTTGTTTGCTTTGGGACTTGTTTTCACATTTTGATTTTGTTATAAAATAAAAATTACCATTTGCATTTGAACGAGTTGATTATTTCCATTTGAGCTTAGAACCAAATCAGTTTTTGCCCTCTTTGCTGGCACAATGGCCCCTTCCATAGCTCTTCTCTTCAAATCCATAGTTTTTGTATTCAAATAATATAATTATTTGAACAAATTTAATAGATTGTAATTTGTAAACAACACACGCTTTTAGAATCGTAACCGGAAATAGCCGGCTTGATTGAGTTATCTCCCCCAAGTTAAGCCTCTTTTTCGTTTTCATGGCCGCCGCCATTTCCTGAATTTTGCTGCAAGTTATCATTAAAAAAAAGGAGCAAATACTTCTGTTAGTAATTCATTACAGTTAACCGATCGCAAATATTTTAGAAATGCAATCGAAGTACTATAGATTGCAGGAGAAATTAACGCCTGAAAGTGCGTGATTTGCAAGATAATTGCAAGCAAGTAGCTATCTACCGGCTTTTGTTTGTTCATTTGACAATTTGTGTTGTGCCAATTAATTATTTAGGGCCGATGGCTATAGCCTAGTACTTAGTAGTACTACTAGAGCTAGAATCTTTCTTTACAATATAACTATATATAAGTATAACAGTTTTGTTTTGTGTTTTTAAAACATAATGCAGTCAGTTACCACACGTTTGGTTGTAAGTTATTTATTATATGACAAGTTTACTCACCGCAAACAGAAATAAATCAAAACCACTTTGAGTACGAAATATTTGCTAGTCTACATGTACATTTTCTTCCATTATCTTTGTCGAGATTCAGTCTGTAATTATTATTCTTTCATGCACACGACATGTGATTACAGGATGGGGTCATATACGGCCATAAACCAAAACGGCCAAAATTCTTTTGGTCAAAAACAAAAGGCCAAAATTTACGAAACATTTACTTTTCTTTCATAAAAATATTAATTAAAATATGGATCAAAATCATTTTATAAAAATGTGAAATAAAATCATTTAATAAAAATATGAGTTAGAATCATTTAATAAAAATATCAGTTAGAATCATTTGATTAAAATAACATTATTCTCAATATCATTTTAATTAATCAACACAATAAATTAATTAAAAGGCCATTTGCATTGCCAACCCGAAAAATTGCATTCTATACTTTAAAGGAAAGAATAGGTAGTTAATCAGCTGATTGGTTAACTAAGTAATTCACACTCTTCTAAGCTATTACTCATTACGTAACATGAAGCAGCCTGGACGTTAAGACACCTGTCACAGATTTTGTCACACACAAATTATCACAATGTTTTATAATACATACTTGTGTTATTATTTTTATCTGACAATGTCTGTGACAGGTGCCTGGTTTCCAGGTAGTATGTACTTGATAACATCTATGAGAGGTAACTTATGTCCAGGCTTGAACATGACCGTAAAGAACATGGTATTGAATCAGAATGATAAAGTCTCACTGCACAGACTGTAGAAAAATATAGTCAGGTAACTCTCAAATAGGTGAGTGTATTGCGTATGAATGATCATAATGTATTGTTTTCTAATCTGTACTTTTTCAGTAATTCAACACGTTGTTTAGTAGTGTAACTGTGCAAGTGAAAATATCAAAATATGGGGGACAGTGAAGATGAATATGATAGAAGAAAAAATCCACGAGATAAATTTCGTAGAGAGAGAAATGATTACGACAGACGTGAAGAAAGAAGAAGAGATTCATGGGATCATGATAGGTTGGTATTAGGTTAATAAAATGGTAGTTTTGATTTTAATGTTTAGAAAAATGTATTGTTTTATTTTGATTAGATATTTTTGACTATACCATTAAAGTCAAATCTCATTGCCATATGTATTCCGATGCAATTTTTATGCAACCACATAACCTTAGGGTCACCATGCAGACTAAAAGGATATTTGAATGAATTTTTAAAATTTATTTATCTTATCACTTGAAAGATATTAATCCTAGTATACACAAGAATTCAGAGAGGCCAGCGATGCATTAAATGGCATGTAACAGGATTGAACTAAATGTCACTTGATTGCTATTGTGTCAATTCAGTATGTTTTAGACTTACAATAATCAAGCATCCCCTAAGAATTTAAAGAAGTGTGAATCGTTATAAATCCCATCTTATCTTAACTTTAGTTAATTTTGCAATTGTTAATTATTTCTACTGATTACTAAGGTGTTAAAAACTTTTTTTTATATGCCACAATTTCATATTTGGCTAAATCATACATATTACACCTCAATATTATTATTTTATTTTTTTAGTCGTCGACCAACAAGATCTCGGGACTGGAGTAGTAGAAGTCGTGAGAGGCACGAAGGATCATACAGAGATTATGATTCTAGAAGACATGATAGATTCAGTCCACAGAGAAACGACATGAGTCCACCGCAAGCCAAAAGAATGAGAAGAGATTGGTAGTCTTTCTATCTTTGTTTGCGAAAGGGGAGAGGGTTGAGGTAGTCCAGTTGATAGAGCACTGACACTCAACTGGTGTAGGCCAAGAAGAACCTATTCTAACATGTCATGGGTAGGGACAGCAGGGCTGACAAGGACAGTCATTTGCATGACATGAACAATTAAGCGTATCAAAATGTTACTACAATAGTTTTAATTTGAAGAAGAGTAGTCAGAAACACCACTGCCCATGCAGAATTGTCCACCCTTGTGTATAGCACAAACTTACACATTCAGTTAAATCAGAAAAAAACAATGAGCTGCATGTCAGTGTGAGTGATCAAACACATACAATTTGGCTAATAGTAATATATTAATTTCCATATAACAATCGTAACCAAGGTTTTTGTTTTATTTTCTCACGATTCAACAGGGACGATAGTTACCAGCCATACGATCTGCCATATAATGGTCCAGCACCACCACCTAATCATTGGGGCGGTGGTGGGCCAAGTCCTGGTGAAATGGGTGGAGGGGGTATGGGTCATGGCCACGGCCAATATGGTGGACACCAATCTAGGTGAGATAACATTAACTCTATTAAGATAATGATATGAGTAAAACAGTCCTGGCTTGACTTTTTTTGTCTGTGACATTATCATCATGTGATGTTATTACCATGTAGTCATGTACTGGTAATGACGTGATTATATATCTCACATCAATGGCGAAAGGCATGATTGATAAAAATGAGTCAAACCTCATTAAATGGTCAAATAAACACCCAAATAAACATTCCATATGATAAATGTGTCATTTTGTCAGTTATTAAGTTATTAATTTATTTCAAGCCATATCTTTGTTGCCATGGGCCAATCGCTAAATTGTTTGCCATAAAGCTTTACTTGCTTTACAGTCTTTTAAGCTTTTTCAATCTTTTACACAGGATTGTAACTTAAAGCAATGCTTATTATCTTTAAAACCTAGGTTGTTATAGTTTTCATTGATATGAACCGAAGTCAGTATTCTTATGGAGGTATGGGTTATTACCTTGTGCGCTTGTGAAATTGATGTTTGGATAACCTTGTTTTTGTAGAGATGTAGACTATCCTACCCAGCCAGCTATGATGACATTCAAGCAGTTTTTATCCCAACAGGATGATAATATCGACGACCAGTTGGCCATTAAAAAATATAATGAGTACAAGATTGAATACAAACGTCAACAGATTAGTGAATTCTTCTTGCAGCACAAGGAAGAGGAATGGTACGCAAACTTAAAACTTTAACCATTTACATATTATGTAGTAAAACATACAAAATTTTGATTTATTATATTCACAGATTTTTCAAGTTTTTTGGGATTAGTCTAAAGAGCCATGATAGTTGCTGGCACAAACCTTGAAATTAAAGGATCAATCTGTGGGATTGTGATTAATTGGTTTATCACATGTGCTGTAGATACTATGACCTGTCATCTATGCATAGCAATGGATTCAATCCCAGATTTTTATGTGATCAAGAGAACAGCCAACTGCCTTTGGGTTTTCTTGTGGACACTGCAGTTTCCTCCCACTTCTAAAGACCCCTGCATGCAAGCAAAATACTGTATATAAGTCTAAAGATGGCCTTTGGTTTCTATAATGGTTTTAACTGTTCAATTTTTCTCATGATAGCAGCAATAGTGATTGCTTTGCTCAGGGCTGGGGAGTTGGTTTGGCTCAAATGTGGATGACCATTTGTTAGAAAAAAAAATACACATGCTTCAAATATTTAAAGCACTTGTATTCCATTATTAGCATTATTTAGAGATGTTGCCATTCAAAGCCCACAACAGATATTGCTACTCGTTTACTTGTTCTTAGTATAGTAAATATTGAGAACATATTCAAAGTTTTTGGCTAACATGTCTATTTCATTTTAGATTGAAAGGAACCCCTCAAAAATTACATCACTTTGAATTTAATTTGAATTTCATAGAAACTATGAATTGAAATTTATACTTCTAAAAGATAATGTTAACTGTTGTTTAAAATGTAACCTCATTTTTGTCCTTATTGGATAACTTTTCAGCATTTACAGCCGATCACCAGCTTGGATTTATTTACTGCGCTTCTTCTTTTAGTTAGGCCACTGCGCACAATGCAGTGTTGTGTTATTATAAAGTGTTAGGTCAATTTCTGTTAGGGTTTTCGGGTCGATAAAACACAATGGAAATGGTTGGGCCTGCATCATAAAGCAGGTCGAGGAAAACAGGTAACAATAAAGTGATCTGCGTATTTTGGTATTTCTTTTTTTTTTATGAAAAAAAAACCTCCTCTATTTCAATGAATTTAGAAATAACTTTTAACTGCTCAGATTTGATTGATATCTTTGAGTCCTTATTGAGTCCTAGGCATGCATGGACTGGACTGATTTTACAGGAGAACAAAATATTTGATTCCTGTCAAGATGAAGTGATTGTATTATAGAAATTTGTGATCCAAAAATTCCAACCGGGAGTCCAAAATGCCACAAAATATTTATGTATTCAAGAAAAATATATATTTTTATCCCAAGATAATTTTGTAAATGACCCTGATAAGAAAGTGTTGTAGGAAGGTCATTAGTGCTTTAAATGAAACCTATGGTCAATTGCATTAAAGGGACAACAAGCCAGAATGAAGTCAAATGTAGAGTTTGTGTCAAATGTAAACTTTTTCAAATGTATGGTATAATTAAGGCAGTAGAATTTTGATTGGTAAAGTGGAATTATGTAAGATTTAGATAAAAAGCTAACAGTTCTCGCTATAATAGTTAAAAAATAGATAATGAAAAGGGAATATGTTGAACATCTCAGTCAAATATATACTTCATTTTGAGCTGAGTAATCACCGTTGGAAGAACAGTGTAGTCTCAATTGTCATTGCTACCGGTGTTAAAATAATAAACAAAGTTTTTAAATCATTAGCTGTCAATCGTATTTAAATCTGTTGAAAATCTTGAACATCCGATGGCATGGAGAGTTGATTATGATCTTGGCAAATTAATAAATGTCTGATTATTAATTTATATAACATTTAAGGCATAAAAAAAGACCTGCAATAGGCAGATTTAGCTCTTGAATAATACCTCTTCAATCAATAGATGTTTTGAGCTGGTACCCCAACACCAACACTTACAAAGGTCGCCCAACTTTAAAATAAATAAAAAAGGACAATTTTTGTGTTTTAAGTCAATAAATTTATAAAAATGAAAGAAGAATATTGTATAAATTTTATGTTGTCTGTCATGAAACCAATAAAATTACTAATCAAATCAGTATTTTTATTACCAGCCAATATGTTATTAGTAAATTTTAAAGCTTGGCAGAAACACTGTATTTTAAACTCTACATCTAGCTTTCATTCTGGCATGTTGGAGCTTTAATTTCTGGTTTTGTGGTAAAAGGAACCAGACTAATTATAAAAATTGCTATTAATCATATCAGTCTCCTAAATTTTACATTTTTATTTTAACCTTTTTAAAAAACAACCATCCTTAATGATTATTTGTGATTTTAATCATTTTTATATTTTTTTCTATCCTGTAAATTACAATAGGTTCAAACTGAAATATCACCCAGAAGAAAGTGGAAAGAGAAAGGCAGAGTTAAAGTTTGCGTTAGAGAAAAGATTACAGGTGTTTAACGAATTATTAGAGTCAGGAAGAGTTGGACCCATCGTCCTCGAGATCGATCGTGCTGAGGAAATCATTAAACTTCTAGATGCAGGTAAATTAACTTGATTTAGGTCAAAATATACTATTGAATTGGATTCATCTAATGTGGCATTTCTGTATGTTTATTTACTGATATTAATAGTTTCAATTTTGGCTAAACACATGACTGATTAACACACAATTGGTTATATCTGAAGACTGGCTTTATCTACAAATTTTGAAGAAATTTAGAAACCATGCCAGAAAATTCTGATTAACTTTCTCAGCCAGTGAGCCAGCGTCTTATTCACTGAGCCACCATTGCTCTAAAGGAATTTAGGTTGTCATCTCCTAAACAAAGAACATCAATCAACACTAAAAAAATTACTCAAATCAACAATTTGATTTTTGACCAAATATATATGACATGTATATGACAACATTTCTCTCAGCTATGAGGTCAATGACAAGTGGTATTCAATCCTTTCTGTTTATTTTAGCGGTTATAAAGATGGAAGGAGGAACAGATTTTGATCTGACGGTACTGGATATTGTAGAGGAAAAAGAAAGTTCTAGAAGTAGAAATAATTCAGAGACTGTCGCAGATAAAACAAGGTATAACATATCTCCATATTTGATTTTATGGAGAGAAATAAAACAGTAATTAGCAAGCTAGATCTGTTATATGTTCAGTCAAGCTGTGTGTTAAATATCAATGTCCTTGATTAAGACACGATATCCCTGTATTCCAGTCTAACCAGCTGGTCATGATTACTACAGCTATGACTGTATTTACTTGGTTTCAAGTTCTATCTTCCCTCTAACATTGTGTCATGTGACCCCAATGAAGACCCTTTATTATCTCTGTATTCCAGTCTACGAGTACTAGACCCATTTATTGGATAATTTCTTTATTTTTTTAGTCCAAATTCAAAGAAAGAAACAGATGAAGACAAAGATAAAGAGGTGAATTTATTATTATATGTCCACATTTTATTTGG
This sequence comes from Patella vulgata, assembly GCF_932274485.2. Lineage (NCBI taxonomy): Eukaryota > Metazoa > Mollusca > Gastropoda > Patellidae > Patella > Patella vulgata. Next base: position 66,879,629 of record NC_065879.2, on the reverse strand, counting down.
GAGTACAGTAGGACGTTAAACCCCATTTCATTTCATTTATTTGGGAGTATATCTTCCTCAGCCCTGTCTGTCCTTCTGTCCATCCACAATTCTACAGGTCCAGAATTTACAGCATATTTATCTTTAAAAAGAACAATGTTTTTATTTTCCCTTTGCTCTAGGCCAAAAATCTTATTAGAAATCCATCAAATTTGCTGTTTTTTGGAAGTGCAAGGTCAATGAAAATTTTTCAAAAATTGTCTTTAAAGTAAGCTGGAAAATCTGTGACAGCTGAAACATATTTGCTGTGTTTACATATGTCATGATTCTACTCACACCACCTGTAGCACCATGAGTCTTCTGTCTGACGTGGAGAGCGTCTATGGGAAACCGGTCGCCACATCCTACATACAACCCATGCATCTTTTCTTACTACATATTTCTGTAGCCTTGTGATCGTCTAGAATTTGTCTCTAGCTGTCTTTACTTCTGCTTCACGTTGTGTATTTACTTCTCACAGTTTCTTAAGACGTCTGTCTTACCAGGAATAATAATGCATAGTTCGCTTCTACATTTTATATAGCATATAACTGAATACATGTATACAAGCATAGCACAAATTACAATACTATATAGCTAAAACCACTTCTCCACCCTATCCAGCCTCTCGGCTGTCTAGGAACTCAGATGTACCCTTGATCTCTGGAATCTAATGCAAGTCTGACTTACAGGGTTCCCCGGTTTCTTTTAAAGGTATATAAATATCATGCACCATAAAGCGTGATCATGGCCCTGAACTTGTGTAATTAACAAAATGATTGGTTACTTTAGATCAAATGATGCAATTAGAATAATTCCACTCACGTGTAATTCTGGGGGTAAATGAGTGACATATGTTTTCGATAAATCGCTCTTTTTTATGTGTCAACTATCAATTATAGACTAAGTTGATTTAAGTATTTTAAGTACATATCACATATTATGCGAATATGTTATTTCTCGAGCAAAAATTCTACTAAAAGTATTACACACCTCCATTGTGGGGACTGACAGAACTGTGACATGACTTAATTCTGCGTCACCCGATTGCAATTCTCTCAATTCAAAACGTTTAGGACTGGCAATCAAGCAGATGTTAAACCCTGTTCCTTTCTATTGCAGAAACCCATGAAGATGGCAATTACACCAGAACAAGAGGAATTACAGAAAAAAGCTCAAGAATTCTCAAAACAACAGGAAGAGATGGCCAAAAAACAAAAGGTACTATAATTAGTGATCATAATCTAAATTGGAGCATGATCTATAATCTATTCTTGTACAATAGAATTGATTTGTCAAAATAATGACCAACAAAAAAGATTGTAATATGTGTGAGAAAAATTAGATATTGACATTTGAGTGTCCACACAAATATCTGAATTTTTCGGTATTCTATATTTCTGGTAACAGTTTAAACTATTTGTTGTTTTTTTTTTTGTCACCAACATCAAATATTTAATAATATTAATTCAATGCAATCATCTGATTTTAAACTTTCACAATCACCAAAAATTGTAGTGATTTTAAAATTTCACAATCCCAAAAAATTGTAGTGAGTTTAAAATTTCACAGTCCCTAAAAATAAAAGAGAACTCAAGAAGTGATTCAAAAAATTTATCATTTACATTGTATCAAATGAATCAGCATTCGATACAAACGCTAAGAAATTATTAAAACCACACTTGTCAGTTTTTATCTAATAGCTGCAAGTTGTTGCAGCTGTCTTGCCTGATACAGAAGTTCACTATTGTTGATATATGTTTAGGAGGAGGAGAAGACGAAGAAAAGATCAAAGAGACATCGTGATAAACCAGACTATAGTTTTGACAGTGCTACAGAATCAGAATCCGCTTCTGGATCTGACTCAGAACCTGAACCAGCTCCACCTGGTGAGTAAAACTATTAACATGTTGATCCATTGACTCCACGATTCATATTCTATTTTAGTCATTATTGACCTAGTTAATGAATGTGTTAGTTGCCAATGACTTGCAGTAGCAATTGAGGCTTGCCTGATGTCAATAATCAAAATCAACCATCGGTTTTTCTATGTAAATTACTAGTCCGGCAGACACCATACTGGTTGGAAAACCCTGAAGGTTTTGATCAGTCAGGGAGTCACGGTGGCTAGATGGTTAAGATGCTGGCTCGCTAGCCTGGAGGTCGGGTGTTCGATCCCTGCATTGGCCGAGAAAGTTCATCTGGATTTTCCGAAGTGGTTTCCCCTTGTCAGGGGTACAGAACTGAGGGCCTGACAAGGACAGCTGTCTAGTCCTTCGGATAAGACGAAAAACCGAGGTCCCATGTATACATTGGAATGCACGTAAAAGATCCCTTGGCAGTTGGAATTCGATATAAGAGTAGGCGATAGTGCCGCTGCCCGGGCAAAATTTCCCTCATAGCACACTGTATGGCGTATGCCCGTCTTCATTAGCCCAGTATAGGAGCAGAACAGTAGGATGTTAAACCCCATTTCATTTCATTTCATTTTATTTTGATCAGTCAACATTGTGGTTCAAATCCAAAATATTATTATTATACGTAACTTCTATGCCTATCCCTGTATGTTTTTAACTTCTGTATTTTGTAGGTGTGGATGAAAATCAAGAAAAGGCCACGCCAATTGTTACTTCTCCTGACGCAGACAATAAAACTGAGAAAGAAGATAATCCTGAAGGTAAGTGAAATTACCATTATTGAGGCATGAAGAATAAATGTAAAAATTTGTGCGTCATTGACGAAATTGTGACAATTTTGATTGGGAGAAGGTTGCCTACTCTTCCTCCAATAGCAACAGCCATGTGTACACAGGTGAACCTCTGGGTTGTTTTTTTTCACACAAACCAGATGACCAGGTATACTCTGGACACATGAGATTAGGGCTTCAAAATCGTGAGTATTCTTGGTATCCAAACCAAGATCACTCTTGAATAGGTGTTAAAAGTGAAATTTAAATTATTTCAGGTGAGGAAAAAGAAGTAGATACAAAAGAGGAAGCTGAAGAAGAGAAGGATCCAAAACCGAGAGCTCTACATAAAACACAGTCTATATTTTTACGTAATCTTGCCCCTACTATAACTAAACAGGAAATAGAAGCTGTAAGTATCTGGCTGCTTGTTTAAACTGATGCTACTTCAGGCTGTAGATAATTGTGTTCAGAGTTACTGCCCTTATTAACTTTTAGAATAAGAAAGCAAACAAAATTTTCACCTGATTGACGTTAGTGCCAGGAAGAAGCCTATCAAATACTAATGCTCTCTGATAATTTCTTCGTATGGGTGTTGCATGTGATCACTTTTTAGTATCTTATAATGCTCTTTTATCATCCTAAAATAAGTAGAAGACAGCAGCTATTATAGACTGCTCAGACGACTTACATGTAGCTGTCTTGGGTATATGTTCGTTCTCCTGCAACTTACATTTGTATGTTTATTATAGATGTGCAAGCGTTTTCCTGGTTTTACCCGAGTTGCATTACAAGATCCACAACCAGAACGTAGATTTTTCAGACGAGGCTGGGTAACCTTTGAATCAGGGGTCAACATTAAAGAGATCTGTTACAGTCTCAACAATATACGAGTGAGTAAAACTACAGACTTTGATAAACAAACAACCAAGAAAATAATTTACACTTGAATATAAGTGATTTAGTTAGACCGGGTAAAAAAAAAAATAATTTTGTATTGGATTGATTTGTTATTTTGATCTGTGAATGTTCAAACTATGTATATTTAATTACATTATAAATCAAGCAAAATTCAAGTCAGTCTACACTTTATTTTATAAGTTGTTTTTTTATTATTTCTCTCTGATATGTCAACACAAGCCTTATTGGATGAGCTACTATTTTAGGGCCTGTTTATAAGAAAATCCAGTATGTATATATTGATAAAAAAAAATACCTGTGATGACTTAATCCTCTCATCCTATCTCATAGACTATCGTGTTCAAATTGAATGCTAATTTTTCTGTTCAGTTTTAGAAAATGTTAAACATTTATTTTATAGTTACGAGATTGCGAACTTGGAGCCACTTTAAATCGAGATTTGAAGCAAAGAGTTCGACCTGTTACTGTTTTAACCAATCATAAAGCAGTTGTAAGAAAGGACATCCAGACAGCTGCTAAAATTATCCAGAATTTGGATCATAAATGGAATTTATGGCCGGATCCAAATGCGGAAAAGAAAGATGATGAGAAAGAGGTTAGGTCTATTCCTTTTAGAATTACATGGGTGGAAAGGAACACCACTGTTTATAGACCCCATATAAGGCTCCCCCAAACCAATGTTTATAATTCATTTTTTTTGTGTTTAAGACATATAAACTATTGAAGACATAATATTATAGACAAAAACTTTTAGTAAAAGAAAAACATAGACTTTTGGAAAATACCAAAACTTACAGTTCACAAAATTATCCTTGAGATAGAATTTAATCCTTTGTTTATGTTCAGGTTGAGATGAATTTAATCCTTTGTTTATGTTCAGGTTGAGATAAATCCTTTGTTTATGTTTAGGTTGAGATGAATTTTATCCTTTGTTTATGTTCAGATTGAGATGAATTTAATCCTTTGTTTATGTTTAGGTTGAGATGAATTTAATGTTATCACGGAATCCTGTATTAAAAAATATAACCGATTATTTAGTTGAAGAAGGATCATATGAAGAAGAAGAATTATTAGGTTGGTTGGTTTATTTTTTAAAACGACATTCTCACTTGTGGATGCTAGACCTATAAGAACTGACAAGGATGGGGCAGGGTTATGGTGGCCCGGTGGTTACACCACTGGATTCCATCAAGAATATACCTGGTTCGAATCCTGTTGTAGGTCAAGAAGAACCTTCAGAATTTTTCAAGCACAGTTTCACTTGTCATGGGTCATGTCTATGGGGCTGATATGGAAAGTATGTCTAGTCGATCAGATTGAACAAAAAAAAAATTACTGGTTGTAGGGTTTGACTTTGAAATTTATGATCAAAACATCCACTTCGGTCATGGATTGAGCAAGTTGTCTCAAAATTTGCATACAGTCTATTTTGAACACACCCAAAATGAATAAACAAATCACAAGAAATCAACACCAAAAATACTTGGAAACTGGCAAAATCTCCCAAAGTGCTGATGTCTCTTTAGAAGTTGAAAGATTTTGATTTTTTATTTGTACAGGTCAGAATACAGAAGAAGGACCTAAAGAAGCCAATCCTGAGATTCAGATTGATAAAGATGAAAATCTCATAAAGGTATTGACAGGGAAAAGTCATACTGTAACAATTTAATATATTAAAAAATTAAATATATAATGAATACTTTAGGCCAGGATATTAATGTATTGTGTTATTAATGTGCTACCTGTTCTAGACTATATTTAATCAAGGGAAACAGTGCCGTCTGTTATCATATTGAAGGGAGCCATGGTGGCTCAGTGAGTAAGACAATCGCTCGCTAACCTGGAGATTCAGTGTTCATCCAAAAAATTTCATCAATTCAAGTATTATGTATTGGATCCCATGCTTGTCATGATTTCTATCTTCCTTCCACTGTTAAACACCCCTCTACAGTACAATTTATTAAATAAAGACATGTTAGTTTCAAAGTGACCTGGTTATTGTTGAGACAGTATGAAATATCATTACAATTTGTGATAACAGAAGTACTTACATAGAGATTAAAAGATATTGCATGGTTTTTTTTCAGGCATTGGATAAGATGATTTTATATCTGCGTATTGTACATTCAATAGATTTTTATAGTGCTAATGAGTATCCTAATGAGGATGAGATGCCCCACAGATGTGGTATAATGCATGGACGACTGTCTATACCAGTTGGTAAATGTACTGAGCAAGATGGTTAGTATTTATATCAGCGAGGGATTGTAGAAAAAAAGTTTTTTTATGGGTTTTTTTTGGACACTGCATTCAATTTGACCTCGAGTTTTCTGGCAGCCATCTTGTTTAATAGTTTCTCAGGGTCTTGGTAAATTTTCTGTTGGTGGCCATTATTTGTTTAGTATTCCCAATAAAAGACTTTCATTTGATTAAACTGTAAAAATACATTGGTATATATAGCCATTTTCTCAAAACCCACTCCTTGTACAGTAGAGAACAACTAGAATGTTATTGACATGTTTGTTCTTGGTGATTACAACTTAATGTCTGGTGTTCACAACTCTGTTCTAGATGTTCACAAGACTTCTTTAATTCTTAAAATTAGAATGTTCTCAGTGGTGAAGTTTGAAAGATGACATCAATTAATTTAACTTTTGTTGTTTTTTTTCCAGTAACTGATTGGATCAGTCATTTTGAATCTAAAACAGAATATTTGGTTAAAGTAAATACCAAGGTGAATGATGAAGAGGCTCAGAAATTAGGAAAGAAAGATCCTAATGCATATCCTTTATACACAGTTTTTCCAAATCACTATAATTTACTTGATAATCAGGCATACTTTTACTTAAAGGTGATAAGGGGGTGAGTGTCTTAAGTTTGAAAGCGGGCTTGGTAGTCAAGGAAACTTGAGTATAGTCATTCAGATAGGGCAAAACAGCATGCAGATACACAGAGGTATGCACCTAATATGTAAAAAAGAGAGAGAGAAATGGGGTTTAACATCCACTCGACACAAACTAGGTCATTTTGGGACAAACATATGGTTTAATTTTATTTCAAAAATTCACTTGCGCGTAGGGGTCTTTAGCAGTGGGAGGGATACCGGAGGACCCGGTGAAAACCCATGAGATTGGACAGGCGACCCTTGTCACCATTCGGCCACCCAACCCCCAAGTATGTAAAAGAACATGTTTAATCTTAAATTAACCAGCTTGTTACCAAAAGATCAAACCCTCTTTCAATCATTTCTCTAATTTTTTAGATCATCGATTGCAATTCTCTCCCATTCAGAACAATCCAGGATCATAAGAGTATTTGTTTTGATAAATGTGTATTTCTCCTTAACATGTGTACAGAAGTAGAGAAGTTTATCCAGTCCAACTGTCAAGAGTTGAGTAAAGATAAATGGCTGTGTCCGCTGAGTGGAAAGAAGTTTAAAGGGCCTGAATTTATACGTAAACATATCCTGACCAAACATAATGAAAAGGTTGAAGAGGTCAAACAAGAGGTGAGATTATTCAATAGATACAAGGTCATGATGAAACTTATCTGGTCTTTTCTGAGATGGTTGGTAAAGCGTAAATGACTGAAAGGAAAGTTTGCAATGTGCTCCAGGGATACACATTGTGTTTCAAAAGAACCCCAGACAGTTGTCGAATTGTGCTTACTACCTTGCTTTACTGTATTGCTTGCTTGTCCTGTCTGGGTTCAGTTGTACAGTTCTCCTGCATTGTCATTAAAGTGAAGGGTGGGGGTTGGGTGGTCGAATGGTTAACACATGCGCCTTGGATCAGAAGATCTGTCATTGAGTCAAGTGACGTGGTTTCGATTACCCATTTGTACGTGACAAGAAGTAAGGTCATGGATTTTCTCCAGGTTCCCCAGTTTCCTCCCACTACTAAAAGCCCCCTTCATGCTAGTTAATTATTGAAATAAAATTTAACCATAAGTTAGTTCCGAAATGACAGTTTGTGTCATGTGGATGTTAAATCCCATTTCTCTCTCTATCTCTGCTTCCATCCTATAACGTACCATAAAAATATTCTGGCTTAAAATAGAATTAACTTAGAGGTAAGACAAAGTGAGGGCTTTTTTTAACAAAAATTCCTCCAAGTGCTGCCCAATCAAATGATATAATTTAAAGGTTTATTTTATCTTTTTAATTCGCATTTTAATTTCTCCGTAGGTTTCTTTCTTCAATAACTATCTAATGGACCCTAAACGTCCCCAGTTACCAGAACATCCAGGTAGCAAGTCGTCCAGTGGTAACCGTGGTGATAACCAATCAGTATATCAACATCATCAACCAGGCATGATGGGAGGTTATAATCAACCTCGACATATGATGTATGGGGGTAAGTGAATAATGCTGATTTTGTTGAAGAACTACCTATACTTTATTTTGTTATTATGCAGAATAGAAAATTGTATTGAAATAAATGTGACCGGTGATTGTTCATGTTTATATGATTAATTTCTTGGTTTTATAAGTCCACATTTCATGTTGGAGTCTGATTGTGTCAAACAGTTCCCAATATACTGTCGATACATATGCAATTACCGATATGAATACAGATATAATGACTAATATACTGCCAATATAGATATGATGACCGATATATTGCCAATACAGATCTTATTATCAATATACTGTCCAATTAACCAGACATCTCTCTCCTGTTTCAGGTGGTGGCCCTCCAAGTCATTATGGATCACAGCAATATGGTGGTGGGGGTAGAGATGGTCGTCATGACAACTATAATAATAGGAGGAGTGGTGGATATAGCAATAACAGACCATACAGGTAATGGAATGGAGTTTAATGCAGACCTGGAATTAACGGTCGGGTGTGGTAACATGGTTACAGGTTACCACAAAATACCGGATGGTAACCTAACAAGTTACCACACAGGTTGCCTGAAAATGATTTATTGTAACCCATCAATGAAGTTTTCTAGTGCATGTATTGTATTATTAATGAGAACGTCTATAGTGACCTATAGGAATTGAGGAGTAAAAGATCAGAATTTAATAAAATTGAGAAATGACGTCTTTATTTCTTTAATTTGTTGAAATTTATATTTATATAATATGAACATAACTTTGTAACACAAACAGAATATGAATCAATTCTTTCACCCACGTGACGTATGTAGTTAACCCTGTCAACATATAAATACCGGGCGGTTCGCAAGCAACGAATCAAATCCTCAAGCCATCATCTTGCTTTATGTTTTATTTCAGTGTTGTACGTACTACATATCAGTTTTGTCAGTTTATTGTCATTGTCCACCTCATCATAATGATGTCTCCGTGACAAACGTCTTTAATTTTAATGCAATGTTTCACGGTTCTGGTTTCATTGTGGGGGATGTCATTTTTAAAACGAACGAAAATGAGGCTGTGCAGTTGACAAATGAGTAAAATTGTGTCATCGAGTATCACGTGATCGGAATACCCCTTTATTCGCTGGGGAAATCTGTCCTGCTGTCTGCCTTGTCATATGAAAAAACAGGCCGATTTACACAGGAACAAAGGGTTGTTCGCCCGTTTTCTAAGCATGACGATCTCCCGGTAACCCAAACGACCGTTCGCCACTTATTACCAACCATGTTAATGTCTCGTAAACACACTACTTCAATAATTTTGAGACTACCACATTGTGATTTTTATTTCTGTAGTTAGGTGTATAATATGATTTAGGATAATTTTAACTGGACAGCTCTTTTTCTGCCTACTCTTATTGATTTCAAACTGTCAATGATATCTTTGACGAATGAAAGTTTATTCTCAGTCCATGTGGGTATTAAAACCGTGACATTCTTGTGGAGAGGCCATTGCCTTACCACTTGAAAACTGGATACTGCAGCCCCCACCCCCACCCCTACCCCAATAATAAACATAAAAGTACCAACTATTTGACTTGGACAAACCAAAATATCACTTGAGTTAAATATGATGAGTTGATTTACTTTATACTGTGGTTATTTAAATAAAGGTAAATTTTGATGTTAAAATATAATTGATTTCTTTGATCAGTGTTTTCTTATACTTTGTTTATTGATGATTTTGTTTTTGTCTTTCAGTCGGCGATCAGATCCGCGATCCATCATTGAATATCGTGATCTAGATGCACCAGATGATGGTGATATTTTTTAACCATTGAGAACAAGTGTAACATATAACCTATTGTATATAATCATGTATCATTTTTATACACTCACACTGAAATGTGGTCATGTATTGTCCTCAACCTCATCTGTCCGTCCATCATCCACAATTACATGAAATGTATACACATTGTCTTAGTTCTTAAGGCGAAGAAGCCTATTGATCTGATTACCGGTACATGTTAAGACGAAAAAAAACTAGATGTTGAACAAATTTTAATTATTTCTAATAGTTTCTTGAAGGGTTGTGACAACCTTTATAGACCGCTCGGATCAGACCACTTAGCTGCTGTGTGCGTTTGTTCCACTGCCTGGCAACGTATCTTATTGTCTGTTGTTTTGTCTGTGTATTAATTTTATCTAATAATAAAGATAGAAGTGTGTCCTCTTTTTTTTTGTATTTCTTTGTTTACATATGCTGGCATCCAGTCTCTCAGTAATATACCCTATATACCATCAGATACCTCGTCTCCCGATAATATACCCAATACCAACCAATACCAATTTGTTTACACATGCTGACCCCCAGTCTCGCGATAATGTACCCTTACAATCCAATACTACTTTGTTTACACATGCTGACCCCCAGTCTCTCGATAATATACCCTATACCATCTGATACCACTTTGGTTACACATACTGGCCCCCAGTCTCATCATAATATACCCTATACCATCTAATACCACTTTGTTTACACATGCTGACCCCCAGTCTCTTGATAGTATACCCTATACATACCATCCAATACCACTTAGTTTACACATGCTGACCTCCAGTCTCGTGATAATGTACCCTATACCATCCAATATACCACTTTGTTTACACATGCTGAACAATAAGTCTCTCGATAATATATCCTATACCATCTGATACCACTTCTGAACTGAGGCATTCACATAGCTAACAAAGTTTTGTTATACCTTTGATAACTGATAGTCAGGATATAAAAGGACACCAGATGTCTCTACAGTCAAGTCTATCTTTAAATTTGATAGTTAATTTGTGGAAATTGATCAGATATAGATAATTATGTTTATACAACTGTAATGTGTCATGCCATCCTAATAAAAGTTTCATTTACATTGGAGAAATTTTATTAGTGAAATTGAAGATGTTAAGATTAAATTACATGTATGACACAGAATTTGGAACTGAAACCTTGGCAAAGATATATATTTGGGTAACCTGAAGAAATGTCAGTCATTCTTAAGTGCCAAGTTCACTTAAAGAAGTACTCAATTATTCACTTCCCCTTATACCCCCCCCCCCCCCCCGTACAATTGTTAATCTAATGAACACATATTTACAAATTGTTGAGGGGAGGGGGGATCTTTACACTGAATCTGAATTTTTTCACATAATGCCTACATAATGAGTAATTTATTACCAGTCCTTTATATAAGAATAAATTATTGCACTAATATATGTCAAAGATCGAACGTTACACGTTAGAATCAACCAGAAAATGTTATGTACAATATTAACATTATACAATTCTGATTTATTTAAAATCTGATTAAAATACAGATCTATATTTCGTTTCGTTCTTTTTATACTTTCGATGGCCTACACTACATGAAGATCTGACGAGTTGTACTCGAGGTCGCGTCATTTCAATTAAAAATGTATATATTAATATATTTTTTGAATATAACGGATTAGTGTTATCTGTAGTTTTATCTTTGTCCTGAAACATCCGAAAATAAAAAGAAAATCAAGTACCCTTGGATAGCGAGTCTGGTAGTAACTGAACATTGAACTCAGTAACAAAATGCGGGTCCGACTAAGCACCGACAAAAGCGATTTTTTATCCGTAGGCCCAAAGTATTGCAAAAAGTAACCAACAAGGAAAGGTGTCTTATTATGCATATTCGAAACATCATACCCAATAAATTATTTCATAAAAAATTATGGATAACTGAAATTTTGAAGAAAAAAAACCCGGTGTAATACCGACAGGAGGTGGCTGAGTTAGACCATACGGCGCAGAACAGTAGGACGCTAAACCCCATTTTATTTCATATTCTTTTCTTACGCTGGATAAACTGTTTTCAAAATCCACAGACAACTTGGACAAGAATAAACGTATAATAAATGAATATGTCATGTAATTTATATAAAAATTCAGAAACACTGAGACTATTGTAATGATACAGTGAACCTCGCGAGATTCGGTGCCTGTTAAAGTCATTAAAGTGCTGTGATAATTAACATGTGTTACTGTAGTTCCAGATTGACCTGGTCTGTTAAATAACAACAGTAATACCTAACTGATACAGCTGCTATGGGAGTTTCATTGCCTAGTAACACTATAAACCTATATCGGCATAGCAAAGTTCTGTAACTAGTTTTAAGGTATAGTATCTCACTGTCCTGCGACAAATTGTCACGAAGTCTCGAACCCATCTCAATTTAGTTTCCGTTAGTCAGAAAGTGAGTGAAATGGGAGACAACTTTGCGAAGGATTAGCGACTTATCAAACTAAATTGGAGACAAAAATTAGAACTGCGCGAATTGCCCAGGGACCCTTGGGGGCGCAACAAATTTGTGATTCAATTGAAAATAAATTGTAACGTAATTAAGACACTTTGTGACCAACAAAATCACATGGTCTCAATTTCTCAAATGTCACCATTACAATGCGACAGTCGTAAGTGCCCAGGAGTTTTTCCTAGGCCCGTAACTAGTTCCCCCCCCCCCCCTCCCTGTGAAATTTTTTTCGACCATTCAAAAAAATAGATATACATTGTCCGTCAATATTACAGCACCCCCGAGAACACTTCCCGCCCCCTTGATCGTTGCTCTGAGCTAGTTTTACGGCCCTGGTTTTTCCCAAAATTTCGCAGCGATTCTTGTGACATTCGTTCATTATTTGTGTGTCGTACGCAAAATGTACCAATTCAGTGCGATTCCAAAAGGAAAATTGTCGCAAATTTGAATTCTGTATTCTCACAATAAATGTTATCTTAGTCGAGTTGTCGCAGCCCAGTGATATACCAGCTTTAGTCCGTAAAATAAAAAAAAATCTTTGTAATATCCAAGTCAATGTTATCTCACTGTTATAGGCAGGATTCGATTTATAAGAAATATCTGTCTTCAAAAGTCCATGCATGACGTGTACTCTTTTTACTTTATATTAGAACGATATGATTTTTGTTCTGTGCAGGGGTTTTCCTCCTGGAGAGGAAAAAGCAGTCCAGTATACGATATGTGCCTTTCAAACATTCTTTATACAGCGAAAAACCACCGAACAGGTGATTTTCGCAACACTCGAAAAGTTATTATATGCCTTATTATTTCATTATAATTTTTTTGCGGTGTGTATAAATGAAATAAAAAATTTCTTTATTTTATACTCGCATGCCATATTATACTTTTATAGACTGTTGCGGACAATAAATAACGGTTCGGTTGGTAATTAAAAAGGCACTTCCGTTTCAAACTCTTAGAAATAAATACATTTTGATTTCCCTTTCAAATTTTATTGCTATTCCAATATCAAACTTGCGTGTGGGGGGAGGTGAGGCATTCAGTAACAATAATACGCTTTCATGTTTGAAAGACTAAAATGTTTGTAAAAGCCACTATATTATAGGCGATTTGTTTTCGCCCTTGACGAATATTCCAGCGATGCCGTAATTCACTATATAACGGCAGCTTTAATAGTAATTATTTTATGTACAATGTAATATATATATATCTATATATATTTTTCTAGCCCAGCTTCAAACAACATTTCCAACATTATGCAAAAAAGAATCTGAAGCTAAACGGTATATTCGGGCGAAGCTGAATAATGCAGCTAAAACAATTCAAAGAAAAATAAAATAAAGCCAACCCAGTGGGGCTCAATAAAATATCAAACATTCATCTTGAGTTTTTATTTTTGTTTGAAACAATCGCATTGTATCATTATTTTCATGAAGATTGGTTGCATCTACGGGCATCGCAGTAAATTTCCTACAACATAATCGCGATTATATGACTCTCGTTAAAACTCTATTGACGTTCGTATCAACCTATTATTACCCGGGGGATGAATGGCCAAATGGTTAACGCGTGCGCGTTGCATTATAAGCAGGTCCGGCGGAGTGGTTATTGAACTCAAGTAACTATTCGATTAAAAACAAAGAGGCCTGACTTTTACATAGAGAGAGAGAGAGAGAGAGAGAGAGAGAGAGAAATGGGGTTTAACGTCCACTCGACACAAACTAGGTCATTTCGGGACTAACATGGTTTTAATGTTATTTCAATAATTCGCTTGAGCGTAGGGGTCTTAAGCAGTGGGAGGAAACCGGAGGACCCGGAGAAAACCCATGAGGTTGGACAGGCGACCCTACTCCTTGTCACGTACAACCGGGGATTCGAAACCACGCCAGTTGACTCAATGACAGGCTTTATGATACAGCGCGCACGTGCTAACCATTCGGTCATCCACCCCCACCCCCCTTTAACATAGAAGTGAGACTTTTAGAGCGTAGACTTTCAGAAGAAGAAAACCCTGCTATGCTTTATACTGATCCCTGGGTTAAGGTAGACTTTCAGAAGAAGAAAACCCGGCTATGCTCTATACTGATCCCTGGGTTAAGAGACCGGTGATTGCGAGGGTCGCGATTAGATAACTAAACAGTCTATCTTTATTTCAAGTCCAACCCACGCCAGTCGTATCTATGTCAGATTAGGTAATTAGAAAAACGACGGGATAGAGTTTTTCTTATACTCTTTCCTCGTGTCCCTTATCCATAAAAAAATCACTGCTATCAGTTATGACCAGTTCAAACAAGCGGTTGCCATGCAATATAAGCCCACATTTTGCATGAAATGGATGGGGAAGGGATAAAATCAATAGGATTCATCCTCTCATTCAAGATCTTTTGATCCTTAACATAATTGTTCAGTTTCATCAGAATGAGACAACAATGGCAGCCCGTCTGGAGGACCTACAAAATCCATACATATTTCAAATTTTGCATGAAAAGCTGGGGCTATAGCTCTAGAATCTAAGGTCTGATGCGTACCAAAGTTGAACTCATCCAAGAATTTTGATTCTTACATATTTTTAAGTTTCATCGTGAAAGGTCCACAAACTTCATTCATACATGTATTTCACATTTTGTGTAAAAGGCACGAAAAAAGAACCCACTCAAGAACTAGTGATACTCGTTTTAAGTTTCATCTAAATTAAATCGGATAAAATTGTGAAATGAAATGAAATGAGATTTAACGTCCTACTGTTCTGCTCCTATGCTGGGCTAATGAAGACGGGCATACGCCATACCACCGGCCATACAGTGCTATGAAGGAAATTTTGACCGGGCAGCGGCACTATCGCCTACTCTTAATCGAATTCCAACTGCCAAGGGATCTTTTACGTGCATTCCAATATATACACGGGACATCGGTTTTTCGTCTCATCCGAAGGACTAGACAGCTGTCCTTGTCATGCCCTCTGTCCTGCATCACTGACAAGGGGGAACCACGCCGGAAAATTTGGATGAACTTTCTCGGCCAATGCAGGGATCGAACACCCGACCTCCAGGGATCGAACACCCGACCTCCAGGCTAGCGAGCCAGCTCGACCTCCAGGCTAGCGAGCCAGCTCGACCTCCAGGCTAGCGAGCCAGCGTCTTAGCCACTTAGCCACGTGATCCCCAGGATAAAATTGTGACCTCTAGAGTCCACAACCTGGGTATTATATGCTTTTGTTATATTATATTTTAACGGGAATTTTCAGTCCGAATTTCCCCAACCATAATTATGGTGTAAGGGTGATATATTTGAACAATTTTGAAAATAAGATAAACGTGATATTTCGTACAATCAGGTCATAATCCAGAAAGTTACGGTCCAAGTCGCGCCAATATAGAAAGGAACGCAGATCTTTGAGATATAAATATATATTTCAAGTTTCATCAAAATGGGATAAAAGATTTGAACTGCGGGATGGTCCACAATTAAGGCCACGGATGTAGACAGGGTTAGGGCACGTGATTTGTGCCGAGGATTTTGGGGTTAGGGTAAGGGCTAGGACTTGAGTTAGGGTTGGCGCTAGCCTTGTTTTACATCTCGTGAACTGCAGGTGACCTAAATATTTAAATCTAACCTGGGTTTTACATGCTTTTAAGGTCTTATATGCGCCTATATCGACAGGAACCGAGATCTTTTTGTTGTAAATATACATTGTATAAGTTTCATCAAAATCGGATAAAAAAATGTGACCTCTAGAGTGTCCACAACCTTGTATATTTGTCAAGGTCAGCATCACAGGATTAAACCACCATCGACTGTGTTTTCATGATTAGGGAATTAGAAGAAAAACAAATTCACTTCGAGTAATTTTATTAGCCAGAAATCGCCCGCCCAGAAAGCGTCTCCGGCGATCTAGACCCCCGAGAGCTTCCGGGGCCTGGGCGGCCCCTGAACCCTCGCCTAAAGATGGTAGCCCCCCCCCTCCACCAATCAAGAATTGCTTCCGCCGGCCTTGATAAGGTGTGTCATTGCGTCAAGTGACATGCATTACGTGACAAGGAGTATAGGGTCGCCTGTCCAACCTCGTGGGTTTTCTCCCACTGATAAAGATTCCGTCGATCTGTTCTATGACAAAAAAGTAACAACAATGGTTAAATTCGCATGTAGTGTCATATTAAAATTGTCTTAAATGCGACAAATTAGAAAAAAAATAGCTAAAATTTCCAACTTTTCTCGGCGGACTATATCCCCAGGCAAACTATCGCCCCTTCGGTAGGCCTACTATCGCTTCCTGACTTTCGCTCATAATTTGTTTTTCATGTTTAGGTCCCTTGCTTTAGTACCTTTTCGTTGTCAGTAAAACACACCTTCTGAAATTTTATCATTGCACTTCATCAGATATTCCGTTAGTTTTTCTTAATTAATTAATGTGGAAAAGGGGCCCTTAAACTCACCCCACGAACTCTCGGATCCGCGCTTGTTGGGTTACATTGTACCTACCCTTTGTTTCTGAAGTGTGTGAAATAGCTTCATTTAACGCCCGCTTCAACCAAAATGATATCACTTCCAATTACATGTTATATCTACAAATGTCGAAATACTTACAAATTGTTTCTGAAGATAGTGTTAAAATTCAACGAGGGGGTGGTCTAATCTCATTTGATTG
The DNA here is from genome assembly GCF_932274485.2 of Patella vulgata. Lineage (NCBI taxonomy): Eukaryota > Metazoa > Mollusca > Gastropoda > Patellidae > Patella > Patella vulgata. The sequence goes on along the minus strand of NC_065879.2, from coordinate 66,862,699 downwards.
ACAGATCAACAGCAGTTCAAAGGTTACAAACCATGCGTAGACAGCAATTTGGCGCGAAGCAAGCGGTTTTCTACATTGATTACATGACAACAAACGTAATGGCCGGATGAATTATTGCTGCTGTTTGCAACGCTAAAGCATGGTTTGTTTAGAATATACGCATTATATTTTAAAGCTAAGAAGTGTCATCAGTCTGTGAATGACGTCTAATTTCGTCAACATAACTATGCAAGCTCTGTGTACATTTCTTGTCAAGGGCAGATAACTCCTATTGACACAGCCCAAAATGTTCTTACTTTATCATGAAAATATTGATATAATTTCGAAATGATAAAAATATTTGAAATCGAAATTTTAAGTTACTGATTACTAGAGAACACCTCAATTATTAGGAGAGTTTTCAGAACTGATGTACTGCCACTAAAAGGTTTTCTTATATAATATTAGGGTGCTAATGCTGGCTTTAGACTTTACTCACTCTCACTCTCACTCTCAGTCTCACTCAGTCTTTTTTACCCAATTGAATTGAATTATTAATCTGCAGGAAATGGTCAAGAAACTGAAATGGCAGTACAGTTTTAGTTGTTGAAATATTATTAGTTTAATATAATATATTATAATATGGAGTAGACATAAGGGAGAATGAGTAGACATTTTACATTTACAATTACAAAACAGTTTCATCGACTTAACTCATTCATATTGTTAAAGGATGGCGTCGCAAGGTTGACCAGCCCCCCCCCCCTTCTTTACAATGAAAATGGTGTTTCAATCTGGACTGACCTTTTCCTCAGGAATGTATAAGTCTGAGAATTCACCCTAGAACATAAACCCATAATTTACATTTCATTCAACATAAAATTAAGGCATATTGTTTGTTACAGGACATAAGAAGTTTTTTCGCTCCTAAAGGTGGGGTCAAACCCAAACCCAAATCAGAATCATCTCAAGAAACAAACAACAACAAAGCAAAAGATGTGAAGAAAACGACACCACCAAAACCTGAAAAAAAGAAAACACCTACAAAGCAATCAAACCGCAGTAAGAGTAGTGAAAGGAAAGAAGATAAAAGTACGAAAGGCAGAAATAAATCAGGTGATAGTAAGACAAATAAAGAGACAAAAAAGCAAGCTTTGACAAATGTTTCAGATGATGAAGTTGTTTTAATTGAGGATGTTGAAGAAAAGGATGACTTTAAGCAAAAAAAGAGAAATGAAGAAAAGATTGAAAAAGAGAAGAGTAAAAGTACAGAGAGTAAGAAGCAAAAAAAGAAAAATGGGTCTGTAAATCATGATTCAGAAGAAGAATCACCGATTGGTCGCAAGAAGAAAAAGCGGGTAAAGTCGATCTTTTTAACTATGTTAGACTGAAGTATTCATTAGTGTTTGAAACCCAAGATGTTAGAGCAGGACTTTCCTTAAATTAAGTGGGTTGGTCATTCATCCAAAAATAGACTCTCATGATGTAGAATTATTTCAAATCATTAGAATATTAGTATTATAAAAATGACTTTCATGAATAATTGATCAATTGAAAGGACTAGATGTTACCAAAACTGTGCAAATATTTCAGGTCAGGTTTTTGTTTTTAGATTGTTTGGCTAGCCCTAAGGAGGGACCCTATCAGAATTTTAGAGTTTTTCCGCAGAGTTATTATCGTTGACTTTCAAAAATCAATATTTCTTTGATAATTTCTTTAATATCTGAGTCCAAATAGCATTTCAAGTACCGGTAAGGTAGGCTTTATCAAACAGAACATTGCCAGGAATATTCCTTCTATTATACCTTCCAAAAAGTGACCTCCGAATTCCAAGCTACAGAAAGCAAGAACCCACAGCTCATGCTGTTTATACAGCAAAAATACAAATTCTACAACTATATTAATATTCTATATTAATGGCTCCTATTATTAATCAGTATGGCAAGATTCCTGTTTGACTGGGAATACAATATAGTTATTATTCAGTTCACTGTCTAGCATCAATTTATTTTTTCTTGTAGTTGATCAGTGACGATGAATCTGATGAGGTTAAAAAGGTTGATAAAAAAGGAAAAGGAAAGAAAAAACACAGATTATTTGAGTCCGGTAATTCAAAAAAATTTTTGACATCCTACAAAATCAAGGCATAAAGAGTCTGTTTCAAGAGAGGAAATAGACTTGCGTTCTGTATTATGTTTTATGTTTTTGCACAGTACTTAACAATATAAACAAAACTTTGGCATTACCAAGAGGTTGTTTGATGATCCATTACACCTATTTAAAACATGGGTTTCATGTCGGCCGTATATGCCGGTCGGGACCTAGGGCTCTGGAAAATGACCGGAACTGGATCAGACCCGTAGGTCATTTTGCACACCGGAAAAATAGCATATTTTGTGCTAAATCATAAAATCCCGGAACACGACGAAACTCCGTGCGTGTCGTGATGTGAGTGAACTGTCAGGTGTAATAAAATTAACAGTGTTCAGTAGCCCACGAATGGAAACCACTGCCAATTAATTATCCTTGTGTATATTGCTCTAATCACAATCAACGGAGGATCAACATCAAACAGATTAAAAGCTCAACATTTAATCACTTTAATTAACCGAGTTTTGTTTTTTAATTAGTACTGTGCGACCATTCTTAAAACCGAGTTGTTGTTACAGCATATTTGCCGACTTTCATCGCTCGTGCAGCCATATATTTACTGTATCAACATCAAACAAATTAAAAACTTTACTTTGATATCTTCACTTGATAACTAGAGTTAATCATGCGAATGATATATATAGCAGAAATGTTAGCATGCTTTACATCATTTCAAAATGTTGAAATTCCAAACCTCTCAGAATATCAAAAGAAAGCGAGATGATATCATTGTCGTCAATGAATCCGACCTTCCTTCTTCAACATTGGCCCACGTGGAAAACAGTTCCTTTCCGAAAAACACAGCCTGTCTTAAAATTTCGTCACAAACATTCCCGTGGTTAAGATATAATATTCCTACACAAGACGTATTGTCGGTGTGTGTTTTTAATCCTTTTGTTTTCTTTTATGTAACAACTGATTGATGTTACTTTACTTGACACAATGAACTTTTTACACTCGCCGCCATTTTGATACATGTGCAATTATATTTACATGTTATCGAGTGAAAATACTAGAACGATATTGTTTGAGCTTCCCAAATATTAATATGAGTTAATATATTTATAAGTTTTGAAAGTATGTTGTTAATTGTTGTACATTGAATGACTTTGAATTATTTAAATGCATTAATCATTCGGAACTACTTTTCGCCGTGTATGGAGAAATAGTCAACAGTCTAACTCGTCACATACGCAGTACGCACAGGTTAATTAAAAGATCGTTGTCAGAAACATAATGCCAAGAATAGTTTTGTGATTGGTTCCCAGAATTTTAGAAAGTGGCCTCTTGTTGAAGATCGACTATTTAAAGATGTTATACCACAACAGTTCCATTAGAGATACGAGGAGTATATACGTGCATACGGGTGATGTTGTAAATAAAGTAAGAAAATAGTGTACTTGCGATGAATGAATGTTTCTTGTTGTTATATTTTTTTATATATAAATAAATGATAATTGATTACATGTGTTCCTTTATTGAGGGAGGGGGTGGGTGGGTATAAATGCCGACGTGAGATTAAATTTCTTTGCGACTGTCCTTGACCCAATTAAACCCGATCAGCATTTCAATATCATGTTGTTTTGTGTTTTCTTGTTATGTGCTAAAAAATAGCACCACTTTCTCTACGTGAAAAATGACCGGCTGGGAAAATTTTGAAGTGGAAGCCCTGATTTAAAAGCAGGTTATGTTATGGTTTATTAGCCTACACTTGGAAATAGACAAATTTAAAATTATTTAAAATGTCAACTCTTCTGTATTAAATTTTGAAAATACACACAAACATTTGGATCTCTCAGATTAATAGCTGAATGGTAGAATTAGCCCGAAGTCTCATTTGGTCCATATTATTCCAAATTACAACAAAATACCCAAATACCAGAAGATCAAGGGCAAACAACCCTTTAAAGGGAGTCTCTTGGGTAATTAGTGAGCCATCTTTCAGAAGAGCAATTTTGACTTTGGTTTAAGTTTGGTTACGGTTTTCTTAACTCTTGGAATTTGCCAAAGTGAAGGTCGGTAACATATACCTAAACAATTCTATAAATATTTCAGATTCTGAAGAAGAAGATCCATTGCCTAAAAAAAGTAGAAAGAAGAAGAAAGAAGCTGTGATATATTTAGATGAATCAGGTAATATAAAATTAGAATAATGGTACATGTATTTAGCAGCATAAGATGATTTTGATATATTTTGCTTCTGTGATAATTCTGATCATTTTGTAATTAGACATCTATGAATCATAACCAATTATGTCTGGTAGATCCAAAATTACGGGGTATTGGATGGTTGAATGGTTAGCATGTGCGCGCTGTATCATAAAGTCTGTCACTGAGTCAACTGGGGTGATTTCGATTCCCCGTTTCTACGTGACAAGGAGTAGGGTTGCCTGTGTTTCCTCCCACTGCTAAAGAACCCCTACGCACAAGCGAATTATGGAAATAAAATTGAACCATATGTTAGTCCCGAAATGACCTAGTTTGTGTGAGTGGATGTTAAACCCTCCCTCTCTCTCTCTCTCTCTCTCTCTCTCTCTCCAAAATTATGTCTTTTCGTGCTATAGGAGTCCCTTGCAAACTACAATATTGTGCAAGTTTAATCTCTAATAGCAGTATCAGTCCAAAAAGGGTTCAAGTAAGCTTATTTACAAAGTTATGAAAATTGTATTTTCATCGATCAATGCTGCTTGAGAATTGATAACCGAGAATCCTGATGGTCCAGGTAGCGAAATTGAAAATGGCACATCGGGCCTTTAAGTAGGCCTATGTCTTGGAGATCTCAACCATTAAAGACATCTTGTTAGATGCTGGAGCTGGTTTGACTGAGACTAGGAGATGCTTTGTACACTTTTCGTCAGATTATATACCCCAAAATAACGTGAACCAAAACACCATATTGGCCAAAACATTTCTCATACGACATGTAACAACTTGCATTTCGTTATTGCACTAGTTGGAGTTATTATCAATATTCCTAACACTAGAAAGAAGCCTGTCAAATTTTTATTATTTCTGATAATTACTTTGTAGCTTGTTGCCCTTGATTTATTTTTTAGTGTTTTGTAAATGCTCCTGTTACCCACAAGGAAATAAGTGTAACAAGCTTATGTACTGCTTCAATGATTTAGCTTCTCTGGGCCTATTTTCGGTTGCCTGGAAACCTATGTATTTTACTGTATTCTTGAGGTTTTATTGTAGATGAAGAAGTAAAGAAACGTAAACCTACATTGTTAGAAACGTTCGTCATCAATACTCCAACACCCAAGAAAAAAGAAGAAAAGAAAAAAACAGAGCAGAAAACTTCTGTCAGTGCTGCCAATTTTTTTGGCAGTGGCTTGGTCACAAGGGTTGAAAGATCAACCACTAGTACTAAACGAAAATCTGTAAGTATATTTGCTGTATGGTTTTGCTAACTAATGGCATCTCCTTTCTTTGCAAGGGACCTAAATCAGAGCCAAGATTAAACTTGGGACAACTATGACTTCAATGAGACTCTAGGTTAAACTTAATATGTCTTCTATCAGACTCTAGGTTAAACTTAAATATACATTGGTTTTTTTATCATACCAACTTTAGTAATGATGATCGAGGCTAGCCTAAAATTCAAAAGGTAATATCTTGGTTCCGATTGGAGCAATTTGACTGAAATTTTCTGCATATTCTATTTACATTATGACTTAGTCACAGCATAGGTACAATTGAAACCAGAGTAAATATGGGCTAAATCACAGTCTAAGAGGGCTATTGTATTGGTCAAATATGGCAGTTAAAACACAATAAATAAAAGTCAAATTTATAGTTGTTTTTTTTTGGGGGGGGGGAAGGGGGGAAGGTAGTTTATAGTTACTAATTTATGTCTAGTCTTAGAACAGATATCTATTAAATCTTAGAACCTCCACATTGTGTTCTCAATTTCTGAAATTAATTTGCAAGCAAAAAATGTTTGTTTACATATGATCAATTATATAGGCTTTATTCAAGAATGTTGCAACTACCAGAGCATACATTTTTATACGCCCACATTTTCATGTGGACGTATTATGCCGTCGCCCCTGTCTGTCCGGACAGCCGTCCACAATTGTTTGTGAACTCTCTACAGGTCACAATTCTTATCCGATTTTGACGAAACTTGAAATATAGGTTTATCCCCATAAGATCTCGGCTGCTTTCGATATTGGCATGTATCGGATCGAAACTTCATGGATTATGGCCCCTGATTGTACGAAAAATCACGTTTTTAGCTTGTGGACCCTATAGAGGTCACAACTTTTATCCGATTTTTTTGAAACTTGAAATGTAAGTTTATAACCCAAAAATCTTGGTTCCTTTCGATATTCGCGCATATCGGACCGTAACTTCCTGAATTATGGCCCCTGATTGTATGAAAAATCGCGTTTTTAGCTTGTGGACCCTAAAGAGGTCATAATTTTTATACGCCCACATTGAAATGTGGTCGTATATTGTCGTCACCCCCGTCTGTCCGTCCGTCTGGCGTCCACAATTGCTTGTGGACGCTCTAGAGGCTAAAGTTAATATCCGATTGACTTTAGATTTATATACAGTGTTTAAGGCCATGAGACGAAGAAGCCTATTGATTTTCAGTGATTTTCGATAATTACTGCCAGAGTTATGGCCCTTGATCACTTCAAAAAATCTTGTGGACGCTCTAGAGGCTAAAGTTAATATCCGGTTGACTTTAAATTTATACACAGTGTTTAAGGTCATGAGGCGAAGAAGCCTATTGATTTTCAGCGATTTCCGATAATAACTGCCAGAGTTATGCCCCTTGATCACTTCAAAAAATCTTGTGGACGCTCTAGAGGCTAAAGTTAATATCCGATTGACTTTAAATTTATACACAGTGTTTAAGGTCATGAGATGAAGAAGCCTATTGATTTTCAGCGATTTCCGATAATTACTGCCAGAGTTATGGCCCTTGATCACTTCAAAAAATCTTGTGGACGCTCTAGAGGCTAAAGTTAATATCCGGTTGACTTTAAATTTATACACAGTGTTTAAGGTCATGAGACGAGGAAGTCTAATCATTTTCAGCGATTTTCGATAATTACTTCCAGAGTTATGGCCCTTGATCACTTTGAAAAATCTTGTGGACGCTCTAAAAGTCAAAGTTAATATCCGATCGACTTTAAATTTATACACAGTGTTTAAGGTCATGAGACGAAGAAGCCTATTGATTTTCAACAATTTTCGATAGTTACTGCCAGAGTTATGGCCCTTGATCACTTCAAAAAATTATGTGGAAGCTCTAGAGGTCAAAGTTAATATCCGATTGACTTTAAATTTATACACAGTGTTTAAGGTCATGAGACGAAGAAGCCTGTTGATTTTCAGCGATTTCCGATAATTACAGCTAGAGTTATGGCCCTTGATCACTTCGAAAAATCTTGTGGACGCTCTAGAGGGTAAAGTTAATATCCGATTGACTTTAAATTTATACACAGTGTTTAAGGTCATGAGATGAAGAATCCTATTTCCGATAATTTTTGCCAGAGTTATGGCCCTTGATCACCTTGAAAAATCTTGTGAAAGCTCTAGAGGCTAAAGTTAATATCCGATTGACTTTAAATTTATACACAGTGTTTAAGGTCTTGAGACGATCAAGTATATTGATTTTAAATGAATCTTTATGACTTGAACAGCTAAATCCATGATGTTAAAAGTTTTGTATGCTAAACGTTAGCATGGCGCAGAACTTTATAAAAACCGAACAAATTCTAATGGTTTTCTGATAATTACTTAATGAGTTGTTACTCTTAATCAGATTTTAATGTATTATAAATGTTTCATTACCGAAAAAAGTAAAAATATGTGACAACTCTTGTTGACTGCCCGGACGATATAGCTGCTGTGGGCGTATGTTTCGTTGCCTGGCAACCTATCTTTATCCGATTTTGTTGAAACTTGAAATGTAAGTTTATAACACAAAGATCTCAGTACCTTTCGATATTCGCGCATACCGTTCGTTCTCAAATAGCGTAAAAATATGGTATATCAAGATTGTGGACCCTATAGAGGTCACAATTTTTATCCGATTTTTTTGAAAATTGAAATGTAAGTTTATAACCCAAAGATCTCGGTTTCTTTCGATATTCGCGCATATCGGACTGTAACTTCCTGAATTATGGCCCCTGATTGTATGAAAAATCATGTTTTTAGCTTGTGGACCCTATAGAGGTCATAATTTTTATCCGATTTAAAAAAACGTATCATTATATCACCGTTACACCCTAAGGAAGGTTGAGTAAAAATATGGTATATCAAGGTTGTGGACCCTATAGAGGTCACAATTTTTATCCGATTTTTTTGAAACTTGAAATGTAAGTTTATAACCCAAAGATCTTGGTTTCTTTCGATATTCGCGCATATCGGACTGTAACTTCCTGAATTATGGCCCCTGATTGTACGAAAAATCGCGTTTTTAGCTTGTGGACCCTATAGAGGTCATAATTTTTATCCGATTTAAAAAAACGTATTATTATATCACCGTTACACCCTAAGGAAGGTTGAATTCGAATTTCGTGAAAATCGGCCCAAAATTGACAGACAAAATGGCCGCCGTTCGTTCTCAAATAGCATAAAGATATGGTATATCAAGGTTGTGGACCCTATAGAGGTCACAATTTTTATCCGATTTTGTTGAAACTTGAAATGTAAGTTTATAACACAAAGATCTCAGTTCCTTTCGATATTCGCGCATATTGAATTGTAATTTCCTGAATTATGGCCCTTGATAGTAGGAAAAATCACTTTCTTGTTAGCTTGTTCTCTTTCCATCTCTCGAAAATGTGGGCGTATCCTGCCTGGCAGTCGCTGGTTAGAATATCAAATCCATATTCATATTCAAAATAACGCTGATTTAAGTTGCCAGATTATTCCAGTTTGAAACTGTTTCATATATTGAGATAATGCTCAAAATTGGCATAGGCCAAAATACCTAGCTAATCAGACAAAATAACCCCTTCAGCATCAAGCAAGTGAGAGTCGTATTTTAAACCCATTGATTTGCCTTTGTATGTTTTTTTTTAGAGTCAAGTGGATGAAAGTATAGATGAAGATATTGAGATGCATGATGATGATGATTTTATTAAAACATTAGAACAACTAGACCAGCAACAGACTAAACGTGTGAGTTAGAGATCTACTCTTTTTACGTTAATTTTTGCAATTTTTTTTTTAATGAAATGTACCAACCTTAATACACCCTGCCTATTTAATATTATCAATTTGATGACACTCCTGATTGGTTGATTCTGTTTTTTCAACCAATCACATCCTCGTTTTCATAAGTAGTTTCTATCAATGTTGTTAGATTAATCCAAGCGGAATTTTGAAATTTCAAACACAGATTCGTAAACATGCAAAATTAAATAAATTAAGGATACTTAACAATGTATTAACTGCAGTGATTTGAGAAACCTAACAATGCAAAATAGCCTTCAGTTGTAATGATAATTTAGCAGATGATGCAAGCTGGTGTGTCTGAAATGTCTGCATCCAACAACAATTATTTGGGCATGGTAATGCACATCACAAAATGAAACGTAGAACTGTTTTATTTTTTTCTGGTATTTTGAACTACACTATAAATACATGGTTTATATGCAGTACATGTTTATTTTTAATTTGAGCCACAGTGGCTAAGCGGGTAAGACACTGGCTCGCTAACCTGGAGGTCGCGTGTTCAATCCCTACATTGGTCGAGAAAGTTCATTGACAGTATTGCAGGACAAGAGGGCCTGGCAAGGAATAATGTATAGTTTTTCGAATGGGATGATAAACCAAGGTCCCATGTACCTATTGGCATGCACGTAAAAGACCCCCTGGCACATGGAATTCAATATAAGAATGGGTCGTAGTGCCGCTATCTGGACAATGTTTCCCTCATAGTACATTGTTTAGCGTATGCCCGTCTTCATTAGCCCAGCAGAACACATTGATGTTAAACTCCATTTCATTTCATTTGTTTTTTAATTTAAACTTTCAGCCAAAATTAGAAGATACTTTGAGTGAAATTAAGAAATCCCCTGAAAAAACAAGTTTAGCAAAGAAATTAGCAGACAAAGTTAAAACTAGTTCAGTAACAGTTAGTGAAACTCCTGAGAAAGAAATGAAATCGGGGGATAATAATAATAATAATAATTCTAAACATAGTAAAAAGGTAAGTTTGCTGTTTGCATGAGAGAGTTACATCTTCACCATATAGAGGTATTATATGAAGATTGTAACTTGTCGTCAAGAAAAATTGATAAATTGTTAGAGAATTGCTTTACCGTCAATACTGATTGATCAGTACTGATAATCAAATAGTCACGGAACTGGATTAGAATATCCGGAGTTGGAATCCCGGCGTGGACAAAGAGTAAACTTCACAGAATTTTTGAAGCCTGTCTTTCTCTGGTCTGTGGCTGAAGAAATATCAGAATTTTTCAAGCCGGCCGACAGGCTGTAAAAACTTTTTCGAGCCCTTCCTTCACTTGTTAGAGGCTGACAAAGAAGGATTGCTTGATCGTTCGGATAGGACCAAATATCTAGATTGCCCTATTCAGTTCTAGATTCTTTTGATGTAGGCATGAAATTATCCCATGTTGATTTTACTGCTTGAGGATTTGTTACATCATTCCGCTCTCAAGAGTAAATCTGTCCAACAGGTGCAGTATTTCAGCTCATCAATCTCAGCTACTTTTGGCTTTTACAAAGCTTGAATTATATATATTTTTCAGCCTTCACCTAGCAAATTGAAGAATCCATCACCCAAGAAATCTCCTGTAAAATTAGAAACACCAGCAAAAACTAAAGCAACACCTAAAAAAATATCACCAATTACTGACAGTAAAAAAACGGTATGTCAGCTGGATTTTATATTGTTATGTAGAGAAATAAAATAGTAATTACCATATAGTGCATCATAGAAGGTAATAGTTTCTCTTCTGCCAACTATGGAAGGGCATCACTGACAAAAATACATTGTTGAATGAACTAGACTTAAATGACAGTTGGATGAGTCCTTAAAAAGACAAACTGCCAATTGATTCTCCAGTGGGTAACATCATCTGCTAACTGGGCAAAGGAAGTCAAGTCAAATTATATGCAATATTTTTTTAATTGCCCCAAAGTTGTCAAACCCCTTAAAGTTAAAAGCCAGATCACTGATGGCCAATTAAGCCCACTAGGGTTCTTGTCTGCCTTCAAATAAATGTCCTTGGTCAGAGGTGTTGAATTTTTGTCCGCTATAATCATTTTTATATGCCCACATTTAATGTGGAAGTTTATTGTTGTCACTACTGTCCACTTGTCCTCAATAGCTCTAGACACAATAGTCAGAAGTTTTCATCTTATTTTAATGTAACTTAGTGATTTTAGACTACATTAGGAGTTAAACTACAACAACAATAAAAGTTTGTGAACATGATATTCTACATTTCTCTTTGTAATGACAATGTCTATTTGTATTTAGTCACCAGATGCTGATACACCTTTGATGCAGCGTAAAGCCAGTTACCGTAGTTACCTACATAGAGATGGACCACAAGCTTTAGGTTCTAAAGAAATACCTGAGGTAAGTCAGGGATAAGAAGTCCTTGAATATATCATATTGGCAAATATGTGTCACAGTGACCAGAAATCATTAAAGGTATATTCCTACCATGTTAAAATGTGTTTTTTTTATAAGAATTAGGAGCTCTCCCAGATATATAATTCAATGATGGAAACTAGTTATAGGCACAACAAGGAACATATATCTCAGAAGTCAAAAATGTTTGCTTTAGTATTTTAATGTAAAGACTACTGGTTTTGTGTGATTACTGAGTACTAAAAGACACTGGCTGGCTGTCTATACACTGGCTGATATTTTATTGGGAAGAGATTTTCGTGATTTAAGGATGAAATTTCTGAAATAAGTTACGTAACCCTTTTGGCTTACATGGACAAGCACTTTTTTCTTATGAGGTCTTATGAAATCTAATGCATTTATTTCCCATAAATTGTTGGGGATTATCCTAAATTATGTAATGTAAAAAAGCAAGCTAAAAACATCATGTTAAAAATATAACCAATATGTGGACTATTTCAGGGAGCTGAGAACTGTTTGGAGGGATTAACATTTGTATTAACTGGAGTGTACGAATCAATAGAGAGAGATGAGGCTAAAAGTCTGATTGAAAAATATGGTGGAAAAGTGACAACATCTTTAAGTAAAAAAACAAATTATATCGTGGTGGGACGAGATGCTGGTGAAAGTAAACTCAGTAAGGTAAGACAGAACTAGAATCAAATTACAGATGGTTGTGTGAATTTTTTTTTTGGGGGGGGGGGGGGTATATGCCCACATTACCCATCATGACCACAAACTACTGGACTGAACAGCATTTTCTGCATCAAAATACGATTGGGTAACAAATGCTTTAATGACCAATCAGTTACCACACAGCAAATTAAATGGAGATAACCAGAGTAATAAATATGTAAAGGGTAAATATGTTTGTTTAAAGAGAATATAGTAAAAGTCTACCTGAAGTGATCTATTGGATTGACTAGTATTTATGCATTGATACAGCAGTATTGAATGTTGATTTATCAAATGAAACATTGCAAGGATTATGCATATACCAAAGAGCCAAAATTTGTTTTCTTTGCCTAAATTTAACAGAAAATAATTTTGACAGTTACCTAGACAACAAAAACAAAATATAGTTTGCCATTATTTATCGGAATGATCTTGGTTTCTGTATTGTTCGTCCTAATTTTAGAAACAGTTCATTGTTTCATTAAAAATTTAAAATCTTAAATTTCAGGCTACACAGTTTGGTACGAAGCAGTTAGATGAAGATGGTTTGTTTGAGTTAATCAAATCCCGACCAGGTAAAAAATCTAAATATGAAATACAAGCTGAAGAAACAGTTAAAAAGGTTTGTATTATTTACTCAAGGTTCAAATTTTTAGGCTGGAAGATGGAACAGACAACAGTATAATTACTGCCAGGAGTACAAGTCAGCCCAGATTACATATCAATCTTTTAAAACTCAGATGGCTTAAATTACATAATAAAAACACCCATTACACAGGGTTCCCGCGGTCCTTGAAAATCCTTGAATATCCTTAAATTTAAAATTTCATTTTCAAGGTCTTGAATATCCTTCAATTTCTCGGAAATGGGAAAATATCCTTCAATTTCAGTTGAGATCCTTAATTTTGTTTCAAATGTCTTCAATTCCTTTTAAATATGAGATTATAACGATAGTTGGTAATGTTTTGGTTATTTTTTAAGATGAAAAATTGTAACTTTAGGCTAAAAAATGTCCTTGAAGATCCTTGAATTTGACGTATATTTATCCTTGAATATCCTTGAAAAAATGTTTGACGAAGCCGCGGGAACCCTGTTACATTAAAATAATGCATATTTTTTAACTTTTGAAGTCTTGAACAGTCTGGTTTGTTGTCTTTAAATTATGGGGTGGGGGGGGTCGTGTGGTTAAACATGTGCTTTATTAGACCACAAGGTCTGTTATTGAGTCACATGGCAGGCTTTTGGTCCCACACTTGTACGTGGCAAAGAGTAGAATCACCTGTCAATGACATGGGTTTTCTCCAAGTCCACTGGTTTCCTCCCACTACTAAAGACCCCTATGCACAAATAAAGAATTGAAAAAGAATTTAACCATATTTTAGTCCCAAAATGACCAAGTTAATCCTCATTGGTTTTTTTCCCTCTTTCTCTTTAACTTACTATTGTGATTTATTGTAGGAAAAATGGTTAGAAAAAAAAATATCAATGCAAAAGGAAGAGAAACCTGTAGCCGGAAGTTCTAAAACACCTGATACCATTCCAAAGCCTAGTCACTCTAGTGTCAGTGAATCAAAGAAACCTATTGGACAGTCTAATGCTAATAACCAATCAGAATCTGTTTTACTATGGGTAGACAAACATAAACCTGTTAGTATGAAAACGATTATTGGTCAGCAAGGCGATAAAAGTAATGCTAAGAAGCTTTATAATTGGTTGAATAGTTGGCATAAGAACCGTGCTGCAGGAACGAAACCAGCAGGTATGTAAAAAAAACCCAAAAAAACTGATCTGCGATTTTGTATGCAATTCCTTCTTTATAAAGGAAATTTTTGATTGCATAGACCAACACAATTGAATCTTCAACCACTTGTTACATACTTTGTGCCCAAGTACAATAGCCATTGGAGGTTTTAGAGGTCTAATGAAATGGGATTTAACGTCCTACTGTTCGGCTCCGATTGGGCTAATGAAGACGGGCATATGCCATTAAGTGTGCTATGAGTAAAATTTTGCCAGGTTTTTTCATCCCATCCGTTCAACTATACATCTTCCCAAGCGAGTGATCTAACACATGTGCCTCAGATCATAAGGTCTGTTATTGGTGTTGTTTTGATCCTAAGCTTGTATGAGACAAAGAGTGGAGTCACCTGCCCATCCTTGTTGGTTTCATCCAGGTCCCCTGTTTTCCCCATACTGCTAAAGACCCCTACTCGCAAGAGAATTATTGAAATAAAAATTGTACAATATGTTAGTCCCAAAATGACCCAGTTTGTGTCAAGTGGAGGTTAAATATTATTGTCTGACTATCTCAGGAGTTTTTTCTCTCTTTCAAATTGTTTTTATACACCCAATTGTCTGCCAACCTATGTTTTGTGCTGTAATGGATGGTTATGTAATTTAAGGTAAATTTTTCAACAATAAAAGTGATGATGGATCAGGATTTAAAGCAGCTCTATTGTCTGGACCTCCTGGTGTGGGTAAAACTACGACTGCTACTCTGGTCTGTAAGGTAAGATAACTCTGAATTCTAACTGTTCTGAAAATGCTGTAATTTCAGGCCAGAAAGCCTGTGTCAAAGATTTAGTCACCACAGCTGAAACATGTTATTCAACTAACACCGCGTCTGTTATCAGGACTGGCAGAACTGTGAAGGAAAGCGATTTTACTTCACTGAATAGCTATTTCTTTGATACACAACTTCAAGATTCACAATAAAGGGTGGAAATCCTGCTACCAAAGCTAAATTTAATTATTTTGATCTGTACAAACATTCAAATTATGACTTACTGTCTGATTCATCGTAAATTTTAAACGGATTTCTTCGATTATGAACAAACTACTTAACGTTGGTTATTATAAACTTACCTGTGTGTTTGTAATGAACTCCCGTTCGATAAAATCCATTGCACAACTAATTATCACAACGATGAAAACAAGTTCTCTCTTGAAAAATTGAAATATCACAAACTTTTCCCAGAGAAAAATACCAATGTGGAAGATGGTTACGTCACTCTGCGGAAGATATCATTTCGTATTAGGGGTGACAGCATAGGAAATTCAAGTACAATTACGACAAGAATCCATGACCACTCGGACCAAAGATCACTCGGTTCAAGACCAGTCGGACCAAGTGATAGACCACTCAGCCCAAACAAATAGACTACTCGGACCATACAAAAAGACTATTCGGACCCAACAGAAAGACGACTCGGACCAATAATAAAATGTTGTTTTAATAAATTGATAATTGCGTTTGTTTTAATATAATTACTCGAACCAATAATAAAGTGTTATTTTAATAAATTGATAATTGTGTTTATTTTAATATGACTACTCGAACCAATAATAAAGTGTTATTTGAATAAATTGATAATTGTGTGTGTTTTAATATGACTACTCGAACTAATAATAACGTGTTGTTTGAATAAATTGATAATTGTATTCCAAATCGCAAAATATCGAGAACCACACTTGTAGTCACGTTTAAAAAGGGGCATATAAACGTCCGGTCTTCGTATTATTATGTGCTGTTTATATTAACGCATCAAGGGCGGATAACTTGAAAACGTGTCTCCACCCCACCCCCCCCCCCCCCCATATATAGTAACCCAGGGGTTAGTGGGGTAGAACGGAATGAAACCACTGGGGATACCGCGAATGTGGAAAAAGTAAAATTAGGCTATCAGACAAGAACAGTATACCCGTATATGTAGAAACTGTCAAAAGTCTGGACATACCGAGTCTCATTGCAAGAGTAAAGAAAAATTAGATTGATATTTTTTTTTGGCACCATTATTAATTAATTTTAAAACTAATCGTTGATTTATTTACGTACACAAAATTGAACCAAACAACTCTAAATATAAGAATTCCGTATAAGAATTATTTGCTTCTTTGTATTGTGATTTAATAATAAATAAATAGCATATTGTCTAGCCTTAAAATATAATTTAATTGGTCCGACTGGTCTTGTTTTGGTCCGACTGGTCTTAGTCCGAGTAGTCTTTGGTCCGAGTGGTCTGGATACCTACGACAATTGGCATTGAGTTTGAGCGTTCGCACACATAACTACCCGCATTCCTGTATTTAGTTACCGTCTTTTACATTCTAGTAAAATCTCTGCAAATTTTATAGCTTTACTTTTTGAAATATTTTGTTCTAATTATTTGATTAGCGACTCGGATGGGATTATTTACTTTTGAACACGCATGCCGCACAAACACAACTATACATTCGTTTTACGGGCTTTATCACACTTCGGTCAAAACTGTCGAATCGAGAATTAATGTTCCGCTTCTTACGGGGTCATACGGGCTTAGTAGCATTATATACCCACCCGGGCACCCAATACGGCAATCGACACGCTGAGGGCTGCCGCAACACGCTTAAAGATGTTACTGAAGCGGTTATTATTCGATCGAAAGAATGCGTATAAAATAAAAAGTACACTCAGAGAATTCGGAGGTAAGCTTCATGATCCTTGTTAAATTATTTATAACATGAAGAAGATAGGATATTTATAGTTTATTCATGACTTTATTTTTACGAGTATCCGTGCAATCAGTGATATTTTAATTGTGAAGAAAATTTGATAGACTGGCGATCAATGGTTTCCATATAAATCTCCTATGTAATTGCCTTCAATTGATATTTTTCGTCGCCCAAACCCATATACGATCAAAATGATCGCGCTGTCAAACTATCTTTCAATGTTAACCAACCCCCGCAACAGGTATATTGGATTCGACCAATACGTCACGAAGACATTGTTGACATCGACTCAGTCGAAATTACAAGTAAATTTTCAAATTTTTCAAGAGAGAAATTGTTCTCATCGTTGTGATAATTAGTTGTGCAATGGATTTTATCGAACGGGAGTTCATTACAAACACACAGGTAAGTTTATAATAACCAAAGTTGAGTAGTTTGTTCATAATCGAAGAAATCCGTTTAAAATTTACGATGAATCAGACAGTAGCTTACAGTGGGGCTTTGTTTTTGTTAGAGGTTAGTCATTCATTGATAGCCTTTATGGACTGATGTGAGCATGTGTTCTGTTCAAATTAGCAGTAGGCCAGAATATAATAACACAGGAAGTATGCTCACTTCCACAATTTTGTTTTTCAGGAAGTTGGGTTTTCTTATGTAGAATTAAATGCATCTGATACAAGATCAAAGAAAAGTTTACAGACTGAAGTGGCTGAATCTCTGGATAACCAAACACTTGTCGATTTTATGGGTAAACATTTCATTTTTAGCTTTCCATCATTGGCATTATAGATTTTTTTTATTTCTTGTATATATAAACATTGATATACAAGTGAAAAACAAAATTTTACATTTGCAAATTGAAGAAATGAAATGAAATGGGGTTTAATGTCCTACTGTTCTGTTCCGATTGGGCTAATGATGACGGGCATATGCCATACAGTGTGCTATAAGGAAAATTTTGCCCGAACAGGTGTGCGACGCCTACTCTTATATCGAATTTCAACTGACAAGGCATCTTTAACATGCACGCCAATGTATACATGGGATCTTGTTTTTTTTTACCCATCCGAACGACTTGACAGCTGTCCTTGTCAGGCTCTCTATCCTGGACCACTAACAAGGGAAAAACCACACCAGAAAAGTTAAATTGAAGAAGATAGGACCAAAAAATGCTGCTGTCTGACCAAAATTCTCCCCCACCCCTGGTATTTTACATGTAACCCTAGAATTGAAAAGCAAAACATGTTAGTCTGAAATTTGGTGAAATATTGTGTTAATGAGATGTTAAACCCTATTCCATTGTGAAAAGATATTAGTTTGTATTGTATTTTTTTATAGGTACTAAACCCAGTCATAAAGATGGACAGAAACATTGTTTAATAATGGATGAAGTTGATGGTATGGCAGGTAATGCTGATAGAGGAGGATTACAGGTTTGTTTTATTTTTCTTACACGATTAAATTGTGGTATAAAATAACTGTCGTATCTCAATCATTTGTTAACCAAAATGTAAAATTCTATTGGGCAATGATTTTGACACTAGTCTTGAAAATATCAGTATTTTAAAAACCAGACTCTCTGCATTACTTATATGAACACAGGAGGTTTGATAGGCAGTAATATGCTTATAATTAAAAGAAACTATGACAATTAAAGATTAAAGAAGAAAATAGCAAACCTCACCCCACTTGCAATGCAAATTTGACCATAGAAATGAAAATGGTCATATTTTAGTCAAAAAGTGAATATGGGGATTTGCGTGGCCAAATTGTTTAATTTGTGTGCTTTAGATCATAAGGTCTGTCATTGAGTTAAGTGGCATGGTTTCGATTCCCCATTACTACATGACAAAGAGTAAGGTCACCTGTTCACCCATGTGAGTTTTCTCCATTTTCCTCCCGCTGTTAAACACCTTATGCTCAAGCAAATTTAATGAAGTAAAGTTTACCCATATGCTTGTCACAAAATGACCTGTTTTGTGTCAAGTGGATGTTAAACCCCATTTTGTCTCTCTACTAATGAATACAATATTGTGTTGACAAGATGTTAAATTCCATTGTTGTGTATATTCCAGGAATTAGTACAGTTAATTAAAGGTAGTAAAATACCTGTACTTTGTATCTGTAATGATAGAAATAGTACCAAGATGAGAACCCTGTCTAATTATTGTTTTGATTTACGATTTTATAAACCACGACTAGAACAAATCAAGGTATGGTATTGTTGTTACTTTGTTACCTATGTCAACGTCTTTAATGAGAAATGGTATCAGATGTTCAAGTGAAATAACATGTTCTCAAGTAAACATTTCAAAACCACACTTCTTAAATCAGTTTGCATCCAAAATATCATTAATTTATATTTAAAGACATTATTGAGAGATAATTGGGAGAAATAACTTTCAGAAGTGGTACATACTATGTTGATCAGGAAAGTCAACTGAATAAACAAGATGGAGTGCATGTAAAAGAACCTTTGACAGCTGGAATAGGCAGAAACATTGCTTTTCAGGCACAATTTTTCTGCTCACATGTAAATCTAACCATAGAAATAAAAAAATTCCCATGTTAGTCGATTGAAAATATTTTATTACTGACAGGATGGTTAACATCAGGGCCTTATTTACGAAAACTTAAACTAAGATACAATCGAAATTTTAAGAAATACTGCAATTCGATTGGCTGACCAGTAAAATCAATTTGTATATATCCAATGAAGTTGCAGTATTTCTTAAAATTTCGTTTGTAACTTAGTTTAAGTTTTCGTGAATAAGGGCCCTGTCCTGTTAACCTCATCTTATCATCTTAATATAAAGAAATAATAACTACCACTACAACTTGGGTTTCATGTAGTTGTGCTGTTTATGTATTTAATTTTTAGTATTAAACTATTGTAGACAAATTGTTCAACTTTGTTGAGAATAATAGAAAAATATTGGGTTCCTACTGTCCCATAGTTTAAAATGATCCGTCTAGATTAGATAGTAAGTGTTGGGTTTACAACGATTTACTTTTACTGGCAGTGTTGAGTAATTAACAGAATAATTCATTACTATGCAACAGTAGGAACCTAATATTTTTTGACGATTTGAAAAATTATCAAAAGTGGTTTGAAATTGATACTAAATATTAAAATTCAGAAACTACACAACTAAACGATACTCAGCTTGTAATGTACAGTCAGATCACTATAAATATGTATTCCTTGAAATGGTGAAAAAGTCAATTTAATAAGATTTCTCATAAATATTTATATTCACAGGGTGCTATGATGTCGCTAGCATATAAAGAAGGTATCAAAATTACGCCACCTGCAATGAATGAGATTATTCTAGCAGCCAATCAGGACATTCGACAAGTAATCCACAATCTATCCATGTGGAGCGCCACAGATAAAGGTTTAACCTACGAACAGGCGAAACAAGATTCTAAAAGTGCTAAAAAAGACATGAAAATAGTAAGTTGTTAATTGTGATCTTCTTAAAGAGCTAAATGTCTTTGATGTGGAGTTGGGGTTGGATGGCTGAATGGTTTGCATGTGTGCGCTGTATCATAAAGTCTATCATTGAGTCAACTGTCGTGGTTTCGATTCCTCTCCTTCCCCGGTTGTACGTGACAAGGAGTAGGGTCGCCTGTCCAACCTCGTGGGTTCACTCCGCTTTCCTCCCACTGCTAAAGACCCCTACACGCAAGCAAATTATTGAAATAAAATTGAACCATGTGTTAGTCCCGAAATGACCTAGTTTGTGTGAGTGGACATTACTCTCTCTCTCTCTCTTTCTCTCTCTCTCTCTCTTTGATTTGGGTAAATAAAAATTATTCCTGAAAACTTAAGTATTGGGGGGGGGGGTATGATAAAAGTTCTAATTTTTGGCAATGGGTGAACACAAAATCTTTCATATTTCAACATTGGCTGTATCTGTGGACCTAAGATTTTAAATAGAGACAGATAATCATTTAGCAAAACAATTTAACACATTTGGTTACTTAAATGAACTATTTTATATTTTTATTCAAATCCAGGTCTAGTCATTTTTATACACTCACATTTAATGTTGATTTATCAGTTTTGTTGATTGTCTATCGGTCAAACATTCCATGCTATAAAGCTCTATGGACTTCAAATTGTTAGAGATTGTTCATATGAAAAATTAAAATTATTGAAATGATAGCCCTCATAATTGGATTATTAACATATCCTGCCACACACATGACACCTCTTGTTTGATTAGAAGGTTGAGTGGAATGGTGGTCTAATTTGTGCACTGTAGAACATAACCTGTGTCATATATGTTAGTGTTTGATACCATGTGTCTACGAGACTAGGTGTACTGTTGTCAGCCAATCCTCATTGGCTTTGTCTGGGTTCTTTCCATTTATAAAACAACTGTGTACTTGTTAATGACAAAAGTATGACAGAAATTTGTTAGTTTTTGTGACTCCTTGAATGAGCAGTGGTATCAGATGTTCTTAAAATAGTAATCACAACCAAAATATATTTTCTCTTTCAGGGTCCATTTGACGTCTGCCGTAAAGTATTTATTGGTGGTGAAGAAACAGCGGGAATGACAATACATGATAAATCTAATTTATTTTTTAACGATTATAGTATAGCTCCATTATTCGTCCAGGAGAACTACGCATCTGTTATTCCATTCTCAGCACGAGGGAACACGAAGAAACACCTGCGTTTATTGGCTCAAACCGCAGACAGTATAGCTGACGGTGATTTATGTGATAGATTAATACGAAGGGAAGGTAATTGGAGTATGTTACCCATGCAGGTAATTATATTACAGTAAAGCCTAGCACACACAGGATAACTGTATTCTTTCAAATACAAAAAGATCTTCTTTAGATCGTAATATAGGTGATGAAAAAAAAAAAAACCAACATTATTTAGATATATTGAGGTCAATGTTTATGGATACAAATAAAATATTGTTCAGGCAATGATCTTACAGAAGAAGAGATCTGCTAGATGAAATATTAAAAACTTTGGATGATCATAATTTCCAAATTAGGATTGATCCACCATTTGATTAATTTTTAGACTGCTTCTAAACATTGTGGCTTAAACTTTTTATTTTTATCCATTAATGAAAATGACTAATATATTGGATTTACTACTGTTTCTAGGCAATGTATGCTAGTGTTATACCTGGTGAATTAATGCGTGGAAGTTTCCCACAGATGGTTGCTTTTCCCAGCTGGTTAGGTAAAAACTCATCAACTAATAAAACAGACAGATTGTTAGCAGAACTCAGCATGCA
The DNA here is from genome assembly GCF_932274485.2 of Patella vulgata. Lineage (NCBI taxonomy): Eukaryota > Metazoa > Mollusca > Gastropoda > Patellidae > Patella > Patella vulgata. Next base: position 66,840,499 of record NC_065879.2, on the reverse strand, counting down.
TATGAGATTAAAGTAAGTTCAAGTCACTATATCTCTTCAATTTCATCAGGCATAGCATTTAGAAATCTTTGCAGGTTGATAAAATATAAGTTTGACGATTTCAACATAACGAATTAGTGTGTATGAAAACATTTAAGATATATCTGTTTATCCTAATCAGAGATATATAGTTTAAGATCCAGTGGATTTCAAAGAGTTGATGGAGTTTCCATTCATTAATATTTAGATCTTCAATGCAGTTCAGGGTAACATAATTATAAAACCAAAACCATGAAAACCACATAGCGCTACAGAATATGAGTGAGCAATGATTTTGTGCTATGTACATGACAAGGAATAGGGTAGCCTCTCTAACAATGTGGGTTTTTTCTGATTTCTTCGCACTGTGTAATCGAATTATAGGAAGTAGTATATACCCAATCTCTTTCTTCTAGTCTCTCGCTAAATTGCAAGGAGCATAATCTATCATCTTAATGCAATTTTATTTTTAGTATCTCTGGTGATAAAAGATCTATGTGTATGGATTATCTCCCAGTCTTACGGAAATGTTTAACAGAGCCGTTAGTACGTGAAGCGGGAGAAGGCGTACCAAAAGTGATAAAACTAATGGATGACTATGACATCACTAAAGATGATTTTGATAATATTATCGAAGTTTCAAAATGGCCAAACAGTACTGATCCTCTAAGTTCTCTTGATTCCAAGGTAAGTTTCCTTGGCAACCAAAAAACATTTGTTTAAAGTAAGAGATAAACAATGATTTAAGGGCTGATATTAAAATTATGAATTTTTTGGTGATGAGGATAGGCTCATTGCTGCTTTAATTCAATATATTTCTGTTTTCTTGAAGAAGGCAAACATTTGCACCATCTATAATCCCATTTACATATATTTCTTTTATCTAGACAAAGGCAGCATTTACACGAACCTATAACAAGGAGTGCCATCTAACCCCATATGCCACTGGTGCCGCACCTAAGAAGAAGCGTGGACGAGGTGCTGGAGATGAGGATGGGGAGGAACTGTTAAAGATGGAAGGAGAAGAAGATGGCGGAACAGCAATCAGTGATGAGGAGGAGGATAATGGACTAGAAACAGATACAATGATAAAGGTCAGTAATTTTTATTGCAGTTGAACATCTAACAAATCGAGTGATTTCTGTTTGTACCCTACAGTCTGTAATTTATGACTTGATTGGTTAATGGAGAAAACTTGATAAGGGTCACAGGGTAATTGAGACATTTTCTCCTTAGTAAAGGGGAGAGCCACAGTGACTCAGTGAGTAAGACGATGGCTCACTAACCTGGAGGTCCTGCGTTGGTCGAGAAAGTTCATCAAGATTTTTCGGCATGGTTCCTCCTTGTCAGTGGTTCAGGACTGAGGGTCTGGCAAGAGGCAACATATAGTCATTTGGATGAAGAGAAATACTGAGGTCCCATGTACACATTTGTGTGCACGTAAAAGATCCCATGGCAGTTAGAATTCGATATAAGAGTAGGCCCTAGTGCCCATCTTCATTAGCCAGTCGGAGCAGAACATTTCCTTATCAAAATTTCTTAGGTTATGTTGATCAGCCCATATTTCTGAATATTTTCAGTTCATTCATTGCACATGTGCAATTTATCTTGGAGGGTGAATTTTCCAAATATCATCTGTCTAGGGTTTTCTCCAGATTGATTGTCTAAAAAGTACCAGATACTTCATGCCCATTCCCACTTGTCAGAGGTAGTGCCTGCAGGGCTGATAAGTTAAGTGTTGTCAGATGAAAATTTGTGTTGATAAAATGTTTAAAACTCTATTCCATTGTTTCAGTCAAACTCTTTCTGATTATGTTTATTTTTATCTTTGTTATTTTAGGCTAAAAAGCCACCAGCTAAGGGTCGTGGGAAAAAGGAACCAACAGAAAAATCCACAACAAAAGGTGGGAAAGGAAAAGGCAGAGGAAAAGGAAAAAGCTGAAATTTGATTACAACATTTGAACAACAACTCAGGGCAGCATTGTCACCTAAAGAATTTGCAGCTTAAAAAAGGAGCCTGATTCGCGAAAACTTAAAAACTAAAATACTTAAAGGATTTAACCTTTACATTGATTGAAAGTTAAATCTTAATACAAATTTTAGCTGTAAGACGATGAATATTTTGTAATCTCAATATTTTGTGAATAAGGCCCCTGGTGACACGATGTGTTTCAACTACAATACCGTAAAACAGAAATGTAGACATTAAATGTATTTGTGTGAAGAACAGATTGTGTAGTATAGTGGTGCAGTTTACTACAAAATAAATTAAAAAATGATTGGAATATTTAAAAATGTGTTTTGAGAGAAATGTTAAATGGTGATTTTTTTTCAAACCTAAAACGATCTTATCGAGAATCAGTGCAAAATTATTGATAAGAGTTATTGTCCTTCCTCATACACCGTCTCTCAATCCCCAAGATAATGGCAATCAAGTGAAAAGGGGATTTCGGACTATAACACATGCACCAACTACATAAAATGATATCTCAACTAACTGTGACCATGTTACTGTTAGCATACACCAATATTCAAATGCCAATTTATGTAAGTTTTGTACTTGAAAGAAGATTTGTTTTATAAGTTGATGAATACCATAGAGAAATGTGGTTTAACGTCCACTCGACACAAACTAGGTCATTTTGGGACTAACATTGTTCAATTTTATTTCAATAATTTGCATGCGCATAGGGGTCTTTAGCAGTGGGAGGAAACCAGAGGACCCAGAGAAAACCTATGAGGTTGGACAGCCAACCCTACTCCTTGTCACGTTCAACCATGCCAGTTGACTCAATGTCAGACCTTATGGATACAATAGAAAATCACCTTTACATTGTTAGAATTGATCCCACTGATATTCAGTTATGTGTGTGTTTCATATAAAGTTACCTGGGTCTGCAATTAAATAAACTCTGTTCAAATATTTCATGTTTAGTCTATGGTTAGACAAGAGAATCTGCCCAGCCTGTGGCATTTCTGAACGCTGGTCTTCAATTTCCCACATTTTACTGGGGAAAAACCAAACCTGTACCTATTGAGAGAAATGTGGTTTAACGTCCAGTCAACACTAGTTAATTTTGGGAATAAAACATGGTTCAATTTTATTTCAATATTTCGCTTGTGCGTAGGGGTTTTTAGCAGTGGGAGGAAACTGGAGGACCCGGAGAAAACCCACGAGGTTGGACAGGCGACCCTACTCCTTTGTCACGTACAACAGGGGAATGGAAACCACGTCTTATGATACAGCAGAGCGCGCACGTGCTACCCCCCCCCCCCCCCATTGACTTATACTGCAAAACATAATTTCTAAGGTTACTAGTGAAGCTTTTCATAGGATTTCAGAAATATGAAATGGGGGTTAAATCAAACTGTTCTGCTCCTACTAGGCTAATGGGCATGGGGTGAGGCACTACGGCCTACTCTCATTTCAAATTGCCAATCTGTACACAGGACCTTGGTTTTCCGTGCCATACCAGCAACTATACATTGTCCCTTACCAAAACCTCTGTCCTACTAACAAGGGCCTATTTTTTTAACAAAAAAATATAACAAATTTGCATGGAATAAAACATAACATTTATTTACAGTTATAGGTAACCATAGCAATATAAAAAGGTCAGGTAACTCTCAAACAATCTAACCTTAAAAATAGTTCTTTCTATTTCTGCATGTTTTAAGTTAATATTTACATTATGAACAGTAGCAATATTTTTGTTAGTTTGATACCAGTGTATACCATAGTAAAATAGTAGGCTATAATAATTGTACATTTATTATGAACTAGAATAAGATATGCATGATTACAATGGTGATCTTTTATTTAAATAACTTCTATTCAAAAATCATAATATTATCACCAGAAGACAGGCTTTGCAAGCAAGCTAATTCAGCCTTTTTTTTATATAATATATAAATAGGGTGCAGTATATGAATTTAGTAGATTTATATCAATATTTCAGTTAGTAAATATATGGTATTGCAACAAGTTAAAAAAAAACAACAACTCAACGAAGAAACTTTGATGCACCAAATAACTCGGCCTACACCAGATATGTTTAACTGGTACAAAAATAACAAAATCTGTACATCACAATACTGAGAAAAACAAATAAAATCTTTGGCACAATATAATAAACAGATTGTTATTGATGATTTGGAATGAATGAAGATAATGATAAACAAAGTCAAACTGAATTCAACATATTACTTGGAATATCCAAATATCAATTTAGGAAGTCTGTGAATAGAATGTTAATTTTACAAATCAATGCCACGATAACAATCAATTTTAAGATTTCTAGAAACTTATTTTTGAATATTAGTTAATTACCCAAAATTTAAAGTAATAAATATTTCATAGCAGATAAAACAATCCAGATTAGATTTCAAGAATATATTTTTCTAAAAATCAGCTTGAATAGGCTTGAAAACCTATTCAACTTTGAAGATTTGTGTGATCACTAGGGAATACCAATTAAAAAATTTCTTCCTGTTGCTTGGAAAATTGAAAAAAAAAAATTCTTGGCTGAAAATTTTTTTGTTTGAAATCTTAAAAATAAACTGAGTGTGAGGCTCTTTAAAAAGATCCATAAGAAACAAAAATCAAATTGTTATAGCCTTAATGAACAGGTTGATAAGCCTCTGGATTACACTACCAACCATTTATATAATACACAAACATATACCAAGATAGATGTACATTATTACGTCACGTGGTTCATTGCATACACTGCATAACATTATCAAAATCAAAGTGGTTTGTTAGCCTTGAACTGGTGATGAGACCCTGAGCTAAACTACCCACAATTTATAATACTGGTATTTAAAACATAACAAATATCTATATACATATTTACACCATTAAGTACATGGAACAACATAATTATGAATATTGATTTTCATATATATATTTAGGTTTTTGATCAATACCTCTACTAAAAAAAAAAAATCTAAATGGAACTTATTCATCATTACCATTTTCTTCAAACTGTGGCATAGCATGTTATTCAAAAAAGTTGAGCTCCAAACTGTAAGAATTTCTAAAAGGCACAACAATCCAAATTGTGCATGTATATTATGAAAGTCAAAATTATATACCATTTTAATGTAATTAATTAGTGGAATCACATTGCATAGTCAATCTTTTTTTTTTTTGCAATTTTGTTTTTAAAATCACTGACGTCGAGCGAGACTCATAGAAACCAAGACATCATCAATACAAACGTCTTCATTTTCGTCTGATGTATCAACTAGTCTTAGTGAGACAACTCCATCTTCATCCTTGCCACAAATATATGCGAATAAACTCCTTCCCTGGGCCATTTGCATGAAAGTATATTTTGCCGACTCAGTCCATTTTTCTCCTTGAAAGGTCAGACCTAAAATGAAATTAAAATGTAAAGTATGAAACAAAACCTATGGTTAGTATTGGTCACAATAAATGCTCATTTTACTATTCAAATAACCTAGTCATTATTCAAATGCTATTTTAACATTTGCTTCAACAGGAATGATCTATATTTGGGTTGTTTTTTATTCAGTTTCCGATTTCTGTAAATTAAGAAGAGTTCAATATCTGTTTACCAGTATTTTTAAAATAACAGCAGCTGTACTGAATAATATGTTAGAATGTAGAAAATCAAAACCATAAAGACCAAACAACATAAAGATATAACTTTATCTGAATGGGAATGATAACAATATTAACATGTGAAAGAATATCAAATTAAATCAATGTAAATAGCAAATGAAAGTCAGTCAACATTTCCTTTCTTAAGAAAATCTAAATCTACAAACATGCACATGCAAAACAAAATCTAAAACTTTGCATAAAATTAACTTCATAACAAAAATATAGTGAAACAACATAAGATAGGTTGCCAGGCAACGAAACATACGCCCACAGCATAACTCTGGCAGTAATTATCGGAAATCGCTGACCTTAAACACTGAGTATAAATTTAAAGTCAATTGAATATTAACTTTAGCCTCTTGTGGACGCAAGACCACCGGACGGGGGCGACGACAATATACGACCACATTTCAATGTGGGCATATAAAAATGAATTGAATTGCCAACTTTAAAAACAACTTTTAAAAATAAATATTTAAACCTTTTTCACTACACCAAGACACATCTAGAAAAGTGCATAAAATAATTCAATATTTGTTCAAAGGAAAGGCATGTGGGACATATGAATATTGAAAGAAGTGATGTAATATTTCTATCTGAGTGGGACATAGGAAGGGGGTTGATATAATATTCTATCTGAGTGGGACATAGGAAGGGGGTTGATATAATATTTCTATCTGATGAGACATAGGAAGGGGGTTGATATAATATTGCTATCTGATGAGACATAGGAAGGGGTGATATAATATTTCTAGAAGAGTGAGACATAGGAAGGGGTGATATATTTCCAGGTGAGTAAGACATAGGAAGAGGTGATATAATATTTCTAGATGAGTGGGACATAGTAAGAGGTGATATAATATTTCAATATGATTGAGACATAGGAAGAGGTGATATAATATGTCTAGATGGGTGGGAGATAGGTAGAGGTGATCAATTATTTCTGAGTGGGCCATAGGAAGAGTTGATATAATATTTCTGAGTGGGACATAGGAAGAGTTGATATAATATTTCTGAGTGGGACATAAGAAGAAGTGATATAATCTTGATCATTTGAAGCACTAGGATAAAACCCACAAGATCATGCAGAAAACCCTAATTCTTTTAACATACACTGAAACGTTGATATCATTGACTTATGATAGATAACAATCCTTGTGATCTACCACTCAGCCACCCAAAACCCATCATCAATAGCAGGCTTGATCTCGCTTTAATTCCGTACATCTTACCAAGCTCTTCACGTAATACTCTGCATATTTTGGCACTTATTTTGATTGGCTATTGACCCAGCTGGGGACCTCTCAGATTCCTTGAAAGAAAATATCACCTTGAATACCAAGTCTCACGTTTCCAGCTAAAATGCATACCTGCGATAATCGAGTTGCAATGTTCAAGGTTTCCGTGGAGGTCGCCATGCTTGATTTGTGTGTGTTTGTGTCACGACCTCTGATAGGACAATGCTATTGTTCATGTGCCTGCGGTAAAGGAGCATAAGGTCCATGTAAGTTTGGGAATATCAGACCAATATAGTAACAGCTGGATGTTGTAAAATGTACATTCATTGCTTCAAGGACATGACCAAAACCTGTTATCAATATCAACTTACCATATAATTTAGCTTTAAAAGCAACAAAAGGCAGCGTATAATATTTTTTAGGAAGAGGTTCAAGGTCGTCGGCCGTTAATATAGCATATTCCCCATAGTCAGCCATATACACACTTAACTGTAATGAAAATATTTAAAATAACAATAGGACAAGTTTTGAAAGATAGTAATGTATTTATTATAATTTTGACCATTTCAGAGGATGGTAACGCATTTGTTTGTCATCAATCTCAAGCTAAAAATAATAAATATTTACATGGTCAATCAGTGTAATTATATTGATAATCATCAGTTACTTATATTGTTCAAAGCATCAGAACCCACCAGGCTAACAAGAGTGTAATAAAGTAGAATTGTTCCTGAGACATTAATTTCTCGGTGACCATGGTATTAAACCTGCAGGGCACTAGCCTATTGGCTAGAAATGGAATTGGGATCCTTACAGAATTACCTTTCCGGCAAAACCTGTTTCATCGATTTTGACCATTTGGTAACTCGGCTATGGCCATTTGAATATTGGTGGCCATGCCCTTTTTGGCCAAAATAGCCTAATTTAAAAGAGGCGTATTTCAGGACAGTTTGTCTGATTTAAGCTATATAAAATTTCAGCCAAAATAAGCATATAAACCACGTTTTCATTTTTCAGGTTATTTAAAACGAAATAACCCAACTGCTTTTTCTGTTCCCTGTTTAAACACAACAAAATAATAGCATGAATTATAACAATATACCTCTGAACCAATAATGTTTTTAACTATCATACGATACCAATTACCATTATAACGTCCAGCATACACTTCACCAACTACTGGTTCAACTTCTTCTAACTATAAATAAATTAGAAACTCAACAACAGGCCAAATTTGTATCAAACCATTCTTGTTTATTTATCTAAATAACTATTCAATTTAATTTCTAATTACAAATTACATGTTATCTTTAACTTTTTCAAATTACAAATGAATTACATATCTTGATAGTCAGAATAAATATATAAATACTTACGACAGCTGCTTTAGAGAAATAATTGTTAAATTCCACCATAAATCTTTCTAAATCTTCTAATTTATCATGCGGTATACACTGAAATAAAACACCAATTACCAGATTATTAACAACTGAAATGTTCGCATAGTTTAAAGTGAAACCCCTGCCATATGGTATATATACTGTATTCTATTTCACAGTGGTAATGTGAAAGCCTTCTTTTAAAGCTACATTCCCAGAAAATTATTTATCATGTGGTTATTTCTAATAAAAGTGTGGAAATTTTGGTATATATGGAAAGTAGAAATATGCAATCTTACTAGAAAAATACTGGATTCCCTGAAAAAAAAACTCATGGAGCGCATACAGGACAAAAATGTAAGGGTTTCCCTATCGACAGCCCGATAATTAGGAGTGTCTGCACGCGTGACGTCAAGGTTGCATGCGGAGATTGAGCGCTTGATGTACCTTTTGATAAACTTTATGAAGAATTAGACGTACAACATTTTCGGAGATAAAAATCACGGAAAAAGACGCGGGCAGTGGATAATCCGAAAATTTAATTAGGCTTCGATATTTGTAATAAATAGTCAGCGATTAAAGACAACATCAGATTGTTTATGCAATGAATTCTCCTCCGACTTCACTTGCGTTGCTAGGTACTGAGACAGGTAAGTCACGTGACACAATCATGAAGTCTTTTGATCGATTTTTTTTTATAGCCAGTGTATTCCCCAACAATTGCAATGTTTTGAGAAGGATTTAAAGCAAAATTATGATAAATTTATTAGTTTGAATATGTTTTTAATTTTAGTCCAAATATATCATCAAATCACCCAGTTTGTACCCGGGAATGTATCTTTAACTCCATTTCACAGCAGTAATGCGAAAGCAAAGCCTTCTTTTAACTCTATGCAAGATCACAGAGATTTTAGTTCAGGTGCAGTATAGGTCTATGACGTCGATAAAGAGTGCATTGTTTACATCAAAGTTAGTAATACAGACTGGTCTGAGCAGAATTGGCACCTTTTACTTATTTTACGCCACCAAGTACTATTTTATGTACCCATTTAAGCTAAACAGGAAATACGTTTTATCAAGATATACTACAAACACCTTTAATTTTTTCATTAATAATTTGTTTTAAAATTTGCAGAAGAAAAAAAGGTAATTTTGAGAGCTAATTAACTTGCCTAGATGTCATCCCTTTAAGTGATCAGTTTGGGTATATTGGTCTAATAATTGGGTATATTGGCCTAATAATTGGGTATATTGGTCTATAATATTAGGATCAGTCCAATAATATTATGGAAACAAACAACCTGGAATGTCATTATTGCAGAGGAATGTGCAACAACCCCAACCAAAAAATTGAAACCTACCACAAAATTAGAAGGGTCCACTATCCATAAGATATAAATAGCAAACATTTCACCAATAGCAGGAATTGTTACATTTTCCGGCATCTTTAAGTCAGCTTGTTGTTCATTGGACAAGGACAATCCTGGTGGTTGAACTACAACATCATTGGTTGATGTGGAAGTAGCTGGTTTCTCCCATGTATAAAGACTTGAGGTTGATTTGGCACTAGCTGTTATCACAGACGATTGGCTAATATCTGCGGCATTTTGAGATAACGAAAGACAATTCAGATTCGCTATTAACGATTCATCTGGGACAGTTTTATTTTCAAATGGAGCAACAACATTTTGTGGAATTTCAGTCTTGGGTATGGAACTTGTTGGTGACTCTGTACCCTCATTACTGGCAATGCTTAAAGAGTCACTAGGAGTATTGGGTCCGATGTTAGCGGTGAATAAATTTAAGTCTATTGCATGGCCCTCAGAGATTAAAACCTTTGCGATATATTCGTTGATATTTATATCATCTTGTTCTTGTGTATCGTAGAGAACCACAGATATCTTCTCATCTCTGAAAGTACAAATTAAATCTAACACAGTGAAACCATTTCTATTTAGAAACAACTACTATAAATAATGCATATAAATTTCAGATTCAATAATAACTATCATAGGGGCTTGTAACATGGAAAATCTTTCAAAAATAATGTCTTTTAAGTTTATTACATTCATGTATTCATGAAAGATTAGCAAATTCAGGGGCAAATAACTCGTCTAAAACCGATTCTCTATCAGCGATTATTATACAAGATTATTTAACAGAAATTCAATAGGCTTCTTCAATTCACTAATCAAAACAATGCATATAAATTTCAAGCAGACACCAAAAACAATCTGTTAGTTACCCAAATAAAATAAGTACAGACAACTAGACCCCACAATACAGTGACATGTATCTGGTTTCTGACCCACTTATTTTCATCTCAATAATATAAACAACGTATATATAAATTTTAAAAGAATCAGATGATAAATGTAATCTATAGAGTATTCACAAAAAAGATGTGACCCCATTATATGGTTTTATATTGTATTCTATTTAGTATTGTATATGAACTTAATTTAATATCAAATGCATCAAAATTGATTCAATCAAACCGTGTGTAATTGGTTCGGGTTAACTTTTTTTTTATTTATTGGAAGATTCTCACATTTCATATAAAAATTAGTTGTATAACAATCTGAATATATTGTTTATCTCTATTTACCTTGATATAATCTCAGCTACCAGTATTTTAGCAAGCGCCAATTCATATAACTTTTCTAATAATGTAGCATCACCCATAACATTCTCTAAACCATACAATTCAAAACTAAACGCCTGAAAAAACATTCATAAAATAGGCAATATCAAGAATATACTCTGGTTTTCAGAAACCTCTATCTGTTTTTATTTCAAAAGATAGGTTGCCAGGCAACAAAACGTTGCCCCACAGCATAAAACATTGAGACCAAAATTGTATCTGTCCAAGGTTTCTTGTTTGTGTATCTAAAACAATTTGCAGGCTTGTTTTGTGCAATTTCAGACATTTGAAAGACCAGAAATCATAAACCGACCACCACCAGGCTGCAAACGGAAGAAGACCTTCAGACAGTTATCTGACTGAAGAAAGTCATCTGAGTCAATTAATAATTTGACTGATTTGTAACAATGATATATTATGGAGCAAGGGTTTTGATGGAGAACCAATACATAGGATTTGAGGATCTGACCTCTGCTGTTTGAAAACAGGTGCTGAGCATCTGTGTTGATGGAGGTCCTATACACCCTGGATTTTCGGGAAGTCATTCTGATGGCGGCTCTTACATCTTGAGTTTCAAACAATAGTGCTTGTCCTTACAACAGAACTATTGCAACCTCTTCAACTGCTAAGAAATGGGTCAGTAGAAAGACATACTAGGAATAAATCAATAATTTGATTACCTGATATGGAAGTGTTTTATTGATTTCTGCATCTATAGGTTTTAAACCTTCAGTTAAAATATTTTCTGTATCACCATGATCTAAGAAATAACACTCGGCCTATAAAATACATAAAACACTTTGAGATTTTACATTGAACTAATTCACATAGATATAAAACAGTTTGCTAGCTATATGAACTCATTAAATCAGAAGTGATATCAGGTGTTCAAGAAAGAGTAAGCTTACACTAACTCACCTTATTACCATCTATAGATAAAACTTTAACTCTATGATATAGCGTATCTAGACTAATGACGCACACCATACCAACTTCTATGGTTTGATCATATGGTGCTAGTTTATAAAAAGCTTCCAGCTGAGCTTCTAATTCTTCCAACTTATCCTGAAAAAAAAGTCTATAGTCTAGTTCACATATTCCCATAGGCGTACGAGACAGGGGCGGGGGGTCAGACAGGTAAAGTGAAAAAAACAAATATTATTTCATCTAGTTGGCAAAATAAAGTGCCTGAAATCTAATTCTCTTTAATTAATTAGTTGTCTTCTTTATCACACATTTTTGGCAGATAAAATATTCCAGTTGGCAGGAAAAAATATGAACAATTTTTTTTATATAAAAATTATAAGATATAAATAATACTTACTGAGAACTGTTCACCAACAATGCGTACCATGATACCAGTAGCAGGGTTAAAAAACGATACGTAAACATCCATAAACTTATCATCAGGTATCTCTAATAATTCTATCAAATATATATACAAATAATATAATTATCAACAGAGAAAAAAGTAAGGCTGGGGGAGTACAGGGTTTTTTTTCACCAATCCAAATGACTGTGCAGCAAACCTCTGGTCTCTTGAATATTGGAAAGCAATGTTTATTAGCAGTGACCATCACTTAATCAAGTCCAAACAACAGATGTCTAGATCACAGGAACCCAGTGCAGATTCAGTGAACCATCTCAAGAAGAAGTCTGAGATCGAATCTACAACTTGCATAGATATTAGACCTTATGATCTACAGTGCACATTATACAAATGTTGTCACAGACCCTTTACCAACCACAATCTAATTTTAATTTGCGCACTTACCTGGTTCATCAGGCCGTCGTTCAAAGTCTGGCTGTGTCACCTGGGGAGACAAAATGCAGACAGCTTCGTTTTTCTCCACTAAAATTTGATTTAATGATTTCTCCCTGTCATGTCTCTGATATAGTTCTATCTCTTGATAACCATCTAAAAAATTTAACGTAAAGTATCAAACATTGTAATATTGCCAAGACAGCAAGCAATTACCCCTTAATACAGTGATGTGTGGAAGGAATTAAGATACAGTGCTGGCAAGGTTGATTGCAGTGATACAGTTGTAGGAAAAGGGAACGATTACTGATTAATATTCACTCAACATATTTTTAGACAAACATGAAGAAGTCTTTAAATGATAAAACTGTGGAGAAAAAGGGGGACAAAATGAGTCAATTGTCTGGCTATTTGTTATACAGCTCACCCGATGACTTAAACATAATGTAGTCTCAAACCACCAGTGAACACATTCTACACAATTCACAAACAATAATATTGTAAGACATAGAGAGAGAAATGGAGTTTAACGTCCACTCAACACAAACTAGGTCATTTCGGGACTAATTTTATTTCAATAATTTGCTTGCATGTAGGGGTCTTCAGCAGTGGGAGGAAACCGGATGACCCAGAGTAAACCCACGAGGTTGGTCAGACGACCCTACTCCTTGTCATGTACAACTGAGGATGCGAAACCACGCCAGACCTCATGATACAACGCACACATGTTAACCATTCGGCTATCCCCCCCCCTCCCCCTGGTAAGACACAGTAAATGAATCTGTTATATCCAGCCATACAGAATATTTCTACACATAAAAATAGTTCACACAAAAGAAATTTCAGGGCTTACAACAATTTCGTATACTGTAATGTAAATGCCTACAATAATCTTTTAATTCCATGCAAACTTGCAAAACGGTTATAGCAGTTACATGTACCTGCTGAATGTGTAAAAGGTACAGCTATTAATTCTTGGTCTCTCACAAATTCTGCCAAAATACCCAACGATGCTTTACTCCATTCTTCACCAACCTAGAATAAAAACATTTCAAGATATACATAATGCTAATTAAAGTCTATTACTTATGTCTAAAACTCATTTTGAAGAAGAATGGTCGAGAGGAAACAAAATGATACAATGAAATTCCCTCAAAGAATAAAACTTATACAGACTGGACCTGACAATAAGAAACATATTTTTGTCATTTTATACTTGTTTATTTATGATGAAAATTAAATGAAAACAATGTTTATTTTTAAAAATAATTCCATATTTGTTATGTGTTAAACATCTAATATATATGTTGTAGAATTCATTATTACTAGAATAAAACTTACACATAGAAACAAATTATGGCATTAATCAAGACATAACATATTGGTCATTTTAAGTTTAAACAGGGGTCTGTTTCACGAAATTTTAACAAAGATACAATCCAAATATTAGTAATTTGATTGGATAATATTAGATTGATTTTAGTGCTTAGCCAATCAAAATTGAAGTATCTACTAAAATTTGGATTCTATCTTAGTTAAAATTTTGTGAAACGGGGCCCAGGATAAATTTAAAAAATATCTGCTTTTAAAGAACAGTCGCCTTTGAATCTTTACTACTTACAATTGGTTGTATGCCATATAAGGAACAGTATATAGCTTGTTGTGGCGTGTTGATAACTTTTTGTGGCAGTTGTCTGATACAGTCTATAGATACACACTCTACATTACCATAATCAACAAACCTTACATGAAACTCCTACAATAAAGATAGGTTGCCAGATAACAAAACATATGCATACAGCACATTTCACTAAACTGAATAATGAATATTAATTCCATACAGATTGGATGATTACTTTTCTTTTAGAGCGTTCAAAACATTATACAAAGTGAAACAAGGGTCATTACTCAAGAAATAACATGCCAACCAGGTATCTCCATAACCAGATTTGCATTGCATTTTGCTAATCAAATCTTTCCCGTATCTGGAGTTTTACTGTTGTTTTCATTTTCTTGTAAAACTTTCCACTACATTTCCCCTAGCTGTACAGAACAGCCGTATTGGTCAACACGGCCTCATATTGGAAGCCCAATCTGGACCCAACCCATAATTTGGAAAACTGTATTAAAATATTGTTGGCATAATAATAGATTTACATCAATTTGCAAAAGTATAGAGATAGTTTGTGTTTTTCCATTCTCTAACGCAATTGTTGAAAAATGTTTCTCCATAATGAATGTTGTAAGAGTGATTGAAGGTTCAGCTTATCAACCGATATGCTAGTTGCCTAATAAGAATAAAAAAGTCAGGCCTTCTAACTGCTTCCTACGATTGTAAAGCATCGGTTTACAGATTTTTCGAAATGAAACATCGTTCAAAGAAATTACAAGCAACTACTAATACACTCTTACTAATTTGTTATGTTTTATTTATGGTCTGTCATTCACATGATCACATCTACTCCAAGGCTATTTCAACAATATTTGTAATACATGGTCTCTTTATAGGAGGAGGGCTACATGCAGTAGCTTATATTTCCAATACAATGAGAGTATAAACAGCAGTGAGCAATCTTGAAATATTTATAATAATAGTGTGACTGAAATAAATCTTTGCATAATATTGTAAATTCAACAGGTAGACTTTCCCCCCCCAAAAAATGGACTTCTTCTAATCAATTTGCTTGGATTTATCTAATATGATTAATCAAGTTCAAAAAATTATGTGACCCCTGATGCCAACAGTGAAGCGGATGTCTTCCACCTGAATCGCATTTATATTTTTTTAAGCATCTATCACTCAGCTAAACCTGAGTAAAAACTGCTCATTGTCAAACTTAGTCAAGGTACTGATGTTATGAACAAATACAACAAGTCGAGACCACTAAGCGAAAAATGCCCATTATTGAACTTCGTCAATGTATTAGTATATATTGTGAGAAAAGGATGATGTGATTAATAGTTAAGAGTTTTCGAAATGTAAAGTAGTTTATTGATGACAGCAGTTGACCCACCTGATTATTTATATCTGAAATTACTTGAGCTCGGTACCACTGTTTATCTGAACTATATAAAGCTGAACAATATATCCCTTTCTTTATACTACTGGCATTCGGCTTCGCTAAACTCTAAAACAAACAATATTAGTAATGAGGCTACCATTGTTTATGAATGGAATAGGGTTTAATGTCAACACTATTTCGATCATTTTTAGAAAAGAATACTGTAATTTTATTTCTAGGTAGGAGAATTTGGCCTTCACAATAATTGCTTTCCAAAGTATCAAAAGTAATGATATGTGCACACCAATGTTTCCAAGAGTGGACCTCAGTTTTTCGTGCCTTCCAAATGACGAGGCATGCTTTACTTGTCAGCTTTGCTGATTCTCTTAGTTACGCGATTGGCCGATAAAGTTGTTATATGTACTACCAAATGTGGTAATGTTTAGAAATATTTGTCATGAATATGAACCATTGTACAAAATTAGAAGATGTCAGAAACCTATTCATTGAAGTCCTTTTGGCTAAGGGAACCACGGTGGCTCAGTAAGACGCTGGTTCGCGAAACGGGAGGTTTTGGGTTCACTCTCGGGTGTTGGCCAAGAAAGTTCTTTGCAATTTTTTTAAACAGTTTCCCCTTGTCAGTAGTGCCAGATGGAGGCCTAGGTAAGGACTGTGTTTACCTTGCAAGGTCATCTGTCCTGCACCACTGACAAGGGAAACCATGTTGGAATAATTGTCTATAAAACTTACCTTGCATTCTGTTTGCAAGACGTCGTTGATATCATCACTACAGCTTGATTCTAACTGGACGTAAAACTCATAACATGATGTAGCATATGTTACAAATACTGTTTCCTCACATCTATAATATATGAAATGAAATGAAATGAAATGGGGTTTAACGTCCTACTGTTCTGCTCCTATACTGGGCTAATGAAGACGGGCATACGCCATACAGTGTGCTATGAGGGAAATTTTGCCCGGGCAGCGGCACTATCGCCTACTCTTATATCGAATTCCAACTGCCAAGAGATCTTTTACGTGCATTCCAATGTATATAATAATGATCATGTTGGGACCAATCTGATTAAAATACAGGTCTATACTTCGTTTCTTTTTTTCATACTTTTAATGGCCTCTACTCCATGAGTTGTAGGTAGTGGGAGGTCACGTCAGGGGTCATACGAGCGGCTTTTGACCCTATGGCGTCATACATTTGATATAATAATCAGCGTTAATGTTTCTAGTAGGATACCCACAGTTCCGTACTGCAAGAGACCGTTGGCTAATCCTTCACATCAACCATATAAGTTATATAACAACTCTTCCAGATCCTAGTGTAGTCAAGACAAGTAAAACGAAACAAAACAGGATCTGTCTTTTAATCAGATTGTGTTGGAACCAACATATGTAACATACCAGCGTCACTGATGACGATACATTGATTCCATTGCCTATTTCATCAACAATAGAACATTTGTACACTGATTTACAATTTCGCTCAAACATTAGCATTTTCGCCTACTCTTTGTTGAATTCCAACTGCCAAGTGTTCTTTTAAGTGAACACCAATGTGTACATGATATCTTAGTGTTTTGTACCATCCAAAAAGTTAGATCCTTGTTCTTGCCATGTCATGTACCGCTAACAAGGGAAAACCAGGCTGGAAAATTGAGGATCTTTCCCTGCCAGCACCATACTCAATTAGAAGTGTTACCTAATGTTCTAGGAATATTAACAACTTTAACTTACCCTATATTTATTGATTCAGATGGAGGAATAACAACATCCTGTAAAATTCAAAAAAATCAAAATAACACTAGTTTGTGTTGAGTGGATATTCAACTTGTTTCTCTCTTAAATGAGATCAGCAAAGATAACTAAGATAATATAAAATTAGAATTGTGTTTTTTCTGGTCCACCTTTTTTACCTTAAATACATCTACAGCAGGAGTTGATGGAATTGGCTGTATTGGGGTTGATGAGATGACTGGTGAAGGGTTGGGGACTGGTAAAGGTTTGGGGACTGGTGTAGGTTCTGGTGGAGTGTCTTCTGTGTGTTTAACAGGATATATCATCTCTCTATCTGTGTTTGGTACTCTACAATAATAATAATATAAAACATTGGAAGAATGAATGATCTATGTTTAATTTCAACAAATCTCTTTCAGTAGGTTAAAGATACATTCCCGCCTACAAACTGGGTTATTTGATGATATAATTTCATAAATAAATCTTGGATTCTGATTTGATCAAATCCAGTGCTTTATTAAACATACATTATGCAAGAGCTAATTCTGCCTAATGCAGTTCTTTCTTAAGGCCTGAAATGTTATGTAAACTATTAACTAAGATTTTTTATTAACATGACAAGACTATAATCAACTCTGAATGTCATCGGATATCTCTGATATTAAGTAAATTAGAATGGTTCAGCCATATTTTGATTTAATCTAAAAATGGTAAAGCGAGGCTAAGCTTCAAACAACCAGTGCGGTGGTTGCAATTAATGCACATATCTTTTCAAACCATCAAAAGCTAATATCTTCGCTTGCAATGGAGCAATTTGAATGAACTTTTCAATGAATTCATTTGGCTTTGAATTTGATTGTCTATAAGGATCAACAGTAAACATATTTCAATATTATACTTACTTTTCAAATCGTGCTATGTCAGGACACGAGCGCACCATTTCTATAATATTATTAGGCGCTTCACCAAACTTTTCAGCATATACAACAGGAAACCGCGTGCACCACATACTTACTGTTACAGTGGATAATAACTACAATAAAATAATATTTCTTTAATGTGAGAATATGGGTTGAAGCGAGTGTCATGCTTTGTTTATATGATGTTCAATTGATATGAAGCTTAACAATAATTTGACACTACCTATGTCATTTTGGGACTAACACCTGTATAAAATTTTATTACAATAATTCCCTTGTGCGTACAGGTCTTTAGCTCTTGGGGGAAACCAGAAGACTCAGAAAAAACCAGCAAGGTTGGGCAGGCAACCCTACTCCTCGTCAAGTGTGAGCTCGATTCCTTGCCACTTGACTCAATGACAGACCTTTTGACTTAAAGTGCATCCATCAGACCATTTGATCACCTAACGTCACGCCTCCCCTCCCCCACTGATGACCGACCGACCGACTGACAACAGTATGCAACCATATTTCTATTTTCGGATAGTTTCAGCTTAATGGACAAGGCTCCTGGATTACCTTTTTAATATTATCTTTAATATTTCCTGGTACTGTGATGCTTGTTTCTGCTGAGGGTAATGACAAACCCGGTTTCTTTTGATATAAATTACCTGAAATAAAAATAATGATAAAAAAAATACAATATCTGTACTCAATATAACAAATAATTAAATCATCACATTGTTAAATTATTCAATTCTATGAATTTTTATAGCAAATAAGAAACACATACATTTTAGATAGACTTTGCGATTAAAAAATTTGATATGGATCTTCCCTATGCCAGGTTCCACCGATTCTTTTTATTTTAACAAAGAATCTCTTCATAATATGCATTTGAAATTTGTGAATATCAAGAGAGTATTTGTAATGCCCAAATGAACAATCCTTTAAGATTAAAAAAAAATCCAAACAAGAATTAATCCCTCTTGTATCATCTTCTCACATGTTAATGGGTGAGATAATTGAGACTCAGACTGAAATATTCTCAATTTTAATACCAGTAGTTCTTTATAATTAATATCATGGTCCAAAAGATTTCACCTGTATAAAGGTACATTGTATATGGGGAGATAACTCTGCAATATGAGATTGAAATATTCACAATTTTGATAGGTCTTTAATTATACCAAAATAAACAAAAATTTACAACCAAATTTTCATGAGATTTATGAGTATTAAAGTTAATAGGAATCACATGAAAATGTCATCAATATCGACTAGTTATAGCTTATGCTCAAATGATCTTGTGTAGTGTTTGCAGGAAAATGTCGACAGATTACAAGACATTGGGTCCGAGATGTATATAGCTCACTTACTTTCTGTTATGTCAAACTGTTTGCAAACATTTTTAGCAGCTTCTTCTTTAGCTAATAACTCTGTTTCAAACACTTCTATAAAATATTCACATGAAAAACAGACGAAATTAGAATAGAATCTTATAAAACCTCACAAAATCAGGGTTATTCGAAACTTTAGTCCTGATATAATTCATCCATCTCTGATAGGATATAGTCATATAATATTGATGGTATGATTAGTATGTTACACGTCAATTGAGGTTTCTTTAATCTCTTGCCTATCGCATTTAACACACTAACTGCTTTACCTTTTTTTATAAATGACAATGGGCACCCACCCTCTCGTAATACCATAAACAACAAAATTGCTTACCTCAATTCATTCAATGTAAATATGTACCTTTTTTGTAACACTTTTATTCTAACTAAAATATATTTTATGCACAATGTTCAAAGGTTTATCTCAGGTAAAATAAAGGTTGATACGCTACATATTTTCGAGTTTAGAAGTCAGTACCATCAAACACATAACAGAGATGGGGTTTAAAGTCCACTTGACACAAACTAGGTCATTTTGGAACTAACATGTACAATTTAATTTCAATAATGCACATATGCGTATGGGGTCTATAGCAGTGAGAGAGGAAACTGGAAGACCTGTACAAAACCAAGTACAAGCTTGCTATTGAAACCAAGCCACTTGACTTAATGCCAGACTTGATGATTTAAGACAACACAACTAACCAACCCAGCCAGCATCAAACATATCTTATTCAAACTACTAAATTCGTAACTCTTTTCTTTCTTATTATATAATTCGGTAATTTTTTGTTATACAGATATATACTTTACCTATACTGCCGACAGCTTTATCATGAATATGAATCAATCCCAGATACCCTTTTACTCCACCAATAACTACCAACTTTGTGGTAAATTTGACCTCAACATCATGTGTATGAGAATATTCTTCTAATAACTCTAAATACTCAAAGACGTGTTCATCTGACCCTTTAATAGTATGTAATGTAATACAATGTAATAATAAAATGTAAATAACACAATGTGATGTAAGTAATGTAATTAATAAAATTAAATGTAATAAAAATGATATTAGTTAATCAAATTTAATGTAATAAATATGAACTAATACAACGTAATAAATATAATTGATAAATTGAAACTAATACAATTAAATGTAATTGATATAATAAAATATAATTGATAAAATGAAAAGTACGGTAATTTAATACATGTAATATACAAGGTTCTGTTCATATGCAGGGAGAGTTTAGGGTTAAATCTGTGAAATGATGAATTATTTCGATCAATGTATAATGTAACTCGCACGATATGAGAACCAGTCCACCACTCTCATGCTTGTATTGTACATGCAGCATATATGGTTATGTCTGGGGATCAAGTGTAATCTTGAACATACATTGTATATAAGCTCATTCCGATGTGAGATATATTGTTGGTCTGCTGTAGCAGTAATTAAAATGATATAAAATTAAAAGCAAAAAAATGTGACAATATGGTTTAATTTTAATTAGGTAAAACTAAAATCATTACTTTCTGACCTGATCTAGAAAGACAAAAAGACAAATGAGGTTTTTACATCTATTGGGTCATTCTGGCACTAACATATGGTACAGTTTTATTTCTATAAGGGGTATTTAGAAGTCAGGGGTATCCAGAGAACCCAGAGAAAACTCATGAGGTTTGACAGGCGGACGTACTCCTTGTCACGTACAAGATAGTAAAGTCTAGTAAAGATAGTATCCACAAAAATAAATATCACCATTTTCTTGTTTTTGAGACAGAGCCGACAATGACACCAAAAACTTCAAAGCATTAAAAATAGAAATAAGCAAATGGGAGCTGTTTCAACCCCAAACTGCACGCAGCGATCCTTCTACGTCATACTTCGAGATTATGATCACTGCCCCAAACAGACTCCATTTAAAACGCTCACGTGATCATTTTGGGGTGGGACTTATCGACAGGACTACCGCTTTGTGTACACAACAGAGTAAAAATAACTTGATGAAGCACATGTATTATGTAAACATGTGTCATTGGCAAATTGTCAACTTCTGCCACTACGTTAAAAGCGGTATATAATATGTGCTAGTGGGTAATATTACAATACATTCTTTGCCATTGTAAACTGTCTTTAGAGTTTCAATCTGTTTATCTTTCAAAACAAAGTTAGATACTCCTCAATTTGTCTTCATAACAAACACGGCCTCTGTGAAATTATGTTTCATGGGTGCCGCCATATTGAATAATTAGAGGACTATTTTGTGATTCGGCTTTGATTAGTTTGACATCTTTCATACACACAGCGGCTAAATAAACATATTTAATTTCATTCAATATGACAATAGAAGAGAAAAAAATACTTTTAAAAATTACTAAAAGCATACTCAGTGTGTTCGACTAAAATCGTCGATGTAGGAATTAAAATGTCGGTTAATTAGCTTAGGGCCTGTTTTCAGGCGGAGCTAGCTGTAGACAGACAGCCTAAGTTTGGGATGCATCAACCCATGTCCACTGAGAGCAGCATTAAAAATGCAGAAATTCAACTGATTCTAATTTCAAGGATTTCAGGATTCATGCAGGTTTGCGGATGCCCCACAATGAGTCTACTTCCCTGTATTATACTAAAAAGAAGGGATTTGTTTCTTACATTTGATCACCTTATTATGTGTTGCATCTTGTGCCGTACTCTCGGGGGAATCCCATAATTCAACTGTACTAGGGGACACTACTGAATAAAATACAATTTCTTTTTAAATAAAAACTAAAAATAAAACTCCAAAGAGATAGTATGAGTAGGAAATTATGCTTTAGTTAATTATATTCTAGAATTACTGTGAATTATGGTGAGGAATAATCACTTTTCTTCCTTCTTATGATTATTTCAGAGTGTTTTTAATAGATTTGTAGCCAACCTGAATTTCCATTAATTAATTAGTGAATAAAATGAAAAATTTTGTTTTGTGAATGGTGATTGTCATTAGAATATATATTTTCCAAACATAAAAATGCAGTTCTACTCATACCAACCCTTTAACAAAAAATATTACCATGATCTCGTCACCTATAAATTCTTTTATTTCTTGGTGCATGGATGTCTGGAAGCACTGGGAGGAAGTGGTTATGTCCAGGAAACATCAAACAAAAGTCTTTTTTAGACTTAGAGGGTATTTACTGATTCCCCATTCTCAAAAAAATCTCAAAATAATATTTCATTTTGTTTTAATCATGAAAAGTCCATCACTGACTTACATGTATTCACGGTAATGCATTTTACTTTAGTTTTCGTGCAAGTCCTTGAAAAGCACAAAACAATATGTATGACAAAAATTGCTTAATTTGGCCCTTGGGACTAATATACAACATAATTCTTTAACAATGGATCTTTTAGAAGCGGGAGAAAACCAGGAATCAATCCATGACTCGCATATAGACAACAGACCTTATGATCTACAGCAAACAGCCACTCTGTCCCCACCGCAAAGAAGAAATAAACTTAAAGTAGCAATAGAACTCAATAAGAGACAATTAAAGACAAAAAATGAGCAATATCTTATGGATTAACAAGAGCAATAGCAAAATATGGTATGAAAATATTTAATTGATTTGGTAGCTCATAGCCAGTTAAAAGCATTCAAATGGAGCAGTGCTGTGAAAAGAAACTTCCATTCTAGTTGAAGAGATCATGTTAATAAAAAAATTAAATGAAGAATACTCAATCAACATTTCCTTGTATTGATGAGTTTAGAAATATATGAATTGTCTCGTATGTCTTTGTTATATACCTCGAAATATTGGTCAATTGTTGTTAAAGCATCATATGGCCTGGATTGTGGTGACTACAACAGGCGTTAACCTAGTTTTTGCAGTTGCAAAGAGCTGTATTTCTACGACTGAATTTTCATATATTTAGATGTTGCAGGTTAGCGAAATGGTCTGGTTGACTATCAATAATAATAGTAAAATTAACACATCAAATTTAGATATATCTGACCAATATTTCTAAGGTACAAAGAAACATGGAGAAACAATAAATAACTAAATTGTTAATATTAAGCAATCGTCACATAAAATTCAAGGCAGTTAAATAAATCATATAAGCTGAGACTCATCTTGGTCATATGGCATTCAATATATATTTCGTTTCAATTTTTTATATTTCCAATGGCCTCCACTACGTGAAGATCAGCGTAGACTGGATAACCTGCTCTAATACGTCAGACTCGCTTCTACGTCACCCCTTTTCTGACTTGCATATAGAAACAGGTAGTGGGCAGCCATGTTTTGACGTAGTGTTACTAAAAATGGACGAGTATCCTTAATGATGGCGTTCAGTGTTAAAATGAGTAAGCTTTTATTTAATGTCTAAGATTGCTCTAGCCAAATTAAACGTTGACTGTGCGACATCTTATTGTTATCTTAAACCCAAACAAACTGACAGTTTAAAATCAGCTCTTATAATCAGATACAATCGTAGGCCTACCGGCTATGGCAAATCACTCATTATATTTCATTTAATTTATTGCCGTATTTCTCAAATTCCAAAATATTAATTATTGTTCCGTTAAATTACATTATTGAGAAAAAATTGCATAGTTTCGGCTCTAATCCTTAAGCTAAACATAAACTACGGCTGCATTTAATTGATGTTGACATCTTTATTGCACACTTCAGCGTCCGGTCATGTTTTTGTTCATTGATAATGTGCGCAGAAAGAGATGTGCACTGCCGGGAGGAATTCCTCCTTGCAAGATGGCTGCCCGCTACCTGTCTCTATATTGAAGTCAGAATAGCGCAGTGACGTAGGAACCAGCCTGACGTCATTTAGAGCAGGTTATCCAGTCTACTAATCAGCGTAGTAGAATACCCACAGTTCCGTACACCACATGCCAAGAACTCGCCTCAACAGACCATTTCATTTGCTAATCCATCACATCAACCAGAATGCGGGTTATATAACAACTTTTCCAGATCCTAGTGTATTAAAGACAAATAAAACGAAATTTTGAACTATAAAAAATGAAACGAAATAGGATCTATGTTTTAATCAGATTGTAATAAACAGGAACCAATCATAGAAGTTGTGCCTTATCTAGTCACATGGCATTAATAATAGTACTCACACAAATATTTGAATTAAAACATTATTTCAATGCTAATCGAACCAGTTATTTGGTATGTGATGTCAATTAATCATTTGTATATCTCCCATAGGAAATATTTAGCATTTAATTCAATGAAATCATGTATATTCAAAAGTAAACAGATATGAAAAACATATTGATTGGAAATTTTCAAAAATTCTAGAAAATACCTAAAAAAAAAAACATCCAAAAAGGATTATTCGAACTCATTTGTACAATGACTTTGACTAGTACTATTTGAATAGTATATTCAGTATTTGTTGTGAGCACTAATTCATAACAAAACAATAGCCAATAATAAAAGTTGTGACTTATCCTTAGTCATCCGACAAGCATTTTAACCAATGAAATAGATGTACTTTACCTGCAACTGGTTTTGATCTGGATTCTTTTTTCTGAAATCGAGGAGGAACTTCATAATTATGTCCAAATTTAACATCAGTATGTACCTGAATCAGAACATGCAGTTAATTTCCTTTCAATTTTCACCCATGCATGAGAAGGGAGACTATACTGAAGTCTGCAAAGTTTACTTGTAATTCATATTAAGCACGAGTACTAACATACTAACTTGAAATGATTAGACCTCTTTGATTTAAGACAAAAATAATGTTGATGGTGGTTGTTTCTTATAAAAACCCTATTGCATAGTGCTTGTCTCATTCATTATTATCCTATTTCAATTCATTATTTTTGACCTCAATCAAAGAGGTCTAAGGCTTTTTCAAGCTAAAATTAATCAATTTGAATAACTAACTCGATATAGTTTAAATATCGAATTGAGGTGACCAAAATATATTTGGAACAAATACTCAAAATATTCCCCCATAAAAAAAAGTTTATGTCTACCTACTATGAATTTAGCAAAAGACACATGCTTGAGAAACATACACTTTTATAGACAGCAAAAAGCCACAGAAAATATGTTTTTCTATTATAATTACCGCACTTGGATTTTTTCTTCTGGCGTCGGAAGCATCCCCCACAGCTTGAAAAAACATTTTCTGTGAAGAATTCACTGCCCTATCGCCACCACGATTTCCTACAGTTATTTTATAATTTTTAAACGCATCATCATTGGGTTTGCTGCCAAACCCTGGCCTAAAGTTCGAGTAGGATGAGTTATTTATATTCACAGAAGCAGGATCTCTAAATCTGTTAGAGTGAGGTGTGGGTAACAGGGGGGGTCTATATGCTGGTCTCCCATAACCCGCACCAGGATATCTTGGTCGCCTCGATGGCCGTGAAGGACCTGATGGTCTTCCAGGTCCTACTGGATGAACTGGTCTTCTGTGTGGACCCTAAAACAAAAACAAATAGCAAGTAATGGCATAAGCATGGTCTTTATATATATATCGGGGGGGGGGGGGGGGAGACAGAAATGAACAAATATAGGGGTTTAGCATCCACATTTTTTTCAGCACCAAGCAGCATGTTCTGAATGAAATGGTGTTTCCCTTATCTCTTCATCAAATTCCTCCTGCCAATGAGTACATGGGGCGGACCTAATTTTTTTGTCTCATCCAAACGACTTGATGCTTTCAATTGTCAGGCTGGAAAATACTGAATGAGTTTCTGGTCAACACCAGGAACAAAATAGGGTCCTCCTGGATAGTGAGCCAAAGAATTAAGACGACTTTAAAGATAGGTTGCCAGGCAACGAAACATACGCCCACAGCAGCTAAATCTTCCGGGCAGTCAACAAGACTTGTCCATATTTTTACTTTCTTTCGGTGATGAAATATTTATAATACACTAAAATCTGTTTAAGAGTAACAACTCATGAAGTAATTATAAGAAAATCATTAGAATTTGTTTGGTTTTTATGAAGTTCTGCCCCATGCTAAAGGTTAGTATACGAAACATTTAATATCATTGATTTAGCTGTTAAAGTTATCAAAATTCATTGAAAATCAATATACTTGTTTTTCTCAAGACCTTAAACACTGTATAAATTTAAAGTCAATCGTATATTAATCATGCATTATGCAAGAGCAAAATCTGCTTATTACATGTCTTTCTTTAGGCCTGAAATGTTATCTAAATTATCAATTAGACATTAATTAACTTATCCAGACCATAATAAACTCTCGATGTCAAGGCTAGCCTTCGATGTTGGCTGGATTACATTCTTATATGCCGCTAACGGCCGTTGATAATTAAATCAGAAAAAGTGTATAATCGAGACTATGCTGTTTATATTAATGATTTTAGTAATGATGACCGAGACTATGCAAAAATTTCACCCGCTTCTTTCTCGGCTCATAGTGGATCAATTTGACTGAAATTTTCAGCAAATTACCTTTACACTATCTTGTTTTTAACTATTATAGCGAGAACTGCCATCTCTTTATCTTATCTCCCATAATGTATCTTTAACTTTGTCCTCTAAGAGCATCCATAAGATATATATTTTGTTGTGATCAAGGGCCATAACTCTGGCAGTAATTATCGTAATTCACTGAAAATCAATAGGATTCTTTGTCTCATGACCTTAAACACTGTGTATAAATTTAAACTCAATCGGATACATCTAATTCGGAATTTTCAGAGGATGGATTACTAAAAGAGTTTTTGGGTTGAAATAATAAGGAAATAAATCAGTACATGAAAATGATGTCGGATTTCACAGAGTGCCGGAGTATTCAGAGGTCAGATATGACAGAGTCCACTGTATATACATACAGAGATGTTCAATTCTTCCCAGGAATAAAACATGCGATTTAACAAGCTTACTCTTGGTAATTTCTTTCTCTTTTTTGATGCTGTTTTCTGTTTTGATACCATTTTTTGGATATGTTCGGTGGATTCATCAGCCACAGCGTAAAATCTCTGTTCTCCTGTCATATCTGTGCGTACTCTGGCAACATCAGGGATACTTTCTATAAATTTTGTCACATTTGGAAAACCCATTTCTTTAAAGGGTAAATATTCACCTGCAAATTCACTGTAGTCACCTAGATATATAGAGAGAACAGTGTAAACGTTAATTTGATAGGTTTCCATCTAGTGCTAACATGAACAAGTTTTCAAATCAATTAGATAACAGTAGCTAATAGTAATAGAGCAACCAGAATATTTTAAACTATACATATGTATAGTATTCCAATCTATATAGGATCTTGTCTAGAAATATATCTTTGATTACCAAGTAATCTGGCAGCAGCGACACCTTCTTTACTACTCATAAGCACTGCCCTGATGAGGGATTTCATCCTCTTTAATTTTTCTTCTGACATTTTGATTTAGCACTATATTTAATAATATACAATACAGGGTGTTTTGTTTCTTTTTCTGAAAGGAGAAATAGGTTACCAATTAATAAAACATAGTCCACAGGAGCAAAACTATCTGAGCAGTCCAATTATAAAAGAAGGCCAATAACTCGTAAACATCACATGACTAATTTAAATACAATCTTCTTCATATTCTGGCTATTACCACCACCTTTGGAATAGTCATTGTATGATTATCATACATGAACAGGACCATTTAAAGGAGCTACATCCCTATTCTTTGGCACCTAAAAATGGACACAAATGGGTCACAACACATATAAAGTAGACTGTATTAAGCAGCCACTTAAGGGAATTTTCATGACTGACCACCTAACAGGAGTGACCTCTTAATAAAATCTCAGTGTTTGTTAGTGTTGACATCAAGTAAATTTTACGCTTGAATGCATTGGGAGCAAACATCAATACTATACTTGCATCGGTAAATTTGGTTGTCGTTGAAACTTGCTTGAAACGAAAATTCTTTGACTCAAATCTCTGATATTTTGTACCAACATTGATACTACTGTCTACCATTGTGATCTATTCGATAATATTTATCCATTTTAGTGAAGAAAATCCATGAATTAATTTTATTTTATCGATGTTTTGTTAAATTTATTAGTAAAATAGAGACCGCTGGCCGTGTTAGAGGAGTGAATGTTGATTAAACCCTTAACTGTGTAATTAATTTGACGTTAACTACCTCCTATTGCATAATTAATTTGACGGAAAACGTCATATTTGGGCCTATTTTTTCCTGAATACAATTTGAGTGGTCTTAAACCAAAATAAAACTAACAGTAAATAGAGTTGTCTCCCTTCAATTAGATTCCTTGAACAGGCGTAATAATATGTCTTCCGCATGGTAAGATTGTGTTCGAAGAATAGGTTGGGGAAAATACCTCCAAGGCGTTATATTACGTCCTACACACGGTGAGTGGCAGTTGTCCAGGACGTTATATAACGTCCTACGCAGTTAAGGGGTTAAAGGGATGAAACAGAAGTATTTCTATGGGGGGGGATTTATTGTGACCGCTTAAAAGGATATGTCGGTGATTAGGAGTGGCTGCTCGTACAGATTCTACTGTAATAATGTAATACGAATGTATATCAACTGATTTATATTCAACTGTTTCTGTTTTTACTGTAATTTCTAATCAGATATGTTCGGATGGTTATTCCAGTCTACACCAGTCCGGTAGTATTTTCCCCTATGGGGTATGTTTAGCCTTGTTCATCTGGTCGCTTCATTACAAATGGCACTCAAACTCAAAGCATTCTGGCATGAAATTTGTGTGCCAATTTTAAAATTTTCATTTCGTCTTAAATATTGGATTTCAAAAGTTCATCTTTTCACGGTAAGATAACAACATCAATGTTGACCTAGATTGACCAATAAGACTTGTTTGCAATGTCAAAGACTGTAGATGACATTGTGATTGTGTTAAAGACTTGCCTCCTTTACCTCATAAAGTACAATGTAGCAATCTGATCAGCTCAACTTAAATTATAATGTATCAAAGGCACTTTCGGGAGTAAATTATGTCACATTTCATTTCAGTAAATTCCATGTACACAAGGTTCTTGAGATGTGGTAGGAAATGGTAGGTGATATCAAATCAAGTTCCCCCAACCACTTATCAAAACTACACATCAGATCAATTCAATTAAATACTTTATTTTGACAGAGAAAGCTTATTTTTATGGATAAATCTCTGTGTGACATATTTAAATACACGTACATGTAGAAAAAATAAATTCAGAAGAAAGTCCTTGAAAACCAAGTGCTACTGTAACAGCCGTGGTCTATCATAAGCCTAGGCCAACGTACATGTACATGTATATAATAATAATTACTTTATTTGAGAATGGTAAAGGATTAGGCTGCAGAAGCCTTTCTACCATCCTGCCTTTCATGAGAAGTATAATTATTAATAATGCAAAAAATGATAGCTCAACAAATAAAAGGAGAAGGATGGACAATGGGTATTATATAAACTTGATAAAACTATAATACAAAAGTCGACAGCACCAAAAAAGAGACATATACAATTTACAAAATGTAAAATTAATGCAATAAGCATACAAAAGTAAAACAATGGTAAGCATTGAAAATTACGTCCACAACGTCAGATTTGTCTGATTTGAACATTCAGATGTGATTGTACAGTTAAATCACCAAAAACGAAATTATATAATATTTTTTACCCACTAGTCAAGATCTCCCTTCTTACTTAGTAGCCCTATAGTGAATTTTCTTGTGGTAGCTACTTTTATTTAAAGATACATTTGATGATATATTTGGCCTAAAAACATATTCAAACTAATTAATTTATCATAAATTTGCTTCAAATCCTTCTCAAAACATTGTAATTGTCAAGAAATACCCTTGCTATGAAAAAATTGATCAAAAGAAGTCATGTTTGTGTCACGTGACTTACAGGTGCGAAATCGGAGGAGAATTCATTGCATACACAAAACGATTTTGTCTTTAATCGCTGACAATTTATAACAAATATCTAATCCTAATTAAATTCTCGGATTATCCACTGCCCGCGTCTTTTTCCGTGATTTTTATCTCAGAAAGTGTTGTACATCTAACTCTTCATAAAGTTTGTCAACATGTACATCAAGTGCTCAATCTCCCTGTGCAACCTTTGAAGTCACACATGCAGATATTCCTAATCCCGGGCTGTCAATTAGGGGAACCCTGACATTTTTGTCCTGTATACGCTCCATGAGTGTTTTTCAGGGAATCCAGTATTTTTCTAGTAAGATTGGATATCTCTACTTTCCATACCAAAATTGACATACTTTTATTGGAAATAACCACCCAACCGCCCCAATCGGCCAATCAATAAATTAAAATATTTTTCTGGGAACCTATCTTTAAACCGGCTACAGCCTTGTACAAAAGCATAATCAATTCTACCCACCCTAAAATTCAATACCTGACATAAATATTCTTTCAGGTTACAATTTCAAAAAATTATTCTATTTTCCGTTTCACTTTTGCCTTTGCCGCCATGTTGTATATTTATTTTCTCGCTGTTCTAACAACACGCTAAGAAAATCCAAATTTTGTATTTCCCTAAAATTGATATGCAGAAAACTTTGCAAGAAAGCTTTCCTCACATCTTCTACTTACAGGGTGTTCAATTTTGTCTGTGTTTACCCTTTTTTTCTTTCAAATATTTGTACATATTAGATCTTTTTTAAACATTTCAAGACATGAGAAAAAGTTTACAGTAACTTTCGTGATTTAAACTTTGAAGAGCTAATTATAGGGAGATAACTCTTTGAATATCCCTGGAATAAGCCCACTTTCTGTTACATCTGCTTCATAGCGGTATTGCGAAAGCCTTCTTATAACCCTGTCTAAGATGACTGACCTTCATAAGCTCACGTCTGTGATGCCACATCACACGTCGTCGTTCGTTGGCTCGATAGTTTACAGGTTGGACAGGCGGCCCTACACATTATACGGGGATTCGAAACCACGCCACTTGACTCAATGACAGGCCTGATGATCTAACGTACACAGTTACAATTAGGCCTACTGCTTATAGGCCTACTGGGCGACGGTTTAGTTATCAGAAATGTTTATTTAGCGTCCGCTTCCATCGACGTGATATCACCAACTGTCGATGTATTACTACTCTGGGTCAAATGAACATATATTACTAGTAAATGCTAAAAGAGATATGTTTGTGGTAAGCCTTCGATACATTTCAAGCAATCTAAAAACTCCAGCAAGTATATAAAAAAGAATCTTGACATTCGGGACACATCCTGACTTTAGAGGACCAAAAGTCATTCTGATTGACACTGTCCTCAACTCAAAGCTAGAGCTATTCTTTATATAAACAAAAATATGAAGTGACAAAAGCGTTACATGATATTCAACTGTAGCAGGTTTAATCACTCTTGTTTCTCAGATGTCCTTTTAATCGAAACTAAAATAATGTTGTCAAATCCCAAAAGACACCAGGAAAACTATTAAATTGTACTAATAAGAGCTTTGAAAAAAAACCTTTATACGATGATTATAATAACCCTCCAACATTTTAAAAAGAAAATGTTATTCTTCAATACAATATACATGTAAACTGTATAAAATAGGCAGGATATATCTCATAAATCTATATTATTAATTTATTGTACGTAGAAATAATCTATTCTTGAACTGATCTATTTCACCTCTCTTTTCTGTGTAACTAGCTATAATCGGGTTAATTGAGAAAAGTTTTCATTTTGGAGAATTTAGAAATTATCAAATGTCTGTTTAACATTGATGAAATATAATTACATATATACAGTATTTGTTTATTTTTAAGTAAGATCCAATGAAATGCGTAAGGTGTTATTCTCAATGTTGACCGCCGTTTCATCTTATTAGTTATCATGATAGGGCAGTAAAATCATTCTATAACCCACATCATCATCCTGAATCCTACACTGGGTTTTGCGCAGGACACGCGACAGCTGGCTACGACCCTAGAGACAAGCAATTCGGCGAGGGGGTCGGGTAGCTTTCGACCTACTCTTATATCGAATTCCAACTGTCAAGGATCTGTTACGTGCACACCAATGTCTACACGGCACCCCGGTTGTTTGTACTCGGAAAATCTGATAAACTTACTAGGCCAACACAGGGATCGAACACAGGACCCCAGGTTAGCGAGCCAACGTCTTACTCAATGAGCCATCGTGGCTTCCTTTTATCGTAGAAAGTATAGCATTTAGACGAAAGTATGCGTTTAGATTAGTATTTCCACAAAGTCTGGGGAAAATTAATTAAATTATGAAGATATTAGCTGATTAGTAATTTTGTACATTAAAGTGAGTTTGTGACGCCTTTGCCCCTCTTGCAGTAAAATAAATCCCGTTTCTTCATGGGGGGTTGGATGGCCGAGTGGTTAGCACGTGCGCGCTGTATCACGAGTTCTGTCATTGAGTTAACTGGCGTGATTTAGATTCCCCGGTTGTACGTGACACTGCTAAAGACCCCTGCGCGCAAGCGAATTATTGAAATAAAATTGAACCATGTGTTAGTCCCGAAGTGACCTAGTTGTGTCAAGTGGGCGTTAAAATCTCTCTCTCTCTCTCTCTCTCTCTCTCTCATTTGATTTTCAATTTGTCTGTGCACCCATCCCATGTTACATGTACATCACGTATATTTTTAAAGAATTTCTATTTACGCGGAATGCTAAAGACTTGCGATGATTAATCATTTTAGTCGTTTTAGCCAATATATAAATTTTAACGTGTATGTCCCATTTATGTGTTTTTCTGAAGGGCATTAGGATCGAATAAAACCCCACTTAAAATGGCGCTTTGATTTCTCTTTAGAGGGCCATATTGAGGTGTTCCGATTTTTTCAGGTCCTGTTCCCACCCCATTGTTCAGATTCGAACCGGGGGGGGGGGGGACCCGAAATAGATTGAATGAATGCATGTGGCTGGCAGAAATATTCAAATAAACGCGAATTGAAGTCAGGTAACTTTATTGAGTATGCTTCTATTCTACCGTTCCTTCATCGATCGACACCTTGCCTCCATCGAGGATCCATCGTGCAGCTGCAGACATCGATTTGATGATTCTGAACATTTTCTCATCAATTCGTTGGTATAGATAATCAGGCTACAGCTTATCACATCTTTAAAATAGTACATGAATACTTTGATGTCACCAGACGTTTCAACAGGCCCCTAACTGCAAAAAGTTTCGCCCCTTTGAAAAAAATTGTCGACCATAAAAAAAATAGATATACATTGTGCGTCAATTTTATAGCACCCCTGAGGACACTCCCCCCCCCCTCCCGTTGCTCTAAACTAGTTACTGCCCTGCGTTTCAATATCTAAGGCATTTTCTTTCTGATCGGGGGGGTTGGATGGCCGACAGGCGTCCCGAAATGACCTAGTTTGTGTCGAGTGGACGTTAAACCCTCCCCCTCTCTCTTTTCTGGTCGATTTTTAATTATGTTTTAAAAAATAACATCTTTTCTTTTTTATTTTGTTATAAATGATGTATACAATAGATTTTCTTGATCTGATTTTATTTTTTCCCAATTATTTCATAATATGTAATTAGCAAGTCTGTTTATTAAATATTTTATATCCTGTGCATGAGGTGAGGGGTGACCTAATAAAATGTTAAAAGTACAAAGAATTGCATTTTAAAATTTCTTTAATCATAAAAAGTTAACTGAGCCCAGACACTGAACAAAGTAGTTACCATATGTATGTGTGTGTGTGTGTGGGGGGGGGGGCGTCACTAAAACTCTTGACCTGGGCGCCACATAGGCTTGTGAGGATCCTGAATGAGTCTAAATACATGTACATTTAAGACATTTTAATAGATACTTCCAAATGTCGCTAGAATACAGCACATATATGTATGTTTCAAAGGGATAAGCTTATTGTACCATTTCCACAAATATGATATAACTATAAATTGAAATGCATAATGTGTATGTTTAGAACATTTCTATGCCATAAAGGTAGGTAAAATACTATATACAAATATATAAACGATTTCAATGGAATACTATATATAATATGAAAGTACGTAAAATGCTACATAATGTCAGTATATAAACTATTTCAGTGGAATACTATAATATAAAAGTAGGTAAAATACTACATAATATAACAGTATGAACCATGTCTATGGAATAAAATATTATAAAAACATGCAGAATACTAATGTATATGTAACAGAATCACTGGTTTATACATATAGCACGCCGTTACGACAAAGTGTTCTCATATCGTTATTAAGCCCAAAGTAATATAATAGTGACGAACATATTTACCTTCCAGTTTACTAAGTTTACCCACACACTTAACGGCATCATCTCCATATTGATGACGAATAGGTAAATAATACATAATAGTACAAACTATTTCAATGGAATACTATAACAACGGCCAACACGGTCAAATATATTAATTCAATATGATACTAAACCATAATAAAGGTAAGTAAAGGTATAAAACGTTTTAATATTTCAATTGCATAGTAGGTTTGTTTTATAAAGGCAGGTAGAAAAACTGCACGATATTACATGACATATATTTAGATGTGCATGTATAATAGCATTTTATATATTTGTATGGTGGCTGTTAGCGGCCATTCAAATGTCATCGAAATCGTCGCCTTATGAAGAAGGCGACAAGTCGACGAAATCAACCCGCCAACACGACAAATAACCCGACGATCGTCGCCTTCATTTCGTGACTTGTCGGGTCAATTCTGTCGACTTGTCGACTTGTCGCGTCAACTTATTCACAACCCGACAAGTCGACAAAATACAATTATTCCGACTTGTCGTGCGGCGACTTGTCGCCTCGGAAGTTAATCTGTGCGCATGCAAGTTATCCAATCAGCAAATGCGCAAGCTCGAGTTTGACTTCCGAGGCGACAAGTCGCCGCACGACAAGTCGAAATAATTGTATTTTGTCGACCTGTCGACTTGTCGGGTTGTGAATAAGTCCAAGTCGACAGAATTGACCCGACAAGACGACGAAATGAAGGCGACGATCGACAAGTCGAAATAATTGTATTTTGTCGACTTGTCGACTGACGGGTTGTGAATAAGTCGAAGGCGATAAGTCGACAGAATTGACCCGACAAGACGACGAAATGAAGGCGACGATCGTCGGGTTATTTTGTCGTGTTGGCGGGTTGATTTTGTCGACTTGTCGACTTGTCGCCTTCTTCACAAGGCGACGATTTAGATTCATTTGAATGGCCGCTAACAGCCACCATATATTTGACAATCGTTAGAATATTAGACTGTTAACATAAGTCAGATAGGTTGAATACTATATAGTACAACTGTACAAAACAATTCTGCAGAATATTAAATCATAAAATTTAGGTAATAATTACTATTATAGAATTCCATATTTAAACATTCCACATAAAATTAGATTGGATATTGCATAATGTGACTGAAGGAACTCTTTTATTAGAATAATTTTAACCGAGATCGGTAAAAACTATCTGCTAACCATTGCAAAAGTAGAACATGTGATTAGTTTTTGAGCGTAAAACTGAAAAAAAAAGATTTAGACACATTCATGCCGCCGGGTTATTCCGACTCAACAGGGTTTTTGGTCCTTGCCAGTTGTATTTAAAATTAGTTTTTATTCGTCGTTGGGGTGGCTTGATTTAACGTTTCGGCTAGATATTTCAATGATATTTATATTACGACAAACAAAAACTCCAATGCGTTGCCATGATTATCATGTGGCCAATTTAACTTTGGACTTCAATATTTGTAATATAATGACTTCACTTCACGTTGTGTACTTTCAGTTTATGAATAAAACTGTACTGTTCTGATCAATTACATTTAGGTACCTCCTAGGGATCTACATGGTGCCTGTCTCTGCCTCTTAAGCCAAGACTTCCAATAGTATACCTCTCCAGGAACCCTGGCTGATGTATGTCTACGTACGCCAAACGATGTCTTCTATTTCACGAGGGAGCCACTTTGGCCGAGTGAGTAGTACGTTGGCTAGCTAACCTGGAGGTCCCATCTGGATTTTCCGGCGTGGGTGATTCCCCCTGGCCAGTGTTGCAGGACAGAGGACCTGGCAAGGGTCAACGTATTGTCGTTCGGATGGGACGAAAAAGTAAAGCTCCATGCACATATATTGGCGTTCGCATAACATCCCTTGACAGTTGGAATTCGATATAAGAGTAGAGTAGACTGTAGTGCCGCTGTCCGGACAAAATTTCCCTCATAGCACAGTGTATGGCGTATAGATCTCTTCATTAGCTCAGTCGGAGCAGAACACCAGGGCGTTAAACCCCATTTGATTTCAATCTTTTTTACGAGCCTAGAACTCAGACCACTCTTACAAGTTCGCAAGAGATAAAGTTATCCCCTTGGGATCTACATGATGTATGTCACAACATCTTAGACCGAGGCGACTAATCCAGGAACTCAGTCTGACGTATTTCTACGATCGCTAATCGATGTCTTTTATGTCACAAGCCTAGA
Organism: Patella vulgata; assembly: GCF_932274485.2. NCBI lineage: Eukaryota > Metazoa > Mollusca > Gastropoda > Patellidae > Patella > Patella vulgata. The sequence goes on along the minus strand of NC_065879.2, from coordinate 66,803,329 downwards.
AACCAGACCTCTCTTAGAAACTGGTAAGAGCCAATCTACATGGTGGTATAAAGTAAACTTAATCGCGCTCTGTCTTATAAAAGAGACACAAGCATGAGGTTTAGACTGACTATGAATAAGCTCAGCAGGGGATTATCAGACTAAGACGTCATTGAAATAGTTAATTTCTAGAGCACCAAATTAACTCAAAATCTTATCCCTAATAATAATTTTTGGTAGATGCAAGGTAATATCACATATGTGAATGTAGCTGGCGGTCACATTCATGTGGCATAATGAAATTATGTTGACAGTTGTCAGAATAATCTGCTACACATTGTGTTATATAACTTATTCCATGGACCACTGTACAGATAGACATGATTTGTTACTACAGTGTGCCGTTAGATTAGTTGATGCTAGTGTACACGTTAACCAATTGAATGGACATACAATAACGCCTATATTTATAGCGGCTAGTAGATTATTGTTTGAAGTTGTGATATATCTGATATATAGAGAGAAATGGACTCAATGATAGACCTTATAATACAGCGTGCACGCGCTAACCATTCGGCCATCCCCCACTTCCACCCCCACCCCAAGGATGCTTAAGGTCAACCCTTAATACAGATGATAAACTTAGGGTAGCATCCCGGGAAACACAAATTCAAAAGTTATCTTTTGAGCGCCTTTAAATTTATACATAGTGTGTATATGCTAATGCGATGAAAAGGCCGATATTACCTTTGAAATTACTGCCCTTGATAACTTTTCAAATCTTGTGGACCTCGCAGAGGATTTTACTCCTGATCAGATTTTAGTTTCACGCAAATTCTTTCATGGCATTTCTTGTTGATATTTATGTAACAGTACTCAAAATGTATTTTATCCTGCTTGTTTATTCTGTTGTTAAAGTAGCCATCCAAGATATATCTTAGTGAACATATCTGGATAATTATTCATTGGGGTGGGGTGGGGTGGGGAGGGGAGACTCTAGAATACTATCGCGTTTACAAGGTGTCCAACAATTGCCGATTGACAGTTCATATTGTCGATTGGCAAGTACCTTTGCCATGATATTAAATGAAGTCTGTCTCGATTTTCAGTCCTTCAATCGGTCGTCACCGTGAGTGTCGCCATATTACCGTTTAACGTAGATATGACGAGCATTGCCTAACCCACTCAATATCTAGAGAGTTGATTATGGGATTGACATGTGTTTAAATGTTTAATTAAGAGCACCATGCAGGGGATGATAACCCTTGGGTCAAGGAATTGGTCCAAATTTTTCCTGTGAGATGGGTAAGTACCCAGATACATCCCCACACAATATTAATTGATTCAGTTGATACCGACCTGGAAGATTGGAGAAATAATTTTGAACAGAAATATAAGTAAAAAATGGGCAATTTTGGAACCAAATTAGGATGATCTGCTATTCGGACAATAATTGATTTAGTGCAGTGGTTTTCAACCTTTTTTGCCAACGGCACACCTTGGAACACATGAAAATATAGCGGCACACCTGGATAAATATATATGAAAAATATTTGAATTTTGAAAAACAAAACCATGGCAAGTCATAGAAGGCATACAACCGTAGAAACAGGCAGTCATAGACACATAGAATGACTCAAACTAAATATTGAAAAACACAGTTATGAACTTACCAGTATACACCAGTGACTACTCAATTGGGATCACGTGTTTTTCGCATTTTCTTCGTGTGCCGTTCAAAATTTCGCGACACAATTAGGAAGATCTCGCGACACACCTGTGTGCAGCGGCACACTGGTTGAGAATCACTGATTTAGACAAACAAAATTTTGGGCATTAGTAGGACCACTCAGGTTCCTCCTAAGTACACCGAGTTTGAAGTCTCTAACGCTAATGATGCCTTGGTACTGGCCAGATATCTAACTCCTCTGAAAATTGACTCTAATGAAAACCAAACTTTGAGATGCTATAGCTCGTTCTTTGTAGGGACGAGGACCAAAGTTGAATGTTACCCACAACACCAACCTTCCTACTAACAAAATAAAAAATAAAAATGACCAAAACAGACATAATATAAACATGAGAAATAAATTTAAAACACCAAAATTGGGATAAAATTTCCGTTCATCAATACTACAGATGAAGTATATGTATGGACATACTTTCAAATTAAATATATTCCATTTAGTCGTTAACAAGGATGATTTAGACATGAGAGAAATATGAGATTTAACTTCCACTGGACACAAACTAGATCATTTTGGGACTAACATATGGTGATGCATATCTATGGCCATCTTTACAAAGTTAATATATTCCATTCCATTGTTAGCAAGGGTGATTTTTGACTTATGAGAGCAAAATGGGGTTTAAGGTCCACTCGACACAAACTAGGTCATTTTGGGACTAACATATGGTACAATTTTATTGCAATAATTCGCTTGTGCAAACAGAAAAGAACCCGTGAGATGGGACAAACACTACACCATGTCACCATGCAAGCTGTCACGCCACTTAGCTCAATGACAGACCTTATGATCAAAAGACTATGTGTTAGACCAGTGACAAGTTTCATGAATGTCCAATGCCATTTTTTTAAATACCTAATCTGTCAGAGATACAACAGAAGAGAGATGAGGTTGAAATAAAGATCGACTCTTCAGTTAACTAAAAGTGACCGTCGCAACTGCAGGGGTGTCTCAATCCAGGGATCAGTATAGAGCATAGCAGGGTTTTCTTCTCAAAGTCTACGTTCTAGATGTCTCACTTCTATGTTAAAATCAGGCGTCGTTTTATCTAACCGCGTACAATAACCTGGAGAAACGAGTACTTGCGGCAAAATTATCGGGGGTGGGGGGGGGGAACTAACTCTGTATTACATTACTGGTCTTTATAAGTTCAAGGGGGTTGGGTGGCCGAATGGTTAGCACGTGCGCGCTGTATCATAAGGTCTGTCATTGAGTCAACAGGCGTCGTTTCGATTCCCCGGTTGTACGTGACAAGGAGTAGGGTCGCCTGTCCAACCTCGTGAGTTTTCTCCGGGTCCTCCCACTGCTAAAGAACCCTACGCGCAAGCGAATTATTGAAATAAAATTGAACTGTGTGTTAGTCCCAGAATAACCTAGTTTGTTTCTAAAGGTGCCGTCACATCACCGGGCGGCCATTATTGGCGTATGGCGCGTGCATTGTTTACATAAGACGTTGCTGCTTTAACTGGCAGAATGGTGCCTTTTAATCATTGTATATACTCACTTGGAGGTCGGGTGTTCGATCCCGGTATTGGCCGAGAAAGTTCATCCAGATTTTCCGGCGTGGTTCCCCTGTTGTCAGTGATGCAGGACGGAGGGCCTGACAAGGACAACTTTCTAGTCGTTCGGATGTGACGAAAAACCGAGGTCCCGTGTAACATTGGCGTGCAGGTAAAAGATACCTTGACAGTTGGAATTCGATATAAGAGTAGGCCGTAGTGCCGCTGTCCGGGCAAAATTTCCATCATAGCACACTGTATGGTGTATGCACGTCTTCATTAGCCCAGTTCGGAGCTGCAGCTATAGGACGTTAAACCCCATTTCTTTTCATTTCATTTATATACTCACACACTATATCGGAAATATTTTTATCTACATTACTTCAAACACCTTTATTTATTTTTCTAATCTACAAAATCATGTTTTAGAATTTTATTTGCGCTCAGTAACCCGGGCATTATATTGGCGCCCCCACCACTCTGCTGCACCCCCACTTTTAAAATCCTACATACGGCCCTGTAGGCTACTCAAGAGGGTATATATATACCTATTAAACGTATTATATTTATTGTCAACAGTTCGCTGACGGATGGATCCATGGAAGACGAGGATATATCAACGGCGGAGGCAATCATCACATACAGCGTAACGAACAACAACAAGCACTGCCACTCTTCAAAACCTGGAATTTTGACAGCTGTAAAAATTCAAGCTGAGGTAAGATTTTTATTAACGAAAATAACACTCCATATATTTAAACAACAAAAATAGACAACGAACATATAATTGAACAACGAAATGTACATAATAATTGAACAACGAAATATTGGTCCGAGAGGCAACAAATATTAGTCCGAGTGGTCTTCCAACGTAAATTGAATGGTCCGAGAGGCAACAAATATTGGTCCGAGTGGTCTTCCAACGTAAATTGAATGGTCCGAGAGGCAACAAATATTGGTCCGAGTGGTCTTCCAACACAAATTGAATTGGTCCGAGTGGTCTCCGTTTTGCTCCGAGTGGTCTCCGTTTTGGTCCGAGTGGTCTCCGTTTTGGTCCGAGTGGACTTCGTCCGAGTCATCTTTGGTCCGAGTGGTCCGGGTACCACTGCTATAAAATGATCATCAACGTACGTGATCACATTTCCACCCAATTTTAGACATAATGGACCCAGCCCGCCCCAATTCCCATATCTCGGAAAAGCCCCCTCATGCAAGCACTTGATGATCACCACCCAGAGTCGAAATCTACGCCAAAATCTGCTCTATAAAAAGTATGGTCTCATAAATTCTCTCTCTCCGCCACATTTCAAGGGACATTTTCAAATCAATTGACGCATGCATTTAATTAAAGGACAATATTGGTGTCAGTCATTATCACATAAGTTCCAAATATTAACACAGAGATCATTGCTACGATAGATGCGTTATGAAGATTTCGAGAAAGGAAAGTAAGAACGCAAAATGAAAACACGAGTTATCTTAAATAAAAACAAGAGAATGTACGGACTATTTCTATTTTTCTCGCTTTCCTTTATCTAGTGACATTCAATTACGTTTTTGAATTATCAGATATCCTCTCGCAGTCTCACATAACAACTTTTGGTCTTCGAAGGAATTATTAGTGAGCTGAAATTCGCCGGTCTATCTGTGTTATCCATCACTCATCGCTTCCGTCAGTAATCTAGGTTAACTCGTGTTTTCCTTTTGCGTTCGTCTCTTCTCTTTCTTGAAATCTTCATAACGCATCTATCGTAGAAAGTGATTAACCAGTTCTATCACACAATTTATGTGATAATAACTGACGCCAGATTTGTCCTTTAAATTTGCGCCACCGACCTACCATCCACTAACATCCGGGCACTTCCTGAACTTTGACTTTATACAAGATGGCGACTTCAAAATTGGAGTCTCACAGCTCTGCAGTTGAAGAAGACGATGCATTTGTTTATGTGTTTGATAGAAGGTCTACCGATAAGCCAGAAGTCAAGATACAAACTGGAGGACTTTTTAGTTTTACAGAATTCAAACACCGAGTTGCAAAAGTGAGATATTTTTTCTGCAGAGTTCATTTTGTCGGACAAGCGTGTCGTTTGTTGTTGTTCTCCGACAAGCGATTGATTTAGGAAGTTTGTTGAAGCGCGTCATTTAGGCTATATTAGGTCAAATCGTGGCTGTGTGCATAACAAAATTAAAATGCTACAATATACAGGCATGAACTTACAGATACTTTTTGCGAAAGTGGCATTGATAAATTGGTTTCATTTCAAAATACATTTAAGGGGAAATACCTGGCCTACAAATCTGCGAAGGGAGACAACTGTGTTAAATGCCATGGAGCAAATATAGTCCAGTTTTCTCCATTTAAGCTTGTATGAGGTGGAATTTGATATTTTGAAGGATTACATGTAATTTTGGTCCAGCATCATTTCAGACTTGCGACATTTCGGACTTGCAACATTTCGGACTAAAAAAATATGGCCTTGACGTTTCGGACTTGGGCAGGTGACATTTTGGTCTGGGACAGGTGACGTTTCAGACTTGGGAATAAGTTGAAAGGAAAGGTGACATTTCGGAGTCGGACAGGTGACGTTTCGGACTCGGGGAATAAGTTGAAAGGAAGGGTTGAACACAACTGTCATCGTTTCCCGTAAAAGTAATTTATTTTTTTAAAAAAGAATAATATGCTGTAGAATTTATTTCAAAATGACCTACACAAAAAACAAAAGTAAATATTTACTCGACATGCACTGCTTTTACAAGCCCCTAGAATGTTTTAACAATAATCCGGAAGCTACACGTTGACATGCATTCCTCGACAAGCTTGTCATAGATAGCAGTACCAATCGATAAATTAGTGCGTACAAAGAAAACTCTTTTTGGAAAATATCAGAAATGGCAACGATCAAAGTGGGTACGGTAATTAAAGCTGATTAACCGATAATCCCTATATTATTGTAGTATGCGCAAAGAAACCTTACAATTCTTTAGTGGACGAGGAAAAAAGCGATAATGGCGGCCGTGTGTTGATTCGATTATTCCGACTCACGTAAAAGACATTTAGGCTCTCACAATTAGAAAAACATTAGCAGTATTACTAAATATAGTATTACACACGTTTTCAACAATATTGTATTGTCAAGTTCATAACTCGCCGATGAAACAAAACAAAATAGAACAAGCAGTGTAAAATCAGTGTTAACTTTTTATTAGCGGTCTCAAGAATGACCGATCAATTAAATAAAACAAAACAACTATCGGACTCACATAAAACAAAAATAAAAAACAAGCTGTTACAAATATATCCCACAAATGTTCAACAGTCTTTTAATTATTCATCCGAGTCCGAAATGTCGTGCTACCTTTTGAAGTACATGTCATGTAGCATACTAGTATTGGTAATCTTCTCCAACAAGTAAGATGTTACTCTTTGATATTCTGAGGTACTTAGCATCTAACATTGAAACAGTCAAAAGAACATAGAAAACGTTGCTAACTATTTTACTTTCTTCAGTAGATGGCAAAATTCAAAATTTTCAGTTATCTACACAGCTAAGTCATTACACTTAAATATCTAGTCCATTTATTTTACATAAAATCTGTTTCTACTATCCATGTTATAAGATTTCACGATGGAAACTGCAAACTATGATATTGAGGTTTATTTTTGTGTAGCAACTATATCCAAGATACAAATGTACAGCTTGACGTTAGGAATTCAAATTTGTTGCGAATATACAAACAAATTTCTCATCCCCTGCAAAGCAAAAATATAAAAAAAAACCTGAAAATGTCTGACTGAAAAGTTGTATTTCATATACCACTATTGTTGTAACTCAATAATATGTCCCAATCTTTATTCTGGTCAACTAATTGTACTATTTTACAATATTCCAATTAATTGATGATACAAATTTCATCTTAACACACCAATTTTAAAAAATTGGAAAAATTCAACTAAATGATTTGAAAAGCCTGACGTAAAGCTTTTCAAATGTGACTTGGATTTAAAAATATTTTTAAACCCTCTGAACAAGTAAAATAGGATTTAATGGATAATTTACACAACAGGTAGGACACTAACACATCTAGTACTTAGAATAAGGCTATTTTTTATTTTCTGGAGCTGTCAAGCCAGCAAGAGTGTTATTGTCCCTTTAAAGGAAATGCATATTTAGATCAAGTGTTGTTTTATTTTTATCTAGGTTTTTGATATTGATGAGAAAACTGAATTTGTTATCACCACAACAAACAGAGAAGAAATAAAAAATGATGACACATGGGGTAAGATTGTTTATAACGCAGACCTTCAATATAATGGGCCTTCTTCTTATCTTACTTAGGCTACATGTACATGTACTGGTATTTCAATTAGCATTTACATCAAATATTAGTTTATTAGCGTAAGGGCAGGCCTTGAGATTTATCTCCGCCTGTAGCACGCTCGCAAAGTGAAACTTATTCAATTTAATCAACATCCATCTTTAGACTCAAAATAGGCGTCGACACCGTCCCCAAAACCATGGATGAATTCTACCCACAAAGACCTGGTCGATTTTTGATGTCACAATCTCATCACTTCATAAATTTATTCAGGTGAAAATTTATCCCATAGACATGGAATTATCAAGTTAATGAGAGATTCCTAGGTGAAGAAACATGTGAGACTGGAACTTAGAAGGGAAACGTGAAATTTAGAGTGGTTGTAAAAAATACCTAGACACGAATTTCTACTTTTTTATTTGAGAATTTTGCCAAAACTTTAAAAAAAAGTATTGATAGTTATGTTTGAAATAATGAAAAATGTAAAATCCAAAAATATTTAAAATACAGTGAAGAAATCTAATGCTTTTGTCACCATTAGGACCTTTATCTAACTCCAAAAATAGTAGCCGATGATAATGAGATATTTACCTGTATATTCAAAATGGCCACCAATACCCCTGGTGTTTTGGCACCATTATCACTTCCCTCTCACAGGCCCAGGTTTTGTCACATAGCATCTTGAAACCAATATTTAATACAAATCGCTAAAAAACACAGTATTTAATAGCCGTAAACTGCTACTGAATTATTTTTTTAATTGAAATATTTTGTACATTTCAGATCTGATTGATAAAGCAGATACATTGTATATTTTAACATCTGTCCATCAAGAGTTATGTGCCCCGGCCCAGGAACGTGTGAACTATTTGCCTCATTATGACACGATTGTTAAAGGAGGAATGTACGAGTATTACGCCTCGGAAGGACAAAATCCCTTACGTAAGTTTTATCAAAAAAAGAACTTTCCACCCACAAATTGGATTGGACTGTCAAAAAAAAGCACATTATTGCAATGATTTTGTTTTTTTATTTCAGCGTATGCATTTGCCGAGTTGATAGACAATGCCCTTGCAGCTACAGCAAATAATGTTGGCTCTCGAAAAATTGAAATCAGACTGGTAAGCACTGTGTCAGATATTTTATTAGTACACAACCCTAGAAGTTAATCTTATCACTAGATGGATTTGAAATTTAAGTGCATTGTTTGATTTGAGACACATAAGTCTATTAATTTTCAATGATTTTTGATAATTGAAAATTTTGAGAAACTCTCAAGTTATCAATCATCCAAATCATGCTTATAAATTTATAAGAATCAGAACAGTCCTGATGCAAGTAAATTTTAATCATATTAGAACACTGTCATCTATGGTCTAGTAGCCTTTGAAAATACAATTTCCCGTAGAAGTACTGCGTTATATTTTTACTAAACATTAAGACTATTTGATAGCATTTCCCATGTCTTTGTATTTTCAGCATTTAGATGAAGTAGGTAATAACAACTGTGTAATATTTATTGACAATGGCAAGGGTATGACCCCAAGACAACTCAACAATTGGGCTATTTATAGATTATCTAAATTTATTAGACGAGATAAACATGGAAGAGGGTAAGTTTTAAGTCTAGTCTGTTTCTTCTGTATAATATAGTTGTTTCTCCTGATGCTCATCATTTGATGGCTGAATGGTTAAGTCATCTAATGTAGGGTCTGACTTTTACTTAATTCTATTTGGATTATTCTTTTGTAAATATAGAGTTTCATTGCACTTAAACCAATTTCTTCATCTCTACCATGTGATCATTTATATGACTTGACACTGAACATAATTCTTGGGATTTTTCTGTTGTAAATATGTGAGTCATTATCCACTATCAGTTTAATTACTTTCAATCGAGGTATACAGTCATCTGTATTTATTGTAAATATTGTAAAAATATTTCTGGCAATTTTTTAGACGAGAGAACAGATTGAAGGCGTAAGATTTTAAATGTTTATATGTTTGATTAACTTCACCACATGTTTGAATTGTTGTTTTCTTTGCACCTAAAGCTAGGAACAAGATTGATTCCTATTGCCAAAATAATTTTTTTTTTTATTATTTATGTTTTGTTTGTATGTTGTTTTATGAACTGTTTTGCACTCATTAATTATCAATCACTCAGACAAACATTTTATTACAAGAAGCTGGGAGCCACGGTGGCTAAGTGAGTAAGACACTGGCTCACTAGCCTGGAGGTTGTGGGTTCGATCCCAGTGTAGGCCGAGAAAGATCATAAGGAGTTACCTGTGCAGTTTTCCCTTGTCAGTGGTGCAGGACGGTGGGTCTGACAAGGACAGCTGTCTAGTTGTTTGTATGGGATAAAAAAGTGAGGTCCTGTGTACACATTGGCGTGCACGTAAAAGATCCCTCGGCAGTTGGAATTTGATATAATAGCAAGCTGTAGAGCCAGTGTTCGAGCAAAATTACCCTCATAGCACTCTGTATGGCGTATGCCCATCTTCAATAACCCAGTTGGAGTAGAACAGTAGGACATTAAACCCCCATTTCATTTCATTTTGTTACAAGAAGCACTATCAGTGTCACTAAGAAAAGAATTATCATAGACAGCCATAAAAAAACCCAAAGAGATATTACAGGCAGCCATACAAGAACAAAGAAATATATAAAGTCATACAAAAAGCACAGAATCTCACTTATTTGCTGGTTGTATATGATACATGTATATTGGTGTGACCGGTATATGATATTTGTTATGCTTTGTTGTAGGCGTGGAGGTGGAGATGCTGTAGAGGGTGTTTTAGATGAATCAGTAGATTTAGGTTTAGATCATGCACCAAGATATATGAACAGTGATATATCATATTTTGGTGTTGGTGGTAAACAGGCCATATTTTTTATAGGAAACACAACTAGGGTAAGTTCATACAGCAGGGAACAAAATAGCCATACCAGTAGTATTTATCATACAGAATATGATTGACACTATCTCTCTTTGGTAGTATTCAGGGTTGGGGTTGGTTAGCTAAGTGATCTGTTACTTTCAGTGTGAATCATAAGCCTTTGTTTTTGGTGCAATATATCCACGTGGGTGCTGACATTCCATAAAATTTCATTTCATTTCATAAGCCTTGTTATTTAGCAAATTTTAAGTTTGATCCCTTGCTAACTTTATACAATGTACATTAACTTGACTAACCAGCCTCTCTGAGATATTAAAGTCTAATCTGGACACTGGATCGTCTGGATGTACAGCAAACAACAAGTCAGTTACCTGTCACCAAAATCTTTATTCAAGATGTCATTTTGTCTTATGAAATACCATGTTAAACTTATCTATCTGCCCGTTTGAACTTTATTGCAAAATTACATGCACTAGTAGACCAGTGATTATCAACCAGTGTGCCCAAATTTTGAACGGCACACTAAGAAAATGTGAAAAACCATTTGAACCCAATTGAGTATTCACTGGTGTCTACTGATAAGTCCATAGCTGTGTTTTTCTTTATTTAGTTTGAGTAACTATGTGTCTATGACTAGTCTACGGTTGTATGCTGTCTGACTTACCATGTTTTTATTTTGCAAAATTCAAATATTTTTCATGTATATTTAGTCAGGTGTGCCGCCATTTTTTCATGTGTTGCAAGGTGTGCCATTGGCAAAAAAAAAAGGTTGAGAACCACTGCACTAGACAATAAGAATAGTTTTCCACAATTACATGATTACATGGATGGTATTAAGATTAGTATTGGTATACAAAAGGAACAAATATGTATATTGAATAGAGAAAAATTAAAAAGATCCTGCTCCTTCCTACATGTATAACAAAATTATGTATAAAAAAATTGTGTATAACAAAATTATATATAATATAATGTTATAGGCCTGCTTAAGCAATTGGAATATGCTGAAAAATTGCAGTCTGCCATGAGAGTTGCTGTGTTTTAGTGAGTAAAGCCCTGGCTCGCTAACCAGGACGTCAAGGGTTTGATCCGGCAATTGCCAAGAAAGTTCTCCAGGCCTTTCCAGCTTGGTTTTCCCATATCATTGATGAGGGTGGGAGGAAAATATGAGGCCCCGTAAACGTTCGCTTGCACTTAAAATATCCAAGATGTTGTCACTATGACTTCAACAACATGTTTACGATCATTCCAAACAACGTGGAACTAATGTCAGATCACCATAAAATTTTAACAAGCTAAAAGTAACTTGAGATCAAAGCTTAAAGCATGTAGCTTAGACTGTATTTCGATGTATAAGCTTAGACTTATTGTAGCAATTAGATTAGTGCATACTCTTTGATGGAATAGGCACATAATAAATTTACATTTTTATTATTATTTGAAACAGTGTTCCTGACCTGTAATGTTTATTGATTACTTTTCCTATTTGTCAGATGATAACCAAACCACCAGAATCTAAAGATGTCCATGAATTAATGATCTCAAAGGATGAATTTGAACAGAGAGAGAAAAACAATGAATCTATTTATAGCGGTTTTATATTTAATAGGAAGGTAAGTAAAGTAATGTAATAAAATTTTGTCTGGCTCCAGGTTTTTCTCAATGATTTTCATTTAATATCATTGACTGGGCTTCTGGTCAGAATATGCTGTGTGGTGTTCTTGGTGCCCTTCATAAATTATTTTTTGGCAACCTACAGAATCTCTGTGCTACATTGAATTTACCTTGCACTATCCTACCAATACTTCAATTAATTATGGTTAGATTAAGTGTGATTAGATATCTAACTTTCTAACCATTTATCACCCTGTGGTTACAGATCTAGCTTGCTAACGAATTTGCCATTTCCCTCCCTGTGGTTACAGACTTAGCTGTGCTTCTTACCCGTCAAGTTGTCCTTTACACAAACTCTTCAAAAATGCTGTATGCAGTATTCTTTTTCAAATTTCTGGCTTTGAAAATAAATAAAGGCAAAATAATAAAGGCAAAACTAATTAAAACATAATTTATTAAGCGGGCTAGATGTCAGTATGTTTACCAATAGTAGTTTTCCTGTTTGCCTGGCTGTGTTGTCAGTGGAACCCAAATTCGTTTTATCTATGGAGGTAAATTTTTAAACAAAGACAAATTTTCATCCCACAACACATAAAATCCAATGAATTTGATAAATGTTTGAATCTTTGTTTCATTTCTATCTTTTGAAATAGATGCCATTTCATTTATGTTTGAATATATGCTAGAACTATGGTGTATATCAGGGATGCTATTTCTCTCATATATTCAGGACATGTCTAACACGATTTTCCAAACATCTGACCAGGAATATGCCCAAGCGAACATCAAGATATGTTGAATTGAATAATATTCAAAATTCCAAAATATATTGACTGTATTGAGTGTATAACTACTACTGATCTCGATTATCATTAATAATAGTCAGTATTGATTAGGTAATTATGTTTTCAACATTGATTAGGTAATTATGTGATCAACCCTTTTATGATGTTAAACACTTACTTAATTGATTAATTACTTAATCTGCCTTTATTGACATTCTTAATCTACGTGATTTCCATAATATTTTAATCCTGAAAACTATTTGTGGTTTCTCCTTTGTCACTCATTTTGATCCCCTTGTTGTTGATTGAAGCAACTAAAATAGTAAGTGAAGAGGGACTGCACCACACACGATTACACAAAACAAATCACAAACAAACGTACATTTTAATTAATGTACTTGTAAGTTAACCCTTAACTGTCATTTTAATAATCCAGTAGATATAAAAGTTCGATAATTATTCACAACACAATAATATTTATCTGTAGCCATTTCCTTTGGTAGGAATTGATCATGAGTTCCCACCTGGCCCCCCATTTGCCATCACACAATATTTTAATCATTTTCCATTCACTGGACAACAAAATATTCAGAGAGCTTGCATTAATTTCTACAAAAGCTAACTAGAGTGGTTCATTTTGGCAGGAAAAACGAGTCACATGGTGTATATGGGTGTCTATAATAGACCGATGGAATTTCGAAATGCCGTTTCAATAAAAGAAAACGAACGATGTTTCAAAGTTACAAACTGTTCTTATCGCGGACATTTTGCTTTCATATCCTGTCGTATAAATGAAGACACATAATTTTGGAGGAATATTACTGGTGTGAATTTGAAACAGGTACAGGTTGTTACGTTACGAAAACAGGTAATTTTGGTGGAATGTTACTGACATAAAATTGAATACTGTACAGTATGGGAATTAAATAAGAAAAATAGTGAGGTGCACTTATTTTTGTCAGAATACAATATGCTACATAACAGAAATATTTGTAGCTGAAGTCTATTAAAGGGAAAGGAAGCTTAATGTCGCTATTTCCTTAAGCTGACAAACGACTTCTGGTCACCTAATTCTAGCTGACAAGCAAAATTTTTAAATAGCATCCCTGCTGTATATATATATATATATATTTGAGAGAGTTTCCTTAGTGACTTTATGCCAAACTAATGGGAAAAACTCTTTATGTACTGAAAAGCACCATTTATTCTACTGTATTGTATTGATTTTAGCCAGGTGATTCAACACATACAACTGGTAATGATGATGATATCATTAAAAATTTAATAGCAGAGGAAACCAAGAGAGATAATTTTACTGCTGTAGTTATACAGGGCATTAACTCTACTCATATACCATATCTACGACACAATATGAAGGACTGGTGTCGACAATTAGCGTAAGTATTTAAAACAGTAGATATGTACATCCGGTAGCTGTGACACAATAAGGAGGACTTTAGCACTCTTTCACCTCTCTACTAGTTCTAAGTCAAGATTCGTGTTTGATATTAATAACCCAGACCAGTTAGATATTTACCATACTTACTTATGTTCTGGTGTATTTTATCTAGTCATTTTTGTTTATTTTGAGAAAACAGATTACAGGTAATTGCTGAAGTCTTTTATGAATCATTTTTCTGTGTCAAAACCATTTAATCAGGACTTTTCCTGTAACAATACATTGATATATATCTCAATGACAGCTTTACGGACAGATCAGAGCCTTATCATAAGTTTGGCTAGCCGCAAATTCTTATATGTAAACTTATGGTGATATTTTTGATATTTATATTATTTTTCAATGATAAAACAAAAGATAAGACTTTACCAATGTAAACAATTGTTTTTCGGAAATACCTATTACAATTTTGCTTCTTATTTCTTGGTAGAAAAAAATCATTTAAAAACTATAAAGTATGGTGTTGCTCTTCTTAAAAACGTTTAGTTTTAAATATTTAATTTTTGAAATTTTAAAATTATCTTTTACAAGACTGAATAGCCATTTATTTGTCAAGTCTGATGAACTAAAAACTAGTTTATTTAGTGTAAATATTGCCATTTTCTAGTTAGTGTTGAGTAAGACCCTATTCTCCTCTCTAATTTTAACAATATTTTAATTGTAGTCATATATACCATTTTTATCTACACGGACCAAACGGTAATGAACAACATGATGAAAAAAAGACAACCAATGGTGATTCTAATATATTTAACAATATACAAATAGAGGTAAGTCAAACATTGTTAAATCCCCGGCAGTAGAGCTTAAAACCATAAACAATCAAAGCTTCATTTATTAAAAACATTTTGGTCCAAAAATTATTCAATCTATCAATCAAGCAAACATGGTTATCTTTAATTCTAAGGTTGTGTGTAAATGGAGGAAGAATTTCACGGAAAAGTGGTATTTCCATATATAGTCTTGTTCAATATTCTCATGTGAACTGTTCTTTTATGTGCAACCCAGGATGTTCTGGTTGTACTCATTATGGGCTTTGAACTGTACATTAATATTTAATGGCAGATTTATTCAACATGTATCAAACAGTTTTATATAGAATGGGAAATAGATATATAGAATTTTTTTACATTTGTATTGTTCTATTTTATTTAAGGTCAATTTATATACAAGAGGTCAATCTGTACCTAAAACAATAAATTTACGAGATGTTGTCGATGATATGCAGACGTTATATATTCGAACAGCATCTAGCACCTTTAATTTTAAAGCTATCGTAGATGGTAGTGTTGTGGAAGGAGAAATACGATATCATCCATTTATGTTTGATCGAGAGACTTACCCATCAGATGTATATGATGCACGCAGTAAGTGATAATGCTTGGAGTAATCATTCCTATACAGGTATTTCTGTATTCGTGCCTTGACTTCAACATCTAATTTAGAAGCTAGCCACAGTAAATACTAGACTCTATTAGTAAGGGCAGGAGGACTGAACTACACACTAAACAAAATCGACAAGACAAACCTGCGGACAAGACAAATTACATAGACATTGCAAGAAATAAAGGACAACTATCAAATCAAAAGGTCCAGCTGTAAGCGTTCAACGTGCAGTACAATCCCTGGCCTGGAATGATATAGGCTTCACTCAAAATGAAAATATGATTTACAAGAAATATGTTTAGAAATAATTCGACAAGAAATATGTTTAGAAATAATTCGACAAGAAATATGTTTAGAAATAATTCGACCGATCTTGACAGTGGTCATATCTTGAATGTTGATAGTCTGCCAGTTAATGTCATGAGTTTTAACAATAAAGGCGATAATGTGGATAGAATCTCAGAAAAACGCTAAAAACAACTTAAAATGATAAACTGTAGTGAGTAATAAGATGCAAATCCCAACAATGAGAACAATCTACAGTATGAAGGGCTAAAACTCTACTCTAATAGTAAGTACAGGAGGACTGAACTACAGAATAAACAAAACTGACAAGACAAGACAAACTAAATAAACATTGCAAGAAATAAACAACAAATATCAAATCAAGGGAATGGATCCGGGGGTCAGCCATATGTAAGTGTCCACTGAGTAGTGCAGTAATGGGCCTGAAGTGAGAGAGAGAGAAATGGGGTTTAACGTCCACTCGACACAAACTAGGTCATTTCGGGACTAACATATGGTTTAATTTTATTTCAATAATTCGCTTGTGCGTAGAGGTCTTTAGTAGTGGGAGGAAACTGGAGGACCCGGAGAAAACCCACGAGGTTGGACAGGCGACCCTACTCCTTGTCACGTACAACCGGGGATTCGAAACCACGCCAGTTGACTCAATGACAGGCCGTATGATACAGCGCACGCGTGCTAACCATTCGGCCATCCACCCCCCCACCCTCCCCAGGGCCTGAAGTGACACAGACTTCACTTAGTACATGTAGTTAACAAAGCAACAACCATGTAGGCAACCCTTAAATGCAAAGTTACAAAAAAGAGTCCGTCTCCAAAACAATGCTTTATTCTATTTCATGTTGGGATTGGCTGTGTGACATTAGATCGAAGAAAATTGATTTAATCTATTTTCAGAAATGCGACAGTCATCATAATATGGATTGTTGTGTATGCCACCCCCATTATGACCGTTAAAGCCACTGTTCAAAATTGTCACCGAAATTATAAGGCTGGTTGATGGTGAAGTCATACTGATTTTAATGTACTATTCAGTCTGGTGACTTCTGGTTAGGTTTCTATAGCTTAGTTGATGTATTCACAATGATAGTACCAAGTATGACAGAAAAAAAGTGACATTGATAAAATTTTATGTATAATTTCAGTGGAACAGGAACCTGAAGATGATCATGGTTACGCTATAAATGATCGACCAGCTCGAGGTAGAAGACCCATGTTTGAATGTTATTGGAATGGAAGATTAATACCTTATACATTAATACAAGAGTAGGTTGCTTCCCTGTCAGATATTTTGGTGGAATGGAGTAGTATGGGGTTTAACGTCTCATCACCACAATGCTGTGATAATTTAGGAATAACACATGGTGTTATTTTTTTATATGCCCACATTCTCATGTGGACGTATATTTTGTCGCCCCCGTCTGTCCGTCCATCCACAATTTGTGGACATTCTACAGGTCACAATTTTTATCCGATTTTGAAAAAACTTGAAATATAGGTCTATCTCCCAAAGATCTTGGTTCCTTTCGATATAAGCATGTATCGGACCATAACTTGATGGATTATGGCCCCTGATTGTATGAAAAATCACGTTTTAGCTTGTGGACACTAGAGATCACAATTTTGGTCCTATTTTGATGAAACTTACATGTATCTTGTTTCCTTTCTATATTCGCAAATATCTCATCATAACTTCCTGAATTATGGCCTCTGATTGTACGAAAAATCGCGTTTTTAGCTTGTGATCCCTCTAGAGGTCACAATTTTTATCCGATTTAAAAACCGTATTAGTATATCACCGTAACACACTAATAATGGTTGAGTTAGAATTTCATGAAAATCAGACCAAAACCGCCAGACAAATAGTGTAAAATATGGTATGTCAAGGTTGTGGACCCTCTAGAGGTCACATTTTTCATCTGATTTTGATGAAACTTGAAATGCATGTTTATAACCCAAAGATCTTGATTCCTTTTGATATTCACGCATATCGGATCATAACTTCCTGAATTATAGCCCTTGATTGTACGAAAAATCGTGTTCTGGGCTTGTGGTCCCTATAGAAGTCACAATTTTTATCCGATTTAAAAAAAAAAAACGTGTAAATATATCACAGGTATACACTAATGATGGTTGAGTTCGAAATTTCTTGAAAATCGGACAAAAACAGAAGGACATAATGGCCGTCCCTTGTACGCAAATAGTGTAAAAAATATGGTATATCAAGGTTGTGGACCCTAGAGGCCACAGTTTTTATCCGATTTGGATGAAACTTTAAATATATGTTTTTGTTGTAAAGATCTTGGTTCCTTTTGATAATCACACATATCAGAACGTAACTTCCTGGATTATGGCCCCTGATTGGTCGAAAGATCACAATTTTGATCCGGTTTGGATGAAATTTAAAACATGTTTATGTCCCAAAGATCTCGGTTCCTTTCGATATTTGTGCATTCTTGGATTATCAACCCTGATTGTATTACAAAAATTGCGATTTTAGCTATTGGACCCTCTAGGTCACATTTTTTATCCGATTCTAAAAATCGTTTAAATATATTACCTTTACACCCTTATGGTGATTGAAATCGAATATTGTAAAAATCAGACCGAAACAGCCTGACAAAATGGCCGCTCCATGAAATAAAATGAAATAGGGTTTAATGTGTACATGGAACCTCAGGTTTTTTTTGTGCTATCCAAGCGACTAGACAGCTGTCCTTGTCAGGCCCTCTGTTCTGCATCACTAACAAGGGGGAACCAGGCCGGAAAATCTGGATGAACTTTCTCGACCAATGCAGGGATCGAACACCTACCTCCAGATTTCGATTCCTTTTGATATTTGTGAATATTGGACCATAACTTCCAGGATTGTGTCCCCTGATTGTATGAAAAATCGCTTTTTTTTTTTAGTTTGTACTCGATCCATCTCTTGCAAAATGTGAGCGTATCTTGCCTGGTAACCTCTGGTTAATGTCACACTGACCGCTGGCCGCAATAGCGGACTTTCCGTTTGTTCAAGAGATGAAACCAAAGAATTTCTACGGGGGAATTAAGTGTGACCGCTTACAAGATGATGGCGCTAAAAAGGAGTGGCTGCTTGCACAGATTCTACTGTACCAACAGATCTTTCACATGTACTGCACTGTTGTACACAGGATATCGATTTTTCATGCCATTCAATTGAAGTAACTGTATGTGTATTCATTTACAATCATCAACCACTCCAGCTTTAGAGTTAATACTTCGGATTTTACTGACAAAATATTGACATTATAACCCTGCATTTAGATATTGTTTGACGCTCCTCATCATCAGAGTCCAATAATATCTGAATGCTGTGTTTATACTATAGACCTGACAGGTTGTGATTAGATGTTTGTTATTTTCTAGTTTTGAATGGTGTACTGAGCCCAAAAAGATAAAGAATATACCAGTGGAATGTTATAATCGTGTGTCTGGTGTTTTGTGGACTAGTGATAAATTTCAAGTCAGTACCAATAAATTAACATTTCTCGACCTTGAGATGAAGTTACGAGATAAATCAACAGCTTTCTTTAGAATCGTGGATGGACATGTGAGTATTTGAAATGGTGATTTTTTTTAGTTGTACAACAACATCCGAAGCTCTGTCATGTGTTTATGAAGAGTAACACATACTTTACTTAGTGCATGATCTTGTCAAACTCATTGATATAATAAGTTTCAAAATTTGTGTCAGTCTTGCCTTTAAGGACAGAACTAGCTGCTTTGCAAGATAGGGGTGGCTCAAGACTACGAGCCAAAATGAGTTGAGTCATGGATAAATACTCAAGTTACCAATAAAATGTCCACAAGTCGACTGTTTTTATGATGTTTATTGTACTTTTAGGAAAGACGAACAATGATACAGAAAGAATTCTCTATGTGGTTAAAAGAATGTCATGAACAATATGATAAACAAATTTTATTTAGTGCGTTTAAAGGTCATGTGACACGTGCAGACATGCCAAAACAAAAACAGTATCCATGGTCAATGTATGAGCAAGTAGAGTGGGATGGAAGAACTTATAAAAAAGGACAACTGGTGAGTTTAAAATCTAAATCTATTTAATTCAGGTCAAAACAAATTATTGTATTTGGTCGATCTTGTAATCTTGTATTAGGAAAGCGATGAACTGTATGTGATTAAACAGAAGTTGATTTATTTATTAGTTATATTTTTGGCTTACATCTCAACATTGACTATTATACAAATACAAATTTCATTGAAGACAGATTGTCAGTCACACCAAAATTCATGTGTGTTATTCAAAAATTGCCTCTCCAACAAAGGGCAATATGAGGCTCAAAATGGCTCTCAAGTAACACTACAAATGCTCTTAGATTTTTAATTAATGGATTGTCAAAAAAAAATGATTTATAAAACCCATGGCAGAGATAATTTATGAACTATGTGTTTTTTTTTGTTGTAAACAATATGTTTACCGAATAAATATCCAAATTAAAATTGTGGAATATACTAAGCCCATGTTTTTTATTTCTATTTTAGGTTAGAATATTACGGACTCTACCCACGTTAATGGGAACTATTAAATGTTTTTTATTGTATGGTGATTATGATGGAGATGTATATTCTACAGGTGGGGATATAGAACTTTATCAGGTAATGTATTTGTAATTCTCGAGTCAACATTATCACTTTATGAATGGACCAATATGTAACTGTCAGTCGGCAAATTTTTATAGAATGGACAATAAACTGTCATTGGCAAATGAACAGATAATAAAACTATCAGCTGGCATATGAGCAGACAATAAACTATCAGTCGGCAAATGAACAGACAATGAACTATCTGTTGGCAAATGAACAGAAATGAAATGGAGATTAAACGTCCTATGTTTCTGCACCAACCGGGCTAAAGAAGACAGATGTACATAATGCAGTGCGTTTTGAGGGAAATTTTGGTCCAGCATCTTGAGAAACTTCCTTGGCCAGTGCCATGATTGAAACCTGGTTCTTCTAGTCAGTGAGCCATCGTGACTCTACAGATGATTAGCAGCACTGCTAATCAAAAAGTCAAATTTTGCCAAATTTGATTAGCAAATTTAAAAATTGTTTAGCAGTTTTTCAGTTTCAACATAAAACACCTAAATAACAAGATTATTTTAATTTTAATTGATAACAAATGATTAGATTTCATTCTTAAGATTTGTTTAGAATTTTAGCACTTCTACAGGTAGCTGTGAACATTTCCGAATGAATGTAGACTTTTGGTTAGGCCTTATGTCTGGGCAGTGACTTCTTATTTCTTTGTTAGAAAACAATTTCGTCTGCTTTTTATCGTGTGTTATTATTTTTGTTCAATCGTAAGCACGCGGTATTTTACGAATAATCACGATTAACTAGATGCACGCGATATAAACAATAATAGTTTACGGGAATTCTTACTTTGATTTCTCATTTTACAATACGTTTACACATTTTTATATTTTATTTACAATACGTGGGGGATACACTGAATTTAATTTTTTTCATATGGAATACTGATATAATTACTCGAAATTGACATGTCTCGCAACGTGAGTGGTACTACTTGATTCCCTATTTCCGGTTTAATAGTCCCGATTCATAGAGTTATGTCCATGTATTATATAGCATTGTTATATAGTATAATTAATTGAGTCTGGGTAGTTCGAGAAGAAAATGTCACACGGAGAATTCCGTTTTGTTTATAAAATTTATTTGATATTTTATATACGTTGAAAGCGTTGAGAAATGTGGATAAATGTTTGTGTCAATATCCAAAATGACAGGCATGTTAATGATTCGCAGTTACTGCGAATCAAAAACGTTAGATTTTAATTTTTGATTAGCAGCGGACAAAATATGTATCGCAAATTGCGCTGCGATACTGGTTGTCGGCAGCCCTGGACTCTACAAATAAATGGACCATAAACTATCTCTCTACTAACAGACAATTGATAAATGAACAGACCGTAATTAACAGTCTACAAACAAACAGTGAACTGTATCTCCACAAACAAATATACATTAATCTATATCTCCACAAATGAAGAAAAAATCAACAATTGGTCAACAAATTTACAGAAATTATCATTCATAAAATTGAAACCAATGACCTTTCAGGAGCCAAGATCTTTGTATGATGAAGTTAAAATTGTACCATTATCGAAACTAGATAGAATGGCATCACAAACATTAATACGAAAATATACAGATGAAGAAGAAGCCAAGTGAGTTAATTATTTAACACAATAGGTATAAGCAGGGTTATTTATTTAACACAATAGGTATAAACAGGGTTATTTAGTTAACACAATAGGGATAAACAAGGTTATTTATTGGAAAGGTGAATGGTCCAAAGTGTATCTAGTAGTTGTAACAGTTTGATCATTAGGTCTATCAGTCAATAAGTCCAGTAGCATGCTTCTGGGTTTCTTTTGAGCCCTCTGTTTTCCTCCAACTACTCAAGACCCACACATGCAAGCAAATTTTTGAAATAAAATATTACTATATGTAAGTCCTGAAATGGCCTAGTTTGTGTTGTGCTGCTCAGTGACATGAAAAACTACTGTGTGTTCATCTCAAAATGATGTATTTAAAGTGTTGAATAATTCGCTTTGTGTTTTCAGATTACCAGATCATTTGGTAATAAGTTGGCCTGAAGGTCAAGAGGTCACACAAAATGAAAAAAGATTTGCTGGCAGAACAATAGGTAAGATTTATAAAAGTGTCCATGGGTTGACCTTGGTTTCTTGTATACCAAATCAAATTTATCAATTGGAATAGGTGTTTGACCAAAATTGGGAGATTTTAGATAAAAAGTACCCTTGATTGTGTGTGGTCTTAAACTCAATATTCGACTCATGTTGGTCTGTAATAAAGATATTGTTTTTTATGATATATTTCAGGAGCAATTAAAGCAGAAATAGCCAATAAAAAGGGAGAATACATCAGTAAATTACCAGGAACATCCCTTGGTGCGAAAAAACTTCTTGTAGAACTTAAAGTTATATGGCATTGTAAGTCTTTATTATTATAATGGTTCTTTATATATTAAATACATACCGTGTAGCAATAGCTTGTTTAGTTGTTGGTTTGATGGTACTGAACGATAAGAGATCTTGTCAGGAGGGTTCTTTGGCAAAGAATGGTAAATAGTTTTTGGTACATCAGTGTAGACTCATCAAAATTGAATTAAAACAAATGGGGTTTGATGTCAGTATTTTGGTGGAGAGTATTGCTCGAACAGCAGTGTTTCTGCCTACTCTTCTTGAATTCCAACTGTCAATGATTCTGTTACATTAATTACATTCTGTTTGTAAGAATCCAGTGTCCTAATTACACAACCACTATGGCCCAATCTGATCAAAGAAACTAATTGAAGGAATATGCCCCAACTCCCTTTCAAGCTGGTGAATTCATTTCGCCTCACATGGTTACTTACATTTTACTATGCTCACATGTGTAATGATGGAGGCCTTTTTTTATATAAAAAAAACCCAATATTTTATTTCATTTGAATTTGGATTGAGGAACATGTTAGGCCTATGTTGACCCCTCTCCATTTCTGCCTACTTGCTTAGCAATTCAGCTATCAGGGGTTTTGATTAACTACATGTTTTGTCTATTGTCTAACAGCATCAAATGGAGATGAAGTTATTGTTTCTCACATCAGTCAACATGGTAAAAACTGGCCATATTGGTTCCGTAAAATGGGTGAGTTCTTTGAATTGATATTTTATTTTTGATAAAGATTTCTGATAACGTAGGTAACAGGTTAAAGTTCTATGTGAGAATGTTAATATAGTTTGTGATGTAAATAGCTGTAATACACATGACTTTTCACGTGATTGGATCCAGGTCATCGATGTAAACACACAGCACAATCTTGACACGTTATTGTAGCTCATATGTAACATACCAAAGATGATGCTTTGTTAAGTGTGGCAGATCATAAGAATTGGGGACAAAGACTCCTGGAAAAGACTCAATGGCATGAAAAAAAAACCATAACAAAACAACCTAAATTCAGTATTTATATATGATAACAGTAGATCAGAAAGTCAATTTTAACAGTTTCTTGTTTCATCAAGCATTTTCTTCCATAAATCCAAGTTTATAGGTATAGTTATTTTGAAAAATTTTAATTTTCTTTTTCTTTTTTTCCTCAGAAAATATAAAGAATCTTGGAGCTCATACATTACAGATTCAAACAGTATTAAACGAGAGTGGTGCTACAACATACGCTGGTCGAGAGTTACCTTCTTATAAAATACGATTTAATGTAGTTGGTAGGTAAACATTGATGATTGTGATGGATAGAAATAGGGAGGCACTAACTTCCAAAGGTATCATATGCACAATAAAGTATGCATTTATACAACACATTGTGTCTAGGTGTTCTTATAAAGAAAGGGGTCATGGTGGTTGTGAGGTTGGGACACTGGAGCAGCATGGACAGTGACAAACCTTCAGAGTTTTTCAGGCCTCTTGCTCACTTGTCAGGGGTGGAGCCTACAGGGTTGACAATCAAAGTATGTCAAGTCAGTCAGATAGGACAAAAAATACTGGCCACCATGTACAAATTTGTAGTACATGTAAAAGATCCCACGGCAGTTGGAATTCAAAGAAACAAAGAAAAGTTGATGGAATTCTGGTAGTAGGTTATGAAACTGATTTACTAAATGATCCATCACAGAATGTGTTTCTGGTAGTACATGTAGGTTATGGATCTGATTTACTAAATGATCTATTACAGAATGTGTTTCTGGTAGTACATGTAGGTAATGGATCTGATTTACTAAATGATCTATTACAGAATGTGTTTCTGGTAGTACATGTAGGTAATGGATCTGATTTACTAAATGATCTATTACAGAATGTGTTTCTAGTAGTACATATAGGTAATGGATCTGATTTACTAAATGATCTATAACAGAATGTGTTTGCCTGTCCAACCTCGTGGGTTTTCTCCGGGTCCTCCGGTTTCCTCCCACTGCTAAAGACCCCTACGCGCAAGCAAATTATGAAATAAAATTAAACCATATGTTAGTCCCAAAATGACCTAGTTTGTGTCGAGTGGACGTTAAACCCCATTTCTCTCTCTCTCTCTCTCTCTCTCTCTCTCTCTCTCTCTCTCACAGAATGTGTTTCTGGTGGTACATGTAGGTGATGAATCTGATTTATTAAAGGATCTACTACAGAATGTGTTTCTGGTAGAAGGAATTACAATTGTCCTTAGTGATCTTCCAATCCTTACGATTGAACAGATAAGTGATGTAATATGTAATTTTGATATATGTTTGTTTTATTGAACAGAGGCTGAACCGGAGAAGTTTAGTGTTGGAGTTTTAGATGGTCCATTTCGTGTTGGTACTCCATTTCAAATACCTCTAGAAATGCTGGATAAATTTAATCATGTGACCAAACCCAACAACAAATTAAAACCAGTTTTAGAAGCCAAGTAAGCTGATCTGTACATTTTTGTTTAAAAATATGTTCCCAGGAGTCCTAGTGCAACATACAGATTTATTTGTAACTGAAGGTTGACCTGGAGAAAATATAATTATAGCTTTAAAGTAATTATTAATCATATTGAACTATCAACAGTGTGTGCATGTCGTGTATATGTCCGCTAATTGCAATATGTGAGTTACAGAACTCATTGAAGGAATTTGTATAAGTGATTTGATTATTGTGACGAGTACTTACTTGTGTATTAATATTTCAGTGGTTTAGAATTAAAATATGAAGGAACACAAGTTAAAGGTAACTGTCTTATATTAAAAGATGTCATCGCTATTGGTCCAGTGTCTAGTAATACAGGAAAGGTTAGTTATTGATATACTGCGTAGAATAGAGATGAATGATCCAAAGGAAACATTAGATGACCATAACTTTCATTTGGAATTGAATGATTTGATTAAGTATTGTAACAATATGCTTTTTAGTATGCCTGGGTTTTATTTTGTCTGTATGATATTGTTTACGGAAGTTTTAATTGTGAATCACTAGTGTAGTTATGATATGTTTTACAGAACTATATTTGAGAATTACTGGTGTACTTATGATGATATATTTTACAGAATTATAATTGTGAATCACTAGTGTGTGGATGATGATATTGTTTACAGAACAACTGGTGTATTTATATGTTTTACCGAATTATAATTGTGAATCACTGGGTGTATTTATGATGATATTTACAGAATGATAATTGTGATTCATTAGTGTATTTATGATGATATTATTTACAGAATTATAATTTAACAGTAAAGATACCTGGTTTAGAAGAAGAGAGTCAGACGATGAAGATACGACTCTTACCAGGTAAGATGAACAGTTTCAAATTCTGAAAATCTCATGTTATTTGTTGAATACATAAAAACTATATTTACATTTCACATTTGAGTTGTAAGGTGGCTTTTGGCTTCAAAGAACTTTTTAAACCTATTAGCAAGTATAAGTGGCTCATTTTTTATATCATAAGATCGAAAAAAAACTTCTAAGGAAAACCAAAGAATAGAGCTGAGACCCCTTGAAAACTTTACATATTTGAAACATTAGATTATAGCTCCCATTTGTGATTGCTCATGTAAGACTTACACTCACATATGTCAAGTGTGTTACTATATAAATATTATTATACAAGTATTATTCTATAATTCCAGGTCAGCCTCATTCATTAAATGTGAAACCAGTTGACGATATAGAAATAGAAAATGGACAACCTGTCACATTTTATGTAGAAGTTCACGATATAGCGGGTAATATTACAACAGAAGGAAAGCAGATTCTATTGGCTAGAGTAAGATACTTTATATTCTTTTTGTTTTTCTATGACTAGTTTAAATTGAATCTAAATGGTAGTGGTGGTTATCATGCACAGACCATAGTATGATTACCATTTCAAAGCAGCAGCCCTGTATTCAGTGGAAGCATTGCAGTACAAATATGTATTAGAAAAGTACATGGAGATTGATTAGGTTGGAGAAAAAAATCAATTTGTCAATATCATCTGTGGTCTCGAGGGGCTTATGTGACCACTAGCTTTGCAATGTTGGACAATGTTCAGAAACAAGATGAAATCATTACAAAATTAAATATGATTTTTATACTTTCACACTGTAATATAATCAAATATTGCTATCCAGATATTTTAATTAAAAAAAACCACTTACTGTGTGAACCATCGTAAATTTTAAACGGATTTCTTCGATTATGAACAAACTACTTAACTTTGGTTATTAAAAACTTACCTGTGTGTTTGTAATGAACTCCCGTTCGATAAAATCCATTGCACAACTAATTATCACAACGATGAGAACAAGTTCTCTCTTGAAAAATTTGAAAATTTACTTGTAATTTCGACAGAGTCAATGTCAACAATGTCTTCGTGACGTATTGGTCAAATCAAATATACCTGTTGCGGGGGTTGGTTAACATTGAAAGATAGTTTGACAGCGCGATCATTTTGATCGTATATGGGTTTGGGCGACGAAAAATATCAATTGAAGGCAATTACATAGGAGATTTATATGGAAACCATTGATCGCCAGTCTATCAAATTTCCTTCACAATTAAAATATCACTGATTGCACTCGTAAAAATAAAGTCATGTATAAACTATAAATATCCTATCTTCTTTATGTTATAAATAATTTATCAAGGATCATGAAGTTTACCTCCGAATTCTCTGAGTGTATTTTTGATTTTATACGCATTCTTTCGATCGAATAATAACCGCTTCAGTAACATCTTTAAGCATGTTGCGGCAGCCCTCAGCGTGCATATTGGGTGCCCGGGTGGGTATATCATGCTACTAAGCCCGTATGACCCCGTAAGAAGCGGAACATTAATTCTCGATTCGACAGTTTGGACCGAAGTGTGATAAAGCCCGCAAAACGAATGTATAGTTGTGTTTGTGCGGCATGCGTGTTCAAAAGTAAATTATCCCATCCGAGTCGCTAATCAAATAATTAGAACAATATATTTCAAAAAGTAAAGCTATAAAATTTGCAGAGATTTTACTAGAATGTAAAAGACGGTAACTAAATACAGGAATGCGGGTAGTTATGTGTGCAAACGCTCAAACTCAATGCCAATTGTCGTAGGTATCCAGACCACTCGGACCAAAGACTACTCGGACTAAGACCAGTCGGACCAAAACAAGACCAGTCGGACCAATTAAATTATATTATAAGGCTAGACAATATGCTATTTATTTATTATTAAATCACAATACAAAGAAGCAAATAATTCTTATACGGAATTCTTATATTTAGAGTTGTTTAGTTCAATTTTGTGTACGGAAAATAAATCAACGATTAGTTTTAAAATTAATTAATAATGGTGCCAAAAACAAATATCAATCTAATTTTTCTTATTTACTCTTGCAATGAGACTCGGTATGTCCAGACTTTTGACAGTTTCTGCATATACGGGTATACTGTTCTTGTCTAATAGCCTAATTTTACTTTTTCCACATTCGCGGTATCCCCAGTGGTTTCATTCCGTTCTACCCCACTAACCCCTGGGTTACTATATATGGGGGGGGGGGAGACACATTTTCAAGTTATCCGCCCTTGATGCGTTAATATAAACAGCACATAATAATACGAAGACCGGACGTTTATATGTCCCTTTTTAAACGTGACTACAAGTGTGGTTCTCAATATTTTGCGATTTGGGATACAATTATCAATTTATTCAAACAACACATTATTATTAGTTCGAGTAGTCATATTAAAACACACACAATTATCAATTTATTCAAATAACACTTTATTATTGGTTCGAGTAGTCATATTAAAATAAACACAATTATCAATTTATTAAAATAACACTTTATTATTGGTTCGAGTAATCATATTAAAACAAACGCAATTATCAATTTATTAAAACAACACTTTATTATTGGTCCGAGTCGTCTTTCTGTTGGGTCCAAATAGTCTTTTGTATGGTCCGAGTAGTCTATTTGTTTGGGCTGAGTGATCTATCAGTTGGTCCGACTGGTCTTGAACCGAGTGGTCTTTGGTCCGAGTGGTCATGGATTCTTGTCGTAATTGTACTTGAATTTCCTATGCTGTCACCCCTAATACGAAATGATATCTTCCGCAGAGCGATGTAACCATCTTCCATATTGGTATTTTTCTCTGGGAAAAGTTTGTGATATTTCAATTTTTCAAGAGAGAACTTGTTTTCATCGTTGTGATAATTAGTTGTGCAATGGATTTTATCGAACGGGAGTTCATTACAAACACACAGGTAAGTTTATAATAACCAAAGTTAAGTAGTTTGTTCATAATCGAAGAAATCCGTTTAAAATTTACCAAGACTCAGACAGTAGATATTTTAGCCAAAGATAAACATATTTCATTTATTTGTTTGATGTTATATTGGTAGTTTACAGGATCAACATCGATGCCTTCATATAGTGTTGATGTCAGTAAAAGTGGGTGTGGCAATCTAACAGGTGATGTTATTAACGTAAAGAAGATTAAAGATGAACATATTCTAACAGCTAAAATTGACATCCAGGTTAGTTTATCCATTCTAGCAGTAATTGTTAGTATCTTATCTTGGCATACGTGAATCAACATCGCCTTTAAGTGGAAAATGTGTCTTCAAGTTGAACATGCGTATTAGCAATTCTAATAATTCCCATTGTTTATCCTGTGGAACTTGCTCATCCAGCACTAGGACCTTATGGTTCCTTATCATATGCCATACTCTCCGGGCAATATATGCTACCTCCAGAATGACCTATGTCATTTGGATGTATATATATCTCTATATTTAATGATAGGAATGTATATTACTAGGGTCATAAAGATGTTAAAACAGTTGACAGAAAGATAAAAGTGACACCAAGTTCTAGAGTAGCTGAAATTCATGTCTTCCATGAGGAAAAAGGAAAATCAAAACCGATCAAAGATGATAAAGAATTAGTTGGAACAGTTGGAAAAACAATTGACAAATTAAGTAAGTAATTTGAACTAGTGTTTTTTTTTTATAAAATTTTTATAATGAGAAGTTCAGCAAATGTAAATTCTTTATATTTTACTTGTTATCGGGTATTAAAGGCACAAGTCAGCAATCATTACTATTTCTTTCAAAAGTATGTACAGATAGTTGTTACAATGTACAGACTGTTGTTAGAATGTGCTGGGCGACCTTCGGATGTAGACTATGGTCGAGACTACTGTCTGAACCAGCACCCGAACGCAAATGGCCCTAGCCATTGACTATTCAATATGGTGGCGACCATGTCAGTTGTTCCGCCTGCTATATTTTCTCCTATTTACTCATGTATTTTTAAAAACTGGTTAATTTTCCATACTGCGATGTGAAAGCAAGCTTAAAATAGGTTACAAATAGGATTAGTCAATATCAGAATATTTTTAATTGGATTAATGTCACCCAACCAACTAGATCATTTCACATGTACTGTTTTTTGTGGTGGGCCTATATATATATTCGAATAAGAAGATCCTCAACTTAACATCTATACTCCAATGCCCATTCACTAACTTTCAGGTGTTAACATGGGCCCTATAATATCGACCAAGGTGTAAGTAACCCAACGGCAATCGGCAATTTTATTATATTTTTCAGAAAATCTTCTTAAGTGTCAGTTTTGTCAGCCATCTTTGAACTATTCCGACCGTGCTTTATCGAATGGTACGGCTGGTCACGACCACTGGTTGAACTAAATGTCATTCGCATGCAGATAGTTTGACTATAGTACGGAAATCCGTGCAACCGAAGGTCGCCCAGGCTGTTGTTATAATGTACAGACTGTTGTTATAATGTACAGACTGTAGTTATAATATAATAGGCTGTTGCTATAATGTACAGGCTGTTGCTATAATGTACAGGCTGCTGTTATAATGTACAGACTGTTGTTATAATGTACAGGCTTTTGTTATAATGTACATACTTGTTATAATGCACAGATTGTTGTTATAATGTTATGACATATTGGGGATTTAGAATAGTGCAATTGATTTATTTTTTAAAGACACACTGATTGAGACTTCGGGTTGAGCATAGTTGAAACTAGTTCAATACTATAAGATGATGGATATGAATGATATAAAGAATCTGCAGCTAATGATATGTTAAAATTAGTTCTAAGTTTCTGGTTTGAAAGAAGCATTGTAAATAACATTGTCTCATATTTGTCTATAAACTTGGGTGTTAAAGTAACTTTTTAGCTTTCATACAGAAAATTGGATTTTTTAGATTTCATTTATCCATTCAGTAATTAACACAATACATCACAATTCTGATATAGTATCTTGATCACAAAGTCAGTCTTTATTTCTTATTGTTAGTTAAAAATCTTATGATTAATGGATATATTACTTGAATTGTTACAGCTTTCTGTCTGATCGATGAAGCTGGGAGGGAGATAACTCTTACAGATAAACTAGCTGCTAAAGTCAAAGTGAGTTCACATTTTTCCATGATCTTCACAGTATACTTTCTATGCTAGACTAACAGTTAACTTGATTATTAATATTTTTGTTTTTTGTTTCAATTCTAACTTCTTTGATGATCTGACATGTTAGTCAACCTAGCTTTTTAGTCAGTCAGACTATCGATGTTCCAGGTATAGATGTGAACAGAGATCTGCCTCCTTATATAAATGAGATTTCAACGATTGGTTGACAAGCATACACCTTTCTATCAAATAACCGCTCCAATACTTTCTATAACCAGTCAATAATATGAAGATCTCATGGTGCTTACTATGGGACTTGGACTGATCAGCATTGAAGTTGACTGACTGACAAATTTAATTAGCTTACCTAATATATTTTGTTTGATGTTTTAGTTAAACTGGGTGTCGAAGACTAGTAAAGATGCCATTATCCAGGGTATTTTACCAGATATTAAAATACCATCACATATCAACGAACCTAAATACTGTCAAATACACGTCACAGATGGACCAGGAATAGAATTTGAATTCTCCGTCAGGTATGGAAGTCATCTTTTACAATTTAATAATGTAGGTAGTTTGGTAGCTGAGTGTTCTAATGCACACATAATGTATCTATGCAAGTTATAACTACTATCCAACTCTCATACATGACAAGGAGTAGAGTTACTTGTCTCATCTTGTGAATTTTCTATGATTTCTCTGGTTTTCTCCAACTTCTAAAGAACATATGCACAGAAGCAAATTATTGATTTAGAAATATACTCAATGTTAGTCTCAAAATCATCTACATAGTGTCAAATGGATGTTAAACCCAATTTCTCTCTCTTGAAAGATAAACCCTGGTTTGCAATGACAGTGTTGGAAATTAAATAATTTGTTGTACGTATGGCTGATTTATGTGGTAGTAAATTTATTATTTGTGTTGTTAGGGGTCAGCCTGATGAAGCTTCTCAGTTAAAGATAAGTACAAATGGTAAAGCCGGATGTCAACTTGGTGAAGTATTAGCACAAGATATCATCGTAGCTATTAAAGATAAACATAATAACGATATTACACAGGTACCTTATATTTGCAATCTGATTAAAATCAGGTGTTTTTCAATTCATTTAACATTTTATTTTATACCATACATCTGGAAGAGAGTTAAATATACATTATGCAAGAGCTAAATCTGCCTATTGCAGGTCTTTCTTTAGGCCTGAAATGTTATCTAAATTATTAATTAGACATTACTTAACTTATCCAGACCATAATAAACTCTCTATGTCATCACTAGCCTGTGATGTTTATTGGATTAGGTTCTGATTTGCTGTTCGACTTCCATTCATGGCAAATTGAGAACTGCCAGCTCTTTATCAAATCTCCTATAATGTATCTTTAATCTGAATTTGTAATAGTCTTAATCATTCCAACCTATATTGTCAATTGGGACAAAAAACAGGTAGTTCACCACTAGCAGCAATTGTCAACAAGCATTTCTAATTGACATTTTGTCCATTTTTCCAGTACTAGCATCAAATCAAAGGCAGGATATTTAGAAATTAAATAGGATCTCCCAAACTTTAGAAAAGAAACAAAGAATCTCTGTCCTAAAAAAAGCTTTTCATGCCTGGTCTATTATTACTATATTTATATTATGAAGCAGCTTCTAGAAATTAGACTCCATAATTTTATTATATGACAAAGTTGAATAATCGTAAAAGTGTTTGTTGATTAAATCAAAACTATACAAACTGGTGAGATGAAGAGAGCCATTTGGTAAGGTTAGACGCTTAATCAAAGGCACTCTGAAATGTAATTTAATTTCAGGAATTTGTTGCCCTAGTGAGGTTGCGCTATGTGCATTCAATTTTCTGTCCAATCATTATTGTCCCCCACCTTTTGACTGAGTTCAATGATTAACAATTTCATTGGCCGATGCCTTGGGACCAGATAACTTTGATTCTAACTACCAGGTACTTCAAAACCTTGACTGAATTTGATTGTGAACATTTTATGCTTAGACTAAGTATAGATAATCAGTTTGATGGCTTGATACTTTTGAAAAAGATATATGTGCAATTAACTAATATGTGTCATCTGTTTATTTTTGGTTTCAGCAGGGGAGATCAGTCTCACTGTTGACTTGTTTGAGTTATATTTTTATATTACAGTTTATAACACCAGCATGTGCTAAAGAAGTCAGTGTCTACAGTAAAAATCTTTCCAAAGATAAAATAAAAGTAACATGTGATGAAAAACATTTTGTGGTTCATGGACTCCGCTTCGAGGGGACAATCGGACCGCAAGAAGTAGAGGTGACATGGAGGACTCTGTCTGGTTTTGTGCGTATTGATGTGACTGCAGGACCACCAGCTAAATTGAATGTTCTAAATTGGGACTTAGCTCAGGTAAAATAAAAAAGGAATAAATCAAAATTATTATGCATACCTTTACATTCAACTTCATATTTTAACTTGTACAATTCGAGACCGCTCCAAATATCATCATGATTGTACTGGTACTTATTTACAGCTGTGTAGAATTGAATATTGAGATAAAAGTTGGTAGAATGGAATATACAGATAGAAGATCTTAGATAGTGATACCCATTGGATGTCAAACAATAACGCAGCACTTCAATACTTATCTGACTACAACCCTATCAGATCACTTTGCTCTCAAAATAAACAGTCACTAGTTGTTCCAATATATAACTTAATGTCATATGTTTATAGGTCCTTCTGTTTAGCTGATCCTAGATTATGGAATGAACTTCCACAACCGATCAAGAATCAACAGACTTTTAATCAATTTAATGACTTTCCTGTTTCAACAGTTTTACCAGTAGAGCCTTTACTAAAAGTGTTTTGAGCATGTGACAACAGGGGGAAGACACTAATAAAACCTCATTATTATTATTATTGAAGATCTCCTAATCACTTTATCATTCACTTCCTACAAGGTGTATTAAATATTGTTAATTCAGGTATATGAAGATGTAGATTGTTCTAATTCCCTCTCTATAAATAGTTATGGTTATTATTTCAGCCACTAATTGTATATACAGATAATAAATTACCTGGTTTAAAGGTACAGTTAGAAGATACTGCTGGTAACAGTTGTAAAATATCCGATATCAGAATACAACTTGCTAAAGATACAAAAATAAAGGTTTGTATTACTTTACATTGTTGATGATCAATTGTTAGTCTGCAATATTCTGAACTGACAGTTACATTTGCATGACACATAATTTATTCCTGTAGCAGGTCTGTCAATGTGAGTTTAATCATAACGTAATTAAACACAACAGATATATTTCAGCTGTCGTGGTTGGTTGAGATATTTTTTATTCCATCTGTGCATGCGTGGTATGTACAAATTAGTAGAGTACATAAAAACTTCTCTTGGCAGTTAGAATTTGAATAACAGTAGGTGGTAATGCCATACACACCCTTTATACTCATACTGTGACCCCATCTCTTGACATAAAATAAGGCAATATATGTGAACATATTTTTGTAATCCTGAAGGAATATATCTATGTAAAAATTACAATAAATACAGTTCCATCTTGTGATGTAAAATTAAGTAATTTAATTGAATATTTATAGTTAAATCCAGTACCACAGCCAGTGAAGACCAATTCACAAGGTATATCTGATTTTGGTACTATGGTAGTTACAGCCTCTCCGTAAGTATTCATACATACAAGACTTCTATCACTAATTAGTTTTCAACAAATACCATGTAGGCTCGGTACTGGCTCAAAAAACAGGAGGTTCTCAGTTCGATCTTGGTTTTGGTCGAAAAAGTTCCTGAGAAGTATATTTCAGCCTGGTTTCCTGAGGGCAGTGTTGAAGGCTGGACAAGGAAAAGCATTAATCATTTGGATAGGACAACCCCCCCCCCCCCAGGTTCCTTGTATTTCATTGGCAGCACATTAAAGATACCTTGACAGTTTGAAGTCAAGGCAAAAGTTTCCTTCTAGCACACTTCATGGCCTATGCTTGTCTTCATTAGCCCGGTAGGTGCAGGAAAGTTGTATGTTGAAACCCATTTCATTTCATTTCCAAAGCACTGGTTCCTTTTTTGTGTAAATAAAAAAATGTTCTTGTTTTCAAGCGGTGTTTATGATCTCCAGCCGAAAGCTTTCCTAACTAAAGGTATTTTATCGGGACCAAAGTTAAAGATCAGTGTTCAATCAGATCCAACCCGTCCATCAACATTATCTGTAGATTACAAGGAAGAAATGGAAGTTATTGTTGGGCACAATTTCCCAGGTAGGTAAAGAAATTATATTAGTCTAATTTAAGTTTGACAGATAGTCCTATGCGATTCATCATGGATATGAAAAATGAAGTAAGAAAATTACGAAAAATAAAAATTAATGGACATGAATATTACATTTATATTTGTTTTGTTTTTTGTGTAGAATTTAAAGTAAAAGTTTTAGATGAAGAAGAAAAGGCCTTAACAACCGCACTAGCAACACATCTTTCCATGAAATTATGGAAGTATGAAGAAGGGGCAAACACAATGCCAGCTAAAGTAAGCAAGTTATGGTCAATTTTACACTAGACTCACATAGAAAGGATAATGACATAGGTCTCGTGCATGTGGTGTAGATAATATTTGATCCTCCAAAAATACCCCTGACTCATTTACCTGTCTACTGACATCGATAGAAGATTACTTACAAGTTACAGTATCTGAAAATTTCAGCCAAATATATCAAGTGATCACTTTACGTATTTAAAATAATTCTATTGTTCGATAACACATGGAATTTTAGGACTTATTTTCAACCACATGCAGAAACTGAGATACATATCAATAGAGATAAGAACAAAAGAAGAAGGGAACCTTAAAGCTGTATTACACCAGATGGTCGATAATTATTTTCCATCTGTAAATAATACAAAAATAAGGACTTAAAAGTGTTCTTTAGATATTTTTTTCTTTTTTTTCATTTTTGCAGCCAACATCGGTACCTCCAGACTCTCCAGGGAAAAGTGAAAAAGGTCTATTTCATTTTAAGTAAGTTTTATTGTTACTTTCTTAAATTTATAAACCTCACCATGTTTTTTTTAGAAATTATAATTAGTCACACTCAATTAAACTCACCAAGAGTAGCCTTTCTTTTGAAAATAAGTCTCAAGATGATACCAACAATAAAAAAAATTTTTCTAATCTGTCTGCTGTATTGCAGTTTTCAGAGTATCGTATATTATTTCTTTTTAGAACATCTGATGTCACTTCTCATTGCCGGAGATGACATTTCTAATAAACATTTGTATTTGTATTATAGAAAACAGAAAGCACCAGAAAAATGTGGAAAATATAATATAATGTTTGTGTATTTTGATTCAAGATATGAAGTATTTAGTACTGTGGTAAGTTAAATGGGGATGACTTTTCTATATCTGTTGGGGGTTGGGTGGCCGAATGGTACACTGTTATCTATGCAAGTCATGGGATTGATCCTTGGTTTGTAATTACATGAAGTTGGATGGCTTGTCCAGCCTTGTGGTTTTCGCACACGTCACCAGAGGATTATTGAAACAGATATGTTGAATGAGTGAAACTAAAACCCCATTTAGCTTAATCTCTCTATCCATATATTTATTGGAAATAGATCCCCTTTTGCCTTGTTTATGGATGTTGTAGACTTTACTGATCACATAACTGGTTACTGTTTGAACTTTTTCAAATTATAAAACATAATGTCACAAGTATGTAATTTTTTTATGTATTCTAGATAACGTTTGATGTATTAGCTGGTCCACCTGCAGTATTCTCTCCTGTAGATGTACCAGGTACACCAACTGTATCAAATACATCCAGTTCCAATAGCAGGCAGCTCATTAGGAACTTAAAACTTATTCTATGGGTATGTATCTCAGTATGAAAGTTGTTTTGAAGCTAGCATAATACACTGTTACTTCTTTTACTTGAAAAACCAGACTTTTAGATGCTAAAGCCCCATACAAATTATTAAAATATAGATCTGAATTGAATGGAATGGAATTTGGTTTGATTTGGTAGATTTGCAGTTGAGGCACTAGATTCTTGCCAAATCTGCCCTAAGTTTGAACCCCCTCCAATGAGTATTCATATTTTTCAAGCACGACTGGGTTAAAAATGAAAAACAAAATAGAAGAGACGACAAGGGTTATTTTGGAGTTATTGCCCTTGTCATCAAAAACTTATTACTTGATTCTGGAGATATTATTTTCAGAGCTTCAGACAACCTTTATGAATGGCTTGGACAACTAAGCTTTTGTTGGGTTTATTTTATGTCACCTAGCAAGCTATGTTTTCATAAGTGTTTATGTTTCTATAGGATGAATATGGTAATAAATTAACAGATGGATTTAATGGTGCTGTAACATTTGAAATCAATGCTCCGGAAGGTGTAACGGAGATACCATCTTTTGTTGGTGGTAACGGTACAATGCAGTCACGTCTCACATCTGGAGTCTGCAATGTACAGGTTTGTATTTTATTTTTATGCTTACTACTACTTATAACACTTAATACCATTTAAAGAGTTCATATAAATATACCTCATGCAAGCCACTTGCACAATTTGTTCAAATGAAGTTGCATGGCCCCATTTTGCATGGCCTGCACATTTTGCTTGAGTGGTGCTTAATCAAATGAACTTGATCAGTCTCAGGGGGGCAGTGCAGGTTACTGGAGAGGTTTTTTTTCTTTCACAAAGTTTTCTTCTAATCTACTCCATAGATTTCAACTAAATTTCGTAGGTATTAAACCCACCTGGACTCTTGTTATCTGTGAAATACTTAAAATCAACATATTGTTACTTTATGTAGAATAAAGCTGTTAGCCATTGGTAATCTTTATAAAGCATATGTTAACTACTGTTTAAATATTGTATTGGACTAAACCTGTGCATTTTAAAGATCGAAAGTATTTGAGTAAAATTGTTTGATCTTACTATCCATATTATGTTAATTTCTTTTTTTATAGAATATGTTATTACAAGAGAACTGTCAGGGGAAAGATGGTTTAGAATATATTTTAGCTTGTCGATTACGTCTAGATGGAAGTAAAACAAAGTCATCAATACCACCCTATAACATTCCTTTCTTATTTTATAACGGTAAGTACAAATATCTTTAATAACATTTATTTTTTTTTACCTTAATTACACTAAGGGCTATTCTATTTAAAGTTACATTGTGTGTAGGATGGAGGTGGTGTGAGGGCCACATTTGTCAAACCCTATATATTGGATGTGAAACATGCAGAGAACTTTCAGAACCCCCTTACCATTCGAATGCAATTTTTCTAGATCCGCTTCATCACAGATCATTTTGGTGTTTATGATCGACAAAGGCCCTAAAAGCACTTTCAAGAATCCTCCCATCTAACTAAAAGTCATTTGATTAAAAGTCTGGTATGAAGGTGGTTCAAATCTGCTAAAACAAAGTTTTTAAATAATTTTTAGAATGTTACTTTCTTACATGTAGTTTATTATTTTGATAATGCATGCTGAAATGAAGAGGGTTTTTTAACAACCACAATCACAGAAAATTTACAGCCTCTTTTAAGAAACTTAACAATACCCAGCTATCCAAAAGTTCCATGTATGTCTTTAACTAATGCATTTATTTTATGATAGTCCAGTTTTCAGACACAATCTAGCCATTCCAAGATATAGATATATATTTACTATAAATGATAATCCATCCTTTAGACACAATCAACTAGTCCAATATATATTGATATGTTTTAATCTAAATGGTTTTCTTGTCCAAGACATAGATAGGTTTTGCTATAAATAATAATCCATCTTTATACACCATCAACCAGTCCAAGACATTGTAGAATCTGCTCCATTGATTTGCAGGCCTTGTATTTACATTTAGCCTTGGTCACTATAGCAACTCGTCTGCAAATAGAGATTAATATGTTTGAATATAGAATATGTCAAATTATGTCAAGTATAAAATTGTTATTGCCTCCTTTAAACTATGGTTTTAAATTATTTAAAACTTTATGTATAGTAAAAAGACTGCTCAACTTGAAGGAGTTAAATCCTCTGATTTCAGTCAGAATAAACTGTTGAATTGGGTAAATCTGATGTCTTGTGTGCTTTTAAACTGTCAACAGTTAAACATAAGATCATTTATATCTCAACATTGTTTCTATCTGTGGACCTCAAAAAAAGCTCACGTTATTGTTAGACCTGTATCCACCAGGCAAATCAAAGACCAGCTCAAGAACATCTTCAACTTGTCTGTGTGTAGTGCAGCCCTCCTGCAATTTCTAAGCTCTACATAGAATTAATAGAAAGACTTAAAATTAAATCTTACCTTGTAAAATGCCATGTGTTAAATGTGACCAATCCTCGGTTATACTGATACCCACTAGAACTAGGTATACAAGAATTATCTCCTTGTATTGTTAACAATATCAGATGACCTTTCATCGATCTAGGAGCAGGTATAGTGACCTTCACCTGACTGTCGAAGTTAACCTCTTCAAGTAATTGTAACATTACAATTGGACCAATATGTAAGACATTGTTGGCAAATCTGTTTAATTGTTGAACTTGTGACAATACTTTTTCGTTGATTTTGAGAACCTGAAGAATTTTGAAAGATATAATTTGGAAAATTGTTTGATAGTAATTAAGGCATTGTGGGCAAGCCTTGTCATGCCGGACCCTGAATCCCCTATGCAGTAGGTCTTTATCAGTGCCAAAGATTATTTGAATGGATGTGATATCCATGATAACAAATAATGTTTTTAAAAATAAAAGATTGTTCTAAAGTATATCTTAAAGTACTGTGTAATGGTAATTAATTATTTAAAGTGTAAGTAATGGGTAAATAGAGAATCTCCTGCCAAGTTTTTTTTTTTTACTTTATCGACGAGTGTTGATATTTTTGGATATCAAAAAAGACAAGGACATTTTATTTATCACTCAATCCCTTCTTACATGCACAAATAAATAAATATAATTCTTTGCTATAGATTTCACTTTTAATGAACCTGGGCCCTGTTTCTCGAAATCATAACTAAAGATAAAGTCCAAATTTTAGTAGATACTTCAATTTTGATTGGCTAAGTACTAAAATCAATCTAATATTATCCATTCAAATTACTAAAATTTGGATTTTATCTTAGTTAAAATTTCGTGAAACAGGCCCCTGATTACATTACAGCATAGTGATACATCATTTTTTGACAGCAATTCAACCATTGCAAAGTCCTTTATATTGACCTAGTGTTTCCATCAAAGCCAATTAAATGAAAATAGTTTCTTTTTAATAAGAAAGAAGTTACTTTTAATAAAAAATGAACTGTTCTTTGAAAATAAAAAAAAGTAGTTCCTTTTTGATTGACCAATCAAATTCATGTAAAGCGATATCTCCTAAGCAGTAGATTATGAAATTTATCACACAAACGATATCTACTGTAGAATGAATGTATTATTGGGTGATAATGGTAATAAATTATGTTGCCAAAAATGTGAAAGTAGTTGTAATGATTGCATTTAAAGGTAATGGTAATTAATTACATTTAAAAAAGTTATGGCAATGAATGTATTATTGGGTGATAATGGTAATAAATTATGTTGCCAAAAATGTGAAAGTAGTTGTAATGATTGCATTTAAAGGTAATGGTAATTAATTACATTTAAAAAAGTTATGGCAA
Source organism: Patella vulgata (assembly GCF_932274485.2). Taxonomy (NCBI): domain Eukaryota; kingdom Metazoa; phylum Mollusca; class Gastropoda; family Patellidae; genus Patella; species Patella vulgata. The sequence continues at coordinate 66,762,196 of NC_065879.2, read as the reverse complement.
TGGTCTGAGATCTAAATCAGTTGAAGACAACTGGAGTAAACCAAGGAGGTTGTGCTGCCAGCACTACTCCATGTCATGTACAAGAGTGAGATGTGAGATCTAACTCACTGGAATAGGAGACAAACTTTATTATCTACATATCATCCAAATAAGCTGAAAAGTCTTTTAATTGGTTGTTTAATCAAGGTTAATAGGACCAGATTGTGTTTTTCTTATTAAACGATTGCTTCAATGTAAATGTAGTGATCATCAAAAAAAATAAACGGAATGAAAATAACATCAGATCATAAAGTTGTTGTTACCTGTATTGTAGAATGAACTGTCGTGGGTACAGCTCGTGTCGGCACTACAACCTGGATATTACCATCATAGTTAGATACATAATGACCACCATTCTCCGTTATTGTAAATGTTTCAACTGGACTGTATTCTATACCATAAACCCCATCGTCTGCCTTGACATTGTCATCTTCTTCATCCATACTCATTCTCCATAATCCATCATCAGTCTTCTTTAAAACTTTCTCATTAAATCTAGAATACAACACAATTTGAAGCTATAACTATAACACATTAAATTTATAAAAGCAAGCAGTTTTTACTCAACTTAATAATAATGGCTCAACAAGCCAGATTGTTTACATATATTTTAAAAGTATGAAATATAAATTGTTGTAATGTATGTGGAGATTGTTGTTATTAAATGTATGTATTTAAGAACACCTGAATATAAAAGGACCATCATATAGAATAGATTGGCTCATACAAAAAAGATAGCACAGTTATTACTGTATTACTATACTGTAGTAAGATCAGTTTAGACAATTTCTGGAACATAATAAAAGTACTTTTGGTCGTACATTGTCTTAAGCTCTACGGCACTTGCTACAGGATAAGTTAGCACATGGTGTGATTTGTTGATGTTCGTTGTAATATTTATTGCCATTATACTACAGTTTGAACTTGATAGTAAAATTTAACAATAGCCCTTTAAATGTTCATGTATATTATCTGCAGAAAATTTGGACAGGTTTGATTGTGATTATACTTAAATACCTTTTAGACAGGTTTGATTGTGATTATACTTACATACCTTTTAGATAATCCTGTGTTTAATATAAGGGCTGGATGTAGAAGTTTTTTACTCATCATCGTCTCTAACTCGGTACAAACACCCAATAGATTATAATCTGTTACATGTTGACTTTCAACCTTGTTAGGATCATAACCTTTACCTAAATACCATTGACCTGTGTTGTCATGGTGACTTTCCCGGATATTATTGTTAGATTTGTAGGCAGGGATGTCTGCTGTAACCAGTCGTCTTGTAATAGCCTGTAGTGAAGGTTTACTCACAAAAGAATTATTGGAATGGTTGTCGTTAAAATCTTCATCTTCAGAGGAAAAATCGGCGTGGATCTCGTCGATCTGAAATTCTGCAGTGGATAAAATATTCATTGACTCGTGCGTTGCCATATTTAGATTACTTTCTGAATGATTTCTAGTCATAGCTGGACTAGCATATGATTTCATTTCTTCTAATCCTGGTAGCGTCTCCAGAGAAGCATGCGATGTCACAGTCTTATTCAAATCCCATGATGCATTATTTTGTCTTTTCGATTTAGACTTCGTTATAGAATAGCTAAGGGTTTGATGGGACCTTGAATCTGTTGTCAAATGACTTTTACTCTTCGATTTTCCAGCCTTCCTTTTGAAGAAACTGAAGCTCTTGTGGTCTGGAGCTGTTGAGGGTCTAGAGTTAACATCCTGCGTTTCATGAGGTTTCATTATAAAATTCTCAGAATACGTTTTTGTTGACTTCCTGGATTTTTCTTGAAGAATCATTGCAGGTTCTTCTGGATCGGGAATCCTGACTCGATCTGAAATTCTTGTAGAATCTTCTGTTGAACCTCTATGTATGGGTTCTAGTGTTCCTGGAGCAAGAGGTGCTATATTATTCCCATGGATATTGAAAGATTTAAGTGTCTGTATTTTATACACGACCATCGGTAACATTGTCAGTTTATTATCTGAGAGGTCGAGAGTTTCTAATTTCCTCAGACGCACAATATCTGGAGTTACCTCTCGGAGGAGATTTTTGTTGAGATGTAAAAATTTCAAATTTCTGAGTAGCGATAATCCTTGTGGAAGAACTTCCAATTGGTTGTGGCTGATATTCAAATTCACCATTTTCAACATTTGTGACACAGACATAATTGTCAAGTCATTATTTGCTAAATTTAGAAATTGGACGTTTGGGAAAACATCTGCAATTGATTGGATTTGATTGTTTTGGACGTGAAGGACTTTTAGATGTCTTAGACGCTGCATTTCCACAGGTAAAGCTTGCAAACGATTGTGAGACATGTTCAGATACTTAAGCTGCTCCAAACGAATTATCATTGTCCCAACGGATGTGAACCTGTTATGAGATAAGTTAAGTTCACGTAAGTTCCGCAAACTGTCAAAATCTGAAGGAACATCCATCAGACGATTCCGTGCAAAGTTTAATGTGTGTAGTGAAGTCAGCTGACAAACTTGCATAGGAATATGATCAAATAGATTCCCTGCCAGTTGTAGGCTCCATAATTTATGAAAATTGGTGATAGAGAATGGAAGAAACCATAATTTATTGTCATGTAAAACAAGATGACGGAGATCGTGAAGTTTTCCGATATCATGTGGGAGATGTTCTAGTTGATTATTGGCTACTTCAAGGATACGTAACTTTATCAGTGAACAGAGAGAGGAAGGAAGGACTTGGAGACAGTTTGCTGATAGATTTAACTCTGCAAGCTGTTTACAGTTTACAAGAGTTTCTGTTATTTCTGATAACCGATTTTTGTCCAGGTGAAGAACTTTGAGACTACGAAGATGAGAAATAGATGATGATAAATGAGTTATTTCGTTGTTGGACAGTTTTAATACCTGAAACAAAGTTAATTTTAATAATTCTAAAGAAAAGGAATTCTGTTTAATTGATTATTAACGGTTCCTGAAAAATGATGTATAATTTAACAATTATCAGGGTTGTATAACTTTATCTTTGTATAATGTCAGTGTTATTTCAATAGTAAATCCCTGTTTATACTCTCCTAGCTACTTCAATTGCAAAGTCAGTGTTTCAATTTTTGTTAATTTGGTGATATGACTACATAGTTACATTGGTCATGTTTGAATTTAATTACATTTGTTTTCTTGATGAAAATGCTATAGCCTCTTTATATTTTTGTTAAAATGTAACGATTTCTAATCTGTGATATAGTTAGTGATAATCCAGTTGGTTGTAGCTAATGTTCCAATTTTCTTCATTTCCTACATCTGTGAGATAGATGGTTAGGAAAATGTCTGCAATTGTTTTGATTTGATTTGATTGTTTTGGATGGTCAATCTTGGGTGGAACATCCATTTACGTGTGCAGTAAAGTTAACTGACACATAGGCATGGGAATATGATTGGAAATCTTCCCCGCTTAGTTGCAGGCTCAGTATTTTAACTCAGTTTTCAAAGCAATAATTCAGAAACCATTGAGTGATTTGAAAAAATGAAACCTACTTTACCTGTATGTGTGTAAAAGTAAAAACATCTGCAGGAATGATGCCAAGTTTCCTGTCACTAAGGTCAATTTGTCTCTGACCTTTAGAATTAGTTGTAACCTGGAGACGTAAATGTGGTATTTCTGATATTGAAGAGAGCGGGAATCCTGACATGATGATCTGGAAATATTTTACCAAACAGTTGGGATTCTGATATCCAATATTTACGATAAAATGAAAATTTAAAAATTTTATAAAGTGACTCGATGAACAAGGCTAAACATATCCCATGTTGGAGAATACTACCGATGTAGACTGAAATTACCAGACACCAAAGACTGTCATTCAATTCAGACTCTTCGCATATTTCGCCAAACTTAACTGATTAGAAATTACAGTAAAAACAGAAACAATTGAAAGTAAATCAGTTTATATACATTCATATTACATTATTATATGCGTTGCTTCCCATTGGTGCCCATTTCTAGGTGCCTAAGAATAGTGATTCAGCTCCTTTAACATACCTTTTAAATATTAGGATGATGATGCAGTAGTATGGGGTAGATGTATTATACTCCTTAATTTCTAAAGATTTCTAGCCATTCCGCTTTGAATCCTAGAATGATGTTATATACTCCTTAAACTTAAAGATTCATTTCCTCTTGGAATCCTAGAATGAAACAGTTGAAGATTTATTTTAGTTCTTCTTTGAATCCTGAATTGAAACAGTGAATATATTGAAAATATTCCTTCAAGAATCCTCCCAATTCCTCTGTCAAATCCAATAATGACTCAGGTATATGTGGTAGATATAAAGTTAGACATAGGTAGAATGTATAGAAATGATACTATTGACTATTGATTATATTAACACACCTGAGATTTACCTGTACCTGTCATTAATTATGCAATACCTTTTCTTGCTACATTCATTAATAAAACATTTAATTAGCATTGCCACATATTTCCTCTAGTAATATTTCTCTTCAGTCATGTTTGAAAAACCATGAAATATGGCTAATTGTCTGTAATTATTATAGACAATTATATCTTTATTTCGACTGCTTTATGCTCGTGAGTTTGTACATAGATCAGTGGACGATGTCTTGACACGATTGGAACAGTTGCATTTTTATTGACTGTTTACAGAACATGGCACACATTTATAAGTCTTGTCTGATGTTACATAAAATTGACTCTGTTAAAATGAAAATTTGGAATATAAAACATGATAGAATAATTAATCAGTCTAAATAGTTTGTTGTTATAAAATGAATTGAATATATGGTTCATTTTTAAAAGTTTTAATTGATTGAAATAGTTGCTCTATTAACATTGTCAGGAAATTACTACAGGTAGTAAATTATACTTTAATGTAGTAACCATTATTAGAATGAATTATTTTATTTGAATACGCTTGTCATCTTGGCGTTAACATTAATATATAATAAGATGGTCTGATTGCCTTTTATCTCATAAATTAATTGATTGAATGCTAATTAGTACTAATCTTTAATTACATTCCAGTCCACATCTATTCAGAAATCTACATTGTTTAACCTTACATGTTTAAAAAAAGGATCCTTAAAAAAAATTAAAAAAATTGTTAAAAGATATTTTTTGTAAATTGTTGTGATTTACTTCTTTGATGCTGAACTTTGAGACTTGTAATTCATGTTGTTGGAAATTTTGATACATGTATTTACATTAAAATGTAATTGAAGATTAATTAAAATGTATTGATTTCATTCCATTTTCCCAGAGCGTCATTGTACAAATTATTGTAAGCCAGGGGATATATCATCTTTTGATGACTTTCGTATATTGGAGCACGAGCTCAAAAGTTTTTTGTCTTTATTTTATTTGTATCCCTTGTCAAACAAAGTTAAGGGAGGGATATTGAAATGGAGTCCTTCCATCCGTCTGTTCATCCTTCCATCCATCTGTTCATCCTTCCATCCATCTGTTTATCCTTCCATTGCGGTTTTGTTTCAGGGGCATACCTCATAAACTGTTCTAGATATCTTTATGAAACTTTCTGTACATGTAGTTGTGCCTTTTGCCAATTAGAAATTTCTTGGAAATTTAATAGTTTCATTGACGTAAATTTGACTTTGGTATACAGAATGTTGATGACTGGATCTTCATATTTGGTTTGTTTCAGATGCTAAGAAACAATCTCAGATGGCAACATTATCAAAACAGAGAGATGTGTTACAGAATGAGATACGACTTTATAAATCTACATTTGAGATGCAACAACAGCTAGTCAATGAAATACGATGTAAGTAATCTTTGCTGTACCTTCAGAGAGCTGTGGTGGCTCAGTAAGTAAGGCACTGGCTTGCTAACCTTGAGTATTTTCTGGTGTTGTTCCCTCCATGTCAGTGATGCAAGACAGAGGACCTGGCCAAGACAGTGCCTAGTCATTTAGATCGCACAAAAAAAACCAGAGGTATAATGGGAATTCAATGGCTGTCTGGGCTAAATTATCCGTCCAGCATACTGCATTGCGGATGCTTGGATCATTAAACCGGTGGGAGCAGAAAAGTAAGACATTAAATCCCATTTCATTCATACATTTATTGCTGTACAGTTGTATTTAAACCCTTAGACTTACCTCTTTTACTCCAGTAGGGATGTTGGGGGAAAAATTTCCTCTATTACCATATATATTAGTCTGATCAAACTAGGCTATTGACAATAAGTTTAATCACATTCCATTTTAATTTGGTAAATGTCTTTATTGATTGATGAGTTCCATAAGTACCGTTTTGTGTTCTTTCAGTAACTCTTCAAGAAGCTTCTAAAAAAGAACAAGCAGCAAGAGCCGAATTACGGAAACAAAATATTGCAGATAGACAGCTTACAGTATGTAATGTAATACTTATTCGATAATACAAGGTTAAAGTAGCACTTGTGGGTTTAGGAGGTTGAGGGCTTTAGATCATATAGTCTGTGGTTTCAATCCTAGACTTGTATGTGATAACTCCAGATCCTCCAGTTTCCTACTACTTAATACCAATTCTCAATCAGTGATTTATATTTAAACCACAGTAACTGTCTTAACAAAACCATTATCAATTATTAAATTGTATTGTATGGTCTGCCAAAAAAGAAATTAATAGAGTAGAATACGAAAGAGGGATAGGTTATTGTATTAAATTATTTTGTAGGGTCCATCGATACAGAAGTTAATTGACGGTCGAATAAGAGAAAGGGATCAGTTATTACAGGTTCCTCGAAGAAGATGTGGTCTCGCTCCGGGTTTTACTGGTCCGGAAGTCTTGGGAAAGGTAACTATCATAACCACATATTATGTAGTTTTTGTACGACCAGTTGTTGAAAAGGGGTCTCCAAGCTGATGTCCCCTATTATAACTTTAGCAGATTGAATTAAGAAAAAATGTTAAAGGAGTTTGCATTATTTTTTATTATACGCCCACATAAAGAAAAAGGATTTGAAATGCAAATATTTTTAATGTACTTTTAGATTGGTCATTTAGCGATGGTAGAAGATGATGATATAGCCAGAGTTTTATCGTGGCATATGTCCGCTGATATGGATTGTATAGTTACCCACACGTCTAAAAAAGCTAAAGAAATATATCGTGATACGGGAGGACGACAACAAGTCTTACCATTAGATTCCATATATAGAAGAAGTTTACCTGATTGGTCAAAGTAAGTAGTGTTGTTTAAAAGTTGACCTCTTTCATTTTCAGTTAAGAAATTCCAGGTCCCCCATTCAAACACCTATAATGTGGAGATTAGTGACAAATGAATGGAAGATTCTCTTTTGTGAGAGACCAGGTGGCTCAGGAACTAAGGCACTGGCTCACTAATCAGGAGGTCTTGGGTTGGCACCTGGTGTTGGCCAAGACAGTTTCTTAGATTTCTTCTTGTCAGTGTTGCAGGATAGAGGGCTTTACAAGGGACAGTGTCTAGTTGTTCGAATGGGACAAAAAAAAGATGTATCTTGCATGTAAAAGAACACTTGGCAAATGGAATTCAAAATAAGAGTAGATCGTAATACCACTGTCTGGGTAAATTTTCTCTTAAAGCACCCTGGATGGCATGGGTAAATTTTCTCTTAAAGCACCCTGGATGGCACATGTCTATCTTATTAGCCCGATCGGTGCAGAAAAGCAGGACATTAAACCCCATTTCATTTACTATCTTTTAGTTTTATGTTCAGAAAAAATAATTCTATGTGCCTCCTTTACCCTTAATTAAAGACAAAACAAATCATAGCGAACTTACCTCTTGTTGTCTCCTTATATCTGTTAAATAAAATTGGATGGGTTTTTTTTTTTTTCAGGCCTCTACCTCATACCCGCCATAGACCATCATGGAAACCCCAGGGTAATCCACGATATGCTAGAGATATGCTAATATTCCCTAATGATGAAGATAGCTGCAGAATAGGTAAATATATTTCAAATTAATGCATGATTTATTATAATTTGGCTAGTGAAACTTGACGGACTAGAAACTCATAAATTAAATATAAAATTAATAGATAATCTTTTTTTTCAATGTTCATGGAAGATAAATTAAAAACCAAATTATAAATTGTTTCAGTGTAATTTAGAAATGCACAGTACACCTATGAAATTCAGTTACTATTTATTATTACTAAGCGACATTACATTGATAAGACTAGAGAAGCCTAGTGAAACAGTAATAAACATTATAAATATTTGTATTCCATTTATGTCCACATTTCATGGGTATAACAAAACAATCTTTTAGAGCATCTAACGTTTTTGTGTTGTTATGCTTACAGGGGAAGTAACTTTTTACACTGACAAAACATTAAATGCTCTAAAAGATGGTTTTGTGACACTCATGACTTTACCACATTGAAATGTGGACGTACATTATCGTCGTCCTCGTCTGTCTATCAGTATGTCCTCCAATGGACTTAAAATATATACACATACAGGTATATACATTAAGTTAATGAGATGAAGAAACCTATTAATCTTCAATGACTTTCATGGCCTTTGATCAATTTAAAAAATCTTGTGGATGCCCTAGAGACTAATGTTATCATCTGATTGAATTGAAATCGACGCACTGTTGATTTTGAACTCAAACAGCTGAAGTCATCAGATTACTGATACACGTTTTGTATTAAGAAGAACGAGAAGCCAATCAATTTTAATAAATTTCTGATAACTACTTCATTGATTAATCAGATTTTGGTGTCTTATAATGCTCTGTGGGCTGTGTTTAGACAACTTAGCTGCAGTGGGTGTATGTTTTGTTGCCTGGCAATCAATCCTTGATGAATAATGAAAATAAAAGATATTTCTTTTACAGAACATATAAATAATCATGCAGGCTTTCTTCATTTGCATACCTATTAGTAAGAATTATCATTAGATTGTTACTATGTAATTTATGTATATATCTTTATTTAAGTGTTTGGTATGTTATTGGGTGATACATTAATATTAGATTCATTAGACCATGCTAATACCTACAGACAAGAGGTATGTATTACAACAGAAACCCATAAAGAAATTTCAGAGATCAGAGTCCTGTCATAATTCAGTGTTTCCTTTTTTGGTTGTAGAGATTTACCACCTCTTTCAATATGGCAGTTGTGCATATTTTTAATACATAAAGAGTGTTCTATGAATAAAAGCACCAAGTTTGAAAAATCAAGGTATGAGTCGATGTGTGCCCTAAATCATACTGAAATCAAGTGATGAAGCAATCTAAAAACTTGAGCTCTAAAATATTTACATGTTAATTTGTATACATAACTTATGGATGTGCACACACATGGTTCCATGTCACCAAGAAATTCTTCAATTTTTTAGCCTGATTTCAAAATAGCTTTCAATGATCTGGATTTTATCAGATTTTATGTGTTGATTTGATTGGATGATAATTTGTCTTTGAACCAAATATTACTGTTGAGAAAATGATTTTTTTAACTTTTATTTTCTAGATTGTACGTAACTCACATTGTCCAACTATATTAACAGTAGAAGGTGATAGAATCAGGAGTAATGGAAAATTTGGTGGAACTATGAATAAAGCACTGCCAATAGAGAAGTTACGTGGGGCAGTGTTTAGTCAAGCTTTACCAATGGCCTATCATGCTTTATGTACACAAATAGGTAAAATATTTATCCTCAAATCATAGTAAAAACATTCCAAATAGGTAAAATATTTATCATCAAATCATAGTAAAAACATTCCAAATAGGTAAACTATTTATCATCAAATCATAGTAAAAACATTCCAAATAGATAATATATTTATCATCAAATCATAGTAAAAACATTCCAAATAGGTAAAATATTTATCATCAAATCATAGTAAAAACATTCCAAATAGGTAAAATATTTATCATCAAATCATAGTAAAAACATTCCAAATAGGTAAAATATTTATCATCAAATCATAGTAAAAACATTCCAAATAGGTAAAATATTTATCATCAAATCATAGTAAAAACATTCCAAAGTAGGTAAAATATTTATCATCAAATCATAGTAAAAACATTCCAAATAGGTAAAATATTTATCATCAAATCATAGTAAAAACATTCCAAATAGGTAAAATATTTATCATCAAATCATAGTAAAAACATTCAAAGTAGGTAAAATATTTATTATTAAATTATAGCAAAAACATTTGAAATATTTCTGTGATTTAATGTCTACACAACACAAACCAATATGGTACATCTTTATTGCAATAGTTTGACAGTGCATAGGAGTCCTCGCCCCTCGGCAGTGGGAGGAAACTAGATGACCCAAGGAAAGTTGGACTGGGCTGTTGAACCATCTGGTATCCTTTTTTACCCCGACTACAGGATTAATTGTTGTTATTTCAGATGCCTTAAATAATTATCGAGATTGTTCAGATGAATATCAGAAATGTAAACAAGATTTACAGGAACAACTAGATCTACAGAAATTACCTGAGATGACTGCCAAATATAAAGAATGTGAACAAGCTGAAAATAGACTCAAATCTATAGAACAGAAATTAGGTTTGTTTTGATATAGACTTCTAACTACTTCTGTAGATTCAGGCAGTGTGTGATATATGACACATCCAGTATTGTCAACAAAATTTATTTGTTTCTAATGAGATCTAACTTTTTTTTATATAGGGCTGGTGGAAAAGCATGGTCAAAACCGGCAAAAATGAAAAATGACTAATATCTGGTTTTTATATGCAAATAAATCTGCGTGCTATAAATCTAGGGGGTAATGAGAAAATTTTCGTGGATGACTTCTGGCACAACCCGTAGGTGGTACTCAAAAACATACAATATTTTGATATTAATTTTGCTACTTTTAATTTCAGGTGTTGGTTTACAGCAGACGAGGGGAGCACCCAACATAAAACAACAGTTCACATCACCTCCCGCTAAACGCCCACGTCTCTCAGATACATCATCAGTTTCCCTTAATATCAGCAATGATTCCAACTCGGCTGATGATACGCCAACACGGACCAGTAAACGCATCGCTTCCATGACCACCGTTGTCACAGATGATGGTAGAAAGCGACTACGTAAAACGTGAGGAACAATGATTATTTAATTGTCTCGCAGATATATAGTTTAGAGTTAACTGCTGGAAATTTGTGTTTTAAATTAACGTAATATAGCTGTACAAAGGAACAATCACTGTCTTTTTAAAGATGGTTGAAACTTATGAGCAGAGAAATTTGTTTGAATCAGGGCTGAAATTGAATTCCAAATAACAGAAAATGACATTTATTTCATTTTATATTTTTTCTTTTTTTTTTTATGTAAAGAAGCTTTATCCCAAACATTCATTGTCAGGTGTGCCCTGGTTAATTAGCTAAGCTTCAACCTGGTTTTCAAATTAAGACCCAAGTAAATGTGTAGTGGGTCGGAACCAAACAATGGCAAAATATATTAAAAGTCTGTCAATGTGATGAGGAAAAATTCAGATTTTTTGGTCATAATGGGCCTTATAGCCCCAACCACAGGTCACAAACATCTTGGATCTGCATTACTTCTCTCTGGAAGTTGTCTTAAATTGTCAATAACATATCATAATAGTTTGTAATTCATGTATAGATTCATTTATCATTACATGAATTTCTGTTATTTCTTTAAACAATTTAAACACACTGGATAATCTGCTCTAAATGACAACCAGTAACAATATTGACAATTATGGGTCAGTTTACTTAAGTAATCTGCTTGTATTTTGGATAAACAAACTAAAAAAAAAGGGAGTTTAGGGCAAAATACAGACATGATTGTTCCAGTGTGTTTATTGTTGGAGGGTGGAACCTGCAGAGCCTACAATTAAAGTGTGTCTAGTCATCTGTATGGGATGAAAACCGATGTCTGGTAGTATATGTAAAGATCAGTAGGAATTTGAAAATTAGGTGTATGAGCAAATGTACCCTTCTTAGTCTCAAAATGCTAAGAGTATTATTATGTCAATGAGACGTTAAACTCCTTTCTGTTCAATTCCAGCATATTAACTAACTGTGAAAGTGTTTAATGTCGAGAAAAGTATGTAAAGGTTTGAATGTAAATAATAACTAGAATGAAATTCACATCTTATCTAAATTATATTCTCTACATTCAGGAGCCATATTACTTTCTTTTCATACTGTAAGTATATACTCACCTACAAGATGCAGTATAAATTTTTGTGGGATACAGTAATTTTCTTCACCTTTTTCTTCGATATAAAAACGAATCAAAGAAAACATGTTGTTTGTTGCCATATCACAGGTATCATTATCTCTGTACCTCCTGGTATGGCAGGTTAGGATTGTCCCTGGGATATGTGAATATAATGGTGTATTTGTTATCTGTATCTGGTTAGAGTTGGATGCCATATTGTAAACTTGTCGTAAATAATTGGGTGCTCGAGATAGTGACCTTCACCATTGGTGAACAACAGAACAAGGTCCAGTGGTGTACTCGGGGGGGGGGGTGTACGTAAAAGACCCCTTGACAGTTGGAATTCGATGTAAAGTAGGCAGAAGCCAGCTGTTTGGGCAACATTTTCCTCATAGCACGCTGTATATGGTATGGCATATGCCCGTATTCATTGGCACGGATGATGCAGACAAGTAGGACATTAAATGCCATTTCATTTCACTTCACTTCATTATTCCATATCAGTTAATAGTAATGAAATTTGATCCTTTTATGTCCTATCAAATATTTACTACAATGTATTTACTAATTCAATTTAATAAACCACTGTTCCAAAAAAAAAACAAACCCAAAAACAAGCAAATGAAGGAAAATATTTTGATTTGAAACATTTATGAATATTCGAATACTAAAAGTTGTTATTCGATGTGGCCACTCACTAGTATTTAGGAGCAGTAACATTATTAAAGGAGATACTGTTTATATACCATGTTAAATAGTCAACACAATCTGGTTCATACATTTATTCTATTTACACTAAGACATTTACATACAGTAAGGGTCCATAAATAATGTGATTGGCCTGCATGACTCATATATATTTTGAAAGGCACTTAAATTAGCTGCCAAAATTTATATCAGATATTTTCCTGAAAAACTTTGGTATTTTGTCTAAAAAAGGCATATTTTATGCAGGAAATGGCTGATTTTGCCTGAAAAAAAATGTATATGTACACATATGGTTTACTTATGATAGTGTGTGACATGAAGTAGAGTAGTTAAAACTCTCAAGTGAGGTTATATGTACCTTCTCCTAGCTTTGATTTCAGAAATTGTGGTGTACAAATATTCCTCCATTAACCCTTTAATGCCAGGGCTTGTATTAAGTACTCATGTTTTCTTGTCTTCCTGGGAGAATGAGGAAAGTGGCTGGAAACTTTTTTTTTTGGACTGACTTGGAAATATTAATTTGAAGAATTGTGATATATATTGGTTGAATTTAAAACAAAAACTTCAAGTTATCTGTAGTAGCCCAAATGAAATATATTGTAGAAAGTAATATAAAAAGAGATCCCATAGTTCTGAGACATCCAAGAGATTTTAAGGAATTTCTCTTCTCTCTGTTTGTTTTATATATTTTGTTTATTTTTTCATCATTTTTAACATAATTCCAATCATTTGTACATAAGTTTTTGTTAAAAATCTTTATAATTACTCACTGTAATGTATTCAATTTTCCATTATTTGTTTATAAAAGAAATAAAAACCATAATTGAAAGAAATTTTATCACAAATTGTAAGAGTTGTATTTCCCCATGGGCAATATAGGAAACGGGTGATTTTTGTGCTGTGTACCCTATGACAAACTATTACACCATTGTATAAGATGACATGACCTTTAAGGTCACGGCTAGTGGTGTCTAGTCGTTCGAGGTTCATCTACCTAGTGCATATCTCGCGGCAATTAGCATTAGAAGAGTAGCCGAGGTGTCACTGGGTTTGGAGGAGAAAATGGGATCCAATGTACAAATTTGTAGTGGAATTAAAATCCCTTGTTGGTTCGTCTTCTCTTGATGAAGAGGAAGAGTGTATCATCTCCATGCATTATACGGCCCGGGGGTTGTGTGTGTTCGATGGGAACTCTCCAACCACGTGGGTTTTCTCGGGGTCCTCCGGTTTCCTCCCACTGCTAAAGACCCCTACGCGCAAGCGAATAATTGAAATAAAATTGAACCATATGATAGTCCCAAAATGACCTAGTTTGTGTCGAGTGGACGTTAAACCCATCTCTCTCTCTCTCTCTCTCTCTCTCGATGGGAACTTTCCCAACAACCAAGCTCTTCGCCACACAGATCCCCACTTCTTCCCGACTCCGACAAGAAAATCCGATCGCCTACCAAATCATCACCAGCTACAACCAACTGATCTCCACTGCACCTTCACCAAACGCCACCACATTACCAACCTTCAAGGGCAAAATAGAACTGAAAGGTAACGACGCAATCCACTGGAGGCCAGAGAGATCATCAACTGCTGGATGAGGAATTTAAACTAGGATTAGGGAAAAGGAATGAGAAGCCGTCTTTAGGACAGACAGTTGTCAATTTGAGCGACAGACTTCTCAACCCCCTAGAAATGAACATTCTTGATAAAGGCCTTAAATTCATCCCAACCCCCACAATAACATCCATAGACCCCATCACCCAGGCAACCGATCGCTTCCAAAGAACACTTTCGTTGACTTATTTTTTTAGGAACAAACCCGGCAGAGGTAAAAAATTATTCACAGCAAAATCCACATGGAAACCACCTAAAAAGTCATTATCACCAGCCATCCTAAAAACTTTCGACGAAATGAATATAGAAATATCATCCATTCAACCACAATCACAAAAACCAAATCTCAACCGAGCAACTAAAACGGCATTAAACACCCTTAAAAAAGACAAAAACATAATAATTAAGAAAAGCGACAAAGGCTCGTGTTGTGTCATAATGAATCGCGCAGACTATATCTCAGAGGCAGAAAAACATTTAAGTAATCCTATACATTATACTAAATTAGACCAACCCATCTTTAAGGACACCGCAACTTTAATAAACAACATCTTATATGAATTGCAGGATAAGGAATACATAACAGCAAAACAATATGATTATCTATCTGCTAAATCTGACTACCGACAAAGACATCTCTATACACTACCAAAAATACATAAAAATCCAGAAACAGAATGGTTTATACCTAATAAAATACCCAAGGGACGCCCAATAATATCAGACTGTGGCAGCGAATCATACAACGTATCACAATATATAGACCATTTCTTATTACCCCTAGCATGCCAACACCCATCCTACCTTAAAGACACTAACGATTTCATTCAGAAAATCAAACAGTTAAGAGTCCCCGAACACACCATTTTAATATCCATCGACGTACAAAGCATGTACACGAACATTGATAATAACACAGGTATTGAAGCAGTTAGGAAAGCATTTCTTAGGAACCCGCAAGCATCCAGGCCGGACGAAGAAATCCTCAAACTACTCGACATTTGTCTGAGGAGGAATGACTTCGCTTTTAACGACCAAGTATACCTTCAGTCTTCCGGAACTGCGATGGGAAAACGATTTGCCCCGAGTTATGCAAATCTCTTCATGGCGGAGTGGGAAAGGGAAGTTCTGCCACTCTGTCCATTAAAACCAGATTTCTATGGGCGGTTTTTAGATGACGTTTTCATAGTCTGGACATACACACTAGACGAATTTTGGACGTTTTTCAACATTCTGAACAATCATCATCCATCTGTCAAATTAACCGCAAATGTAAGCCATAACAGCATAGATTTCCTTGATACTATCGTGTTTAAAAGTAGCAACACCAAAATCACAGACCAATTGGAAACTAAAGTATTTTTCAAAGAAACCGGCACACATCAATTATTGTTCAAAAGCTCCTTTCACCCAAAACATACATTCTCTGGCATCATAAAATCTCAGATTCTCCGTTTTCATAGGATATGTACTCAGAAGACCGACTTTGAGTCAGCATGTACATTGGTATTTAGCAAACTAAGGGAAAGGGGATACTCCAAACGCTATCTACGACGTATAAAAAACAACACTCTCGCTGAGCTTGCCGCCAAAGAAACAAATAATATACAATCAGCAGTTAAAACCAAAATTTGTGGCCATCCAAGATGTCAAACATGCAAAATCTTAAACATATCCGACCATTTCCATAACAAAACATCTGGCACAAAATTCCCAATATTAGACCAACTTTCATGTAGTAGTTCAAACATAATTTATCTAATTTCATGCAGAAAATGTGACAAGCAATACGTAGGGGAGACTCAAAATGCACTTAGGGAAAGAATTAACGGTCACCGGTCAGACATAGTCACCAAAAAAGACAAACCTGTCTCAATTCATTTCAACCAACCGAATCATGACATTTCTGATCTCATTGTCACGCCAATAGAAAAGACCAAGAGCGACTTTGAAACTTCAGAAGAAATTAAAACGTTTAGGGTAACTAGAGAAAAATTCTGGATTGACAAATTGAAAACAACAGCCCCTCTAGGTTTGAATATTCATACGGCTAGCGCAATAGCTCCTTTTGTAGTTCATTTAGCGCAACAGCAGCAAGTGCATCCAAAATCTTCAGAAAACACAATACTGATCTCCAAGAAAATCACCCGAAAATATTCACACAGAAACTTATAATTGCATATTCTAAAAATAAAAATCTGAACGACATCCTAGTGCACAGTAAATTAGATTAAATAAGACCAGTCTCCACCCTGACCCAAAACAAACCATATATCAAATCCTATCCCTAACCGTTAGTAAATAAAATCAATTAGATATAAGAATCCCTAGCCCTAACCCGGTGATGTGGAACAAACACGATTTTTTAGAAAATCCAATCCGTAGTAAGAAACACAACTAATGTGGCTCTCTCCCGAGAGCCTCAAATTTATTTTCTTTTTTCTTCAGAAACAATAATACCAGAATACCAGAAGCACCACCCAAGGAAGACCATCAGCGCAACCAACACCAATAAACAGTGAAATCGCCTTTGTATATAAATCTAATGTATTGTATGTATTTTTAATAAAACTAGGAAATATCACGAACTAATTTTTCATCATCCTAGGTCAGTGCTTATGTGGAGACTTAACCTCTCCCCCAAATTCTTAAACCTAACCTACAATCTCGCCAGCAATCACATCTCGCCAGCCCTAACCTTATTTACACCTCAGCGACCTTGATAAAAATGGAGCTAGCCATAACAAATAGATTTAACCATTTTTTAAATTTTCATTATAATATTAAGTGCCTTTAATTTTGCGGTTAAAGGGACAACAACACTCTTGCTGGCTTGACAGCTCTAGAAAATAAAAAATAGCCTTATTCTAAGTTCTAGATGTGTTAGTGTCCTACCTGTTGTGTAAATTATCCATTAAATTCTATTTTACTTGTCCAAAGGGTTCAAAAATATTTTTAAATCCAAGTCACATTTGAAAAGCTTTACGTCAGGCTTTTCAAATCATTTAGTTGAATTTTTCCAATTTTTTAAATTAGGTGTGTTAAGATGAAATTTGTATCATCAATTAATTGGAATATTGTAAAATAGTACAATTTATTGACCAGAATAAAGATTGGGACATATTATTCAGTTACAACAAGAGTGGTATTGAGCCTTTAATATAATAATGCTTTTTCAAGACATATCTAATAACCGTAAAATGTTTAGAATCGATTTTGTATTGTGGTGCAACCGAAAGCTGGATAGTTTTAGTTTTATGAATAGACGTCACGTTTCTATTGAAATATACGTCATATTATACAATGAAAGGTTTATTTATAGTAGCCTATACACTATAATACGCCGTGGTATCAAATAAACTTTATTTTACACGATTATCGTGCCACTATCAGCCACCATAGAAGAAGACAGGTAAGAATTTGTGACATTCTTTAAAGAAATATATAATTTATGATTTTATTTTCTATTTTGAAATAAATTGTAATTTTATAACTTTTGGAAGATATTTTTTGAGATATAATTTATGATTTTAGTTTTAATTTTTGATATATAATTTGTATTTTAGTTTAAATTTTTGGAATATAATTTGGATTTTCTTTAATTTCTGGAATGTGATTTGGTATTTTATTTTTAATTTCTGGAATATAACTTAGATTTTATTTAATTTCTGGAATATAATTTGAAATTTTGTTTTCAACTTTTGAAATATAATTCATTGAATTGTCTAGTCCGCGGATTTCTCATCGGTACATATTTTATTCTAGCTTCAAGAGAGATCTTCAAATAAAGTTTTGGAAATCGCAGAAACAGGCCAAAATAAGGTAACGTGTCGTTTTCATTTTTTAATATCGTATACTTTAAATGCTCTGAATGGAATAATGTACCGTAGGTGGATCCTTTCCATTATATCTCATAATGTCAAAATTATGAAGATTTATGAAAACAATATATCATTGTTATTATTAAAGCATAAAAAGTGAATAATATACATAACTGTTGAGTAAAAGCAAGTAATGTATAAAATTATAGATATAATTATCCAATCCTAAAAAATACTGATCCAACGTTTTCTTTTAATAATCTGTAAATCCACCAAGCAGCACCGATTGTTGCAGAATTTTATCACGTTTCTATTTTATGTGCGCTAATTTTTTTTTGTACATATTGTATACTGCTTCGCCGCAATAAAATTATATTCTATGCTATTCATGGCAATATATTCTATGCTATTCATGGCAATACAGTCTATTTTAGGAATAGGATGGTCACCCCATATTTCTATATAAGGGGTTTTGATTGGTTGGTTGTATTTCTTGTGTTTGTTGCAGATGATGTCGGTTACTTTGAACTGTATGAAAAGTTTCATGGTTCTTGCTGTATTGTTCGAACCAGGTATATAAAGTGACATTAAAAGGACAAGTGTCATGTGAACTTGTTTTAACGATAATAGATATACTACTATTTTTTAAATAAAGAAATAATATGATAATAGAGAAATACTAATACTTATTTATAGAATTCTATGTAATACCAATATATAGAAAAATACTAATACTTAGCCATAGAGATTTAACATGGAATACCAGGGCCGGCGGAAGCAATTCTTGATTGTGTGTGTGTGTGTGGGGGGGGGGGGGGGCTACCATCCTGGGACTTTATAGTTACTTTCGTACAATAACGTTCATAAAAGAGTACTTGCTAGCTAACAAATTATTCCCACCCCACCCCACCCCCACCGGGCCTGAATACTTATATAAAGGATAGAGATATAATACTTACAAATGTAGAAATATCAATACTTATCCATAGAGATATAATACATAAAAAGTACAGAGAAATACTAATACTTATCCATAGAGATGTAATATAATAATACTTACGAATAGAGAAATACTAATATTTACAAATAGAGATATAATAATACTTACAAATAGAGATATACCAATACTTCTCCATAGAGAAATAATAATATAATACTTACAAATAGAGAATTGTTAATACCTTTCTATAGAGATATAATAGAGAATTAATAAAATGGACGATTACTAATACTTACAAATAGACAATTCCTATAATAAGATTTATTTATAGTACAGTACAGAACAATAAAATATAATTCTTATTAAACACAGAAGTAATAATATTCGTTTTGTATGCATCAAACCCAACCTGTTTCACAGGGTAATGGAATAAATTCAGCTTTATGACTCCGCATTTCCAATTATCATTTTGTACTTTCTAGTAATTGGTCCTTGGACAGAATATGGATGTTATGATCCGGCTGGTTTAGTATGTTCTAAACATTCTTTTGGCCAGAAAACCCTTTGTAGTGGGGCATATCCTATCACAGTCACCAATGTATTTTATGGTAAACAATCAACAAATGTAACGTGTCCGGCAATAGCAGCAGCTAACTGTGACAGTAATCCATGCTGTAAAAAGGGTAGTGATGATACGCGTGTACCCGTCAGTAAAGAAGACAGTTTATCAATTTATACTAACTGTACCTATGAGAAATCATGTAGTGTCATCTCACCTCACACCCCAAATGTTGATTACCATTACGTAGAGTATGAATATGAATGTAGCGTGCGTGAGTATATTTCATTCATATTAAAGTTTATTTAAACATACATTATGCAAGAGCTAAATCTGTCTATTTCAGGTCTTTAGTGGATTATGAGTCGATTTACTGCATAACTTTCCTTCGCGATTTAATGATTAAATGGATAATCGAGACTATGCTGTTTATCGTACTGACTTTCGTAATGATGATCGAGGCGAGGCGGAAATTTCAACCGCTTAGTTCTCGGTTCATAGTGGATCAATTTGAATGAAATTTTCAGCAAATTGTCTTTACATTATCTAGTTTTTATACGCCCACATTTTCATGTGGACGTATTATGCCGTCGCCCCTGTCCGTCCGTCCACAATTTGTTTGTGGACACTCTACAGGTCACAATTCTTATCCGATTTTAACGAAACTTGAAATATAGGTGTATTGGCATGTAACGGATCGAAACTTCATGGATTATGGCCCCTGTTTGTACGAAAAATCACGTTTTTGGCTTGTGGACCCTATAGAGGTCACAATTTTTATCCGATTTTATTGAAACTTGAAATGTAATTTTATAACCCAAAGATCTCGATTCTTTTCGATATTCGCGCATATCGGACCGTAACTTCCTGAATTATGGCCCCTGATTGTACGAAAAATCACGTTTTTAGCTTGTGGACCCTATAGAGGTCATAATTTTTATCCGATTTAAAAAAAGTATTATTATATCACCGTTACACCATAAGGACGACTGAGTTTGAATTTCATGAAAATCGGCCCAAAATTGACAGACAAAATGGCCGCCGTTCATTCTCAAATAGCGTAAAAATATGGTATATCAAGGTTGTGGACCCTATAGAGGTTATAATTTTTATCCGATTTAAAAAACCGTTCAATTATATCACCGTTACACCCAAAGGTTGGCTGAGTTCGAATTTCGTGAAAATCGGCCCGAAATTGACAGACAAAATGGCCGCCGTTCGTTCTCACATAGCGTAAAAATATGGTATATCAATGTTGTGGACACTATAGAGGTCACAATTTTTATCCGATTTTGTTGAAACTTGAAATCTAAGTTGATAATCCAAAGATCTCGGTTCCTTTCGATATTCGCGCATATCGGACCGTAACTTCCTGAATTATGGCCCCTGGTTGTACCAAAAATCGCGTTTTTAGCTTGTGGACCCTATAAAGGTCATAATTTTTATCCGATTTAAAAAAACATATTATTATATCACCGTTACACCCTAAGGTTGGCTGAGTTCGAATTTTGTGAAAATCGGCCCAAAATTGACAGACAAAATGGCCGCCGTTCGTTCTCAAATAACATAAAAGTATGGTATATCAAGGTTGTGGACACTATAGAGGTCACAATTTTTATCCGATTTTGTTGAAACTTGAAATGTAAGTTTATAACCCAAAGATCTTGGTTCCTTTCGATATTCGCGCATATCGGACCGTAACTTCCTGAATTATGGCCCCTGATTGTACGAAAAATCGCGTTTTTAGCTTGTGGACCCTATAGAGGTCATAATGTTTGTCCGATTTAAAAAAACGTATTATTATATCACCGTTACACCCTAAGGGTGGCTGAGTTCGAATTTCGTGAAAATCGGCCCAAAATTGACAGACAAAATGGCCGCCGTTCGTTCTCAAATAGCGTAAAAGTATGGTATATCAAGGTTGTGGACCCTATAGAGGTCACAATTTTTATCCGATTTTGTTGAAACTTGAAATGTAAGTTTATAACCCAAAGATCTTGGTTCCTTTCGATATTTGCGCATATCGGACCGTAACTTCCTGAATTATGGCCCCTGATTGTACCAAAAATCGCGTTTTTAGCTTGTGGACCCTATAGAGGTCATAATGTTTGTCCGATTTAAAAAAACGTATTATTATATCACCGTTACACCCTAAGGATGGCTGAGTTCGAATTTCGTGAAAATCGGCCCAAAATTGACAGACAAAATGGCCGCCGTTCGTTCTCAAATAGCATAAAAGTATGGTATATCAAGGTTGTGGACCCTATAGAGGTCACAATTTTTATCCGATTTTGTTGAAACTTGAAATGTAAGTTTATAACCCAAAGATCTTGGTTCCTTTCGATATTCGCGCATATCGGACCGTAACTTCCTGATTTATGGCCCCTGATTGTACAAAAAATCGCGTTTTTAGCTTGTGGACCCTATAGAGGTCAAAATTTTTATCCGATATAAAAAAACGTATTATTATATCACCGTTATACCATAAGGACGAGTGAGTTCGAATTTCGTGAAAATCGGCCCAAAATTGACAGACAAAATGGCCACCGTTCGTTCTCAAATAGCATAAAAATACGGTATATCAAGGTTGTGGACCCTATAGAGGTCACAATTTTTATCCGATTTCGTTGAAACTTGAAATGTAAGTTTATAACCCAAAGATCTCGGTTCCTTTCGATATTCGCGCATATCGGACCGTAACTTCCTGAATTATGGCCCCTAATTGTACCAAAAATCGTGTTTTTAGCTTGTGGACCCTTTAGAGGTCATAATGTTTGTCCGATTTAAAAAAAACGTATTATTATATCACCGTTACACCCTAAGGATGGCTGAGTTCGAATTTCGTGAAAATCGGCCCAAAATTGACAGACAAAATGGCCGCCGTTCGTTCTCAAATAGCGTAAAAGTATGGTATATCAAGGTTGTGGACACTATAGAGGTCACAATTTTTATCCGATTTTGTTGAAACTTGAAATGTAAGTTTATAACCCAAAGATCTTGGTTCCTTTCGATATTCGCGCATATCGGACCGTAACTTCCTGAATTATGGCCCCTGATTGTACGAAAAATCGTGTTTTTAGCTTGTGGACCCTATAGAGGTCATAATTTTTATCCGATTTAAAAAAAACGTATTATTATATCACCGTTACACCCTAAGGACGGCTGAGTTCGAATTTCGTGAAAATCGACCCAAAATTGACAGACAAAATGGCCGCCGTTCGTTCTCAAATAGCGTAAAAATATGGTATATCAAGGCTGTGGACACTATAGAGGTCACAATTTTTATCCGATTTTGTTGAAACTTGAAATGTAAGTTTATAACCCAAAGATTTCGGTTCCTTTCGATATTTGCGCATACCGGACCTTAACTTCCTGAATTATGGCCCCTGATTGTACGAAAAATCGTGTTTTTAGCTTGTGGACCCTATAGAGGTTATAATTTTTATCAGATTTAAAAAAAACGTTTTATTATATCACCGTTACACCCTAAGGACGACTGAGTTCGAATTTCGTGAAAATCGGCCCAAAAATGACAGACAAAATGGCTGCCGTTTTTTCTCAAATAGCGTAAAAATATGGTATATCAAGGTTGTGGACCCTATAGAGGTCACAATTTTTATCCGATTTTGTTGAAACTTGAAATGTAAGTTTATAACCCAAAGATCTCGGTTCCTTTCGATATTCACGCATATCAAATTGTAATTTCCTGAATTATGGCCCTTAATTGTAGGAAAAATCACTTTCTTGTTAGCTTGTTCTCTATCCATCTCTCGAAAATGTGGGCGTATCCTGCCTGGCAGCCGCTGGTTAACTATTATAGCGAGAACTGCCAACTCGTCATCGAATCTCCCATAATGTATCTTTAACTTTTGGAATTACACAAACAGGAGGATTACACATAAAGAAGAATAAGTTACACAGGCAGAATAACTAACACAGAAATACAAATAAGTTACCCTTTGTTTCTATAATTAAAGACACTATGGAGAAGATCAAAACCTGAGATTTATTGCTCGGAAGCTTCGGGGAATATGAATTAATGTAATAATTAATTATTACAAAAGACCATTACGGTCAATCAAACGAAAAAAATAATCGGATTATCTCGTATTTACGTGCACGATAACTATCTTGTAATTACAAGACAGCCATCTCGTAATTATAAGACGACCATCTCGTAATTACAAGATAACTATCTCGTAATTACAAGAAACTTACAGGTATCTTGTAATTACAAGATACCTGTCTTGTAATTTACAAGATACAGAGAAGCCCACTAGGGTCAATCAACTGAAAAAAAAGTGTTCTGGGTAATTTATTTCAAGGTCGCCATACGTACACTGATAAATTCTTAACTTAGTCTGAGAATGCTTTGTGAACTTGGGGTCTGGTCTTTAATATTTTACAGCTTATCACAGCGAAGAGCTGCTGGAGATTACAAATACCACTACGGGACTGGAGAGTAGTTCAAGGGGTAAATTTCTTACCCTACACTGGGCCGGTAAAACATCACCAACAAATGGTTTAACTTGTGCATGTAACGCAAATGGTGAAAATATGAGATTTATAGCCAAATACATTAACTTGGGTGCCGAATCTTGCCCTCACGTTACCATAGTGAATGGAGATGGTGTACCGTTTTTCAACTGTACAGAGGATGGTGTTCACCTCAGATATCATGATCTTGCCATGGGCATGGTACGTGGTTTTAGGTTTAGCGACAAAGTGAAGATAGAATTTACAGATTTTACTTCTAAACATGATGACATTATTTATGTGGAATTTTATAGAGGTAAGTACACATTCGTAAACAACCTTGGCCCTGTTTCTCGAAATCTTAACTAAAGATAAAATCCTATTTTAGTAGATACTTCAATTTTGATTGGCTAAGCACTAAAATCAATCTAATATTATCCAATCAAATTACTAAAATTTGGAATTTATCTTAGTTAAAATTTCGTGAAACAGACCCCTGGCATCTAGGAATCAGACAGCCCAAACTTTCTGGTTTCGTAGACTGGCTCCCACAAACTGATCAGCAATGAATATTTGCTAGGCCGCTACAACCACTGATAGGGATGACATCTGTGACAGTTAATTAGCTTACAATACTAACTTTTTTCCTTCTGCAAATTAGATTCTAAAACATTTTTTTTAAAAATAAATAAAGATGTTTTAAATATATCTGGATAAAAAAAATAGTTCCTGTTTAGTGTAATTGGGTACATAAAATAGTACGCGAAGGCGTAAAATGAGTAAAAGGCACGGTTCTTCCCGGACCAGTTTACGTTACAGCTGTGACATTACTACGTCTTTGTAAACAATGATCGATCGTGTGATGTGACGTCACACGTAGAATGGATGTGAACTTTATAAAGGTCAATCATCTTACACAGAGTTAGAAGAAGGTTTTCGTATTACTCCTGTGAAACAGATTGTGGCTACCAGTGGTTGATGATAATATTTTTCTCACGAGAAGGGTGCTACACAATCGGATATATCTTTACATTGGTTTTATCTACAGACGTAATATATTTGAACGAAGACGGATAATCATGCCACAGAACAATAATAATCAAATCTAGCGAAATTGACTGACAATTTTATTCTTGAGTCAATCAGGTGAACTTAGAAAAACAGGGTGATACGGGAAGGCTCACTTGGCGGTGAAGTAGATATACTGAAATACAATGAAGGTTTAAATGTTCACTTTTGTTATATCAAGATGGATTACTGATTAAAGTCAATGTAATCATTGTTTCAGGTAACAGTAACATATCAATAGACATAGAGTGTGATTGTAGTAATCCAGGTGAGTTTGTTATTTCGTGGAGAAAGAGAAGGGGGGATTTTTATTTCAATAATCTCCGGGGGTCTTCAGCAGTGGTAACAGACCGAAAAAACCCCAGAAAACCAACGAGGTTAGGTATTCAACTCTCACATAGTTGGTCTCCATATACAGTGGCCTAATTGTTATATTTTTTTTCTAGAGAGAGAGAGAAATGGGGTTTATTGTCTACTGGACACAAACTATATCATTTCGGAACTAACATAATTATGGTTCAACTTTATTTCAATAAGTCGCCTTCGGGGTCTTTAGCAGTGGGATAAAACCGGGAATACATACATTAATTATCATATTTTGTGTTAACAGAGCGAGTTAATGGTGGTTGGAGTGAATGGTCTAACCATAGTGTTTGTTACGTGACATGTGGAACTGGATATACAACAATAACTAGAGAATGCAACAACCCTACACCAACTAATGGTGGCGCCCCCTGTGTTGGCCCTTCTTCTGAAAATATCGCTTGCAAATTACAAGGTTAGTTTTTATTAATTGTCTATACTTTCATTTTCTTTTATATATCGGGCCCGTAGCTAGCTCAAAATTGTTGGGTGGTGGGGGATGGGGAGGCTTTTAGGGGCGCCGATAATAATTTATAAGAAAAACGAAAAGTTCGGAATCGGGTTAGAGTGCGACTTGTTTGAATTTTGAAGATTATCACGCCGTTTTGGGCGCCTAATTCATTCGTGGGTGCCTAACCAATCTCGACATTATGGGTGCCCCGCCAATTATATTATGGGCGCCCATGATCTCGTCGTGGGCGACCTACCAAACTCGGCATAATGGATGCCCGTCCGTATGAGGCACCCCACAAATCATGCCGTTTTGGGCGCCCCATTGATCAAGTCGTGGGCGCCCAACCAATCTTACTCGGCATTATACATTATGTGCGGACCGACAACCATATAGTCATTATAAGGTGCACCACCAAGCATGTCATTATGGGCGGCGCCCCTCCGGGATAAGGCACCCCACGGATCAAGCCGTTTTGGGCGCCCCATCAATCAAGTTATGTCAATCCTGTGAGTCATTATGGGGAGCCTCACCATTTGGGGAGCGCATCATATATAACGATATGATTGGCGAGACGCCCATAAAACCAAGTGACATTGGTTGGGCGCCCTGCCAATCTCGTCGTGGGAGCCCAACCAATGTCACCCGGCTTTATGTGGCACCCAATCGTCCATACTGATATGGGAACGTTGGTCGTTGGCTTCGTATTGGGTCCTATATTAAGGGCGCCTTTGGCGCCCATTGGAGGAGCCGAGTTTTCCCCCCAATGGACCTTAGAATCTGTTGACCACACTCATTAACCATAAGGTAGGAGTTTGTGTAACTTTAATACGAGGACAGATTCTGAAACGCTCCAAGACTTGTCTCAAAATTTGCACACACTCCTCTTTACATTGTCAGATATTACGGTATATTTCAATCACGTCAAATTGAAAATAATTATTTTATATACCAACGAATGTGTCCGTTTTGCATTCATACCCTTTCTGTTATTTGTTTTTTACAGTAAATTCGGGAAATATAAATCTGATTGGTTTACCATGGGTTTTACTCATTGTTTGTATGCTGGGGTCAACTTATAAACATCTATAGCAGTAAGTGATCATGTTTAAAGCAGCCAAACCTCTGATTTAGGATAAAATTTAGAATGCGTTGAAATTTTTAGCAAATTGCCTTTACATTATCAAGTTTTTAACTATTATAGTGTGAACTGCCAGTCCCTTATCTAATCTCCTATAATGTCCCTTTAATAGGGAAGTTATTTACACGTTATTTATAACGACCTTGGGATATGAACATTGGTTCCCCTTTATTACGTTGTTTAAATGGATTCTGTTTTCTCTTAAAGATACAGGTGTATGTTTAAATGTTTGTGTAAAGACGTATACTAATACCGACATACTACTAGAAGATATCGCCACACACTGGTGCTGAACCAGGAATAAATTTAACAGACACTGTTCATGTGCTTATTTATTAACTAGGATCTAGATCTTTATCAATGTATTTAATTAAATTAATCCAGTATGGTACAACATTATATTTTTATTGTATTTCTCCGCATTGCATAGGTCATCATCATCAACTAGAATAAAGCGTAAATACATCTATTTAATTTAATCATTATTTACTATAATACATGTATATGTATACATACTTAATTTACTTTAATCATCATCTACTAGAATATAGCGTCAATGTTTATCTATTTAATTCATTTTAATCATTATCTATATATGGTGTAAATCTTCATCTATTTAATTTGCTTTAATTATTAACTATTAGAATAAAGCTAAATGTCCATCTATTTAATTTACTTTAATCTTTACCTGTTAGAACATAGGATAAATGTTCATCTGTTAGATTTACTTTAATCATTATCTATTATTAAATGTTCATTTTTTTAATTTACTTTTATCATTTTCTATTACAATATAACGTAAATGAACATCCTTTTAATTTAATCGTTATCAGATTAGAATAAAGTGTAAACGTCCATCTATTTAAGTTAATCATTATTTACTAGAATATTGTGTAAATGTCCATCTATTTAATATATTTTGATCATTATTTACTAGAATATAGCAAAAAAAATGTCCATCTATTTAATTTACATTAATAATTATCTATTAGAATAAAACGTAAAGGTCCTTCTATTTAATTTACCTTAATCATTATCTATAATACTATAGAACATAGCGTAAGTTACATTTGTTTTACCTCCCACCCAGGGGCGGATTGGGCCATCGGGCGAAAGCCCGAAGGGCCGGTTGGAAATGAAAAAAATTTTTTTTGCCCAATTCGTCTAAAAAAACCCTTTTCTGCTGAACATTATATGGGGGGGGGGGGGGTATTGGACCGGTCATGGAGTGATGATGATCATGTTGTATGTGGCCGGTGGTTTTAACGGGCCGCCACGCCATCCCATCACTGGAGTCTGGAATGGGCTGGCATAATAGACTTTCTGGGCCGGGTCTGCTGGGTGTGGGCCGGAATTCGGTATCCTGCAATGGGGATTCCGAATTTCATCCGAAAATTTCATCGGATTCACCTGACACTGTCGTGGTAGCTATATTTTGCGTCCAAGATCAAATTTTATTTTTATTTTTATTTCTGCCCGCCGCTTCTGACAAAAATGTCGAGGGTAATGCAATTATACTTGAATATTCATTATCTGAACTAATGCTATGTTCATTAATCAATATGAAGTGTGTCAAATGTTCAAGTTCAGAGTCAAGGTAAAATAATTTACACATGTACCTGGAACAACAAATCCAAAAATCAAAAAGCAGCTTTCATGAATTTCACTTTCGTCACTCTGTACCAATGTGTCTCGTGGCCTTCCATCACAGCAGGAATCAACTAGCGCTCCCGGCAACAAAAATGGGACATTTTTCAATGAAAATATTCCTACTTATTCAATATTCCTAACTTGTTAATCAAATGGTCAAAATATTCCTACTTAATATTCAATATTCCTAACTGGTTAATCAAATGGTCAAAATTTTCTCAACTAGTCCCATCTTGACTCTTGCCGATACAATGATGATACGTTAATTAATAATATGACGATATGAAAATCACAGGTTGATGGTTGTAAATTACTTGCAGGTCGTGGTTTTGGCCTAAATTAATCGATTTATGAGATATATTATTTGACAGAGGTTATAATCAGATATGCCACCAAATCGCATATTTGGGGTTCATTTTTCAAAATTTTCCCGGGGGAGAGCTCCCGGGACCCCCGTCCACGGTCAGTAAAAGGGGCCACTCCGACACAGCAGCCCGGGCTGGTTCCCGGTCCCAATCCGCCCCTGCTCCCACCCGCTCGACTAACGTTCATCCTTGCCAGGCCCTCCGTCCAGTTACATGGACTGTAGCATCAGATCACGAGGAACACAAACCTCGTTCTTTTATCTACTCAATGAAAATAGAATATAGTTGAAATTTAGCACTCATAAAAAAGATAGCTTATACATAACCATTTAAAATACGTTTACAGGATTTTTTGACAGGAGACAGAGTCCCTAAAGATCCTGAAGCCCCCTCATCCCATCTGTAAATCCTGCACTGGGTAATAGAACTTTGTTTTTTCCAAGGCAGAGAAACCTCATCAGTGGAATGTATTAAGTTAATGACACAATAACCCCATCTCAAAAGGTCAGACTTATTTGGTCACCGGAGAAATAAGTCTACGTAAAATCTATGCATGGCGCTCTATTCGGGTCGGTTTTTTTTCCTGGGGCCGAACAAATCGGTTCGGCCCCATGATCCACCGTTCCGAATTGCGTTTGTTTATGTAGTATGCGCCGTTAGTTGTTAAAAGTGTGTATCCTAAAAAGTGTATCTGCGCCGAGGAGCAGCATATCGTGTTGGCATTGGGTGTTATATAAATGCACTATTATTCATTTATTGAATCGGTGGGATGGAGACTAGTGGCGCAGCCAGAGAAACAGGGCGACTAGTGATATACCGAGAATGACAGGAAGACTAGTGATACAGCGAGAGACATAAGACGAACTGTGGTACAGAGAAAATGAAATGAAATGAAATGGGGTTTAACGTCCTACTGTTCTGCTCCTAACCTGTGCTAATGAAGACGGGCATATGCCATACAGTGTGCTGAGGGAAATTTTGCCCGGGCAGCGGCGCTACGGCCTACTCTTAAATCGAATTCCATATGCCAAGGGATCTTTTACGTGCACGCCAATGTGTACACGGGACCTCGATTTTTCGTATTATCCGAACGACTAGACAGCTGCCCTTGTCAGGCCCTCCATCCTGCATCACTGTCAAGGGGAAACCACGCCGGAAAATCTGAATGAACTTTCTCAGCCAATGCGAGCCAGCGTCTTACCCACTTAGCCACGTGATCCCCAGAGAAAATGAGAGTGCGACTAGTGAGACAGCGGTGATACGGCCTACGCTTGTATCGAATTCCAACTGAGAAGGAATCTTAGCCACTTAGCCATGCGATCCCCCAGAGAAAATGAGAGTGCGACTAGTGAGTGCCTTTTTACAATGATAGTCCAATCTGTCGTTATTTAAATAATATCATTATTATCTTCTATATACTAATATTTGTGACTGTCGTTTGTCTGTCTGTCTGTCTGTTCGGGGTTGGCGGCTACACTAGGTCTGCCCCGAGTCTGAAATTTGGGGTATAGGGGTAGCTCGGACCGGGGAGTAACATAGGCCAGGTGGCGTTAGTCTACCACTTCCGGTTTCGGGGTTATGACCCCCGAGCGAAGCCGGGCATTCTTCTAGTCAACTCATAACGGGCTAGCTGTTGTAACAATGATTAATGAGCTACTAATTATCCTTACCATTGCTTTAGGAATGTGTAAACCTAAAAATGTCTGGATCTGAAATGGCATTTAATGACTGAACAAGCAAAAATGAAAACGTGACGAATCTTAGTATATTTTTATTTATTTCCCTTTCCTTGGATTTCTTTACAAATAAATGGACTAAATACAATAAGATATACATTTATGTCTTTTATCAATTATAGATATAAAACTATCATTTTATCTATAACTGGACTAGCTTCATCATGATAAACATTTGTCTTCATATACTACCATATACTCTAAAACAAACTTCCCAAAGAAAGTTAATATAAGTGCAGCAAGAAATTAAAAGTATGGTAAAGACATGTTAAATTATTAATTGCTTTCTACTTCTAGATATATCAATAAGAAATTATTGTATAGAATGTAACTATCGTATTACTACATGATGGAGACTAAATATCTCCTGTATTACTTTAGTCTGAAGCCAACCAAATGTGGAATGTGGCCAGGACTCCAATAATACCATATCTATATCCTGTTTAGAATAATGGGTAGCTAATTAATGGATAGCCGACACGCGAAATGAGCCTCTTGAATGCTCAGTCGCAAGTTTCCTAGGAAACACTTGTCTGTGATATCACCCTGACGACCATGGGGGAAGGCCATGATTTCATTCTAACCAGGTATATCTCGAAGACATAATTGTTTTAATTTGATATTGTTTTCCTCTTTATAGAATTATTTTGAAGGAATGTTTAGCTTAGTACATCATATAACAATAAAGTTGTATTTACCAATTTTAATTAACACAAAAACATAAAAAAAACAAACGGGAATGATTTCTTTTGTTTTTAGAATTTACATGTCGATTGTGGTGTAAGGGGAGATAATATGATAATAAGGACATTTTGACAGAGTTGTTCCTCTTCCCTATACGTTTTTTAATAATTCTTTATTCCTCTAAAATAATCCATATGGAGAATAAAATATGTATTATCTCCATAATTTCATTAACAAATATTTTAAATAATTTGATCTTCAATTTTTTAACCCAGTAAAACCAGAACTTATAAAATATTTTTGAAATGACCTCATTTGTTTCAAGTGTTTTTTTTTCTTCATTTACAGAATTTGTCTGTTTTACTGTAAACAAGAAGTAAAGCCACCAATAAAATACTGCTTTAAATAATATGACCTATGCCTTGTAGCATTAATATCAATACATATTTTGTTATTCAGTGTGAGCAGTACCAAGCATATTAATTTAGAAAACAGAAAGATAAGGCAGGTCACATTTATTTCAATACTATGCAACTTATGTCACTAATTTCTGGTTTTACAGTACTGCTATAATATATGAGGCCATATTCCCAGGAATTTGTTCTTGAATAAATGCATTGAAAAAAATGTACAAATATATTATTACTTATAATAACTTTTCATTCTTCATTCAACTTCACGTCTACCAAATATTACATAATATAAATGTTGAATAATAAAATTAATAATAATGTTCACAGCCATGTTTAGATGATGGTAGTAGAGTTATCTATCCTTTAACAGAAGCCATACCAGGTGTATCTTTACGTACAGGTTCTACATCGGTTAACTGTTTACCTAAATATTCCCTGTAAATATAAAACAAATTGATAATGGTTTAAACAATATTAGCAATGTTTACAATTATTTATAGTATCTAGGATACAAAAACAAATATAATTATGCTTAAAAATATCATGTACTGATTTATATTAAAACAATGCCACCCACATCATCAAAATTGACACTATGATCCGGACACATGTGTGGCTAAAGTCAACATATGCTCTGATGCGAACTGACCCAATGATACTGTTGTTGATTTTAACTTTCATATAAGAATGATAGAATTATATGTGTTAAATAATCTAAATAATATTTATTTTTTTTCCATTATACATGTAATGCCAATACCTACCAGTTATGAACCATGAGTTTTTGTACAGCTATCAAAGCTTCATATCTAACATTAGGATCTTCATGTCCTAAATACCACATTACTTTTTGTTTAGCTCCCAACTGTTCTACAACACTGTAAACAACAAATATACTTATTTATTGTACTTTTATATATAGTGTAATTTTTGACATCTCGTCGACCGACAAATTGTTTTCTAGATTAAGATATACAGGAAATCATGTAGGTTAGGGAATTCAATCTAGGTCGTTTCAGTAGTTAATCAATTAAGGTATGTGTTATTACACCGTAAAGGGGGTCGATCACTTAATTACTTAATCAATCCGGTTATGGTTACCCTCATAGCCTCAAATAGAGTCATACTTTGTTAATAAAAGGTATCACAATTTGTTCTTTTTCTGAATTCTGGAAACTATTTTGATACTAAACTATAACACATACTTATGCCTCTTAAAGATTATTATCTTAATACTAGATAACAAATAAAAAAATAAAAAGAATCTGCAATGGCTGGACTTCTCCTTTAATCAACAAACAAGGGATCTTTTACCAGGATGACCAATTCATACAGTTGATCCTGATGTTTTATTCAGCTGTGTCCAACAGATATTTATAAATGCAACTTACTTTTTTCCTCGTGGATAATATCGGACATATTCTCCTATATCATGGGCTGCTACAGACAGAATTAAAGGATCTTTACTTGTATCTAACAAACGTACCAGTATTCTGAAATACAGGTCAAGATAATAAATCATCTAATATGTCCAGATAATAAATCATCTAAAACAGTTCAGACTTCAAGAGAAATATTGTATACAATGTATAATAATAGATATATAATAATAGATGTCTAGTGAAGCACTGACTGAAGTGATTTTATCCATTGTATAATAGATGTAGGCACAACAAAATCACTGAACATATAAAATCTAAATTGTCCAAGGTAATAAACTATAACACATACTTATGGAAGAACAATTACTAATTTATTTGGACAATGTTTCGAAGAGTATTCTTTCACCGTTTTCAAGCAAGGTAATAGCAATGTTACTGTATTTTTTTTTGTTTCTATGACAAGATGTGTAAAGTGAGATAGTAGAATTTTGCCTATACTGCAGACTCTTCTGTTATGTGCTAAAAAAATTTAACATGTAAAGACGTTGGTTTTTTTTTCAGTCCACTATCTTTATCATTCCATACGTATATACCGTATATATAAATTCAAATATTCTCTTATCTTCATTAGCCCAGTTGGACCAGAATAGTAGGACGTTAGACCCCATTTCATATTAAATATTCTCTAATGGGGAGTTTAATTGTGTCTCCTTCCTCAACAAAAAGGATCAAATATGTTTGGACCCTTATATAATATGACCCATATTAAACATCAGTTTATACTTTTACTCACTTCAAAAGTTCATAATTTTTCTCATTGAGTCTAATTGCATTTTCTCTCCAGAAACGATCTGATTTGTGAACAGGACTCCACTCCAGTCGACCAGATTTAATTTCTGTTGTATATTCATCAAACGAACTGAAACAAAACATTCATTTGGTTTAAATTTTCATGTTTCCTCAATTTACCATCAAGACTCTCACTGTGATGTTAATTACCATATTTTTCAGTGGATGAGGCACACTTTTTTTTTGCCAAATATCTTGATTTTAGAAGAACTGTAGCTTTTTTTCATGTCGACATTGAAATCTAAAGACGAAGAAATAATTGCCAGGGAATCAACACATGTTGACCATGTAGTAGCGTACTGTTTAGTAAGTTGTAAAAAACATAGACATGGGCATGCTCACCAGCAGAAAAGATGTCTGAAATAAATCTAAAATCTATTATGACCTCTATGCTAAACTTTAAAGTAAAAATGGGAACGGAAAATTAATGTTCAAAAACTACTGTCCTAAAATTTAGAGATTCACCAGGGGCCGCTAATGAACAATCTCACCAGGTTTTAAAAAATTCCATTGAAAACTTTGTCCTGTATCACATTCACAAGACCGAATTTGAAAGTAAATGGGAATAACTCTGAAATATACAATGGAATTATTCTGAATTTCAATAGACTCCCTCCTTATGCCCATATGAACAATCAGTGTGTCCAACTCACCTTAAATCTTGTACCGAAGCCTGTAATTTCTCATTTAAGAATTCGAGATCATCTATTATATCTGGATCATCAAATTTTCTTCCCTCCAATAATTCTAGTTGTTTTAATACTTTACATTGTACCATAGATAGAGCATGGACATGTTGAATTTCTTTCTCTTCTGGTTTCTCTATCAAATTCTACAAAATACAACCAGCTAAATTTAATAATTGGAACACAAACTTAGTTGAAGTGGTATACAAATATATTCTTAGAATATATTTATGTTTGGTATAATAGTGAATATGTTGAAATCCTTCTACGGCATTTGGTAACTGAACATATGATATAAAACACAAATTTATATGGAAAACAATCGCTGGGTTTATTTCACACTACGTTTCAACAAGTTCCTCTTGTCGTTCTCAAGTGAATATGTTTAAATATTCTGCACAAATGGGTTACCGTTCGCATGTATTTATATTTGCATAACCACAATCTGAGCAATGGGTCGTGTAAAATTAAATGGCCTTGTGTAACAGCTTTGTGACAATAGCAAAACTATGAAAACTGTGCTTTGAATTTGTTGTTTGAATACTGTTTTGTATAATGATTGAGACTTTTCAAAAGAAAATTTGTGGACTTATATTTTCTACTTACTCTCAATGTAGCTAGAATTATCCTGGTTACCTTCTCTTTCACAGATTCACTCAAAATATCAGCTAGGATTGGAATTATATTATACCTATAAAATATTTATATTTAATTTAGTTTTTATGAAGGGTGGCTTTCAAGTTTTCAGGTCATGTGTAATATTCTAATAAATTTATGAGGTATCGTTATTGGGTCTGAATTTTGATAGAAACCATGCCACTTGACTTGACTCAATGAAAGACCGTATGATCTAAAATATATGCATTACGACAACCCGACTACCTGAGACAAATATGTGGCGGATAAAATGACGCGCACCTGAGAATAGTGCCCGACATAACCCTGAATTTGTATCAGTGACAAGTGTCTTAATGACAGGTTTCCTGCAAGGTCATGTATAAGGAATTGAGTCACATTAACAAATATTAATCAGCTGACGGTACTTACCTGTTCATTCTTTCAGCTAGGTCAGGGTTAAAGGTCAAACACCAAAGACAAAAGGTCAACTGATACTGAATCTGGAATCCTACTTTACTACCAGCTAATACTGATACAATACTGAAATACAAAAACATATATTCAGATAATAGAATATGAAAGTACAACAGAAGAGTTAATGTTAACTAATTAAATGAAAAGTCGTATCAGATGTTCTAGAAGAGTAAGCATACCCCTTATGCCCTCATTTTTGTCAATAAATCAAATTTTCAAATTTTTTTTCTCCAAATAAGCAAGACATTCTTTAATCTTTTCAAAGAATATGACAGTTTCAATTTGGAGTCTTAAAAATTAACTGACAGATATATTCTCTTGCCAGACAATGTCACTGTCAGTCAGTCAAAACCGACAAATATGCCCAAAATAAGTGCCACAGTTTGGACCAGAATTTCAGAAGAAGAAATATCTGATCGATACGTACGTCCACAACATTTTAATATAACCTATTTTAATATGAAAGAATAGCTTACGCTGATATCCCCTCAACTTCCACAAACATATTACGATACTGATCTACTCGTAACATCATCTGTAGACATCTGGCTGCTGTCTGTAGATATTCATTACCCTGTAATATTTCATAAATAACATTATCACAAAAATCAACAAAGATTTAGGTGTGATAAATATACACCTACATGTAAGCCATTGCTTTTTGTGTGTAGTTACTTCCCTTTGTTACAGACCCACATGGCCTTTACTGGTTAATTATAGAAAACATCATAAATTTTACAATTGGTGTTTTGTTTGATAAATCTACAATCACCACTGTTGTAATATAATTTGCCAATGGGTTGAGAGTGTAGTTACCTCCCTTTGTCACAGTGCCACATGGAGTCTACTTGTCAATCAAATAGCTCATTTCTCGTGAGGTTTTCTACAGTCATAAATATCATGCACAGTGACATATTTTAATGAACAGTTTAACTTGGAGGTTTCTGTGTAAACATAGATTCATCTCTATCTTATATTATGTCTACAGAGTCCTTACATATATTACTAACTTTTTTCTTCATTATAATTTCTCAGTTAACCATATTATTGTTAAGAATGTCCGTTTCCCAAAGTGATTGGTTTACTGTCTATGTTTGATCAAAATTATGCGGATGGTTGATTTTGTATGAACTCTTGCTAAGGAAAATATAGTCTCTTTAGCCTGAAATGGCTGTCATGTCATTTGTCATTAGGTTAAGCTTCTGCGACGAAAATTCTTGGGAAAATCTGGGTTTTTTTTCCTTCCGTATATTCTTTCATGATATTACTAGTATTATCCTTAGACTTGTTACCAGTCTATTTATCAAGTACTTTTTGATTTGTCTAGAGAAACTTTGTTAACCAATCATAATTTGACAAGACTACAATGTTGTGTAAATGTACTTACCGGTTTATTGAGTTGTTCTTTCAACCAGTTTAAATAAAACTGTAAATTCTTTTTATCCATAGCTTCTTTACTCCAACAAGCTATTTTAGCTATAATTCTACTAGACTGAAAATATATCATACAAATTTAAAACAGAAATCTTTTATTTAGGAGTATATGGACAAAGCTGATGCTGGGTTCCCACTCTCATGATTCGTGCTACGATTGAAATCATGGTTTTAATTGTGGAGTAATCATGGTGATCCTATCAGGTCTTATCATATATTGGGGTCATATTAATTGTATCGAAACGTATCCGAACGTATCTGCATGTAGCAGATCGTGGACTCATAGGGACAATCCCATCGTAACGCATCGCACGGCAGTGGAAACATAGCATGATTAAGAAACATAGAAAAGTAAATCAATTTGAAATAAATGTTAAAGATTTGTTTGTTAATTTCCAGCTTACATTGGTTGAATACATGTAACTCGACACTACCTGAACTTAGCTCAACCTAAAACTTGAAATGACTCAAACTGCTTCTCAATAATATACTATTCAAAAAAAGTAGGGGATATTTGATTTTTAAGTGTTATTAAAGTCACCTAATGAAACTGACGAAGAAACAAATGACAAAATGAAATGAAGTTCACATTCATCGATTTATTTCAAATGATCGTTAGACTAAGTAAGGCACAGACTGACCATTATAAGGGTAAAATGATACCCGGGGTCAAACAGCAAAGTTACCACAGCATCACAACCAAGTCAGTAACGGGTAAATCCTCCTCTGTTTGCCAAACAAGCATTGATCCGACGTGGCATACTCCTAATGAGACGTCTAAGGTCATTTTGGTCCAGATTGTCCCATTACTGTTGCAACGCAGCAGCAAGTTCTTGGACATTGGCAGGACGTTGTTGACGTTGACGTAACCTCTGTCCAAGCATGTCCCAGACATGCTCGATGGGGGAGAGGTCGGGACTCAGTGCTGGCCAAGGTAATGTGGTGATGTTCTGTTGTTGGAGGTAACCTGTAACGATCCTGGCCCTGTGACATCTTGCGTTGTCATCCTGGAAGATGAAATGGCGGCCATGACGTCGTGCGAACGGCACAACATGGACTGCCAAGATGTTGTCCCGGTAGTACTGGCCTGTAACACACCCTGCAACAACATGTAAAGCCGTTCTTCCAGCAACAGTGATGCCTCCCCACACCATAACAGAACCACCCCCAAATCGATCATGTCTGATGACGTTAACGTCTTGGAAGCGCTCGTTTCGACGACGCCACACCCTCCTACGTCTGTCCAAAAAATCAACAGTGAACCTTGACTCATCTGAAAACATCACATTGCTCCAGCGTCGATTATCCCAGTGTTGACGATCCCTACACCAACGACGTCTTGCCTGAATGTGATGATCTCTCAAACAAGGGATCACGCGAGGACGTCGGGCGCGAAGGTGACCCCTATGCAGTCGATTCCGAATCGTCTGGCCACTCACTCTCACACCAGTGTCTGTTTGAAGACGAGCGCTGATCTGATTTGCTGTGATGACACGATTTCTCAAGGCCAAGGTACGGATAAATCGATCCTGGGCTTGAGTTGTCGCCCTTGGTCGACCTGAGCGTGGTCTGTCCTGTACAGATTGTGTATCGTGGTATCTGGACCATAGCCTGCTTATGACAGACTGAGAAACATTCATCGTCCGCGCCACAACCGCCTGTGTTGTGCCGATCTGTAGCATGCCAAGGGCACGTAACCTTTCATTTTGGGTAAGCCGACGCATATCAAAATTTGTTTTCTGGTCACTAAAACAATTAAACTGATGTTTCCACCCTGGAATTCAATGCCACAATGACTGTAACATTCAAAGTCAGAGTCGTGCAAATCTTGGGTTGGACCCCCATGATGATCCCAAGCATCACCTGCATTCCATGCGGTAGCTATTGGTGCGTTTGGGCGTCACATGTAACTGGAAATGTTTCTTCTGTTAGGTTCTATAGTGACTTTTTTCGTAGTCATTTGCATATTTTAGTATTATGCCCCCAAAATCAAATATCCCCTACTTTTTTTGAAAAGTATATTTTCTTACCTGATAAACTATGAATTTATCTTCTCTTTCTAACAGATGAAAAAATGGTGACCACACTGATTCCTTCCTTTTCTTGGCAAATTCTTTAAATATTTCCACTCTTGCTTTATCTTCCTACAGACATAAAAAAAAGACAAATATAATAATAATAATAATAATAATAATCGTTTTCTATAGC
Source organism: Patella vulgata (assembly GCF_932274485.2). Taxonomy (NCBI): domain Eukaryota; kingdom Metazoa; phylum Mollusca; class Gastropoda; family Patellidae; genus Patella; species Patella vulgata. The sequence continues at coordinate 66,722,380 of NC_065879.2, read as the reverse complement.
ACTGAACATTCAGTCAGTCTGACTGCTTTGTGGCACTTTAAATATCAATTTTTATCCTCTAACAGACAAAAAACAACTAGACACAATTTCCCGCCAGAAATCTATGTGTAAAACTTTCCATAATATAGATGAAATGTCTATTTTATTGACTAGACCAGAAGACGTGCTTGGTAACAGCAATTATGAAAAAAATTAGGGTCTAGTTTGGCTATAAACTAAAAGTAGAAAACAATACAGTACCTGAAGGCCATCATCCAACATAGTTAATATATACTGTAAAGTTTGATCTTTAGCTATCTGACCAATCAAATTATAGAATGTAGAGGCAAACTGAAAAATAACAAAAAGCATAAATGATTTATACTATCTATCCCTAAAATAAAACAGAAGTACAGATTAAAAGTAACCATTATTTTGGTAATTTATATACTTAAATGTAACATGTATTATTATTGCAAAAATATAACCCTAACAAAATTCATACAAAATAAACAATTATCTTCGATTGTGGCCTCATTATTAGTCCTTCATATTAACAGATCCATTTAAACTCAATGCAGTCACGAAACAGAAATACATAAATGTGAATTTAAATCCTGATTTTTCAAAGTTATCAACGGCCATAACTCTGGCAATTATTATCGTAAATTCTTCATAACGTTAGCCTCTAGAGCTTCCACAAAATTATCACAGTGATTAATGTCCATCCATAATCCATAACTGACAGTAACTAGTGAACATCATTGAAAAGCAATATGCTTTTTCGCTTTGTGACCATAAACACAGTCAATCTGATAATAACTTTAGCCTGTAGAGCATCCACAAGCAATAATGGACAACGGACCGACGGATGGACAAACAGGGGTGACGACAATGTACAACCACATTTCAATTATATAGTGAGTAACAAAATTACCTGTAATGGATTTTCTTGCAACATGGCTGATCTACTTTCAGCATTGCTACTATCAAACTTAGATATAAAACTGTAGATATCTGATGATATCATCTGGCCTCTGGAAACATAATAAAAAAATTCATCAAGCCTCTGCATGTTGGATATGGTACTCTCTAAATATACAAAATTTAATACAAAACTGTAAAAGTGAAACTGCAAATTTGTAATCCATGCCTATATGTAGACTAAATAACATGTACTTACTGTAGATAGGACTGCCAGTTAACTCTGTTGGCTCGTACATCATTGGCTCTTTCCTGTAGAAGACTTGTTGCCACTTGAGCTCCTGCAGAACACAAACAAAATATTATACAGTAAAATCTGTATTCAGCAGCCACTCAAACGGAATTTTCATGACTGACCGCTTAACGGGAGTGACCTCATATTAAAATCTCAGTGTTTGTTAGTGCTGATATCAAGTAAAATTTAACGCTTGGATGTAACACAGTCACACATGTTCCATACACTTCAGACAAAGTACTGTGGATATTGACCATCAACACTACTACTATACTATTCCTCCCATGATTTTCTGACATGGTTTCCCGGTGACCATGGTGAAGGAGCGAGGCATGGAAAAGCATCTAGCTGTTCAGATGGGACATGTACATGTGCACATTGGCTCACACAGAACCCTGGATTGTTGGAATTCAAAATAAGAGTATGCCATTTTGCCACCGTCTAGGCAAAATATCCCTCATAGCACACCGCATGGCATACATGCCCTTCATCATTATGCCCGGTGGGTGTAGAAAAGTAGGATTTTTAACCCCATTTTGATTCATTTACTTGAATGTTATCTGTTCTACATGTAATTGAGTGTGAAAAACTAAGTTAAGTTATTTAAATGCTTTTTTCAAGAAAGAAAAAGTAATTACGATCAATACAACATGATTCCAACTCCTCTTAAATTATGTTATTACATGTATGTCTGTTAGTCAAGTGGCAGGGTTTCAAATTTTCGATCCATGGCTTATACATATACATGTGACAAGTAGTAGGGTTGTCTGGGTTTTTTTAACATTGTGGGTTTTCACAAGATTCTCCAGTTTCTTCCCACTGCTAAGACCCCTACGTGCAACTGAACTATTAAAATAAAATGAAATGGGCTAATGAAGACGGGCATACGCCTTACAGTAAGCTATGAAGGAAATTTTGCCCGGGCACGGCGCTACAGCCTACTATTATATTGAATTCCAACTGCCAGGGGATTTTTTACATTCACGCCAATGTGTACATGGGACCTCGGTTTTTCGTCCCATCCGAACAACTAGACAGCTGTCCTTGTCAGGCCCTCCATCCTGCATCACTGACAAGGGAACTGAACTATTAAAATAAATATTATCAGATGTATGTATGTATGTTAGTCCCTAAATGACCTAGGTTATGTTGAGTGGATGTTAAACACTGTATCCTTTTTCTCTCTTTTACTATTTAAGGTCATAAAGGGTATTATTAAAAGACCTTTCACACAGGAATATATCTGTTTAATAGCAAATCAATGAGTGAAAAACAGATTATTATAAAATATTTCTTAAATATTTTGGCCTTGAATAGCATTCTATAAGTATCCTATAAACCTCATTAATTTTCTATGATTTGTGACTCTGATTGTGTGAAATATAAAACTTATGATTTAATCTAGGTAAAACAGGATATAAACTAATCACATGTGTGTTGATTTAAAAACAAAATAAAACAACACATCCTCTTCATAATTCAACTACATTCATTAAAGACATAAAACAAGCCAGATCAGAAACATGAAAAAATGTACTCTTTAATGTTTAGATTAGGCAGTTGTTGGTATGTAATTAAGTAAACCTGGGCTGAATTATTGTTACTGTACTACATGTACATGTTATTTGTCTAAGTTTATCCAATAGTGTTGAGATACGTGTATAACCAATTTTTAAAAAAAAATGGCCGAATGGTTAGCATGTGCACGCTGTATCAACTGGCATGGTTTTGATTCCCCGGTTGTGTGTGACAATAAGAAGGGTCGCCTGTCCAACCTCGTGGGTTTTCTGTGGGTCCTCCAGTTTCCTCCTACTGCTAAAGATCTCTACGCCCAAGCGAATTATTGAAATAAAATTCAACCAGGAGTGCACATTAAACCCCTTCTCATTCTCTCTCTCTCTCTTCTCTCTAACCAGTTTTGTGTTTCAATGGTAATACAATGAACCATAAATTAAACTAAAAATAGTAATCAAGCCAACTTGTTTCAATAATTTAATTTAATTTACAGGTACAAACATTTTCTTAAGATGTATGTGAACTACCTAAAAGAGTACCGGTAGTAGTGATGATACCAAGTGCTATAGAAAGCAAGCATACTCTGCCTCATGTAAAACAGCTAATGGTTCTTATAACTAATTTGGCTTTTCTTTGGGTCCTCTGGTGTACCCTCATTGACCCCAATCTAAAGACCACTACAGTACATGCAAGAGAATAATTGGAACAAAATTGTACCATTAGTCCCAAAATGACCTGGTTTGTGTTGAGTGAGCATTAAACCCCATTAGGGTTTAGTAATCTTGGGACATTACAGCATATCTTAATCTATTTTTATCTTTAAATAATTTGGTTGTCAAGAAAGACCAAGCCAACAATCTCATATCTGTGTTGTTAGCTAAACTTAGAGTTAATAGTTTTCCATAGTCATTAGTGTTAAAATCAATGGAATAGTGAACAAGGATAAATTCTGAATAAAACCTAATTTTCAAATAAATAAGTTTGACAAAAAATACTGATAAAATATTCCAATCCAAGATCTATCATTTGATTTTGGTTTTTTTTGTGAATAAAGTTGGCTACATGTATATTTATTGGTTTACATTTCTTTAATGGCAGAAAATATTGAAATATACCATATTATAAAGCACTTTAATTTAAAAGAAGAAGAAATTTTGATTCAATTCGCTTTATTTTGATGATAATTCAAACAAGAAAACATACAAAAATCGAACACCTGAAACCCACATCAAAAACATACAACAATGTAAAATTTAGAGAATGTCAATACTAGCCTAAAAATCATAGACTGGCCACAATCAGAAAAAGACAGAATTCATTTTCAACTCATCTATTATTTCAAATAAAAGCAGACGACATTTCAATACTTATTACTTAAAGTTATGAATATGATTTTGATGGTTTTCTTTGGCCGATTTGTGGTTGATAAAACTATAAATTTTATGTTATTTTTTAGACTCACCTTTCTCCAAATCCTCGATATTTGAAATATCCATCATGATGAATTAAAACAAATACTGTAAGTCCTTGAAATATCAACTGATATTCGCTTATTCCAGATTTATTCTTGATAATTTATTTTTCAATCAAGGTTATCAAGCCACCATTTTGATTATACACGATCATGTGACAGATGATATTATCCATTTTCCGTAAAAGAGCTGCTGTTAAAGGGAGAAAACTCCAAAACAAAAATAATGGAGGAAGACCCACTATCACAATATTAACAAAAACATACCACGGCAAGTACTAGGTGTACGAAAGTGCATTAGCGCCAAGGAGCAAGCGCATCCATAATACGACGTAGATCTAGAACTAAATAATGCGATTCGACGGAGGCTGACCAAAACTAAGCTTCACAGATTCTTTACATATTTTCCTAGCAAAACTCTTCTGTAACCTCGATATATGTAATTATTGATTCGTATAATAACATGCGATATACTCCCAACTTGGTAGGGGATAAATATAACTCTAAATATTTAGTGATGGTGATGAGCATGAGATGGAGTGAGTGTGTTTCGGGGGGGGGGGGCGCTCCGTCACTGCAGCTTTGGATGGGCCTTAAAAACGAACAAATGAATATATTTATTCTGCAAGTTTATCATTAAATAATGCACAAAATTATACAGCTTAAAACATCTGTTGAGACGTGTTCGATTGTATTATCTCGAGCGCTCGAATTAATTATCTCGAGCGCGCGACTTAACTATCTCCAGCGCTCGAATTAGTATCTCGAGCGCGCGACTTAACTATCTCCAGCGCTCGAATTAGTATCTCGAGCGCTCTACTTAATAGCTCGAGCGCTCGAGATATTATATTATTATTTTTTTTTTTGCTTGTCCTAAATCAGCCACCGCACTAATGGTTCATTACGTAATTTAATATTCAAAGTAGCAGGGAGGATATTTCTTTTTTGTTGCTTCGTTATTACCATAGTTTTTGTTTTCGATATATTTATTCCCACATGGTTTTTATCACACCAGGTTAATACTATATTGGCGCCAAGTTGAAGTTTGTGTTCTAATTCTTTGATAGTACACCCAGAGGTGTTAAGGATTGTGTCATCCGCAAATAGGTCAGTTTTAATGGATAGGTATAAAGGTAAATCATTTATAAAAATAATAAATAATATGAATATGGGTCCTAATATTGATCCTTGGGGTACACCGTGATAAATAGTTTTATTCTCAGATAATATGCCATTAACAGATTGCACTGACCTTTCTTTTTTTTAAGTATGATTCTAGAAAGAGAGTTGATTTTCTAGAAAATTTAAAATGTTTACATTTGTCAATAAAAATATCATGATTTACTAAGTCGAACGTTTTTTTAAAGTCAAAGAATATTGCTCCACAAAGGAGATTGTTGTTAATATAATCATACATGTTTTCAGTAATATGTGTTAAGGCTGTTTGACAAGTGCTAGATAAACGGAAACCTGATTGATTACTATGTAGAAGTTGATATTTATTTAAATACTTGTTAAAAAGTTGTTTAACATGTCTTTCATGATTTTTTCATATACTTGGAAGAATTGATATCAGCCCATAATTATTGTGGACATCTTTGGTACCTCCTTTATGAAGTGGGATAACTTTAGCTTGTGTAAATAAAGAAGCGTACATGTTATGATTTATTGACAAGTTAAAAATGTGCGTGTGACTAGCAGAAAGTTGAATAGCACCTAATCGGAGAAATAGTGGATTTATTGAATCAAGATATTAATTATATCGGCGTATTCTTTGATATTAGTCAAGATTATAAAATTTAGGGACGGACGACAAATCAGAAACGGATTAGATTATTCGGGTGGAATGTCATTGAAGCTGTAATATAATTAAATAAGAAACGAAATGTATTGAGAATAAAGACGACTTTAATGAGTCTAACTGATACGAGGTAATTTGTGCAGTCGATGGGACCAAAGATTATCAGCCCTTTCTAGTAGCAACCGAGGGTCAGTCATTATATTATCGCCATTACAAGTAATCTGTAAAGTAGCACTCCGACGTCTTAAAAATATTATCATCTGATGCATAGCGGTCAGCGAACCTGTTCGCGTTTGTGGTCACATCACTGGGGGTTCGCGTGATAACTAATTATATATAATAACTGTACTATTAAATATTACACACAATTACAAAGCTTTAGATTACAGATATATACGCGATTGATAGATAAAAGAATAAAACAATTTAAAAGGGTTTAAACTGGGTTTAAATTGTCGCGAGTACTCATAACATAGAAGTTTAGGATTCACATTAAAATCACCTTCTTCTTGAAAACTAGATACCACCACCTCACCACACCACCACCACCCGACACTTTAGAAATAATAACAGAGAAACGACATAAAAGGCAACCTGGTTATTTTCATGTTATAAACATTAGCCATAAACACAACTATTTTGCTAATGTTTCTGAGATGCTACGCAGTTTTACATATACAGGGGTGGGGGTGTCCGAATGGTTAGCACGTGCGTGCTGTATCATAAGGTCTGTCATTGAGTCAACTGGCGAGGTTTCGATCCCCCCGTTGTACGTGGCAAGAAGTAGGGTCGCCTGTCCAACCTCCGGTTTCCTCCCACTGCTAAAGACCCCTACGCGCAAGCGAATTGTTGAAATAAAAAAAATTGAACCATGTGTTGGTCACGAAATGTCCTAGTTTGTGTTGAGTGGACGTTAAACCCCATTTCTCTCTCTCTCTCTAACCAGTTTTGTGTTTCTCTCTCTCTCTTTCTCTCTCTCTCTTTACATAATATTGTTGATATGATTCTCCATGTGGAAATTAGAATAAAATTAAATTGATCCCAAAACGGATCCTTGGGGGACCCCTGGAGCTAAAAGTGAGAGAGTAGATGAAAGATTGTTGATGATAACACTTTGTGAGCGAGCGGTAATTGTTCTCAAGATAATGACCCAGGCTGGATATTTTAATCAGTGATATTTGAATGCACCAAGCACAATATTTTCAAATATAACGCCATTTATGACGCCAGTCATAAAAGGTGCAAGAGTTGGCAAGCATTCCTTTAATGGTGGGGTGTATGTAAAATATGCGTTTTTGAGGTAGTTTACGGAACTGAGTTTTCGACATGAAAGTTTAAATGTCCTAAAATAAGTATTACGTGTTTGGTGGAAATAATTTTGTCGAAATAATTTGAGAATTCTTCGAAAAACTGCTGATCGGATTTGGAAAGATTGATAGATAATAAATAGAATAATTTTATTGGAAACTGAGATACTTATGAGTCCAGGTATTCAAATCTGCTAGGATGTACATATAACTGATTTGTGGATTAAAGCAATTTCCCCCGCTCCTTAGACTACCGGTAATCTAATTATCTTCAAACACTGTCTGCTTAAGTATGATATTTTTCAACAGGATTCACTAAACATCTTGAATACTGAAACCATTTAGAGAAATTTTTCCGGAATTGTCTCAAATTTTGCACATAATGCAACTGGAATATGCCGAATGTTAAATAAATAAAATATATCAATTTGCAAGTGGCCAAACCCTTCTAAAATGCTACGTCGCCTTCTCGGAGAAAATAAATGTATTCAATTTCTGGTAATCTCATATACAAAGTAACCTTAGAGTTATCCCATAACGAAAAATGTCAAGTACGGACTTATTTAGATGATAAGCCGGCGGGCTCGTAGATGGAGAGTTAAAACGTCTAAGTCTTCGTGATTTGCTAGATTTGCCTTTAGGTTTGCATGCAATCTAATTTGAACATCGCCCGATGTAAGCATTTAATCAAATCACGTCAAATCGAAAATTATTTGTTCACCTTCCGACTAGAAACTCCAAGGCGCTAAAGTCTCTTTAAACACTAATATCTTCATTTACAATGTCCGTATGTTGTGTGCATGATGTGTCTTGTCCGCCGGTTTGTCTTCTGGGTTTCTGTTTGAATGTTTTGTCTTGTGGACGTTACTATTAGCAAGAGCACTTTGACATAGGATATCTTATTTTGAACAATGTAGTTTTTACGAACATCATATTTTCAGAAATATTCACAGTAAACTATAGGGTCCCTATTCTAAATACTTTCGTTAGCCTAAATCGGTAATTGTTAGTTTTTAAACATAATCCGCGATAATTGCCTTCCGCCGTATAGTCGACGACCAGACGACTAGCGGATGGTGACGCAAAGGTACTTGTGCTGGTCAAGTTCTAGATCGAGTGCTTGACCCGTATTATTGTTGTTGGGTCACATAGCTTGTGTATTATTATTGTTTGCACTGACAGGGAATTACGGCTAAACATATCAATCTGGATGTCGTTATGGTCTATGAAGCTGTTAATTGGTGCCCCCCTTTCTATCTGTGAAAGTGATCTTAATTTCATAACTCGCACATTGCTTTGATGACAAATTATAGTTTACTGTGAGTAGGTGCTTAACTTGGTTGAACCAAACAAACCAAAAAAAAAAAAAAAAAAAGAGAGAGAGATTTTATTTCTTAGATTATCGCGAAGCTAAAATTAAACTTTAATTAAAAGGGGATTATCACTTTCAGCGACAAAAGTGCAATCACTTTTAGGGGAATAGATAAATAATTCAGGCCACTCATCTGTTTTCTCTATTTATTTAAACCAGCAAATGTTAGGATAAAATTAATTGTATTTCAGGCCAGGACTAATAACAAATTATTACAAATTACGAATTCCAACTGTCAAGGGGTCTTTTATAATACTTTATATGTACACGGGATTTGAGCCCCATCCGAACGACTAGACAACTGTCCTTGTCAGACCGTCCGTCCTGCACCAATGACAAGAGGAAATCGTGCTGGAAATCACACAAGAAGCGAGACCGCCTGGCTAGCAAGCGAGAGTCTTACTAACCGAGGCTGCGGCCTCCTGTAGTTAATAAGCCGAAAGTAAAAATCAGTTGAAGTAAAGAACAACGTTATCAACATAATCAATAAGATCGTTTATGAAAAATACATGAAGTACTTTATTCTCAATCTACTTTTTTATTCACCGACAAAACTAAATACGATCTTTTATCAAAAATAGAATCTTAGGGTGCTTTCTCGTGCTCAGTCTATTTTTTCTATTTCAAAGACAAAACTGGTATGACTATGTACTTCTCAACCCCGAAAAGAGTCCCGACTTTTGTTTTCGTACAAAGCGGTTATGACTTTTAATTCCGTACAAACCTAAGCTGATATTGATATTATCCTGTATATTATGTTACCAAAACAAAGAATGGTGTTAACTTGTCGACGAGAAATATATTATCACTAGACAAGATCTCCACCGTTTTAATACAACGCCTTTCAAATACAAAGTCACTCTTTAAAGGCACATTATCATTCTCACCAGGGAGCCGCGGTGGCTCTGTGAGTAAGACGGAAGTCCTGTGTTCGATCCCGATGCACTGAGAAAGTTCATCGGGATTTTCCGGCGTGGCCCCCATTGTCAGTGATGCATGACGGAGGGCCTGGCAAGGGACAACGTATAGTCGTTCGGATGGAACTATAAACCAAGGTCCCCTGTCAGAAAAAAATTCTCTCATAACACAGTGCTTGACGTATATTAAGCCGGATGGAGCAGAATGGCTCTTCAACGACAGGATTTGTACTTTAATATGAATGTTTATTGCTTTCTTGTCATCTAGTCGTTATATCAGTTACATCTATTATCCCTTTGTCTGTTTCGTCCTTTAATTTCTTTTCGTTCGGTACGAAAGGGTTATACGGCACATCTTCAACATATAATCGTACTAGCTATGTGGAGTGTCCAAACGGTTAAACATCCATTAACTGTTGTTGTTTAATAACGTCAAACATACGTACATGGACATAAGTTTCCAAAGAAACTGTTTGTTTCATTTTGGCGAGAGCGAGAGCAATGGGGTTTAACGTCCACTCGACACAAACTAGGTCATTTCGGGACTAACATATGGTTCAATTATTTCCATAATTCGCTTGCGCGTAGGGGTCTTTAGCCGTGGGAGGAAACCGGGGGACCCGGAGAAAACCCACGAGGTTGGACAGGCGACCCTACTCCTTGTCACGTACAACCGGGAAATCGAAACCACACGTGCTAACCATTCAGCCATCCAACCCCCCGTTTCATTTTGGAATTAATTTAGTTTGGTGCTAAAATTGACAAACACAACGCGCCCCAACTGCCTTTCCTTTATATTGGAGCCATGATGGATCAGTCAGCAACACTAATTGGGAGGTCTAGGGTTCGATTCGTGTGTTGGTCGAGAACGTTCCTTGTAATATTCTAACGTGGTGCAAGAAAGGGGTACTGACAAGGGAAGAAAAACACAAAAGAGCCCCGATAGTTTCAATTCAATAACAATAGGCGTCAACGTCGGTGTCCGGACAATATGTGTTAAAACCGATTTCATTTTTATTCATATCGCTTCTTTTTCTGTAGTGTTAATTGTGCATTTTGTTTTTTTTAGGTTCCCAAATTTCTGTCAACCTAACTCTAGGGATAAGCACTTATACGATATAATTATTTATGATTTTTGTTTCCAATGATCCGACGACCCGAAATCAGTTTGATAATCACCCATTTATTCATTAAAAAGCGCAAATTAATGTGCATTTTGTTTGAAGTTCCATGTATCTATTTATCTACAGATCTTCACCCTAAGCTTGTAGGTACAAAACCGCATTTTATGTTCACCGAGGCGAGACGATTCGGAGCAGGTATTGTTGTTACAGTTGGGTGGATTATAAAAGAATGCATTATTAAAGACGAGATTAGATGATGAGAGCTGATCAAGAGAAATATTACGGCATCTTTTCATTCGTTAATCACCCACTAATAAACTGTTTCAATTCAACATTGAAGGTCGTAAAAGGACGTCTTTTATTTATAAGTTGAAATAAAACGTCTTTCAATTCTGGACGGGAGGCATTAAATCAGGATTTCGTCTGTGGTGCGGTGAGTAAACAAACTCTTAGTATTAACCATTTTATATTGTCATCGTTATTGGGTCTTTTTTTTACTAAGATAAAATTTTACATACTGGTCGGCAGCCGAATTGCACTCTGCTGTTAAGATCACTGACACTGGTACACATATCCAAATAATTATAAAGCGGTATGAAAGGTACAGCAAGTCAGATTGTCTACATATTGTTCACATAGTCAAGCATGGTGTTAGTTAAGTTCATCTAAGTATTAAATAAAACTCACCGAAGAATATGCTGACTTGTATGAAAATGATAGGAGAATTATTATTACTCTATTTATCACAGACCGGTAATGATGGCGGGGGTGGAATCAAAAGAAATCAATGTAATCTTTAAATGGCCATAACCTAAGTTAGACCTGGTTAATATGAATAATCTTTTGACAAAAAAAAAAAAAATAAAAAAATAAAAAATTGTTAATAAAAGTAGTTTTCATTGATCAACGTCATTACTTGGAGCCAAAATCTAATAAGTGTGATAAAACTTAAAATTCAGCGCCATAAAAATGTATGTAGTACTATTTACGAATAACCCCAATGGCCTATCCCCAGGTACAAAGTAAGGACTAGGGGGCGTTGACCGTGTGAATACTTAATTGTGAGATTGACGAGATTGTATTCAGTTTCCATTAGCAGCCAATATTGCTAATATTTTTATGAGAAGCACGGTAATAGATGACAGCCAATACTGATTAGCTTGTAGCCAGTTTTTCATAGAGTCTTATAGCGCTAATATTACAATCTATATAATAAGCACTTACTAGATACCAGGAAATATTGAATATTTAATTGTAAGGTCGGATTTAAATATTAATGATATTGTATTCAGTTTCTCAAAACTCCTGTAGTATTAATATTTTATATAATAAGAATGTAATAGATACCAGCAGATATTTAATTGTGAGAAGGGCGATCACTATTAATAGACATGCATACACATTTGTGAGACTTTATTATCTAAATATTGATGAGATTGTATTCTGTTTCCCCAAGAATCTTATAGTGCTAACATTTCATATACTAAGCAAATACTAGATACCAGCAAAATGGTGAATATTTAATTGGGAGATCTTATCTGAATATTGATCATATTGTAGTTAGTTTCCCCTGGCATTTTTATGATGCGAATATTTTATAAAATAAGCACGTAATAGATACCAGCAAATACTGAATGTTTAATTGTAAGGCCGAATCTAAATATTGATGATATTATGTTCAGTTTCTTCTAGCATCCTATAGTGCTAATATTTCATATAATAAGCACGTAATAGATACTATCAAATATTGAATATTAAATTGTTAGACCGAATCTAAATATTGATGACAATGTATTCAGTTTCTTCTAGCATCTTATAGCGCTAATATTTCATATAATAAGCACGTTATAGATACAAGCAACTACTGAATATTTAATTGTGAGACGATATCTAAATATTGGTGAGATTGTATTCAGTTTACCCTAGCATCTTATAGTGCTAATATCTCATATAAAAAGCACGTAATAGATACCAGCAAATACTGAATATTTAATTTTGAAACCGAATCTAAATATTGATGAGATTGTATTCGGTTTCCCATAGCATCTTATAGTGCTAATATCTCATACAATATGCACATAATAGATACCAGCAAATATTGAATATTTAATTTTAAGGTCGTAGTTATTTGTAGACCATATTTAAATATGGATGATTTAGTATTCAGTTTTCCCTAGCATCTTATAGTGCTAATATTACATATACTAAGCACGTAATAGACACCAGCAAATACCAAATATGTAATTGTAAGGTCGAATCTAAATATTGGTAACACTGTATTCAGGTTCTTTTGCATCTTATAGGGCTAACATTTCATGTAATAAGCACGTAATAGATACCTGCAAATACCTAATAATTTATTGTATGGTCAAATCTACCAGAACATACCAAATATGTAATTGTAAGGCCGAATCTATATATTGGTAACACTGTAGTCAGTTTCCCCTAGCATCTTATAGGGCTAACATTTCATGTAATAAGCACGTAATAGATATCTAAATATTGATGAGACAGTATTCAGTTTCTCCTAGCATCTTATAGTGCTAATATTTCATATAATAAGCACGTAATAGATACCATAAAATACTGAATATTTAATTGTGAAACCGAATCTAAATATGGATGGGACAGTATTCAGTTTCCTCTAGCATCTTATAGTGCTAATATATTATATAACAACCACGTAACACATGCTGAATATCTAATTCAGAGACGATATCTAAATATTGATGAGATTGTATTAAGTTTCCCTTAGCATCTTAAAGTGCTAATATTTTATATACTCTTCAAAAAAAGTAGGGGATATTGAAATGCAAATACCCATGCAGGTTGTGATATGATTAAATAGTCATGGACACTGGACATGCTTTGAGGGTATGTTCACAGATGAAGAACTTATCGCCCCAACATAACCACTGAGCTGCACATGCGACACGCAATAGCGCCATGCACGTGGGAGGGGTTCATTGTCAAATTTGACACTTCAAGGAAGGGTTGATGAAAACTGCCGCGTGCTGGTTTATCCTACCCGTGCTTGCTTTCCTATCGGTTCTTCCATAAGATTTACTGTTTAGCGTAACTTTGCTTTAGTGTGTTACGTTTAATTTGATCGAGAGACGTGTTCGTCGACGTCAACGTCAACAGACAATACTTCAAGAATTGGTCGTGGCACTGCAAGAGGAGTGGCCTAGATTGCCCCAAATCCTGATTGGACGGTTGATTAGGAGCATGCCACGGCGAATTGCTGAATGTCTGAGGAATGTCTGAGCAATTACTCAAAAACGTCCATTTTCACTTTTGACAGTGTATCTCTTTGCGAGTGAAATGGGGCCGTCAGATAAGCCACCCATATGAACAGTTTATATTCATGTGTAGGCAATTGGCCTGTTATTAACACACACTGGATATCTGTGATAAAAACATCAGTGGATTTCCGCAGTTTTGTATTGAAGAGTATATAATAAGCACGTAATAGATAAGCCACTTTCCCCTAGCATCTTATAGTGCTAATATATCACTTAATAAACACGTAATAGATACCAGCAAATACTGAATATTTAATTGTGAGGCGATATCTAAATATTGATGAGACAGTACTCAGTTTCCCCTAGCATCTTATAGTGCTAATATTGACATATAATAAGCACGTAATAAATACCAGCAAATATTGAATATTTAATTTTAAAGCCGAATTTATTTGTAGAACTTAACTAAATATAGATGATTTAGTATTCAGTTTCCCCTAGCATCTTATAGTGCTAATATTTCATATAATAAGCACGTAATAGATACCAGCAAATATTGAATATTTAATTGTAAGGCCGAATTTATTTGTAGATCTTATCTGAATATGGATGACTTAGTATTCAGTTTCCCCTAACATCTTATAGTGCTAATATATCACTTAATAAGCACGTAATAAATACCAGCAAATACTGAATATTTAATTGTGGGGCGATATCTAAATATTGATGAGACAGTACTCAGTTTCCCCTAGCATCTTATAGTGCTAATATTTCAAATAATAAGCACGTAATAGAAACCAGCAAATACTGAATATTTAATTTTAAGGCCGAATTCATTTGTAGAACTTATCTAAATATAGATGACTCAGTATTCAGTTTCCCCTAGCATCTTATAGTGCTAATATATCACTTAATAAGCACGTAATAGATACCAGCAAATACTGAATAATTAATTGTGGGACGATATCTAAATATTGATGAGACAGTACTCAGTTTCCCCTAGCATCTTATAGTGCTAATATTTCATATAATAAGCACGTAATAGATACCAGCAAATACTAAATAGTTTAATTGTAAGGCCGAATTTATTTGTAGACCTTATCTAAATATAGATGACTTAGTATTCAGTTTCCTCTAGCATCTTATAGTGCTAATATATCACTTAATAAGCATGTAATAGATACCAGCAAATACTGAATATTTAATTGTGAGGCGATATCTAAACATTGATGCGACAGTATTCAGTTTCTCCTAGCATCTTATAGTGCTAATATTTCATATAATAAGCACGTAATAGATACCAGCAAATACTGAATATTTAATTTTATGGCCGAATTTAGATGACTTATTATTCAGTTTCCCCTAGCATCTTATAGTACTAATATATCACTTAATAAGCACGTAACAGATACCAGCAAATACTGAATATTTAATTGTGAGACGATATCTAAATATTGATGAGACAGTACTCAATTTCCCCTAGCATCTTATAGTGCTAATATTTCATATAATAAGCACGTAATAGATACCAGCAAATACTGAATATTTAATTGTAAGGCCGAATTTATTTGTAGACCTTATCTAAACATGGATGACTTAGTATTGAGTTTCAGTTAATAAGCACGTAATAGATACCTGGGGCCTGTTTCACAAAATTTTAACTAGGATAAAATCCAAATTTTAGTAATTTGATTGGATAATATTAGATTGATTTTAGTACTTAGCCATTCAAAATTTGGATTTTATCTTTTGTTAAAATTTCGTGAAACAGGGCCCAGAACTTTTTTAAATATAGATGACTTAGTATTCAGTTTCCCCTGCTAATATATCACTTAATAAGCACGTAATTGATACCAGCAAATGCTGAATATTTAATTGTGAGGCGATATCTAAATATTGATGAGATTTTACAGAGTTTCCCCTGGCATCTTATAGTGCTAACATTTCACATAATAAGCACGTAATAGATACCAGCAAATACTGAATATTTAATTGTGAGGCGATATCTAAATATTGATGAGATTGTATTCAATTTCCTCTAGCATCTTATAGTGCTAATATCTCACATAATAGATACCAGCAAATACTAAATATTTAATTCCGAGACGATATGTAAATATTGATGAGACAGTTTTCAGTTTCTTCTAGCATATTATAATGTTAATATTTTATATAATAAGCGCGTAAATAGATACCAGTTAAAATATTGAATATTTAATTGTATTGCCGAATCTATTTGTAAATCTTATCTAAATATGGATGACTTAGTATTCAGTTTCCCCTAGCATCTTATAGTGCTAATATTTGAAATCATAAGCACATAACAGATACCAGCAAATGTCGAATATTTAATTGTAAGGTCGAATCTAGACATTGATAATATTGTATTCAATTTCTCCCAGCATCTTGTAGTGCTAATACTTTTTTTTATAATAAGCACGTAATAGATACCAGCAAATACTTAATATTTAATTGTGAAACCGAATCTAAATATTGATGACTTGTATTCAGTTTCTACTACCGTCTGATAACAGCATACATTGATTTGTTTTTACAATTTTTAAAGTGAAATATGTCATTAATGAGTTTATTGTAAGTTAATCACGTCTGGCAATTAGCGTTTTAATCAATCATTATCCACACCGTCTTGTGGTAACTATCCAAATCTTCTTTATAGCTAACTTTATAACTAGCATCTTATAGTGCTACTATTTCATATAATAAGCACGTAATAGATACCAGCAAATACTGAATATTTAAATTTAAGGCAGAATTTATTTGTAGAACTTATCTAAATATAGATGACTTGGTATTCAGTTTCCTCTAGCATCTTATAGTGCTAATATATCACTTAATAAGCACGTAATAGATACAAGCAAATACTGAATATTTAATTGTGAGGCGATATCTAAATATTGATGAGACAGTATTCAGTTTCTCCTAGCATCTTATAGTGCTAATATTTCATATAATAAGCACGTAATAGATACCAGCAAATACTGAATATTTAATTGTGAGACGATATCTTAATATTGATGAGACAGTATTCAGTTTCTTCTAGCATCTTATAGTGCTAATATTTTATATAATAAGCACGTAATAGATACCAGCAAACGCTGAATATTTATTTTTAAGGCCGAATTTATTTGTAGAACTTATCTAAATATAGATGACTTAGTATTCAGTTTCCCCTAGCATCTTATAGTGCTAATATATCACTTAATAAGCACGTGATAGATACCAGCAAATACTGAATATTTAATTGTGGGACGATATCTAAATATTGATGAGACAGTACTCAGTTTCCCCTAGCATCTTATAGTGCTAATATTTCATATAATAAGCACGTAATAGATACCAGCAAATACTAAATAGTTTAATTGTAAGGCCGAATTTATTTGTAGACCTTATCTACATATGGATGACTTAGTATTCAGTTTCCCCTAGCATCTTATAGTGCTAATATTTGAAATCATAAGCACATAACAGATACCAGCAAATGCCGAATATTTAACTGTAAGGTCGAATCTAGACATTGATAATATTGTATTCAATTTCTCCCAGCATCTTGTAGTGCTAATATTTTTTTTTATAATAAGCACGTAATAGATACCAGCAAATACTGAATATTTAATTGTGAAACCGAATCTAAATATTGATGACTTGTATTCAGTTTCTACTACCGTCTTATAGTGCTAATATATCACGTAATAGATACCAGCAAATATCTAAACATTGATGAGACAGTATTCAGTTTCACCTAGCATCTTATAGTGCTAATATTTCATATAATAAGCACGTAATAGATACCAGCAAATACTGAATATTTAATTGTAAGGCCGAATTTATTTGTAGACCTTATCTAAACATGGATGACTTAGTATTCAGTTTCAGTTAATAAGCACGTAATAGATACCTGTGGCCTGTTTCACAAAATTTTAACTAGTAATTTGATTGGATAATATTAGATTGATTTTAGTACTTAGCCAATCAAAATTTGGATTTTATCTTTTGTTAAAATTTCGTGAAACAGGGCCCAGAACTTATTTAAATATAGATGACTTAGTATTCAGTTTCCCCTGCTAATATATCACTTAATAAGCACGTAATTGATACCAGCAAATGCTGAATATTTAATTGTGAGGCGATATCTAAATATTGATGAGGTTTTACAGAGTTTCCCCTGGCATCTTATAGTGCTAACATTTCACATAATAAGCACGTAATAGATACCAGCAAATACTGAATATTTAATTGTGAGGCGATATCTAAATATTGATGAGATTGTATTCAATTTCCCCTAGCATCTTATAGTGCTAATATCTCACATAATAGATACCAGCAAATACGAAATATTTAATTCCGAGACGATATGTAAATATTGATGAGACAGTTTTCAGTTTCTTCTAGCATATAATAATGTTAATATTTTATATAATAAGCGCGTAAATAGATACCAGTTAAAATATTGAATATTTAATTGTATTGCCGAATCTATTTGTAAATCTTATCTAAATATGGATGACTTAGTATTCAGTTTCCCCGAGCATCTTATAGTGCTAATATTTGAAATCATAAGCACATAACAGATACCAGCAAATGCCGAATATTTAATTGTAAGGTCGAATCTAGACATTGATAATATTGTATTCAATTTCTCCCAGCATCTTGTAGTGCTAATATTTTTTTTTATAATAAGCACGTAATAGATACCAGCAAATACTGAATATTTAATTGTGAAACCGAATCTAAATATTGATGACTTGTATTCAGTTTCTACTACCGTCTTATAGTGCTAATTAAGGCCGAATTTATTTGTAGAACTTATCTAAATATAGATGACTTAGTATTCAGTTTCCCCTAGCATCTTATAGTGCCAATATATCACTTAATAAGCACGTAATAGATACCAGCAAATACTGAATATTTAATTGTGGGACGATATCTAAATATTGATGAGACAGTACTCAGTTTCCCCTAGCATCTTATAGTGCTAATATTTCATATAATAAGCACGTAATAGATACCAGCAAATACTGAATATTTAAATTTAAGGCAGAATTTATGTGTAGAACTTATCTAAATATAGATGACTTAGGAATCAGTTTTCCCTAGCATCTTATAGTGCTAATATATCACTTAATAAGCACGTAATAGATACAAGCAAATACTAAATATTTTAATTGTGAGGCGATATCTAAATATTGACGAGACAGTATTCAGTTTCTGCTAGCATCTTATAGTGCTAATATTTCATATAATAAGCACGTAATAGATATCAGCAAATACTGAATTTATTTATAGAACTGATCAAAATATATTTGACTTAGTATTGAGTTTCCCCTAGCATCTTATAGTGCTAATATATCACTTAATAAGCACGTAATAGATACAAGCAAATACTAAATATATTAATTGTGAGGCGATATCTAAATATTGATGAGACATTATTCAATTTCTCCTAGCATCGTATAGTGCTAATATTTCATATAATAAGCACGTAATAGATACCAGCAAATACTGAATTTATTTATAGAACTGATCTAAATATATATGACTTAGTATTCAGTTTCCCCTAGCATCTTATAGTGCTAATATCTCACATAATAAGCACGTAATAGATACCAGCAAATACTGAATATTTAATTGTGAGGCGATATCTAAACATTGATGAGACAGTATTCAGTTTCCCCTAGCATCTTATAGTGCTAATATCTCACATAATAAGCACGTAATAGATACCAGCAAATACTGAATATTTAATTGTGAGACGTTATCTAAATATTGATGAGACAGTATTCAGTTTCTCCTAGCAAATTATAGTGCTAATATTTTATATAATAAGCGCGTAAATAGATACCAGCTAATATTGAATATGTAATTGTATGGCCGAATCTATTTGTAAATCTTATCTAAATATGGATGACATAGTATTCAGTTTCCCCTAGCATCTTATAGTGCTAATATATCACTTAATAAGCACGTAATAGATACAAACAAATACTAAATATATTAATTGTGAGGCGATATCTAAATATTGATGAGACATTATTCAATTTCTCCTAGCATCTTATAGTGCTAATATTTCATATAATAAGCACGTAATAGATACCAGCAAATACTGAATATTTAATTGTGAGACGATATCTTAATATTGATGAGACAGTATTCAGTTTCTCCTAGCATCTTATAGTGCTAATATTTCATATAATAAGCACGTAATAGATACCAGCAAATACTGAATATTTAAATTTAAGGCAGAATTTATTTGTAGAACTTATCTAAATATAGATGACTTAGTATTCAGTTTCCCCTAGCATCTTATAGTGCTAATATATCACTTAATAAGCACGTAATAGATACCAGCAAATACTGAATATTTAAATGTGGGACGATATCTAAATATTGATGAGACAGTACTCAGTTTCCCCTAGCATCTTATAGTGCTAATATTTCATATAATAAGCACGTAATAGATACCAGCAAATACTAAATAGTTTAATTGTAAGGCCGAATTTATTTGTAGACCTTATCTAAATATGGATGACTTAGTTTTCAGTTTCCCCTAGCATCTTATAGTGCTAATATATCACTTAATAAGCACGTAATAGATACCAGCAAATACTGAATATTTAATTGTGAGGCGATATCTAAACATTGATGAGACAGTATTCAGTTTCTCCTATCATCTTATAGTGCTAATATTTCATATAATAAGCACGTAATAGATACCAGCAAATACTGAATATTTAATTGTCAGGCGATATCTAAATATTGATGAGACAGTATTCAGTTTCTCCTAGCATCTTATAGTGCTAATATTTCATATAATAAGCACGTAATAGATACCAGCAAATACTGAATTTATTTATAGAACTGATCTAAATATATATGACTTAGTATTCAGTTTCTCCTAGCATCTTATAGTGCTAATATATCACTTAATAAGCACGTAATAGATACAAGCAAATACTAAATATATTAATTGTGAGGCGATATCTAAATATTGATGAGACAGTATTCAGTTTCTCCTAGCATCTTATAGTGCTAATATTTCATATAATAAGCACGTAATAGATACCAGCAAATACTGAATTTATTTATAGAACTGATCTAAATATATATGACTTAATATTCAGTTTCCCCTAGCATCTTATAGTGCTAATATCTCACATAATAAGCACGTAATAGATACCGGCAAATACTGAATATTTAATTGTGGGACGTTATCTAAATATTGATGAGACAGTATTCAGTTTCTCCTAGCATACTATAGTGCTAATATTTTATATAATAAGCGCGTAAATAGATACCAGCTAATATTGAATATTTAATTGTATGGCCGAATCTTTTTGTAAATCTTATCTAAATATGGATGACTTAGTATTCAGTTTCCCCTAGCATCTTATAGTGCTAATATATCACTTAATAAGCACGTAATAGATACAAACAGATACTAAATATATTAATTGTGAGGCGATATCTAAATATTGATGAGACATTATTCAATTTCTCCTAGCATCTTATAGTGCTAATATTTCATATAATAAGCACATAATAGATACCAGCAAATACTGAATATTTAATTGTGAGACGATATCTTAATATTGATGAGACAGTATTCAGTTTCTCCTAGCATCTTATAGTGCTAATATTTCATATAATAAGCACGTAATAGATACCAGCAAATACTGAATATTTAAATTTAAGGCAGAATATATTTGTAGAACTTATCTAAATATAGATGACTTAGTATTCAGTTTCCCCTAGCATCTTATAGTGCTAATATATCACTTAATAAGCACGTAATAGATACCAGCAAATACTGAATATTTAATTGTGGGACGATATCTAAATATTGATAAGACAGTACTCAGTTTCCCCTAGCATCTTATAGTGCTAATATTTCATATAATAAGCACGTAATAGATACCAGCAAATACTAAATAGTTTAATTGTAAGGCCGAATTTATTTGTGGACCTCATCTAAATATGGATGACTTAGTTTTCAGTTTCCCCTAGCATCTTATAGTGCTAATATATCACTTAATAAGCACGTAATAGATACCAGCAAATACTGAATATTTAATTGTGAGGCGATATCTAAACATTGATGAGACAGTATTCAGTTTCTCCTAACATCTTATAGTGCTAATATTTCATATAATAAGCACGTAATAGATACCAGCAAATACTGAATATTTAATTGTGAGGCGATATCTAAATATTGATGAGACAGTATTCAGTTTCTCCTAGCATCTTATAGTGCTAATATTTCATATAATAAGCACGTAATAGATACCAGCAAATACTGAATTTATTTATAGAACTGATCTAAATATATATGACTTAGTATTCAGTTTCTCCTAGCATCTTATAGTGCTAATATATCACTTAATAAGCACGTAATAGATACAAGCAAATACTAAATATATTAATTGTGAGGCGATATCTAAATATTGATGAGACAGTATTCAGTTTCTCCTAGCATCTTATAGTGCTAATATTTCATATAATAAGCACGTAATAGATACCAGCAAATACTGAATTTATTTATAGAACTGATCTAAATATATATGACTTAATATTCAGTTTCCCCTAGCATCTTATAGTGCTAATATCTCACATAATAAGCACGTAATAGATACCGGCAAATACTGAATATTTAATTGTGGGACGTTATCTAAATATTGATGAGACAGTATTCAGTTTCTCCTAGCATACTATAGTGCTAATATTTTATATAATAAGCGCGTAAATAGATACCAGCTAATATTGAATATTTAATTGTATGGCCGAATCTTTTTGTAAATCTTATCTAAATATGGATGACTTAGTATTCAGTTTCCCCTAGCATCTTATAGTGCTAATATATCACTTAATAAGCACGTAAAAGATACAAACAAATACTAAATATATTAATTGTGAGGCGATATCTAAATATTGATGAGACATTATTCAATTTCTCCTAGCATCTTATAGTGCTAATATTTCATATAATAAGCACGTAATAGATACCAGCAAATACTGAATATTTAATTGTGAGACGATATCTTAATATTGATGAGACAGTATTCAGTTTCTCCTAGCATCTTATAGTGCTAATATTTCATATAATAAGCACGTAATAGATACCAGCAAATACTGAATATTTAAATTTAAGGCAGAATTTATTTGTAGAACTTATCTAAATATAGATGACTTAGTATTCAGTTTCCCCTAGCATCTTATAGTGCTAATATATCACTTAATAAGCACGTAATAGATACCAGCAAATACTGAATATTTAATTGTGGGACGATATCTAAATATTGATGAGACAGTACTCAGTTTCCCCTAGCATCTTATAGTGCTAATATTTCATATAATAAGCACGTAATAGATACCAGCAAATACTAAATAGTTTAATTGTAAGGCCGAATTTATTTGTAGACCTTATCTAAATATGGATGACTTAGTTTTCAGTTTCCCCTAGCATCTTATAGTGCTAATATATCACTTAATAAGCACGTAATAGATACCAGCAAATACTGAATATTTAATTGTGAGGCGATATCTAAACATTGATGAGACAGTATTCAGTTTCTCCTAGCATCTTATAGTGCTAATATTTCATATAATAAGCACGTAATAGATACCAGCAAATACTGAATATTTAATTGTCAGGCGATATCTAAATATTGATGAGACAGTATTCAGTTTCTCCTAGCATCTTATAGTGCTAATATTTCATATAATAAGCACGTAATAGATACCAGCAAATACTGAATTTATTTATAGAACTGATCTAAATATATATGACTTAGTATTCAGTTTCTCCTAGCATCTTATAGTGCTAATATATCACTTAATAAGCACGTAATAGATACAAGCAAATACTAAATATATTAATTGTGAGGCGATATCTAAATATTGATGAGACAGTATTCAGTTTCTCCTAGCATCTTATAGTGCTAATATTTCATATAATAAGCACGTAATAGATACCAGCAAATACTGAATTTATTTATAGAACTGATCTAAATATATATGACTTAATATTCAGTTTCCCCTAGCATCTTATAGTGCTAATATCTCACATAATAAGCACGTAATAGATACCGGCAAATACTGAATATTTAATTGTGGGACGTTATCTAAATATTGATGAGACAGTATTCAGTTTCTCCTAGCATACTATAGTGCTAATATTTTATATAATAAGCGCGTAAATAGATACCAGCTAATATTGAATATTTAATTGTATGGCCGAATCTTTTTGTAAATCTTATCTAAATATGGATGACTTAGTATTCAGTTTCCCCTAGCATCTTATAGTGCTAATATATCACTTAATAAGCACGTAATAGATACAAACAGATACTAAATATATTAATTGTGAGGCGATATCTAAATATTGATGAGACATTATTCAATTTCTCCTAGCATCTTATAGTGCTAATATTTCATATAATAAGCACATAATAGATACCAGCAAATACTGAATATTTAATTGTGAGACGATATCTTAATATTGATGAGACAGTATTCAGTTTCTCCTAGCATCTTATAGTGCTAATATTTCATATAATAAGCAAGTAATAGATACCAGCAAATACTGAATATTTAAATTTAAGGCAGAATATATTTGTAGAACTTATCTAAATATAGATGACTTAGTATTCAGTTTCCCCTAGCATCTTATAGTGCTAATATATCACTTAATAAGCACGTAATAGATACCAGCAAATACTGAATATTTAATTGTGGGACGATATCTAAATATTGATGAGACAGTACTCAGTTTCCCCTAGCATCTTATAGTGCTAATATTTCATATAATAAGCACGTAATAGATACCAGCAAATACTAAATAGTTTAATTGTAAGGCCGAATTTATTTGTGGACCTCATCTAAATATGGATGACTTAGTTTTCAGTTTCCCCTAGCATCTTATAGTGCTAATATATCACTTAATAAGCACGTAATAGATACCAGCAAATACTGAATATTTAATTGTGAGGCGATATCTAAACATTGATGAGACAGTATTCAGTTTCTCCTAGCATCTTATAGTGCTAATATTTCATATAATAAGCACGTAATAGATACCAGCAAATACTGAATATTTAATTGTCAGGCGATATCTAAATATTGATGAGACAGTATTCAGTTTCTCCTAGCATCTTATAGTGCTAATATTTCATATAATAAGCACGTAATAGATACCAGCAAATACTGAATTTATTTATAGAACTGATCTAAATATATATGACTTAGTATTCAGTTTCCCCTAGCATCTTATAGTGCTAATATCTCACATAATAAGCACGTAATAGATACCAGCAAATACTGAATATTTAATTGTGAGACGTTATTTAAATATAGATGAGACAGTATTCAGTTTCTCCTAGCATATTATAGTGCTAATATTTTATATAATAAGCGCGTAAATAGATACCAGCTAATATTGAATATTTAATTGTATGGCCGAATCTATTTGTAAATCTTATCTAAATATGGATGACTTAGTATTCAGTTTCCCCTAGCATCTTATAGTGCTAATATATGAAATAATAAGCACATAAAAGATACCAGCAAATGCCGAATATTTAATTGCAAGGTCGAATCTAAACATTGATAATATTGTATTCAATTTCTCCCAGCATCTTGAAGTGCTAATATTTTTTTTATAATAAGCACGTAATAAATACCAGCAAATACTGAATATTTAATTGTGAAACCGAATCTAAATATTGATGACTTGTATTCAGTTTCTCCTAGCGTCTGATAACCGGATATATTGAATATTTAATTGTAAGGCCTATTCAGTGCTGTGTTATAGAATGACTTTTTAAAATTACGAATCGTGATAACAAAAATACGAATGATATAACTGTAAATATATTAATGATTTTAACATAATGTTTGATCTACTAATTCTTACCCCTCATTTTTAGTCAACCCTTTGTAGTATCCCTTTAAGATGTCGTGGGTGGTTCGTACCAGTAACTCACCGTGAAATGATAATGTTCAATATCTGCCATCCATCCCTATATATGGTCAGTTGACTGTTTCAACTTTAAATTTCGTGTCATCTTATAGTGCCAATATATCACTTAATAAGCACGTAAAAGATACAAACAAATACTAAATATATTAATTGTGAGGCGATATCTAAATATTGATGAGACATTATTCAATTTCTCCTAGCATCTTATAGTGCTAATATTTCATATAATAAGCACGTAATAGATACCAGCAAATACTGAATATTTAATTGTGAGACGATATCTTAATATTGATGAGACAGTATTCAGTTTCTCCTAGCATCTTATAGTGCTAATATTTCATATAATAAGCACGTAATAGATACCAGCAAATACTGAATATTTAAATTTAAGGCAGAATTTATTTGTAGAACTTATCTAAATATAGATGACTTAGTATTCAGTTTCCCCTAGCATCTTATAGTGCTAATATATCACTTAATAAGCACGTAATAGATACCAGCAAATACTGAATATTTAATTGTGGGACGATATCTAAATATTGATGAGACAGTACTCAGTTTCCCCTAGCATCTTATAGTGCTAATATTTCATATAATAAGCACGTAATAGATACCAGCAAATACTAAATAGTTTAATTGTAAGGCCGAATTTATTTGTAGACCTTATCTAAATATGGATGACTTAGTTTTCAGTTTCCCCTAGCATCTTATAGTGCTAATATATCACTTAATAAGCACGTAATAGATACCAGCAAATACTGAATATTTAATTGTGAGGCGATATCTAAACATTGATGAGACAGTATTCAGTTTCTCCTAGCATCTTATAGTGCTAATATTTCATATAATAAGCACGTAATAGATACCAGCAAATACTGAATATCTAATTGTCAGGCGATATCTAAATATTGATGAGACAGTATTCAGTTTCTCCTAGCATCTTATAGTGCTAATATTTCATATAATAAGCACGTAATAGATACCAGCAAATACTGAATTTATTTATAGAACTGATCTAAATATATATGACTTAGTATTCAGTTTCTCCTAGCATCTTATAGTGCTAATATATCACTTAATAAGCACGTAATAGATACAAGCAAATACTAAATATATTAATTGTGAGGCGATATCTAAATATTGATGAGACAGTATTCAGTTTCTCCTAGCATCTTATAGTGCTAATATTTCATATAATAAGCACGTAATAGATACCAGCAAATACTGAATTTATTTATAGAACTGATCTAAATATATATGACTTAATATTCAGTTTCCCCTAGCATCTTATAGTGCTAATATCTCACATAATAAGCACGTAATAGATACCGGCAAATACTGAATATTTAATTGTGGGACGTTATCTAAATATTGATGAGACAGTATTCAGTTTCTCCTAGCATACTATAGTGCTAATATTTTATATAATAAGCGCGTAAATAGATACCAGCTAATATTGAATATTTAATTGTATGGCCGAATCTTTTTGTAAATCTTATCTAAATATGGATGACTTAGTATTCAGTTTCCCCTAGCATCTTATAGTGCTAATATATCACTTAATAAGCACGTAATAGATACAAACAGATACTAAATATATTAATTGTGAGGCGATATCTAAATATTGATGAGACATTATTCAATTTCTCCTAGCATCTTATAGTGCTAATATTTCATATAATAAGCACATAATAGATACCAGCAAATACTGAATATTTAATTGTGAGACGATATCTTAATATTGATGAGACAGTATTCAGTTTCTCCTAGCATCTTATAGTGCTAATATTTCATATAATAAGCAAGTAATAGATACCAGCAAATACTGAATATTTAAATTTAAGGCAGAATATATTTGTAGAACTTATCTAAATATAGATGACTTAGTATTCAGTTTCCCCTAGCATCTTATAGTGCTAATATATCACTTAATAAGCACGTAATAGATACCAGCAAATACTGAATATTTAATTGTGGGACGATATCTAAATATTGATGAGACAGTACTCAGTTTCCCCTAGCATCTTATAGTGCTAATATTTCATATAATAAGCACGTAATAGATACCAGCAAATACTAAATAGTTTAATTGTAAGGCCGAATTTATTTGTGGACCTCATCTAAATATGGATGACTTAGTTTTCAGTTTCCCCTAGCATCTTATAGTGCTAATATATCACTTAATAAGCACGTAATAGATACCAGCAAATACTGAATATTTAATTGTGAGGCGATATCTAAACATTGATGAGACAGTATTCAGTTTCTCCTAGCATCTTATAGTGCTAATATTTCATATAATAAGCACGTAATAGATACCAGCAAATACTGAATATTTAATTGTCAGGCGATATCTAAATATTGATGAGACAGTATTCAGTTTCTCCTAGCATCTTATAGTGCTAATATTTCATATAATAAGCACGTAATAGATACCAGCAAATACTGAATTTATTTATAGAACTGATCTAAATATATATGACTTAGTATTCAGTTTCCCCTAGCATCTTATAGTGCTAATATCTCACATAATAAGCACGTAATAGATACCAGCAAATACTGAATATTTAATTGTGAGACGTTATTTAAATATATGAGACAGTATTCAGTTTCTCCTAGCATATTATAGTGCTAATATTTTATATAATAAGCGCGTAAATAGATACCAGCTAATATTGAATATTTAATTGTATGGCCGAATCTATTTGTAAATCTTATCTAAATATGGATGACTTAGTATTCAGTTTCCCCTAGCATCTTATAGTGCTAATATATGAAATAATAAGCACATAAAAGATACCAGCAAATGCCGAATATTTAATTGCAAGGTCGAATCTAAACATTGATAATATTGTATTCAATTTCTCCCAGCATCTTGAAGTGCTAATATTTTTTTTATAATAAGCACGTAATAAATACCAGCAAATACTGAATATTTAATTGTGAAACCGAATCTAAATATTGATGACTTGTATTCAGTTTCTCCTAGCGTCTGATAACCGCATATATTGAATATTTAATTGTAAGGCCTATTCAGTGCTGTGTTATAGAATGACTTTTTAAAATTACGAATCGTGATAACAAAAATACGAATGATATAACTGTAAATATATTAATGATTTTAACATAATGTTTGATCTACTAATTCTTACCCCTCATTTTTAGTCAACACTTTGTAGTATCCCTTTTGTAGGTGGGTGGTTCGTACCAGTAACTCACCGTGAAATGATAATGTTCAATATCTGCCATCCATCCCTATATATGGCCAGTTGACTGTTTCAACTTTAAATTTCGTGTCATCTTAAGAGTTATTGTTAATTGATTTGTTTTTACAATGTTTAAAGTGAAATATGTCATTAATGAGTTTATTGTAAGTTAATCACGTCTGGCAATTAGCGTTTTAATCAATCATTATCCACACCGTCTTGTGGTAACTATCCAAATCTTCTTTATAGCTAACTTTATAACTATGTTATTTAAAATTTCAACTATCATTTTATCAATAAACACCATGGTTTTGATAATATGGAACTATGTATAAGAAATTTATTTTCGAAAAATCTCCTTATATCATATCATTCTTCTATGCACATTTCATGCGGGATTTTACGCTTGGATAGTTCAACAATTTTTTGTCTTTTTAAAAATCAAGCTATAATACCTCTGGCTTAAGGGCTGATTAATAACTTGATTTAACATTGAGATTGTCACCAATCAGCTGACGAGCTAATTGGGAACTATAATCATATGCAGGCGCATTGTTTGTAAAAATAATATTTAGTAAAAGCGAAATATGACGGATCCTTATTTATAATATGTCGATATTTCAGAAATTGTATCAGAACAATTGTTAATGCGAAACAAAATATCGCAATATATCGATATAATAGTTTATTGATAAAAGTACGATGTCGTTTGATCCAAGTCATTTTGAGAAGAGAAATCATAATTGACACGCTATAATCTTTAATATTTGAATTGTATGTCTTCTCCAGGCATATGTATTTGATTGTGCTTGTAAGATGTAAATTGCATTCCGTTTTATTTTTGTTATTGCACTGCATTAGTAAGTGGAGTTTGGAATCCATGAAATTATTGATCCAAAGAAATTGTCTGTGTTGGTATACGGGGCTTCGAGTATGTTGAATTATGGGAATTTTGACTAGTTGATATAAATACTGTCACTGGTAGAATACGATTGTGAAAGAAAGACATTTTGATGACAATAAAATGGAAAAATATGAAAATGAAATGAAATGGGGTTTAACGTTCTACTCCGACTGAGCTATTGAAGACGGGAATACGCCATAAAGTGTGCTTTGAGGGAAAATTTGTGTTTGTCCCGAAATGACCTACTTGTGTCGATTGGACGCTAAACCTCATCTTACTCCCCTCTGTAACATATTCTGTTTTAACACACATTTATCAGAGATTTAAAAAAAAAAAAAAAAAATAACAACTTCTTTTGTATAATGAGCATCCTGGGGCAAAAAAAAAAATAAAAAAAAGAAAAAAAAATCTTGTTGTCAATGTTACGGAAGGGTGGGCGTGACCTCCATCGTGTAAGGTCGATGCTCGAAGTCTGCTCGTCTTGAATGTATTGACGTCATCGAACATTAGTAGCTTGGTGTCGGATGATCAGATAAGATCTCAAAGTTACGATTAGAACATTATATCTTTTAACATGACGATGTAGTGTAGAAAATGTCTTTATTATTTTGTAAAGACCAACACACGTACCTCGTGTGTGTCATGAATGTCACCAAGTTAAATACAAGTTCTGTTGAAATGTGATTACAATATGTAATATGATTACGTAATTTAAGTTTGGGTGAAGTTTATAAAATATAAATCTACATTTTTTAAATACAAAATTTCCTAAAGTACAAGTCAGATTCTGCACGGGTCTCAGAAGTAAAAAAAACACAACAAATATTTGAATGTAAAGGGGGTTGTTATTATATAATGAAGCACAAAGCATTTTTTAAAGTCAAATTCTGCACGGATCTCAGAAGTAAAAAACCCCAACTATTTGAATGTAAAGGTGTTTGTTATTATGTAATGAAGCACATTCATGTAAAGCATTTTTTAAAAGAAGAATGAAAAAGATAGGATTATTATTATTTTATTTGACTAAGACATACAAAAATGGCGGTGTGAAATCTAGAGAAATCAATGCACACTTTAAATGACCATAGCGTGGAATTGGTCAGTTTTAAGTACAGTACTCAAAACTACTTGTGATGTGAGCCGATCAATTATGATGATGAAAATATAATTATTATATTAAGAAAATGTTTTAGCCTCGCTACGCTCGATTGTTCATTTATTCATATGAATGAAATGGGGTTTAACGTCCTACAGTTCTGCTCCGAACTGGGCTAATGAACCATATAACCCTAAACGCGTCTATATATGAAGTGGTGAAACATCAATATATCATCAATATACCACCAATATATCAGTCATATTACAAATAATACAAGATTCATATTACAAAACGAAATGAAATGTGGTTTTATGGCACGTCAGCACCCACCGGGCTATATTGCGCCAAAGATTCATATTACAAATAATATACCATCAGTATATTATCAATATGCCAACAATATATTATCAATATACCATTCGTATAACATCCATATTATAAACCTAGCATCAATATATCATCTGAATACCATCAATATATTAATTATTAAAATAATTTATCAATATACCATCAATGTATTATCAATAATCATCATTTATTACCAACCGGTTATCAAAAAAATATGCCATCAATATATTAATATCCATTATATTTATTGTATGGTTGTTATTTTTAAGGAAATCGAAGAGGCCGGACCACCATGTTTCCAACAGATGGCGAGAACCTCACTTCAAAAGGTAACTATTTATTTTATTGTATAATGCGTCTTTAACATTGATCTATTTCATTGGTATACGGATATCATCTGCTACTGTAAATACAAGTGAGACATAAAGTTGAATCACTGAAGAAAACTGGAAGTGGTATAAGATGTTTTTAACAGATGTTGACTTTAGTACATGTATTATACGATTCACTATTAACTGTTATGACTACATTTTAAGTACATATTCACCAGAGCGCACACCCTTCAAATAATCATAAACTTGCAATCTCTTCACCCCACCCCCCTTTCCGAAGTGCTAATTCACACCTAGCGACACCACTTACAGTTATAAATCGTTGAAAGAATTAAATGGATCCTTTAAATTAGATTTTGCGAATATATTTAAATTCCCAATCTTTAAGAATTTTCACCTTTATCTTTAGAACCAACTGCAGGAACATTTTTCATTGAAAACAGTGACGACAGTGCTCATTCCACAGTAACAATCACCAGTAAGTACAATTTAATGCCCGAAAATAATACTTGTGTTTACGGTTATTTGGCCAAAACAAAAGTGTCTATCGGTCGGATTAGGTATTTTAAGGGAAAGAACTTGCTGAATTATTAAATGAATAATTTTGTAAGCTACAATTTTTTTGCGTTACCAAGCCCAACTGCGTCACATATTATCCATCGCTATACCAATTGCTATATTAATCCATATGGATATTGTAATATAAAACTTTTTAGTCCTTCCACATCGACACAACTAAATATTCTTAGAAATTTACTTCGGGTCAGGACACGGGATTTTTCCTCATTTTCTAATCCAAACTCTCGTGAATTCCTCCAAGTACCAAAAATTTATTCAGACTGCGTTGCTGAAATTATTTTAGGGGTCAGCGATTTTGGCTCCATAAAAAGGTCCGCCAGGTAACCGTAAACACAGGTATTTTTGGAACCATTTGATTTGTTCAGGAATTACACTTCCACAAGTTGAACAATTAGTCGAGGTATTATTATACGTTGACAAAGAGAAGCATTAGTCTAGGTATTAATAGTAAATTTGGTGAATACGCCGTCATATTTATTTCCGAGATAAAGGTGTTTCAACCACTTTTAAATTGTCTGAAAGCTAAATATTTGTTGGGTTAGCTGAAAGAATTATTGTTTGTAGAGCGATGACTGAGTTGTGACTTGTAAGGGGGTGATGAGACAATTAAATGTGAGTTGTAAGGGGATGACTGAGTCAAGTATGAGTTGTTGGGGATGATGGAGCGAATTGTGAATTTTTACTACGAAGTTGTAATTTCAACAATTAATTATTAAAACATTGAATCCTTCAGAAACACAAACGAGTTGTTATTACGATTTTACATTTTTTCTTCACAATTTGTTGTTATTACATACATGCGAAGTGATTATCTGCCCGTTTTAGTTTTGTTCTGTAGATCTATCAAACAATATAAAATTCTTATACAACTGTATGATAATATGCTGTAATAGCTTGATCAGACCCATTCTATTCTATTGGATTGTCCCGCACACATCCGGTTATTCGCCCCCCCCCCCCCAATATTAATTTACACCAAGTTTTCTTTTGAACGTTGCCGCTGTTGGCAAAGTTCATTGGGGTCTTTAACCGGGCTTACATGTAATGTTAAATTGGTATGCTCGATACTTTCATCCCGAAACAAATAGCCTTTTTTATACTGAAGTGTGTGTACTAGTTTATAGATCGGTAACCCGAGAATTTCTTGACATCCGGAATGAAGACATGACCGAAGTTAACCGGATGCTTTTGTCTCCCTAAAGAGAAATAATGACCATTGAGCAGACTAGTGAATAGAATCAGAAAACGTAGGAATAACAGAATACAGATTTAAGACTGGGATGGAATTTGTACGCCATCAGGATTATTTTGAAAAAAATCCTTTTCAACGTCATATCAAAAATCAAAGACACAGAATCGATGCGCAATTGTCAAAGGAACTTGAGATTTTTTTCTAGAGCGTAAGCCCAAAGAGCAACAGTAAGAACAATAAGATGAATAGCGGTTGGGGGTCGGTTCCTAGTCCAGAAATAACGAAGCTACAGGAGCAATCAATTTGTTGCTGTTACATCAAATGGATATCGTAGTTTTATCACCAGTTCGATAGTGGGTTCGACTTCACGGTTAGGTCACTAATTTGATTATGTATTCGATCTCACGGTTATGTTACCAATTCGACTATGTGTCCAATCTCATGATCTGGATAGCCATTGGACTATCTTTATCAAGGGTACAGTTAATTTTATCGAACATTGTCCCAGAATGATAACAAATCAAGTACAGGGTAGATCGAAAGAAATATTTCGAGAATGGCTGAATTAAACAGAATGCGTGTTTTTTGGGGGACTTCATCGAATTCCAACTATTAGGGTTTTTTTTTACCTGCGCACCAACGTGTCGTTTAAGTAAAGGGTCTAGTAACACAGAGGAAAACACAAGGAGTCGAGACCATGACTTGCATAGATCTCAGGCCTTATGTTTTAAATATGACCATACAAGAGACAATAGGCAAAACTGAATTAAGATGTTGCAGAATTGGTCGATTGTTGGTCATCATTTATTTGACTTAAAACCACTGACGTGTGTTGCTTTCGCATTAATTTTTTTACTGCACCGATTAAACATGATTTAACCTATTAGTCGAAAGATAAATAACCATTTGATGAAATAAATGAGAAATATAACAAATTTATCCATGCATGATAATACAACCCATTAGCCATTCATCTATAGTGTTATGCTTCATTCTCCCGCCATTTGTCTTGTCCACGTGCTACAAGGTCACTCTACACATGGTTTAAAGGTATATATTGAGCTACTGAAGCTATGTTGGCCATATTTTGTTGCGAAAAATGCATAATATTCATTCTTCAAAATATATTATCTCAAGTAAAGGTGTTTAACGTTCTCTAAATACAAACTAGTTCATTTCGGGATTGTCATAAAGAATATTTATATTTCAATAATTAGTTTGCATTAGCAGGGAGGGGAACGCAAAACCAGGAGATTAGGGCAGGTGAGTATTACCTTAGTAATTTTAATAAATATATATATATGTATACCAATAATCGTTAAGATGTGGCTTTTGCCCAGAAAGGCGATGTCTGCTTAAAGTTTTCGAGTTCACACCTCGCACTTTCGACCCAACCGACATAACAATTATGACACTACACTGACAAGTGAGACCCGGGCTTAGCACCCGGGCTTAGGACCCGAGCTTGGGACCCGGATTCGTACTCGAAACTCTGTTTCCTGAAACAACGAGATTATATCTCTTTAACAAAACACGACCAGTTTCCATGACCTCCGTATCACGTGATTTATTACTGAAATATCCCACTTTCAGCCTGTGTAATAAATACAATATCTATTGAGGCGGTAGCATTTCTTTATTCAAGATGGCCGACTTATTCTTTTCTGCAGACGACAAGATTATCTGTGTAAACTTTCAACTTTTAAATATTCTTTTTGTGTTTACGCCAACGCGACTGTTGCGCGCAGGTCGGTCATTATGCAGAGATGTTTCGTTATAATATAAAAGGAAAAAATATCGCGAATTAATTTGTGTTCGTTTTGTTACAATGTAATTGCGATTTGAATACTTTTACGCTGTATTCAAAGTTTTCTAAAATCGGTCGAGCTGGGTATTTCTGAGATTTATGTTCGGATTTTTTTTATTCTGTGTTCTTCTTCGTCTGATTCAGGTATGACTAAATCTAATATTTAAATTTATTTAAATTAAATTTTGCGTCAAATAATATTGACGTAATTATGAAGGCGCCATCTATATCACATGGTTAGCCTAGAAATGCACTAAAAGCGACCCATAAAATATCTTAGCTTTTTGGACCGATATAAATTTAGGATTGGTTAGGGCATTTGATTGTATATGTAATTTTTGGGGAGCTCATTTTGATTGTATAGTTTTTTGGGGGGAGATCATTTTGATATTTAGTTTTTAGGAGTTCATTTTGATATATATAGTTTTTGGGTATCTCATTTTGATTGCATTTTTGGGGAACTCATTTTGATTGTATATAAAGTTTTTTTCCAACTATCTTTGAATTTATACACATTGTTTATATCCGCGAGATGAAATTCTTGTGATTGCTTTCGGAGTTAATGGTAGTTGTTATCCGACTGACTTAAGAGCCTGCGATATGGTAGGCTCGGGGCCCCTAAAGAAGTTAACGTTCTCACGTAGTTTTGGGGCCCTTTATTAGTCTATAATTGTTTTGATGAGGTGGTAAGATTGCAACACGCCAAATACGATCAGTTTTTCAAAACCTTTCTCGAGTCATTATGCTGTCATAGGAATGCTTCTTAATGCCCAGTTCAAGTATTAGTTTTATCAATCTCGTGGCAGATACTGATACTTAAAACATAAGCCCGAAAAGCCATGATAATTTTTATTTCTATATGGTAACGTGCGCAATGTGATGGGGTGGGTGAATTTTGCCGATCAGTGGTGTTTGCGTCTACTGATAGTACTGTTTTTCGATTTCCAAGGTTATTTTGTGTGTAAACCGTTTTACCTTCGTCTTCCGATCTATGTGGTAACGTTTTCAATGTGGCGGGGTGGGGTTGTTTTACGTGTAAACCGCTTAAGCTCCGTTTTTTGACCTATCCGAACGACTGGAAATACTTTCGTTGTCAGCCCCACAAGTGATCCGATATTTTTGACAATTAAAACATCTAATATACTTCCATTTGTTCTGTTCTGGAATATATTTTTAAAAAAAAAACTATTCAGAGTACCTCAGCCATTTATATTTCTGACTGACGTCTGTACATTGGCTATATTGCCATGGTTATTCCATACTATCATAAACAATACCAAATAAAAGATGGCGGATGGTTGGATCGGAAGTAGTCCATGTCGTTGAACTCATAATTCACTGTAACGTCTAAAGCTTGTCCATGTCTGCGTGTTAAATATATTATCTTGGAGAGAGTTGGCGTCCAGTTTCTTCAGTGGGCTTTGGCATTTAACGTGCGTCTCTGATATTCTGTAACAAACATTAGAGAGGGGAAGCGCGAATGGAAATGCGGATATTATTAATAGACGGATTCATTCATCATCGACTTTAATGCACTTTTGACTAAGGTGCGCACTTCATTGTGGTGAATAAGACTAGGATATTTGAAAGCGGTTCAACTTTTTCTAATTTGAAATCCAAGCAGCTTCCACTTGATTTAAAGATCGGTGTACACCTGTTGCACGGAACAAACATCAGGCTATAGCCCCAAACATCAAGACCAAAGCTCCGTTTACTCAGCCACTTAACATCACAGAAAAGGTCAACCATTTTGAAGGGTCGCATCGTTCTTTTCCTTGGGATTTGGGCGCCAGAATGGTTGACAAGGAGTAAGGTCGCCTGCCCAACCGCGTGCGTTGTCTCCGACTCCGACACACAAGCGAATTCTTGAAAGAAAATGGACCTAGTTTTTGTCAAATAGATGTTAAACATCATTTCTCTCCTTTTCCCTCTGGTTCTTCCCCTTCTGTGTCAGTCGACTAGAGTACATTTCGTCATTTGTGTTTGTTAAATTGTAATCGAACTTCTGGTGATTGGTTTGTAGCTTTAAAGTCAGTTGTTGAAAGGTAATGTCCATGTTTATTGACATTGCGAATATATTTCACACCTATGCTTCTGTTTTAAGTTATGGATTCGATCCCAGGCTTGTACGTAGCAATCAATAGGGTCGCCTGCGTAACTTTGTGGATTTTCTCCCGCTACTGCCCCCCTCCACCTCCTCCGGTTCCGGTCTTCACCTACCTTTGAAAGACATCTCTCTATTCACGACTTTTGATGATGGTGACGTACATATTAAATGTACTGAATTCACTATTGGTGTTGGGGTGCGATGTACGATAACGATGGGCCCAATGACGATTTGATAATTTGAATAAAAAAAACCCGATGTTACAAAAAAACGATGACCAGGGGCACCGGAACCCGGGTACCAGGGTATACAAATGGTACCCTGCCCTTTTCTGGGGTATACATATACCCATGCCCTAATAATGAAAGTTTTCAACCTTTTTACTAGTCTATTCATTTTTAAATGATATATATGGAATTGCTCTCTGATCGGGCGCGAACCGGCTCTCGCACTCTTATTATCAGCTATCAGTGCATGCTTTTGTCTCTTTCATTATCATGTATTTTAAAGAGTTTTATGTTGGAATTTGGAATGCTAGAGGCGCTCTAAACATCGTTCTCGAAATTGACAAATTTCAAAATTTTCTAGGGGCAGGATAGGGAGAGACCCCCCCCCCCTCTATCTTTTGGTACCCTGGCCCTCGCGCCGTTCCGGCGCCCCTGACGATGACTGGATCAATAACAAAAGGGAGAGAACCCTTTTTGTTCGTGTTCCAAAACGGACACAAGACGAATTTGACATGGACCATCTCGGACAATTTGGACAATGCACTGTAGACCAAATGAGTGTCTTGTTGGCCACAACTAGCGTTATATAAGCGAAATGTTATCTTATAACATTATACAGTCAAGTCAACTAATGATCCGCCTGCCAATCGCCATCATCTATGACGCGTCAAAGTAGCCTATAATCCAATATTCATGGTATTTTAATTCAAGTCTCCTTAAACAGCCCTTATACGACTCTCATTCATCATAAATAAAAATAAGATAAACGACATCTACCGCCTGAAGTCATTTGAATTTGAATTCGTTATGAATTATGAAGCACGCGTCACTCTACTTGTATAGATTGGTATGTTCATTTTAGCATAGTCACTATCATACGAGCACTGCTCCCGTTTGGTAAGTGTACATAAACATTACAAGATGTTATTTTGAAACGTGCCTTTCAGCGGCGGAAGTAGTCACTATCATACATAGTCTCGATGTACGAACACCGTTCCGCTTTGGAAGTTTACATAAATCAAAGACAGGTGAAGGTCACCTGTTAAAAAGAAACCCCAAACAATTAAGTTGACCGCATATCGCACAAAGTGTATGTCTCTTCTGTTGGTCTGGACCACGTCATTGTGGGGACGTGTTCACTCAGAAAACCAGGAAATAAGGCTGTCAAAGTACTCTGTGCATATCATACATGTCTATGCAATGTTAATGGGTGTAGACAGTCAAAGTATGTCTTTGCCGTTATTAAGTAATAATACCGGAAAAGACTGCTTGTATCGGGATAGGCAAAACAAAAGGTATTTTGTTAAAAGTACATTTCGTAATCGTCTTTTTGTGATTTCTAATGGCATTCAAACATTCAGTCAGAAAACTGGAGTCAAAGTAATGACTTGGAACTTTTAACATGATCTTTTATATAACTGAAAAGACATTCACACAAATTTTGGTTTTATTACATTTTTATTAGTTTTTAGAGTCCAGTTTGGTTCTATAGCTCTGGGTCTAATCTGTATAGAAGATAAGGTCGCACTAGGTGACCAAGACTAATTTCAAGTATTTACAACTGTATTTTCTAGCAAACCGAGCTGTGCCACCTTTAACAATATTTAAACTACCCTGATGATTAACGACACTTTGTCATTGTGCCATTTTAAACAGTTGAGATCAATGACACTCCACATATTTAACATGATTCTTTAGATGAAATTATATTGAACAATCTACTTGACAAAATAAAATGCCGGTATATACATCATATGTTTGTTTATCTGTCTGAATGATCCATAAAATGAATTAATACCCCGTCCCCCCCACAAAAAAAAACAACAAAAAAACACATCAACCAAACCCATTTTATCTTGATACCTTCCGACGAGTCACATGTACAATTTCATTGCTAATTTAATATCGAACATAATCATCAATTTTTCAGCAGATATTTCAGTGTACCTTGTCGTAGGGAGCTGCGGCGACATATTTTGTATTTCCAGGTGTACAAAAATATCGCTGAAAATTCAGTCTTTAGCCATCGCCAGAACTTAAAAATCTGGTTAGGCACGCAGGCTCAAACTTCACGCAAGAAAAAACGCTGCGAAAAAGTCGCTTACATGGAAATTGTTCCATTACATTTGCATTAGACCGATTTTTTCGCCGGCGGAAACGTGTACATGTAAAGCGGGCCTAAGGCGACGGATCTCTCAACAGTAGGTCAGGGGTTCAATCCTGGGATTTTCCAGTGTCTTTTCCCCCTTGTCAGGGGTGCAGAATGGAGGGTCTGGCAAGGACAGCGTCTAGTCGTGCAGAAAAGTGAGACGTTAAGTCCCATTTTATTTCATTTCCTTGTTGCAGATCAGCGCACAATGTCAACGATAATTCAGGGCACGCTGTCGCCGATATTCTATCTCAGCTGAGTCAGCTCTTTGCTAATCACAGCAGGTGAATGATTTGTCATCACGAGGAATAGACAACCTTCTTTTTTCCTGGTCAACCTTGCAGTCGGTCGGCACAGTTAACAAGTGTGAACCGGGCTTGAATATACTGTCATGCCTTTGATTTGTTGGTAGTGATGGTTTCTCTCGCAATCCCTGCACGTGTGTAAAAATCAGTGTTTGAAATATCTAGTCTTAAAACATAACGGATATTAGATTTTACTGGTCACACTTCAATAAAGACCCTCCATCTAATTACTTGGTCAGTTTTTATACACTGTAAAATTATAGGGGTAAATTTACGACTAAAATTCAAGTCAAAATTATCGTTAGGATAGACCTAGACACCAAAGTCTGGCTGAGTACACACTGGCGTGCAAATGATTAACTGTTGACGGTTGGAATAGAAGAAAAGTGGGCCTATACGCTTCTTCCTGGGAAAGATTCACATCACCAACATTGTTCACGTGAACATCAAAAATCAAACATAACTATATATTAGTCTCAAAATGTCCGATGCCCATGGCACGCATAACCATAGAAATAAAATTACCATCTTTTCCCAAGTAATCCCTACTAATGTTATCCGTATTTCCAGTTGCATGAACGGAATTTATCGTAATTTCACTCTGATTCCCTATTAATTTATATGTTCTACTAGTTCAAACGTTCTGGATTTGAACTCTGTTAACCTAACGTGTCGTGGCGAAGCTATGCCTAGAAGTTTGATATTGAAAAAAAAAGAAAGAAAAAAATATATATTTGATATTTTTAAAAATATTTTTCAGAAACATTTAAACAATATGGAATTTGTAATTAGAGTACAATATTATACTGACGTCATGTAATTCCGATTTGGAAACACCTGCGATCAATCTGAGTTCAAGTGTCCTGAGGGTATATTTACGTCATAAAGACACGCGCACCTTCAAAACTACGTCATAATGAGGGAACCCCAATACCTATTCAGCTATCTAGTTATATTGTTTTTCAAAGCATTAAAATATGCAAATAATTAATTATACTTTATGTGACGTCATATTTGACAAAAGAGTCGATAAATAATAGTTCCCATAAAACAGGCGGAGGAGATGTGACCTGCAATTTAGTTACATTAATATATAAAAAGTTATTTTGTTCCCAATGTCTACGCCCTTAATATGCATTTTCTGTTTTGTTCTGATGTAATCGATAAATAACCCCTTTCAA
Source organism: Patella vulgata (assembly GCF_932274485.2). Classification (NCBI taxonomy): domain Eukaryota; kingdom Metazoa; phylum Mollusca; class Gastropoda; family Patellidae; genus Patella; species Patella vulgata. The sequence continues at coordinate 66,681,002 of NC_065879.2, read as the reverse complement.
AACATGTTATGTTAAAAAAAAATGCAAACAAATAACATTGATATAAATCTAAGAGTTTATATCTATCGTATCTCCACCAAACGCTTTACAAGACATAGGTGTATTTTTTTCTGTGTTTGAATGTAATGCGATCTAATACGAGATATCTATCTACTTTACATACATAATAACAATGACGTATTTTCATTAACAGTTTTCTGTGTGGACGTCTCAAAGTCACTTTCAACGAACCTCTCTTTATTAAACGCATGTCTGATCCAGTTTTGTTGAATTGAAGCATAAAAGAAGTCCTTGGTGCAGAGGAGACGACTGTTAATGCGTGCCTTTTTTTTTATCAGTTGCCGAGTTACAATTGTGTTCATCGGAACGCTACCAGTACTTAAAAACGCTATGTGGTAATTTCAACTTTATTTTATAATTAGATACTGTAACGGGCGCGTGGTTCATTACGGTCAAAACTACTTTCGTTTTGATTCTACACATTTCATTGTGTTTTCGATAAAGTTCGCGATCTATCTTTTCCAACGTATTGAGAGTATCTTGAACATGTGGATGTATCGTCATTTTATACAGGACCATCGTTCAAGCGAATTTTAACACTGATATTCTCTACTCAATATTAGATCTTACGGAGATGTATTTCTTAGTCCAGGGATTCTAAAATATAAATCTAAACAGATTTCCGAGTCCTGTACAATAATACAAACCTAGTGTTGGTTTTGATTCATTTCTTGGAAATTTAAATTTAACTGTTTTTGTGAGAACTGAATCACCAGGAAACAACTATTTTAGTGACTGGACTTTATTAAAAAAGAAAGAAAGAATACTGTATTAGCTATATCAACGTGAAAAAAGATAAACACTTGTAAGCGAAACTATGGAAACACCAGCACCTTCCGATCCTGATCTGGTGGAATCTCATCAGAAAGATAAATCGTCCGGAAGAAGAAAACATAGCATCTTTGGTAATGTTTTGCGTAGAGTTAGTATTCATCGTCGCGACTCAGCACCATCATCGAGGATAGGCATGTTCATCTTTGGAAGGAATTCGGATAGCGAAGACGATAGTGATAGCGATAATTCTGGTAACGTTTTACTATTTTAAATGAATATTGTTATCAAATGAATGGGTAAATCGGCGAATGAATGAGAATAGATGTACTAGTGAAAGAATGAATGAATTAAATAATTGGAGAAAGAATGGGTAATTGAAAAAGCGATTAGAGAAAGAATGAATGGATGAATTAAAGAACGAATGAATGAATGAACCGAATGAATGAAAGGAGTTTACAATGAGAGTTTTGTAGTGTGATTAGACTATTCAATGATTTTATGTTTTGGTACGATATTACAACATTTCCTAGTAGATGAACAGGTTCGTAGCTACCTTATGTAGCTACTAAAATTGAATACTCAGTTGAAATTTATTTTAAATGTAAAAAATTAAAAAATCACGGACCTAATCAAAGCGAAGAATTCTTTATGAGCGTTCGTCAGACACCCTAAAACCACTAACAGATTTTTATTACCCTTTAAATTGAAAGCTTAAACGTGCATATATCAGTGATGGCTTGGCAGATTTGTCTCAACTTTTTCACACCATCTAATTGGTTAACTCGAACACTAGTCAAATCGAAAATACCCTAAACCCGTTAGTATATATTTAAACAACTTACAGTAAATGATAGGAACCATTTTGTTGATCAAGACCTGAACATCTAGCAGATAGATTTTGTACATAGTTTTAATATTCACGCACTAAACACCCGTCCTCCCCGATACAGTCACTTCAGGAGTCAAACACAACCTTACAAAAATCTCAAATATGCTGATTTACTCCAGTCCCACCCCACCCTCTCATTAATGATTTATAAACCCGATCCGTCCCCACTCTAATGGATGGTAATACAATATATTGGAATTGTAGTTGACTTTAATGCGACATATTATTTTATTGTTAAAGATGGTAACGGTACGGCCAATGGTAACGGGACGAAGGTAGAGAATGGTCTGGTTGTTGGTAAAAATGGAACAAAACATCATAGTAACAAGAAGGCAGCGCGTCTGGCAGCACGTAAAGTATTATTGTAAGTATTAGTTATATTGTATATCAATTGTAAGGTGTTTGTTATAATAAGTGTTATAATAACTATTTATCAGTTGTAAAATATTGTTATAAATATTAATAAATTGTAATACGTGTATATCAATCATAAAGTATTGTTGTAAGTGCTTTAGTATTAACTTATGCTTCCCAAACTATTAACTCCTTGAAAACCATGAAATTTGTATGGATATGGACATTTTAATATGATAAAATACATATAGCGATGGAGACACCTCCTTTCTATATTTAAATATTTATTCCTCTTGTTTACAGTTTATTAGGGGGTTAGGTAGCTGAATAGTTTAACGCGTGCGCGTTAGATCATAAGGTCTGTAATTGAGGCAAGGGTGTGGTTTCGATTCTCCGCTTGTACGTGACAAGGAGTAGGTTCGCCTGGCCAAGCTCGTGGGGTTTCTCCGGGGCCTATGGTTTCCTCCCACAGCTAAAGACCCCTACGCGCAAGCGAATTATTGAAATAAGATTGAACCACATGTTAGTCCCGAAATGACCTAGTTTGAGTCGAGTGAGCTTTAAACACAATTTCTCTATGTATATTTTATGTGTTGTATTGTTGATCAGATTGCTATAGAATAATTTATAAATGTATTTTAGGGACGGGTTGTTTGTTATATTAAGTGGTTTGTATGGTATACTGATAGTAGTACTAGGGGCTGTTATACCACTTACAGAAATATTCGTTCAACCAGACAGTGGATATGTTTTTGAGGTGAGTTTAAAACTTCAGAAGAGAGAAAGGGAGCGAATGTCTAACATAATTATGGTGAGATAAACCGAGGTACGCGGGAAAAAAACCCCCAAAAGGCATGCAAGTTTGAAATTGAACTCACCATCTACACATTAAGAAGTCTTCTTATGACCTTCCTTGCACGCATTAGGTCCACCAATCGACTCGAGGTTAAAGAATCTAAACCTTTTTCCTTCAAGTCCAAAAACCTATTGCTTGGATCTGACTGAAGTGTTAGTTATATTGGTGATGGGACGATTAAAATTTGTTTCTCTAACTTTTTTATGTGTCGATACTTGACATACAGTTGATTTTATCTGCTTTATAATATGGACAGAAATCTGGAACAAAGGTACGACGGCATTCAACAAAACACTCAAGACATATTATTTTCTGAAATTGAAAATCTTTTGTTTTTGTTAATATTACAAATAGCATTATGCCATAAACAATGTACAACAGGAATTGAGATGCGGTAGGAGTGGCCATACCTTAGCACTGATCACTTTATAGTTATAGTGGCATTATCACTCTCACTACAATTAAAAAAATTATTTTGAACGTCTTTGATGTAACGTAATAATCACGGCAAGTTGAAACTTATGTTTGCTAAACAAGTGGCAATCACCAAGACGCTAATGCGTCTGAAAATAAAAAGATTTATCTTTTTTTTTCTAATTTTAGGCCTTTTATCTCTACCTGTATTTGGTCAGTATTATCTTTCTCGTCTACGTCTACCTGTATCTGTTACGACGTAACCGGCTCAAGACGGAGTTTCTCACACGCACTCTTTCCCGTTCCATGTCCTGGACTAAAGCATGGGCTAAATCCTGGGCCAAGGGAGACAGCGAGTCTACTAAAAGTAATCGACGTAAACGGCATATTTCCATGGATACCAACCATCACACCGGAAGTTTCTATTTAAGACTGGGGGCAGTCGGTAAGTTCGGTTTTACCGTCCTACTCCCTTCCAATACAAAACTTAATTGATTAAAAGTAAAAGTAAATTGTAGTCATTATCAGTACCAGAACATGCTAATTAGCCACCGTGAAAGAGAAACAGCAACAAGTAAATGGGAACTCTATTTCAGATGAAATGAAGTTCGGGAGTGGTCCATGGAGCAGAATTTAAATATCTGCGGTAACCAGTGGTTACATTAGTATGGTAACCAAAGGTTACGTTAGTATGGTAACCAACGGTTACGTTAGTATGGTAACCAACGATTACTTTAGTTCGGCAACGAACTGTTAAATTACTGTGGTAACCAAAGGATAACCGAGTCCATAGTATTATTACAGTCTATACCAATAGTTCACCTATAACTGTATGCAATATGTAGTCAGTTCGAACTTTTGAAATGTTTTTTTTATTATTTTGTTAGGTTTTGGTATTGGTAGTATGATTCACTCAGGTCTACAGTTTGGTCAATATTTCCAGTTATATGATGGACCCGAATATTGTACAAACGTTATGCAGGCCTTTAAACCCTTTCTGCATCTACTCTTTACTTTTATACAATTGTATCTTATATTCATGAACTCAAAGGTAAGTACATGAACTTGACCGTTAACCTCTAATCTTCAACGGTTCCAGGCAATCTGAAATGTGTATATTTTTATCAAAAAATTATTAAAACATGGATTTGTTGAATATTTTATCCACCGAAAAGAAACATCAGTAATGGTGACTTGCAAGTCTTTTGCTTACTTTATTGACGACGTCGTATGTAGTCTTTATCCTCTCCTCTATATAGTCATATCTACCAAAATATATAATATTCTTATCAAATTTCTCAGGTGCATTATATCCTAATTTCTAGATAAGGCTAATTCTTTTGAACTTTCACAGCATACATATTTCAATAAAACGCAGCGTTCACGTCATTTGGGTGAGTCTGAGGGTGCGGAGAGTTGCGGGGCAAATTTGTATATTCAGTTTCATCAAACCCTTTTGTTTAACAAATTAGATATCAGCCCAACTTTTGACACCCAATGTAGGACATAATAACAAAGTTAAAACGGCATAAAGAACTGACAGTTCTCGCTATAACAGTTGAAAAAATATAATGTAAAGGAAATATGCTGAAAATGTCAGTCAGATTACTAAACTTCGAGTCACGAAATCCCCATTTTAATAACACTGCAGCCCCGATTGTCATTGTAACGGTTGTTACGATAATAAACAAAGTCTCGATTATCCATTTCAAACAGATTCAAACATGTTGAAAATCTGACCCATCAGATGGTATCGAGAGTTGATTATGGTCTTGTCATGTTTAAGATACATTATACCGATCTGGCAGTTCTCACTATAATAGTTAAAAACTAGATAATGTAAAGGCAGTTTGCTGAAAATACTTCAGTCAAATTGACCCACCATAAACTTGTTAACTCATGAAAGACGTGCTATAAATATAACTTAATTATAAAAGTATGTTTATATTGTTGCATTGCAGATGTGTATCCACAGATACAGAATACTTGCACGATTTGGTTTAATGCACATGTGTGCGACAAATATCTGTGTTTGGTTCAGAAGTATAGTGGTCGAAACATTACACGTTATTCACCAACATCACAATTCACATGACGAACATCACACAGAACACCCACATGAGATAGTCACAAATGGTCACGTGATGAATTATACTATTAGTAACGATTCTCACACGGGCAGACAACTCCATGCATGTGAGTAATTTTGAGAAAACTTACGTAAGCTGATGACTCTAAAGTGAATGATAATGAAAAAATGAAATGAAATGGGGTTTAACGCCCTACTGTTTTGCTCCGAACTGAGCTAATGAAGACGGGCATACACCATACAGTGTGCTATGAGGGAAATTTTGCCCGGACAGCGGCACTACGGCCTACCCTTATATCGAATTCCAACTGTCAAGGGATCTTTTACGCGCACGCCAATGTCTACACGGGACCTCGGTTTTTCGTCTCATCCGAATGACTAGACAGCTGTCCTTGTCAGGCCCTCCGTCCTGCATCACTGACAAGGGGTGACCACGCCAGAAAATCGAATGATAATGAAATCCGAGACATTTGTTGTGTATTGTCGTGGACAAAGCCCAATATTACGCCACGATAACGAAGTTATCTCCTTGTTTACGATTTTGTGGTTCATTAAGCCAACAAACCACAACCCAGTATATCATGATATATTCTTGTTCTATTTCATTTCCCCGTATATAACCGATTACATGTCACTGTATATCACTCTTTACATGTTCTCGTGAACACTACATTACAATATAATACCTGGTATTACTAGTTATATAGCATTAGGGGTTGGGGTCAATATAAGAAGGCCTGATATTGAGACACGTGGCGTGGTATCTATTTTCCGCCTGTACTTGACAAATCGCAGGGTCGTCTGTCCAACAACGTGGATTTTCTCGGTGTCCCCCGGTTTCCCCCTCTACTCAATACCAATTGAAATACAAATGAACCATATATTAGTCCCGAAATGATCTAGTGTGTGTGGAGCGGACGTTAAACCCCATTTCTCTCTCCTATGCCCTTGTGTAATGTTCTATTATTATTTGTTGTATATTTCAGTGGCAACTAATGGTGACGTAGCCGATAATAAATCCTGTCATTGGTCAGATATGATGGGACAAGCTGTAGAATCAGCCGGACCATACTTATACCCATGCACTATAGAATACAGTTTGATGTGTGCTGGTAGGTTATAGTTACTTCCCTTGAGTTGAATTATTTATTAATTTGTCCGGCGTATTTTATCCGTAGACGGACATCATACTGATGGAAAAGGGGCGAAGATTTAAAACAGGATAAAAAAAATATGCAGTGGGGAAGATCACAAAACACACTACAAGGGTAGAATAGTCCAATGAAATGTCGTTTATTTTCTTTACTACTGTAGGGTTTGCTTGAAATAAGTTATATTTTAACTCACTACTGGAAAAAAGCGACCGTTTATGGTACAGAGTGCCCCCTTGTGTAGCCCGGCTTCCAATCCCAAATGGTAATGTCGAATTTCCGGATGTAGGAACGGCAGATATATACCAGGGGGCTTACTTTGAAATTTCGACTCTATGGAGGGTTCAGTAAATTAGCAGCCACACGAACCTTAAATCCATTACCTCTGCAGAATAACCAATGCGATTCGACTCTAATTTTTATATATTCCAGGTATTCTCTATATCATGTGGAAGAACGTTGGTGAAAAACCATCAAAATTTAGAAGCGATTCTGAGGAGGATGATGATGATGATGAAGATATGCGATCACAGAGAATGAGTGTTGATTGCGCAGGCTCAAGTCGTGGTCTGTTTCTAGGAATTCTGCTGACCGTCAGCGCTATTATTTCGATCATTGCCTTTTATGTACTAATAAATCAAAAAACGCAGACCGTTGACCTGTCCGCCATTTTTCTTACACATTTGTCTGAGACCATTATATATTCATTGACGACACTGGCGCTCGTATTAGCTGTCATGCGCATGAAGGATTTGCATTTCCATGCTGAGCGGAAGTCTGACCTGGAAGACACTCTAATACTGATCTCATACACAGGATTACTAGGATTCGCTACCTTCAGTTTAACAGCTGCCATTATGAGAATAGAGGACATGCGCAGTTGGTTGACCATGCTGTCGAACACATTCATGGTGATTCAAGCTACGATGCAGACGATATTCATTTTAGCCGGAGATCGACTATCGGCTGCTTCATCAGCACAAGAACGGAAGAAACCAGGACGAGAATTTGTAACATTTTTGTTGCTAAGCAATTTTGCAATGTGGGCACTGAACACGTTTGAAACGCAGACACCACAGCATAATCCAATACAAGTTGAGGTGTACGGCCCGGACGCATGGGCAATATTCACGCACGTGTCTGTACCACTGGGTATATATTTCCGTTTTCATTCCACCGTATGTCTTTCAAATATATGGAAAAATGCTTGGAAAGTTAGAAAACACATGTAAACTAGATCAATGCAAATCACGTGGACAGTATGGTGATTATAAAAAGGATAAAGGATATGGCGTCAAATTGATGCACTTTTAAGTTTTTATTCGAAAAAATTTTGGAGTAAAGTGAATAGCGGAAACTTCGTCATATTCTGAGAACTATATCGCCTTGTAAGATGTTTTTACTTCCTATTTTTGCATTGAGAGTGCGGAACTTAAGCCTGGAATATCAGGCACACAAGAAATCCCAATATGAAGTATTGTGCACGTACTGTTCGTTTGTTGTTATTCCATTTAACTGAAGAGTGGTTCCTTTAATTAAAGAACAAATGAAACCGGCACGTCCGTATCCCCTCTTCTATTTGAACTGATTTATAACATTCAATGACTTGATATGCTGAGATTCGGGGAATTTGAATGGTTCTTGTTGAATATCATAACAAAACGTCAAATATCATTTGATTGGTTAACACAAATGATTTTATGATGGACTGATCTAATGAAGATGGCTTTGTCATTATTTGAAACGTTATCGCACGAACGCTGGATGGACAAAAATTATGTATGTGTGTTGGACAAACTGTACTGTTGTAAATTTTTAAATTTGAATTAAAGATACATTATGGGAGATACGATAAGGAGCTGGCATTTTTCACTATAATAGTTAAAAACTAGATAATGTAAAGGCAATTTGGTGAAAATTTCAGACAAATTGATCCACTATGAACCGAGAATTAAGCGATTGAAATTTCGGCCTAGTCTCGGTCATCATTACTAAAGTCTGTACGATAATAAACATAGCCTCGATCATCCATTTCATGATTAAATTATGAATGGAAGTCGAGCAGCAAATGGGATCATAATCCAGTAAATATCGCAGGCTAGCGATGTCACCCAGAGTTGATTATGGTCTGTATAAGTTAATTAATGTCTAGTTAATAATTTAGATAACATTTCAGGCCTAAAGAAAGACCTGCAATTGGCATATTTAGCTCTTGCATAATGTATGTTTAATTCGTTTAAAGGTTAAACTCACTTTGTTAACCAAATTGGCTAGCCTCTATTGCCCCTGTCAAAATTGTCCCGGCGTAGACTACAATCAAATATTGCTTTGACCAAAAACGTTGTAATTAGAGAGTGGAAATTTATGTGCGGCTTCCGTTTGGTTGAGGACATTCACCTTGGGTTTGAAGACCAATATCAAACTGATCAGCAGTAAATATTCGATTGACCGTCAATGTCATTGATAGGGGTGACATCACCGGGGCAAGTTATTTATCTCCCAATATTAATTATTTTCTTCTGCAAATCACATTCTAAAGAATAGTTTTAATTGCTAGGGACAGTAAAGGTATTTGAAGAATTTATAGATAAAATATTTGTTATTTAGAGTGAATGTATGCGGAAGCGTAATGAGTAAAAGTCGCAAATTCTCCCCGAACCAGTTTGTAGTACTACACCCGATGTAAACAACGCACGTGTTATTGGCGTCATATGATGTGACGTCACACATAGAACTTTACCGGGCGTGACCTTAAAGGTCAGCCATCTTGTACAGTATTTAAAGAAGGCTTTTTTCGCATTACGGCTGTGAAACAGTTTGGACCAATATTCGTTGCAGTTGCAGCGAAGAGGACTTCGTTTGAGGCGATTGAGATTACCAAAATTAGCATAATATTGAACATTGTATTTATATTATATGATAATGTTGATTGTTTTTGTCTATAAATAAATAGGCCCTACTAACGCCCCGTCGGATAAACATATTAATAGCTAATAAATTTTTCATTATGTCCTGCAGTTACCGTCGAGTTGGTGGCGTGACAAGTGTAACTTAGGCCACCATTTAAAAATTTTAAAACTGGTTACTCACAAAAATCGTAACATTAAACTGAGGAGACCTTTTTTATTAGGGTTTAAAGAAGGGTGTTGACTTCTATTAATAGCTGGAGACAACAAAAATCGAAAGTATGACGGCAATTTCTGGACCGGAACTGTGCCGGAATTGTGGGGTTGGGCGCGCTTCGTAAAAAGGCCCAATGCACCTTCAATTCATGCACGATCAACATGGAACTTACCTGTTCCTTGGACAGTGGCACATCGCTTAACAGACTTTTGACTTTTAATATGACAACATAAATCCATGATGTCTGCAACGACGTTAAACTCAGCTCCAGGTTATTGTACAGCTGTTGTACTTGTCATAAGTCAGATTCATCCTGGCATGATGTGATGGTTTATCAAAAAAGCTCGCCCCTAAGTTCACCAGTCACCATGACGTTGACAACTTTTCACAGAGTTTCAGATATATTCCAGTGAATAAAAGTGGTTCATGTTAATCTCAAGTACACTAACTGAATCTTTGTGAAAAGTTGTCAACGTCATGGTGACATAATACCTATAAATATACGCAGGGGCGACGGAAAGGTGTGAGGGCCAGGTTACCAAAAGATAAGGGGGGTGGGGGCGTCCAGGGGTTCTCTCCTCCCGACCTCTAGAAAATTTTGAAATTTGTCAATTCCAAGAACGCTGTTTAGAGCGCCTCTAGCATTCCAAATTCCACCAAAAAAAAATAATAAAAAAAAAACCCTTTAAAATAAAGATAATGAAAGAGACAAAAGCCTGAATATTCACAATTTTCGTATCATGAAAACTTTCATCATTAGGGCATGGGTATACATGTATACCCAAGAAAAGGGCAGGGTACCATTTGTGTACCCGGGTTCCGGCGCCCCTGAATATACATATAAATTGTGATCTCCATAATCGTTGTAGTCAGCAATATGTATTTTCTTTTTTTATGCTGTCAGACATAACAAGACTATTTTTGTTTAAATTATCTAATATCTGTAAATAAGTGTTGTTTTAAAACTGATTTGTCCAAGTATTTCCAAAGAAAAAAACAAGAAAACAATTTTAAAAAAAAGAAAATAAAAAAATATATTGAATATTGCGTATATTTAGCATTTATTAAAAAGGCGTACAGCCAATTTATTTGTCAAAATTTATTAATTTTTTGTTTGTTTTTTGTTTGTTTTTTTTAAAATTTCTTTTTAATAGTGAAACTATTTATAGGCTTAATGGTTATATTAATAGTATTGTATATTATACATATTTTTCTTTCTTTCATTTATTGTATACTGAATTGTGAAAATGTCAAATTCTAAACGTCGTTTAAAAATTAATGTATAATGATGAATAAACTTCCATAAAGTTGTTAAAATTAACAATAAATGTTTTGTTTTGGTATAACCGACCATCCCACCCCATATGACCTCCAACTGAAATGAAATGAAATGAAATGGGGTTTAACGTCCTACTGTTTTGCTCCGAACTGGGCTAATGAAGACCTCCAACTGACTCCAATGTTAAAGTGAGAGAGAGAGAGAGAAATGGGGTTTAACGTCCACTCGACACAACTAGGTCATTTCGGGACTAACCTATGGTTTAATTTTATTTCAATAATTCGCTTGCGCGTAGAGGTCTTTAGCAGTGGGAGGAAACCGGAGTGCCCGGAGGAAACCCACGAGGTTGAGAAGGCGCCCCTATCTCCATGCCACATACGCTCACACCAGGGCTCGAAACCACAGCCGCAAGCCAGAGGTGACCGGCCAGCCAGAGGTCGAAGCGCGGCACTCTAGACCACTAGGCCATCCCAACCCTCCCAACCAATGTTAAAGTAGCTAAGTCCGTAACTCAATATCATCCAAAATCTTCGACATTGAAATCGTGTACCATAATGCGTTTCAGCGCCATTTGTAACAAGGTGCTCACAGAATGAGGCTAGACATATTCCACAAGTCATGTCAAACGGTGATATCATATTCTTATTTGGAGAGCATGCGCAATAAATAATATCGGTGTTGACTGGAATATCCAGACGCTAGAAACTGACTTGCGGTTGAGACTTCCGTAACTCAATATCATCCAAAATCTTCGACATTGAAATCGTGTACCATAATGCGTTTCAGCGCCATTTGTAACAAGGTGCTCACAGAATGAGGCTACACATATTCCACAAGTCATGTCAAACGGTGATATCATATTCTTATTTGGAGAGCATGCGCAATAAATAATATCGGTGTTGACTGGAATATCCAGACGCTAGAAACTGACTTGCGGTTGAGATTTCGCCGAACTTAACTGATGACAATTCACAGTAAAACGGACACGATTTAATGTAAAACTGTTTATATAAATTCATATTACATTATTATATGTGTCTCATTTGTGCCAATTTCTAGGTCCAAAATATTAGCGATTTAGCTCTTTAAACCCAGGACATTTCCAGGCTTATGACATCTTTTTGAGCATTGAAGATTGGATTGTAATACTATGTAATCTTGGTCCTTTCAAAGTAGGATGTTAAACCCCATTTCATTGGTCCTTTCAAATGGCTATGTGGCTGTACAACCATTGCATGTACAGTATGTCAGTATTGTGTCATGTCAAATTAGGGTGATCTAAGTTTAGTTAGTGTCAAATTGCCGTAGCGTTCAGTTAGTGTCGAGTTAATGTGGTGTTCAGTTAGTGTCGAGTTGACTTTACGTTCATTTAGTGTCGAGTTGACTTTACGTTCATTTAGTGTCGAGTTAATTTTGCGTTCATTTAGTGTAGAGACTTGGCGTGCATTTAGTGTACAGGTCCGATGTTCAGTTACTGTCACGTTCACTTGTCGCTCAGTAAGTGTAACTGACTTAGATTTCAGTTAGTGTAGTGTTGACTTGGTGATTGGTTAGCATTGGGTTTGAGTTTGAGTCTTGCCGTTCAGCTCGAGTGGAGTTGACTTGGAGTTTAGTTAGTGTAGAATTGACTTGATGTTCATTTAGTGTGAAAATGACTTGGCGTTCAGTTAGTGTAGAGTTGGCTTGGATTTCGGTTATGGTCAAGTTAACTTGCCGTTCAGTTAGTGTCGAGTTGACTTGGATTTCAGTTTGTGTCGAGTTGACTTGCAGTTACTGTCGAATTGACTTAGATTTTAGTTAGTGTCGATTTGACTTGACGTTCAGTTTGGGTCAAGTTGGCGTCCTGTTAGTGTAGAAATGAAATGAAATGAAAATGGGTTTAACGTCCTACTGTTCTGCTCCGAACTGGGCTAATGAAGACGGGCATACGCCATACATTTGCTATGAGTGAAATTTTGCACGGACAGCGGCACTACGGCCTACTCTTATATCGAATTCCAACTGTCAAGATATTTTACGTGCACGCCAATGTGTACACGGGACTTCGGTTTTTCGTCCCATCCGAACGACTAGACAGCTGTCCTGCATCACTGACAAGGGGGAAACCACGCCGGAAAATCTGGATGAACTTTCTCGGCCAATGCAGGGATCGAACACCCGACCTTCAGGCTAGCGAGCCAGCGTCTTACCCTCTTGGCTCTTAGCCACCCTAACCCCATGTTAGTGTAGAGTTAACTTGGAGTTCACTTAGTGTCGATTTCAATTAGTGTAAAGTTGGCTTGGCGTTCAGCTGTACAGTTGACCATGGCCCTCAGTTACTGTCAAGTTGACTTGACGTGCAGTTAGTTCCGATTCACTGTTTGGTTACTCAACCAATATATAAGGCGGAAATTTTACAAACAAATCGTTAATATGCACATAATCCACACACAAAATCAAGATTTGGATAGCCTAGGTCTTCAAAACATATGTTTTGCTTCGATTTCCGGGGGAAATATTCCTTCTTAGCACTGCACAATTCTCAAAATGTATTGTGTTGCCGAGACTTTAAATTTCATTTCTACCCTATCATTAAAGGCGCTGAACGATTTTTAATCCCGACAATATTCTGAAAGGTTAAGCTCTGAAAAACTACCAGTCCTAAAATTGTTTGGTTCCATTCAGGTTCAGTATTAACACACATATAATGAACTGGAAATTCCACAACATTCGATAAAACAACCATGTGCCACCTATATGCTACCTATCGGTTGGTCTCTTTTGTAATCGGACTGAATCCAAGCCGGTAGATCGGAGGATTTTGCAGTGCAATATTAGGCCAAGTCACTAAAGGGTTGAAGTCTATAAGATAAAGATTTTGACGACAATGTTATGATAAACGTTTAAAAAATGAATTATCTCACCAATCCTTTTATCATAATATACTCTTGAAAAAGAGTAGGGGATATTCAGAAACAATACAAAACTGCGGAAATGCACTGCTGTTTTTATAAGAGATGACCAGTCTATGTTAATAACAGGCCAATTGCCTACGCATGAACATAAACAGTTCCTATGGGCGGCTAATCTGACGGCCCCATTTCACTCGTAAAGGGATACACCGTCAAAAGTGAAAATGGACGTTTTTGATTTTTGTCTTAATAATGAGTAATTGCTCCACCAATCCTCAGACATTCAGCAACCTGACCCATTCCTCTTGCAGTGCCACGGCCAATTCTTGCAGTGTTGTCGGTTGACGTTGACGTCGACGAACACGTCTCCAGATCAAATTAAACGTAACACACTAAAGCAAAGATACGCTAAACAGTAAATCTTATGCCAGAACCGATAGGAAAGCAAACATGGATAGGCAAACCGGCACGCGGCAGTTTTCATCAACCCTTCCTTGAAGTGTCAAATTTGACAATGAACCCCTCCCACGTGTATGGCGCTATAGCGTGTCGCATGTGCAGCTCAGTGGTTCTGTTGGGGCGATAAGTTCTTCATGTGTGAACATACTCTCAAAGCATGTCAAGTGGCCATGAATATTTATCATATCACAACCTGCATAGGTATTTGCATTTCAATATCCCCTACTTTTTTTGAAGAGTATATTATGTTGCGCAATTGCGGTACAATCCTGAATATAATGACACACCTACACACTAATCAGTTGCACGGAGTGGAAGGAACCCCAAAATCAGCAAGTCGTCGTGTTACAAATAAACGGTAAATATATATTGTTTTTATTTTGGGGTCATTTTAAAAAAAAAATTACACCATCTAAGGATGCAACCTTTTAAATGATTGGGGGTTAGAATCCTAGTATTCATGCAAACTCACAGCCAATGAGATGACGGGGGGGGGGTGTTAACGCGTGCGTGATGGATCATGAGGACTGTCATTGAGTCAAGTGACGTGGTTTAATTCCCCCCTTGTACATGACAGGGAGTAGGTTCGCCTGTCCAACCTCGTGGGTTTTCTCCGGGTCATCCGGTTTCATCCTAATGCTAAAGACCCCTACGCTCTAGCGAATTATTGAAATAAAATTGAACCATGTCTTAGTCCTGAAATGACCTAGTTTGTGTCGAGTGGACGTCACCCGCCCCCCCCCCCTCTCTCTCTCCAACACACGTGACCAGAACTTAGGCAGCATTATTCCACACATATGGATGTAAGTTGTAACAACATCAACGATCGTATCCGCGCAGGCCGTACGTCACACGTAGTCGATTTATGACGAACGTAGAACACTGTAAGAACCAGACGATAATACGAGATTCAATCAAGAAATCAGACTATTTTATGTGATCATGGATTAAAGTGGTCCCAATGTCCAGGACTTTGAAAATCCGATGGAGGGTCTCGGACTTTAGAGGGCTCATCACTGCCACTAGAAGATGGAGTCCGCGGTCCGACTATCCTGTATTGTTGATGTTCCTGTTGTATTTAAGTATCTGTTGATATTCTGTTCCTGTTGTAAATAAATGCTATATTTACTAAACTGATATACTGTTATCACTAATAGTGTTACAGATGTGCCTAATTACACAGCAGCAGTCTTTACATTTTTGACATTGTGATACGCGAACAAATTATCTTGTGTCTTATAAAATATCTTTTCGTATTTTTATCATTTAATTTAAAAAAAAACCCATATGTGATTACATTACTAAACATATACTTCTGTGTTGGTTTAAAGATCTAAAATTGAGAATCGTTTGGTCTCTGATATTCAGCAATAAATTTTGGTTGACTTCTCCTTCCGGATACTGGCATGACTATCCCGTGCACCGTTAGTATAAATTTACAAATCATAGGAAAAATATATACACAGCTTACATAATTTAAAATATATCAAATATATAATATATAATATATATATATAATTTCACAAATCGTAAAAAATATAGTAAAATATTTATTATTAATAAATATATTTCAATGATGAATAAAAAGAGCGCTTTCATCCCAATAACGAGGTGATGATGTATGGTAGGCCATTATTTCATTATCAATAAGGAACACACATCATAATATACACAAGCAGCAAATAAATAATGTTATTCTGTATTGCTAGTATTGTTAGTATATTCAAAGCGCGAAATAATGATACAGGCGTGTGATATCACAATTAATGGTTTGCATCAATGAAATTGAATCACAATGTAATCCTATTGATTCATTATAAAGATTGGGGGCGAACTGGGTGTTGGATTTCTCTCTTTAAAAAGCTTATTGTGTATGTATACCTACGTAATTTAGAGACGATGATGGCATCATACATTGTCATCTATCAAATTTCCTTAACAGGATCCTGGCAAACCCCCTCCTGCAAAAAATCCTGGATCCACCCCTGCTACTATAAACATCTTTTATCTATCCATATCATCAATGAGGAAATCAACTTCATAAAATACTAGGCTAATGCAATTATTTAAAATTATTTACAAAATACTTTATAAGACGATTATATAGAGGATATTTGTCGTTTTGTCGTGAATAACATATTTTATTTCATCGAGAAGCAAGAAAACTTATATTTTCACGAATGCGTAGCATGAGTGAAAATATAAACGTTTTCTTGCTTAGAGATGAAATAAAATATGTTATTCACGACAAAACGACAAATGTTCTATTTATTTTATGATTTTACAATCATTTTAGGTAAAAACAACATGGACTACTTTAGCCAGTGGAATAACACTTTTATTTCACTGATAAAATGCGGTATTCCACTACAGCCAGAGAACGACATTCATTCGCACAATAAGACAAAGATACGCATTGTTGTTATGAAAGCTGAGACACTACTAAGCCTATCATTAAGAACGAAATTTTTAAAAATTCTGAAAACATTTTCTAGAAACATTAATATACCCATGCCTTTTTCATAAGGGAAACTGACTAAGACTTTTCATTCGCTTAACAAGAAGATACGTTTAAACAAATGAGGGTGTCACAACAAGCAATAACAATAGCATCTTCTGCAATTTGACAGTACATTATAGAGGCAATAACAATAGCCTCTAGTGTATATTCATAGTACAACATAGAAGTAATAACAATATATGGTGACAAAAGATAATGTCAATCCTAGGTGAGAATGTAAATTACAAAATTTGGCAAATTAAGGAAAGTGCTAATGGTGAACTTTTTACGACACATCTTGGTTTTGGTAAATTTGTTGTTCATCATTATTAGTCCGTTTGGACTTGAAATCTGCAATAAAGCCATCGTTTACATATTCGTTCTCGTCAAGTGAAATGTTCTGATAGTGGCCTGTCTGTGTTTCGGGAATATTGATGTAAATGGAATCTTGTTCGCCAGTGGTACTTTGATTCTCAGAAATTTCATTATAGATAACTGATTGTGGGGCACTGAATGAAGTCCTTTCGTGGGGTAAAACAGCCGACAATGGATCATCGGGTTGCTGTGCTCTCTGTTTAGCCAGACGTTCGGTGGCGCTCTGAAAACAAGCAATATTTCACCAAAACATTAAAATGAAATGTTGGCATAATTTTAATAAGACCGAATGCTACGTTGCTGATGTCCAGGGCCTGGTTTCTAAGACGATTAAACATCAAAATGTACGGTGATGATTTATTACGAATTTAATTTTTTAAAAATGGCCATGTGTAGGCCTAAAGATGATTTCTGCGTATTTATTTCTGTGCAAATAATTTGTCCCCCGCATTTCGAAAAAAAGCAGGGGACTATTAAAATGGGTTCGTCCGTCTGTATGTCCGTCTGTCTGTCCGCCACACTATAACTCTCCTTCTAATTAGCTAGAATGTTCAAACTTGATGTAGATGTTTATTGGGTCAATGCCCTGATGGACTTCGAAGACGAGCATTTTCTGCTTAGGGTAAGCAGAGATAAGCAATTTGATTGGTTGTTGCTTTGGGACACGATAATTTTAGTTCTAATTAAGCGAGAGTGATGAAACTTGGTGTATAGTTTCATTACATCAATACCTTGACTAAGTTCGATAATCAGCATTTTCTGCTCAGGGAAAGCAGAGCGACAAGCAATTTGATTGGCTGAGACATTGAAACACAATAACTCAATTTCTAATTGAGCTAGAATGTTCAAACTTGGTGTAGGTGTTGATTAGGTCAATACCTCGATGGAGTTTGAAGATGAGCATGTTCTGCTTAGGGTAAGCAGAGATAAGCAATTTGATTGGTTGATGCTTTGGGACACGATAACTTTAGTTGTAATTGAGTGAGAGGGATGACATTAGGAGTATAGTTTTATTACATCATTACATTGACTACTGTCTGATTCATCGTAAATTTTAAACGGATTTCTTCGATTATGAACAAACTACTTAACGTTGGTTATTATAAACTTACCTGTGTGTTTGTAATGAACTCCCGTTCGATAAAATCCATTGCACAACTAATTATCACAACGATGAAAACAAGTTCTCTCTTGAAAAATTGAAATATCACAAACTTTTCCCAGAGAAAAATACCAATATGGAAGATGGTTACGTCACTCTGCGGAAGATATCATTTCGTATTAGGGGTGACAGCATAGGAAATTCAAGTACAATTACGACAAGAATCCATGACCACTCGGACCAAAGATCACTCGGTTCAAGACCAGTCGGATCAAGTGATAGACCACTCAGCCCAAACAAATAGACTACTCGGACCATACAAAAAGACTATTCGGACCCAACAGAAAGACGACTCGGACCAATAATAAAATGTTGTTTTAATAAATTGATAATTGCGTTTGTTTTAATATAATTACTCGAACCAATAATAAAGTGTTATTTTAATAAATTGATAATTGTGTTTATTTTAATATGACTACTCGAACCAATAATAAAGTGTTATTTGAATAAATTGATAATTGTGTGTGTTTTAATATGACTACTCGAACTAATAATAACGTGTTGTTTGAATAAATTGATAATTGTATTCCAAATCGCAAAATATCGAGAACCACACTTGTAGTCACGTTTAAAAAGGGGCATATAAACGTCCGGTCTTCGTATTATTATGTGCTGTTTATATTAACGCATCAAGGGCGGATAACTTGAAAACGTGTCTCCACCCCCCACCCCCATATATAGTAACCCAGGGGTTAGTGGGGTAGAACGGAATGAAACCACTGGGGATACCTCGAATGTGGAAAAAGTAAAAAATTAGGCTATCAGACAAGAACAGTATACCCGTATATGTAGAAACTGTCAAAAGTCTGGACATACCGAGTCTCATTGCAAGAGTAAAGAAAAATTAGATTGATATTTTTTTGGGGCACCATTATTAATTAATTTTAAAACTAATCGTTGATTTATTTACGTACACAAAATTGAACCAAACAACTTTAAATATAAGAATTCCGTATAAGAATTATTTGCTTAGATTGATATTTTTTTGGGGCACCATTATTAATTAATTTTAAAACTAATCGTTGATTTATTTACGTACACAAAATTGAACCAAACAACTTTAAATATAAGAATTCCGTATAAGAAATATTGGCTTCTTTGTATTGTGATTTAATAATAAATAAATAGCATATTGTCTAGCCTTATAATATAATTTAATTGGTCCGACTGGTCTTGTTTTGGTCCGACTGGTCTTAGTCCGAGTAGTCTTTGGTCCGAGTGGTCTGGATACCTACGACAATTGGCATTGAGTTTGAGCGTTCGCACACATAACTACCCGCATTCCTGTATTTAGTTACCGTCTTTTACATTCTAGTAAAATCTCTGCAAATTTTATAGCTTTACTTTTTGAAATATTTTGTTCTAATTATTTGATTAGCGACTCGGATGGGATTATTTACTTTTGAACACGCATGCCGCACAAACACAACTATACATTCGTTTTACGGGCTTTATCACACTTCGGTCAAAACTGTCGAATCGAGAATTAATGTTCCGCTTCTTACGGGGTCATACGGGCTTAGTAGCATTATATACCCACCCGGGCACCCAATACGGCAATAGACACGCTGAGGGCTGCCGCAACACGCTTAAAGATGTTACTGAAGCGGTTATTATTCGATCGAAAGAATGCGTATAAAATTAAAAATACACTCAGAGGATTCGGAGGTAAGCTTCATGATCCTTGTTAAATTATTTATAACATAAAGAAGATAGGATATTTATAGTTTATTTATGACTTTTTTTTTACGAGTATCCGTGCAATCAGTGATATTTTAATTGTGAAGAAAATTTGATAGACTGGCGATCAATGGTTTCCATATAAATCTCCTATGTAATTGCCTTCAATTGATATTTTTCGTCGCCCAAACCCATATACGATTAAAATGATCGCGCTGTCAAACTATCTTTCAATGTTAACCAACCCCCGCAACAGGTATATTGGATTCGACCAATACGTCACGAAGACATTGTTGACATCGACTCTGTCGAAATTACAAGTAAATTTTCAAATTTTTCAAGAGAGAAATTGTTCTCATCGTTGTGATAATTAGTTGTGCAATGGATTTTATCGAACGGGAGTTCATTACAAACACACAGGTAAGTTTATAATAACCAAAGTTAAGTAGTTTGTTCATAATCGAAAAAATCCGTTTAAAATTTACGATGAATCAGACAGTAAGTTCGATAATCAACATTTTCTGCTCAGGGTAAGCAGAACGATAAGCAATTTGATTGGCCGAGACTTTGGAAAATGAAATGAAATGAAATGGGGTTTAACGTCCTACTGTTCTGCTCCTAACCTGGGCTAATGAAGACGGGCATACGCCATACAGTGTGCTATCTGGAAAATTTTGCCCGGGCAGCGGCGCCACGGCCTACTCATATATCGAATTCCAACTGCCAAGGGATCTTTTACGTGCAAGCCAATGTGTACACGGGACCAGAGACTTTGGAACACAATAACTCTCATTCTAATTTAGCTAGAATGTTCAAACTTGGTGTAGGTGAGTATTAGGTGAATGCCTTGGAGGTCGGTAATAAACATTGTCTGCTTACGGTAAGCAGAGATAAGCAATCTGATTGGTTGATGCTTTGGGGCACGATAACGTTGGTTATATTTAAGTGAGAGTGATGGAACTCTGAGTATAGATTCATCATATTACCTTGACTAAGTTCGATGATTAGAATTTCCTGCAGAGGCTAAGGAGCGATAAGCAATTCGATTGGTCAAGACTTTGGAAAATAACAACTCTGCTTTTAATTGAGGTAGAATGTTTTAACTTGACGAAGATGTTCATAAGGTGAGTTCAGTGATTAACATTTCAAGCTAAAGCTAAGCAGATTTAAGCAATTTCATTGGTCGATGCTTTGGACAAGATAACTTTGATTCTATCTGATAGAGAGTGATGGAACGTAGTGTATAGTTGATAATCAGTTTGTTTGCTTGATACTTTTTAAAAAAAAATGTGCGATTAATTAATATGTGTCATCTATTTATTTTGGGATTTCGGCGGGGGACATCACTGTTGGCTTGTTTCTAATGTAACTCTGCAATTCAAATCAATCTAATGGTAAGAACGAAAAAACAGATCTTCGATCTTTCGATGACCGAGTCCACATTAACCAGTAATAGTTATTATTTGAAAAACACAAAAGCAGACTTTTAAGATCTTTCGAGTCAAGATTAACCAGTAAACGCGAAAACAGACTTAAGATCTTCTCGGCCCAGATTAATCAGTAAGACGAAACAGACTTTAAGATTGTTCGGGGACTCGACCCGGATTAATTATGTTTAGGCTGGGATTAACCAGTAAGAACGAGACCAGGCCCCAAGTTCACAAAACATTCTCAGACTTAAGTTAAGAATTTACTCAAAATTGTTTGCCTTATTTTAACTAAAATATAGCCCTTTATAAAACTTTTGTTGTTTAAATGTATCAAATACACCAATAAGAAACTATGTGCAAAGTGTTGCGTTTCTGGATCACAGATATTTCTCATAAACAGTGACTGAAAGTTGAGTAAATTCTTAACTTAAGTCTGAGAATGCTTTGTGAACTCGGGGCCAGACATATAGTTTTTTGAGGACAGGATCTAGATAATTAACCTTAAGCACCAAAATATTTAGAGGAACTGTACCCAGAATCACTTGAAGATTTCCAGAGTACCAAATCCATATTATACCCACGTCAGACCTGGGTGACGTCCTTAGTGCGCTGCTACGGCGACGGAAAATGGTCTCAGAGCGCGTCAAGATCGCCATAAGCGTGATGGAAACGCCAAAGGGTCTATATGAAATTAATGTTTACCTGACATGGATCTTTGGTATATCTATATTTTTTATCGTGTTGTCTCTGTACGTCCGTTGCCAAGTGTTCATCAAATTTAGGAACATTTTCATAGTCACGTTTGTCTTTCGTGTTCTTCTGTTCTGTTAAAATTTCACCTTCCTCGGTTTTCTGCTGTACTGGCAACATTTCTAAATCGCCAGTCTGGTTCTGCAATATAACGAAATATGACATTATCGGAACTAGTCGGATAATGTCTACTTCTAAAACATGATAATCGAGATTTAGGACTGTCATCCAATGACGTTCGACGTAGTACCAGTTATATACCAGGATATGGACGGGGTGGTTGGCGGTGGTCGTATCTGGATACCTTTTTGGGACGTCCAAAATTCAAAAAGGGGTGGGAGGGTGAAGGTAAATGTGCAATTATGGTCGTAAAAAAATGTAACATAAGCTTTTCAAGGTTATCTTGCTTTCCGGTCGACTGGGTGATAGAGTAGTTTATATATGTAAAACTATGGGAACGTTTCTGTGTAATTTATCAGTGATATAATTCTATATAATATGTGTAATTTACCTGTGATATAATATGTGTACATGTAATTTATCACATGATTGTATTATTGCATGTGTTCAATACAAGTCAAATTCACCCATACTTACCATCGTTATTTGGTCTTTGTTCTTTTTCGGAAATTTTAGACAAAAGCATACGATTCCAACTACCACCAGAACTAGGAAAGCAGCGCCACCAACAGACCCACCGACAATAGCACCGACGTGCAGATCACCACTATCAGTAGCTGTAGTATTATCAGTCATCATGTCAGTGGTAGTAACATCACATGTAGAGTTAGATAAATCTAAACCACCATTACAAGAAGTACACTTGTCCTTTTCCCCAGCACAAGTAGCACAAAGTTGACCACATTGTACACACCACCCAGTCGTATCGGCATACGACCCGCTTGGGCACTCCACAACACAGACGACGAAATTATCTTCAGTATCACCACTTTCAGTAGTGCTGGAGGTTGAGTTGAACTCTATAATAGTGTCAGTGGTACTGGTGTATAGAGCTGGTTTGCAAAAAGTGGACGAGCGATTTATTTTAAACAATTCGTTAGGACAATTTATATTACAGCCTGCTGCTGAACAGAGACAGCAATCGCCTGGAGATGATAAATTAGCACATGGCGATATACCCTAAAAAATAACAATAATGATAGTATTATTATAGTTGTCTGCTTTCAAAAAGTGACTCAGGACACTTTTCAGCATTGTTATAGACAAGAGAAGGTAAATTCTATATTCTAAAATCACTATAAATATTAGATGTAATCAGTTTTGTTATAGACAAGAAAAGGTAAATTCTATATTCTAAAATCACTATAAATACTAGATGTAATCTTGTAGCGGCGTCTTGTTTTGTCCACCACAACAGTTGAAACATTCTTCGAGGCTTTGCGCAAATAAACGCATACATTCAAATGCACAGATCCAAACGGAAAATTCTCAACACAGCGCATAACAACTTGAACTGAAATGAGTCATTCTATCACAAATAGTGAAAAGTGGGTCGATAAAATAGTTACCGGAGAGTTTGTCGTTATGGTAATTCGTTCTAAATTTTTGAAGCGATATTTCTCATGATGTACACGATGCCATGACATGACCCAACTTAAATCTCGCCAGATATCGCGTCACATTAGCTAAGCCCCAAAACATTCTGCCACCTCGCTTTGTACATGTAACCATAGAAATAAAGGCAGCCACGCAAAGCGTAGAAATTCCCCTCAAGAAATAGCTATATCTGGATATCACACGCTTGGATGAATATGTTACAAATTGTTGCCTCTGTTGCGTTCGCAAGGTTTTCAGAAAAGGAGGTATAACCCTGGAACAGAAAGTTTGGTAATGCTGAATATTGATAGGGTTGGTCCTCTCATGACTCACATGCTTCACTCCAAATTTGAAACAAATCGGATTAATAATCAGACGGGCGTGACAAAGGCTTCATAACTTTAAATCGGAAAGTCGTAGAACACGGAATACAGAGAGAGTTTGTCCTCTCATGTCCTAATGCTTCATGACAAATTTTTAACAAATCCGATAAAAACCATAGCCTCTATTGCCGGATGAACTGTCCGGCTGGGTGGCGACATACCACGCCCACGGCCTCACCGAAACGTGGGCGTATACAAATGACCATATGGTTGTTGCGCAACGCTAAAAATCGATACGGTTCATCCTTTCCGATAAAAACCATAGCCTCTATCGCGTCAATTGTTGACGAACGGCCGGATGAACTGCCCAGCTGGGTGACGACATACCACACCCACGGCCTCACCGAAATGTGGGCGTATACAAATGACCATATAATTGTTGCGGAACGCTAAAAATCGGTACGGTTCATCCTTTTATGACTGCAACGCTTCCCATCACATTTGAAAAAAAAATCGTTAAAAACTTCTTTAGCTTCGATTGCGTTCACAGGCCAATTGTTGACAGACATACTGAAATGTGGGCGTATAAAATTGACCATTATTTTTGTCCCAAGATGACCGCCGTATTGTATTGATAAGAAAAAGAGACATTACACCCAATTACATTGGCAGGATGTATTAATCCATCTTTAGAGAAGCACGGACGATCTGGTCTCATTAAACCGACCAATCAGAATGCTCGTTTTTGATTAAACGGAAACAATAAAGGTGCGGAACAAATCAGGTCAAGACGATTAACACCCAGTAATCCCGAGAAATTCTCACCATGTATATTCAATCAATAGACATTACGTAACGATATACTTCATATTCAACGAAAACATATTTTTTTTTTACATCAGTTGTATGAAATAAATTGAGTTAATTATCAAAATTTGTACTGTGAACTGGAATGATTATTTACAGTATAAGTACCGGTCGACCCATAGGCGTACGGGGAAATTTTTGACTGGGGGGGGGGGGGGGCGGTGGTGGTTGGTGCCCAAAAAATGTAGTTAGGTTCTTATTATGTTACATAATAATAATAATATCTCTTTTGCGATGAATAAGTTCTTAATTTCTAAATCATCAATAAAAGAGAACTAAATTTTATTTACTTGTAATATACACAACTAAAAACAGTTGTTTATGTAACTGTAACTCGTGGCTTACTGTACTCCAAACAATAGAGGGTACGAGTCGTAAGATTTCTATTTAATTGCCTAACTATAGACACTCTGAATTTAAATTCGCTGTTGGACACATTCAAGAACACAATATTTTTTATACAACTTTTACAAAGTACAATTGTGTGCCCAAATTTTCCCAGTATTTGGTGCCCAAAATGTGGGGGCGACCGCCCCCCTGAGCCCCCCCCCCCCCCACACAGCTCGTACGCCTATGGCTCGACCAAGCGTCTGAAACACCAAGCAAAATGATAACCCCCTACCTCATATTTCTTTTATCCAAAACTGAAATAATTCTTCAATTAATCCTATATCGATCAATGGGTTAATTCCCCGAAAAAGTGCAAAAATTGTACGGTAAACTGAAAATCAGTGATAAAAGGAACGGCAAAACATTGAATAGGTCTAAATAGTTTATTTTTCGGGAATTAACTAATAACTTGTCAATGACATCATGGTTCTTATTACGAACGCTAACTTTTTATAAGCAATATTTTATTCAGATTTGTATCTGAATAGGGATTGGGGAACAGGCATAGCCTATATTAAACCCCTCTCCCTGTCAGATATAGATACATGTAATTAAAATTTTAGAAATTAATAATCAATGTACACGTGCAAGTATGATTATAGTGAGAATATATTTACAATGATGAGTGTTTATAGTTGTCCCTGGAACCGTCTGGTGATTTCGAAAAACGAATGGACAGTTTTAAAAATATTGAGTTAGTCTTCCACGTCGTCAGTTCCGTACAATAAAACAGTAGTGTTTCGATGAATAGTCGATAAATTATTTATTGTTTTATTTCGGGCATCTGAATATAAGGAGCATTTCAATAAAAAATGTTCAGTGTCTTCAAATTGATGTCCACAATTACAGGATGGATTGTCAGAAATGTGACGTAAAAATTTATGTCCGTTTAGATTGCTGCAAGAGAGACGCAGTTTAGAATGAATAATTTGGTTTGTGCGGGATCCAAACGAAAAGGTTTTTGGTGGTGTTGAATCTTGAGCCATAAGTTTTGAATTGAAAATATTTAGAGATAATGAATTTTTTGTGTCGGCATCTAATTTGTTCCATTCTCTAATTGATGATGGTATGAAAGAATTATAGAAAATATTTGTTTTACATTTATATTCAGGTAGGCATGTGTTTCGGAGATTATAATGTGCGCTTTTTGTCAAGATTAAATCATGAAGATAAGACGGAGAAAGGCCGTTTATAATTTTATAAATGAGTTTGAGTTTATGTCTTCTGCGTCTCTCTTTTAGCGTAATAAAACCGGTTTCTTTATATAACAGTCTATGGCTGGTACCCCTAACAGCCCCACATATGGACTTAAGAGCATCCAGTTGGAGGTGCTCTAATTTGTTAGCTAGTTGGTCTGTGCAGTTGTCCCAGATGACGTCACAATAGTCAAAATGAGGTAGGATGAAGGGGGTGTAGATTGTTTGTAATGATTTACGGTTGAGTCTGTATTTTAGGGATCTTAAACAATTGACAGATTTGCTGGTTTTTTCGATAATGTCGTTAATATGTTTGTTCCATTTGCAGTTTTGTTGGAAAGTCAGACCTAAATGTTTGTGATGTGGGACCTCCTTGATTGGAACACTATTTAGAGTAAGGGTAGGTAAAATAGGATTTTGTTTGGTCGTCAGTGCTAGTGTTTCGGTCTTTAGTGGGTTGAAGGATACCAGCCATGATTTAGCCCATGAATTAATTTTATCCAGGTCATTGTTTAAAATATTTGCGCATTTGGTAGGTTCATCAATTTTAAGGTAAAGGGAAGTGTCGTCAGCGAAGAGTCGAACAATTGATGTAATATTTTTAAAATATCATTTATGTAAATGAGAAAAAGGAGAGGACCGAGAACAGAGCCCTGTGGCACGCCCGAGGGAATGGTTTTAGGGGAGGAGGAGACACCCCCCAGTAACAACAGACTGTGTTCTTCCCTCTAAATAATTTTGAAACCATTGAAGGATGTCTCCCCGTATCCCCGCAGCTTCAAGCTTGTGACATAGTCCAGCATGCCAGACCCTGTCAAAAGCTTTACTTATGTCACAGAACTCTGCTCTCGTGTAGAATCCCTGGTCGTTGGCTTGACAAAAGTAGTGTGTAATATCGGTAAGTTGGTAAACACTAGAATCCCCATGCAAAAAGCCGCTCTGGAGGTTAGTTAGAACAGAATTATCCCTTAGAAAGTTGAAGACATTTTTATAAATGCATTTTTGGAATATTTTAACTAAGATACTAAGTAGTGATATGGGCCTATAATTTCCGCAGTCTGATGGGTCGCCTTTTTTTAATATGGCAGTTACATTGGCAAATTTCCAGATATTCGGTACTGTTTTCGATACGAGGGAGTGGTTAAATAATTTACATAAGGGTTCAGAGATTTCTTTGGATATTAATTTTATTAGTTTTCCGCTGATGTCATCGGGTCCATTGGCTTTCGATGAGTCAATAGTAGTAATGATGTCTTCAACTTCCATCTGGCTAAGGGTAATGTTAGTTAGTGAGTTGGGTATTCTTTCTAGTGCAGGAAGTGATGCATTGTTACTATCTAAGTTAGATTGGCTTATAAAGAAATCGTTAAGGCAGTTACATTTGTCGGATGGTGTATGATATGTAGTGCCGTTTACTGATAGAGGAGGTAGTTCATTGCTAGTGCCAGCACGATTCTTTTTCATAAATGAGTTGACAAGGCCCCACCAGTGTTTACTTCCGAAGTTATTGCAATTATTGATTTTGTTATCGATTTTGTCAAAATATTCTTTTTTGCTGTTTCTGATTAGGTTTATATATTCATTTCTAATAGTTCTAAAGTTATGCCAATCTGATTCTAGATTTCTTTTAACCGCCTTTTGATGTATTTTATTTTTCTTTCTACTCAACTTACGAATTGCATTATTCATCCATGGTTGGTCTTTGGGTCTGATAATTACTGTTTTATTAGGAATGTGTTTTTTCGCTAGCCTTGTCAGCTCACTTGTGAAGTTAACACAAGCTGTATTAGTTGATTCGATGTCAATTTTCCCAGTCCGTGTCAGTAAAGTCCCGTCGCCGTTCCTCGGTGTTAATGTTGTTATAGTGCCAAATAACTCGTCTGTAGCATGTTAGTTTTGGATTCTGAAATGAAAGTCGGTGGCACTATGGTTGTTACCATGGAATGTTAATTTGCCTGCTTTTTCTATGTAACGTTAAGTTGCCTGTGGCACTATGGTTGTTACTACAGAACGTTAACTTGTCTTTGGCACAATGGTTGTTACTGTGGAACGTTATATTTTTTTTTTGTTTTTACCACGTAACTTTAAATGGACAATAACACCCTTGCTGGCTTGACAGCTCCAGAAAATAAATAATAGCTATATTCTAAGTACTAGATGTTTAAGTGTCCTTCCTGTTGTGTAAATTATCCATTACATCCTATTTTACTTGTCCAGAGGGTTCGAAAATATATTTAAATCCAAGTCACATTTGAAAAGGTTTATATTAGGCTTTTCAAATTAGGTGTGATAAGAAGAAATTTGTATCACCAATTAATTGGAATATTGTAAAATAGTACAATTTGTTGACCAGAATATAGATTGTGACATATTATTCAGTTACAACAAGAGTGGTATTGAGCCTTTAACTTGTCAGTGGCACTATGGTTGTTACTACAGAACGTTAACTTGCCTAGATGGCACTATGGTTATTACCATGGAACATTAATTTTTCTGTTTTTACTATTTAGCGATTGGAGACATTACAGAACTAACACAGTTGTATGGGATAACAATAACTGGTTTATTATAAACAAGCTAGATAACGATAAGAGAATACTTGTCGAAACGTCGTACTTGCGTATAATAAACCAGTGATTGTTAGCCCATACAGCTGTGTTTATCCTATGACGTTAATTTGTCTGTGAGTGTGACACTATATTTGTTACTTTGGAACCTTACCTTGTCTATGACACTATCGATGTTTGGTGAAATAGGGCGGATACGTATCCGAGCAAAGAGAGAGAGAGAGAGAGAGAGATGGGGTTTAACGTCAACTCGACACAACCCAGGTCATTTCGGGACTAACATTTTCTCCAATTTCACTTCAATAATTCGCTTGCGTGTAGGGTCTTTAGCAGTGTGAGGAAACCGGAGGACCCGGAGAAAACCCACGAGGTTGGACAGGCGACCCCCCCCCCCCCGCCCCAGTACGAGCCATGTTTAGGTCAAAAGTCAACAATGCGGGTCCCTCTAAATACCGATACTAATTTTATTCACATTCGGTAATTATGTCCTGTTACTAAGCTTTCAAATTATGTACACCCCAACCCATCGCCCCCAACTTCAATATCTGAATTCGAAATATGTACCCCATTCATGTTCTAGATTGCAGGTCGAGGAGGAGTGGACGTTGGGTGATTAACAAGAACAAGGGACCTGGGCTACAGGTAGATGTCTCGGATACGTTTAGCAAGAATATTCTAAATTATTTACATAAGCTTACAGTAAATCTAGCCAGTTAGTAAATAAAATACGCGTTCCATGATTATACGTACCATTGTGTCTGTGATACATACACTCACATATACTAATAACAACTTATAAGACATCTTGTATTGTCTGATAATCCACGTTAATCCGTTTCACAATTTTAAAACATAAATAATGTTTTTAATACAGTGGTTTTATATACTACTCTACTGGTTTTTTCACCAAGGATGTAAATTACTAGGGGGCTCTCCATAAGTTAAAATACACTATATATAATCACGTGTTGACACACCCTACATTCAAATAATTGAAAAGACTACTATATGGGTACTATATACATATGAACAAAGCGTGGCCAAAGCTTTTCTGATTGATATAATCAAATTTTTCATGACTTAATCCACGCTAGTATGTAATCAGATTGATTATTTAACATTTAATTAATAAAATAACCCTCCGACTTGGATTCAATCGGATTTAAAATAGGTCCATCACTTCTGTTCTCCCACAACGAAATTACGGCCGGTTGATTAAATTGCGAGCTGCATATATGTAGATCGATGGAATTTCATTTCAAAATATCTATATGAATACTGAACGGAATTATACCAATCATCTTTCACAATAGTGTACCTTTTTCATAGACAGGAAATTGTCTCCGGTGTTTTTGAAATATTAAGTCATGACTAGCGAGTTGCTTAAAGTAGCTAAGTCTGTAACTCATTATCATCCAAAGTCTTCGAGATTGAAAACACGAAGTATTTGTCAATTTAAATCAATATTGATGTTGTGATCTTACCGTGAAAAGATGGGCGTCTTTACACGAATAACGAGACTAAGACATATTCCACAAGTTATGTCAAACAGTGACGCAATATTCTCATCTGGAGAGCATGCGAAATAAATACTATCGGTGTAGATTGGAATAACCAGACGCTATAGAGATTGCCATTCGGTTGAGACTTCTGGCGTAGTTCACCGAACATAACTGATTGGAAATTACAGTAAAACAGAAACAATTGAATGTAAATAAGTTTATATACATTCATATTACATTATTATATGCGTTGCGACCCATTTGTGTCAATTTCTAGATCCTATTAGTCAGGTGTTATAAAATACCAGCAGGATACCCGGCTTCGCCCAGGTCTCAATCCCCCCGGGTCCCAAATTCGTCCGGGGCCTAATTTGCTCGGGGCCCAAATTCACCCGAAGCCCAAATTCGTCATGGGCCCAATTCGTCCGGGGCCTAAATTCGCCGGGGGCCCAAATTCGATGGCCTACATTCACGGGGTCATGCTGCTTAATTTGATAGCACCATATGTGTGGGTTAATCGTGGTAATGAAGCGTGATTCGCCCGAGGCCCAGGCCCAATTCATCCGGAGCCCAAATTCGATGGCCTGAAACATTGACGGGGTCATGCTGGTTAATTTCATACCACCTATATGGGGGTTGACCGCGGTGACGAAGCGTGATGTGCGAACATGCATAAATACACAATATATTTTCTGCGTTGATTAAACATTTTTAGATAACAATTACGCTAAAAGAACTTCCCTTTGACTTATAAATTTATATATTAGAATAACACACGGGATTTATGCTAAAAAGTATCAAATCAACTGAGAGGACTCGGGGTCTTGGCGGAAGCATCTACAGCTCCCTACGATGAAATATCGCCGACAAATAATCGCAGGGGTATGATGACATGTAATTTGAGAAGAAAGGTTTTTATCTATAGGTATACGTTGTATTTTTGTGACATATTTAACCAATTTTACAATTACATCGTCCAAATTGTAAAGGGACAGATAGAGGAGATAAGTGGTATTTAACGTCCACTAAACCCGGAGGAAACTCACAAGATTAGGCAGGTGTTCTTATTCCTTGTCACTTACAAGGTTCGGGTCAAAAATACACAACTTGACTCAATGACGGACCTTTGACTGATGTTCCACCGAGGTTATGCTTTGCCACACGTCAACACTGTGTGCACTATTAATAATTATGTTCCTGTGCTTTTTAAGCGTGAATTTTCCCCTAATGTAGATCTGTGGTTCTCGTAAAGCAAAATCTCTAAAGAACAAATTGACAGTTGGAATTCGAACTAAGAGTTGGCCGTTGCTCCCCATAGCACACTGCATGGCGTATGCTCGTCTTCTTTATAGGACGGTTGATTTATTACAATTGTAAATTGACACAGAAAATGCCGACCAGTACCACTAGGCATGTGTAGACGATTTAAAGAAAGGGGAATACAAGATTAGCGAATGCAATGAAATAAAATGAGGTTTAACGTCCTACTGTTCGACTCCTACTGGGTAAATGAAGATTAGCGAGAGAAGATCTTTGTTTGTATCACCAGTGCAGGGACGGATCCAGGAGTTTTTGCAGGAGGGGGTTTGCCAGGTTCCTAAGAAAATGTACCCCCCCCCCCCCCCGGCTTGAATTTTTTTGAGAAATACATGATCTCTATCGTCATTTTGGCGTATATACATACACATTGATCTTCTTAAACAGAAAAATCCAACATCCTGTTTGACGTCAATTTTTGGATCCGCGCCTGCACCAGTCCTTACATAAAACAATAGGCGGTAACACCGATGTCCGGGAAAAATTTCCCTCATAGCACAATACGTGGCGCATGTTCATCTTCATTATTAGTTCGGTTTGTGCATGGTATTGTACACGTAACCATTAAACGGAAAATTGCCATGTGTTAATTATAAAATGTGGCGACATTAAATTCCATACCGTTTGTATTTTCTAGCCGATTTTTTCCTTGGTGATACATTTTACTTTGGGTACACCGTGCAGTACTTGAAATGGATTTTAATACGTAAGTCATTAGCATAGTTAAAGACAAGGGCAGACCAACTGGTTTCCCTGGACCTTATCGCCAGGGCCGTAAATGTTGGGGGGGGGGGGCAGCGAAAAAAATAATCGGTCTCAAAATAAATGGAGTCGGTCGCAAAATAAGTGCAGTCG
Source organism: Patella vulgata (assembly GCF_932274485.2). Classification (NCBI taxonomy): domain Eukaryota; kingdom Metazoa; phylum Mollusca; class Gastropoda; family Patellidae; genus Patella; species Patella vulgata. Next base: position 66,648,192 of record NC_065879.2, on the reverse strand, counting down.
ATCTCAAAATAAATGCTGCTCACTGAATTAATACAAACAATGCCAAAATAGAAGGAAAAATCCCAAATTTTATGTATTTGCGTGAATCCGTGCACCTAAATTGCATACGTCACGCTACCCACCCAAAACTTTAGTATAAAATAACTTTGTCAACTTATCATGTTTGAAAAAATGTTTTTTACCCTTATTCTGTTGTGAGTTGGTCTAAGTAAAACAATTATTCTTGTTAAAGATCAGGGATGGGGAAGAGCGCAGTGGTTCAGGTCTCGGGTTACCTCCGAGTGTTGGCAGAGAAGGTTCCCCGGGTCAGTGGGGCAGGGCAGCGTCTAGTCGTTTGTGTAGGGCAAAAAGTCAAGATTCCGTGTACATATTGGGGTGCACGTAACAGAATATTTGACATAAAGGTAAGCCATAGCGCCACAGTCCGAGCAAAATGTCGCTCGTATCCCTTATTTCATTTTTATTTTCTGTGGTTTACACTAACGACCATAACTCATTTAATATTGTACTTTTAATGAAAACTGCCTAACGATTACAATAATGATGAGACCGAGGTAATATTATTTATATATACAGAAACATATACAAGCTGAGCATGAACATAATTATATAATAATGTAAATTATGGAACATGTTATTCATAACCACAGTGTTTAGGAATAAAAATTACCTCGTAAATACTGTATTTATCAATAATGATTTATGCCTCTTAATAGTAAATGCAGGAGGACCGCACTACACATAAACAGTTACACAAGACACATCTACGGACTAGACATACCATATACATACATTTCAAACAAAAAAAACCCAAACGTATTGTGTTAGATTAAGTGAATGGATCCGGGGACTAACTGTGGTGTACTGGGCTGGGCCTGTAGTAATACAAATTAAATGGGGTTTAACGTACTACATTAGATCTACAACGACTGGGATAAGGAAAGACTTGTAAACAATGACAATTATTGAGCTATAGTATAAACATTAACCCTAACCCATGTGCTTGTTTATTATAAAGTTGCCCTAACCCGCCAACCCTAAATACTGTGGTTACGAATAACCTCTACCATATATCATATACACAAATCAATTTCATAATTAATAATAATATATGAAAATAAATACGTATATAAACATTGCGATAAAAAAACCCATCATAACGCTAAAATAGAGACAGTTTGCAATATGGCTATCTATATACAATTGTATATATTAATAAAATATATCGTATAAATATACAAATCGTAGGATAAATTATATACATACCTGCATACATAATTTTACAGTTTATGGTATCATAATAGGTAATAATTTTACAAGTCGTAAACATTATAATAAAATACCTTTAAATAATAAATCTATTTCAATGTTGCATTATAGACAGCGAAATCAATAATATGTGCTGTTGAGTGGTGGGGTCATCATATTATATATTATATCAACAAAAAACGAACGTTGATCTGATGGTCTCAAATAAAACAGTTCTAAGCCCCTAAGCCGGTCCAGGAGGCGAAGATCCAGGAAATGTTTGCTATTTTGAACCGGTTTTGTTGGTTGAATCATAGTTTAGTGGTCTAGGGAACGGAATGAAATGGTTTAACATAATACATTTCTGCACCAACTATCAAATAACTTTTACATGCATGTCAACGTATATACGGGATCTCAGTTGTCGTGCCATCCGAATAACTTGATAATGTTGCTAGTCAGGCCCACTTATTCACAGTACATTATAGACGCAGTAACGTTGGCATTTAATATTCACAGTGCATTATAGCAGAAATAACAAAAGCTTTTACGGTATATTCACGTACAGAAGTAATAACACTGGTATCTCGTGTATATTCACGGTACAATACAGAAGTAATAACACTAGTATCTAAATGTATATTCAGTAATACGACTAGCATCTAATGTATATTAACCGGACAGGATAGAAGTAATAAGACTCGCATCTAATGTATATATTCACAGTACAGAAGTAATATATATCCACGGTATATAATTAATAATGTAAATTAATGTAAATGCACAGAATAGTACAGTGGTAATAACAATGACATCTAATGTATATATATATCCACACCACAGTACAGATTAATACCATTTTCTTACTTCACATCATCTTGGTTTTCGTAATGACACTAGTATTTATATGCATATTTACAGTACAGAAGTAATAACACTGGTATCTAAATGTATATTCAACAATAAGACTGGCATCTAATGTTATCCACAGTACAGAAGTAATAACAATAGATTCACAGTATTTTAGTAATAAAAATAGCATATAATGTATATCCACAGAATAGTACAGTGGTAATAACAATAACATCTATTTTCTTACTTCACATAGTGGTTTTCGTAAATTTCTTCATCATTGTTAGCCAGTTTGGACTTCAATGTTGGTCGTCTGAAATTTACAATAACGTCATCGTTTACATAATCCTCATCATCGAGTGAAACGTTCTGATAGTGGCCCGTCTGTGTTTTGGGAATATTGATGTAAATGGAATCTTGTTCGCCATTGGCACTTTGATTATCGTCGCTCTCAAGGATCTCATCAATGATGGATTGGTGTGGTGCGCTGGGTGGAGGCGGTGCCAGGGGCAATTCAGCCAACTCGGGATCCTCGGGTGACTGTTCTGTCTTTCTAGCCAGACGTTCGGTGACGCTCTGAAAACAAATATTAATTGATATTTCAACAAAACAATTAAAACAGACTCTCTAGACGAAATGTTAGTATAATTTAATAAGACATCTCTAAACAAATGTAAATCTGAAGCGAATTAACATCAACATGTAAACGGATGATAAATAGGTGTCTTTCAAAGAATCGTATAAGTTAAGAACAATAACAGATTCCAGATTAATCAGTAAGTATAAAAAAAACAGAGTTAAAATATTTCGAGAACCCACCTCAGAGTAACTAGTAAGGGCGAAAAAGAATTATGCTTAACCAATAAACAGAAAAAACAGACTGTATATTTTAACATTTAATGTATCAAGGTGTAGATTATATATGAAAAGAATAAATACCTGACTAGGATCTTTGGTATATCTCAATACTTTATCGTGTCCCATATGTATTTTCTGTGACAGTTTTTTATCAGGTCTGGGCATATTTACATAGTCGTCTTCGTCTGCTTCTACGGTTACCGACTGTACTGCCGACATTTCTAAATCACGATTTTGGTCGATCTGATTCTGCAAAATAAAAATGAATTTTTAAATACATGTATCGATTAATTACCGGAATATGTTGGTTGATTGTTCAAACAGTTAATTGTTTTCAGTGGGTACGGTATTTGAGAGATTGCAGTATACCAAATAAGTAGTGATCAGTGTCTTGTAACGAGGTAGGGTATGCTACTTTTGTACTCTGGTTTATAAATATAATAATTGATAATTACAGACTGTCTGGTTTGTAGGTGTCCAATTACGTGAGTCGTGGGAGGGGTCTGCCAGCGTACCGATCCAAATAGGGCTTTAGGGGTTTGTCCCGGGAACAATTTATAAGCTAATGAACACATAAAATTAGCAAATTACCCCCAACCCTTCCAGTTCGACGGCCCTGTCGTGTCACTACGTACCTCAATAGCTTCTGGTTTATAATGGTTTTCTTTCTTCTTCATCTGACGTTTTCTGACGAGACAGCAACATACAATTCCGACAATCACCAGAACTAAGAAAGCAAAACCCCCAACAGCGGCACCCACAATAGCACCGATGGGCAGATTACCATTATCAGCAGCTGTAGTATTATCAGTCACCATGTCAGTGGTAGTAACATCACATGTAGAGTTAGATAAATCTAAACCACCATTACAAGAAGTACACTTGTCCTTTTCCCCAGCACAAGTAGCACAAAGTTGACCACACTGTTCACACCACCCAGTCGTATTGACATAATACCCCTTTGGACACTCAGGAACACAGGCGAACAAATCTTCATTATCACCACTTTCAGTGGTGCTGAAAGTAAAATCGGACTCTGTAATGGTGGCGGTGGTAGTGCTAGAGCCTGTACCAGAGAATGAACCGGAGCTTGATTCGGCATCGGGGACAGAGGTACTGGTAAAAAATGTTTGTGTACAGAAAGTGGACGGGTAATTCACTTTAACCATTCTGCCAGGACAAGTGGAGTTACATCCTTCTAAACAGAGACAGCAAACGCCTTGAGTTGAATTCGTACATGGCGATTGACCCTACAAAAATAACAATAATATTAGTATTATAATAGTGTGCTGACCAAAATAAAACTCCTCCAAGGTTTTTGACCGTTAATTTCTATTGTAAGTTTCATATGCATCGGACCACAATTAATAGTGGCCTCTGAGGATTTCACCACCTTCGTACATATTTATATGTAAAAGGTAGGGGACATAACCCAAGACGTCGCAGTTCGATGTGCCTAAACTCTACGGTGGTTTGGAGAGGATAACAAATAATAATTTTATTTTTCCGAAACTGTCTGGATCGATCGACTTAGTATCTCGATCGATCGACTTAGTATCTCGATCGATCGAATTAGTATCTCGATCGATCGAATTAGTATCTCGATCTATCGTATCCATTGAGTATTTGGTCATGCAAACGTGTGCGGGGATTCGACGAGGTCGGAAGGACCAGAAGGGAGTCTGCACCCAACTCGCTGATCTCGCCGCACTCTTGAGCTTTTCCGCGTGACGCAGGCTGAGCAAACATTGAGGTCATAAAAGTGCGTCCTAGTCGAGAGATCGGGCCGTGCTGTCGCGAGTTTCCGCCTGGCCGTCGATTCTCTCTTCCGGGGGTTAAGGTGATAGGAGTCGGAAATGGATGCTATCTTGTAAATGGAGACCATTTTAAAAATTGAAGTGACCAATGCGATTTTCTTTCAAAGATGACCCTAAACGGACACCTATGCAAATTTTAGTGCTTGTATCCAGATTTGAAAGGTCTTTACACACACACACTCTCTCTCTCTCTCTCTCTCTCTCTCTCTCGCGCGCGCTATATAAGTGGGAATTCCCTTGTGACAACTTCATAAAACGGAATTCACAATGTTTAAACGGATTTTGACCATTTTGTGAAACGGAAAATCATCACTCTTAAATATAGATACTCAAGTACTTATATACTTCATAATGAGATAATCGCGGGACCAGGGTGATAAAAGTTTGTAATCTTTGATTTATCTGTCAATGCCCAGTGGGCCGCGAAGAATCGTCATATCAGACGGAGTGTCGTTTGCACGGCTGTCAAGAATGGCGATCTAGTCCTTAAGATAACACGGAAAAATAGAAATGGATGACAATCGGACTATTACATAAATTTGTTAATTAGGAGATAAACACTCCCTGTTTCCAATTTAAAGAGGGTGTATTGTCCATTTAACAAAGTCACGAGAACAGATTATTGAGCATGAAAATGAAAAAAAGGAAGTACACTGGAATATTCGTATGCAGTAAATCAACCTTACACAACAAACGGGGTTCTCATTCAACCACACTTTTCGATCAATCAGAATCAAGGAACTTTTAGATCTGCGCTCCAACTGGTCTTATACTCTTTAATTCTGGGTATTTTGGCCCTAATAATGAACGAGTTGAATTACAGTTATGATTTGACAATCTGCCAGTAAATATAGTCCCGGGAAATTCCCACTATATTTAACCAATACTTCATATTCAACAAAATCACATTCTGATTCACAATGATATTAATGAATAAGAGTAGACAATTTTATTGACGTGATCATTTGCTTGGTTAAAGACTTCCTGATTGCGCTGTTAAAAGGTCAACAGCAAATATATATATATAAATTTCTTTAATGATATTTTCTGCTTAATTTTTTAGAATATATATATATAATAAAAAAATAAGTAGAAAATATTATCATTAAAGAAATTTTATTTAAATGCCTACATAAAATTTCTTTAATGGTATTTTCTACTTAATTTTTTAGAATGTATGATATCCTTTTACGGTAAGCATCCTTTTAATATATATGCGTGGGTGGGTGTGAGTGTATGTGTGTAACAATTATAAGCCCACCTATAAATCCATAAATATGTAAATAGACCTTCAATATCTAATATACGATCCTCATATAATTAAACTGGAATTCCCACGTGGTTGGTATTTCAAATATATATATCATTCAGCCTTTGCATAGCGGAAATATTTGTGAAAATTTGTGGGGTTTTTACGTTGAAGATTTGGTTACAGTTACAAATTTACAGCTAGCCAAAAACGATATTAATTGATTTTTCCTGGGACAATAAAGAAGTAATAATAATAATAATGTACATTTCTTGGGCGTCGAATATATGCAAAGGGCGATATTATATGTATAAAACTATATAAACGTCAATTTGTAAATTGTGATTTGAAACTAGACTTTAATGAGCTAATGAGCTAATAAAAAATATTGATGCCAGACTAGTAAAAGTCAATATTCCATACTAGTAAATACCCAATATTCATACTAGTGAAAACTCAATATCCAGGCAAATATAGACTTTCTCACCATACACAATAATAAAAGCAGTCTTATCAAAACGAATAATATTAGTCCAAAGGTGATTAAAATGATTTTCAATCTAGGATTTAGCCCGTGGTGCTGTTAAAGAAAGGTATCTAGAAATTGGGATGGTAGGAAATTTGTCCCGTGTACAAATTGGTAAGATATTATTATTATTATTACATGTATTTATATAGCGCTCCTTTCATGATAAACATGTTCAGATGCGCTTTACAATAAAAATAACATAACACAATATCAATATAGAATATAGATAGAGTTTTAAAAATATGTAGTTCGTGTAAAACTAGAAATATAGAAATCCACATATAAATATAAACAGTAATATTTAATGGTGTAGAAATGTAAAAAGAATTTTGTAAAAGTAAGAGTAAATAGGTGGGTTTTGAGTTTCGTTTTAAAAACAGGAAGTGAATTATACTGTGTGGGAGTTTATTCCATAATTTTGGTTCACAAATGGACAAAGCACGATTGCCACAGAAGGCAAGGTTCGATTTTTGCTCCTTTAAAAGAAAATGATCTTGAGAAGAACGTAAAGTTCGGGGTGGGGAATATAAAGTTAAAAGATTGGATAAGTAAGATGGGACAAGACCATTTAGAAATTAAGCCCGCTCCTTTTCATATAGAAAGTATACAAACGGCAGCTGTTAGAGCTGGACAATTACCATTACAGAAGAACAAAATTTAGGTTTTATGGGTGGACATTTACATCTAAGAGCTACAAAGTGTCGGACAAATCTGTTTATCTGAAGATCTTGATAGTTGGGATGCGAAGAAGCGTAGGCGGAAACGCCGTTGTTCGGATAACGTCTCCTGCCATTACCTTGCAATTCGTTTGCGTGTATTATTATTTAGTAGTGCAAGATACAACGGAACCCATAAAAAACACAAGGTTATTCCGGCCACCTTACTACTTGTCATTTACATGCTTGTAATTCAAACCGCGTCACTTGAATCACTGACAGATCACATAATTTAAAAGGCACCGTTAGACCACCGGCCACCCAGCGAACAAATGACTATTATACAATATTGACACGAAATCTTTATTTTATTGGGGTTGGGTGGGTGGATGGCCGAGTGGTTAGCACGTGCGCGCTGTATCATAAGGTCTGTCATTGAGCCATGTGTTTGTCCCGAAATTACCTAATTTGTGTCCAGTGGACGTTAAACCTCATTTCTCCCCACCTCTTCTTATTTTATTGGAAAATAAATGTGCATGACTGGAGGATGAATTTTAATTTTTTGGACCAAAAGACAATCTAATTAAAATATAGATCTATATTTCGTTTCGTTTTTTATTCTTTCGATGGCCTACACTACATGTAGATCTAACAAGCTATAGTGGGAGTTCACGTTCTATGACGTCAGGTACCAAGCAAGCGACATTTGACCCGATTTTGTCATTCGATTAACCAATTAGCGACCGCCATGTATTTTTTATCTTCTTTTGCTTTGTTTTGATTTCTATTGCCGCTAATGTCTACCCACGGTTCCGCGCAAAAAAGGTCAAACGCCCGATTCGACAGACCATTTGATTGGCTGACCCCTCATTTCAAGCAGAACACGAGTTAAATAACAACGCTTCCAGATCCAAGTGTAGTAAAGACAAGTAAAATCGAAATTTTGAACTATAAAAACGAAACGAAATTGGATCTGTGTTTTAATCAGATTGACCAAAAGACAAACAAATTTTCAAGGCAGATTTTACAGAAAATTTGCATGGCCATCGGTAAAATTAAACCCGGGTGAATCAACCAAGACAGAAACGAATTTCAGACATCTTTACTTCCAAATAATCCCACAAGAACAACACCATAGTGGCACCTTCTTCTTCAATAGATATATATATATATATATAGCATTGAATTTGTTTATTTTGAGACCTAATCTATCGACGATCGAGAGAGAGAGAGAGAGAAAGAGATAGAGAGAGAGTGAGAGGGAGAGAGTTTAACGTCGACTCGACACAAACTAGGTCATTTCGAGACTAACATATGGTTCTATGTTATTTCAATAATTCGTTTGCGCGTAGGACCCGGAAAAAACCCCCACGAGGTTGGACAGGCGACCCTGCTCCTTGTCAGGTACAACCTGGGAATCGAAACCACGCCAGTTGACTCAATGACAGACCTTATAGTTCAGCGCACACGTACGCGCAACATTCGGCCCATGCAACCCCGCTCTATCGAACAATAATGGGTTGCTGGGTTAAAAGTGAATATGAGAATTTAGACAAGCATGTGGAGACCATCGGATTCTGATATTCCACGTACAAATTAGTAGTGCCGGTAAAGTGATCCATTGGGAATTCCTAGAAGGATAGATAGAAACGACACAGCCCGGTTAAAACTGCTGGCGCATTGGTGAAATCATAGGAGCGTGTCTCGACTACAGTTGTACGCAATTGACTCACACTCACAAACTTATCAAGGAAGTATACGTGAATATTTTCAGTGTACATTAGAAATATGAATTATATATCAAAGGTCAACTGAGAAGGCGGCCCTGCAAATAGATATCGCTCACATTAAATAAAAACACCCTCAAATACCCACAACTGTTAATATGTATACATAACAGTGCATGGGGTCGGTACTTTGAAAGCAAGATATTTATCGCATTTTAAAGGGGATATACCAGATATTGCATCTGTGTTTACCAATGTAATTTGCCATAGCAGGCACGCGTCCAGAGAAGTGTGGGGGTGGGGGCTAGGTCTTGAGGTCCGGACTCCCCCCCTGCTCCAAATTACGACGAATTAACAAACGTGCCTCACTCCACTCTAATCCCACTATATAAGCACCCAAATGAGCAGAAATGTTCTGATTTTATGAGCAAAGATGAATTTGTCAATAAAAGAGAACATTTCTAGTGAATATATTAAAACCGGATGAGAATTAAATTTGATATGATAAAACAAATATTGACATATGATAACCTGCTATGACATCATCTACTGATTGTTATACATTGTAAAGATAATTCTTATGTCTACCACTCTATACAATATTAGATCAAACTATAAAACTTTTATCTCTAAATCGACATGATTACCTAACTATAAAAATGAATTAGCTTATGACTGTGATATCACCCTTGGTTAAAGTGGGCGTAAAACTCCGGGAACGAAATGAACCATGACTGTGACCAATAACTTGATGATTCAAAAAGACGAGACCATTATTTCACTAGATATACTTCAAAACCTAGGAACATGCGAGGGTTCGGAAACTGGGACAAGAAAATGAATGATCCAATAAATTGGAGTTAAACGTCTTATATTTCTGCTCCAAGTAAAATTTTGCCCTGATAAGGCACCCGGGCCTACTCATATTCTGAGGAATTTTTATGTCAAAACGAAATATACCATATAGAATCGAAATGTCCTTGTCTACTTTATACTAGACGTTATCGGTCTGGGGTATTCAAGAAACAGTAAGCCCATCTAAGCCAATGCACTAAAATGCACCAAGTCGGTAAAATAGTAGTCAAATATCGAAATAATGTATATCAATGTCCCACTTATAGTGCACACACTGGCTATTGTTCAGAAAAAATGCTAGACAGGAATTTCTAAACGACAATAAGTCAAACAAAATCAAAGATAGCGTTTGAATTCATAAGTCATCTTATCGCAAAGTATATGCTATATTCACGTACAGTATGCTAGAAAATTCATCAGAATGCAAAGTTTAATGAGGTATGGCAACTTATTATAACCCTCGATCAGAAAATAACTGTGATTAATTTTGCATAATATCATTTTTAAAATGGCTCGACTTGGTTCGTATTAAAGGTAATTTAATGAAATGAAATGGGGTTTAACGTTCTACTGCTCTGACTGGGTAATGAAGACGGGCATACGCCAGACAAATTGCTATGAGGGAAATTCTACCCGTACAGCGGCACTACGGCCTACTCTTATTTCGAATTCCTACTGTTCAGAGATTTTTTTACGTGCACGCCAATGTGTACACGGGACCTTGGAATTTTCGCCCCATCTGCTCGACTAACAAAATTAAATCACTGGACTATACATCACGACCATTCATTAATCTCTTTTAAAACCATTGACAACGTGTATATCTTATCGATCACTGAGCAGATTCATTTCAGATTTTAATTTGAACGTCTCTGAAATGCCCGCAGTCACATCTCGTCAATCGTTTCAGATATATATATAAAAAAAACCCGCTTATTAATTCCTCTTTAAAATAAATTAAGAGTATTGCGCATTACACTATAGTACATGGTTTTCATAGAGTTCAGCGTATATTCATTCTAAACTTCCTTGCTCTAAATAGTTTAGAATCTGAGGTTTTTAAAATATAAGATTATAACATATTTTGATTTTTGTTGTTGAATGGGCTAATGCCGCTATAGTTAAAACCATATACAACCAAGCAATACAAAAGCAATAGTTCAATATCCAATTCAAATATATTAATTCTACAAGGGAAGCAAGGCAGAGTTATATATTACTTAATGCGTCACCAGCACTCTTCACCAGATATCACATTTTTTCGAATTTAGATTTTTTTAACTTTACAGTTACATCGAGGTTGTTATAATTAGATTGAATGTAATTTTGAATAGTATCAATATCGTATTAATAATAACCTTATTAAAATTAACGAACATCAGACTAACCTACTCTGACAAAATATTTCGCGCTATTGCTCAATAAAGACCTTGAAAACACACTTAAAAATTATATGACTCGTAAATTCCGACTTTGTATCGTGTATCTAATTTGAACAAAACCGATGTAGGCCTACAACTGCAAAATCATATCACATTAAACCGAGAATTATTTTTTTTATCAACCAGTCAAACCCTCCACGGGTCTTAACTTGTCTGTGATTCTATGGTTGTTATTATGGGATTTTACATTGTCTGTGAAACTATGGGAGTATGACTTGTGACACAACTATGGCTGTTACTATGGGATCTTAACTGGTTGTCACTGTCTTATCTTAGCTCGTCTATAGCATCATGGCTGTTATTATGGGATCTAACTTGTCTATGACACTATGATTGTTACCATGGGATCTAAACTTTGTCTTGACATTATGATTCTTACTGCCGATCTTAACGTGTAAATTAAATTTTAGAACAAAAATACCGGTAATTAATGACGTACCCTGGTTTTAGGAAATATGCCATAGTGTGGTTCCTTAGATAATATCGGGGCTTTAAAATCCTCCCAATCGGCTAAACCTATTTGTTAAGGTCAGCTCAATTTTTGTCAAAGTAGCTGAGATGTTAATAAGGTTGGGACATTGGGGCTAGGTCCAGGGTTAGGGTTGGGATTAGCTCTAGTCCTTTTTACATCTTGTGACCCTTGATGAAAAGTTGAGCTGGTTTTATTATTTAGCACTAACCCTCCTAATCTGGGGTGAGGAGTGGGTGTTTGTGTGTGTGGGGGGGGGGGGAGTCAGGAGGCAGTTCCTACAATTTTCCCAGTAACCTTTCTAATTACCCAGACATTATCGACTCAGAAAACCGAACTCCAACCAAATATACTGATACTGCTGTGGATGGCCGTGAATGGGCGAGATACAGTGCGAGAGAGAGAGAGAGAGAGAGAGAGATAGATAGAGAGATAAAGAGAGAGAGGGGACTTAGGCGACAGGTAAATAGCTGTTCAAAGCCTTCTGGTTCTAATAATATTAGTCCAGCTGTATTGAAAGAGATAACTCCATCAATCACAAGCCCTCTCACTAAACTTTTTAATCTTTCATTAGAACTCCAATGATTACCTGGGTGATCCGCAGTTTCAGGACTACTAAAGGCCAATTTCATTAACATACTCATTATGTAAAATACTAGAGAAAATCTTATTCAAAAATCTTTATAATTTTATAAAAGAAAATAACCTGTTATATAAATATCAGTCTGGTTTTAACCTAACGATTCTACAATAAATCAACTTTTAGAAATCTATGATGTTATAATAAGTAATCTTGATAGGATAAGTACAATCCATCCAGATGTTATTTTGGAAAATACAAAATTTGAAAACGTAACTACTCATTGTCATTTGGGATTAACATTTCAAGTCAAATGCATTATGGTCAAAACACATTTCAAATATATACCAGAAAGCTTGTGGTCGACTAAATATTTTGCATATACTGTAATATAAAATTAATAGAATTCCACTTAATAAAATATATCTTGCTTTTATTCGCCCGATTTTAGAATATGCCGATATTGTATGGGATACTGTTGAAAGAAGGATTCTGATATATTAGAATGTGTTCAAACTGAAGCAGGTAGAATAATAACTGGCCTTAGAAGAAATTCGTCTAAATCGGGCCTTTCACGTGTGTATCCTTTAATTAGACCACTACTATATTATAATACTGGACATAGGAAAGAGTATATTATCCATTGCCAATTATGAAATAAAGCTAAGAACTTAAATAATCACTTATTCTACCATTTTATTAGTGAAACAAAAGTGTGCCCTAGGTGTAATTCTGCAGACGACGATAATAACTATTATTTTTTCATATGTCCAGCATACTCTGCCAAGAACAATTCTCTACACTACCTTAAACAAAATGTTACATTTGACCTGATCTTATATGGCAACCCCGCTCTTTCAGATAATACCAATTCTAACATAAAATTATTTGAAATAGTGCAAAAATACATAAAAGACAGCAAGAGAGTTTAACATTTAAAACTTAAAATTACACCCCAAGAAATGTATGTTTGTAACTCACTGCCTGTACATATGTCCACCATTGTCTATTGTAAACATAAGATTTAACTATTTTATATGTTTGGAGAGAACCTATATAGGCCATTGCCTGTTATTCAATCCAATTCACCTTATTGAATAAAATATTGTTTAAACTAATACCGCTTGTACTGTACATTGAAAGGAATTCTAAGTTCTAAGTGAATATGAGAACTCTGCCCGTTAGTTTGGACAATCTGATAAGAAACATTGCCGTCATGTAAAGTTTTATTATATACGGTCCATGAGTATACGTACCATTGTGTCTGTCATACATAACACTACACCCACATATACTAATAACACCTTATACATCATCTTGTATCGTCTGCTAATCCACGTTACTGCCAAAATTCTTATAACATAAAATATATACTTGGCCCAGCTTCAATGTTTTTAAATATAAACACATTTACATTATAAACGATGTCTTTAATACACTGGTGTTATATACTATTCTTTTAGTGTTTCATTGAGGAAGTAAATTACTAGAGGGCTCTCCGTTATAACTTAAAATACATGAGAATCACGTGATTACAATAGGCGTGTTTCTAGTCGCACTTGTGAATGGATTACTATATAGACACAAAATTAGATATTTACACAATGAAATGAAATTGGGTTTAACCTTCTACTGTTCTGCTCCGACTGGGCTATTGAAGACGGGCATGCTTTGTGGTATGAGGGAAATTTTGCCCGGACAGCGACACTACTGCCTACTCTTACTTCGAATTCCAACTGTCAAAGTGTACACGGGATCACGTTTTTTTATGCCCCCCCCCCCCACCCACGAAAGATTAGACAGTGGCAAGGGAAAACCACGCCAGAGAAGTTGGAAAACATTCTCGGACAATATCTAGTGCAAACCCGAGACCGCTTGGTTAGCGAGCCAGCTTCTTACTCACTGAGCCATATTCACAAAACTATTACGAAAACTTTTTCACATTAAATTAAAATGTTTTAAAAAATATTTTTTGGGAAATATTATGACGTACGTCTTGTGATAGGGTGACCCATGTACTCACAGAAATACAGTCCACCGCTGATAGTTCGAGACTACCACTGAAGCGTGCACATTCGCCGTGCCGAGACCAACTTTCTGACAGTATGATACTATAAATAGCCATGGCACGTGCAATTCTCTACAAATCTATCAACTATTACAGCCGTAAAAAATTTATTGTTGACGATTTTGAATAGCAGTAAAATTAAGCTTCTTGGTTATTACAGCAGATTTAGAAATTACGTTCGTTTCATTTTTTAAATCGCTTTATCATTAACTGTACCGTTAAGAGCGGCATCTTTTGGTTTAGTACAAATAATATCTCTGAATCACTCGGGTTAGACAGGAACATGATACTAGCAGTAGTTTCATTTTACTTTTACAAGCTTCTTAAAACGATTGTTGAGCTACCTAACGTGCTTATTTCTAAATTCAATTTCTTGTTCTAGCTTTCTGTTATGTTTCGTAAAAAAGTAGTCTTGATTATCCCGACCTGTCAATCAAACGTAGAATGGTCGATAGACTGGTTAAGCGAGACTAATTTCAAAACAAGGGCACGTAACCTATCTTTTACTCAAAAGTGTCTGGATGTTATGGACGACTCTTGGAACCAGTTTTCAGTCTATTATTTATAGATGATTAATGGTCATAGCTTATTAAGTACAACATGATCGTTTATTTAGTGACTATAATTGTGTGAAACTGATTTGAGGCTTGGCATATATATAAGTATTGTGGCGTAATTGTCGAGATATATGGAGATATTTATTTATGGTGGGTCACCCTACTTGTGAGTAGCTTGCTGCTTAAGCCAGAGCTTTGGTGGGTTTTGTTCATATTTTCAGCTAAATCCGGCACTGCGCTTGTCTAAATCACGGACCTTGGGTTATTGATATTTCTCTAGTCGATATGAGGTTGAATCGGGTGTTCTGTAAAGGTTAAAGTAGCTAAGTCTCTAACTCAATATCATCCAAAACCTTCGACAATGAAAACATGAATAATTTGTCAATTTTAATTAACATTGGTGTTGTGATCTTACCGGGAAAAGATGGGCTTCTGATATCCAATATTTAAGACAAAATAAACATTTTACGATTGGTACACGAATCGTGTACCATAATGCGTTTCAGCGCAATTTGATACGAGCGACTCGGAAGAACGAGGTTAGACATATTCCACAAGTCATGTGAAATGGTGACCCCATATTCTTATCTGGAGAGAATGCGCAATAAATACTATCGGTGTAGACTGGAATAACCAGACGATAGAGATTGCCATTCGATTGAGACTTCTGGGGTATTTCGCCGAACATAACTGCTTTGAAATTTGAGTAAAAACGGAAACGATTGAATGTAAATCAGTTTATTTACATTTATATTACATTATTATATACGTTGCGACCCATTTGTGTCAGTTTGTAGGTCCCAAATATTAGCGATTTAGTTCCTACAAGTATATCTTAATTGGCTCTCACGCTTATAATATATAAGTGGTCAAAATATGTAACCGTGTAACAACACTGTTTGTAGTTTCGGCTTATTTTGTATTCCATACAATTATATCGGGACCCGTTTTCTGCATTGACAAAACATTCCTTTAATACGATAAACTCCTCCCACTTGCCCTTCATAGACCAGGAAGTTCAAACAGATTAAAATATTTACAGATAAATCTTAGATAACAAGTCCGCTAAAAGAACTTCAAATTATATTTTAGAATCACGGGTTTTAGTAGTTAAAATGAAAGTTATAGTTAAATGTAGTTAAATGAAATGGGGTTTAACGTCCCACTGTTCTGCTGAGCTAATAAAGACGAGTTTGGTTATATATATAATATAGTTTATTTGCAAATACATACATATAATTATATGCGTATAATACAAACGGGATCAGAACAAATTGTACAATTTACGAGTCTTCTCCCAGTATAATCTAAAATATTTACAATTACCACTGAAATTTAATTTAATACACAGTTATATACGTATATACATGCTACCTTAGGATAATAAATATGTCCATTTCGTTACATGCTCAATGAGTATTAACAGTGATAAACCACTGGAGAATTACAATAATAGCTACAGATTACATGTGAATCTTTTCGTTTCTTTAATGTAATTTTGTACGGTGAGAAAAATATGGATATTAAAAGATTTTGGAAACAGAGTAGAACCATCTAAATAAATTTTATGCAACTCAGGTCGTGGTAGATGGCCTATAAAGCCAAGTTTATCAAGTAAGTGATGGCGTTGTAACACATATTTTGAGCATTCAAAGAAGTAGTGAAATGAATGTTCAATGCTTTTATTATCGCATTTACAGTATGGATTTTGAACGATGTTTGATTTATTAAGATCATAATTTAGACCACTACAGGTATGACATATACGATTATGGTAAATGGATAATAATCTGCTGCCAATGTTTCTTAATTTTGGAGGTTTGACTTTAGTCTTGATATTGGTTTTAAACTCAGATAAAGATAGTGTGGATTTTAAACCCGGACGTAAACTATTGAATTGTTGAATGGTTTAGGAAAAATGAGTTCTTTGTTACAGTTAAACGAACAAGTGGTACTTTTAGATCATTACAGTTTCTAAGATTATAACTATTGCTATGATAACTTATTATGTCTTGAAGATAAGACGGTCCTGTTTTGTGAATAAGCTTATGTAGTAAGCACAATCGTCTTATACTTCTACAATCATGTAATTTAGTCCATGCAGTTTCAAAATAAAGCGATTCACGAGATGCATAAATAGTGCAACCAGTTACCGTGCGGGCAGCTTTAAGCTGCAATTTTTCAAGTTTTTCTGAGTTATAATTTGAACAGTTATCTCATACTTCGCTGCAGGCACACTCAAGTATTGGTAAGATATAGCATTTATATAATTTATTTAAATTGGATTGTGTAAGTTGAAATTTAGCTCTACGTAAATGGTTAAGTTTAAAAGACGCTTTTTTTTATTATAGATTCAATATGATAGTTCCATTTAAGGTCATCTTGAATATATACACCTAGATGTTTATGAAAAGAAACCGTATGTAAATACGTGCTTTGAAATTTAATATTTAATGGAAACATAATATTTTTGTTAGTGAAAATCATTAATTCAGTTTTTTTCAGGATTAAAAGATATTAGCCATTTATTTGCCCAGACACAACTGGTTTAAATCATAATTCAATTCAGCTTCAACATTTGATAAATCTGTTGACGAAGAACATAGCGTTGTGTCGTCAGCAAATCACCCAGTCAACGTAGTATTGTTATTAATGACTACAAGTGTTAATTTGATGGCTAATTGTTGGGGAAAACATCAGATCAACTGATATCTATCTATCCAGGGGCAGATACAAGGATTTTGAAAAGGAGGGGTGTAAACGAGGTTCTTGCCGAGCGAAGCGTGTCAGCAACAGTTCCCTATCTTACGAGTTTTCCGAGGATAATCCTACGGCAAGTAGGTTGCATTACATTTAAAAAGTTTGTGACATTCTTATTTCCGTTTCAAATGAGTGCACAATATTGTGGAAAATCATTCCCGACAAAGAAATATATAAGAAAAGAAAGAACCTCAAGCGGACCCGGCCAAATAATACAAATATTATATTTCTACGTTTTTATATAATAAAAGACATGTTAAAGATACATTATGGGAGATAAGATAAAGAGATGGCAGTTCTCGCTATAATAGTTAAAAACTAGATAGTGGTAATTTGCTGAAAATTTCAGTCAAATTGATCCACTATGAGCCGAGAACGAAGCGGGTGATTCGCAAAGTCTCGGTCATCATTACTAAAATCATTATTATAACAGCATAGTCTCGATTATCCACTGTTTTGATTTAATTATCAATGGCCGTTAAACGGCATATAGGAATCGAATCCAGCTAACATCGAAGGCTGGCCTTGACATCGAGAGTTTATTATGGTCTGGATAAGTTAATTAATGTCTAATTGATAATTTAGATAACATTTCAGGCCTAAAGAAAGACTTGTAATAAGCAGACTTTGCTCTTGCATA
Source organism: Patella vulgata (assembly GCF_932274485.2). NCBI lineage: Eukaryota > Metazoa > Mollusca > Gastropoda > Patellidae > Patella > Patella vulgata. The sequence goes on along the minus strand of NC_065879.2, from coordinate 66,629,885 downwards.
ATGCATGTTTAATTGAGCCTTTTCAGATCTGATAACATTTTATATATAATATAATAGATGACGTATCAGTTGTAAGTTAATTGCATATTAACCAACAGGTGAAGTAAAGGTAGTTATATATAAGCAGATTGCGTGTTTATATATACAAACGACCGATAAAAAGCGACAGAATTTTCTTAAAACAGTAGTTAAATTTTAATTTTCCAAATGATCCGTCTACTCCCTGAAGTATTTTTGAGTCGTACTTAAAGGACAATATTGGCGCCAGTCATTATCACATATGTGATAGAGCTGGTTAAATACATTCCAAATATAATTTTAACACAGAGATCATTGCTACGATAGCTGAGTAATACAGGTTTCCTGAATCGGAAGTGACGAACGCCAAAGGCGAACACGAGTCATCCCTCTATATAACTGACTCCTTAGGAGATATCGCTTTACATGAATTTGATTGGTCAGTTGAAAAGGAACTACTTTTTTATTTTCAAAGAACAGTTCATTTCTTATTAAAAATAACTTTTTTAAAATTAAAAATGAACAATTGTTATTCAATTGACCTTGATGGAACACTGGGTCAATATAAAGGACTTTGCAATGGTTGAATTGCTGTCAAAAAATGATGTATCACTACGCCGTAATGTTCAGTAAAAGTGAAATCTACAGCAAAGAATTATATTTATCTATTTGTGCATGTAAGAAGGGATTGGGTGATAAATAAAATCTCCTACTCGTCTTTTTTGATATCAAAAAATATCAACACTCGTTGATAAAGTAAAAAAAACTCGGCAGAGCCTCGTTTTTTGTTACTTTATCAACTTGTCTTGATATTTTTTGATATAAAAAAAGACTGGTAGGAGATTCTCTATTTCCACATACTCTAAATTTGAATGAGATTTATTTAGTTCAACTTCGGTCATATGGCGAAAAATTCCACACATAAGTCCCCAAACATTGCCATAAATGGAAATGCTTGCTGATTTTGCATATTTAAAAATGCATAAAGTTCTAGGTTTTCACCACAAAGATACCCTTTTAGATAAGTATTTTCCCTTTTAGATAAGTATTCCCTTTTAGATAAGTATTTTCCCTTCTAGATGAGAATTTCCCCTTTTCTACTTTTAATTTTCTACTTTTTACTCTAGATCGCATTTTGAACCCGATGCCCGATTAGTATAGTATCATAAACAGTCATTTATGTTCGAGATATTTGAAATGCAATACATTGGGTTTGTAATTATTTCATGCATGTAAATTACATTAAAATTTGAAAAAATTAACCAACTATTCTTTTGAGGTAACTTTATAACTGAATGCATGTTATATAAAACTGACAGGTCATACGTTAAACATATTTAAAACTACAGAAGCCCATTACGAACATATTTTAATTTTTATTTTCTGCTGGATATGTCAGAATTTAGTTTATCGAAATTTTAAAATAAGTAACTTGGGTCTGATTTGTTCGTCAAAAGTAAAATCCTACTTTTGAATAAGATTCCAATCATGATCATGTGAACTTGATCGGTGCTATATGGGCCGGGTGATGGTGGGGTGTATGCCGGGAATTAAAAGCGACGAATTATCTGGACATATTTTATATTTTTTCGACTATTTTAACTAACTCTTGATTGATTTCAGTCAACCAATTATATTTTGGGATATGGTTACCCAAAAGATCTGGACATAAGGCCAAATTTGACTTTATGAATTCCTTCTTCCTAGCCAGGCAATGGATTTCAACCAGAATTGTTCAAATGAATTGGCTCCACCCATCGTAGGTGATATCTGGGCAACTTTAAAGCCATCATTTTGCGATTTTGTCATCAATGTTTTAATAGATAGGTTGCCAGGCATATTTTTACTTTAGTCGGCAATGAAACATTTAAATTACACTAAAATTGGATTAAGAATAACAACTCATTACGTAATTATCAGAAAATCATTAGAATTGTTTGGCTTCTAGTTCTGCCCGATGCTAACGTTTAGTATACAAAACATTTCATATGGCAGTGGCGAAATACCACGCTCCAAAATACGCTCGTCCCCATACATTGCTTCTATACAAATGTAACGTCGTACGAGATTTTGGTACCATGCACTTTTTAATTATGGTAATTTTACCTTATTAAAAGCTAATTTTGCAAATTAAATTAATTGTTTAATCAATTTCGATGCTTTTATACTATTTATAGATCATATTTACACTTAATGTTTAATATAATCCAATTCAGACAGTCGATCGGTCGGTTAAAGGACAATATTGGTGCCAGTCATTATCACATATGTGATAGAGCTGGTTAAACACATTTCAAATATAATTTTATTACAGGGATCATTGCTACGATAGCTGAGTAGGCCTAATACAGGGCCCGGTTCCGAGAAAATTCTTAAAGTAAGCACAAAGGCATGCTTCACTTTTTCTTACGTAAGAAACTTACAAAAATACCGTCCCTAGAAAATTCTCAAGACCATTCTTACGAAAGCACAAGTCAAGTATAAGTCTAAGCACATTGTGACTGGTAAAGTTTACCATAAAGTGACACTACGATGCTCTTTAACGTCATAAAAACAACTTTGGTATGCGAATTACGTCTTAAATTTGTCGTCTGCTTCATTGACGTCATATATATATATATATATATATATATATATATATATATATATATATGGTTCATTTCGATGCATTTGACATGTCCCCTCACATATAAAATGTGCCACAAGATAAAAAAAAAACGCAGACATATACAAACTAACTGATTAATTGTGAGAGCGCCTGATCTTAAAGTAGCCTGTGTGTTTGTAGCCTATTGTTTACTAATTGGCAAATAAATAAAATGATTTCAGTGTAGTCCTAGAAGCGAAATTTTCTATAGCATTCTTAATTTGAAATTTCTTCTGGAGAAGGATTTTCTCTGTCTTGTAATTGTCTGTTTGGTATCAAAAGGTGTCGGAAATGCCGTCGAATTACTCTACGGTCAGCCATCTTTTTGAAGCAGAAAAAGACTTAAGGTTGGTAAACAAGCCGTAGGCCTAGGCCTATACCTTGCTTGGGACTTGTGCTTAGATTGACTATGTTTAAGAACGAAGTTTTTTCTTGGAACGCATAATAACGTTTTTGTGCTTACAATGAAGTCTACTTAAAATCTAAGCGCAAGAACATTCTTAAGAATTTTCTGGGAACACAAAATAAGGTAAGTTTACTTAAGTACAAAGTCTACTTAAATCTAAGCACAAGAACGTTCTTAAGAATTTTCTAGAAATCGGGACCAGGTTTCCTGAATCGGATAGTGACGAACGCCAAAGGAAAACACGAGTCATCTCTCTATATATCTGACTGATGTGACGAGTGATAACGGATATACGGGCGAATTTCTGCTCACTAGTAATTCCTTCGAAGACCAAAAGTTGTGTGAGATTGTGAGAGGATATCTGACAATTCATAAAAAGAATTGACTGCCACTAGATAAGTGAACACGAAAGAAAAACAGAAAACGTCCGTGCATACCATGTTTTTATAAGGTATAGAATGAATATAAACAAGGGAATGTACGGACTATTTCTATTTTTCTCTTGTTCTCTTATCTACTGACATTCAATTACACTGTAAACCCAACGTCCGCTTTTAGAACACCAAATACGCCATTTTAGAACACTATTTTGAAACAGATTTTGAACACTCTTACGCGTCTTTCTTCTATCAGAACACTATGTGTTTACTTTCAGAACAGTATGTGTTCAGTTTTAAATGGGTTTCCCTCTGGATTTTAGAACACTTGTGACGCGTAAAATGTGTTCTGTTTTTAGAACACTATACGTTCAACTTTCCCCCCTTGGTCTTTCAACACACCGGACGCGTAAAACGTGTTCTTTTTAGAATACAATAAGGTGTTCAACTGCATGAAACAGATAATGAACACTAAAAGGTGTTCGGTGATCATATTTTGAACACCGTTCGTTCAGAATTTCACACACAGAGGGAACCAGGCGTTCTAAGCAGACACCGGATGTTCTGTTGTGAAAGACTGAAATTTTAACAAACATTTTAAAAAATGGTTAAAATAGACTCAAATGATATATTATTTCGTATGATAAAAGCATGGCACAATTTAAAAACAATTTGAACATAGTTTACAAATTTATTTTATTTCCTTAATTTTATAATACAACATGGGAAGAGATAATGTGACAAAACATTGTTTGCGTCGATATTCTTCTATGCCCAATTAAAAAGATTCACATATTATAATAATATCCGAATCTTGTTCGTCTTCATGAGCCTAGGAAGATAAACTCCATTTCATTTCCCCACCTGCAATAGAAATATTAACACCAATTAAAACCCAGGAAACCGGTATAAGATATATATCGGAGGTGTAAACTATGTGTAAAGTATAATCTATGTTTTAATAAATGGATATAATACCTGAGCATATGAACTTACCGTTTGAACGAATCTGCAACAACATAATACTTTTCTAGAAGACTGTGCAGTCCATTCGGCGGCTTGTACAAATTTTATTTTTTCGCCATCTTCTGTTACCGTGCACTATTATATTAAAAAAAAACCCAAGATGACTAGGCTAATTATTATAATAGAGGGTTTTAACGGCCTACTTATCTGCTCCGACTGGGCTAATGAAGACGGTTAAATAGACCATTCTACTAGATAAAAATATTCTATCGAAAAATGGCTTAATACAGTAATATTTTTGTATATATAGACATCAATATATTGAAAATCATAGATGTGGACAATCGATTGCGTCTCTTATACCTTCCTTATCTGCCGCGTCTTCCATGGCCCGGTTGGTGCAGAAAAGTTAAACCCCAAGGTCAGATGATTATTAATTTTGCATACAGTGTTCTGTATACGTAACAGAATGTGTTCTGTATATAACAGAATATGTTCTATAAGGAACACCATGTGTTCAAACAAATGGAAGAAGAAAATAATTTGTCAAATTCGACCAAAAATCTCTAATACATGCGCTTTTTGATAAGAGGAAATAATTAATATGCTTGACGAGGGTTTACGAGTTGATTTGGGAACACAGGTCTAGGGCCAGGCCTAGTAGTTTATACAGGCCTAGATTGTTAATCTAGCAACATAACCTAAATTCATATTTCTACTTCCAAATTCATATATCTAAGTTTCACTGTTACTTTTGAAACAACTTATCTACCTTATTAGAAAAAACAACAACAATACTTTACCTTAAATAACAGTTGTTGAAACAGTCAGAGCCTTAAAGTCAAACCAGCGTCCTGCAAATGGCGATTTTGAAAATAACCCGCATCACGTGATGCGTCGTGTGCATGTCCGATGTTGAACTTGAACACATGGTGTCCAACTTGGTGTTCCGGTATGAACACCCACTGAACACCATGCGTTCCTTACTGGTCTTCTGCGTCCGTTGTGTTCTAAGTGTGAACGATTTCAAAGACCATTGAAAGGAAAAAGAACACAATGTGTTCAATTTTGAACGGATTTTAAGGATTTGCGTACGTTTTAGAACTGCGGTGTTCATATGTGAACATTAACGTGTTCACATTTCAACGCAAAATGTTCTAATAAGAACACATTCAGACGCGTCAGGCGTCCGTTGGATTTACAATGTACTATATTGAATTGTCAGGTAGGCTATCCTCTTACAGTCCCATATAACAACTTTTGGTCTTCGAAGGAATTATTAGTGAGCAGAAATTCGGCCGTACTCTGTTATCACTCGTCACACCAGTCAGTTATATAGAGAGATGAATCGTGTTTTCCTTTGGCGTTCGTCACTTCCGATTCAGGAAACCTGTATTACTCAGCTATCGTAGCAATGATCTCTGTGTTAAAATTATATTTGGAATGTCTTTAACCAGCTCTATCGCATATGTGATAATGACTGGCACCAATATTGTCCTTTAAAATAATCGCCATTTAGATACGGAACCACACTAGCATGGCATATTTCCTAAAACCAGGGTACGTCATTAATTACCGGTATTTTTGTTCTCAAATTTAATTTACACGTTAAGATCGGCAGTAAGAACCATAATGTCAAGACAAAGTTTAGATCCCATAGTAACAATCATAGTGTCATAGACAAGTTAGATCCCATAATAACAGCCATAGACGAGCTAAGATAAGACAGTGACAACCAGTTAAGATCCCATAGTAACAGCCATAATTGTGTCACAAGTCATACTCCCATAATTTCACAGACAATGTAAAATCCCATAATAACAACCGTAGAATCACAGACAAGTTAAGACCCGTGGAGGTTTTGACTGGTTGATAAAAAAAAATAATTCTCGGTTTAATGTGATATGATTTTGCAGTTGTAGGCCTACATCGGTTTTGTTCAAATTAGATACACGATAAAAAGTCGGAATTTACGAGTCATATAATTTTTTAGTGGGTTTTCAAGGTCTTTATTGAGCAATAGCGCGAAATATTTTGTCAGAGTAGGTTAGTCTGATGTTCGTTAAATTTAATAAGGTTATTATTAATACGATATTGATACTATTCAAAATTACACTCAATCTAATTATAACAACCTCGATGTAACTGTAAAGTTGAAAAAATCTAAATTCGAAAAAAATGTGATATCTGGTGAAGAGTGCTGGTGACTCATTAAGCAATATATAACTCTGCCTTGCTTCCCTTTTAAGGTAGAATTAATATATTTGAATTAGATATTGAACTATTGCTTTTGTATTGATTGGTTGTATATGGTTTTAACTATAGCGGCATTAGCCCATTCAACAACAAAAATCAAAATATGTTATAATCTTATATTTTAAAAACCTCAGATTCTAAACTATTTAGAACAAGGAAGTTTAGAATGAATATACGTCGAACTCTACATGTATGAAAACCATAGTGTAATGCGCAATACTCTTAATTTATTTTAAAGAGGAATTAATAACCGGGTTTTTTTTATATATATATCTGGAACGATTGACGTGATGTGACTGCGGGCATTTCAGAGATGTTCAAATTAAAATCTGAGATGAATCTGCTCATTGATCTATAAGATATACACGTTGTCAATGGTTTTAAAAGAGATTAATGAATGGTCGTGATGTATAGTCCAGTGATTTAATTTTCTTAGTCGAGCAGATGGGGCGACCCATTATCCAAGACGTTACGGTCCGATACATGTCAATTGCGAAAGGAATCGAGATGTTTGGGAAATAAAGCTTTATTTCATGTTTCGTCAAAATCGGATAAAAAATTGTGACCTGTAAAGTGTTAACACACAAATTGTGGATGGACGGGCGGACAGCATCAAGGGCCACGACTTTAATTTCAAAGGAATTGGGCCTTAATGAGAAAATATTGTATACCGTTATTGTTATAATAAAACAGTCATATTCCTTACATTTATTTAGGGGATGGCCAATTGTCAGGCCAGAATGTCAATAGCTACATCGAGTGAAAAAGAGTCGAGTACAGTCGTTATTTTTCTGTCCCCAACAGTTGCGTTATAGTGTGACACAATAGAACACAACTATAGTGTGACATAAGAAAACACAACAATCATATTTCAGACGCTGTGCTTGGTTGTGGTATTTTCTATTTGATGCACACAGACGCAGTATAAGCCAAAAAATCCCCTTATCGCGAATAAATGCCAGAACGTTCAAACTTTCAAAGGAGTATCCCTTTATATAGCCTTATGAGCAGTTTACTATAATGGACAAATTCATAACAGTGACGAAAAGAAATAGGCATCCTCGTCTTAAAAAGAAATAGGCATCCTCGTCTTAAAATAATACAAGTTTCCTGAAAATTTGAGAAAAATCTGATAAAACTGCAGCATCTATTTGTAATGCGTGAATATCGAAAGGAACCAAGATCATTGCGATATAAACATATATTTTAACTTTCATCAAAATAGGATTAAAATTGTGACCTCTAGAGGGTTCACAATCTTGGCATTACACACTATTACACTATTTGCGTACATCGTTAGAGCGTATCTGTGATAAACGATGTTTGCTAAAATCACGATGCTTTCGTAAAATCAGGGGTCATAATCAAAAAAGTTACAGTCCAATATAGACGAATATTAACAGGAACCAAGATCTGTGGAATATAAATAGGGGCCACAAACTTGATATTATATACTATAACAATATTTGCGTAATGAAGTCATTTTATCTGGCAGTTAAGGTTTAATTTTCACGAAATTCAAACTCAACCGACATTATGGTGACACGGTGATATATTCGAACGTTTTTTTTTTAAATTGGATACAAATTGTGACTCTAGAGGGACCACAAGCTAAAACGCGATGTTTCGAACAATCAGTGGCCATAATCCATGAAATTACAATCCGATACATGCCAGGAACCGAGACCTTTGGGAGATAAACCTATGTTTCAAGTTTCGTCAAAATTTGATAATAATTGTAACCCGTTGAGTGTCCACAAAGAAATTGTGGACGGGCTGGCGGTCAGGGGCGACGACAATATACCGCCACATGAAAATGTGGGCGTATAAAAATTGTGAACTCTAGAGTGTCCACAAGCTAAAAAGGTGATTTTTTCGTACAATCGGGGGCCATAAACCATGGGATTACGGCCTGATACATGCCAAGTTCGAAAGGAACCGAGATCTTTGGGAGAGAAACCTACATTTCAAGTTTCATCATAATAGAAGTTTTCTGAAAGTTTTTTTTTTAAAAAAGCTGACAAACACTCTAGCCTTTACTGCACTGACAAGGTTTTCAGAGAAAATCAATGGGTTCGTCCTTCCATGACACCAATGTTTTATACCAGATTTGGACAGAATCCGTCAAAATCTGTAGCCTCTATCACATTAACAAGGTGTCCGGCAAAGATCACTAACTATAGAATACCTTGTAAACTACATTATTTTAAAATATTATTCTCTAATAGGTATATCAGTCCCAAAATTGTTCAGTTTCGTTCAGTATTTACAAAGATATATGGCAAATTGAAAATACAATCTATGAAACAAAAGGATCACCATTTTATTTGTCTTGACCAAATTGATGAGACTGTTTTAAATCCTATTGAATCAAAACCAGGAGATTATTTAGCGTTGGTATTTTGATTTTGTTTTCTTAATCAAATTTTAAATAATCAATCTGAGTATATATTAGCATAGATTAGGCTGTGAGAAATGGGAATCAGGCATCATTACTTTAAGGCCGGGGAGTGCTGAAAAATGATAGGGTTTCCTTCCATGACCCAAATGCTTCATACCAATTTTGAAGACAATCTGTTCAAAACTGTCGCCTTTAATGTTTTGGTAAGATTGTCTGCAAAGGGGAGTAACTCCAAAACCAAAGGTTGCGGAGCACTGAAAACCAATGATTCACCCTCTCATAACCCGAATACATTATACCAAAAATGAAAAGGCTATAAGCATTCTACGGCATTTTTAACAAGGAGCATTTGCATAGTTTTGGGGAAATCATGACGGTTCAATGAATAAGACACTGGCTTCTTCAGATGGGACGAAAGACTAAGGTTCATAGCTGGAATTCGATAGAGGGGGGTTGGATGGCTGAATGGTTAGCGTGCGCGCGCTGTATCATACAGTCTGTCATTGAGTCGACTGGCGTGGTTTCGAATCCCCGGTTGTACGTGGCAAGGAGTAGGGTCGCCTGTCCAGCCTCGTGGGTTTTCTCAGGGTCCTCCGGTTTCCTCCCACTGCTAAAGACCCCTACGCGCAAGCGAATTATGTAAATAAAATTAAACCATATGTTAGTCCCGAAATGACCTAGTTTGTGTCGAGTGGATATAAGTTTAAGCCTCATATTAGCGCCGCTGTCCCGGCATAATTTCACTAATGGGATATTGCATGGGGTATGCCTGTCTTTATTGGCCCCGTCGGAGCAGAACAACATGATATCAAACACCATTTCATTTCATTCCTTACGGTCACACTTTTGAAATTATATTATATAACCACCCACTTTTCTACCCCGAAGAGTTCAAAGCAACACATACTTCAAAGTTTGAAACCCTACATGCACAACCCCAGTTTTGCATTCAATCTGATCTATAGTCAAATCCCTTCGAATCAAAAATGGTTTTCTATGTTAATTGATGAAAACCCGTGTAAGCTGCTTGAACTTTAGCCAGATCATTAAAAATATAAGAACATTTACATACCTAATTGATGTATCATCAGCACAGTCGCTAAGTAATCAGGACTTCACCCGTTCTCTATGTTGTGGGGGGTCAAAATACTGATATATGAACCACACAAGGGACGAAAAGTTTACAAAAGTTGATTAAAACCCATCCAATAAAAACCCTGAAATTATACAATTTTGATATAGAGAGGGGGGGGGGGATGGGGACTAACATATGGTGTAATTTTATTTCAATAATTCGCTTGCCTGTAGGTGTCTTTAGCAGTGGGAGGAAACCAGAGGACCCGGAGAACCCCACGAGGCCGGACAGTCGACCCACGTCCTTGTCACGTACAACATGGGAATCGAAACCACGCCAGTTGACTCATTGACAGACCTTATGATACAAAGCGCACACGCTAACCATTCGGCCATCCAACCCCCAATTTTAATATATATAACATATATAATTAATCAAACATATAAAATCAATGCATTTGTATTCATTAAAATAATATATATATCTATACTATCTTCTATATATACTAATATTTGTGAATGTCGTTTGTCTGTCTGTCTGTTTGTCTGTCTGTTCGGGGTTGGCGGCTACACTAGGTCTGCCCCGAGTCTGAAATTTGGGGTATAGGGGTAGCTCGGACCGGGGAGTAACATACGCCAGGTGACGTTAGTCTACCACTTCCGGTTTCGGGGTTATGACCCCCGGGCTGTTCGGGGTTGAGTATACACTCACTAATATAATTTTTCTATGAAAATTAATTCATATAAATACTTTATAATCTTTCAAAATGAAGAAAAAGTCCCACTGCTAAGCTAGGCCGATTGTATACTTCATGCATAGCGAGGCCGATTAGGCTCTCTATACGCGATATTGAATGATGCATTTCCGTGTTTCTGGGATATATAGTATAATGTCCTTAATATACGTAACATGTTCGAAAGACATATGATTATTTTATCAAAATCAATTGAAAAAATATCCCCCAAATCTTTTAAACATAAGAAAAAGTCCCACTGCTAAGCGAGGCCGATTGTATACTTCATGTGGTATAGTGTGATGAATTCCGATATTTCTGTGATATATGATAATATTCTTAATTTATATAAAACTAGAAGAATGCCCGGCTTCGCTCGGGGGTCATAACCCCGAAGCCGGAAGTGGTACACTAACGCCACCTGGCCGATGTTACTCCCCGGTCCGAGCTACTCCTATACCCCAAATTTCAGAAACGGGGCAGACCTAGTGTAGAAGCCAACCCCGAACAGACAGACAAACAGACAGACAAACGACAGTCACAAATATTAGTATAGATAATCACTTAAAGATACATTATGGGAGATTTTAATAGAGAGTTTACCATTCTTGCTATAACAGTTCAAAAATAGATGATAAAAGAAAAATATATTGAAAATTTCAGTCAAATTACTTTATTCTGAACAAAGTTATCACAATTGTAATTTTTGACTAGAAATAGGAGTCAAATCCCTCTTCACCGTCTACGAGAATGCAGGCCGTTTGATTGGCAGGCGTTAACTCCACCTACATAATCTCGATTATCAAGTAACGTTTTCAATTCGTATCACATTTATTTTTACTACAAATTAAAAATAGGTAAGAATTCTTAAGCGAAAGTTTTAAAGGAATGGACCAAATCAATGAGGCATAATTGTAGCCGACTTCTTCAATCTTGTTAGCCTGCGTGTACTCCCGAAGCAGACAAATTGAAATAGGAAACATTGATCCAATGGGGCTGCATGGGCTGCAATTCAACTGGGGTGATGTTAGCTGCGATGTTTATCAATTTCCATAATTTTTCTGTAAACGCAAGTGACAAAAGAGCATATAATACCGACATCCAAACTCTCATTTTAACCACAAATAAACATAATATCAAGGCCGTATATATCGAACTTTCAATCAAATTGGTCGACCGACATAATGCGGCCTCGCTCAACAGCGGCCTCGCTTCGTACACTCTATCATTCAGCCTCGATCTAAAATTTCCCGGAGTATGACGTCAACGTAACGGTTAATCTCAGCTTACGGCGCCATTTAAAAATTTTATCAATCAATGAAATCCTGTTTAAAGGGACAATAACACTCTTGCTGGCTTGAAAGCTCCAGAAAATAAATGATATCTCCTCTATCTAAGTACTAGATCCGATGTTTATGTGTCCTACCTGTTGTGTAAATTATCCATTACATCCTATTTTACTTGTCCAGAGGGTTCGAAAATATTTTTAAAAGGTTTACGTTAGACGTTTCAAACCATTATGTTGAATATTTCAAAATTTTTAAATAAGGTGTGTTAAGATGAAATTTGTATCATCAATTAATTGAAATATTCTAAAATAGTACAATTTGTTGACCAGAATAAAGATTGGGACATATTACTCAGTTACAACAAGAGTGGTATTGAGCCTTTAAATCCAAGCGAATCCAAGCCATCCGTGGGTCTACAGAGTTGATTTTGTGCTTGTTGTGTAAATAAAGATCTAATTTATAATTTCTATGACATCCGAAGCCTAAATAAAGACTTGCAATAATCAGATTTAGCTCTTGCATAATGTATGTTTAAATATAATTTTTCTATGAAATTTAATTCATAGAAATACTTTATAATCTTTCAAAATTAAGAAAAAGTCCCACTGCTAAGCGAGGCCGATTGTATACTTCATGCATAGCGAGGCCGAATAGGCTCTATACGCGATATTGGGTGATAAATTTCCGTGTTTCTTGGATATATAGTATAATGTCCTTAATATACGTAAAACGTTCGAAAGAAATATGATTATTTTATCAAAATCAATTGAAAAAATACCCCCCAAATGTTTTAAACAAAAGAAAAAGGCTGACTGCATTGCGAGGCCGATTGGGGGTTCTATATGTAGTACAGTGCGATGAAATTCACTATTTCTGAGATACATAAAATAAAAGAGAGAGAGAGAGAGAGAGAGAGCTATCTAGAGAGGGGGGGGGGCGGGGGAGGGGCGAATAACGATTTAGTGGAAGATCCAACATCTCATTTTTGTAACTACTATACAGCGAGCCTGTGATATAGGGCGATGAGCTTGCCTACTAGATATAAGATAATATTCATAATTTATATTAACATTCAAGTATGGAAATTAATTGAGAAAATTAAGCATAATAAGAAACGGGTGCAGGAAGATCCAAACTCTCATTTTAACCATTGCAACTAAATTGTCAATCAAATTGACTGACATGCGGCCTCGCTCAACAGCGGTCTCGCTTCGTACGCTTTATCATTTACCCGACTCCACTCCAAGTGGTCAGGGTTGTTTATTTTCGTGTTCATTAGTTGTTGTTTTTTTTTGACGAAGCAGGCTGTGTCAGCTGATTGACATGGCGTATCGAAGAAGATTGTTCAACCAGGCGTTCAGTGCATGGTGAGTATAAATTAAAAGTTGTTAAATTATCCTCGTAGGGCACATTGAAATTTTGCAATTTGACGTGTGTGGGTACAGAATTTTATGGCAGTCATAGAAAAATAAAGTTCATGAAAACGCCATCACATGATGTGTCTCACTTACAAATCCATGCCCTATTTAGTTTTCTTGCAACTGGTCTAATAACTCAATGTACGTGTATATGGCATGTTATTTAACTGAACATCTAGATTTGTTTGTATTCACCAAGAAAAACTGGGGGGGGGGGGGGGGATATGGCCAAATGGTTAGTGCGTGATTGCTGTATCATCATAATGTATGTCATTGAGTCAACTGGCCTGGTTTAGATTTCCCAGTTGTATGTGATAAGGAGTAGGGTCGCCTGGCCAGCCTTGTGGGTTTTCACCGGTACCTTAATTTAGTTTCCTTCCACTGCTAAAGTGAATTATTGAAATAAATAGAACCATATATGTTAGTCCAGAAATGACCTAGTTTGTATCAGTGGTCATAAAACCCCATTTGTCTCTCTCCAAGCAAAACTATAGCCTACCAAGAACCTTTTTTGAGGAATTTACCCTGGGGTGGGGGGGGGGGGGCTCCTGCTAACTCAAGTTTGGTGTGAGATCTGAGAATTTTATACAATGTATAGCTGAGACTATATTAGGTGCATACACAGGGCCATATTAACCTTGCGCACGCATGGGGTCCCTGGCTGAAAATGTCACTACCAGGACCCCCCTCCGCAAATGGTAATACGGTAATAGCTATATATTAGTGCACTTAATGCCATTATGAAAAGAACAATTTGTTAAATTTCATGTAAAATTGGCTATCGAGCAGGGAAAAGACATTTGGTACCATAATAATATGAAGTAAAGTGGGTTTTTTATTGGATAGGATTCGTCACCCCTCAGACAGATTACATTGTGCGCTGCAGTGTTGCACAGTGTCATCCCAGCGTGCACCAATTGGAATCTGTGTATATCAAACTGTGTGTAGAATCTGTCCTCTATCATCTTGATGTTAATGTACTGTAATGAAATATAGCGTGTGTGTTAAGAATAAGATTTGAATTTGAGTCTGTAGTATCTGGTAATCTTCGCTATTTACATGTACATGTATATGCTCAACTGATCACACGACTGAATGTCCACAAATATTTGCTGTAATTACTGTAAACTTCAGTGTTATCTTTGTATATAGTTGAAATAAATACATTTATAACAATTAGTTAATTGACAGATTTTTAAAAACTTTATCAAAGTGCAATGTAGCCTACGTGTTTCTGGATTCTGATTAAGTGGACATAAAACTTGTACGCTAATAGTGTAAAAAATATGGTATAACAAGGTTGTGAACTCTCTAGAGGTCATAATTTTCATCCGATTTTGATGAAATTTGAAAAGCATGTTCATAATTCGAAAGATCTTCATTCCTTACGATATTCGCGCATATTGGATCGTAACTTCCTGAATTATGACCCCTGAAAAATCGCATTTTTAGCTTGTGGTCCCTATCTAGAGGTCACAATTATTATATGACCGTTACTCCGTAGTGTTGGTTGAGTTCGAATTTCATGCAAATCAGACCAAAACTGCGAGACAAAATGGCCGCTCTTGGTACGTAAATTGTGTAAAAGTATGAAATACGAAGGTTGCGGACCCTCTATAGGTCACAAATTGGTACCCAATTTTAATGAAACCTGAAATGTATGTTCATAACCCAAAGATCTCGGTTCCTTACGATATTCGCGCATATCGGACCATAACTTCCTGGATTATGGCCCCTGATTGTACAAAAAATCACATTATTTTTTTAGCTCGTTCTCTGTCCATCTCTTGCAAAATGTGGGCGTATCTTGCATGGCAACCGCTTGTTTACAATGTGGTCATTTCTATGATACATGTTATATTGTTTGGCCTGGGTATTCTAATATTCAAATACTGGTCGGATATTTGAATATTTGGCATGAATTAAATTTGATCCATCTCAGCTAGCTTCCTATATGAATAACTATTTTAGTAGTAGCTGCTCTGAAATTGCATTACAATTCGATTTATATGGCTTCGTAAGCAGTAATTGGTTCACAATTACACATCCCGTTAATATCAATATCATTACATCTCGCCAACATAATACTAGAGTCATCTCGAGACTAAAATACTCTTTTTTTTGACTGTACTTTTTCAATTTGGGGGAAACAAATACGTGAGTGGACCTCAGTTTTTCATCTCATCTGACAAGGCAACACTTTACCAGTTCACCCCCTGACTGAGTGGGAAGTAGGACTAGACTAGAAAAAAACAAGATTTGAACAAGGAACATTTTAGTTTCCTTCCCCGAACATTGTGAAGACAGAAAAACAGTCTTGAATCTGACAAATAATTTTAACATCAGTGGAGAAATTAACATTGGTGTGACGTAAAAGAACTGTTCTCCACTTTGCATGCACACGTAACAAGAAACTTGAAAATAATCTCAAAATCCCAAAAGTATGACCAATTCCATGTTCATACAAAGTATATAATACTATTGTTTAGGCCTACATTGTATTTCATGAATTCCATAAAATGAAAATTTGTGTCAAGTGGACGATAGAAGCATTAAAACTCTAGCTGGAGGCCATTTGGTTGTCAGTCACATAAAAAAAATAATTTTCATTTGCTATGATTTGAATTAATGTTACATATGAAAAATTCCTACAGCCATTATATATTTTATGCCAGGAGAATGTAGCATTCACAAGGAATGGTACTATATGCAGCCACAGTCAGAGGTTACAGTCAATTATAATTGAAACGCTAATTAAATATACGTGCCTTAAGAAATTGTGGGCGAACAGCAGTGCTCAGGCCTACTCTTATTTCAAATTCTAAGTGTCAAGGGATCTTTTAGATGCACATCTTGGTTTATTGTGCCATCCGAATGACTAGACATGGTTTCTTGTTAGTAATGCAAGGTTCTCCCAATCTGTTTCACAGAGGTCTTGTGAAAAGTCTTCTTATAGCTCTGTAAAAGATGACTGCTTTCAACATATGATGTCGCATCACGGGGCGTGAATCATTGGTTCAATAACGCGTGTATTGTTTATATAATACATTACTGGTTCGGACAGAATGGCGCCTTTTACTCATTTTACATACCTATTTACACTAAATAGGTAATAATTTTTACCTACATATACTTCAAACGTCTTTATTTATTTCTAATATAAAAAAAAACCAGTTATATAATTTAATTTGTCAGAGGAAAAAAGTTAATATTTTGAACTCATTAAGCCGCATCAATGGCATCCTTATCAGTGATTGTAGCAGCCTAGCGAATATTCACTACTGATCAGTGTGAGGCCCTCCACCTTGCACTTCGACAATGGAAAAGCAGGGTTATACTGAATAGGATGTACATATGTAAAATTCATTCATTTAATTTCTTTTGGAAAGATATGATGACTCTTAAATTCTAATAGAGGTCGGGTGTTTGATCCCAGCATTGGCCGAGAAATTTCATCCAGATTTTCCGGCGTAGTTCCCCCTTTTCAGTGATGCAGGACGGAGGGCCTGACAAGGACAGGTGTCTAGTCCTTCGGATGAGACGAAAAACTGAGGTCCCGTGTATACATTGGAATGCACGTAAAAGATCCCGTGGCAGTTGGAATTCGATATAAGAGTAGGCGATAGTGCCGCTCCCCGGGCAAAATTTCCCTCATAGCACACTGTATGGCGTATGCCCGTCTTCATTAGCCCAGGTTAGGAGCAGAATAGGAGCAGAACAGTAGGACGTTAAACCCCATTTCATTTCATTTCATTTCTTAAATTCTAGTATTTTCTATCAATTAATCTATCAATTAATTAATCTTTTCATGTGGACATATATCGTCATCGCCCCTGTCCATCTGGACGTACACTCGACAGGTCACAATAACTTCATGGATTATGGCCCCTGATTGTATTCAAAATAACGTTTTCAGCCTGTGGACACCCTAGAGGTCACAATGTTCATCCGATTCTGATGAAACTTGACATGCATGGTTATAACCCAAAGATCATGGAGCCTTTCGATATTCGTGCATATCAGATCGGAACTTCCTGAATTATGACCCCTGATTGAACAAAAAATCACATTTTTAGCTTGTGGTCCCTCTAGTGGTCACAAAAGGCATTCTTATATATCACTGTTATACCATAATGTCACTTGAGTTCGAATTTTGTGAAAATTAGACAAAACTGCCGGACAAAATGGCCGCCCCTCGTACGCAAATAGTGTGACCAAGGTCACTAGAGGTCACAATTTTTATCCGATTTTGATGAAACTTGAAAGGTATGTTTATAACCCAAAGATCTTGGTTCTTATTGATATTTGTGCATATCAGACCATAACTACCTGGATTATGGCAAAAAATCACTCTTTTTTTTCAGCTTGTTCTATATCCATGTCTTACAAAATGTGGGCATATCTTGCCTGGCAAGCGCTGGTGTTATTGTTATCTCAAGTTAAAAATCTAATGTCAACACGGTTCACAACTTTGAATTAAATAGTACATGTTTTTTTTTATAAAATTTAGATTCAAAAGTTTTTATGTTGATCTCCTTGTCCACAGTATGACCGTACATGTGGTACAATATAAGACCATATTCTTGTGTACATAGTAACCTATTGTCAACACCCAGAAATATAATTTATGTAAATGGTGCAAAAAGATATCCACCATCTGCAGATTTCTATTTAAATAATCCAGAGAAAATATTAGAGAAAGAATATTTGATCTACATTCTGATCAGCAGAATGTCTAGTACAGAAGGAAAATTTGATCTACATTCTAGTCGGGGGATTAAGGTAACTGGTATATGTACATGAGTTGACCGTGATCTATTCAATAGTTTTATCAGTACTGTTGTACTCTACACATAATCAGTGATATCTTGATTAAACCGGCCACTTACCTGGGTGAACGGGGTCAAGAGTTTTGAAACCATTTCAAAATATGCATTAATGAAGTATTATTTTAAAGATACATTATGGGAGATTTTAATTGAGAGTTGGCCATTCTTACTATAACAGTTAAAAAATAGATGATGAAAAAAGAATATATTGAAAATTTCAGTCGAATTACTTTATTCTGAACAAAGTTATCACCATTGTAAGTTTTGACTAGAAATAGGAGTCAACTCTCTCTTCACCCTCTCCGAGAATGACCAATCGTTTGATTGACAGGCGTTAACTCCACCTACATAATCTCGATTATCAAGTAACGTTTTCAATGGCCGTGGTGCCGTTGGCCTATTCGGTTTGAGACGTGGTTGCAATTCAATTCGTATCACATTTATTTTTACTACAAACTAAAAATCAGACTTTTAATATATAGATAAGAAGCGAAAGGAATGGACCAAATCAATGAGGCATAATTAAAGCTGACTTCTTGTTAGCCTGTATGTACTCTTGTACTGTAACTGGTAGGCCTACGTAACTCCCGAAGCAGACAAATAGGAAACAGTGATCCAATGGGGCTGCAATTTAACTGGGGTGATGTTAGCTGCGATGTTTATCAATTTTCATAATTTTTCTGTAAACGCAAGTGACAAAAGAGCGTATAATACCGACATCCAAACTCTCATTTTAACCACAACTAAACATAATATCAAGGCCGTATATATATCGAACTTTCAATCAAATTGAAAGTGTTCACGAGACCGCGTTCTTTTGTCTCATCCAAACAACTAGACAGCTGTCCTTATCAGGCAATGTCCTGCACCACTGACAAGGGAAAACCATGCCGGAAAATGAATTCAAAATAAGAGTAGTCTGTCCATTCGAAATTTCCATCATAGCCTACTGTAATGATGTTTTTAGCTTGTGGACACTCTGGAGGTCACAATTTTCATCTGATTTTGATGAAACTTGAAATACATGTTTATTTCCCAAAGATCCTGGTTCCTTTTGATATTCGTTTGTACAAAAAATCACGTTTTATCTTGTCCATCTAGTGGTCACAATTTTTATCCAATTTAAAAAAAAAACGTGTTAATATATCACCATTACAGCCTGATGATGGCAGGGTTCAAATTTCGTGAAAATGTTGGACAAAATGACAGCCCCTCGTATGCAAATGGTGTAAAAATATGGTATAATTTAGAGGTCGCAATTTTTATCCGATTTTGATGAAACTTAAAACATATCTTTATATCCCAAAGATCTCAGTCCCGTTCAATATTTGCGCATTTCAGACCATAACTGTCTGGATTATGACCCCTGATTGTACGAAAAATCGCTTTTTTTTCAGCTTTTTCTCTTATCCATCTCTTGCACAAAATGTGGGCGTATCTTGCCTGGCAACTGCTGGTTCATTAATACAACCCATGTTGTTATCTTCTGTATTATACTCAAATTGAAGTATTTCTAAATTACTGCTACTCTACTACATTAGAAAGGTTTTTAGAAATAATGATTGATAATTAATTACCTGTTGTCTTTGCTGTGTTGGCTGTTTTTAAAGTATAAATGAACTATATATGTGAATACAAATACCTGTCACTGAGTGAGGTAAACGGATTAAGATTCAAGAGGTTGAAGTTTAACAAAGATTTTATCACATTATCATCAGGCACTTTACACCATTAAACTGTACTTTATAGCGCTGGCATTAAGCTGGCCTTGACACATCCTCTTCAAGCATCAATCCAGGATTTTTATACCCCCCACATCTGTCATTGCCCCTGTCTGTCCGTCCGTCTACAATTTGTTTGTGGACACTCTACAGGTCACAATTCTTTTCCGATTTTGACGAAACTTGAAATATAGGTTTATCTCCATAAAATCTTGGTTATTGTCGATATTGGCATGTATTGGATCGACACTTCATGAATTATGGCCCCTGATTGTACAAAAAATCATGTTTTTAGCTTGTGGACACTCTAGAGGTCACAATTTTTATACAATTTAGATAAAATTTGAAATGTACAGTGTAGTAGTAAGTGCATGCTCACACAAATATTCAAATATGTCAAGTCTATTCAAACTGGTTTTTTACTATTCAATTTCTATTAAAACTAATATTAATTCAATGACATCAACTAATGTTAAAAACAAACAAATAAAGGAAAATATATTGATCTGAAAAATTTATAGCTCTAGAAATCTTTAAATGCATAAAAAAATGGTCCCAAAATTTATCATGACCTATATATATGATGATCTCAAGGGTGGCAGCTATATACGTGACTGACAAATATGATCTGGCCTAGTCGTTCGGATGGGACAAAAAAAGACACGGTCCATCCGTGTGCACATCAAAGAACCATTGACAGTTTGAATTCAAATATTCAAGTAGATGGAATCTAATTACACTTATGTTAGTCTAAAAATTACCAAAGTATTGAGTTGACGAGACATTAAACCCCATTCTCTTCCATTAGCTTGTGGGAGCCTCCGTAGCTATGTGAGTATGATATTGGCCGCAAACCTGGAGGTCCCATGTTCAATCCCTGCATTGGCCAAGAAAGTTCATCAGAATTTTCCGGGATTGTTCCCCCATGTCAGTGGTGCAGGACCGAGGGCCTGGCAAGAGACAATGTATAGTTGTCTAATGGGATAAAAAACAAGGTCCCATGTACACATTGGTGTGCATGTAAAAGATCCCTTGGTAGTGAAAATTTGATATTAGAGTAGGCTGTAGCCCTGCTGTCTGGACACAACGCCCCTCATAGCACACTATATGCCCGTCTTCATTAGCCCAGTCGGAGTAAAACAGTAGGAAGTTAAACCTCATTTCATTTCCATTAGCTGGTGGACAGATATTGAAATATCTCTTAATTAAATGCATCATCTTTTTAACTTTGTTGTTTTCTTTACTATTTCAGGAATAAAGCATCTCCAAATGGCTTTTTTAGTAAGTTTATTAATTCAAATATTAAAAGCATAATATATAACCTCAGTTGTTTAGATGTGTTAAATCAGTGTTGAGTTTAGACCTAATAAGTCCATTACTAAAATTATAGATAGGTCTAATAGGTTCATCCCAACTGAGGGCAACGGAAAAGAGTATGTCCCAAAACTAACACAGTTTTATGGGACTACAATCACTGATATAAATAGCATAGCCGATCATCCCAACCACAATCAAAAAAGATTTAATTCTAAGGTATATTAAAAACCTTTGTGCATTGATGGCCTAATATTGAGCCGTTGAAAGCCTACCATACTAAAAGACAAAGTTTTACCATCCCCAAATAACAGGATTTGTGTAATTTTGATTGTATGACAGACGTTTAATTTTGTTTTTTTCTGTGTGTTTTTTATTTAGAAAATGTATCTACCACATCAAATGTGCGGTCAAAAGAATATGCTTTTGAGGTTAGTAAAATAAAAGATTTATCTCTACATGTAATTTGTTTAGTATCACTTGGAAGTTAAAACTATGATTATGATGACATTTTAAATAACTGAACTTTTTAATTCTAAGACTTTTTCGGGATTATAGATGTATTTATAATTCATTTCTATTTATTGTGCATCTACCAATTTTACTAGAATGCAGGTGTTCTATAAATTTATTATTATTACGGGTTACGGGACTTTTGACAAGAATGTCAGAGTGTTGAGAAGAACCGCTGTGATTCACTTGTCCCTGCTGGAATGGAAAGCAATCAAATAAGTGTAAACAGGAAATGTCCCTGATCAGGCAAAATTAACACACAAAATGGCCAAAGTAATATGTTATTATTATGGATACAGGATGCAGAAATATTGGCTACAATGGAACAGATAGAAAGTTGATGGAGAAAAGTACCAGAATTTCATGCAAAGGCTGGACCTTCTAGAGCCCATTCCCCTTACCATTCAAACCAATATACCACATCTTATTATCAGAACCATGGATTTTAAGGCAGTGCAAACAGTGCAGCTGCAAAGATCACCAAAATTTTCGAGGTCCTACACAAAGATAGATTATGTATATATTTGTAACTGTCGTTTGCTTGCTTGTCTGTTAGGGGTTGGTGGCTACACAAGGTCTGCCGTGAGGCTGCAATTTTGGGTATAAGTGCAACTCGAGCCAGGGTGTGACATAAGACTGGTAGCGTTGCACTACCACTTTCAGTTTTAGAGTAATACTACTTTCAATTTCACGAAACTCACTCCTCACGAAGTGTCTAAGGGCTCTATCCTTGCAACAAAGTGTAAATTTAAGATAATGTTTTGAATATTTCATTTTTGCTTTGATTTATTTAAAGATAATCAATAAATAGAATGGCCCCCAAGGAATGTTATACAATGTTAAATTCAGCCATGCCCCTTATCAACTGGAAACAAGTTTAAATGAAGATATTTTGATATGTTTTACAGATGGCGTGTTCTAGTGTACGATATGGTGCTGGTTGTACAACAGAAGTTGGCTTAGTAAGTATACCTACTTTTAATTTCTGTAAACAAGTAGAGAAAAATTCACATCAAAATGTCATGTATATATATGTGTTCAGTGTATAGGTATTAACTTTTCTGTTTTTTTTGGTATAGCGGGCCAATCTGTACCTCAGTATCTCACCTCGCCAAACATTACAATATCTGCTTAGTTGATTATTCTGTTTGATGTGTGAGATACTGGAGTATATATGACATGGGATACTGCAGATCAGTATAATAATACATATTACCATGAAAAGCAAAATCTGGTGAATATACTTATTTACATAATGTATATCATTATATTGCTGTTGATCAGCATTTGGAGTGACACTATAGGCTATCCTTGTCAATCCAGCAAGTGGGAACTGAAATTGATCACGAGTTAATTTGATATGCACATTATATATAGAGATTAAAAGAATCACTTTTAAATGAGTTAAATAAATTGAAGTTGAGTTTTTATCTTATTTTTTTCAGGATTGTCAGAATTTTAGAGCCAAGAAAGTTTGTGTAATGACCGACAGTAACTTAATCAAACTTCCGCCAGTTAAAACAGTTCTTGACTCATTAGATCGAGCGAATGTACCATATGAAATATATGATAGAGTTAGAGTAGAACCCACTGATGTCAGGTAAGTCCATGGGCCGTCGCAAAAGGTTGCCACCAGGGAAAAAAGACGATTAAATTGCCTTGCAATTTTTTATTCAAAACCCTGTTGTTTTAACTTACTGGCATAAAAAAACACATTCTGTCAAAAAAAAGCACATTCTGTATATGGAGGCTAAAAGAAGTCATGAGGTGAGCCATGAATAATGTACTGACATCATAGTAAAGCACCATACCTGAAAATAATAAAGGGGAAGTAACTGGTATCAGCTTGATAGTACAGGGGAAGTAACAGGTATCAGCGTGATAGTAATGCGCAAGTAACTGGCATTAGCGTGATATTAAGGGGAAAGTAACTGGTATCAGCTTATATAATTAATAGGTGATTGATTATAAAAAAGCATTTAATAAATAAATTATTAATGTGCTTTATTTCTAATTAAACTAACCAAATAAATACCATTATTTCAGTTTTAATGATGCAATAGATTTTGCGAAGAAAGGTGATTTTGATGTGTTTGTTGCCGTCGGTGGTGGATCTGTTATTGATACGTGTAAAGCTGCTAATCTTTATTCAACCAATCCCAAGGCAGAGCTCTTAGATTATGTTAATGCACCAGTTGGAAAGGGTCTACCTGTCACTCACGACTTAAAGCCACTCATAGCAGGTAGAAAATAATGATTAGATATCCAATTAACATATATTAAAGTACAGGGGGTCTTAACGACTAATGAATTGATGCAGGTGCAGAAACTTTTGGCTAATATTGTTTTTGGCTATTCGTCAAAACGGAAATGCTGGCAAAAGTCGGTTCAACACCCCCACCCCCACCCCCCCCCCCCGCTAAATGGAAAACTTTACACCGATTAAAAGGTTAAATTCTGTTAAATTTGCAGAATGGAGTGTAAAAAGACAACACATTTTTTCAGTTATTTAGAGACTAACATAGTGTTAATTTTTGTTGACTTTGCTCATATATATGTGAAAAGCTAGATAGAAAGGCTCGAATTTTACCTGTATCTATAAAGTAGTGATATACATTTGCCATACGCTATTGTTTTATATTTACAGTAACTACTACAGCAGGAACAGGAAGTGAAACAACAGGCGTAGCTGTCTTTGATTACCTCCCTTTGAAATCTAAAACAGGTATTTAAAATCCTCTTGACATAATCTTTGCGAATATTCAGGTACAGTCTAAAATGCCTTTCAACACAATCTACTTTAAAACAATGTTTGTTATTCATAATGGTAATGATATATATATATATATATATTACAGGTATTGGTAGTAGAGCTATCCGTCCTACACTAGGTATTGTTGATCCATTACATCTAAAATACATGCCAGAACGTGTGGCAGCCTATAGCGGTATAGATGTATTATGGTAGGTGGCATCATTTCAATATTAACTACCTATAAATAGGCTAATCAATGCATTGTGACTCATAAATACACTTTGTGTCTACTGACCAGGGAGCTGCGGTGGCTCATTCCGTAAGGCACTGGATTGCTTACTTGGAGTTTTTGATTTTGATCCTAGTTTTGTCTGAGAAAGGTGCTGTGTACAAATTGATGTGCACGTAAAAAGAACTCATTCAGTTTTCTAGGAAAATTTTCTCTCATACTATATCTTTATATACATGTTCATATTGTATGCTGTCCTTAATGGATGTCTTGATACAATAAAATCTTATCTTATCTTATCTTATCTTAGCACACTGTAATATGGCATATGTCTGTCTTCATTAATCCAGTTGGTGCAGACAAGTAGGACGTTAAACACCATTTCATTTGTGCTGACCAGCACCATTAACCAAACTAGTGTCTTCCTTATTTCTTCTTCTAATACCACAAATATTACATTGGCCTGACCAAACTAGCATTGTTAGATAACAAGTATACTATATCTAAAATATAAAGCTGTGTTATAGAACCAGAAGTTACCTGCCCTTTAAGACAGGTTTCAGTAAGTGGTTATAATAGTACAAAGCATAAATGTTATCGGTGCCATAGTCTGGGATACCAATTCTGGTAACATATTTTAACAAAATAAAGTCCCACAACACAAAACCACTTTTTTGTGTGGCCATAATTGTTTGTTCAAATTTTCACAACCGTTGATATGCTTGTTAATTAAAGTTTAATGTCTGCCTTCATATTGATTTGTGAAAAATATCATCTTTTGTCTGTATTTGATCATTTTATCAAACTACAACCACCAAGGATGATTGCAAATAATATTTTAAGTGAAGAATTGTAAGCTTGTGCCCATTTGACCAATTAGGATATATTGTTGTTAGTGGAATGCGATTTGATTAAGTATTTATTTCAGTCATGCATTAGAATCATATACAGCCTTACCTTACAATGAACGATCTCCATGTCCTGAGAATCCAAACCTACGTCCAGCCTACCAGGGTAGTAATCCTATGAGTGATATCTGGTGTGAACATGCCTTAAGGATTACCAGTAAATATATAAAACGGTGGGTTCTGCTTTTAAAATATTTTATTTTAAACTAAAAATTTAATTGCATAGTTCTTATCCCGTCATTAATCCATATAACCATTCAAACAAATTCAATACTTCACTTTGATCTAATTCAAAGAGGTTTACCTATTTTAATGTATAAGGGAGCCACAGTGACTAAGTGGCTAAGCCTGGAGGTCGCATGTTCGATCCCTGCATTGGCCGAGAAAATTCATCAGGATTTTCTGACGTGGTTTCCCCTTGGCAGTGGTGCAGGAAGGAGGACCTGACAAGGACAGCTGTCTAGTTGTTTGGATGGAATGAAAAAATGAGGTCCCATGTATACATTGGCCTGCAGGTAAAAGGTCGCTTTGCAATAAGAATTCAATATAAGAGTAGGCCATAGTGCCACTGCCAGGACAACATAGCACACTCTATGGCATAGTATAGAAACAGAACAGTAGGACGTTAAACCCCATTTAATTTTATTCTTTACTGTATAAATTTCACAAATTGAAATGGCAACGAATTCAACTAGTAATAACTTAATATTGTGTCATTCAAGAAATGTATTTTTATCTGTAAAAACTGGAATGATATAGCTCAGTGAAATTTTTTCAATAGAAATTTAATACAACCAAATGATTAAGAAATACCGCAAGGAAATTGAAAGTATTATGTCATTTGAATTCTTTTTTTGTCAAAGCCCACAATGTAAACCATGTATTTAACATTTAATAAATACTCGCAATTTTTTTATGGAGCTAGACAATTGAATATTTTTTTACGAAGCTATTTTCATAAACCTAAAAGAAACTAAAAAAAAAACCAAGTTTGATTTACGTGTTGTTTCAGTCAGTTTCAATATTTGAAGCAGAAGTCAATTTGTTTGCTAATTTAATCTTTGGCTTTAGATGTCAATGCATAATCAGTTTTTATACGCCCACATTAAAATGTGGTCGTATATTGTCGTCGTCCATTGACCAGGTGTGGACGCTCTAGAGGCTAAAGTTAATATCTGATTGAATTTAAATTTATACACAGTGTTTAAGGTCATAAGACGAAGAAGCCTATTGATATGAATTTTGATAACTTGAACAGCTAAATCCATGATACTAAATGTTTCATGTGCTAAAAGTTAGCATGGGGCAGAACTTTATAAAAACCAAACAAATTCTGATTATTTCCTGATAATTACTTAATGATTTGTTACTCTTAATCAGATTTTAGTGTTTTATAAATGTTTCATTACTGAAAGAAGTAAAAATATGCAACAACTCCTGTTGACTGCCCGGCCGTTTTAGCTGCTGTTGGCGTATATTTTGTTACCTGGCAACCTATCTTATTATCTCTCTCCATGAACCCAAAATTTTAGATATAGGCAGATACCCATTCCACAAAACAAATCGACACATAAAGTTTAATTAAATCGACACGTTTATATTTTACCAAAATCAAAGATATCCTCTGATTTAAATATCCGTTTCATAGAATCTTTATTATTGATAAAAGGGTCAACTGTTTATTCGAATACTATTTGGAATGTGTTTATTTATTTGTAGTGCTGTATATGATAATGATGATATGGAAGCCAGGTCAGCCATGCATCACGCTAGTTCATACGCTGGTATTGGATTTGGTAATTCTGGATGTCATGCTTGGTAAAAAATTATATTTATTTCCATCTTAAAGTATCAACTTAAATATGTGTATAAAGTTTAATATGGCAGCATATTTAAGATTACCAGATTTTCTATCTAATGTTTTCCCTGGAGGTCGGGCGTTCGATCCCAGCATTGGCCAAGAAAGTTCATCCAGATTTTCCGGCGTGGTTCCCCCCTTGTCAGTGATGCAGTTCCCCCCTTGTCAGTGATGCAGGACAGAGGGTCTGACAAGGACAGCTGTCTAGTCGTTCAGATGGGATGACAAACTGAGGTCCCGTGTACACATTGGCGTGCACGTGAAAAATCCCTTGACAATTGGAATTCGTTATAAGAGTAGGCCATAGTGCCACTGTCCGGGCAAAATTTCCCGTATAGCATATGTCTGTCTTCATTAGCGCAGTTCGGAGCAGAAGAGTAGTACGTTAAACCCCATTCCATTTCATTTATCTAATGTGTTCAGAGCTGTATCGTTGGGAGTTTCAATTGAGAGTACAGTGTAATGTTTTGACTGTTTTATCCAATGTTTTTGATAAATGTGAATGTGAATATTGATATAATTTATATTTTATGTAAATGCTATTAAATTGAAAATTTAGTTTTGTGAGACTACTATATGTGAGACAGTCTCTGTCATGATTTTGTGTAACTACTATGCGAGACAGTCTCTGTCATGATTTTGTGTAACTACTATGTAAAACAGTCTCTGTCATGATTTTGTTTTGTATGAATACTATGTAAGACAATCTCTGTCATGATTTTCTTTCGTATGAATACTATGAGATTTTATTTTATAGTCATGGTTTGTCGTATTCTATATCTGGTCTAGTTAAAGATTATAAAGCTAAAGGTTATACAGATGAACATCCTTTAATAGTAAGTAGGACTGTTTAAAAAACAATCAGTATATTGTAATATGTATTCTTTGCAATACGTATCATAGTGCAAACTCTGGAGCAGTGACTGCTCTAGACATTCGCTAATGGCGATAATTCTTTTTATTGCCGATCAAATTGATGATACTGGCAAAATTATTGGCAAATGAATTTTAGAGAGTGTAATTTAGAAAATCTTCTAATTTTAATCTTGAAATTGTCTAGTTCAACACTTCTTTCGATTGACTTGATGTAGTGTCTATTTTTAGTATATTAATTGACTCTAGTCTCAATCTTGCAAGTGACAAATTAGTCAATGGTTATGCATTTTAAAAACAAACTAAAGATCGAGTCTGTCAAAGACAGTTACGTCCCTTTTGTATGGCGCTGCTGTGTTTTACTTTCGCTATAATTTTTGCAATTTATTTTCAAATTATAATAATGAATAATGATTACTAATATTTATTTACCGAACCGAAAATAAGGATAGATTCATTTTTACTACCTTCATCCGCGAAGCACATTATTAATGAAACTGCAGATACAACTTCTACTTCTTCCAAAAAGTTACTGACAGCGACAATATGAATGTGATTGATGTGATGAGGAGTGTACGAGTGACACTTGTATGACAGAATCTCATTTTTTGGTTATTGCATCCTCGCAAATTTGAACTTTCAGACAGTCCAGGGAAGAAAATAATACTAAGTACATATTAAATATTTATTTTTAATTAGCAAACACTTGAATAGAAGTATATTTGGCTACAAGTTTCTGATTTGGCTAATAACATTTTGATTTGGCTAAAAATTTGCCTAAAGCTTTCAAGATTCTAGGGCAGTCACTGCTGGGGTATCAATTTTTTCACTTTACTTTCATTTTGTTTGGATGGTCATCTTCATGTATGTATGAAAAAACACTTTCTATCATTTAATTCATTAAAAGTAAACCATAACCATAACATAAAATTTATATAAATTATTGTCGTACTGAAATATTAGATTTATGTCATACAATGACCATCGACATTCTAATTCCAAAATTTCATTACAAAAATTACACAAATATTTGCAAAATTGTTTATTTACAGCCCCATGGATTAACTGTAACTATAACAGCACCAGCTCTCTTTGATTGGACTGGTGTAGCTTGTCCAGAACGTCATATCAGAGCCGCAGAAATGCTTGGTGAGAACATATTTATTTAAACTGGCACTGTTTTAATCATGTTCCTATTGTCACTCATCTTTTC
This sequence comes from Patella vulgata, assembly GCF_932274485.2. Taxonomy (NCBI): domain Eukaryota; kingdom Metazoa; phylum Mollusca; class Gastropoda; family Patellidae; genus Patella; species Patella vulgata. The sequence goes on along the minus strand of NC_065879.2, from coordinate 66,600,086 downwards.
ATTATGCTTGACTCGGAGAGTTAAATTATAAGGGACATAATTAAAACAATGAAATAATATTTATTTAAAGAAAAAACTAGAGAGAATAAATTGACAATCTGATCAATACTCAAAACTTTTTAGGATTTACACTACATGTAAGGATGATTTATAACAGTCAATTTATTTTTAATTAATACTTTCTCAATCAATGATTATTGAAGTACATGTGTATGGTTCTGTTTTATGTTATGCCGGTATATTAAAGTCACTGGCATTTCTCAGACAATATCACACATGCTAAAATATACTTAAATTAATTATTTAACATTTAATTAAGCAAAAAAAAAAATCACTTGGCTTGAATTAAATTTGTTTAAAAAAAGGCTCATTAAAAGATTTTAGCAAAGGTGGTGCTCGCTTGTTTATAAAAGTTGTCTAATTTTTATTACCTTAGAGTACACACAGGGATCTTTTCCCTGGGAGAAAACCGTAGTAAACCCACGAGGTTGAGAAGGCACCCCTATCTCCAAGCCACATTAATTAGCTCACACCAGGGATCGAAACCACAACCTCAAGCCAGAGATGACTGGTCAGCTAGAGCTCAAAACGCAACACTCTAGACCACATACGCCATTTTAAAATGCACCATCGATCCAAATTGAGTCTATAAGAATAGTTAAATCAACATTCGATGTAACCACTATCTAAGGGTTTGAATAAGTTTATAATTGAACATCAGTTAGCAGTTATTCCAAGAATCCTTAAAATTTTGCAGGTCGTGATGTGACCAATGTAAAACGAGATGATGCTGGTAAAGTATTATCAGAGACTGTTCTCAACATCATGAATGAAATAGGTGTACCTAATGGACTGGGTAGTCTGGGCTACACTAGTCAAGATGTACCAGGCTTAGTTAAAGGTGCCATACCACAAGTAAGTTATTAATATTTCTGCTTAGCTTTGTTTCAAAAATATAAGAGCACATAGAAATTGGGATTGACCCAAGCTAACATAAATATGTAGAAGTGATATTCATGACTGCTTTACATTGGTCTACATATTACATTATTGCTATGAAACATATCTAGGCTTCAAAACATTATTGCAGGAATTAAGGTCATGACAATTAGGTTTATGGTTCCGGAGTCTTCAGTGAAATGACATATAAATAGTCATCGTGGTTGAACAACTTTCTGAAAGATGTCACATTGTCACATGATGTCAATATTATTTATGTTCCTAATATCCCTGTCTTAGTTCCCACTTGTCGTATTGTCTTTCTTTATTATAGAACAACAATGCTGTGTAATTTTGTTGTTTAATAATTGACATTAAATGTGCTAAAATTGGGCTGGCACTAGTTAATTTCCTATGCACAAACATAGGCTAATGTCATGTGACACACAATACATTTGTCATGAGAATTAGAACCTTACATCATATTGGTCCAAATTAAAGTGGCTGTATAAATATGAAGCTGGCTCACTTATCGCTGAGATAATTTCTCAGGATTTTTGAATCTAGTTTTCCCTTATCAATGGTCCAGCAAGGAAAACCTTTTATTCATTCGAATGGGACAGAAATCAAAAGTTTCCATATATACCATTGGCAGTACGTTAAAGATCCCCGGACAGTTGGAAATTGAAACAACAGTAGGCCATAGAGTTGCTGTCAGGGCCAAATTTTCCTCATAAACAACCCCATCTTTCATCCAGATTTTCCGGCGTGGTTCCTCCTTGTCAGTGATGCAGGACGGAGGGCCTGACAAGGACAGCTGTCTAGTCCTTCGGATGAGACGAAAAACCGAGGTCCCGTGTATACATTGGAATGCACATAAAAGATCCCTTGGCAGTTGGAATTCGATATAAGAATAGGCGATAGTGCTGCTGCCCGGGCAAAATTTCCCTCATAGCACACTGTATGGCGTATGCCCGTCTTCATTAGCCCAGGTTAGGAGCAGAACAGTAGGACGTTAAACACCATTTCATTTCATTTCATTAATTTTTTATTTTGTTATTTTTCTATTTATTTCCAGCAACGTGTATTAAAGCTAACACCAAGGAAGATCGAAGCCGATCATATGGCTGAAATATATGAAAAATCGATGAGCATTTATTAAATATTGGTATAATATTATACAGTTTTATAATCAACACAAATTTGGCCATAAAAAAAACAGACAATTCCTACCAAAAATCTGATGCCGGAGGGACATGTTAATTTTATGTTTTTATTTTGTCAAAGAATCACTACTTGGCTAAATGACTTCTATGCACATCAAATTGTTGTTTATAGGAATGTATGATTATCCAGTATCATTTTTGATTGTAATTAACATTTATTAGGGTTGTGTACTTGATAAATGAGCCTGGATTCATTCAAGTTGTTTTATAGATTTATTTTATGTAACCAGGATAAAATGATTAATGAAATAAAACAGATGAGACCCTTTGAAGTGATGTAGGATTATCTGTGAACCAGAATTTTTTTTTTTTTATATGACCTTTATATTATGGGATTTAAGGGCATTCAGTCTTTCATTGAATGGAGAGAAAGAATTAACAGTTGGGCAGTGATGCATTATAAACATCAGGGGTATTAAATACATGTCTTCATTTTCTCTAGTCTAATTAAAGATACATTATGGGAGATTAGATAAAGAGCTGGTAGTTCTCACTATAATAGTTAAAAACTAGATAATGTAAAGGCAATTTGCTGAAAATTTCAGTCAAATTGATCCACTATGAACCGAGAATTAAGCAATTGAAATTTCAACCTAGCCTCGATCATCATCACTAAAGTCTGTACAATAAAAAAAAATCTTGATTATCCATTTCATGATTAAATCAGAAGCAGCAGATTGGGGTGTAATCCAGTAAATATCGCAGACTAGCGATGCCATCGAGAGTTGATTATGGTCTGGATAAGTTAATTAATGTCTAATTAATAATTTAGATAACATTTCTGGCCTAAAGAAAGACCTGCAATTGGCAGATTTAGCTCTTGCATAATGTATGTTTAAAACTAAATGTTTTTTTATATTCTGTGTATTCGGTTGGCCCATTAACATCCAAAGATATTTTTAAGAAAAGCACCTTTGACCTTTAATAGACAATGAATCTGGTGATGAAATATTTGAACCAATTTGAAATATATGTTATGTGATTTTTATATATAAAAATAGAGAGAGAGGAAGATGGGATCAATTCCACTTGATTTCCAATGACCAGACTTATGATCTAAAGTCATAACTGTAAGGGAGGTAACCTTTAGCTGAATGGGTTAAAGTGGTGCACTACAAATGTGTTAGTTGTGCAATCTGTTACTGTTCATTCAGTTCTGTAGATTGTACATGATTACAAAGCATAGAGTCGTCTGTTTAACCTCATACAAGGTGCTATGACTTGCCTCTACTGTCAATAAATAACATACATTCAATCAAACTATTCTCGCTCTTTCTCTCTCTTTCAAGAAAATGTATTTCTGAATAATATTGTTATTGTTACTTGATTCATAAAGAACTTTTGATAACTTTTTAATGAACTATTTTTTAAATGAAAATTGCTATGTATTATTTTATAACACTGTAAATTGATACTGTTCACTTTTGAACAATAACTATTACTGACAAGATCTAAGATTTCATTTGATATGCACAAAGGTTTAATAGTCCGTAATCAGACAATAGTTGTAGGTGTTATGGTGTTAAAACCGTGACTGTTAAATTACGTACATCACTGTTTGTTCCATTTGCGTATTCAATAGTGATGAATATCAGAATTAATTACTCTTTCACACTATTAATGACATGTTTTACAGCTAGTTACACACCAAATAATGAATGGTTACTGTAGAATTTCTAACCACTTTCTGTTGATACTATTGTCTACGATATCACCCATGGGGAAAGTGGACGTAAAACTTGAGGAACGAACGAATGTTGATACTAAACTCAAGTTTAAAGAGATGATGACTTGTATAAATTTGAAGAAGTAAAGTTCTGATTAGAACACAGATCATATTTCCATTACATTTTTTATTGTTCAGCTTTTGTTTTATTTGTCTTTAACAGTAGGATCTAGAAGAGTTTATAAATGCAATGTGTTTAGTTTGATATAGGGGATTAGCCAATGAAAAGATCTGTTTGGTCCAGTGATATGCAGATTTTCATAGAATTATGGGAGCAGGTATGACTCAGTAGGTAACAAAACCGTTAAATCATTCAGGGACACTTGACATGACCTCCCTCTCAAATGAGTCATATCTGTGTGAGGAGGGGTGGATGGCCAAATGGTTTAACCTATGCCCTTTAAATCAGAAGGTTTGTCATTGAGTAAGCTGTTGTTTGCCCGCTTGTACGTGACAAGGAATAGAGCCGACTGTCCAACCTTGTGGGTTTTTTCTGGAACCCCCCACTGCTAAAGACACTACCGCACTAGCGATTTTATTGAAATGAAATTGAACTATATCTGTGTGGCGTTTAGGTTATCAAAACCATAGGATAAAGAAATTTAGATCTAATTTTCAATTCTATTGAAGTGAACAGTATGAGATTTACAGTGGGAGTATATTATATACTTTAAAGACAACTATATATTATATTGTTAATTATCTACAATAATTGTTACATAAAGTTTTATACATAAAAGTTGATTTGTTATAATTTGCTCATTTACACCCAATATACCGGTATTTCCTGTAGGATTGTTACAGTAATTAATACCAGTTTTATAATAATATATCTCTTGTTAAATATTTTATAATAAATGTTGTAGAGAGGGAATAAAAATAGATTTTAAATGAAAAGAAATTTAATACGTTTGTTTTGTCTTTATTCATTCTCAGTGCCAGATTTACCTATAGGCTTGATAGCCTCAAAATCCATAGGGTCTCGCGTCAAGGTGTATGATATTTTTTACACTGTTATAAGAGACTTGCTTAAACACACGTAGTCTTAAACATCATCGGCCATCCTGGCCATCCTCTAGTCGTGAGTGTGGAAAATTGTGAGGGGCCTCATAAATGGAATAACCTAAGACAAGACCTCTCTTCATCTATATCCGACACCTATCAACATTTATTTATTTAAAAGGCCTAGTCCTGTTTGACAAGAAAACCACCAAATCCCTAATAATGATATCATAAAATCTATGGGTGTGTGAGAGATCCACTTTTCATGTTAATAAAATGTACTTAGTCACAGAGTACAATTATACTATCTTGAAAATGGTTGTGGTGGAGGGGAGCTTTAGTTGTATGGATAACCATATCTACCAAAATACTTAACATTTTTTATACAGCAGTGGTTCTCAACCCTCTTTTGCCAATGGCACACCGTGGAACTCATGAAAAAATAGCGGCACTACTTGCTAAGTATATATGAAAAATATTTGAATTTTGCAAAATAAAAACATGGTATAAGTCAGACTGCATGCAACCGTATACATAGACACAGAATGACTCAAACTAAATAAAGAAAAACACAGCTATGAACTTTAAAGTTTAATTAATTATTAGTAAACATTATTGAATACTGATTTGGGATCACGTGGTTTTTCGCATTTTCGGGGGATTGGATGGCTGAATGGTTAGCGTGCGCGCGCTGTATCATAAAGTCTGTCATTAAGTCGACTGGCGTGGTTTCGAATCCCCGGTTGTACGTGACAAGGAGTGGGGTCGTCTGTCCAACCTCGTGGGTTTTCTCCGGGTCCTCCCACTGCTAAAGACCCCTATGCGCAAGCGAATTATTGAAATAAAATTAAACCATATGTTAGTCCCGAAATGACCTAGTTGTGTCGAGTGGATGTTAAACCCCATTTCTCTCTCTCTCTCTCTCTTTTTTCGCATTTTCTTATTTTTCTGTTCAAAATTCCGCAGCACACTTAGGAAGATCTCGCGGCACACTGGTTCTGAATAGTTATACAGCAATGTTTCGACAGGTGAAACTTGCGATAATTTTATTTATACAACGCGTCATATCTAGACGTGGCAGGGTGGTGGTGGCCGTATGTTTCAACGTGTGCAACTCGATCATAAGGATTGTCGTTGAGTCATGTGGCGTGGTTTCAATTCACCGCTTACAAGGAGTAGGGTCACCTGTCCAACCTTGTTCGGTTTGGTCCAGTTTCCTCCTACAGCTAAAGACCGATACGCGCATGCGAATTATTGAAATAAAATTGAACCATATGTTACTCCTAAAACGACCTAGTTTGTGTCCTGTGGACATTAACACCGTTTCGTTTTATACGCCCACATTGGAATGTGGTCGTATATTGCCATCACCCAGTCTGGTGCCACAATTGCTTGTGGGCACTCTAGAGGCTACAGTTAATATTCGATTTGCTTTAAATTTATACACAGTGGTTAAATCGTAGGACAAAGAAGCCTATTGATTTTCAACGATTTCCGATAATAAGTGCTAGAGTTATGGCCCTTGATCACTTTGAAAAATCTTGTGGATGCTCTAGAGGCTACATTTAAGATCCGATTGACTTTAAATTTAAACACAGTGTTTAAGGTAAGGAGACGAAGAATTTTATTGATTTTCAACGTTTACCGATAATTATTGCCAGAGTTATGGCCCTTGAACACATTTGAATTATCTTGTGTACGCTCTAGAGGCTAAAGTTAATATCTGATTGACTTTACATTTATGCACAATAATTACTGCCAGAGTTATGGCTCTTGATCACTTTGAAAAATCTTGTGGATGCTTTAGAGACCATAGTTATCATCTGGTTGATTTTAAATTTATGCACCGTGTTTACGGTTATGAGATGAAGACACCTATAGATATACTCGTTTCGATTGACTTTAGATTGATATACAGAGTTTAAGGTCTTGAGACAAACAAGTATATTGATTTTCAATGATTTTTGATAACTTGAACAGCTAAATCCATGACATTAAATGGTAGTGGCTAAATACCACGCTTCAAAATACACACATTCATCCCAGCATTTAAGTGTTTGTCGGGTCCTTGATAGTAACCACACCATCCCGTAGCTAGCCCAAAAATATTGGGGGCAAAGGCTTCTGTTGGCGCAGATGGAACTTAACTGGGAGCGGCGATGTACCTACACTTGACATTCCACGCCTCTCTTCGGATTTTGAGGCTATCAAGCCCATAGGTAAATCTGGCACTGAGAATGAATAAAGACAAAACAAACGTATTAAATTTCTTTTCATTTAAAATCTATTTTTATTCTCTCTCTACAACATTTATTATAAAATGTTTAACAAGAGATATATTCAATCAACTTTTATGTATAAAACTTTATGTAACAATTATTGTAGATAATTAACAATATAATATATAGTTGTCTTTAAAGTATATAATATACTCCCACTGTAAATCTCATACTGTTCACTTCAAGAGAATTGAAAAATAGATCTAAATTTCTTTATCTTATGGTTTTGATAACCTAAACACCACACAGATATAGTTCAATTTCATTTCAATAAAATCGCTAGTGCGGTAGTGTCTTCAGCAGTTGGGGGGTCCAAACAAAACCCACAAAGTTGGAAAAGTCGGCTCTATTCCTTGTCACGTACAAGCGGGCAAACAACAGCTTACTCAATGACAAACCTTCTGATTTAAAGGGCATAGGTTTAACCATTTGCCCACCCACCCCTCCTCACACAGATATGACTCATTTGAGAGGGAGGTCATGTCAAGTGTCCCTGAATGATTTAACGGTTTTGTTACCTACTGAGTCATACCTGCTCCCATAATTCTATGAAAATCTGCATATCACTGGACCAAACAGATCTTTTCATTGGCTAATCCCCTATATCAAACTAAACACATTGCATTTATAAACTCTTCTAGATCCTACTGTTAAAGACAAATAAAACAAAAGCTGAACAATAAAAAATGTAATGGAAATATGATCTGTGTTCTAATCAGAACTTTACTTCTTCAAATTTATACAAGTCATCATCTCTTTAAACTTGAGTTTAGTATCAACATTCGTTCGTTCCTCAAGTTTTACGTCCACTTTCCCCATGGGTGATATCATAGACAATAGTATCAACAGAAAGTGGTTAGAAATTATACAGTAACCATTCATTATTTGGTGTGTAACTAGCTGTAAAACATGTCATTAATAGTGTGAAAGAGTAATTAATTCTGATATTCATCACTATTGAATACGCAAATGGAACAAACAGTGATGTACGTAATTTAACAGTCACGGTTTTAACACCATAACACCTACAACTATTGTCTGATTACGGACTATTAAACCTTTGTGCATATCAAATGAAATCTTAGATCTTGTCAGTAATAGTTATTCTTCAAAAGTGAACAGTATCAATTTACAGTGTTATAAAATAATACATAGCAATTTTCATTTAAAAAATAGTTCATTAAAAAGTTATCAAAAGTTCTTTATGAATCAAGTAACAATAACAATATTATTCAGAAATACATTTTCTTGAAAGAGAGAGAAAGAGCGAGAATAGTTTGATTGAATGTATGTTATTTATTGACAGTAGAGGCAAGTCATAGCACCTTGTATGAGGTTAAACAGACGACTCTATGCTTTGTAATCATGTACAATCTACAGAACTGAATGAACAGTAACAGATTGCACAACTAACACATTTGTAGTGCACCACTTTAAACCATTCAGCTAAAGGTAACCTCCCTTACAGTTATGACTTTAGATCATAAGTCTGGTCATTGGAAATCAATTGGAATTGATCCCATCTTCCTCTCTCTCTATTTTTATATATAAAAATCACATAACATATATTTCAAATTGGTTCAAATATTTCATCACCAGATTCATTGTCTATTAAAGGTCAAAGGTGCTTTTCTTAAAAATATCTTTGGATGTTAATGGGCCAACTGAATACACAGAAAATAAAAACATTAGTTTTAAACATACATTATGCAAGAGCTAAATCTGCCAATTGCAGGTCTTTCTTTAGGCCTGAAATGTTATCTAAATTATTAATTAGACATTAATTAACTTATCCAGACCATAATCAACTCTTGATGGCATCGCTAGTCTGCGATATTTACTGGATTACACCCCAATCTGCTGCTTCTGATTTAATCATGAAATGGATAATCAAGATTTTTTTTTATTGTACAGACTTTAGTGATGATGATCGAGGCTAGGTTGAAATTTCAATTGCTTAATTCTCGGTTCATAGTGGATCAATTTGACTGAAATTTTCAGCAAATTGCCTTTACATTATCTAGTTTTTAACTATTATAGCGAGAACTACCAGACTCATTTATCAAGTACACAATCCTAATAAATGTTAATTACAATCAAAAATGATACTGGATAATCATACATTCCTATAACAATTTGATGTGCATAGAAGTCATTTAGCCAAGTAGTGATTCTTTGACAAAATAAAAACATAAAATTAACATGTCCCTCCAGCATCTGATTTTTGGTAGGGATTGTCTGAATTTTTTTTATGGCCAAATTTGTGTTGATTATAAAACTGTATAATATTATACCAATATTTAATAAATGCTCATTGATTTTTCATATATTTCAGCCATATGATCGGCTTCAATCTTCCTTGGTGTTAGCTTTAATACACGTTGCTGGAAATAAATAGAAATATAACAAAATAAAAAATTAATGAAGATGGGGTTGTTTATGAGGAAAATTTAGCCCTGACAGCAACACTATGGCCTACTGTTATTTCGATTTCCAACTGTTCCGGGGATCTTAAACGTACTGTCAATGGTATATATGGAAACTTTTGTTTTCTGCCCCATTCGAATGAATAAAAGGTTTTCCTTGCTGGACCATTGATAAGGGAAAACTAGGCTCGAAAATCCTGAGAAATTATCTCAGCGATAAGTGAGCCAGCTTCATATTTATACAGCCACTTTAATTTGGCTTGTAAATGTTTTTTGGACCAATATGATTGTAAGATTCTAATTCTCATGACAAATGTATTGTGTGTCACATGACATTAGCCTATGTTTGTGCATAGGAAATTAACTAGTGCCAGCCCAATTTTAGCACATTTAATGTCAATTATTCAACAACAAAATTACACAGCACTGTTGCTCTATAATAAAGGAAGACAATAAGACAAGTGGGAACTAAGACAGGGATGTTAGGAACATAAATAATATTGACATCATGTGACATCTCTCAGAAAGTTGTTCAACCACAATGACTATTTAAATGTCATTTCACTGAAGACTCCGGAACCATAAACCTAATTGTCATGACCTTAATTCCTGCAATAATGTTTTGAAGCCTAGATATGCTTCATAGCAAATATGTAGACCAATGTAAAGCAGACATGAATATCACTTCTTCTACATATTTATGTTAGCTTGGGTCAATCCCAATTTCTATCTGCTCTTTTATTTTTGAAAGAAAGCTAAGCAGAAATATGAATAACTTACTTGTGGTATGGCACCTTTAACTAAGTCTGGTACATCTTGACTAGTGTAGCCCAGACTACCCAGTCCATTAGGTACACCTATTTCATTCATGATGTTGAGAACAGTCTCTGATAATACTTTACCAGCATCATCTCGTTTTACATTGGTCACGTCACGACCTGCAAAATTTTAAGGATTCTTGGAATAACTGCTAACTGATGTTCAATTATAAACTTATTCAAACCCTTAGATAGTGGTTACATCGAATGTTGATTTAATTATATATATTCTAATAGCCTCAATTTGGATTAATGGTGCATTTTAAAATGGCGTATGTGGTCTAGAGTGTTGCGCTTTGAGCTCTAGCTGACCAGTCATCTTGGGCTTGAGGTTGTAGTTTCGATCCCTGGTGTGAGCTAATTAATGTGGCTTGGAGATAGGGGTGCCTTCTCAACCTCGTGGGTTTACTCCGGGTACTCCGGTTTTCTCCCAGGTAAAAGATCCCTGTGTGTACTTAAAATAATAAAAATTAGACAACTTTTATAAACAAGTGAGCACCACCTTTGCTAAAATCTCTTAATGAGCCTTTTTTGAATCAAATTTAATCCAAGCCAAGTGATTTTTTTTTTGCTTAATTAAATAAAATGTTAAATAATTAATTTAAGTATATTTTAGCATGTGTGAAAACTTAAGAAGATATTGTCTGAATCAGCGGCTGCCAGGCAGGATACGCCCACATTTTTCAAGAGATGGATAGAGAACAAGCTAAACAAAAGGCAATTTTTCGTAACATCAAGGGCCATAATTCAGGAAGGTACGATCAGATATGTGCGAATATCGACAGGAACCAAGATCTTTGGGTTATTAACAATGCATTTCAAGTTTCATTAAAATCGGATCAAAATTGTGACATCTAGATGGTCCACAACCTTGGCAGTTTTGGTCCGATTTTCATGAAATTCGAACTCAACCAACAATATGGTGTAACGGTGACATATTCGAATGTATTTTTAAATCAGATAATAATAGTGACCACAAGCTAAAAACACTATTTTTCATACGATCAGGGGCCATAATTCAGGAAGTTACTGTTATATCTCCCCGGTCATATATCTCAAGGATTGCATCAGATTTAATTCAGATTAAAATACACACATACGAATCTAATCAAACACGTTTTATTCATCTCTTGTATACACGCAACTCTAATTAACAATAGAGGGGTACAACAATTGAAATGGTGATCATGTGATTAATAAGTAACCTTATATAGAATACATACATATTCATCAGACACTACAATTCCTCCCTTTGTACTTTAAAAGTAATCTACATGTATTCCTTTTAAATCTACAAATATTATACCTATGAATAATAAAAAGAAATCAAAACAAATATTGTAATTATAATGTAAACACTACATGCATAATGATAAAATATAAAGTTTCAATAAATGAATATTGTAGATAAATCCTTGCCTTGGATTAAGAATTATTATAATACTATAATACTATTCAAATACAAACATGCAACAAAGAAATTAACAATCGTCATTTGACCATATCAAAATCTTGATACCTATTAGGCATTCTTCTCAATCTAGTACTAGTAGGACGTAAATTACATTCAAGTTCTGACTTATTCTTATTATGTAAATCGGTAGAAGATTGAGTACTATCTTGATTAGGTATACTATCTTGATGTACAACATTTTCATTAACATCACTCTGATCTAACACAGTATTACTGCTATCATTTTGACCAGTTGTCTTTTCAACAATAATATCATCAAAATCAAACATTCTATTATTTTTAGACTCAGAGCTTGTAGAACTTTCACCATTATTGAAATCATTAGTACTTTGATTCAACTTATCAATAAACTTTTTAACATGCGTAGAATTTCTCTTATACCTCACACCTTGTTCAATTTCTACAGTTACACTATTACCATGTTTAGATATAACATGATATGGATTAGCTTCAAAATTTGCCATTAACTTATTCTTAGGCTTTTGTTTCAATAAAACTAAATCACCCTCTTTAACATTACTTTCACAAGCTTTTCTCTTACAGTCAGTATATATTTTCCCTTTCCCTTTACGCTCGGAATCATAATCCCTTTGGCTAAATCACCAGGGGAATAATCAAAATCATCCAATGCTGGCAATTTTGTTTAAACATTAATTCTGCAGGGCTAACACCAGTAGTACTATGAGATGTGGTTCTATACATCATAAGATATTTACTTAATTCCTCATGCCACTCTCGCTGTTCAATTTGTGCAATTTTCAGTCGCTTAAGCAATGAACGATTCTGTCGCTCAACCTCCCCATTTGCCTGAGGCCATATTGGTGTGGTGTGCCTATGCTTACATTCTAAATAATCCTTAAATTGGTCACTAATAAATTGAGGACCATTATCAGTGGTAACAGATAATGGTAACCCATACATAAGAAACATTCTCTTAAGACTAGCGATAATTTTATCAGATGTTGTGGACTTCATCCATTCCACTTCAATATAACAACTAAAATAATCTACGACAACAATTAAATGATCACCTGAAGGTAAAGATGGAGTCATCAAATCTGCTGCTATATGTTGCCAAGGTCCATTAGGTAAATCAGTAGTTTTCAATGGTTCCGGAGATTGTGTTACGCTAACAATTTGACATGACTTACATGATTTACAAAAATTATCTACATCTTTATTTATACCTGGCCACCAAACCTTAGATCTTAAATGTCTCTTCATGACAACAATACCAGGATGTCCTTCGTGTGATAATGCTAAGACAGTATCTCTTAATTTGTTAGGAACAAGAATTCCAGTACCTCTTAATATTAAATATCCTATTTTTAATTGCTAAATAAAATTTATTCTTAAGCTTATGCCATTCACCAGTTTTAATACAATCTCTTAAATTTAACAATTCTTCGTCCTTAGAAGCAATGCGTTCAATTTCACAAGTAGATAGAGCTTTTGGTGAAGACATTTCTGCAACAAATTTAACATTAAATAATGATCTTCAGTTGAGCTATTCTTAGAATTATGGTTTTGAGTTAACCTTGATAGACAATCAGCAATATTGTCTGAGCCCTTAATATAATGAACATTATTATATATGTATAATAAGGTTGGAGTCTTAATACCCAACGTTCTATTCTTGCGCTTGGCTTAGATCGTTTGGATTAAATAAATTCAAGAGGCTTATGATCAGTTAGCAAATCAAAATTGGTACCATATAAATATATATGAAAACGTTCACATGCCCAAACTATACCCAATGCTTCTTTTTCAGTTTGCGAATATTTCTTTTCGACTTCGGTAAGTGATCTACTTGCATAACAAAAAACCTTATGTTCACCTTGCTGTTCTTGAATCAAAATTCCGCCAGCGGACTAGCATCAGTAATAACAAAAGTTCTATCATGCCTATTAAAAAAACCTAATAGACATGCACATGCCAAAGATTGCTTTAAATTATTAAACGAATCTTCCTGTTCATATTCCCAAACAAAAGGTTCATTTTTCTTAGTTAATTTTCTCAAAGGTTCTGCAATAGTTGATAAGTTCTTAATGTAACGGGCACTATAATTAACAAGACCTAAGAATGAAGCACCTCTGAAGCACTCTAAGGTCGTCTCGCTTCAGTCACAGCTTCAATTTTAGATTTTGTAGGGCCAATACCTCGCGCTGATAATAAATGTCCCATAAATTCTAATTGTGGCATATTAAATTTACATTTCCCTTTATTCAAGGTAAGTCCAAGTTCCTCGATTCTTTGTAGAAGTTTTTCAAGTCTCTCGTCGTGTTCCTTTTCTGTTTTACCATGCACAATAATATCGTCAAAAATGTTCCTAACTCATTCCAGGCCTTGGAGAGCTTGTTGAATAACCCGTTGATACATTTCTGGAGCACACGATATCCCAAACATTAATCTTTTGTATCTATAAAGTCCCAAATCGATTACAAATGTTGTTATCGGCCTTGAATCCTTGTGTAATTCTATCTGATGGAACACAGATAAAATATCAAGCTTACTAAATACAGTACTTTTATTTAAATTGTGTAGAATTTCGTCCACCGTCGGTATCGGGTATCTCTCTCTAATAATTGCGGTGTTTGCCTGTCTCATGTCAATACACAATCTAATTTCTCCATTAGATTTAGGTACAACAATACATGGAGAAATCCACGGTGTTGGGCCTTGAACTTTTTCGATAACATCTAAACGTTCGAGTTCTTTTATTTTAGCTTCCAGTTTAGGTCTAATGTTAAATCCCTCTCTTCTCAACGGTTGTGCCACAGGTTTCATTGTGTTATCAATTGGTAACATTAACTGAAAGTTTTTTAGTTTTCCCAAAACCCCAAAACATGATTTGTATTTATCAAAAATGTTAACCTTTCCCCTTTCAGAGTGAACATAATTAAGTTGTAACACATTCAGTTCTATGGCTGTGTCTCTTTCCCCTTTCAAAGTGAACATAATTAAGTTGTAACACATTCAGTTCTATGGCTGTGTCTCTTCCCAATAATGTCTGACCCTTTTCTTTTATTACATAAATTGTTGCTTCGGTTGATTTATTTCCAACTCTCAACAAAGTTGTAAACACCCAATCACTGTCAATGGTTGGTCACTTCCAAACGGATAAAGTTTCTTATTTGAAAATGATTCTCGACACTTAATCTTCTTATGTTTTAATTGCTTCCAATGTTCTTGATTCATAACATTACAACTAGCACCTGAATCCGGAATCATTTCAACACTTGGAATGTTGCCAATATCAACTAAAACTTTTGGCTGTTTATTATCCTCAAAACTAAATATATAATCATCTTCTTCGCATACTCTTAAATATCCAAATTCGTCTGTCAGCCTATATTCTCTGTCTCTTGCTTTTTCCGACTGAACGAATTTTAATCGGTATTTGTTGGTTGTGTCATCGAAATAATTCCTGTATTTATAGTCGCAACAACCTTGACCTGAACACGTTTTTTTAAAATTGGATAATAATTGTGACCTCTAGCGGGACCACAAGCTAAAAACGTGATTTTTCGTACAGTCAAGGGCCATAATTCAGAAAGTTACAATCCGAAATGCACAAATATCGAAAAGAAGCAAGATCTTTGGGTTATAAACATGTATTTCATGTTTCATCAAAATCGGATCAAAATTGTGAGCTCTAGAGGGTCAACAACCTTGATATACCATATTTTTACACTGTTTGCGTTCGAGGGGCGGCCATTTTGTCCAGCAGTTTTGATCCGATTTTCACGAAATTCGAACTCAACCGTCATTATGGGTAACGGTGATCTATTTAAATCGGAATAAAATTGTGACCTCCATAGGGTCCACAAGCTAAAAAATGTGATTTTTCGTACAATCAGGGGCCATAATTCAGGAAGTTACAGTTCGATATGCGCGAATATTGAAAGGAACCAAGATCTTTGGGTTATAAACCTCTATAGGGTTACAAGCTAGATCTTTGGGTTATAAACCTCTATAGGGTTACAAGCTAAAAATGCGATTTTTCGTATAATCAGGGGCCATAATTCAGGAAGTTAGGATCCGATATGCGCGAATATCGAAAGGAACAGAGATCTCTGGGTTATAAACTTACATTTCAAATTTCAACAAAATCAGATAAAAATTGTGACCTCTATAGAGTCCACAAGCTAAAAACACGATTTTTCGTACAATCTGGGGCCATAATCCATGAAGTTAAGGTCCGATACATGCCAATATAGATAGGAGATAAACCTATATTTCAAGTTTCGTTGAAATCAGATAAAAATTGTGACCTGTAGAGTGTCCACAAACAATATACATCAACATGAAAATGTGGGCGTATAAAAATGCCAGTGATGATCAGCGGCTAAATATATACTGGCATAACATACCAGCGGCTGCCAGGCAGGACATGCCCACATTTTCGAGAGATGGATAGAAAACAAGCTAAACGAAAGTGATTTTTCCTACAATCAAGGGCCATAATTCAGGAAATTACAATTCGATATGCGCAAATATCGAAAGGAACCAAGATCTTTGAGTTATAAACTTACATTTCAAGTTTCAACAAAATTGGATAAAAATTGTGACCTCTATAGGGTCCACAACCTTGATATACCATATTTTTACGCTATTTGAGAACGAGTGGCGGCCATTTTGTCTGTCAGTTTTGGGCCAATTTTCACGAAATTCGAACTCGGTTGTAATTAGGGTGTAACGGTGATATAATAATACGTTTTGTTAAATCGGATAAAAATTATGACCTCTATAGGGTCCACAAGCTAAAAACGCGATTTTTCTTACAATCAGGGGCCATAATTCATGAAGTTACGGTCCGATGTGCGCGAATATCGAAAGGAATCAAGATCTTTGTGTTCTAAACTAACATTTCAAGTTTCAAGAAAATCGGATAAAAATTGGAACCTCTATAGGGTCCACAACCTTGATATACCATATTTTTACGCTATTTGAGAACGAACGGCGGCCATTTTGTCTGTCATTTTGGGCCGATTTTCACGAAATTTGAACTCAGTCGTCCTTATGGTGTAACGGTGATATAATAATACGTTTTTTTAAATCGGATGAAAATTTTGACCTATATAGGGTCCACAAGCTAAAAACGCGATTTTTCGTACAATCAGGGGCCATAATTCTTGAAGTTATGGTCCGATATGCGCGAATATCGAAAGGAACCGAGATCTTTGGGTTATAAACTTACATTTCAAGTTTCAACAAAATCGGATAAAAATTGTGACCTCTATAGGGTCCACAACCTTGATATACCATATTTTTACGCTATTTGAGAACGAACGGCGGACATTTTGTCGGTCAATTTTAGGCCGATTTTCACGAAAATCGAACTCAGTCGTCCTTATGGTGTAACGGTGATATAATAATACGGTTTTTTAAATCGGATAAAAATTATGACCTCTATAGGGTCCACAAGCTAAAAACGCGATTTTTCGTACTATCAGGGGCCATAATTCAGGAAGTTACGATCCGATATGCGCGAATATCGAAAGGAACCGAGATCTTTGGGTTATAAACTTACATTACAAGATTCAACAAAATCGGATAAAAATTGTGACCTCTATAGGGTCCACAAGCCAAAAACGTGATTTTTCGTACAAACTGGGGCCATAATCCATGAAGTTTCAATCCGATACATGCCAATATCGAAAGCAGCCGAGATCATTTGGAGATACACCTATATTTCAAGTTTCGTTAAAATCGGATAAGAATTGTGACCTGTAGAGTGTCCACAAACAAATTGTGGACGGACGTCCGGACGGACAGGGGTGACGGCATAATACGTCCACATGAAAATGTGGGCGTATAAAAATTGTGACCTGTAGACTGTTCACAAACAATTGTGGACAGACGGAGGTCCGGACGGACGGACAGACAGGGGCGACGACAATATACGTCCACATGAAAATGTGGGCGTATAAAAACAGAACAATACATATGTACGTACATAATTATTGATTGAGAAGGTATTAATTAATGGTGATGGCCCTAAAAATAAATTGACTGTTATAAATCATATTTACATGTAGTGTAAACCCTAAAAGTTTTGATCACATTGTCAATTTATTCTCTCTAGTTTCCTCTTTAAATAAATATTATTTCATTGTTTTAATTATGTCCCTGATAATTTAACTCTCCGAGTGAAGCATAATGAAAAGATGAGTGACAATAGGAACTTGATTAAAACAGTGCGAGTTTAAATGAATATGTTCTCACCAAGCATTTCTGCGGCTCTGATATGACGTTCTGGACAAGCTACACCAGTCCAATCAAAGAGAGCTGGTGCTGTTATAGTTACAGTTAATCCATGGGGCTGTAAATAAACAATTTTGCAAATATTTGTGTAATTTTTGTAATGAAATTTTGGAATTAGAATGTCTGATGGTCATTGTAAAACATAAATCAAACATTTCAGTACAACGATAACTTACATAAATTTTATGTCATGGTTATGGTTTACTTTTAATGAATTAAATGATAGAAAGTGTGTTTTCATACATACATGAAGATGACCATCCAAACAAAATGAAAGTAAAGTGAAAAAATTGATACCCCAGCAGTGACTGCCCTAGACTCTTGAAACCTTTGGCCAAACATTTAGTCAAATCAAAATGTTATTAGCCAAATCAGAAACTTGTAGCCAAATATACTTCTATTCAAGTGTTTGCTAATTAAAAATAAATATTTAATATGTACTTAGTATTATTTTCTTCCCTGGACTGTCTGAAAGTTCAAATTTGCGAGGATGCAATAACCAAAAAATGAGATTCTGTCATATAAGTGTCACTCTACACTCCTCATCATATCAATCACATTCATATTGTCGCTGTCAGTAACTTTTTGGAAGAAGTAGAAGTTGTATCTGCAGTTTCATTAATAATGTGCTTCGCGGATGAAGGTAGTAAAAATGAATCTATCCTTATTTTTGGTTCGGTAAATAAATATAAGTAATCATTATTCATTATTATAATTTGGAAATAAATTATAGCGAAAGTAAAAGACAGCAGCGCCATACAAAAGGGACGTAACTGTCTTTACGTCCCAAGATTCGATCTTTAGGTCGTTTTTAAAATGTATAACCATTGACTAATTTGCCACTAGCAAGATGGAGACTAGAATCAATTAATATACTAAAAATAGACACTACATTGAGTCAATCGAAAGAAGTGTTGAACTAGACAATTTCAAGATTAAAATTAGAAGATTTTCAAAATTACACTCTCTAAAATTCATTCGCCAAAAATTTTGCCAGAATCATCAATTTGATCGGCAATAAAAAGAATTATCGCCATTGGCGAATGTCTAGAGCAGTCACTGCCCAGAGTTTGCACTATGATACGTATTGCAAAGAATACATATTACAATATACTGATTGTTTTTTTTAAACAGTCCTACTTACTATTAAAGGATGTTCATCTGAATAACCTTTAGCTTTATAATCTTTAACTAGACCAGATATAGAATATGCCAAACCATGACTATAAAATAAAATCTCATAGTATTCATACGAAAGAAAATCATGACGGAGACTGTCCCATATACTGATACTAGTCACACAACAAGAAAATCATGACAGAGCTGTCTTACATAGCATTCATACAAAACAAAATCATGACAGAGACTGTCTCACATATGGGTCTCACAAAACTAAAGTTTCGATTTAATAACATTTGCATAAAATATAAATTATATCAATATTCACATCTAACTTGAAACATTACATGGATCTCTGAAAACTGTGGTCTCAATTTAAATATTACAAAGAACTCTCAAAGATACAGCTCTGAAAACATTAGACAAAATATCTGGTTATCTTAAATATGCTGCCATATTAAACTTTATACACATATTTAAGTTGATACTTTAAGATGGAAATAAATGTAATTTTTTACCAAGCATGACATCCAGAATTACCAAATCCAATACCAGCGTATGAACTAGCGTGATGCATGGCTGACCTGGCTTCCATATCATCATTATCATATACAGCACTACAAATAAATAAACACATTCCAAATAGTAATCGAATAAACAGTTGACCCTTTTATCGATAATAAAGATTCAATGAAACAGATATTTAAATCAGAGGATATCTTTGATTTCGGTAAAATATAAAAGTGTTGATTTAATTCAACTTTAATTGACTTCTGCTTCAACTTTTGAAACTGACTGAAACAACACTTTAGGTTTATGAAAATAGCTTCGTAAAAAAATATTCAATTGTCTAGCTCCATAAAAAAAATTGCAAGTATTTATTGAATATCAAATACATGGTTTACATTGTGGACTTCAACAAGAAAAGAATTCAAATGACAATATTTTTTTTATAATTAATCATCTGGTTGTATTAAATTTCTGTTGAAAAAAAATTTCACTGAGCTATATCATTCCAGTTTTTACAGATAAAAATACATTTCTTGAATGACATAATATTAAGTTATTCAGGGCCGGCGGAAGCAATTCTTGATTTGGGGGGGGGGGGGGCTTCCATCCTAGGTCCTTATAGGCGTGGGTCCAGGGGTCGCAATAACCTGGAGAAAAGAGTACTTGCGGCCAAATTATGGGGGGGGGGGGCTACTACCCCCCCCCCTTCCGCCCCTACTCTGCCGGTCCTGTTATTACTAGTTGAATTTGTTGCCATTTCAATTTGTGAAATTTATACATTAAAGAATAAAATTAAATGGGGTTTAACGTCCTACTGTTCTGTTTCTATACTATGCCCTATGTTGTGCTATGTTGTCCGGGCAGTGGTACTATGGCCTACTCTTATATCGAATTCCTACTGCAAAGCGACCTTTTACATGCACATCAATGTATACATGGGACCTCCTTTTTTCATTCCATTCGAACAACTAGACAGCTGTCCTTGTCAGGCCCTCCAGCCAGCACCACTGCCAAGGGGAAACCATGTCAGAAAATCCTGATGAACTTTCTCGGCCAATGCCGTGATCGAACATGCGACCTCCAGGCTTACCCATACATTACTCCCTCATACATTAAAATAGTTAAACCTCTTTGAATTAGATCAAAGTGAAGTATTAAATTTGTTTGAATGGTTATATGGATTAATGACAGGATAAGAACTATGCAATTAAATTTTTAGTTAAAAAAAAAAAAATTTGTAAAAGCAGAACCCACCGTTTTATATATTTACTGGTAATCCTTAAGGCATGTTCACACCAGATATCACTCACAGGATTACTACCCTGGAAGGCTGGACGTAGGTTTGGATTCTCAGGACATGGAGATCGTTCATTGTAAGGTAAGGCTGTATATGATTCTAATGCATGACTGAATTAAATACATAATCAAATCGCATCCCACTAACAACAATATATCCTAATTGGTCAAATGGGCACAATTCTTCACTTAAAATATTATGTGAAATCATCCTTGGTGGTTGTAGTTTGATAAAATGATCAAGTACAGACAAAAGATGATATTTTTCACAAATCAATATGAAGGCAGACATTAAACTTTAATTAACAAGCATATCAACGGTTGTGATAATTTGAACAAACAATATGGCCATACAAAAAGTGGTTTTGTGTTGTGAGACTTTATTTTGTTAAAATATGTTACCAGAATTGGTATCCCAGACTATGGCACCGATAACATTTATGCTTTGTACTATTATAACCACTTACTGAAACCTGTCTTAAAGGGCAGGTAACTTCTGGTTCTACACAGCGTTATATTTTAGATATAGTATACTTGTTATCTAACAATGCTAGTTGGGTCAGGCCAATGTAATATTTGTGGTATTAGAAGAAGAAATAAGGAAGACACTAGTTTGGTTAATGGTGCTGGTCAGCACAAATGAAATGGTGTTTAACGTCCTACTTGTGTGCACCAACTGGATTAATGAAGACAGACATATGCCATATATACAGTGTGCTATGAGAGAAAATTTTCCTAGAAAACTGTTATGAGTTCTTTTTACGTGCACATCAATATGTACACAGCACCTTTCTCAGACAAAACCAGGATCGAAATCAAAAACTCCAAGTAAGCAATCCAGCGCCTTACGCAATGAGCCACCGCAGCTCCCTGGTCAGTAGACAAAAAGTGTATATTCACGAGTCACAATACATTGATGAGCCTATTTATAGGTAGTTAATATTGAAATGATGCCACCTACCATAATACATCTATACCGCTATAGGCTGCCACACGTTCTGGCATGTATTTTAGATGTAATGGATCAACTATACCTAGTGTAGGACGGATAGCTCTACTACCAATACCTGTAATATCAATAACAAACATTGTTTTAAAGTAGATTGTGTTGAAAGGCATTTTAGACTGTAAATATTAGCTTCAGAACCTGAATATTCGCAAAGATTATGTCAAGAGGATTTTATTACCTGCTTTACATTTCAAAGGGAGGTAATCAAGGACAGCTATGCCTGTTGTTTCACTTCCTGTTCCTGCTGTAGTAGCTACTGTAAATATAAAACAATAGGGTATGGCAATGTATATCACTACTTAATAGATACGGGTAAAATTCGAGCCTTTCTATCTAGCTTTTCACATAGCAAAGTCAACCAAAATTAACACTATGTTAGTCTCTAAATGACTGAAAAAATTTAACCTTTTAATCGGTGTAAAGTTTTCCTTTTAGGGGGGTGTGTGTGTGAAACGACTTCTGTCCGCATCTCCGTTTTGACGAATAGCCAAAAACAATATTAGCCGAAAGTTTCTGCATCTGCATCAATTCATTAGTCGTTAAGACCTCCTGTACTTTAATATATGTTAATTGAATATCTAATAATTATTTTCTACCTGCTATGAGTGGCTTTAAGTCGTGAGTGACAGGTAGACCCTTCCCAACTGGTGCATTAACATAATCTAAGAGCTCTGCCTTAGGATTGGTTGAATAAAGATTAGCAGCTTTACAAGTATCAATAACAGACCCACCACCGACGGCAACAAACACATCAAAATCACCTTTCTTCGCAAAATCTATTGCATCATTAAAACTGAAATAATTGTATTTATTTGGTTAGTTTAATTAGAAATAAAGCACATTAATAATTTACTTATTAAATGATTTTTTATAATCAATCACCATTAATTACCTATTAATTATATAAGCTGATACCAGCTACTTTCCCCTGAATATCAAGCTAATGCCAGTTACTTGTGCATTACTATCACGCTGACACCTGTTACTTCCCCTGTACTATCAAGCTGATACCAGTTACTTCCCCTTTACTATTTTCTGGCATGGTGCTTTACTATGATGTCAGTACATTATTCATGGCTGACCTCATGACTTCTTTTAGCCTCCATATACAGAATGTGCTTCTTTTTGACAGAATGTGTTTTTTTTATGCCAGTAAGTTAAAACAACAGGGTTTTGAATAAAAAATTGCATAGGATTAGGTGCAAGGCAATTTAATCGTCTTTTTTCCCTGGTGGCAACCGTTTGCGACGGCCCATGGACTTACCTGACATTAGTGGGTTCTACTCTAACTCTATCATATATTTCATATGGTACATTCGCTCGATCTAACGAGTCAAGAACTGTTTTAACTGGTGGAAGTTTGACTAAGTTACTGTCGGTCATTACACAAACTTTCTTGGCTCTAAAATTCTGACAATCCTGAAAAATAAGATAACAACTCAACTTCAGTTTATTTAACTCATGTAAAAGTGATTCTTTTAATCTCTATATATAATGTGCATATCAAATTAACTCATGATCAATTTCAGTTCCCACTTGCTGGATTGACAAGGATAGCCTATAATGTCACTCCAAATGCTGATCAATATAATGATATACATTATGTAAATAAGTATATTCACCAGATTTTGCTTTTCATGGTAATATGTGTTATTATACTGATCTGCAGTATCCCATGTCATATATACTTCAGTATCTCACACATCAAACAGAATAATCAACTAAGCAGATATTGTAATGTTTGGCGAGGTGAGATACTGAGGTACAGATTGACCCACTATACCAGAAAAACAGAAAAGTGAATACCTATACACTGAACACATATATACATGACATTTCGATGTGAATTTTTCTCTATTTGTCTACATTACAAAACACAGTAAAAAAAAGTAGCCATACTTACTAAGCCAACTTCTGTTGTACAACCAGCACCATATCGTACACTAGAACACGCCATCTGTAAAACATCAAAATATCTTCATTTAAACCTGTTTCCAGTTGTTAAAGGGCATGGCTGAATTTAACATTGTATAACATTTCTTCGGGGCCATTCTATTTATTGATTATTTTCATATAAATCAAAGCAAACATGAAATATTCAAAAAATTAACGCAAATTTAAACTTTGTTGCAAAGATAGAGCCCTTAGACACTTCGTGAGGAGTGAGTTTCGTGAAATTGAAAGTAGTATTACTCTAAAACTGAAAGTGGTAGTGCAACGCTACCAGTCCTATGTCACACCCTGGCTCGAGTTGCAGTTATACCCAAAATTGCAGCCTCACGACAGACCTCGTGTAGCCACCAACCCCTAACAGACAAGCAAGCAAATGACAGTTACAAATATATGCATACATAATCTATCTTTGTGTGGGACCTCGAAAATCTTGGTGATCTTTGCAGCTGCACTGTTTGTGCTGCCTTAAAATCCATGGTTCTGATAATAAGATGTGGTACATTGGTTTGAATGGTAAGGGGAATGGGCTCTACAAGGTCCAGCCTTTGCATGAAATTCTGGTACTTCTCTCCATCAACTTTCTATCTGTTCCATTGTAGCCAATATTTCTGCATCCTGTATCCATAATAATAACATATTACTTTGGCCATTTTGTGTGTGAATTTTGCCTGATCAGGGACATTTCCTGTTTACACTTATTTGATTGCTTTCCATTCCAGCAGGGACAAGTGAATCACAGCGGTTCTTCTCAACACTCTGACATTCTTGTCAAAAGTCCCGTAACCCGTAATAATAATAAATTTATAGAACACCTGCATTCTAGTAAAATTGGTAGATGCACAATAAATAGAAATGAATTATAAATACATCTATAATCCCGAAAAAGTTTTAGAATTAAAAAGTTCAGTTATTTAAAATGTCATCATAATCATAGTTTTAACATCAAGTGATACTAAACAAATTACATGTAAAGATAAATCTTTTATTTTACTAACCTCAAAAGCATATTCTTTTGACCGCACATTTGATGTGGTAGATACATTTTCTAAATAAAAAACACACAGAAAAAAACAAAATTAAATACAATCAAAATTACACAAATCCTGTTATTTGGGGATGGTGAAACTTTGTCTTTTAGTATGGTATGCTTTCACCGGCTCAATATTAGGCCATCAATGCATAAAGGTTTTTAATATACCTTAGAATTAAATCTTTTTTGATTGTGGTTGGGATGATCGGCTATGCTATTTATATCAGTGATTGTAGTCCCATAAAACTGTGTTAGTTTTGGGACATACTCTTTTCCGTTGCCCTCAGTTGGGATGAGATGAACTTATTAGACCTATCTATAATTTTAGTAATGGATTAGGTCCTAACTGAATACTTTCTGAAGTATTTGAATTATTGGCGTAGATGATGTATGTTTTGAAAGATTATATAAGCAGATATTATTTTATTTGCTAATTTGAGTTTTATTTTATGATTTAACTGTTGATCAGCACATCAGTTACATGTATATGCCAATATACAGACCCAATATGTAGACACCCTATTTTAAAACTGAATCAACAGTGAGCTAACACATCCAAACAACTGAAGTTATATGCTTTTAATATTTGAATTAATAAACTTACTAAAAAAGCCATTTGGAGATGCTTTATTCCTGAAATAGTAAAGAAAACCAACAAAGTTAAAAAGATGATGCATTTAATTAAGAGATATTTCAATATCTGTCCACCAGCTAATGGAAATGAAATGAAATGAGGTTTAACGTCCTAAACTCCTACTGTTCTGCTCCGACTGGGCTAATGAAGACTGGCATATACGCCACACAGTGTGCTATGAGGGGCATTGTGTCCAGACAGCAGCGCTACGGCCTACTCAAATATCAAATTTTAACTGCCAAGGGATCTTTTACGTGCATGCCAATGTGTACATGGGACCTTGTTTTTTTTTTATCCCATTAGACAACTATACATGCTTCTTTGATGTGCACGATTGTACCCCAATGTCCCATTCGAATGACTAGGCAAGATCTTATTTGTCAGTTACGTAGCTGCCACCCTTGACAATGGGAGCTATGGTGGACAGATTGTGGTATCTAGTAAATAATTGTACAGGGGTTCGTTTCACAAAGCGTACCCTTACATGCAATAGTGTTGTACACTTATCTCAACCCCTTACCTAGCTAGCCATATGTACTTGTAGTTTGTAATATGTACAATCATTTGAATAACCAGATTTAGGCTTACCCATCAATTTGATACATTTGGGTGTTAGCTATACAGGATTAAATGAAATATGAATACATTTTTTTCAACTAATCTGACAGCTTTATCCCACTTTATGAGCTTTAACTATGGCTGCGGATGATGGTTGGGTGATTATTTCAAAATCAACTGACATATCTGGGAAACGCTTGATGTGGGTGTTGTAAAGTAAATTGTTTGATTTACATAGATGTAAATATTAGACATTGCTTTCTTTCAATTCTCTTATGCTAATAATAACCACCAACAACAAAGAGAACAAAAGGAAATAACCTTCTTTAACTTGTTAATAAAAAAAAATCACTTCAATCATATTATTTATATAAACTAATACAGAACAAGGAAATCAGTGGAAAATAGATGTCGGTTAAAACATCTTAATATTAATCAACATATAAAGATATTTCTACCATTTTAACAGTAAGTACAGTGTAGTAGTATTAAGTACATGCTCACACAAATATTCAAATATGTCAAGTTTATTCAAACTGATTTTTTTCTATTCAATTTCTATTAAAACTAATATTAATTCAATGACATCAACTAATGTTAAAAACAAAATAATTGAAAATATATTGATCTGAAAATTTTTTAGCTCTAGAAATCATTAAATGCATAAAAAACGGTCCCAAAATTTATCATGACCTATATATCTCAATATTGGAGTTGCCCTTTTGACTGCTTAGGATGCAAACTTTGAAGAATTTTGACATTATCTGCATGATTATACAGTACAGCTCATTCGTGACAAAACTAATCAACAGCATTGATGACTGTGTTATGTAAGTAGGTATATATTCAACAGAAATAGACAATTAATTTATATAGATAATATGTAAATTTAGAATTGATTTTTCCTTGTATCAGGGGCAGATCCAAATTACGTAGGCATACATACACACTGAGCTTTTTAGAAAGAAATCAAAGACTCTGTTGACGTCAACTTTTATTATAATTAATAGTATCACATTGTGATTCAATTTTATTGATGCAAAGCATTAATTGTGATATCACATATGTCTATATCATTATCTCGCGCTTTGAATGCCCATCCCATCCCACCATCTGATGATAAAGGACTAAGCACATGACTGTGACACCTTTCTCATAAAAAGTGTTGTTTTACAATTTTTTTTATGTAGCTGAGCAGAGAGGAGTTTGGACCCTGCAAAACCCCACTCTGTATCCTCCCCTGTGAATGTGTCATCATATTGATCCCTGGTACCACATGTCATTCACAACATGTTCACATACGACAATATCTTTATCATATGTATATAGATTACACAGAAGTTATTGACTCCAATAGTCATTATATAATGACCATCAGTCGATAATCAATCAGATTAAAAAGAGGCCAATCAAAAGATTTCATCAAGACTTAAGGATGCCGCCAGCTTCAAGATTTGTAGAGGATAAAGTTCCAACAATTTGGTCAAAAAGCACATAGCTTTGTCATAACGACAATAGATCGGTCATTCATTATGCCTATTAGAGGGTCCACAACTTTGATATTACATACTTTAACATTATTTGTGTACCTAGAGCGACCATTATGTCTGAGAGTGTCGATCTGATTTCCACAAAACTCAGTCATCAATCATTATGGTGTAATAGTGATATATTTAAAGATTATTTTTTAAATCAGATAAAAATTGTGACCTCTAGGGGAATCACAAGCTAACAGTGATATATTTAAACATTTTTTTAAATCAGATAAAAAATGTGATCTCTAGGGAGAGCACAAGCTAAAAATGTGATTTTTTTTTAAAAATCAGGGGTCATAATCCAGGAAATTGTGGTCCGATATGCACGAATATTGAAAGGATACAAGATCTTTGAGTTATAAACATACATGTACATTTCAAGTTTTATCTAAATCGGATAAAAAATTGTGACCTCTAGAGTGTCCACAAGCTAAAAACATGATTTTTTGTACAATCAGGGGTCATAATCCATGAAGTGTCGATCCAATACATGCCAATATCGAAAGGAACCAAGATCTTATGGAGATAAACCTATATTTCAAGTTTCGTCAAAATCGGATAAGAATTGTGACCTGTAGAGTGTCCACAAACAAATTGTGGACGGACGGACAGACGGGGGCAATGACAAATGTGGGGGTATAAAAATCCTGGATTGATGCTTGAAGAGGATGTGTCAAGGCCAGCTTAATGCTAGTGCTATAAAGTACAGTTTAATGGGGTAAAGTGCCTTATGATAATGTAATAAAATCTTTGTTAATAAACTTCAACCTTTTGAATCTTAATCTGCTTACCTGACTCAGTGACAGGTATTTGTATTCACATATATAGTTCATTTATACTTTAAAAACAGCCTACACAGCAAAGACAACAAGTAATTAATTATCAATTGTTATTTCTAAAAACCTTTCTAATGTAGTAGCAGTAATTTAGAAATACTTCAATTTGAGTACAATACAGAAGATAACAACACGGGTTGCATTTATGAACCAGCGGTTGCCAGGCAAGAGAATCCAGAACTTCAAAACATGCAGGAAGTTACGATCTGATATGCGCAAATTGCGAAAGGAACCAAGTTTCATCAAAATTGGATAAAAATTGCCGCCTCTACTCCAAAACCTTGATATACCATATTTTTACACCATTTGCGTCTGATTGGCGGCCATTTTGTCCGGCAGTTTTGTTCTGATTTTTACGAAATTTGAACCCAACCATCATCAGGGTGTAATGGTTATATATTCACACATTTTTTTTAATTGGATAAAAATTGTTACCTCTAGATGGACCACAAGCTAAAAATGTGATATTTCGTACAATCAAATATCGAATAGAAACAGGATCTTTGGGATTTAAAAAAGTTTCATCAAAGTCAGATGAAAATTGTGACCTCTAGAGAGTCCACAAGCTAAAAACATGATTTTTCGTACAATAATCAGGGGCCATAATCCATGAAGATATGGTCCAACATATCTTTGGGAGATAGCCATGGTTTTCCCTTGTCAGTGGTGCAGGACAGATAGCCTGACAAGGACAGCTGTCTAGTTGTTTGGATGGGAAAAAAGCACGCAGTCTCGTGAACCCTTTTGGCGTGCACGTAAAAGATCCCTTGGCAGTTGGAATTCAATATAAAAGTAAGCCATAGTGCCACTGCCGGGGCAAAATTTCCCTCATAGCACACTGCATGGCATATGCCCGTCTTCATTAGCCCAGTCAGAGCAGAACAGTAGGAAGTTAAACCCCATTTCATTTCATTTCCATTAGCTGGTGGACAGATATTGAAATATCTCTTAATTAAATGCATCATCTTTTTAACTTTGTTGGTTTTCTTTACTATTTCAGGAATAAAACATCTCCAAATGGCTTTTTTAGTAAGTTTATTAATTCAAATATTAAAAGCATATATAACCTCAGTTGTTTAGATGTGTTAAATCAGTGTTGATTTAGTTTTAAAATTGGGGTGGGGGAGTGGGAGGGGTGGATGACCGTATGGTTAGCACGTGCGCGCTGTATCATAAGGTCTGTCATTGAGTCATCTGGTGTGGTTTTGATTCCCTGGTTGTACGTGACAAGGAGTAGGGTCGCCTGTCCAACCTTGTGGGTTTTCTCTGGGTCCTTCGGTTTCCTTCCACTGCTATCGAAAGGGCGTTAGCGTATGTGTACAACTTTGATACAAGCTATAGATTTATCATCCATTTTTGCCACATTCGAAACACGCGTAGGTCTAATTTGCAAACACTGTCCTATAGTTATAGTTAATATGAAAAAGTAAACAAATAACAGTGAATAGATTCCATTTAAAACACAGCATTATCATCCATTTTTGCCATATTCGAAACATGTGTAGGTCTAATTTGTAAACATATGAAAAAATAAACAAATAACAGCGAATATGTAAGAAAGGCCTTTGTCCTAATTTTTCTAGCTGTTTAAATTATAGAATTTATTTGTATTGTTATTATATCTCGAGCTTAATTTCTGTTTCATGCAACTAATTACTGTAAACACAACAGGGGCCCACTTCCACTCGTGGAGAGTCTACTTATGATTTCTAATCTATGGTCTGTATCAAAGTTGTACACATACGCTAACGCCCTCTGGTGTAATAATGTTGATAATTCATTATATTTTTCTGGACATTTTCATTTCAAGATTTTAACTTCAAGACGTTTTGAAATGTAGAAAATATTTTCATAAGAGTTCAAATTCCAGATTTTTGTTTAGATACTTTCAGAAACCAATGAATTGATTTCTTTGACGTGTAAAATTAAGAAATTATTTTTTAATTTTAATATTTAATGATATATAAAAGTTATCGATAAAATGCCGAAAATGAAACATAAAGTCAATTTTTTGTTTAAAATGTTGATTTTGTGCATGAAATGTTGACATAAGAATGTAGAAACAAGAATCATTAGTTTAGAATGTTGCGTTCGTGTCTAAAATGTTCAAACTGGAATGTAGAAACAAGAATCATGAATATTGTCCCATTTGGTCTTCCATAACAGTGAGGCTGATGTCCCCTGCCGAAATACCCAAATAAATAGATGACACATATTAAAAGTATCGAGCAATCAAACTGATTAAATAATCGCATATCTATTTTTTTCAAAAGTATCAAGCAATCAAACTGATTATCAACTATACACTAAGTTTTGTCAATCTCTATCAGATAGAATCAAAGTTATCTTGTCCCAAAGCATCGACCAAGGAAATTGCTTATCTCTGCTTAGCTTTAGCTCGATATGTTAATCCTTGAACTCAGTCAAGACGAACATCTACATCAATTTTAAACATTCTACCTCAATAAGAAGGAGAGTTGTTATGTTCCAAAGTCTTGATTAATCAAAATGCTTATTGCTCCTTCTCATCATCGAACTATTGATGTAATGAAACTATACACCAAGTGTCATCACTCTCACTTAATTAAAACTAAAGTTATCGTGTCCCAAAGCATCAACCAATCAAATTGCTTATCTCTACTTTCCCTAAGCAGAAAATGCTCATCTTCACACTCCATCAAGGCATTGACCTAATAAACAGCTACACCAAGTTTGAACATTCTAGGTCAATTAGAAGGAGAGTTATTGTGTCCCAAAAAGTGTGAAGGACAGGCGGACGGACGGACAGACAGACAAACCCATTTTAATAGTCCCCTGCTTTCTTCGAAAGGCGGGGGACAAAAAGTACAGTCAAAATGTTAGTCTCGAGATGACTGAAGTATTATGTTGGCAAGAGGTAATGATATTGATATTAACGGGATGTGTAATTGTGAACCAACTGCTCATGAAGCCATATAAATAGTATTATAATGCAACTTCAGAGCAGCTATACGTCCCTAATGCAGAGCCGCTTTAAAACAGTTATTCATATACACGAAGGAAACTAGCAGAGATGGATTAAATTTATTTATCTGACCAATATTTGAATATTATATGTATCATAGAAACGACCACATTGTAAAAAAGGAATATAAAAGCTATTCATGTGTACTGGTACCTTGATTTGAGTCAAACTAAAGTAGATTAATGAATTGGGTGGATGTGATAAAAAATGTTATTTCTATAAGTGCGGGGACAAGTTCTACATTATTAAAATTTTGTTTCAAAAGATAAAATATTCTTACTATCGGTACTTTTAGTTTCAAGTTTGGCTAACATACCCTTCCATGGACAGTGAAACACAAAATCGACTATATATTTTAATACCGGTTTCATCCATATAAACATGAAATTTTCAATGTAGACACACCTTATCCAAGAAAACACAAAATCTAATCTTATCTATGAAAGAATTCAAAGAGATTTTAAAGGACAGTGACCTGACCTTTATCAGACAAATCTTGCTAGTCATAATTAAATAACTCATAAAGCCCATTTCATTTCAATTCATGTGTCTCAAATTTTTAAAACATCTGAATTTGAACACCTATTACATGCATGTAGTGTAACCTTACGTGTATTGTAAAATCATATTAAACTTAAACTTATGATTATTTTCTGATTATTTTTTACCAGCATTATCAAAAGTGTTAATGCAGAAAATATTTTCAATTTTTTGCATTTTTATTTTATACATTAGGCTATTCCATATGTTGACTGCAGATTTCACAACACAGACAGATTACTCTTGCACATCCGCGAATTTCTGTGTAATTTACCGTTGACTAATCCAGGGTGTTTAATGGATTACCGCAATGATAATCAGCCTACATGTATTTATGTCAAGTTGCTTAGCAGTGGGAGGAAAACGAATGTACCAGCAAAAACCCACGAGGTTGGACAGGCGACCCTACTCCTGTCACATACAACTGGGGAATCGAGACCATGCCAGTTGACTCAATGAGAGACCTTACAACGCGCATGCACTAACCATTTGGCCATATCCAACCCCCCAGTTTTGCTTGGTGAATACAAACAAATCTAGATATTCAGTTAAATAACATGCCATATACATGTACATTAAGTTATTAGACGAGTTGCAAGAAAACTATATAGGGCATGGGTTTGTAAGTGAGACACATATCATGCGGTGGCGTTTTCACGAACTTTATTTTTCTATGACACCCATAAAATTCTGTACCCACACACGTCAAATTGCAAAATTTCAATGTGCCCTACGAAGATAATTTAACAACATTTTAATTTATACTCACCATGCACTGAATGCCTGGTTGAACAATCTTCTTCGATACGCCATTTCAATCAGCTGACACAGACTACTTCGTCAACAAAAAAAAACCTAATGGAAACGAATAAAAAACAAACCTGGCTGCTTAGAGTAGCCTATTCAGAAAGCCAGTGGTAACGAGACACACTGATCAGCAGTGAATTTTCGCTACAATCACCGATAAGGATGACATCGATGCGACTTAATGAGCCAGAAATATTAATGCAACTTCAGTGCAGCTATACGTCCCTAATGCAGAGCCGCTTTAAAATAGTTATTCATATACACGTAGGAAACTAGCGAGATGGAATAAATTTATTTTATCTGACCAATATTTGAATATTATATGTATCATAGAAACGACCACATTGTAAAAATAAAATATAAAAGCTATTCATGTGTACTGGTACCTTGATTTGAGTCAAACTAAAGTAGATTAAACATACATTATGCAAGAGCTAAATCTGCCTATTTCAGGTCTTTCTTTAGGCGTGAAATGTTATCTAAATTATTAATTAGACATTAATTAACCTATCCAGGCCTAATCAACTCTAGATGGCAGCGCTAGCCTGCGATCTTTAGTGGATTGTAAGCCGATTTACTGCATAACTTTCCCGAATCTCCCATAATGTATCTTTAATGAATTGGGTGGATGTGATAAAATATGTTATTTTTATAAGTGCGGGGATAAGTTCTACATTATTAAAATTTTGTTTCAAAAGATAAAATATTCTAACTATCGGTACTTTTAGTTTCAAGTTTGGCTAACATACCCTTCCATGGACAGTGAAACACAAAATCGACTATATATTTTAATACCGGTTTCATCCATATAAACATGAAATTTTCAATGTAGACACACCTTATCCAAGAAAACACAAAATCTAATCTTATCTATGAAAGAATTCAAAGAGATTTTAAAGGACAGTGACCTGACCTTTATCAGACAAATTTTGCTAGTCATAATTAAATAACTCATAAAGCCCATTTCATTTCAATTCATGTGTCTCAAATTTTTAAAACATCTGAATTTGAACACCTATTACATGCATGTAGTGTAACCTTACGTGTATTGTAAAATCATATTAAACTTAAACTTATGATTATTTTCTGATTATTTTTTACCAGCATTATCAAAAGTATTAAAGTAGCTAAGTCTCTCACTCAATATCATCCAAAATCTTCGACATTGAAAACACGATTTATTTGTCGCTTTAAATCAACATTGATGTTGTGATCTTACCGGGAAAAGATAACCTTCTGATATCCAATATTTAAGACAAAATAAACATTTTACAATTGGTACACGAATCGTGTACCCTAATGCGTTTCAGCTTTATTTGTAATTAAGGGACTCGAAAAACGAGGCTAGGCATATTCCACAAGTGGTGTCAATTGGTGACGCTATATATATAGAGATTGAAATTTGATTGAGAATACTGGCATATTTCGCCGAACCTAACTGATTAGAAATTACAGTAAAAACAAACGATTGAATGTAAATCAATTTATATACATTCATATTACATTATTGTATGCGTTTGACCCATTTGTGTCAATTTCTAGGTCCCAAATATTAGCGACTTAGCTCCTTAAATGCAGAAAATACTTTAAATTTTTTGCATTTTTATTTTATAGATTAGGCTATTCCATATGTTGACTGCAGATTTCACAACAGGGACAGATTACTCTTGCACATCCGCGAATCTCTGTGTAATTTACCATTGAATAATCCAGGGTGTTTAATGGATTACCGCAATGATAATCAGCCTACATGTATTTATGTCAAGTTGCTTAGCAGTGGGAGGAAAACGAATGTACCAGCAAAAACCCACGAGGTTGGACAGGCGTCCCTACTCCTGTCACATACAACTGGGGAATCTAGACCATGCCAGTTGACTCAATGAGAGACCTAGTCCTTACAACGCGCATGCACTAACCATTTGGCCATATCCAACCCCCGAGTTTTGCTTGGTGAATACAAACAAATCTAGATGTTCAATTAAATAACATGTCATATACATGTACATTAAAGGAGCTAAGTCTCTAACTCAATATCATCCAAAATCTTCAACATTGAAAACACGATTTATTTGTCAAATTAAATCAACATTCATGTTGTGATCTTACCGAAAAAAGATGGGCTTTTGATATCCAATATTTAAGACAAAATAAACATTTTACCATTGGTACACGAATCGTGTACCATAATGCGCTTCAGCCCCAGTTGTATCAAGAGACTCAAGGGACGAGGCTAGACACATTGCACCAAATCAAACGGCGTATGTAGACTGGAGTAACCAGACACTAGAAATTTGCACTCGCTTGAGACTGCTGGCTTATTTCACCGAACATAACTGATTTGAAATTGGAGTAAAAACGGAAACCATTGAATGTAAATCAGTTTATTAATATACATTCATATTACAGTATTATATGCGTTGCGACCCACTTTTGTCAATTTCTAGGTCCCAAATGTTAGCGATTTAGCTCCTTTTAGACGAGTTGCAAAAAAAATATATAGGGCATGGGTTTGTAAGTGAGACACATATCATGTGGTGGCGTTTTCATGAACTTTATTTTTCTATGACAGCCATAAAATTCTGTACCCACACACGTCAAATTGCAAAATTTCAATGTGCCCTACGAAGATAATTTAACAACATTTTAATTTATACTCACCATGCACTGAATGCCTGGTTGAACAATCTTCTTCGATACGCCATTTCAATCAGCTGACACAGACTGCTTCGTCAAAAAAAAAACCTAATGGAAACGAAGAAACAAACCTGGCCATGCTTAGAGTAGCCTATTCAGAAAGCCAACGGTGACGAGACACACTGATCAGCAGTGATTTTTCGCTAGGCCTCTACAATCACTGATAAGGATGACATCGATGCGACTTAATGAGCCAGAAATATTAACTTTTTTCCTGCGACAAATTAAATTATAAAACATTTTTTTTATGTATTTGAAAAATAAATAAAGGCGTTTGACGTATTTGTAGGTAAAAATCATTTCCTATTTAGTGTAAATGGGTATTAAAATGACTAAAAAAAGGCAGCATTCCGCCCGAATCAGTAATGTCTTATGTAAACATTGCACGCGCCCTTCAGCCAATGATTTACACCGCGTGCTGTGACGGCACGTGTTAAGGCAGTCATCTTTGACAGAGATATTACTAGACTCGTAATTCTTTGTGAAACAGATTGGTGGCGAGATCGTATGCGCATGACACGTATATCCAGCGATAATGCAATAACAGCACACTGATCCGCAGTGAATATTTGCATGGCCGCGACAATCACTGATAAGGATGACATTGATGCGGCTTAATGAGCTAGAAATATTAATTTTTTTCCTGCGACAAATTAAATTCTAAAACATTTTTTGTATATATTGGAAAAATAAATAAAGGCGTTTGACGTATTTGTAGTTAAAAATTATTTCCGATTTAGTGTAAATGGGTATTAAAATGACTAAAATGCAGCATTCTCTCCGAAGCAGTTATGTCTTATGTAAACAATGCACGCGCCATTCAGCCAATGATTCACACCGCGTGCTGTGACAGCACGTGTTAAGGCAGTCATCTATGACAGAGATATTATACGAGACTCTTAATTCTCTGTAAAACAGATTGCAATAACAAAACTGGACAATCTGATAAAAAAAACACTCGGCAAACCGGAATCTGCCGAGGTTTGCCGAGTGATAAAAAAAATCAAAAGGTTTATTTTGTGTGGGTCAAAATATGTTCGCACCGCCCAGTACAGTTGGCCTACATTATCTATTACTTAGGCCTAACTGTTTATTGTTAAAGTTCACAGCCTTATCTAGAGTTTCTAAATCTAAGTGAAGATGTAGCTGTATGTCAAGGATTAAGAGAATACCTTGACAGGGTTATTATTTAGTTCAAAGGTGATAATATTATACCTTGTGTTATCATTTTATTACGGAAATTGGAAGCTGAATATTATATTCTCAGAATCCTCCCCAATTAATTACTTTTTAATTAGATTAGGTCCATCCGGTCTAACTTAATCAATTTAAAGGCGTATACCGAGTCGGCCGGCGCCCCTCAATTTAAAATTCATTATTAAATTGTGACGTAATAATAAATGAAGTAAAAGGAGTCATACCTACAGTACTTTGCATTGTTCAGCTCTGAACGTAGGTCTCACTGTAGCCTACAGTTTGCAATACAAATTTGTGTTATCATTTTATTAATAATAATATCATATATGATGAAAGCTGAAAATTCTCACAATCCTCCCCAATTAATTACTTTTTAATTACATCCAGCTGGTCTAATAACTAATCAATTTAAGGGTATTTTTTACCGAGTCGGGCCCCTCAATTTAAAATTTGAAATTCATTATTAAATTGTGAGGTAAAAAAAAGAAAATATAAATAAAGTAAAACTAAAAGTAGTAATCCGATCAACAGAACTTTGCAATACAAATAACATAACCCCGCTAGAGTGCAATATTGTAGCCGAGTCTTGTCTTGTCCCCAGCTACAGTACAAGTACAATTGATGCACTCTTCGAGGCTTTGCACAGATAAAGCTAGCTTCTGATGCAAAACGAAATATAAAATAGTCACCGCTTGGATTAATTATTTGAGGTAAATAATGACTTGGAGAAGGCTTTATATTGGCAATTATCAATCAACTAATCATTAAACATACATTATGCAAGAGCAAAATCTGATTATTGCAAGTCTTAATTTAGGCTTCAGATGTTATAGAAATTATAAATTAGATCTTTATTTAAACAACAAGCCCAAAATCAACTCTGTAGACCCACAGATGGCTCGGCTACAGCTCGGATTTAAATAGGATTTCACTTATCAATTAATTCAAATATGGCGCATCCTGATGAGAATACGTCAGTTAGATCGAGGCTAAATGATAGAGTATACTTAGGGAGGCCGCTGTAGAGTGTTTCCACATGCCACTGAAAACTTTACTTGATAATCGAGATATGTAGGTGGAGTTAACGCCTGTCAATCAAACGATCAGCCACGGTGAAGGCACATTTCACTACCATTTCTATTCAAATATTACAACGATGATAACTATGTTCAGAATAAAGTAATTTGACTGAAATTTTCAAAATATTCTTCTTTCATCATCTACTTTTGAACTGTTATAGCAAGAATGACCAATTCTCTGTAAAAATCTCCCATAATGTATCTTTAATCCATGACAGTTATTACTCAATGATACGATCTCGATTTTCCGCTTGTTGATTAATTTATAGAATTTCGCCACATGGTTTTGGTTGACACTCAATGGCAATCTATATATCGTACGATTAGAATTTTAAGATTTTTCCCGCCACTTCTCAGGAAGAATCAGAAGTACTGTATCCCGAACATTAATCCCAATCAAATTTTTATCGCCACTTTCATTTTTTTTATCGCAAATTGCGACCTGACAGTGTGAGGCTGTGAGCTTTGAATGCAGCCATGATACCACAATGCACTGCACGGGGTGTCTGAGCTGAGTATATATTTACGTATTATATGGATTTTAAAACTCATTTGTATTCATTGAAAATTGGATTATCGGTAATACTTTGGCCATATTTATAACACAGCTTCACAATGATGCCAAGTAATACGTAAGGAGATTGACCGGTCGTCTCGCTGTGTGCGTTAAAAAAAATAACTAATTTTGCTGAGAATTTTAAGAAAATAGAAAGATTTTAGGTTATGGTACTCTTACAAAGCATCCAAATACAGGAGTTTTTTAAGATTTTTTATTGCTATTTTGATGTTTTGGGTCGAAAGATAGTATACTTATAAAATCATTTTTGTGAAAATCTAAATTTCGATCAAAATCAATATTTTCATTTGTTTTGTCTGTAGCTCATTATTAGATTTTGTGCATTCCGACCCATTTTGCCAGCACAGGTCACATTTATTATAAGATCATACCTGTCATTTAATATTTAAACTCGATCAAAAAAGTTTTTTTTATTAATCAATACCTTTAATGTCAATAGTTAAAATCTAGTTTAATATGTAGTTGCACAAATCAAGAATATTTAATTTGTTCATAGTTTGTTTTGTTGGAAAACCAATTTTTGCATCTCCATCATTCTATTGAACTTCTTGTAAAAATTCAAACTTGAAAAATTTGTAGAGAAATACAACTATCACTGGTAAGTTGATACCATTGAATTATGAACCTGGGCCCTTTAGTAATGGTGATTTTTGTCATTAATTATTGGTTAGAAATTATACAGAAGTCATTAATTAGCAGATGTTTATTATAACTAGCTGTAAAACATGCAACTACTACTATTAGTGTAAAAGTGTGACAAATTATTAAACCCATCACTCTTGGCATATCTTTCAATAGTCATGGTATTAACCCCTTAGTGATATAACACCTAATAATGACTGCCTGATTTTAACTAACTAATAAACATTATGTAGGCCCTACATGTATAATGACAACTTTCATCTGGTTGTGGCAAATATTTTAATTTATAAAATTATTTATTGCTAAGTCAACGATATCAACTTTACACTGTATGATATAAGCTTATGTACAGTATTTGCATTTGGTATACTGAGTATTTTATGCAACAAGATGACATTTGGATTTAAATGTTACACAACAGTCAAGACTAATTTGAAAGGAACACATGACCAATACTAGCTCACTAAAAAGGAGGTCTAGTGGTCACTCCCAGTGTTGGTTTAGAATGTTCCTCAGAATTTTCCTACATCTTTTTCCCTTGTCAGTCATGCTGACATAGCCTATAGGTGCCTAGAAAGGCTAGTGTGTAGTAATTTGTATGGGAGAAAAATTGAGATTCTTTAAACACATTAAGAGCGTGTCCGCGAGAAAACCATGCAGAAGGTGCTAAGGCTTCAATCACAGATTTTGACCAAATTTGGTTTATAAGTTGGGATAGTCCCAAAACACATAAATGTGCAATATTAGATAAATCTTTCAATTCCTGTATGAGAAAATTGAAAAAACATTTTTCATATGGTGAAATTGCCAAAATCTGTCTTTTCTCAAATACCAACTTTGGCAAGTCCTTACACCTTTACTATACGTAGCAGAAATACCAAACTCACACAGTTTATCGATGACTCAGTGCTGTTACCACAATATTAACTTGAGACGATTCTGGCGAACGAGATCTGTATACGGACTGGATATCAAAGCCTGTCTAAATTCCCCATTTTTCGTCACCCAAAGTTTGACGCCCTATAGCTACTTCTTTCATGGGGTGGGTTTAAAAAATTTATGCTCACGTGAACAAGCAACCTCCCAACATTTGATACAAAAAATAAAAATGACCGGAATCGACTTGACAAAAACTAGGTAAAGGAATCAATAACCCATGAAATTAACCTGTAATTTCCCTATTTTGGAGATAATTAACCGTAGTAGATAAAAAAAAACCTAACAATTTATTTTCCTTTTCATTCATATGGTGTTTACTACCAGCCCTAAAATACATTAGTATCTGTTTTATAAAAATATCTTGAAAAAAAATACTTTCAAAGGCCTGTAATCGTTCATGGCTCATCTGGCGTCAACAGGAATTGACTTCTGCAGTTGTCCACGACCTTCCATTGGAGTTTCGACGTGCTCAATCTTAACAAACATATCCATTACTCTCAAATAGACATTATTTTAAATAAAATGAAAAATTCACCTAAAAGTGAGATTCGAACCACCAACCGCATGACTTCCCCCGACCCACCCTCTCACCGAGTTGCTTGTCCCAGGGCCCCAAGTTCCATGTCGTGGGCCCTGTTCAGGGGGTTTGCCTAGGGCCTCTCTTATTCTAAATCCGGCCCTGAAGATGCAGCTGACGGTGCCCGAGAGCTGTAGCTACCATACTACACTGTTCAATGTCACCCACTTCGACGCAATTAGGCTTTGTTGCCGTTAATATTTAAGCTTCCACATTTCTGTATTGAAGAAATCAGTGGATGTGTCCCAAAATGAATAGTGGAAACATGCTCTGAAATTAGACATTTTGTAGCCATTTTCGGTAACTTGTTTGAAAATGAAATCTTAAAGAGACAATACAACAAATATGTTAAAGGGACAATATGACAATACCAAATATACAATAAATACAAATACACACTTATATAGAGTACAACATGGTACAAATAATGGCTATGGATATGATGAAAACGTATAAAAGTCAAAAATTTTATTTCTCTAATTAAATTTGCAAAAAAATGTATCACAAAAGCTTATTTTTAGCACTTTTCAATAAGCTGTATATTTTAAGTATGTTGCATTCCGGTCTTTTTTTTTACACCTATGGATACTATGTGCTTAGCACTTTAAAACCATCCAAAGAAATTCTACTTGCGACCATGAAAGAAAAAGTTACAGTGTATCTTTTTCTGCACTATAAGGACAATGTGAATATGGTACCCTAAAACAAGTCCACACAAAATTAGTATGTACTGATTTTTTTTTTCAAATTAGTGCTGGGGTAGAAGTTGACCACCCGCTTTATCAGACAGGGTCAAAATTAGAAGGTTGCTATTCCACCATAAAATGCAGTCTGTGCTTAAAAAAGGTAATAAATACACATGTGAAAACCGCAATTTTACCCATAAAATGAATAATTCCTGTACAGTCCTTTAGAGCGACAGCAGACTGTAACCACTTCAGCATGTTACCTCTTGCCACTAGGGGGTGTCATACCATAAGTTTGATCAAAAACTTCCGACCCCCCATCTTAGCACTTTTTGTGATTTTTGCATGGTCTTCTCGCGGATACACTCTTAACGTCCCTGTAAATTAAAAGAACCTTTGACAGTGGCAATGAAAAATAAGAGTTGACTGTAGCGCCACTGCCCCGTATTCCTGAAGCAATGGCCCAAGAAAATGCTCTCTGACCATTGCTGGATTGACTTCAGATACTTGAACTTTTGAGGGAGTGTGTCTATTCTTCCCGTTCAATCAAATCTATCTCAAGTACAGCAACATGACAGCCCTTTGTTTAATCTGGGGTCTTCCCTGAAACTTTGGACAGTGATTTAAGGTATTTTAATGCCAAACAGTGAAAGGATTGTTTGTCTCCAAACTGTACTGTTTCCAATGTGTCGGTATTGATAGCCTTGTTTGTCATGCAATTAGTTTTTCTGCAATATTCTGCTATGCACTGGTTAATTGGGCTTAATAAAATACAAGTAAGTCAAGACGTAAGGTTATGTAAACATATTTGGTCTAATTTGGAGCTCTTTTTAAAGTCTAATGATATTGCTATGCAGTTAGCTATTGGTTTTTAATCGGACTATTGACCAGTCATAATTTGGAACAGAAATTTGCTTCCATTATAGCAATATTAAATGTGATTAGGTCTAATCAAACGAAACACTGCGAGGGGTATGCACTGCCCGGGCAAAATTTTGCTTATGACTATGGTATAAGCCTGCCTTCATTATTAAAAATCCTGGTTGAGCCAGAAATAGAGGATGTTGAACCCCATTTCAGTTCATTCCATTGATCTACCAAAACTGTAGTGAGACCTGTACTAATATAAAGATAAAAGGATATTGACACCAATAAATAAATCATTTAATTATTGTGTTACCATTATAATTATTGTTAAGCACAAACACGTGCCTAGTGTATAGTGTGTCAACACAAACATTACCTGATATATATACATTGTACATGTATGACTGTCATGATTAAAGGAGTGATCTTAGATATATTTCACTGAATAAAACTCGTTTTATTAGTGTGAAGGACTCTTAAGAATTGTTTATCATTGTTCTGTGCAACTGTTTGAAGCACTGTGATACTTCAAAAAAG
Organism: Patella vulgata; assembly: GCF_932274485.2. NCBI lineage: Eukaryota > Metazoa > Mollusca > Gastropoda > Patellidae > Patella > Patella vulgata. The sequence goes on along the minus strand of NC_065879.2, from coordinate 66,557,303 downwards.
TACAAACTTTTAGTTGTCTGGGCTTGTAAGTAAGTCTCAAAAGTGTGTACTTTATAATAGCCTAGATAACTGTGTATATAATCATGATGTTGTAGTGGTGAGTAATTATCTCAATTATCAAGTTATCCACACAACTGAAATATAAATTCCTCAAATGTGATTAATGAGTTATGTAACCCTCTTAAACAGGAAATTTAATGACCATTTCCGATTTACACTGTGTTTTGGTTTAAAGTTGTTGGTTATTTCTTCACATTTTCACACTTTTTATATGCCCACATTTTTATGCGAACGTATATTGTCGTCGCCCTTGTCCGTCCGTCTGTCGGTCCGTCCACAAGTTGTTTGTGGACACTTACAAAGGTGACAATTTTTATCCGATTTTGACCATAGAAATATGTACAGTTTAATTTCTATTTTGACGAAGCTTGAAATATAGGTTGATATCCCAAAGATCTCGGTTCCGGTCGATATTGGCATGTATCGGACCATAACTTCATGGATTATGGCCCCTGATTGTACGAAAAATCATGTTTTTAGCTTGTGGGCACTCTAAAGGTCACAATTTTAACCCGATTTTAATGAAACTTGAAATGCATGTTTACAACGCAAAGATCTTGGTTCCGTTCGATATTCGCGCATATCAGATTGTAACTTCCAGAAGTATGGCCCCTCCTTGTACGAAAATCACGTTTTTAGCTTGTGGTCCCTCTAGAGGTCACAATTATTTTTTTCCGATTTAAAAAAACATTTGAATATCCGTTACACCATAATGCTGGTTGAATTCAAATAAATAGTGTAAACATCTGGTATATCAAGCTAGATTATGGCCCTTCATTGTTCGAAAATTCGCATTTTTAGCTTGCGGATTCTCTAGAGGTCACAATATTTTTTCCGATTAAATATATCATCATTCCACCATTATGAAGGTTGAATTTGAATTTCGGGAAAATTGAAATGAAACTGCCCAACAAAATGGCATCTCTTTGTACACAAATTGTGTAAAAGTATGTAATACGAAGGTTGTGGACCCTCTAGAGGTCAAAATTTTTATCTGACTTTGATGAAACTTAAAACATATCTTTATATCCTAACGATCTCAATCTCTTTTGATATTTGCGCATTTCAGACCAGAACTTTCTGGATTATTGCCCTTGATTGTACAAAAAAATCGCGATTGTTTTTAGCTTGTTCTCTATTCATCTCTTGCAAAATCTGGGCGTATCCTGCCTGGCAGCCGCTGGTTTTTTATAGATTCCCTGCTGGCACCTGAATTCACCTTTCCTAAGCTGTACCATATCTAAGACCTTTTTAATCCCATACAATGATACTTATCATCTTTTTGGTTGCTGCACATAGTGAATATTTTGGTTCTTGAAAATCAGAACTACATGTATGTGTTTCTTGCTTCCCCTTGTCATTAAGATCTGACATATTGAAAATCAAGGTAGTCCACCAGATTTATTAATTAGGGAATTAACATGAAGGATTAGAAGACATTGGTTCTCTTCTTTTATTCGGTCGCTTTGAGATAATGGTAGAGGACTAACTAACAACATTGTAGGCTACTACGTACTGCATTAGCTTGATAATGTTGAGAGAATACTCTTTGAAATGTTACCTAAATAATTAGGTATTTCAGTACAGAATGTACATATTGTGTGGGAGAGAGATTAAACATGTAGAATGTAGACTAAATGTATGCCTTTGAACAATGCCTGATCCACGTTTGGAGCTTCCTTCTGAATATAAATACCATGTTACATTGTAGTTGCAATGACATTAAACATTGAATTTCTCTTTACAGGAAGATGATCCAACTTAATGGCACACAAAATACCTCGTATTAAAATCCGTCAACCAAATGTTGATGACAAGGAACAACTTGTTAAAAACTCAGATTATGAATTTGAGGATGATGATGACTTGTACCAATCACGAGTAGAAGGCCTACCTCGTTGCCAGGAAATGATTCACATTACTAATATGGAGGATCAAGCACACCAAAGTGATGCTTTGGATAACCATATGGGCCAAAATGATCAGATTATAAACCAACTCTCTGGTCCTGGTCATGGACATCCTTTGTTACATCCTATGGCAAGATCAAGACCTACGACATCAGAAAAAACCAACACTAGACGGCGGGGTCACATGAATAATCTGCCAGAACGAGATGCCTTGTAAGTATTAAAGGGGCATTATGGGAGATTAGATAAAGAGTTGAAATTCTTGCTATAATAATTAGAAATAGATAACGTATATAGAATATGCTGTTCATCATTACTAAAAAAGTCGATACAATAAAAACCAATGTCCAGATTATCGATTTTTGTGTTTAATTATCCTTCACAAAATGTATTCTAATCCGCTAAATGTCGCAGGCTAGCGATGGCATCGAGAGTTGATTATGGTTTGGATAAGTTAATTAATGTCTAATTCAGGCCTAAAGAAAGACCTGCAATAGGCAGAATTAGCTGTTTTCCATAATGTGTGTTGTACAGTACTTACCAATCACACTGCGTTGTATGACACAAAGCTGCACAGATTCAGTTCATGATGAGCATTTAATCGCTTACCTAAAGCATTAGAAAGTCTTTCACAATTCCTATAAATGGACAAAATACAATCACATAGGACATTTCAATGATTGTCACAAGGCAGTATTAATTCTATATTGCATTAGAAGGCTCTAAGTTATATAGGTTCTTTCGACCATAAAACTGTAGCATAACAGAATTTTATATAGTGCGTTTTTCAGGAGATATATTTTGACTTCATTGGGATAAAAAAAAAATCTAAAAATTAAATTCTATTAGTTTTAATGGACATTGAATAACTAATATTAAGTAATCTGTTAAAATGTTAAGCACTATATAAGAACTTGTCCATAATTATTAATATGTGTATTGGAGTTAATTTGTAATAAACAACAACTACATGTATAGGAAGAGAGGAGACCGTGCTTCATCATACTGTTTAATTAAATGCTTTTGCTGTCTGTGTCTACTCTCTGTACTATCTGCTTGTATTCTCTGACTTTGTAACTGCACATTCTGTGATGCAAAATGCATTAATCATGGTTTCAAATATTTTCCATAAAGTAGTGACTCAGAAACTATTTTATGGAAAACTCAAAATTTAAAATTCATTAGAAATTCAGTGTATACTGATTTTTAGCAAAATTGTCCCTTTAATACTTTTAACAAATATTAACAGTAAATTTGATTTTTTTATAGTCATTCCCTTGTATTAATTATTACTCAAGAGTTATTTCAAACTAAAACTAGGAAGTCATTATGATTGACTTCAAAAATATTAATTATGATTCGATTTACTGTCGATGGAAATTGATGAGCCTCAGGAGGCATTGGGAATAGGTTCCCCAGTGTCTCAGGGAAGCTTCGGGAGCGTCACAAGCCATGTGGAACAATTGGGAGGCCTCAGGAGAACTGTGAAAAATTTCAGTGTTCAAGAAGGCTCTAAGTTATATAGGTTCTTTCGACCATAAAACTGTAGCATAACAGAATTTTATATAGTGCGTTTTTCAGGAGATATATTTTGACTTCATTGGGATAAAAAAAAAATCTAAAAATTAAATTCTATTAGTTTTAATGGACATTGAATAACTAATATTAAGTAATCTGTTAAAATGTTAAGCACTATATAAGAACTTGTCCATAATTATTAATATGTGTATTGGAGTTAATTTGTAATAAACAACAACTACATGTATAGGAAGAGAGGAGACCGTGCTTCATCATACTGTTTAATTAAATGCTTTTGCTGTCTGTGTCTACTCTCTGTACTATCTGCTTGTATTCTCTGACTTTGTAACTGCACATTCTGTGATGCAAAATGCATTAATCATGGTTTCAAATATTTTCCATAAAGTAGTGACTCAGAAACTATTTTATGGAAAACTCAAAATTTAAAATTCATTAGAAATTCAGTGTATACTGATTTTTAGCAAAATTGTCCCTTTAATACTTTTAACAAATATTAACAGTAAATTTGATTTTTTTATAGTCATTCCCTTGTATTAATTATTACTCAAGAGTTATTTCAAACTAAAACTAGGAAGTCATTATGATTGACTTCAAAAATATTAATTATGATTCGATTTACTGTCGATGGAAATTGATGAGCCTCAGGAGGCATTGGGAATAGGTTCCCCAGTGTCTCAGGGAAGCTTCGGGAGCGTCACAAGCCATGTGGAACAATTGGGAGGCCTCAGGAGAACTGTGAAAAATTTCAGTGTTCAAGAAGTTTTGTCGGGAAAACAGACCGGGGGAGTACCCCCCCCCCCCCCCCCCCCCCCCCCCCCCCCGAAGCTTTCTAGATTCACAAACATCCCCGGTTTGTTTTCCCCGTTCTGAGGGGAACACATCGGGAAAAGTTTCAATGCAACATTGAAATTTTTCGCAGTTGTCCCAAGGCCTTCCGATGCTCGAAGCTTCACCGAGACACCTAGCAACCTTTCTCCGAAGTATCCTGAGGCTTATCATTTTCCATAGGTAGTACATCGCCACGGTAATAAATGTCCAGTGGGACCGAGGCATAAGTGTCGTCGATATGCCACCACGCAAGGGACTGAGATCTGCACACAAATACACCCTGCCCACAATAACCCTTTCCGGAGGGAAACCTATGATGGTTTGCATGTACTCACTGATGCATCCCCTAATGATGATCATTATCAGCGAAGGTACACCAAAGCTTTCCCGAGCATTGGGAACCACCCTCGATGATTCACAGCAACCGGTTAGGGTCATTCCCAGAAGATTTATGAACGTTTACCGGACCATCCACGATGCCACATTGCAAGTCATTTCTAATCTGTTTTTTGCGGGGCAAAAATATTGGGAGCCATCCGTAGAAAATTTGTTTATTTCCACATCGCCGATGATTTTTACCCAGTTGGTACCTAGGTATTAAACACAAACATTGGTACATGTCATTTCGTTTTAACTTTATATATATTTACAATTTTTAACTTCAAACTGAGGACCCCATGTTCCTTCAAGCCTTGCGGTCGAAAAATCATGATGGTTCTTGGCTTATGTTGTGATTTTAACCTGGATCATTCTAATTGAGAGCCCTTTTTGGTTATTTTTTTATGTAAATTTATGTTAGCTTGTCCACATTCTCAATCTGTTATCTGTCTCAGCTTCACATTCTATATTATTGTCACATCAGTAAGGTACATGTAAGATTTAAATAGTTTAGATAAAAGAGAGATGATTAAAGTTTGTTTACATCAGATTGTTTGTTATCTAATCTATATTTTGATCTGTTGGAGGGTTAGTCAGTCCTTGAGCTGCTTTAATTAATACTGTAGTCAGTCATCTCTGTAGGATTACAAAGACCTTAACAAGATTTAGTACTTTTCATTTATAATCTGTAGTGAAGTTTGATTCAAGGATCAGCTCTTTGATTTGTGAAATTTAATTTAAAGTAGTTATTTATCAATTTTATATGTTAACTTGAAGATAAAAGGTTATTTTTCTAATTTTGAATTTCTAGGAAGCTAGCAATTGGTCAGAAGTTTAGGAGTGGTTTTCACTTTAATTAGGATACATGTAGCTAAAAAACATATACAATTTACAGTAACAGCGGAATGGATTGACACAGTGTGAATAGGGATAAATTAACACGATGGTGAATTTGATGTTTTTTTCTCACACAACTTCATACAGTAATGCTTATTTGTTTTATATTTTCAGGTGTCGTATTTTAGGGAACGACATTTCCTCTGATCGCTTCATGTCTTCCCAGGGATCTCCATACATGAACAATCTACTAAATATTGTATCTTCGACCGAGGATGGCATGCACCAGAAAAATATCATGTTATCAAAACGGATCCCAACCTGGGTGTGGTATGTACTTGCAAAATCTCTTGGAATTAAATTATCACCTACAGACAAACCTATAGCGGCAACAGTGCTTCATATTCTGACGATGTTTATTGCACTGGCATTTGCGGTCACTGGACTCTGGTTTATTGTAAGTGATATTTTAAGTGAGTATTCAAAGACTACTGTTTTGATTGGCACTGTGGCCGTTGTGTTGGGATTTTCATGGATTTGTATGGGAATTTATTCACACAAACTTGCTGGACGACTTTTCAGTAATAAAAACTTTGTGGAGTCGGTTCGAATGCATGCAAAAACCTTTCTAAAGATCAGTACCGTGGGTCTGGTCGTCATTGTTTGTTTGATCATCATCGGTATCCAGGCGTATGAAAATTTTGTCGTTTACACTGGAGAAGGATCAGCATGTAAATTGGCTGAGATATATCCAGTCGTGTGTGATGTAATGTATGGAACAATGATAGCGTATTTAGTTATCGGAATGATCTGGAATATTGTTGTGGGATGTGTTCTCCTATCTGTTTGCCGAACACATACAATTAGTAAGTATTTCAATTTATATAGTATGGTCCACCAGTCTATGGAAATTCTCAATCTGATTAAAACACAGATCCAATTGCGTTTCGTTTTTATAGTTCAAAATTTCAATTTTACTTGTCTTTACTAAACTTGGATCTGGAAGCGTTATTTAACTCTTGTTCTGCTTGAAATGAGGGGCCAGCCAATCAAATGGTCTGTCGAATCGAGCGTTTGACCTTTTTTGCGCGGAACTGTGGGTAGACATTAGCGGCAATAGAAATCAAAACAAAGCAAAAGTAGATAAAAAAATACATGGCGGTCGCTAATTGGTTAATCGATTGACTGACATAATCGGGTCAAATGTCGCTTGCTTGGTACGTCATAGAACGTGAACTCCCACTATAACTTGTTAGATCTACATGTAGTGTAGGCCATCGAAAGTATAAAAAACGAAACGAAATATAGATCTATATTTTAATTAGATTGGGAAATTCTAGTCATAAAGTATTAAATTAATCATTAATCCTAATCATGGGTTTCTGTGGTAATAAAATTAAATCAGGTTTACCATCCTACTTTTCTGCACCGGGCAGGTAAATGTTATGTGGTGTGTCATGAGGGAAATTTTGCTAGGATGCATCTGTTGGTATATGTTTCATAATTAATCTTGTTTGACAATTATTTGTCCGTCAGCTGTAATATTAATCTATAACACACACTAATACCAAGAAACAGAAATAAAAATAGAAAGTTTGTAAATTCAAGGATATGTTTCTTTGTAGCTACATGTAACTATTTCTGTAGTATTTTCATCGTTTAGGTATCAGAAGATTTATGAGAGAGTTGGCCCTGGACTCGAAGATCTTTGAAATGAATCTGAGAAACGAGATCTTAGGACAAAAGATAGAATTAGATGCTCTACTCGATAAAAGTAGTCATTATGATGGTAAGTACAAATGTAGACGGTCATCTTCCTATTTTTTTAGGATGTCTGATAATATGGCAACCAACTTTGTTGCAATTTGGATGTGTGAACCCAATCCACATTAAACACTTTAACCCTATGAACATGAGCAGCTGTATTTCCGACCCTGATGTTGCTGAAATATCATAAATATATGGCTTCTTTATTTTATAACTAATTATAAGTTTATAACTGCTTTCAACTGATGTAGTCTCTTGTAAGATGAATATAAAAATAAACTTTCAATGGTAGGTTTTTCTGTTTGCAATAAGATAAACAGTTATTATGCTTTGATGATGAATCCAGGCAATAGCTTGGTCCAAGGTCACACAACGTTCAGGGACTCGATGTTCAAAGAGGTTGAGTCGAGGGAGTTCAGTTTATCCTTGTATTTGTAAGATGATACAGGCACATGTAGATAGACAATGGTAAGAATATCTCACACTTTATTCAATAAGAGTTATGTTTCTTTTGTTTCAATAATAGTTGTGTTTATTTTGTTTCAGTAAGAAGAGTTGTGTTAATTTTGTTTCAGTAAGAGTTGTGTTTATTTTGTTTCAGTGAGAGTTGTGTTTATTTTGTTTCAGTGAGAGTTGTGTTTCAGTAAGAGTTGTGTTTATTTGTTTCAGTAAGAGTTGTGTTTATTTGTTTCAGTAAGAGTTGTGTTTATTTTGTTTCAGTGAGAGTTGTGTTTATTTTGTTTCAGTAAGAGTTGTGTTTATTTTGTTTCAGTAAGAGTTGTGTTTATTTTGTTTCAGATCTATCTGATTGGTTCGTATGGGATGACCGTATTAACACAGACCCACAGAGTGATGATGTCACATCACAGAAGATCTTTATCCAGTCTATAGTTGGACAGGAAATGGAACAGAATAAGGATGCCTACATTCCAAAACGACAAAATTCCAATACATCCTCATCAAGAGACTACAATGGTCCTGATTTGCCAGACATAGAAGAACAGCAAGAAGAGGTACATGTACGTGTAATATCATAGCAGTGGGCGGTGTCCTTAAATTCCCCTACCAGGCAGGTGCAAGGGTCTTTATTATATTGCCTACAAGAAACCTACAAAGTCAAGTGGAGATCCTGCTCTTTGTTATGTTCAAGCCTGGGATTAAAACCCATGACTTGTATGTATACAGATCACAGACCTTATAATCTACAGAGTGTGTGTTAGATCAGTTGGATGCATCTCTCTCAATAAACCCACCCCATTCTCCTCCTGACATGAAAATGAGTCTGTTATGAGATGGAAAAAAGTTTCATCAAGATGTAAATAATTTTCCAGAGAAATCATGTTAGTTTTGTGTTTAGCTGGGTTATTATATCTGAAATCGAGGCAGGGGAGGGGAACATCATGGTTGTTGAGTATTATTGGCACCACTTGTCAGGAGTATCGCTTGTGGGACTGGCAAGTACATGTACATTCTTGCCTAGTTGTTGAATCGGATAAAAAAAACTGGATTGCACATAAACTAACCCTTGAAATCCTATAAATAATGTACATAAACGTTGCTATCCAGGCAATATTCTTCATAGCATTGCACTCATGACCATATTGTGTTAAAGTCCTTTCTATTCCTATTATTTTTACATAGAACACATGATATCACTCTACATATTTGTTCAATTTCTGTTTTGCAGATTAGCGAAGAAAATTATACCCAGACAACTGAAGGTGAAGAAGACGGAGATGCTGAAAGGGACAGAACTCCCACACAGATAATGTCGAATGAAGGGTTGTTATTTTCCTACTGGAAATTAAGTGTAAGTTTATTAATTCATGCTAAATACTTGACGTACAGTTTATAGGGCTAGGGCCTAGGGGTTTAAAAATGGGCTGAGTAAAAAATTTTATGCCTAGAACTATTTGCCAGAGAGATCTCAGACAAACCAACACTTAACAGATATTAAATAATATTAAGAATTTCTGAAAAGTAGCTTTAGGCTAATGAACGTAAAATGGTGTGCACGTAAATGATCCACTGTATCCATCTGTTACAGCAAAGGTTACGAGTGACATCACGTTATCTTCAAAGATGGCTGTCTAGTTTGATATCTTTTATCCTTATATGGTGTGCTGATTACATCATGTATTGGACTACCCATAGTGCAACTTTAACAGGAATACTACAGTTTATTCTGCCATTGCTCATCCTGTTGATAATCTGTTCAGCGTATGCGGAGGTCAACTCAGAAGGTCAACGAATGCTAAGGGTGAGTTAATTGATGCGGCCATATTCTGATAATAACTGCCAGAGCTGGATAATCTTGCGATAATTCTAAAGCCTAATGTTATCCAAATGACCTGCAATTGATACACATTTTTGTAAGTTCATGAATCCTATTGATTTTCATTGATTTCCAATAATTACCTTCAGAGTTATGGCCTTTGATCAATTTGAAAAATCTTGTAGACGCTCTACAGTTTGAAATTGTCATCCAATTGACTTGAAATTAATGCAAAATGACATATTTCTACAGATTTTACCAAATATTTCTTTAAAAAATGTATAAGTTTAAGTAGCATGTAGTTATCCGCACATATCAGGCTAAACATCTAGGGCAGAAATTAAAAAAAAATATTATAAAAGCCAACTTTTATTAGTTTAGAAACACAACAACTAGATGAAAAGATGTGCGAGAATATTAGGATTCTGAGGAAGCGAAAAAAGTTTATTTTATCAAATGTACCAGATAAGACATTGATTTTCAAACATTTCAGAAAATTGTTTTGGGAGTTATGACTCTTGATTAATTTGAAATATATTATGTATGCTCTAAGTGTAGTTATGATGAATAAATTGTCCAAATTGGACACAATGTTGAACTACATGATTGAAGCTATTTTTCTGACAAAAAAGATAACGATTTTTGAGCGGAAGAAGGGGGTATCTTATGGGTACTATAAAACAATGTTTTTGCATTTATATTTTCCTTTTATCATAACAATGTTAATATTATTTCAGTGTATTTGTCCAACAGAAGAAAGAATGTCAGTTATTTATTTTATGTCCCAACAACCACTTCAGATGCAGGTTAGTAATAATAATAAATTTACTTCAAAGTGCTTATGTTGTTCTGCAGCAAAACTGTAATATGGTCTACCCTAACAATTGACCCCAAGTTGACTGTCCTATCAATCAGATGAAGCCACTTCATGTTATCAACCAGTATTCAAAGTAACATTTTCCTCATTCCGCCATGTTGTAGCCTCAATTATCAAAAATTGGCTATGAAAGATGTGATGTCTTATATAGGCCTATATATAGTGATTAGTCTGAAACGCAACCGCTTCACAATTACTGAACATTAATTATAAGTTATAGTGTAGTTCAAAATCACAGAAAAAATAAATGTTAATATAAATTCACATGGTTTGGATTTCTTTCATCCAAATTATATGAGATACATGTATATACATGTCATAAGAAAATATACTGGTGTTGGACAGAAACTGAATATATTATTATTAATCGCCATAGCTAAAATAAGTTCCCTGTATATAAGTATGTCATGATTCTATATACACCAAATCTGTTATTGGTACTGATAGTACTGTGACAGGTGTCAATTCCATGTAAAACAAGTGCAATTCAGTCAACCCTTATTGTTGAACAATTGAGTACCCACATAATATCAAGCCTTAATTCATTCATGTCTTAGAATATCCAAACTCCATACAAATACATTTAAAAGAGGATTACACTAATTCTAATCAACACTTTTCTTTCAGGTGTTCAGTTTTCCTATCACCTACAATGCCTTATTAGGAGTTATTCTTGCTTTCTCGGTTGCCATAGCTTCCAGGATTATATTAGATGAAGTGCTGAAGTAGTATTTGCTCAATAGAGATGAAAGAGATCTATCACATTTCAACTAGTGTTTATTCACTACAAATGGTGTCTTCATTTATTTTATCACTTTAATGTCTTTCACAACCCTTTTTATTTTTCAATTCTTTATACCTTGTGCCTGTAGAACAAAATATATCGGTTGACCCTATTTAGGCTATTATTTGCCATTGAACTGGCAAGATGGCTACCCAGTACCTATTATGATTGGCTGAAATTGATCATGAACGATACACCCATATCATTAGGGCAATTTACACTGAACTGCTGTCATTACACATTTTATCACACAAACAGTTTACTTCAAACTTTTTTTTATGACAATGTATGGAAAATCTTCATGTGTGGTATTCATTAATTGTATAATATTGTCTTGGCTCCTAATGAATAATTCCGGGACATGGCTGTTGGACTGAACACAAATCAACACGCCTCTAATTTCGAAATAGGAAGTATTTATCTCTTCAGTGCAGGAGAAACACACCAAAGACATTCAGAACATATCCCAGTCTAATATAACTAATAACACTCTGGACAACCAATTCTATAAATCATCAATTATAATTACTGGTGGCCTTAGACACCCAAGTTTATAAACCTTTAATGAATTGAAAGAAAATATTAGTATATTTTTATATTTAAAAAATGATAACTTTATGAATTCTGTTAATAGAAAATGTCATTTTTTTTATATGGAAAAAACCCCAATATATTTTATTTTGTTGTATTATCTAAATGTTGTTTACCTGAAGAGTTTAATAAAATAAGGACGGTGCTAGTAATCGACAAATAATTTAGTTCTTTTTTCAAAAACTTTTATATTATTGTGTATTTAATACCTAAGAATAGTTATCTTTAACCTTTCATATATTTTATATTATATACTGTGTCAGATGGCCTTTTTCCCCCTACCCATGTATACTTTTTTTTAATTTATTTATACCATAGTCGATTTATACTGCACAAATAAAACATTTATTAAAGGAGCAAAACCTGTTTGGTTCTGGTCAAATTTCTATACAGTCTTTATGTATAATATTAATACTTTGTTTCATTTTGTTTTTGTTCCTTTTGATACTTTATTGGGGGGGAGGGGGTCAAGTGGTGTGGTTTCGGTTCCCCGTGACAAGGAGTAGGGTTGCCTGTCCGACCTTGTGGGTTTTCTCTGGGTTCTCCAGTTTCTTCCCACTGCTAAAGACAAGACCCCTACGCGCAAGTGAATTAATGAAATAAAACTGAACCATATGTTAGTTCTGAAATGACATCAGGTGGACGTTAAACTGCATTTCTCTCTCTCCCACTTTCTTGCTTTATCATTTCGGTGTAAGGACTGTACCTTTTGCACACTGGTGGCTTTATAATGAAGATCTGGTCGAAATTATTTAGTTGGTTGATTTTGTTGTATTACTGAACAATGGGGAGCTATACATTACTATTGCAGGTCCTTGTCACCATTGAAGATGATGACTTGTATTTCTTCCAAAAAGTATTATATTGCTACTGATGTAAGTTGTGATTCACAATAACGATTTGTCTTTGAAATGGAATTTACAAGTATTATTCATCAAAATGTATCTGGTGGAACTACTGTTCTCAAAGGACTTGGCATTAGAGACCCACTAAAAGTTTAATACTGTAACAGAACATAAGCATGTATTTAATTATGATTGTAAAATAACTGGTTTATATTTTAGATATCAAAAGATCTTGCCCCTGTTGTTTTATTTTATGAATAAATTATTTAATCTATGTATATATTGTTTTGTTGTGGGAATATGCAAAGGACAACAACAAAGCGAGACAATATAAAGTATTTTAGGTAATTTGATATCAATTTATAAAATCATAATCTCAGGCCATGATTTGTAGCTTCCATTTTTATAGGCCCACATTGAAATGTAGTGGTATGTTGTTGGGTTAGCGTCCGATTAAATTTATACACACTGTTTATAGTCATGAGACAAAGAATCCTATTGACTTTTCACTGATTTATGATAATCAATAGCAGAGTTATGGCTCTTGATCACTTTGAAAAATCTTGTGGTCGCTCTATAGATTAAAGTTATTATCGGATTGTCTGTAATGTTTACACGGGACCTCGCTTTTTCGTCCCATCCGAACGACTAGACAGCTGTCCTTTTCAGGCCCGTCGTCCTGCATCACTGACAAGGGCGAACCACGCCGCAAAATCTGGATGATCTTTCTCGTACAATGCAGGGATCGAACACACGACCTCCAGACTAGCGAGCCAGCATCTTAGCCACCCTGATGGAAGACAATCGACTGGAATCGGTAAGTCACGTCAATAAATGACATGTTTGAGTTATCAATCATTATGGACAATTCCTCCGAAGATTTGATTTTCGGTATTGACTCAGTCTTTAAAAAAAAACAGTTATTAGCGATCACATTAGTACAATATTCCTGACGTTTACTCAGTGTAAACTCAAGGTAGTGAACAGAGCGTGGTTATATTTACTTTTAAAAATGACTTACTTTTCTCAGTAGTGAAAACCCCGAAACGCAGCAAGATTTATTTTCTTGCATTTCGCCTCCTACTCGTCTGGTTCATACGCCAATCAGCCATATGAAGTAAACTGCTCTTTTGAGGGTAGGATACTGATAGGGTATCTTACAATTAAACTCGAATGTGATTGATTCACTACTACCCGAACTTTGGATTCATACACTTAGTTCCGACTGGAATTCTGGATGTGTCAGCGTTATAGAAACCCATTAATTGGTATCATATTATAAGATGTCTAAAAAAGTGGCCTTGGCGCACCGAAGATGTATTGCGCATGCGACAAGTATAAAGTTAAAGGGCAAGTGTATTGTGAATCTTATCTACAAAAGGGTAATCTGTTTTTCAGAAAATAAGTAGGTGGTAGCCGATGTCGTGTCCTGGGATGTAGTTTTTAGCTAAGCATATGCACGTACTTAACTTGCCCTAACGCCTTGTTCAGTGATGCATCAAATTTTAGTTATAAAATAGCCTTTTGGAGTCTGAAATGCTAATGTTGCCTATCAGAAAAGATAAGAAAACGATGACCCGGTAACAGGGCCGTAACTGCTCAGGGCAACTCGGGGGTGCTGTAATATTGACGGACAATGTATATCTATTTTTTTATGGTTGAAATTGTTTTCACGGGGGGGGGGGGGGCGAAACTTTTTGCAGGGGGTGAAAAGCCCCTCCCCCCCCCCTGCGCCCCTCTAGTTACGGGCCTGCCCGGTAATCTAACATTTATGATTAAAATGGGTGGATATTCAAATTTTATTACACTGATGATTTAATATAATAAGGACCTGCCTTTCATAACGGTATGCAAGTTTCTCAAATGTTGACCCCATTCGAAGTTCTTCTTTAGACCGTCATTAGTTCAATAGAAACTTTTACGTTTAGAAGCCTTAATATAAACTTCTTCCTAGTGTTAGTAAAATAAAATAAAAAGCACGTGATATTATGTAACCAATATAGCCCCTGCCCACATTCAAATCAGAACTTTAACTGGCGAGTCTAAAGATAACGCATCAACTGATCAGTGCTCTAGAAATGAGTTTTCTTGTAATTGACATCATCGAAGAGAACACGCCAACAATAGTGTCCTTTGATCAATAGTGACAACTTTCCTGTCAAACAGCTGTTACATATCGGTAAACAAGATAGACATTTTACTTTATTCCAATGTCAATATTGGTGTTCAAAATATACATGCCAATCTTTGAAATTTGACAATATATGATTAAATTAGAAATTATAGAAATGTGTCCAAATGTGAAATGTAATACCCTACCGAGGGTAACCTGGATTCTCATTGTAGTACGGTTAATTTAAGTGATGCATAGCTTCTAAAGTCTAGCGATAGATTGCCTGTGCTGTATTCGTATACTGTTTGTTTTGTTGGGTCGTTAGAGACCGGTAACGCCACCTAAAAGGAACAAAGTAAGCCCCAGAAGAAATGAAATGCATTGCAATCGAAAGTAAACCTTTAGCTCAACGGGAGTGTACTGCATCCAAAATCGTGTTTTTCGTCAATGTTGCAGCAATTATATACCGTTAAAACTATACTCTAAACGCATGTTAACATATAATATAATTGAAAATATAATAATAAAAATATTTGAAACAAGCGAAGAGGATTATTATTACTTTTTTTTATCTATGATACATACATAATGTGGTGGTGTGAAATAAATGCAAACATAAATGTATCCCAAGTTACATTTGTAAAATAATTTAAACGTTTTGAATGAATTTTTAACCAGGGTGTTTTTGATTGCGCATGGACTGATGCACAATATTTAACATTTATTCTAGCCTGCTGGGACTTTAAAATATTTAATTTTTTTTTTCATAATGATTCGAAACACCATCGCTGCCCAGTGTTGCTGCTGGTCCATAACTTGTCGGTTCGCGGTGTCGACAAATGTCATCCTTGTTGTCAGTGTTATCGAACGCATAACTTAACCCACAGGATAGTAAGTTAAAATAGACATCGACTGACAACCAATCGATGCCCGTTTTTTCTTTAAAATAAAATGATTCATTTTCGTTTCCTTTTTATTTCGGCTTCAAGACACCGACCAAGTAAGTAACCACCATATTTTACAAATTGAAAAAAAAGAACAACCCCTGAAAATAGCAGGGAAAGGGAGACATTTATTTTACCAATTTGTTTTGTTTTTTGTTTTTTATTTGGAATAGTGTACTTCTGGATTATATGTTACATCCCAAATAAAGTTGCCCTGTAGACTAAATTGGTGCCCAATGCAACTAGATCAGGTCTCATAACGATATGACCCAATCCAAACCTGTGACAAACGGGGTATTGTTTGTTATAACAATTAAGCAAAATAAGCGCATGCAATGTGCTATGAAAGAAAACTTGTCCGGACAGCAGAATTTCCGCCTACTCTTTTTCGAACTCCAACTGCAATGGGTCCTTTTACGTGCACGCTGATTTACAAAACACTGTTCCTTGTCATGCAATCGGTCCATTACCATTTACTTTCTGTACCAACGCCGGGGTAGAACCCCAGATCTACTGGTAATGTATCGGCACCTAACGAACGAAGGTAGCGTGGATCCCGGCATTGAGGGAACGAGGATGTAATACAATGGTCAAGCTGTACAATATAAATGAAAGTTAGAAAAAGGTTTTTTTTTTTTTAAATTTAGCATACATGTCGGTTTTGTTTCATTTCGAAATATAAGTTTACACAACTTTTATTGTGTTATGGTTTAATTGAATTTTAATGATTTATATTTGACCCTCCATGTGGACCCTCACACCCGACACCCACTCACCCCATTTGAGAATCATTGCTCTTTCGTATAGATCGTTACCTTTAAGAAGCATTAGTAGAACATTTTATAGATAGGTTGGGCTTATACAATCATCCAATCTACTACTAACTTGAATGGTATCTGTAAAGCATAAAGTTTATTTTAACTAGTGGGCGTAAATTTTGCACACGTTTTATTTTAAATACAGATATTTCAATTATTTTATTTATTTATTTTATAGTTCATCCAGATTTTCCGGCGTGGTTTCCCCTTGTCAGTGATGCAGGACGGAGGGCCTGACAAGGACAGCTGTCTAGTCCTTCGGATGAGTCGAAAATCCGAGGTCCCGGGCAAAATTTCCCACATAGCACACTGTATGGCGTATGCCCGTCTTCATTAGCCCAGTATAGGAGCAGAACAGTAGGACGTTAACCCCCATTTCATTTCATTTCATTTATTTATTTTACATATATAGGCAAATAATTATATTTGATTTGTTTTCTAAATTTTACACCGCATACTGTATTTCTAATATTGCTACAGAATTCGGCTGATATAAATTTCAGAATGATAGCTGTTAATAGATTCCCCTTATTTCTTCTGCTGTTATGGATACGTTCATCAGAGTAAGTTTTATTTATCTTCAATAGTTTCAGCTAATGCTATAAAATGAAAAAGACGTATTTTTCGTTAAGTTTAACAGTCACGGGTTAAATTACTTGTTTTGAAATATGAAGATGAAATAAATGAAATATTTCTTTAATTTTAACAAGGTTACTTTGTCAATAACAGATATAAATTGGACTTATTAGTAACTTCTATTCGCATACGACTATAGGCATGTTTACCGGATGGGGGCGGGGGGTGGGGGGGTGGATGGTCGAATGGTTAGCACGTGCGAGCTGTATCATAAGGTCTGTCATTGCGCCAACTGGCGTGGTTTCGATTCCCCTGTTGTACGTGACAAAGAATAGGATCGCATGTCCAACCTCGTGGGTTTTCTCTCGGTCCTCTGGTTTACTCCCACTGCTAAAGACCTAGTTTGTGTCGAGTGGACGTTAACCTCTCCCCCCCCCCCCCCCCTCTCTCTCTAGCCTGTATGATGCCTGCAGAATAAATTCCAACACACTGGAATAACTTGCATTTATCGAGGAATACCGATTTGAATGACTACTTTTATATGTGGAGCATAACAGAATTTGATTTTATTAAACAGATACGGTTAATTTATTTTTAATATAGATGTAACAACGGGAAATACATATTTCTCCTACCTAAAGCTGTAAGACCGGGTGTGGATTATATTTTTTCTGCCCAAAACCTGGGAACAGAATCAATTCAGATAACATCAACATTGGAGGACCAGGATGGCGTCGCATGGGCTTCACAAAACGATGTTTTAGGTGAGTAAATGCTGTTTTTGCTAACATTCCGAATAATTAAAGTTCTTAAGGAAAAAATAGATCTCACGTAAACTCTCTTATACCCACTCCCTTCCCATCCCATCCCATACCATACCAGACTACCTGCCCACATTAATTAAAAAGCTGAGCTATTCACCTGTTCACACTCAATCGGAAATTATTTGGTAAAGCCGAGTTGCTAAATTTTTATTTATTTATAGCGACAAGGAAAAGGATACTGCTTAGAGTAAGTGTTAATATACTTATCATTCACCTAATTTCTTATGCGGATGCTACGTGAGGGCACTATAGAGATTCATTTTTGAATATAGGTATCAAATTGTCTTCAAGCCTTTTTACCTTTCGCTAACGTAGAATTCATTACTGCTCAATAAAATATCTAACTGCTTGCTACTCAGTTGACAATATTAAATCCATTTTATTTTTGATCGATCAAATTATCCTAAGCATGTTACATACCAATGACAGTATTCAGTTGTCATTCTGAGATCCATAATTCAGCTGCCATTCTGAGAACCATAATTCGCGGTCAGCTGTGGCAGTCAATTTTATTTTTAGTAACACGGCTTGACCAATCAAAAATAAGGGCTTCCCCCACGCGATGTCATTGACCTCATTTCGTGTTACTTCCGGTCCCACGAAGATGATGATCGCCAAGTGATATAGCGCTTTAAGTTTGATTTGTAATTTATAAGGCTGTAAAATGACCAATTTAATTACATCGGTAGCTGAATAATGAACAAAAATGATCGTTGGCAATAAAACCGACGGGACGTTTTGGAACTAGTGAGTATTGTGAGATGATAGCAGACGAAATGTCTTGAACGCGTGAAAACAACATGGCGGGTGAGTAACTTTGTATAATCAAGTTTTATTTTAATCTCTTCAAGTGCCTGTGGTATTGATATAAGATCATCACTGTATCCGTAAGCTTAGGTCGCAAGGGCTAATTGACCAAATATTTAAATTCCTTCCCAAAAAATTCACTTCTATATAGACATAAACATTTTTTTAAAAAAAAAAAACACAACCTTTCTTCTCTATTCAATTGTGCCAAGCCAATATGCACCTTAAAGAATATTGAAAATAAATATTTTGAATAATAATATGATACGTAGTGCAAATGGCGTAGTGTTCTGTTCAGATTGTGCGTGCAACCCATTTAGAGACGAAACAGCCAGTTTCTAGTCTGCACCATCTATTTTAAGCCCCAGTGTGTGGGCTTTAAGGCTTTAGACTGCAAGGTCTCTCATTGTAGGTGACGCAAGGAGCTGTGTCGTCTGCCACTCTGCCTAACCTCGTTGGTTTTCTCTGGGTCAACCGATGTCCTCCCGCCGTTAATGGCCCCTACCCTCAAGCGAATTTTTGAAATATTACGTTATTCCCGAAATGATATACAGTTCGTGTTGAGTACACGTTAAACTCCACTCCTCTCTTTCTATCTCCTTTTTCAGCCTCCGTCTAACATGAAACCCACATCTGATGATTACCAATTTCGACTGAGAATAAACGGAACAGGTGGAGCAACTTTTAACGAATATTCTAACCTGAACTTTAGACATGACAACATGGTTGTTGTTATACAGACAGATAAGAAAGTTTACAAACCAGGTCAAACAGGTAAAGCTGTACAAATTTAGAATAAACAAATAGATCGACGATGATCACCATCAATTCCTTGTGAATCTTTGAAGGGCCATTTATCGCGAATACGACCGCGAACATGGCGATCGAATTTGATAACTGGTTTATTTTGTATAACTGAGAGAAGGAGCACAGCAGTGTTACTAAACCAATTCCGTTTCTAATTTACAAAACGATTAAACACAAACGACCCAGAATAAATTAATTAATACATTGTCATGAGTCTAATAGACTAGTATCTTAAACGAAAAGTTTTAAGTTTAGTAAAATGTATTCGCTTGTATTAATGGAGACACGGTGGCTTGGTGAATAGCACACTTTTCCAAGTTCATTTGTCATTGTCAAGAAAATAAAGCGACCAGATCCCCTGGCAGTTGAAAATCGAAATTAAGGAGCAAGCGGCAGGTATCCTGTCAGGGTAAAATGTCCGTTAAAATACACTGCTTGGTGAAAGGTAAAGCATTAAAGCCCATTAATTTTCATTTCTTAACTGCTGTTATGAATTTGGTTGCAGATCATAACATGTTAACGTCGATGTATTCCAAATCAAATTAGGCAATATAAACTTATCTTCAATTTTTGATAAAATATTTTAATTATTGTGTTTCTTTCCCCAGTAAAATACAGAATATTTGCTATTCTTCCTGCTTTAACAACATTTATGGGCAAGTTTGATGTTGTAATTGAGGTAATTAATTTATGCTTCAAAAAAAGATATAAACACTATCCATCTGCCCGTTCGTTGTCCCGTGAGAACTAGGACGTGGTGATGAGTAGATTTGCGATTTTCTCTGGGCTGGTAACCCCGGGTATATCTTCTGCCAAGTAGCCTGCTAGATCGTAAATCCGGGACCAAATCATAACCCCCGTTAACTATAAATGGCGGATTTCGTTACGGGGCAGGATATGCTTATTATTTTTAGAACACATGATACCACTTCTCATTAGATGAGTGGTCTAACGCCCACGCTGTATACCATAAGGCGGTAAAAATCATGTAAGCCAAGGGTACGATCCAGTGGTTGTACTTGGTAAGGCCTGGAGTCGTGGTTTTCTGTATGTATTCCGGCCCCATCCCCTGTGCGCAAACGAATTATTGATACAACATTTTTACAGTATGATAATCCCAACGCTTACTGTTATGTCCAAACACTTCAAGTAAGGGTATTGATGTCAATTTTAAGAATAAATTATTGTATAAAATAATAATAAAAAACACTATAGAAATTTTGTTTGATTTGGTATTGATCTATTTTTAGAATCCAAGAAAAAATAAAGTAGTGAGGTTTGAAAGGAATGGAGACCTGTTTGGAGTTCTTGAAGACGAATTTATTTTGTCGTCTGAAGCCTTATTTGGTGACTGGAAAATAACTGTGACTACAGATGTAGGTATTACTTACATAATAACTGATTAATATTTAATGCAAAGCAAATTACACATATTAGCTATAAACTTGTATTATAAGAACGCTAACGTTGTGATTGTTAAATGATTCTATATTGTTTTATTTTTAGCTTGTTCGGGAATCAAAAAGTTTTAGTGTTGACAGATATGGTAAGTAATTAAGTTATTAGAAAAACAAAAGTATTTTCATAGAAAGAAACGCTGCAAGTATAGATACAACTCCACTCACCTTTAAGTCTATGTTTGTTTTGGAGGCCCATCGAACAGTATTCATAAATCGTGTGAAGCATGCGGAACCCTTTCTATACTTAACAGAAAATGAGTGCAATGACTATTCATATATGTTTTGTTTTACCGCCACCCAGTTTGAGTTGGAAAATAAGACTAATAGACGATTTTAGGTTCGAAATTCTATAATTATGAAGAAAATAACTTTGTTTCTTGGGTTGAAATGAGATCCTTAAAATTGTGCATTGACTTGCAAATCTTTTGCATAACACACATTTCCACATTAATGTTCCTATCCGTCCCTATTAACGCCGTGTTAGATTATGTTATGTTTGTTGTCTTCGCTGGCCGAATTGAACATTTCAGTACTACCACGAGCTGAAGCCACTGTAACCTTACCTTCACATATAGTAATAACAGAACAAAGCGTGAAAGTAAAGGTAGCAGGAAAGTAAGTTTTATTTTATCCTGTTACACAAGGTTCGATATAGGGACCCTTCTGTTGTGTATATGTGCAAACAGTTTAGTAAGAGCATAAACAAAGCTGCAGGTCATTGAATTACGCCATATATCCCCTTTTAATTTTTGGTTTAATGAATTACAAATATATTTTGCACTTTCTATCAACTAATGTTTTACATATTATATCTGAACAATAAAGAATGTTTAAAACCCGATTTGATTACTCTTTAACGTGTTATTCTTTTAAGTCTTAAATGTTAACCTTTTTATAATATTTTTGTAGGTACACACATGGAAAACCACTTGAAGGGTCGGCTACTTTGCGATTAAAAGTCGATGCGTTTTACACTGGTTATACGTACGGACGAGATCCCATAACAAATTTATATGTAAGATTCCCAAAGAAAATACAGCCCATTTTAGAGTATAATTTAACAGTAAGTAAAGTAAGAAAAAACTACATTAATACTGTATTGGAAATATCAAACGATACAGTGCATATTTTAATCTCTAGAAGAAATGGGCACCATATACATGTAGTTTTTTTTAATTTGTTTGTAAAATTGTATGCTTGATAATTACGAAAAACATCAAACGGACATTAAATTTATTTTCCTTTTTTTATTCGACCCCTATTTTTACCCCAATGATATACTAGCATTGGAAGTATTTTAAATGTATATTACATTATATTTATATTAAATTTGTTATTAATTTTGTTTGTTCTATGTTTTAGTTAGTTGATAAATAGTGTATTGTTATATTTGTTGTTCTATATTTTAGTTAGTTGATGAGTATTGTATTTTACTATGGATTGTTCCATATTTTAGTTAGCTGTTGGACTTTGTATTTTACTATATAACCTGTTGTTCTATATTTTAGTTAGCTGATGGGCATTGTATTTTACTATATAATCACTTGTTCTGTATTTTAATTAGTTGATGGACATTGCTGTATAATCATTTGTTCTATGTTTTAATTAGTTCATGAATAGCGTATTGCTGTTTAATCTCTTGTTCTATATATATTTTAGTTAGTAGATGGATGTATTGCTTTCAAATCTTTTGTTCTACATTTTAGTTTGTTGATGGGTAGTGCATTCTATGTAATCTGTTCTACATTTTAGTTAGTTAACGGAGAAGCTAGTGTTACTCTGACTTTGAATGAATTAACAGCCATTACTGATACATCAAGTTTAAACTCCAAAACTTTAGTAGCCCAGGCCAATGTAACAGACATAGAGACAGGCACGGTTTATGAATCTAAAGACGCGAAGAGTGTCTTTAAATCCACAAGAGAGGCTATACAGTTTGTGATGGATCCCCAGAACTTTAAACCCGGGGTTAATAATTCTTACTACGTAAGTATGTTGGTTAATGAAAATAG
Source organism: Patella vulgata (assembly GCF_932274485.2). Classification (NCBI taxonomy): domain Eukaryota; kingdom Metazoa; phylum Mollusca; class Gastropoda; family Patellidae; genus Patella; species Patella vulgata. Next base: position 66,534,251 of record NC_065879.2, on the reverse strand, counting down.
TCATGGTTATATTTTTTCCAGTCATTAATCATGTTAACTACTATCACATAATAAAGTTTGATGTGTTAAAGGACAATATTGGTGCCAGTCATTATCACATATGTGATAGAACTGGTTAAACACGTTCCAAATATTATTTTATCACAGAGATCATTGCTACGATGGATGAGTAATCAATGTTTCAACAATAGGAAGTGACGAACGCAAAAGGAAAACACGAGTTATCCCTCTATTATAACTGACTGAAGTGACGGGTGATAACAGATACATGGGCGAATTTCTGCTCACTAAAAATTCCTTCGAGGACCAAAAGTTGTTGTATGGGACTGTGAAAGGATATCTGACAATTCATAAACAAAATTGACTGTCACTAGATAAGAGAACATGAAAGAAAAATAGAAAAAGTCCGTGCATTACCATGTTTTTATAAGTATAGAATGAATAAACACCCGTGAATGTACGGACTGTTTCTATTTTTCTCGCGTTCTCTTATCTAATGACATTAATTACTTTTTTGAATTGTCAGATATACTCTTACAGTCTCATATAACAACTTTTGGTCTTCGAAGGAATTTTTAGTGAACAGAAATTCGCCCATGTATCTGTTATCACCCGTCACTTCAGTCAGTTATAATAGAGGGATAACTCGTGTTTTCCTTTTGCGTTCGTCACTTCCTATTGTTGAAACATTGATTACTCATCTATCGTAGCAATGATCTCTGTGATAAAATAATATTTGGAACGTGTTTAACCAGTTCTATCACATATGTGATAATGACTGGCACCAATATTGTCCTTTAACTACATCTGTAAAATTTGACAGTGTGATGGCATTTCATTGTAGATTTTAGCAAAATTTTATACTACCGCGCGAATCAAGGTACGATTTTTTTTAGACTCATTCCAATATATATATTTGAAGTTATCAGTGATATTATTTGGAACATGTTCTTGTCTTTTATATAAATTTACAATTGTATGATGATGATTGCTGGCCGAAGCGTGACACCAATGTTTCACAATTGTTTTCTTGAAAGAACTCGTACTATTACTTATTGCGTTTTAATCGGTAGTATGTATTGAGAAAAAGAAAATAATGCCACGTGCATTTTATGTAATTACTTATGTCCGGATAGCGGCGCTACGGCCTACTCTTAAATCAAATTTCAACTGCCAAGGGATCGTTTATGCGCACGCCAATGTGTACACGGGACATCGTTTTTTCATCCCATCCGAACGACAAAATAACTGTTCTTGTCAGGCCCTCCATCCTGCACCACTGACAAGGGGAACCCACGTCGGTAAATCTCGATGAACATTCTCGGCCAACACCGGGAGCGAATCCGCGACCTCCAGACTAGCGAGCCAGCGTCTTACTCACTTAGCCACCCTGGCTCCTTTTCCGTAGCCTAGGTTTTAAAATACAGCCTTTGAATACCGATTTTTTCTTCTCTTGGTTAAGTGGGAAAATTAAAAGAGAGAGAGAGATGGGGTATAACGCCCACTCGACACAAACTAAGTCATTTCGGGACCAACATATATGGTTCAATTTTATTTCAATAATTCGCTTGCGCGTAGGGTTTTGAACAATGGAAGGAAACCGGAGGACCCAGAGAAAACCCACGACGTTGGGCAGGCGACCCTACACCTTGTCACGTAAAAGCTGGGAATCGAAACCACGCCACTTGACTCAATGACAGACCTTATGATGCAACGCGCACGCGATAACCATTCGGCTACCTTATCCCCGGGAAAATTAAGTATTTTCACTTAACATTAAGAAAACCTTTGAATACGGACCCTGGTGGTTCCTTTATGATAAATCCTAAATCTGCATTCAAATTGGATTTATTAAAGACCCCGTGCACCATTTGCATTTTTCGATAAATATCAAATTTTCGACAACTTAATCTCCACGAAAATGTAAACAAAATCAAAATATCAACGGGAGATACTCTTCCGGCTTGAATTTAATCAGGTCGAAAAAGAGGCCCATTAAATGTCAACCAAATTCATAGGTGGCGCTGGCGTGTGTTGACAATATATATGGTATGTTGTAGATGCCAACTGCTCATCCAATCTTTGTAAATACATGTACATTGTACATGTACTAAACGGAAATGAACCATAGTCCTTTTAGCGATTCAACTTTCAAAATATTGCAGTTCGCAGTGGATAAACAGTCCAGAAAATGGCGATCAGGTGATTTAAATATCTTGGCAAAATTTTTAAAATCAAAAGAATCCTATGATTACAGATTGAAGTTTTGGATCATGATGGTAAACCATTGGTTGAAGATGGAAATGTAACAATAACAGCACAATATAAAACTGAGGATGAAATTCCCACACCACTTACAACAACACCATTACCATCGACACCTTACTATGGACCGTGGAATTTTGGAAAACAAGCTCCCTGTACACTTGCGACATACAGCTGGACTAATTTAACAACCCAAATTTTAATTCTCCCCCCGAATGGCCTGCTTAAGTTTGATATAAAAGTGAACGACTTTTCAGCCCTTGAGCTTGAATTAAAGGTAGGTTACACGTGTAAAGATTTGCAATTGTACATTCCGTATTTAATTAATCGCGGCTTAGGATTATCTTAAGATTGTATCATATTGGTCTTACAACTGTAATAGTAATTTGTGATATTGGCTTGATTGTCTGTCTGTTCATGATTGGCGGCTACACATTTTAAGAAATGAAATGGAGTTTAATGTCTTAACCTTTTGTACGAACGGACATATTTCATGAATTGTGCTATGAGGTTATCTTTAACTTACTGTCAATATTATACACCGAACCTCGAATTTTTGTCCCACCCGAACGACTAGACGTTTTTCCTCAACAGGCCCTCATCTCCAAGTACACCTATCACCGTGACTTTGATATTATTTGATAATTATTGTCTGGGGTTAGAATTAAGGGCCCCTAGAATAATTCACAGAGTAATATTTATGGAATTTCATAGTTAATATAATCTGTAATTTGTTTATTAAAGGCTACATATAATGATGATTACAACGTAAGAGCATCTCGAACATTAGGAGTAACCCGATCACCAAGTTATACCTTTATTTCAGTTCATCTTTTGACCCTTAATCCAAAGGTACTGTTACTTTTATACGCCCGTAATTAACTGCGATGTTTACCGTATATATTTAGGTTTTTCTTAAATTCCAGACATTCCGCTTCCGCCCACTCGACACAGACTAGGTCATTTCGGGACTAACATATGGTTTAATTTTATTTCCATAATTCGCTTGTGCGTGGGGGTCTTTAGCAGTGGGAGAAAACCCACGAGGTTGGACAGGCAACCCTACTCCTTGTCACGTACAGCCGGGGATTCGAAACCATGCCAGTTGACTCAATGACAGGCCTTATGATACAGCGCGCGCGTGCTACCCATTCGGCCATCCAACCCCCCAATCCGCTTCAAAATATAATTATATGCATTATGCTATTTATCACCTATGAATAGTGGATTTGTGTATACGATTATACACATTACAAATTATAATTCCATCTTTAACATACACTTACCAAGTACATCTTCCAAACTTCCCAGTAAGTCTTGAAGTCATTTTCTTCATATTGTCAACATAAACCTTGTCATGATAAGCGATTTATCAAGATCCTAGACATTGTCCGGCTAGAATGCAATAACAAGTAACTAGTGACATATAGATTATTTTTCTGATATACAAATATTCTAGGTTAATGAGTATGCAGATTTTGAAATATCGTCTAATATCAAGTTTTCCCAGATTCATTATTTTGTAAGTAACTCTACTATATTGATTTAAAATTCATAGAAAACCAAAAAACATAAGTTTAATAACTATTCTATTATGTAAATGTAAGAATTTTAACGTATACAAAAGAGTATCTTAGCTAAATTCAATCAGGACCGTAACTAGCTCAGAGCAACGACGGAGGCGTGAAGTGTTCTCAGGAGAGCTGTAAAATTGACGGACAATGTATATCGGGAGGGGGGGGGGGTCTTCCCCCGGCTTCGTTCCCGGGGGGGGGGGGGGGTCTTCCCCCGGCTTCGAGAAAAATTTTCAAAATTGGACTGCCGGAAACGCTATTTCCTGCACTCTGGGCCCTCTTCTGAAAAGACCCATCAAAATACCCTTCATTTGAAGATCTGAAAAAGGTGAAAAATCCAGAAAACTGGATAAAATCCGTACAAGTGGAAACCCTGAGAATCCGATATCAACTACCGATAATTTTTCCACAGGGGGCGAATTTTATTTATGGTCGACACTTTTTTTCACGGGGGGGGGGGGGGCGAAACTTTTTGCAAGGGGGGCCTTCGTCCTACCTGCGCCCCCCGCCATGTTTCGGGCCTGAGTTCAATTTAGATTTATTTCGTAAAGCCACCGTCCCCATTGTGGATGTTAGCACTTTTTATGTATAAAATTTGTCTAAGCTTGATATCTCATCTTGAAAAAAGCCCAAACAGTAAAAAATCATAAATTTCGCCCTGTCGAAATTGCATGTCGTACTGCGGTTAAACGTCAGACTTAGTGGTCGTGTGTTATCACATTTCTGTACAGATTCTATAAACAGGCCGTGCAGGTTCATTATATGATTGTTAGTAAAAATAGTACTTTTGGTTAATACAAATGTAATTTAACCATCTACAACAAACTGGTAAGATGTGAAGCTGAAATTTTTTTAATCGAATGCTAGTACTACAAACTACTTACGTTAGACGTCATAGATTAATGGCCAGGGTATATAATAAATCTTTAATTGAACAAAGTATCCTTTTTTTTTCAGGCCATGGCAAAGGGTCAAATTGAATATGTAAATACTAAAGGTTATTACGCAGCCGCAAAGACACAGATTCTTCCAATAAGAATCCTGCCCAGTTTCGCTCCAAATGTTCGAGTATTCGTTTACTTTGAGACTACCGATAGTGAAATTGTTATTGATGCCATAACATTTGGTGTTGAAGGATTATTTAAAAATAAGGTAGGATTAAAACCAGATCGTTCATACATCTCAAAACTCCAAAATATATACTACTTTAATATAAAGACGTATGTTATTACTTAACTAAGCGGGGGGTTGGGTGGCCGAATGGTTAGCATGCTCGCGCTGTATCATAAGGCCTGTCATTGAGTCAACTGGCGTGGTTTCGAATCCCCGGTTGTACGTGACAAGGAGTAGGGTCGCCTGTCCAACCTCGTGGGTTTTCTCCGGGTCCTCCGGTTTCCTCCCACTGCTAAAGACCCCTACGCGCAAGCGAATTATTGAAATAAAATTAAACCATATGTTAGTCCCGAAATGACCTAGTTTGTGTCGAGTGGACGTTAAACCCCATTTCTCTCTCTCTCTCTCACTTAACTAAGCATATTCGAGTATGAAATAAGAGAAATGAAATGAAATGGGGTTTAACGTCCTACTGTTTTGCTCCGAACTGGCCTAATGACGACAGGCATACGCCATACAGTGTGCTATGAGGGAAATTTTGCCCGGACAGCGGCACTACGGCCTACTCTTATATCGAATTCCAACTGTCAAGGGATCTTTTACGTGCACGCCAATGTGTACACGGGACCCCGGTTTTTCGTCTCATCCGAATGACTAGACATCTGTCCTTATTAGGCCCTCCGTCCTGCATGAAATAAGAGAGGACGGGTTGTACACATAAAAGCGTTTATATCATCTTCTTATTTAATAAAATGGGTTGTAAGATCTCTATGAAACCCATTTTAAAAAGTACGAGCGAACTCAACGAACCAGGAATCGACCAATATGTCAACACAGCCATCTTAGAATTATGACGTCATTCAAAACTTGATACCAGGCGGAACATTCGGGTTTTTCGAAGAGCGTCGTCCCGAAGAACAACAACAAGACAAGTCGCACTTGCAGAGACCAGCTCTCCGTTCAAAAAAGGCAAAATATTACAGATATAGTAAGTTATCTTCCTAAAAAATACAATATTAATTTACTGTGTTAAAATAACCAATACTTATATATTGAAGTAGTAGGCCTTTCAACCCCTGTTCTCGAAGGGATTATCCTTTTGATATTGATTCATACTTGCTGGTTTCTGATGAAATGAAACTACATCAGAATTATTTCTGTTAAACATACATTATGCAAGAGCTAAATCTGTATATTGCAGGTCATTCTTTAGGCCTGAAATGTTATCTAAATAAAACATTAATTAACCTATCCAGACCATAATCAACTTTAGATGGTTATGCTAGCCTGCGATCTTTAGTGGATTATGAGCTGATTTACTGCATAACTTTCCTTCAGGATTTAACGATTAAATGGATAATCGAGAATATACTGTTTATCGTACTGACTTTCGTAATGATGATCGAGGCGAGGCGGAAATTTCAACCGCTTAGTTCTCGGTTCATAGTGGATCAATTTGAATGAAATGTTTTAGCAAATTCCCTTTACATTATCTAGTTTTTAACTATTATAGTGAGAACTACCAACTCGTTATCGAATCTCCCATAATGTATCTTTAATATTACAGGTATCAATTGGATTCGACAAGTTGAAAGCTGAACCAAAAGACCAAACCACTCTATCTGTAAAAGCACAGCCATATTCCAATGTTTATGCTGTGGGAGTAGATAAAAGTATAACATTATTAGGCGACATAGAGGATGAAATGTCCGATGAGGTAACTAGTATTCGAAAATCTGTTATCATGGTATATGTACAAAATGAAAGTTTATGATAACTCTTACAAGTGGGTCTACGTTGACTCGATGACATTGACGGTCCTGGGGTTCCATCCCGATAATTGGCTCCTAGTTTCCTCTTGTCAGATGTGTAGGATGCATGGGAACCAAATTCGTCCATCGTTTGGAGCTCCCCTCCCCATGTAATTAATCGAAATACTGTTCATCCAACGACATTATAATTATATTAGATCATTTAAGGATAAATTGTCACATAATAATTTAACGTTAAAATGGATAATCGAGACTTTGTTCACTATCGTAGCAGTAATTACAATTTTTCAATATAATCATTTTTCATTATCAATTTTTAAACTACCATAGCAGGAACGGTCCACTATTTATCTAAATCTTACATAATGATAATGCATCTTTAAGACATAGTATATTTATGTCATGGTTTTGGTGAAACGTTTAGGTTGAAGATTTTATGAACAGTCTAGATACAGGAACTACACCAACGTATGATAATTGGAGGTATTGGCCAATGCTCCGAAAGAAACGATCAACAGTGAATCGATCTAGTAGAAGAAAAAGATCATATTTCAATTTCCCGATATTTACACCGGGAACGGATGTAGATGAAATATTAAACGTATGTAAAATATATTTTTTTTTCCAATTCACTAATATTTAAAATTGCAGAACCTGATCGGCCATTTTTGGGAGAATATCAAAATTTTCACAACATAGCGCACCCTAAATTGTACTCAAATTGCTTATTTGATATTAAATTAAGAAAACAAAGTGGCAATATACGTAAACGTATAATTTATCTTACCATTATGAAATTAGATAACACAAACGCTGACACGGATTATAAATGTCGTCTCTATTGGTTTCGCTGTTCGTAACAATGTTATAATTATCTCAGCTAAAGTATGGTGATTTCATTAATCCCAGTCATCTAATCACATTTTTAACAATATACTATATAATATACCAAATATTTCTCAGACTTTCTTTAAGCTTCATAAGATATTTAAAACAAAAACAAAACATTTGATAACTTTCGTTTTTAGTATAATGACATTAATGTGATTACCGATGCCCAGATTTATAAATATGTTGCTGAGCCTCTTTGCTACCCGAACTGGACTCCGCCGACAGTAACCTCACCCACAGTACGGATGTACGCAGAATCTCCAGTTGGACCAGCGCCAACATCACCACCAATATCAACAGAACCGTGGGAGGACACGGTAAAAGAGAGGTCATTTTTTCCCGAAACCTGGATCTGGGAACAGAAAATTACATCGTAGGTTCAATAAGTCAATCTTCTATTTAGATATAGGTTCAATAAAGGTTTCACCACCCATGAAATAGCTTTATTGAATGTCCACAGATGCAGTAAGGCTGAGCTAAACGGAGTTCCTGCTTTTATAGCAGCAACTGACAATGGCGGCAAACAAATCGAACTCTACAATTTGAAAAGCTAAGTATACCCAACGGAATTAATGACAACCACAAAACTGCATATTATTTCAGAAATGGTTTATGAAATACAATGGGGTTTAACGTCCAACTGTTCTGCTCCATCCGGGCATACGCACTGTAGTTTGCTACGAGAGAAACTTTGGTCGGGCCAAGTAGTCTTTTACCTGAACGCCAATGTGTGTGGGATCTCGGTTTACTGACAAGGGAAACCGCACTGGACAATCCAATAGAACTTTCTCGGCCAACACTGGGATCGGACCTAAGACCTCCACGAGCCGCAGCCTAAAGGTTTTGATCATCCGTAGACTGGCCGATCGTTTCCAGCAGACAAGGTCCTCTAGCTAGAGACCGACCAAGGCCTCGACGCTAATGCGGGATAAAGCCTGGACAATACCGTCACAGTATCCGGCAAAAACTGCAGGATCGTACGCTGACAGCTACCCGTACTACTGTAACCGTAAGGAGGCAACATGGGCTTTATCCGTGGCAATAATGTTCGTCGCCGACTGCGTTCCTGACAGCATTACGTTTAAACAAAATCTGCCCTCGTTTCAGCGCACACAACACGCGCGACCTCCATGTACTTCTTTGAACCAAACCTAAGTGGCCATGTTCGAATGGCCAACCCTCTCTCCTGATCTCTCCTAGTAGAGGAATGAATCCACATGCAGTCATTCAGAGGCTTATCTCTTCCATACGGAGACGTTGTATGGTGTGTATCACTGCTAGAGGTGGACACACACGGCCAAAAATCAGATTTCAATTGCATTATGTTTCCTCAGTGCAATCAGAGATGCGTTTCCATTGGGGTCCTGTATATATTGTGTATATATATCTAATTTTATTGTTTAGTATCGACGGATTTGCCAATTTCTCCCTGGTTGTTCCGGACACTATTTCTTCATGGTCAGCCTATGCCTTTGCTGTTCATCCATCACCATCTTATGGAGTTGGATTTACACAAGATTTAGCATCGGTAGGATTCGTACATTTAATTTACTTCCATAAAGTCCATTTTAATATTTCGTTTATTAATCACTATTATAAGAAACATATATTCAATGCGCGTGGATCGCTATAGATTAAATTATGTTTGTTTATTTTTATATTCATTTTTACATACAGCCTGTCTCTTATCTTTTTACTTAAAAAAAAGAAACAAGCACAAAATCCAAATCCAAATAAGACAACTGACAAAAGGGGTTAATTGCAAATTACGGGTTTGAAATTCATCCATAATAACACATTAATATGTTGTTTTACCTGAACAGATACAGATGAACATATACCAATATATCTGATTTTTTATGACTTGATACAAATGAAAAAAAGCTACAGATCTAGGATCTGGGTAGACGAAATGTATCCGCTGGTTGTAATGTTTCCCCAGGTTGGGAACGTTCGGCTAATGAGTCAATATATTTTATATTTGTTAAGCAAATGTCATCTGTCGTTTAACAAAAAGTGTATTGAATTTTTAACGTACCTTTCATTTTTTATGATACCATATAATTGTAGTTAGAAGTTTATAGAGATTTCTTCGTGACGTTAAACCTACCGTATTCTATCATCCGAGGAGAAGAAGTTCTTATTCAAGCTATTGTCTTTAATTATCTTAATACAGATATTCAGGTATGTATTAAGGTTAATTCCTGTCCCATCACTGTTGACATTTAGGTTCAAATAAAGTATATTCAATTGGCAGAAATAATTAGTAAATCGGAAGACGATATGCCTTTACTTTTCAAAACAGTTTTTTTTTTACCAATTCCCATTATTTGTTGTTCCGTTAATTTTTATATCACTTTAATCTATATTTTATCACCACTGACAAGGAGGAAATTCGCCGGAAAATCCCACTGAACCTTCTCGGTCAACACAGAGATCGAACACGTCTTACTCACTGATCCACCGTGAGTCCTCTGTTTAAAACAGCAAAAGTGTTGGCATCAAAGTTGTTTTTTATATACTCGTATGTAAATTTATAGGACTACGACATTTTTAAACTGTGACGATTTGTATTTCCAATAAACATGACTGGTTTGTTTTTCTACACCATTTTACTGTAAATTTACATACATAAAATTCAACTTTGCTGCCAATATCTGTTGTAAAAAAGGTGTGACTAACAAAAAAACCGGGAATATTTTTACATCAGTTACATGCCAAAATTCAATATAAAATATACTTTTGAAGAAGTGGAGTCTAATGGTTTATTATAGAACAGGATTATTTGAAAGAACAATTTGGTTTTAAGTGTGATAGGGTATTATATGTATTGCAAATATACACAAAGAAAATTTCCAATCTCCAATATGCATAGAAAATATACACAAAAGGAAGAGTATAATCTAAATAATTGGTGGAGGATAGGCCAAATTAAAAAACATGTTGAGTCGAGAACAGATTGAGTCTATGTTCATCACCATAAACTAGCTGTCTGTCGTGCTAAGATGTTCCATAAAATAATGATAGGGCCGAGCAGAATTTATTTTCACCGGTTCGGCCAAACCATTGAACAACGGCAGCGCTTCTCCATTGAGTAACTGTAACACCATTGCAGTGCCTATTCCCCCATTCCGGATACCTCGTAAACGACCCATTATAATATCTTCATTTGGTGTTCCAGGAAAACAAAACAAAAACAGTCAATATAGCTATACATATATGTCCTGCCATCATTATTGTTATCTTTCAAAGGCAACAGTTACATTAGAGAACCCAAAAGGCTATGTTATAAGAAGGCTTGACGCTAATGGTTATTTTATGGACAGTACTGAAGAAGAAGTCCGAACGATTCAGGTATTAGACAAAATTGAACCCCATGCAGTTTAGATATTTTGCTATTTCAAAATAGACTATATTGCACAATGGACTATTTTACACCGCTTTACAATTTACAATAGACTATTTTACAACCGCTTTCTTATTGATTCCCAATACTCGTATACATACTAATCATCTGATTATTTCTGGGAATTTGTGACGCATATCGGCCAGACTGAAAGATATAAGGCCAGATTTCGGCGGCAATCTCCGGTCTCTTAAACCGGCATATATTCGGTTACAACTTAAGACTATGAAATAGGCTTTAAGTAATAAAGTTGGAAAATTTATTTGCACGAATGATTTATTTTAAATTTAGATACTTAAAGATAAAACAACGTCAGTCTATTTTGCAATAAAAGCTGTTGATTTAGGAAGCCTGGATATTCAAGTGTATGCTAAGAGTTCTGATCACCAGGCCGGGGATAGACTAATAAAACCTTTATTAGTTGAAGTAAGTAAACCTGTCATAATCTGTTTTTGCATATATTATTATATGCCATCACTTATTGCGGATTACATATAATATGCTGGTCAGTGTGATTTAATATCAACATTTGGGGTCACCAGTTTTAAAGTCACAGTTTTTACAGTTTGGTGTACATTACAATGTCATGACTTTACTTTCAGGCTGAAGGTGTACCATCGGAATATTCAGAAACAATGCTGATTAATTTAGTCGGAGACTCTTCACAAACTGTTGAACAGACGCTTACTCTTTCTTTCCCAAATAATTGTATTGACGGTTCAAAAAGAATTCAACTTACCGCTTATGGTATTTATATGATTTGTATTTAGCGTAGTTAACTTCATAAAATGAAAGTGTAATGTTTACCGGGTTGTTGGGACCGCGGTGACTCGACGAGTAAGACTTTGGCTCGCTAACCTGGAGGTTCCGTGTTCAATCCCAGTGTTTGCCGAGAGCAGTTTAGTTGAAACAATAGTTCATTAATCTGAAAAGGGTTAAACAACATAAAGTTCTTTCCTAGGGATACAGAAAATAGTAAACACTATAATATAAACATAAGATAAAACATAATAAATTGTAAAACGGAACAGTTTTATTTTGAAAGTGATTTGTACATAATACAAGCTATGTAATTATTTGATACAATGTAAAAGAGAACAAAAAACCTATTGGTGGCTTTTATAAAATTATGGACTGCTTCGAATATCAAAATATTAGAATTGTTCAAAGGATCTGTAGAGCCATTCAAAATTAGATCTAGATTAATAGTGTCTCTAACTACCTTTAATGAATTTAGTAGTGCGATTCTGATGGTTGAATTAATTGCCAATCGAAGAGGTGGTAACTAACTTCATTCGAAGAATTGCATTTTGGACATATTTTTGATTCAGCGATAACTGCACTTGAAGACTATTCCATAGTTTTATTGTATTATACACTTTTACACTGTGGTATTTTCAAATTATGATTTCTCAGAATGTAGTAGTTCGCTTTGTGTTTTATTTGAAGTTGAGTTTTATTGGGATTTCAATATTATTATTTACGTTATCCATGTTCACAACCGATTTCACTAACGCCCACCGCCAATTTGAAGTGATTTTAGATTTAAAATCACCTTTCGCTATTTCTAATTTAGGGAACTTTAGCCAATTGTTGGATTATTTGACTGTTTGGCACGTGTATGAGCTCGATCGAAATTTAAGCGATCACAGTTATTTATAAAAAGTTTATCATTAGGTCTAATTGTGACTATTTTTGTAGGAATACACTGTAAATAATATTTGTGTATTTTTACCGTAAATTGACTGCCAGAAAGTTGCCAGTAAAATGACTGTATTTTAACACTGACTTGTAAATTTACATCTAAGTGGTAGATTTAGATTTACATCTAAGTGGAAGATTTAGATTTACAAACAGCATGTAAATTTACAGATAGTGTAAAATAACTTCGATGTAAATTTACATTGTGCTTGTAAACATGGAATGAATGAAATGAAATGGGGTTTAACGTCCTACTGTTCTGCTCCTAACCTGGGCTAATGAAGACGGGCATACGCCATACAGTGTGCTATGTGGGAAATTTTGCCCGGGCAGCGGCGCTACGGCCTACTCTTATATCGAATTCCAACTGGCAAAGGATCTTTTACGTGCACGCCCATGTGTACATGGGACCTCGGTTTTTCGTCCCATCCTTGTCAGGCCCTCCATCCTGCATCACTGACAAGGGGAAACCACGTCAGTGATTCAGGATGGAGGGCCTGACAAGGACAGCTGTCTAGTCGTTCGGATGGGACGAAAAATAGAAAGTGAGGTAAATTTACATTCACTGTAAATTTACACCGTGGTTGTAAATTCACCTCAAAGTTATCTTACACTCACTGTAAATTTACACTGTGGTTGTAAATTTACCTCAAAGTTATTTACACTCACTGTAAATTTTCGTGGTGATTGTAAATCTAAATCTATCATTTAGGGGTGGGTACATTTACAAGTCAGTGTTAAAATACAGTAATTTTACTGGCAACTTTCTGCCAATCATTTTACAGTAAAATACAATTTGAAGCGTATATTTTGCTTGAAATATACTTTGAAAAGGTGATATTTTTAAAGGGGATGTGTTTGTCCCCACTCGGCTAAGTAGTCCTAGGTTCGATCCTGGTGAACACATAAAGTTTTGCGGACCTTTCAGCCGAGCATGCAAAATCTTATTCGATAATGGAAAGAAATTAAATAAAATGGAGTTTAACGTCCGACTTTTCTGCTTCTTACAATGGAAAGAGTGGGAGGCATGACACGAAGCAAAATATCCCACACAATCCAATGTATGATATATCACTGTCTCGATACGCCTGTTAGGTGCATACAGATTTTGAATAACCTATTTCTGTAAAATAGACTAACCTGACTGACATAACAGTAAATATTTGGCACAAAATTCGATATGTGGTCGAAGGGGAATAACCGATTTGAACACTATATGACAGTAAATTTACAATTTGTTGTAAACATATTATTTCAAACGACATTCCTGTTAATATACAGGATCACATAATGTAAAATGACATATGGTTGTATTTCTACTTTACGTTTGATGTAATCTTACATGTGGCCGAAGAGGGAATAACAGATGTGGTCACTATTTGACAGTTAATTTACAATTTGTTGTAAAAATAATAATTCAAATGGCATTTCTGTTATATACAGTTCACATAATGTAAACTGACATAAAATGGTTGTATTTCTACATTAAGTTTGATTTAATCTTACATAAGCCTTGTATTCATATGCATTTAAGTTAACAAACCATGTGATATTCCAAATCGGACACTGTATTTTAAGTAACTTATAACTGTAAATATATATATACTTTTAACAATTTAATAGGGATCTCTTACGTACACGCCAATGTGTACACGGAACCTCGGTATTTCGTCCTATCCGAACGACTAGACAGCTATCCTTGTCCGGTCTATATCCCTGGCAAGGGGGAACTACACCGGAAAATCTGGATGAACTTTCCCGACCAAAGCAGGTATCGAACACTCGACCTCCAGACTAGCGAGCCAGCGTTTTACCCACTTAGCCACCGAGACAGTAATTTCATGGAGTATAACCCCTGATTGTATTAGTTTGGAGGTCATAATTTGTATCCGATTTAAAAACGTTTTAATGTAACACCGTTACACCACAATTTCGTGAAAATCGGATCGAAACTGCTCGACAAAATGGCCACTATCTGTACACAAATAGTGTAAAGGTATGTAATACCAAGATTGTGGACCCTCTAGAATCTATAGGTCACAATTTTTATCCAATATTGATAAAACTTAAAATATATGTTTATATCCCAAAGATCTGGGTTCCTTTCGGTACTTGGGCGTATCGGGTTGTAACTTCTTGCATTATGGCCCCTAATTGTATGTAAAATCGTCCTTTTTAGCATTGTCCATCTCTTGCAAAATTTGGGCGTATCTTGCATGGCAACCGCTGGTTAATATTATATAATTTGTTTATGTCTTTACTTTTAAAATCTGTTGTTGACCATATGATTCATTTAAGAGAATCACATAATCCATTAAAATTAGTTTGTTTAAAACTTTTGATTTTCCGTTTATATGATAGTTGTTTATATTTGTTGAAGTTGATTTCAATAGTTATTAATGAATGAGTACTACAGATAGAATGTGATACTGTATATCTAGAACTAAGATATCTTTTATTTTTAATAATAGTTGTGCAGGTAGTTAGTCAATATACAAGATGTACTAAATCAAAGCGTTGTAAAAATACATATAGGCTATTGGAATTACTGGGATTAGTAGTGAAAGACGGAGGGCCTGGCATGGACAACGTACAGTCGTTTGGATGGGACGAAAAACAGATCCCTTGTACATATTTTAATATTAGAAATATAGGTAAAATAGGTAAATGTGTAACTGTACAGGCCACTAAGTCACTTGTTAATTCTCTAGTCACTTCTCGATTAGATAACTTTAATTCACTTTTAGTTGGTTTACCTTTAAAGCTTATAGATAAATTACAAAAAGTACAGAATACTGCGGCTAGACTTGTTACTTTAACTAAGAAATGTGACCACATAACTCCTGTTTTATATAATTTACACTGGTTACCTGTTAAATATCGAATTGATTTTAAGATTTTATTACTTACTTTTAAATGTTTAAATAATTTAGCTCCTGTTTACCTCTCAGATCTTTTAGAACTTTATACACCTTGCCGACTACTTTTAAAGCCCAAAACTGTTCAACTAGTCTCTTATGGTCAGCGCTCTTTTAGTTATCAAGCACCTGTTTTATGGAATAATCTACCATTTAGTTTAAGATGTTGTACATCTCTATATTCTTTTAAAAAACAACTTAAAACACATTTATTTAATCAGGCTTTTAACTGACTCTGTATACAATCGTTAACATGCCCATAATCTTGTTGTTTATGTGTGATTTACATTGTCACTTTGTAAAGTGCCCCTGAACATGTTATATGCAAGGGTGCACTATAAATATGCTGTAATAATAATAATAATAATAATAATATTGGCCTGCATGTAAAATAACCCTTGACAGTTGGAATTTGATAGGAGAATATTTCGTAGCGCTAGTGTCCGGGCAAAATTTCTATCATAGAATAAGGCGTGGCATATTAGGCTCGTCCTCATTAGCCCACTCGGTGCAGAATAGTAGAACATTTCATTTATCGGGTTGTTGCTCTTTTCGGTAATTGTTTTCAAATCTTTAAGCAGGGTGGCGGTAAAATTAATGACGACAATATTCTAAAACACTGGTTATTTCTTGTATCGCTCATCCGAGATATTTATCAAAATATGAAGTAGGGCGCTAAACCCCGTTATATTTCATTAATTTGATTAATACTCTATCTTATTAAAGGTGATACAATGGCCGGTACCTTATTCAATTTGGGTCTATTAATCAGGATGCCTTATGGATGTGGTGAACAGAACATAGTTACCTTTGTACCAAACATCTATGCCCGTAAATATATAGACGCTGTTGGTACTTTAGATGCACAGACAAAAAGTGATACAGAACTGTATATGAGAACAGGTATTTGAATTGAGTATTAAGTTTAAATGGGGTTCGTCTAATTTCAGTTACAGTTACCTGTACACAGTAGTTAACAGTGACCGCATCAAAGTCTGCTTTTTTGGCATAGAGTTCAAGAATTTAGAGTTAAATTTAGTCAGTGTCGCAAATGGATGCCCTTGGCTACGAGGCATATGATCACGAGAAATAAAACTTGGCTTCCTATTGAAAGAAAGAAAAAGCATTGCTTAAAGTATTGTTATACATCGATAACCAGTACATGTGTAAATCCGGTACTGGATTTAGTGCACAGAAAAGAATAAGAGAGGTGTGTATTATGACCTAGGTCCTTGATGGTTTTCCAGGAATGCGGTACGGATTTATTAACATCACCAAACTTAAACTATATACAGTACTTTCTTCTCCAAACAGGCTATTCCAGAGAACTAAATTATAGAAATCGAGATGGTTCCTATTGTCCATATAGTGGCTACGGATCTGGAAGTCAATGGTATCTATGTGTTTTATATAAATTCAAAACGATATATTGAAATAGGAAACGCTAAAACTAATATATTGGTGTCCTCTCGTTTGTACCGAATACTAGAGAGAACTTTATATAAGATATAACATAGCCACTGTTAAATATGTCAAACCCTTACATGGGCTGAGATGGAAAATATGCATTGTTAGGGAGAGATTTTGGCAACCTGGGCCTTAAATGTTTTTTTGTTTTCAGGTTGACCGCCTATGTACTTCAATCTTTTGTTGCTGCCAAACAATACATTTACGTGGATGATGAAGTCCTTAGATCAGCTGCCAGAGCTTTGATAGACAACCAGAATTCTAATGGAAGTTTTACTGAACGAGGAAGAGTAACCTTTAGAAGTTCATTTGTAAGTCTTCTGCTATGCAGATTTCATAAACAAAGTGAGAATCACAAATTGTCTCCTAGGGAATCTGAAAATGCAGTGCCAGAACTAGAACATGTCTAAGATTTCAATTGTTACTATTTAATACAAGTATTTTGACGACTATACTGTTGAAACAGGGTGTCCAATAACCAATATGCGATCTATATGGAAATTGTTATACATGTACTTATTTTTCAACATAATCCCTTTTGATACCAATGCACTTGTGCCACCTTTCCTCCAGCATATTTAACCCGTCAAATTCACTGTTTGGCTTATGGGAAGAGGAAGAAGTTAGAGGGAGCTAAACGAGCGGTGTGAATTAGAGTGAATAGTCCGGGTTTCATGACCCACAAAAGCACGTGGATTTCTCCGATAGTCCCCGAAAAGCAAATGTTCATGGATTATTGGCTCCACTGAATGTCATGTGTAGTAGCTAACTGTCTTAAAGGACAATATTGGTGCCAGTCATTCACATATGTGATAGAACTGGTTAAACACGTTCCAAATATTATATTATCACAGAGATCATTGCTACGATAGATGCGTAATCAGTGCTTCAACAATCGGAAGTGACGAACGCAAAAGGAAAACACGAGTTATCCCGCTATATAACTGACCGAAGTTACGAGTGATAACAGATACATGGGCGAATTTCTGCTCACTAATAATTCCTTCGAAGACCAAAAGTTGTTATATGAGACTGTAAGAGTATATCTGACAATTCAAAAAATTAATTGAATGTCATTAGATAAGAGAACACGAAAAAAAAAAAAAATAGAAAGGAACTTATAGCACGTTTAATTCATGTTTTGCTGAGATACTTATCTAGCAACATGTAAGCTGATTGGTTGATATTTTGGATATCCGTTCATGGTGAGGCCTGGTACCCTTGTGACACTCTCGTATTTTTACGATTAATAATACACAGTTGAAACATGGTATTTGTCTTTACGATATAATATAATGGTGAAACAGGATATTTATCTTTACAATATAATATATTTAGGAAACGTGGTACTTATCTTTACGATATAATATACTGTGGAAGCCCATTTATCTTTACGATATAATATACCGTGGAAACATGGTATTTATCTTTATGGTCTAATGTTAAAACATGGTATTTATCTTTACAAGCTATTTATTTCTACGATATAATATAATGACGAAACATCGTATTGTTGTTGAAACAGTATATTTATCTTTACGATGAATGAATATATCGGTTCTTTAAAAGACTCTCCAGGGCCTGTGTTTGATATTATTTGTTATTCATTAGCCCGATTCAGGCAGAAAAAGTAGGACATTCAACCCCATTTCATTTATTTTTAGGGCGAATCTACAAATGGTATAGCATTAACGGCTTTTATAGTCATTGCTTTGAGTGAGGCAAATAATGTTGCAGGGATTAATGTAAGTCTTTATGTCATTTAAGCATCGTTTAATACAAGAACCATATTATCCCTTTCCACAATGGAGTCACGGTGGCTAAGTGAGTAAGACACTGGCTCACCGCACTGGCTCGCTTGCTTGGAGAAAGTTCATAAGGAGTTTCCGGCGTAGTTTCCTCTTGTCAGTGGTGCAGGACGGAGGACCTGACAAGGACAGTTGTTTAAATTGTGGCCTCGCTTATATATATTTCTATATCTTCTCTAGGCAACAGCAACAATATCAAAGGCTGTAAATACTCTTTCAACAGAATCCCTAAATATGACCAATGTGTTTGATCTGGCAATTACTGCTTATTCTTTTGTAACTTCCGATAACCTATCACTACTTGACGATATAATGGCTAAACTAGAGAGTTTGAAAACCACCGATGGAGATACTGCATTTTGGGAGGTTAAACCGCCGAAAAAGGTGCATTCTTTGTGGCATCTCAAAAAATATAACGCAGCATCAGTAGAGTGTACGGCTTATGTTTTATTGGTATATGCTCATAAAAAAGATTTAGTGAAGGGTATCCCTGTCATGAATTGGCTAATAAAGCAACGGTCTGGTATTGGTGGATATCGTAATTCACGGGTAAGCTATGCTCCTACTTATTATTGTCATGAATAATTATTGTGATGAAAAAACAACTGAAGATGCAACCGAAATACCAGAATCACCAGCACAATGAGACAAACATACAGACAATGAACGACATCAGAAATCCTGTGGGATGCTGAGTACCCGAAACAACCGAGTATGGCAGTAGTGGAGTCCATATTGTACCAAACTGAAAAAGACGGGTCGTTTTTATTTCAGAATGCATTTAGCTCTAACGTTAGTGATTTTAGACTACAATTTGCGTTTTATTTCTTTTTGCACAACATTTCACAATAAATTAGCGTTTATTAATATTTTGAAATTTCATTCATTTAAGGATACTGTTGTAGCCGTTCATGCTCTGTCAGAATTTGCTCCATTACTTAAAGACGTGCCATTAGATGCAGCTTTGACTGTAACTGCTTGTAAAGATATTCATAATTGGAGTTTCACCAAACCAAACGCCATGATACAAAGAAAAGCTGTGGTAGGCAAAAACTATTGTAACTCTATTAAAAGGTATTAACATCCGGAAACACTTTCAAAATCCGCCATCGAAGCAATCACATATGTTACTTTTCATTTCGTGAGAGAGAGAGAGAGAGAGAGAGATGGGAATTTATGTCCAATCGACACAACTATGTCATTTCGGTAATAGCACATTGTTTAATTTTATTTCAATAATTCGCTTGCTCGTAGGGGTCTTTAGAAGTGGGCGGAAACCCGAGGACCTGGAGAAATTCCACGAGGTTGGACAGGCGACCCTACTCCTTGTCACGTACGCCAGTTGACTCAATGACAGACCTTATGATACAGCAACCAGCACGTACGTGCTAACCATTCGGCCATCCACCCCCACCCCACCCCATCCCATTTCGTTAGAACACATTCCTGCTAAACATGTACGCCATCAAAAATAAGTATTCATTTTCCCTGGCATTCTCTAACTTTTAAAATCTGCCCAAAGTATAATCCTGAATCCTTGAGAAATCAGTATTTCTTTTGTTTCAGCTAAAGGAGACATCAGAAACGATTAATGTCCAGGCCACCGGTCAAGGAAGAATGTACTTGACGGTAAGATTCTTGGAAAAAACATTTGATAATAATCCTAATTTCAATAATTGTCTAATTAGCGATATAATATTCACTCAAAATATCTTTTTAAAGGCACTGGTAAAATGTAATGTGGAAGATATTGAGGCTACAACAGCTTTCTTAGCGCGAGTTCAGATTCTTGAAGAAACATCTGCACTCCTTAAATTACAAGTCTGTGCGGAGTAAGTATCGTTAATAATTTTAGCTTTTACACAACTTGTGAACTTGTGTAAAACAATGTGTTGGTATTCGCAGTATGCGTTTCGAATTTCTCTATTGTCATAGATTCGATACCTGCCGAGTTCAGTTCTCTAATCTTTATCAAACCGTGATAGAATTATATAAAATGGTGGAACAACAATAACAACAACTAAGTCACTGATTACCTATAATCCTAGTCGAAACGTTGTAGAAAAAATAAGCAATCAATATTAAATAGTGTGCTGGGTTATAGTTTAGTTTAGTTATTAATACCCCCCTCAGACCGGGTGGTGTCCTTACTGCGCTGCTAAGGCGACAGGAAATAGTCTCAGATCGCGTTAAGATCGCGTAGTGGAAACGCCATGGTCGCCAATGATCGCCGTGTCACTGTGTGTGTTTTTAGCATTCTCAAAACAAACGCCAAGGTTATGCGATCTGACCTGGAAAGCTGGCTGTGAGAACGTGGTAGGGTCGCGAAGTACAAGCGCAGTACACACGTGGCAAAGACGCAGCGAAAATTGCAACGGGTACTTCATGGCGCCTTCACGACGACCCTCGCGTGTCTTCCACAACCCCACCAAGCGTTCGGAGTGTTTATGGCGTTGTCATGGCGATGTTACGATGATTTCACCACTGTTGTGCAATTGCACCACGTCCCCATGGCGATCTTATAGGGTCCTCGCTGCGTTTATGGAGTTCTTAATACGACCATGGCACGGATACCAAGCTTGCATTACGCTCCTATGGCGACCATGCTTTTGCTATAGAAGCAAGTGATTCAGAGTTTAAACATCAGTGTGTATGCCGTCATCTTGAAATTTTTAAAAATCTGACCAGCTTATATAGTCGCCGTGATTACGCAGTAAAAACGCACGTGCAGTCGCGATACAAGTAGAAGACGTGTGGTAAGAAAGAACCCCATGAGCGTGGTTAGAGTGCCGTGGGTTCGCCGATGATCGTCCCGGTCTGACGGGGACTTAAAAGACATAGGTACAATTTATAACAAACATACCATTCCCTACAGCTGTATTTCGGCTTTTTTGAGAACAATTAACCCCCGTATTCGACTATATTTTGCAACAGTCTCTGGCTCCCAGACCAATAAATTAATTGTCTTCTGTATGAATATTACTAACTGTACCTCTGTATGAATATGATTGAGTTGTCAATGACACGTAACCATTAATTATATGATTTATATTCATTAATATTAATATGTTTAATATAGGTACACTGTTAATGGCTCATCCAGTGGTATGGCGATTATGGAAGTAGGGATTGTTAGTGGTTTTACCTTAGATAGTAGTAACCTGGCAACTCAGACAGAGATTAAACGATTTGAGTTGGGATTCAGGAATGTGATTTTATATTTTGATCAGGTATACATTTTTTCGATTTGTCTAAATTCTCTTTGTTTATTAGAATGTTTACAGTTTTTTTTTCGAAGTAAATTATGGGGTGAGGTTACATTTAAAATTTAAAAAAAAACCCAATTACTTACTGTTCTTATTTGCCCTATTTACCCGCAGATGGTCTGGCATTGAATCAAGTGGTGTGGTTTCGATTCGCCACTTGTACGTGACAATGAGTAGGGTTGTCTGTCTAACCTCTCGGGTTTTCCCCGGGACTTCCAATTTCCTTCCACTGATAATTCCCCCTACGCGCAAGCAAACTATTGAAATAAAATTGAACCATGTGTTACTCCCGAAAAGATCTAGTTTGTATCGAGTTGACGTTAAACCCCATTTCTCCTTTTTTTATTTACCCGCAGAAGTCATTTCCAGAAAATTTCCATCCTTTGTTACGAAAACACGGGTTCCGTGTACACGTTGGCGTGCACCTAAAAAAATCACTGGACCGTTGGAATTTGATAAAGCGTAGGCGTAACGCCGCTGCCCGGACAACATTTCCCTCATACCATACTGAATGATGTATTACCCATCTTTATTAATCCGGTTGCTGCAGGGCATTAAACTACATTGCTTTGCATTTCATTTCAACTTATACCGATATTCAAATACAGTTAGTTTGAATATCAAAAGAACTGGAAAGTAGTTACAAAGAACTGGGAAGAGGGGAACTTAGTAAGAAATGGTTACTTTAGCCATGATTTGAGACATGAGATGAGTCATCGTTTTTCTGGACCCGTCACTTATTCCACAGAGTACATGTTATGAGGTTAGAATATAGATTTAAACGTAAACAAAAACAGTGTATTAGTTATATTACATTAGATTTAAGTTCTATCAATATAAATAATGCAATAATTATCGTTAGATTTAAGTTCTATCAATGTAAATAGTGCAATAATTATCGTTAGATTTAAGTTCTATCAATGTAAATAGCGCAATAATTATCGTTAGATTTAAGTTCTATCAATGTAAATGCAATAATTATCGTTAGATTTAAGTTCTATCAATGTAAAAAACGCAATAGGTATCATAACGTTAATATGTTCTGTCAATTTAAATGGTGTAATAATCAAACTGTTAGTTTGATGTTGAATTCTATCAATGTAAATAGTGCAATTCGTCATCTAATATCGAAGGACGCAGCTCATACTCTGGTTCGATCGCTCGTCTAATCAAGATTAGACTATTGCAATAGTTTGTTATCTGGAATACCTCACAAACTGATATCAACACTCCAAACCGTTCAAAATACTGCAGCTCGAATCATCAGTCGATTAAACAGGAACTCGCACATTACACCGGCACTCATGAACTTCATTGGTTGCTAATTAAATCATGAATGGATTTTAAGCTCTTGTGGCTTGCGTCTAAATGTTAACATGGAAATGGACCTTCCTATCTAGCAGATCTGTTATTACCATACTTTCCTGGACGTCCACCCCGTTCTCAACAAGAACATCTTCTTATAATCCCAAAATATAAACTCAAATCATTTGGATACGGATCGTTTGTTCATATTGTGCCTGTTCAGTGGAATTCATTGAAGCTGAACATTTAAGGACAATATTGGTGTCAGTCATTATAAAATATGTGATAGAACTGGTTAAATACGAACAAATTAGAAAAAGTCCGCGCATTACCATGTTTTTATTAAGAACAGAATGAATAAAAACGGGGGAATGCACGGGATTTTTCTATTTTTCTCGTTTTCCCTTATCTAGTGACAGCCAATTCTATTTTTGAATTGTGAGATACCCTCTCACCGTCCCATATAATAACTTTTCAACTTCAACAGAATTATCAGTGACATGAAATTCGATCGATGGTCTGTTATCGCTCGTTACATCAATCAGATACATAGAAGGATAACTCGTGTTTGTCATGTTTGGCGTCACTTCCCGTTTCTTCACGTGCTTGTTACACATCTCCCGTAGCAATGATCTCTTTGTTAAAATTATATTTAGAATGTATTTAATCAATTCTATCACATATGTAATTATGACTGACACCAATATTGTCCTTTAAACTGTCATCCAGCCTAGAGACATTCAAAACTAATTTTAAAACTCATCTATTTGCGGCCTATTATGGCACCCAGTCTGTGTAGCGCCTCGAGCATGCATACAAGCATGGAACTGTGCGCGATATAAATATACATATTATTATTAATAGTTATCATAAAGTTAGATTTAAGTTCTATCAATGCAAATAGTATAATAACTATCACACCGTTAGTAGTTTGATGTTTAATTCTGTTAAGTTATTTGTGTGAATTAAAACGGCCGATGTGTTTTTTTTTAATATTTATTTATATTTATAGATAACCAACAACTCTACGTGTGTTGAAATTCATCTGATAAGATCAGATAAAGTAGGAAAAGTAAAACCGGCTTTTGTTAAAGTCTACGATTACTACGATTCTGGTAGGTTTCTTTACACCATCACACGTCACACTATGAGAAAGACCAATTGTTTACATTAACATAACTAATTGTTCAATGCAAAGGGTGTTAGGTTGATTTTTATTCCCCAATATTTGGTGGTAGACATTGGTCTTTTCATCTGGAAATCTATTAAGTGTAGGCATAAATACCGCAGTAATATATTTAAAAAATCTTTTGAAGTGGTACTATGCTGTATTAATTTCTGGTGGATCACGATGGCTAAGTGGGTAAGACGCTGGCTCGCTATATCCTGGAGGTCGGGTGTTGATCCCTGAATTGGCCGAGAAAGTTCATCCAGATTTTCCGGCGTGGTTCTCCCTTGTCAGTGATGCAGGACGGAGGGCCTGGCAAGGACAGTTGTCTAGTCGTTCGGATGGGACAAAAAACCGAGGTCCCGTGTACACATTGGCGTTCACGTAAAAGATCCCTTGACAGTTGGAATTCGATATAAGAGTAGGCCGTAGTGCCGCTGTCCGGGCAAAATTCCTCATAGCACACTGTATGGCGTATGCCCGTCTTCATTAGCCCATTTTGGAACAGAACAGCAGGACGTTAAACCCTATTTCATTTCATTTCATTTCATTTTGTATCAATTCCTTGAAATGCTATACTAAGTCTGTTAAAGATACGCTATATTATTGCTATATTACAGATAATTCTGTGACTGTGTTTTATCAAGCTGTAATGGCTAGTCAGATGGAAGTTTGCGATTCATGTACAGCTAACTGTGATATTTGTATTGTAAGAAAATATTTCAATATTTACTATATACATGTAGTTGGTATTCAAGTAAAAATAATATATTGTATTTTCGAATATTTATTAAAATAATCATTGTTTAGGAGAATGTCACCACCGATTGATGCACTGTTGGACTGAAGCGAGTTGAGCGCTCACAAATAATAATAATAATAAAAAATAATTAGATTTTTCTTGACTGCACGGTATGTTTATTCATGGCAGGAAAATTAACTAATTTCGTTCATGAACTGAATTTTATGTGTGGCTTCACGAATACCTAGATGGTGGTTTACACGAGTTGACCTGGTTTGGCTTTGAAAAGGAAAACCCCCAAGGACTTGTTCACAGGGCTATTGATTTGACTTGATGCTAATTTTATCATATGTTATTTTGTGATATGCATATTTCGACGGAGTAGCATCTTTCATGAATTAGAACATGGATAGACACAAATTTTAACAATTTTAATAATAAGGTTTATTTTTCTTTTAGGAGTTGCAACGCAGAAGACGATGACGATAAACATGTGTGCAAAGAAATTGTGTATAATCCGGATTAACATTATAATGAAATATAAATGATTGTATATATAAGAATTGTTATTAAAATGTTGCATATCCGTATCCGAATTGTCTTTTAAATAGATAAGGCAATATATGCCTATCCTTGCTAGAACATCTGATGCCACTTCTTGTGTGAGTTCACAAATCTAATAACATTTTGTTGTCTTTTAGCATTTAAACAACTGGGCTGGTGACTGCTGGTGACCTTTGGTTCCGAGGTTATCTTAAATTCGATAGCCTTCACCCTAGTTTGCCATAAGAATGGGTATTCTTACTCTTGGCGAACGCTTTCATCCCTTTAATATAATTCAGGAGTCAGGTGGGTCAGTGAGTAAGACGGTAGCGCGCTAACCAAGGGATATCGGGTTCGCTGCCGATGTTGGCCGACAAAGTTTCTCGAGGAGAGGATTGCGTGGAGAATAGTAAATACTTATCCGCCTACTCCTCTTCGAGTTGGATTTTCCGTACCATCAGAATAGGGTTTAACTGAACTCTGTTAAGTGTAAAAGGACACAGGGTGGGGGTCTATCGCTTGCGTTTTAAATCATAAGATCTGGCATTTGAGTCTGACATGATAGGAAGCTGGGCCGCCTTTCCAACTCTCCTGGGTTCTCCCGGATCCGCCGTTTCCTCCTCCTACTGCTACAGCGAATTATTAAAATATAATTGAACCATAAAATTATTAGTTCCAAAATGGCCTAGTTTGTGTCGAGTGAACGTTACTCCCCCCTCCCCTCACTTGTTTTTTCATTACAAACGAAAATACGAAAACTCTTTAGGTTCTCTTCGCCCAAGCCTGGAATGGGACTCGGCGTCCAAAAACTGACAACCCTCGGGGAGTGAATGACGTGAGCTTTTAGGCAAATTACTGTGCGGACTAGTTCAAAAATATGTATCGTTTTAGGGTTTGCTTGAAATAAATTAATCGTAGACATTCTCTTAACTTTCTACTCGTGCTTACACCCAGCATTGAAATAACAGAATGAGAAAATTTTGAGAATGTCTTTATCTTTACTCACAATGGCTGGATCACATTGCTTTGGGTCAAATTTATAATGTGCTGATTTATTTTATGGGATGATAATCGTTGACAATTTACGTCTATACTATTCAAAAAAAGTAGGGGATATTTGATTTTTAAGTGTTATTAAAGTCACCTAATGAAACTGACGAAGAAACAAATGACAAAATGAAATGAAGTTCACATTCATCGATTTATTCCAAATGATCGTTAGACTAAGTAAGGCACAGACTGACCATTATAAGGGTAAAATGATACCCGGGGTCAAACAGCAAAGTTACCACAGCATCACAACCAAGTCAGTAACGGGTAAATCCTCCTCTGTTTGCCAAACAAGCATTGATCCGACGTGGCATACTCCTAATGAGACGTCTAAGGTCATTTTGGTCCAGATTGTCCCATTCCTGTTGCAACGCAGCAGCAAGTTCTTGGACATTGGCAGGACGTTGTTGACGTTGGCGTAACCTCTGTCCAAGCATGTCCCAGACATGCTCGATGGGGGAGAGGTCGGGACTCAGTGCTGGCCAAGGTAATGTGGTGATGTTCTGTTGTTGGAGGTAACCTGTAACGATCCTGCCCCTGTGACATCTTGCGTTGTCATCCTGGAAGATGAAACGGCGGCCATGACGTCGTGCGAACGGCACAACATGGACTGCCAAGATGTTGTCCCGGTAGTACTGGCCTGTAACACGCCCTGCAACAACATGTAAAGCCGTTCTTCCAGCAACAGTGGTGCCTCCCCACACCATAACAGAACCACCCCCAAATCGATCATGTCTGATGACGTTAACGTCTTGGAAGCGCTCGTTTCGACGACGCCACACCCTCCTACGTCTGTCCAAAAAATCAACAGTGAACCTTGACTCATCTGAAAACATCACATTGCTCCAGCGTCGATTATCCCAGTGTTGACGATCCCTACACCAACGACGTCTTGCCTGAATGTGATGATCTCTCAAACAAGGGATCACGCGAGGACGTCGGGCGCGAAGGTGACCCCTATGCAGTCGATTCCGAATCGTCTGGCCACTCACTCTCACACCAGTGTCTGTTTGAAGACGAGCGCTGATCTGATTTGCTGTGATGACACGATTTCTCAAGGCCAAGGTACGGATAAATCGATCCTGGGCTTGAGTTGTCGCCCTTGGTCGACCTGAGCGTGGTCTGTCCTGTACATATTGTGTATCACGGTATCTGGACCATAGCCTGCTTATGACAGACTGAGAAACATTCATCGTCCGCGCCACAACCGCCTGTGTTGTGCCGATCTGTAGCATGCCAAGGGCACGTAACCTTTCATTTTGGGTAAGCCGACGCATATCAAAATTTGTTTTCTGGTCACTAAAACAATTAAACTGATGTTTCCACCCTGGAATTCAATGCCACAATGACTGTAACATTCAAAGTCAGAGTCGTGCAAATCTTGGGTTGGACCCCCATGATGATCCCAAGCATCACCTGCATTCCATGCGGTAGCTATTGGTGCGTTTGGGCGTCACATGTAACTGGAAATGTTTCTTCTGTTAGGTTCTATAGTGACTTTTTTCGTAGTCATTTGCATATTTTAGTATTATGCCCCCAAAATCAAATATCCCCTACTTTTTTTGAATAGTATATAACGCTAATGTTGATAAATAACTAATTTCGTATTCCACTTACGCAACACTAAGCCGAAAATACAATCTGATTAAAACATATAGAACTGTATTTTAATCAGATTGGCCGAAAATGAAATTAAAATTAGTAACAAGCGTAAACGTAATTCAAATAAGTTTATCTCCATTAATTTGTGTTATTCCTCGAAGAAAATATCAGCAAATTGAGACAAAAATTGAACAATGTAAAGATGACAGCTAATGTAATTATTATCTCTTTACGTCAGGTTATGGTAAATAATATAACAATTATTTTATCGATAATCGATATTACGTCATAAACAATAGCTGAGAGCTAATGCTGTTGATTGGTTGTGGATTAATGTCCCATTATATATACCTGTGAAACCGTTGCTTCTTTAAGATTCCGATAGAGAATATTGTGCAACTTATTGCTCCTCAGCACTGATATAGTGACCTACCATTAATCCCTCGATCTTTCGCAACGGTCGGGAACCATTTGTGGTAACATTCTCATCTGGAATCCCATGTCCTTATCCGGCTTTGGTTTAGAGCAGTGACTCACAAATGTTTTTTGAACTACGCCCCCCCCCACTCTCCTACCGTAAAAATCTGAGATCGATAACGTATATTGACTTCATCTCTACAAACCTAATGTGATGGGTGTGCTCAGTGCTTCGGTTTTAATTCTGGGATATTCAAAAAGAGGGACCGGGTGTACCAAGGCATGCATGTTATGTTCAAGGCCCATGAGAATTCATTTGAACAGTAATATATTACATAACAAAATGCCTTATAAATTGTTTCAAATACATACATTCAATTGATATTTTATAACAAAAAGCCCAAAATATAAAAAATGAAGATAGAAATACATGATTTAAATAAATATTACTTTGTCTTAATTTGTTTGGTGTCTTTTATCACATAGCCTAGTGAATAGCCTATAGTGTATTATATAATAAATAGTAATAGATAAGTTATTTTGTAGATATATATCAATATATACTTATATAAATACTAATAATATTTACATATCTGCACTATATATTAGCAGGGAGTTGTTGTTAGACCTATCGAATCTTCACAAACCGGGTAAGTTGTAATTTTTCAATAAACATACCAGGGTGGGTCACATTTTTCTTCAGAAGAATGAATATGAGACCAGACACATCCAGGGCTCAGAAAGGGCCAGGCTGAGTAAACCCAGGCCTAGTTTGCACCCGTTGTGCACGAAACGCCCCATTGGGTTAGGTTCACTCAAGTTAAATTACGTGAATTTTGGAGCCACGGTGGCTAAGTGGGTAAGATGTTGGCTCGCTAGCCTGAAGGTCGGGTGTTCGATCTCTGCATTGACCGTGAAAGTTCATCTTGATTTTCCCCAAGTGGTTTCCCCGTGTCAATAGTGCAGGACGGAGGGCCTGACAATGACATCTGTCTAGTCGTTCGGGTGGGACGAAAAACCGTAGTCCCGGATATACATTGGCGTGCACGTAAAAGATCCCTTGGCAGTCGGAATTCGATAGTGCCGCCGCTGCCCGGGCAAAATTTCCGCCATAGCACACTGTATAGCGTATGTCTGTCTTCATTAGCCCAAACGTAAATTTGACTTGAAATGTTTATTGCTGCGCTATAGATGGTCTCATTATCCGTTCATTAACCATTTCCACGCTTGACAGCAATTGCGGATATCGTTTTCATTGGTCTTCTATGTTTACGACTGCTACACCCATACAACGGGCATTGGGGAGAGGTCTAGAGTGTATGTGACTTGGAGACAGGGACGCCTTCTCAACCTTGTGGGTTTACACCAGGTACTCCGGTTTCCTTCCACAGGAAAGGCCTCAGCGCGTGCGCTGAGCATAGTAAAATAATAAACTTGTCTACGATGTTACACTCAGTTGAAGCGGACGTTAAACACTAATAGACAAAGACGGCAACGTGCACTAAGTTTTCTTTTCCGAAAAATATATGGTTCATTTCGTCTAGACTAGAGGTCCACCGTATACATGTCTACATGCACTTAATAAACGGTTGACAGTCGAAAATTGAAGAGTAGACACAATTACTCTACCTCGCATTGCACATGTATACATAGAACTAGAAATTTACCACATGTTTGTCTCGAAATGACCGAAGTATTCGGTTGGTCAGATATTATACCACAGTCCAGTTGATTTCAAGCATATAGACCGTCTTCATTAGCCTGATTGGTGCAGAAAAGTAGGACGTTAAATTCTATTTCGTTCATTCATTCAAAACCAGCATTGTTCTTATTGTTTTTACCGTCCGCTTAGAGCACGCAGAGTGGTCTTTACTGTGGGAGGAAACTGGAGTACCCGGAGTAATCCCACGAGGTCGAGAAGGTCCCCCCCCCCCCTATCAACAAGGCACATACGCTCACACAAGTCATGGAAACCACGACCTTAAGCCAGAGGTGACCGTCCAGCTAGAGCTCGAAGCGCGACACCCTAGGTCACTAGCCCCCCCCCCCCCCCCCGCTCCCCCACAAAACCCAGAAGAATTACTGAAGACATTTCAAGACGAACTTTCCACGCGACTGTTTTAACCCGTAACAACTTACACAGGGATCCCAGGAATACAAATTCATTTCAAAACAGAAACCTAGCACGAAGAAAATTAACAAAAAACATCGTAGTGTAGTGTAGCAATGGTTAATGAGGATAACGCTCGTATCCATTACTTCAGGAATATGCCGAGGGCCTAGATCAAAATTTAATATTGTTCACGATGGGAAGAAAACCACCAGGAGACATTAATAATCCCAACATTCCAACATGGACAAATGTATGTTTTGTTTTGTTAATTAATTTGTTTGTTTGTGAATCTATCGTCAACGTGCAAAACAAGGTGAAGTAAAGTTCACGCTCCCGCCACCCCCTGTGCTCTTCCATAAGAGTCGCATTTAAAGTGGCTGTGCTGGGTTATTTATACGTCCATGATGAACACTTTTTAAAATTGCAAATCATTTATAAAGCAATCACGCCCTGCTCGATAAATGATTTAGTCAATTAATTAATCTGTTGGCATATGACTGCGCCCGCCAATCCCTCTTAATATAAATTTAAGTAATTGAAGATGTTCATCCCCTAGGCCAACTCAATTTCGGAAATCACGCATACGCCGCTGCTTCAAAGGTTGATAAGTTACATGCCACTAAACTTAAAACAATTTATTATTTATTAGATTTCAGAAAGTGTGACCCAGTTCGAGGATATAAAAATTAACGAAAAGCAACGCATTACAGTCAGAAGAGAGAAAAAACAAGTTGTAAACACAAGATTGGTGTCATAAGAGGGAAATAATATGCTAGAACTCGAGCAAAATGGAAAAAGTAAGATGTTATTTTTGTTATGTCTCTTAAAAATATAAGACTGATATACATTTGTTCGGCTGTAATGGAGTAGCGTTGAACTTCTGCCGAGTATTTATACCTGTATCATAAAAAATAATTCTGTTAAAGGTCAGCACGCACCAAGGACTATTTGTTGGCGATATTATGTCACGACATTACATCGTTTTCTTAAAATCAGTTGTTTTATTATTATGTGGGAGACTAAAAATATATAAATGAAAAAAAATATCGAATTATAAATCCAACAGTTTTCTCACAGCAGTAAGAATTTGGTAAGAATAGTCGCCTGTCTAACCTCGTGGGTTTCCCCCAATCCCCCTACCCAGTGCTAAAAGAAGGCCGTTATTGAAATAAAATTGTACGATATATTAGTCCAAAAATGGCATATCAAATTGGGCGTTAAACCCCATTTCTCTCTTTCTCTAGAACAATGTTTTACCGGACTATGGCAAACACGTCATAGTCAAATGGCTCAAGTAACATCACGTATCGCTAGGCAATTGTAGCCTACATTTTCAAATGCATGTTCGACAGCGAAAGGGAAAAGATGAAACATACTTGCGGACATTTCACGCGTGTAACCCTTTAGCGATCAAATTGACACTCTCCCCGAAATTTAAAATTGTGGCCATCTTGAGGTTTTTCTGAAAAGTATTTTGGTATAAGTTTAATACTCAATCTATATTTTCTTTGTATTCTTCCGAGCACCGGTCTATATTGTTTTATATGCACACATTTTATACGGGAAACGGGTTCTTACTCTAGTGCCCGTTCGTTTGTCGATTCACAATGCCCTTAGAGTTAGACGCCCTCCGAGTGTGAGGTTTGGGAATTTTATTTTTAAACACCCCAACAAACGAACTAGCTGGTGTTGCTCATAAAGTTGATTTTAGTAGAGTTGTTGTCCCTTGCCATTGATGCTTGAATACGCTCTAAATGTTGGCGATATTGAGATTTCTTTTTCAAACAGGCCGGACTCAACATTCATAAGTCGCTAAAGACATGCGATTAAAACAATTTATGTGCTATATACAGGCCAGATTTGTTTAAAAACAGAAATTACTGATATTATTTGAATATTCATGTGTTGCCCGTCAAGTTTTTCTGATATTATTTGAATAGTCATACTGAGGAACCTTATTTAAATTCATTCAGAGTTTTCCGTCAAGTTTTATGCGCAGTTACATGTACCATCACTGTCCCGGAAAACATAAACGCAACCTTTGGAAATCGTACTAGTGGGCCTATATTCATTGCCGTCCATGTTTGAATTCTTGTAAATCAATTATAAAAATCCAAATTACATCGTTAATAGATATTGTCAGTCGTATACACATTTATGTGTGTTTGTTTTTTTTACAGGTATTGGCAGAAAAAAGGAGATTCTTCTTGCCTTAACATCAGAAAAGGCCACAAAGCGATTCAGGGATTTCCCAGGAACGGACGAATACAATTTTCACCATCTTGACGTCACGGGAGTTCCCTTGGATTTTCACCATTTGACTGGAGATGACCCAGACTTCAGGTTCGACATCGTGGGATATATAGAGAACGCGATTGAATATGTTCGAAATAATGAAATTGATGCTGTGCTAGGAGTAGAAGATATCGGGGATTTTGTAGCTAGCATCATTCGAGAGAAGACTGGACTACCTGGACCGGGAATCGAGACTAGTTTCGTCTGCCTACACAAATACTACACCAGGAAATATGTAGGCAATGACTCGAATCTTTGGTATATCGCCGTTGACCTCGACTCCGACGACTGGAAAACTGAGATGCGATATCCTAGTTACATTAAAGCACCCTTTCTCCACAGTGGTCACGGCCAAATGAAAGTAAACAACGAGCTCGAAATGAAAGACGCGGTGGAAAAATGCCGGAAATTTGTGGTACCTTGGGCTGCTTTCTACAACGCCATGTTTGAAAAGTATCTGGATATTTCAAAGTTTCCATTGTGTGTGAAGAATCTGGTGGTTGCTGAACATTATGTGGAGAAGTCAGACATGATGGTATCCGAAGGTTGGGTGGATGGACAAGGGAAATACCACGTCTGGCAACACGCTGATGGTTTAAGCTACACAAAGCCTTCAAGGAACGCTTTTACAACCAGTACTCCTTCCCACCAACCTGAGGTCGTTCTACAGAAGGTGGAAGAGTACCTCACAAACGTCTGTAAAAAGCTCGACCTGAGATCTGTGTTTTTTAATGCTGATCTATGGATAGATCATGACCAAGACTACCAGAACATCTCTGTGGACATCATCGAGATGAATAATCGTCTTTCCAATTCCCTCCATGACGTCTATAAAGGACTATGGGGAGTCAGCAGCTTCGAAGCAGCAATGATCGTAGCATGTGGACAGGAGCAACTATCATCCCTTGCTTCGCGGATCAAGGAACCGGGCTTCGGCGGTGTTATCAGAATTCGAACATTTGCATCTGGTCCGGCAAAAGACATTTTAAATTTCGAAGCGATTCGCAATTTTTCCGATCCCACGGAAGGGATCAAAGACCAGTTTTTACGACCCGGAATTGACATAAGCCTTTGTGAAAATGAACTATTCGAACAAATGGACTCTAATGCGGGAACATTAGTGGGTATATTTCATGTTTTTCAGCCCACGTTACAGGATCTGAAGAAACGTGGTGACGAAGTTTTGAAGAAGATCTTAAGGAAGTCATGTGACCATTTCTATTTTTAGAAACATTTGCATAATACGCTTAAAACATAAACAACATTATAACATATAATTTGGTTCTTTTGTTTCTCTTTCATAAAAGAAAAGGTTTACAATAATGTACATTTTCTAAAATCGAATAAATATTAATTCCTAATGAATTTTAAAATTGAAACATGGCCAAAAAAAACAAAAAATGTTTATAGGAAGGTACCCCAAAACAATTTTAGAATATCCAATTTTGATGAAACTTGAAATGTATGTTTATCACCCAAAGATACCGGAAGGTAACTTTCTGGATTAATTTCCCTGATTGAACGTAACGTCGATATTTTGATCTTCTTTTGTTACTTCTGACTATGGAAATATAACCAACAGTACACTGGACAGTGATTACTGCATTATCTAAGTAGCCCGGATCAATATATAACCCGGACAATTTGTTACTGCTGCCGAAATGCTGTTTTCTGGAGGTTGTAGCTTTTTCCAATAGTCACGACGATAACTCGAAATAAATAATTAAAATTTTACTTTTAATAATCGAGTGTCCAAAATTGGCTAACGGTCAAAATAACGAGAGAGGTATCGCTAGGGCGAGCCGGTCATCAGACTAAAGTTACAGAAGAATATCGAACATATATACAAACTTAGGATTAAAATAATTATATAATAATATGTGATAAGATTTTAAATTGCACATAAGAAATAGATGTTTGGATACAGAAGATGATGTGAACATAGCAAAAACGCTTGTTAACTATAATTACATAATCGTTACATTAAGTGTAAACCTAAACAGTTAAAGTTTTGAAAGATTAGTGAGATATCAGTTCGGTTCACCATCAATTCGGACATTGGTCAATTACTACTTTAACTAAAATTATATACATTATATAGAGAATCTCCTACGAGTCTTTTTTTATATCAAAAAAGACGAGTAGGATATTTTATTTATCACCCAACCGTTTCTCACGCACACAAATAAGTAGATAATTCTTTGGTATAGATTTAATTTTACTGAACCTGATTACGTTACGGCACAGTGACACATGTACATCATTTTTTTTTTACAGCAAGTCGCCAGATATTGACCTAGCGTTTCATTAAAGGTTATGGGGAGTATTGGAATTGTTTATGGTAATTGAGAACTTTTCTCCAACAATATAACACCGCTATGGATTTCGTAAAGAGGTCATATTAAAATCCCCAAATTTGAAGATATCGTCTACTACTGCCAATAAATATAAATAAAAGATATAAATATTTATTTGAACATTATGACCAAGATATAACAATGACATAACACAGGAATAAATTATAAACTCTAACCTCTATCGCGTTAACAAGGTTTTCGGAAGGTCACGGAGAGCTAAATATCGTCATCTCATAACCCTAGTGATTCACAACGAATTAAAAAAACTATGGAAGACCAAAAAGCTCTTAATTCAATGTTCTTAATTCTTAGTTCTTAATTCATAGTCCTTAATTCTTATTTCTTCATTTGTTGTCGTATTTCGAAATTTGTACACTAAAATTAACATTTGTATCTTAATATCAATATTTGTTTTACAAATCATATATTTGTCATATCAGATTTGTAGATTGTATCTTTCTTTAATTTAATTGTATTTTTTAGTATAATGCTAAAATGTCAGTTAGAAAATAAAAAATAATAAAAAAAAAAATTACATTCACATTTCATCAGAAATATACAACTAAAAACAGATCTCGAACAACAAATTATTTCCATATACAAATCTCCAAATATCAATCTTTCAGATGGGACGAAAAAACAAGGTCCCGTGTACACATTGAGATGCACGTAAAAGAACCCTTGGCAAAATTTCCCTTATAGCAGACTGTATGGTATTTGCACATCTTCATTAGCCCAGTCGGCGCAGGACAGTGGGATGTTAAACCCAATTTCATTTCTTTTCAATTATAAAGATGCTGATATTCTGGGGAAACTTTATTCAGGGCGTACTTGGGACAATGGGGGAGAACTGACGGACCCAAGGAGGTGTACCGATATTCTAATTCTATATTCTGTTAACGGTTGGCTTAAATCACTGTTTGTCCACCACAGAAATCTGAACATGAAAATGTCTAGTTTGTTCAGGAGGACCTAATAAAAGATATCTCCAAAATCAGCCTACAAAAACAGTTCTTACGCACTCTTAATAGGACTCCTAAAAGATTGTTTGTAAGGTCAGTGTCTGGCAGTAATACTAATAGAGTTTTCAGATATATTAAAAATCACGGCCAGTTGAAGACGAGTATTCAAAAATATTCCATTAAAAGTCACGGGGCAGTTGCAGACAGGTCTGACATTGTTAGGTTTCTTTGGATCCGTAACAGAATGGTGTGGAATGTATCATAGTCTTCCAACATTCCTGGCTAAATATTTAGGTGGAATCTGTAAACAGTACATGTAGTTCTTGTTTTATAGATTGTCCATGAAATCTGAATATTGTTTACGTAATCAACTGTTGATCATCATTCGACGCTTTAGTCGAAACGCACACACTTTGGCTTGTTTGGATTCCGAAAAGGAAGCCTTGTTTCAAAATGATCATCTATTCAACAGACATGTTCAGGTTATTCGGACGAGTAAAGACATTAAAATTACATTTGATATGATAAAGCAGTAATGATCATCGTTGTTTGACATTATGTGTGTACTTTGAGTTATGTTTTTACATGCTCGCAGTCAACTCTTGTCTCACCCTCTCCAATTCTAAAATTCTATTATGCACAGAGCCAGACTATGCTGAGATTCATTTCCGCGCTTTGGTGAAATCTGTGTAATAATTCGAACAACGATAACCTACACGACTAATTTAAATATACTCTTCAAAAAAAAGAATGGGATATTGAAATGCAAATACCTATGCAGGTTGTGATATGATAAATAGTCATGGACACTTGACATGCTTTGAGGGTATGTTCACAGATGCCGTTTTCATCAGCCCAGTATAGGAGCAGAACAGTAGGACGTTAAACCCCATTTCATTTCATTTCATTTCATTTCATGTTCACAGATAAAGAACTTATCCCCCAACAGAACCACTGAGCTGCATGTGCGACACGCAATAGCGCTATACAAGTGGGAGGGGTTCATTGTCAAATTTGACACTTCAAGGAAGGGTTGATGAAAACTGCCGCTTGCTGGTTTATCCTATCCGTGTTTGCTATCCTATCGGTTCTTGCGTAAGATTTACTGTTTAGCGTATCTTTGCTTTAGTATGTTACGTTTGATTTGATCGGGAGACGTGTTCGTCGACATCAACGTCAACCGACAACACTTCAAGAATTGGCCGTGGCACTGCAAGAGGAGTGGCTCAGATCGCCCCAAATCGTGATTTGACAGTTGATTAGGAGCATGCCACGACGATTTGCTGAATGTCTGTGTATTGGTGGAGCAAATACTCATTATTAAGACAAAAATCAAAAAACGTCCATTTTCACTTTTGACAGTGTATCTCTTTGCGAGTAAAATGGGGCCGTCAGACAAGCCTCCCATATGCACAGTTACTGTTTATGTTCATGTGTAGGCAATTGGTCTGTTATCATACACTGTTTATCTCTAATAAAAACAACAGTGCATTTCCGCAGTATTGTATTGTTTCCGAATATCCCCTACTTTTTGTGAAGAGTATATATTTACTGACAAGGGACACAAAGTAACTCCCATTCGCCAATTACACGACTAGGTTGAAAGTCGCCCATAGGAATGACTCAATGACGTACTTACTGATCCAACGCACACGCGTTAACCATTCGTCCCCCATCACCTACCCTTTACCCCACCCCCACTATAATATGAAGTTATATTAGTAATTCTAATCTGTCTATATAGCACTCACTTCTTCTCTCTATTCCCCTAATTTGCAAAGCCGTTTGTCTTAAATGGTTAAATTTACATTTTTTTGCAAGGTTTTGGTGAATATTCCTGATGTGGAGGCGGAATATTTGGGAAGTAAACAGACGTGAATTATGGATATCGCGTACGAAAATGAATATTGATTCGATGAACCAAACTTCACATGATCGAGATAAAATAAATGCATATTCTAATTAACGAGTAATTTGACCCAAAGCCAATATATTCGTAACTCATACGTAACTGAATCGTTACAATTCTAGATAATTCTTTCATTTCGTAACTTTATCGTAACCCAACCCCATATTTTTCACCCAATTACCCACGAATTATTGTAACCGCCTCGTAACTACTCGCGATTCGTTAATTTTCGATTCGTAACTATGCGCAAGCGAATTATTGAAATAAAATTAAACCATATGTTAGTCCCGAAATGACCTAGTTTGTGTCGAGTGGACGTTAAACCCCATTTCTCTCTCTCTTCTACCTGTCCTTTATTCATTTTCGTTGATCTGGGATTAACGTACTACACTTTTGCGTCAACTTGTCTAATGAGGTCGCCATACTCTATGAGAGAAACTTTGCACGGATAATACGTTTCCTACTACGTTTCTTCCAATTCTGCCAAGAGGTATTTAACGTACACACCAACGACTACACGGGAGGACCTCGGTTTTGAAATAAGAAGCCAGGATGGAAAATAACGCGGAACTTTATCATCCATCAGCGGATCGAACCCTCGACCTTTTGCAATGAACATGGTACTGATCACTCGACCACAAAATGTCCTTTAATGTTTTTTTCACGGAGGGCCTGACAAGGACAGCTGTCTAGTCGTTCGGACGGTACGAAAAACTGATGTCCCGTGTACACATTAGCGTGCACTTAAAAGAACCCTTGACAGTGGAATTCGATATAAGAGTAGGCCGTAGTGCCGCTGTCCGGGACAAAAATAGCCCAGTTCAGATAAGAAAAGTAGGACGTTAAACCCCATTTCATTTCATTTTTTAAAATGTTTTTATCAGTGGGGGGTGGGGATGGGGGGGGGGGGTCGAGAGGTTAAGGAACCAGCCCTAATCCTTCTCATAACGTTTACTTATTTTATAGATATCGATATCTCAATAATATTCAGTGTTAAAATCCTCACCCATTACCAGTGACAGAGCCGCATTAAAACGAAAGGGCGGCCTGGTGCATTTATCTACGTGGGGCTCCTTTACCCTAACATAGGATAGTTTTATATTAAAATTGAATTATATACAAAATATTATTGGTGATCTTTTGATTTGAATATGTAATGTAGGTTAAATATAAAAGTGCTATCTCATATCATTCACTGCTCGACCAGTGGTTACGCAATGCATGTCAAAATAACAGATTGCTGTTCAACATGTTTAGTTGTTTACGTACTGTACTAAAGTCACCTTCAATCTTCAATCATCCGAATTGTACAGTCACCCCCATAGAGTCGATTTATTTTATTTCAATAGAATTAAACGCAACACAATTAAAATATTCAAATTATAGATTAATCGTTTTAAATTAACCTTTATAAGATTAATATATAATATGAATACAATAAAAATATCAGCTTTAAAATAAAAATATCAGTTTTAAAATAAAAAATAACAGCTTTAAAATAAAAATATCAGTTTTAAAATAAAAAAATATAATATAAATAAAATAGAAGTAACATTTATCGGTATACCAGTCCCAATTTCTTAAAATTATATTTCAAAAATCTGATAATTGAATGATCTGATTTGTGATATGAAATGAAATGGGGTTTTACGTCCTACTGTTCTGCTCCGACTAGGCTAATCCCATACAGTGTGCTATGAGGGAAAATTTGAACGGGCAGCGGCACAATGGCCTACTCTTATATCGAATTCCAACTGCCAAGGTATCTTTTACGTGCACGCCAATGTATAAACGGGGCCTCGGTTTTCCGTCCATCCGAACGACTATAGACAGCTGTCCTTGAGCTATATAATTCTATATAATTGTGTCATGTGTTATTCTCACCCAGTTACTAAATGCCACTTAAACAATGTATTGATACTTGTTATAGACGAATTGGTAAAAAGACATTGAGTGACAAATTGTGATACAAAGAATCTAGTGTGTAAGTCAGTTATCGACCTTGACCTCGGGTATTCATTTATTACCTTTGTTTTAATTTGATAGCTGGTTGTGAGCATCTTCCTAGATTCAAACATAATACAGAAACTGCGTGCCCATTTTTCTAAGAATCAGTTAGAAGGTGTGTGTGGGTGTGGGTGTGTGGGTGGGTGTGTGGGTGTGTGGGGGGGGGGGGCTAAAGATTGGTACCTGCTTAATTCAAAATCTTTTAAAATCCAGAAATATCCTCAATATGCACGAAGACAGTTGTCTTAAGAAATTACAACCATATTTAAACAGCAATACATTATTACCATACCAAGTTCTACATAATAGCATCATCTACATGTATTTTACATTATAAAAGAGGGGGGGTGGATGGCCGAATGGTGAGCACGTGCGCGCTGTAACATAAAGCCTGTCATTGAGTCAACTGGCGTGGTTTCAAATCCCCGGTTGTACGTGGCAAGGAGTAGGGTCGCCTGTCCGACCTCGTGGGTTTTCTCCGGGTCCTCCGGTTTCCTCCCACTGCTCAAGACCCCTACGCGTAAGCGAATTATTGAAATAAAATTAAACCATATGGTAGTCCCGAAATGACCTGGTTTGTGTCGAGTGGACGTTAAACCCCATTTCTCTCTCTCTCTCTCTCTCTCTCTCTCATTATAAATGAGCGTCGAATCGAATAAAATAAATTCGCTCTAGAAATGCCCAATAATTGGAATAAAATAATACATTTGTCTGAGTTGCTTATCCATGTTTCTAGAAACTGAATTTAAAATGATATTTTTCACGGGGTAAAACAGCAAGAACATCTTTTAATGGGCTACATTTATAAGGTTTTAAATGTTAAATCGGTGGACTATTTACACGATTTGAAGAGTTTAAGCGTGTATTGTAGTATTGTATTGTACATTTTCACCAGAAACGGCCTTATTGAAATTTGTATATTTAAGTATTATAACTACAGTTCGAGTGTTAATCTTCTAAACAACAGAGTCATTAGAATTGTTTAAGGGCATAGAAATATGGAGATTAATCACTTTATGTAATGACAGTGAGGCAACTAGTATGTTTATTTATAAGTTAGCAACGTGTTTCTATAGGTTTGGGAATTTAACAACTAAAAGATATAAAAATACAAGAAACAGTCAGTTCTTTAGTTACCTTTCGAACTATAAACTCGTTAGAAACCTGACCATTTGTTCTCGTATTAGGTATGTGTAAATATATCTTTGTTTAATATTAAGTCAATTTGTATAATATATAAGTTTCTAAGAATAATTAATGATAGTGTTATTTTCATTTTAACTTTATATTATAACCTGTTTCATATGTTTTGTAATAGTGTATGTATTTTCGTTATTGGTATTTTTAGTTAGGTTTACTAACTATACACTTATTGGAAACCTGACCAGTTGTATTTGGTTCAAGGGAGGGGGGGGGCGAATGGTTAGCGCGTGCGCGCTGTATCATAACGTCTGTCATTGAATCATCTGGCGTGGTTTCGAATCCTCGGTTGTACGTGACAAGGAGTGGGGTCACCTGTCCAACCTCGTGGGTTTTCTCCGGTTCCCTCCCACAGCTAAAGATCCCTACGCTCAAGCGAATTATTGAAATAAAATGTTAGTCTCGAAATGACCTGGTTTGTGTCGAGTGGACGTTAAACCCCATTTCACTTTTTCTATTTAGTTCAAGACCCGTACCGGTATACTACAGAGACAGATTATAGATAGAGATCGTCTCTATATTAAAATAAGTGGTCCTCGCGTTAAGATATTCCCTGTATGTGGAACGTACGAACAGATATTTTACTTTGGAATTAATCCACAGGTCTAGGGAACATAGCTTTTCCATATTCATAAATTGGGTTCATTTCTCCCATGGATAATTTATATCCACATTGATGGTACTAAACATCAATCTGATACACCTTCTGTTTAAACTTTGATTATATTCAGACTAACGGAGATGACCCATCCGCTCTCCTCACGATATCGACAGCAACAAAAACAACAATAACACTAAAAAAGGCTTATTTCCACGAAGGCGCAGTTATTGACCGCAACGGATTAAAGGAGGTCGTTTTCGACGCCTTCGTGGGAATCCAGCTTTTAGGAATTAAAATGATTTAAAATGTGACAATGGAGTTATAGATTGTTATGATAAGAATTTACACTTTCATAATCCCTAATTTGACTAATTAACTAACATTTTAACATGTTTGGCATTTTAACGTGGTGTTCCCACTTACCCGGCAGGCTTTGATGTCAAATTTTGCCGCTAATCCAGAGTTAATCCTAGAACAATGGTGTTATAAACTATAGTCCATATCTTTTTTAAGACTAAAACTGTATTGATTTTAACA
Organism: Patella vulgata; assembly: GCF_932274485.2. NCBI lineage: Eukaryota > Metazoa > Mollusca > Gastropoda > Patellidae > Patella > Patella vulgata. The sequence goes on along the minus strand of NC_065879.2, from coordinate 66,491,262 downwards.
AATTTAACTTTTATTAAATAACATTAAATAGCTTACACATATAAAAATATATTGATTACAATTTACACATTTAACTTTCATTAAATAGAATTATTTAACATTAAATGCCGCAACAATGCGGTACACCCGACTGATCTCTTTACCTGTGTGGGTGTGTGGGTGTGTGAAACAAACAATATAAAACCTTGGTCTTTTTTTACAGGTGATATTTTGTGAGCTGCGAGTTCCCCAAAGCAACGTAACATTACGGTCAGAACAGAAAAAAAACAAGCTCTATAAACCACAAGAATACAGTCAGAAGAAAGAAAAAAGGTCTTAAGATGCTTGGACTTGATCAAAACGAAAAAAGTAAGCTAACTCATAAACGACCCCCCCCCCAAAAAAAAACAACCCATAAAAAACACCTCTGTAGATAGGTGGTTTTAATGATAGTCTTAGGTGTCTCCTTGGAATGGGGTTTAGAGTCTCGTAGATACTCTCATAGGTCATTTTAAGACTATCATAAGCTAATATTTCCATTTCTATGGTTCCATGTGCATTGCATGTATTTGGGGTGGGAGAATATTAGAGAGTGTAATTAATCGTAAAATCTGAAGAACACAGAGAAGGTTCTGTTAATTTAGATGATGAATAAATAAAAGATTTTATTATGTATTGAGGGTGTAATTTATCTAGATTATGAACATAAATATTTAAATTTTAATGATACATTTTTATTAACATAAAAGATCTTAGCAGACCAGTGAAAAACGGCCTTATTTTCTGTCGTGAAAACCTGTAAAGTAAATAATTTTAATGTGGTCATTAAGCTATCTGTATTTTATTCTTTTGTATCTTTAACTATGCTTCCGGAGTATGGGGTTTCCATTATGCTAACGATATAGAATTATTGCATCTGTACTTTCCGAAAAGAACTCTTGATGTCAGATAAAACACTGGTTGATACCCTTAACTATTCATCGAAAATTGCGAATATTCAAATATTGGTCTCGTTTAATGAATACAGACAATGGTGTCCTTAAAGCTTGTTATAAAAACATATTAACTAACAAGGATAAGTGGGTAAATAATGTAAAGAAATGAAATGAAATGGGGTTTAACGTCCTACTGTTCTGCTCGGACTGGGCTAATGAAGACGGCAATACGCCATAGAGTGTGCTATGAGGGAAATTGTGCCCGGGCAACGGCACTATAGAATACTCTTAAATCGAATTCCAACTGTCAATGTACGCCAATGTATACACGGGACGTCGGGTTTTCGTCCAATCCGAATAACTAGACAGCTTGTCCTTATCAAGCCCTCCGTCCTGCACCACTGACAAGCGGATTCCATGCCGGAAAATCTCGATGAAATTTCTCGGCCAATGTAGGGATCGAACAATCGAAATTATATAGCATTGGTTTAGGTTACATATGGGAGAGACATGTGCAAGCGGGAATAATTTTATTAACTCCGATATTGTCATTATTAAACAAAGCTTATAATATGATAACTTTAAACAGAAATGTGTGGAAAATTTTAACGAATCTTCTGAATGTATTATTTATAGAAATATTGTTAACCACTTTGATGTGGAGGCTTATTTAACTAAATGTATTGAACAAAGGTTTAAAGGAGCTAAATCGCTAATATTTAGGACCTAGAAATTGACCCAAATGGGTCGAAACGCATATAATAATGTAATCTGATTGTATATAAACTGATTTACATTCAATTGTTTCCTTTTTGACTCTAATTTCAAATCAGTTATGTCCAGCGAAATACAGCATGTGTCTCAACCCTATAGCAATTTCTAGCGTCTGGTTATTCCAGTCTATTAAGCAGGCCCTCCAGTTGAATATATCTAGCCTCATTCTTTCTGGTCACTTGTTGCAAATGACGCTAAAACGCACTATGGTACACGATTCGTGTACCAATGGTAAAATGTTTATTTTGTCTTAAATATTGGATATCAGAAGCCTGCCTTTTCCTGGTAAGATCACAACATCAATTTTGATTTGAATTGACAAATAATTCGTATTTCCAACGTGTAAGACTTTGGATGATATTGAGTTAGAGACTTAGCTACTTTAAAAGGGAGATAACAAATTTAAGATTATCTAGTTATAAATCGAGGATTGAAACTGGAAGGTACGAGTCAATACCGAGAGAAGACAGAATTTGTACACTTGTGCAAATGATGTATTTGAAGGTGAATATCACCTTGTATTTGTATGCACCTTCTTTCCTAAACTTATCAGAACTTATCAAAAAATATTATTATACCAGACCAAATATGAGAAAATTGCTAGAATTACTTCAAAGCCAAAATTGTTCAGAATTATTTTAAAACTAAACTAGGTAAATTTCTCTACTTCGCAAATAATTTAAGGGACAATACACTTCATAGAGGATAGTCATTATTATCATAATATTATAGTAATACTGAAATGTTCAATTCGTTTGTTTGCTCATTGTATTCTTATGTTTCTATGTTTACCGATGAACCAGAGATTCGAGGTTAATAAAGATTTGATTTGATTTGATATTGCGCAATTAATCTAGTTGATAAACGCGTAATTAATATAATATACGACATAATTAAACTATGTAGTGTATATTAAACCAGTGATTGTTATCCCATACAACCGTGTTAGTTCTGACGGGTGAACAATAGAGTTAACAATGTTATGACTTTAACTTGAAGTCAAGTATAATCACCTACTTATTTCTAGAATTAGACTTTCCACTCGCGGTGTATACAACTATTTTCTCACTGCGCTTTGAGCATGCTTTTAGATGTATTTAGCGCTCTATAAATGTACATTAATATGAACAAAAGTTAACCTAGATGATATAGATTATGAACATAAGTTAATAGTATAGTTAACCGAGGCGATAAACCTATTATTATATAAACGATATAATTAAACTACGTAGTGAGGATGTCATTAATCCAGGCTATGAACATAAGTTTATGTATTGTAGTTTACCGAGATGATAAACATGTAATTATATAAACGATATGATTAAACTAGGTAGTGAGGATGTCATTATTCTAGATCATGAACATCAGTTGAGTTGAAACAGTGTAGTTAACCGAGATGATAAACATATAATAATATTATTATTATTAAAACGATATTTATACAGCGCTCATCTTCCACTGCAGAGCAATATTCGGAGGCACTTTACAAAACATAAATTGAAACATTGTAAATCTCAAATATACATAAAAGTCTACATAATTAAATTATGTACATATTAAAAATTACATGCTTAAATTATGATTAAAATGCAAGAAATATAAAATCTTCTTAATTAAAATCTTCTTAATTAAAAGCCTGTGCATAAAAAATGTGTTTTAACGATTTTTTGTTATATAATCGATTTAATTAAACTACGTAGTGAGGTTGTAATTAAACTAGATTATGAACATAATAGTGTAGTTAACTTAGATGATAAGACGTATACTAGATTAGCTTAGGTTGTATTGTGCTGAATGTTCTCTTGGTGGCAATAAAAGTACCCTATTGATTGGAATGTATTCGTCTGAGTTTAGTCCAGATAGGCAAATGGGCCGATTTTTTTTGTCGAGTGGACCGGTTTATTTGGGAAAATGGGCTATTTTTCCGGAGTCCCTTAAACATTAAATCAAACCTATATTCCACCGAGCCTTTTAAAAATTACATAATGCTATACTTACAACATTTCGACCTAACTGGGGACCATAATTTTCCGGAGTCCCTTAAACATTAAATCAAACCTATATTCCACCGAGCCTTTTAAAAATTACACAATGCTATACTTACAACATTTCGACCTAACTGGGGACAAAAATTGATTTTGTAATTCTGAATGGGCCGATTTTTTGATGCCGCACGCCCTCTCGTAAAATATGTTTGTGCGTCCCTGGAGGTAAATATTCTCACTTGATTTCTATAACAAATGTTATAATATCTAATGAAAATGATCTCCGATATGAGCTTGCTACTGGCACACATTAATTTTTACTCAGTATTTTTTAAAACACCTTTAATTCTTTGCAAATATATATAGATAGAGCCAAATAATTAACTGTGTTTACGGCTGACCGACCGTTCCCGTTTTTTAAAAGCCAAAATCGCCGACCCTAAACATTTTTCTCTCATTTCCCAGAACACTTAACTCGTTCATGGCGTGATTTTCAAACACTGAATATCGGTATTTTCTCTAAGAACCTTACTCGGTAATTATGCTAGAAATGCTAGGAAATACATAATACAAACATTACAAAACAAGAGAAAAAATAATAAAATAAAATAAAATGGATTATTTCAGAACAGCATGGTTTATATTTCAATTGTTTTCTAGAACACAAGGGTCTTGAGCAAACTCACTTTGAAATGGAAACCATATCCCTCAAACCGATGATCTAAACAAAAGGCGTAGACCACTCATTTGAAAGTTTTGATTTTTATTAAATACTGTTGCTGTCTATCCTATGACATTATATCAACTGTAGGCTATGCACTGTAAACATTTGTATGTATTTATTTCAGGTATTGGTATTAAAAAAGAGATTCTTATCGTATTAGCATCAGAAACATTTACCAAGCGCTTTAGGGATTTCGAAAGAGCGGGTGAATACAACTTTCACCATCTTGACATCACTGGAGTTCCTCTTGAATTTCAACATTTGACCGGAGATGACTCAGACTTTAAGTTCGACATCGTGAGATATATAGAAAACGCAATTGAATATGTTCGAAATAATGAAATTGATGCGGTGCTAGGAGTAGAAGATATCGGGGATTTTGTAGCTAGCATCATTCGAGAGAAGACTGGACTACCTGGACCGGGAATCGAGACCAGTTTCATCTGCCTACACAAATACTACACCAGAAAATATGTAGGTAATGACTCGAATCTTTGGTATATTGCCGTTGACCTCGACTCCGATGATTGGAAAACTCAGATGCAATATCCTAGTTACATTAAACCCCCCTTTCTCCACAGTGGTCACGGGCAAATGAAAGTAAATAACGAGTTGGAAATGAAGGAGGCTGTGGAAAAATGCAGGAAGTTTGTGGTGCCTTGGGCTGCTTTCTACAATGCCATGTTTGAAAAGTATCTAGATATTTCAAAGTTTCCATTGTGTGTGAAGAATCTGGTGGTTGCTGAACATTATGTGGAGAAGTCAGACATGATGGTATCCGAAGGTTGGGTGGATGGACAGGGGAAGTACCACGTCTGGCAGCACGCCGATGGTTTGAGTTATACGAAGCCTTTTAGGAGTCCTTTTGCAACCAGCACACCTTCTCATCAACCCGAGGTCGTTCTACAGAAGGTGGAAGAGTATCTCACAAACGTCTGTAAAAAACTCGACCTGAGATCTGTGTTTTTTAATGCTGATCTATGGATAGATCATGACCAAGACTACCAGAACATCTCCGTGGATATAATTGAGATGAATAACCGTCTCTCTAAAGGACTTCATGACGTCTACAAGGGACTTTGGGAAGTCAGCAGTTTTGAAGCAGCGATGATCGTTGCGTGTGGTGAGGAGGATGTGCTACCGCTTTCTTCGCGGATCAAGGAACACGGATATGGCGGTGTTATTAGAGTCAGAACTTTTGCTTCCGGTCCCTCGACAGACATTTTGAATTTTGAGGAGGTTCACAAATTTTTGGACCCCTCCGAAGGAATCAAAACCGAGATCTTACGGCCTGGGATAGACTTAAGTCTTCGTGAAGATGAAATATTTGAACAAATTGACTCTAATGCTGGAACATTAGTGGGTATATTTTTTGTTTTTCAACCCACGTTATCGGAGCTCAAGAAACGTGGTGACGAAGTGTTGCAGAAAATCTTAAAGAAGTCATGTGATCATTTTAACTTTTAAGGGCATTCATTATACTAAAGTTGAAATACTTAACATAATTTTTTCATCATTCATGTTATTGTTTTCTTTAAGTAAAACCTCAACTCACCAGTGTGCCACTATCCGATGTACTACCGTCTTCAAACGATTAGGTGGGAAGGGGTGGGTGTGTATTTATGTTAAGGGATGGGGCGGGGTACAATTCGTTTTTACTTGATCGGCATCCGAGTGAATTAGCCTTTGTAATATAATTATTAGTTTAGTTTGTGCATGTGTTTTTTTTTTGGGGGGGGGGGGGGCACGGATCCAAATCCAAATAACATTCGTCTGATTTTTTCTCTGCTATTATATATATATTTTTGAGACATTGGTGGTGGAGATAATAATTTGCACTAAAAGGGTGGGGGTAATTATCCTTTATTTTAATGCATGATTATATGATTTTCAATGCATGTATTTTTATTTGAATGTGTGCTCTTGGCCACAGCAAGCAAGCTGGTCATAAAATTCAAGCTCAATTACTCTTTATCGAGTTCCAACTGTTTTTACGTGCAGTCTGGTAGCGGACGAACTTGTGAAGGAAATCTTTAAGAAGTATTTTGACCATTTTTAATGACATTTTGTTTTAATTATAAAGTAAAAATATTTGTCGACATAAATAAAACTATTTTATCACATTTGATTGGTTTCTTTCAGTAAAAACATTGAAATGTCTGGGCCCGATTCCTAGAAAATTCTTAAGCACGTTCTTGTGCTTAGATTTAAGAAGACTTTGCATTTAAGTAAACTTACCTTATTTTGTGTTCCCAGAAAATTCTTAAGAACGTTCTTGTGCGTAGATTTTAAGTAGACTTCATTGTAAGCACAAGAACGTTATTATGCGTTCCGAGAAAAAACTTGAGCACAACTTCGTTCTTAAACATAGTCAATCTAAGCACAAGTCCCAAGCAAGGTAGGCCTATACGGCTTGCTTACCAACCTTAAGTCTGTTTCTGCTTCAAAAAGATGGCTGACCGTAGAGTTATTCGACGGCATTTCCGACACCTTTTGATACCAAAGAGACAATTACAAGACAGAAAAAATCCTTCTCCAGAAGAAATTTCAAATTAAGAATGCTATAGAAAATTTCGCTTCTAGGCCTATCCTTAAACCATTTTATTTATTTGCCAATTAGTAAACAATAGGCTACAGACACACAGGCTACTTTAAGATCAGGCACTCTCACAATTATTCAGTTAGTTTGTATGTGTCTGCGTTTTTTTTATCTTGTGGCACATTTTATATGTGTAGGCCTATAGGGGACATGTCAAATGCATCTAAATCAACCATATATATATATGACGTCAATGAAGCAGACGACAAACTTATGACGTAATTTGCATACCAAAGTTGTTTTTATGACGTTAAAGAGCATCGTAGTCTCAGTTTATGGTAAACTTTACCAGTCACAATGTGCTTAGACTTATACTTGACTTGTGCTTACGTAAGGACGGTATTTTTATAAGTTTCTTACGTAAGAAAAAGTGAAGCATGACTTTGTGCTTACTTTAAGAATTTTCAAGGAACCGGGCCCAGGTCTGTTCTTTCGTCAGCTTGTTTAGTTTAATGCGTTGCTGCATATTCAGGATATGTTTATAGAAATTAAGAGAAAATACATTTTAATTTGGTCGGGGAAAGGTCCCTATCGAAAGTACATATCTTTCGGCGTTTCCATCTGCTCTTCATCTTTCACATGCACTCCAGTGTGTATACGACTAGGTATCGCTTTCCTTGTCGTTCCGCTAGCGCTACACTTGACAAATGGGCACTAGACTTGGAAAGGTGTATATGGCTTGATCGGTGATTAGAGGACAATTCTTGTACAAGAATACTATGCACCAGCTCCATATTATCTTGATTCTCGCTTGATGATAAAATCTCAGCGAGGCCTTAAAAAGGCAAGATAAAAAATAGACATTTCA